>NC_141460.1:19257500-21757500 GCF_015680905.1 Coptis chinensis | reverse complement strand
ATTTTATAGTGATGAGATGATTAGGAGGGATTGGAATAGGTTGTGGTATTCGACTGATGACTTTTATCATGAGGATTTGGTCCAACAATTTTATAGGACGAGGGAGTTGGTTGGGAATAAGATTTTTGTGAAGGTGAATAAAGTAAGAAGAGAAGTGGATAGAAATTTTTTGGCGCGTATCTTCAGTATGGAGGAAGGACGCACTCTCGTAGCCACATTGCAGGAATCTCAAGCTAGTGGGATCGAGCCTTTGATGAAAGAGATGGTTTTGAAGGGTAAATACAATGCGAGCTCGCTGGGCACTTCACAGTGGCAGCAGCAGTTGAAAGCATCAGGAAGAAAGCACCGAAATCAGCTTGGAGTAAGTTCATTTGGAGCGCCAAAATACTGCCGAGAACACAGGGTATTGTTTGGAAACTAGCGCATGGTGCGGCTAGAACGGATGACCAGCTGCAAAAAAGGAAGTTTCACCTTGCATCTAGATGTTGTATTTGTCAAAATCAGGAAGAAACTCTGGAACACATCCTATTCCATTGCGCCTTTGCTAAGAAGATATGGCATTTTTCTCAGCAAATCTTTCAAATTCAGCGAGATTTGGAGTCCTTCTCTGATGTGAGGCAGCAGTGCAAGCACTACAGCTCGCTCATCTTGGATATGTGGAAAGCTTGCTCCTTGACGATCATGGTCAGTCTTTGGAAAACCAGGAACAAAGCCCTCTATGACGACAAAGCTCCAAGCTACACACATGTTTGCTTTTTGATCAGGAGAGCGATTACAAGAGCGCATCATAAGTCCTCGGGGATTATGGAAAACTCGATGCATGACCTCAAGATTCTAAAGCATTTCCAAATTTCAAACTCAAATTTCGCGGGTCCCCAAAAATCTTTGAGTGCTTTTGGCTACTTCCTCCTCGAGTATACTCAAGATAAAACAACGGCGGATGTTGAAAAGGAAATCCGGGAAGATCGAGGGGGGGATATATCTTCGAAACTACTGAGAGGAGATTTTTTGGAGCGGCTCTTTGGTGGGATGGGTATATCCACTAACTACATGGCGGAAACAATGGCTATTATACGGGCCATTAAACAGGCAATTGATTTGGGTTGGCTATATATTTGGGTAGAATGCGATTCTACTTGGTTGTCCAGCTTTCGAAACAACACCACACATTAGAGAGTCAAAGAAACCTGGCAATCTTTGAAAGATAAAGCGGCATGGATTAACCTCACTTCATCTTGGCGAGACTAATCTGGGAAGCGGACGGTATTGCTGTGCATTGGGAGCTGCGTTAACACAGGGGGACAGTATATGGTGGATTTCTCGACCTTCATTCATGATTCATCTGGAGAACCATCATACGACTTATTATCGTTTTGTTCACTAGTTCTTCTTTTCTAGTGCAGGCTTGTATCTTTTTGTTTCCTTCTTTTGCTACATTGGCTATCACGTAATCCTTATTCTTTATAATTAATCAATTACCTTTAACAAAAAAAAAAGCTCACATTGTGTTCACCAGTCATCTCTGCGAACCAACCAGCTGGCTGTAGCTCAGTGGATTGGGAGGAATGTCATTGGAAAGGAGAAAGTTAGTGACATCAGCCTGAATTGTCTTCACGTTCTTTGGATACTCCAGACGAGGAAGTACGAATTCTGTATCCTCGAGTTTTTTATCACTATGATTAGAGGAGTCGGGAAGAGTATTACACCTCTCCCTGTTCTGATAACAAAGATCATGATGGGGTGTCGGTCTTTCTATCTGTGATTGCTCAACTTTCCATTTTGTTACTTATGCTGTTTAATCGTATTTTGATTCGAGTTGACATTATCTATGAATTTAGATTTCACTCGTTCGCATAACTTACGTCATGCACACACTTCGAGGCATTTTCCATCTTCTTATATGTCACACCAGGTTAGAATAGAGTGTTTTATGGATAATTAGATTGGAAATTCTCTCCTGATCGTTTCCATATCTCATTCACAAAAATCGAACCGGTAACGAATCGGGAATTTTAGTTTGAAGTTGTGTAAAAAAATCGGAAAATTTCGGAAATCGAATTGGGCTTGGGCCCAAATCTCGCACGCACGTGCGTCTCCTTCCTCCAAACAAAATAGATCGCGAGTTTTGTTCTCAATTCCGCCATTAACGACCAAACCCTAAGAAAAAAAATAAAAAAGAAAACAAAGAAAAACCACCACCGATTCTCCCACTCAATTCAAACAAACCCACTCCAAATTCAACCCCCATACACCAATTCACCTCCTCCACGCCCATTAAAACGTCCAAACATAAACTTAAAACAAATTTGTCTCCAAAATTCCCACCAACGAACCAATCAAACCAAATTTGATTCCCTTTTTCACATACCTCTCCTCCAACTTTCCCTAACCCTCTTGCGAAATCAAAAACCGAAAAAGGCCCAAAAACGCAAAATCCTACAAGAACAAGTTTTCAAGTCGGACCTTTTTGCACCGTTATATGATGTCGAGATGAAACATAGGGATTGGCAATGGTTGTGGTATTCGGAGGATGATTTTTACCATGAGGATTTGGTTTTAAATTTTTATAAGAAGCAGGAAATTGAGGGTAGGAAGATTTTTGTGAAGTCGCATGGGGCAAGGAAAGAAGTGTATGCTTCGGAGATGACTCATATTCTAGACATTATGCCAAAAAGCCAGCTAGTAGCCACCGTGCAAGAATCACAGTATGGCGGGGTAGAGCCATTGATGAATGATACTGTGTTGGAAGGGAAGTACAATGCGGCCTCGCATTACGTCCGACAACGGTCATTGAATACCAACCAGCTGGCTGTAGCTCGGTGTGTTGGTAAGAATGTGATTGGGAAAGAGAAGTTCAGTGACATTGGTCTGAACTATCTGCACGTACTCTGGGTATTACAGGAATGAAGGTGTGATTTTTGTATCGTCGACTTCATTTAAAATATGATTAGAAGAGTTAGAGTAAGTACCGCACCATTTCCTGCTTTAATTACGAAGATAATGTTGTCCTTGGGTGAAAAACCAAGAACTAAGCGGACGATGTTGAAGTTGCATACGAATTCCATAACTTACTTTAATTTTTCCACTCAAGTTTGCTAACTCCAGTGTGCAGTGGGCACACGTTTCCTCACAATATCCATGACAATCCAAGGAAGCTGAGGTCGATCAAACACATCTATCACTTACTATCACACCAACCTATTCCTAATTGAGCTAGAGGTCTTTATTAGGTGATACGGGGCATAGGTGTTGGTTAAAAAGAAAGGAAATAGATATTCAAAAAGACAAGTCTGATAAAATAGGGTCTTCATATTATGTAAATAGAGAAAACCTTGTTCTTTTGCTTATACTCTTTGTTTCCATCTTTAGCCTTTTAATTTTGGTTTTTTGACTCATTTTATTCTATTTTTGAAGTTTTTATTTTATTTTCTTTTTCTTTTCTTTTGTTTGGATGGAAACTTTCTTTTCTTTTTCTTTTCTGAAGCAACTAACTAATTTTTGTTTACACAGGTTTTTCTCTTCTATTTTCTTCACTCATCCTATTTCTCAAACTTATCCAGATAGGTAGGCTGATTTTATTTTTTTATTTTGTTTTATTGGGTAAATGATTTTTGGTTTGTGAAAAGGCTAATGAAAGGCTCAGTGGGGCGACTAGCGGATAATAAATTTTATATAGGTGTGAATTTCTGGCTATATCGATCCAAAAAGGGCCTAAATTCTCGCTTAGGATATGGTATGGTGATCAAGCAAGTGGATGTGTGATTTCTCTACTCAGAATTTACTTCTCTCTTGTGTCATCACTCAGATATTTCACTCTTATGAGGCTTTTAGGCTAGATGCTTACATGATATGTATTAAGTACTCTAACCTAGGTCTCAGAAAAATACTGCCAAGTACAATCAAAGATGCTCATGCAAGATGTTCGTGAAAAATACAATGACTATTGCCTATATATTAATCTAAGTTTCAAAATTAAATCCTAATTCAAGTACTACGTGAGATTTCTAGACTAATATCATTATGGAGAAAGGAACAATAGCATTATCACTAAGTGCCTAGTATAAACAATATTTATGATTTTTAATATTTTATAAAGAAAAGTGCGTAATTTACATCCTAAAAGTGCCTAATTTTTGCAAATATTTCTATCCCACCCCCAAACAATCGAACGCTTTGTCCTCAAAGTGTAAAGAGATAAGAAAAGAACTTACCATAGAAACGTGGCAAAAATTGGCAGTACCTATAACAGAAATATTATAAAAGATGATATGATAACATGAAGCACAATTAAACTGTTACGTACTAACTAAATTGGAGTAAACATGACAGACAATGGGTGGCAAAACGTTTTGAAATGAAATACCAAAATACCCCAAAAAAAATTGGAAAACTCTTTTTAAGTTTGAAATTTTTTGTTTGGCCTATACTCCAGAAAAGTGGTATTGTACAAAAACTTGGGTCTTTTAAAGTCGGATTCCCTAGACATAATATGATATATATGTATTAAAATGCAGTTTACCATATATCAATAATCTAAATAATTGTAGATCTTGCCATAAATAGTTAACATGGAAAGCACCATCAAACAAAATTAAGTACCAAGATTTCCTATGACGTGGCTTAGTGGAATGAGAGCGAAGCCTAATAGATCTAGAACCTAATCAAGCATACAATTTCTTCTTTGTCCTCCTACGAAAGGGATGCCAAGTGAATGAACATGAGAAAATAGATGGTTATGGAAGATACGTGGGATGTGGATAATTTTGGGAAGGAAGGAATGGAAAAAATGAAAAAGTATCAGGTGGCTTGTCCGTGGGTGTTACTTCTTCACCAGATGGGTTTAGAAAGTTATGAAGCATAGGAGAAACAAGAAGGTCAAGTACAAACTCAATGGTTCTTTGAAAAGGTAGAGGGCGAGGAACATTCGTGATGAAAGGTGAATGAGTGACATGAGGATGTGAGGTGGGTGAATGGTGCTCAACTAGTGTTCTTAGTTCTATATCATTAGAAGCCTTAAGATGTGCAAGGCATTCCTCAATAGGTGGGTAAGAAGAATCACTCGGATAGAAGGTGAAAAATTCTTCTTCCGTCATGGCATCAAGAGATGAGTGGATGTTAATAGGAGGGGACTCGTGAGGTGGCAATGAAGGGTTGCAAAAGAGTCGAAGGAAATCTTCCTCGATGTTATCTACGTCAAGGGAGTAGAAATTGTGATCCCTGTCTTCTTCCATAAGAAGGGTATCTACTAGTGTGGGGACTAAAATGTCAGCCGCACTAATGTGAGGTACAAAACTCTTAATGGACTTTACTTCTCCTTCTACAGGCAAACCTAGTTATCCCTGCTTTTGTCTAAACATGTTAACTTTAACAGAAAGATTCCCAAAAGAAAGAGTCATTGAGTCATCCCGACAATTGATTTGGGCATTGGCGGTTGCCAAAAAAGGACGCCCTAAGATGGTGGGAATGGAATCATGAGCAACTTCTGTGTCAAGAATAACAAAGTCGGCTGGATAGTAAAAATCCTTAACTTCAATGATCGGCTAGCTGCAAAGTCATTTTGGTTGGTTGAAGTTTTGTTAGACCTAGTTGTTTATATATATAAAAAGGGAGTAAGTTAACACTTGCTCCCAGGTCTAATAAAGCAGTTGTTATGAAGGTATCGCCTAAGGTGCATTGTATAGTAGGACGACCAGGGTCTTTGTACTTAACAATTCCATTATGTTCAGATAAAGAGGGATATTGTTTAGTTAAGAAGGCTTCATTGGGTATGTTGGTTTCCTTCTTCTTGGTGCACAACTCTTTTAGAAACTTAGCGTGTCTAGGTAGACTTCTTATAGCATCTACAAAAGGTAGGTTTATAGTCAGATTTTTAAACACTTCCCTAATCTCATCAAAATTCTCGTCCTTTTTAGACACAACTAGTCTCTGGGGATACGGTGGTTTATCTCTATATTAACATAAGGTTTAAACTTATTATTAGTCTTTACATTATTTTTAACCATTTTCCATCTAGGTGTCCATATTGGAACCTCTACAGGTGTAGGGTCTTCAATTTCTATTATTGGGTCTTGTAAGGTTTTCCCTTTTGGTTGTAGTTTAACTGGTACTTCTACAGGTTGTAGGTCTTCGTTTCTATTACAGTATTTGGTATGGTTTCATTTTCAGCTTCTGTTTGCCGGTGGTCTTCAGGCATAGTTACTTTGTTATCAACTACTCTCCCTGAACGAAGGGTAGTGACTGCCTGTAGGTCCCCTTGGTTTATATTACTATTACAGTGAATACTGTTTATTTCAAAGGCGGTGTTTGTTGACTTAAGATTAGGCACTGCTTGACCTGGAAACACGCCTGTTAGGTTATTATTTTGGTTAGGAGACATGTCAATAACCTTTTGGCACAAAGACTGCATCATTTGCATCGTTTGTTTCATCATATTAGAGTTTTGATCATGCTGATCTTTCATCAAGTTGGAATTTTGTTGCATAATTTGATTTTGTTTTTTCCAACAAGGTCACTACTACTTTGTCTGTAGATGGTTGGACTAGAATTAAGGCTTGTTAAGCGTTCATGTCTTGATGTTGATAGTTTTGGGTCATGGGCTCTAAACCTCTATTCTAGTCACCTAAGTTTCCTTGTCCTTGATGTTGAGTTAACTGGTTGAAGTGTGGTGGCTGTGGTGGTGGTTGTGCATAGACAAGAGGACAATAGAAGTTGGAATGCTCAAGACTAAAACAGACATTACAACGGGTAGAGTTAATGTTCATGACAGGAGCGGGTTGTTGTTTAACAGAGATGGCATCTACCTTTTTAGTGAGGGCATCGATAAGAGTTTTAAGCTTAGAATCAGGTTTAACATCAGAAGAAGGAGTGGAGCGGGAAGAGTCGTTACCTCCCCAATTGTTGTTCTTCTTAGATTGATCTTCTAAGAATTTATAAGCCTCCAAGGCTCCTTTACTAAGAAAACTACCCCCAGTCATGATAAGCCCCTTGAAGAAGTCACAAACAAGCGTGTCTTTCACAAGATTATGATCACGGGCATTCAATGAGAAGATCAGTGAAACGATTCCAGGCCTCTGAAAAAGATTCATGAAGATTCTGGCAGAAGAAATGAACCTTTTGAAGCATTTCATCTATCTTCAGTGGTGGGTAAAGCTGTTCCATGAACAATTGAACAAGATTAGCCTATGAGTCCACCGAGTTTGGCATTTGGGCAGTTAACCAAGACGCCGCCTTGTCGGCTAGGGTGAAAGGAAACACCCTAAGTTTAACTTGATACGGACTTACGCTAGGATGATGGAATATAGTGAGAACTTGTTCTATCCCACGCATATGCTGGTAAAGCTTCTCGTGGTCTAAACCATGAAACCCGGTAACAAGTTAAATATATTAGGGGGAATTTGAAAATCCCCCACTAGGTCTGCAAGAACAATGCACGACTTAGGGCCATCGTTTAGGGGTTTATAAAAATCAGAGAGAGGAGTCTCTTGTTCTTTAGCCATCGATGCAGGTGTAGTGTATGAAATTCTAGATAGGCGTGTGGTATTTATGTCTACAAAAAACAAGCCTGATTATACTAGAATTAAACTCCTCTGACAGAAAAAACGAGGAGTGAAAGAAAGATGTACCTGAATGCCTCCTTGCTTCGCTTATGAATAGCGTCTTGTATACGCGAGCTCAGTGTATTTAACAAGTTAGAAACACTGAATAGCTTGAAGAAATGGAAATTTAGACTGACCTATGAAAATCGTGCTGCTTTAGAAGAGGGCGCAGGTCACGCTCAGAAATGGCCTTGGTAGGGTGTGGGTCGCTCTCCTGTCTAACTCAAGTTCTAGGTGCTTCAGCGCTAGGCGCGCTCATAATTTACTATGGTAGGGCGCGGGTCGCGCTCGTGTTTGACACAATGTCCAGGCGGTTGAACGCGGGGCACGCTTGGAAATAGGCTATCTAGGGCATGGGTGCGCTCTCCATAAAATTTGAAATTTTTACAGTAGGTTGCTAAGAAGTCCAGTAAGTAGCCTGTAAATGTTCAGAACAATTGGAGCTATGAAAGTCCTTATACTGCCCTGCAAAGTTTGTGAAACAGTTTTCGGACACAATACAAACAACCGAATGGTTAACCAATGAAAACAGAGCCAAAAATCGCCAAAAGTTTACTGGAGACTTCTGACAGATCATGCATGTTTTTGTAAAAACTTTAGAGCAATTGGAGTTCTACAAATCCTCCTTATCGACTATTGTTCCTTAAATTAAGTGTTGCAAAACTGCAGAAACACACTATAAACAATCCACTACTTAGGTGGCCAAAACAAATCAAAAACTCTTTAAACGTTTACTGTAAATGTCTGACTTATGATAGATAATCCTGTAAAATTTTTAGAACTTTTAGAACTGCCTAAGTAACCTTACTCGACAGTTTTTCCTGACACTTACTGTGTGAAAGCTGAATTACAGTAGTATAAAGATGGTGATAGTTCACTAGGTAAACCAACTAGGAAAAATCTGAAAATATTCCAGTAAACCAACAACACATTAAATATTATGCCTGAAAATGTTCAGAATTTTTGAAAATTTAGAAATATCTTTACCGCAGTATTCGTCACTGTGATCCCGCAATCTTAAGGGAGCGCGGGCGCACTTTGTGAAAGGCAAAAGGGAGGGCGGATTAAAATAGTGAATTTCAAGCATGAACAGTAACGAAAATATGAGAAACAAGAAAGAAAAATTAAAAGGGTAGGTGGGTAGAGAATGGGGGATTGCCCCTTGGATTCAACCAATTGAATTTTTGTCCTGAATGAGTTTAAGATGGCAGCGGCACTATTTGATAACCCGTAAAACCTCAACTAGATTACTTTAACTTTATTCTTACGATATCAATTATTTATTACATACTCTCACATATATATTCATTCAATATATAGAGTACAAAATCATTCCACTCTTAATCTATCTAGACTTAAACGAATTCAATTAATCAAACACAAGGAAACAATGGTGAGAACAATGAGAGTAGTGTTGTGATTTATTTAAACTAAAACTAATTTAACTAAGCAATTAAAAGGTGAATTTAATGAATTGGAAGAATATAGAGGAAGGATTAATCCATCTATGTGAAGCTATGATTATTCTAACTAGTTTCTTATATTTTAATCTTAACCTTTATTAATCTACACAAGGTAAAACAACAAAAGCCACAATTTATTATTGATCCCTAACCAATCCTAGCAATCTCTGTACTAAGATATGATTAGCACAAGAGAAATTCTCCTCTACAAATCTCTTTGTGGAGTTTCCTTTCTCTAGTTCGACTTCTATAATCTCTATCTCTAGACAACTATAGAACTTGAACTTGCACATAAGACAATAATAAAACTAAAGAAGAACAATCATAACCCTCACATAGACTTCATAAAACTCCTCTAATGGAGTTTTTAGCCTAGTTTCATTGAGTTTATTAACAATAACAATAATAATAAGACATAATTAAATTAAACTAAACTTTATTAAAATAACTTGAATTGAATTGAATTAACTAAAGCTTTTATTGAAAGGTTCTAATGGAGGATACAAACTAAATCTAAACTAAAACTTGAAATACAAACTAATTATTGATTTTAAAAACTAAATCTTGTTCTAGACACTAATTTGATGCTAATTAACTAGATCTAAAACTAACTATCGGATCTAGACTAAGTAAAAGCTAAGTTACTTAAGAGCTAAGTCTTTGTCTCTTCATATGGAGGAGACAAGATCCACAAATTCGTGCATGGGCTGAGGAGCCATGTTTTGGGCCGGAAAATCGAGCCCAAAACCCAATTTCTTCGGTCCATAGAGGCCTTTTCAGCTAGATTTGACTTCAACAGCCTTTTTGTCCACTTTTACTCCTCTGATTGGGTCAAGACTTAGACCATTGCAAATCCCTTTCCGATCCGGTCGTTTTGACGTAAGGAAGGCCAAATTTCGAGGTCTGAGTCCAAAGATATGGCCTTCGGAAGTTCTGCTAACTTTTATGCGCTGTTTCTGCCTGCGTTGACTTTGACTTTTCAGCTTTGATCGGGCTTTAAAAAGGCTTTTTCTCCTTCAATCTTAACCTTTTATCATAGAGCTTCATAGCAACCAGCCCTTGCTCCTTTATCTCGCAAAAGGGGCGCATTTCTGCATATATTCGACTCCAATGCCTAAAATACATAAGAACACGATAGCAGTACCAACTCTTACTTATTAATCACATAATTGGTCAAAAGTGATATTTTTAAAGGGGTTAAAACTACAGTTTTGGGCTCTTATCACCTATAAGCTCAAGAGAGCGTGTTAGCATAAGAAAGCGTGCTACTCGTAGAGAGCGTTCTCACTGAGTTTTTTTTAAATAACTAGGGGTTCAGACCCCAAACTTTATTTATTTCAGGTTCTCAAGTACAATTTTCCTTCCTTATCCCTCATGATCAATACATGCATTTTTTGATCCATAGGGGGAATAAAGAGCAAAAAACCATTACACTCTTCTCTATTCAATTTCGATAGGTAATCAGCTACTTGGTTACCCTCCCGGAAGACATGGACAAAGGATAATTGATCAAACTTCAAACTCACAGCTTGAATTTGTGCTACCAGGTTCCTACAGTACCACGATGACTTTCCCTTTTTAGTTAAGATCTAGACCCCCTGCATAGTGTCTGATTGCACTTGAAGTCATTTAATGTTCAGCTGTACCACACCTTCCAGCCCTTTTAAAACCACGAGAAGCTCCTGATAGATCACCGATAACCTCTTAGAACTTCCACTGAACGCCATTATCACTTCCCCATAGCTATCCCTCAAGACTCCTTCATAGCTTGCCACCCCCTCTTGCACTTACCCATCAGTGTTAAGGACCACTGTACCCACCTCTGGCTTTTCCCATTTAACCCATCTTTCCTTTTTATGTATGACTCTTACCCTGATTCCCAACTTTGCCAACAACAATTTGGTTCCCACATCTTCCTGGACTGATTCCAGTGTTTTCCCTATGTAAATCTTCATACTATTTAGGACCTTTTGACTTACCTCATCAGCTACTTTAAATCGGTTTTTCTTCAACCTCCAATTTTGCTCAGTCCAAATGGCTTGCACTGCTGCGCAAATAAAATCTCTAATCACTTCCGACACCATGGTATTCATTCTACTTAATCGCATTAAGTAGTATCATTCATCATGGGATGCTCTTACTGTGGCTGGTAGTCCCATAGCCCTCTTGAACTCTTCCCAGACTAACTTAGAGTAGGAACAATTGAAAAACAGATGGCCCAAACTTTCCTCATGGTTTCCACACAAACAACATTTTGTAGTACTTATAACCTTTTTCGCCATCAGTCGATTCTGTGTTGGAAGAGCTCCGGAGAACAATTGCCAAACTGTGAATGAATGCTTTGGGACTGAGTACTTTCCCCATACTATCTTGAACCATTTGACTTTACTTCTCACATTCTTTAGGACAGAATATGCTGATGATGTAGAGAATTCTCCTGAGCTGTTAGGTGTCCATGTTACCTGGTCCTCTGGGATGTAGGCATTAATCTCCGTGTTCATAATCCATTCCTTTACCTCGCACTCCTGTAGATCAGTGATTATCCTTGACCAGCCACCATCAGCTATCACTTCTGATACCTTTGCATCTTCTGGGACTGCATTTGCTAGTAGAGCTCTGGCTTGACTATTGAGAATAAGTGGGCCTGAACACCATGGGTCATGCCAGAAGCTGGTACCATTTCCATTCGCAATACAATATCTAATGAACTTCCATGATATCTCTCTGTGGTTCATAATGCCTCTCCACACCCATGAACAATCCCTCGGAGCTTTCATGGTCCAAAAATGTTTTTGCTTGATGTGATGTTGCCATGACCATTTGAGCCATAGACAGTCTGATTTCTGTGCAAGTTTAAAAACCAGGCCACAGTATGCTGCTTTATTCCAAACTCTAGGGTCAACAAGGCCAATCCCTCCGTGTTCTTTATCTAGTATGAGGGTCGCACTACGCACATGATGCATCTTCTTTTCCATTTATGGCCCTGCCCATATAAACCTGTTGCATAACTTTGCCACCTTTTCTATCACATTCTTAGGAAGAACAAAAATTTGAGCCTAATAGGTTTGAAAAGAAGATAGGACTGATTTCACCAATTGCACTCTTCCGGCTCTGTTGAGGTCCTTATTCTTCTAGTTAGATATTCTAGCCGAAATCTTCTCTATTAGCAGCAAACATTCTCTTATGCCAAGTCTCATTATGGTGAGGGGGAGACCTAAGTAGGTGATAGGTGGAGCAACTACTGAGGTATTCAGAAACTGTTGCCAACTCTAGCCCTTCTGCTTCATTCATGCTGCCTGTGAGAAGTGTAGTCTTATCATTGCTGAAATGAAGCCCTATTGCATCGGAGAAAATTTTCAGAGTATCCCTTATGGCCTTCATAGATTCAATATTGCCTTTACAGAAGAGAAGCACATCATCCACAAAATAGAAGTGTGATATTGCTAACTTCCTGCACTTTGAATGAGCACTAATTATATTCATCTGCAAATCTTGGTGGAGAAGTGAACTCAAGATCTCCATAACAAGTACAAACAAATACGGAGATAATGGATCACCCTGCCGCAAACCTCTTTTTCCTCCAAAATAGCCTTCCGGCATCCCATTCACCATAACTGAATATGTAGGAGTTGCATAGCACATTTTTACCCATTCTATGAACAAGTTAGGAAACTTGAATCGGCACAAGATGGCTTCAAGAGCTTGTCAAGAAACAGAATCATACGCCTTTTTAATATCAAGCTTGATTGCACATCTCTTCTGGCCATGCTTTCTCGAATACCCCCTTAATAGCTCATGAGCTAAGAGAAGATTGTCTTGAATAGACCTCCCCGGTATAAAGGTTGATTGGGCACTTGAGATTAGCCCAGAGATGCAAGTTTTCATCCTGTTGGTTATAACTTTCGACACACATTTATATATTATGTTACAGCAAGCTATGGGTCGAAAAGAGCCAACTGAAGATGCATTTTTCATCTTTGGAATGAGACAGAGAAAGGTGGAATTTATACCTCCAAGAATTTTCATGTGCATGAATATATACTGGATTAGAGAGATGCTTGTATTCTGATCGATCTCCTTTACTGTGAGATTATTTAGAAACCCAGAGTCACAATAAGCTTCGGAGGGCACTCCCAAAAGATCAGAATAGAACTGGAGAAAAGCAGTTGCTACTTGATTCTTCACCTCTCTTTTTGTGCCTTGTGCATCTGTTATAACCCCTACAAAATTTCAAGTTTTTTTCTCCTTTAGCGCATTGAAAAAATATGCACTACACTTATCTCCGAAACATAAGAAATCAATATCAGTTTTATGAAAAATGTATGCTTCCTCCATTTTAATCAAGCTACATAGCTTGTCTCACAACTTAAACTATTGAGCACTAACGGAACAGTCCAACGGATTCCGATGTAACATATCTTGCACTGTCTGGAGTTACGTTCATGCTTCTTCAACCATCCTCTGAATATCATTGCTCAAAGATCTTGCCCAACCTTTCAACACTGCCTTTAAACTTTTCAGTTTCCTTGTCAACATGAATGGTGGGCTACCATGTTTTGGTATATCCCAACACTCCTTGAGTGAAGCCTGGAAATCTTTGTGCAGCAACCAAACATTACAAAACCTGAAAGGGGGGTGGCTTATACCAGAACTAAAGAACGACATAACCAAAGGGCAGTGATCTATATTCCCTGGGTTAAAATTTCCACACTTGTGGCCAAGGTTAGAGATGACCAGGCAACATTAACTAAGCATCTATCTAGCTTTGACCATTTTCTCATGTTCGCCCCTCCACTATTCCAAGTATAGAAACAACCTGAAGCATTATGATCAAATAAACCTGCTACATTCAAACAACTAGCAAACGGTTGAGTTTCTCTCGGATGTATAGCTCTGTCTGTTATTCTTTCATGGGAAAATAGCACATTGTTGAAATCTCCCATTACACACCAAGGCCCATGGATACCTACACTTAAGGCTTTTAGCTCCTCCCACAAAATCTACCTATCTTGATGCTTATTGCTCGTGTACACGATAGTTAACGAAAAACTGAACCCATACTGCAAACTAGTAGCCTTACAGTGCATAAATTATCCCCATTCCACCTCCTTTTGAACAGCCAAAATACTTGGATCCCAACTGATCCAAATTCACCCATACTCATCACTTGTATAGTTGTGTTCCAATTCCCATTGAGGACACACTATACTTTTCGTGTTCGCCATTTTCTCCATTCGAACCTTTGTTTTCAACAGTCCCATACAACTCATTTTATTCTCTTTTATAAACTTACTCAACTGCTTTGCTTTCATGCAGTCATTTATTCCCCTAACATTCCAACTACTAACTCTAATCATTGGGATGGATTATCGGCCTTTCTTCTTACCACTCCCTTTGTTCTTCCCCCTTCCTCTCTTCCCTGATTGAGACTGCGTCTGTTGCGCTTCCTTTTGCTTCTGAGCTCTTGTTTGCACTACAGACCTCTCCACTTCTTCTGATTCTAGTCTAGGCGTAACCACCTTATCCCCAAACAACTCTGGCTCAGCATCAGAAATATCATCATCTTCCAGGTCTGCCAGTTCCTCAAAAATATTTCTCTTTGCACATAATAAGTTTGCTTCAGGGTGTAGACCTCTCATTTGTTGTATAGGAGTTTGCATAGCTCCTCGGGCCTGATCCTCAGTAGGATGGTCGCCAAAGTTACTCTCTACACATCCTGGGGACACTAAGTTAATATTACTGAGTGAAAGGATCTCGTTCTGGCTCTGATGGGCATGCTGTACATTTTCATCCACAATACATAGACTCATATCTCCACTGTCATTATTCCCATTCACCAACCTTTGATCAGAATTTATAATAGCAACTACTAGAGCCTCTGTTCCTTCTCTTTGATTTTCCTGCTCAGTTTTAGTTACATTACCCTCTTAACTCAAATTTTCTCCTCTTATGCTGTCAGTTGTTGTTGTTTCACCACCATTTCGCTGAACTGCCCTTTGTCTCCATACCCTAGTCGTTCTACCAGTGCATTGATCTGCCACATGCCCAAACTTGTTGCAATTTGTACAAGACTTCGGTTTCCATGGATATTCCAAAGGTATAACAACCTCCCGGTTCCTAGCATTCATTGTTATAGCTTCTTTATATTCATAGTTCACAGGGAACTCAATACAAAATCTTGCAAAAGATAATCTTTTCCTTTTTGCTATTGCGTCGTCCATAAACATAGGCGTGCCTCCCACTAAGCTCGCAAGGTACAAGAGTCCATCAAAAGTCCACATTTCTTTTGGTACATCCAACAACTTGACCCATAGAGGGATGGACGCTACCTTGTTTTTGTAGTTATCAACCTCCATTGTCCATGGCTTAACTACAAACAGTCGACCTGCAATAAAGATCGGACCTTCATCCAACACCATTTGGCGATCTTCTGAACTCGTAAAACTCATATAAAAGAGTTCCTTGTCTGTGGTGATGTCAAACGACCCTTTCAATTTCCACTTTTTCTCCAGTACATCCTTTACAGTAAAAAAGGACAATCTTTTATCCAAAAAATACCCCACCAGATAATCATCCCATTCTTTTATACCTTGTTCTAGTAAATCCGACGGGAACTGAGCCACTCCATCAACAAAGATGGGTGAGGACGATTTAAAGGCCACTGTGGACTCTAATGACCCTGACCGACCAAACAACAAGCTCCAAGAGGTGCCACGAGCATCCGCAACCCTGTTTGGGTTGCTTGAGGAAGCCATAAGCTAGTTCCAACACAGAGTCCTGTTATATGTAGCAAAACCCAAAAACCTCCTTTATACCTCTGCGAACTCAATCTATATGTAGAGGAGGATTTTACCAACAGAGGACGAATCACCTTTAACTGCCACTAATAAACTCCCTCTATTGACAGAGGAGGATTTTACTATTAGTAGGAAGAAAGCAGCGAAAAAACTAGATAAGAACCTACGAAGGGTTTTGTTTTGTCTAATTTTGGTAAGAAAAAATGGCACCTGATCAAGACAGGAAACTATATTATGTTACTACCAATCGCCCTACTAACGGTCCCCATCAAACTACCAATTCAGTTGCTGCTACCAATTCCCTCTGTTTTAATTGGTAGTGAGAATTGACTAAGTTGATCCTAAAGTTGTAGGTCCTCAACTAGTGAGAATTGGAAAGGTTATGGAGCCTATGAGCCCAAGAGAGCGTGTTAGCTTAATAAAGCGTGCTGCTCGTAGAGAGCATTCTCACTGAGTTGATCCTAGAGTTGTAGGTCCTCAACTAGTGAGAATTGGAGAGGCTATATAGCCTATAAGCTCAAGGGAGCATGTTGTGTGCTTGGGAATGTTTGAACTCCTGAGAGTATTTTTAGTTCTCATATGTTGGTGGCTCGTTCAGAGCGAGTTCCACGTCTGTTGGTGGACTTGGATGGAGCAGGTTGTAATGATATCCATAAGTAAAGTACACATAGATGGCTAGTAAATATGAGTATGACACTTTTATTGATAAAATTTCTTTAACAAATAAGTGTTCCAAGGACGTGGTAATGTCTTCCCCTCTCGAGTCTTGATCCAGTACGCTCCATTGCCAACGACTCGCTCCACTATGTAAGGCCTTTCCCATGTTGGTGCTAGTTTAGAGTCATCCTGAGTCTTTTTCAGAACTAGGTCGCCAGGTTGAAAATTTCGAGGATTGACTCTCTTGTTGTAAGACTTTTTCAGAGTCTGATGGTAAGAAGTGACTCTGATAGCTGCTAGGTCGCGGCATTTTTCCAGTAAGTTGAGCTCTCGAGCAAGAACTGAATCATTCTGCCTAGATTCGACAAGTTCTAACCGAGTCATGGCGATTGTCAGCTTGGTAGGGATGACGACCTCTATACCATAGCATAGTGAGAACGGTGACTCACCTGTGCTAGAGCGAGCTATAGTGCGATGAGCCCATAGAATATTCTCCAATTGATTTGGCCATTGGCTCTTGTTCTTTTCAATCTTCTTCTTCAAATTTTCCAAAATTGCTTTGTTGCTGGCCTCTGCTTGGCCATTGCTTTGGGCGTACTGGGGAGTGGAGAATGCATGAACAACCTTCCACTTTTCTAGAAACTCCTTGACTATTTCTCTTTTGAACTGGGAGCCATTATCCATCACTAGTGTGTGGGGTAGACCAAATATGGTGATGATGTGTGTCCAGATGAAGTTTCTGACATATGACTCTTTGACATGAGCTAGGGGGATCGCTTCGACCCACTTAGTGAAGTAATCAGTTGCGGCCAAGACAAATCGAAAGCCAATTCTTTTTTGTGGGATGAATGGACCCATGATATCCAAGCCCCATATGTGAAATAGCTAAGGGTTGGCGATGTTGATTAACTCGCGAGCTGGTTGGATGATATTGTGGCCAAATGTTTGGCATTTGATGCACTTCAGTACGTACGTCCTGGCGTCGATCTGCATTCGTGGCCAGAAGTAACCTTGGGAGATCGCTTTATGAGCCAAAGAGCGACCTCCAACATGGTTCCCGCATTCTCCCTCATGGATTTCTGCAAAAATTAGTTGACCTTGTTCTGGGCTGATGCACCTCAAGTGAGGTCCGCCCATTGACTTTCTGAAAAACTTATTATTCACCAGGCAGTAGTGCCGTTATAACACCCCGTATTTTTATTCTTTTATTTTTCTTAATAATAATAATAATAGATAATAGATAAAATAAAATAGGATAAGTGTAAATGGAAATAGGAGACGTGGGTTTATGGGATAAACCTTCTTGCCTATTTCAGGGGTTTTGTTTTTAACAGAAAGGAAATAGAATAAGGTTGGTCAAAAAAACACAGCGAGGGTTTTTGAAAAAAAATAGAGTTTTACTGAAAGAAGAAAAGGTTTTGAACGAGGAAGATCGTCCTTTCGTGCAACAGTCGACTTCGGTCTTTCGGGATTTTTCCCTCTTTCGGAAAGCTGTTCGGTTTATAAATAGTGAGTAGTCTGACGATGTTTATTTTGTTTAATTATTGTTTCTGCTAAACATACCAGCAATACTGTTTTACATATTGGAGAATTTAAACTGTCGAAGCCTTGACGCCGGTTGTGACGCCAGCGTCAACCTCAGAACTCAAGACGTCTTATTCTTTGTGGTGTTTGACTGATAGTTTTGTTAGAAATTTTGGTTGTGATGTATACTGTTAGTTAGTAATTGATGTCGGTTTGGTTGTTTGAGTGTTGTGGAAGCTTGAACCGGCGTTAATGGAGGCGCCAGCCCATAGAAATCGGTACTATTAACGATTTTGAAATCTTTAAATGTTATGATGTGGTGGTTGTGGGTTAGGTTATGTTTGGTGGCTAGTGTAGTGTGTGTGAGGGCTGGAAATGGTGGTGGTGGAAGCTTGAAACAGGTTGTTAATGGCGGATTGAACCAAATCTAGTTTTGATGATGGGTTATCGATTTAGGGAATTGAGCTTTTGCTTTTGTTAATGTGATATGGTTTTTAACAAGGATTAAAACCGTTAGGTTGAAATGGGCGGAGGAGTAGAGATGGTGGTGGCCTAAATTTGGGCTAGTGGTGGAGGAGGAAGCCTGGAGAAGACAACCTGTTCCATCTGTTGGGCCGGGCCGAAATGTTTAAGTTTTCTTTGGGCCGGTTTCTAATTTATGTGGGCTGGTCCTTATGTCCCCAATTGGATCAGGTGGAATAGATAAGTGGGTTTTAGACCTTTGGGTTCTAAGGTTTGGGTTTAGGCTTGGCTAGTTGGGTCCAAACCATTACCTTAGTCATGAGCCATGCACATTGACCTTAGCCATGAACCATGGCTACGACCCCGAACCTGTTGAACATGGAAACGACAGTTTGACTTTGACAAATGACAGTTTGACTTCGACCATGATGTGTGGACTTTGACTTTGACCAGGGTTGACTTTTACCAGTTGACCCAATTTGACCTTTTAACTCGGATTATGATTTGGGCTATTAGGATAGGTCTAGGGCTATTAGCATGCTTGACTTTAGGCTAAGGCCTTTCTAAATATACTTATGTACATGTATTTACTACTCTGTGATATTTCGTCTTTTATGATACACAACGTTATGACACTTATACATTCATGAAATTAATAATGCGTAAATCAATTTACCACTTTTAGAACTCTCCACGCCTCAAGTTTTGGAAATTTAGTTTTATGACTGTTGATGTCATATGTTAGGTGGGCATTTATTGAATGTGCCATAAATGGCCCGTTAGCATTATATATTGGGTATTCATTGACTGTGCCATGAATGACCAGACTATTTGGACTGCCCTAGAGAGGAACTAAGGTATTCGCCTTGCGGGTTAGTTGTATTCCTTAAGTGTACGGGAATGTAGGGTTGGGTATTCCTTGAATGTGGCGGGAATGACCTAAGGTACTTAGGTACTAAATGGTGAGTGTATAAGAAAAGAAATTGATAAATTGATAAGACAAATTGATTTGATTATGCGAGTGTTTGGGTTACTTTTGAATACCTAATATAATATCTACATATGTTATATATAAGTTCTAACTTTCTTTTGCAGGAGGGTAGGACTTAATAACATTTTTGTACAGGGACGCGGTCCTACCCTTATACAGCAGTGGATATCGGTAAGTTTTAATTCAATGATTTAGATATTAGAATGAGTTAATATAATGGAAGTTTTGCTTGGGGAGAAAATATGCCGGTTGAAATGACGGAACTACCTATCTTTCAAGCTGAGAATGATTAAGTTATGGGAAAATATAACGTGATTGTTTGGATAATTAAAGTATGATAATGGTTATATGTGGTTAGTCTACTCATACCAGCAAATTCCATTTTGCTGACCCATGTTTGCTTTGTTTTGGCAACGTGGGTATGTTCTTGGGAACATAGGTGGAAGGCAGTGGAACCGCGGCGTGTGATTTGGATTCTTGCCTGGAGCAGTCTGAGAGGTTATTTTATTAGGTCTGATCTTTTGGAAGTATGTAATAACGTAGTTTTCTTTTCATATGACATGAAAATACGATGTTGAAGACCTGTTATTCTTAGAGTGGTTTGATGTTTTATTGGGACGGAAGATAGACTTTTTTTATAAAGTAATAAAGAGAATTTTGGAGATTATTTTTGTTGTTAAGATTATTTATGATGAGGGTTTTAGGTTTTGACATGTGTTGTATCCACCCCATCATAGCCTGGGTTTTTAGACAATTGAACCGAGTGATGTTTGAGATATTTATATTTCAAATATTCATTTTTTTTTAATTGTTTAGAAATTCGGGCTGTGACAGCCGTGCCTAATATTGGACTTGTCTGGCTTTGCTACGGTCCTCTGGGATTGTGCCTGAAAAGAGCCCAAAACTGTAGTTTTAACCCCTTAACAATAATACTTTTAGACCAATTATGCAAGTAATAAATAAGAGTTAATACTGATTACGTGCTTTTATGTATTTCAGGCATTGAAGTTTATTTTATGCAGAAATGTGCCACTTTGCCAATATAAAGGAGCAAGAGTTGGTTGCTAAGAAGTTCTGTGAATAAAGGCCAAGATTCAAGGAGAAAAAAGCCTTTGTAAAACCCGGTTAGAAGCTGAGAAGTCAATGCGGGCAGAAACAGCACACAAAAGTCAGCAGAACTTCCAAAGACCGTATCTTTGAACTCAGGCCTCAGAATTGGGTCTACCTTATGTCAAAACGACCGGCTCGGAAAGAGATTTCCAATGGTCTAAGACTTGACTCAAGCAGAAGAGTATAAGTGGATGAAAAGACTACTAAAGTTAGATCTAGCTGAAAAGGGCCCTGTGGACTGAAGAGATTGGGTTTTGGGCTCGATTTTCAGGCCCAAAACATGGCTCCTAAGCCCATGCACGAAAAAGTAGATCTGGTCTCCTCCATTTGTATGGAGAAGACTTAACTCTTAAGTATACCTAGATTTAGATTAGAAAATTAGGTTAGACTCCATTAATGAGTTCAAATAACTTAGTTTAGATCTAGTTTTTACATTCAATTAATTAGTTTGTTTTAATTTGATAAGTAGTTATTCATAATCTTAGTTCTAAATTAGTTTTAATTTTAGTTTTAATTCATTTTGAATCATTATTGTTATTGTTCAAATAGATTAATAGAGTTTAAATTAGTTATTAAATTATGACTTGTTATTATTGTTCTTGTGTTGGGAATGATAGTATAGAAATTTCACATCACACATTACTCTCACCATTGCTCTTTGTGTTTGTTTGATTGAATTTGTTTAATTCTTGAGAGTTAAGAGTGGAACGATTCCGTACTCGATACATTGCATGAATATATATATGAGAGTAGGAAATAAAATTTTTGATACCGTAAGAATGAAGTCTAGAGTAATCTAGTTTAGTCTTTACGGGTTGTCAAATGGCGCCGCTGCCATCTTAATCTAGTTCAAGACAAGAACTCAATTTCTTGAATTCAAGGGGCAATCCCCCATTCTCTACCCACCCACCCTTTTAATTTTTCATTCTTATTTCTTGAATTTTTGGAACTATTCACAATTTTAGGCATAGGGGCTGTGGATTCACAGAGGAAAACACTGCAGTAAAGGTACTTGTAAATTTGGAACAATTCTGAAAATTTACAGACGTAATATTTAAGGTGTTATTGATTTACTGTAATTTTCTAAGATTTTTCCTAGTTGTTTTACCTTGTGAACAAATACGATCTTTACAGTGCTGCATTTCAGTTTTTAAACCGTAAGTTCTTGAAAAACAGACGAGTATGGTTACTTAGGCAGTTCCAAAAATTCTAAACTTTTTACAGGAGTATCTACACTAAGTCAGTAGTTATTAGTAAAAATTTGAAGAGTTTTTTATTTGTTTTGACCTCCTAACTAGTGGAGTGTTTCCAGTGTGTTTCTGCAGTTTTGCAAACACTTAATTTCTGGAACAACAGCCGGTAAGGAGGGTTTTTAGAACTCCAATTGCTCTAAAATGTTTATAGGAATAGCCATGATCTGTTAGAAGTCCCCAGTAAAATTTTGGCGATTTTTGTCTCTGTTTTGATTGGTTAACCATTCGGTTGTTTGTATTGTGTCCGAAAACTGTTTTACAAACTTTGAAGCGCAGTAGAAGGACTTTCATAGCTCCAATTTATCTGAAATTTTACAGGCTACTTAATAGACGTGTTAGAAATCTACCGTAAAAATTTCAATTTTTTTGGAGAGCGTGACCCGCGCCCATACAAGGCCAAACCTGAGCGCGACCCGCGCCCAGAACACTGGAATTCCAAATACCACCTGAGCGAGACCCGCGCCCTAGGTAGCCTACTTCCAAGCGCGCCCCACGCTCAACCACCTAGAACATGAGTTAGACAGGAGCGCGACCCATGCCCTACCAAGGCCATTTCTGAGCGCGACCCGCGCCCTCTTCTGGAGCAGCCCGATTTTCATAGGTCAGTCCAAATTTTCATTTCTTTAAGTTATTCAGTGTTTCTAACATCATACAAACACTGAGATCGCGTATACAAGACGCTATTCAAACACGTATCAAGGAGGCATTAAGGTACTCCTACTTCCACTCCTCGCCTCTTCTGTCAGAGGAGTTTTAATTCTAGTATAATCAGGCTTGTTTTTCATAGACATAAATACCACACGCCTATCTAGAATTTCACACACTACACCTGCATCAATGGCTAAAGAACAAGAGACTCCTCTCTCTGATTTTTATAAAGCCCTAAACGATGGCCCTAAGTTGTGCATCGTTCTTCCAGACCTAGTGGGGGATTTTCAAATTCCCCCTAATATATTTAACTTGTTACCAGTTTTTCATGGTTTAGACCACGAGAAGCCTTATCAGCATATGCGTAGGATAGACCAAGTTCTCACTACATTCCATCATCCTAGCGTAAGTCCGAATCAAGTTAAACTTACGGTGTTTCCATTCACCCTAGCTGACAAGGCAGCGTCTTGGTTAATTGCCCAAACGTCAAACTCTGTGGACTCATGGGCTAATCTTGTTCAGTTGTTCATGGAACAGTTTTACCCACCACTGAAGACAGATGAAATGCTTCAAAAGATTCATTTCTTCCACCATAATCCTCATGAATCCTTTTCAGAGGCCTGGAATCGTTTCACTGATCTTCTCATTGAATGCCCGCATCATAATCTTGCGAAGGACACGCTTGTTCGTGCCTTCTTCAAGGGGCTTTTACATCATCATAAGGAGGTTCTAGATATTATGACTGGGGGTAGTTTTCTTAGTAAAGGAGCCTCAGAGGCTTATAAATTCTTAGAGGATCAATCTAAGAGGAACAACAATTAGGGAGGTAACGAATCTTCCCGCTCCACTCCTTTTTCTTTTGAGGTTAAATCTGATTCCGAGCTTAAAACTCTTATCGATGCCCTCACTAAAAAGGTAGATGCCATCTCTATTAAACAGGAACCTACTCCTATCATAAACATTAAATCTACTCGTTGTAATGTCTGTTTTAGTCTTAAGCATTCCGACTTCTATTGTCCTCTTGTCTATGCACAACTACCACCACAACCATCAAACTTCCACCAATTAACTCAACCTCAAGGATTAGGAAACTTAGGTGACCAGAATAGAGGTTTAGTGCCCATGACCCAAAACTATCAACATCAAGACATGAACACTCAACAAGCCTTAATGCCAGTTCAACCATCTACAGACAAATTAGTAGTGACCTTGTTGGAAAAACAAAATCAAATTATGCAACAAAACTCAAACTTGATGAAAGATCAGCATGATCAAAACTCTAATATGATGAAACAAACGATGCGAATGATGCAGTCTTTGTGCCAAAAGGTTATTGACGTGTCTCCTAACCAAAATAATAACCAAACAAAGCGTGTTTCGAGTCAAGCGAAGGCCTACTCCTAAGTCAACAAAAACACCGCGCCCGAAATAAACAATATTCACTCTAATGGTAATATAAACCAAGGGGACCTACAGGCAGTCACTACCCTTCGTTCAGGGAGAGTAGTTGATAACAAAGTAACTATGCCTGAAGACCACCCGCAAATAGAAGCTGAAAATGAAACCATACCAAATACTGTAATAGAAACCGACCCTACAACTGTAGAAGTACCAGTTAAACCACAACCAAAAGGGAAAACCTTACAAGACCCAATAATAGAAATTAAAGACCCTACACCTGTAGAGGTTCCAATATGGACACCTAGATGGAAAATGAATAGAGATAAAGCAAAGACTAATAATATTGCTAAATATAGAGATAAACCACCATATCCCCAGAGACTAGTTATGTCTAAGAAGGACGAAATTTTGATGATATTAGGGAAGTGTTTAAAAATCTGACTATAAACCTACCTTTTCTAGATGCTATAAAAAGTCTACCTAGACATGCTAAGTTTCTAAAAGAGTTGTGCACCAAGAAGAGGAAAACCAACATACCGCACGAAACATTCTTAACTGAACAATATCCCTCTTTATCTGAACATAACGGAATTGTTTTTTTTTTTTTTTTTTTTTTTGAAATAGCTAGGGGTTAAGGATGCCCAAACCTTTTATATACTCAAGAACGCAAGAACATAACGGAATTGTTAAGTACAAGGACCCTGGTCGTCCTACTATACAATGCACCTTAGGTGATACCTTCATAACAACTGCTTTATTAGACCTGGGCAAGTGTTAACTTACTCCCATTTTATTTATATAAACAACTAGGTCTAACAAAACTTCAACCAACCAAAATGACTTTGCAGTTAGCCGATCGTTCAATTAAGTATCCCAAGGGTGTAGTTGAAAACATTTTCGTTAAAGTGCAGGATTTTTACTATCCAACCAACTTTGTTATTCTTGACACAGAATTTGCTCATAATTCTATTCCCATCATCTTAGGGCGTCATTTCTTGGCAACTGCCAATGCCCAAATCAATTGCCGGGATGGCTCAATGACTTTTTCTTTTGTAAATCTTTCTGTGGAACTTAACATGTTTAGACAAAAGCAGAGACAACTAGGTTTTCCTGTAGAAGGTGAAGTTAAGTCTATTGAGAGTTTTGTATATCATATTAGTGCTTCCAACGATCTCGTCCCCACACTAGTAGATACCCCTCTTATAGAAGAAGACAAAGATCACAATTTTGACTCCTTGAACAAAATTGAATTAGAGACAGAAGTTTCCACCCTGCCTTCTGACCCTATGAAAGATGGAGTAAACCTCACAATAGACAAGATAGATGAATTTCTCAAAGATGGAGATGAATACCATAATTATATGGATGACGAACAACCTAGATGAGGAATTCGACAAGTTTCTAAGAGCTTGTGATGATCCACCCTCTCAAGCACTGCCTAGAGCACCACCCTACCACCAACTACCTGAGCTAATCCCTCACATAATCCAATCATTCTTCCCACCCTTTTCTTCTAACACTTATCCACATTCCAAGAATCTTCCACAACCATCCATTTTTTCACACTCATTCACTTGGCCACCTCTTCGTTGGAGGAAAAAGAAGGTGCATGCTCGGTTACGTTCTCGATCTATCAGACTTCGCTTTCATTTCACTAAGTTGCGTCATCGAAAATCTTGGTGCTTGCTTCTGTTTGGGGTTGCATTCCACGATAATTATTTATGGAACGATCCACAACTATTTCGGTTATTGATATATGGTAAACTACATGTTCATTATATACATATGTGTTAGATAAAGTCTTGAGTATCTGACTATAAAAGACTCATTTTATTCTTCGGTGTACTTCCTTTCACTTTCATATATATTGATAAGTGCACCATTCAGGTAACTGGGCCCTCCCTAGGGAGTGTGTGGCTATAAGTACCGGATCCTAAGTCCACGGTTAACATAATTCACGTCTTCCACTCTTGCATGTTTTTTCAGTTTTTGAGTCATGTTTCTCTATGGTGTGAATTATGCATGTATTGCATTATTGTTTTTATTAGTTCCGAAGTTAATTTTTAATTCCATAGTTAAATTTGAATTTGGTTGTTAAATGTTGTTTGAATTTCAATTTTAATATAATATGGTTCTTTTCAAATTGTGCATTGTTTTTATTGTTAATCCCACATTCCCGAATTGTTTGGGGGTGGTATTATTTACTCTAGCATGATTTGTTATATGATCCTCCATTTTAGAAGTTGTTTTCGAGTGATAGTTGAGAATATTGCCAATATGGGCATGCCTAGGATTAGATGTGGTGGTAGGATGAAAGCTATAAGAGTTTAGAAGTTACTATTCTAAATTAAGTCTAACGGATATTAGGTTTGTATTAGAATCAAGAATATGGGTAGTTTCCGTTTCCAATTTTGGAAATTTCTGTTTCTGGCAATTGCCTTAAAAAGTTTTGGAAACTTCCCAATTCGTTTTGGAAACTCAAACCTATATAAACTTCATTCATTCTCCACACAAAACTAACATCTCTCACATTCATCTCTTACCTTTCACTCCTAAATTTTCTTTCTTTTTCCTTCTCACTTTCGCATTTCAGACTTCGAGCCTAATCCCTCTAGGCACTGCCTCAAAAAATTTAACCTTTGAGTCGACCCCCTAACCAGGCATAGGTTGAGTGCACCCCGCGCCCTGACCCCCGTGGGCAAGAAAAATTCCAAATTTTTGTGGGTTGTTCCAGGATCATTGCAGCTGTTCTAGAGAGTAGTTTTGTGATGACTTCTCCTATAGTGATACCGGAGCAGTCTTTCGAACACTTGTTGGGAAGCGAGACTTATGGACATTGGTTCCATAAAATCTTCTTGCAGTTAGGATCTTGAAGGAACCTCATCTCTTTGGAGAGGCAGGATGCGAAGGAACCTCATTTCTTTATAGAAGAGGTTGACAACACTTAAACGCTGGAGTTAAGGTTAGTTTTTATTTCAGTTAGTGTCTGCTTATGTCCCAACCAATTTGATTCTTGTTTACCCCATAACGGGTGGAACTCATATCAAGTTGCGTCAGTTTTATTTGCTATATTAGTATGTTATAACCTTGTTTTGCAGATGTTCTAGAATTTCACGCGTTTTAATGGTATTTCTGGAGTCCTGGTTACCGCAGTGGGGGCTGATAAATATAAAATGAATAGTTTTACCTACGAATAAAAGATTCAATCATAAACGCAAGTAAAACTAAAACTGAACTCGTGTTTTTATCAAAGATTATTCTACTCTCGATTCTATCGAAATAGAGATGGAGTAAAAGATTCGTTCCACTCCTAGTTCTTTAGTATTCAATGTTTTCTACGACTGCGAGTCTATCCAAAGTTAGTGAGAGTAACAGTGGGATTTATACTACGATGCAAATTATGATAACAAGATACGAATAACGAAATGACGGAAATACTAAGGGTTGAATCTAGATAAAGAATTAGGAGAATTTGATTCCACCTTGAATCCAACATAATTAAACTAGCATAGATTGTTGTAATCAAATTCTTACGTTCTTACAATAAGAATTGGTTGTTCTAATCCCTAATCATTCATGGCAATCTCTACCAACTAATGACTAGCATGTGAGGAAGTTCTACCCATTCTCATGGCGAATCAACTACCTTCTAGAGTGTAATAGACTCTTACAACGATTCTACTCTACACAATCAAGTTTTCATCAAGGCTTCATCAAACCCCTCTAATGGAGGTTTAGCCTTGATTCATCAAACTATAATTTCCATATGAATTTAAACTAGACATCATATAAAGATTTTAACTTTAATAATATAAACTTTCAATTCAATAATTCAAATCTAAATTAACAACTAAGAAATGATTAACAACTAAGAACTTTAATTTAGAGCTAAGTACTTTAATAAATCAAAACCAAAATTATGAAAAACTAACTATTTTATTGATCTAATGAATAATAAAACAATGATTCAAATAACTAAGTTAAAACAAGATAATAAAAAACCAATTAATTAATTGATTCTCAAAAACTAGATCTAAACTATGCTCTAATAGCTACTTGCTACCTAACCTCATTTATGCTGAAGAGTTAAGTCTTCTGTGTGGAAATAGAGGAGACCAGATCCACATTTTCGTGCATGGGCTGAGGAGCCATATTTTGGGCAGGAAAATCGAGCCCAAAACCCAATCTCTTCAATCCACAGGGCCCTTTCCAACTGGCTCTGACTTCAACAGACTTTTCGTCCACTTCTGCTCCTCTGATTGGGTCAAGACTTGGACCATTGAAAATCTCTTTCCAAGTTGATCGTTTTTACATAAGGTAGACCCAATTTCGAAGTCTGAGTCCAAAGATACGGTCTTCGAAAGTTCTGCTGACTTTTGAGTGATGTTTCTGCCCGCGTTGACTTTGACTTTTTAGCTTTTGACCGGGCTTTACAAAGACTTTTTCTCCTTGAATCTTGACCTTTAATCACATAACTTCTTAGCAACCAACCCTTGCTCCTTTATCTCGCCAAAGTGGTACATTTCTGCACATAATTGACTTTAATGCCTGAAATACATAAAAGCATGTAATCAGCATTAACTCTTATTTATTACTCGCATAATTGGTCTAAAAGTATAATTGTTAAGGGGTTAAAACTATTTTTTTGGGCTCTTATCAGGGGCGACCTTTGGGGTCTTGATTGGTGAAGGGGCCTTTTTGACAAAGCCCCAGGCGTTCTCCTTTGGTTTTGACCTCAGCGATGAAATCTTTGGCTATCTTGGTGCTGGTGAGCTCACTTTTGGTTCGTATGGGAGCCGCAGCAGACTTGTTCGCTGAAAAGATCTAATTGCAGTTGTAAGCCTCGAGCTGGTTGCTGCGAAGCTCCATCATACCTCTGGGGCTGAGAAAGCGGAGTACCTGATGGAGTGTTATTGGTACCGCTTGCATCTTGTGGATCCAGCGATGTCATAGGATTACATTATAGTATGAGTGATAAAAGAGAAAACGATAGTTTTACCTACGAATAAGCGATTAAACTCGAACGTAATTAAAACTAAAACTATTTTATGTCTAATGTTATCAAAGTTTTTCTACACTCTCGATGCTATTGCACTAAGTGGAGTAGAGAATTTGTTCCACTCCTAGTTCTTCAGAATTCAATGCTAACTAAGATTATCGGTTCTACCAAAGTCGTGAGAGTAATGATTATGTAACTATGCTAACAACGATTGAAATGACGTAATTGAAATATGCTAAATACTATGATGGAAATAGAGAATGAATTAGGGGAATTCGATTTCACCTTGACTCGACTTAATCAACTAACAGAGAAAAGGAAACTTAGCGTGGTGAGGTAACTTTTTAATCGCTTCAAGAAAAGGAAGGTTTTTTGTTAGATTTTTGAAAACTTCCCTAATCTCATCATAACTTGTATCCTTGTTCAACATAGCTAATCTCTGGGGAAACGGTGGTTTCTCTCTATATTTAGCGTATAGATCAACTGGATGTCTAACCTTGGCTTTCTATTTCTTAGGTTATGGTTTAACTGGTACCTCTACAGGGGTAGGATCTTCAGTTTCTACTTCAGTATCTAGTACAATATCTGGTGTAGGGACCACTGGTGGGGTAACTATAGGCATAGTTATGTTGTTATCAACCACTTTGCCAGAACGAAGAGTGGTGATGGTATTTAACTCACTTACATTTGCATTTTCCTTACTAGTATTACCGTTTACCTCAAAGGCTGTGTTTGTTGTTTTAGGATTAGGTATCGCTTGTCCTGGAAACACACCTTTGGGTTGTACTTTCTCTTGTGCTAACTGCTGTAAGGAAAGTTGGATGGCTTGTAAAATCTGTTGTTGGGATTACATAAAGGCATCAAAACGATCCTGTTGTGGAAGAGTGTTAGCTATAGGTTGTGTGATAGGAACTATGTCACGTTGATTATTCATGGGTGGTTTGTGATAGTTATTATTTACCGGAACGATACCTCTATTAGCATTATAATTATTATTGTTATAATTATTATAATTACCCTGACCTTGTCCCTGACCTTGTCTTTGTCGTGGTGGAGCTTGGTTGTAATTGTTTGTTGGCCTAGCATTTTGATTATTAAACCCTGGAGGTGTTACTTGTTGATTATTTCTTCAACTGAAGTTGGGATGTTGTCTCCAAGGGGCGTTAGGAATAGGATAACTATTAATTGAGAAAAGGTTATCTTGTTGTGATGTTTGTTGGTTATAAACGAGGGGACAATAGGAGTCAGGATGCTCAAGACTCAAATAGAAATTACATGGATTGGAGTTGATATTCATGATGGGGATAGGCTTTTGTTGAATAGAAATAGCATATACCTATTTAGTTAGAGATTTGATTAAAGTTTTTAGTTCAGGATCGGGTTTAATCTCAAACATACCGGTGGCCTTAACTGTTGTAGAAGAACTAGCAGAACACGAGATATCGTCACTACCCCCCCCCAGTTATTATTACGCTTTGTTTGATCTTCTAAAAATTTATAAACCTCTAAGGCTCCTTTACTGAGGAAACTACCCCCATTCATTATGTCAAGCACCTCTTTGTGGTGGTGTAACAGTCCTTTGAAAAAGGAACGAACTAACGTGTCTTTCGTGAGGTTATGGTGTGGACACTATATAAGAAGATCGGTGAAATGATTCAAAGCCTCTAAAAATGATTCATGAGGATTCTGTCAAAAGAAATGAATCTTGGAAAGCATTTCATCTGTCTTCAATGGTGGGTAAAAATATTCCATAAATAGTTGAACAAGTTTGGCCCATGAGTCCACAGAATTAGGCCCTTGGGCAATTAACCAAGACACCACCTTATCGGCTAAAGTGAAAGAAAACACCCTTAGTTTAATTTGTTCAGCACCAACCATAAGATGGTGGAATGTGGTAAGGACTTGTTCAATCCTATGCATGTGCTGATAAGGTTTTTCATGGTCTAACCCATGAAAAATGGGCAACAAATTAAATATATTTGGAGGGATTCAAAAATCCCCCATTGGGTCTGCAAGAACGATGCAAGATTTTGGGCTATCGTTCAAGGCTTTGTAAAAGTCAGATAGAGGTGACTCTCTTTCTTTAGCCATTATATCAGGTGGAGTGTGTGGTATACTAGCTAGAGGTGTAATGAGTGGTATACTAGAAAGGCGTGTTTGTTGACGTTGTCGGTTGATTATGTTAGGCATTTTTCTTCTGCCTGACATTAATCTCATGCAAGGCTAAGACCAATCTTAACTAAACACGGCAACACTCAAACAATCCTGATATGCTAGTATAAACCTCTAACAGGAGATGCGAGGAGTGGAAGAAAGAAGTACCTGAATGCCTCCTTGCTTCTCTTATGAATAACGTCTTGTTTACGCAAATTCAGTGTGTGTAACAAGTTAGAAACACTAAATAACTTGAAGTAATGGAAATTTGAACTAACCTGTGGAAATCGGGCGATTCGGAAGAAGGCGCGGGGTGCGCTCTAAAGTAGCCTAGGAAGGGCGCAGGGTGCGCTCGTGTCTGACTCGAGGTCCAGGCACTTTGGGCGCGGGGTGCGCTCTGGTTAAGCCTTCGGAGGGTGCAGGGTGTGCTCGTTCCTTAGCTAATGTCTAGGCACTTCAATGCGTGCTACGCCTTGATTTTGTCTAGGATGGAAGTGGGGTGCGCTCGTGTCTGACTCGAGGTCCAGACACTTTGGCGCGGGGTGTGCTCCACTTTTGGCCTACAAGGGCACTGGGTGCGCTCAGTGTATTCCTGCGAAAAAAAATAAGTTCTGAAGCAAACAACCATAGTTAGAATCAAACAAGAGTGGGTGGGTTTAATGGGACTTTGGGAAGACTAACAATACTAACGAAAACAATTTTAAAGGGAACTAAAGATGGCAGCGGCGCCATTTGATAAAAGAGAATTGAAAACGATAGTTTTACCTACGAATAAGCGATTAAACTCGAACGTAAGTAAAACTAAAACTATTTTATGTCTAATGTTATCAAAGTTTTTCTACACTCTCAATGCTATTGCACTTACTCCTAGTTCTTCAGAATTTAATGCTAACTAATATTATCGGTTCTACCAAATTCATGAGAGTAATGATTATGTAACTATGCTAACAACAATTGAAATGACGTAATCGAAATATGCTAAATACTATGATGGCAATAGAGAATGAATTAGGGGAATTCGATTCCACCTTGACTCGACTTAATCAACTAACAGAGAAATGTCATAATCCAAATTTCAATGCTTTCGCATAACAAACTGGTAATTCTAATCCCTAATTATTCATGGCAATCTCTACCAAATAATAACTAGCATGTGAAGCAACCAAACCCATTCTCATGGTGAACTAATTACTTTCTAGAATTGAATAGATTATCTCGACAATTTCTAAGCTAACAAATCAAGTTTTCATCAAGGCTTCCTTAAACCCCTCTAATAGAGGTTTAGCCTTGATTCATAAACCTATCATTTCTATATGAATTTGAGCAAGACATGATATAAGGATTATAATTTTATTATATTGATCTAATCAAGAATTCAAATCTAAATTAACAACTAAGAAATGATTAACAACTAATAACTGAATTTAGATCTAAGTAATTTAATAAACCAAAACTAAAATTATGAATAACTAACTACTTTTATTAATCTAATGAAGAATTATCAATGATTCAATAACTAAATTAAAAACAAGGTAATAGAAACTAATTAATGGAGTCTAAAAACTACTAGATCTAAAATTATTGGCTAATGGCTAACTGCTAATGGCTAACTAAAAAGCTAGATGCTTAAGAGTTAAGTCTTGTGTCTTGAAATGGAGGAGACAAGATCCACTTTTTCGTGCATGGGCTGAGGAGCCATGTTTTGGGCCGAAAAATCGAGCCCAAAGCCCAATTTCTTCAGTCCACAGAGGCCTTTTCAGCTAGATTTGACTTCAAATCGGCCTTTAAAAAGGTTTTTTCTCCTTAAATCTTGGTCTTTAATTACAGAACTCCTTAGCAACTAACCCTTGCTCCTTTATCTCGCAAAAGTGACATATTTCTGCACATAATCGACTCCAATGCTTGAAATACATAAAAGCACATAATCAGCATTAACTCTTATTTATTACTCGCATAATTGGTCTAAAAGTATTATTGTTAAGGGGTTAAAACAACAGTTTTGGGTTTAATAATCTAATGAAGAATTATCAATGATTCAATAACTAAATTAAAAATAAGGTAATAGAAACTAATTAATGGAGTCTAAAAACTACTAGATCTAAAATTATTGGCTAATGGCTAACTGCTAATGGCTAACTAAAAAGCTAGATGCTTAAGAGTTAAGTCTTGTGTCTTAAAATGGAGGAGACAAGATCCACTTTTTCGTGCATGGGCTGAGGAGCCATGATTTGGGCTGAAAAATCGAGCCCAAAGCCCAATTTCTTCAGTCCACAGAGGCCTTTTCAGCTAGATTTGACTTCAACAGACTTTTTGTCCACTTCTGCTCCTCTGATTGGGTTAAGACTTGGACCATTGGAAAGCTCTTTCCAAGCCGGTCGTTTTTACATAAGGTAGGCCCAATTCCGAGGTCTATGTCCAAAGATACAGTCTTCGGAAGTTCTACTGACTTTTTTGCGTTATTTCTGTCCATGTTGACTTTGACTTTTCAGCTTTGATCGGACTTTAAAAAGGTTTTTTCTCCTTGAATCTGGGTCTTTAATCACAAAACTCCTTAGCAACTAACCCTTGCTCCTTTATCTCACAAAAGTGACACATTTCTGCACATAATCGACTCCAATGCTTGGAATACATAAAAGCACATAATCAGCATTAACTCTTATTTATTACCCGTATAATTGGTCTAAAAGTATTATTGTTAAGGGGTTAAGACTACAGTTTTGGGCTCTTATCAATGAGCTGACATCCAGAACGCTAAAACGAGTGTTGAAGCTGACTTTGTCCTCCTTGGATCCAATGGAGACGGGGAGTATGATGTCGCCAATCGGGTCGGCTCGAGAGCCATTGAATCCATAGAGGGGGGCTATTGGATCTATGAAGACTGACTTAGACAGGTTCATCTCTTTGATGGTGTGATAGAACAGACGTCACATGAGCTACCAGGGTCGATCAAGACGCTCTTGACTGTTAGTCGCTAATTTTGATGTGGACAACTAAGGCATCATTGTGAGGGAGGCAAACTTTGTTGAGGTCGGCCTCAGTGAACATTATGTCACCTGAACTGCGACCTGTAGTGCGTAGGACAAGTGCGGCCTAGGAGGAGAACTGGTACACTTCCTGGAGAGCACCTACTCGTCACCTTTTTTCTCTGGTGGACGTCACCGAATCGTCCTAAAAGGTGATCATGTTGATCATTCTGTCGTTGTCTCTGTCAGAGGAATGCTGACGACAATCATGATGGGAGCGGTCTCTGGGACGTCCTCGACTACTAGAGCGAGCTTGGTCATTGTGGCGAGCTGGAGACCTGCTACGCTCTCTGCGAGTCATGAGCATGTGGCGCAGGTCGCCATCGGCGATATTAGTATAATGCTTGATATGTCCCAACTCAACGAGGTCTTGGAGGTAGTGTTTGACCCCCCAACACTCGTTGGTGTCGTGACACTTTGCTCTGTGGAAAGCACAGCAGGGCTTTCCTAGTCAATCTTCTGGCTGCCGCACATCAGATCGGTAATAGGAAGCTTTTCTGATCTTCTCCAGTATGTAAATGGGAGATCAGGTGAGTACAGCGAACTCTCAGCTATTTTGCGTTCTGTTCCCAAACTTCTATCCTTGTTGCCTGGGTGGCTTCTTGGAAGGTGGGGCGTCATCGGAGATCGCTGCCACTTGTTGTTCTTCTATAAGGCCTTCACGCTTCAGGCCTTCTTGTAGCTTGATGTAATTGTCTACTCTGGTGTACAGCTCGGCCAGAGTCCCGGGACGTTCTTTCATTAGCGAACGGGACAGCCACGTGTTGCGTACACTGCAGGCATTGGTAAATGCCAGTGTGGTGAAGGACTCTTTGAGGCCGCTCTCCATGCATAGCAGTTCAATTTTGAACCGACCTAGGAAGGAGCGGATGTCCTAATCTTTGCCCAGGGACAACTTGAAAAGTGAATCTAAATCGGCCTCTTTATGCCTGTTGTGGACGCGCTGGCTAACAAATAGATTGGTAAGATTCTCAAATCTTTTTATTAAGTCTGGCTCGAGTGAGAAGAACCAATCGAGAGCTCCATATTTAAGACTCACATGAAACAAATGGCAATGGAGATGGTCGAACTCCTGAGCACTATAGAGTGCGAGGCTTTGAATATAGCGAGCTACGTGTTGACCAGGACACGTGCTGCCATCATACATTGCAAAGCACAGTTGGATGAAGTCTTGAAGGGAGGGTTTACTAAGTACCTCAGCAGTGAAGGGGGACACATGGTACGTCTTGAGCATTTTTTGAACGATCTGAGTAGTGTCCTTCCTGACTGAACTCTGGTCAATTTTTTGCAACAGTTCGTTAATCTACTGATTAACTTCGTTGATATCGTCCTCTGCTATGGTACCAACTGGGTGTTGTGCATCCACTTGCGCTCACAAAGCAACATTTTCCTGCCTGAGCAGGGTGATGTGCTCGTTCATTGTGCCTAACTGACTTGATAAACTCTAGATTTGAGCTTTGAGACTTACCATGCTTTGTAGGCTTGAGGGTTTTTGATTTGGTGAAGTGGTTTCTCAAGAAATGGAGACCACAAACGGCGCCAATGTAAAGGAGTGTTTTAGTTTAACTTTACAAGTGTGGTTAGAAGGAGAATGGGTTTGGGAATTGGAAAGACCGAGTTTGTTTATGAGCGAACTACCTACGTATCAAGCTCTCACTTCAGAGGGGGAGAGTTGAATCAAGTCTGACATAGTTCATGTAGGTGGTATTTATATCCATTGAGCATGAAGATCTGCGAAACATGTTTATTGACACATACAATACAGATGTGTGGTTGAGATCAAGGATGAGTGTTAGGTTGGTTTTGGTAGGAATTCTATAATGATGGGGAGTGGTTGTAGTAGTTCGTATATTACGGTGATTGGTAGTACAGGTATGGCCCTAGTAATTATTTCATTTGGATAAGGGATGGTGTCATAAGATGAAGCGTTCTACTGGAGGTCATCTATTCGACCTGCGTTACCCTGGAGCAAGCTGAAGTAGATCGCCTACATGAGGCGAGCTGCTTATGAAGTGAGCTTGGAAGACGAAGACATGAGGTTGGTAAGATCTCTGCTTATGATGGACGCGTTCTTGATATTCATTAGGTGTGAATATTACTCCCTCACGCAGCCCCATCTCAGTAGGTTGCTTTATACGGAGAAGCGATCTGTTGAGAAAGAATGGTCGCGCCTGTCTGGCATAGGTGTGAATTAAGTTGTTACATAGTCCAACAGAGTTGTCTAAATGGCCAAAAAGAAACTCATAGTTTGTCATTATCCTAACCACATCTCTACTGCTAATACTAAGGTGCCGGCACTTTGAAGTCTAAATCAATAAAGTCTACCGTAGCCGTTGGAAAGTTGATCTTAATCATTCTATCTTCATCAAAGTTAAATAACCACAGAATTGAATATCTGATATCTTTAATATAGAATGTTTAGAATCTTTATGAAGTTAGTTGTCTATATAAACTCAAGGATAACTCGACTTCAAGTGTACCTACAAACACATCCATAACAAACATCAATTCCAAGTCTTGGTTTCAGCTGCTCGAATGGCTTCAGTCTGGAAATCAATCCATGTTTTTAATATAGTCCTAGTTATTTTAAGTCTATGGGCTTGTCAAGCTGCTTCTCGAACTCTCAATGGGGCTTCTATGTTGGAGAGATATGAACACTGGATGGTTCAGTATGGTCGTGCATACAATGGCGCAACGGAGAAGGACAGACGTTTTGAAATATTCAAAGAAAATGTCGAACGTATTGAGTCCTTGAATAGGGCTGGGAACAGAACCTACATATTAAGTGTTAATGGGTTTGCAGACCAAACCAATGAAGAATTTAAGGCAGTTTGAAATGGATTCAGAGGACTTTGCTCACCAGGAAAACCTTTCCAGGCCACTCTTTTCAGATATGAAAATGTCACTGCAGTTCCCTCTAGTATGGACTAGAGGAAGAAAGGCACAGTAACCCCAGTCAAGGACCAAGGCCAATGTGGTAATTATAGTACAAAGAGATCATGACTAATTTTTCATAATGAAGAAGAAACAACGAAGCCTTTTCCTTTCTATTTGTCATTGTACATATTTTAAGTTCTATGAGTCTATGACTGTTGTTGCTACTAGTGACCTTGCAGGGAAGTAAACAAAGGATCTTCACTAATTTCATATAATCATGTGAAATTTCAGGATCTTGTTAGGCATTCTCAGCTGTGGCAGCTATGGAAGGGGCTACTCAGCTTAAAATAGGGAAGTTGATCTCCTTATCCGAATAGGAATTGGTTGACTGCGATACTAAAGGCGCGGACCAAGGGTGTGAGGGTGGTGAAATGGATGATGCATTTCTATTTGTCCAACACAACAAAGGCATTGCCTCAGAAACTACCTATCCTTACACTGTTGCAGACAATACTTGCAATACTAAGGAGGAAGCCTCTCGTGCAGTGTAAGAACCTAATACAAGCTACTAGATATTACCTAAGAAAACAAGAAACACTCAATATTTTTCTTCTCTTCTTCCTTTCTTTTCTCTCCTTTCTCTATTCTCTCTATTATGTGGCCCTTTTCTCTCTCCCCATCTTCTTCTCTTTATACCCCTTCCATCCCCTCTCTAGATCGTCCACATGTCCCCCCATCTGATGGTTCCCCCTTGTGACATACATGTGCCACGTCCGCGGTCTAGGGTTCCACGGCTATATTCTCCTACCCTCCGGTGTATATCATTATGTTGCATCCTATTTGGTGTCCCTCTGACCTGGTCTCATTCGTGGACATGTTTCCTTGCCCTCCGGGCTAACTTATTACGCTGCATCCACTCAGTGTCTGCTGACCTGGCCTCCTTTCCCTAATTGAGCCACCACAAATGCCCCTTCTCGACTCTGCGGTCCTAATTATGGACCCGAGGTCGAGAACCCTCACCGCCTCGTTCTCTGTGCCTTTTAATGTCCACTCATTGGTTTGCGTGTGATGTTGATTGTAATCATCACGCGCGTTTTTGGTCGCCTTCAAACCTTGTGCTGACATGCGTCTCCTTTTGGCTGGCTCCCTGTCTCGTCTTTTTGGTTCTCCCAACTCTTCAAAATTACCTTTATACCCCTCCCCTATATAACCTCTTCTCCTTATCCTTCCTCTCCCATTTTACCCCTTGCACTTTTCCCTTGCTCTTCTACTATTTTGCCCCCTTTCTCTCTTCCAACCAACTTCCGGTTTGTGGGTACGTCCTCTCTTCTTCTGGTGACTTACTTTCCTTCTAGGCATCCTCTACGGGCACCTCACTTCTCTACTTGCTTCCCTCAGTAAGTTTTCTAAGCTTCTCTTTCTTTAGTTTACACTGTTATTTGAAATCATTCAAATTCTCGCATCTGTTCATTTCCTTCTCCGATATCGGGTTCGGAATCCGATGACTCTTCTTTTTCCCTGTCAGGTACAGTAACATCTCCACCCCCTTCGGCCCCTGCTGCGGTCCCCTCTACCTCTGGACGTCCGGCCTCATTATTGTCATCCCCCTCCCGGTGCCGTAGACCTAATTTGGTCGCAATTAGAGATGCTTACGGCATTCCAGCTGACATCACTTTAGAACACGTGCCATCTATCACCCACTACCCCCACCTGGTTCCCCGATGTCCGGGGTACCTTGTGGTCATGGTGGATCAAATTGTCACCGGTTTACGGTTACCTCTCACCTTGTTGGACGTCGAGGTATGTAATCATTTCAACATTCCCCCTTGCCAAGGCATAGGGAATTTTTGGAGAGTTATGTACGCTGCGAACTTGTACAATAAGACAGGAGACCCTAAGATCACAAGCCGCAATATCTTTTCTCAATATTATATCAAGAAAAGTACCAAAGATGTCAATGTGGCATACCAATCTTTTTGTGTACGCCCTCGCAAGCAATCCTTCCTACTTCACGTCACCTCCTTAGAAAAAGTGTGACATCACTACCCGTTGTATGTATCGGGGGAATTTCTCTCCGTGGACCTTCCTTCTGACTTAACTTTTAACCATCTCGCCTTCATACCTCGCGGTGTGTATCTCTATTCTTCCCTTCTCTTTTGATATATTCCCCATGTTATCTCTGACCGCGGTTTCTCTTTATTTTGTAGGTTGGCGACCGGATTCCAAGTCCCAAGTCTACTCCAGCATTTCGTGCCCTATCTTTCAAAGGCTTCGCGACCTCGGCCACGCCCAAGCCGCCTGCCTGGGTATCCACCCTACTACTGCTAGCCCCCCTGTTATCAGTTCCCGACCTAAGCGATATAGGCAATTTCTCAGCTCCCTTTTATCGCCCTCCACCTCCTAAAAAACGTAAACCCCGAGCAACACCTCCTCCAAAGAAAAAGTCTCACTCCCACACCTCCCGCCACAAACATCCCCACACCTCCACACATTTCCCCGTCTCCCTTGAATCTCATGATCTTCCTGCCTCCTCTGCACCAGAGGCCGTCCCTTCATACCGCTCCATTTCCAATTGGGACGACCAATATACCTCCCCACACTCCCCTCCTGAAAACATGGACGTTCACACCCAAAAGTTGTTCGATAGTGATACCGATGAAGATGTGGTGATGGAGGTTCCCTCCGCCGAGGTGCGGGCACTCGCTGACCAACCTTCGCCCAAGAAATAGCGAACCACCACATCTGTTGAACCTAACTCTTCCACTCAGCGGACCTCCACCTCCGAAGAACCTGCTACCACTATTTCCCCTACTAACTCTTCCCCCCGCCCACGCCGGTCTGGCAAAGAGCCCATTCCTAATACTGCCCCGACCTCTAAGCTCGCGCCAGTAAAGGACTTTTGTCCTATCTTCAATGTGCGCAACCGCAGAGTGAATATTGCGGACTTAGTATTTGATAATGTGGTCGTTGCCTCTTCTCTCTTTTACAACGCTCACTTGCCTAAGGACATAGTGTATGCTAACGGGGGTTCATTCGATCAACACCGAACTTCCCTATACACCAACTGGGAGAGGGTACTGTCTTCGCTCTTTCTCATTCATCCATTAAAAAAAATTTAATCCCTCTTTCTCTTTGATCCTAGGTGAGCTTAAATGTCTCCTTCATGATTCACAGCCTGTATAGTGCCAAGACCAAGGTGGCATCCCTGGAGAAGGAGTTCAACGGCCCTGGTGGTCTACGATATGCCTGTGCTGACCTTCAATCTAAGCTTGCAGCTGCCAATCTGGCCAAAGTTAAGGCCCAAGATGAGCTCCAGTCCACGGAGAAGGCTCACAAATAGTATATGGACAAGGTCAACGAGCATCTAAGCCATCAACGGGAAGTACTCCTCCAACAACATCAGCTCGACCTGGATGCTCTCACTCAACAAGATCAAGTGGCCATGGACGCCCTCAACCAGAAGCACCAAGAGGCCTCAGTCGCATCCCAGCAACATCACCAGGCAGACCTGAATGTACTCTACGATCGCTTCAAGCTCTTGGCAGAGAAGCGAGTGGCCAAGAAAATACAGGAGGAGCATGAAAGACTCATTAGGGAGCGTCGTCTTCTCCCTGAAGGGCCTTCCACCCCTGTGATCGAATCCCCATATGCCACGAGGGGAGAAGTGTCAGCCTAAAAGGTCTTTAACGAACATCCCATCACCACCGAACCGTCTACTCAGGATCCAACCACCCAAGAGACCCCCTTAGTCGAAGAAGCCTCTGAAGGGATCATAGCTGCTACCCTCTCAGATACCGCTAATGTGAGGCTCGTTAATGAGTCCACTATCCCAGAGCCTTAGAAAGTTTCTGTCTGTAATAAGATACTTCAGCAATTTATTAGCTTGTGTTTTGCTACACTCTTTATTTTACGGCTATTAGCTACTATTTCTCTGAATGTGATATTTGACTTAGTCCTGTGTGTTATGGCATCTTTCTCTTTCGCATCTGATTATTTGTTTAGCTTGCAACAAATACTTAAGTAAATTTCCATGTCTCTACTTCTTCCCTATGAGTCTCCTGTGTCTCTAGTCCCCAGCTTGATCCTGCCAGGACTCGTTGGAACAACTCCCCTTGTTCCCGACTCCCCCCAGCTCTAGTCTTAGCGAAAGGCTCATCCCTTCCGCTGCTTTTTCCTCTGATAGGCATGGAAGCCCGGTGAAGTCACTCCCCTTGCCTTATGTGCCTTTTGCATTTCTTATCCGCGAAGGGCTCATCCTATGGGGTCACTCCCTCTGGCCCATGTGTTTGTTGCATCCCTGATCTGCGGAGGGCTCATCCCACTCCACGGGTTTAGGCCGAGAAACTGGAATGACTCATTTGGCTCCAGGCTCACTCCAACTCTGGCGTCAGTGAAGGGCTCATCCCCTCCACTACCTCTCCCTCTAATATGCATGGGGAACTGATAGGGCTACTCTCTTTGCCCCATGTGTCCTTTGTATCTCTGATTCACGAAGGGCTCATCCCACTCCGCAACTCAGACCGTGAAATAGGAACGATTCATTTTGTTCCAAGCTCACTCCAACTTTGGCGTCAGTGAAGGGCTCATCCCCTCCACTGCCTCTCCCTCTGATAGGCGTGGGAAACTGATGGGGTCACTCTCTTTGCCCCATGTGCCCTTTGCATCTCTGACCCGCAGAGGGCTCATCCCACTCCGCGGGCTCCGGCCGTGAAACTGGAATGACTCATTGTGTTACAGACTCGCTCAACTTTGGCGTCAGTGGAGGGCTCATCCCCTCTGCCGCCTCTCCCTCTGATAGTCATGGAAAACTGATGGGGTCACTCTCTTTTCCCCATGTGTCCTTTGCATCTCTGACCCGCAGAGGGCTCATCCTATTCCGTGGGCTCAGGCCATGAAACTGGAATGACTCATTTTGTTCCAGGCTCGCTCCCACTTTAGCATCAGTGAAGGGCTCATCCCCTCCACTGCTTCTCCCCCTGATAGTCGTGGCAAACTGATAGGGTCACTCTATTTGTCCTATGTGTCTTTTGCATCTCTGATCCGCAGAGGGCTCATCCCACTCCGCGGGCTCAGGCCGTGGAACTGGAACGGCTCACTTTGTTCCAGGCTCGCTCCAACTCTAACGTCAGCGAAATGTTCATCCCCTCCGCTGCCTCTTCCTCTGATAGGTGTGGGAGCCTGCTGGGGTCACTTTCTTTGCCCCCTGTGCCCTGTACATCTCTGATCTGCGGAGGGCCCATCCCACTCCGCGGGCTCAGGCCGTGAAACTGGAACACCTCATTTTGTTCCAAGCTCGCTCCGGCTCTGGCGTCAGCCAATGGCTCATCCCTTCCACTGCCTCTCCCTCTAATAGGCATGGGAGCCTAATGGTGTCACTCTCTTTGCCCCATGTATCTTTGTATCTCTAATCCGTGGAAGGCTCATCCCACTCCGTGAGCTCAGGCCGTGAAACTGGAACAGCTCATTTTGTTCCAAGCTCGCTCCACTATGGCGTTAGCGAAGGGCTCATCCCCTCCGCTGCCTCTCCCTCTGATAGGCGTGGGAGCCTAATGGGGTCACTCTCTTTGCCCCACGTGTCTCTCACCTCTCTTGCCCGCGATTCACATTCTAGTTTAGAAATCATACATAACAACCAACTTCCTTTCACAAAAGTGATGCAATTTTATACATTTACAAGCAGCTCCAGCCCTCTGCGCTAAATCTCCCTTACATTGTTTCATAACATCATTACACTCACTTGTAAAAAGAATTTAACATTCTTACATTCTATGGCTTTTCTATCAGTTTGTCCTCCATTGTTCGTAACTTGTAAGTTCCAGACCCTCCTACTTCCACCACGGTGTACGACCCTTCCCAATTGGGACCCAACTTTCCATTCTTTTCTTTCTTCGTGCTGGGAGTAACCCAGCGAAGAACCAACTCTCCTATCTTGAACTGTCCTGGCCTGACCCGCTTGTTGTATTGCCTCTGTAATCTCCTGTGATACTCTTCTAATCAAATGTGAGCTGAGTCCCTTCTCTCCTCTGCCAGATTCAAGTCTCCCACCAAGATTCGCCAATTCGATCCCTCCTCCACTGCCTTTGTTCTCATAGTAGCTGCCACCATCTCTGCAGAAATCACGGCCTCGACGCCATATGCTAAGGCAAACGGGGTCTCCTTGGTGGTCGTCCGAGGTGTAGTTCGATAAGCCCATAGAACATGGTTCAGCTCGTCTCCCCACGCATCTTTCTTGTCTTCCAACTTTCTTTTCAAGTTGTCCAATATCATTTTGTTTGAAAATTCTGCCTGCCCATTACCCTCGGGATTGTATGGAGCACAGAACCCTTACTTCACCTTGTATGCCTGCAGAAATTCGGTCACCTTGGCTCCCATGAACTGTGTCTCATTGTCTGCAATGATCGTATATGGCAGCCCAAACCGGCATATGATATTCTCTTACAAAAATTTAATCACCTGCGCCTCCTTCACCTATTGCAATGGTACGGCTTCTATCCATTTGGTGAAATAGTCCGTGGCCGCCAGCATATACCTCCTTTTGCCACTAGCCATGGGCAGCGGTCCCACGATGTCCATCGCCCACATGGCAAAGGGCCACGGACTCGAGACATTATACAATGATTCCGCAGGCGCAAATATCAATTGTGAAAATCTCTGACACTTGTCACACCTCTTAGCGAACTCCACTGTATCCCGTTTCATGTGGGGCCAGAAATAGCCTTGTGTCAGTAATCGATGTGCCGTAGTTCTCCCAACAGTGACTCCCACAGTCCCCCTCTTGTAACTCTGCAAGCACCTCTAAGGCTAGCCGCGATCCTAGGCATTTCAATAATGGCCCGTTAAAGTTCTTTCGGTATAGCTCGCCTTCCAACAAAACATATCTCTGGGCAGTCTATTCCAACCTTCTTCTTTCTTTCTTATCGGTCACCTTGTTTCCCTCTAAAAAATGTTTAATGAGCTCCCTCTACCCCCTTCTTCTTTGGTAACCTGACACACCTCTATCACCTCTTCTGTGCCTGGCTTCTCCAATCTTTCTACCCGTATTGTTCTTTCCACGTAAGCCAGAGCATCTGTGTGTCTATTCTCCCCTCGCCCCAAGTGTACAAACCAGAGCTTCGTAAACTTGCTGGCCCTCTGTTGCACTACCTTCAAGTATTTCGCCATTCGCGGACATCGTGCTACAAACCCCCCATTGGCCTGGCATACCACCAGGTTCAAATCTGAATATACGGTCAATTCTTTCACTCCCAAGTCCTCAGCCATCCTTAATCCTGCGATAGTGGCCTCGTACTTGGCTTCGTTACTAGTCGCCGCGAATCCCAGTTTCATGGTCAACTCTATTATGTTATTGTCAGGTGTAACCAACACAACCCCTATGTCGCTGCATGCGTCCGTAGTAGATCCATCTGCGAATACTCTCCACCCATTCTTCTTATCCCAAGGGTCTAGTAGATCGGGTTCCCCATCCTTCTCTGATTCCATGACCATCTCATCTCCCCATGTGGGGTCCTCGACAAGGAATTCTGCCAGAAACTCTGCGACTACCTGTGCCTTCTCTACCGTTCTTATCTGATATTGTATCTCATACGAGCTGAGCATCACTGCCCATTTCAACACTCTGCCTGACTTCTTTGTCCTTAATGCTTGTTTAAGAGGCAGGTTCATCACCACCACCACCGAGTGTGACTCAAAGTATGGTTTCAATTTCATGGCTGAAAAGATTAAAGCAAGGGCATACTTCTCCATTCTGTTGTATCGCGTCTCGGCATCTAACAATGTTTTGCTTTGAAAATACACCGGCTTCTCCACTCGATCAACTATTCGAACAAGCACTGAACTGACCGCATACTCGGTGGCCCCCAAATATAGATACAACTTCTCCTCTTGCTCCGGTCGTGACAGCAACGGAGCCTTGCCCAAATACCTTTTTAGCTCTTGAAATGCCTCCTCACATTCTGACGTCCATAGGAAATCAGGGGTGCTTCTCAGTAACCGATACAGCAGCCTACATTTGTCTGATGACTTGGAAATGAATCTATTCAATGTCGCGACCCTCCCAGAAAGTCGTTGCACCTCTGTCACGTTTTGTGGTGACGGCATCTCCACCAACGCTCTTATCTGTTCTGGATTAGCCTCTATTCCCCAATGACTAACGATATAGCCCAGGAATTTCCCCGTGGTCACTCTGAATGTGCATTTCTCTGGATTCAACTTCAAATTGTATTTTCGCAGTATTCTGAACGTTTCCCTTAATCCTTCCAAGTGTTCCCCCTCAAACATGCTTTTCTCCACCATATCATCTATGTATATTTCTATCCCCTTTCGAATCTTGCTCTCGAACATTTTCTCCCCCAACCGTTGAAAAGTGACTCCTGCATTTTTTAATCCGAATGGCATCCTTGTATAGCAATATATGCCGCCTTCTACAACAAATGTTGTTTTCTCCTGATCTGGCCCATACATCACGACCTGATTGTACCTCATAAATGCATCCATGAACGAAAATATTTTGAATCATGATGTCCTGTCCACCAATACATCCACCCGCGGCATGGGATAGCTATCCTTCGGGCACTCCACATTCACATCTGTAAAGTCGACGCACATACATACCTTGTTGTTCTTCTTTGGTATCGCGACCACATTAGACAACCAATCTATGAACTCCACTTCCCGTATTATCCCAGCCCCTTTCAACCGCGCAACCTCCTCGCGAATGCCCTCCGCATACTTCGATCGAATGCTCCGCATCTTTTGCCTCACTGGTTTAGCATCCTCTTTCTTGTGTAGCCGATGACATGCGAACTTCGGATCTAACCCCGTAACCTCCTCAATTGACCACGCAAACACGTATTGGTTTTCTGACAAGAACTGTATTAACTTACTTTTCCATTCCTCAGGCAAGCTGGATCCTACTAGGGTAAACCTCTCATCCTCCCCTCTAATATTCACTACTTCAATCTCGTCCAGTGTCTTCGGACCTACTACTACCTCCCCCTTCTCCTCCACTGAGGCGTACTGTAATTGCTATGCCTGCCTCTTCCTAGGGTTCAAGTTCTCTTCCTCCGGTCCGTGGATCAACCGTTTCGCTGTACCCTTATGACTATTCTTGGTCGTCACTTGATCTCCGCGAACTTCATACATACCCGTGGGAGTGGGAAACTGTATCACTTGATAGTATGTTGACGGAACGACCTTCATCTTATGAATCCACTGCCTCCCTAAAATTGCGTTGTACTAAGAAGACGAATCTACCACCATAAACCGCGCAAATACAGTCACTGAACCTATGGTTACCGGTAGTAAAAGTTCTCCCATAGGCTCAGTCATGTGATAAAGATAAATTTACGTGTAAATTAACTATATATGCGTAAACACAAATAATCAATTAACTAAATAAGTGCTTAATCAATATTCCTACTCTCAATTCATTATGAAATATATAAATAGTACGGATTCGTTTCACTCATAAACCATCAAGACATAAATAGAATTCAACTAATCAAACAAAAGGAACAATGATGAGAGTAATGATTTGAATAAGAAATTAACTATTATGACGATACTACGAATTTATACTAAATTAACTAACAATATAATTATGTGAATCAAAGATAGAGAATGTTAGAGAGAGAATTAAATCTACTTTTCAATTACTAGAAGTGTTAGAATAGATTGTTAAGAAACCCTAATCTTTATATTCTCACTAAAAGGTTAAATATAAATCTTAGACTTTTATGATCCCTAATTTAATTATACTATCTCTAGTCATAATCAAATTAGCATGAGAGGAAAGTTTGTTTTCCATTCTCATGGCAAAACTCACAATCCTCTAGTTTAGATTTTTCTCTTCTTATCTCTAAGTCAAGAAAAATCCAAACTTTAAACCTTAATCAACAAATCTATGCTAAACAAATCAACTCCTCTCAAAGCTTCATTAACCTCCCTCTAATGGGAGTTTAGCTTTGATTCATTGGACTATCATTTCCAACACAAGAACAATCAAAACAAGTCATTATTAAATAAGTAATTAACTTTATTGATCTAATTTAACAATAGTCTAATATTCAAAATGAATTAAATGAACAATATTTAAAACTAAGATTATGAATAACTAATTATTAATTTAAGACAAACTAAATGAAATGAACTAAGTAATGGATTCAAAAAACTAAAATTACTGTTCTAACTAATTTATTGATAATTCACTAGATAAACAATAAATTATTGGTTCTACAAACTGAATCTATGAAAAATAACTAGATAAAACTAACTATTTGGATCTAACCTAAGCTAAGTAAAAAAAAACTAACTATTGGATTCTCACTAACTAAAAACTAAGTATCCTTAAGAGCTAAGTCTTTCTCTCTTCAAATAGAGGAGACAAGATCCACAAATTCGTGCATGGGCTGAGGAGCCATGTTTTGGGCCGGAAAATCGAGTCCAAAATCTCATTATTTCAGTCCACAAGATACGGCATTTTTGTCCGTATTGAAGTCAACTGGAAATGGCTTCAATAGCCTTTTCGTACACTTTTACTCCTCTGATTGGGTCAAGGCTTAGACCATTAGAAATCTCTTTCCGAGCCGGTAGTTTTGTCGTAAGGTAGGCCCAATTCCAAGGTCTAAGTCCAAAGATACAGCCTTTGGAAGTTCAGCTGACTTTTGTGCGCTATTTCTGCCCGCGTTGACTTTGACTTTTCTGCTTTGACCGGGGTTTAAAAAGGCTTTTTCTCCTTGAATCATGGCCTTTAATCATAGAACTTCTTAGTAACCAACCTTTGCTTCTTTATCTCACAAAAGGGACATATTTCTGCACGTATTTGACTCCAATGCTTGAAATACATAAGAACACGATAACAGTACTAACTCTTACTTATTAATCACATAATTGGTCTAAAAGTAATATTGTTAAAGGGGTTAAAACTACATTTTTGGGCTCTTATCAAACCACCCCCAAACAGCATTTTGCTTGTCCTCAAACAAATATGAGAAATTAGAATAAGTGACCAAAAATGGAGTTCTAACTAATCTCGTTTCGCCGAGTGCGATTGCATTGACTATATACAACAATGCCTTAAGCCACTAGGAATTCCCTAGTGGATGAGTTATAGCCTCCTGAGAGTTTTTCAGTGAAGGTACTCACAAACTTCATCTATACTACAACGACTAAAAAATAAAATTATTGTTTTCTTATTTATTTTCAAATATCTATACATCTCACTGGCAATTAATACAGAATAATCAAGTCGAAACCTAAGCTAATATATGAATAATAATAAAATCATCTTAAGATAAACAACTATACAATGAACTATGATATGAAATGCAATGGCAGTTCCATTTCTGAAACTTTTGGGTAGCGTGCCCAAGCAGGTTCTCACAAGGAATGTGTCAAAACACATAACACTCTGATTTTTCTACTCAAGTTTGCTAACTCCAGTGTGCAGTGGGCACACATTTCCTCACAATCTCAATGACAATCCAAGGAAGCCGAGGTCGATCAAACACATCTACCACTTACTATCACACCAACCTATTCCTAATTGAGCTAGAGATCTTTATTAGGTGATACGGGGCATAGGTATTGGTTAAAGAAGGAAGGAAATAGATATTCAAAAAGACAAGTCTAAGAAAATAGGGTCTTCATATTATGTAACTAGAGAAAACCTTGTTCTTTTGCTTCTACACTTTGTTTCCATCCTTAGCCTTTTTATTTTGGCTTTTTGACTCCTTTTATTATATTTTTGGAGTTTTTATTTTCTTTTTATTTTTATTTTCTTTTATTTTATTTGGATGGAAACTTCTTTTCTTTTTCTTTTCTGAAGCAACTACTAATTTTTGTTTACACAGGTTTTTCTCTTCTCTTTTCTTCAATCATCCTATTTCTCATACTTATCCAGATAGGTAGGCTGATTTTACTTTTTATTTTGTTTTATTGGGTAAAGGATTTGTGGTTTGGGAAAAGGCTAATGAAAAGCTCAATAGGGAGACTAGTGGATAATAAATTTTATATAGGTGTGAATTTCTGGCTATATCGATCCAAAGAGGGCCTAAATTCTCACTTAGGATATGGTGTGGTGATCAAGCAAGTGGATGTGTGATTTCTCTACTCGGATTTGACTTCTCCCTTGTGTCATCACTCAGATATTTCACTCTTATGAGGCTTTTAGGCTAGATGCTCACAGGATATGTATTAAGTACTCTAACCTAGGTCTCAGAAAAATACTACCAAGTACAATACAAAGATGCTCATGCAAGATGTTCATGAAAAGATGCAATGACTATTACCTACGTATTAATCTATGTTTCAAAAATTAAATCCTAATTCAAGTACTACGTGAGATTTCTAGACTAATATCATCATGGAGAAGGGAACAATACTATTATCACTAACTGCCTAGTATAAACAATATTTATGATTTTTAATTTTTTATAAAGAAAAGTTCGTAATTTACATCCTAAAAGTGCCTAATATTTGCAAATATTTCTATCCCACCCCAAAACAATTGAACGCTTTGTCCTCAAAGTGTAAAGAGATAAGGAAAGAATTTACCATAGAAACGTGGCAATAATTGGCAGTACCTGTAACAGAAATATTGTAAAGATGATATGATAACATGAAGCACAATTAAACTGTTACGTACTAACTAACACAAACTCTACTGGAGTAAACATGACAAGTAAAGGGTGGCAAAATGATTTGAAATGAAATACCAAAATATGCCACCCCCAAACAAAATTGGAAAACTCTTTTTAAGTTTGAAAATGTTTGTTTGGCCTATACTCCAGAAAGGTGGTATGTTACAAAAAATTATATGGGTCTTTTTAAGTCAGATTCCCTAGACTTAATGTGATATATATGTATTAGCATGCAGTTTACCATATATCAATAATCTAAATAATTGTGAATCTTTCCATAAATAGTTAACACGTAATGCACCACCAAACAGAATCAAGCACCAAAACTTTCTACGACGCAACTTAGTGGAATGAGAGCGAGATCTGATAGACCTAGAACCTAATCGAGCGTGTACTCTCTCTTTTTTTTAGCGAAAGGGTGTCCAAGTGAATGATCATGAAAAAAAGAATGGTTGTGGGAAATACTTAGAATGTGGATAAGTGTTAAAAGAAAAGGGTGGAAAGAATGATTGGATTCTATGAGGGATTAGCTCAGGTGGATAGTGGTCGGGTGGTGCTCTAGGTAGTTTTTGATAGGGTAGATCATCACAGGCTCTTAGAAACTCATAGAATTCCTCATCTAGCTTGGTCGCATCTACATAATTATGGTATTCATCTGCATCTTTGAAAAAGTCGTCAATCTCGTCCAAGGAGTCGAAATTGTGATCTTTGTCTTCTTCCATAAGAGGGGTATCTATTAGTGTGGGGACGAAAGCGTCGACTACACTAATGTGAGATACAAAACTCTCAATGGACTTCACTTCTCCTTGTACAGGCAAACCTAGTTGTCCTTGTTTGAGTATAAACATGTTAACCTCCACAAAAAGATTTCTAAAAAAAAAAGTCATTGAGCCATCCCAGAAATTCATTTGGGCATTGGCGGTTGCCAAGAAAGGACGCCCTAAGATGATGGGAATAGAATCATGAGTTCTGTGTCGAGAATAACGAATTCAACTGGGTAGTAAAAATCATGTACTTTAATGAGAATGTTTTCAACTACGCCTTTGGGATACTTAATAGAACAATCGGCTAACTGCAAAGTCATTTTGGTTGGTTGAAGTTTTGTTAGACCTAGTTGTTTATATAAATAAAAAGGGGGTAAGTTAACACTCACCCCTAGGTTTAATAAAGCAGTTGTTATGAAGGTATCACCTAAGGTGCATTGTACAGTAGGACGATCAGGGTCCTTGTACTTAACAATTCTATTATGTTCAGATAAAGAGGGATATTGTTCAGTTAAGAAGGCTTCGTGGGGTATGTTGGTTTTCCTCTTCTTGGTGCACAACTCTTTTAAAAACTTAGCATGTCCATGTAAACTTTTTATAGCATCTAGAAACGGTAGGTTTATAGTCAAATTTTTAAACACTTCCCTAATCTCATCAAAATTCTCGTTTTTTTTAGACACAATTAGTCTCTAGGGATACGGTGGTTTATCTCTATATTTAGCATAAGGGTCAACAGTATTATTAGTCTTTGCTTTATGTTTAGCCGTTTTCCATCTATATAGGTGTCCATATTGGAACCTCTACAGGTGTAAGGTCTTCAATTTCTATTATTGGGTCTTGTAAGGTTTTCTCTTTTGGTTGTGGTTTAACTGGTACTTCTACAGTTGTAGGGCATTCAGTTTCTATTATAATATTTGGTATGGTATCATTTTTAGTTTGTGGGTGATCTTTAGGCATAGTCACTTGGTTATCAACTACTCTCCCTGAACGAAGGGTAGTGACTGCTTGTAGGTCCCCCTGGGGTTATATGACCATTATACTGAATACTTTTTATTTCAAAGGTGGTGTTTGTTGACTTAGGATTAGGCACTGCTTGACCTGGAAACACGCCTATTTGGTTATTATTTTGGTTAGGAGACATGTCAATAACCTTTTGGCACAAAGACTGCATCATTTGCATCGTTTGTTTCATCATATTAGAGTTTTGATCATGTTAATCTTTCATCAAGTTAGAGTTTTGTTGCATAATTTGATTTTGTTTTTCCAACAAGGTCACTACTACTACTTCTGTAGATGGTTGAACTGGAATTAAGGCTTGTTGAGCATTCATGTCTTGATGTTGATAGTTCTGGGTCATGGGCACTAAACCTCTATTCTGGTCACCTAAGTTTCTTTGTCCTTGAGGTTGAGTTAACTGGTTGAAGTTTGATGGTTATGGTGGTGGTTGTGCATAAACAAGAGGACAATAGAAGTCGGAATGCTCAAGACTAAAACAGACATTACAACGAGTAGATTTCATGTTCATGACAGGAGTGGGTTGTTGTTTAACAGAGATGGCATCTACCTTTTTAGTGAGAACATCGATAAGAGTTTTAAGCTTGGGATCAGGTTTAACCTCAGAAGAAGGAGTGGAGTGGGAAGAGTCGTTACCTCCCCAATTGTTGTTCCTTTTAGATTGATCTTCTAAGAATTTATAAGCCTCCAAGGCACCTTTACTAAGATCATGATATTTAGAACCTCTTTATGATAATGTGAAAGCCCCTTGATGAAAGCACGAACAAGCGTGTCTTTTACAAGGTTATGATGCTGACATTCCATGAGAAAATCAGTGAAACGGTTCTAGGCCTTTGGAAAGGATTCATGAAGGTTCTGTTAGAAGAAATGAATCTTTTGAAGCATTTCATCAGTCTTCAGTGGTGGATAAAATTGTTCTATGAACAATTGAACAAGATTAGCCCATGAGTCCACAGAGTTTGGCGTTTGGGCAGTTAACCAAGACGCCTCCTTGTCGGCTAGGGTGAATGAAAACACCCTAAGTTTAACTTGATTTGGACTTATGCTAGGATGATGGAATGTAGTGAGAACTTGTTCTATCCTACGCATGTGTTGATAAGGCTTCTCGTGGGCTAAACCATGGAAAACGGGTATCAAGTTAAATATATTCGAGGGAATTTGAAAATCCCCCACTAGGTCTGCAAAAACGATGCATGACTTAGGGTCATAATTTAGTGCTTTATAAAAATCAGAGAGAGGTGTCTCTGGTTCTTTAGCCATTGATGCAAGTGTAGTGTGTGAAATTCTAGATAGGCGTGTGATATTGCATCTACAAAAAGACAAGCCTGATTATACTAGAATTGAAACTCCTCTGACAGAAGAGGCGAGGAGTGTAAGAAGGAGTACTTGAATGCCTCCTTGCTATGCTTATAAATAGCATCTTGTATACGCGAGCTCAGTATATTTAACAAGTTAGAAACACTGAATAACTTGAAGAAATGGAAGTTTGTACTAACCTATGAAGATCGGGCTGTTCAGAAGAGGGCGAGGGGTGCGCTCAGAATTTGCCTGTGAAGGGCGCAAGTTGCGCTCATGCCTGAGGCGATTTCTAGTGAGTTGAGCATGGGGGGTGCTCAAAATTTTCCTGTGAAGGGCACAGGTCATGCTCGTGTCTGAGGCGATTTCCAGTGAGTTGAGAGCGGGGGGCACTCAGAATTTGCTTGACACGGGCGCAGGTCGCGCTCTTGCCTTTGGCAATGTCCAGTAAGTTTAACGTACTCCAAAAAATTTGAAATATTTATAGTAGTTTTCTAAGACGTCTATCAAGTAGTCTGTAAAATTTCAGATCAATCAGAGCTATGAAAGTCCTTCTACTACCCTTCAAAGTTTATGAAACAGTTTTCAGACACAATACAAACAACCGAATGGTTAACCAATCAAAACAAAGCCACAAATTTCCAAATCTTTACTAGAGACTCCTGACAGATCCTACGTGTTCTTGTAAAATGTTTAGAGCAATTAGAGTTCTACAAACCCTCCTTATCGGCTGGTGTTCCAGAAATTAAGTGTTTGCAAAACTGTAGAAACACACTGAAAACAATCCACTAGTTAGGTGGTCAAAACAAACCAAAAACTTGTCAAAGTTTTACTGAAAACTCTTGACTTATGATAGATACTCCTATAAAAAATTTAAAAATTTTAGAACTGCCTAAGTAACCCTACTCGTCTGTTTTTCAAGAACTTACGGTTTGAAAACAGAAATGCAGCACTGTAAAGATTGTATTAGTTCACTAGGTAAAACAACTAGGAAAAATCTGGAACAATTACAATAAATCAATAACACCTTAAGGATTACTCCTGAAAATTTTCAGAAGTTTTTGAAATTTACAAATACCTTAACTATAGTGTTTTCCTCTGTGAATCCGTAGCCCCTATGCCTAAAACAGTGAACAGTTCTGAAAATACAAGAAATAAGAATGAAAAATTAAAAGGGTGGGTGGGCTAAGAATGGGGGATTGCCCCTTGGATTCAAGCAATTGAATTCTTGTCCTGAAAGAGTTTAAGATGGCAATGGCGCCATTTGATAAAGATAAATTTACGTGTAAATTAACTATCTATGCATAAACACAAATAATCAATTAACTAAATAAGTGCTTAATCAATATTTCTACTCTCAATTCCGAAGCCCAGATGTCGTTCGCTAGTGGGTTGCGGTTCAGCCCGGCCACCACTTGACTAGCTGCTCCCCCACGACTCTTTGTCTGCTGCCAATCAGCCTCCCTATCATTATTTATCATTTCTTGCACATGTTCGACTGTCAAGCCGGTTACTGGATTTTCCACGAGGTTCGGCCCATCCTCTTCTTCTTCCGCGTTCTCACTTGCCTCTCCACCTGTCTCTTCCTCTTCCCTTTCCATCTCCCTTCTCAACTCGTCATTCTCCTCTCTTAACCTCCCGATTTCTTCTCTCATAAGATGTGTCTCTTTCGCTTCTTGCTCCTCTCTTCTGTCTCCTTCTTCATCAATCACTGCCTCGGGCATCAGTTCCTGCACCACCACCCTCTTCGGTCTCCCTACTTGTTTCTTAGGTGTCATCTCTCTTTGCTTCTATTTTTCCCACAGACGGCGCCAAATGTAATAACCTAATACAAGCTACTAGATATTACCCAAGAAAACAAGAATCACTCACTATTCTTCCTCTCTTCTTCCTTTCTTTTCTCTCCTTTCTCTCTTTTCTCTATTCTCTCTATTGTGCGGCCCCTTTCTCTCTCCCCATCTTCTTCTCTTTATACCCCTTCCATCCCCTCTCTGGATCGTCCACCTGTCCCCTCATCTGATGGTTCCCCCTTATGTCGTACCTGTGCCACGTCCGCGGTCTAGGGTTCTGTGGCTATGTTCTCCTACTCTCCGGTGTATATCGTAATGCTGCATCCTATTCGGTGTCCCTCTGACCTGGTCTTGTTTGTGGACATGTTTCCTTTCCCTCCGGGCTAACTTATTACGCTGCATCCACTCGGTGTCCACTAACCTGGCCTCCTTTCCCTAATTGAGCCACCACATGCAGGTGAAATCAACGGCCACAAAAACGTCCCAAGAAACAGCGAGGTGGCCTTGCTGAAGGCCATGGCAAACCAACCAATAGCTGTAGTGATTGATGCAGGAGGCTTTGATTTCCAATTTTATTCAAGTGGTGTATTCACTGGTCAGTGTGGTATAGATCTTGACCACGGTGTGACTGCAGTTGGTTACAATGTGAGCGATGATGGGACTAAGTATTGGCTTGTGAAGAACTCATGGGGTAGTGCATGGGGTGAGAATGGATACATAAGAATGCAAAGGGATGTCAGTGCCAAGGGAGGTCTCTGTGGTATCACCATGGATGCTTCCTGCCCTGTTGCTTGAGGAGACAGGAATGTCCTGTTTTTACTTCCTAGTCTATCAAGTTCCATATGTTGTATATATATCTGAATCCCCTTCCACGTGTATACAAGGCATGTCATGAAAGGAAGAATGTATATGAATTATCTCAAGGCTTCTGTGAAAGCGTTATATAACTAAAAACATTTTAGTTGTAATGGTTCAGTTTTACCTTTGATCATTTGAACGATACAATTATCACAATCAGATTTCTCAGTTGTTACTTAATGCACTATCAGATATTGGACATGGTCAGTACGTGGCATAATAAGTCGTAACACAAGTAGAATATTTTGATCCAAAAAATAAAAATAAAAATAAAAATACACTAGTAGTATATACTCCAATTCCCTTTTCACTATCATGTATCAAATTTGCAAAGGGAAATGATTAATTTAACAGACCATTAAAGTTTCAAAGTTGAACTTTGTATATATTTATCACATTGCTATCACTAATAACATATTACCTCAGGGTTTTCGAATTAATCAGCTTGTTGTTGTGATCACTAATTAAGAAGTAAAATATTATAAGGAATGCCCTAGAAGAGAATGGATTATGGAAGGTTAATATTTGTCAAAATTAAGACTTAACAAAGAATGTTATTCAACTTAGAAGTATATTGTTAGTTTGTTACATATAAAAGTTTTAGGGTTTTTTAGACTTGCCCCCCATTTCAAAGTGAATAAGACTTGCCCCCAAACTCAGACTCCGTCTAAGTCAATGCAGTTTGACCGTTATCTCCTTATGAAATGTCCAAACTACCCTTTTGAGTGTAAAATTACCTAAATAGCCCTTTGACTTCACAAGACCTTGAAAAATAAAAGGACACGTGTAAACATCTTGTTCACTCCGATCAATAGTCCAGATTGCATCCCTATTACAAACCCTAAAATTCACTTTTTCACCTTTTTTTTTTATAGGAGAACCCTAAAATTCACGCTCTCTCATCTTCAATTACTAACTCCTAAAATGTCTTCCGCTTCTTGTTCATCCCAAAGAACTTGTTATCATGGAGATCCATTATCTGTTAAAAGGTCCAATACAGACACGAACCTAGGTCGATTGTTCTATGGATGCAGACATTACAATAATAACAACCCATAATTGTCTTGCCACTTTTCCGATTGGGTTGATAAAAATCCAAATTGTTAAAAGAACAAGGAAGAAGCATTGGAGGCAAAAGTTGAAGCTTTAAAAGCAAAAAATCGTAGACTGGAGATGGTGAATCGTCAATTGGAGTTGGAGGTGAAGAAGATCAAAGTCAAATGGTTCTTGGTTGTTTGCATTATGGTTATCTGATGGTTATTCTACTTTTGAAATTAGGGTTTATGGTTATCTTAGAATGGGGGTGTTTATCTAGTTATAGGTTTATATTAGGGAGGCAAGTCTAAATTAAAAATAGTATTGTTGGGGCTGTTTCTTTAACTATATGTTTAGATTGGGAATGCATGTACTTCAACATACCAATGATGTTAGTTGTTAGTCTAAATAAATATCAGTGATGTCGTATTTGTACTTCAACATACTTGTTAGTTATTATAGCTGTGATGTTAGTTATACTTCAGGTGTAATTCCTCTAGTTGTAGTTAGTCTTTACTAAAAATAGCAACTAGAACTTTGAGTTAGAACTATTTCTTAGACTTTCATTGACTTTTGACTTGGGAATTAATATGTTAAGATACTTTTTCATTAATGGGATGGAGTTATGAAGTTACTTTTAGGTAAGAATGAATGTTGTTAGTAGATTGAGGTAAAGATTGGAGACCGTGTTGTATTGTTTTCTATTCTTCTATAAAAATCTTTCTAACAGGTTCCAAGAAGAGTAAAAACTTCTATAAAAGCTACTCGTGGTGGTTTTCAGTTCATTTTCAGTTGAGTGGTCTGACATAAAGTGTAGAAATGGTGAAGACCAAGTTATGCTCGAAGGAGGTGGATCTTGACAATATAGAGGAATCTGGTGCTACTGTCATAGCTATGTTGAAAGCAAGGGTGAATAGTAGGGTTTTCATGGAGTTTGTGTTGAAAAATGATAAGTTGAGGATGACTTCATGTCGTAACTGTAGGGAACTTTGTTTCATAGAGATGGAACGTGGAGATGGAAGTGGAAATCATGAGCATCTGGAAACAGATTGGCCACCACCAGGTTATGAGCATGTGGAGAGATCAGCTCGAGAGAAAAATGTACTTGTAGCTCCAGCTCGAGGTCCAACTCTAGAGGCAGATGCTCCACCACCAGGTTTTGAACATCTGGTCAGATCAGCTCGAGGAAAAAATGTACTTGTAGCTCCAGCTCGAGGTCCAGCTCTAGAGGCAGATGCTCCACCACCAGGTTTTGAACATCTGGTCAGATCAGCTCGAGGGAGAAATGTATCTGCAGTTCCAGTTCCAGTTCTAGTTCCAGCTCCAGCTCCAGTTCCAGCTCCAGCTCGTGGATTTGGTAGGAGATCTACAAGGGTCTTGCCACTTACAGCTCAACGACCACAAGCAGAACCTCAACACAGGCAACAACTTAAGGAAGTGGTTCAAGCACTTCCTACTGATGGTGTGCCCTTGCCGAAGCTTAAGAAGTGATGAAGTGATGTTGTAATGTTGTTAGTTAATAAGTTAGGGAGTACTATTTTGTTTTGATATTGTTAAGAACAGATGAAGTGATGTTGTAATGTTTTGTTTTGATGTTGTAATGTTGTGTTTTGTGTTTTGAGGACTCTATAAAATGGAAATGTTGTTAAAGTTCTGTGTGAACTTGATTTTTTGATTTTCCTGATTTTTGTAATGTCTTTACCCTTGATGTTGTAATGCTGTATTTTGTGTTTTGAGCACTCTGTAAAATGGAAATGGAAATGTTGTTAAAGTTCTGTGTGAACTTGATTTTGTGTTTTGAAATGTTGTAATGTCTTTACCCTTGATTTTTTGATAGTTTGTTCGAACTTGATTTTTTGATTTTCCTGATGGTGAATGAATGTGAAAACCCTTTTTGAGATTGGTGTTAGCCTGGTTATCAAGATATGGTCTTTTGAAGAGTGGTTTCATGACATGGTAATTGAGTACCTTGAGTTGTCTGTTTTACTTTCTTATAACACATTTTTATTTGAATGTTAGGTTTCTTCTTTGCCATTTTCCATAGAGTGGTATGTCTGGTTTTCTGTTGTGGGCTTTGTACGTTGTATGCTAATGAGTTTTTCTATTCAGGTCATGCACATTGCTGCAGCTATCGAGATTAACTCTACATTTACACCAATATTGAAGTAGTTGTAAAATATGGTCTGACATGGTAAAATGGAACCAAATGGAAACAACATAACCAAATGTTGTTAAAGTTCTTTGACTGCTTAATATGGTCTGACATGGTAAAAACCTTCAATTGAATAAGAAGGCAAAATATGGTCTGACATGAGTGCTTACATGAGGCCAAATAGGGTCTGACATGTTTCTTCTATCCAAAGCAGCTAGTGCTTACACAGAAGCTTCAAACTTATAAAGTGATCAAAACAAAACAACATAAACAACCAAATAACAAGGGCACCTTTACAAAACAACCAAATATCATGAGTAAAAACCTTGAGCATAACCTTAACCAAATTTCTGACATGAGTTACTAACAAAAACAATTCACTCCACTCCTATACAGACCCACATCACTTGGGTTTGACAACTTGAAACTTCTTCCTTGATGTTGGCAAAGGGCCGAGAGCAAGAGGAGGCAGTATTTTCTTAGTTGCTTTGAATGGTGCATCCCCCACTTGTCCTGGTGGTACCCAAGGTTGAGATGCTGGTCCTGCTGGCATAAATGGAGTTGATCCTGGTCCATGTGGCCTTGGCCTTTTGGTTGTTATTGGTGCCCTGACAGTTCCCCCAGCAATAAATGTCAGTTTGGCTGCTTCAAGCACACTAGTGGATGACTTGCCTGATTGCTTAGACAAGAAATCGCCAAATGTGTGCCTTTGTTCTGGTGCCTGATAACATAACATAACATAATTTTAAGTTAATCAACTAGGGTCTGACATAGGGAGCATATTGTAATTTAAAACAATTACAAAATATACCTTAAAAACTTGAGCAGTTTTTTATCTTCTTACTCTTGGTGGTCCAAAAGTCAGAGTTGTAGGCTGAGCTGTTGATTGAGGAGTTTCTGATGAAGCCTGAGATGCTTGCACACTTAATTTTGGAGCTACTTCAGTAGTTGACTTTGTTGCAGACTTTGCTTTGGATGCTTCAGTAGGAGCTGGTCCTTCAGAAGTTGATTCTACATACTTCTTCTTACATACCCTCCTCTTTGCTTTTGATGATCTTTGATTGAGTGGATTCTAGAGCTTCCTCAGGAACAGGAGTTGATACTTGTGATGCTTGAGTGGATTTTTTAACTTCATCTGGAACAGGAGCTGAAGCTTGTGATGCTTGAGTTTCCTCTTGAGATTTTTTGCCATGCTTATCTTTCTTTGCAGTAGGAAGACCTTTTCAAGTCTTGGCATTGTGTCCTGGGTGATTGCACTTAGAACAAACCCTCTTTGCTGCTTTTGATAATGATGCTTGAGTAGAGATGATGCTTGTGATGCTTTAGTGGATTCTAAAGCTTCATCTGGAACAGGAGCTGAAGCTTGTGATGCTTGAGTTTCCTCTTGAGATTTTTTTCCATGCTTATCTTTCTTTGTAGCAGGTAGACCTTTACAAGTCTTGGCATTGTGTCCTGGTTATTTGCATTTAGAACAAAGTTTGATTTGCTTGTTGGGATTAACTTCTTCATATGCTCCTCTAGTCCTTGCTTTTTTGGGCTTCCCAATGCCTCTGACATATGGAGGTGGTATGATTTGTCTTTCAAGATCCTACATACAAGATATATGTTAGTCCTTTTGAGATTAGGAAACTACACAATCATTAATTATAGATAGACTACAACTTACACAATTCATAGGCCACTCAGACATATCAGGCATTGGCATGATGTGTCCCATGTAAGCAAGCTTGTAGGTCGACACCTAATAATAGCTACTACAATATTCTTTCTAATATACTCTCCTTGGATACAACACTGCCACTGCATGTACACAAACTATACCAGATAACTGCCACCTCATACAGCTACACTCATGGTCAACTAAGTTCACACAAAATCTAGTTCCACTTTCAGTTTTAACACTTATCACCACCTCATTGCTTGACTCCACATGATACCAATGGACTTTTTTTATCAGTTCTTTGATTCTCTTTTCCACTTGTAGAACTAGACCATCCTCATCCCATTCCTTGGCCTTTTCTCTCCTCTTGTACAGAAAAGACATTAACAATGTATGATACTTATCAACAAAAGGAACTATTGGCTTATCCCTCAGTTCCAATATCTAATTGTTAAAAGACTCATAGAAGTTGTTACTAATATGATCACACTTTGTAGTACGATCAAAGTGTGACCTAGCCCAACATTCCACATCTTCTTGTAGCAACCATGCCTTAGCTTCCTTACATTCTCTTCCTAGCTTCTTTATTAACTTTTCAAACTCTATCTTCTTATAACACTTAGCTGCACCCCAAACTATAGTCTCTAAGTATTTGGCTTTAAAGTACTTTTTGAAATTCTTGAACATATGCCTAAAGCAAAACCTATGGGGATTCCTAGGAAATTCATGTGCCAGAGCCTCAACCAATCCTTTCTGTCTATCTGAAATGAATGTCACAGGTTCCATATGTTCATCTATTCCATACTTCTTCATTATATTCAAAAACCCAATCCAACTATCTTTATTCTCAGACCTAGTTATATAAATGGCCACATGAAACAAGCCATTGTTTCCATCCAAGGCCACCATGCTTAAGCATTGCCCTCCATACTTCCCCTTCATAAAACATCCATCTAGTCCTATGATAGGTCTACAACCATTCAAGAAACCATGCAAAGAAGCAGGAAAACAAACACACATATCCTCAAATTTCAAAGTACCATCAGTTCTAGAATAACATGCTTTGGATCCTGGGTTACTTTTCAAAATCTATATCAAGTAAACATTTGAAATAGTTCAAACACCATTATGATAAACAACCAAATTATTTACAAATATAAATAAGGGTATAAATAACATACCTAATCACATAGCACAGGCAACATGTTATAACTTGCTCCATAGTCACCACGAATATCTTGCAAACATTTCAACATTGCATGCCAAGCAATCCAATAGCTAATACTAACATGGAAATCTCCTCTCATGACTTCAGCTATGATAAATCTTGGAGACATGGTCTTGTAATGTACCTTCATCTGTGCTGTAATCTTTCTTGCAACCCAATTTGCATCAGCCATCCCATTCTTCAGTTCTGGATCAGCAGAACATATATGTTCATTTACAAATGTATTTAATCTCATTGTGAAGGCATCAGGCCTCAGTCTCCAATAAGCAACCCAAGGGCAGTCTTTACCCTTGTAGCTACCCTTACATTTAGCTCTAATCTTGTACCTTTCATTGACAGTCCTCATATCAACTTCAAATCTATTCTTTATGCAATAATCTGAAATTTCATGCCTTAGAGTTTCAATGTCAGGCCACTCCATGCCAACTTTCCATTCATCAGAACATGTTGGCATAACTATCTCTCCTTCATCCACATACACATTGGAGGTTTCATATACAAAATTGTAAAACTCATCACTCCTTAGTTGCTGCCACTCTATTTCTTCATCTGATGAGTTTATACTGTGGTATCCCTCATCAAGATCAAGCTGATCAATCTGAGGCTCCCTAAGTTGTCTAGGTGGGTTTCTAAACCCAACCTCAACATCAATCTCTACTGGATCATTTGTTGCAGGTCCTGGTACATCCACATACTCTGGCAGCTCAGTATCCATTTCTTCATCAAAAAACTTATTAAAAGTACTAAGTTCAACCCAGAAGCTATCTTCCTCATCAACTAGTATGCCTTTACCCTTCATATGTGTTGTACTTTTCTTCTTTCCATTTGCTTCTCCCTTGTCCTTACCACTCTTCTTATTTTGCTTACTACCAAATCCCTTGTCATTAAAACTCTTATTCTTCTTTTGCATGGAATTCCCCTTGTCATTTGCATTCAAAGCCCTCTTCTTAATCAATTTTTTTAAATCCATTAGTGTACACATTGTTTCATCATATTCTTGAGATGGTGGAACAACACTTTCACCCATATCATTCTCCACAAATACATGACAATACCCTTCATCATCAACAACTAACAAATCAAACATTCCTAAAAGACCATTATCACTATTTACATACACTTGCTTACCACTAACAAGATAGAATAACTTAATGTTCATATAATCCAACTTTGACATGTGACTAGGTAGACTAATATCTGCAGAAAAGTCTATCATATTCAACTCATCACTATCAACATCAAGCATTTCCTTAACTGGATATTTTGATCTGTAATCCAAATGTGACAATTCCTCTCCATTTCTTCTTTTTGAAAACAACCTAGCATAATGTATCTTCAAATTTTTCCTATCACCCATTTCTATAATACAAACATAAATGTTAACATAAAAAACCAAAATTATATCTTGGGTTGAATCGAAATTGTCAAAATTATATACAAATTTAAACTACATGCATAAAATTGTTATCTTTCTCGATTTCCCAGGTACCAAATCAACATATTCCACCAAAAATACTTAAAACAACTTTAAAATGTAACATAATTACCTACAAATTGCAGTAAAAATTCGTCCTTGCTTCTCCTCTTCAAATCGCAACAGATTGACAGTTGAAAATGATGACAAATAGCACTTGCTATGAAGACTAACACTAAAACAACATGAATTTATCAAACACGACCTAACACCATGACTCAACACAAACAATGAAAGCTAGAGTACATTTTCCCGCCTTAAAAATGAGAGAGCGCGAATTTTAGGGATGCAATCTGGACTGTTGATCGGAGTGAACAAGATGTTTACACGTGTCCTTTTATTTTTCAAGGTCTTGTGAAGTCAAGGGGCTATTTAGGTAATTTTACACTCGAAAGGGTAGTTTGGACATTTCACACGGAGATAACAGTCAAACTGCATTGACTTAGATGGAGTCTGAGTTTGGGGGGGCAAGTCTAATTTTCCTGAATTTGGGGAGCAAGTCTTATTCATCTTTGAAATGGGGGGACAAGTCTAAAAAACCCAAAGTTTTATTTAGAAGTATATGCTAACACATAAGTTGGAAGTGAAGTCTCATCCTATTTAATGGCTGAACAATGACAACAAGTTCGATCTTCTACCTTCTTTGCCAATATAATGTTAGTTGTCTTTTATTGTGTTTTTAATTTTCTCTAAAGTGGTGGACTATTTATGTTTTTGGTAAAAACTCCTTTAAACAAGGTTAGAGATTCTAGAACGACCAAATTTTCACAGAAGATTTGTATTCATTTTGTACATTACCTATTTATTGGTTTTTTTACTTTGAATCGTCCATACGTATGTCCTGAGACAAGTTTTGAGGAACCATTTGATCCATTAATAAAGTTACTTAAAGCACTATTAGCAACGTAGCACATCTTAAAATACTACTATTCCGGGAACCATTTGACCACCTACAGAAGTTTTACTGTACGGCATTTATCAATGAACGCTTCCATAATAGCTGTTAAAATTACAAAAAAAGTTTTCCCCTTGGAGGGTTTGAATTACATGATTCAATATTTATTGGTAGAGTTCTTTTCTAAAAAGCTGTGAGCTGTTTTTCAGCACTTCATGAGACTACCAAGTTTAAATTAGTCAATCCATTTATATCTGAAAATATTACCTTTCATCAATTTAAGTACACGCACTTGACACCATCAGTGTTACAAAATCAAGTTCATAGTGAAACTAAAAATCTAATTTTTACACGTTAATCTAATAGTAACTTGTTATACAGTCCAAAATAGTTGTCTAAAATTCTAAATGGCCCAAGAGAAAACCAATAATTTGTCAGCAGGGTAATAATACCTCTGCTACTAACACAAAGGTGCCGGCAGTGGCACTCTTGAAGTCTAAATCAGTATATTCTACTGTGGACGTTGGAGAGTAGGTCTCGATCACTCTATCTTCATCAATATATAATAAAAACATAACTGAATCTGTTGTTAGTGTAATATAAAAATTTAAATCAGGAAGTTGTTTATATAAGCTCAAAGATAGCTTGAGTCTAAGTGTGCATAGAAGCTCATCCAAAACAAATTCCATTAGAGACTTGGTTTAAGCAGCTAAAATGGCTCCAATATGGAAATCAATCCACTTTTCCAATATACTCCTAATCATTTTAAGCCTCTGGGCTTGTCAAGCTGCCTCTCGAACTTTGAATGAGGCTTCAATGTTGGAAAGATATGAACAATGGATGGTTCAGTATGGTCGTGTATATAACGACGCAACAGAGAAGGAGACGCGTTTTGAAATATTCAAAGAAAATGTCAAACGTATTGAATCCTTGAACACGGTTGGGAACAGAACCTACATGTTAAGTGTTAACGGGTTTGCAGACCAAACCAATGAAGAGTTAAAGGCAGCTCAAAATGGATACAAATGACTTTGCTCACCAGCAAAACCTTTACATGCCACTCCTTTCAGATACGAAAATGTCACTGCAGTTCCCTCTAGTATGGACTGGAGGAAAAAAGGCGCAGTAACCCCCATCAAGGACCAAGGCCAATGTGGTAAACATTTTACAAAGCGATCTAGGCTAACTTTTCATAATGAAAAAAACCAAATAGGCTTTATCCTCAATTTGTAACTACAAATAATTTTCTTTCTATGCCTGTTGTTGCTACTTGTGACCTTGCAGGGAAGATAACAACAATCACTAACTTAATATAATCATGTGAAATTTCAGGATCTTGTTGGGCATTCTCAGCAGTGGCAGCTATGGAAGGAGCTACTCAGCTAAAAACAGGGAAGTTGATCTCCTTATCTGAACAGGAATTGGTGGACTGCGACACTAAAGGCGTGGACCAAGGGTGTGAGGGTGGTGAAATGGATGATGCATTTCTATTTGTCCAACGCAACAAAGGCATTGCCTCAGAAACTACCTATCCTTACACTGCTGCAGACAATACTTGCAATACTAAGGAGTAAGCCTCTCGTGCAGCTGAAATCAGCAGTCACGAAGATGTCCCAAGAAATAGTGAGGTGGCCTTACTGCAGGGGCGTGTCCAACCAACCAATAGCTGTGGCGATTGATCATGCAGAGGCTCGATTTCCAATTCTATTCAAGTGGTGTATTCACCGGTCACAGATCTGAGACCTAGACCACAGTGTATCAAGGTTGGGTATGGAGGATGAGCGATGGGACTAAGTATTGGCTTGTGAAGAACTCATGGGGCAGCGATAGGGTGAGAATGGATACATAAGAATGCAAAGGGATGTCGATGCCAAGGGAGGTATTTTTGGTATCGCCATGGATGCTTCTTACCCTATTGCTTGAGGAAGCAAAGAATGTTCTATTCCCCCGGTGCGCTCTAATTTCTATATGAATATATACTAAGCTCCCTTTTAGCTGTATATATGGCTTGTCATGAAAGGATGAATGTACTTGTAAATAAAAGCTTTTGTGTATAAGTTTCAGGTGAAATGGGAACTTCTTTAGTTTTAATGACTTTTTGTCATTCCAAGCAGGAATGATTGTGATTCCTTGTTTTAAACTTAAATTATTGTTAAAAAAAGAAAGAAAAGAAACACCAATCAACAACTCATCCCTATTCAAGTTCAAACCCATCCCTTGTTCTAGCCCAAAATTACATCCAATATTTTACATGTAAACAAGCACAGCCTTCGTAATCCTGAATGCTGAAATTAGTAAACATCCAAAACAGAGTCATATAAACAAGATACAGATCATTATAGCACACAGTTCTCTCTTTCACAGCATCATTCAGAGATTGTATAACACGAAACACTAGAAAAAAAAACTAACAAAAAGATCATACAACTTCAGCAAGATGCCAATCAATATGAACTGGAACAATCACATCCTACGTGAACAATTGCATGTTAATAACCAATACTATATCAATTCTACCATACATCAACATGCTCTCTTATCATCTTATGTCCTTTTTTGTCCAAAATTATCTATACAAGTTGCTAAAAGACAAACTAAATTATATGATACGCATACCTAAAGACAAACGAAATTATATGCTACAAATACCTAAGACTCCATGATTAGTTGTTGATGCTTCCCAATTTGGTCTCATCTTGTCCAGCTATCAAGCAATACAAATAGCATTACTCATATATGGAATTCGTCTATTCGGTTCTTATGTAGCTGGAAAGCTGGATTCACCCATGAACCATAATTACATTGCATACCTGCCCAATTAAAGGAACCTAGCCTTGCCTTGCAACCCAAGCACTGAAGCTTCTCTTCCACTGTACCTTCTTCCACTGCAGCACAGAACAACAAAGGCTAACAATTTACAAATTAAGTTTAACAAGTATAAAAATATAAATAGGCTGGGCTAAAATATAACCTGCTTGCATCCACTTCATGGGCTCAACAAATATAGAGGAGCACTCAGGTGGTTCCTTCTCCGTGTCCCACAAATCACTTCTCTTCTTCCATTTAAAACATCTCTCACCCTCTCCCAGCTTGTGGTCAACCACCTTCTCCTGAGATGCAACGATTCTCCGGCACTTCTTACAACGGTATATTAAATGCGTTTGTGAGTTTGTTCCAACATCAGACTTTTTTTCTTCTTCCATTATGGTATTAATATCAGATATATCCTTATATCCTGCATTCCTGCCACAAATTAATAACAAATAAAAACCAATGTAACCAATGCATACAGTAGTCAAAGTACACTACACTGCAGCAGTAGAATATAACACATAAACATAAAATAATCTAAGTTTTGTCCCAATATCATCATACTTCTTACAACCTATAACAAAAACACTACAACCCCATCTCATAACACTCAAAAATATATATGCCGAACACCTTCACTTCCCACAACATGTTGCAATAAGTCTAGCTATTTTTCCCCCCTAAAACCTCATATTGAGAAACTGGCAAACATTATAACATAAACAAGACAGTGTAATAACATTCACATTCAAAATAACAATAATATTAAAGCTGTAGTACATAAGATCATAAAAGAAAAAAAGGATCGTACCTGTTAGAGGTAATGAGAGAACACATGTAGCGTTTTGAGGCGTTTCTTCCCCAAAAAACAAGTTGCCACTTCAGTGAAGAAATAGAACTTCTTTAAAGTGAATGTGGGCTTGGGCTGGTAATTCGGCCCATAGCCTGTCGAACGGCCTGGTCCAGTGAGCGGACCAAACGGTTTTTGGTCGGGACTTAGGGGCCCAAATTGTTATTGGTGATGCAACCAGTGTTTGCGGTAAACTACTTACACCATCTAGTCATCTAGAGGCTAGAGATGCTCTTATTGGGCTGTGATTTGCCATCTCACGGCAACAACCTTGCGTGGATTTGTCATCTCGTGGCAATTTCTTATTGTGGGCATTACATTTTCGCGGCAACTTCTTGTCGTGGGTGACTTTTTTTTTGTTTTTTTTTTTTCGAACTTAATAAATATGCATCTCATATTGAATAAAAAAAGTAAAAAAAAAAAAAAACACATAGAAACAGGTTTGCACATACAAAAAAACAGAGACAATAGAATGTATTATGTATATAAAGGAACGAAGAGATTAATTATACCTTTTCAGGGTGACCAGTACTGCACTCTTTCATAATAAATGAACCACCAGGTGCATATTCCTCGCTGCTTGGGTTCTTCTTGGTTTCTGACACTGCTTTTCGAGAATTTTTTGGCGTTTCCACCACAGGCATTTCTATTGCACCTCCAAGTGTTGACTTCTCCATCAATGTCTTGTGATTGAGATGAGAAGAAGGATCAAGGTTAGATTTCCCATGGGTACTCTTGACCTATATGTCCAAATGTTCATACTTGGGGCATTTCTTGTTGGTCTGTATGTGTCCCATCTAAGCAAAACCAGTAGCAAGTTGTTATGACATTATTGACACGCGCTCTTTTTTGTGTGTGTAGATGGTATATGGATGATGTAGATAGATAATGGTCGTTGAACAAAATAGAAGCGTATCAAAACCTAATTATCCCTCAATGAGTAAAGGATGAGTAGGGTATCATTCCACTTTTAAGTGTATGTTTATATGAAGGACAGGACTGGAAAGGGGGTTTGAGGAATTAAAAACTATGATTATAGATATTGTAGATTCTAATGCTAAACTAAACTAATTAAACTATTGAGAATTTATAAGAGAGGGAATTCAAGATATTAAAATCCACCAATACTTTTGATTCAATGACCTTTTGTTTCATGGTTGTTCTCACCAGTAGACTACAATTAGGCAATCGAGCGAGTGTCAATGCCCTCTTCGACGAAACATCGTTAACGAATAACTCTACTTAAGGTTGTTCCTATGTTTATGCTATTAATATCTTCTTTCCTTTTATGTGAGCTTGGGCAGCTATTCAATGAATCACCTTCTAAAGCAAACACAAGGAATACTTCTCTTACTCTAAAACACTACATAACTAAAAGAAAAGTAGAAAATAATAGTATAATATTCAATTACAATAAATAAAACCCTATTCTAGCATTATATTCAATTGCAATAAATAAAAGCATGTCACTAGAAAATATTCAATTGCAATAAATAAAAGCATGTCACTAGCAAATATTCAATTGCAATAAATAAAATCCTAAACTAGCATGATATTCGATTGCAATAAATAAAAACCTTAATCTATACTTCCATTCCCTAGTCTGGGCAATGGAACTAATAACTAAAAACATAAAGAACTAACCTGATTGAATAACATAATGAACCAGAAGAATCAACAAACCCTAACCACCAGCTTCATCTTCTCCCTTGAAGGAGAAGATTAGCCTTCCATAAAGAAGGAAGAACACGAAGAACGAGAAGAAGAAAAGTCGAAGAACATAAGACTAGAAAGAATAACTTATTAAGACTCGGCCAGTTAAAACCAAATCTTTTATTATTAATCTCTCTCTGCCTTAAGTTCTGGAGACAAGAGTATAAGTGAATTGGCAAATTACATGAGGCACTTAGGTCCTCTATTTATAGGGGTTACAATGAGTTCTAGAAGCATCCCAAACCGTCATTTGTTTCCTAATACAAATCAACTTCTTTCAGAGTCCAACTTCGTCTCCAAAATTGAGAAAGAATTGGCTACAGTGCCATTTCATGCATTTAGACGCACGATCCATGCGTCTCAGACGCGAAACTCTATTTTCCTTATTTTGCTTTATCATTCTATCCTCTTTTGCGAGCTTTGGTCCAAGCAACGAATCTTTTGTCCTTGGGCTTCCAAATAGGCTTTAAAATAAGTCCAAGTCGCATCTTTAATAGCTTCAATTCCTTAGCCTTCTCTATGATTGTCCACGGGCTTCCCATGTGATCCTTAATGCTCTAAATTGCTCCGTTTTACCCCTTTTTCTCTAATATTCCACAAAACTCTCTTTTTCACCTACAGAATCATAAAATATAACTTACAAATACTATTAGTCTACTAAGATAGCTAAACAAGAGGCATAATCGAGGGTTGAATTGCACTTTTTGAGCACTTATCAATTATATAGACTAATCTACAATGGCAATAACACAAATAGTGCTAATTTCACTGACTTGACCACATGCTCCACAAGACATGCCTCCTCTCACTGGTTTGTCCCTCCGTTTCTTCTTTTCAATAACCTGTTTATAAAAGAAAGAATTAACCAATACACTGAAAACAAAAACAAAAACTAACAAGTTGTACAAGGAATTAGCTCAAGGATAACTTTAACAATATAATAAACAAGGGTAATCTATTTTAAGACTAAAGGCAATACGCTTTACAGAGAGAGACAGAGAGATTCACCTGTATACGATTATAAATCAAACAAGGTTCAGAATAACAATGCATAAACAACTCCGTACATATATGGAAATTCAAATTAGGTGCATCAAAGCAAATAGCACAAATACCTCCTATCCAGGTTCTGCAACTATATGTTATTTTTGTTAGGAATATACAACTTAATTATACTTACTCTTTACCAATTACCAAACTATACAAACCTTTTGTCTTGTACGTGTCTTAAACTTCTTAGTTGAATCCGAGCCTAGTGTAGATACACTATGTCCTTAAGACAGATTTTCCCCCTCACGGTGCTTGAAGATTGATAGGAAACTGTCTCCAAAGATAGAACGGATTTCCTTCATTCTATAGAAAGCTAGCACTTCAATTCTACAGAATCAGCAAACACAACATAGTATTTAACTGGGAACAGGAGGAGAAGAGAAAGATCATAACTCTGTGTGATCTGGTGTGTCTTTCTCTCCAAATTCATTCACTATTTATAGGTGAGTGGTACCTTTTCGAAACAACACAGTGACTCTTGGGAAAAAGTAATCAACTCTTTGAAAAGTCACATGTTTCAAAAGGACACACTGTTTCGAACCAGTGCCTATTTCGAAAGGTCACACCTTTTCGGCATGACGCACTGTTTCGAACCAATGCACATTTTGAAAGGTCGCACATTTTCGGCATAATGCACTATTTCGAACCAGTGCACCATTTCGAAAAGGCTTTTCTCACTTTACGTACTATTTCAAGAGAAACCCATTTTATCTCAAGTTTGGTAACTAATAAAACATAAAATTGAATAGTTTACCTACAAAATGAACGATGAACTCAAAATGTAAGTAAACTAAAACTATCTTATGAGCCTATATGTTTATCAAAGTTTCTACTCTCAATTCTATCGAAATAGAGTGGAGTAACAAATTCGTTCCACTCCTAGTGCTCTAGCATGGAATGTTTTCTAGTCTAATTAGTCGGTCTTAAGTCTAATGAGAGCTTTACGAAGGGTGTTATACTACGATACCTAAATGAAATTGATTATGTTGAATTTAACTACGAATGCTATGGAAATATGATTGTTTATGAATCTAGATAAAGGATTAGAGGGGAATTGAATCCACCTCGAATCCAACTTAATAACCTAGCATAGATTCTTGTATCTCGATTCTTACGTTCTTACGGCAAGAAATTCGAGTTCTAATCCCTAGTGTTCATGGCATTTCTACCGAATACTAACTAGCATGTGAGGTCGTCTACCCATTCTCATGGCGAATCATGACCTTCTAGAGTGGAATAGATTCTACAATGCTTCTACACTATACCACTAAGTTTTCATCAAGGCTTCATCAACCCCTCTAATGGAGGTTTTAGCCTTGAGTCATCAAACCATCATTTCCCATTGAATTATAACTACTCATCATATTAAAATTCTAACTTAACTAAATTAACTAACAATGTTTCAAACTACTTAAACTACGAAATGATAATCAACAAGAATTAAAACTAGATCTATAAATTGAGATGACAAAAATCGAAATTGATAAAATAACTATTTTATTTATCTAATCAATCAAGAACAATGATTCAAAGACTTAATCTAAAACAAGAATTGAAAATGGAACTAAAACTTAATTAATCTACTGAAAACTAGATCTAGAATTATCTATATGGTTTTAGGTCTAACTAGCTACCCTTAACAAAGAGCTAAGCTTTGGTTTTTATACTTTCAAATCCAAAAATCGTGCATGGGCTTGGAGCCATGTTTTGGGCCAGAGAATCAGGCCCAAAACCCAATACTTTCAGTCCAAAAAGGCCTCTTTAGCTGCAGTTGGCTTCAACAAACTTTTCGTCCACTTCTGCTCCTCTGATTGGATCAAGGCTTAGAGCATTGGAAATCTCTTTCCGAGCCAGTCGTTTTGACATAAGGTAGGCCCAATTCCGAGGTATTAGTCCAAAGATATGGTCTTCGGAAGTTCTGTTGACTTTGTGCACTGTTTCTGCCCGCGTGGACCTTGACTCTTCATCTTTTGACCGGGCTTTACAGAGGCTTTGTCTTCTTGAATCTTGGCCTTTAATCATAGAACTCCTTAGCAACCGATCTTTTCTCCTTTATCTCGCTAAAGTGGCACATTTCTGCACATAATGGACTTTTACGCCTGAAATGTATAAAAACAAGTAATCAGTATTAACTCTTAATTATTACTCACATAATTGGTCTAAAAGTATGATTGTTACAGGGTTAAAACTACAGTTTTGGGCTCTTATCAAACCACCCTCAAACAGCATTTTGCTTGTCCTCAAGCAAAGATGAGAAATTAGAATAAGTGACCAAAAATGGAGTTCTATCTACTCTCTTTACTGAAAGTCGCGATTGCATTGACCATATGTAACAAGGCCTTAAACCACTAGGAATTCCCTAGTGGACGAGTTATAGCCTCGTGAGAGTTTTCCAGTAAAGGTACTCACAAACTTCAACTATACTACAACGACTAAGAAATAAAACTATTGTTTCCTCATTCATGTCCCAACTATCTATACATCTCATTAGCAACCTGAATAAGAATAACCAAGTTAAAACCTAAAAACTAATATATGCATAATAATCAATCATCTATGATACAAATATATATACTATGAGTAATACTATGAAATGCCTAGCAGGTTCGTTTAAAAACTTCGAATAGCGGCCCCTTAAGGAGGTCCTCACATAATTGTCAAGATCGAAAACCACTCGATTTTTCCGCTCAAGTTTACTACTCCGGTTAATGCGGTGGGCACACTTTACCTTACAATCTCAATGACAACAAGGAAGCCTGAGTCGATCAAACACATCTGCCACTTTACTATCACACTAACCTATTCCTAATTGAGCTAGAGGTCTTTATTAGGTGTTCATGGGATTAGGAGATGGTTTAAGAAGGAAGGAAATGGATATTCAAAAGACAAGTCCGAGATAATAGAGTATTTATATTATGTAACTTAGAGAAAACCTTGTTATTTTCTTTTGCTTCTATACTTTGTTTCCATCCTTAGCCATATTTTTCTTTTTCTTTTCTTTGGCTTTTGACTCCCTTTTATTCTATTTTTGAAGTTTTTATTTATTTCTATTTTTATTATTATTATTATTATTATTTTCTTTTTCTTGGATGGAAACTTCTTTTCTTTTTCTGAAGCAACTACTAATTTTTGTTTACACAGGTTTTTCTCTTCTTCTTTCTTCACTCATTCTATTCTCAGACTTATTCTAGATTGGGTAAGTTGAATTTTTTATTTTGTTTGTTTTTGTAACAGGGTAAAGGAATTGTGGTTTAAGGAAGGCTAAAGAAAGGCTCAGAGGGGCAACTAGTGGAAAATAATTCATAGGTTTGAATTTCTGGCTATATCGATCCAAAGAGGGCCTAAATTCTCGCTTAGGATATGGCATAGTGATCAAGCAAGTGGACGTGTGATTTCTCTATCCGGATTTTACTTCTCCCTTGTGTCATTTCTCAAATGTTTCGCTCATATAAGGCTTTAAGCTATATTCTCACAGGATTTGTAGAATAAGTACTCTAGCCTAGATTTCAGAAACTTACTGCTAACAATCATAGATACTCATGTAATATATTTATAGATAGATGCAAAGATTATTACCTACATATTAACCTAAGTTGCTAACAATTATTCTGATGCAAAAGCTACGTGAGACTTCTAGATTGTTAAGCACATAGAGAAGGAAAACAATACCAATATTCCTAAGTGTATAGCATAAACTTATTTATATTTTTGAAATTTTTAACTTGAAAACAAATGCATATTATACATATCTATATCCTAACAGATGCCTTAATTACATGTGTTTCTATGCCCCCAAACAAGAAGCATGCTTTGTCCTCAAAGCATTTAAATAAAGAGGGTAGAACAATACCATGGAAACGCGTGAAATTCTGGGACATCTGCAAAACAAGGTTAGAACATACTAATATAGAAAATAAAAATACTGACGCAACTCTATAAGAGTTCCACCCATTATGGGGTTAACAGAATTAAATATGCTTGGGACATAAGCGGACAATAACAAAACTAAAACTTACCTTATCTCCCCGCTTTAAACGCCCTCCTCCTCATTAAAGAGATGAGGTTCCTTCAAGATCCTACCGGTCCATTATAACTTGCCAAGCTTGCCGCCATTTATCATCTACTAATGCTAACCCGTTAAGTGTTATTATGTCCGATGGGATATACGGGCGACCAAATGAGGTTGCACCCGCCATCCCGCCAAGTCATTATTCGCATAATAAGCGAACCACCCAATTGGTGGGTCTCATGACTTCAACCCTTTTCCAATCTCGTGTGAATTGTGGTACGTAATCACGTAAACAACTACGATGATGCGGCTTTACCAACACAGGCATAAGAAGATACTTACCATGGTTTGGGCTCTCTTAAGACTAGCGACTAAAACTTCGGGGAATGTCATATCGGCGACGCCCCTCGCCTAAAGCGAGGAAAATGTCACCAGCCCGATCATCTTTTTGCGAAAATGAACTGGCCGTTCCCCAAAATATTCATCGATGATGAATAACATGGTGGTGCCTACGTTTAGGAAAAAGGCTACCAAGGGCAATGCTATATCGCCCCTGGTCCATTACTCGAAATACCCCTCCCCCATAATACTCATGGAAATATGTATAATCATAAAGATATGCATTATCGGTCATATATGCCCATGTGTGAACAGGATTAGGTATTGGTAATCCTGAAACTAAAGCGACCACATTTTTATTGAATTGATGTGTCGTGTCATCGACTATGACGGAGAATTCTTGTTCTCCATCCTGATTACAATAGAATTTAATGTGGTCTTAGAAATAAGCAGTAAGCTGTGGTGAATATAAATCGTCATCACTTACCAGTAGATGACGCCATCCTAACTGCAGGATCCTGTGTCGGAACCAATGTCCATAGGTCTCGGTGCCCAACACGTCTTCGAAAGACTATTCAGGTATGACTATAGGGGATGTCATCTCAACTACTCTTTGAACAGTTCCAAAAAAAAAATCCTGGAATGACCCTCTGAAAATTGGAATTTTCCGTTGGCCGAAGGCGGTAGCGAATTCATTATATAGCGCAGCGCGGTCGCTACTTCGTGGGTTTTGCTATTACAGTGTTTGGGCACTAGTCGCGCTCAAGGAGGGCGCGGGTCGCGCTCTGACTAAACTTTGTGAAATTGTATGCGAGTATGCGAGCACGCCTCTCTGAAGCCTTGGCGCTTCGTAAGTCTTTGAAACAAAAATTTGGAGGAAAAATAAGGAAAAGCTTGGAGTGAAAGGTGCGGGATGATGGTGGGGTGTAGTGTGGTTTGTTAGTGTAGAATGAAGGGAGTTTAAATAGGTTTTGAGCTTCCAAAACGAATCGGCAAGTTCCCAAATTGTTTTAAGGCAATTTCCGGAAATAGAAAAATTCCAAACCCGAAAACGGAAACAAACCATTTTCGTGATTTTCTAAAAATCCTGGTATCTTTCAGAATGGATTTAAAATAGTAACTTCTAAACTCTCATACATTTTATGCTACCACCACACAAATCATATATATGCCGATATCGGCTAAATTATCAACCTTTCCTTCAAGACTACTTTACCGCGGATGATCATATAACGAATTATGCTCGGTATAAATATTACCACCCCCAAACAAGTCGGGAAGGTGGGATTAATGATAAAAACAAGCAAGACTTTCGAAATTAACCAATTATATTAAAAATAAAATTTAAATCCAAACAACATTAAACAAACACATTAATATTTAAATTTAACTACTTAATTAAAATCCAACTAATAAAACAATCAAAACCATGAAATAACAGCGAACACAACTGATGGTGAACACCTAGCTATGTGATGAAGATAGGCCCGAGAGATGGAGATTGGTCCCGGCATGGAGAATGGCTTGAACCATCTCGTCCGGCGGCGACGACGCATGCCCAATCGGACTCGGCTGAAACAGAGTCCTCCACGGGTGGCATGCGTCATAGCATCTCTATTCGGAACAAGTGCTGTGCTTCCATCTCAGTCCTGATTACTACATATTGGGCTTGTTGATGCTGGTGGATAGTCTCCATGTTAGACAAGATATCGTCCTGAACCCCTTCGAGCATTTCAAATCTCGTCTAAAGGTTCGTTTGCTTCTTTCGAACTACAATCTGTCTATCTCGGATATCTTCACAAATACCATAAACACAATGCAAGGCAGTTTGCAACACTTGCATGCGTTCTAAATTAGAACTACATTTATCTAATGCATCGTCATCCGGACATGTCATATCCTCCCTTTCATCCTCCGACTCAACCATTTTTCTTCGACAACGGCTAAGTCTCTTGGATGCAATCCAGATAGATACTTGCATTAGAATGCAATTTGATCTTAATAGGAGCAGATCTTGCGGCGGCTCTAAAGGAGAGCATGATCTTAGTGATCAATAATACGGGAAGAGGCCAAGCTCTTCCCCTCCTCGAATCACATTAAATATTAAATCGAGGATGCAGAAATTATACTTATTTGTTTGCAAAATCCGAGAACGTCTGCGCACATTGCGGGGCGATATCATCGACTTTGTCTTTCCCGAGGCGTTCCTACCAATCCACTGAGCTATAGCCAGTTGATTGGTTCTCAGGGTTGACTGGCGGACGCAATGAATGTAGATTGTATTCACCCTCCACGATAGTATCCTTCATCAAAGCAGGAACTCCAGTATACTGGGATTCCTGAATTATCGTTACCAGGTTGCTTTCAAGCGTAATTCCTAACAGTTCAGCCAACAACTGTCTCGTTACTTCCCTCCTCATTCCTGCTATCTTTATGAAAATCCTATCCCCCTCCAATTCTCACTTCTTATAAAATTGTTCTACCAAATCATAGTGATAGAACTCCTCAGTCGAGTACCACAGTCCGTTCCAATACCTCCTAATCATCTCCGCGTCGTAAAATGGCGCGAAGCTGTCGGAAGCAAAAGCGTGCTCCGGCAAAATTCTTCGTCATAGTGCCATTGAAGTTTCTGAGACAACTAATGGTTTTGTAGACTGTGGGGGAGGCAAGTTTGAAGAAAAACAACTAAAACAACGGTGGTGGCGATGGTTACTTGAATTGGTGGCGGTTTTTCGGAGTTAGGTTGGTGGTGGTAATGGTTTAAAGAAGATTTTAGTTGGATTTGATTATCTTGGTGTGGGTGTAGTTAGGTTTTCTTCTCTCTCTCTATTTTTTTTTTTTATTTTGGTGTTTAAGGTTTGTTTTACCTTGATAACCGGCGGGATTAACTAAAAAGAAAGAAACCGTGCGTTTGTTTTTGGGAAGGAAGGAGACGCACAGCCGTGCGTGCGGTTTGGGCCCAAGCCCAGTTTGAATTCCGAAATTTTCCGATTTTTCGCGCAATTTCAAACTCAATTTGCCGCTTCATTACTGGCCCGATTTTGGTGAATGAGTTATGAAAATGATCAGTAGAGAATTTCCAATCCAATGATCCATAAAACACTAAATTTCAACCATGGGTGACGTATAAAAGGGTAGAAAAATGCCTCAAAGTGCGTGTGTGACGTAAGTTATGCGAACGAAGAAAATCTAAGTTTAGATTACGTCAACCCAATTGAACTACAAGTAATGGGCCTAAGCAACACAAATGGAAAGTTCGAGCAATCCAGATGGAGAGACCGATTGCCCACCCCCAAACAAATTTTTATACACAAAATTTGTTCTAACGCGGGTCGTTTAAAGTCAGATTCCCAAGACTTGTTGGATTGCTATTTCTATGATTAAGAATTTTTTTATTACTATTTATTTTATTTATTTTATTTTTTTATTAGTGTATTATAAGAAAAACGAAAAACATTAAATACATAATTTACCCCTTAGAGGAACATGACTCAAAAACCGAGAAAACATGCAAAAGTGGAAAACGTGAATTATGTTAACCGTGGACTTAGGATCCGTCACTTACAACCACACACTCCATAGGGAGGGCCCGGTTACCTGAATGGTGCACTTACCACTATATGGAAGTGAAAGGAAGTACACCAATGACAAAGGTCAATCCTCATAGACAGGGTCCTGTAAAAGGACTTCCTCTACATCAGGGGACAAAAGTTCGTGAAAATGTTTTAACCGTTGACCATTAACTTAAAAGGTACAGTTGTCATTTAGATTTACCAAGGTGATTGCCCCGTAAGGGGTGACTTCAGTAACCAGAAAAGGGCCAGACCAACTGGTTTTTAGTTTTCCTGGGAAAATATGTAGACGGGAGTTGTAAAGCAAGACCTTTTGACCGACCACAAACTCTTTTTTAAGAAGATTTGCTTATCATGAACACGCTTCATGTTAGCTTTATAATCCTTCAGCGAGATCGTAAGAATCGCTTCACATTTCTTCAAGCTCATTCAGTTGCAACTTGTGTTTGACACCGCCTCATCAATATTGAAGTTAAGGCTTTTATAGCCCACGAGCCACGGTGCTCTAATTCAATCGGGCAAATGACATGGTTTCCCAAATACAAGTCTAAAGGGAGACATACCTATAGGAGTTTTGAAAGCAGTTCTATCGCCCATAAGGCATCCGATAGACGCTTTGACCGATCTTTCCTATCAGGGTTTACAGTTGTTTCTAAAATCTTTTTGATTTCCCTATTAGAAACTTCTACTTGTCCGCTAGTTTATGGATGATAAGGAGTTGCTACTTTGTGTGTAACTCCATACTTTTTCACTAGGGATGCAACGACTCTGTTGCAAAAATGTGTTCCACCATCACTAATGATGGCTTTAGGAATGCCAAACCGACAGAAAATATATTCTTTAATAAAAAATACAACTGTCTTATGGTCATTGCTACGGCAAGCCAGGGCCTCTATCCATTTAGACACGTAGTCCACGGCAACTAGAATATAAATGAAATCGTGGGAAATAGGGAAAGAACCCATGAAATCAATGCCCCAAACGTCAAAAATTTCTACTATTAAAATTGGATTTAATGGCATCATATTATGTTTCGTGATTCGCCCAAGTTGTTGGCAACGAATACACGTCTTGCAATGCACTTGGGCATCCTTAAAAAGGGTAGGCCAATAAAATCCACATTGAAGCACTTTAGCGGCTATTTTCATCCCACTAAAATGGCCACCACACTCTTTGTCATGGCAGAACGATAGAACTTCATTGTATTCCCACTCGGGAATACAACGACCAAATAATCTGATCCGCATAAATACTTAAAAAGGTATGGCTCATCCCAGTAGTATAACTTAACTCTGGCCAAGAACTTCTTACGTTCATTTCTTGACCAATTATGAGGCATAACATCAGTCGCTAAATAATTTACAATGTCAGCATACTATGGTGCTAAAAAAAATCGCATACAGATGCTCATCAGGAAAAGAGTCCGGTATGGACTCAGAATCACTCTGATCGTCGTTTGTGAGTCTAGAGAAGTGGTCGGCAACTACATTTTCGACCCTCTTTTGTCCTTTTATTTCTAATGTGAACTCTTCCGGAGAAGGATCCAACGGATTAATCTACTTAGCATCCTTCTTTGCAAGAAGGTACTTAAAATTTGTATGGTCCGTGTAAACTAAAGTTTTAGAACCAACCAAATAAGGATCTAAACTTATCTAAAGCATAAATGACACTAAGAATTCTTTTTCTGTAGTTGAATAATTCCGTTGAGCATCGTTTAAGGTTTTACTAGTATAATAAATAACAAAGTGGACTTATTATCTAGTTTTTGTCCCAAGATCGCACTAACCTGCATAGTCACTAGCATCATCACACATAAGTTCGAAAGGTTTAGACCAATCGGAGGTCAGTATAATTGGTGCGAGAGGTTAGGGGGCTTTTAAAGTTTCAAAAGCCTGCGTCTGATTAAAATTAAAATCAAAGATTGCATCTTTCAAAAGTAGATTAGTTAAGGCCTAGCTATTTTCGAGAAGTCTTTAATAAACCGCCTATAAAAACCTGCATGGCCTAGAAAGGCTCTAATATCACGGACAGTCCGTGGTTTAGGTAGAGTCGCTATCTTATCTAGTTTGGCCTTATCTACTTCGATGCCATCACTAGATACAATGTGACCTAGTACTATGCCTTTTTTCACCATGAAATGACACTTTTCCCAGTTTAAAACGAGACTCTTTTCTTCACACCGTGTCAAAACCTTAGACAGGTTAGACAAACAGTCTGTGAAGGAGTCTCCATAGATAGAAAAATCATCCATGAAAACTTCCATAAAAAGCTTTCTACCATGTCACTAAATATATGAAGCATACATTTGGAAGGTTCCGGGAGCATTACAAAGGCCAAAAGGCATTCGTTTATAGGCATACGCCTCGAAAGGGACATGTGAAGGTAGTCTTTTCTTGGTCATCAATATCAATAATAATCTGAAAATAGCCCGAGTAGCCATCCGTAAAACAATAAAAACATGACCCGACTAGGCGCTCGAGCATTTGATCTATAAAAGGTAAAGGAAAGTGATCATTTCGTGTCATAGCATTTAAACGCGTCAGTAATCAATACAGATCCTCCATTTCATAGGACCTTGTGTGACAACATAGTCACCCTTTTTCGTTACGCACCATGGTAACTCCCGATTTCTTAGGAACTACATGAATGGGGCTTACCCATTCGCTATCGAGATTGGGTATATGATACCCGCGATCGAGTAATCGTAAGACTTCTTCCCTAACCACCTCTTTCATGGGGTTCAAGGTTCAACGGCGGCGAGGTTCAGCGAGAAGTCTTCGCGTTATCCTCCAAATGGATACGATGAGTGCAAATATTAGGGTCAATTCTCGGCTAGGGACCAACCAATCGCAGACCGATGTTCCCCAATCACCCGGATTAAACGTGTCTCTTCATTCTTAGATAACAGAGAAGATATAATTACCGGATGACTACCATCCGGATCAAGTTGAATATATTTTAACTCTGGGGGAAGAGGTTTAAGCACTGGGGTGGAAGGAAAATCAATAGATGTTTCGTCGGGGTCCTCATTTTGCATAATGAATACTTGCTTAGGTAGCAAGTCTTCATACTCAATATGTGGAGCAACCGAAGGGTCTACAATTGGTGTGGACTCAAGGATGGTGTTGACTTCCTTTAAGTAGGAGTCATTTACAAAATCTGAAATTCCAAAAGAAAGGAATTTGTACATATTGTTTTCGGGAAACGTGTTGTTAAAATAATCTTGAGCTAAACTCTCGATCATGCTAACCTCCCCATCTATAGACGAATCTGGTAATTGGTTCATCATTTTAAAAACATTTACCTCAACTGTAAGATGGCCAAAAGATAAGGACATCTTACCATCGCGGCAATTTATAAGTGCGTTGGCAGTTGCCAAGAAGGGGCGCCCTAAGATGATCGGTACAGAGTCGTTGGCAACTTCTGTATCGAGGATAACAAAATCAGTAGGATAGTAAAAATCCTGAACCTTAACAAGCACGTTTCCTACTACACCCTTAGGATACTTAACTGAGGGAATGGTGGTTTCGCTCTATATTTAGCGTATGGCTCGACTTGATGTGTTACCTTGGCTTTCTGTTTCTTAGTTTGTTGTTTAACTGGTACCTCTACAGTGGTAGGCTCTTCAGTTTCTACTTCGGTATCTAGTTCGATATCTGGTGTAGGGAGTACTGATGGGGGTAACTATAGGCATAGTTACTTTGTTATCAACCACTCTTCCGAATCGGAGAGTGGTGATGGCATTCAGTCACCTACTATTGTCGTTTCGTTCTAGTATTACCGTTTACCTCAAAGGTCGTGTTTGTTGTTTTAGGGTTGGGTATCGCTTGTCCCGGAAACCGCCTTTTGGTTGGGCTTTCTCTTGGGCTAACCGTTGTATGCCCCGATTTATGGATTGTAAGATCTGTTGGTTTGACCGAGTCATTGATTGGAAAAGTTGTTGGGTAACCTGTATAAAGGCGCGTCTATACGATCCGGATGTGATGGTGTAGTAGTCCGCAGTGGTGCGGCTGAACTATCTCACGTTGATTATTTATGGGTGGGTTGTTACTATTGTTAACCTTAAACGATACCTCTATTGGTATTATAACTATTATAATTACCCGACCTTGTGCTAAACCTTGTCGTGGTTTAAGCTTGGTTGTTATAATTATTATAATTTCCCTGACTTAGTCCCCGGCCTTGCCTAGGTGGAGCTTGATTATAGTTGTTAAAGCCTAACATTACGGTTATTAGACCACGGAGATGAAACTTGTTGATTGTTTCGCCAACTAAAGTTGGGATGTTGTCTCCATGGGGCATTAGGAATAGGATAGTTATTAATGGAGTACACATTATCTTGCTCTAATTGTTGTTGTTCATAGGCGAAAGGACAATAGGAGTCGGGTGCTCGGGGACTCAAACAGACATTACATGGGTTGGAGTTAACATTCATGACGGGGTAGGCTTTTGTTGCATAGAAATAGCCTTAACCTTTTAGTTAGAGATTCGATTAAATTTTTAAGTTCTAGATCGGGTTTCATCTCAAACATACCGCGCGCCTTAAATCTGTTGAAAAAGAACTAACAAATACGGGGGATATCATCACTACCCCCAATTGTTATTACGTTTAGTTTGATCTTCTAAAAATTTGTAAGCCTCTGAGGCTCCTTTACTTAGGAAACAACCCCCATTCATTATGTCAAGGACTTCTTTATGGTGATGTTGAAGTCCTTTGAAAAAGGCACGAACTAACGTGTCTTTTGCTAAGTTATGGTGTGGACACTCAATAAGCAGATCGATGAAACGATTCCAAGCCTCAGAAAACGATTCATGAGGATTTTGTCGGAAAAAATGAATCTTAGAAAGCATCTCATCCGTTTTTAGGGGTGGGTAAAAATGTCCCATAAACAGTTGAACAAGTTTAGCCCACGAGTCCACAGAGTTAGGCGCTTGGGCAGTTAACCAAGACGCTGCCTTATTAGCTAAGGTGAAGAGAAATACCCTCAGTTTAATTTGTTCCGTACCAACCGTAGGATGATGGAATGTTGTAAGGACTTGTTCAATCCTACGCATGTGTTGGTAAGGTTTTTCATGGTCTAAACCATGGAAAACGGGTAACAAATTAAATATATTTGGGGGAATTCGAAAATCCCCCACTGGGTCTGCTAGAACGATGCAAGATTTAGGGCTATCGCTCAAGGCTTTGTAAAAGTCGGAGAGAGGAGTCTCTTTTCTTCACCATTATGTCCGTGGTTGGTGGAATAGTAGCTAGAGGTGTAGTGATTGGTATACTTTCGATAGATTTGTTTGTTGATGTTGACGGTTAATTACGTTTGGTGTTTTTCTCCCACAGGACCTTAATCTCATGCAAGTCTAAGTCTAAACCGACAACAATCCAAACAATCTTGATATATTAGTATGAACCTCTAACTAGAGATCGAGGGTATGGAAGAAAGGAATACCTGATAAATATTCCTTGCTTTCGCTTATGAATAGCGTCTTGTTTACGCGTGTTCAGTGTAAATAACAAGTTAGAACACTGAAAAACTTAAAAAATCAAAGTTCGGAACAAACCTGTAGAAATTCGGAAAATTTGGCTTAGAGCGGTGGTGCTTCGCGCCAGATAGCCTTGATCGCACTCTGTGTAACTTGAAATTCCAGTGTTTTAGGGCGGGTCACGCTCCACATGGGGGCGGGTCACGCTCGTGTTCCAGTAACTTAGGGCGGGTCGCACTCCATATGGGGGCGGTCGCGCTCCGTGTTCCGGGCTATAAGGCGCAGGTGCGCTCCTTATAGGTGCGATCGCGCTCAGTGTAATTTTGTCGCGGAATTTTTCAACGCTGAAATAGATAACCACAGTATGAATCAAACGAGGGTGGGTGGGTTTAATAGGGCTTAAAAATGACTAATTCTACTATGATAACAATGCTAAAGTACAACTAAGATGGTAGCGGCGCCATTTGATAAAATGTAAAATTGAATAATTTACCTACGAAATGAACGATGAACTCAAAACGTAAGTAAACTAAAACTATCTTATGAGCCTATATGTTTATCAAAGTTTCTACTCTCAATTCTATCGAAATAGAGTGGAGTAACAAATTCGTTCCACTCCTAGTGCTCTAGCATGGAATGTTTTCTAGTCTAATTAGTCGGTCTTAAGTCTAATGAGAGCTTTACGAAGGGTGTTATACTACGATACCTATATGAAATTGATTATGTTGAATTTAACTACGAATGCTATGGAAATATGATTGTTTATGAATCTAGATAAAGGACTAGAGGAGAATTGAATCCACCTCAAATCCAACTTAATAACCTAGCATAGATTCTTGTATCTCGATTCTTACGTTCTTACGGCAAGAAATTCGAGTTCTAATCCCTAGTGTTCATGGCATTTCTACCGAATACTAACTAGCATGTGAGGTCGTCCACCCATTCTCATGGCGAATCACGACCTTCTAGAGTGGAATAGATTCTACAATGCTTCTACACTATACCACTAAGTTTTCATCAAGGCTTCATCAACCCCTCTAATGGAGGTTTTAGCCTTGAGTCATCAAACCATCATTTCCCATTGAATTATAACTACTTATCATATTAAAATTCTAACTTAACTAAATTAACCAACAATGTTTCAATCTACTTAAACTACAAAATGATAATCAACAAGAATTAAAACTAGATCTATAAATTGAGATGACAAAAATCGAAATTGACAAAATAACTATTTTATTTATCTAATCAATCAAGAACAATGATTCAAAGACTTAATCTAAAACAAGAATTGAAAATGGAACTAAAACTTAATTAATCTACTGAAAACTAGATCTAGAATTATCTATATGGTTTTAGGTCTAACTAGCTACCCTTAACAAAGAGCTAAGCTTTGGTTTTTATACTTTCAGATCCAAAAATCGTGCATGGGCTTGGAGCCATGTTTTGGGCCAGAGAAGCAGGCCCAAAACCCAATACTTTCAGTCCAAAAAGGCCTCTTCAGCTGCAGTTGGCTTCAACAGACTTTTCATCCACTTCTGCTCTTCTGATTGGATCAATGCTTAGACCATTGGAAAACTCTTTCCGAGCCGGTCGTTTTGACATAAGGTAGGCCCAATTCTGAGGTCTGAGTCCAAAGATATGGTCTTCGGAAGTTCTGTTGACTTTGTGCACCAAGTTTACGCCCGCGTGGACCTTGACTCTTCATCTTTTGACCGGGCTTTACAGAGGCTTTGTCTTCTTGAATCTTGGCCTTTAATCACAGAACTCCTTAGCAACCGACCTTTGCTCCTTTATCTCGCTAAAGTGACACATTTCTGCACATAATGGACTTTTACGCCTGAAATGCATAAAAACACATAATCAGTATTAACTCTTAATTATTACTCACATAATTGGTCTAAAAGTATGACTGTTACAGGGTTAAAACTACAGTTTTGGGCTCTTATCAGTAACTTGGGAGATAAATTACTCATTCATATCTCAATGGATTTGTGCAAATCCATTTTTCTAACAATCCCCCACATGAATGAAAATTTGGCTTCTTCTATCATAAACATCGGATTTCTGTTCTTTTATAAATGAAAAGATACACATCAGGTCAAGTAGCATGGGAGGCCTTGAACTTTCCATAGTGAAAGACGATTGGATTTAATTGGTCGATTAGTATACTTCAATTAATGTCCTTGAACTATCAACCATTTGTATAAACATATACAATCATCTTCACGTAGTACCTTCTTGAATATTGTTAGTTCTCACGTTTGCGTTCATTTTGGCTTTAAACACTTCTTGGTTTCAGAGAGTGCTTTTAAAATATTTGCCTTAAAATTCACATAGAAGCGACCCCATTTCACACTCACATAGGTGATTTCTATAAAGAGTATCCTTCAATACTCCACTTGGATAACATAACTTTCCAAGATATAGTAAATTATTAAAAGTTTGACTTATCTTGGGTCTCGCGGCAGATATGCATTGTATAGGAATGGGTTAGAGTATATTATTACTCTACAGTGTTAACTGAGTCACAGACATAATTCAGTTGGCCCTTTGAACCTAGATCTTGGGATCTCCAGTCAACTAGGTTAGTTTTTCCATTATGAGGACTCTTGGTTGATTATCTCAAAGGCTTTAAGCCCATTCCCCTTGATAATCTTTCCACTTGATCTCTTGTTAAACCTTTTGTAAGTGGATCCGCAATGTTCTCTTTTGACCTTACATAGTCGATTGAGATAACTCTATTTGAGAGCAATTATCTAACGGTGTTATGTCTACGAGGTATGGGTCGAGACTTCCCGTTATACATGCTACTCTGTGCTCTACCAATAGCAGATTAGGTCATCCACAGTGTATACACATTTCACTTTATCCTGAGGTTTAGCCCAGTTTGGAATATCCTCTAAGAAATTTTGAAGCCACTCTGCTTCTTCTCCAGCTTTGTCCAATGCTATGAATTCTGATTCCATAGTGGACCTCGCTATGCACGTTTGTTTTGAGGATTTCCAAGAAACAGCTGCACCTCCAAGTGTAAAGACATCCACTTGTGGACTTTGAGTCTTTAGTGTCAGATATCCAATTAGCATCGCAGTACCCTTCTGGAACGGTTGGATATCTTGTATAGTCTAGACTAAAATTCTGAGTATACTTTAAGTATCCCAAAACTCTCAGTATGGCAGTCCAATGATCTCTGCCGGGATTACTTGTATATCGACTTAGCTTGCTCACAGAGTATGCTATGTTGATCAGGCCTTGTACAGTTTATGACATACATTAAACTGCCAAGTATACGAGAGTATTCTAGTTGAGATATGCTATCTCCAGTATTTTTGGCTAAATAAAGATTTACGTCAACTGGTGACCTTTTTGGTGTGATGTTATATTTCTTGAACTTTTCAAGAATCGTCTCAATGTAATGAGATTGTGATAGAACAAGTCCATCCTCTGTCCTAAAGATCTTAATTCCTAAGATAACATCAACGACATCTAAATCTTTTATGTCAAACTTACTAGACAACATTTGTTTGGTAGATTATATGACATCCATATTACTACCCAAAATTAGCATATCGTCTACATAGAGACAAACAATGACACATCCTTTTTGAGTGATTTTGACATAGACACACTTGTCATACTCGTTTATTTTGAAATTGTTTGACAACATTGCATTGTCAAATTTCTCATATCATTGCTTAAGTACTTGCTTTAATCCATATAAGGATTTAACAAGCTTGCAAACTTTCCTTTTTTGTCTAGGAGCAATAAACCCTCCGGGTTAACTTTCCTTTCTTGTCCAAGAGCAATAAACCCTTCGGGTTGTTATATGTATATTTCTTCATCTAACTCACCATTCAAGAATGTCGTCTTTACATCCATTTGATGTATCTCAAATCCATGTATTGGTACTATTACTATTAGCATCCTTATAGAAGTTATTCTTGTAACTGGAAAGTAAGTGTCAAAATAATCCAATCCTTCTTTTTGTCTAAAGCCCTTGACCATAAGTCTAGCTTTATACTTGTCGATTGATCCATCAGTCTTAAATTTTTTTGTGAATATCCACTTATATCCCAAAGTCTTGGAACCTGGTGGTAAATCCACCAATTCCCATGTATGATTTTGCATTATAGATTCAATCTCGCTATTTATTGCTTATTTCCAATAAGTAGCTTCTGGAGATGACATTGCCTCCTTGAACGTTTGAGGATTATTTTCCAACAAGTATGTTAGAAAATCAGGTCCAAAAGACGTTGACGTCCTTGACCTTTTGCTACGCCTAGGTTCCTCCTCAATTTCGCTTTGTGTAGGATGGTTACTAGTTGTAGCATCTATAGTTCTCTTTGTTAAACTTGGCTCTATACACATGTTATACGGAAACATATTTTCAAAGAATGAAGCATTCCTTGACTCAATAATTGTATTAACATGTATATCTTGAATCTCTTATTTATGAACCAGAAAACGATATGCATTACTCTATTATTTGCATATCCAATGAATACACAATCCATAGTCTTGGGTCCTATCTTCGCCTTCTTAGGTTTAGGGACTTCCATTTTAGCGAGACACCCCCACACTTTTAATTATTCGTAGGAAGTCTGATGACCTTTCCACAATGCGTATGGTGTTTTAAACATCTTCTTGTTAGGAATCTTGTTGAGAATGTAATTAGCGAAAAGCAAAGCTTCCCCCCACAAATTCTGGGGTAAACCAGAACTTAACAACATAACATTTATCATCTCTTTTAGAGTTCGGTTTTTGAGTTCCGCAATGCCGTTTGATTGAGGTGAATAAGGAGTCATAGTTTGATGAATGTTTTAGAACAGAAACCTTCAAAAGGTGATTCATATTCACCTCCTCTATCACTCCTTAATTATAGCCTTAATCTTTTTGCTTAGTTGATTTTCAACTTCATTTTTATAGTGTTTGAACACTTCAATTACCTCATCTTTACTTCTCAACAAGTAAACATAATTATATCTAGTGTTATCGTCAATAAAAGAAATGAAATACTTTTTACCACCTCTAGTTTGCACGTACTTAAGATCACATATATTTGTGTGTAGTCTAGAGGTTCAGTACTTCTTTCAATGGAATGAAAGGATGATATGGTCAACTTGGATTCTACAGAAGTTTCACATTTATGTTATGGGTCTATTTTTATCTTTGGTATATAGTCCAAATTAATTAATCTACGCAAAGTATCATAATTAACATGTCCTAATCTACCATACCATACATGTGAAGACTTAATCAAATAAACAGAAGGTTCAACTTTATTGGCGCTCTTTGGCACAATAGTAAAACAAGACATCTAAAGAGTCTATCCTGAAAATAGCCTTTACCCACGAATACATCATTCTTAGTTAGTACAAATTTATCAGAAATAAAGACTAACTTAAAGCCATTCTTGCTCAGCAGTGACCCAGAAACCAAGTACTTGCGAATGTCAGGCACATAGAGCACCTCATTCAGAGTTAGTTCCTTCCCATAAGTCAACCTCATCACCACCTTTCCTTTGGCTTCAACCTTGGACGTAGAAGAGTTTCCCATAAATAGTTGTTCTTCCTTTTCCACAACATGATAAGTAGAGAACATTGACTTGTTGGAGCATATGTGGTGAGTAGCACCAGTATCCACCCACCATTCCCTTTCATTTCCAATCATGAGACATTCAGAAACCACAGCAGATTGGTTCATGTCATTAACATTGTCAGAAAGCGTGTCCATTGTCACATTTGCCTCAGTCTTTTGCTTCTTGTACTTCTTTGGCTTGCGACATTCACTTGCCTTATGTCCAGCCTTCCCACAGTTGTAGCACTTGCCCTTGAACTTAGTAGGCGTACTACTTTCTTCGTCTTGAGCTTTGTCTTGGCGCTTCCTTTTTCCCTTAGCACTTGATCCTTCCACAACATTGGCCTTTGCCACCATGGGATCCTTGCCCTTCTTTTTAGATAGATGGTTATCTTCCTCTATCCTTAGATGGACAATCAGTTCTTCAAGATTCATAACTTTGCGTTTATGCTTAAGATAATTCATATAATCCTTCCAAGATGGTGGTAATTTCTCAATCATAGCAGCCACTTGGAAAGATTCTCCTAGGGTCATTCCTTCAGCAATGACATCATGGAGGATTAATAGAAGTTCTTGGACTTGGCTTATGACGGTCTTACTATCCGTCATTTTGAAAATCAAGAAATCTTCCAACTATGAATTTCTTTATGCCAGCATCTTCACTCTTGTATTTCTTGTCCAACGAATCCCAAAGTTCCTTAGCAGTCTTGAACACTTTATACACATTGTATAATGAGTCAGCCAACCCGCTAAGGACATAATTTCTACATGAGAAATCAACATGAAACCAAGCATCCTTGGCCAAAACCTTTTCCTTGTCGGTTTCATCAAGGCTTACATCAGGAGTTTTATCCCACAGAAACCTTGCCAAGTTAAGGGTGGTCAGATAGAAGAGCATCTTCTGTTGCCAGCACTTGAAATCAGTTCCATTGAACTTTTCAGGCTTCTCCTCATGAGGAACATAATGGGGAACAGCAGTAGGAACAATAACAGCAGGAGTAATTGGTGGTGTTGTCATATTCTGAAGTACAACTACACTTTGTTATTCCTTTAAACCAAACAGAAACAAATTTTGATCGGTAAAGAAGAAGAAGGAAAAGAAATCTATTTTACGTTGTTAGGAATATACAACTTAATTGTACTTAATCTTTACCAATTACCAAACTATATAAACATTTTGTCTTGTACGTGTCTTGTACTTCTTAGTTAAATCCGAGCCTAGTGTAGATACACTATGTCCTTAAGATAGATTTTCCCCCTCACGGTGCTTGAATGTTGATGGGAAACTATCTCCCAAGATAGAACAGATTTCCTTCTATAGAAATCTAGCACTTCAATTCTACAGAATTAGCGAACACAACATAGTATTTGACTAAAAACAAGGGGAGAAGAGAAAGATCATAACTCTGTGTGATCTGGTGTGTCTTTCTCTCCAAATTTATCTACTATTTATAGGTGAGTGGTGTCTCTTCGAAACAACACAGTGACTCTTGGGAAAAAGTAAGCAACTCTTTGAAAAGTCACATGTTTTGAAAAGACACACCATTTCGGCATAAAACACTGTTTCGAACCAGTGCCTATTTCAAAAGGTCACACCTTTTTGGCATGATGCACTGTTTCGAACCAGTGCACATTTCGAAAGGTCGCACATTTTCGGCATAATGCACTGTTTCGATCTATTGCACCATTTCGAAAAAGTTTTTCTCACTTTATGTACTGTTTCAAGATAAACCCATTTCATCTCAAGTGGGGTAACTTGGGAGACAAATTACTCATTCATATCTCAATAGATTTGTGCAAATCTATTTTTCTAACAATTTCAAGTTACAAAGTTTCCACTTTCTTCCATTTCCTTGTTCTTCTTCTCAACAATAGATTCCACCAAACTAGTCCTAGTCCCAAATATAACAGTTAGTTGTAGATAATAAGACCTCTTCATCTTCTGATCAAAACCACTCTATAAAGAAAAGCAAGAAGAAAGCAACATTCAAATAAGAACCGTGAGCCCAAAGGATTCTTCCTTGGTCCTATTACAAATTAGTCTAAACAAGAACAAGAACATGTTAGAAGAAGAATAATAATAAGTAAATAGTAAAAAAACAAATTAGTCCAAAACCAAACACAAATTTAATATTACCAATTTTTTCACAAAAGAAGGACTAAACAACCTATTCATTTTAGAGATGGTGAGAGAAAATGAGACGAAGATGAAAGATGGTGGGTGTACAATAGCAATGAGCCAATGAACATTTATAATAACATGTATGTAGAAGTGGTTTGTTTCTCTATATTTTTTTTGTTGTGAGAAGAATTAGGGAGTCTTAATTCATGTTTATTAGCATTATTCATCTAGATGAAAATGACGTGATAAAAAGTAATTATGGCCTGTATTACAACGAAAATGCTTTTTCTCCCGTATGAAAATTACACTCTCAATATCCATATTCTCTCAGTATGAAAATTGGTGAAAAAAAGGCGTCCGAGCCAGCCAACTCACCATTACTTTGGGGAAAAAAAAACAGCTAAAGAAGGTTGAGCTACATTTAGTTGGGAAAATTCTGCAAATCTCTAGTTTCTCTCACTTAACAAAATAATTCCTCTTCTAGTCTTCCCTATCTAAATAAACTCCTTCTCGCCAAAAACTTATTATTATTATTATTATTATTATTATTATTATTTTATTATTTTGTTAATCCTCTCAATCCGTTAAATCATTTTTTGTAGGTGAATAATGTTATTATTCTTTTATAATAATATATATGCAATTCCACATTGGATGCATCATTTGGCAACAATTTGGGAACACCAATCTTTCTTTAATTTTTTTTTTGTTATAAAGTTAATAGTTCCACTAGCTAGGACCACATCTTCACGTTATATTTAAATTTCAATTTTGTGATAATCACATTTTTTTTATTTCAGTTTTTAAATGGTATATAATCTCCTTTTTTTTTTTAAAAAAAAAAAAAACATATGCAACCAGTGTTTGCGGTAAATTGCTTGCACCATCTAGGGTGTGTTTGGAATACTAGATTTAAGTGGAGAATTCAAAATATATTTCCAAGAATTAGGAGTTACCTCGTTTGGGCGCTAAAATGGAAACACCAAAACCCCAAAATCAAGGAATCACAAGTTTCTATGGGGGGTAGAAACTTGAGATTTCCATATTCCACAATTCATGGCGAGTGAAAAATTATCGTGCAAAATATGTTTTCTACTTCTTTATTTAAAACCTCTCGGACATCTCACTCTCTCTACCAATACCGTCAAAAACTTGTCTATTTTCTCTGCAATCCTTCCAAGGTGTGCACTCTTTCTCGCTACTTTTTATTTATCTCTCCCATCCCTCATTATTTATTCTTGTGCATAGTTCTACAATTCTTATCCATGTTTTTCTTTTTTCTTTTTATGTTTTATATTAAATTTATAGTTAGTTGACTCTCTTGATAATGTATCACATGGCTTACTGTTGCAATATTTATTAACTAAATGTTTTTGTGTTTTCTTTGTATGTATATATTGATGATTAATTTGATACTTAAAATATAGATGGAAGATCATACATATGATACCAACGATGAGAATATGGATGTTGTTGTAGCTACATGTGTGGCTACAACTTTGTGTGCTATAGGATGGTATCACGATACATATATAGATAAATTTCCTACATCCAATCTTGATATTGAACGAGAGAAGTTTATGAATAAGTTGATTAATAGGAATGATAACGATTGTCGCAACATGTTACGGATGAATAGAATCCAATTTCTTAGTTTGTGTGATTTTTTGCGCTGAAAATGAGGAATACATGATTCAAAGTTTGTCTCTCTAGAGGAATAGATTGCATATTTTTTATATACCTCACCATTGCACATGATGTAAGAAATCGAGTAATGAAATTTGATTTTAATCGTTATGGGGAAACTGTTCATCGTCATTTTAAGTGGGTTTTGAATGCAATAATACGTGTGTATAAGTATATTGTTAGACGACCTGGGGGACTTCCATATCCACAAATTGCCGAGAATCCAAGATTTACATATTTTAAGGTAAATGTTTCTAGATATGTGTTGTTTGTCAGAACAAAAAGTTTCATTCTTATTTATCTAAAACTTTTCAACATGGGATATTAGGATTGCATGGGAGCACTAGATGGAACTTACATCCTTACAAAAGTCCCACTTGTAGAACAATGAGCTTATTGTAATAGGAAGAAACATATTTCACAAAATATCTTAGGTTCATGTACAATGGACATGAAGTTCACGTACGTTTTAGCCGATTGAGAAGGATCTGTGACAAATAGTAGAGTACTACAATCTGCATTACGGAGGCAAGATCCACTCCATGTTCCAATTGGTATGATCTTTACCAATTGCTATTAAAGGACGATATACATATTGATTTGAAATAGACTAATGAGGTGTCGTCATTTTAAATAGGTAACTATTACCTTGTGGATGCGGGATATGCAAATGCCCCTGGATTTCTTGCCCCATATCGTGGTGTTCGCTACCATCTCAATGAATGGAGGGGAGGTAGAAGACCCCAAAATTTGAAGGAATTATTCAATCATAGGCATTCATCGCTACACAATGTGATCGAAAGGACATTTGGATTGATAAAAAAATGATGGGCGATACTAAGAAGTGATCCATTTTATAGTCATGAGATGCAAGTGAAGATTGTGCTTGCTTGTTGTGATGTTCACAATTATATAATGACTATAGAATCCAGATGATTCTTTGTTAGCTGAGGTTGATATTGAGTTGGAAATCCTAGGGCTAGAGACCAATGAGTTTATCACTTAAATTAGTTATGGCAATGATGATTGGAATGTAATGAGGGACCAGATGGCACAACAAATGTTTGCTGACTATATGACGTCGAGAAATCATTAGACTTAGTTTAATAGTTTATCTACTTGAGAATTTTTTATGTCCTACTCTATGTTTGGTCTGTTGCAGTGTTTCTTGGATTGAATAATTATGTTATTTTTATATTTTTATTTAATAAGCATTTGTATCATGTTGCATGGGAATTCAATAATAATTTTTGTATGTAACTTCTGAACTGTTAGAAATGGAGAACAATCAATCGTCTGAACAACCAAAAAGCACCAAAGCAAAAGGAAACTATGTGGTTTGGACAATTGAGATGGATCATGTATTAACTGAGACGTTTCTTGATCAACTTCAAAAGGGAAACAAATCTGAACAAGGTTGGAAGCCTGTTGTTTGAACTGTAACTGTTGATGCCATCAAAGAAAAATGTGGAAAACCAGTGACAAAGGATAATGTTCAAACTCGCTTAACGACTTGGACTAAGAATTTTAATATCGTGACCGAGCTTTGAGACCAATCAAGATTCGGGTGGGATGACAATCGCAAGATGATTGTGGTGAGGGATGACGTCTGGGAGAACTACGTTAAGGTAATTTTTTTGTAATATAGATTTGTATTTTTCAAGGTGTTTCTTCTTAAATATTGGTTAAATAATTTGCAGTCACATCCTGATGCCAAAGGGTTCAGGTATAAGCCTCTCATGTTAGCAATTATTGTTGGGAATAATAATGCAAAAGGAGTTGGCGCTAACACTGGAGGAGAACTTGATAAAGCAAGAGAAGAAGTTGAAAACAATGGAAGCAATGAGAATGATGGGCATGAGGACATTAATGGAGAAAATGAAGGAAGTGACGAGCAATTGAAACGAGGTTTGGATGAGAAACAATCCACAAATAAAAAAGTTTGCACAGGTGATGCCATTGCTACAGTTGTGACTTCCATGACTGATACATTGAAGTGTATGGTACAGACCAACTCACATGCACATCTTCCCACTGTTGATGTGAACAAGTTATGCCAAGAAGTTAATAAAGTTCAGGATTTTGATTGTTCTCTAACACTCCGAGTTGTTGATTTGCTTGCAACTGATAAGACGTCTTTTATGGGCTTTCAGATGATTTTAAGAAAGAATATTGGTTGATGATGCATCTCAATGTTTAGAATACTACTATTAAGAAAAGGTTTAAATATTATTCAAAATAAAGTTTATAATAAATTTGGTATGTAGACCTATTGGTTTAGAGTACATTTTTTTTTTAATATTTCAACTTTGGTTTGGAAATTTTGAGTGGCCAAACAGCTGATTTGAGATTCTATGGAATTTGAAAATGAATTCTTTTGTGCAACCAAACATAGGAATTCCAATGTGAAGAATTTTAATTACTTGAAATTGTAAGTCTTGGAATTATGTTTTCAATTCGTATTCCAATTCCAATTCCAATTCCAAATCCAAAGGAAGACTCCACACACACACCCCCTAGAGGCTAGATATGCCATTGGGCTGTGATTTGGGCCTAATTGGTGGAAAAAGCCCAAAATGCCTTATTAACAAAATGTTAATGGAGACTTTCTCTCAAAAGTCAAAACACCATTTTCATCTTCTTCAATCCTCAAAACACATAAAAACAAACACTCAGGTCGAAAAAAACCAGAAAAGAAACAACCTTAACCTAAAAAAATAAATGGCTTCACCTCGTATCTCAAACGGAACAAATGAAGAAACAAATAATATAATTTCTTCATTAAACTTTGGAACAACAGAAGCGTTATCTCAAATACGTAACTTAACAGACGTTGGTGCAATGACACGTTATCTCCATGAATGTATAGCTTATCAAAGAGGTATAGATCTTGAACTTGAAACTTTACTTTCATCAAAAACAGATCTTGAAAAGAAACTTAACAATTTATCCAAATCAGCCCAAGTATTAGAACTAGTTAAAATGGACTCAGACTCAATGTTAAGCAATGTGAAAACTACTTGCAATTTAGCTGATCAAGTTAGTAGCAAAGTTAGAGAACTGGATTTAGCTCAATCTAGAGTTTCTACTACATTGTCTAGGATTGATGCTATTGTCGAACGGGGAAATTGCGTCGAGGGGGTGAAAAAGGCCTTGGGTGCCGAGGATTTTGAGAATGCCGCGAGGTTTGTTAAGACATTTTTGGAGATTGATTCGATGTATAAGGATTCGGGGTCGGTTGAACGAGAAGAGTTATTGAATTCGAAGAGAGTGTTAGAAGGAATTGTAAGGAAGAGATTAGGGGCTGCGGTGGATCAACGGGACCATTCCAGTATATTGAGATTTGTTAAGTTGTTTTTACCACTTGGGTTGGAGGAAGAAGGTTTGCAAGTTTATGTAGCTTATTTGAAGAAAGTTATTGCGATGAGATCTAGATTGGAGTATGAACATTTAGTTGAGGTTATGGAACAAGGGGGTGGTGGGAGTGAGGTGAATTTCATTGGGTGTTTGACGAATTTGTTTAGAGATATTGTTTTGGCTGTTGAAGAGAATGATGAGATTTTGAGAAGTCTTTGCGGTGAAGATGCTATTGCTTATGCGATTATTGAGCTTCAAGAGGAATGTGATTCGAGGGGTTCTCTTATTTTGAAGAAGTATATGGAGTACAGGAGATTGTCTAGATTGGCGTCCGATATTAATTCTTACAGTAAGAATTTGCTTTCCGTTGCAGTTGTGGAAGGACCAGATCCTAAAGAAATTGAGCGGTATCTTGACGAGATATTGTCGTTGACGCAGTTGGGAGAGGATTATACTGAATTCATGGTGTCCAAAATTAGGGGATTGAGTTCTGTTGATCCAGAACTAGGTCCACGAGCCACGAAAACTTTTAAAAGTGGTACTTTTAGCAGAGTGGTTCAGGATATTATTGGCTTTTATGTAATTCTGGAGGAATTCTTTATGGTGGAGAATGTGAGGAAGGCAATAAAGATCGATGAGCATGTACCTGATAGCCTCACGACTTCTATGGTTGATGATGTGTTTTATGTACTTCAGAAATGCTGCAGAAGGGCCATCTCAACTTCAAATTCCAACTCAGTGCTTGCAGTGCTTAGTGGTGCAATGAATTTGTTGAGCAATGAGTATCAGGAGGCATTGCAACAGAAAATGATGGAGCCAAGTAAGCTGTTCTTAGGTGGGGTAGGTGTCCAAAAGACTGGAACGGAGATTGCAACGGCGCTAAACAATATGGATGTCAGTGGCGAGTATGTCCTTAAGTTACGACATGAGATTGAGGAGCAGTGTGTAGAGGTATGTGCCTGATTCAATTTACATTTTCATTTATGTATACACAAATTGTGTTATGCTACTGACTGAATTTGGTGAAGAATGCATGCGCTTTACTGATGATTTTGTTGAACATACTTTCTTGTTTATCCTTAAATGTGTTCTGCTAAGAAGGAAGCAACATATGGTATTTATGCCATTATATTGCAAAATGACAAATAAAATGCATCTGCTTAATGTCTGTTTCTATGTAATTTATTGTAGTGTCATCCTGTTATCTGATTTACGCCACTTTTGTATGTATTGATCGTCGACTAGTGGCATTCTATCACCAATCAAATAATGCGTAATAAATGGTTTAGTAATGCCGTAGCATGTGATACCAGATATTAGTTAGGCGTGCATCTTTAGTAGATGTCCTCTTTGCTGATGAGAAAATTTAGAAACCTGAGCTCTTGATGTGTGTTGCTATTAGTGAAAACTTATAATACTGTCTCCCAGATATAAGAGACCTTTGGGCGGCTTGCTGACATGAGTAGAATAGAATGTCATTGCTTGACTCTGCATAATGGCAGATGCCAGTGAAAATCCACCCTGATCGTAAACCCCTTTAGTTTGGTTTAAAGTTGCTTGACGATAAACTATGCTATATAATTATATAAGCAATGGTTCAGGGGGAAATGAAAATATTCAAATGAGCTGATTTCTGCAAGGATGATCTCCATGGCAGGGAGATCGGAGATCATCTCGTCAAATAAGTAGCCCCTGATTCAAGATCTAGTCCACTTTTGGGGTGGAGTGGCTCTACCCTCCCATGTATATGTTGCGAGATTTGGTTGAAGCATGTTTTGGGTAGGAGATTGAAGTTATATTATACTTAGAAACTGAAAACTTTGTATTTGTTGTTTGTCTTTATACTCACTCCATGGTTTCACTAATTGGTGTCTTCAGATACTTACTTATCCCCTATGTTGAATAGCGTCAGTGATTAGTTTTAGTAAAAGTTTATGATTATAATGGAGAATATATATAATTTTTTAGTTGGAATATATATTTATATTCATTTTAATTAAAGAAAATCTATGTACATTTTTGGTGTATCTTGAAAGATTGAGAAAGTGTTACTGAACAGTCTGTTGCCACTTGCCAGAGTTTGTATGTTGAAATTGGAATGCTTACATAGCTTTTGATGCCGAGGACTTGGTTATTAACTATTTAACTTCTCAGAGAAGTCAATCTAGTTTTAGTATAGAGTTTAAAGAAGCAGGGAGGATTTGCATTTAGAGAGGATACATAATAGATATTTGATCTGGGTTTTACACAATACGTACCCAGTCCTTAAATTCCCTTGGGTGATGTCCTGAGAACTCGACCAATTTTGGATGCTTGATCAGCATTTCTCTGAATTAATCCTCAACTTCCTCGCTACCTTATTAAATATTACATGTAGTAAAAAGCTTTTTAGCACTTCTACACAACTCCCTAAATCCTGGAAAAGCTGAAAGATTAATATAATAAATAATTATCTGACTGAAAAAGGTAATTTAGGTTGTACTTATTGCAATGTTTGTGTGCTCTTCATTTTGTGTTGTGATTGAATGATTTTACATTCATTTTACTATTAGAGGTCCTTAATGGTTTAGGAAAAGATTGTGGGGACCATGCAATGTGTTACATGCTATGTGTTATGTGTTACATATTAATGTCTAGTTATGTCTTGCGAAAGGGCCCCAACTTGTAACTATGGAATGTCAAAGTTGAAGTCCATTCATAATCTGAAGACACCTACTCACTGCAAAATTTGATGGAATTCAACATCCATTTTGTTTTTATCTGATTGTGCGCGTATAGAATAGTGCAAAACAATGACATTGCCAGTGAAAACCCACTCCTGATTGTAAGCCACATTAGGGAGTTGACTAGAGGTCATTGCTTAACCGTGCGTAGACTTTCCGGTGAAAACTCACTCTCGATTGTAAAATACATTAGTTTATAGTTGTTTGATGATAAACTCTGCTATATATGCAATGATTTAGGGGGAAATGAAACTAGCGGAAATATTCAAATGAGATGAGTTTTTAAGGATAATCTCCCCAATGGTGGGGAGAGATTTAGGTTATAAATTCAACTTAGAAACATAAAACTTTGTTTTACCTTTTCATTCACGCAAAGGTTTGATCTTTGAACTTCACTGATTGGCGCTTTGAGAGAGTTAGTATCACCGATGTTGACCAGCCTTCATTGCTTAAAAAAAAATGATGCTTGAACTGCGTTTCTCTGCTTGATCATGGCCTAACAACTCTATGCACTTATGGAAATCTATATCCTTTTATTTATTCCATTCGATAGTTCTAACTCATAATCAGAGGTTCTGCATTTCCATTTTATTGGTTCCACATAGAGTCGGGGAATATTGTTGCTCACGAGTTAATATGGAACATGTGCATTGCCTTTGGTCTTTTTAGTCTGTGATCAGCAATGTCCCTGTCCTTCTTTTGATGTTATAGATACACATGTGCTTTGTTGATGAGTTTGTTGAACATACTTTGTCTTTCATCCTTAATTGTATTCTGCTAAGGAAGCAAAATTTGGTATTAATTCCAGGAAGATTGCAAAATGACAAGTAAATAAAACTATCCAATGCCTGTCTTTTAATAGAAAGAATCAGAACTCAGAGATTTGGTGCCTTTTACACTTCGAGTATGATAGTCTTTGATGGTCCATCTTATTATTTGATTTAAGCCATATATATTTTGTAATGATCGTCAAGTAGTGGCATCCTATCACCTATACAAAATTATACAATAAGAAATAATCTAGTAGCTCCTTCTCAAGTGTTACTAGAGATTGGTTAGGCCTAGCATCTTTTGAAGGTATCCACATTGCTGATGATAAATTTTAGACGCCTGCGTGCTTGATCCCTTCATGTGTGTTGCAAGTTGTGAAAATCTAATACTGCCAGTTTGCAACCCAGATACATTGAATTAAAGATCTTTAGGCGGCTTGTGAGGAGACTAGAATGTCATTGATCCGCGGTGCGTAATGACGTTGCAAGTGAAAACTGACTCCTGACTGTAGCCACATTGGTTCATAGTTGCTTGATCATAAACTATGCTATGTAAGCAATGATTAACGGGGAAATGAAATGGAAATAAGCTAATGAGCTGAATTTTTGTGAGGATGATCTTCACGGAGGGAGATCATCTCACAAATAGATAGCATTGCTTCATGATGTAGTTCCACTTTCGGAGTGGAGTGGCTCTAACCCTCCCATATATATGTTGTCAGATTTTTATGTTTTCAGAAGGAGATTTAAGTTAATATTCTACTTAGAAACTGAAAACTTTGTATTCGTTGTTTGTGGCTCTTTGAGATAGTCACTATCGCCACAGTTGAACAACCTTCAATGTTTCAATAATAGTTTTGATGCTTGAACCACTTTTCTTTTAAACAGTTTTCAATTTCCTTGCCACTCTGTTAATATCACATAAACTAAATAACTCTTTGGCACTTCAACACCTAACTTCCCAAATTCTGCAAACACAGAAAAAAGTTGACTTAAAATTGTAAATAGAGGTGTACTTGTTGTAATGTCTGTGTGGTCCTTAGTGGTCTATGCTTTGTCTTGTCTTGCTTTCGTTTTGATAATTGAAACTTTTATTGATATCCTGCTTTGGTTTAGTTCTTTATCAGCTCTGTGTTACTGTCCTGCTTTGGTTTAGTTCTTTATCAGCTCTGTGTTATTGTCCGCAGGTATTCTCAGCACCGGCTGACAGAGAGAAGGTTAAATCTTGTTTATCTGAATTGGGTGAGATGAACAACAGTTTCAAGCAAGTCTTGAATGGTGGGATGGAGCAACTTGTGACCACTGTAACACCCCGCATCCGTCCGGTGTTGGACAGCGTCGGAATTATAAGCTATGAGTTGTCTGAAGCCGAGTATGCAGAGAATGAGGTGAACGATCCATGGGTTCAGAAACTCCTCCATGCAGTTGAGACAAATGCAGCATGGCTCCAGCCTCTAATGACAACCAACAACTACGATTCATTTGTTCACTTTGTTATCGACTTCATAGTAAAAAGACTAGAAGTTATCATGATGCAGAAGAGGTTCAGTCAACTTGGTGGGTTGCAACTCGACAGAGATGTACGTGCACTAGTAAGCCATTTCTCCAGTATGACCCAGAGGACTGTCAGAGACAAGTTTGCTCGCCTCACTCAAATGGCAACCATCCTTAACTTGGAGAAAGTTTCTGAGCTACTCGATTTCTGGGGTGAAAACTCAGGTCCCATGACATGGAGATTGACTCCAGCAGAAGTAAGAAGGGTGTTAGGCCTACGAGTCGACTTCAAACCCGAAGCCATTGCTGCTCTTAGATTGTGACTCTCCTCCCATCTTGTATTATTTTATTGTTTTTCTTTTGACATTGAGTGTGACTGATAAACACAAATCGAGAAATTTTCTCTTGTTATATCTTACAAAAGGTTGCAAAATCTCGTTGAATATGGCAACCCTTGACATCTCGATATATGTGGTCCATATATCAAATATCGGCACCGAAATAAACATGCCCACGACATACTATAAATTCCACCGGGCATTACATATACTTATTAAACTCCAATTCTTCCAAGTTCCAAGAAAACAGGGAACACCTCCGTGCAAAAAAAATGGACCCAAGCTCAAAAACGTGCAAAAAGTGCCACCAGAAAAGATTAATCCGAGACGAAATAACAAACAACTTAGTCTGTGAATCATGTGGAGTGGAACACGAGTTCGACAACTTCCAACCTCATTTCAACATCTCAGAAGGACCACAAGGAACATTCATACGTGTCGGTTCGTCGTCACACAACGGTGATTTTAATTACAAAGAAACTAAACTTTACTATTCCAAGTTAAAAATACAAGAGATTAGTAAATGGCTAGACTTTACACCTACGCGTACAAATGAAGTTACGCGTATGATTGAAGAGATTACGGATGGGGATTTTGGGAGTGGAAATTGGTTTAGTGTACTTGTTGGGGCTTGTTGTTATGTTATAATGAGGAAGGATAATAATTTGTCGTCTTTATCTATGTCGGAAGTCGCTGTTGTTATTGGGTGTGAGTTACATGAGTTGGGTAGAATGGTTGTTAGAGTTACTGGCTATTTGGAACTAGAGTTACCTGAGTTTGATATTGTTTTGTCGTTTGAAAGGGCGATTATGGTGTGTCATAGTTTTGAGAATGTGTTGAAAGGGGATATGGTGGGGAAGATGATTAAACAAGGGAGGTTTTTGTTGAATTGTGCGGTTAAGTGGTTTTTGACTACTGGACGTCAACCCGTTCCGGTTGTTGTGGCTGTTTTGATTTTTGTTTCGGAGTTGAATGGTGTTGAAGTTAGTTTCGATGAAGTTGCCAAGGAAATGCGTGCAGGGGTATTTACGTGTAGGAAGAGGTATAAAGAGATTAAAGAGGCTTGTGAAAGTTGCTCAAGGTTTGCCTTGGGGTAAGAATGTTACGGATGAGAATATAGTGAAGAATGCACCTGGTATTATTCAGTATATGGAAATTAAGTCGAGGTTAGAGCGTGGGGACAAGAGGAAGTTTATTGAAATGCATGAGTTTCATATGGAAGAAATAATTAATGAATGTTTGAGAAAAGAAACTGGATTTGATTTTGATGATTTAAGTGCGGAAAATGATTCTCAATATTTTGAGGGTGAGACTCAAAATAGGATATCTGGAAATGCTAGTTCTAATGATATGGACTATGCTAAGATATCTCAAGAGTGTTTGTCTAACATGTATAGAAACTTCTTGAGTGAAAATCACTATGTTAAATCGGTGGATGAAGAGGAAAAGGATTACAGAAAAAAGAGGAAGAAAGAAGCTGGTATCCAGGTGTATAAGGATTGGTGGTCTGGAATGTCGGATATGAGCCAAAAGCTTTTCTTAGAAGAAATATTGGAGAAGGATGTTGGTTTTAATGGTTTGCCTCCGTCTTTTGTTGCGGGAGAGTTGGCTTTTAAAAGAAGAAGAGAGAAGATAAATGCTGCAAAGCAACGAATTGATGAAATCGTGCAACCACCCAACTCTGTTACAGGTGACAAGAAAAATATGGCTCTGGTAGAAGGCTCGCAATGTAGAAAACAAAGGAAGCAGAGAGAAAAAGTAGGTTATATTGATTGGGAAGATTGTATTATTGAAACTCTCCTCCTATATCATGTGAAGGAGGAGGAAATAGAACAAGGCCATTATAAGAGGATGCTAGACCTGTATGTCTTTGATTCCGAGAGAACTTGTAAGATATTTGGGAGAAAGAAGATGAACAGTATCATCGATCAGAAGAAAAAGAAAAATATGAGTATAGTCTCGAATGGATTCAAATAGCAGTCTCATGTTGAAGAAGGTTTGTCCTTTTGCAGATTTCACAATGAAGCTTAGGAACCAACAATGTAACACTTTTTTGTTTGTACAGTGTTAAAAGGTTTTGATACAAGTTAAAATTTTGAGCTCATGAAATTCATCTTCATTTTCCTGTTTTGAGTGAGTTTCTGCAATTTTCTTTTGGCTTATTTGTGTTTTCTACTGCAATTTACTTGTGAGTAGTTTTTGTTATATAAATATCCAGTCTCAAGTGCTTGGTGATCATCTTTTTCGTGACTTTAAGAACACGTAGGCCGCAACTCTTTTTCTTCTTTTATGTTGACATTCATAGGTCACAGTTTTCAATTGATTTATGGGATGAGTTCACTTAAGAGTGATTTTGGTTTAGCCCATGTTTGCTTGGAAACTTTCTTTGGGATATTATTACTATGAAGTTTTAATTGATCTATGGGGTGAGTCAACTTAAGTTATTGAATTCGAAGAGAGTGTTAGAAGGAATTGTAAGGAAGAGATTAGGGGCTGCGGTGGATCAACGGGACCATTCCAGTATATTGAGATTTGTTAAGTTGTTTTTGCCACTTGGGTTGGAGGAAGAAGGTTTGCAAGTTTATGTAGCTTATTTGAAGAAAGTTATTGCAATGAGATCTAGATTGGAGTATGAACATTTAGTTGAGGTTATGGAACAAGGGGGTGGTGGGAGTGAGGTGAATTTCGTTGGGTGTTTGATGAATTTGTTTAGATATATTGTTTTGGCTGTTGAAGAGAATGATGAGATTTTGAAAAGTCTTTGCGGTGAAGATGCTATTTCTTATGCGATTATTGAGCTTCAAGAGGAATGTGATTCGAGGGGTTCTCTTATTTTGAAGAAGTATATGGAGTACAGGAGATTGTCTAGATTGGCGTCCGATATTAATTCTTACAGTAAGAATTTGCTTTCTGTTGCAGTTGTGGAAGGACCAGATCCTAAAGAAATTGAGCGGTATCTTGACGAGATATTGTCGTTGACGCAGTTGGGAGAGGATTATACTGAATTCATGGTGTCCAAAATTAAGGGATTGAGTTCTGGTCCACGAATTTGTTGAGCAATGAGTATCAGGAGGCATTGCAACAGAAAATGATGGAGCCAAGTAAGCTGTTCTTAAGTGGGGCAGGTGTCCAAAAGACTGGAACAGAGATTGCAACGGCTCTAAACAATATGGATGTCAGTGGCGAGTATGTTCTTAAGTTACGACATGAGATTGAGGAGCAGTGCGTAGAGGTATATGTGCTTTATTCAATTTACATTATCCTTTAATTTTCATTTATGTATACACAAATTGTGTTATGCTACTGACTGAATTTGGTGAAGAATGCATGCGCTATACTGATGATTTTGTTGAACATGCTTTCTTGTTTATCCTTAAGTGTGTTCTGCTAAGAAGGAAGCAACATATGGTATTTATGCCATTATATTGCAAAATGACAAATAAAACACAATTGCTTAATGTCTGTTTTTATGTAATTTATTGTAGTTTCATCATGTTATCTTATTCCGTTGTAAATAAATGATCTTATCATAGTGATTTACGCCATTTTTATATGTAATAGTCCTCAACTAGTTGCATTCTATTACCAATCAAATAATGCGTACTAAATGGTCTAGTAATGCCGTAGCATGTGATACTAGATATTAGTTAGGCCTGCATCTTTAGAAGATGGCCTCTTTGCTGATGAGAGAATTTAGACGCCTGAGCCCTTGATGTGTGTTGCTATTAGTAAAAACTTATAATACTGTCTTCCAGATATAAGAGACATTTGGGCGGCTTGCTGAAGTGAGTAAAATAGAATGTCATTGCTTGACTCTGCATAATGGCAGATGCCAGTGAAAACCCACCCTGATCGTAAACCACTTTGGTTCAAAATTGCTTGATAATAAACTATGCTATATAACTATATAAGCAATGGTAAGGGGGAAATGAAAATAAAGGAAATGTTCAAATGAGCTGATTTTTGCAAGGATGATCTCCATGGCAGGGAGATCATCTACTCAAATAAGTATCCCCTGATTCATGATCTAGTCCACTTTTGGGGTGGAGTGGCTCTACCCCTCCCATATATATGTTGCGAGATTTGGTTGAAGCATGTTTTGGGCAGGAGATTGAAATATTGTACTTAGAAACTGAAAATTTTGTATTTGTTGTTTGTATTTATACTCACTTTATGGTTTCACTAATTGGTGTCTTAAGATTGTTACTTATCCCCTATGTTGAACAGTGTCAGAGGCAAATGTTATGTTGATATGTGCACGATCATGTGGCCTAACTGGGGATGGTTTGTATCAGTGTGAAGGTAATGATGATGCTCAGATGAGACTTTTGATTCCGACAAATGTTGGTGTACAATATCTTGGTGACAGCACTCTTTCTTTTTGTCTTTGTCATGATTTGGAGGTGCTTGGTTTTACCCTCAGCCCTCAAAAAATGGAAATATACAGAAGTTTGTCTTTTTGGTATTGGACCTATATATTTGTCAAAAGAAAACGTCTCATTACAATATCACAGAAATAAGTTATTTACTGTTCGGTCTGTCCCTTACCAGTGTTATAAGCAGAGTCAATGAGGTCATTTGTGTGCTGAGAAGAGTTGTACATGGGTGCCCAAATGCCTTAAAGCTAGTCTCTTTCGCCAGACTGATTTATCCTGTTATTTGAATCTCATAAGATGGTTTAGGAGAAGATAATTTGATTTTCGTAAGCCGAGGCAATTTAGCTGTGAGGCAAGGCCCTTGAGATGCTAATTAACGAAAATTGTGTTGCCTATACACATTTTTTCTCCCTGATGAATAATTGTTGACACTGTTCTGATTGTGGTATCACAAGTTTATGTAGCAGGGCCTAAGGCAGATAGCTTTTACCTATTATGTTAGTAACCATTCCATTTACAGGTTCAGGTCTCCGTCAAATCCTCAATGATAGCTCTGCTGAAGTTAATTCGGTGTCATCAGATTTTTGGGTTATGGTGGCCGCTCTAAAGGTTGGTTAGTTTTCTTTCCTCTACTGTATTAAATATGTGTGCAAGATCCTGCCCTAATTTTTGCAAATTAGGGTTAGGCTGCCAAGCCTTAGGATTCAGCTACCTCTGTCATTCCTCATACGAGTACCAATATGAACATAAATTAATTGGAATCTTAAAGTTAGCGTTAGATAATGGTGTCATGGTTTTGACTGTAGTAGTTTCAGCCGTAATTCGTGAGTAGGAACCACCACAAGGCTTTGCCTTTAACCAAAAGCTATCAACGTTTCATAGATTATATTCTCTTGTTGCTTTCCTACGAAAAAAAAATCAGCTATAATTAACCTTGTTTGTTGTTTTCCTCCATATCATTAACCTTGCCTGGCAGGAATTTATTGCAAATGAAGGTGGTGGAGAGGCACCTCTTGAGGGATCAATACCAGACATGACATCCTTGACAGAGTCAGTGGCTGGATTTGACCCAGTGATGCTAAACTTGTTACTGTAATTTTTTTTCTTTTCTTCTGATAGTGATGAACCTATCTGTACTCTCTTGCAGATATTACATAAATTTGCAAAAGATATACCAAGCGAAGGCTGAGGCAGATTTTCTTGCCATTGAGCAACGAGTGAGGAATATTCTGAAGAGAATCGGTAGGGAACCATATTCCATTCCAAAGACAACCATAAAAAGCTTCTGTAGAAATGCTAGAAAGCTCATAGTAAGTTCATCTCACCACTTTCCATTTCTCGTCAAGTTATCTTTAATTTACAACGCAGGAAGGGAAAATCACCACTTTCCATTTCTCGTCAACGTAGTTTAGGTGTTGACGTTTATTGAAATCCCCTATAAATCACTTGAATTGCGGCTTGTTTTAGGAAAAGAAAGATTCTGTTTGTTTTAAAGGGCTATTAGGTGCTGGATTTAAGTTTCCATCAGTGGGAGAATATTTGTTGTAATAATGTCCTTCATTTACATTCTTGTCTATGTATTAAAAGATGCAGAGTTAGGTAGAAATTGGACAAAAATAAAATAGAATAACACAATGTACAAAACTAGAACTTAGTACCAAGAGGCATTTTACAGAGGATTTCCCTTGGGAAAAGTTTGTTACGTTATTAGTATGTCTATATGGTGATTGTGTGGCTCCTTGTGCAGGTATGCAGGTACCGTCCTATTGAGGAAGAGCTTAATTCTCCTGTGCTGTCTGAGTTGCAGAAGTATTTAACAGATAAGGATTACAGGTGTTTTTACATTTTTTTGGGCATTTGGATTCATTTTCTTGATGAATAATATGTAGAACACTATAAGAAAATGTGTTTTGAGGTTTTCTGGAAGTGCTCAGGTGCTGAAGGGGATGTTTGAATTAGAGTGTAGTTCGATGCACACACATCCCCACAAGCTCATGATTTTGGAACTCAACAATAAATGGTTGAGTTTTGTCATTGTTGGATGTGAAGCCAATGGAAGCAGCTCACATATGGTCTTAACTTGTCCGAATTTAGCTTTAGAGTTTCTGCATTTCTCCTTACCAATAAACCTTGTTTTTAGTGTTTGTACTTACAATCCTGTAGAAGTGTCAGAATTTTACATATTACATAATAATTTAATTATATTTTTAGCTTTAGGAAGTGGTGGTGGGTGATTGGATCTTCAATCCAAGTTCAAAACCTTGACAAGACACCAACATCATCAAATACTCAAAATCTTGACAAGACACCAACATCTTCAATCCAGTATTTTTTGGGGGTTAATCACTCGGAAGTTGATTAAATTTTCTGACTTGATACTAAATTTGCAGTGCTGCAGTTGGTTTCTACATTCTGCTCTGAGCTGTTGATCGCTTTGCTGCCAACTATAACAGATTTCCTGGTCTACATGTTGGGTACGTCTGATGCTATTACCTTCCGCACCATGTAGTCTCATTTCTGGAGATGCTTCTGGAATTTTGACTGTATGGATATAAACTACAGGGAAATGGATGAGGATATATCACGTCTGAAGACTATAGCTGTTGGCCTTCTAGGTGATTTAGGATGCAATGGTTCTGCCTTGACCGAGGACCTAATCAATGAGATGTGCAGATTTGGTGTTGCAGAACTCCATGCTGTCGCTGCCTTCATTGGAGGGGTCGCATCCCAGGAAGTGATCAAGGTTTGATTTTGGTTTACCGTAGTTATCGTTTTCCAGAAAATATGGAGGGGAAAAGATGAGTACTAATCCTCTATTTTATTGTTTTCCCTATAGCTCATCACAAAACAGTTTGTTCCTATGTATGGGACTTTCATCTTCAATGGCATCGATCACAAGTCTCAGTTGCTGGCGTTATAGTAGTGGTATGTCGCCCTTTCAATGGACAAAAGATTTCTTCATATAACTTTTGTTTTTAGATATACATTATAACCTTCCATTCTTATTTGTTAATTTGTAGATTTTCGGGAGAAAACTTTGTGCAGAACCGTGTCTATTAGACTGTTACTATGTGCATACAGACACTTGAAGATGCGTGCAAGATTGCTGTCCCAGAATGTGCTATTCCAGATTTTGATGCCCTGATATACTTGTAAAACTCCGTTGAACGTTAAATTTGTCTTCTTTTGTCGGCGACTTTTCAGAGCATCCACATGGGTCCATCCTATTGCAGAGACAAAATAGGGATATGCAAGAGCTTTTGGTCGGAATGGTCATATAGTTATGTAAACTTGTAAAGACAGTAAAGATCATCCGCTTAAGAGAAAAAACATATTTAGATTTTTGCTGGTTATGCACGTATCCCATTCTTGCCAAGTACTTGGTTGTAAGTTATGACGTTTTGGAGCTTAGTAGTAAGAGTAGTAGTAGTAATACCCCAATAACAACATAAGGAAGCACATACAAAGAGAAGTGTTTATGAAAGAGTGCATGCAAGTGAGTATGTTCATCTGAACATGCAGCAACCGGATGGAAGTTCCATAAAGTGAAAGAACACCAGGTGACTCACGACGAAGTCATGATAAGGTATGGGACTCTGCTGAAGGGTGAATTTGAAAGCAAGAATTTTAAGGGGGGGGGGGGGGCAGAGAGTTTTCCCATATCTGATGGGTCCTGTTATGGGCGCACACTTTACCCACAAAGCTTTTTCCAATCTGAAAATGGGGCAATTTTTGACACATTGAATTTTACTTGAAGTTTTACAGCTAAAACCCTTAACTACCATTTTGTTGCCGAATGAAGAAACCTTTATGGTGATGCAATGCTGATTTCATTTCTTCGTTTAGCAAGACTGCTTCGAGATACTATGACATACATGATCTCAAACTTCAATCCTGGTAATCGTTGCTTAAGGTCATACATGTTTTAAAACACTCAAGTTTGTAGGGGAAAGTGTCTGTCTTCAACCACCATAGACCAATCCCAGTGTATTGGAAATAGGGCATCGATGAGAGACGCACATAATAGAGAAATTTTGCACGTATGTCCTCAGTCCTCACTACGTATGGCCTGATTGCTACCTTAGCTCCCAAAAAAACTCGGAATCCTGCTCGTGAGCAAAATACAAATAGATAACTGCACTCATGAAACCTCCAAGTATTATATATTTATTTATAAGACGATTACAATGAATTACAAAATTCAACAGGGAAAGAGCTCTACCGTTTTGAGATTAAACATTCACACAACAAAAGCGAATACATGTCAAATCCGCAATATGCCTCTCATCTTTATCTGATCCAGTAAGTATACAGTTACACCCTTAAAATGATATGGGATAACCATGTTATGCAAAGACGGACGACCCCATTCAATCTGTTGCCTTAATTGTAGATTTTTTAATGGGATTATACACACTGTATTCACCGAAGTCCCGTCTTCCTCTGGCAAAACAGTATCCGGAAACCAAATATCAAATCCTTTGCATAAGATATCAGAAAACAAAAATAAACATTCAGTTGCAAAACATATTCATCGACTTATAAGGGTTTTGTCATGTAAAATTGAACAAGATTATGATAAATATTAAATCATTGCCAGGCCAAAAAATTCTCCAAAAGAAGAAAGAGAGGAATCAAATCTTGTAGATGAAAAATCACCAGGCAAGCACGCGTGGCACACACACACATGTAGATTTATGGATGTGGATACACGGGGAAAAAAAATGAAAATCATACCTGTGATTTACATCCCAACCAGATGGTAAGAAACGAGGATGAAGAGCTTCCACAAAGACTTGTCTCCACCTTTGGCAAAATAAACGAATTCCATCCTCCCCATATTTCTTTAGCAGATGATCGACGACTTGTTTTCCATGTGGTCCGTGTCCTAACAATGACATTTTCTGATTGTACGTAGAAGAGACTGTTCCGCTAGGTTTACACTGTGAGGAGTTATATGTGAAATCTGATAAACTTTTATCTTCAAGGTCTTCACCTGTATCTGTAGCTTTTCCCTTATTCAAAAGACTTGCTATGTTAAAATTCAGATCCTCACCATCAGTAGTAGCAGCGTCACCTTTAACCTTTGAGTCACAACCTTTATGAATATCTCTTGTACTCGCATCCATATCCACGCCCAGATTGGCTTCTGTAGCAGTTTCCAGTCCATTTTTATAGTCCCATTTAATTGCTTCTGTAAGAGTGTAGGGGCGTATGCTATCAGCATTATTGTAGTTGGCCTCATTTGAAAGATGACCCCTCGTAGAATGTTTGAAAGGTAATCCTCTTTTCTTCTCATGTTTTCTTCTCTGATGAGGACTCATACCAACTAACAGAGCACTTTTTAGATCATCAGTTGATATTTTCCTCCCTCCGAAATATTTCATCACGGTCTGCAAAGATACAAAGATACTAAGTAAAATAAACTACGTAAACCCAAAAGTTTCATATCCCAAATAATTAACTTGCTGAACGTCCTAGTGTAAATTAAACTATCAAGGTTATGTTTTAACATCAGATGTGAAATGGAATAAAGGATCTATTAATGGCTTCTCACAAAGCCGTCTATCCTTCTCCAATTGCAGAGTTGCTTTTAAATATTCACCTATACTAAAATATAAAAGCAATCTCACCAGGGTAAGCTCCTCCCTACGTTTTGCCGGCATATTAGGTCCATGACGTAAAAGAGCCATAGCAGCAGCTCGTAATTGCAAAGGAGACACACCTACCTCCTCAACATTTTCCTCAGACCCAGATGTCCCATCAATAATATCAGTTTGACTTGATTCAGTCACTTTTTTCACAAAAAGCGGGATACCAAATTCTGCAGCTATCTGTCTCTTATGCTTCTCTGCAACTGAATGAGCAACTTCATGGCAGTCCACACAAAGAAGTACAATATCATGAGAACGATGGCTTTTCAAATGCTCAGGGAAATGCATTCTGTAGCATGAGGGTACTATTCGGTATCGTAAATAATGATTCCTTTCACCACAACCGACACATATGTTCTTCTTACTCTGGATATAGAAATCATTATCTTCATCTTCAGGACGACCTTTAGGTTCAAAAAGAAGCATTATACCTGGTGGATCATTCTCAACAAGTTTCGCCAGATCTCTGCTTAGATACCTATAATTTTGAGAAGTTTGCATTTGTGAATACATGGAAAATGAAAAATGCAAACCAAAAACACAAGTCTTATCACTCACCAGTCAAGTTTTCTGCGATCACAATAGCAAAGCAGTCGACCATCGCTTGCATAAATCCTACAATTATGATAGACTGGAGATTTGCATGAAAATTTCTTTACAAACAATTGTCTAGAACGAGAAGCCTTTCGACCAAACTGTTTGTAAGACTTAATGCCATTTTGTTTGGCAGAGAAACCATTGGTAACTCTCAAATTCGATTTAGTCAATAAAGCATAATTGTAAATAGATAGTGGACAACACCCACTTGGACCGAGATGCTTCTGGGGAAGTGTTTGAAAAACATTGCCTAGGTTGCTAATCTTTCCTGCAAGGAGATCACAGATGTCCTCGAGATGGCTACAAACAACAGGGGAAGGGGAGGGAACAGAGGAACCACCGCAGAGAAATTCCACATCCAGATCAGCTTCAGATATAGTATCATATATTTCTATTGCAGTTGTTGGAACTTTTGATGCAACAGCCACAATAGCTTGATCTGATAATACATATCTCAAACTTTCATCATGCACACGAGCCTAAAGAGAATTTTTATCAAAAGAGTGAGCTTAATTGTCTGGAACAGTCTAAGGAATATTCTCACTGTTGCACATAACAATATATCCAAGAGTTGATGTAGATATCTATTTTTGACGGACAACTAAAACAAATATTGAAGAAGGATAGCTTGACTAATAATACAAAAAGTGAATTAAGTTATCAATCATATTAGTTAATCCAACAGAGAATTGCAGTTTACTAAATATATAGACAGCCATTTATAAGCTCTTGAAAAGAGAAACATATAATAATGTTTCAGCTGCAAGCAAACCATGAAATATTTCAGATTCTTTTACTTCCACTATGAGTATGTTTCATTTGCATAACAAGCTAGTGTCAATATCCGAATTACTTTACTCAAAGTTTAGTTGCAATTAGTTTCAACTTCCAATTATCGGCAAATACAAATAATACCAGTTTAGAGTCCATGCAAATTCCAACGGTAAAGTGTAAACTGTTATCCATGATTAACCATTTGGAACCAGGTCAATGTCATAAGCATCACAGCGTGTTATGGTAATAAAGTAGTCCATAATTGGATCCTACGCCTAGGACGGCACTAACCATTAAATCCCTCCACATGCACAGACGCCCTACAAGCTCCTGAAACCAAAGTAGAAGTTATAAGACATATAGTATCAAAACAAAACCACCAAAAAAAGATGATTAACAATGACAGGATGGACATATACAGCACACCTTGGCTTCAGAATTTGATGAAACACCTCCTTGACCAGTAAAATTGCGTGACAATATTGATTGTGCCACAGACTCTCCAGGGGAGGCTTCAATCTCTTTTGTGTAAAGTTGTAAACAAATCATGTTTGAACGTCGGTTAGCCTCACGAACTAAAGGGAATTCGTCATCAAGATCCACTATATTTTCTGAGAAATATTGTCAAGACAAAAATAGTATGAACATTATCAACGTAAAATTGTTCATCAAGACAAATGACCAACAAAAAGGAAAAAAAGAAAAAGACTATCAACAGTTTAAAAAGACAAATTTCAGATGAAAATTGGTTCAGAGAAGTTATTTCATCTATGTTGAAGCCACTTGGTTAAGTAGAAAGACTACTATAGATAGAATCAGTCATTAGTCCTTAAATTAAAAGTCCAAAGTTTCAGCCCAATAATGTCAGGATGATGTATAGCATCAACTCCTGTAAACATTTTTTTTTTATCGAATCTACTCTATGAATATCAACATAATTGGGCATGTTCAGTGTCCCAGCTTATCTCCAACTTGTCAGCCTCAGCTTCGGGAAGATACTCCTTCATGCATTATGTTTTCTGATAATTTGGCTGAAATGAAGCCCAGAAGTTTTAACTTTTCAGGATAATTTTTCAGTGTTGGAGCAAGTTATCTGTAAAGTAAAAACTTCCTTGTTTATGGGGTCTTTTCTGGATAGAGTAAGAGACTTAATGAGTATTTCCTAGTACTCATCAATTGCAGTGGGATAACGTATCTCCCAAAATTAACAAAATCTTGTTTTTCTGAGGAAAAAGAAAGTATGACAGATGGTATTTCTCATAATGAAATTTCTTCATTATCAGAAGCATCAATACAACCATATAAAACAAAATTAAGAAATGGTGAGAGGTATACCAGTAGTCTGTTTTTTTAGCTCATTAGCCATACAACTTGCAATATACAACAGATAGTGAGCATCCGTACGAGCATATTGTATCATTTCTTCTGAAAGTGGGCGCAACCTCCAGTCTTCACGCTGTAATCCAGAAAGACACACAATGAGCAAATCTTAGTTCTTACACTAACAATTAAGATTACAATTCAGTTGGATATCATATCTTTGAATTCCAAGGGACATTCCATAGTCATAAACAATTGAAAGAGCTGGGACGACAGGTAACCCGCAGTTGTCAGTTTGTCACGTATATCTCCATGATTTTCAATCAGTATTTCGATGAAAAGAAGTAAAGAACTATGTGGAGAGAAGAAACTTTAAAATTTGAAAGGTACACAATAATGTTGAGATGCATGTTTTCAGACAATCGGAACTCTTTCTTTATTCTTTTTACGTTTTATGATTGTTATTGGCGACTGCAAACCAACAACCAAACAACACTATCACAAAGACAGATGCAAACACATGTATTTCGTACATATTATATACATAGTGCTTAGGCATATATGTACACATGACAGAACATACAACTATACAAGCATTAAAAGTTGTGAATCAGTGTCCCGTGTTTCTTTAAACAATATATATAGATACTCCTAATATACAAAGAAGGCCAAGCAATAAGCATACAAAATAAATAAAAATACAAATAAAAAAACAGGTCACTCTAAAACTCTAAAAGGTAATTTGAAGCCAAACCTGTAACATTTTGTTTGTGGCTACACCGCAGTACGTTTCAAGTAAATATGCCAAAGATCTGTGCGATTTTGACAACACCTCACATGCCTGCAAGGAAAACATCAACCAGCAATTTGGGATGAGTATAAAGTCTAGTCTGTGACTGCAAACTACCTATTTCTAAATAACCACCAAGGGAACACGAATAGCAAGTAAGAAAATCAATTGCAATTCAGGTCCCTTCCCTACCATTATTTTTTCCTTTATTTTCTCTGTGTTATACACTAACTGTGAAATGAATTATTAAAAGAAACTCACAATCGGCATTTAGCAAATCTGTAGCCGCAATAACTCCAGTATCATAACAACCTTGCTTATTTAGACATCTACTTAATACTAATTGTCAAACCTGGTATTGTCAGAACATTAAAATTAACCTTTGCCGTATCAAATAAGTTCACAATATATATGTGAAAGTCTCTTTGAAGCCAGGTCACATCATTATCCGCTCCATGAAAGACCTGCATTATAGGAAACTTGTCAAACACTCAATAAACTTCCATGGACATGTAACAGGAGCTAGATAAAATCCAGATTAGCTGAAGCAGATATAATAAAATAACCTATTCACGTGAGGATACCATATGCAAAAATTACGGTGCATGACTATACATATGCTTTCAAACTTTTGTTTTTCCTAAATCTCTTAGTCCATTTGGTATTTACAACCAGGTAAATAACTGTATTCAATAACCAAATTCAATTATTATGCAATCTGTTAAGTTTCACTTTTTAATTCTCTCTTTTTGATAAAGCTTCATGTTAATCGGTTTCCAACGTATAAGATCCAGAGATATGTAGAACTCCTGTTATACGCACAAACAAATATAGTATCTCTTCCATAAATTTCAAGCATTTATTTCAATAAATACCAATTCTTTCACAATTACCTCCTTCATACCATCTTTGTACCATGAACTGTGGGAATGTAATTGTCAGAAAGTCATTATTCTCATACCCCAAATAAAAAAATTCTAATCAGATACAAAACTTATTGACTTTGCAACCTCTGCTAGTTCAAACTTGTGCTAGCTTACATTTTCAAGTCAATTTCTTTCCCATTGTTGTCTTTAAATAAATCTCAAAAACACTACCTAACAGAACTACTAGCTGAATATTACCTTGCAGATATTAGGATCAGAAAACACGGGGCGAAGAAGACACATTACATCATGAAGCACAATAGTATCTACCAAATAATCTTCTTTCTGAGTAGAAATCTGTTCAAAAAAATTCATTAATCCTAAATCGAAAACACCACCACACATTTAACACACATGATACAAAACAGACTTACTTGCAACAAAGCCGTAAACCCCAGAAAAGACCGTAAACTATGATGTTCGATATCAACAGCAAAAAGTCTTTCTTCACTCAAAACATCCACAAGCTTCACTAACTCCTCTTCACTATCCACCCAAACATAACTCTCCTTCATTTCCATATCCAAATCAGCCCCACCATAAAAAAACCTCGAAAACTCAACACCATTGCTTCCAATTAACTCCGTAATCTCCTTCTCATACGGATGCACATTCAACACATTATCTAAAACAAAAACAATAAAAATGCAGTACACTTTTTAGCTAAAACAAAATATGTATATAAAAAAAATGAATATATTGAAAAAAGTGAGAAATGTACCACGGTTTCGATTCAAGTGTTTGAATGGATTATATGAGTTATCAGCTAATACACGTTTAAATGAAGACTGGGGCTTGTTTAATTCTGTGTCTAGGTAACAAATTTGAGGTGGATTTTTTTGTTTACGACGTCTTTGATAAAATGCCACAGAGAAGAGTGAAATGGCTGTGAGGGTGATTATTTTCAGTGTCAGCTTCATTTTGTCCTTAGTTTCCATCCTTGAGCTGTTTTTGGTGATTGGGGTTTTAGTTTATGTTGTGTGAGTTTTCAAGTTTTTGAGTAGTGGAACAAGGTTGGGGTTTAAAGGGAGGGTTTAAGAGTGCCTTCGAGTTTGAGGATTGGTGGGCCTTTGTTGTGTACTTTTACGGGCTTTTTCATTGTGGGCATTTGTTATGGACTTTGATGGGCTTTTTACGTAACTTGTTTATTAGTAATTCGACCCAACCGCCCAAGACCCATACTAAAACCCAAAAACAGCTTAGAAAAAAATATATATGAAGAAATATATAATGTTACTTTGATAAACTCTAATCAAATATCTTTCAATGTTAACAAACAAGGTGCCATGTAGATAGTGTGACCCTTAAAATCATTATTAACTACTGCTAATAAGCATATTTTTGGTGTGTGTGCTCTTCTTTACTAGTGGTGATGAAAATCTTAAGAGCTGGGATCATGAATTTATTAAGGCATTCGATCTTGATACCTATATGATCTCGTTATGGTAACGCATTCTAACAATTATTCTCCCCTGTAGGAAGGTTAGGGATTTTTTAGACAAATAAAACTAGAAGCGTATGGGATCCATGACTAAAGAGTAGGATTGGAAAAGACTAAGGACTATATCTTTTGATGAATCGTATCTTTTAGTTGTCGTAGTTTGTAGTTTGCTTGCAAAAGTCTATGTTGAATGTCAATGTCATCCTAGCTAACTAGTATTTGGATTCGATGAGGCAATATTATAGTGTGGGGGTCACAACTCCATCTTCTATAGATCAAAGATATCTATATCATGTTCGCGGTACAATCTTGTACAACCTTGATTTAGATAATATAAATCATTAGTAAAATAAATTGAGTTATGTGTTGTAAGATACTAGACTCGGTCACGTAAAGGCACAAATAGGCGCTATCACCCAGGTAAAGATTTACTTAAAAATTGTTTATAAACAATTCATTTGTCTAGGTTTCTCTGTATTCTCTTCTAGTATAATTTTCATTTTTGTAATAAACAATTAATATTGTAATTGGTGATGTATTAGAAATTGTGCATACTAACCTAGGTGACCCTTATATTGAGGCTCATGTACTTGCTAAGACTGCAAATTAAATGCGAACGAATATCTAGTTGAGTACACAAATTGCTCTCGCTATGACAGAGAGAATAAACTGAACATGGACACAGTTGTAGCTAATAGACTCCGACCATTGCATCAGTAGATGATGTAATTAATCTAATATATGTTAATAGCCGGGTAGAAGTATATAGGGATTATATGTGGTGGTGTGCGATTGTAATAGAAATAGATTAATTTGACATATAATCAATAACTTTCCTAATGTTATACATGTTGACGAACATAACATTTAATTTTATCACTGAAAAATAACTGGAAGTCACGAGCAAAACAACTTGTCATCATTCACATTGTTGAACACTTCTTCCCTTATTTTCAATCTTTGTTAGACATTCAACAACCTTGATTAAAAACAAATGCATTCTTGTTTTGTTTTTTGTTTTTATTTATTTTTTTCATATAATATGATTTTGAGTACTATAATTATTTTGCGATATTAGATGCAAGAGATATTTATAGGCCGAGATTTCTGATTCCTTTATCTTGGGGTTGCAATATATATAAATCACTATGTTAATCTAAACACATCACACAATGTTGTGCGATATTTTTGGACGGACAATAATACAATAAACACATTATACAATGTGGTACAATATCTCTGGACTAACTGTACAATCAACTATTTAAAACAATTGCGAACAAATAACCTTTTCAATCCAAATAGTTGATTTCGAAACGCATGATGCCACTTTTGGCAGTACAATGTTTGATTTCGTACCTCAATAACATTTCAATGCAAAATGGATATTTTATTGAAAATCACAAACCATTGCATGTGCCATGCAAAGAAACATGTGTTCAGTCAAAGAGAAGCCCATATTTAATAACAAAAAATGTTTCTTGTGTCTGAGAATCAATGGAAATAAAGGGATATTTATGCAAATGGTAATATATAAGTTTAGGTGATATTGTGATTTACCTAGGAGAGTCCTTATATAAAATGTGAAAAAGTAATTTAAAAACTTGACCATTACCAAGAGTGATTAGCTAAAAACACTTTCAACTTCATAGTGCACCACAGTTCATAATTAACATTTGTTAAATCGCACCACATTCTTTTAGAGGTTTAATAGAAATTGATGATGCTACACCTGTAGAGGTTCCAATATGGAAACCTAGTTGGAAAATAGCAAAAGATAAAGACAAGGTTAATACTACTGTTGACCCTTATACTGAGTATAGAGATAAACCACCGTATCCCCAGAGACTAGTTGTGTCTAAGAAGGATGTGAATTTTGATGAGATTAGGAAAGTGTTTAAAAATCTGACTATAAACCTACCTTTTCTAGATGCTATCAAAAGTCTACTTGGATACACTAAGTTTCTAAAATAGTTGTGCACCACTAAGAGGAAAACTAATATACCTAAAAAAACATTCTTAACTGAACAATATCCCTCTTTATCTGAACACAACGGAATCATTAAGTACAATGACCCTGGTCGTCCTACTGTACAAGGCACCTTGGGAGATTATTTCATAACAACTGTACTATTAGACCTTGGGGCGAGTGTTAACTTACTCCTTTTTTATTTATATAAACAACTAGGTCTAACAAAACTTCAACCATCCAAAATGACTTTGCAGTTAACTGATCGTTCTATTAAGTATCCCAAGGGTGTAGTAGAAAATATTTTCGTTAAAGTTTAGGATTTTTACTACCCAGCCAACTTCGTTATTCTTGACACATAAGTTGCTCATGATTTTATTCCCATCATCTTAGGGCATTTTTTCTTGGCAACCGCCAATGCCCAAATAAATTGTCGAGATGGATCAATGACTCTTTTCTTTGGAAATCTTTCTATGGAGATTAACATATTTAGACTCAAGCAGGGACAACTAGGTTTATATGTAGAAAGACAAGTGAAGTCTATTGAGAGTTTTGTATCTTACATTAGTGTGGCCAACGATTTCATCCCCACACTAGTAGATACCCCTCTTATGGAAGAAGACAAAGTCACAATTTCGACTCTCTGGATGTAGATGAAATCGAGGAAGATTTCCTTCGACTCTTTTGCAACCCTTCTTTGCCACCTCGCGAGTCCTCACCTATTAACATTGATAAGAGCCCAAAACTGTAGTTTTAACCCCTTAATAATCATACTGTTAGACCAATTATGTGAATAATAAGTAAGAGTTAACACCGATTCAGCGTTTTATGCATTTCGGGCTTCAAAGTCCATTATGTGCGAGAAATGTGCCACTTTAGCGAGATAAAGGAGCAAAAGTCAGCAGAACTTCCGAATGCCATATCTTTGGACTCAGACCTCGGATTGAGGCCTACCTTATGTCAAAACGACCGGCTCGGAAAGAGCTTTGCAATGGTCCAAGCCTTGACCCAATCAGAGGAGCAGAAGTGGACGAAAAGTCTGTGGAAGTCAACTGCAGCTGAAGAGGCCTTTTGAATTTGAAAAGAATTGGGTTTTGGGCCTGATTCTCTGGCCCAAAACATGGCTCCAAGCCCATGCACGATTTTTGGATCTGAATGTATAAAAACAAAAGCTTAATTCTTTGTTAATGGTAGATAGTTAGGTTAGAAAATAAATTAGATTAGTTAGCCTCCATTAAACCTTAATTCTAGATCTAGTTTTCATTAGATTAATTAAGTTTAATTTCATTTCAATTCTTGTTTTAGATTAAACTCTCAAATTATTGTTCTTGATTGATTAGATAATAAAAATAGTTATTTTGTCAATTTCGATTTATAGATCTAAATTCCATTATTGTTTGTTATCATTTCATAGTTATTAATTAGATTTCGATTATTGTTTAGTGAAATCGCATAAAGTTAGAATCTTTTCATTATGTTTAGTTTAGATTTAATGGGAATTGTTAGTTTGATGAATCAAGGCTAAAACCTCCATTAGAGGGTTGATGAAGCCTTGATGAAAACTTAGTTGTTAGTGTAGAATTGTTTGTAGATTCTATTCCACTCTAGAAAGTCGTGTTTAGCCATGAGAATGGGTAGCGACTTCACATGCTAGTTAGTACTTTCGGTAGAAATGCCATGAACACTAGGGATTAGAACTTCGAATTTCTTGCCGTAGAAACGCGTGAGAATCGAGATACAAGAATCTATACTAGGTTATTAAGTTGGATTCGAGGTGGATTCAATTCCCCTCTAATCCTTTATCTAGATTCAAAAACAAGCATATTTTCATAGCATTCGTAGTTTAATTTTAGTTTATGTTATATCTTGTTATTTATATTAGCGCGTCTTGTTAGTATAATTTCCATCGTAAAACTCTCATTGACTTAAGAGCGACTAGTTAGACTTAGAAAACAATCCGTGCTAGAGAACTAGGAGTGGAACGAACTTCGTACTCCATTTAGTGCAATTCGCATTGAGAGTAGAAGCTTTGATAATCAACACGTAAAAAGAAAAGTTCTAGTTTACTTACGTTTTGGATTCGTAGTTCATTTCGTAGTTAAACTATTCATTTCACAGTTATCAAATGGCGCCGCTGCCATCTTAGTTGCACTTTAGCATTGTTTTCATAATATAATTAGTTATTTTTAAGTCCCATTTCACCCACCCACCCTTGTTTGATTCATCTTTGTGGTTTGCCGTTTCAGTTTTGGAAAAATTCCGCAGAAAAACGACTGAAGCCTTGCCAAAGCAAAAGAGACCAGCTATCTTCTTGGACTTCTCTTATACATCGAAGGCCAGCATCAAAGAGAGCGCGACCAGCTATCTTCTTGGAGCTTCGACTTTGCCTTGGCGGCGCCAGATAAAGATAAATAGCGCCTTTTAAATTGAAATTTTCGGTTTCCCGGGTTTGATTCGAACTTCGAGTTGTCAAGTTTTTCGTGTTCTAATCTCTTATATACACTGAACACGCGTAAACAAGACGCTATTCAAACGCGTAGCAAGGAGGCATTCAGGTACTCCTTCTTCCACTCCTCGCATCTTCTGTCAGAGGAGTTTTAATTCTAGTATAATCAGGCTTGTTTTTCGTAGAAATAAATACAACACGCCTATCTAGAATTTCACACACTACACCTGATATTATGGTGAAGAAAGAGAGACTCCTCTCTCGACTTTTATAAAGCTTTGGCGATAGCCTAAATCTTGCATCGTTCTAGCGGACCCGATTAGGGGATTTTGAATTCCCCAAACATATTTAATCTGTTACCCGTTTTCCATGGTCTAGACCATGAAAAACTTTACCAACACATGCGTGGGATTGAACAAGTCCTTACAACATTCCATCATCCTACGGTTGGTGCGGAACAGATTAAACTAAGGGTATTTCCTTTCACATTAGCCCGATAAAGGCGTCTTGGTTAACTTGCCCAAAGCGCCTAATTACGTGGACTCGTGGGCCAAACTTGTTCACTGTTTATGGAACATTTTACCCACCCCTAAAGACGGATGAAATGCTTTCCAAGATTCACTTCTTTACGAACCCTCATGAATCATTTTAAAGGCATGGAATCGTTTCACCGATCTCCTTATAGAGTGTCCACACCATAACCTAGCAAAAGACACGTTAGTTAGGTGCCTTTTTCAAAGGACTTCAACATCACCATAAAGAAGTCCTTGACATAATGAATGGGGGTAGTTTCTTAAGTAAAGGAGCCTCCGGAGGCTTATAAATTTTTAGAGGACCAAACTAAAGCGTAATAATAATTGGGGGTAGTGGCGATTACTCCCGCTTCAGCTAGTTCTTCTTCCACAGTTAAAAGGCTACCGGTATGTTTGAGGTTAAACCCGATCTAGAACTTAAAAATTTAATCGAATCTCTAACTAAAAAGGTTGAGGCCATTTCGTACAACAAAAAGCCTATCCCGTCATGAATGTAAATTCAAATCCATGTAGTTTCATTTGGAGTCCCGAGCATCCCGACTCCCACGTCCTATAGCCTATGAACATTCTTGTTCTATTAATAGTGAACCTAACCCCTTGGAGACAAAATCCCAACTTCGGTTGGAGAAATAACCAACAAGTCACACCTCCGGTGGTACAATAATCAATATGTTAGGCCACCACCACGGTTACAACCAAGCTACACGGGACAAGGGCGAGTCGGGGTAATTATAATAATTATAACAACCAAGCCTGAACCTCGACAAGGTCAAGCACAAGGTCAATATAGTTATAATAATTATAATGCTAATAGAGGTATCGTTCGGTAAATAATAACTATCACAATCCGCCTAAAATAATCAACGACATAGTTCCAATCCACACCACCCGTGACTATTACACCCACACAACCGGATCGTCTTGACACCTTCATACAAGTGAGCCAACAACTTTTCCAAACCATGGCTCAATCTAACCAACACATTCTACAATCTGTTAATAATTTAAACCAACAGTTAGCCCAAGAGAAAGCCCAACCAAAAGGCGTGTTTCGGGCCAAGCCATACCCAACCCTAGAGCGGCAAACACGACCTTTGAGGTAAAACGGTAATACTAGTGCGAAACTACAAACGTGGGTGAGCTAAATGCCATCACCACTCTCCGTTACGGAAGAGTGGTTGATAACAAAGTAACTATGCCTATAGTTACCCCATCGATACTCCCTACAACGGATATCGAACTAGATACGAAATAGAAACCAAGAGCCTACAACCGTAGAGGTACCGGTTAAACCACAACCTAAGAAACAAAAGCCAAGGTTAAACATCCTGTTGATCCATATGCTAATTATAGAGAGAAAACACCGTTTCCCCAAAAATTAGCCATGTTAACTAGGGATACAAATTATGAGGAGATTAGGAACGTTTTCAAAATTCTAACGATAAACCTTCCTTTTCTCGAAGCTATAAAAAAGCTACCTAACCACGCTAAGTTTCTTAAAGAGTTGTGCACTACTAGGCGTAAGACCAACATACCTAAAGACGCCTTTCTAACCGAGCGGTTCCAACTTTATCACGAAAATAATGGAATTGTTAAGTACAAGGACCCTGGTCGTCCTACTGTACAATGCACCTTAGGAGATTCTCACACGACGACCGCGCTACTAGACCTGGGGGCTAGTGTTAACTTACTCCCGTTTTATTTGTATAAACAAATAGGTCTAGAGGAGATGCAACCTACTAAAATGACGTTTTGCAATTAGTGACCGGGTCTATTAAGTATCCTAAGGGTGTGGTTGAGAAACGTCTTTGGTTAAAGTCCAAAATTTTTACTACCCGGCCGACTTAGTTATCCTCGACCGCGAAGTCACTAACGACTCTGTACCTATCATTTTAGGGCGTCCCTTCTTGGCTCTCTGCCCAACGGCTCATAAAGCGCCGCGATGGTTCGATGTCCTTGTCCTTTGGCCATCTTTACGTTGAGGTAAATGTTTTCAAAACGAGGACCGCGGTATCGATTCACCTACAAATGGAGAGGTTAGCATGATCGAGAGCTTAGCTCAAGATTACTTCAAAAACATGTTTCGGAGAAACAAATTAACAAATTCCTTTCCTTCGAAATTCCGACTTTAACAATGACTCCACGGTAGTAGACGAAATCGAAGAAGAATTCCGCAACTCTTTTGCACCACTTCTTTACCACTTCAGCGAGTCCCCCTTGCCAACAACCATTCATCCCTTGATGCTATGGCGGAAGATGAATTTTTCAATCTTTATCCCATGATCCTTTTGACCCACCTATTGAGGAATGTCTTGCATATATCAAGATTTCGATGATATGGACTTGAGAGCTAGCTGAGAATCATTCACCTTCCATCACCAATATTCCCCACCCTCCACCTTTTCAAAGGAACCTCGAGTTTGCACTTTCGATCCTTTAGTTTCTCCCACAGCTTCATGATTTTTTAAATCCACCTATTAAACAAATACTTCCCAAGGATAAACCACTAGACACCTTCATTTTAGACTTGAGATGCACCATGAATGAGTTTTGTGCTAAACTCACATCCTCATTTTTTTCATGCTTTCCCTTTAAAACTTATCCCAATCCACCATATCTTCCACAACCATTCACTTTTCCACACTTATTCACTAGGACACCCTCTCGTTCAAAGATGAAACCTAAGGTGTATGCTCGGTTATGTTATAGGTCTATCCGGCTTCGCTTTCATTCCACTAGGCTGTGTCCTAGGAAATCTTGGTGCTTGTTTGTGTTTGGATATGTTTGCTGTGATATTTATTTATGGAATGATCCACAACTATTTCGGTTGTTGATATATGATAAACTGCATGTTCATACATATGTTTAGATAAAGTCTCGAGTATCTGACTATAAACGACTCAATTTCTGTGTTTGGTGCACTTCCTTTCATTTCAATATATTATTGAGTGCACCATTCAGGTAACCGGGCCCTCCCTATGGAGTGTGTGGCTGTAAGTACCGGATCCTAAGTCCACGTTTCACATAATTCACGTTTTCCACTCTTGCATGTTTTCTCGGTTTTTGAGTCATGTTTCTCTATGGTGTGAATTATGTCTTTACTGCTTATTGTTTTCCTTTATATTAAACCTAATTCATAAAAAGTAAAAAAGTGTAAAGATATATAAAAATAGTAATCTAGCAAGTCTCGGGAATCTGACTTTAAAAGACCCCGTTTTAAAACAAATTTTTACAAACCTGTTTTCAAAAATTTGTTTGGGGGTGGGGTGTTTGGTTTTTCCATTCTTGATCACTTAAATTCCTATTCTTACCCCACCTCGCTCCCTTGAAGAGTAGCTAGATTTCTACTTGTTTGTTGTTTTGATGTTGTCTTTTATTATTTTTAGTAGATAGGATGTTACGTTGTTAAATTCCGTAGTTAATTTTGACTTTTGTAGTGAAATGTTGTTTGAATGACAATATGAATATAATGTCGTTATTTTCATTGTGCGTGATTAGTTAATGTTGATCCCACCTTCCCAAACTGTTTGGGGGTGGTGTTATCTATTCGGCATGATTTTATATAAACTTCATTCATTCTACACTCACAACCCACACTACACCTAATTTCCATCACTCACCTTTCACTCCCACGTTTCGTCTCATTTTTCAATTTTCAGCAACTCCGGCGCTTTTCAAAGCGCCTTTCGCCTCTGTATATTTTTGTTCTGAATTTTGCTTTCGAGCGCCAGCGCTACAAGCTGGCCGACCCTCATCTATCTACCTAGATTTACGAAAGTTGTTCCAGCTAAAACACTGGAATTCTAAAAATTTCAGAGCGCGACTCGCGCCCTATACGAGCGCGCCCGCGCCCTGACTTCCGTGGACCAGAAAAATTCCAGTTTTCCGCGAGTTGTGCCCGGTTGTTTTGCAGCTGTTCCAGAGCGTAGTTTTGAGATGACATCTCCTATAATAATACCAGAACAGTCTTTCAAAGATTTGTTCCAAAGCACTACTTATGGTGCTTGGTTTCGCGAGGTGATCACACACGTAGGCTAGGAACCGCTTATGGGTCTTGCTAGCAATTGTTCTTGGACTTGCCATGCCCGCTGAAATACAAGACCCATGATGCTATTGGGTAGATAATATGCATGTCCGGGAGTGGAGGTAAGTTTTAGTTTCTGTTAGTGTCTGCTTATGTCCCAAGCAATTTCATTCTGTTAACCCCATAATGGGTGGAACTCTTATAGAGTTGCGTCAGTTTGTATTTCCTATATTAGTATGTTCTAACCTTGTTTTGCAGATGTTCCACAATTTCGCGCGTTTCCATGGTATTTTCCTACCCTCTTTATTTAAATGCTTTGAGGACAAAGCATGCTTTTTGTTTGGGGGGGGCATAGAAACACGTGTAATTAAGTCATCTGTTAGGATATAGATATGTATAATATGCACTTGTTTTCTAGTTAAAATTTCAAAAACTCAAAAATATAAATAAAAAGTATGCTATACACTTAGGAATATTGGTATTGTTTTCTTTCTCCATGCTCTTAACAATCTAGAAGTCTCACATAGTTGTTGCATCAGAATAATTGTTAGAAACTTAGGTTAATACGTAGGTAATAATCTTTGCATCTATCTATAAATATATTACATGAGTATCTATGATTGTTAGCGATAAGTTTAAAATCTAGGCTAGAGTACTTATTTTACAAATCCTGTGAGAATATAGCCTAAAGCCTTATATGAAGCCGAACATTTGAGAAATGACACAAGGGAGAAGTAAAATCCGGATAGAAAATCACACGTCCACTTGCTTGATCACTAAACCATATCCTAAGTGAGAATTTAGGCGCTCTTTGGATCGATATAGCCGAAATTCAAACCTATGAATTATTTTCCGCTAGTCGCCACTCCCTTCTTTAGCCTTCCATACACCACAATTCCTTTACCCTGTTACAAAACAAAACAAAATAAAAAAAAATCAACCTACCCAATTTAGAATAAGTCCGAGAATAGAATGAGGAAGAAGAAGAAGAAGAAAAACTCACTGTAAAAACAAAAAATTAGTTAGTTGCTTGAAAATAAAGAAAAGAAGTTTCCATCCAAAGAAAAAAGAAAAGAAAAGAAAAAAAAAAAAATAGAAATAAATAAAAACTCCAAAAAAAAAAAAAAAAAAAAAAAGGAGTCAAAGGCCAAAGAAAAAAAAATATGGCTAAGGATGGAAACAAAGTGTAGAAGCGAAAGTAAATAACAAGGTTTTCTCTAGTTACATAATATGAAGACTCTATTATCTCAGACTTGTCCTCTAGAATATCCATTTCCTTCCTTCTTAAACCATCTCCTAATCCCATGACACCTAATAAAGACCTCTAGCTCGATTAGGAATAGGTTAGTGTGATAGTAAGTGGCGGATGTGTTTGATCGACCCGGCTTCCTTGTTGTCATTGAGATTGTAAGGTAAAGTGTGCCCACTGTACAATGGAGTAGAAACTTGAGTGGAAAAATCAGTGTTGTTTCTTGACTATTATTGTGAAAACCTACTTAAGGGGCAGCTATTCGAAGTTCCGAAAACAAACACGCTAAACATTTGATAGTACTACTCATTGTATATATGTTTATTGTAGATGATTGATTATTATGCATATATTAACTTAGGGTTTTGACTGGTTATTCTTGTATAATTGCTAGAGAGATGTATAGATAGTTGAGCATGAATAAGGAAACAATAGTTTTATTTCTTAGTCGTTGTAGTATAGATGAAGTTTGTGAGTACCTTCAGCGGAAAACTCTCACGAGGCTATAACTTCGTCCACTAGGGAATTCCTAGTGGTTTAAGGCCTTGTTGCATATGGTCAATGCAATGTCGCGCACTCAGTAAACGAGATTAGGTAGAACTCCATTTTTGGTCACTTATTCTAATTTCTCATCTTTTGCTTGAGGACAAGCAAAATCTTTGTTTAAGGGGTGGTTTGATAAGAGCCCAAAACTGTAGTTTTAACCCCTTAATAATCATACTGTTAGACCAATTATGTGAATAATAAGTAAGAGTTAACACTGATTACGCGTTTTTATGCATTTCAGGCTTCAAAGTCCATTATGTAATGCGAGAAATGTGCCACTTTAGCGAGATAAAGGAGCAAAAGTCAGCAGAACTTCCGAATGCCATATCTTTGGACTCAGACCTCGGATTGAGGCCTACCTTATGTCAAAACGACCGGCTCGGAAAGAGCTTTGCAATGGTCCAAGCCTTGACCCAATCAGAGGAGCAGAAGTGGACGAAAAGTCTGTGGAAGTCAACTGCAGCTGAAGAGGCCTTTTTGGACTGAAAGAATTGGGTTTTGGGCCTGATTCTCTGGCCCAAAACATGGCTCCAAGCCCATGCACGATTTTTGGATCTGAATGTATAAAAACAAAAGCTTAATTCTTTGTTAATGGTAGATAGTTAGGTTAGAAAATAAATTAGATTAGTTAGCCTCCATTAAACCTTAGTTCTAGATCTAGTTTTTATATTAAAGTAATTAGTTTTATTCTTGTTTTAAATTTAGTATTGAATGATTGTTCTCCCTTGAATTAGATAATAAAATAGTTGTTCTTGATTCAATTTCAATTGTCAATTACAATTGTTAGATCTAATTTCATTTACTACTTGTTATTCAATGCTTAGTTGTTAATTAGATTTTTAGTTATTGTTTAATTTAGATTAGTTAAATTTCATAAAGTTAGAATCTTTATATTATGTTTAGTTTAGATTCAATGGGAAATGTTAGTTTAATGAATCAAGGCTAAAACCTCCATTAGAGGGGTTGATGAAGCCTTGATGAAAACTTAGTTGTTAGTGTAGAATTGTTTGTAGATTCTATTCCACTCTAGAAAGTCGTGTTTCGCCATGAGAATGGGTAGACGACTTCACATGCTAGTTAGTACTCGGTAGAAATGCCATGAACACTAGGGATTAGAACTCGAATTTCTTGCCGTAAGAACGTGAGAATCGAGATACAAGAATCTATACTAGGTTATTAAGTTGGATTCGAGGTGGATTCAATTCCCCTCTAATCCTTTATCTAGATTCAAAAACAAGCATATTTTCATAGCATTCGTAGTTTAATTTTAGTTTATGTTATATCTTGTTATTTATATTAGCGCGTCTTGTTAGTATAATTTCCATCGTAAAACTCTCATTGACTTAAGAGCGACTAGTTAGACTTAGAAAACAATCCGTGCTAGAGAACTAGGAGTGGAACGAACTTCGTACTCCATTTAGTGCAATTCGCATTGAGAGTAGAAGCTTTGATAATCAACACGTAAAAAGAAAAGTTCTAGTTTACTTACGTTTTGGATTCGTAGTTCATTTCGTAGTTAAACTATACATTTTACATATTATCAAACATCCATTCATCCCTTGACGCCATGACAGAAGAATAAATGTTCACCCTCTATCCTAGTGATTCTTCTGACCCACCTATTGAGGAATGTCTTGCATATTTCAAGGCTTCTGATGATCTAGAACTGAGAACACTATCTGAGCACCATTCACCCACCTCACATCCTCATGTCACTCATTTCCCTTCCATCACCAATGTTCCCCTTGATAAGTGCTCAAAAAGTGCAATTTAACCCTCAATTATGCCTCTTGTTTAGCCATCTTAGTGGACTAATAGTGTTTGTAAGTTATGTTTTAAGATTCTACAGGTGAAAAAGAGAGTTTTGTAGAATATTAGAAAAAAAGGGGTAAAATAGAGCAATACGGAGCATTAAGGATCACATGGGAAGCCCGTGGACAATCATGGAAAAGGCCAAGGAATTGAAGCTATTAAAGATGCGACTTGGACCTATTTTAAAGCCTATTTGGAAGCCCAAGGCCAAAGGATTCGTTGCTTGGACCAAAACCCACAAAAGAGGAAAGAAAAATAGACCAAAGGTGGAAAAATAGAGTCTCGCGTTTGAGACACGACTATCGTGCGTCCAAACGCAACCCATGCGTTTGGGACGCATAGATCGAGCGTCCAGACACATTGATTAAGTCTGGGATGCATGAATAGTGCGTCCAGACGCATGAATCGACACTGTAGCCAATTTCTTCTCAGTTTTGGAGATGAAGTTGGACTCTGGAAGAAGTCTATTTGTATTAGGAAACAAATGATGGTTTGGAATGCTTCTAGAGCTCATTGTAACCCCTATAAATAGAGTACCTAAGTGCCTCATGTAATTTGCCAATTCACTTATATTCTTGTCTCCAGAACTTGAGGCAGAGAGAGATTAATAGTAAAAGATCGGTTTTAACTAGCTGAGTCTTAATAAATTAGTCTTTCTAGTCTTATGTTCTTCGACTCTTCTTCTTCTCGTTCTTTGTGTTCTTCCTTCTATATGGAAGGCTAATCTTCTCCTTTAAGGGAGGAGATGAAGCTAGTGCTTAAAGTTTAATGATTCTTCTGGTTCATGATGTTCTTCAATCAGGTTAGTTCTTTATGTTTTTAGTTATTAGTTCCATTGGCCACACCAGGGGATGGAAGTATAGATTAAGGTTTTTATTTATTACAATTGAATATCATGTTAGTTTAGGGTTTTATTTATTGCAATTGAATATTTACTAGTAACATGCTTTTATTTATTGCAATTGAATATAATGCTAGAATAGAGTTTTATTTATTATAATTGAATATTATACTATTATTGTGTAATGTTTTAGAGTAAGGGAAGTATTCCTTGTGTTTGCCTTAGATGGTGATTCATTGAATAGCTGCCCAAGCTCACATAAAAGGAAAGAAGATACTAGTAACATGAACATAGGAACAATCTTAAGTAGAGTTAATTGTTTAACGATGTTTCACCCAAAAAGGCATCGTCACTCGCTCGATTGCCCGATTGTAGTCTACTTGGAGAACAACATGAAGCAAAAAGTCATTAAATCAAAAGCATTGGTGGATTTGAATCTCTTGAATCTATCTCTCTCATATTCTCTCCCTATTTCCAATTCTTAGCTTTAGTAGAAGTTTAGTTAGTTTAGTTTAGTTTAGCATTAGAATCTAAAATCTCTACAATTATAATTTTTAATCCCTCAAACCCCCTTTCCAGTCCTGTCCTTCATATAAACATACACTTAAAAGTGGAATGATACCCTACTCATCCTTTACTTATTGAGGGATAATTAGGTTTTGATACGCTTCTATTTTGTTCAACAACCATCATCCATCTACATCATCCATACACCATCTACACACACAAAAAGAGGCAAGGTCACCCCTCCCTCTGCTTTTTCAATGGAACCCTGCGTTTGCACTTGACCTTTTTGCTTCTTCTGTGCTTCATGACTTTCTAAACCCATCTGGTAAGGAAGTAATACTAAAGAAAGAGTGACCTAACACCTTCATTTTCATATGTGAGACAGTTCAGACCTACACCATGAACAAGTTTTGTGCTAAACCCACATTCTCATTTTTTCCATTCCTTCCTTCTAAAATTTATCCATATCCCATGTATCTTCCACAACCATCCATTTTCTCACAATCATTCATTAAGACACCCTTTCGTTGGAGGAAAAAGAAGAGAGTACATGCTCGATTAGGTTCTCCATCCATGCATTAGACTTCGCTCTCATGCCACTAAGCCACGTCGTAGGAAGTCTTGGTGCCTAATTCTGTGTGGGGGTGCATTCCGTGTTAATTATTTATGGAAAAACCCACAACTCTTTAGGTTGTTGATATATGGTAAGTTGCATGTACAAAATTTTTAGATAAAGTCTCGAGTATCTGACTATAAAAGGCTCATTGTACTCTTCGGTGTACTCCATTCCAATCTTATTTTATGGGAGTGCATCATTAAGATAACCGAACCCTCCTTTTGGAGTGAGTGGTCGCAAGTGCCGGATCCTTAGTATATGTTTCATGTGACTCACATATTCGTCTCTTGCACTTTTTCTTGTTGTTTGAGTAGTATTTCTCTATGGGGTGAGTTTACATTTTATTCTCGTAATTTTGTTTTTCTAAAAATCAAACATATAAAAATAAAAACAAAAACTAAAAACAAAAACAAAAATTAGTAAGTTTAGGGAATCTGACTTTAAAAGACCTAAGCTTTTGTAAATACCACTTTTCTGGAGTATAGCCCACAAAATTTTTCAAACTTAAAAAAAGTTTTCAAATTTTGTTTGGTGGTGGCGTATTTTGGTTTTTCATTTCAAAACTTTTTGCCACCCTTTGCATGTCATGTTTACTCCGGTAGAGTATAGGTTAGTTACAAAATTTAATTGTGCTATTGAATTATTTTATGAACCCCCCTTTCCCAAATTGTTTGGGGGTGGTATATTTAATTTTAGCACATTGTACGTTCTCGTATTAAATTGCATGTATAAATATCAAAATATAGAACCCATGGGGCCTTGTTGATTTTATTGGGATGCATAATGTAATTATGTACCTTAATTTCGCAAAATTTCGGAAGCTAAATCCTATAGGAGCCATGATAGGCGCATGCTTGGTTTGTGATCGTATGGTATTATTTTATTTATGTTAGAGTCCGCTTATGTCCCAAGGCGCTATTTATTATTTCATGTTACCCATAACGGGTGGAACTCATATAGGAGTTGCGTATGTTTTTTATTTCTTTATATTAATATATATTAACATTCTTTTTCAGGTGCTCTCATTTACAAGTACGTTTCTATGATATTCTTTATCCTTTATTTTCATTCCATACTTTGGGGACAAAGCATGATTCGGTTGATTCTGTTTGGGGGTGGTATAGCTAGAAACACGTTGTAAATGTTTAAGCACATTTTAGGATATAAATTACGCACTTTTCTTTATAAAATGTTTAAAAATCATAAATATAGTTTATATTATGCACTTAGTGATAATAGTATTGTTCCCTTCTCCATGATGATATTAATCTAGAAATCTCACATAATACTTGAATTATGATTTAATTTTTGAAGCTTAGATTAATATGTAGGTATAGTCATTACATCTTTTCATGAACATTGATAAGCACCCAAAAATGTAGTTTAAACCTCTTAATAGTATTCCATTTAGGTCAATTATGTTTATGATAAATAAAAGTTAGTACTGTTTACGTGTTTTTGTGTATTTTAGGTCTTGAAGCTATTTATGTGCTTAACGATGCTATTTTGCATGAAAAACGAGTCAAGATGATTGCTGGAAGAGTTCTATGTTTAAAGCTCAAGAATCAAGAAAAAAAAAACCTTTTCAAGCCTAGTCAAAGTTGGGAAGTCAAAGACAATTCGGGTAGAAAAAGGACAAAAAGCCATCAGAACTTCAAAAGAGTGTATCTTTGGACTCGGACCTCGGAATTGGGCCTACCTTATGTCAAAACGACTGGCTCAGAATAAGCTTTCCAATGTATCTAGCCTTGCCCCAATCAGAGCTATAATAGTTGACGCAAAGGGCACTGTAGTAATTTTCAGTTGAATTGGCCTTTTTAGACTTAACCTAATGGACTTTGGGCTCACATTAGAGGCCCAAAGTCTAGCCTCCAAGCCTATGCACGAAAATGTAACCCTAATCCTCTCCTCTATATATATATATATATATATATATATATATATATAGCTCTACCCTTTTCAATTGAGAAAGCATTTCTAGAGTGTCCACGTGTTATGGCTAATTAAGAAAAAGTAGGAGATAAAATAGGAAATAAATATTTATAGATATATATTATAGCTATACCCTCACCAATATATTTTAGACTCCAGTTTTTTCTAAACTCTATTATTAATTATAAAAAAGTATGATATAAATAAGGAAACAATTCCATCTAGAGTTTCACAGAGTCTCTAACTTTTCCTAAACATTATAGCTAATTACGAAAAAACAATCTAATATAGAGTTTTACAGAGTCTCCAACTTTTTCTAAACAATATAACTAATTAAGAAAAAAAATAGGAGACAAAAAACTAAATTGCTAAAAACAATAGTTTCTACGAAAAACGATTTTCCTAAAACCCTTTCGATTTGATGCGCCATCTACTGTAGGATTTAGACATTTATTCATAATTAAGAATTCCAAAAATCACAATTCCGGCCACAATAATTACGACATATTCCAATTCTTTAGATATATATTATAGTTATACTCTCACCAATCTATTTTTTGGAGCACTCGCAGAGACTCCAATTTTTTCTAAACTCTATTACTAATTATAAAAAAGTAAGATATAAATAATGAAACAATCCCATCTAGAGTTTCACAGAGTCTCTAACTTTTCTTAAACACTATAGCTAATTACGAAAAAAATAATCACATCTAGAGTTTCACAGAGTCTCCAACATTTTCTAAACAATATAGCTAATTACAAAATATATATATATATATATATATATATATATATATATATATATATATATATATATATATATATAACTAAATTGCTAAAAACAATAGTTTTCACCGAAAAACAATTTTTCTAAAACTCTTTTCGATTTGATGCACCATCCACTATGGGATTTAGATATTTATTCATAGTTAAGGATTCCAAAAATCACAATTCTAGCCACAGTAATTACGACATATCCCAATTAAATTTATGAATTTACTATTTTTCAACACTATAATGTAATTTCAACACTATATATATATATATATATATATAGTGTTGAAATTACATATCGGGTTGGCTACGTCGAGATACAGAAATGACATACAAAATTGACATATGCAATCCTACGTACATACATAATGAACTAAAAGATGATTTTATGGGGATGTGATCTCCATAACGTGGAGATCACATCCCCATAAAATCAGCTCCTTTAAACATGTCTAACCCTACCAAAATATGAGTTCAAATTATATATTTATCTGACAGTCCAGAATTTTAGCACTCTTTTGACAAGACTAGACACATCCGATTGAGCTGATTTTTTGTGGAGATACTATCCATAGTAGGGAGATAATATCTACAAAAAATCAGCCTTTAGAGCAATGTGCAAATATGCTTTTGGATTGCGTATGTTAATTCCGTATGTCGACGTAGTCAACCTGTATATATATATATATACCAAACCAAAACAAAAACTATGTCTTTTTTCCGTGATTAAATTGGAACATATATATATACATGTGAAAAATTAAATAGAGAATGGGCTTGAAGCCCAGTGTTCCAATTTAATCACGAAAAAAAGACACAATTTTTTCTAATTATATCAAAAGCCCATCCGGTCCATTTGTTGCCAATATTACACAATTGTCCCTTAAACAGAAATCAAAACTAGACAAATATGCAACATTCATGTTGTAGACTTGCAGTCAACAACATATGCAAATTTTGAAACCCTAGTTCCCCAAATTAAACCCAAATTTTGAAACCCTAGTTCCCCAAATTAAACCCAAATTTTGAAACTCTAGTTCCCCAAATTAAACCCAAATTTTGAAACCCTAGTTCCCCAAATTAAACCCAAATTTTGAAACTCTAGTTCCCCAAATTAAACAAAAATTTCGAAATGAAGAACCCTAATGAAGAAAAAAGAAAAGATTCAAACGATAATGTGCAAGCAAATACAAGATCTACTACAAAAAAAGGAGAACAAGAGGGCAAAAAGGTTAGATACCAAATTTCATTGATAGTTTCACAATTTTGATATATTAGGATTTTCATTTTATGAAAAATTGGTTAAAGTGTGTTGAATGTATTCACTGCAACATGACTGTTGCATCGAATATACTTGGATTTTCATTTGCATTGTCACTTACCACTGCAATATGGATGTTACACTGTCAAATCCCAATGCAACATGGATGTTGCAGTGTCGAATCCCACTTTAACATGAGTATTTTGGGTCGAATGCAACATGAGTGTTGTTTGAGGTTTAAATTGGTGATGTTTGTTTGAGTTTTGAGGCATGTTTTCTACTGAAACATCCATGTTGCAGTAAAAAAAGCACATTGCAACATTCATGTTGTAGGCAACATTCATGTTGCAGTCGTAATAGGTTGAAACAAGCTACTAATTAATTAGTTTTCTTTCAGGTTACGCAGCAAGGGAAGGCTGCTAAATCTAAGTTGAGCCTTCCGAAACAAACTAAAGATGCAACTACCTCAACGAGCGAAAACTCAAAAACGAAAGGCAAAGAAAAGATAGAGGAGAAAGGTAAAGAAAATTTGGTGAAAAGCGAGTTGTTGAATTATAGGTCCAGTTTAATGTCAATGATTGAGGTTATGGACTTGATTAGAGCCGATATAACGGAAGTGCATAAGGAAAAAATGATGGATACACCGTTTGCAAATCTTTTTAGTGTCTTTATTGAAAATAAGGTGAATGTTAAGACCACAATAAAAGCAAATATTGATGTTTGGTTAGTTTTGAAGACATACTCGGGAGTAGATGATGGGTTTAGTGTTGGGGGTAAGATTGTTAGATTTACCCCGGAAGATGTTGCATTGATTTTTGGGTTACCTTTCGTAGGGGAAACTGTGGTGGTGTATCCAAAAAATGTAGGAAAGAGTAACTTGTCAGAGTTTATGAAGACCTACTTTGGAGGAGAGGACGAAATCAAATTGTTAGGAGTAAAGAGTGAGATTACAAGTGTTGTGAAGAAGATTGGGATGGAAGATGATTTTGTGAGGTTGATGTCCCTATACTTGACTTCGATAATCTTCTTTCCGAACCTAACAAGAATCAATTGGTCTTTTATTCCTCATATTGAAGATTTGAATGGGATAAGAAGAATCTCATGGCCAAAAGTAGTCCATGCGGAGTTGATGGACCAGATAAGACGTAAAAGCGACAAGCTCTCGACGGTTTCTGGTTGTGTTGTTGCACTTTTGGTAGGTTTCGTTTTATTTTGCAAATGAATTTTGTTTCTAATACAATCCTTTTTGCTAATACTTTTGTTTCAAATTGCAGTATTGGTTGTGTGAGCATACAAAGATAATCACACCAATAAATGGATTTGAATATGCTGAGCCTAGAGTTTGTAGGTGGAGCTTGGACGAACTTAGAGAAGCCTTGGAGAAGTGTCCTCCTCTAAAAGAGATGGATCCATAAAATGAAAGTGTCAAGGTTATCCACTGCAACACTGTAACATGGTCAAATACCACTGCAACATGGATGTTGCACTGTAAACTCACACTGCACTGTTACATTGACATCAAATAAATGAGATTGCATGTTAGTTTTGAATCTTAATTGTGTTTTTTGTGCATCATTTTCAGGTATTAGTTGAATTGGGCACTAAATCAAGCAAGGAGGAAAAGTTGTTAGATCTCAACTTCAAAGTTGAAAGAGAAGTTATTTCAAATGAAGAAGCCATGCAAATTGAAAATGAAAATATGAAAAGGTTAATTGATGAATTGAGAGATAATCAGAAGAAGGACAAGGAAGAGATCGAAAATCTCAAGAAGGAGGTCCAAATTTTGGATGAGGAGAATAAGAGGTTGAAGGAGGAGAAGCAATTAGAGATTGTGCGGCACGATGATAGTGTTGTGCAAACTGAAGAAGAAAATCAAATTGGCAAGAAAGGGCCGAAAACAAAAAAGAATGAAGAAATAGGTTCATTGGTCAAAAGGGTAAAGAAAAGAACAATATTGGAAACAAGAAAGGAGAAAAAATCCAAGGACGGTGATAACAAGAGCTCCAAAAAGAGGAGAAAGGCTGAGAAGAAAGAAGTAGATGCCATACCTATAACTGTGGATGAGTGGCCTACTCCAATAGTGGACCCAATGTCATTAAAAATGCCTGGTGTCACTACAAGCATGGAATGACCTTATTTGGAGAAAAATGAGAAAAAATTAGTTGAGCAATTTTTCAAGAATGCAAAACCAGAGTAAGTAACAAAGCTTAAAAATTACTGCTTTTGTTGATGTGTTATCTTAGTTCGTGCAACACTTAATAAACTATTTTTCTTTCCTTTTTGTTTATTTCGCAGTACTATAGCGTGGGAAGATGAGTGGAAAGAGTTAACACTCAGTGCATCGATGGTTATGGACCTTATGTTGGGGAGATTCGTAGATAGTCAGGTAATGATAACAATTATAGCTTGAATATGATTAAGCTTAGTAGCAAACATATAGATGAGTTTTGTTTTGCACTGGATATCCCAATGCAACATGAATGTTGCTCTGTTATCTCGCATGGCAACATGGATGTTGCATTGTTACAATGACATAAAATAAATGAGATTAATATGATTATTAGATGTTAATAATTCTTAGTTTTTCTCTGCAGATCATTAATTGGTATGGTCGATATTTGCAAAGAAATGTCAAGGGAGCTGAAAAAGAGACATTTTTCTTCGATTCTTGTATTTGGGTAAAGTTTGAACTTGTACCTTATTTTATTCTCCGCAAATATTATTTTACAAGGTGATAAATGTAAAAATGATAGTTTACCTATGAAATGAACGATAAAACTCAAAACGTAAGTAAACTAAAACTTGATTTTACGTGCCTAATTTATCAAAGATTTCTACTCTCAATTCTATCGAAATAGAGTGGAGTAACATGATTCGTTCTACTCCTAGTCCTTCCGCATGCTGTGTTCTCTACGTATAAGTAATCTTAACTAAAGTCTAATGAGAGATTTACGAATGATAACTAGACTACGATGCAACTACCCACAAGATGCAACTAGTCGACTATTTGAACAACTATGAGAATACTACGTCGATTCTATGATAAGGAGTTAGAGGGGGATTGATTCCACCTTAGCTCAACTTAATCCACTAACAACGAATCGTCGTAATCTGAATTGAATTGAGCTTGCTTAACAATGGGTTACTCCTAATCCCTAATTACACATGGCATTTCTACCAATTCATAACTAGCATGTAAACGATTACACCCATTCTCATGGTGAACTAATCATTTCTAGAGTGGAAAATAAATTACAACGACTCTACGATAATCGGAATCAAGCTTTCATCAAGGCTTCTCAACCCCCTCTAATGGAGGCTTAGCCGAGAATCATCACGCTATCATTCCCAATGGAATTCGAACAAGACATTATATAAAGATTGAAACTTTGCTTATTTAAACTCAATTCAAAACTACTCATGCAATAATTGAATTAAACTAATAATGACAAATAATTGAATCTAAGAATTTAACTAAATAAGTAAATGGAACATGAAACTAGATTACCAAGAACACTATTTTATTAATCTAATGAATAATAAAACAATGATTCAAATACTAAATTAATAATCTACTTTGTTCTAAAGTAATTAATTAAACATGAAACTAGATCTAAAACAAGATATGAAAAACTAATTAATTAACTAATTGAAATTCTAAAACTAAGTTCTAAAACTAATTAATGGAGGCTAACTAATCTAGGTCTAACTATCTACCATTAACAAAGAGTCAAGCTCTTGTTTTTATACTTTCAGATCCAAAAATCGTGCATGGGCTTGGAGCCATGTTTTGGGTCAGAGAATCAGGCCCAAAATCCAATTCTTTCAGTCCAAAAAGGCCTCTTCAGCTGCAGTTGGCTTCAATAGACTTTTCGTCCACTTCTGCTCCTCTGATTAGGTCAAGGCTTAGACCATTGGAAAGCTCTTTCCGAGTCGGTCGTTTTGACATAAGGTAGGCCTAATTCGAGGTCTGAGTCCAAAGATACGGCCTTCGGAAGTTCTGCTGACTTTGAGTGATGTTTCTGCCCGCGTCGACTTTTCAGCTTTTGACCGGGCTTTAGAAAGGCTTTGTCTTCTTGAATCTTGGTCTTTAATCACAGAACTCCTTAGCAACCGACCTTTGCTCCTTTATCTCGCTAAAGTGGCACATTTCTGCACATAATGGACTTTGAAGCCCGAATGCATAAAACACGTAATCGTCGATAAACTCTTAATTATTACTCACATAATTAGTCTAAAAATATGACTATTCTGGGGGTTAAAACTACAGTTTTGGGCTCTTATCAAACCACCCCAAACAGCATTTTGCTTGTCCTCAAGCAAAGATGATAAATTAGAATAAGTGACCAAAAATGGAGTTCTATCTACTCTCGTTTATTTGAGTCGCGATTGCATTGACCATATGCAACAAGGCCTTCAACCACTAGGAATTCCCTAGTGGACGAGTTATAGCCTCGTGAGAGTTTTCCAGTGAAGGTACTCACAAACTTCATCTATACTACAACGACTAAGAAATAAAACTATTGTTTCCTTATTCATGCTCTAAATTAACTATACCTCTCACTAGCAATGCATATAGAGTAATCAAGTCAAAACCTAAGCTAATATATGCATAATAATCAATCATCTACAATAAACATATATACAATGAGTAATTCTATGAAATGCCTAGCATGTTCGTTTCTGAAAACTCGGAATAGCGTCCTTAAGTAGGTCCTCACACAAATGTCAAGACAACACTCTGATTTTTCCACTCAAGTTTCGCTACTCCAGTGTGCAATGGGCACACTTTACCTTACAATCTCAATGACAACAAGGAAGCCGAAGTCGATTAAACACATCTGCGACTTACTATCACACTAACCTATTCCTAATTGAGCTAGAGGTCTTTATTAGGTGTTGCGGGGATTAGGAGATGGTTTAAGAAGGAAGGAAATGGATATTCAAAAAGGACAAGTCTGAGATAATAGAGTCTTCATATTATGTAACTAGAGAAAACCTTGTTATTTACTTTTTCTTCTACACTTTGTTTCCATCCTTAGCCATATTTTTCTTTTTCTTTTCTTTGGCTTTTGACTCCCTTTTATTCTATTTTTGGAGTTTTTATTTATTTTTATTTTTTTTTCTTTCCTTTGGATGGAAACTTCTTTTCTTTATTTTCTGAAGCAATTAACTAACTTTTTTTTACACAGGTTTTTCTCTTCTTCTTTCTTCCTCATTCTATTCTCAGACTTATCTAAATTGGGTAGGTTGAATTTTTAATTTTTTTTTGTTTTGTAACAGGGTAAAGGATTTGTAGTTTATGAAAGGCTAAAGAAAGGGTCAGAGGGGCGACTAGCGGAAAATAATTCATAGGTTTGAATTTCTGGCTATATCGATCCAAAGAGGGCCTAAATTCTCGCTTAGGATATGACATAGTGATCAAGCAAGTGGACGTGTGATATCTCTATCCGGATTTTACTTCTCCCTTGTGTCATTTCTCAAATATTTCGCATCATATAAGGCTTTAGGCTATATTCTCACAGGATTTGTAGAATAAGTACTCTAGCCTAGATTTCAGAAACTTACTGCTAACAATCATAGATACTCATATAATCTATTTATAGATAGATGCAAAGATTATTACCTACATATTAACCTAAGTTTCTAAAAATTATTCTAATGCGAAAGCTATGTGAGACTTCTAGATTATTAAGAGCATAGAGAAGGAAAACAATACCAATATTCCTAAGTGTATAGTATGAACTTATTTATTTATATTTTTGAATTTTTGAAATTTTAACTAAAAAACAAGTGCATATTATACCTATCTATATCCTAACAGATGCCTTAATTACACGTGTTTCTATCCCCCAAACAAGAAGCATGCTTTGTCCTCAAGGCAGTTAAATAAAGAGGGTAGAAAAAAATACCATAGAAACGCGTGAAATTCTGGAACATCTACAAAACAAGGTTAAAACATACTAATATAAAAACTGACGCAACTCTATAAGAGTTCCACCCATTATGGGGTTAACAAGAATCAAATTGCTTGGGACATAAGCAGACACTAACTAGAATTACAACTTACCTTATCTCCCGCTTTATTCATCATCCTGCTCATCCTCTTCTTCTATAAAGAAGTGAGGTTCCTTCGCGTCCTGCCATGCCATGATAATTTGCCAGGCTTCCCGCCATTTATCATCTATTATTGCTAACCTATTAAAGCCACTTGGTGCGACGGGGTGTAGGGTGCAACCCGTGAGGTTGTATCCTCCACCCTTGCCAAGTCATTACGGAAAAGATCGAATAATACTATTGGTGGGTCGTGCGATTAATGTCGGCCGTAATCCAATCCGTGAAATGTGTACAAAAATAGGAAAGAAACATAGCATAATCACGGAAAATTAGAATAGGCATAAGAAGGTACTTATGCGTCATGCTATGGGCTCGAGCTAAACTAGACATCAAGGTTCTGGGAAGGTCATGGCACATACGTCCCGTGGCTAAAGCAAGGAAGACGCTGCAAGTGGCATCATTCACAAAAGAAAAACGCCATTCCCCTAAAATGTTTAGCATGATCCAAAACATAACAGTTCCTATGTTCATGGACAGGCTACCAAAAGCGACGTTATAGTCCCCTTGGTCCTTGATACGGAAAATGCCTGCCCCATACGACTCATGCAAAAACTCATAAGTGTAGACATACATATTATCTACCCAATAGCACCATGGGTCTTGTATTTTAACGGGCATAGCAAGTCCAAGAACAAATGCTAGCAAGAACCTGGTAATTTCCATTAGTTCATCATCAATGTTGATGGAGAACACTTGTTCTCCATCTGGTCTCTCAAAGTAAATGCAGTTATCGTAAAAATAAGATGCTAGTGTTGGAGAATAAAGTTCAGCAGGTCTTACCATAAGCGGTTCCCAGCCTATGTATGTGATCACCTCGCGAAACCAAGCACCATAAGTAGTGCTTTGGAACAAATCTTAGAAAGACTGTTTCGATATTATTGTAGGAGATGTCATCTCAAAACGATGCTCTGGAACAGCTGCAAATGATCCGGGAACAACCCACAGAAAACTGGAAATTTTTGTGTTTACGGAGGTCAGGGCGCAGGTGCGCTCTGATGATTTTTGAGTTCCAGTGTTTGAGCGCGAGTCGTGCTTCACCTTTGAAGCGGTGCGCCTCGTGCAAAATTTCGACAAATGAGTAGGCGCGAGTCCTCTCCTGCAGCCCCCGAGGTGCGCCGATTCGATTAAATGAAAAATGAGACGAAACGTGGGAAACGTGGGGGTGAAAGGGGAGTGATGGAAGTTAGGTGTAGTGTGGGTTGTGAGTGTAGAATGAAAGAAGTTTATATAGGTTTTAAGTTGCTAAAACGGATCGGGAAGTTGCCAAAAATTTTTACGGCAGTTTCCGAAAATACTAAAATTTCCAAACCCGAAAACGGAAACAACTCATATTCTTGATTCTAAAACAACCCTAGTATCTTTTAGGTTGAATTTAGGATAGAATCTACCTATTTTATCGAGATTTCATCCTACCATGATGTTTATTCATAGATATGCCTAATCGGCCATATTCTCACCCTGACTCCAAAATAACTTCTAAAACCGCGGGTCATATAAAAGTCATGTTGGAATAGATAACACCACCCCCAAACAATTTGGGAAGGTGTGATCAATATTAAACAACCACGCACAATGAAAATAACGACATTATATTAATATTGGCATTAAATGCCCTTTTACTACAAAATCCAAATTACGGAATTAAAACTTACATTAAAATAACTAACAATAATAAAACTACAAATAAACATCGTCAAGTTATACTATCCCTAAACACGTCGGTACTGGTAGCGGAGGGCACACGCTCAGGAGATGGCTCCTGAGCTCCTGATGGGCCAGCACCATTTGTCTTTCGGCGACGACGCTCGTGTCTCGATGCTGTATCCTCAAAAGGAGAATCCCCGTGAGGTGGGAAGCATGCAAGCATATCAGCCCGGAACTGGCGCTGAGCTTCTAGCTCAGTCCTCATCTGTTCCCACCGCTCATCCTCTCACTGGGTACGGATCTCGAAGTTATGGTGGATAGTAGCCTGTCGAGCCCGGAGGTCTTCACAGATAGTGTTGAGTGAACGCATGCCACGATGAATCACAGCCATGCGTTCTGCATCTGACCAACACCTCTCCAAGGCATCAACATCAAAACAAGTCAAGTCCTCCTCATCCTCCGAGTCATTCTCATTTCCACCATCCTCCTCGTCCTCTACCCTATCCGCAGGCAACCTCCAAACTCGTTGGACACAATCCTTATAAATACAAGGATTTCGGTGTAGGGTGAGGTAAATCCTATCAGACGTCGGAGCTGCTCTCAACTTCAGCATGATCTTGGTTATCAAAATAGGAAGAGGAGCAATAGACTTCCCTACTCCCCTAATCATGTTAAGCAAAAACTCCAAGATATAGAACTCGTACTTCTGCTCCTGGAGTATCCATAAAATGTGGAGGCAGTTCAGACCGATGTCGCTGACCTTCTCCTTCCCTAGGACGTTCTGACCAATCCACTGAGCTGCAGCCAGCTGGTTGGTTTTGAGGGATGCCTGGCGAACACAATGCGAGCTCACATTGTAGTTCCCTTCGGTAACTGTCACGTTCATCAACGGCTCGACCCCATTATATTGGGACTCTTGTAATGTGGCATCCAGATGGATTTTAGGCGGAATGCCTAGAATCTCAGCCAACAACCCAGCAGTTACTTCCTTCCTCCTCTTCGCCACCGTAACAAAAATTCTACTCCCCTCCAACTCCCTCGTGTTGTAAAACCGTCAGACTAAGTCTTCGTGGTAAAAGGCTTCGGTCGAGTACCACAAGCTATTCCAGTCTTTACTAATCATTTCGCCACCGTAAAACGGCGCGAAGTGGTCACCAGTAAATGCTTGCTCCGGCAAAATTCGACGTTGTTGAGCCATTGGAGTTTGAACTGATTTGGGGTTTGTAGAAGGTGTAGGAAGCAATGAGGAACAACCTCACTGGAATAACAATGGTGGTGGTGCGGTGGTGGATCGGCAGTTCAATTTTTTTTATTTTTCGGTGGTTTTTGATGATTTAAATTGGTGGAGGTGGTGGTGGAAAGATTTTAGAGAAGATTGGAAGTTGATTTGAACTGTGGGCGTGGGTTAGTTTGGTTTTCTTTTTAATTTTATTTTTTAGGTTTGGGTTTGAAGCTTTGTGGTCGTTAATGGCGGTTTGGAAGTGAAAACGCTTGTTGTCTAAAAGGTAAAGGCCTTGTCAGTGCGGCTTGCCGGTCTTGCTGCGTTGGGCCCAAGCCCAAATCGAATTTTTCGATTTTTAGCACGACTTCAAACTAATATTGCCGTTTCGTTACCAGTCCGATTTTTGCGAATGAGATATGGAAATGATTAGGAGAGAATTTCCAATCCAATAATCCATAAAACACTCTATTCTGACTGTGGATGACATATAAGATAGTGGAAAACACCTCGAAGTGCATGCATGACGTACGTTATGCTGACGAATGAACTCTAAATTCATAGATTATGTCAACCTGAATTGAAATACAATTAAACGGCCTAAGCAACTCTGATGGGACATAAAACATTCTAGGACGGAAACACGAACACCCCACCCCCAAACAAATGTTTACAACAGAGTTTAGAAAATTTGTTTTTAAAGTGGGTCTTTTAAAGTCAGATTCCCAAGACTTCCTAGATTACTATGTTTATTATTTAATATTTTTTTACTTTTATAAGGAAAAATAATAAGCAATAAGGACATAATTCACTCCATAGAGAAACATGACTCAAAAATCCGAGAAAACATGCAAGAGTGGAAAACGTGAATTATGTTAAACATGGACTTAGGATCCGGTACTTACAGCCACACACTCCATAGGGAAGGCCCAATTACCTTAATGGTGCACTCACCAATATATGGAAATGAAAGGAAATGCACCAAACACAAAAGTTGAGTCGTTTATAGTCAGATACTCGAGACTTTATCTAAACATATGTATGAACATGCAGTTTATCATATATCAACAACCGAAATAGTTGGGGATCATTCCATAAATAAATATCACAGAAAACGTATCCAAACACAATCAAGCACCAAGATTTCCTATGACGCAACCTAGTGAACTGAAAGCGAAGTCGGATAGACCTGTAACGTAACCTAGCATGCACCTTCTTTTTCATCTTTGAACGAGAGGGTGTCCTAGTGAATAAGTGTGGAAAAGTGAATGGTTGTGGAAAATATGGTGGATATGGATAAGTTGTAGAAGGAACGCATGTAAACAATGAGGATGTGGGTTTAGCACAAAACTCATTCATGGTGTAGGTAGGGCCTGTCTTAAGTCTGAAAATGAAGGTGTCAAATGGTTTGTCCTTCTGAAGTATTTGTTTACTAGGTGGATTTAAAAAATTATGAAGTACAGGAGAAACAAAAGGATCGAATGCAAACTCGAGATTCTTTTGAAAGGGTGGAAGGAGGGGAGTCGAGGTGGATGTTGTGCAAAGTAGTTCTTGATAGGGTGAATCATCACCTGCTCTAAGAAACTCATTGAATTCTTCATCTAGATTGGTCATATCCACATTACTATGGTAGTCCTCTATATCTTTGAGAAAGTCAACTATTTTGTCCTCATCCATAATATGTGTATCGACTAGTGTAGGGATGAAAATGTTGGAGTCTGAACTTCCAAAGGAAAGAAATTTGGGCATATGATTATCAGGGAACGTGTTGTTGAAATAATCTCGAGCGAAGCTCTCGATCATGCTAACCTCTCCATCTATAGACGAATCGGGTAAATGTGTCTTTGTTTTAAAAACATTTACTTCAACAGCAAGATGGCCAAAGGACATGGACATCGAACCATCGCGGCAATTAATGAGCGCATTGGCAGTTGCCAGGAAAGGACGCCCTAAGATGATCGGGACCAGTCGTTAAGCGACTTCTACGTGACGAGGATGACAAAATCAGCCGGATAGTAGAAATCCTGAATTTTTATCAGCACATTTTCGACCACACCCTTAGGATACTTAATAGACCGATCAGCTAATTGCAACGTCATTTTAGTGGGTTGCATCTCGTTTAGACCTATTTGTCTATACAAATAAAACGGGAGTAAGTTAACACTAGCCCCCCAGGTCTAATAACACGGTCGTCATATAGGAATCTCATAAGGTGCATTGTAGAGTAGGACGACCAGGGTCCTTGTACTTAACAATTCCATTATGTTCAGATAGAGTTGGGAATTGTTCTGTTAAAAAGGCGTCTTTTGGTATATTGGTCTTACGCCTAGTTGTACATAACTCCTTAAGAAACTTAGCATGGTGTGGTAGCTTTTTAATAGCTTCGAGGAAGGGAAGGTTTATAGTTATATTCTTGAAAACGTCCCTAATCTCCTCATAATTTGTATCCCTAGTTAACATGGCTAATTTTTGTGGAAACGGTGGTTTCTATCTATATTTAGCAATGGTATCACTTGGATGTTTAACCTTGGCTTTCTGTTTCTTAAGTTGTGTTGTAACTGGTACCTCTACAGTGGTAGGCTCTTCAGTTTCTATTTCGGTATCTAGTAAAATAGCAGGTGTAGGGGCTACTGGTGGGGTAACTATAGGCATAGTTACTTTGTTATCAACCACTCTGGCAGAACGGATAGTGGTGATGGCATTTAGCTCACCTACATTTTCATATTCATTACTAGTATTATCGGTTACCTCAAAGGCTGTGTTTGTTGTTTTAGGATTAGGTATTATTGGACACGGAAACACACCTTTGGGTTGGGCTTTATCTTGGGCCAACCGTTGCCGGCTTAAATTATTAACGGATTGTAGAAGCTATTGGTTAGATTGAGCCATGGTTTGGAAAAGTTTTTGGCTCACTTGTATGAAGGTGTCAAGACGATCCGGTTGTGTGGGTGCAGTAGTCACGGGTGGTGTGACTGGAACTATCTCGCGTGAATTATTTATGGGCGGATTTTGATAGTTATTATTTACCGGAACGATACCTCTATTAACATTATAATTATTATAACTACCTTGACCTTGTGCTTGACCTTGTCGAGATTGCACTTGGTTGTTATAATTATTATAATTACCCTGACCCTGTCCTTGTCGTGGTGGAGCTTGGATAAAACTGTGCGTTGGCCTAACATATTGATTATTGTACCCGGGAGGTGTGATGTGTTGGTTATTTCTCCAACCGAAGTTGGGATTTTGTCTCCAAGGGGCGTTAGGTTCACTATTAATGGAACAAGCCTGTTCATAGGCTATAGGGCCGATGGAAGTTGGGATGCTTTCGGGGGCTCCAAATGAAACTACATGGATTTGAATTTACATTCATGACGGGGATAGGCTTTTGTTGAATAGAAATGGCCTCTACCTTTTTAGTGAGTGATTCGATTAGAGTTTTAAGCTTCGGGATCGTGTTTAATTTCAAACATACCAAATGGCCTTAATCGTATTAGAAGAACTAGCGGCGAGCGTGGATATCGTCACTACCCCCCCCAGTTCTTATTTCGCTTAGTTTGATCCTCTAAAATTTATAAGCCTCGAGGCTCCTTTACTTAAGAAACTACCCCATTCATTATGTCAAGGACTTCTATGGTGGTGTAGAAGTCCTTTGAAAAGGCACGAACTAACGTGTCTTTCGCTAGGTTATGATGTGGACACTCTAAAAGGAGATCGGTGAAACGATTCCAAGCCTCTGAAAACGATTCATGAGGATTTTGTCGAAAGAAATGAATCTTGGAAAACATCTCATCCGTCTTTAGGGGTGGGTAAAAATGTTCCATAAACAAATTGAACAAGTTTAGCCCACGAGTCCACGTAATTAGGTGCTTGGGCGTTAACCAAGACGCCCTTATCGGCTAAGGTGAAAGGGAATACCCTCAGTTTAATTTGTTCTGCACCAACCGTAGGATGGTGGAATGTTGTTAGGACTTGTGCAATCGTACGCATGTGCTGATAAGGTTTTTCATGGTCTAAACCATGAAAAACGGGTAACAAATTAAATATGTTTGGGGGGATTCGAAAATCCCCCACTGGGTCTGCTAGAACGATGCAAGATTTGGGGCTATCGCTCAAGGCTTTGTAGAAGTCAGAGAGAGGAGTCTATCCTTCTTCAGGCATATTATCAGGTGGTGTGTGTGAAATAGTAGCTAGAGGTGTAGTGAGTGGTATACTAGATAGGCGTGCTTGTTGATGTTGATGTGTAATTATGTTAGGTGTTTTTGTTCGACCAGACCTTAATCTCATATAAGTTTAAGACCAAACTTAACTAAACACGTCAACACTCTAAACAATCCTGATATACTAGTATAAACCTCTAACAGGAGATGCGAGGTGTGGAAGAAAGGAATACTTGATTGCGTCCTTGCTTCGCTTATGAATAGCGTCTTGTTTACGCGTGTTCGATTGTATATAACAAGTTAGAACAAAAAAAAACTTGAAAAATCGAGGTTCGAATCAAACCTCGTGGAAATCCGCAAAATTCAGCTTCGAGTGCGGTCGCTCAACTTAACTTCGAAGTTCAGATGTTTTAGCGCTGGGCGGCTTCGGTTTGGGCTGGTCGCTCATCTTCCAAAGAACTTGAGCGTCGCGTTCCTTTAAGCCAGTGCCTCCGTGCAATTTTTTTTTTTTCGAGGAAGTTTAATGCTTTGAAAAGACAACCCGCAGTTAGAATCGAACAAGGGTGGGTGGGTGAAATGGGACTTTAAAAAGAGTACTTATACTACGAAAACAATGCGAAAGTGAAACTAAGATGGCAGCGGCGCCATTTGATAAATGTAAAAATGATAGTTTACCTACGAAATGAACGATAAAACTCAAAACGTAAGTAAACTAAAACTTATACGTGCCTATATTTATCAAAGATTTCTACTCTCAATCCTATGAGATATAGTGGAGTAGATGATTCGTTCCACTCCTAGTCCTTCCGCATGCTGTGTTCTCTACGTATAAGTAATCTTAACTAAAGCCTAATGAGAGATTTACGAATGATAACTAGACTACGATACAACTACCCACAAGATGAAACTAGTCGACTATTTGAACAACTATGGGAATACTACGTCGATTCTATGATAAGGAGTTAGAGGGGGATTGATTCCACCTTAGCTCAACTTAATCCACTAACGACGAATCGTCATAATCCGAATTGAATCGCCCAGTCGCAATAATCTGTTACTCCTAATCCCTAATTACACATGGCATTTCTACCAATTCATAACTAGCATGTGAACGATTACACCCATTCTCATGGTGAACTAATCATTTCTAGAGTGGAAAGGAAATTACTTAATTTAACTCTACGATAATCGGAATCAAGCTTTCATCAAGGCTTCTCAACCCCCTCTAATGGAGGCTTAGCCGAGAATCATCACGCTATCATTCCCAATGGAATTCGAACAAGACATTATATAAAGATTGAAACTTTGCTTGTTTAAACTCAATTCAAAACTACTCATGCAATAATTGAATTAAACTAATAATGACAAATAATTGAATCTAAGAATTTAACTAAATAAGTAAATAGAACATAAAACTAGATTACCAAGAACACTATTTTATTAATCTAATGAATAATAAAACAATAATTCAAATACTAAATTAATAATCTACTTTGTTCTAAAGTAATTAATTAAACATGAAACTAGATCTAAAACAAGATATGAAAAACTAATTAATTAACTAATTGAAATTCTAAAACTAAGTTCTAAAACTAATTAATGGAGGCTAACTAATCTAGGTCTAACTATCTACCATTAACAAAGAGTCAAGCTCTTGTTTTTATACTTTTAGATCCAAAAATCGTGCATGGGCTTGGAGCCATGTTTTGGGCCAGAGAATCAGGCCCAAAACCCAATTCTTTCAGTCCAAAAAGGCATCTTCAGCTGCAGTTGGCTTTAACAGATTTTTCGTCTACTTTTGCTAGTCTTATTGGGTCAAGGCTTAGACCGTTGGAAAGATTTTTCTGAGCCGGTCGTTTTGACATAAGGTAGGCCCAATTCCGAGGTCTGAGTCCAAAGATACGGCCTTCGGAAGTTCTACTGACTTTGAGTTCTGTTTCTGCCCGTGTCGACTTTTCAGCTTTTGACCGGGCTTTAGAAAGGCTTTGTCTTCTTGAATCTTGGCCTTTAATCATAGAACTCCTTAGCAACCGACCTTTGCTCCTTTATCTCGCTAAAGTGGCACATTTCTGCATATAATGGACTTTGAAGCCTAAAATGCATAAAAACACGTAATCAGTATTAATTCTTAATTATTACTCACATAATTGGTCTAAAAGTATGACTGTTACAGGGTTAAAACTACAGTTTTGGGCTCTTATCACAAGGAATACGTCTAACTTTATACTTTCATTTGTATTCAAGACCTATGTAAGGGACAATCTCACTGCAAGCGTGGAAACACACTTAACTTCCGAGATAGAATCTTTGGGCGACGACGTCACCTTATACTTTTTCCCCATGATTCATGGAAAGTACAAGAATGACAAAGTGGGAAATCATTGGACTCTACTCGTTTATAACACAATCTCAAACAAATGGACTCACTACAATTCAATGGTTCCAAGAAACAGTAAAGAAGGCATTTGGTTCCAAGATGCGGAACAATTGGTTAGTTGATCTTAAATTTTGAAATTAAAAGTTGAATTATGTTATCTAGTATCTAAATGATTGATTTCACTTATATTGCAGCAAATCCGTGTGACGCAAGCGATCAGTGACAAAAGGAGTATGGAAGGCATAAAATTAAAAAACCCCAAGGCAACGATAAAGTTAGCAGTTTGCACACAACAAGATCTAGAGTCGTAAGTGACTTATGAATTACTCGGCTCACTTTTGTTGTTAAATTTTGATGTAGAGTCGTAAGAGAAAGGCTACTTGTGCCCCGGAGTAATGTGAGTTTTACCTGTTAGTTTTTTGGTTTGGCATACAGAGAGATCCAGATCTGAGTTGGTGGATTGGAGATTGTTCTTGGGTTTTTCTGTGCTATTAGAGCATTCCCAAGGATTTTCATCTCCTTCTGAGTGAAATGTAACTTTTGAGTGTGAGCAGCTTGTTCTTGGTATCTCTTGTTTTGTTATGATGGTCAAATTTATTACTTAAGTTATTGGATCTTTGATCCTAAAGTCCTAATATATTATATTTATTTCTAATGTTGTGTTCAATGCAATTGTTAATTTGTAAATTGAGAGCGTGTCGTGGTGTTTATTTGTGTATATTAGTTGTGGATGTGTTCATGGGTGGATTTATGTTTTCTACTGTGTCTTCATGTGTGTTTCTTAATGGCCGACCCTTTGTATACGGTATACCAAAGCTTAGTTTGGTGGCATGGAATCTGCATATTTAAATGTGATTTTCTTTGCGCATCTTTCGATGGTTTCTCTGAAAATGTGTGGGGTGGTTGATGCTTGCTAGAATTTATTGTTATAATCTTCTCGGCTTACTTTTGTTGTTAAATTTTGATGTAGAGTCGTAAGAGAATGTGCCTTGGAGTAGTATGAATGTTGCACTAACTGTTCTTAATTTTTTATGTGGCAGGGCTTATTACGACTCTACGTGTGTCTCTTCATGGAAACTTTGGTAGCCAAGGAACAAATGCCACATGCAGTAGAAAAGGAAGCTATGCATTGGAACCGGGCGTCCAAGGCATACAAAATTTTGTCTGATAAACCATATTGTTGGGTGCCGAAACCTTAATGCAACATGAATGTTGCACTGTTAACTCGTAGTTATTTTGGTCTTGTTGTTAGCTAGCTAGCATCGTAGTTATTCGGGTCGTGGCCGAAGTGTCCTCTGTCTACACATTTTATGTAAAATTTCTTATTAGTGCTATCAGTTTGATGTGCAACATTTTAAGGAGACTACTATCTTGAATTGCTATCAGTATTTTTTTTTTGGTTTGGAATGAACCCCAATAAAGATTTGACATGAAGTAATTTCCAGATGACTTGTTATTGCTTTGATGTGTAAATGAGCTGTTGCTTAAATAGAGAATTAGTGTGAACTATATGAAGTGTGGCAATACTTGAATCAGGTTATGTTTCAATATTTCAGATGAGAAAGAAGCAAAAAAAGAGTTTGAGAAATGGCAGAAAAGGTTGATAGACGGAGAGAAAGAGACAGGATCTAATAATGTAATCTTTTTTCCCATTTTTCTTGCTTATAGACTTTGAGAGGTCAGGTCCGCTAATATACCATGCAAGCTCCTGACTCCTCTTCTGCTTCACTGAAGGTGAATGTATTCTTCTCTTGCGGTCTCTCTCTATAGCTCAAGGCAGTATGGAAATTGCTCCTTTACTGCTCACTTGCTTTAACCTTGGATTTGTTGCAGTCGAGCCTTTCTTTACATAACTAATCACTGTTCTTCTAGTGGTTCATCGGGACCTTCAGAGTCAGTCTATATAGTATCCAAGCTCTGTTAAGGCTTGACAGCTTTACTATTATTCTGATCTAATATTTTGTCCAGACTAAAATTCTCCGTACCTATATCAAGCTCCTCAGAGTCTGAACTTTTTTTTTGATGGAATGAGTCTGAACTCTTCTCCTTAGCATTATTATTATTATTATTATTATTAAACATTGACATCAAACATTAAAATCCACAATTCAATCAGATTAAACACTTGAAACATTTAAGTAAAGAATCTACTCAAAACATTAAGGTTAATTTAAATCCAAGTTGACAAAATATGGGAGAACTGCCATCATTTCTATAGGTTGACAAAATATGGGAGAACTGCCAGCATTTCTATAGGTTTAACAAATTGGGGCTCACGCATGGTTCTTGTGCAATATCCCACTGCAACGTGGATGTTGCACTCTCAACTCCGACTGCAACATGAATGTTGCACTGTCAATTATGACTGTAACATGAATGTTGCACTCTCAAATTCTACTGCAAGTCTGCAACAACTGCAACATTAATCATTTCACAGACAAATGAAAAATAAAAACAAACCGACCTAGTGAATAATCTCAAATGAGTATCAATATTCAATAAAAGTATACAATAAGTATCAATTTCTCATTAACAAATGTCAGATGGCCAAACTTAAAAATCTCAATTAAAATAACAAAAGAAATATGGTTTGCCGAGAACATCAAAACTAATCATAGACTAACGAATCACACCTGTGATTTCAATTCTTTTCTTCTTGGGTCTACCAGGACCAATCTTCGAACTACACAGATAAACCGCAGGAGAATCAGGCATATGTCTTAGCATAGAACCATTTGGAACTGGCTTGATAGAATGTGAGTAGCATTGCCTAAATGCGATCACCGTATATCCTTCATCAATGTAGCCATAAAAGGAATCATCCTTACTACCAATACAGGCGATAGCATGGATGCAAGGGAACTTATCGATTCGCCAATAGTTACAAGTTCATGTTCTATTCATCAAATCAACTGAATGAATAACGTCGCTATGAACTAGAAACTGATTTTCATTGGATCTAACCACCATCAAAGTCCTTGCAGCTTCAACCTTGCTAGCCAATACTATCTCCATTTTTGGACATAAAACAGAATTCCATTTCATAGACTCCTCCAATCTATTCCAACTCATTTCCATCATCTTTTCCATGATTCCAAAAAGCATAGGAGTAATAGGCAGGAAGCGTTCTTTAGTGATCCATGCATTGAAACATTCAGCTAGTGTCGAGCACATCTCACCGTATCTAGCACCGCGAAAGTATGCATTTGCCCAATTTTCCAAGCTAATACTTGTCAAAAACCTTTGCACAGGAAGACCGCCATGTTTCTTCAACTTTTCAGCACAAGTCAACAATTCATGATGAGAAGCTGCATAAGCACAATCAGAAAATAGCTTCACAACATATTTCCCTCAACTTGTTATCTTTCCGTATAGCAGAACCAACATTGTTCTTCAAGTGCCAAAGACAATATGAATGAAATGACCCTGGAAACACAATTGGAATATTCTTAATAAGTCCAACATGCCGATCACTCAAAAATGTCAAAATTCTATCACTTGAAATAACAAGTTTCAACTGTTCTAGGACCTAAAACTAATTTGCATCAGTTTCAGTAACCACTATAGCAATAGCCAACGGAAAAATTCCTTCAAGAATAACAAAAAGAGAAAAGAGAAATAAAAATGGTTAGTCTAATATGCATTAACAAACATTATTACTAGGTAAGCTTTTCAATAACAATATAATACTATTTCATGTTTATATAGATAACAAATAATCAATGCTTATTCTTCAAAAAAGTTACCTTGATTTCCATTTTTGGCGGTTGCAGCTAACAAACATCCCTTATGCTTATTCTTCAAAAAAGTACCATCTAAGTACACCATAGGATGACAATGGTTAAAACCATAGCTGGAAGCCTCAAAACATATGAACATTCTTTCAAACTTTTTCGTAGAGTCAATATCCAGAATAACACGACTTCCAGGATTACTTTCTACGATTGCATTCTTCAACCATTTCAACTGATGAAAACACAGTCCATCTATACCATGAATCTTCTCCAAAGCTATTTTTTTAGCCATGTACGCATAATAATATGTAATGTTAAGCCCGTAGTCACTCTTCAACGTAGTAATCAAATCTATTGGCTTTACCAAAGGCAAACCGCGCACAATCTCTAAAATAAGATTTTCCACTAGCTTGCTCGACATCAAACAACTATTAACATCTTTATAGACGAATCCACAAGAGTGCTCAGAATGCATAGTTTTTATCACATAAGAGTCAAACTCAGAAACTGCATGTACACACCAAGAACAACCAGTACTCTCCTTCTTAGCACAATAAACGGTAACTCTTGATATCTATCACTTTTCGGTATAAAGATACAAAATCTTTATTTCGTTCAGAGTAGACTCAAGTCCTTACTCATGTCTGATAAGTGCTCAAAAAGTTCTATTTAACCCTTGATTATGCCTCTTGTTTAGCCATCTTAGTGGACTAATAGTGTTTATAAGTTGTGTTTTAAGATTATACAGGTGAAAAAGAGAGTTTTGTAGAATATTAGAGAAAAAGTGGTAAAATGGAGCAATTCGGACCATTAAAGATCATGAGATGCGACTTGGACCTATTTTAAAGCCTATTTGGAAGCCCAAGGCCAAAGGATTCGTTGCTTGGACTAATGCCCGCAAAAGAGGATAGAATGATGGAGCAAAATAGGGAAAATAGACTTCTGAGTCTGAGACTCAAGGATCGTGAGTCCAGACTCAATGCTCACGTCTGGGACGCATGGATCATGAGTCCAGATGCATTGCTTGAGTTTGAGACACATGGATCATGAGTCCAGACGCATGAAATGACACTGTAGCCAATTCCTTCTCAGTTTTGGAGACAAAGTTGGACTCTGAAAGAAGTCTATTTGTATTAAGAAACAAATGACGGTTTGGAATGCTTCTAGAGCTCATTGTAACCTTTATAAATAGAGGACCTAAGTGCCTCATGTAATTTGCTAATTCACTTATACTCTTGTCTCCAGAACTTGAGGCAGAGAGAGATTAATAATAAAAGATCGGTTTTAACTAGCTGAGTCTTAATAAATTAGACTTTCTAGTCTTATGTTCTTCGACTCTTCTTCTTCTCGTTCTTCGTGTTCTTCCTTCTATATGAAAGGCTAATCTTCTCCTTCAAGGGAGGAGATGAAGCCAGTGCTTAAGGTTTAATGATTCTTCTGGTTCATGGTGTTCTTCAATCAGGTTAGTTCTTTATATTTTTAGTTACTAATTGCATTGCCCAGACCAGGGGATGGAAGTCTTGATTAAGGTTTTTATTTATTGCATTCGAATATCATGCTAGTTTAAGGTTGTATTTATTGTAATTGAATATTTGTTAGTAACATGCTTTTATTTATTGCAATTGAATACAATGCTAGAATAGGGTTTTATTTATTGTAATTGAATATTATACTATTATTCTCTACTTTTCTTCGAGTTGTGTAGTGTTTTAGAGTAAGGGAAGTATTCCTTGTGTTTGCCTTAGATGGTGATTCATTGAATAGCTGCCTAAGCTCACAAAAAAGAAAAGAAGATACTAGTAACATGAACATAGGAACAACCTTAAGTAGAGTTATTTGTTAACAATGTTTCGTCCAAGAGGGCATCGACACTCGCTTGATTGCCTAATTGTAGTCTACTTGTGAGAACAACCATGAAGCAGAATGTCATAGATCAAAAGTATTGGTGGATTCTAATCTCTTGAATTCCCTCTCTTATAAATTCTCAATAGTTTAGTTTAGTTTAGTTTAGCATTAGAATCTAAAATATATAATAATAGTTTTTAATCTCTTAAACCCCCTTTCCAGTCCTGTCCTTCACATAATATACACTTAAAAGTGGAACGATACCCTACTCATCCTTTACTTATTGAGGGATAATTAGGTTTTGATACATTTCTGTTTTGTTCAACGACCATACACCATCTACATACACAAAAAGAAGAAGTGTCAACATCTTCTTGCGTTTAGTTAAGTAGGGATTCGAACCAACCTAAATTCTAGGACAACATACAACTTTCTAATGCTCTAAAAGGGGAAACTAGTGAGTAAGTTTAATATTGAATTACTAGCTAAGCTTGGTTTTGTTGTTTAAGCCCTAACGAGTGCAAAAAAATGTGAAAACACGAAAATGGTAGAAAAAGACTAAGAATTTTACAAGATATTTAAGAAGAAAGAAGTAGTGGAAGAATATAATACTCATACAAGAACTTATTATCTTATCTTAGTATAGGATTCCTACCGTCTCTAAGCTATTTTGAGTATATTATCAAACCCGAACCGGCTTGAGAGTCGATCCCTAACGAGATGAACTCATCTCTAAGTCCATTTCCCTAGCATAAGAAGTTGAACTAGACTTTCATCTCTGAAACTCCATGTCAACTTCTGGACTCATAAAACATAATCTTGTCAAATCTAGAAACAAGGAGTTAATTAAGGCTCGCGTGCGCGGCTATCTCAGGCATGGAAAGGAATTCGAATGCGAGCCTTTCTTCACTTCCAGGCCTCAAGTTTGGCTGGACACTAGGGGTAGTGTGTTATATGCGTCTTAGGTCTAGGCAGAGAATCCTACTACAAATAAATCTATACAAACTCTCACATGAGCATCATTAACCCTCCACCTTAGAGGATTTTAGCTCATGATCCTTGGGTTTATTTTTGTAAAATACAAACTAATAAGTAATAAAAAGAAGAAAGGAATGTAAAAACAGATTACCTAAGAAAGAAAGAAATTTTATTAGAAAGTACAAAGTGTTTCCACCATTAACATCTTACAAGCTTTCTTTTAAAAAAAAACAAAAACTCCCCTCCAAAAGATAAAGAATAGGAATTTAAATGGAACAAGAGTCACGGCAATCAATGTAGTGCATCCCCTCTTGTTTTGTTTTCTTCTCCATTTAAGAGAATTTTCATTTCCTCCCACGTGAAGCACCAATCCACATTTACTACCTTCTTACCCACACAATCCACAACAGAATGACACCTATCTTTTTTTTCACTATTAACACCTAATCTCATCTAACTTTATTAACTACATGTAAGGTGTCACTTTTCCACCAATTATTTGCACCTTTGTCTTGACTTGTATGATGACTCATCAAATCTTGTGGGCCGCATAGTGGGTCCTTGTGGAGTCCAGTGGTGGTCCGGTCTTTTGGTAATTTTATAACTTCCCACCTATGTGTAGAGTTCATCACACTGATCGTCTGAGCAGCTCACTTGTCGCATTCAGAGTCCTGGTTCAAGAGGTAGGAGCTTCGAAAGTTTGATGCTTCTGTGCGGATTTGTTAGGCTTCACATGGGCTTAATCGGAAAGCTTATGTACACTCATATTCTGTGTTTAAATGCTGGATTTATCATTATTTGTACGTTAGTTGCTCCAACCTATAAAAACACAAAAATGCAATTATTTCATGATTATTAAACACAAAATTAGCCGAAATATTATGTCTCTATGGGGTTTTATAGTACAGTTTTGGGTGCTTATCACATTTTCCCCAAATAGCACTTTGCTTGTCCTTAAGGAAAGAAGAGATATTAAAACAGATAAGTGGCCAAAACTGTGCATCTTAAACTAAATCTCATTTCGTAGAACGCGGTTGCATTGACCGTATGCAACATGACCTTAAACCACTATGAATTCCCTAGTGGACGAGTTTTAGCCTCGTGAGAGTTTTCCAGAGAAGAAACTCACAAACTTCATTTATATTACAACGACTCAGTAACAAAAGCTTGTTTCCTAAATTAACCCTCTCAGATATATATACATCTCCTTGGCGGGGAACGAGGACTAATTCCTTTGAAACTCAAGTTAATATGCATACAATAATTAAAATATCTACATATGAACATGCATACAATGAGCTTTACATTGAAAAGTACTAGCAGGGCCGTTTCTGGATCCTTTGAAGAGCGTACCTAAATGGGTTCTCACAGGTATGTGTCGAAACACAAATTCGCTCATAATTTTTCCACTTAGGTTTTGCTAACTCCAATGTGTAGTGGGCACACATTTCCTTACATACTCAATGACAGTCAGAGGAGCCGAGGTCGATCAATCACATCTACTACTTATTATCACACCATCCTACTCCTAATTGAGCTAGAGGTCTTTATTAGGTATTATGGGGCTTAGGTGGCAGTGTAGAAGAAAATGGAAATGGATAATCAAAAATGATAAATATGAGAGAATAGGGTCTTCAAGATATTTACACTCGAGAAATCCTTGTTTTCTTTTCCTGCTTCTACCTGAGTTTTCCAACCTTGCTCTTAAGCCTTGTACTTATTTCACACTCTAATTATATATATATATATATATTATTTTTAAGGCTTAAGAACATGATTCTATTTTCCTTTCCTAAAGCAAGTAACTAACTTTTATTTGGGACAAGTGTTTCTCTTTACTTTTCTACATTTCATCCTATTTCTCATACTCATACTCATCACTTAGGTAGGTTCTTTTATTTGGTTTAATAGATGGGTAAAGAATTTTTGGTGAAAGTGAAAGGTTTGATGAAAGGTTCAATGGAGTGACTAGCGGTAAAATTGGTAACAGGTAAGAATTTTTAGCAATGTCGATCCAAAGAAAGCCTAAATTCTCGCCTAGGGTTCGGGTGGTGATCAAGTAAGTAGACGCGTGATTTTCTCTATTCGGAAAAACTACTCGTCTGTGTCATTTCTCACAAATCACTCATATCGAGGCTTTTGGTTAGATTCTCACAGGATTGATAGTTTAAGTAGACTAACCGTGGGTTCAAGAAACTTACTGCTATGTACAATTAATGATACTTAGTACATGAATACTGATAAGAGCCCAAAACTGTAGTTTTAACCCCTTAATAATACTACTTTTAGAACAATTATGCGAGTAATAAATAAGAGTTAATGCTAATTACGTGCTTTTATGTATTTCAGGCATGGAATTCAATTATGTGCAGAAATGTGCCACTTTGGCGATATAAAGGAGCAAAGGGTTGGTTGCTAAGAAGTTCTGTGATAAAGGCCAAGATTCAAGGAGACAAAGCCTTTATATAAGCCCGGTCAAAAGCTGAAAAGTCAACACGGGAAGAAATAGTGCATAAGTCAGCAAACTTTCGAAGACCATATCTTTGGACTTAGGCCTCGGATTTGGGCCTACCTTACGTCAAAACAACCGGCTCGGAAAGAGCTTTCCAATGGTCCAAGACTTGATCCAATCAGAGGAGCAGAAATGGACGAAAAGTCTGCTGAAGTCAAAGCCAGCTGAAACGGGCTATGTGGACTGAGGAAATTGGGATTTGGGCTCGATTTTTCGGCCCAAAACATGGCTCCTCAGCCCATGCACGAAATTGTGGATCTGGTCTCTTGCTTTACATAAAACAAGACTTAGCTCTTAAGAAAGATATAGTTAGATAGCTTAGAATAGAAAGTAGCCATTAGAATAGCTTGTAGATCTAGTTTTTGAATTTCAATTAGTAATTAATTAGTATCATTCCTTGTTTTAGATTAATTATTTGAATCATTGTTCTTCATTCATTAGATAAATAAAATAGTAGTTCTTGTTAATTTCGATTTTGTCATTTAAATTTGTTTAGATCCAATTTCAATTATTGTTTGTTATTCATTTCCTAGTTATTAATTTGGATTTCAATTCTGGAGTAGTTAAATTAGTAAAGTTCAAATCTTTATATTATGTCTAGTTTTAATTCAATTGGAAATGATAGTTTGATGAATCAAGGCTAGACCTCCATTAGAGGGGTTTGATGAAGCCTTGATGAAAACTTAATTGTGTAGTATAGAATCATTGTAAGAATCTATTCCACTCTAGAAGGTCGTTGATTCGCCATGAAAATGGGTAGACGACCTCACATGCTAGTTATGAATTGGTAGAAATGTCATGTATAATTAGGGATTAGAACGACCAATTCTTACCGTAAGAACGTAAGAATTGGTTTACAACAAATCTATGCTAGTTTATTAAGTTGGTAATCAAGGTGGAATCAAATTCCCCTAATTCTTTATCTAGATTCAACTCTTAGCATTCCGTCATTCCGTTATTTGTATCTTGTTATTTGAATTCACATCGTAGTACAAATTCCCTTCGTAAATCTCTCATTGACCTTGGATAGACCATCAATTATAGAAAACTTGAATGCTAAAGGACTTGGAGTGGAACAAATCTTCTATTCCAACTCTACGTTAATAGATTCGAGAGTAGAAAACAAATATCTTTGATAAGTCTAGTATAAGCAACAGTTTGTAGTTTTACTTTCGTATAGAGTTCATCGCTTTATTCATTAGTAAAACTATCTTTTTACGAATATCAAATGGCACCGCTGCCGTCTTAGTACTCTTTAGTATTGTTTTCTTTAGAATTGATAGTTTTTCAAAGTCCCATAACCCACCCACCCTTGTTTGATTCTCACTGTGGTTGTCCGTTTCAAAGATCGAATTTTCCTCGAAAAATTACTCGAGTCGCGACCAGCATACTGGGCAAGCCAAATTGAGCGCCCTACCCACACCCTAGAATTCCACTTTTTGCCTCGAGCGACCTGCCCCTACCAAGGCTAACTTGAGCTTACCCCCTACACACTGAACTCCACTTTTTGCCTAAGCGCGACCTGCGCCCTACCAAGGCTAACTTAGAGCGCGACCTGCGCCCACACGCCTGGAACTCCAGCTTGACCTGAGTGTGACCTGCGCCCAGCCTAGGCCTATTTTGAGTGCGACCGTGCCCTCTACTGAAACTGCCCAATTTCCACAGGTTTGATTCAAACTTCCATTTCTTCAAGATTTTCAGTGTTCTAACTTGTTATATACACTGAGCACGCGTAAACAAGACACTATTCATAAGTGAAGCAAGGAGGCTTTTAGGTACTCTTTTCTTCCACACCTCGCATCTTCTGTTAGAGGTTCATACTAGCATATCAGGATTGTTTGGAGTGTTGTTGTGTTTCATTAAGATTGGTCTTAGCCTTGCATGAGATTAATGTCAGGCTGAAGAAAAACGCCTAACGTAATTAACCGACAATGGCAACAAACACGTCTTTCTAGTATACCACTCACTACACCTCTAGCTAGTATACCACACACCACACCTTAAATTATGGCTGAAGAAAGAGAGTCTCCTCTCTTGGACTTTTACAAAGCCTTGAACGATAACCCTAAATCTTGCATCGTTCTATCAGACCCAGTGGGAGATTTCCGAATTCCCCCAAATATATTTAATTTGTTACCCGGACCCATGAAAAACCTTATCAGTGTAGGAACCGTTATTCAGAATGCAAATTTCTACAAACCGCGAACACCACGCGCAACGGAATTAATGGGTGTCCACGATTTGTGATTGGAAACATACCTTTGAATTCGATTTAGATAACTCTGAGAATCCAAGCTTTATCAAATTCGAAATCAACCCCTTGATCTTCTGTTGTATTCCTTTAGAACAGATTGGACATTGTGTGGGCAACGATCTACCAATCCCCTTCTTTCTCTCAAGATCAGAAACGAATTCAGAACTACTTTTCTTGCCTCTTTTTCTAAACAATGAATAGTGAATTTCGGCCAGAGAGAGAGTATTCTATTTATAGGATACAACAGGGACCATGAGGAGAAATTAGGGTTGGGCCTCCTGACTGGCTTGGGCTTCCCATGTTGTCCCTGAACACACGGCCCAAGTCCATCAACAAATGGCTTATTATACTAAAGGCCATTGTTGCGCTACCGCCCTAATCCCAAATTACGTGTCAGCATTTATGGGCTCCATTTTATATGCTCGTTGATCTCCCCGTGTTTAAGATATCGAATGTCCGTTGATTAAGTCAAGTTACTGATAACTATATTAATCAACTTCTTATATCCGTGAGTAGTACCACTCAACCTCATTGTCATGTCGGAATAAATCCACCTGCAGGGTTTACATGACAATCTTTTTGAGCTCCTCAAGGGGACATCATCAACCCGACTTCTTGCGGGACACAGATTCCTTTTATAATCAACAACACACCTTACATACAATGTCATTACCCAATCCATCGAGTTTGTTGATTCACCAATAAATCTCACTCATTGATGATTTAAAGTAATGTACAATGCACATAAGTGCCCGTTATTATATTTGGATTAGGAGGACAAATATCCATAATAACAGAGGCGTTTGTTCTCTTATATAGTCAGTATAAGGATAAACAACCTTACTTGGTCCTATTCAATATACACAAAGTGTACTAGTGTAATCCAATAGTCAAGATAGACTAATACCAGATTATACTACAACCGTACCAATGGTTTGTCCAAATCCATCTAGGTTGTGAACGATTACTTATACTTTATAAGGTACTGATGATATGATCTTCTTTGTGTTCACACCATATCATCTACAACATAAAGTATTGGACACATGCATATAACTAATAACATATATAATATGCACAACATTTGCCCATATGATTCTCATTCAAAATATAAAGAATTAGAATTAATACAAAAGTAATGCTTTTAGTATATAACCCTATCAATCTCCCACATATACTCAAAGCATTGCTTTTTAGTATACTACTAACAATCAGCACATGCGTAGGATTGACCAAGTCCTTACTACATTCCACCATCCTACGGTTGGTGCTGAACAAATTAAACTAAGGGTATTTCCCTTCACTTTAGACGATAAGGCAGCGTCTTGGTTAACTGCCCAAGCGCCTAATTCTGTGGACTCGTGGGCTAAACTTGTTCAACTATTCATGGAACATTTTTACCCACCACTGAAGACCAATGAAATGCTTTCCAAGATTCATTTCTTCCGACAGAATCCTCATGAATCATTTTTAGAGGCTTGGAATCGTTTCACCGATCTACTTATATAGTGTCCACATCATAACCTTGCGAAAGACACGTTAGTTCGTGCCTTTTTCAAGGGACTTCTACACCACCATAAAGAAGTCCTTGACATAATGAATGGGGGTAGTTTCTTAAGTAAAGGAGCCTCAGAGGCTTATAAATTTTTAGAAGATCAAACTAAGCGTAATAATAACTGGGGGGGGGGGGGTAGTGATGATATCTCCTGTTCCGCTAGTTCTTCTACAACAGTTAAAGCCGCCGGTATGTTTGAGATGAAACCTGATCCGGAACTTAAAAATTTAATCGAATCTCTAACTAAAAAGGTAGAGGCTATTTCTGTTCAACAAACGCCTATCCCCATCATGAATGTCAACTCCAATCCATGTAATTTATGTTTGAGTCCAGAGCATCCCGACTCCTATTGTCCTTTCGCCTATGAGCAACAACAATCACAACAAGATAACGTTTGTTCCATTAATAGCGAACCTAACGCAGCTTGGCGACAAAACCCCAACTTCGGTTGGCAGAATAATCAACAACGTCCAAGGTTGTTTAACCCAAATGTTAGGCAAACAAACAATTACAACCAAGGTCCACCAAGGCAAGGACAAGGTTAGGGTAATTATAATTATAACAACCAAGCTTAACCACGACAAGGACAAGGCGAGGGTAATTATAATAATTATAATACTAATAGAGGTATCGTTCCGATAAATAATAACTACCAAAATCCACCCATTAATAATCAACGTGACATAGTTCCTGTCACACAACCAGTAGCAAATACTACTCCACAATCGGATCATTTTGATATCTTTATGCAATCTCAACAATAGATTTTACAAGCCATCCAACTTTCCTTACAGCAGTTAGCTCAAGAGAAAGTGCAATCCAAAGGTGTGTTTCCAGGATAAGCGATACCTAATCCGGAAACACCAAACACCGCCTTTGAGGTAAACGGTAATACTAGTAACGAAAATGCAAACGTAGGGGAGATAAATTCCATCACCATTCTTTGTTCAGGTAGAGTGGTGGATAACAAAGTAACTATGTCTATAGTTACCCCACCAGTAGTCCCTACACTAGATATTATACTAGATACTGAAATAGGAACTGAAGATCCTACCCTTGTAGAGGTACTAGTTAAACCACAACCTAAGAAATAGAAAGCAAAGGTTAGACATCCAGTTGATTTATACGTTAAATATAGAGAGAAACCATCGTTTCCTCAGAAATTAGCTATGTTAAACAATGATACAAATTTTGACGAGATTAGAGAAGTTTTTAAAAATCTAACGATAAACTTACCTTTCCTTGAAGCGATTAAAAAGTTGCCTCACCATGCTAAGTTTCTTAAAGAGTTATGCACTACTAGGCGTAAGACAAAGATTCCAAAAGACGCCTTTTTAACGGAATAATTTCCAACTTTAACAGAACACAATGGAATAGTTAAGTACAAGGACCTTGGTCGTCTTACTGTACAATGCACCTTAGGGGATACTCACATGACCACTGCCTTATTAGACCTTGGGGCGAGTGTTAATTTACTCCCTTACTATATATATAAACAAATAGGTCTACATGAAATGCAACCTACAACAATGACATTGCAACTAGCTGATAGGTCTATCAAGTATCCTAAGGGTGTAGTGGAAAACGTGCTGGTTAAGGTTCAGGATTTCTACTATCCTGCGGATTTTGTTATCCTCGATACAGAAGTCGCTAACGATCCTATTCCAATCATTTTAGGATGCCCTTTCTTGGCAACTGCCAACGCACTTATAAACTGCCGCGATGGTTGGATGTCCTTGTCTTTTGGCCATCTTTCCGTTGTGGTTAACGTTTTTAAGATGATCAAACAGTTGCCTTATACAAATATTGATGGAGAGGTTAGCATGATCGAGAGCTTAACTCATTATTATTTCAAATCCACATTTCCGAATGACCAGAGGCATAAATTCCTTTCCTTTGGAAGTTCCAACTTCAACAAATACTCCTTGGACATAGAGGAAATTGAGGAAGATTTCCTTCAACTCTTTTGCAACTTTTCCCTGCCACCTTGTGAGTCCCACCTTGCCAACATCCCTTTATCCTTTGACGCTATGACGGAAGATGAATTTTTCACCATCTATCCCAGTGATTCTTTTGACCCACCTATTGAGGAATGTCTGGCATATCTTAAGGCTTCTAATGATCTAGACCTGAGAGCTCTAGCTGACACTCATTCATCTTCCCTCACTAATATTCCCCACCTTCCACCCTTTCAAAGGAACCTAGAGTTTGCACTTGACCCTTTTGTTTCTTCTGTACTTAATGATTTTCTAAATCCTCTTAATACAGAAATAATTCCCAAGGGAAAGGCACTTGACACCTTCATTTTCAGAATTGAGACAGTTCCCACCTACATCATGAATGAGTTTTGTGCTAAACCTACATTCTCATTTCTTCCATTCCTTACATCTAAAATTCATCCATATCCACCATATATTCCATAAACATCCATTTTCTCACAATCATTCACATGGAAACCCTATCGTTTAAAGGTGAGAAAGAAGGTGCAAACGCGGTTACATTCTAGATCCATCAGACTTCGCTTTCATTTCAATAAGTTGCGTCGTAAAGAATCTTGGTGCTTGATTCTGTTTAGGGGTGCATTCCATGGTAATTATTTATGGAAATACCCACAACTCTTTAGGTTGTTATATATGGAAAACTGCATGGTATATATATTAATATATCCAATTAATTGTTAAAGGTCTTGGGAATCTAACTTTAAAAGACCCATTGTTAAAACAAATTTTCTAAACTCTGTTGTCTAAAATTTGTTTGGGGATGGGGTGTTCGGGTTTCTTTCATTGATGGTCAAACTTTCCATTTATGTTGTTTAGACAGTTAATCATATTCCGATTAGGGTTGACATTATCAGTGAAATTAGATTTCATTCGTTCACATAACTTACATCATGCACGCACTTTGAGGCATTTTCCATCTTCTTATATGTCACCAATGGTCGGACTAGAGCATTTTATGGATCATTGGATTGGAAATTCTCTCCTGATCATTTCCATATCTCATTCACAAATATCGGACCGGTAACGAAGCGGAAATTTTAGTTTGAAGTTGCGCTAAAAATCAATAAAAATCAAAAAATCATTTTGGGCTTGGGACCAACGCACGCGCGTGCGTCTCCTTCCTCCAAAACAAACAGAATCGCAATTTCTTTCCAATTCCACCATTACCAAATTCAAAAACCTAACCAAAAATAAAAATAAAAATAAACCTCAATACACCCACGCCCACAATACAATTCTAACTTCAAATCTTCTCCAAAACACTCCTCCACCAATCCTAAAAATTTCCACCACCGAAAAACACCCAAAACTCAAAGAAACTTGAACTGCCACGCCACCCCTGCACCATCACTACTGTTTTGTTAGTAAGGGAGTCTCAAACTCCATTCCCACATCCCTTTTAAACCCCAAATCGTTCTAAAATATCAATTGCTCAAAGACGAGGGTTGTTGCCGGAACAAGCGTTTACGGCCGACCGCTTCGCGTCGTTTTACGATGACGAGATGATTAGAAGGGTGATGTTTAAATTTTTGCCTTTTGCTTTGTTAGAGATTTGAATATCTTCTTTGGCGAAAGTGCGAATTCAAAGATTTTCCTTACTCACGATCTTCATGTTCATATAGTTTGGAGTAAGGATTCGAACCAACCTAAATTCTAGGACCATTTACAACTTGGTTTTTACTCTTTTAGGGAACTAGTGAGTAAATTTAAATATGATTATATTAATACTAAATATTTGGTTTCTTTACTACACAAAAATTAAAAACATTAAGTTACAAAATCATGCAACTAAGACACAATAAAATTTTACTAAAACAAAAGCGGAGAGTTAATTCTCCTCATGTGAAGATTACTTTTGTTATTTGATTTTTATAAGTGCATTGAAATCTTCCTAGAACTCATAGACAAGTTCTACTAAAAGAAAACTTGATCCCTAACAAATATGACTCATCTCTAAGCTCATACATGTTAGCATGTGGAACCAAGCAATGACTTATCTCTAAGCTCATCGCTTGATCCATAACTAGACTCTACACCAACTATCATTTTGGGATAGGATGTAGGCCTAGTTGTTCTTTCTAAACACCTACTAAACCAAATAACAAGACTTTTCCCTCACATGAGTGTTATTAACTCCCCACAAAGGGAAGGTTTAGCTCATGATCCTTGGGCTAAAACTAAAACAAGTGTGAAATGTAAAAAGAGAGAGAGAGAGAACAAAAAGAAGAAACTATCTATTTATAAACTCACTTGCATGAAGAAGTGAAATTTTTTCAAGAGGAACATAAGGTTTACTCCATTAAAACTATTACAAGCTTTTACTTCCAAAACCAAAAACTAAAAAAATACTAAAGCTAAGGAACTAAAATAATACATGGTAAAGGAAAAGAAGTCAAGGGAGTAAATGGATTGTCCCCCCTTGTTTTGTTTTCTTCTCTATTTGAGAGAAATCTCATTTCCTCCCACGTGAAACACCAAACCACATTTACTTCATTTTTATCCACCACATTAAAACAAAGTGACACCTTGCCTTTTTTTCACTATTAACACCTAATCTAATTAATTACATGCAAGGTGTCAACTTTGCACCAATAATTTGGCATTTTTGTCTTGACATGCTCCATGATTGATGACTCATCAAATCTTGCGGGCCTATATAATGGGTCCACGTGCAGTCCAGTGGCATTCCGGTCTTTTGGTAATTTTACAACTTCCCGCCTATGCGTAGAGTTCATCGCCCTGATTGTCTGAGCAGCTCATTTGTCGCATTCGGAGTCCTGGTTCAAGAGGTAGGAGCTTCAGAAGTTTGATGCTTCTGTGCGGATTTGTTGGGCTTTACATGGCTGATTTGAAAGAATTCATATATACGTCGTTCCCCATGCTTTAACGCATGTTTAACCAATATTTTCATGTTTACTGCGAATATCTGCAAAAGTACGAAAATATATTTATTTCATGATTATTAAACACATAATTAACCAAATTTATATGTCTCAATGGGGTTTCATATTACAGTTTTGGGTGATTATCACGCTACCCCCAAACAACACTTTTCTTGTCCTCAAGCAAAGAAGAGACATTAAAACAGATAAGTGGCCAAAATGTGTAGTCCTAACTAATTCTCGTTTCGCAGAGTGCGGTTGCATTGACCATATGCAACAAGGCCTTAAACCACTAGGAATTCCCTAGTGGACGAGTTATAGCCTCGTGAGAGTTTTCCAGAGAAGATACTCACAAACTTCATTTACACTACAACGACTTAATGACAAAAACTTGTTTCCTAAATTAATCTCAAATATCCATACATCTCCTTAGCAGGGAACGAGGATTGATTTATTTGAAACTCAAGTTAATATGCATCCAATAATTAAAACATCTACATATGATAATGCATACAGTGAACTTTGCATTGAAATGTACTAGCAGGGCCGTTTCTAGATCCTTTGGAGAGCGTACCTAAATGGGTTCTCACAAGTATGTGTCGAAACACAATTCCACTCAAAATTTTACCACTCAGTTTTTGTTAACTCCAGTGTGCAGTGGGCACACATTTCCTCACATCTCAATGACAGTCAGAGGAGCCGATGTCGATCAATCACGTCTACTACTTATTATCACACCACCCTACTCCTAATTGAGCTAGAGGTCTTTATTAGGTATTGTGGGGCTTAGGTGATGGTGTATAAGAAAATGGAAATGGATAATCAAAATTTACGAGTATGAGAGAATAGGGTCTTTAAGATATTTATACTAGAGAATTCCTTGTTTTCTTTCCTTCTTCTAACTGAGTTTTCCAACCTTGTTCTTAAGCCTCTAAATACTGATTTTTTTTTTTTCAAGTTGAAATTTTATTGATACTGATAAAGAATTTTACAAATAATTAGGACAAGCGTGCAACAAGCTGCGCCGTAAGTCCTTTCTGAATAGCAAATCCTATTCTTCTAAAAACAAACTCGTTAGAACCAGCTGTCATAACATTACTGTCCATAACTTTCTGAAGTCTCTTGAGAAGCTCAACAGACTGTTGTTCCAAGAAACCAAAAGTGTTGAAACTAAATGGAATGAAACAATATTGGTTAGCCGTGCAAGCTTCCTCATGCTTCTCCATCTTCCCTGTCGCTGCTCTCTTAGCTGCTCCCCCCACCTCAAAGACTCCATTCCCAAGCCCTACCAACAGAGAGGCTCCAGTTACATCAACACATGAATGTCTCCCCTCAAACCAACTGTATATCAATATATCCGCAGGTCGAAGTGTGGATCTTCCCTCATTCGGATCAGTGAGAAAATTCACAGGAGCCTCCTTTTTCACTTGTACCCTAGCCCTCCAAAATGCATCACATAGAATATCTCTGACATGATCATGTCGGTATTTGAAACCTAGAAAATATCTATAGTGTGCTACATGGTCTCCAAAAGCATCTAGTCTACTCTTTTTGCAAACAGGGCATAGACCACCATCAGAGTACAAAGGAATCATGAGACGGTATCGGAGAATAGAACGTACTCCACTGACGACATATGCTGTCCAAGTCCCTCCATCGGAATAGCAAGTAGGAAGTCCTTTGCGTGTTTTGACTGCAAGCATCCAATGACTGCTTTCTGACGAGCAGATAACACAAACTCCCTCTCAAGACCAATAGCAATCTTACTATAGAACGCTTCCACCAAAACTTTTTGTGGTTTTGAGGGGACGGTAGCATTCCCAGCCATAGAACTGAGGTCAAAATTGGGTAGACAAAGACTCATTGCACTGTTAGCAACATCAAGAATCTCATCCAAAGGCACTGGCCCACAACTCCTAAGAATGTGGTTCTGAAGCTCAGACGTCTGACAACGGGAGGCCACAAAAGCAAAAGTAGAGACATCAGTGGCACAATAAATACCTAACCCACCCAGACGTAATGGGAGTGTCGATAAACGCCACTGCAAATCACCGAAGTTAGGACCATCAGAAACCACAATGCCCTGGAGAACACTGCGGAGATGCCGATCAAACGTCTTAGCTGCCTCTCTAAAAAGGGATGGTGGACAAGTACGAATCGCAAATACCAACTTAGAGAGCCTAGCACATGCACGTAAGAGAGCTAACTCACACTGTGGATTGTCTAATGTAGCTAAACAGTCCATCAAAGTCACAACCTTTTCAACACGCTTGCAAGCAAGGCTCCTGACAAAGGATGGATCAGTGCTGACTGCACCTCCAAGCAACCTGACTCCCTGCTGAGGACGGGACAAATCTGAAGGAAAGAGACTAGGGGTGGAGCGACGTGGATCCAATGATGGCCAAAATAGCTCAGTTTTAGCCACATTAAGAACCAGCCCATAAGAAGGTCCTTCTTCCTGAATCATACTCAAAGCTGTCGCCACCTGTTCTGTATCTCCAATCAGAGTCCCATCATTTAGATACCAAGCATGTAGCAACAACTGACAACTGGACTGGATCCGCAGAATCAGGGGATGCAACACCAGTGCAAATAGAAAGGGACCCAAAGGGTCGCCTTGCTGGACCCCAGTAGCAGACCATATGTAGCTATCCCCCATATATAACCTCGTAGGTTGACAATACAAGTACTCAACCCAAGGGGAAATAGCTGGCCAACGGATATGAACCTCTCTCAACATAGTAGTCCGATCAACCATGTTAAAAGCATTCTGAAAATCTACAAGCAGCATCGAAAGAGAGGTACTGTCATTGTTAGCATACACTATGCGGTTGACAGCATGCAAAATCGCTTCTGCACCACCAGAAACACCAACCCCATACTGAAAATCCTGCAAGTATCCTACCACATCTTGGGAAACTCCTTTCATCGCAATCTTGGACATGATTCTATTTTTCTTTTTTTTATAGATTGCTTAATAACATGATTCTATTTTTCTTTCCTGAAGCAAGTAACCGACTTTTATTTGGGACAAGTCTTTCTCTTTATTTTTTCACATTTCATCCTATTTCTCATACTCATCACTTAGGTAGGTTCTTTTATTTGGTTTAATAGATGGGTAAGGAATTTTTGGTGAAAGTGAAAGGTTTGATGAAAGGTTCAGTGGAGTGACTAGTGGTAAAATTTGTAACAGGTAAGAATTTTTAGCTATGTCGATCCAAAGAAGGCCTAAATTCTCACCTAGGGTTCGAGTGGTGATCAAGTAAGTAGACGCGGGATTTTCTTTAATCGGAAAAACTACTCCTCTGTGTCATCACACATAAATCACTCATATCAAGGCTTTTGGTTAGATTCTCAAAGGATTTATAGTTTAAGTAACTAACCGTTGGTTCCAGAAACTTACTGCTATGTACAATCGATGATACTCAGTGCATGAATGTTCATGAAAAAATGTATAAATTATTGCATAAGTATTATCTTAAGTTTCTTAAAACAAATCCTAATTCGAATACTAATGTGAGATTTCTAGACAATTTTCATCATTGAGAAGGAAACCAGACTTTGTCACTAAGTACAATTATTAACAAAAAAATAAAAACTATATACAATGTACAATATGCATAATTTTTGTTACAGGTTTAGAAGCACCCTCAAACAGAATGATGCTTAGTCCTCGAAGTATCAATAAATAAAGAGAGAAATTACCTGAGAATTGTGAGCAAAATTAGGGCTAGATTGCTGGAACAGAAAGGTTGGATAACATAATATATTATTCAGAAAGAAACAATAAAATGTTCAATAGCACACGAAACATAGCACACAGAGTAATGAAAAAAAATAGCACACGAAACATAATTTTTAGCTAGATATATGTACAATGAGAAGCTCAAATTTACCATCCAGCGGGATGTGTAGGTCTGGCGTCCTCAAAAAGGAAATGCATTTCCTTAGCATCACGCCAAAAGATAATAGTCTGCCAAATTTCTGCCCATTCTTTGTCTCTGGATTTCCTCAAATGTTTCTTCATATTTTCATCCGTCAACAATAAAATGTTCAATAGCACACGAAACATAGCACACAGAATAATGAAAAACAATAGCACACGAAACATAATTTTTAGCTAGATATATGTACAATGACAAGCTCAAATTTACCATCCAAATGGATGTGTAGGTCCGGCGCGCCCTCAAAAGGAAATGCATTTCCTTAGCATCGCGCCAAAAGATAATAGTCTGCCAAATTTCTGCCCATTCTTTGTCTCTGGATTTCCTCAAATGTTTCTTCATATTTTCATCCGTCGGGTAACAAATCTAACATGCCTCGTGTACCGAAAAATGGACGCTTCCATTGCCTAAACCTTAATGAACGAATGATTTTGTTTGCTGGGCACATAGAATCTACCTTGACCCAGTCATGAAAAGTAGCGACAAAATGTGGGAAATGTGTCTTTATGATTCGGCAAGCGGTTACAGGTAAAAGAATATACTGATCCTGAAAAGTGCGAGCTCATTTCAGGTTGGAGATAACACAACCTAAGATGTTAAATAATGTATGACCTTGAGCCGAGTTACTCAAATACTATGCAGGCAGCCTCATTGGCAGTAGAAAAATGCCAATCTCCCATGATGTTCAGGAGTACAAACAACATCGCAGTCCCCATATTCATGGTCATGCTTGCTAAGGGAATGGTGATGTCGCACCATGGTACTTGGCCATCTCCTTCTCGTTTAATCTCAAGACCATCACCGTAAGTTTTGCGAAACACTTGCCACTGAAAGGAACGGTAAGAATTATGATAGATGTAGTGCCATGATGCGGCCGGTTCGTGATATGGAAGATCCAAAGTTAGGGCAAGCTGTTGTTCAGAAAAAACATGATGTGTGTCACCAACTAGGATTGAATGCTCGTGTGTCACCAATCAGAAAAAACATGATGTTCGTGATTGAATGCTGGTGTGTCCTCCATATTAGCATAAAATTATGCAGCTAAACTCGGAGAATAAGTTTGGTCAGGTTGAAGAACTAGGGAAGACCACCCAATGTTAGTGATGTAGTCACGGAAGAGATGGCCATAAGTATTGGAATCCATCATAGACTGAAAGGATTGCTCAGGAATGAGTTTTGGAGGTGTCATGTTTGATGAAGATGCAATGCTTGATGAAGATGCCATGGTGGATGAAGTAAAGAAATGGGCAATGAGAAAGGCAACTGGATGGATAAATGAGTATGAAAGAAAATAAACTCTCCTATAATGACATTGAAAATCACATGTTAAAATTAGTTAGTCACAACGTAAATGATTCTAGCAAGAATTTCTTACAAAAGAAGACACAAAGATAAGAACAAAATTAATAATATGATGAAAAACGTAATAATATATACGATTATTTATTTATTCACTTAGTATTATTATTCCATATTTATTCAATAAGAAAATCATGGATTATTATGATGCTACTAGAGATGCATATCGTGCACCATAGTGTTTAGTTCTTCAATTTGTTGTCTGAGCTTCATCTGAATGTCCCCTTGGCTGGCAGAGAGTGTAGTTTGATTTTCCATTAGGAGAGCGTGATTTTGCAAGGACTGAGAATGATTTTCCAAGATTTCCTCCTGTTCAACATCATGTATTGCTTGACGTTCTTGGAATTCCTTAAGAGTTGTAATGATGATATTCTGAATAGCGTATAGTTCCCGCATGCCGTGATGAAGAAATTGAATGCCTTCCATGGGATTAAAAATGTTTATCATGGTATTTTCATCAAAGAAAAGTTTAGAGTTTGAGCTTGGGTCGTTCTGTTCATTTGTCAGAGTGTCAGGAGTCCAAAAACCAACGGAGTAGTCTGTTTGGAGCACACTAATATTTGCTCTTTGAAGGGGTGTCTCTATAGAAATTATTGGATAACCCCAACGCATCATAATCTGCGTGACTAAAGTAGGTAGAGGTGCTGACCTTTTTGTTTTCCTGGTGATCGCGTTCCAGAGGTGTTGGATTAGACAAAAATCATCCCTTTGAGTCTGCAAAATCCAAAGTAGGTGAAGTTGAGATTTTGTGACTTCTGATTGGTATGATGTACCTACCATATTATGTCCCAACCAGTTGAGCACAACTCGTTGATTCTGTTTCAAAGAGCGTTGAAGAACAACGTGATGTCTATTTCCGACTTCGCCATGGGATACAGTAGCTCGTAGTAAAGTTTTGACGGAATCAAATGATGACTATGGAAAAAGGAACTCCTTGGTATTCATTGGGATTTGAAGTATGTCGGAGATAATTTCCCTAGTTAATTCCAATCGTCGTCCATAGGCATTGAAATAGCATTTTCCATTTTCAGTTTTACTAAATTGGTAGAACATCATAACCAATTCTTGGGAATAACCAAACTAAAATGATATAGAAGAGGCCCCATCCTCGACGCATAATTTCAGTGTCAAAATAAGGAGAAAACCGCCATCTTCAAAAAAAAATTTCAAGTAGTCTTTCTCGGTTATTTTTTTCTTAGTTGATCCATTTGGAAGTATTACGGAGGGAAGTATAGTGAAGAATGCTTGAAAGAGAATGGCTGAAAAGAAGAGATTTATAGGCAATCTATGAGTTTGTACCAATCAGATTCCAAGTTTAGGTAAATCCAAAATTAATATATGAAAACACAAGTGACTCATGTGTTGTTGTGACAATCGACCTTTATGAACAACAAACAATGGGTATCCATAGTAACTCTTTTCATGTCAGATTTCCACAAACAATTAATGAGATATTAAAATGATAGAAAGTATGGGGGAAGGTTTCATATGGCAGTTAGACCTACCCATAATTTCAGAATTTATGATCATGCCTCAGTAATAAAATATGGATAGAATAATCGAGTTGCGTGTGTGACAAGTGTTATGCGTACCGTGTAGCGTGGGCGATCTTCTCTGAACACCATGAGTAGAGATAGAATTAGATGGTAATTTATTTGTTATGGTTTTCTTAGTTGTTGTTGTTGTTGTTTTTTTTTTGTTAATAGGTAAAAATACAACTAATACACACAAATATTTAATACAGATTTCTCCATTTAATACGTAACCCGTACAAATGGTGGAGAATTATTTAACACACCATAGTAATATACAAAGCGACAAAGGGAAAGAAAGATATTGGTTACATAGATCTAGATATTCTAGAGCATGTTATGCATGAGCGACAGTAGAACAATGATAAACACGGTTATCACGAATATTGTTACAGCCCATTCGCGTTTCTCCTTTTCCCATCGCTCAAGTTGATTCATTATGTTGAAGAAAATGAGAATTTGTGAAGAGTGAGAGAAAGGGATGAGTGAAAGTGGAAGAGGAGAGTTGGATTTATAATTAGAAATCTGACCGTTGGGCATCTGACCGTTTGGATAAGTCCGTTGGGTTTTGACCGTTGGGCTTTGAGAGTAGGCCTAGTGCATCAAGGAACAACTAAAATATTACGAAGTACAATAATTTCATGTCATAAACAATTTCTCATTCAAACCGTCTGGAGATACAAAATTATGAGAAATCAAACGATATATAATTTTTGTTATCACTAGAAAAATAAAAATACAATGCATAAGGGAAATAAATGACATAGTCATTTCTAAACCAAGGAAAATAAACAACTACTAGGAATCCTCAGGGTTAGCAGAGGATGAACCAGGGTTTCTACTTCGTCGGCTACGACGAACTCCTGGCTGAGCTGACTAGTCTGGAATATGGCCCAAAGACTCTAGCATTTGATCTTAGAATTGCTGCTGATTTGCCATCATCATTCTCTGGAAACGGCCTTGGCGATTACGCATTTCTTGCTGGAAGTCATTTTGGGAAGTAAGCATCTCTTCCTGATGAAGAAACATCCTGCACATGCTAGTGTTCATGTGTCTCAAAGCTTCCATGGGAGTGCTAATTCGGTGCATGATATCCTCATTAAAATTGTTGGGTGGTGAAAGAGGAGGAGGTGGTATGTTATCATGCTCAATATCATCTCTAGCTACTGGGTCCCAGTGGTCCAGAACACAATCTCAAAAATTCTAAAATTCTTGAAAGACCTTGTTGGAATGAAATGAGTAGAAGATTGGAATCCTAAGTTAAGCATAAGCTGAGTAATAAGTACAGCAAGAGGAGCTGACCTGTTTTACGCAGTCATAAGAACATGGCCCAGGAAATGGACCATACAGAAAGTATTCTTCTTCTCATGGAGGATCCACAGCAGGTGCAAGAATATCTTGTTCACGTCAGACGTCTTAGAAATTCCAATGACATTGTAGGCCAGCCACTGAGTGACGGCTAGTTGGTTTCGTCTGAGTGAGTGCTGGTACACGCAGTTCGAGCCATTATTATACTCTCCCTCGAGAAGCGTGTCAAACATTAAGTCCATCGTAGTCGGATACTCACGATAACAACAACAGTTTGGACTATCCGAGTTTATCGAGAATCATCTTTATTTCGATATTAACTCCAGTGTGAGTTCACGGTCCATCCCATCCACCGTAATCCAAAATTCATCACCCCGGAAACCACCATTGTTGTAAAACTTTAAAACTAAATCTTCCGAGTAATTAGCCGGCACCTTGTGCAACAGATACTCCCACTCCCTATTTGCAATTTCTTCATCGAAAAAGTGATGAAACATGCCCAAATCGAATAGATTTTTGAAATTCCTCTCAACTGTGATTCATCTTCGTGCTACCATAGAGAGGTCTAGATGATTTTCTGAGGGTGGAGATTGCTAGGAGTGATGGAGGAGATGGTGCTGGAGCAAGGGGGTTTGAATTGGTGGAGTTGTGCCCGCCGCGTCTTGTTGGTGAAAATCGGGCACAATGAAGCGCTGTCATAAAGTTGAGTGGGAGGGGGACCAAGATCCGGATTTTAGAGGGGGGAAGAAAAGTGAGGGGCTGATGCGTGGTGTGGCCCGCGGGTTGTGTTTTGTGACCGGATCCGTGATTTTGGATCAGGTCCAATTTTTTGCCCAAGCCCAAATGATTTCCAGAAATTCCCCTTATGTCCCGAAATGTTCCGAAATTTAAAACGTAGAATTTCGATTCGCTTTAACTCCAAATTGAACGAATGAGATATCAAAACGATCGGCATTAAAAATGCCATCCACTGGAATATGACATAAACACATCCAATTTTTTTTATTTGGGGGGTTTGAATCTTGTAAAAACCCCCCAAATAATGCTATCATCCACTGGAATATGCCATCGCTGGACATCACGGTCGTAGGGTCAAATAATGGTATTGACTCTAATAATTCATTTACTTCTTGTGTATAATCATCGTCCTCAAATTCAGAATCGCTAAAGGAAAGAAATTGGTATACTTCATCTTCAGGAAAAGTGTTTGTTAAATACTCTTCCACAATGCTATCAACCCTGTTCACCTCATCATCAATGTCAGGCTCTAGAATTTGTTTCATCATCTTGAACACATTTACCTCGACCGAAAGATTTTTGAAGGACATGGTCATTGAACCATCCCTACAGTTAATAAGAGCATTAGCAGTTTCTAGGAACGGACGTCCTAAGATGATAGGAATGGAATCACATGCAAATTCAGTATCCAAAATAACAAAGTCGACAGGATAGAAAAAGTCTTGGACTTTTACAAGGACGTTTTCCACAATTCCTTTTGGATACTTAATGGAACGATCGGCTAACTGTAGAGTCATGGTGGTGGGTTTCAACTCATGAAGACCTAGTTGTTTAAATAAGTAATATGGAAGTAAGTTCACACTAGCTCCTAGGTCTAATAGTGCAGTAGCCGTATATTTGTCACATAAGGTGCATGGAACCGTTGGTTTACCAGGGTCCTTGTATTTGACTATACCATTGTGTTCGGTGATGGATGGAAACTGTTCGGTGAGGAACGCTTGTTGAGGAACATTAGTTCTCCTTTTTGTGGTGCACATATCTTTCAGAAATTTTGCATATTTTGGCAATAACTTTAAGGCGTCGAGAAAAGGTAAGTTGATTATCAAATTCTGAAAAGTCTCTTGAATTTTAGCAAAATTCTCATCAGGTTTATTCTTCGCCAAGCGTGCAGGAAACGGTGCCTTAGGGCGGAATTTGGCAAAGGGGTCCGCTTGCTTGTTTCCTAAATTCTGAGATGTTGACTTTGTTGTGTTTGGTGAATCCTCCGTAGGTTCATTATTGGAAATAGATTCATTTGAACCATCGGATTCCTTTGGTTGATCATTTGGCATATGTATTTGATTGTCTATAGTTTTTCCAGATCGAAGAGTAGTGATTGCATGCACCTCACCTTGGTTGGGAGTACTTGTACCCGGTGCATTGATGAGTTCAAAGGCAGTGCTTGCTAGCTTAGGGTTTGGAACTACTTGTCCAGGAAACACACCTTTCTGACTCTTTTCTTGCGCCAATTGTTGAAGTGATTGTTGGATAGACGTTAAAATTTGAGATTGTTGGTTCATGTAAGCTAAGAAAGTCTCATTTGTCCTATCCGTAACGAGTGGCGCAGGTTGTGCAATAGGTACTAGATCACGATTATTGCTGAGAAGTTGTTGATTATAGTTGGGATTTGGATTGGCTGGAACAAGGCTACGGTTAGTTTGATAGTTAGCATCCGAAGTATTTTGAAATTGATTCTGACTTTGTTGGTATTGTTGATTATTGCTTTGGCGGTATGGAATAAAGTTGTTGGTTGGTCGAACAGGTGGATTAGCAAAACCTGGAGGAGCCCCCAGCTGTTGGTTATTCTGGCGCCAAGCGAAATTCGGATGCTGTCGCCAAGGTGCATTAGGAATGTTGAATGCACATGCCTCTTCTGATGGTTGACAAGGGGAGGCATATAACAAGGGACAATAAGCATCAAGATGGTCAGGACTGAGACAAAGAACACATGGGGATGTGTCAACGTTCATGACCTATTTTGGGAGTAGATCGTTTACTTGAACTGCAAGGGCATCTACTTTTTTAGTTAGGGATTCTATCAAATTTTTTAATTCGGGATCGGGTTTTACCTCAAAAATAGATGTAGCCTTTGTTATAGTATCCTTTGATGATCTAGACGACTCAGTGTTACCCCAGTGTGTACCTTTTTTCGCTTGTTTTTCAAGAAAAGTTTATGCTTCATTAGCTCCTTTGTCCATGAAGCAACCGCCGTTCATTATATCAAGAGTTTCTTATTGATGATCAGAAAGTCCATTAAAGAAGGAACGAACAAGGACGGCTTTGTCTAGTTGGTGATGATGACATTCTAAAAGAAGATCAGTAAAGCGACTCCATGCTTCCATAAACGATTCATGAGGATTTTGACGAAAGAATTGAATTTTGTGAAGCATTTCAGTAGTTTTCTTTTGAGTGTAAAATTGAAGCATGAAAGCTTGAACAAGTTTATTCCATGTGTCTATGGATTGTGGTTGTTGTCCTACAAGCCAAATTGACGCTTTTTCTGCTAAGGTGAATGGAAATAGCCGAAGCAAGAGTTGTTCCTTAGAGACAGCTGGATGGTGAAATGTTGTGGCCACTTGTTGAAGCCTACGAAGATGATTGTACGGTTTTTCGTGATCCAAACCATGATACATAGGTAACAAACTAAAAATGTTTGGTGGGATATGAAAATCACCGACAATGTCCTCAAGTTTGATGCAGGAAGAAGGTCCTTCCTGTAATGCAGTATAGAAGTCCGACAGGGGCTTCTCAGCTTGTGGAGGATCGTCAGCTATAACTGCAGAAGTTAATGGTGACGGAGGAACTTGATGAAAGTAATTAACAGAAGGAGACCAATTTTTAGGTGAGAACTTGCGCAGTTGCTTATCGTATTTTTTTCGATGATAGGTATGTTCAAATTCTTTAGTGGAACCAGATTTTAATCTCATGCAAGCATAAAATTAGATCTAATTGACAGAAGGAACTTATTATTACTTGAATTTTATGATTCTCTTAAAGATTTTGGAGTTGAACAACGTAGGCCTAAGCTGCTGCTAATGTAGTAGTGAAGCGAGGAATACGTGTGTATAAACCAACGGCCAGGTTACAAGAGAGATATGAGGGAGGCTTTCCGTGCAAGCACGGTTCTAATTAAGGAACCTCAATCTTTCATGTTTCCTAGACACCGTTGGAATATGATTAAGATTTATGGAATTAAAATTTATGCAAGGTCGTTCTTAATTATTATTATTATTATTTTAAGATTTATGCAAGGGTGAAATTACAAGCATGCAAATACGATCTACTCATACGATACTAGATGCAGTAGCAAGTGAAGATACTCGACTCATACGTATAGCTATACGAATAGGCAAGGTTGTATCATCGATAAATACTTCCATACATACAGGCAAATATACATCAGTAATACGTATATGTATGCTAATTTGTAGATCGATATTACGTAGACGTATATCAACAGTAACAAGCAAATTTGAATCACTCATATGTATTGACCAACCTCTTTTTGTGTGTGTAGATGAGATGAATGATGTAGATAGATGATGGTCGTTGAACAAAATAGAAGCGTATCAAAACCTAATTATCCCTCAATAAGTAAAGGATGAGTAGGGTATTGTTCCACTTTTAAGTGTATGTTATGTGAAAGACAGGACTGGAAAGGGGGTTTAAGGGATTAAAAACTATGATTATAGAGATTTAGATTCTAATGCTAAACTAAACTAAATTAACTAAACTATTGGGAATTTATAAGAGAGGGAATTCAAGAGATTAGAATCCACTAATACTTTTAATCTATGACCTTCTGCTTCATGGTTGTTCTTACAAGTAGACTACAATTAGGCAATCGAGCAAGTGCCGATGCCCTCTTGGACAAAACATCGTTAACAATTAACTCTACTTAAGGTTGTTCCTATGTTTATGCTATTAATATCTTCTTTCCTTTTATGTAAGCTCGGGCAGCCATTCAATGTATTACCAAGAGCAACATCAAGGAGTACTTCCTAATAGGGCGGCCATTCAATGAATCACCACTTAAGGCAAACACAAAGAATACTTCCCCTAGGCAACCATTCCCTGAGCTACCCCTTCTAAGGCAACACAAAGAATACTTCCCTAACTCTAAAGAACTGTACTACTAGAAGAAAAGTAAAGAACACTAGCATGATATTAATATTGCAAAACATAAACCCTATTCTATACTTCCATCCCCTGGTGTGGGCAATGGAACTAATAACTAAAAACATAAAGAACTAACCTGATTGAAGAACACCATGAACCAGAAGAATCATTAAACCTTAAGCACTGGCTTCATCTCCTCCTTTGAAGGAGAATATTAGCCTTCCATAAAGAAGGAAGAACACGAAGAACGAGAAGAAGAAGAGTCGAAGAACATAAGACTAGAAAGACTAATTTATTAAGACTCAGCTAGTTAAAACCGATCTTTTATTATTAATCTCTCTCTGTCTCAAGTTCTGGAGACAAGAATATAAGTGAATTGGCCCAATACATGAGGCACTTAGGTCCTCTATTTATAGGGGTTACAATGAGCTCTAGAAGCATTCCAAACCGTCATTTGTTTCCTAATACAAATAGACTTCTTCCAGAGTCCAACTTCATCTCCAAAACTGAAAAGAAATTGGCTACAGTGTCGATTCATGCGTTTGGATGCACTATTCATGCATCCCAGACTTAATCAATGTGTCTAGCCGCTCGATCTATGTGTCCCAAATGCATGGGTCGCGTCTGGACGCACGATAGTTGCGTCTCAAACGCGAGACTCTATTTTTCCACCTTTGGTCTATTTTTCTTTCCTCTTTTGCTGGTTTTGGTCCAAGCAACGAATCCTTTGGCCTTGGGCTTCCAAATAGGCTTTAAAATAGGTCCAAGTCGCATCTTTAATAGCTTCAATTCCTTGGCCTTCTCCATGATTGTCCACGGGCTTCCCATGTGATCCTAAATGCTCCGAATTGCTCCATTTTATCTCTTTTTCTCTAATATTCTACAAAACTCTCTTTTTCACCTGTAGAATCTTAAAACATAACTTACAAACACTATTAGTCCACTAAGATGGCTAAACAAGAGGCATAATCGAGAGTTAAATTGCACTTTTTGAGCACTTATCACAACTCCCAACTAGCCTTTTGCTAGTCTCTTAGCAAATAAGATAAAAAAATAGATAAGTGATCAAAATTACATCCTAAAAAATAAAATCCTAACTCACTTTCGCAGGCATCGCGATTGCATTTACCATATGCAACAAGACTTTAAACCTTTAAGTTCCCCAAAAAGGACGAGTTATAGTCTCGTGAGGGTTTTCAGGTGATATACCCACAAAATCAATCAATAGCATGATAGTATTTTTCAGAGAGAGAAATTCCTTACCCACTTAGTGCTTACTCCAATAGAAAGTCTCCGTTGCTGACTACATTGTTACAAAGACTCATAGATTATGATGGGATATAGTAAAAATTGACAAAATTCTCAATCAAGGCTTATGTGTGTACTTAGTCAATCTCCTATACTCTCTTATCCAAGAAACGGAATCCCTAGTTTACTATAGGTAGATAATCTCGACTTTTAATCCTCACCGGTCATACTCTCAAAAAAGAATCTCTCAGAAGATGGTCTACTATTTTACCTCATGTATGTGGGGAAAAGAATAGTGAATACAAACATCCCACATACTACCTTGAAAAACGGACTTCTGGATGAAATTAGTCTCATGGAAAGAATGTCAATCACATATGAAGTGTCGGGTCCTTCACTTTAGCATCCTCTCACCTATTCTAGACTTCGTACCATACTGTAATGATAAGTCATGGGTTGTAACTTGGCTTGGGTATTGGTTTATGAAGGAAAGGTAAAAAGGATTCTAAGGTTGTTTCTGAAAACACTAAGGGTTTTGCTTCTTTCTTTGGAAGATTTCTTCAAATTCTGTATTGCAGAGAAAATTCTTCCTTTCTCTTATCTTTTCCATCCATTACGCTCAACTTTTTTTTTTTTTTTTTTTTTTTGAAAGCTTCGATGGGTATATCCTTGATTAGTACTGGATATGCTTGTTTTCCACTAGCTTCTTTCACTTTGAACAGAATGATGGGCTTCATTGTATCTCTCTGATATTTCCTTGTAATCTTCCTTTTGTGGTCTTTCTTCCTCTTTGGGCCCCCGTATTCTTCTCGAAACATATGGGTATGGCTGATAAAGATTTTGGCTATACTCCTTGTCTGGAGTTGGGTGACGGGTAAAGGGTTTTATGAAAGAAAATGGCTTATTGTAAGGCTCAAAAGGGTTTAACATGATGGTCCTACTAGGTGGGATAAAGGCTGAATGGGTTCACTACTTGACTTATCGAGATGATACTCTGTTTCGAATAGACTACAAGACTTAATGGCTATCTCCCCTGGCTGATGTCACTTCGTGATTAACCAAATCAACGAATAATGAGACTATATTACAACGACATAAAGAACTGAAAGATGTTGAGTCACTAAGACTCGGATTTTTTGTAAGAACTCTCCAAAGAATGGGTATAAAGCTCAAGTCTCACGGGCTAAGTCTAAAAATTATACTTCTAGTTTACTAGGGGTTTAAATCTCTCTTCTAGCAAAAGTACACAAAACTGACCAAGTACTATGGTGGTGCCTTGATAAAGAATTCTATCAATAAGAACTATGTCCGAGCATAATAAATAGTCTAAGTGGTAATGAAATCAATGATATTAACTATCTATCAAACTCAACACTAAGCAGTATAGAATATATATCCCAGATTCATCATTAAAATTCATTTTTCTCATGCTACTGATATAGAAACCAAAAATATTTTTGTTTTTTGAAAACTAATTTTCGAAATTCATTTCTCAAGTACACCCCATATTTTTGTTTTTTGAAAACTAATTTTCGAAATTCATTTCTCAAGTACACCCTCCCCCTACTTATACATGCATTGACCTCAATGTATAAAGAAGTAAATGAAATGGATGAGAAAAAGGTCGAATATCAGAATTAGTTCAAGAAACAAATTTTTAGGTCTTTTTACGTCAGATCCCCAAGACATAATGTGAGTCTTTTAAAGTCAAATTCTCAAGACTTTTGAGTCTTTTATAGTTAGATCCTCAAGACTAGTATTCCCACCTCAAAACTGATCTCTCAATAACATGCTTACTTCCTATAGACATTTTATACTCGGTCTACTAGAGTTATGAGACTTTGACTCCGGCGCTTGCAACTCCTCTCAGTAAAGGATAAAGTTATGAAAATCTGAGGGCCCGGCTATCAGTGGCACTTATACTAATGAGATTTAAAGGAGTCAAGCTTACGATGCTTGGCTTCCTCATGCAAAAAACTTAAACTAGACAGAGTAACAGGTTTAGCAAGACATAGAATGTAATCTTTAAGGTGTGTAGGTAGCTTACCCCAATTTTCTGCTTCAACAGTGGTCTGATAAACCGGATCCTTGAGAAAAATGGCCTCCACGTCTCCAGTAGGTAACTCCAGAAAAGGCTTTAGTCGATGAGCATTGACTTTGAAACGAGTCCTTCTCTTTATGTCTTCTACTTCAACAGCTCCAAAAGGTGTGACATGTCTTACTATAAACGGTCCCGTCCATCTAGATCTCAGCTTTCCAGGGAAAATTTCTAGACGAGAGTTGTAGACCAGAACCTTATGTCCAGGTTCAAATTCTCTCTTCAAAATTCTTCTATCATGTAATGCTTTAGTCTTATCCTTGTAAATCCTCGACTGACCATAAGCATCACTTCTCAATTCCTCTAATTCACTGATCTGAAGCTTCCTCCTTTCTCCTGCTTGATCTAGGTTGAAATTCATCTCTTTCACTACCCAATAGGCTTTATGTTCTAACTCAACAGGTAGATGACACGCTTTTCCATATACCAAGCGATAGGGCGACATCCCTATGGGTGTTTTGAATGCTGTTCTGTATGGCCATAGTGCATCTTGGAGTCTAAGAGACCAGTCTTTCCTAGATGGATTTACTGTCTTATCCAGAATACTCTTGATTTCCCTATTCAAAACTTCTGCTTGACCATTAGTCTGAGGATGATATGGTAAAGCTAGCTTGTGAATTACTCCATACTTTGCCATAAGATTCCCAAATACACGGTTACTAAAGTGAGAACCGTTATTACTGATGATGGCTCTCGGTGTTCCAAATCTTGGTAGAATGTTCTTCTTCAGAAAGTCCACGACGACTTTATGATCGGCGGTCTTCGTAGGAACTGCTTCAATCCATTTTGAAACATAGTCCACAGCAAGTAGAATGTAGGTGTAACCAAAAGAAGGAGGAAATGGTCCCATGAAATCTATACCCCATACATCAAAGATTTCTGAGATAAGGATCGGTTGTTGAGGCCACTCGAACCTTTTCGAGGTCTTACCCAAAAATTGGCATCTCGGACATGCTTTGCAATAAATATTTGCATCTTTAAAAAGAGTAGGCCAATAGAATCCAGCTTTGTAATACCTTGTCTGCAGTTCCGTTGCGGGCCAAAGTGTCCTCCGCAAAGGCTGATCATGACAGAATGATAGAATGGATTCTGTTCCAATTCTGGGATGCATCTTCAATAATTTGATCCGAACACTTCTTGAATAAGTATGGATCATCCCAAAAATAATATCTGGCCTTTGAGTAGAATAAATCTTTTTCTTGCTTGCTCCAATGTGATGGTACCTTGTCGGTCACAAGATAATTTACAATGTGGCTGTATGATAAGAGCCCAAAATTGTAGTTTTAACCCTGTAACAGTCATACTTTTAGACCAATTATATGAGTAATAATTAAGAGTTAACACTGATTACGTGTTTTTATGCATTTCAGGCTTCAAAGTCCATTATGTGCAGAAATGTGCTACTTTAGTGAGATAAAGAAGCAAAGGTCGGTTACTAAGGAGTTCTGTAATTAAAGGCCAAGATTGAAGAAGACAAAGCCTTTCTAAAGCCTGGTCAAAAGCTGAAAAGTCGACGTGGGCAGAAACAACACACAAAGTCAGCAGAACTTCCGAAGGCCGTATCTTTAGACTCACACCTCGGAATTGGGCCTACCTTATGTCAAAACGACCGGCTCGGAAAGAGCTTTCCAATGGTCTAAGACTTGACCCAATCAAAGAAGCAGAAGTGGACGAAACGTCTGTTGAAGCCAACTGCAGCTGAAGAGGCCTTTTGGACTGAAAGAATTGGGTTTTGGGCCTGATTCTCTGGCCCAAAACATGGCTCCAAGCCCATGCACGATTTTTGGATCTGAATGTATAAAAACCAAAGCTTCACTCTTGGTTAAGGGTAGATAGGGTAGATAGTTAATGGTAGCTAGTTAGACCTAAAACCATATAGATAATTCTAGATCTAGTTTTCAGTAGATTAATTCAGTTTAGTTCCATTTCAATTATTGTTTTAGATTAAACTCTTAGAATCATTATTCTTGATTGATTAGATAAATAAAATAGTTATTTTGTCAATTTCGATTCTTGTCATTTACATTGTGTTAGACCCGATTTCATTTATTACTTGTTATTCAATTATTAGTTATTAATTAGATTTTAATTATTGTTTAATTTAGATTAGTAAATTTCAATTCTTTATAGTATGTTTAGTTTTAATTTAATCGGAAATGATTGCGTAATGATTCTCGGCTAAACCTCCATTGAGGGGGTTGAGAAGCCTTGATGAAAGCTTGACTCCGATTATCGTAGAGTCGTCGTAATTTCCTTTCCAATCTAGAAACGATTAGTTCACCATGAGAATGGGTTTAATCGTTCACATGCTAGTTATGAATTGGTAGAAATGCCACGTGTAATTAGAGATTAGGAGAAACCATATTGTTTTGCGAAGCAGTTCAAATTCGATTACTTAATTTTATTAAATTGTTAATAGGATTAAGTCGAGTTAAGGTGGAATCAATCCCGCCTCTAACTCCTTATCATAGAATCAACGTAGCATTCCCATAGTTGTTCTGATAATCGACTAGTTGCATCTTGTGGGTAGTTGCATCGTAGTCTAGTTGCCACTTCGTAAAATCTCTCATTAGACTTTAGAGTTAAGAGTACTTATAATGTAGAGAACACAAATCTTGGGAAGGACTAGGAGTGGAACGAATCACTCTACTCCACTATATCTCATAGGATTGAGAGTAGAAATCTTTGATAAAATATAGGCACATAAAAGTAGTTTAGTTTACTTACGTTTTGAGTTTATCGTTCATTTCGTAGGTAAACTATTCATTTTATGTTTTATCACTGTACCATGGCACTTCTGATATACTGAACAACTGTTCATCAGGAAAAGTCTCACAGATTTGTAAATTGTCTTCCGTATTCTCCACTAGCAATCTAGAAAGGTGATCAACAACGAAATTCTCTGTTCCTTTCTTATCACGTATCTCCAAATCAAATTCTTGTAAAAGTAGTATCCATCGGATCAACCTAGGCTTGGCATCCAGCTTAGCGAGTAAATGACGCAAGGCAAATGGTGGTCATTATAGACAATCACCTTTGAACCTATCGATATTGTCGAATTTGTCAAGAGAATAGACGACGACTAAAAGTTCTTTCTCGGGTAGAATAATTAATCTGAGCTCCATTTAGAGTCTTGCTAGCATAGTAGATTGCATACGGCACTTTCTTGTCTCTTTGTCCTAGAACGGCTCCTATAGCATAATCGGATGCATCACACATGATTTCAAATGGTCGGCTCCAATCGGGCATCGAATGATTGGTGCTGAAGTGAGTGCTTCCTTTAACTTCATAAAAGCTTCAACACATGATGTATCAAAATCAAAGACAATATCTTTCCCTAACGGATGTGACAAATGGGTCTTGCAATTCTACTGAAATCCTTGATAAATCGACGGTAGAATCACGCGTGACCTTGGAAGGCACGGATATCTTTGACAGTTCTCGGTTTGGGTAGATCCTTTATAATATCAATCTTCACTCAATCTACTAGAATTTCTTCCTTTGAAACTTGGTGACCTAGCACTATCCCTTCCTTTACCATGAAGTGACACTTTTCCCAGTTCAGAACTAAGTTGGTATCGCAACAACGTTTAAGGACTAAGGAGAGATGGTGTAGGCAATCCTCAAAAAGATGATCCAAAACTAAAAAATCGGCCCATAAAAAACATCCATGTATTTCTCCACCATGTCGTCAAAAATACTCATCATGCATCGCTGAAAAGTGGCCGGTGCATTGCATAGACCAAAAGGCATACGACGGTAGGCGAATGTTCCGAACGGACATGTGAATGTGGTCTTCTCTTGGTCCTCAGGGTGAATATGGATTCGAAAATATCCTGAGTAACCATCAAGAAAGCAGTAGTAAGCTTGTCTAGCTAATCTTTCTAACATCTGATCGATGAATGGCAATGGAAAATGGTCTTTCCTTGATGCGCTATTCAGCTTCTTGTAATCGATGCAAACTCTCCATCTAGTCTGAATCCTGGTTGGAATCAACTCATTGTTCTCGTTCTCGATCACTGTGGTTCCGGACTTCTTTGGCACAACTTGAACTGGACTAACCCATTGACTATCAAAAATAGGGTAGATAATGCCGGCGTCAAAGAGTTTGACGACCTCTTCTCTAACTACTTCCTTCATTTTCGGATTAAGCCTCCTCTGTGGTTGCTTAGAAGTCTTGGAATCCTCTTCCAGATGAATCTTAGCTTATGTTGAACTTTCATAGGGCTGATCCCCTTGATATCATCAATTGTCCAACCTATAGCTGACTTGTGTTCCTTTAAAAGTGCTACTAACTCGATTCTGCTCCTTGATCAAATCTGATGCAATGACTACTGGGTAGGTTCCCAAATCTCCCAAGAAAACATACTTGAGTGTAGACTGTAAAGGCTTCAATTCTAGCTTAGGTGGCTCCTTCTTAAGCTCTTTAGGTGGTCCATCAAGCATAGGCGATTCAAGCTTTTCTTTGAACTTGATGTCATCCATGACAGGTGATGAATCCAAAATTGCATTGATTGACTCAATACTAAGTTCCTCACAATCTGAGTCTGTCAGAGCTTTCAATAACTCGTCAGTTGGATATGAATGAGTCAGATAATCCTGTGCTAACGCTTCAATCATGCATACCTCGTTCACAAAGACATACCTCCGTGGTTGCTTGAACATATGGAAAACATTGGTCTCGACTTTCATATTACCAAAGGATAACGCCATATTACCGTTTCGACCGGTTGATGAGAGCATTTGTAGTGGCCAAGAATGGTCTTACCTAGAATGATGGGTATCCGCCTACCGATGTAGGTTAAGTAATCGAAAGTACTATGAAATCAACCGGATAATAGAAATCTTCGATCTTGACTATGACGTCTTCAATGATTCCTCTAGGTATCTTCACTGATCTATCTGCCAACTGTAAAGTAACATCAGTCGGTTTTAGATCCTTCAAGCCCAACTTCTCGTAGACGAAATATGGTAGAAGATTCACACTGGCACCCAAATCTAATAAAGCTTGTTCCTCCAAAGAATCTCCAATTCTGCATGTAACAGTTGGAATTCCAGGATCTTTCAGTTTTACAACCGATAGATTTTGTAGGTACGATGAACATCGTTGAGCGATAAAAGCTTCTTTCGGAATGTTGGTCATCTTCTTCACTAGATCTTTCAAGAACTTGGCATACGAGGGAACTTGCTTGATGGCGGTCAGAAATGGGATATTAATCTGTAAATTCTGAAATACATCGCAAATCTCCTTGTACTGGTCATCTTTTCTAGTATTCACTAGTTTCGAAGGAAACGGTGCTGGCGAATTCTTCAATATCGGTTCTCTTCATTCGGCTTTGGTTGGTTTGGTAACAGATAGTGGAGTGACAGGTGGAGTCACTCGTGATGGCTTCTTCTTACTTCCACAGTAGTTCCTTCAACTTCTTTTGCAACAGTTTCTTCAGTAGGTGGCACAACACTAGATATATTTGGAATGTTAGAACTGGGTGGGATGGTAGGGACATAAGTTACCTTAGGCTCCGTGGAATCTTTTCCTGGTTCATAGACAATCCTGTTATCAACTTTCTTGCCTGAGCTCAGAGTGGTGATAGAATTAACTGGGGCATTCGACCGAGTAATCTCCGTGTTATCCACCGCAGACACCTCTTCCTTTCGGTTTGGCTCTGGCCGGGCTTGGTAATGCTCCTTTTTGATCTCTCTGTCAAGGCGGCGTTGATTTGCCCTATCCGCCCTTGAATGACACTAAAGTTATTCTCCAACTTCGGGTTCTTTGATTTGTCCGTTTTTAGGTCATTGACAATGGTGGTGATAGCATCTTCCGGATGTGGGGTAATTGCTTTGCTTGCTCGACCGAGGCGTAGGGGCAATATATCCACTCATAAGATCCGTACTAACTCTCTATTTGTGTTGGCTTGGTATTGCTAGGTTCCGTATGACCGTTGATTTACTGTATGGTTCTTTGGCGGTTTTGGAACCGACATCTTGGTTATTCGAACCCGATTTGACCGATTCTCAAATCCCGGAGGAAAATTCCTCCGATTTGTATTTTGTGGCTTCCAATAATTTCGTCCCCGATTGAACTCGGTTATTTCTTCCTAAAGAGTTGATACTACATGCCTCTGCATTACTATCCGTGATAGTACGAAACACTCTTCAGTGGTGTGGCCTTCATCAGAACATAGCTCACAAATGGTATAACAAGGCTTGGATGGCTGAGGTTTAGCTTGGAAATTGTTTGGTTTTGGAGGATTCATGGAGAACTGATCAAACTTCTTGTTTAGATTTTCAAGTCCCGGATGATAGGCTTGCCATAATTGATAACATTGCTTGATTTGGGTCTTCTTGAATTTGGTTGCCAAATTTCTTCTAAACCCCCTCCACTCTAGCTACGTCCTCGTTGCTAGTACTCCATTGTTGAGTGTCTTCAGCTAAATTCTCGAGAAAGTTGTAGGCTTCCTCTCCATCCAATGATGTAAACTTACCTTGATGCATTGATCAGATTATCCGCTTGTTCATAGTAGAAAGTCCTCGAAAGAAAAAATGAGCCAGTGTGCTCTTATCATAACCATGATGTGGACATGAGACTAGCAGATTATTGAATTTCTCCCAGCTTTGATGATATTCTTCAGTCACCTTCCCTTTGAAATTGCTGATGGCTTGCTGCATGGCATCTGTCTTCTGGGGTAGGTAGAACTTGTTCATAAACTTTGTTCTCAACTTCTCCCAGTTGTTGATTGAATTGATCGGTCATGGCGGTTAACCATTCGATGCTTTACCTTCGAGGGAGAGTGGAAAAATAATTAACTTGATACTCTCATCCCTGATATTCTGGTTCTTGAAAGTTCTGAGGACTGATAGAAATTTGTTCATGTGAACATAAGGTTGAACATTATCTAAACCATTGAACTTTGGAAGCATAGAGATTACCGATGCTCTAAGTTCAAACCGATTAGCTTCGTCTCGAAAAAACAATACTGGCAAGGGGTCTCCAATGATTGGCGAATAGAAATCGCCGGCTTCTTCCTCTCATTGTGCTTGCATGGGTGGGATAGCTTCGGGATTATTGGTGTCCAAAACACCTCCATCATTGCATGCGGCCATTGTATCAATCTCGTCTAGTATTCTTGTGAGTCGGTTGTTAAACCTTGTCCACTGTTGTGTTCTTACCGGACGATGATATGGACGACGGGGCATACACTAGAAAATGCTATGCGAAAATGACGAAAAACTATCCTACAATGCTTGAATAATATGCAACTATTCTAAATTATACTAAAATGTAAAACTACTTTCCTTCAACTGGGTTGGGCTTTGCAGCTAGTATCTCGCCCGTTGTCGAAAGCTGTCTCTTCTAGGGTTATGGTGAATCACTTGGATTGCTTAAGTACTACTGCCCATAGACGATAGTCCGTTTGTCAAGATTCAGACAAGAAACACTAGAGTTTGATGTTTCGCTGTGTTGGCTTACAACTTCAATTGTTGAAAAGGTCCTAAATGCAATTATACTAGAAAGCAATAAAACTAAACTATGATGCAACTATACTAAGAAAGCAATAAAAAGAATGAAGATTCAACTAATCTGGAAGGTAGATCTTGTCTTCGAGATGTCCTTCAAGCTTCTTTCTTTCTTAAAAGGATGGATGATGTGGCTAAAATTACCTCAAGATCCAAAATTCTAATCTTGAAAGAAAACGTTAAACATAATAAACAACTTAAAACGGCAGACGCCATTTGACCAGCCTCTTTTTGTGTGTGTAGATGAGATGAATGATGTAGATAGATGATGGTCGTTGAACAAAATAGAAGCGTATCAAAACCTAATTATCCCTCAATAAGTAAAGGATGAGTAGGGTATCGTGCCACTTTTAAGTGTATGTTATGTGAAGGACAGGACTGGAAAGGGGGTTTAAGGGATTAAAACTATGATTATAGAGATTTAGATTCTAATGCTAAACTAAACTAAATTAACTAAACTATTGGGAATTTATAAGAGAGGGAATTCAAGAGATTAGAATCCACCAATACTTTTAATCTATGACCTTCTGCTTCATGGTTGTTCTTACAAGTAGACTACAATTAGGCAATCGAGCAAGTGCCGATGCCCTCTTGGACAAAACATCGTTAACAATTAACTCTACTTAAGGTTGTTCCTATGTTTATGCTATTAATATTTTCTTTCCTTTTATGTAAGCTCGAGCAGCCATTCAATGTATTACCAAGAGCAACATCAAGGAGTACTTCCTAATAGGGCGGCCATTCAATGAATCACCACTTAAGGCAAACACAAAGAATACTTCCCCTAGGCAGCCACTCCCTGAGCTACCCCTTCTAAGGCAACACAAAGAATACTTCCCTAACTTTAAAACACTATACTACTAGAAGAAAAGTAAAGCACACTAGCATGATATTAATATTGCAAAACATAAACCCTATTCTATACTTCCATCCCTTGGTGTGGGCAATGGAACTAATAACTAAAAACATAAAGAACTAACCTCATTAAAGAACACTATGAACCAAAAGAATCATTAAACCTTAAGCACTGGCTTCATCTCCTCCCTTGAAGGAGAATATTAGCCTTCCATAAAGAAGGAAGAACACGAAGAACGAGAAGAAGAAGAGTCGAAGAACATAAGACTAGAAAGACTAATTTATTAAGACTCAGCTAGTTAAAACCGATCTTTTATTATTAATCTCTCTCTGCCTCAAGTTCTGGAGACAAGAATATAAGTGAATTGGCCCAATGCATGTGGCACTTAGGTCCTCTATTTATAGGGGTTACAATGAGCTCTAGAAGCATTCCAAACCGTCATTTGTTTCCTAATACAAATAGAATTCTTCCAGAGTCCAACTTCATCTCCAAAACTGAAAAGGAATTGGCTACAGTGTCGATTCATGCGTCTGGACACACTATTCATGCGTCCCAGACTTAATCAATGCGTCTGGACGCTCGATCTATGCGTCCCAAACGCATGGGTCGCGTCTGGACGCACGATAGTAGCGTCTCAAATGCGAAACTCTATTTTTCCACCTTTGGTCTATTTTTCTTTCCTCTTTTGCGGGTTTTGGTCCAAGCAACGAATCCTTTGGCCTTGGGCTTCCAAATAGGCTTTAAAATAGGTCCAAGTCGCATCTTTAATAGCTTCAATTCCTTGGCCTTCTCCATGATTGTCCATGGGCTTCCCATGTGATTCTTAATACTCCGAATTGCTCCATTTTATCTCTTTTTCTCTAATATTCTACAAAACTCTCTTTTTCACCTGTAGAATCTTAAAACATAACTTACAAACACTATTAGTCCACTAAGATGGCTAAACAAGAGGCATAATCGAGGGTTAAATTGTACTTTTTGAGCACTTATCACGTATCTAAATACAGTAGCATGCAAATATAGTATACGTACGCATATAAATACGACAATACTAAAACTGAACATGCAACATATTATACATAAACTAAAATACGACTCTTGTATTGCATAATAAATCGATTTCGGCAATAGTCATTGAGATTGCGAGTGTCATATAGAGAGCAACTTCACCCCGTAGGGTTTAGAAACAACTTACCCAACTCAGATTTTAACCCTCGTTGGAATGTTCTCCTCTTTCTTGACAAAAATCGAAGTATTATACAAGACGGTACTTATAATATCGAGAAATACTAAACATGCAACAATAGACACTTATAATAGAAAGACAGATAACCATGCAAAACAGTACCATTTATATGTATATATACATTAAGATGCAATTCATGCCCAGTTAATCGTATATAAATATTTACAGGTATATGAACATGATTCATGCATACTTCTAGGCTAACACGTAAATAATAATCCATAAACTAGCACATAATAACTATGTACATGACATTCATGCAAAAACAGTAAAAATTTGGAACCTGTTGCTTCCTGCAAGTCCGCCAAAGAAATGAAACAGACGTTTCAATTCGTCGACGTAATTAATCCCAAAAGATATTCGAATTTTTTTCACAGTTCCAGAGAGTTAGGCCTGGATATGGACCAGGATTTATCAGTGGATGCTGGAGGTAGAACAGGAGCAACAAAAGAGAAAATACACCCTTGGACGCGGGTTACACTCATGGACGCTGGTCCAAAGATCGCGGCACGATGTCGATTATGCCACAATGAGTTCAAATTTTCACAGCAACCTTAGAATCTTGTGTAGTTTACTTTCCCGGTCCTAACTTTTTGTCCCTGGAAGTACAAAAAAAAAAAAAAGAGAGGTCGGTCTTTTGAGACAAACAAAAATAAAACAAAAAAAAAAAAAAAAAAAAAAAGGAAAAGAAGGATGATGAGAGTGGGGTTCCCTTGGAGCAATTTTCAGGTGAGAAGACAAGCCCTTAGTCTTTAGAATGGCAGCGGCGCCATTTTGATGTTTAACTTTTTGCCTTTTGCTTTGTTAGAGATTTGAATCTCTTCTTTGGCGAAAGTGCGAATTCAAAGATTTTCCTTACTCACGATCTTCGTGTTCATATAGTTTGGAGTAAGGATTCGAACCAACCTAAATTCTAGGACCACTTACAACTTGGTTTTTACTCTTTTAGGGAACTAGTGAGTAAGTTTAAATATGATTATATTAATACTAAATATTTGGTTTCTTTACTACACAAAAATTAAAAACATTAAGTTTCGAAATCATGCAACTAAGTCACAATAAAATTTTACTAAAACAAAAGTGGAGAGTTAATTCTCCTCATGTAAAGATTACTTTTGTTATTTGATTTTTATAAGTGCATTGAAATCTTCCTAGAACTCATAGACAAGTTTTACTAAAAGAAAACTTGATCCCTAACAAATATGACTCATCTCTAAGCTCATACATGCTAGCATGTGGAACCAAGCAATGACTTATCTCTAAGCTCATCACTTGATCCCTAACTAGACTCTACACCAACTATCATTTTGGGATAGGATGTAGGCCTAGTTGTTCTTCCTAAACACCTACTAAACAAAGGGAAGGTTTAGCTCAGATCCTTGGGCTAAAACTAAAACAAGTGTGGAATGTAAAAAGAGAGAGAGAGAGAATAAAAAGAAGAAACTATCTATTTATAAACTCACTTGTATGAAGAAGTGAGAATTTTTCAAGAGGAACACAAGGTTTCCTCCATTAAAACTATTACAAGCTTTTTTTTTCCAAAACCAAAAACTAAAATAAAAACTAAGGCTAAGGAACTAAAATAATACATGGTAAAGGAAAAGAAGTCAAGGGAGTAAATGGATTGTCCCCCCCTTGTTTTGTTTTCTTCTCCATTTGAGAGAAATCTCATTTTCTCCCACGTGAAACACCAAACCACATTTATTTCATTTTTATCCACCACATTAAAACAAAGTGACACCTTGCCTTTTTTCACTATTAACACCTAATCTAATTAATTACATGCAAGGTGTCAACTTTGCACCAATAATTTGGCATTTTTGTCTTGACATGCTCCATGATTGATGACTCAACAAATCGTGTGGGCTCGCATAGTGGGTTCACGTGCAGTCCAGTGGCAGTCCGATTTTTTGGCAATTTTACAACTTCTCACCTATGCGTAGAGTTCATTGCCCTGATTGTCTGAGCATCTCACTTGTCGCATTCGGAGTCCTGGTTCAAGAGGTAGGAGCTTCGGAAGTTTGATGCTTCTGTGCGGATTTGTTGGGCTTTACATGGCTGATTTGGAAGAATTCATATATACGTCGTTCCCGTGCTTTAAACGCAGGTTTAACCAATATTTTCATGTTTACTGCGAATACCTACAAAAGTACAAAAATATATTTATTTCATGATTATTAAACACATAATTAACCAAATTTATATGTCTCAATGGGGTTTCATATTACAGTTTTGGGTGCTTATACCAAATTTATTTCATAAGTGTCTTAAAAGCTGTTCTATATACCCACAAGGCATCAGATAATCTGAGAGACCAGTCTTTTATAGATGGATTAACTGTTTTTTCCAAAATGGATTTAATCTCTCTATTAGAGACTTCGACTTGGCCACTGGTTTGAGGATGATACAGAGTTGCCACCTTGTGAGTGACTCCATATTTCTTTACTAACAATTCAAAAATTTTATTACAAAAATGTTTTCCCCTATCACTAATGATAGCTTTGGGAACACCAAATTGAGAGAAAATATTTTTCTTTACGAACAAAATGACAGTTTTATGATCATTAGTACGATAGGCCATCGCCTCAATCTATTTTGACACGTAGTCAACAACTACCAGCATGTATAGAAAGCCATGAGAATTTGGAAAGGGACCCATGAAGTCGATGCCCCATACGTCAAAGATTTCCACAATTAAAATGGGATTTAAGGGCATCATATTGCGTTGAGTAATGCGTCCTAGCTGCTTGTAGTGGTTGCATGCTTTGCAATGCTCATGTGCATCTCGAAACAGTGTTGGCCAATAAAATCCACATTGTAGAACCTTGGCCGCTGTTTTCTTTCCACTGAAATGACCACCACAAGATTGTTCATGGCAGAAGGATAACACGTCATTGTGTTCCCAGTCGGGAATGCAACGGCGTATAAGTTGGTCGGAACAATACTTGAAGAGGTAGGGATCATCCTAGAAATAAAATTTCACAGTGGATAAAAACTTTTTCCGATCCGTACGAGTCCAAGATGAAGGGACCTCCTCGGTAACTAGGTAGCTTACTATATCAGCGTACCAAGGAGATAAAAAAAATGGAATACAAGTGTTTGTCTGGAAATAAATCATAGATGGGGTCGGCATCATTAGCGACATCATTGACGATTCGTGATAAATGTCTGCAACCACATTCTCACAACCTTTTTTATCTCTAATTTCTAGAGTAAACTCTTGCAAGAGAAGGATCCAGCAGATCAACCGCTGTTTTGCATCTTTTTTCGCTAAGAGGTAACGAAGCGCCGCATGGTCTGTGTAGACTATTGTGGAAGAACCAACTAGGTAAGGACGAAACTTATCCAGGGCATATACAACTGCGATAAACTCTTTCTCAGTGGTGGTATAGTTACGTTGAGCTTCATTAAGAGTTTTACTAGCGTAGTAAATGACAATTGGCTTGTTCTCTCGGCGTTGCCCTAGGATAGCTCCAATAGCATAGTCACTCGCATCACACATTAATTCAAAAGGTTTAGACCAATTAGGTAGTTGAATAATAGGAGCTGTAGTCAGGGCGGATTTTAAAGTCTCAAAGGCTTGTTTGCAATTGAAAGTGAAGTCAAATATGGCATCTTTAAGCAGGAGATTTGTTAAAGGTCGAGTAACCTTTGAGAAATCTTGAATAAATCTCCTATAGAATCCTACGTGTCCTAAAAATGCACGTATGTCGCGAACTGATTTTGGTATAGGAAGGGAAGTAATTTTTTCAATCTTAGCTTTATCGACTTTGATTCCATCCTTTGAAACGATATGACCTAGAACTATTCCTTTTGTAACCATAAAATGACATTTTTCCCAATTAAGAATGAGATTTTTCTCTTCACAACGTACTAAAACCTTTTCAAGATTTGATAGACAGCTATCGAAAGAATTACCATATATTGAGAAATCGTCCATGATTACTTCTATAAAGCGTTCAACCATATCACTGAAAATATGAAGCATACAGCGTTGGAATGTACCAGGTGCATTGTAAAGGCCAAAAGGCATTCATTTATATGCAAATGTACCAAAGGACAGGTGAACGTTGTTTTTTCTTGATCAGCAGGATCTATGATTATTTGAAAATATCTTGAATAACCATCAAGAAAATAGTAAAATGCATGACCCGCTAACCGTTCAAGCATATGATCAATGAAGGGAAGTAGGAAATGATCTTTACGAGTGACCGTATTAAGTTTGTGATAGTCAATGCATATTCACCACCTCACTAGAATACGAGCAGAGATGTATTCAACTTTATCATTTCGTACAACTGTAATGCCAGACTTCTTGGGAACAACGTGCATTGGACTCATCCAAACATTATCCGAGATAGGGTAAATAATATCGACATCGAGTAACCTTAAAATTTCTTCCCGTACCACCTCCTTCATGGTGGGATTAAGACGACGTTGCGGCTCACGTGACGTCTTGGCATCTTCTTCAAGATGTATGCGATGGGTGCACACATTATGGTCAATGACTTTAATGTCATCGAGAGACCATCCAATAGCAGAATGGTATTCATGAATGACACTAATTAAATGTGATTCCTGATCGGCAGTCAATTGTGATGATATGATAATTGGGTGACTACCATCTAGTTTAAGATGTACGTATTTTAATTCCAAAGGAATAGGCTTTAAGTCAGGAGGAGTGGGTATTAAAGATTCTCGAGAAAAATTGTCTTCCATAGAGAAAACAGACTGATGCTCGTCCAAGTCGGTTGAAATGATGGTCGTAGGGTCAAATAGTGGTATTGACTCTAATAACTTGTTTACATCCTGCGAATAAGCATCAACATCAAATTCAAAATCACCAAATGAAAGAAATTAGTGTACTTCATCGTCAGGAAAAGAGTTTGTGAAACATTCTTGTACAAGGGTGTCAACCAAGTTAACTTCACCATCATTTTCATTCTCTGGAATTTATTTCATAAACTTGAACACATTAACCACGACCGAAAGATTTTCGAAGGACATGGTCATAGAACCATCCCTACAATTTATGAGAGCATTAGCAGTTGCTAGGAAGGGACGCCCTAATATTATGGTAATGGAGTCACAGACAACTTCTGTATCCAAAATGGCAAAATCGACAGGATAGAAAAAATCTTGGACTTTTACAAGGACGTTTTCCACAATGCCTTTTGGATACTTAATGGAACGATCCACTAACTGTAGAGTCATCATGGCAGGTTTAAGCTCATGAAGACCTAGTTGTTTGAATAAGTAATAAGGAAGTAAGTTCACACTAGCTCCTAGGTCTAGTAGTGCAGTGGCCGTATATTTGTCACCTAATGTGCATGGAACTGTTGGTCTACTAGGGTCCTTGTATTTGACTATACCATTGTATTCGGTGATTGACGGAAACTATTTGGTAAGGAATGCTTGTTAAGGAACATTTGTTCTCCTTTTTGTGGTGCACATCTTTTAGAAATTTAGCATATTTTGGCAATTGTTTTAGGGCATCGAGAAAAGGTAAGTTTATTATCAAATTCTTAAAAGTTTCTCGAATTTCATCAAAATTTTCGTCAGGTTTATTCTTTGCCAAACGGTGCCTTAGGGCAGAATTTGGCATAAGGATCCGTTCGCTCGTTTCCCAATTTATGAATTGGTAACTTTGATGAACTTTGTGTTCCCACTATAGGTTCATTATTGGGAGCTGATACGCTGGAACCTTTGGTTACGTTTGTTTGATCATCTGGCATACGGATTTGATTGTCAACGGTTTTGCCAGAACGAAGAGTAGTTATGGCATTCACCTCACCTTGGTTTGGAGCATTTATATTAGGTGCATTGGTAACTTCATAGGCAGTGTTTTCTGGCTTAGGGTTCGGAACTGCTTGGCCAGGAAATACGCCTTTCTGACTCTTTTCTTGCGCTAATTGTTGAAGTGATTGTTGGATAGACGTTAGGATTTAGGATTGTTGGTTCATATAAGCGAACAAAGTCTCGCTTGTCCTATCAGTAGCAAGAGGCATAGGTTGTACAACAGGGACTAGTTCACGATTATTATTGAAAAGTTGAATAGCCAGAATTTGGATTGGTTGGAACAAGGCTGCGGTTGTTTTGGTAGTTATCATTAGAATACTTTGAAACTGATTTTTAACTTTGTTGGTATTGCTGATTATTTCCTTGGCGGTATGAAATAAAGTTGTTGGGTTGTCGAACAGGTGGATTTGCGAAACCTGGAAGAGGCCCCATCTGTTGGTTATTTTGGCGCCAAGCGAAATTTGGATGCTGTCTCCAAGGTGCATTAGGAATGTTGAATGCACATGCCTCTTTCGATGGTTGAGTAGGGGAAGCATATAACAAGGGACAATACGTATCAAGATGGTCAGGACTAAGACAAAGAACACATGGGGAGGTGTTAACGTTCATGACCTATTGTGGGAGTTGATCGTTTACTTGAACTGCAAGAGCATTTACTTTTTTAGTGAGGGATTCTATCAGATTTTTTAATTCGGGATAGTTTTTTACCTCAAAAATAGATGTAACTTTTGGAACAGTATCCTTAGATGACCTAGAAGAATCAGCATTACCCCAATGTGTACCTCTTTTTGCTTGTTTTTCAAGAAAAATATATGTTTCAGTAGCTCTTTTGTCCATGAAGCAACCACTATTCATTATGTCAAGAGTTTCTTTTTGATGATCAGATAGTCCATTAAAGAATGAACGAACAAGGACAGCGGTGTTGAGCCGATGATGAGGACATTCTAAAAGAAGATCCGTAAATCGACTCCATGCTTCTGTAAAGGATTCATGAGGATTTTGACGACAGAATTGGATTTTCTGAAGCATTTCAGTAGTTTTCTTTTGAGTGTAAAATTGTAGCATGAAAGCTTGGACAAGTTTATTCCATGTTTCTATGGATTGTGGCTGTTGTCCTGCTAGCCAAAGTGATGCTTTATCCGCTAAAGTGAAAGGAAATAACCGAAGCAAGAGTTGTTCCTTAGAGACTGCTGGATGGTGAAATGTTGTGGCCACTTGCTGAAGCCTACGGAGGTGATTGTACGGTTTTTCATGATCCAAACCATGATAAACAGGTAACAAACTAAAAACGTTGGGCGGAATTCAAAAATCACCGACAATATCCTCGAGTTTGATGCAGGAAGAAGGTCCTTCCTGCAATGCTGTATAGAAGTCCGAAAGGGGCTTCTCAGCTGGTGGATTTACGTCAGCCAAGACGAATGAAGGGAATGGTGACAAGGAATTTTATTGATTTGGATTAATAGATGAAGAACTTTATGGAGGTGAGAACTTACGCAAATGCTTATCGTATTTTCTCCTACGATAAGTATGTTCAAATTCTTTAGTAGAACCAGACCTTAATCTCATGCAAGCATAAAATTAGATCTAATTGATAGAAGAAACTTATTATTACTTGAATTTTATGATTATCTTCAAGTATTACCATTGAACAACGTAGGCCTAAGCTGCTGCTAACGTAGCAGTGAAGCTAGGAATACGTGTGCATAAATCAACAGCCAGGTCACAAGAGAGATATGAGGGAAGCTTTCTGTGCAAGCACGGTTCTAATTAAGTAACCTCAATCTTTCAAGTTTCTTAGGTATCGTTGGAATATGTTTTAAGATTTATGGAATTAAAATTTATGCAAGGTCCTATTTATTTTATTTTATTATTATTATTTTTTAATTAAAATTTATGCAAGAGAGAAAGTATAATCAGGCAAATACGACCTACTCATACATTACTAGATACAGGAGCATGTGAAGATACTCTACTCATATGTTTAGCAATACGAATAGGCAAGGTTGTATCATCAATAAATACTTCGATACGTACATGCAAATACACATCAGTAATACGTATATGTAGGCAAATAGGTAGATTTATATTACGTATACGTATATCTACACTAACAGGCAAATTGTAATCACTCATACATATCTCGTTATAGTGTCATGCGAAGATATTATACGTACGTAGATATATACGACTAGGCAAAGACGTAAACTAAACATGCAACGTATTATACATAAACTAAAATACGACTCTTGTTTTGTATAATAATTCAATTTCGTCAATACTCATTGAGATTGCAATTGTCATATAGAGAGCAGCTTCACCCCGGAGTATTTAGAAACAACTTACCCAACTCAGATTTTAACCCTCGTTGGAATGTTCTCCTTTTTGATGACAAAATTGACTTATTAAACAAGACAATTTTCTAAAATAATGATTTTGGAGGGGAAAACAGTGGATTTTGACCTCAAAAATGACATCCACAGCGTGCGCGCCATTGAGATCTTTCCGAATTGAGCTCACACGCATGAATCAGAGAACCGTAGCCAAAGTTATGGCCAAAATACCAAAACACACTCTAATTACTATGTATAACTCAAAAGTTAAATATGCCAACATGCAATTATATTCCATCCATATCTATATATATGCTAAACATGCAACTTATATATATATATATATATATATATATATATATATATATATATATATATATATATATATATATATAACCATGAAAAATAGTACCATGGACATGTACATATACATTTAGATGCGATTCATAGTCACTTAATCGTATATAGATATTCATAGGCGTATTCACATGATTCATGCATATTTCTAACCTAATATGCAAATAATAGTCTATGCTACGACATAACTGCATACATGTGAATCATATAATACTCTATTAAAATTTTGAAACCTGTTAGCGTCCCGCAAGTTCGCAAAAGAAAAGAAACGTGCACAACAAGTCAAATTTTCTCACAGTAAGCTTAGTGTTTGTTGTAACCTAGTTTCTAGGTCCTAGCATTTGGAACCTGTAAGTGCAACCAAAAGCAGCATGCGGATCAGTAGCAAAACACGGGAGATTTCAAAAAATAAAATAAAATAAATAAAACGAAGAAAACACAAGAAAAAGAAATAAATGAAAGGATGAGAATGGGGGTTTCCCCTTTGAGCAATTCTAGTTTGCAAGCATAGGTCCTTGGGTCTTTAGAATGGCAGCGGTGCCATTTGATATCTATCACTTTTCGGTATAAAGATAGAAAATCTTTATTTCGTTCAGAGTAGACTCAAGTCTTTACTCACGTCTTATTGCGTTTAGTTGAGTAGGGATTCGAACCAACCTAAACTCTAGGACAACATACAACTTTTTAATGCCCTAAAAAGGGAAACTAGTGAGTAAGTTTAATATTGAATTACTAGCTAAGCTTGGTTTTATTGTTTAAGCCCTAACGAGTGCAAAAAAATGTGAAAACACGAAAACGGTAGAAAAAGACTAAGAATTTTACAAGATATTTAAGAAGAAAGAAGTAGTGGAAGATTATAATACTCATGCAAGAACTTATTATCTTATCTTAGTATAGGATTCCTACCGTCTCTAAGCTGTTTTGAGTATATTATCAAACCCGAACCGGCTTGAGCGTCGATCCCTAGCGAGATGAACTCATCTCTAAGTCCATTTCCCTAGCATAAGAAGTTGAACTAGACTTTCATCTCTGAAACTCCATCTCAACTTCTGGACTCATAAAACATAATCCTGTCAAATCTAGAAACAAGGAGTTAATTAAGGCTCGCGCGCACGACTATCCTAGACATGGAAAGGAAGGCGAATGCGAGCCTTTCTTCACTTCCAGGCCTCAAGTTTGGTCGGACACTACCATTTTGGGGTAGTGTGTTATATGCGTCTTAGGTCTAGGCAGAGAATCCTACTACAAAGAAATCTATACAAACCCTCACATGAGTATCATTAACCCTCCACCTTGGAGGATTTTAGCTCATGATCCTTGGGTTTATTTTTGTAAGATACAAACTAATAAGTAATTAAAAGAAGAAAGGAATATAAAAACAGATTACCTAAGAAAGAAAGAAATTTTATTAGAAACTAGAAAGTGTTTCCACCATTAACATCTTACAAGCTTTCTTTTAAACAAAAACAAAAACTCCCCTCCAAAAGATAAAGACTAGGAATTTAAATGGAACAAGAGTCATGGAAATCAATGTAGTGCATCCCCCCTTGTTTTGTTTTCTTCTCCATTTGAGAGAAATCTCATTTCCTCCCACGTGAAACACCAAACCACATTTACTTCCTTCTTACCCACACAATCCACAACAAAATGACACCTATCTTTTTTTTTTTTCACTATTAACACCTAATCTCATCTAACTTTATTAACTACATGCAAGGTGTCACTTTTGCACCAATTATTTTCACCTTTGTCTTGACTTGTATGATGACTCATCAAATCTTGCGAGCCCACATAATGGGTCCACGTGCAGTCCAATGGCGGTCTGGTCTTTTGTCAATTTTACAACTTCCTGCCTATGCGCAGAGTTCATCGCACTGATCGTTTGTGCAGCTCACTTTTCGTATTTGGAGTCCTGGTTCAAGAGGTAGGAGCTTCGGAAGTTTGATGCTTCTGTGTGGATTTGTTGGACTTCACATGGGCTTAATCGGAAAGCTTATGTACACTCCCTATTCCGTGTTTAAATGCTGGCTTTATCATTATTTATACGTTAGTTGCTCCAACCTGCAAAAACACGAAAATGCGATTATTCCATGATTATTAAACACAAAATTAACCGAAATATTATGTCTCTATGGGGTTTTATAGTACAGTTTTGTGTGCTTATCAACTCTCCCTGGATCATTCTTTGAAAACTTATATTTGTACCCAGTCTCAATAGAATACTGCAATACTTTAAGACGGAAATCATTAACATCCACAAATGTTTGACTAACATGTTTGAGATTAAAAGTCCATAATCTACTCCTCAATTCTTTAATAGGCACTCTCTCACTGACAATACTACTAGTCCCACTATTAAAAGCACAAGAGCTACCGTAAGAATTAAAAGAACTACCACCAGATGTACTACTCTCACCTACTCTATAAAAACACAACATACAAGCAAGTTTCAAAAAGACATCAATGTTAACTGTAGATAAGCCCTTTGCAAAGCTGTAGCATGCTAAAGATTGAAGCTTTGCATCATTTTCTATAACAAATGCCTTCTCATCACGAGTGAAATAAATATCAAAGCATGATTGATTTAACTCGGGCCAATTCGTTGAAATCTCATTTTTGACATCGATAATTGAAGAAGACGGACCAATACGACTCGCGAGAGTCAAATTTTTGTAGGATATAACTCTAAGAACAGTAAAATCCATCCTACAACACAAAATTGAAATGATCGAAACTAAAAATTACAACAATTCCATTATCTCAAAAGAGTGCAGGTTATATTATTCAATGAAAAAAATGATCAAATACAGAGATGACGATAAGTTAAATTATCGCTGATCAATTTCCATCTTTTGCTTGCCCTAGATAACATAATAATAGAAGTGTAGGTGTAAATAAATGTTCCTTAGTGGTGAACAAAGAAGAAAAGTCCAAAAGTCCAAAAAGGAGAACAAAGAAGAAAAGAGAAAGAGAATTCAATTTTTCAAAAATCCATCAAAAGGAGAAATAAAGAAATAAAAGAGAAATTGAGAAGGTCTCAATTTCCGACCAAAATCAAAATATGATGAAATCACCATTGCCAAAGATCAAAGAAAATTCTTTTCCAAATACATGATAATAAAAAAAAAATTGAGGAAGAAATAAATTAAGTAACAACTTTCATATAAAAGGGTATGTAAGGTATTTTGAAAAAACAATAAAGGTGCAGTTGGTTTTTTCTCGCAAACTCACCGAAAAAGAAACCTTTATTTTGCACTTTTACAAATCGTGTGGGCTTTAGACATAATTCAAAAAGTCAACGGGTTTTAGGCTAATAAAGACCGGAATCAGGGTTTTAAACCTAGTTTTATGAAAATTAAATTATATAAAAAATAATATCACAATATATATAATAGAAAATAAAAAAATAAAATAAAATAACGGCAAAGCAATAATGACAAATATTTTAAAATATATTAATACTGAATGAAACTAACGTCAAAGAACAATTAATGGGGAACCGAAAACTGGATGCAATTGCATCGAACTAACCTCAAATACTATTTAACGGGAAATCGGAATATGGATACAACTGCATTAAACTAACCTAAAAGAATAATTAATGGGAAATCAAAACTTGGATGCAAATACATCAAAAAATAATTGTTAGGAAATCGGAAACTGGATGCAAATGCATTGAACTAACCCTCAAAGATTAAATTAACAGGAAATCGGAAATCGTTAGAAGATAATCAAGATAATATTAAAATAAGGTGATTTGCTTGGACGCACCCATAAAAACACTCTCATACCCCATAACTAACTAAAGTTTTTGCCATACCCCAATAACCGCCTCAATCCAATAATATCTCCCAAATTAATTTGGAGTATTTCCAATAGGGGCAAAAAAAAAAACAACAATACGGTATTTTTTTCAGCAATCTTCTTTTCCCCTCTGCTTAGCACTGGACACAAAACACATTCCAAAAGTTTTACACAACACAGACAATTGGTTAGTATTGTATGAAATTTAGATATCACTTCTTTCCTCATACGCAAAAGATGGTGATCGAGCAACTCAATTTGGGTCGATGATAGGTCAAGAACCAAGATCATGAAAGATAGCCCCATTGAATGATTGGAAATTGTGATGTACAAGTATGTGCCACTTCCCACAAAAAAACTGTTTTCACTGTTTATCTAATATACTTGCTATCCATATAACTAGCAAATGGAGTCCCAAAAAACACATATTGGCGGCATGGGTAAATGAATTAAAGCAGTTAAATAAAATGGAAAGGTAATGCAATGAATCTTATATAGTGTATAGAGAGCATACACATGAAAAGATACAGGTACATGAGCCATTGTAGTGAAAAGATACGGATAATAGCATAGTGACCAGATACCACTAATGATTGAGTTAGACATGATCACATGAAATTCAGTCATATACTTTTAGTAGCATTAACATCCTTTAAACTTGATTCTTCTAACTTCTCTATTTCATTATCATCTAATGCATGGGTTTCAAAGGTTTTGGAAATAAATGATGGCAATACATCTGACTGAACTAAGTCGGAATCAATTTTCCCAACAACCGATTCACCAAAACCTTTTACAGTAACATCATCATTATTGCATACGCCCAGATACATTAGCAGGAAATGTCCAAATCGGAATGAACAATTTGTCTTGGGGTAGGCCTAATGAAAAAAAGGGTAATTTAGGAACCAAAATATGTCTAAAACAATTTTAGTTATTTATTTTAAAGTTAGGGATGGCCGTATGGGAGTGTTTTTATGGGTGTGTCCAAGATCACCCTTAAAATAACCTCAAAGAATGATTAATAGGACATCGATAACTGGATGCAACTACATTGAACTAACCTCAAAGAATAATTAACGGGAAATCTGAAACTGGATGCAAATGTATTGAACTAACCTCAAAGAATAATTACAGGGAAATAAAAAACTGGACACAAATGCATTGAACTAACCTCAAAAAATAATTAATGGGAATTCAGAAACTTGATACAACTGCATTGAACTAACCTGCTCAAAAAATAATTAACAGGAAATATGAAATTGGATGCAAATGTTTTAAACTAACCTCAAAGAATAATGGAATCCGGATACATGAAAATACATTGAACTAACCTCAAATAATATTTAATGGAAAATTGGAATTGAACTAACCTCAGAATAATTAGTATAAAATCCAAAATTTGATGAAAATGCATTAAACTAACCTCAAAGAATGATTAACAGGAAATCGGAAATTGTAAGCAACTGCATTTGACTAACCTCAAATAATAATTAATGAGAAATCAGATGCAAATGCATTGAACTAATCTCAAAGAATGATTAACGGGAAATTGGAAATTAGATGCAACTACATTGAGCTAATCTCAAAGAATAATTAGCGGGATATCGAAAATTGGATACAAATGCATTGAAATAACCTCAAATAATAGTTAACTGGAAATCGGAAGCCGGATGTAACTGCATCACATTGACCTCAAAACATAAATAACTAGAAATTGCAAACTATCGAACTAACCTAGAAAAATAATTAGCAGGAAATCAGAAACTAGATGTAGATGTATTGAACTAACCTCAAAGAGTAATTAACGGGAGATTAGAACCTAGATGCAAATGTAATGAACTATTCTCAAAGACTAATTAACGAAACATCGAAAACTAGATGCAACTGTACTGAATTAACCTTAATGAATAACTAACGGGAAATCATAAAGTGGATGCAATTGCACTGAACTAACCTCAAATAATAATTAACAGGAAATCAGAAACTTGATGCAACTGCATTGAACTAACCTCAAAGAATAATTAATGAGAAATTGGAAACTGGATGTAACGTACTATATTGAACTAACCTTAAAGAATAATTAATGGAAAATCAGAAACTTGATGCAAATGCATTGAACTAATTACCCTAAAACATGTTTGTATTATACGTTGGGGGAATAAATGTCTCGACAAATATAGTTTTGCATTTTAAGTAGTGTTTATCATAAATCTTTTGTTATGATTGGGAATGTCTTGCTATTCAAGTAGCTTCAATATTATCTTCACCACATTGGGCATTCTCACAAAACTTCAATCAAACTTCTATTATTAAATCTAACAACAAAAAGAAGTCGATGAGTTTTATCAAGGTTTGGTGCTTCCTTTTTATAGGGAGTGGTGCAAAAAATTTGAATGAGTGATTAATATAATTTATATGTCTCATAGCTATGTATAGTTGTTAATATTTTTTAAAATAATTTAGTATAACGGCACCCGTTCGTAGGACGGGTTCGGAAGCTAGTAAAGAGGATTAAAGATAAACCTAACTAGGCTACTGATAGGAAATTAGTCAGCCTAAATTAATAGACTAATCTAACCTTAGTTAAACTGCAAGCGCACAACTATCGTTGAAAATAGTTACGGCGAATAGGTCGATCCCACAGGGATTGCTACTTAGGACAAACGAGTATTAAAATTATACTTAACTAATTCGAACAATATTTCTTTTATGGAAGTTTGAATTACTATTAACTAAAATTAACTAATTACTACGAAGGCAATAAATTAAATTGAGAAATTCAATGGAGAGAATTCTAGGACCGTTGAATCCACCTCAGACCCCAGTTTGTATTTATAGAATTAATTCCAATATTCCAGATTTTATACGAGTAGCATTATCGATGAGAATCAATTGCTTTCTCGATGATATGATCGTGATAATGTTAACTAAAGATGTATCTTCTAAAGTTTCGGCACTACAGATCAAAGTTAAAAGATTAGTCGTCCTTTTATGGCACCAATAATATCTAAATTTGACGTCAACAGTTAAAACAAGCTTAACTAATAGTAACGAATATCAAACTATAAAGCATGCGTGACATACTATATGAAAGATATAAGCTATCAATACATTAAACTAGAAAAATATAGCAATTTAAACTAATTAGAAATCATCGAAATTAATCCCAAAAAACACAAACATTAGCCTAAGGCTTCATCTGTCCTAGACTTGGAATTTAGCTATACACGATAACTTGCAACACGAAAATACAAGAAGAATAAATCATCGACAAAACCGTAATCCCACTTCGTCTCCTCTCGGCTCCAATTTGTGCTCTCAAAAGATCTGTTTTTCTGCTTGCAAAAGAGTGCTCCCAATCTTGGTTTTTCTCTTCTATATATATTGGACTAACACCAAGAGTATGATTCGAATTAGAAAACTTCTAATTCGGTCGCAAGAGTTTCGGTTTCGATCGGTGCTGTAATTGGTGAAGTTTGTTTTCTTCGGGTTCCTGTACGTGATAGATAAGAGAATAGGTGGTGATGATCAGGTGGTAGATGGTGTGGCTTGATTGGTTTGGGTGTGGTTCAATAAAAATCGCCGGGCATAAAAAGAGATTTTTGGTTCTGTTTGTGCGAATTAGCACTAAGAATTGAGAGATAGTCTAAGAGATGATCAGGTGCTTTAGGATGGACGGTGAATGGTATGGCCAGTAGTTGGGTGCACATGGTTTGGTCTTTAGTTATTGGACCAAGACTAAAATTTAGGCCCAAATTATATTTTATTTTATTTCCTCACATGCTTAAGAAGGCCCACCCAAAGGCCCAACCAAAAGTAAATAATAACCCACTAGTACACCAATACTGTTTCAGGCACCTCCACTGAACTGCACAACCTTGTCATGGGAACTCATGCACTGACATCCTGAATCTTGACAATTTCCACACTTTTAATCATGTTAAGTCCAATCCCTATAAATTCACCAAAAATACACTAACTAAATCAAATGAATAAATTAAACAAACTAACTAATATAAAATTGAGCGTAAGTATATAATATTTATGCGCTTATCAAATACCCCCAAACTTACATTTTACTAGTCCTCGAGCAAAACTAGAACTAAACAAATAAGAAAAAAAAACTAACTCACTTTCGTAGGAATGACGATTACACTTAGCATGTGTAAAAAGCCTTTTTAACCCCTAGGTTACCCTTAGTGGACGAGTTTAGTCTCGTGATGGTTTTCAGAAACGGTACCCCCAAACATTAACATAGCATAACCAATGGTGATATAATTTTCTCAGAGATAAAAACTTTTGCCAACTGATAAATAAGTTCAAAAATTATTATTATTATTATTATTATATTTAGTTAAGCTAGGGATTGGCAGGCCCTCACCTGTTATATTGCTTAAGAAACTCTTACATAGTTTGTTCCTTGAGCATTTTGCTTCCACAATACTATGAAGGGGTTGATGGGGGGGATGAAAAAAAAAAAATTACATTATGTGTATCATGTGATGGTTTAATAGAAGCCAAATAATCTACTGCCCTGTTTGTCTCTCTTACTACATGACTGAAGGAGATGTATTCAAAGAGGAGACTCAAACTTTGAATGGTAATGACTAAATCTAGGAAGTACCAAGGGGGCATCTCTTGTTTGTTAATAGCTTTTACTGCCCTTAACGAATCTAACGCGACTTCCACTTTCAGAAGCCCCTCATGGAGGCGCATCATTTTAACCCGACTTCAATAGCTAAAAGTTCTTGGAATAGCACTGATTGCATTCCGCCATTCCCTGTATAATTCGTAACAACTTGACCTTGACTGTCTCGTATTGCCCCTCCATGCCCCGTACCATTACTGCTTAAGCTTCCATCAGTATTGAGTTTAACTCTATTTTTGAGTGGTGGATCCCAAGAGCAACTAGTATACACCAGGAGCTTGAACTGCAAGTTGAGTCCTATTCTGGTACACGGAAGCTCGAGCATCCAAAGAATCCTTTACCTGAGGCTTCAGAACTACTGGGTAGTTTTTGAGGTCCCGTGCCAGCTTGTTGAACAGCTCTAATGCATTCCTGCTTGAAGCCTGAAAGTGTCGCCTGTTTCTCTCTTTCCAGATGGTGTCCACTGCAGCATATAAGTAAACTTTGTATACTTCCCCTAATTCATGCCTTTTACAGAGCCTAAAGATGGATGACCATTCTCTATTAGAAGTTCTAGAATCAATAGAGATATCGAGAAGCTTTTTAATCTTGGAAATGATCTGCTGGGAGTAAGGACACTCAAAGAAAAGATGTTTCGAATGCTCTCTACTGCTATTACATAAGCAACATGCAGAATGAGAAATGATTTTCCTTCGCACCAGATGGTCTTGGGTAGGAATAGTGTTAGAGAAGAGTTTCCAACATGTGAAAGAATGTCTCGGCAGAACCCATTTTCCCCACACAAAATTATACCACCTCACTTTGTTTCTAACTGGGTTAAGAGCAGTGTAGGCGCTACTAGAGGTATAGAAACCACTCTGGTGGGGAGTCCACACTATTTTGTCTTGAAGGAGATTCCTATAGATGCTGGCAGTGAGAATTTCAGTTTTGAGATTAAAAGACAGCATTAGAAGCACGTGGTAATTCCAATAACCATTATCTAGCAAACAACTGACCTTGGCATCCATAGGAAATTGCCACGCTGACAAGGCTTTAACATTGAATAGAAGAGGAGAATTGCCACACCAGATATCATGCCAGAGCAGCGTATTCTCACCATTAGCGATTGTATACTTGATGAGCTTCATAGCTTCCTTTCTAGCATCTAGAATTTTTCTCCAAGACCAAGAACAGTCCTTCGGGGTTGTCATAGTTCAGAAAAATTGTTTTTTTATGTGATACTTCCAAGTCCAATCCACCTAAATAGTTTCCTCTTTAATAGCCACTTTGAAGACTAATCCGCCGTAGGCTCCCCGGTTCCATCTTTGAAGATTTGCAAATCCAAGTCCTCCTTCATTCTTTGGTTTACTCATGGTACACCAGCTAGCATGATGAAAGGCTTTCTGCAATCCATTATAAGACCATAGAAAGCGAGCGCAAATTTTCTCAACTTGATCCACAACCATTTTAGGCAAAATGAACGTTCTAGCCCAAAATATATGGAATGATAATAGAATTGACATAATCAACATGGCTTTTCCTATATGAGAGAGCTGTCGGGCTTTCCAATATGTAACCTTTTGGGTGACTCGTTCAATTAAAGGTTAGCATTCTCTTATGCCCAACCTTCCCGAGATCAAAGGAAGGCCCAAATACCGGACAGGGGGTTTTACCAATTCAACTCCTAATATAGAAGCAAGTGATTGAGCACCTTGATGATTGAGGGCACCAGTAAGTATGGTGGTCTTGTGAGTATTGATGTGTAGTCCAGTTGCCCTACTAAATTTTAGGAGACATTCTTTAACCGCAAGAATAGAGTTGCTTTCCCATTTACAAAAGAGAAAGACATCGTCTGCGATGGCAAGGTGTGATAGTTTCACTCTTTTGCACTTAGGGTGAAACTATATTCATTTCTCATTATGCTTCTTAAGAGAATACAGCTGAGAATTTCCATAACTAATACAAATAGATACAGAGATATAGGATCTCCTTGTCTCAAGCCTCGGGCACTAGGAAAGAATCTTTCCGCAGCTCGATTGATCATCACAAAATAAGAAGGAGAGAAAACACACATCTGGATCTAGTTGCACATAAGAGGAGGGAGCTTGAAGGTTTTCAACATAACTTGTATAGTGTCCCAACTAACCATATCAAAAGTTTTCCGTATGTCTACTTTGATAGAACACCTCAGAGTGCCATGTTTCCTATCATACCCTCGCAGAAGCTCATGAGAAAGTAAGATGTTGTCATGTATGGTCTTGCCAGGGATGAAAGCTGATTGATTAGGATAAACCAAATCATTAATCACCAATTTCAGTCTATTTGTAAGAACTTTAGACATGCACTTATATATGGTGTTGCATAAGGTAATCGGTCTAAATTTTTCTACCCGAGATGGATTAGTTATTTTGGGAACAAGACAAAGAAGGGTTGCATTGACCCCTCTAGGGAGTTTACAAAATCTAAAAGCATTTTGAATTGCCAAAATAAAATCAAGACCAATAGTAGATCAACATTTCCTAAAGAAAAAAGGAGTATATCCATATGGGCCAGGTGCTTTATTATCCTCCATCTCAAAGAGCCCTTGCTTTATTTCATCTTCTGTCACTTCAGAGTCCAAGGAAAATGAATCACTGACTGTGGCTCTGACTGGTAAGTTTTGGAAGAATACTGGACTGGAGATCTCCTCCCCTTTTGTACCAAGAATCCCTTTATAGAACTTAACAATCATATTAATAATGTCTTCTTGTCCTTAGACTATGTCTCCATGATCATCTTGTAGAGGCTAGATGCCACTTCTAGCTCTTTTTCCTTAAGAATATTGAAGAAATAGGTAGTGCACTTGTCACCTTCCAACATCCATTCACCCTCTTCCTTAAGCTAAATCTCAGAGGCTTCCGCACTAGCAAGAGTCTGATACTTATTAAGAGCAGATTTTTCACTTTGGCCAAGGTGTGGATTGAAAGGATATCCTGCAAAAGCTTCTGGATATCATATAGCTCCTCCCTAGCTTTTATAACTCTACCATGGAGGTCGGAAAAGTTCTTCCGTGCCCAAGGCTTGAGCCTTTCCTTTAGAAGCTTAAGTTTCTGCATGAGATATACATGGGATTGGAATAAATAGGAGTCTGCCACACCTCTTCAAGAATGGATTGAAATTCCGGTTGCTCCACCCAGTAACTTTTGAATCTAAACGAGACTATTTGCCTGCTTTGCGTATTCCACTAGGGGAATGATCATAAATGCCGTGTGGGAGGAATTCTGCTTTAGAGGACGGATATTGAGCCAACCATAGACTATTTAATAAGCTTCGGTCTATTTTTGTCATAATCCTGCCAGGTCCATCCACCTTGTTACTCCATGTGAAAAAGAAGCCATTAAAAGATAAATCCGATAGGCCACAAGCTTCTAAACATTCAATAAAATCACTTGCTTCTCTTAGATGCATGGGCACCCCCCCTCTTCTCTCCTCTGCTTTAGAAATGTTATTAAAGTATGTGACAACATTCCAAGGCAGATTGATAGAGCTGTGAAGGGATCTAATGCCGTGCCATAGTTTTAATCTTTTAACTTTGGCATTTCTCGTGTAGACTATAGTGAGAAAATACACTTCATTGTTCGGTAAATGAGTAACCTTACAATGAATGTATTGGTCAGACTCCATAATCTTAGCAATATGCATTTTGCATAGGTCCCAGCATATCCAGATTCTACCTGAGGGATCCTTGCTATAATTATTCATATGTTCCCAGAGAGGGCAACAAATATTGCGAATGCGCTCGTACTTGTGTTGCCTAACTTTCGTTTCCAGCAAACAATACACACTCAACTTCTTTTCTATTTTGACTTTATTAATTTCTTTGGCCTTTTGGTCATCATTGGTTCCTCACACATTCCACACACAGATAGGTGTAGTAATTAGTGACGTTTGGGCCGTCCCCTTCTTTTGCTGCTGATCGGCTGCTTGGAAGAACTTTCAAAATGCTCATTCTGCTGAGATACTATCCTTTGATTGGGGATAACATTAGGTGCTATCCTTTGATTGGGGATAGCACCGAAGGACTCATTAACTTGGCCACTCCTATTGCTTGCCTTGTGACAACACCCGAGGGTGTACCTGGAGGAGGGGAGAGGAGTAGGTTTGAAGATAGTAAAACTTTGTCTTGAAAGTTTTATGTTTCTTCTTCAGAAATTTCACTTGCATCAAGAACGCTTTGAGTATCCTCTTCGAGGGCAGAGAATCTGTTATGATCCATAGCATAAAGAATTTCATCCCCTATAGGAAAAGGGGCGTCAGCTTTTATAATTGTAATAGGAAAGGTATTTCCCATTGCCATTTCCAGGAGTTGCATCAATTCTTCTTGCAATATAGTGGAATTGTCTGAGACAAACTGGACCAAAGCATTACAAGTTTGAGGGGGGGGGGGATTCACTATGTTGGCCTGCCTGCCGTGGAATAGCAACAATATCTGTTATTGGGTTTGGGAGAGTATCCAATACCGCTACAGTCAGTGGGGGTGTAGTCTCCACTGGGGCATTCCCTTGTGTACTTGACATATTGCTTTCCACTGCACATGCACCTAGAGTGTTATTGTTACTTTGTGAAGGGGTCGTTTCCACCAATACTTTTATTACTGCTAGTGCTTCCTCAATATTTTCTTGTGTTGCTGTATTTCCTCGTGGTCTCCATTCGGCTGCATGATTTCGTCTTTTTATTCTGCGTCGCTGGCTTATGGAGAGTACAGGTGCAGGGCCAGCTGGGGCATTTGCATTCTCTTGGCTTGGAACTTGGTCTTTCCCTTTTTTCTAATCGTAGTCTTCTACATTCAGCAGTTAGGTGGCCAACCATTGTGCAATGAGTGCAAAATTTTGGAAGTTTACCCAATTGTATTTCTTGCCAAAATTCAATGCCATGTTCCACCACTTCCACTGAGATTTTATTTGGGATTGGTTCAGTCAGATCTATATCCACCAGTACACTAGCATGATATCTGCTATCTCTTTCAAGAGTGATTGCCTTCCTTCCTGAACTCTCACTGCCGAACAGTGAAGGATTTTATCGCGTCAAAGGAAAGCAAAGGAGTTAATTTCTTACACGAACTCTCACTGTCAATCAGTAGAGGATTTTACATGCAAGAGACAACAAAGAAATTACAATCTTTCCCAAACTCACATTATCAATCAGTGGAGGATTTTGCCGGAGAAAGGAAAAATGAACCAAAAGAAATAACAGCTAAGATAATTCCTTGTCGAGGTCGAACCTATAGCGATGGGGTTTTTGCCCGAAAAATAAAAGAACATCAAGGGTTTTAGGATAAGAATAGTTTACCAAAAGTTTTTTAACTAAACACGACAAATAATGGAGTACTAGATCACTGGGACAACTTAAGTTATGTCTCAACCAGTCACCCAAGCTTTGGTCCCCATAATTGAAGTTTAAAAGCTTTGACAAGGTTTTTATTCAAAAAATATTAATTATCACAGTTTCCATCATTATCACCAAAACGCATTGATAAGAGTCCAAAACTGTAGTTTTAACCCCCTAACAATAATACTTTTAGACCAATTATGCGAGTAATAAATAAGAGTTAATGCTGATTACATGTTTTTAGGTATTTCAGGCATTAGAGTCAATTATGTACAGAAATGTGTCACTTTGACGAGATAAAGGAGCAAGGGTTGGTTTCTAAGAAGTTCTGTGATTAAATGCCAAGATTTAAGGAGAAAAAGCCTTTTTAAAGCCCGGTCAAAGTTGAAAAGTCAAAGTCAACGCGGGTAGAAACAACGCATAAAAGTCAGTAGAACTTCCGAAGATCATATCTTTAGACTCAGATCTCGGAATTGGGCCTACCTTATGTCAAAATGACCGGCTCGGAAAGAGATTTTTAATGGTCCAAACCTTGACCCAATCAGAGGAGTATAAGTGGACAAAAAGTCTACTGAAGTCAAATCTAGCTAAAAAGGCCTCTGTTGACTGAAGAGATTGGGTTTTGGGCTCGATTTTCCGGCCCAAAACAAGGCTCTTCAGCCCATGCACGAAAAATGTGGATCTTGTCTCCTCCATTTCAACACACAAGACTTAACTCTTAAGCAACTAAGTTTTTAGGTAGCCATTAGCATATATTTCTAGATCTAGTTTTAATTTAGTTATTGAATCAATTGTTATTTCTTCATTAGATCAATAAAGTTAGTTAGTTCTTCATAATCTAGTTTCATTTTTCATTAATTATTTAGTTTCAATTCATAGATTTAGTTATTTGTCATTACTAGTTTCAATTAATTCTTGCATGATTAGATTTCCATTTGAATTCAAATAAACAAATTTAGAATCCTGATATCATGTCTTGTTTAAATTCAATTGGAAATGATAGTTTAATGACTCTAGGCTAACCCTCAATTAGAGAGGTTTGAGGAAGCCTTGATGAAAGCTTGATTGTTGTTAGCGTAGAATAGTCATAATTTTCCATTCCAATCTAGAAAGTAATTAGCTCACCATGAGAATGGGTTTGATTTCTTCACATGTTAGATGTTAGTTGGTAGAGATTACCATGAACAACTAGGTATTAGGAAGAACCAATTGCTATGCGAAAGCATTGCAATTTGGATTACGACAATTCTTGGCTAGTTAATTAAGTCGAGTTAAGGTGGAATCAATCCCACATAATTCTTTATCTAGATTCAAACCTTAGCATTAGGCAGTTCTAAAAATTCTAAATTTTTTACAAGAGGATCTATCATAAGTCAAGAGTTTTCAGTAAAAATTTGACGAGTTTTGAATTTGTTTTGACCACCTAACTAGTAGATTATTTTCAATGTATTTCTGCCATTTTGCAAACACTTAATTTCTAGAACACCAGCCGATAAAGAGGGTTTGTAGAACTTCGATTGCTCTAAAACTTTTACAAAAACACGTAGAATCTGTCAGGAGTCTCCAGTAAAATTTTGGTGATTTTTGGCTCTGTATTGATTGGTTAACGATTCGGTTATTTGTATTGTGTCCGAAAATTGTTTCACAAACTTTGAAGGGAAGTGGAAAGACTTTCATAACTTCGATTGATATGAAATTTAACAAGCTACTTGATAGACGTCTTAGCAAACTACTGTAAAAATTTCAAATTTTTTGGAGTACGTTAAACTTACTGGACATTGCCAAAGACAAGAGCGTGACCTGTGCCCTTTACAGGAAAATTCTGAACGACCCCCACGCTCAACTCACTGAAAATTGCCTCAGGCACGAGTGCGACCTGTGCCCTTCATAGGCAAATTCTGAGCATACCCCGCGCCCTCTTCTGGAGCAGCCCGATTTTCACAGGTCAGTTCAAACTTCCATTTCTTCAAGTTATTTGGTGTTTCTAACTTCTTCAATACACTGAGATTGCGTATACAAGATGCTATTCATACGCGTAACAAGGAGACATTCAGGTACTCCTTCTTCCACTCCTCGCCTCTTCTGTCAGAGGAGTTTCAACTCTAGTATAATCAGGCTTGTTTACCGTAAATGTCAACGTACATGCCTATCTAGAAATTTATAGTTAGAGTTTTGTTTTCATATTAATTGTCCTATAATATATTTGTCAAACCAATATGACATATCAATATGTAGACCAACAATCATATGATTATTATGCAAACCCTTCACCATGTTCATGCTGTGGTAGTACTGACCATTGGGCTTCTTATTGCCCATCATATCAAAAGTTTGAGCCTACTATAAGATATAACAATAATTATGAACCTCAGACTATGCTTCAGAACCTAACTATGCTTCAAAACCTAACTATGCTTCAGACCGAATTTCTCAAACCGAATTTCTCAGACCGAATTTCTCAAACTATGCTTCAGAACCTAACTATGCTTCAAAACATAGCTCAAATGATTTCCATGATCCCTCACCTAACAAAGAACTTTCAACCTTGCCAGAGATTGACCCACAAGTAGAACAACCTATTCCCATAACCACACCATTCGACCTAGTTAAGACCTACCCTGAATTTCATGAACCATTACCTACCCATGACCCTCCTATTAACCATTATGTTGACTCCACACCCCACTTGGATGAGGAAATTTTCGCAGACGACTCTTTAGGACTAGTTTTGGATGACCACTCAAATTTGAGCGATGCCTCTGAGGAACCACCCACTGATCCATCTGACGATGAATATAATGATGACACTTTAGAAGATATTTATAAAGGTGTGACAAAGGAAGAATTTGATAACTATTGTCAATCTCTTAATATGGACCTTCCTGTTGAGCATGTCCAGGCCTTTGTGTTTGCTAACCACACTCGGCTGGATGATTCCTCGACACATTCGAATGATGCCATTGAGAATACTTATAGTGTTTTAGAGGAAGAGGGTGAGGACATAGAGATTAACAATTCTAATCTAAGGCATGAACAAGTTAATGTGCAAGAAAAAGAGGAAGTAACTTATTTAGCACAATGTGAATCAAAATTTAGTTTGGCAGCTGAGGAAATAACAATGGAAGAAATAGATAAATTTTTTAAAGATAAAGCCACGAACCACAACTTTATGGATTCAGCTAAGCTAGATGAAGATTTCTATGATTTCTTAAGAGCGTGTGAGGATCCACCAACTGATGAACCACCAACCAACCACCATCCACCTAAGTTACCACCTCCTATAATCCAACCATCTACCATAACTAAGCCATCCATTCACCCACCATTTCAAAGGAACCTCGATTTTGTCCTTGAGCCAATTGCCTCAGAGACCCTCTATAATTTTTCCAACCCTCATGATGAAGAGTGTTTGCCTAGCACACAATCCTATGAGTACACCATTCCTGTAGTTGTGAGCCAAGCTTTTACCGAGTGTAGTGAGAAACCTAGTTTGTTTTATTTTTCCTCATCTGAGTCTCATGAAAGACATCAGGATCCATACTTCATCTTTTGGGTCATTCTAACTCTTTAAAACAGCTACAACATGATGGTTTGCATATGTTGTTTGATGGGTTGCATTAGTTTTCATTCATTCTTCTACATGATTGCTTCCAATTATACAACTTCATTCTGTTTGGAGGTGCATTTAGTATCATGTTTTTATGGCTAGACCCCCACATCTTTTGACCATTAGTTTATAGTTGACCACGCATCATCTATATTGTGCCACCCCAGTTTCTTGCTTGTTTGGGGGTGTGCACAGTCTAGGAGAATCTGACTTAAAACGACCCCACTTTAAGTCTAGGGGAATCTGACTTAAAACGACCCCACATTAAGTCTAGGGGAATCTGACTTTAAAAGACCCATATAATTTTTTTTGTAATATACCACCTTAATGGAGTATAGGCCACAAAATTTTTCAAACTTCAAAAGAGTTTTCAAATTTTGTTTGGGGGTGGCGTATTTTGGTATTTCATTTCAAATCTTTTTGCCACCTTTTGCCTGTCATGTTTACTCCAGTAGAAATTGTGTTAGTTAGTACGTAACAGTTTTATTGTGCTTCATGTTTGATAAAAGATAAAATGAATAGCTTACCTACGAAATGAACGATGAACTCAAAACCTAAGTAAACTAAAACTATTTATGATCCTATATGCTTATCAAAGATTTCTCTCTCAATTCTATCGAAATAGAGTGGAGGAGGAAGTTCGTTAAACTCTTAGTGCTCTAGCATGGAATGTTTTCTAATCTAATTAGTCGGTCTTAAGTCTAATGAGAGTTTTACGAGGGGGAATTATACTACGATGCAATATGAAATTGATTATTTGAATTTAAACTATGAATGCTATGGAAATATGATTGTTTTTTAATCTAGATAAAGGATTAGAGGGGAATTGAATCCACCTCGAATCCAACTTGATAACCTAGCATAGATTCTTGTATCTCGATTCTTACGTTCTTACGACAAGAATTTCAAGTTCTAATCCCTAGTGTTCATGGCATTTCTACCAAATACTAACTAGCATGTGAGGTCGCCCACCCATTCTCATGGCGAATCACGACCTTTTAGAGTGGAATAGATTCTACAACGCTTCTACACTAAACCACTAAGTTTTCATCAAAGCTTCATCAATCCCTCTAATGGAGGTTTTAGTCTTGAGTCATCAAACCATCATTTCCCATTGAAATTGAATACAACATATTACAAAGATTCTAACTTTATGAAATTTAACTAAACAATAATCGAAATCTAATTAATAACTAAGAATTGAAATTAGATCTAATAAATTGTAAATGACAAAAATCGAAATTGACAAGAATAACTATTTTATTTATCTAATCAATAAAGAACAATGATTTAAAGTTTTAATCTAAAACAGGGAATGAAATTCTAAAACTGAGATCTAAAACTAATTAATGGAGGCTAGTAATCTAATTTCTAATCTACGTCTAACTATCTACCATTAACAAAGAGTGAAGCTTTGGTTTTTATACATTCAGATCCAAAAATCGTGCATGGGCTTGGAGCCATGTTTTGGGCCAGAGAATCAGGCCCAAAACCCAATTCTTTCAGTCCAAAAAGGCCTCTTCAGCTGCAGTTGGCTTCAACAGACTTTTCGTCCACTTCTGCTCCTCTGATTGGGTCAAGGCTTGGACCATTGGAAAGCTCTTTCCGAGCCAGTCGTTTTGACATAAGGTAGGCCCCATTCCGAGGTCTGAGTCCAAAGATACGGCCTTCGGAAGTTCTGCTGACTTGTGTCTTTGTTTACGCCCGTCGACTTTTCAGCTTTTGACCGGGCTTTAGAAAGGCTTTATTTTCTTGAATCTTGGCCTTTAATCACGGAACTCCTTAGTAACCGACCTTTGCTCCTTTATCTCGCTAAAGTGGCACATTTCTGCACATAATGGACTTTGAAGCCTGAAATGCATAAAAACACGTAATCAGTGTTAACTCTTAATTATTACTCACATAATTGGTCTAAAAGTATGATTATTAAGGGGTTAAAACTACAGTTTTGGGCTCTTATCAATGTTATCATATTATCTTTATAATATTTATGTTACAAGTACTGCCAATTTTTGCCACGTTTCTATGGTAAATTCATTCCTTATCTCTTTACACTTTGAGGACAAAACGTTCGATTGTTTGGGGGTGGGGTAGAAACATTTGCAAAAATTATGCACTCTTAGGTTGTAAATTATGCACTTTTATTTATAAAATGTTAAAAATCATAAAAATTAGTTATTTACATAATTTAATTGTGTTATTGAATTGTTTCATGAACCTCTTTCTCCTAAATTATTTAGGGGTGGTATAGAAACACGTTGTAAATGTTTAAGCACATATTAGGTTATATATTATGTATTATTTGTCTGATATAAAAGTTAGAAAATAAAAAAATAATAAAAAGTATTTATACTATGCACTTTGAGATAATGGTATTGTTCCCTTCTCTATGATGATAATAGTCTAGATATTTCACGTTAGCTCTTATATTAGAATAGTTTTTAGAAATTTAGGTTAATATGTAGGTAATAATCATTGCATCTTTCTATAAATATATTGCACGAGTATCTAGGATTGTTTGGCAGTAAGTTTCTGAGATCTAGGCTAGAGTACTTCTTCTACAAATCCAGTGAGAATATAACCTAAAGCTTTATATGAGTTAAATATTTGAGAAATGACACACGGGAAAAGTAAATTCCGAATAGAGAAATCACACGTCCACTTGCTTGATCACTATACCATATCCTAAGCGAGAATTTAGGCCCTCTTTGGATCGATATAGCCAGAAATTCAAACCTATGAATTATTTTCCACTAGTTGCCCCTCTGAGCCTTTCTTTAGCCTTTCATAAACCACAAATCCTTTACCTTTTTACAAAAACAAAACAAAATAAAAAATCAACCTACCCTTTATAGAATGAGTCTGAGAATAGGATGAGTGAAGAAAAGAGAAAGGAAAAACCTGTGTAAACAAAAAAATTAGTTAGTTGCTTCAAAAAAAAAAAAAAAAAAGTTTCTATCCAAAGAAAAGAAAAATAAAAATAGAAACAAAATAAAAACTCCAAAAATAAAAGGAGTCAAAAAGCCAAAATAAAAAGGTTAAGGATGGAAACAAAGTGTAGAAGCAAAAGAACAAGGGTTTCTCTAGTTACGTAATATGAATACCCTATTAACTCAAACTTGCCCTTTTGAATATCCATTCCTTTCCTTCTTAAACCATCTCTTAATCCCCGCAACACCTAAATAAGACCTCTAGCTCAATTAGGAATAGGTTAGTGTGATAGTAAATGGCAGATGTGTTTGATCGACTTCGGCTTCCTTGTGTGTCATTGAGTTTGTAAGGTAAAGTGTGCCCACTACACTCTGGAGTAGCGAAACTTGAGCAGAAAAATCAGAGTGGTTTTTGTCTTAACATTTATGTGAGGACCTACTTAAGGACGCTATTCCGAGTTTTCAGAAACGGACCTGCTAGTGCATTTCATAGTATTACTCACTGTATATATGTTTATTCGTAGATGATTGATTATTATGCATATATTAGCTTAGGGTTCGACTTGATTATTCTGTATTCATTGCTAGTGAGATGTATAGATAATTGAGACATAAATAAGGAAACAATAGTTTTATTTCTTAGTCGTTGTAGTATAGATGAAGTTTGTGAGTACCTTCACTGGAAAAATCTCACGAGGCTATAACTCGTCCACTAGGGAATTTCTAGTGGTTTAAGGCCTTGTTGCATATGGTCAATACAATCGCACTCGGCGAAACGAGACTAGTTAGAACTCCATTTTTGGTGACTTATTCTAATTTCTCATATTTGCTTAAGGACAAGCAAAATGCTGTTTGGGGGTGGTTTGATAAGAGCCCAAAACTGTAGTTTTAACCCCTTAACAATATAGCTATTAGACCAATTATGTGATTAATAAAATAGGTTTATCACTAATTACGTGCTTTTGAGTATTTCAGGCTTTGGAGTTGAATAAATGTAAATTTGTTACTAATTAGGTGCTAAAAGAAGCTAAAGTGATTGCTATGGAAGTTCTATGAAGAAAGCCTAAGTTTTATGGAGAAAAAGCCCTTAAAAAGTCCAAGTCAAGCTGTTAAGTGAAAGTCAAACCGGATTAGAAAGCTGAAGAAAAGTCAATAGAACTTCAAAAGGCCATATCTTTGGGCTCAGACCTCAGATTTGGGCCCATTATATATCAAAATGACCGGCTCAGAAAGCTCTTTCTAATAGTCCAGACCTTGACTTGATCAGAGTAGTATAAATTAGTGAAAACTCGCGCTATAATAACACGACCAGAATGAGAAGTCTTGTATTCAACGAATTGGGTTTTGGGCTCGATTTTTCTGCCCAAAACATAGCTCCTCAGTCCATGCATGAATTTGGGGATCTAACTCTTCTATATCAAGAGACAAAAGCTTAGCTCTTAATCTATCTAGATCTAAACCTAGTTCTAGTTCATAAAAATTTAGTTTTGTAATATAGAATTAGTTTTAATTCATTAAATTAGTTTTTATAGATTAATCTAAATAGTTGTCAATTTTATTAGTTGTTAAAACAAGAATGAATATTATTTATTAGCTAGACCTAGATTAGAAAATAAATTAGCCACTACAACAGAAAAGCTCAAATGCAACGCCATCTGGTGTCGCTACAAGTACGAAAAAGCGTTGCCAATGATCAATGGCAACGCCAATGTGGGCGTCACAAAGGCGCTGCAAAAAATTGGGTCGCAAAAGCTAAATGAAGACTCAACAATTGGCGTCGCAAAAGCTTGAAGGTTATTGCAACGCCTTGTCCCAATGCTATTACTTTATTAGCGTTGCTAAAGTATTTTGCAAAACTAAAATGATTTTTAAAATATTTAAACTATTTGTAGCGATTGGCGTTGCAAAAGGTTCTTTTTAGTTGCACCTACTAGCATTGCAAAAGGGTTACTTTTAGTTGCACCCTCTGGCGTCACAAAAGAAGCAAAGCATTAGCTACACGTCTTTGTCACAAAAGGTTTAAACCATTAGCTGCATCAAGGGCGTTGTCAAAAGTGTTTTTTTAGCTGCCCCAGGTGTTTGTTGCAAAAGGTTTAAACCATTAGCTGCGCCAAGGGCGTTGCCTAAAATGTGTTTTTAGCTACCCTGCTAGTGGTTTTAGCTGCACCAAATGTATGTGTTGGTAATTGTTTAAACACATTTCCAACGCCCTAATTCTTTTACAACAAGCTCGGCGTTGCAAATGGGATATATAATAGGTATTACACATTATTTTGAATCATTTCAATTTATATAAACCTGCCCAATACAATTTATGATTAAACTAAAAACACCGATCAGATGTATTCATTCACAATAAATTATAGCAAAATATTTTCATTAATTAAGATCATCCAAAATCATAATTTGAGCATCCATACAATTACACTCTTCCAATATACTGAATTACAAAATCTTCAAAGTCATCAACTAAATAAAATTAGTTCTTCAAAAAATAAGATTTTGGCCAAATTCCCATAATCTGCCGATTCGAACAACATCCACCCAAGTTTTCTTTATCAATATACCGCCAACCAATCTGCTTATCTGATACAAGCAACAAATTGGAAAAGAAAAAAGACATTAGTAAGAATAATTATCCAAATTAAAAGAAGATTGAAGCAAAAATGCAAGTAAGAAATGCATGGCAAATAATTTTATGTGGTCAAACTAGGGTCCCATCGAATATAGAACATGCCTGTGAGACATACATTATCAGTTGTACTTTGTTGTCGCTTCCTTCCAAAGCAGCTGCAAGTACTACTTTTGGATATATATACACAGAGAAACAAAAAAAACCAGCATCACATAATAGAGCTACTCACTTTGCAATATCTCTTGGCAGAAACCCAAGTTGAATATAATCTGGTCCACAAAACAGTGCATTACACTTAATTAAAGAGCAATGCATAGTAGGTAAATCCGTAAGATTTTTTCCCAGAGTAAATAAAAGTGCATTTTCCTAGATCATTCTTCTTTAAATTGTACCAGAAGACCAGCATACATAGTATTCAACCCTTAGACCCTTAAGATATTACTTTCAAAGAATAGGCAGCTGGTACTATTAATTTACCATATTTTGTTGGATTGGACATTGATACATCAAAGGAATAATTTCCACCAAGAAAGATAAGTTGGTTAGCATGTCAGCGCCAGAACTGAAATTCAACTTTCCCAGAATCACTTACAAAGAACTCTCAAAGGATACTAGAGGGTTTGATGAAGGGAAACTTATCGGGTCAGGTAGCTTTGGGAAAGCCTACCAAGGGGTCTTAAGGAATGGGACAGCAGTGGATATCAAAGTTTTGCAATTACAAACTTGCTAGCTCCCTTAAGCCCAAGTATCTCTAGCAATAATATCTTTAACAAAATCAGGGCAAGACAACTACTACAAGAGAGAATGCATCTGACAAAATTAGGGCAAGACAACTACTAATGTTTCGTTCCCTTCTACGAAAATCTGCTACAAAAGAGAATGCATATGACAATTTGTGAAGACAGTTGTATAGTAAATATCATTAACTAGTCTGAAAAAAGAGAATGCATCAGTGCCTAGTCTGAAACTAGCTCTGAATGACTTGGACAAGGGATGGTACAAGGTCATGTACATAAAGCTGAGCATATGCAAGTCTAGAAGGGCGGCCAGGCAATCAAAATCACTGATCATTCCTTAAGGAAATATCATTCGTTAGGGATGCATGACATAGCTTTGAAACTAGGATCTAATAGTTAAACTGGTGCATTGCCCTGCCTCTAGGCTTTACTCTCTTTAGAGTTGCTAGACCTGAAACTAGCTTAGTAAATATCATTAGCTAGTCTGAAACTAGCTCTGAATGATTGAAACTAGCATCTGACAGTTAAACTAGTGCACTGCCCTGCCTCTACGCTTTACTTTATTTAGAGCAGCTAGACCTATAAGAATTTCATAGAGTCACCATTTCTCGATACTGCCTATGCTAGAGGACTAATTACATGTATTATGTATGGAGAAGTATTCTTTTATTCAGGGAACCAATGACAACACACTCTTAGCTTTTCAAGAAATAACATAAAGTAGGACATTTATCCTCATATTAGAAATTCACACCTCTACCACATAGTACTTGGGATTGATAAGCTAAAAAATTTCTAGAAATTTTCATCAATTTATCCTTATAACCATTTTTTATTCACACCTTTACCACATACCACATAGTACCCTCATAGTTTTTCACAGCTCTACCACATACCACTCAAACAAATGAGCATGTAATTTGGCCCCTTATCCTACTGGTAAGTTATTTCTGGTGAATGGAAGATAGATTACGAGATAATACAGAAAAAGTTTGAGGAAAAAGGATACATGTATAGTTCTCGTAGACAAGTATAAATCACAAACACATAATATCTCAAAAGGAGTTACTCTATCAGGCATGCAACCAATCAATTTAATGCAAACAACTCATACGTACCATGAAGAACTAGCATTGACTTGCAACATCCAAGCCTCAAACCTAGCTTGACGGACCGCCATCTCCTTTATTTGACTTCTTTGAGATATCATTTCAGCAGTGAGCTCCTCGTTACACTTTTCAGCTTCCTCAGCCCTCCTCCTTTGCACTTCCTCCTCGTCCCTCCTCCTTTGCAATTCCTCCTCTAAATGAAGGGATGCCAGCCTTCTAGATGACTCTGGCAGAACCCCATGCCTAAGGCCATTGGAGTATCCAGACCTTACACCCAATACTATAATAAAAATTTCATCCTCAGTCTTTGGCTCAGCACCTTCTACTTCAGACTCAGCTTTAAGTTGTCGCATTCGGTCCTATAAGTTTAAATTGGGCATAAATATTGTGTGTGCATATTTTAGCAAATAGATATGTAACATGTGGCAACATCTTCTTAAGGCTCGGATATGGTCTTGGTGTGGGTAGAAAGTACCAGAACACACTTCAAGTCCAAATCCTTTCACTTCCTAGGTTCGAAAGTGAGACACTTCTTAGGTTCGAAAGTGAGACAAGAAGAGGAGGTTCGTGGGCTTTGGAACTAGTTGGAGTAGTAGGTTCGTATAACCAACTCTGAACTCCAAATTCGGAACTCAACTACTAGGTTCAGAGCAAGTTCGTGGGCTTTGGAACTAGTTGGAGTAGTAAGTTCGTATAACCAACTCCTAACTGAACTCCAAATCCGGAACTCAACTACTAGGTTCGGAGCAGGTTCATGGGCTTTGGAACTAGTTGGAGTAGTAGGTTCGTATAACAAAATCCTAACTATGAACTCCAAATCCGGAACTCAACTACTAGGTTCGGAGCAGATTCGTAGGCTTTGGAACTAGTTGGAGTAGTAGGTTCGTATAACCAACTCCTAGCTATGAACTCCAAATCCGGAGCTCAACTATTAGGCTCGGAGCTCTAATTACTACTCCGAACCTAAACATGTTTTTCTGTTGTTTATGTCAATAAAGGAGACCTATTTGACTTGGGAAACATGGGCTTCTAGAAGAGTCAAGATAAGACTTAACAAGAGACAGTCTCCTAGTTAAACACTAATTGGGAAACCTCATCTATTCATCAAGATGATACTTAACAAGAGACGGTCTCCTAGTTAAACACTAATTGGGAAACCTCATCTATTCTTATAAATAGAATAGTTGAACTACGCTTTGAGTTTGATTCCTATACACAGGATACGTAGGCAGCCATTAAAGAACGTGGTTCAACTCATCATCTTCTAAATCTCTTCTTCTTATTGATTCAATACTTCTAGTTGTTCTTTGATCATCAACAAAATATTTGTGTTTCTTGATTAGGAAAAATCATCACACAAATATATTGAACTATAAGTACACCATGGTAAAGCTAGGTACAAGTAAATTTACTTACATAGTTTTGTTCAGTAATGAGACTAGTCCATCCCTTACTATTACTAAAGTGGGTTCGACGATAGAATTCGATCTTTCCAATAGGTTCATGAGTCTCAGAGTCACGCTGTAAAGATTTGAAAACATATTCCTTTATAATTTACTTCAAATAATATCAAACTGTGAAAAAGCAACCCAATGTATGTAAATAAAGAAAGTTACAGATTCCTCCAAGTATCCTAGGAATGACTTTGAACCACCACAATGGTTTGTTTCGAGCTTTTGCCGATTATTTGAATTTTGCTCGCTAATTTTCTGCAATAAAATGAATACAATATCAAAAGCAATGCCAACAGAAACATTAAATTGAACTCATTCAAAATCTAATAAATTAAGTACTCCCTACATCATCCAAATAGAAAGACAGACCAAGCTAAAACATAAAATTACAACGAGTATGTAGTTTTTCTTTAAGAAGTCAACACAACCATTAAGTATAATTCAATACATAGCAGTTTCCTAATTAGCACAATAAAGTATATTACCTTGAAATCTTCTTTTCTAAAGCAATCACAACACGCATTCCATTTTTCTTGTGCCAAGCCACTAAAAGGGTGTGATCGTGTGACTCCATCATTTCTGAAACTCCTATAATGCTTGTGAAGATAACACCTAAATCCTCTTAAACGTGCCCCTAATATTGCGTCCACAGCGTACTTCACATGTGGAAGGTGCATATCCACATCCAATTTTTCCTAACAAGAAATGTAGTTTAAAGTTACATAAAATAATTATGGTATATCATATAGATAAAACATAAAACTCGATTACTAGAATACGGTCACGTAATGGTTTTCTCACTTCCTCTCCCACTTTACTCCAATCATGGCCAGTAAGAGGACCGTGTCGACGCGCAACTAGGCCAATCTCCCTGACAAATTGAGCACTCCACTTCCCCATAGGTCTAGTATTACCTGGCTGAATTTCTATCCTTGGTTTCTGACCAGTATCGTCTTTGTAGTCTATAACTTTCTGATTCACAGCCTTACCTATTTTCTTTTTAAATGGAGCTGTTAAGCAAAAAAGTATGAGCTTCCACGACATTTTATTTGAACTAAACAACGAATTACACAAAACCATTAATAATAATCTTACCGACACTCCAACCATTCACCTCGTTAACCACCGACTGAGGTTGTGAAATAGATTGTGCCCTCGAGGGTCGATTTAGACCAGGTACCATAACTATAGAAACAGATATAACATGAATATGAAAGAAAGAATTCATGAATGATAAAAATTAGGTTTAATATAGTATGCAACATATCCAAAAATAAAACATATGCTAGAAAAATCAGGTTTAATATAGTATTTCTACTCAATGGAAAAACAAGATAAAATCTAAGATAAAGCTCTCCATTCAATAATAAAATGGATAATGAAGTTACTAAAAAAATATTCAATCTACGTCAGTGTCATCATCACTCGATATGACAGCTTCTTCCTCTGAACAATAATCCATTAATGTATCATCATCCTCTTCTTCAATTTCCTCATTAACAATGGTATTGTCATGAAGGCAACTTTCCATAGCAGTCATGACCTCATTGGCATCAACTTCATTTGGGTCCATATCGTCTCTATTTAGTTGTATGGGTGTTAAAGGTTCATTTTGGATTCTGCTGCTACTAGCTTCATCTGTTTCATCATGTTGGACATTATCCAAATCCATCCCAGTATGCTCCTCCTATTGATATGCCTCATCAGTGCCTCCTGCTTCAATCTCTTCTTCCCTCTCTGGAACATCAAACACATTTCTAGGCTTTGTCTTTTGCACAACTTGCCAACTACTACCCAATTTGGTATCATCGAAGTAAAAAACTTGACATGCTTGTGTGGCTAAGTCAAACTGGTCATCTTTATACCACGTCTTGGAGGTATTAATACTAGTGAAAAAACCATCCGTTTGTATCCCTGTCCTTCTATTACCAACATCATACCAATCATATCTGAAAAGATAAACTCTCTTCCCGAATAGATAACTGACTTCAAAAACATCGGTCAAAATACCGTAAAAGTCAGTCTCTTTTCCTTGGTGTTCTCCTTTTACAGTAACACCACTATTTTGGGTTCGAAGATTTTTCTCTCGATCTTTGGTGTGAAACCTAATCCCATTAACAATGCAACCACTATAAAGTTTCACACGTGTTTCAGGTCCACATGCCAATGAATACAATTCATCGGTAGCTTCAGGAGAGTTTTCATTGCATAATATTTGCATCTATTCATAAAAATGTACACCAAATCAGTAATGCATAATTAACATGCTATTCCGGTTCATAACAATAACATTAAAATAAACAATACGAACACTTACACGTTTTTCAAACCAACTAGGAAACAACATTTCTTGTCTCTCAGGTAAGTTGTGTGAGCTTTCCATTTGAAGCTCTGTCATGTGTTGACTACATGCATATCAAACACATAAACTTAACAACTTAAAGTGGCTTAAAATGTATAAAACATAATTGATAAGTTAAATGCAGTAGAACTTACTCTAAATAAGTTGATAACTCCTCTGTATTATTCAACACATAGTAATGAGCCTTGTCTCGATCCTTTGGTTCGAGAATGATATTTGTATAAGCTCCAAATGGTCGAACATTCTGCGTGAAAACATCAAATCCCGTCTTTTGATTCTCATTACCACCATCATAATTTCTTTTTTCACGATTGAACCGAGTTTCAATTCCTTGAAGATACATGGAGCAAAACGTGAGACATTCATTGTCAACGTATGCTTCAGCAATTGAACCTTCGGGGCGAGCCTTATTTCGAACATATTATTTTAGCGTGTGTAGATACCTGTTTACAAATCACACATATATGATTAATGTATAATAAAAATTTTAACTTTAAAATGCTAATTTCACGTTAAATGAATTGCAAGTTATATGCTTTACCTTTCAATAGGATACATCCACCTATACTGCACCGGTCCTCCAAGTATCACCTCACGCAGCAAGTGGACAGCCAAATGAACCATTACATCAAAAAATGCAGGAGGAAATATTTGCTCGAGCTTACAAAGTATAACCGCAATGTCTTTTTCCATCTTCTCAAGTATTTTCAATTTTAGCGTCTTGCAACATAACTCTTTGAAGAACAGGCCCAACTCAACCAATGCAATGGCTACATCCTTCGACAAGAAACCACGTATTGCAATCGGGAGAAGTTGTTGTAAGAGCACATGACAGTCATGACTTTTCATTCTTGTTATCTTACCATCTTTAACATTTGCACATCGAGAAATGTTAGACACATAGCCATCAGGAAACTTCACCAACTTCAGCCACTCGCAAAAAGATTTTTTCTCTGAAGATGACAATGTGTAACATGCCGGGGGTATTACAAACTTATCACCTCTTGGGATTAGATGCAACTCTTTTCTTATACCCAATGCGGCGAAATCTAATCGAGCTTTTACTGAATCTTTTGTTTTTCTATCTAGGTCTAGCAATGTCCCCACAACATTGTCACAAATGTTCTTCTCAACATGCATAACATCAAGGTTGTGTCGCAGCTTAAGAGTGTCCCAATAGGGTAACTCAAAAAATATGCTCTACTTTGTCCAGTTCAACTCCATCTCGGTACCCTTTCTTTTTTTTTTAGGCTTGCCAAATTTCTAAAGGGGTTCTACATAGTTCACTTTAGGTGGCAACCTGCTCTCCCTATTTCCATCAAATAATTGTTTGCCACGAGTTCTCCAAGCATGCCTTAGCGGCAGAAAATGACGATTTGCCATATAACACAACTTTCGTCCATTCTTCAAATACATGAAAACTGTATCCTTGTTACAATTAGGGCAAGCTAGTTTGCCCTTGGTACTCCAACCAGATAAATTACCGTATGCAGGAAAATCATTTATAGTCCATAACACTGCAGGATGCAACCAAAATGTTTTCTTTGCCACTGCATCATAAGTCTCTACCCCATCTTTCCACAACTCTTTAAGTTCATCAATCAAAGGTCGTAAATAGACATCGATATCATTTCCAGGTGATGAAGGTCCTGGAATAAGTAACGTCATGAAGGTGAATGGTTCTTTCATACACTTCCACGGTGGTAAATTATATGGTATCACCATTACAGGCCACATACTGTATTGGCTACTCATATTTCCAAATGGGTTAAATCCATCAGTTGCAAGACCCAAGCGAACATTGCGAGGATCATTGGCAAACCACTCATGTTCCTTATCAAAATCACCCCAAGCTTGAGAACCTGCTGGGTGCCTTAGTACATTCTCCTCCCGATCATGTTTTTCTTTGTGCCATCTCATATCTGCAGCAGTAACCCTCGACATAAACAACCTCTTGAGTCTTGGTTTAAGTGAAAAGTAACGCAACACTTTTTGTGGTATTTTTTTAGTCTTGCCTTCACAAACTTTATACCTTGACTCCCCACATTCGAGACAATTTTGAAGACTATCATTTTCTTTCCAAAACAACATGCAATCATTCTTGCATGCATGTATTGGGATATAACCAAGTCCCAGGTTACGCATTAATGTCTTCGCCTCGTAATGAGATTTTGGCAGTGTCTCACCTTCAGGCAATCCAATTTTAATCAACTGGAGAATCATAGTGAACGATTTGTTACTCCAGCGATTGATTATCTTTAAGTGAAGCAATTTCACAAGATAATCTAACTTAGAAATCTTACAACCTGGATACAAAGGTTGGCGTGCTTCCCTCAAAAGGTCATCATATGGATCTACATTTCCTTCATTGCTGTTAAAGCCACCTTCACCTTTTGTTGCATTCAATGCATCATCATCTCCGGATTCCCCATGTTCCATGTGAGGCTCCAAATTATCAACATGTGTTGAAGCTTGTAAATCTTCAATCATGTCATCTAACCCATCAAAATTTACCATTTGAACACCATTGCCATCATCATCGTCGTCATCATCATCATCACTTAATTCCTCATATTCTTCTCCATGAAACACCCAACGAGTATACTTCTTGTCCATGCCTAACCCCTCTAAATCATCATTTACCTCATTGATGTGCTTGTAATTCCTATTTTTGCACTCTTTGTATGGACACCTAGTCCTGCCCGCACTGTCTACATGACCATGAGCAATATCAATAAAATCCCGAATTCCTTTTTTATACGCTGGCCAAAACCTATTTAACAATTGTATCCAACTCTTATCCATTTTTGTGTTTCCTATTACAAGATAATAATTATACAATCAGTTTTGATATCACAAACGAAAATAGTACACATGCTACACCAACATATCAGATTTGTTTCTAAGAACTTAAACTTTCACTGATACAACAACTAATAAACTTTCAAACCCTTAAACTTAAAGTGAAAGTCACTTAATGAAGGGTACTTTTGACATTCACTTTAAGAAAAGACAAACTGCAATATAAGACATCTCACTTTTAACTTTTCAACTTTACCCCTAATCTTCTACATAGCTTAGATACTTTATCTTTGAGAAAGAGCATAGTTGTTACTTCTTTTATTTCAAATTAAATTGGTTACAAAAAGTCTACTTCAATTTATTTTTTTTATCACTATAATTGTCTAATGTAGTGATTGTATGTTAATAACTTAATATATTATTATTTTTCGATAAAATTGAATTATCTATGCTAATCTTTTAAAGGATCTCATTGTTAAAATTTTGTTATTGGTATAATTAAGTATGATGTTGCATTACTAAATGAGATATCTTGTGGTTAAAAATAACAACACTTTTGTTAATGTTGTACAGGAGAAAGTGACATCACAGAAAAACCTATAGACGCCATTACCTTTAATTAGCTACCAACAACTAATAAACTTTCAAGGTTGTATTACATTGTCTTTACTAGTTGTACTCCCCGTTCTACTAGACAAGTTACTTACTTATGACCCTAAGATTTGATGCGTTAGTTAATTAGTAGGTTTATGCTTTTTGGTCTTATTGAATGTTTTTATTTACTAAATTTGGTCTATTGAACTGTTCAACTAATGCTCAATGGACAGATGCTCAGAATGACATTGACATATCTAGGCAAGGTAAAACAAACTCCTCTAAACAAAAGAAACAAACATTCAATCCATGTACGTATATAATATCATAAAGGCTTGTATATAGTGCTCATTAAGCCTGCAAAACAAATAAAAGAAACCAAGTTCTACCAATCCAAATAAGTCTCAAGAGACAAAACATCATGCAACTAATTATAAGTTTTCTCTTAAGTTTAGAAACTTAGTTTTGTAATATCGCTAAAGAAAGGCTACCACACTACTAGAAATCTATAAAAAGATAGCATTTATTCAATAACATTTATAAAAAAAAAATGCTATAAAGTTTTTTGATAGCGTTTCAACGAATATCGCAATAAAATTGATTGCGTTTGTGGAGAAGTGCTATTGTCGGCAGGTCAATTATTGGGCTTTACACCAAATTTTCAGCCCGGCCTCCTTCTTATTATTTGTTTTCATCTCTTTCCAAAATCAAAACAACACCCGTCTAATTTTCTCCAAAACCCCCACCACCGACATCAACCACCCCAAAACCGTCACCACCCCCATCAAAATCGGAAACCTTATTAGTACTTATCTTCTCCTTGAAAAACCCAATCTTCATTTTTTACAATTTATTTTTTGTTTAAACTAAAAACAAAAAAAAAAAACCTTTCCTTTACATTTTTCAGGGTTCTTTAATTGAAGATATTCGACTAATGAAAGTGTTAAATTGCAGGCAGAGCGAAGCAGGGAGAGGTACAACCAGGTTCCAATTATATTGTTTATTCATTTATTTTACACTGTTTATAACTGATTTAGTCACACGACATGATTTCAAAGGGAGAAGAATATATGTTCTGGAATTTTGTTTTTGATTTACATTTTTATTAAGCTGAAATGGTATAATATATTTTTAGTGAAGACAGTTAATAGGCTATAACAAACAGTTCTCTTGAATGCTTTGATTTGTGATACTCCTATGTACTGACGATTTATGCATTATGATTTCAGACTACTAGATTTTGTATCTTGTTATAGAAAGTTATAGAAGGATTGGTCCCCATCTTCTTAATTTTGGTTATAGAAAGTTAGTTGATAATATTCTATCTATGCTCTGGAGTTTCTACATCAACAACATCTCCACTTAGCTTTACCAATCCTCCTACACTTAATAAGATTTCTGAGGCATGTGGGGTTTACGGTTTAGCCTTGGCAAAATTCTGGAGCTTTATGATTCTTCTATTGGGGAGTGGCTCATTGTTTAAGAATATACCATGGTCAGAATTACGTAAGAAGTTAGTAAAGTTTAAAGAACTCCTTTGCTTGGGACAACAGAGTTCTAAGTGATGATTAACAATTATGACTTTCTTGACCAATTTTAGTGCATCCAACTTTACATGGATATAATTCACATGATGGTCATAAATAGATTCGGGCTTCGAAATCTCATTTTCCTTTGAATCTTTTGTTGTATTGTTTGTTCTTTTACTGTATGATATCTTTTGTTGTATTGTTTGTTTAGTGAAGTTGGTTTTTCCTCCTCTTTAGGCTTCACTTGGGTTTTATGTTTCCCCCATTTGTTTGTATTATTTGCAGTATTTCTTTTCTACTTATTCCATTTTTAAGGGTTGTTTTGGTTTGTATGTAGGTTTTGAATCATATTTTGGGAAGTTATTTCGTGAGCCCTAAAAGAGGAAGAGGGATCTGGAATTGGGATTTGCAACGTTGAATTAATTGACTCAAACCATGAAAGCTTTTGAATTAGTAGAAAGAATTATCAATCAACAGGTTTGTCTTTTTGGTTTTATGTACGCTACATTAACTGATTTTTATTTGCCTTGCGTTTAATATTGAAATTTTGTTTAGAATGTTGCATTTCTTCTCTTCATTGTAAGTGTTGAAGACGATTTATCGAACCACCTAGTACAAGAATTGATTTTTATTGGTGTTTAATTTCTTTGAAATAAGCTAAGGTACACTTCCCATCTCTGCATTTTTTAGTCCTCTGCAGATTAGTGATGACAAGCGCATGAACTACAAATTTTGCATCAATGCCTATCTAAATAATGAGTGAACATTGGCCATTGTGCACATTAATTAGTGTCAATCCACTATATATCTTCATGTCTACACATCCTTTCGGACTATCCATGACTCATTGTAGGTGTTGACTAAGCATGGCACATGCAGATTGTGTATTCACAGTACAAGTCCTTAGTAGTTTTTTTTTTTCCTTGCTGATTTTGAATTCACAAAGGTAGTGAGGTTATCCATAAAGAAGGTCCTAACATAGGATTTTACTTGATGGATTGTGTAGGACTTCAACCTGTCAAATGCTCATGCTAATTAAATTTGGGACTGTTGCTTGTATCGGATGCGAAGCTTTACTTGGTTAGCCTAGGTTCTAAATAATGATACGGTCTGGTGATACCAAAGGTTAGTTATTTGTTCTAGCTTGTTGATTCTTCTGTTAACTTTTATTTTATATATTATACGAGTGTATGTTAATTGTCAAATGTTGTGATCGTCATGCTATCTATTGCCTTTTTTGTAGTAGTGACAAGCCTCCACCAGCCTCGAATGTTTGAAAAGCTTTATTGGAACTTATCTGGTGAGTTATTCCAAAGATAGGGAATGCCTAGATTAGGTCTTGTTCAGTTAAGATCTCCCATAGAGAAACTACTAGAGAAATATATCAGACCTTGCCTTCAGATAATCTACAACTACTAAAAAAAACTCGAGACCTTTCTTAAATATAGCTATCAATTGTTCAAAACTACTAAAATTGCATTATAGCAAACAAAAGTTCAATTTTAATCTAAAAAATATACAAGCTAGAGAACATGAAAAGGCTACCTGAAAGATGTTTACAGCTTCAACCTATTTTCCTTGTTGCAAGTGCTTAAGTTGAGGACCTGAACCAAGTTTTTAAACACACTCTATTACATTACCGTCACTCTATTTCATTAAAATGTAAATATCGAGAAATCAAGAAAATTAGCCAAAATAAAAAAAAGACAAAAACTACCATGTTTTAGGAGTATAAACACTTGTATGCACACCTGCAAACTCATATATAATATTGTCTAACAATAATAATAGAGAACTCCCTCAAACAAATAAACCAATGTTGCATTCACTAAAGCAACAATAAAAACTACAATAATCTTGAAAACATTCAAAATCCTGGTTGACCTATCTACACTAAAACTATCATAACTTTATTTGCATAACTCGGATTAATACAAGGTAAATTGGGTATGAAACTACACTAAATTGTCTACAACTAACTTTCAGGCCATGAAAGGAGTTTCCCAACAGAAAATGCACAGAACGCCACCAAATACAGAACTTCGTCAGAAAAATCTAGGCTGACCATTATGCACTAAAATAGTCATAGCTTACTGTGCAAATATCGAAACAAGATGAATCCAATTGTATTGGAAAGCAGACTCGTAAATCTAAAAATCTTATTCAAGCCCCGAGACCAAATTCTCAAGCACGATTTTTCAAGAATTTTCTGAACCAACACCTGAAACTAGACCAAATATAGATCAATAAATGTGGTGGAACTTCCACTGATAGATGGTGAATCATAGAGTTGGACCATGGTGAATCAAAAATCCGGTACATTCCATTTTGTTTCCCATCCCAGTCTTTCGCAATACTTCCGGTTTACTTCTTTTCTTAGGTCTCCACTTTTCCACTATGATCTCCCCAGTAGTGAATATAGGAGCTATTGCCATTTCATTCCTATTCATTGTTATGATGTTCCATATGAAAATAGCGGAGACTCACGAAGAAGTATTGCTCTATTTACCAGTGAGTGGTATTATTGGACTGATCCTTTGGTGGGAAATGTTCTTCATTTTAGATAATGAAACCATTCCATTACTACCAACCCAAAGAAATAATTTAATTTTCCGAGATATATCGGTTTATGCCGAAAAGGTACGGTTGGACTCATTTGGAAACATTGGGCCATTTACTTCATAATCTACTATTTCGTCTGGTTTTGGTTCCTAGTCTTATTTTATTAGTAGCCATGATTGGGGCTATAATACTAACTATGCATAGGACTACTAAGGTGAGAAGACAGGATGTATTTCGACAAAATGCTATTGATTCTAAGAGGACTCTAATGAGGAGGACGACAGACCCACTCACGATCGACTAAAGAAAAGGGAGGAATAGAGTCAACGTTCGCTTCCTTCGCCGCTACTTTCGGATAAGGCCTCTTACTTTGCATATTAGATGATTCTCTTTTTCTAGTTTTTGCTTACTTCGATCTAGTGTTCAGAACGGGCGAGTGTTCTTGAGTTCATTGCCTGCCATGAAGGATGGAATTGAAAGATTCCGAAGGGTTGAAAGTTACAAGAGTCTATATCAATCGATTTGATCCCTTACACAGAGAAGTAGGATAAACCGATACCCTGTTTCTATTCCAGTCCAGCCTAGAAGTCAATAGAGCAGAGTGAATTATGATATACATTTTTCTTAAAGTAAGAAAAGAAATCAAATTAATTATTTTTATATATGGAATTCTGAAAACAGCTATTGGGCAGTATAATAGCACCAATACTCTTTTAAGATTTCAGTATTATAAAAAAGCATTCAAAGCTGCTTTTCACTTTTATCTCTTTTTTCAGAAAATGCAATAGTGCAGATAAAAGCTTCAACGTATCGCTGCTCACCAAACCTAAGTAGTTCAGTTTAAAAAGTCAAATGACTCTCTTTAATCATAAAAGGTCGAATCTAATATAGCTCGAGGAAGAATTGGCTTTTCAACTGAAAGGAGGTGGAAGCTCTACTAAGACGGAGATGGAAAGGTGGGCCATAAGCCTGACTTCCCATCTTAGAGTATCATTTACCAGAATCTGCTACTCCTGCCCGGACGAGATATATGCATTTGAAGCAGATACACCTCCAATCGAATCGGGAGGAGAGACCGATCCTATTGATTCGCTTCTTTTGTGCCAAAAGGCTGTGAATGAGATCTCGAACGCAAGGCCTCCTACGTCTAAATCCATTTTTTGGCGGAGAAGAGACTCAAGGAAATCTATTCTAAGCAGTGAAACCCCTACTGATGTCGTATCTCAGCCAACACACAAACTTCCCTATCTCAAGTGCATCTCCGTGCGGTACAGACAACCAACAAAAGAATAAAATCGTAGAGTCCAAGGTCGGAAGGATTCATTTCATCGGTAAGGAGAGGGTGGTCGTAGATCAGGCTCAACTAACAAGAAAGATAGGATCTCTTAAGCAAGGGCCTTTTTCTCAGGCTAAGCATAAGCCCGTGGTCTTGCACTGCCTTTGACGTTAAAAATAGCAATGAACAAGACAGAAGCATGCTGGTGGTATAGAAAGTGAAACATTCTTTCTTTTCGTTCAGCAAGTAGGAAGAGTGAAAGTCAAGTTTAGAGAAAAGTAGTGAAAGCTCTTTTTCCTAAAAAAAAAAAAAAGTGGAGTAAAGGCTTATGCTTTGAAACTAAAAGATTTTAGCATGGAGGCCTACCTGCGAAGCATGGGTAGCAGGATCATGGCCTTTCTCGTTGGGTGAGGGCACCCTTCCTGAAAGCATTTCCTAAATGTGAGACAGATGACCGGCGGAATTGCATTCATTCATAGGTATCCTATCTCTCGGTTATAAAGAAAAATTATGATACATGAAGTATCTAAAGGAAAGAGATTCATATGCCTCTCCGGTTCCTAAGGCGTAACCATGCGATCTTTAGGTCATCCGGTGGCATGATTGGCTTTGGTTTTTTATATATGTCTGGGCAGGTATGATTTAATCCTTTAAAGATAAAATATATTATTCTCAATTGACATGCAGTGTATTACATTATTTACAATTGACACTCAAAGGGTCGATGCTAGTTAGGCAAAAAAAATAAAAGTTTTAATCGGCATTATGTTGAAATATAAAGATTTGTTCTTTATATCACAAATCAAAAACAAAAACAAAATACCCATAATCAAAAGCAAAGCAATATATCTTACCCACTGTAGAGAACCCCAATTCGAGCAGTTCTACTTGGCTCCACAAATCACTGCAAAGAACACCAAAAATCCCACTTTAAAGCGAGAACAATCAATCAAGACGAGAAAAAACAAAAAAAAAATGATTTCAACTAGGGCAGGGAACAAAAAAATGAAGCTTTTGATTTTGTTGCAGCTTCAATTACTTTTCAATTCTTCTTACCTCAGTAACGTCAAAAACAGTGGAGGTTGAGGGTGGAGGAGAGATAAGCTTTGAAGATGTGGAGAGAAAGAGGATGAGTTTTGGAGATGGAGGAAAGAAGCTAGTTTCGGTTTAGATGGAGAGAGACGGCAATCTATGGTTTTAATATGTTATTTTTTTGTATGGTATTTTTAATTTTGTTATGACTTGTAGCGGGAAGGTGAAAACTGGAGAGCGAAAAATATTTGCAGCCAAAAAGTATATATCCGCCCAAACCAAAGCCCATTGGCAACACCGAAAATGTCGCAACAAGGGCACACACATAGTATATCCCGGAATTACCAGTGACGGCAAGGGGGTTGCAATAGATATTTAATCTATAGCAGCACCACACTCGTTGCCAACAATAAACATTTTCAATTTAATTATTTTTCTTATTTATCATAAATTTAAGCGACCACTTTTGCAACGCTCAAGGCGTCGCTCAAGGTATTTCCCAAAATGAAAATTCTATTAAGATGGATGACCTTTAGCAATGCCACACGGTGTTGTAAAAGATGACTTGTTGCAACAAATTTTAGGCGTGGCGAAAGAGTGCGTTGCAACAGACCCCTTTTGTTGTATTGAGCAAAGACTCCATTAATTAGTTTTATTACCTTGTTTTTAATTTAGTTATTGAATCATTGATAATTCTTCATTAGATTAATAAAAGTCAAGTTATTGTTCTTCATTATGTTTTCTTATTATTCATATGTTAATGATAGTCTAATGAATTCTAGCTAAACCTCTATTAGAGGGGTTTGATGAAGCTTGGATGAAGACTTGATGTGTTAGTTAGAATTATTGCATTTAAGAGTTCACTCTAGTAGGTTAGTTGATTCGCCATGAGAATGGGTTGAACTTCCTCACATGCTAATTAGTGGATTAGCAGCGGCGTCATTTGATAAAAGATAAAATGTAGTTTTACCTACGAATAAGTAACGAGACTCAAACGCAAGTAAAACTAAGACTATTTCTTTACGTGTGATTATTATCAAAAATTTCTACTCTCTTTGCTATCGCGATAGAGTTGGAGTAGAGGATTCATTCCACTCCTAGTTCTTTAGAATTAGCGTTTTCTAAGATTATCGGTCCTATCCAAAGTTAATGAGAGTAATGATGAGAATTATACTACGATGCAAATTATACTAACAAGATATGATAATTAAACTACAAAATGCTAAGGTTTGAATCTAGATAAAGAATTAGGGGGATTGATTCCACCTTAACTCTACTTAATTAACTAGCAAATAATTGTTGTAATCAGAATTGCAATGCTTTCGCATAGCAATTGGGTGTTCCTAATCCCTAGTTATTCATGGTAATCTCTACCAACTAACAACTAGCATGTGAAGCAATCAAACCCATTCTCATGGTGAACTAATTACTTTCTAGATTGGAATGGAAAATTACGACTATTCTACGCTAACAATAATCAAGCTTTCATCAAGGCTTCCTCAAACCCCTCTGATGGAGATTTAGCCTAGAGTCATTAAACTATCATTTCCAATTGAATTGAAACAAGACATGATATCAAGATTCTAAATTTGCCTATTTGAATTCAAATGGAAATCTAACCATGCAAGAATTAATTGAAACTAGTAATGACAAATAACTGAATCTACGAATTGAAACTAAATAATTAATGGAAAATGAAACTAGATTATGAAGAACTAACTAATTTTATTGATCTAATAAAGAAATAACAATTGATTCAATAACTAAATTAAAACAAGATAATAAAAACTAATTAATTAATGGAGTCTAAAACTAGATCTAGAAATCTATGCTAATGGCTACCTAAAAACTTAGTTGCTTAAGAGTTAAGTCTTGTGTCTTGAAATGGAGGAGACAAGATCCACATTTTCGTGCATGGGCTGAGGAGCCATGTTTTGGGCCGAAAAATCGAGCAAAAAACCAATCTCTTCAGTCCACAGAGGCCTTTCCAGCTGGATTTGACTTCAGTAGAATTTTCTTCCACTTCTTCTTTTCTGATTGGGTCAAGATTTGAACCATTGGAATGCTCTTTCCGAGCTGGTCGTTCTGACATAAGGTAGGCCCAATTCCTAGATATGAGTCCAAAGATATGGCCTTCGAAAGTTCTGCTGACTTTTGTGCGCTGTTTGTGCCCACGTTGACTTTGACTTTTCAGCTTTGATCGGGCTTTAAATAGGCTTTTTCTCCTTGAATCTTGGCCTTTAATCACAGAACTTCTTAGCAACCAACCCATGCTCCTTTATCTCGCCAAAGTGACACATTTCTCCACATATTTGACTCTAATGCTTGAAATACATAAAAACACGTAATTAGCATTAACTCTTATTTATTACTCGTATACTTGGTCTAAAAGTATTATTGTTAGGGGGTTAAAACTACAGTTTTGGGCTCTTATTAAACCACCCCCAAACAACATTTTGCTTCTCCTCAAGCAAATATGAGAAATTAGAATAAGTGACCAAAAATGGAGTTCTAACTACTCCCGTTTTGCCGAGTTCGATTGCATTGACCATATGCAACAAGGCCTTAAACCACTTGCAATTCCCTAGTGGACGAGTTATAGCCTTGTGAGAGTTTTCCAAAGAAGGTACTCACAAACTTCATCTATACTATAACGACTAAGAAATAAATTATTGTTTCCTTATTTATGTCTTAATTATCTATACATCTCACTAGCAATGAATACAGAATAATCAGGTCGAAACCTAAACTAATATATGCATAATAATCAATCATCTATGAAAAAACATATATACAATGAGTACTACTATGAAATGCACTAGCAAGTCCGTTTCTAAAAACTTGGAATAGCGTCCTTAAGTAGGTCCTCATATAAATGTCAAGACAAAAACCACTCTGATTTTTCCGCTCAAGTTTCGCTACTCTAGTGTGGAGTGGGCACACTTTACCTTACAATCTCAATGACACACAAGGAAGCCGGAGTTGATCAAACACATCTGCCACTTACTATCACACTAACCTATTCCTAATTGAGCTAGAGGTATTTATTAGGTGGTGTGGGGATTAGGAGATGGTTCAAGAAGGAAGGAAATGGATATTCAAAAAGGACAAGTCTGAGTTTATAGGGTCTTCATATTACGTAACTAGAGAAACCCTTGTTCTACACTTTGTTTCCATCCTTAGCCTTTTTATTTTGGCTTTTTGACTCCTTTATTCCATTTTTTTGGAGTTTTATTTTGTTTATATTTTTATTTTTCTTTTCTTTTCTTTGGATGGAAACTTCTTTTCTTTTTCTTTTCTGAAGCAACTAACTAATTTTTGTTTACACTGGTTTTTATCTTCTTTTTTGTTCACTCATCTTATTCTCATACTCATTCTATAATGGGTAGGTTGATTTTTATTTTGTTTTATTTTTGAAAAAGGTTAAAGGATTTGCGTTTTATGAAAGGCTAAAGAAAGGCTCATGATAAGAGCCCAAAATTGTAGTTTTAACCCCTTAATAATACTACTTTTAGACTAATTATGCGAGTAATAAATAAGAGTTAATGCTAATTATGTGCTTTTATATATTTTAGGTATGGAACTCAATTATATATAGAAATATGCCACTTTGGCGATATAAAGGAGCAAAAGGTTGGTTGCTAAGAAGTTTTGTGATAAAGGCCAAGATTCAAGGAGACAAAGCCTTTATGAAGCCCGATCAAAAGCTGAAAAGTCAACACGGGTAGAAATAGTGCACAAGTTAGTAGAACTTCCGAAGACCATATCTTTAGACTCAGGCCTCGGATTTGGGCCTACCTTACGTCAAAACGACCGGCACGGAAAGTCTTTCCAATGGTTCAAGCCTTGACATAATCAGAAGAGCAGAAGCGGATGAAAAGTCTGCTGAAGTCAAAGCCAGCTGAAACAGCCTCTGTGGAATGAATATAGTGGGCTTTGGGCTTGATTTTCTAGCCCAAAACATGGCTCCTCAGCCTATGCACGAAATTGTGGATCTGGTCTCTTGCTTTACATAAAACAAGACTTAACTCTTAAGAAAGATATAGTTAGATAGCTTAGAATAGAAAGTAGCCATTAAAATAGCTTGTAGATCTAGTTTTTGAATTGGAATTAGTTAATTAATTAGTTTCACTCCTTGTTTTAGATTAATTATTTGAATCATTATCCTTCATTAGATAAATAAAATAGTTTATTCTTGATCATTTCGATTTTGTCATTTACATTTGTTTAGATCTCATTTTAATTCTTAGTTGTTATTTATTCCTTAGTTGTTTAATTTCGAATTGAATTCTTGAGTAGTTAAATTAGTAAAGTTCCAATCTTTATATTATGTCTAGTTTTAATTCAATTGGAAATGATAGTTTGATGAATCAAAGCTAATACTCCATTAGAGGGGTTTGATGAAGCCTTGATGAAAACTTGATTGTGTAGTATAGAATCGTTGTAAGAATCTATTCCACTCTAGAAGGTCGTTGATTCGCTATGAGAATGGGTGGACGACCTCACATACTAGTTATGAATTGGTAGAAATGCCATGTATAATTAGGGATTAGAATGACCAATTCTTACCGTAAGAACGTAAGAATTGGTTTACAACAAATCTATGCTAGTTTATTAAGTTGGATTCAAGGTGGAATCAAATTCCCCTAATTCTTTATCTAGATTCAACTCTTAGCATTTTGTCATTTTGTTATTCGTATCGTGTTATTTGAATTCACATTGTACTATAAATTCCTTCGTAAATCTCTCATTGACTTTGGATAGACAATCAATTATAGAAAACTTGAATGCTAAAGGACTAAGAGTGGAACGAATCTTCTATTCCAACTCTACGTCAATAGATTCAAGAGTAAAAGACAAATATCTTTGATAAGTCTAGTATAAGCAACTATTTATAGTTTTACTTTCGTTTAGAGTTCATCGCTTTATTTGTGAGTAAGACTATCTTTTTACAGTTATCAAATGGCGCCACTGCCATCTTAGTACTTTTTAGTATTGTTTTCTTTAGAATTAATAGTTTTTCAAAGTCCCATAACCCACCCACCCTTGTTTGATTCTCACTGTGATTGTCCATTTCAGCACTGAAATTTTCCTCGGAAAATTACATGGAGCGTGACCCGCGCCCTGGGCAAGCCAAATTGGAGTGCACCTTGCCCACACGCCTGGAATTCCACTTTTTGCTTGAGCTCGACCTGCGCCCTCCCAAGGCTAACTTGGAGCGTGACCTGCGCCCTGTGCCCACACGCCTGGAACTCCAGCTTGACCTGAGTGCGACCTGCACCCAGCCTAGGCCTATTCTGAGCGCGACCGCGCCCTCTGCTGAAATTGCCCAATTTCCACAGGTTTGATTTAAACATCCATTTCTTCAAGATTTTCAGTGTTCTAACTTGTTATATACACTGAGCACGCGCAAACAAGACGCTATTCATAAGCGAAGCAAGTAGGCTTTCAGGTACTCTTTTCTTCCATACCTCGCATCTTCTGTTAGAGGTTCATACTAGTATATCAGGATTGTTTGGAGTGTTGTTGTGTTTCATTAAGATTGGTCTTAGCCTTGCATGAGATTAAGGTCAGGCCGAAGAAAAATGCCTAACGTAATTAACCGACAACCGCAACAAACACCTCTTTCTAGTATACCACTCACTACATCTCTAGCTAGCATACCACAAACCACACCTGAAGTAATGGCTGAAGAAAGAGAGTCTCCTCTCTCTGACTTTTAGAAAGCCTTGAACGATAGCTCTAAATCTTGCATTGTTCTATCAGACCCAGTGGGGGATTTCCGAATTCCCCTGAATATATTTAATTTGTTACCCGTTTTTCATGGGTTAGACCACGGAAAGCCTTATTAGCACATGCGTAGGATTGACCAAGTCCTTACTACATTTCACAATCCTACGGTTGGTGCTGAACAAATTAAACTAAGGGTATTTCCCTTCACTTTAGCCGATAAGGCGGCATCTTAGTTAACTGCCCAAGTGCCAAATTCTGTGGACTCGTGGGCTAAACTTGTTCAACTATTCATGGAACATTTTTGCCCACCACTGAAGACAGATGAAATGCTTTCCAAGATTCATTTCTTTCGACAGAATCCTCATGAATTATTTTCAGAGGCATGGAATTGTTTCACCGATCTACTTTTAGAGTGTCCACATCATAACCTCGCGAAAGACACGTTAGAAAGGAGCCTCAGAGGCTTATAAATTTTTAGAAGATCAGACTAAGTGTAATAATAATTGGGGTAGTGACGCGATTTCTCCCGTTCCGCTAGTTCTTCTACAACAGTTAAAGCCACCGGTATGTTTGAGATGAAACCCGATCCGGAACTGAAAAATTTAATCGAATCTTTAGCTAAAAAGGTAGAGGTTATTTCTGTTCAACAAGTGCCGATCTCCGTCATGCATGTCAACACTAATCCATGTAATTTCTGTTTGAGTCCAGAGCATCTCGACTCCTATTGTCCTCTCGCCTATGAACAACAACAGTCACAACAAGATAATGTTTGTTCGATTAATAGTTTTCCTATTCCTAACGCCCCTTGGAGACAACATCCTAACTTCAGTTAGAGAAATCATCAACAAGTAACACCTCCAGGGTTTAATAATCAAAATGTTAGGCAAGCAAACAATTATAACCAAGCTCAACCACGACAAGGACAAGGTCAGGGTAATTATAATTATAACAACCAAGCGTAACCATGACAAGGTCAAGCACAAGGTCAGGGTAATTATAATAATTATAACAATAATAATTATAATGCTAATAGAGGTATCGTTTCGGTAAATAATAACTACCAAAATTCACCCATTAATAATCAACGTGACATAGTTCCTGTCACACAACCTAAAGCTAACACTCTTCCTCAACTAGATCGTTTCGATACCTTTATGCAATCTCAACAACAAATTTTACAAGCCATCCAACTTTCCTTACAGCAGCCACCTCAAGAGAAAGTACAACCCAAAGGTGTGTTTCTAGGACAAGCGATACCTAATCCAAAAACACCAAACACAGCCTTTGAGGTAAATGGTAATACTAGTAATGCCATCTCTACTCTTCGTTCAGGGAGAGTGGTTGATAACAAAGTAACTATGCCTATCGTTACTCCACCAGTTGTCCCTACACCGCAGATTGTACTAGATACCGTAATAGAAACTGAAGAGCCTACCCCTGTAGAGGTACCAGTTAAACCACAACCTAAGAAACAAAAAGCCAAGGGTAAACATCATGTTGATCATTACGCTAAATATAGAGAGAAACCACCGTTTCCCAAGAGATTAGCAATGTTAACTAAGGATACGAATTTCTATGAGATTAGGGAAGTTTTCAAAAATCTAACGTTAAACCTTCCTTTTCCTGAAGCGATAAAAAAATTACCTCACCATGCTAAGTTTCTTAAAGAGTTGTGCACTACTAGGCGTAAGACAAATATTCCTAAAGACGCCTTTTTAACTGAACAATTTCCAACTTTAACGGAGCACAATGGAATCATAAGTACAAGGACCCTGGTCGTCCTACTGTACAATGCACCTTAAGAGATTCCTACACGACGACCGCTTTACTAGACCTAGGGGCGAGTGTTAACTTACTCCCATATTATCTATACAAACAAATAGGTCTACAAGAGATGCAACCCACTAAAATGACGTTGCAATTAGCAGATAGATCAATTAAGTACCCTAAGGGTGTGGTTGAAAATGTGCTTGTTAAGGTCCAGGATTTCTACTATCCTGGCTGATTTTGTTATCCTCGATCTGAGTAAATTAACGACTCTGTTCCGATCATTTTAGGGCGTCCCTTCTTGGCGACTGCCAACGCGCTTATAAACTGCCGCGATGGGTCGATGTTCTTGTCTTTTGGCCATCTTTCGGTTGAGGTAAATGTTTTAAACCGATGAAAACAGCTTACCCGGATTCGTCTATAGATGGAGAGGTTAGCATGATCGAGAGCTTAACTCAAGATTACTTTAATAACACGTTTCTAGAAAACCATATGCATAAATTCCTTTCTTTTGGAAGTTCAGATTTTGTCGATGACTCCTACATAGAGGAAGTCGACACCATCTTCGAGTCTACACAAATTGTAGACCCTTCGGTTGCTCCTTATACAGAGTTTGAAGACCTGCTGCCTAAGCAAGTATTCATTACTTAAGATGAGGACCCTCCAGAAGCATTTATCGATATTCCTCCCACCCCGGTGCTTAAACCTCTTCCTCCTAAGTTAAAGTATATTCAACTTGATCCGGATGGTAGCCATCCGGTAATTATATCTTCTCTGTTATCAAAGGAGGAAGAGACACGGTTGATCAGGGTGATTAGGGAACATCATTTTGCGATTGGTTGGTCCCTAGCCGACATTAAGGGAATTGACCCTAATATGTGCACTCATTGTATCCATTTAGATGATAACGCAAAGACTTCCCGTGAACCTCACCATCATTTAAACCCTGCCATGAAAGAAGTTGTCAGGGAAGAAGTCTTACGGTTACTCGATGCGGGTATCATATACCCAATCTCTGATAGCGAATGGGTAAGTCCCATTCATGTAGTTCCAAAGAAATCAGGGATTATCATGGTACGTAACGCCAAGGGTGAATATGTTGCCACGCATGGCCCTATGAAATGGAGGATTTGTATTGATTACAGACGGTTAAATGCCATGACACGAAAGGATCATTTTCCTTTACCCTTTATAGATCGATGCTTTGACGTCTAGTCGGGTCATGCTTTTTATTGTTTTTTGGATGGCTACTCTGGCTATTTCCAAATTATTATTGATATTGATGACCAAGAAAAGACTACCTTCACATGTCCTTTTGGAACATACGCCTATAAACGAATGCCTTTTAGCCTTTGTAATGCTCCTGGTACCTTCCAGCGGTGTATGCTTCATATATTTAGTGACATGGTAGAGCGTTTCATGGAAGTGTTCATGGATGATTTTTCTATCTATGGAGACTCTTTCACTGAATGCCTGTCTAACTTGTCTAAAGTTTTAACACGATGTGAAGAGAAGAGTCTCGTTTTAAATTGGGAATTGAAAAATGTCACTTCATGGTGAAAAAAGGTATAGTACTTGGTCATATCGTATCTAGTGATGGCATCGAAGTAGATAAGGCCAAACTAGATAAGATAGCAGCTTTACCTATACCACGGACTGTCCATGATATTAGAGCCTTTCTAGGCCATGCAGGTTTTTATAGGCGTTTTATCAAAGATTTTTCGAAAATAGCTAGACCCTTAACTAATCTACTTTTAAAGGAGGCCATCTTTGATTTTAATTTTAACTGTAAACAGGCTTTTGAAACTTTGAAAGCTGCCTTAACTTCCGCACCCATTATACAGCCTCTCGATTGGTCTAAACCTTTCGAACTCATGTGTGATGCTAGTGATTATGCAGTTGGTGCTTTCTTGGGACAGAAACTAAATAATAAATCCATTGTTATTTATTATGCTAATAAAACTCTAAACGATGCTCAAAGGAATTATACAACTACTGAAAAAAAATTCTTAGCTATCGTTTATGCTTTATATAAGTTTCATCCTTATTTGGTTGGTTCTAAGAATCTAGTTTACATGGACCATGTAGCCCTTAGGTACCTTCTCGCTAAGAAGGATGCTAAGTAGAGATTGATCTGATGGATTTTTCTCCTACAAGAATTCACATTAGAAATAAAAGACAAACGAGGGGTCAAAAACGTAGTTGCCGACCAATTATCTAGACTTACAAACGACTATGAAAGTGGTTCTGATTCCATACCGGACTCTTTTCTGGATGAGCAATTGTATGCTATATTTTCTGCACCATGGTATTTTGATAGTGTGAATTATTTAGCGTCTGATGTTATTCCTTATGACTGGTCAAGAAATGAACGTAAGAAGTTTTTGGCCAGAGTTAAGCTATACTACTGGGATGAGCCCTACCCTTTTAAGTATTGTGCGGATCAGATTATTTATCGTTGTATTCCCCAGTGGGAATATAATGAGGTACTCTCATTCTGCCATGAAAAAGAGTGTGGTGGCCATTTCAGTGGTATAAAAACAGCTGCTAAAATTCTACAATGTGGGTTTTATTGGACTACTCTCTTTAAAGATGCCCAAGTGCATTGCAAGGCGTGCATTCGTTGCCAACAACTTGGGCAAATCACGAAGCGTAATATGATGCCATTGAATCCAATCATGATGGTAGAAATTTTTGGTGTATGGGGCATTGATTTCATGGGTCCCTTTCCAGTTTCCCACGATTTCATTTATATTCTAGTTATCGTGGACTACGTGTCTAAATGGATAGAGGCCATGGCTTGCCGTAGCAATGACCATTAGACATTTGTGTTTTTCATAAAAGAGTATATTTTCTGTTGATTAGGCATTCTCAAGGCCATCATTAGTGATGGAGGAACACATTTTTGCAACAGAGTTCTTGCATCACTAGTAAAGAAGTATAGAGTTACACATAAGGTAGCAACTCCGTATCATCCACAAACTAGCGGACAAGTAGAAGTTTCTAATAGGGAAATCAAAAAGATCTTAGAAACAATTGTAAATCCTGATAGGAAAGACTGGTCGAAGCGTCTATCGGATGCCTTATGGGCGTATAGGACTACTTTCAAAACTCCTATAGGTATGTCTCCCTTTAGACTTGTATTTGGGAAACCTTGTCATTTGTCCGTTGAATTGGAGCACCATGCTATGTGGGCTATAAAAAGCCTTAACTTCAATTTTGATGAGGCGGGTGTCAAGCCCAAGTTGTAATTGAATGAGCTTGAAGAAATCCGTAGCGACTCTTATGATCTGGCAAAGGATTATAAAGCTAACATGAAACATGTTCATGATAAGAAAATCTTGCGCAAAGAGTTTGTGGTAGGTCAAAAGGTCTTACTGTACAATTCCCGTCTACATATTTTTCCAGGGAAATTAAAAACCCATTGGTCTGGTTCTTTTCTGGTTACTGAAGTCACCCCTTACGGGGCAATCACCTTGGTAAATCCTAAGGACAACAATACCTTTCAAGTTAATGGCCAACGGTTGAAACAATATTTCCTCGAGCTATTGTCCCCTGATGTAGAGGAAGTCCTTTTACAGGACCCTGTCTACGAGGACTGACCTTTTTCATTGGTGTACTTCCTTTAATTTCCATATATTGGTAAGTACACCATTCAGGTAATCGGGCCCTCCTTATGGAGTGCGTGGCTGTAAGTACCGGATCCTAAGTCCACGGTTAACATAATTCACCTTTTCCACTCTTGCATGTTTTCTCGATTTTTGAGTCATGTTCTTGTATGATGTGAATTATGCATTTATTGCCTTCTTATTTTTCTTATATTAAATTTTATTCATAAAAAAAAAAAATGGTTAAAATCATAAGAATAGTAAGTTAGGAAGTCTCGGGAATCTGACATTAAAAGACCCACTTTTAAAAACAAATTTTCTAAACTCTGTTGTCAAAAATTTGTTTGGGGGTAGGGTGTCCGGTTTCCATCCTGGATTGATCAACTGTCCATTTGTGTTGTTTAGGCCATTTAATCGTATTCCGATCTGGGTTGACATTATCTATGAAATTAGATTTCATTCGTTCGTATAACTTACGTCATGCATGCACTTTGAGGAGTTCTCCATCTTCTTATATGTCACCAACGGTCGGACTAGAGCGTTTTATGGATCATTGGATTGGAAATTCTCTCCTGATCATTTCTATACCTCATTCGCAAAAATCAGCCCGGTAACGAAGCGGCAATTTAAGTTTGAAGTTGCGCGAAATATCGAAAAACAAAATAGGAAAATCAAGTGGGCTTGGGCCCAACCTCCCGTGCATGTTCGCTGCATGTGTGTCTCCTTTTTCCACCAACATTCATGTTTCATTCTCCAAACCGCCATTAACAAACAACAAAGCTTCAAAAACCTAACCTAAATAAAAAAAAAAAAAAACCTAAATACACCCACGCCCAAAGTTAAAACCCACCCCAAATTTTCTCCTAACTACACCCACCACCACCTCCACCAACTTAAACAACCAAAAACCATCAAAAATTCAAAAATTTCGTCTGCCACCACCACCACCACCACCGTGCCTCCTGCCATTATTTTTAGTTAGGGTGTTTCAAAACAAGTCCCCCTACCTTATTCAAACCCACACATCTTATAAAAACTCCAATGGCTCAAAGACGATGGATATTGCCGGAGCACGCTTTTACTGCCGACCACTTCGCGTCGTTTTACGGTGCTGAGATGGTTAGGAGAGACTGGAGTGGTTTGTGGTACTCGACAGATGATTTTTACCACGAAGATTTGGTCCGAGATTTTTATAGGACGAGGGAGTTGAATGGGAATCGAATTTTTGTTAAGGTGGCTGAGAGGAGGAGAGAGGTTACTACTGGGTTGTTATCTTAGATTTCAGGCATTCCGCCTAGACACCATCTCGATGCCACATTACAGGATTCCCAGTTTACTGCTGTAGAACCTTTGATGAACGTGACTATTGCGGAAGGGAACTATAATGTGAGCTGATAAAACACTCTTTATACACGTTTATTGTTTTCAGTTACTTATCTTCTTAAGTCCGAGGTCCACAGTCTAAAGTCCAAAGTCCAACGTCCGTATAGTCATACGTTTTAGTCAAGTTACCTTACTCACGTGGGTTTGGTAAGATAGGTCGAGTAAGGGATCGTCCAAACCTTAGGGCTCGGAAAAGGTTCACAACTGGAATTACAACTTTTGGTGAGTAGGATTTTAGGTTTTTTTTTTAGTTGGTTTTAATTAACGGTAATGCAAATAATGTAAATTACTACGGCGATTATATGTAGATAAACAAAAATAGAGAAACAGGGAGAGAGTTAATCATACTCATGCAAGAATCATTTTTAACAGTTTATATTACCACATCACTACATCTCTAATTCGTCTCGTGGTCCGAGACGGCGCCGAAATATTGATCCCTAGCGCATGCCCACATCTCTGAGCCGCATCACACTAGCATAAGGAGTTGAACTAATATTTCATCTCTGGAATATCATTTCAGCTCCTGGCTCGATTCCACATCAGCTGGACAAATTGGAGAGCTGTCTGACACCATAGAGTCGTGGGCGAGACATTTTGGGTCGCGCCCGAGACTGTTCTGGAGCATCAGCACTCCAAATTTGTACAGTCTCAGTCATTTTGGGACCGGATGTCTAATCTATGCCTAATTCCTAAGTAGTGATTCTAGAATATTAACGAGTCAATCCGGATTCTCACACGAGCAGCATAACCCTCCCCCTGGGGGGGATTAGCTCATGGTCATTGAAGGAATAATAAAACTTGTTGTATACATTAAGTAAATAAATGCAGGACAGGAATTACACTAGAAAAGAAATGACTGTTATTAAGGGTAAAATGACTTATAGTATTTAAGCTGCTAGAAAGTAAATGACGGAATGTAAGTGCTGAATTAAAACTAACTACTGCTAAGCGGAAGCTAGAGCATAAAATGCTGAAGGAAAATATATGAAGGCTACCCCCTCATATATATAGGCTTGAGACTGGAGACGGTTTAATTTGCTTTTGTTTGTTTGCTAATTGAGTTGTTCAAAACTTTGAGAATCAAAGTTTTGTTTTTACCCATTTGTTTTGTCCTTTACCATATTAAAGTTTTGTCTTTTAGCCAATTTCATTTCAAACCATCTGTTTTGAATTGGTACGTGTCTTCCATATTGCGAGGTGGCACCAAATTAAAACCATCACTTGTCACCTGCCTATGCTGACTCGTCATGCCTTACGGGCCCCAGAGAATGGGTCCACTTAGTATGTCCATTAAGGCGGCGCCCGATTTTGGCGTTTTTTACAACTTTTACGTCTTTCGTAGAGTTTGTCGCCTCTGTCGCTCTTTCACTAGCCGTCGGCACCCGATTTATCCGATTTGAGCTTCGGAAGTTTGCTGCTTCTTTATATGTGGACCCGTTCTGCATTGGTTCTGTTCTTTTGGAAACTTCGGCTCTAGTCAGGCTCTGTTGGGCTTCACTGGGGTTGAGTGGGAAACTTCAAATATTCCGTATTCCCGTACTTTGATGCACATTTTGTCATTATATTTTTTTTAAATGCGGAAACCTGCAAAAGTACGAAAATATAATTATTACATGATTATTAAACACATAATCGATCAAAATGCTATGTCTCTCGGGGTTTAATATTACAGTTTTGGGTGCTTATCACACCACCCCCAAACAACATTTTGCTTGTCCTCAAGCAAAGAAGAGACATCAAAATGATAAGTGGTAAAAAATGTGTTGTCCTAAGCTAAATCTTATTTCGCAGAGTGCGGTTGCATTGACCGTATGCAACAAGGCCTTGAACCACTAGGAATTCCCTAGTGGACGAGTTATAGCCTCGTGAGAGTTTTTCAGAGAAGATACTCACAAACTTCATTTATACTACAACGACTCAGTAACAAAGGCTTGTTTCCTTAATTAATCTCAGGTATCTAGACATCTCACTACCAGGGGAAACAAGGATTTTATTCTTTCGAAATTCAAGTTAATATACATACAATAATCGAAATATCTACGTATGAGCATGCATGCAGTGATCTAATATTGAAATGTACGAGTAGGGCCATTTCTGGATCCTTTGGATAGCGTCCTTAAGTAGGTTCTCACAGGTATGTGTTGAAACAAAATTTCTCTCTTATTTTTCCACTCAAGCTTTTCTATCTCCAGTGTGTAGTGGGCACATGTTTCCTCACATACTCAATGACAGTCAGAGGAGCCGAGATCGAGAAGTCACAACTACTACTTATTATCACACTGTCCTATTCCTAATTGAGCTAGAGGTCTTTATTAGATGTTATGGGGCTTAGGTGGCAGTGTAGAAAAAAAATGGAATGGAAAATTCAAAAATGATAAGTATGAGAGAATAATGTCTTCGATATATTTATACTAGAGAATCCTTATTTTCTTTCCTGCTTCTAACATGGGTGTCCATACTTGGATTTTTCAAGCTTTTGTATTGCCTTTTGATTTGATTTTTTGGGGGGAATTCTAACCTTGATATTTCTTTTGATTTTTGGAAACATATTTCTATTTTTTTTTTTCTTTTCTTCTGAAACAGGTAACTGATTTTGATTTGTGACAAGGTTTTTCTCTTATTTTTCTGCACTTCATCCTATTTCTCATACTCATCATCTAGGTAGGCTTATTTATTTGTGGTTAATAGATGGGTAATGATTTTTTTGGTGAAGTAGAAAGGATTAATGAAAGGTTCAGTGGAGCGATTAGCGGTAATTTTTTTTTTTTTTTTACAGGTGTGAATTTTTGGCTATATCGATCCAAAGAAGGCCTAAATTCTCGCCTAGGATTTAGGTAGTGATCAAGTAAGTAGACGTGTGAACTTCTCTATTCGGAAGAACTACTCCTCTGTGTCATTACTCATATATCACACATTTTGAGGCTTTTGGTTAGATTCTTACAGGATATGGAAACTAAGTTGTCTAACCATGGGTCCCAGAAACTTACTGCTGTGTACATTTAATGATAGTCAGTGCATGAATGCTCATGAAAAGATGTAAAAACTATTGCATACATATTAAATTAAGTTTCTAAGAACAAGTCCTAATTCTGATGCTAGGGTGAGATTTCTAAATATTTTTCATCATAGAAGGGAAACGAGAATTTGTCACTAAATACGTTTATTTAGACATTAAGTAAACTATATACAACTATGCATGCCTATTTTTTTGCAAAAGGTTCTCACCATCCCCAAACAGTCGGACACTGTGTCCTCAAAGTGTTAAGAGGAAGAAAGAGTATACCTGAGAGGCTTTGAGCAAAAATCTAGCTAACATTTTCCACAGAAATTTATTGTAACACACTATATATTATACATCATAAAAGTATAAGCACACTGTTAGAGTAGCACACTGTTAGGTTATTTATTTATTTCTCATCAAAGCGTAAAACAAATATGTACATGCATCAACTCACATTGCCCCAACCTTGAACTAGGGGATAGTCCATCCTTGCCTCGTCCCTGTAGAAATTCCATTCCCTTGCATCCCGCCAATCTATCATAGCTTTCCAGACTTCACTCCACTTCCTCTTTTTTGCATTGTCTAGATGAGCTATCATTTTATCATCATTAGGGAAAGAACGAACTTTCTTTAGATACCTTGCAGGGCGTCACCATGTCCTAAATCGCAAAGAACGAATTATCTTGTTTGTTGGACACATAGATAGAATTGACCTTTACCCGATCTGAAAGGTGGCGAAACGTGTGGGAAGTACATCCTCACTATCCTACATGTTGAATGGCGGGGTGATATAATGTTGCCGAAAAAGACCGAGCCTTCTTAAGATTCTCAATTACTAGGTCCAGTAATGTCAAAGGTGGTATGTTCTTTGGGCCAATGCATGGAATGTCTTACCATCTGACTTTGATGCAGTGGAAAAATGCCAATCCCCATGATGTTCAAAGAATAAATAACATGGCAGGTTCCAACATTCATGGTCATCTTGGCTAGTGGAATAGTAAAGTCCGGCCATCGGCCAACCGACATGCATCTTCTCGTGGGGCAATGCCATCGCCATACCGGGCAGCAAAATCTTCCCTAGAATAGTCATTAAAGTCATTCTCTATCATGTATTGAATTGGGAGGTCTGGCTGAAGAGGAGGAAGATCTAGGGCCATAGCAACAGTAGGCTCGTAAAAAGAGTGTCTTGTGTTACCAATACTTAGTGTAAAACCATTCAAAGGGAAACCCTGGACAGCTGGTAGATCTTCCATGTGATCATAAAAATAAGTTGCCAAACACGGGGAGTATGTCCGCTCGGGTGTAGAATAAAGAGAGTTCCAACCAACTTGAGTGATGTAGTCTCTGAAAAGATGTCCATATGCCGGAGAATTCAGCAACGAATGGAAAGATTGTTCTGGAATCATCTTTGGAGCTTCCATTGTAGAAGATTTGAAAAAAAAATTGACCTGTTTAGACAAGGATAAACAAATATTTAAGTATGATGAGAATAATTAAGTAAAAACAAATTACCATTAAAAACTAAAAAGAAAATGACAAATAATATAAAATTGCTAAATTTAAATGGTTTCATTGGCCCAAGTAATGGCGAGGATCCTTTTATGGGAGGGATCCATTTATAAAATTTTCTATGCCATCAATCCGTTACAACAACCCATTTGCAACATTTAAGCTCTCAATGCGGTAAATCTCGTGGTTCTCCATTATGAGAGTGTGATTTGCCAAGAACCGGTTGTGGTACATGCAAGAATTGTGCTTGTTCCTCTTCGTTTATTGTCCGCAGGTCCTGAAATTCAAGAAGACTGTTGATGATAATGTTCTAACATTTGAATAATGTCATCAGTCATTGTTGCATTAAACGAATCCCTTCCATGGGATTAAATACGTTGCATAATGCATTTTCAGTGAAGATGTTATTAGCGGAACAATTTTCGTCGGTTTCTGCACCGACATGGTTCTTTGCAACGTCGGGGTTCCAGAATCCATTCCTACATAATGAGTGAATGGTAAGAATGTTAGCTGTTCGAAGAGGTGTATGAGGAGAAGTACTAGAAAAACCCCAACGTATCATGATAAGTGTCACAATGGTTGGTAAAGGAGTGCCTTTTTCCCACGCACGTCGCGATCGCGTTCGAGAAATTTAATAATGCAAAAATCATTGCGTTACTCTGTAAGACCTAGATGGAGTAGGGTTTGGTTATTTCGAAGTCTTAGATGTGCCGAGCACATTATGAGCTACCCATTGGATCACAGATAATTGGTTCTTTTGCAAAGATCGCTGATAAACAATACGGTTTTTCCGGTTGTATTCGCCGTGAAGGATAGTTGCAAACATCAGATGCCTGATATTGTCGAAAGGTGAATCCTGAAGGTGTACTCCTTGGTTTGTAATAGGAATTTGAAGTACCTCAGAGATGATTTCCATAGTCAATTCACGCTCGCATCCGTTAGCACGGACAAAGAATTGCCCGTTTTGGAAATAACCGCTTTTATAGAACAACAAGACCAATTCTCTGGAATAAAATGCTTGCTTATGATGTAAAAGAGGGTGCCATCCTCGACGTGATATTTCTATGTCAAAAAAGGGATGAAAAAGACCATTTTGGAAATTTTCCATAAAATTTTGCTCGGCACGCGAAAACTCGAGTGAGGGCCATTAGAGATGGAGTGGTGAAGAAAAATATTTTTGGAAAAAGGGAAGTTAGATTTTTGATGTGTCTATCCTTGTTATAAATAGGCACCAATCCGAAAATGTAAAAAGATCACGGATTGAGGTGTCACAGGGTAGTTAGACCACGTGTATTTTCTAAGATATCGCCAAAGTGGATGTAGTGTGGATGAGAAGAATGGGGCTTGTGACAAGGAGTGCCACCTTTTTTTTTTTTTTTTTTTTTTTTAACACTAGAATAAGAAGAAGGACAAAGGAAAATGTAGATATACTATCACAATAAGATGTAAGAACGCATTAAACGGTATGGAAACACAACATAATGATCACGGAATTGAAATACAAACCTAAATATTAGATAGAACTATATGCCACATTAACAACATTACTATAATGAAACAAACAAGCATGAAGACTTGATTAGCATATTTAATTTGCCACTGCTCAAACTTTTCTAGTGCATCCATGAAGCTTGCAATTTGGAGCGGACTAAAAACGATTTTTTAGAATAAGAAGTGTAGAGGGAAGAATATGAAATGAGTGAATGTGGAGGAAGTGTTGAACTTATTTATAGAAAGAACTTTGCTGTTTTTTGACCGTTTTTTGTGCATTTTCATGACCGTTTTCTGACCATTTTTTGTGCTTTTTCATGACCATTTTTTTGTGCGTTTTCATGACCGTTTAATAAAACGTTAGATTACGGTAAATTTTGCTGTTAAGTGTGACATCTAAAATATATATGTATATATAATTATATATATCTATATAAATTATTATTACTAATATTATTATATATGTTCCTACCTATATAATATAGTATTAGACATAACTAATATATCCCTACTATTAAAATAAAAAAACATTTTTTATACAAGGAAATAACCTACTATTAAGCTGGAAATGCAAACACATAAATCAAATATCTGACATAAATATTATACAAGACTGGAAAAATAAACTAGCCACTGATTGGGGTGGGTGATCTTACTCATGGCAGTCTCATCAAAGGTCATATTTGTCAGGGTGGGTGAGAGGACGCTTAACACGAAGGCCTCTATGGGGTGGGTGATCTTACTCGGCAGCCATCAAAGGGGTGGGTGAGAGGAGCCTGGGTTCCCAAGGTGCTGTGGGTCCCAAGGGGTCCTGTATGCATTTCTTGAAGACAAGCATATTCTCGTATTGTGGTATAGGGAGTAGCGGGGTGGTGGACAGAAAACCCTAGGTAATCATAACTTGTGTTACCAGAACAGCAAGAGGGGCTGATATAAGAGTGCCATGTGTAATAATATCAAAAAGAAAGGTAACGATGCAGAAGTTACCCTTTCGTTCCTGGAGGATCTAGAGAAGGTGGAGGAAGGTCTTGTTGATGTCTGAGGGCTTCGAGGTGCCAATGACGTTCAGTCCCACCCATTGAGTTACAGCCAACAGGTTCCATCGCACTGAACACTGATACGCACATTTTCCGTCTATGTTGTACTCTCCCTCGATTAGCGTGTCGAGCATTAGGTCGTAAGTTCGGGGGTACATGGACTGCTCTTGAAGTCGAAATGTGGTCGACCCGGAGGAATGCCCGTGATCCCGGGAGAGCAAAACAGGTGTGACTTCGTGGGCGACACCCCGACGTTTACCCAAAAATAGTCGCCATTAAAGCTCCCATTATCGTAGAATTTCATCACCAAACCCTTAGAATAAAGCCCTCCATTAGCATATAACAAGTACTCCCATCCTCTAGAGTGAATTTCATTATCAAAGAATGGAGCAAACATCCCGTTTTCAAATAAATTTCCAAAAAATTTCTCCACACAAATACGCTTGTTACCGGCCATTACTACTCTTAGGGAGAGACTGGATATGGATTAATGATGAGGGGAAGAAATGGGACTTGCTGACAGAAGGAAATTGTGGTTGGAGCTGTAAGAGTCGCGCGCGAGACCTGGATATAGTGTGGGCCTGTCTCGTGCGAGACTAAAGCGAGAGGGGGCAAGATCCGGTTTTTTGGGAAGAAGAAGAATGTAAGGGTGACGCGTGTTTTTGGGTTTTTCGTGTTTAAATGGATCGAGAATTTGATATTTTGGTTGGGCCAAAAAAATTTCCCAAGCCCAAATCAAGCCTAAAGCCCGATTTAAGCCTAAAAAAATTCAAATGCTTACCCACGACTCGTTCGGACTCCGAATTGGGCGAATGAGATATCAAAATGATCGGCACGAAAAATGCTATCCAATTGTATGAGTCATTCTTGAAGGTCACAAGAGTTTTTGAAAAGAAGGAGAGTGTTTTATTTATAAACAAGGGTTTTATTTATATACAAGGGAGATATACATGAAAAACACTGGATGTCTAGAAGAGTCACCATCTTAAATCATAGACAACTGTCATGTCGGCTCTGAAGTGAACCCAATCCAGCCAGTCTGTGGCTTTTACCTCTATGTATTATGGGGTTAGGGGTAGGACGATACCATCCTGGACCGTGCGTGCTACGGTCTAATAAAATTGCCCTTATTACATACGGCTATCCTCAAACCGCCCCAAGGGAACTCAAAGTAACCAATTCTAGGGTTGGTCTGGTGGAATCTATTGCCCGTTTGTGTTCCAAGTATGCAACATCTGAGGTTGGACACGAATCTCATGTGCAAAACTTAATGCAAAGGGAAAAGGCAACAATATAAACATATCTACAAGGTGAGTCTTTTAACGTCAGATCCTCAAGACGAGTCGGGTCTTTTAACGTCAGATTCTCAAGACGAATCCCAACCTTGTGGGGAAAACGGCGCCGGCGAAGATTATCCCGCGAGCTGGTGTCGGACAAAAGTATACCTTAAACCGGCTAGTATCGGATAGGAAGTCGGGGCCTAGACAGAAGGGTGTTTGACAATGCATACACCAGCCCATCCTTCGCACACGTCGTTTACGAGCAAAAGTACTACGACCATTCGCTATTCGTGATGAGTGAGACTTACACCAAATGATTAACTGAAGTTTGCGAGGTAGAGAGTAGAAAAGGGAAGAGAATGAAGGAGGTGAAATTTTAGGTACCCATCATTTACCGAAAAGCACGTTTGCTCGTGTTGCAGAAGACATTTATACTCAGTTCTGAAATAGAGTTTTTGTGGACTAAGGTTTCGGCGCTTGCAACCACACACTTCAAAGAACTATGGAGATCATAAGATAGAAGATGGCCCGGCTACCAAAATGGCGCACCTCTATAGAAACAAGATTGAGTACGCCAAACGAAACATCTAGTCTGTGGTAGACCGGATCCCGAAAAAGAGTCTGTTCAACATCTGGTGAGCGTAATTCGTGTTAATGTTTTAGGCGTTGTCCATTGACTTGAAATTCACTGTTATCTTGTGGATTAAGCAAAGAGATTGCCCCATAATGTTTCAAAGGGACCGGACCATCCATCGTTTTTCAATTTACCAGGAAAAATGTGTAATCTGGAGTTGTACAGTAGAACTTTTTGGCTAATTTTAAAATCCTTACGCAAAATGTGCTTGTCGTGCACTCTTTTCATATTAGCTTTGTAGGATTTCGAGAGATCATATGCATCACTCTGAATCTCCTCAAGCTCATTTAATTGCAGTTTTCGCTTCTCGCCTACCTCAATGATATTGTAATTTAGGCTTTTGATGGCCCAAAGGGCACGATGCTCAAGTTCAACTGGCAGATGACAAGATTTTCCAAAAACAATGCGGTAAGGAGACATCCCTATAGGTGTCTTAAATGCTGTTCGGTATGCCCACAAGGCATCCGATAAGCGGAGAGACCAGTCCTTTCTTGATGGGTTGACAGTTTTCACCATAATAGACTTTATCTCTCTGTTGGAGACTTCCACTTGGCCACTCGTTTGTGGGTCATATGGAGTAGCAATCTTGTGAGTAACTCCATATTTTTTCATTAAAAACCAAAAAAATTTATTACAAAAATGTGTACCCCCATCACTGATGATAGCTTTGGGGACACCAAAACGAGAGAAAATGTTTTCTTTAACAAATTTCCACGGATCTTTATGGTCATTTGAGCGACATGCGAGTACCTCAATCCATTTGGACACATAATCTACAGCGACTAAAATATATAGAAAACCTTGAGAAATAGGGAAAGGTCCCATGAAATCAATGCCCCAAACATCAAAAATTTCCACAATCAAGATAAGATTTAGGGGCATCATATTTCGTTTGGTAATTCGACCTAGGTGCTGACAACGAATGCAAGCTATGCAATGTTCGTGTGCATCGCGAAAAAGGATAGTCCAATAAAAACCACATTGTAATACCTTGGCCGCAGTTTTCTTTCCACTGAAATGACCTCCGCAAGATTGTTCATGGCAAAAGGATAATACGTCGGTGTGCTCCCAGTCGGGAATGCAGCGACGAATGTGTTAGTCGGAACAATACTTAAAGAGGTAAGGGTCATCCCAAAAATAATATTTTACAGTGGATAAGAACTTTTTATGATCAGGACGTGACCAAAAGGAAGGAACTTCCTCAGTAACAAGGTAGTTAACGATATCCGCGTACCATGGAGATGAGAAAATATAGTACAAATATTCGTCTGAGAAGGAATCACAGATAGCTTCAGAATCACTATCAATGTCACCAACCAGCCTTGATAAATGGTCGGCCACGACATTTTCAGTTCCTTTCTTGTCCTTGATTTCCAGGGTGAATTCTTGCAAGAGAAGGATCCAACGGAACAATCGTTGTTTTGCATCCTTTTTCACGAGTAAGTACCGAAGTGCGGCATGGTCAGTATATACGATGGTGGATGTTCCAACTAGGTAAGGGCGAAACTTATCCAAAGCATACACAATAGCTAGGAACTCTTTCTCAGTTGTTGTGGAATTACGTTGAGCGTCATTAAGAGTTTTACTAGCGTAGTAAATGACAACGGGTTTGTCATCACGTTGTTGGCCTAGTACGGCGCAATTAGCAAAGTCGCTAGCGTCACACATTAGTTCCACTGGTTGAGACCAATCAGGGGGTTGAATGATAGGAGCGGTAGTTAGAGTATCAAAAGCTTGTTTGCAATTGAAATTGAAGTTGAATACTGCATCCTTAAGCAGGAGATTGGTTAAAGGTCGAACAACTTTAGAAAAATCCTGAATGAATCTCCTGTAAAACCCAGCGTGGCCTAAAAAGGCACGGATATCATGAACTATACGTGAGAAAGGTAGCAAAGAAATTTTAACAATTTTAGCTTTATCAACCTCTATCCCGTCTTTCGAAACAATATGACCTAGAACAAGTCCTTTGGTAACCATGAAATGACACTTCTCCCAATTGAGTACCAGATTTTTCTCTTCGCAACGCATTAATACTTTAGAAATGTTGGATAGGCAGTCGTCAAAGGAATTTCCGTAGATAGAAAAATCATCCATGAAGACTTCCATATAACGTTCCACCATATCACTGAAAATGTGAAGCTTGCAGCGTTGGAAGGTGCCCGGGCATTACAAAGACCAAAAGGCATTAGATGCGTATGCAAAGGTTCCAAAGGGACATGTGAAAGTTGTCTTTTTCTTGATCGGCGGGATCGATGACAATTTGGAAGTATCTGGAATAGCCATCAAGAAAATAGTAGTAAGCATGACCGGCTAAACGTTCTAGCATCTGGTCAATGAATGGGAGAGGGAAGTGATCTTTACGTGTTCTGGCATTAAGTTTGCGATAGTTAATGCAAATTCTCCATATTAATGGAATGCGAGTGGAGATGCACTCACCATTTTCATTTTGTACAACTTGAATGCCGGACTTTTTGGGAACAACGTGGACAGGACTAACCTAATCACTATCAGAGATAGGGTATATGATACCGCATCAAGTAAACGTAAAACTTCCTCTCTCCACCACTTCCTTCATGGCGGGATTAAGGCGGCGTTGTGGTTCTCGCGATGTCTTTGTGCCGTCATCGAGATGTATGCGATACATGCATATGCTAGGGTCTATTCTCTTGATATCATCTAAGGACCATCCGATACCAGAGCGGTGTTCACGAATGACATGAATCAAACGTGCCTCTTCATTGGTAATCAAGTGAGAAAAAATTATTATAGGGTGACTACCATCGAGATCAAGATGCACGTACTTCAAATCAGAGGGTAGAGGTTTTAAATCCGGAGTTGGAGGATTGGGGATCAAGGATTCGTGAGGGATCATCTCTTCAATGGAAAAGAGCGAATCTGGTTCTTCTGAATCAATTTGCAACGCAGCAGTAGGATCAAATAGTGGTACCGACTCTAATAATGTGTGGACATCCTTTATGTACGAGTCATCATCAAACTCAGGATTTTCAAAAGAAAGAAATTGGTGTATCTCGTCTGGGGGAAAAAAGTTTGTGAAATAATCATGTTCCAGTCTATCCACCAAACTAATCTCACCCTCCATTATAGGATCGGGAAATTGTTTCATTAATTTGAATACGTTGAGTTCGACAGAAAGGTTCCCGAAAGACAATGTCATTGAACCGTCCCGACAATTGATGAGAGCGTTAGCAATTGCAAGAAAAGGACGTCCCAAGATGATAGGAATGGAGTCACAGGCCACTTCAGTATCTAAATTGACAAAATCAACTGGGTAGTAAAACTCTTGGACCTTGACTATGACGTTTTCTACTATGCCCTTTGGATACTTGATGGAGCGATCTGTGAGTTGCAGAGTCATATTGGTAGGTTTAAATTCATGAAGACCTAACTGCTTAAATAAGTAGTAGGGAAGTAGGTTAACACTGGCACCTAGGTCTAAAAGTACGGTAGCGGTATATTTGTCACCCAACGTGTATGGTACAGTTAGTCGACCTGGGTCCTTATACTTTACCACACCATTGGTAGTGGTAATCGAGGAAAACTGCTCAATGAGGAACTCTTGTTGAGGAACATTCGTACGTCATTTGGTGGTGCACATGTCTTTCAAAAACTTGGCATGCTTGGGTAAATGCTTAAGCGCATCTAGGAAAGGTAAGTTTATGGTCAAATTTTTGAAGGTTTCACGGATCTCATCGAAATGTTCATCACGTTTGTTCTTTACCAAAAGGTCAGGGAACAGAGCTTTTGGGCGGAATCGCGCATAAGGATCAGTGGTGTCTTTCCCTAGGGACGTGGGTGTAGAAATGGAAGGTATAACTTCGTCCGTTATAGGTTGAGAAGTAAGAGTTGGAAGGATGTCAGCCGTGGTTTCCGTCGATTCCTCGTCTGGCATACGTATTTTATTGTCGATAGTTTGGCCAGAACGAAGAGTGGTAATGGCATTTACCTCACCCTGGCTTGGATTACTAGATCCTGGTGCATTGTTGAGTTCAAAGGCAGTGTTTGCAGGCTTAGGGTTTGGAACTGCTTGGCCAGGGAACACGCCCTTTTGACTTTTATCCTGAGCTAACAAATGAAAAAGATGGCTGGATAGAAGCTAGGATTTGATTCTGTTGATTCATGTATATCGAAAAAAGTTTCAAATTGTTTTATCGGTACATGGGATTGTACCAAATGACGGCGGGAACTAGTTCACGGGTTATTATTTACGGGTTGATTTTGGTAGCCATATCCTTGATTAGCGTGAACAAGGTTGCGGTTGTTTTGGTACCCTATATTTGCATTGTTGGGAAAATTACTTTGCCCTTGCTGGAATTGCAGAGGATTTACTTGACGATAGGAATTATAATTCGCGGGTGGTCGTACAGGAACGTTGTTGACACCCGGAGGAGCTTGTGGTTGGGCAGGGGGTGCCCAAGCTAAATTCGGATGTTGTCGCCAAGGTGCATTAGGGACGTTGAAAGCACAAGCCTCTTCAGAAGGTTGGGGAGGGCACTCGTATACCAAAGGACAATAAGAATCGGCGTGCTCAGGACTTAAGCAAAGAGGACATGGGGAAGCGTTGGCAGCCATGACCTGTTTGGGTTTTTGATCATTTACTTATATCGAAAGAGCATCGACCTTTTTGTTTAAGGACTCGATTAGAGTTTTTAATTTCGGATCGGGTTTGACCTCGAACATAAACGTAACTTTGGTAGGAGTTTCTTTAGAAGATCTTGAAGAATCAGTGTTTCCCCAATGGGTGCTTCGTGAAGCCTGTTTCTCAAGAAAAGTGTATGCTTCAGTAGCGCCATTATCCATGAAACAACCGCCGTTCATGATATCTAAGGTTTCTTTTTGATGGTCAGAGAGACCATTAAAGAATGAACGGACTAATACAGCGGTGTCGAGTTGATGATGGGGACATTCGAGAAGCAGATCAGTAAATCTGCTCCAAGCTTCCGAAAAGGATTCCTGGGGGTGCTGGCGAAAGAATTAAATCTTTTGAAGCATTTCTGTAGTTTTCTTCTGAGTATAGAACTTTATCATGAATGCTTGTACGAGTTTGGCCCATGTGTCAATGGTTTGCGGCACTTCGCCTGTGAGCCAAACTAAAGCTTTATCAGCTAAGGTGAAGGGAAACAACCTAAGCAAGACTTGTTCATTGGTAATAGTCGGATGGCAGAAAGTGGTGACTACTTGTTGCATCCGACGAAGGTGATTGTACGGTTTTTCATGGTCTAGACCATGGTAAACAGGTAACAAACCGAAAATGTTTGGCGGAATTCGAAAATCACCTACAATAGCATCAAGTTTAATGCAAGAAGCAGGTCCTTCTTATAAGGCAATATAGAAATCCAAAAGGGGTTTCTCGACTGTGGGATTTTCCTGGGCCATAATTAAGGGAGATGACGGCAACGGAGATGTTTGACGAGGTTGGTTTACAGAGGAGGAACTATGTCTAGGAGATAGCATAAGCAGTTGTTTATTGTATTTCCGACGCCGATATGTAAGTTCTAATTCCTTATGTTTACCAGACCTTAGTCTCATACAAATATAAATTTTAATTTAAGGCTCATATGGAACGATTTATGACTTGAGGTTTTAGAATTAAGGAAAGAGAGAGGTGAAGCACGTCTTCCGGAGCTATTGCTAACTTGAGCAGGTAAGCTAGGATAACGTGTGAATATTCCAGCAGCCAGGTCACCTGAGAGAATTGAGGGAGGTTGTTCATGCTAGCACGTTCCTTAATTAGGCAACCTCAATTTTTTTCAAGTTTCCTAGGCACTGATGGAATAGGATGATGATTTATGATGGTGTATTATGCGGGGTGTTATTAAGATGATTTAGATGAAATTTTTAATTACTATGATTTTTTTATTTCTTTATTTTTATTTTTATTTTTATTTTTAGTTTACGTAATTAATGTATTATGGAGACGTGATTACGAAACATGCAATTAAAACGATAGATGCCAAAATAGAAACTAATTATCATATACTAGTTTACGAGAAAAAGTCTACATATGCAAATCTATATTACTTATACGTGCAACTATATGTGAGTTATATGTGAGCTAGGAGAATGTCGAGAACGAACTCATACAAATGAATACCGCGTACGTGAATTGATCTAACATACACATACAAAAATATTTCTAAACAGGTGCTTTGAAACTACACTTACATCCAAATATATTCGAATCATATTGATCGTGTTAACGTGAATATGTAATGACGAATCACATTTATATGCAAAGAGTTCTTATGCCAACACACAAACATGCAAGATAAAACAGGTTATAGTAACAACCAAATAATATCCTCGACAAGTTTGAGGAGTTTAAGAATTTGAAACCTGGCGTCCCGCGATTTCTCTTACACGATCGAACTAACTCCCAAGCTCGTGAACTTATTGGAAAAACAGGACCAGAGAGTCCAAAAGAGTACTGAAAAGGAAAGTGGCCTGTACCTGAAAACCGGAGTGTTGATACTCCAGGTTAGTCTCGCGCGCTACTAATTTAGTCTCGTCCGAGACTTTTTTGTATGTTCAGTACTTCAAGTTCCTACGGAATACTTAGACTGTACTAATGAAAATAAACAAGACTTGGTTCACAGATATTTGTTAGTAGAAAAAGTTAGGGCAAACATTTACGTAACACGTTAGTATCATAAAAGAAATGGAAATTAAAAAAATTGAAGAGGTAGGGGAGGGGGTTTTACGTGATGTGTTCCAGTTATTATGTTAAGTCCAGAGTCCTTCGGCGTGCAGCGGCGCCATTTCATAAAAACCGCTCTTAATACACGTTTATTTGTTTTCAGTTACTTATTTTCTTAAGTCCGAGGTCCACAGTCCAAAGTCCGAAGTCCAAAGACCCAAGTCCAAAGTCCGTATAGTCGTACGTTTTAGTCAAGTTACCTTACTCACGTGGGTTTGGTAGGATAGTTCAAGTAAGGGATCGTCCAAACCTTAGGGCTCGGAAAAGGTTCACAACTAGAATTACAACTTTTGGTGAGTAGGATTTTAGGTTTTTTAGTTGGTTTTAATTAAATTAATGGTAATACAAATAATGTAAATTACTACGGTGATTTATATGTAGGTAAACAAAAATAGAGAAACAGGGAGAGAGTTAATCATACTCATGCAAGAATCATTTTTTAACAGTTTATATTACCACATCACTACATCTCTAATTCGTCTCGTGTTCGAGACGGCGGCGTCGTATTGATCCCTAAGCGCATGCCCACATCTCCGAGCATCACACTAACATAAGGAGTTGAACTAATATTTCATCTCTGGAATATCATTTCAGCTCCTGGCTCGATTCCACATCAGCTGGACAAATTGGAGAGCTGTCTGACACCATAGAGTCGCGTGTGAGACATTTTGGGTCGCGCCCGAGATTGTTCTGGAGCATCAGCACTCCAAATTTGTACAATCTCAGTCATTTTGGGACCGGATGTCTAATCTATGCCTAATTCCTAAGTAGTGATTCTAGAATATTAAAGAGTCAATCGGATTCTCACACGAGCAGCATAACCCTTCCCCTGAGGGGTGGGGGGGGGGGATTAGCTCATGGTCATTGAAGGAATAATAAAACTTGCTGTATACATTAAGTAAATAAATGCAGGATAGGAATTACACTAGAAAATAAATGACTATTATTCAGGGTAAAAATGACTTATAGTATTTAAGCTGCTGGAATGAAAATAACAGAGTTTAAGTGCTGGAATGAAACTACAGATGTTAAAGTAAAACTAATGTATCGCTAAAGCATGAAAATGCTAAAGGAAAATATATGAAGGCTACCCCCTCGTATATATAGGCTGGAGACTGGAGACGGTTTAATTGAGTTTTGGCCTTTTGTTGAATTGAGAGATTCAAAACTTTGAAATACAAAGTTTTGGTTTTACCCGGTTTAATTTAGCTTTGTCTTTTTCTTTATATGGTTTTGTCTTTTTATGTTTTGGTTTCGTCTTTTAGCCCAATTCAATTAAAACATTGAATTGGTACGTGTCTTTCCTCTTGCAAGGTGGCACCAAATTGAACCCATCACTTGCCACTTGCCTATGCTGACTTGTCATGCCTTTCGGCCCGTAGAGTGGGTCCACTTAGTATGTCTAGTGGCGGCGCCGATTTTGGCGTTTTTACAACTTTCTGTCTTTGCGTAGAGTTTGTCTCCCTAGTCGCTCTGGCAAATCACTAGCCAACGTCGGCACCCAGATTTATCAGATTTGAGCTTCGGAAGTTTGCTGCTTCTTTATATGTGGACCCGTTCTGCACTGGTTTTGTTCTTTTGGAAACTTCGGCTCTAGTCAGGCTCTTTTGGGCTTCACTGGGGTTGAGTGGGAAACTTCAAATATTCCAGTATTCTCGTACTTCGATGCATGTTTTATCATTATATTCATTTTAAATGCGAAAACCTGCAAAAGTACAAAAATATAATTATTACATGATTATTAAACACATAATCGACCAAAATGCTATGTCTCTCGGGTTTTAATATTACAGTTTTGGGTGTTTATCATGCACCAACAGCCCATTGTTTTATATAACCATTGTTAAAAAAAACATTCAACCACAATCATAATCATATTGTGTGCAGATAATACCTAGGCATAAAAAGCAAGAAGCGCCATAAGCTACTTTAAATAAATAATATAAAAAAAGATTTTCCCTCAAAAGCGTAGACGATCCATGAGCATAATCACGAATAATAACACAAAGAGCTTGATTTTTCATCACTTCCATCTCTTACTCCGGTGATACCAAGTGGGTCGTGCTAAGTACGTTGGTTCAACCTTTATGTCCACACACGCTTTATCTTATTTATGGATCTCTATCACAACTATCTATGTTACTCAATCATGCCAGAACCCATTTTAAAGTTGCATAATCACTTAAGTAATTAAATCTATAGACTAATCATTAGAGATGAGTTCTTTTCTAACTTTAGAGTTTGTGTTCCTTCTTTTACGGGTGGGTTCATGCTATTCCCTTACTACACGTTAGAATCATGAGACTTGGACTATGATCCTTCAATTTAAACTATCTAATTGCTTCTCGAGGACTTAGCTTGGATGACGGAAGAAAAACTTTTGGAGAACGTCTATTTTTTTAAAGTTATCAATTATTTTACGAATAAAATTAAAAACCATGGACGGTTAAGAAACGAGAAGAACATAGTGAATATGCTTGCATTCAACGATGAATTTGGATTAGTTGAATGTAGATGAAGCTACTCGACATCGGTGGCAGGAGTGATCGATGTGTCAACATACCACAAGAAAATTATATTTGTAAACCATTTATAGACATAAGTTGTTCTCTATAATATGTATGTCTTTTTGTCATGTGAAAAAAAACATAAAATCAAAGGAAAAAAACCTTTTCAGGACTTGTAAACATATGTTCTCTTAAATTGAGACTTTACATGAAGGTATATGTTGTGTTGTATAATTCACTAGTGAGACACGTCTTATAAGTTCTCATATACTTTGATATTTGTGTTACAATGAATCAATTTTCAAGATTTATAACAGTTTAGGGAAAAAAAAACTAAATCTACTTATATTTAATGTTGAAATTCTTGGAAATCGATAATCAAACTTCTTTACTTAATTTTATAATAAAATAAATATAGGATCTTATTTATTCATACAAAATGGGTGGAGACTAAGTTATGTGGGGCAATAGATCAAATATACCACTTAATGCTCACAACAATGAAACAAATAGTAATTACTAATGAATAATATTATTAACTCAAAAACTATGTACTTTTGATTGATCAAAGCCATTTATAGAGTACAAAACTTAACAACCAAGAAAGACAACTCAAAACCTTAATTCCACAAAACTATTTAAGTTGGGCTCAAAAGTGAGTGACCAAAGCTCCATGGGTTTTGATTATTTGGCCATTTCCAATCAAAATCAACTTGTGGTCATTTGGACTTTGTAGCCCCCTTTTTTCCAGTTTCTCGACATACTTATATGTTATTAGCTATATTGCATTAGTAGGTTGCCTTCGACAAATCTTGTCAACAAAATTTAAGAAATACAATTAAACGTAATGAAAACATAAGAGTGTTGGGAATCTATTAGTTAAATGTTAATCATTTGAGCTAGCACTTATCAACAAAACCTTGCACAAAGATATTGAAAGTATTATGCAAAATTAATAGGCCAAAAACAATTTAAATTCTTTAACATGGTAAAAGTATAATTGGAAATGTTAGAAATCTCTAGATCATCATTGCCAAAATTCAGGATTAAACTCCATAATCGTTTGTTTGATGTAACCTAGCATTCCTCAGACGCTTTTGTTGGGAGCAAAAGCTTCCATCAAATGTTATGTTACATCAAACAAGTGATGAGGGATCAATATACCAAGGTTTTTTAATACAATAGTTTATAATACCACGCCCCTTCACATATTAAAAATGCATGGGCCCTTTGTTGACGCCCACGTGAGCCCATTAGGTTTCACATTGTAGAGGTATGTGTAATTAGGTTTCACCCTAATTAATATATAATGGCGAGAAAGGAGGCACCTCCTCAAATGTTTCTACTATGGTGTAAGGAAGTTACTTAGCTTGGTCTAGAAGTAACTCCTCTATTTAAAGGCCATTCTCCACACATCCATAAGAATTCTTCTTCCCCCCTTTTATATTCTTATTCTCTTTATCTAAGTAGTTTAACAATTAATCAACATGATAGTCTCTAGTTTTGGATTTTAGAGTTTATTCTTTCTGGTTATTATATTCTTCTTCATTCAATTTATTATGCAAGAACAAAGGAATGAAGTTTTAGCTCGTTTACTTCTTCAATTATTTTCATTTATTAAATGCTTCAATTTTGGTAAAAACTATGTTGTTTAATTATTGAATCATTATGATTATTTTTCAGAGTTAACTAGAATTTGCTAGCACGTAGTAGAAATTTACTGTAAAATAGAATGTAGATCCTAATTGTATGAATCTAAGATTGTTAAAAACTAGACATCCATATCAACAACCTTAGTGTTTTGGATAAAATTTGAAACTGAATAGAACAGACCCGAAAAATACCTATAACTTCAATAATGTAACAAATTAGGATTTTAGCAATATTGTCTTGTGTATATTGCATGAAATTCAATATTTTCTCAAAAGTTTAGAAATTTTTGAAATTTTTGTAGATTGTTTATGAACCTCTAGAGGACGTCCTTATTTAATTTTGTAATATTGACAATTCTTTTGGTTTTCGAAAAAATATATATTATAAAATTTGAGCATAGAATTGTGATTGATGGCAAATATAGCAATCAAATGCTTTCTTGTTTCTTGTTTGAATATTGACAAGCGGACTAAGGTCTGCGGGAAGTGGGACTTAAGCGGATCCATCCACTATCCTAGAAAATTTAGCTATAGACGAGACATATAGTAATTCATTGACTGAAAATACTAAACTATCTATCAATTGGACTATGCATGATATTAATCTGACTTAGGGAATTTGTTTTTGACACTATATATGAGTTATGGAAAAGGGTCTAATTGACAATGTTGGTAAAAATTTCACATTAATTAATGTTTTGATGATTGACTGTTATATTTCTGAAAAGGAAATAGATGAAAAGTATTCACAAGTGAATATTATTTTAGAACCACATTGTTATATGTATTTGATTTTGTCGTGTTAAATCACATTATTGCATACTTGAATTGGATAACAAAGATTACATGATAGCCATGTGACATTACATAGTATATATGGTTTTGTGGTGCTAATTTGCATGGGTGTGGATCACAATATAAATATTAATAGTTATGACAAGTTATGAACCACTTAACTATAATTATTATGCCCAAGTACAAGAAGGATTCATTAAGGGAGATGGACTGAACCAAGAACCTTCTGCCAAAGTTAAAGTCATCCAAGTCAAATAAGATCGATCGAGTGACAATTTAACTGACTTATTAAGGCACCTCCCAAGTCAACATTTCAAAAGATGGTACATGGGATTGGTATGCAATGGTTTAGTCACAAAAAAAAATTAGATATTGGTGTAGTTCTATTATATATATTGAGGGGAAGTACTATTCAATGCATGATAACATTTACATGTTTTGCATGTTATACTCTTTTTCCTTTAACTAGGATTTTCTACCTGGGTTTTTTCCTAGCCAAGGTTTTAACAAGACAACGTATTCAATGAGTTTCAAGAAAGTTGTGTTTCTATAAGGTCTTACTCTTTTTCTTTAGGTAGCTTAGGTTTTCCTTAACAAGGTTTTAATGAGGCAACAATCATTGTATGGTGCTCATCCAAAGGCAACTGTTATAAAGGAATGACTTACATTGATGCCCACCATGAGCCTATTAGGGTTTCATATTGTATATATATATATTTGTTATTGTTATTTTTACTGTTATTCGTATATATTTTTGGGTTTTGTTCGATAGGTTTTGGCTGAACTACCGATGGGATTTGGTTTTTGCCAATTGGGGATTTATCTATTTTGGGATTTGAGTTTTGTTCAACTGGATTTGGTATTTAGATTTTGTTCGACCGGATTTAGGATTTTTGAGCGGTCGACGGGATTCGGCTATGAGACGGAAAAATGCCATCCCAGTTGATTCTTCCAGTTTCATTGCCCCACCCCTTAAGAAACATGTTCATGGTCTGTTTCTAGGTCTTCATGAATGCACCAATGGGGTAAACGATAATGGTTTTATTGTTCCCAACCTTGTCAAGCGTCACAATGAGCAACACTTGCATTGCCATTTGAGTACTGACAAGGTATGGGATGGACTTAAGGATGATTGTGAACTGTATTTTTCACTGGAAAACTCCATATCATAAATTCTATATGCAAATGGATTTGTGGCTTTTGTGTCATCATCCATATGATACCATACAACCACCTGCTTTATTAGAGAATGGGGAACTCGATTGTGTCATTGTGGGCATACCACAGCCGCCCCTAGGCCCAATACTACAGATCTTACACTCACGACACATAAGGGTGACGGTGATACCCCTAATCCGGCTTGTTGTAGCTTCCCTTCTTGATGAGGCATTACTCGATACTTCATTCCATATACCTTTCCGAACTGTGAAAAGTATATCATATGTTTGTCATTTGGCCTTTTCTGGCACACTGAAATCTGCTCTCTGGGATATTACAGCTGATCCTGGTTCAGTTATGACGTGGGTCCGTCTCCTTTTTTTGCCACGTTGCACTCTATAAGTTTTTCAACCACAAAATCGTCAGGTACGTCGTTCTGGTACTAGGAAAAACCTTAAATAGAAATAGATTCCCATGTTTTGACCACATGGAATGAGCCTGGTGGAATGTTACGTTTCACCTCTTAGAGTCTATAATAGAGCCTCCTTCAACCCAACCAACCAAGAAATTCATCCCCACCCAAAATGTGCGTCGATGCCTGCAGAACGTTGCTTATGGACATTTTCCTGCAGCAGTAAAAGTGTTGTCATCATCCAAGGTTGCCTCCAACACTGCTGAGAGTGTACATGCATTAGAGGAGAAGCATCTGATGCGACAACCACCGGTGAGACCAACTGTTCCTTTTGTTGATCCCCCCTTTATTGGTTGAGAGAGACACCTTATTGTCATGCATTAGGTCATTTCTGAAAGGCACTTGTTGTGGTCTTGATGGTCTTCGTGCTCAATACTTGTTGGCTGCCATGAGTAGTGTTGCATCTGCTATTTTGTATGACTTGTTAGATGCATTGACTTCTATGGTGAATCTTTGGTTATAATGATCGACGATGCCATAGCCGTTAGCGGAATTCATAGTGAGTGTTCCCCTTACTCCACTTCTGAAGTCGGATAATAACATTTGTCTTATAGCTGTAGGTATGGTTTGGTGTCATCTTGTCTCCAAGATTACAATGAAAGAAATTTCCAAAGAAGTGATAGGGTACTTGCAGGATTTCCAGTATAGGGTCGATGTTCCTGGTGGAGCAGAGACGATTTTTCATGCTGTCAATCACATGGTATATACTAATAGTGATAGTACCTCTCTTTCTATACTGCTAGTACATTTCCAGAATGCTTTTTAACATGGTTGATCGGGCTACTATGTTGAGAGAGGTTCGCATTCGATGCCCAACTATTACCCATTTGGGTCGAGTACTTGTATTGTCAACCTGCGAGGTTATACTAGGGGGATGATTACATATGGTCTGCTACTGGGGTTTAGCAAGGCGACCATTTGGGTTCACTTCTCTTTGTACTGGTGTTGCACTCTCTGATTATACAGATCCAGTATAGTTGTTAGTTATTGCTCCAGGTTTGGTACTTAGACGATGGGACTCTGATTGGGGATACAGAACAGGTGGCGACGGCTTTGCATATGATTTAGAAAGAAGGACCTTCTTACAGGCTGGTACTTAATGTGGCTAAAATGGATATATTTTGGTCATCATTGGATCCACGTCATTCCACTCCCCGTCTCTTTCCTCCAGATTTATCCCGTCCTCAGTAGGGGTCAGGTTGCATGGAGGGGCAGTCAACACTGATTCATCTTTTGTCATGGGCGTCTATCCATCTAGATTGTGCCTTGATTTGTGCTCTTACTTTGTTTAGATATGCACAAACAAAGTATAGGTGCCATTTTGGTACATTCGTACATTATATACGTCCAGAAATATTCATTCTCACATAATCAATATTAGTACTCGAAAAAGGGAAAGGCTCTAAAATAATTTCGCCTAATCTAAAACTTAGAAACTCCCTAATGATCATGCATTTATTTGTTTGTGTTTTTTTTTCTAATATATGGCCATAGAACCTTTCCTATACATTAATATCCATGTTTTCATTTTCTTTTTTGAAAAATTAATAGTTAATTATAACAATTAATCATGAGTTACTACACTCTAAAAAAAAATCATGGAAAGTTATAGTGTATTTTTCATAGTAATTGATCCAAAAAGAAAAGAAAATAGAGAAATGGTAATAATAATAGAAAATACATATATGTCTTCACCAAATAGTCCTGCAGTTGTCTTCGCTAGATTCCAATTAACTAAGTTCAGACTTGGTATTGATACAGTAATACGGCTAATAGTAGAAGAATCCAATCACAATTCAGCAAAAACATGATTAGCAATTATTATTTTTTCATAAAAAAAATGGATAAGAGTATATGATAATCAAAGTTTTATTTGATGATCAATATGAAAACCTAAGGACAAAGCAACTCTAAAAAAGAATTTATTGACAGCCCAAATAGTTATAGGAAGAAAAAGAAGAGGAAAAGGAAGTCTTATTCCTTACCATATAATTATTAATGGAAATCTAGAATTCTAGATAATAAAATAAGAAATTGGTCAAAAAAGCCAATTACGGGTTAAACTCACTCTTAGGACAACCCGGTTTCAAAATTACGCAAAAAGACACATTTCAAATGCAAATAACTCCAAAATGCACATTTCGGATGAAAATAAACTGTAAGGAAAAACAACCTGTATTTGGAATAAATATTTTCCGATTTTACTCTTCTGTCATTTTGGTAAGCACATTGTTTGCACATACCTAAATTTGGGTAAAAAAAATGATTACATATCATATATTGCATACTATCGTGTATGCACATTGTTTATGCATACCTCGGTGCATATCCGGTATGCACATTGTATTGTTTGTGCATATCCCAATATGTATGCACATTAATTGTTGTGCACAATGAATGTGTATATGCATACCTTAATAGCTATGCACATTGATTGTGCATACCTATTTGAGGTATGCAATAAATTGAATGTTATGCATACCACAAATAAGTATGTACATTGAATGTGCGTACCCCTAATGCACACTGATCACTGTTCACATTGAATCTATATGCACACGAATGTACATATCATAATAGGTATGCAAACCGATTGTTGTGCATACCCCCAATAGATAATGCACACTGATTGTTGTGCACGCTAACAAATTAGTTAGACCATTTTGGTTGGGACCACCTCCATTAGTATATTTTTTTGTAAGGGGTAAACTTGACAATTTATGCCTTGGTCTTTTTAGGTGATTTTGAAATTAGGCTGGTTTTGAAAGTGAGTTAAAATAGATATTTGTCCTTACCATATGTTTTATGATATCCATAATCTTCTATCTAATAAAAAGGAACGGTGTGGGCCCCTCAAAAACAACCCTAATCTTTGGATCTAACTTGTGACATGGCGGATCTAAAGACTTATGGGGTGTGGGTAGGATAATAAGGGGCTACAAGAATAGTGGATCATTATTGAAATCAACAAAAACTGCTAAGCAGGTGCCAACTAGCAAAGTCGGTAAAACCTTTGGGTGATGATACTAGAGGTCTGGGGCTCGAACCCCGCCAGCATCAAAGAGTTACTGATCTCATTTAAAACAGGTTTTCCAAAAAAAAATAATAATAAAAAAAAATAAAAACTAAAATAAAATAAAAACTACTAGACTTTTTGGTGGGCGGTTGGGCTTTTTTAACTGGGCTTTTGCTGGGCGGGCTTCGGTTGGGCTTTTCAGTGTTGTATGGCACAGGCTATGTACTAGTCATTAAAGGGAACAAAGAAAATCTTTAGATTTCTTGTCTCCTTCGCAAAGTAAAACGTACACCTCCACATCATTGTATGAATATTCTTTTACCCACACTGGATAATCTTACACTACACAATACTTACTGTAGTGGTAGGATCTGCGGTAAAAAGGATCAGGTGTAATGTGACCCGATGCGAGTTGTGGTATTGAAAATCGAGGAGTAGGGGATCGACTGTAGGAGGGGCATGAGGCAAGATATGCGGAGAACTCGTGAGCACAGTATCTATCCGCGATCCCGTAGTGCACGGTAGAAGCCCTACACGTGGAAGAAAGGTGAGCGAGGGATGAAGGGATAGGTGGACGACTGCGATGGAAGACAAGGGTGTATAAAAAGAACAGTGATAGAGAGAGAAAGGGGACTTTTGGGACAAAACTAGAGAGGCTAGACCTAGGAAAAAGAAGAGAGAGAGGGGGTGGAACTTTATAGCTCCAACATTTGGCGCCGCCTGTGGGGACAAGATCTAAACAACTGGAGATGGGAACAAAAGTGAAGAGAGGAGTAGGAAGTTCAAGGAAGGTGGTGGTTGTAGAGGAGGAGGGGGATTCAGTGAGGAGTGATAGGGTAGAGCAAGGTGGAGAATAGACCACTGCGTCGGTTTCGAAGGGAACAAGATTGTTACATGAGGAAATAGCGAGATTGAAGGAAGAGAACGACGGACTGCAGAGGGAGAAGGAGACCATAAAGGAGTCTGAGAGAGAGGCGTCTGAGTCAGAGGAGGAGGGGAGGCCCAACTTGGTGGACAATGTGGGGCCTGGACTCACAAGGGACCAAGTGAGGAAAATGATTGCCAGTGACCTGAAAGCGAATCTGGGGCAAACTAAGGGCATAAGTGGAGCGGCAAACCAGGTGGTGGCGGGGCAAAACCGCAACCCATTGGCTGATGCAATTTGGAAGTCTGAGGTTCCAAAATGGTTCAACTAACCCAGATTTGAGAGGTACGACGGGAAGGGAGATCCGGCAGATCACATCCACCACTTTCAACAACAGATGTCGTTGTGGCAAGAACCTCGGTATGATAGGTTGCGATGCATGATGTTCCCTACAAGCTTAAAGGGAGGAGCCTTTAACTAGTATTACCAGTTGCGATCGAAGAGTATAAACAACTTTCAATAGTTAGAACAAGCTTTCGTGGACTACTTCATACACCAGAAAAAAAGGGTAGTAGATATCGCGGCTCTGTTCAATGTAAGACAGAGATCTGCGGAGTCAGTGAGAGATTTCTTATGCAGATTCAAGGCGGAGACATTGAAGGTGGAAAATTTGGAGGAAAGAACCGCAGTGATTGCGTTTGAAAGGGGGTTACGCCCGGGAACTAGGGTACATGAGTCCGTGGCCAAGAATGAGATCGCGACATTACATGACTTATACCCGAGGGTAGAGAAATATATAAGGTATGAGGACACTATGCAGAAAGAGATGAAGAGGTCGGGGAAGGCCGCATTGTCATTAGAGAGAAGCGAGGATCGCGGAAGATATGAGGCATCAGACAGGGGAAGCAGTGGGTATCGGGGCTACTCTTCACGGCCGAAAGAGGAAGAAACGAAGTCAGGAGGGAAAATAGAGAGAGAAAACCTTATCGGGAAATGGAACAAACACCGGTATACCAGCTGCTTAGTGAAATATTGTCGCTAATTCAGAATTTGCAGAGATATGAAGGGCCGCGAAACAAACCAGAGGAAATACCATGTAAGCCTTATTGTGCCTACCATCAGATACAGAACCATGAGACAAATGAATGTTACGTGCTTAAGTGGTTAGTACAAAGGATGATAGGAAAGGGGTTGCTGAATGAGTTTACAATGGGGAAGGGGAAAAAAGAGCAGGTACCAAACTAGGGAAGGATACTGGGGACAATCAACGTCATTTTCAGTGGAGAGATATTGAGTCATAACACTCACCGAGATAAGATAAGATGAACCGCGAGCATACAACAAGTCAATGAAGCATCAGGACAATCGCGGCCAGTCCCATGGTTCGCGACTAACAGGGGAAGCATAATGTTTACTGACGCGGACTTGAAGGTGGTCGACTCCCCGCATGAGGACGCATTGGTAATTACGGTGGCAATGGGTAATTACATGGTGAAAAGGGTACTAATTGATTGCGGCAGTGCCATGGATTTGTTGTTCAGAGGGACAATGGAAGAGATGAAGATCGACAGGAAACAATTGAGACCATCGCAGACAAATTTGTACGGGTTCAATGGAAGCATGACTGAGCCTTTAGGAGAACTCTTGCTCCCTGTGACAACGGGACCGGTGACAGTGTTCTCTCGATTCAAAGTGGTGGACGCCAATTCGCAGTATAATGTCATTCTAAGGAGGCGGAGACGTTGGCGGTACCGAAAACCCTCGATGAGATTAAGATAGTGAATTTGGGGACAGGGGAAGAGGATAAGTTTACGTCAATAGGGTCCAGTTTGCCTAAAGAGTGGAAGAACAAACTGATACAGTTCCTCTCTGAAAATAAGGATGTCTTTGCTTGGACAATTGAGGATATCACGGGATTAGACTCAGTCGTCGCATGTCACCGTTTGCAGATGAGGAAAAATGCTAAGCCTGTGAGACAAAGGATGTGAAGTATTAGGCCGAAATATGCAGAGGGGATTCACGAGGAGGTTGCAAGGTTAAAAGGAGCGGGAATAATACGGGAAGTGGAGTTCACGGATTGGTTGTCCAACATCGTTGTGGTACCGAAAAAGAATGGCAAGGTGCGTATGTGCGTTGATTTCACAGATGTCAACTCAGAGTGCCCGAAAGAAAGTTATCCTATGCCACGAGTGGATGAGTTAGTGGACCGAACGGTGGGATTCAAAATATTCTCATTCATGGACGTGTCGATGGGGTATAACCAGGTCATGATGTATGGACCGAATCAGGAGAAGACGTCCTTCGTAGTGGAAGGGGGTACTTTCCAGCAACTGGGAAAGAAAATGTTCGAGAGCAAGATCCGAAAGGGAATCGAGATATATATATATGACATGGTGGAAAAGAGCATGTCGGAGGAAGAGAACCTAGAGGGCCTGAGGGAGACATTTAGCATACTACGGGCACACAATTTAAAGCTCAACCCAGAGAAGTGCACATTTGGGGTGACCACAAGGAAGTTTCTGGGATACATTGTGACATATCGAGGAATAGAAGCCAATCCTGAGCAAATACAATTGCTGATAGAGATGCCTTTGCCTCAGAATATCAAATAAAAAGTACAGCGGCTAGCAGGCAGAGTCGCAGCATTGAACAGGTTCATTTCTAAGTCGTCAGACAAGTGCATGCCGCTTTATCGACTATTAAGGAGTACTCCAGACTTCGTTTGGACAGCCGAATGCGAGGAAGCGTTTCAAGAACTAAAGGGTTATTTGGGCAAGGCACCTTTGCTGTCACAACCAGAACCGGGAGAGAGGTTGTACCTATACTTGGAAGTTACAGAGTACGCAGTAAGTTTGTCCCTCATTCGAGTGGTTGATAAGGTTGAAAAGCCAGTGTACATCCAAAGTAAAACATTGTTGGATGTGGAGACACTATACAGTAGAGTGGAGAAGTACGCTTACGCTTTGGCATTAATATTCTCAGCATTGAAGTTGAAGCCTTACTTTGAAGCACATTCAGTGGTGGTGGTGACAAATCTGCCCCTCAAGCAAGCGCTGAAAGTAGAGAAGTCCGGAAGAATGCTAAAATGGGCGGTGATGCTGAGTTCTTATGAAGTTCAATATCAAATAAGGACTGCGGAAAAAGCACAGGTAGTGGCAGAGTTTTTGGCAGAGTTTCCAGCTGAGGATCCTACTTGGGGGAAGGAGATGGTCATGGAGCCTGAACATGAGGGTGAACCAGACTTGTTAGATACATGGGATAAGAGGAATGGATGGAGAGTGTTTGCGGACGGGTCTGCCTCGGACACATGCAGGAGAATAGGTGTCATAGTGGTTACTCCAGATAATGACATAATAGAATTGTCTATGAAGTTAGGGTTCGCGACAACCAATAATGAGTCAGAATATGAGGCTGTGATAGCAGGATTAGGAATGGCAGAGGATTTGGGGGTGGACGAGTTGACGGTGTACTCAAACTCAAATTTGGTAGTGTGCCAGGCAAACGGAGGTTTTGTTGCTAGATATGCGCGAATGTCAAGATATTTGGAGATTGTATACAACAGAGCAGCGAAGTTCAAAAAGATCAGGTTCATACACTTGGGTCGCAGTGAGAACAGACATGCAGACGCCCTGGCTTACATCGCGGTTGCGATACCGGGGTCAGAAGAGAGAACCATTAGAGTAAGGAGGTTGGAGAAACCGAGTATCGAGAGGGTGGAAGTAATATGCCAGACCGTGGAAGGGATAGGAGGATGGATGGACCCAATTAAGCATTTTCTGTCTAGAGGAGAGGTGGTGGATAAGAAAGAGAGGAGAAGGTTGGAACAGACTTCGCGGAGGTACACTCTGATAGAAGGGGAGGTGTACCGAAAAAATTTCGATGGACCGCTGTTGAGGTGCCTGGGGCCGGACTTGGCACAAGAAGTATTGGCAGAATTGCATGCGGGAGATTATGGGAGTCATTCCGCAGGAAGAACCACAGCACACCGGCTGTTGACTCAGGTTTACTTTTGGCCTCATATGAAAAGGGACGCAGTAGAGTTTGCTAAAAAGTGTGGAAAATGTCAGAGGTTTTCTTAGTTAATATTTGGACCAGCGGAGCCGCTGCACAATGTATCAAGTCCGTGCCCATTCGCTATATGGGCCATGAATATTGTGGGTCCACTACCAATGGCCAACGAAAAGAGGAGATTCATGCTGGCCACTATAGATTACTTTATCAAGTGGATAGAGGTCGTGGCCTTGCAGCAGGTGAAGGAGCAGCAAGTGATTAAATTTTCATGGGAAAACATCATATGCAGATTTTGGTTACCACATTCCATCATAGCGGATAATGGAACACAGTTCACACGGTTAAAGCTGAAAAAGATTTTGTAGGCTTATAATGTGAAACAGGGATTCTCAACTCCCTACAATCCCGAGGGTAATAGACAGGCCGAATCATCCAACAAGACCATAATGAACAACCTCAAGAGAAAGTTGGAACATTGAAAAGGGGCATGGGCCGATGAATTGAGCCACGTGCTATGGGCTTACCACACTACCCCGCGAACCTCCACTAGAGAGACTCCTTTCTTATTAGCAGACTACATAGAGGCAGTGATCCCATCGGAGATGGTGGCATCCATGACACGCACTAAGGCTGTTGAAGGGGGTTTGAAGTGGGGCATACTGTTTAGAGACTTGAACTTGGTTAAGGAAAGGAGGGACACTGAGCGCATCAGACTATAAGAGTACCACAGACGCCTGCAAAGGCATTATAACAAGAGGTTGAAACCGAGGCAATTCCAAGTAGGAGACTTTGTGCTCTGTAGAGTGACTCCAAGTACCAAGAAAGCAAATGACAGGAAGCTGGGACCAAATTGGGAGGGACCCTACACGGTGGTGGATGTCGAAGGAGCCGGCACTTACAAGTTGCAGACCAGGGAAGGAAAGTTAATAGAGAGACCTTGGAATGTAAGACTGTTGAAAAAGTTTTATGTTTAAATGTAATACCAGTCCGGAGCAAGGGACTTGGTCTGTTTGCACATATATAATACAATGGTACTTTTGAGAAATTGGCATGGCTAGTTAATAAAAGCGGATCAGCCTCGGAGAGACAGCAGGGGGGGCTGAGCCCTTCACGGATTTCATGTCCAAATCAAACTTTGGGGCTGAGTGAAGTGCCTGCAACCAGCTCATCAGCCGCCGAGAGATAGTGGGGGGGATGAGCCCTTCGCGGACATCACGTCCAAATCAAACTTAGAGGCAGAGTGAAGTGCCCTCAGCCGGCTCATCAGCCACCGAGGGATAGCAGGGGGGATGAGCCCTTCACGGACATGAAGTCCGAATCAAACTTGAGGCAAGGTGAGTTGCCCCCAACCGGCTCTTCGGCCACCAAGAGACAGCAGGGGGGAAGAGCCATTCGCGGACATGAGGTCCGAATCAAACTTGGGGCAAGGTGAGTTGCACTCAGTCGGCTCTTCACCGCCCGAAAATAGCGGGAGGGGAGGAAAGCCCTTCATGGACATTAGGTCCGAATCAAACTTGGGGCAAGGTGAGTTGCCCCCAGCCAGCTCTTCAGCCGCTGAGAGACAGCGGGGGGAAGAGCCCATCGCGGACATGAGGTCCGAATCAAACTTGGGGGCAAGATGAGTTTCCTCGAGCAGGCTCGTCAACCACTAAGATGCAATGGGGGGGAAAGAGCCATTCGTGGACATGAGGTCCAAATCAAACTTGGGGCAAGGTGAGTTGCCCCCAGCCGGCTCTTCAGCCACCGAGAGACAGTGAGGGGGAAGAGCCTTCCATGGATATTGAATTGGGAAAAATAATCAGAAGAGGAACCACCAGTAAGCACGAGTAGAGGACAAGAGAGGGGTCCTTACATTATTTGGTAGGTGCATGTGATGTTGTGCAAGTAAAGTGCGAGTGCAAGAGCAAATAGATTTCAAAGAGCATCAATACGTAATTAATAACGAAAGCAGTGAAGGAGGTAACAATAGTACTTGAAAGAAAACATCCACATGGTCAAAGTCATAACAAAAGGAGTACAGAAGTTGCACAATCAAACATACATAGTCACAAAAATAAACGAGTACACAAAAGGTCAAGACAGGAAATCCTCTATCTGATTTTCAAAGTATTTCGGGGGGCGTCCCCATAGAGGTGGGGACCGTAGCAGAGATCTCATTATTAGAAGTGACAGCTTTCATTGTGTTATCTTCCACGGTGGATCCCAGCACTTCGGTTCCACCTGCAGCTTCAAGGTTCTCTTATGCGGACTCTTCAGCAGGGGTGGACGGCTTCTCGAGCAAAAGGCGACCCTCCTTGTGAAGCCGATCATGTTCTTCTTGTAGTTTCTTGGCCACCCTCTTGTTAGCCAAGGCCTTGAAACGATTTTGAAGGGTGACCATGTCCGCCTTATGCTGCTCTAAAAGGGCCGCAGTACTTTCCTGGTGTTGTAGAGCAAGAGCGTCAAGACTGGTTTGGTGCTGCTAGAGGAGTGTTGTACGCTGATGACTCAAGAGTTCATTGACCATATCCATATATAGCTGGTGGTTGGCTTCCGCATTCTTCAATTCATCCTGTGCCTGGGTTTTGGCTAGATCTGCGGCTTCTAGCTCCATCTAGAGTCAGGCACAAGTGGCTCTTAGACCATTAGGACCGCTGGATTCCTTCTCTAGAGAATCCACCTTAGTCCGAGCGCAAAAGAGACCGCGGATCATGTAGGAGATGTCAAGGCTCACCTAAAAGCAAGAAGAACAACAAGTCAGAAATGAAAGGTAAGGGAATAAGAGCGAAGATAAGAGAGTGTACCTTATCCCAGTTAGTGCATAGGGAAGTCGATGGTGCTCAAAGATGCCACCTTCTGCGTAGGCCATATCTTTTGGCAGATGGGAACCGTAGAAGAGAGAGGAGGCCACAGCAGGATTTTCAAGAGTAGAGTCCGCGACAGTAACTTTACGGTTACGAACCTTAAAAGTGGGGGCGAACACTTTTGGGGTGACATCTCGGCCGGAGGGGAGGGCTGTCTCCTTACCTGGACGGCAGGCAAGCCCAGGAGGGGCCTCATATTCAGTGGCTCGGACAATAGGATCAGGTTCCTCAGACACATTGATCCTCGGTCGCTTACTTGGCGGCCCAACAGTGGGAGAAACCACCGCGGTGGGAGAGACTTCCATCACTTCATCATCATCCTCATCATTATCAAACAGCTTCATTTTTGTGATGTCCATGTCTGCAGAGGGAGAAAGTGGAGGGGTGTATTGATCTTCCCAGGTAGAAATAGATCTGTAAGAAGAAAAGGGTTCTGGAGCGAGTGGAGGAAGAGGGCCACTGGGTGCAAGAGCAGTAGAAGAATTTGAGGAATCTGATAAACATAAAAAGTTAGTCTTACTCACAAATAAAGCTATGAAACTCTAAATGCAAGTAAAACTATAAACTGAACTATTACTTATCAAAATATTTGTTTTCTACTCTCGAATCTATTGACGTAGAGTTAGAATAGAAGATTCGTTCCACTCCTAGTCCTTTAGCATTCAAGTTTTCTACAATTGATGGTCTATCCAAAGTCAATGAGAGATTTACGAGGGAATTTATACTACGATGTGAATTCAAATAACAAGCTACGAATAACGAAATGACAAATTGCTAAGAGTTGAATCTAGATAGAGAATTAGGGGAATTTGATTCTACCTTGACTCTAACTTAATAAATTAGCGTAGATTTGTTGTAAACCAATTCTTCCATTCTCACGGTAAGAATTGGTCGTTTTAATCCCTAATTATACATGGCATTTCTACCAATTCATAACTAGCATGTGAGGTCGTCCACCCATTCTCATGGCAAATCAACGACTTTCTAGAGTGGAATAGATTCTTACAACGATTCTATACTACACTATCAAGTTTTCATCAAGGCTTCATCAAACCCCTCTAATGGAGGTTTAGCCTTGATTCATCAAACTATCATTTCCCATTGAATTAAAACTAGACATAATATAAAGATTTGAACTTTACTAATTTTAACTAACAATACTTCAAATCTAATTAATACTAAGAATGGAATAACAACAAGAATTGAACTTAGATCTACAAATTTAAATGGAAAAATCGAAATGATCAAGAACTAATATTTTCTTTATCTAATCAATGAAGAAAAATCATTCCTAAATAACTAATCTAAAACAATGTATGAAACTAATTAATTAACTAATTGAAATTCGAAAAACTAGATCTACAAGCTATTTTAATGGCTACTTTCTATTCTAAGCTATCTAACTATCTCTTTCTTAAGAGCTAAGTTTTGTTTTATGTAAAGAAGGAGACCAGATCCACAATTTCGTGCATGGGCTGAGGTCTCATGTTTTGGGCCGAAAAATCGAGCCTAAAGCCCAATTTCTTCAGTCCACAGAGCCAGTTTCAGCTGGCTTTGACTTCAGTAGACTTTTCATCCACTTCTGCTCCTCTGATTGGGTCAAGGCTTAGACCATTAGAAATCTCTTTCCAAGCCAGTCGTTTTGACGTAAGATAGGCCCAAATCTGAGGCCTGAGTCCAAAGATATGGTCTTCGGAAGTTCTGTTAACTTGTGCACTATTTCTGCCCGTCTTGACTTTTCAGCTTTTGACCGGGCTTCATAAAGGCTTTGTCTCCTTGAATCTTGGCCTTTATCACAGAACTTCTTAGCAACCAACCCTTTGCTTCTTTATATCGCCAAAGTGGTACATTTCTGCATATAATTAAGTTCCATGCCTGAAATACATAAAAGCACGTAATTAGCATTAACTCTTATTTATTACTGGCATAATTGGTCTAAAAGTAGTATTATTAAGCGGTTAAAACTACAGTTTTGGGCTCTTATCAAGCCACCCCCAAACAGCATTTTGCTTGTCCTCAAGCAAATATGAGAAATTAGCATAAGTGACCAAAAATGGAGTTCTAACTAATCTCGTTTTGCCGAGTGCGATTGCATTGACCATATGCAACAAGACCTTAAATCACTAGGAATTCCCCCAAACAAGAAGCATGCTTTGTCCTTAAAGTATTTTAAATAAAGAGGGTAGGAAAATATCATTGAAACGTGTGAAATTCTGGAACATCTGCAAAACAAGGTTATAACATACTAATATATAAAACAAAACTGACGCAACTCTATAAGAGTTCCACCCGTAATGGGGTTAATGAGAAACAAATTTGCTTGGGACATAAGCAGACAATTACTGAAACTAACACTTACCTGCACTCCCGTTTAAACATGTTCCTCCTCATCCTTAATGAAGAAATGAGGGTCCTTCACATCCTACCATGCCATGGTGATTTGTCAGGCTTCACGCCACTTATCGTCTACTATAGCTAACCTGTCAAACGCCACTTGGTCGGATGCGGTGTAAGGTGCAACCTGATGAGGTTGTATCCTCCACCCTTGCCAAGTCATTGCACGGAATGATCGTATAATACAATTGGTGGGTCTCACAATGTCGACCCCAACCCAATTCGTGAAACGGGCACAAAAAACAGGAAAGAAACATAGCATTATACGGCAAATTAAAACAGGCATAAGAAGGTACTCATTCCTCTTGGCATGGGCTCGGGCTAAACTAGACATTAAGGTGTGGGGAATATCATAGAGTGTACGTCCCCTAGCTAAAGCAAGGAAAATATCACAAGTTTCGTCATTCACAGAAGAATAACGCCATTCCCCTCTAATGTTTAGCATAATCCAAAACATAACAGTGCCCATGTTCATAGATAGGCTACCAAAGGTGACGTTATAATCCCCTTGGTCCTCTATCCTAAAGATTCCTGCCCCGTAATGCTCATGCAAATCATCATAGTTATACATGTACATATTATCTACCAAATAGGCCCATGAGTCTTGTATTTCGGTCGGCATAGCAAGTCCAAGCACAAAGGCTATCAAGAACCTGGAAATTTCCATTTGTTCATCCCCGATGGTGATTGTTCTCCATCACGGCCTATCAAAGAACTTACAGTTATCATAAAAATAAGATGTAAGTGCGGGAGAATAAAGTTCATCAGGACTTACCAATAGTTGCTCCCATCCTGCTAGAATGATCACTTTGCGAAACCACGCACCATAGGCGGTGCTTTGGAATAAGTATTCGAAAGATTGCTCGGGGATGACTTCAGGAGTTGTCATCTCAATTTCGTGAGACAATACACATGGGACAAGCACTTTGACACATGGGTGAAGGCTTCAGGCATCTTAGGTGGACCAAAAAACTCATCCCCTACAGTAGTCTCACCTAAGCAGCACAAAAAGCAGTTTAGGATGGCCATGTCGGAATATTTTGATCACCAATTTGTTTGATTTGTTTTGAAATTGTATGATTGGTTTGATTGGCAAATTATGAATAAGTTTTGATAACCGATTGGTTTGATTTGTTTTGAATTTTGGCTGGAACTTGGGACTTGCTACAGTTTGGTTCGTGCCCTTTGTTTGATGGAAGAAGATGGTGATGTCATCATCACTCACTGAGACGTGTATTGCATGAGGTGTTCTCGACCTGAGATCATAAGTTAGGATGATGACACGTGGCAGAAGAGGTAAACATGAGTGAGGGTAGTTCGGTAATTTTTGGTAAGCAAGGGTAGTGGGTGTCATTTAAGAAAATGTTTGGTGTACGTTGGATTAAATGGATAGGATGATGACACGTGGCAATTGGAATGATTTTGGTCTTGGAAGAGTCCATGGGTATTTTGGACATTTTATATGGTGAGGGGTAGATTTGACATTGCACATTCACCAAAAGAATGGAATCAAGTCAATGAGAGCTGACTTGGTCATGCTGTGAAATTGGAGATGGAAGTCTAATAATAAAAGAACTAGGGACGGAAATCTAATTAGCAAACTTGCTGGGGACGGATGTGTTGGGCTCGAACTGCTGAGAGACAGACTTCTCCTTTGCCCAGAAAATATTTAAGAGCTGTGTTAAGACAAGATGCTGGTTTCCTAGATATACAACAAGGCAGTTCCACAACTTATCAGGTGGTTTCGAGTATTGGAACTGGTACTCTACCCATTAGTATACCCGACGATTGTCTCGGGTATACTAATTCACGACATCAAAGTATTCGCCCTGATATAGTTTCAAGATTCATTGGGATCACTGACGCGGAGTTGGCTTTTTCTTGTTTTGGTTCCTTGTCATACTCCTCTTCGTATAGTGCACCCACACGTCCCACGAACAGCCTATTGATTCAACAAGAAAAGGAAGTGGTATAGGCAGTTAGTTAAAGACAGGAAGATCGCTATAGGCTTTGTCTTCCACTTTTGCTTGAAGTTTACAGTTCCGCGGTTGAAACCTCACTTGCTGAGGAATGGAGTTGTCAGTAAGCAGCAATCTTCCTGGGTAGATTTATTCGGCCCAGGACTCAGTGAAAAAGTTTGTTTATTCTTCTGTGCATTTTCTGCAAACGAAAACTAAACGAAATAAGACAGTAAGTCAAGCAGAGTGAACCGACGTTCATGGTTTGAATCTCTTATATCCTAACCATTACTCTGGATTCGGTTGTTGCAGGTTCCTCACTTTTTTATGAACATATCAACATTCATAGCCTGTCAGATGGTCAGCTTGTACCTCTGTTGGAGACTGGCCGTCATAACCATCCCAACACTCTTGCTGTTAATTGTTCCAGGGGTAATATATGGGAAGTTGTTAGCTGGACTTGATAAGGAGATACAAGAATCTTATGGAATTGCCGGGGGCATTGCTGAGCAGACATTTTCATCGATCAGGACTGTGCTCTCTTATGTTGCTGAGAATGAGACAGAAAAGAACTTTTCAGCTGCACTCACAAGAAGTTTGGAACTTGGAATTAAACAAGGGTTGATTAAAGGGTTGGCTATAGGGAAGTGTTGGTGTTTCCTTTGTAGTGTGGTCATTTCAAGCCTGGTATGGAAGCGTCTTAGTAACAGAGAAGGGTATCGGGAATGTGTTCAATTTAGGGGTTTGCATCATTGTCGGAGGCCTGTAAGTTTGACAACATAATATTACACCTAAAAAGTGCCATACTTCACAACCTAATAACTTGTAGAATATCACTCTTGCAAGAGGGTGCAACCACAATCTTAGTGATCCAACAGCTCTCTATGACCCCAAAAAAAATCACTGATGATGACTCTAGACATTCAATTTATCTCATATGGACAGCCAAATTATTACTGCAAAATGGTCCAAAGGATCTGTTGCATGAATGGTTAGATTAGTGGGCTTATGCGTTGTTGGATAACTCCCGGCCGTCATACAACTGAAAGCTGCTTTACAGACTACAAAACAGTCCCATCTAATAATAATTATTCAAGAATAAAAGAAAAATAATATTATTTGCCTAATTTCCATGAACTGATTAAATGGTAACCTCCTTCACTTACAGTGCACTTGGAAGTTCCTTGGTCAATGTGAAGTACTTCACTGAAGCCACAACGGCTGCTTCTGAGATAATCGAGATGATTGAACAGGTTCCAACCATAAACTCTGAAGAACAAGGCGTTTCCAGAACAAGTGTCAGAGGTGAACAAGAATTCAAGGATGTCGATTTCACTTATCCCTCCAGACCAGGAAGCCCTGTCTTGAGGAACTTCAATCTTCAAGTGGCACCTGGTCAGACTATAGGGTTAGTGGGATGCAATGGATCAGGTAAATCCACCATTATCTCTCTGATTGAAAGATTCTACAATCCACTGGGAGGAGGAATCATATTGGATGCAGTTGACATATGAAAGATTCAGCTCAAATGGTTGCGGTCTCAAATAGGTTTAGTTAGCCAAGAGCCTGTGCTACTTACGACTTCTATTAAAGGTGCTTCACTGGAAACAAGGTGCTTCACTGGAAGAGGTTACAAATGCATCAAAAGCTGCAAATTCTCATAATTTCATTAGTCAATTACCTGACGGCTATGATACCCAAGTAAGTGTAGATGTACTTGTTTTGTTGTTGTTGTGAAAACTGTCAGAACCAATCATCATTGCTTCTGGTATTTCTTCATGAAATTGCTCTAGTTATTGCCACAACTGCTGTTAATATCGCTACTACTGCTAAACGCCAGAAGCCCAGAACCACATATTCTGTTTATTGAAATATCACACCAAAACAAAAAATAAATAATAACAATAGCAAATGTCATTGCCAATACCACACCGATTGAAATTGAAATAGAACAGAGCTACATTTCAAATCTTGCTTTTCCTTGTTCTTCAGGTTGGACATTTAGGAACTCAAATGTCCGGAGGGCACAAAAGCAAAAATTTCCATTGCAAGGGCGTTACTGAGAGACCCGAGAATCCTTTTGCTTGATGAAGCTACGAGTGCTTTGGATCCACAGTCAGAGAAAGGTGTGCAGGATGCATTAGACCAAGCCTCTGTAGGACGGACAACAATAATTGTTTCACATCGCCTCTCAACACTTTGTAATGCTGACTTCATTGCTGTAATTCAATCAGGCCAAGTTGTGGAAATCGGTTCCCACAATCAACTTCTTCAACTCGAGCATGGACAGTACTCAGCAATGGTGCAGCTACAGCAAAGATCAACTACAGATGATATTTGACACCAACAGATGGCAGCAATGGTGGTAACAGACATAACAGTCCGACATCGTTTACAGAAGATCAAATTACTGAAGAATTTTGTGAGTCATTTTCACTTCAAGTTCCCAATTCTGATCCAATAGCCAATGGGCAACAAGAAGAAATTTCCGGCACACCATCTCTGTGGCAACTGGTGCAAATGACAACCCCTCAATGGAAGAGCACCCAGTTTGGTTCCACCGCTGCCCTCTGCTTTGGAACCATGTATCTATTTAATTCATTTTGCATGGGTGCACTTCTCACTGTCTATTTTCTTAATGACCCTATTGTTTTGCTTTTATATTCAATGCTATGTTCACTCTCACCACAAACATAATCCAACATTACAACTTCGGCGTGATGGGAGAACACTTAACGAAAAGAAAGCTATGTTGACAAAGATCTTGACATTCGAGCTCGAGTGGTTTGATCAAGTAAACAACACTAGCGGGGCCTTGTGCTCTAGACAGCAAGCATGATAAGATCTTTGTAATGTTAGCTCAAGTCTTCTCTTCAGCAATTTTAGTAGTCACATTAGCAATGGTGTTGTCTTCGAGACTTGCAATTGTGATCATCTCTCTGCAACCATTCATCATTGGCTCCTTCTATGCCAGGAAGGTTCTAATGGTGTTCTAATGATTGGAAAGAAAAAGCAACAGAAGCAGAGATGATTGAAGCTGCAACTCTTGCCAGTGCCCATGAGTTTATAAGGTAAAAATATGTTGAACATATCACTCTTCTACTCCTATAAATGAAGATTGCTCTACAAATTTCTTCCTGAACTATGTAACAATAAAAGATCCTGATTGATTGATTTATGAACACCAAAAAATAACAGTGGCATGAAAGAAGGATACAAAACCTATTGTGGACAACGAGGTATGCAGCTATCAGGGGGGCAGAGGCAGAGAATATGTCTTGCTAGAGCCATCTTAAAAAATCCTACCATATTGCTACTGGATGAAGCGACCAGTGCACTGGACAGTATATCTGAGAGCCTGGTTCAAGATTCTCTGGAGAAGATGGTGAGTTGTAGGACATGTGTAGTTGTAGCCCACCGTCTATCCACTATTCAAAAAGCAGACTCGATAGCACTGATCGAAAAAGGGAGAATAGTTGAAAAGGGGTCACACAAGGAGCTAATTGCTAAAGGAGATAAGGGCTCATACTATTCACTTGTTAGACTCCAACAATATGACACCTTGGAAGACCAGAAAGAAAGGTGAACCCATCAGGTCCACCTACTAACAAGATCCATGAGTGACTTTGCCTAATCTATACAGTGAGTGTCAATATCCACATTTTTCCTATTCTTTCAGATTGCAGTGTTACTAAACAATCAAAAACTAGTAGTGCATTTAAAGCTCTTTTTTTTTTTTTGTGGACATTAGTCAAGTCATAGTCGAGTCAAGCCCATAGGTCCCATGCATTAGATGCATCCCCATCTATTCCTTAGTTGGTAATAGATGGTTTACTTTTAATTGTTTTGATTAGTAGCAGCCACGTGCCTTATTTCTATTGGCTTTTCCTTGTTTTCAATTAGAATAAATAAAGGCTTGTAATATGGGTTTACAGTTAGTAGTTGATGTTTATAAATTTTTGAGAAAGAAATAAAAGAGAGATTGTTGGGTTTTTTTATTTGATTTAATTAAAGTGTGGAGTTTGTTAGACTGTTGCTTCCACCAGTTTAAATCCACATTATTTGGTATCGGAGCAGTGGAGCACAAATCACTCCTTGGGAAATGAACAAAAAGTACATTTTTTTTTTAGGCAAGCCATATATCAAGAAGTGGAATATGGAACAACTACAAGAAAACATTGTGGTTTTAAATGCCAAGTTTTATGCAATGCAAGAGTCATTGACTGTGATTCTAGCTGCCCAACAACAAAATTCTAGGGTTTCTTGTGATGCTAGCCCACCATCTGTTCAATCACAACAGGGGCAACCACTAGCTATGGCGCCACTTCATAATTTTTTTCTGGCATACTCTTCTTTTGTGCCTTTTGGTTATCAGCAACCTGATTTCTATCAACAACTGATGTATCAGGGTTATCCTCCTTATTTTTAAGCATGGAATCAAAACCAGTTCGCTCCACTGTATGCACCAAATCCAAATATGGATTTATGTGCCTATGTCAGGTTAAGCAGAACAAGATTTTTCTGGTCCTTCGGTTGTTCTTCCTCCACCACAGCAAGGTGTCAACACCATTGGTGCGCGTATAGATGCAACAGTGACCACGTCTCCCGCATTGGTCACTACTTCTGCACTAGCCATCACTCCAGTACTTCCTGTCCAACCAGATAATGTATTACCGGAACGGACAATACAGGTGCAACAACCACCCCTTCATTTTGATACTTGTTCCTTTAAGTCCACTCCTACTCATGTAAGATGTTACAGATAAAGTTGGACAGAAACTAGTTGAACAATGGCTTCAAAAAGAGCATCCAACAACAGCACACCTTATTGTCCGCAAGCCAATTAGTTTACCAGCTCTTATACCCCCAAGACGTGACTGCAGACCCAATTCAGTGCTTGGCATGCCACTGATTCAACCTTTGGAATGTTTTGTACCTCCTACTCAAGCCGTTCCACTTCAACATCATTGGGTTCTTAATCAGCCACACAATCTAATACAAGGACAATTTCCAACGGTTCCATTTTGATCGACCAACACGGTTTTGTAATGGTCAGTGTAGCAAATAGAGGAAGGGGTGGTCGGCCACCTCACAATCAGCGTGTTCCACCTGGGCCTGTTAGGCAAGATCCCACGACTACGCAGGCGACAGGCTGGTGATATACTCTCTCTCTCTCTCTCTCTTCTAACAGTGATTCTTCAGATGACAGTACTCGTACAGTGAGTAAGAGGTCCACCCTTCTGATTTTAATATTGTTGATAGTTAAGTTCGATTGTTAGAAAACAAAAGGAATCAAGGCAATACTAAGATTGAGGTACCTGAGTGGGAAGATGGATCCTGATGTGTTTGTTGATTGGTTAAATCGTACTGAAATGATTTTTGAATACAAAGGAATTTTCGGTGCCAAGCGTGTGCGCTTAGTAGCTATGTGGTTATGCACAGGTATGGTGGGATGTATACCAACGAGGTTGCAATGCTAAAGGCAAGAAATTAGTAGTTGGTCTAAAATGAAGCGAGCATTGCCAAGGAATTTTGAGGGAGCGACTCTCAAGGACAAAACTGCAGAAAAAGTAACTCTCAAGGACACCTTTTTTTTTTCGTAACTCACCAGGACCGGATAGATGAAAGGTCAAGTATACCCTTGACGCGAAATAAAAAACGGATCGGGTAGATGAAATGTCAAGTATACCCCTGACACGAAATAATTAACGGCCCGGCCCAAACGAAACGACCCGGTGTATTTAGTATGAATAAACATTCGATGTTCATAGTCCTTTGGATATGAACATTGATTGGGTATGAACATTCAATGTTCATAGTCCTTTGGGTATGAACATTCGATGTTTATAGTCCTTGGGTATGACCATTCAATGTTCATACATCAATATATTGTATAAGGTACATTCACCTATATGGATATGAACAATCATTGTTCATACACCAGCAGAAAATATGAACACTCATTGTTCATAGTAAAATGACAAAAAGGGTAAAATCGGAAAATATTTATTTTATATCCGGGCCATTTGTCCTTGAGGGTTATTTTCATGGAAGGGTATAACTGGCATTTAAAAAAAGTAAAAGGGCCGGGCCAACTTATTTTGTCTCTGAGGGTTCCTAATTTTGAAATAGTGGGTTCATAAGTTACTTTTCCCCAAAATTTGTCCCTGTGAGTTACTCACAAAAAACAGTGTCCTCTAGAGTTATTTTTTCCCCAAATTGGTCCTCTGGACTATTTTCTTGAGGAATTTTATTACTAAAAAAAAACCTACGAAAGTGATCTCTATAACCGTCGGCGCAATTTGTGACATAATCTGTATATTGTTCACAAGTATCATTTCATTTGTTATGTACTCGATTAAACAACTGAAACAGGTGACTTTAAAGTTCATCGTTATATCAATGGTCTACGGAAGAAACTTCAGGCAGATTTGTAATTTGCACTATGACAGATGCTGTTATCTATACTCATAAGTCAGGAGATCTTCACAAATCGCCTTATTTTGTTGCTCCTTCACTTATTGTTCCTACATCTACCACTGTTACTTCTGCAGGTGCATTTTCCGCTTCTAGAAAATGCTATGAATGTAGTGTCATTGGCCACATTGCCACTGCCTGCCCAAAGAAAAAGAAGAATGTTGTCTTGTTGGCAGAAGGAGATGAAGACGTTGAAGCCATTACGGAGAAAGCCCCCCGAGACTGCCCCAGACATAAAGCATGAAGCCTTATCAGTATTTGCATCATCCAACGCACCATCACTATAGCTTTTGGACTAGCTCTTTCAACCTGGGGACTGTGATGTGGACTTGAGTCAATGCATCATCGAGTCAAGGCCATGGGTCACCATCTATTTTAGTTGGTTTACTTTTAATTGTTTTACCTAGTAGCACCCACGTGTCTTATTTCTATTGGCTTTGCTTTGCTGTCAATGAGTATAATTATGGTTTTTAGTTAGTAGTTAATGTTTATGAATTTTTGAGAAAGAAATAAAAGAGAGATTTTTAGGTTTTCTTTGATTGGATTTAATAAAAAGTGTGGATTTCGTTAACCTGTTGCTTCCTCCAGTTTAAATCTACATTGTTTTTTTTATTTTTTCAATGTTTTATTTACTTTTTTTTCCCTAACTGGTATTGTAAAGCTATGTTAAGCAGAAACATAGCCGCAGGTGATTGCTATTACCGATTGATAACCTTACCACACCAAATGACACGCATTCAATGAAAAAAAATTTATTAGAAATCAGAAATTCCATAAATATATGATGTAACAAAAAAAAATAAGAATACAAATGCAACTTCATTAAGAAGATATTTCCATATTTTGCTCAACTAAGGTTGTCATTAAACTTTTCGTTCCTATATAGGCAGTGCTAACAATCCTAACAACATCTGTAACTTCTCTAGAGATGATCCGAAATACACAAAAATACAGTTTGTTCATTTCCATTCATAGATTTGACCTTTCCATTCATAGATTTGACCTTTCCATTCATAGATTTGACCGGATTGAAAGTATTACCTGGTAAATTCTGTTGAATAAGATCAGAAACCCAACAGTGCATCTCTACGCACAAGAGGAGGCAGGCATGGTTTGCAAGGTGGCCTTAGGTTAAGGATCCTTATTCCGAAACTGATGCGTTACCAACCATAAGTCCATAACTAAAACGACCACCGACACATAAGAAAGAGGAAGCACAAAAAGAAGAGCCAAGAAGTTCTTCCTTGCTAGTCAATTATACATACTGACAGTCAACACACATTTCATGTCCAAACACAAACTATTCCATTTTTATCAGCAGTTGCTAGGGGTTTCCCCAATCCGCTCCAAGAACAACACAGAATAGGAGCAGTGTGTTCAGTTAGAGTGCTCACCATATTTTTCTTCAATCTCGACCAAACATAAACAGAACCATCAGCAGATCCTGCTGCGACATAATTGTCATCTGGGCTGATACATGAACGGCTCCAGTTTGAGGGCAATCTGTTTCCACTTTCTCTTAATGTGTCACAAACTTCCAATGAACGAATGTCAAATAGATTGTGTAAGTTATCTCTCCCACTAGTTAACACGAGGTTTCCATTCCCAGATAGACAGATTGATGTAATAGCAAGTGAATGGGCAGCAACTTCACTAAGTAGCTTCCCTGATTTTATATCCCACAAACGAAGATTGCCATCAACATGACCAGAGCAAACTGTCAGCCCATCCATGCTGAAGCAAATAGCATTGCAGTTGCTAGGGGAGATAATTGTGTTGATGCAGTAGCCTCTTTGAAGATCCCAGACTTTCATAGTGTGGTCATAAGCAGCACTAACTACATGGCGGCTTGAAATTTTGCTCACGTCTACTGCACAGACTTTATCAGTGTGGCCCGTGAGAGTATGACGGACACGACCAGACCCCACATCCCACACATACAAGTTGTTCGAGCTGCTTGCGGCAATAATAGATCTGTTATCATGGGTAATAGTGAGATCAAGAACAGAACCAAGGCAACCATGAAGTGTGTTGCTTAACATCCCAATTTCTGTATCCCACAATTTGATTGTCCTGTCATGTCCACCGCTAATCAATTTACCAGAGCTATGCTCAAACAATAGTGACGCACAACCACCATCATGGGCACGGATCTTGTGTTTGCATGCAGTGGGAACAGTTGATAGTGAAAAGCTCCCACTCCCTGCTTCAAATTGGCGAACTACACCATCAACTCTCTGCCGGGCCAATTGTTCCATACCATTGGCCTTGAGCTGATTCCTAAGATCTTCATAGATTGCATTAGCCTACAAATACACAATTACCAATTTCATTAGTGGCCAGTACTGATATGAAGTGAAAACCCTTGCACAACAAAAGGAACACAAAAACCTGAGTCAATAGGAACAATAGCGACTTGACCAAGTAAGATACAGGTGTAATATGTAGTAACATATATATAGCCTAGGGCATATATTTTTAAATCATATTTTCAAATTCCAACTTATCGCACAAGTCGAAATTCCAACTTTCTACAGAAGGAATATCTCATTTCAAGAGTATCCAGATGTTCTCCCAATAGATGTTTTTAGGTATCAGAGCAACCAATACCACAAATGCCAAAAGAGTAAAATAATATTACCACCACAGTCATCTTAAGAACCCCAAACACAAAATGATGTAATTCGATTGGCTGAAGCAACAACTAAAAGTACACCAATTGGTTTGACAGAACCGTAATTTCAAAAGGGAAAAAGGGGTAAGACCTTAAAAGCCACAGCATTTCTTCTCAAACAAGAATCCTAGACAAATATGAAACTAAACTCCTAGTAAAACTAAATCATTTGGACCCTAAGATAAGTAATTACTAAAAAAAAAATGAAACAAAAAGCCAGCGAGTATTATACTTGGCCTTGGACGACTCTTGTACGTCATTGCTTTTGACATGGCACCACATCATTCTCCCAAACTGAGAAAATTTTGACAATGAATTATCAGGTAATAGAACCCACACGATTATCAGTGACTGTACCAGGATTGAGAAGAACTTGTTCACGAGTCTTGCCTTTGAATCTGCTAAAGCTAATGGCGGTGTAACATAAACCCACTGCATTAACATCCACAAAAGGACATAAGGTGAGGACGTCCTTATCAATAAGTAGATCTTCATTTGTACTCTCCTGAAACGTTTTATTAGGATGTCTGCATAAGCTTTTAGTGAATTTCCCATTAAAGAAGGGGGAAATGTGTAACGGGTTAAAATCATGGCAAAAGTTAAACCGTCTAAAGTTGGAATTGGGAGCTCAGTACCATGTATGATCAGCAATGGGGAAAACAAAGAGATGGAAACAGATGTCCCAAGTTGGTTCATGCTATTGGAGGGACTGATGATGTCGTTGGGAGTGGGGACAGTAACAAGGAAGTGTTGAGGGTATGGAGGGGTTTTCACAAATAGGAAGTAGGATGAGTGACAAGATCACAAGACTGATGACTTTTGTGGTAAGCATATACGTTCTGCAGACGCTATAACAGCTAGGTGGGGAGACCGAGAGAGCTCAGGAAGAAACAGAAGTGGGTGAGTTTGCAGAGAAAGAGCAAGTTCAAGTTTCAAATGCCTTCACTCTCTGGTTCAAACCATGCCCCTGTAGCTTATCAATATCGGAATTTATCTCCCAAGATAATCTACGTTTTGTGCCTAATGGAGATTTAATAAAGCAACTCCTCAAGGAGTGTCACAGCCCAATGACTAATAATAAAGTAACTCCTGAGGAACACATCACAAGCCTTGTCGGAACGGTTACTCGCCAAGGGTGATGGACGATGTCAAACTATGTAATAACACACTGAATGTGGGTGTACATTTGGGCCCAAACTTGGAGGACAAGACAAGGGTAGTCCAGTCCAGTTGGGCAAGATGTATCTAAGGAAAAGAAAAAATATAAATGGGCCTGTTTATAGATCTAAAACTAAAACATGTCTATCGAACCCAAATCAAAAGGGTACTTGTATTGAGCATGGCCCAACAGTAAAGGGTGATGATCGAAAACTAGATCGTAAGAAAGAATCCAGGTACATTTATAAGCTTCACGTAGATAATCTGTCTATGGTAGAGAGACTCGAAGCTATTCTGGAAGAAGCCAAAGGTCACAAAATTCGGCAGGACGAAGACAGCAGACTGAAGGATTTTCCTAGAAGAAATAAAAGAGATAAGGAAGATGAAATTCCATATCACATGATATCTGCTTCTTAAGTTAATTTTTTTTTCTTCGTTTCTTGTTCTAAAATGCATGCTTAAGGGAGACATTCCTATCCATGGAACTCAGACCACTACCTCACCTCAATCCATCACTTCAGAGAGAATTTTGGAGGCAACTTTAAGACTTGGTCAGTCCTCCCTTACTGATGTAGACATAGAGTTCAAGTCAAGCCCATGGGTTGCATTAGGCGGGCCCCTTTTAGTGGGTTTATTTTATTTAGTTATTTGCCATGTGGCATATTTTCATTAGTTTGCTTTGTTGTCAGTTAGTATAAATAAGGGCTTATGGTTAGGGTTTCAAGGAGTTGTTTTAGTTGTGTTTATGTGTGTTATGAATTATTGAGTGATTATCAATAAAAGTGAGACTTTTAGGGTTTTATAAAGTGTAGATTTTGATTAAGTGTTGCTTCCGCCACTTCAATCTACATTATTTAGTATTGGAGCATATTGATTTTTGGGAGATTGTGCAGAAAATACTGTTCACGGGCATCGAGGCACTGCTTGCGAAACATTGTTCACCAAACACTGTTACGGTACTGTTCACCCCCCGGTTACTGTTCGCAGCGATTTATTCCTTAAAAAAAACAGTTTTTAATTGTTATTCTGGTGAATCACAAAACAACTCGAGGCCATCATCCTCCATCCATGGATACTCACATGTCTCGATTAGAAGAAAACATGAAGAACATGACACATATGTTCCAGAACCTGATGGAAGCAAAGTTTTCCGTCCAAAGAGAGGTGCCACAACCACCTCCACCACCACAGAATAATGGTTCAGTGGCTAGTACTGATGATACATCTCAGGTTGTTGGTTCAATCCCTCTTCTAAACCCTTTTGCACCTATAGATCCAGAAAACAAATGAGATAACAGAGTTGGCAGAAAAGATAACACCAACAGGGAACCTTCTCTAAATGAGGAACGTGAAGGTGTACCCCTCAATGATGGCGCTGCTCGGCTGCCGGAAGGTGTTGAAGCCCCCCTATTGGGCACTCCACCAATCTTTGATAAGTATGAAGATGAGTCTCTTTTTGATAAGTATGAAGATCCGATTTGGAAAAATTTTGTGAATCACTTTGACAAACGAAGTGATTTGTTTTTCAAAAAAACACAACTGCAGGCTTGGATTTCCTTAAAGAAAGTCACATATGTTGGTGAAGTTACAAGCTTTCAAGACGAGCCATTTGTACCGAAATTTTTTGATGTATCTTTTGGTTATTGATTTCATAATTTGTGTGCAAGAGCATGTTGTGGGTTACTGATTTTAAGCTAGGGAAGCTGCTACAAAGGAAAAATTCATGGTCGGATTCCTTTCAGCTGGGGTATTGGCCGATTTCCTAAAGCTTGTAGACGTGGTTCTCTTTACCTGAAGTTTTTGTTGATTAGAAATTCGATGACGAATTTTTTTCGATTGGGGAGAATGATGTAGACATAGAGTTCAAGTCAAGCCCATGAGCTGCATTAGGCGGGCCCTTTTTAGTTGGTTTATTTTATTTAGTTATTTATCATGTGGCACATTTTCATTGGTTTGCTTTGTTGTCAATTAGTATAAATAAGAGCTTATGGTTAGGGTTTCAGGGAGTTGTTTTAGTTTTGTTTATGTGTGTTATGAATTATTGAGTGATTATCAATAAAGGTGAGACTTTTAGGGTTTTATAAAGTGTTGATTTTGATTAAGTGTTGCTTCCGCCACTTCAACCTACATTACTTACTCTACAAGAAGAGGTGTGGGAAAAACTAGTTGATGCGGGCACTCGTCGAAAAGAGACATATGAGTATGCTTTATGGAAGAAACAAAATAGAATGGTTAGGGGATGAGTATGATATATTAATAAATTTCATGATTTCCAATCAACTATATTCTTCTCTATCAGAGGTGTATATATATGTATTACAATTAAACTGGCATGTGAGTAAAATGACATGTGCCATAAATGTGACATAATATATAAACTGACTATTAAAATGATCTTCACTACAAAAGAAGGTTTAACAAATATAGCTGAGCCACACATTTTTCAATTGTTCTTAGGAAATGACTTCGCTTCGAATCAAAGGTCTTTTCTTATTGTGACATATGCACACAAATGAAATAACCTCATGTCTTTCAACTGTAACGTGAATCATCAGTTAGGATAAGACTTTTTCTTGGGTATTTAGCTATGTTACAAGGACATGCCATATTTTAGAAATAATCGGTTGGATATAAATCCACGTGCCTATGTCGACACGTATCGGCCACATTGTATGTTATAAACCTCAATCTTTTATAATTCGCCGTGTCAGACACTTTGGATCCGTGTCAGATACGGACACACGTATCCGTGTCAATGTAACTTACGTAGTTAGAGATAGCTAACATGAAGCAATAGTTGACCTCATTCAAAACTGACAAAAAGTGTTTGCAGCCTGGGTTTAAGCAAATATATATACAAATCTAAAGTGATGCATCCAAGAGTTCCAAACTTATTTTAGTTCCATATTGGTTCATATATTATTAGTGCTATTTCTAATTATGTTTAGGTGCTATTTGTATGTTTTTAGCATAGGTTATTTTAGGGGTATATTTAATTCCGAAAATTAGGTATATTAGTTTCTAAATTTGAACTAGAGAGTCAGCTTCTAAATTCATAGGTTCGTTAGCAATATATTGAGTTGTAGACTTGTAGGCCTTTGGTCATAATTAGTGTTGATGAATAATAAGGTTTGAGTGCTGGAGAAGGGTTTTCTCAGTTGAATTCTTGTGTGAGAGTTTGTGTTCCTCGTTTGAGTGCTGGAGAAGGGTTTTCTCAGTTGAATTCTTGTGTGAGAGTTTGTGTTCCTCAGGAGGAACAAGGCTGTTGAACCCAAAATTGACATAGGCTTTGGAATCAGGTTCCAAAGTCATATATTGGTCATACATCCTCATAAAGTCTAAACCACCAGTCCACTACCATCAATGATGAGCGTCTTTGCTACTCTTGTTGACGAGGATAGACGAAGGGCTCCTCGTCATGACACTTAACCATCTCCTGTGGCTCAAGCCTTCAGGGTACCAATGGTCATTCAACTCTTGCTTCTACTCCTACCCATTCTAGAGGTAAATGCCACCTTGCCAGAGGTCATGGCATTAAATGTCAAGGTTATAGTTGTGTTACGTGAAAAAATTGTAGGGTACTTGGATATGATAGATTGATAAGTCCCAATGAGTTCGTCTTCCTCATGTGGTAGCCCAGTTGTTGTTGTTGCTAATTTTGCAACTCACTGAAACCTCGTTCTATGAGCCATAGAACCCAATGCACTTAGTCAGTTACTGGAGATATCCATCTGATTCAGGACCTCCTTCTGAACCAGATGCGTGAGAGAATTGCCTTCTTCGGGATCATCTACTGCTCACTCAAGTACATTATCAGCCATTGATGCACCTCCACTTACCTCCATAATTGATTCTAGCACCCTTAACACATAACCAATGGAGTGTCCTCTTTTCTTCACATTTTCTTTGCTTTAGTCTCCTACTTCCTCAGTTTGTCTTAATAATGGCTCTTCCACCTAACAGATTATCTACTACTCACTCATGTATTCTATCAACCACTCATGCGTAATCCATTTACCTGGATTGTTGATTCTAGTGCCTCCCACTGACAACAGCCGGAGTCTCGTCTATTCTTCCCTTTGTCTTTGCATTTACTCTACTACTTCCAGAGTTCGTCTTGCTGATGGCTTGTGCACCAAGCGTTCAGAAAGTCTCCCTTTATCTTCTTCTAACTTTGTATCTTCATTGTTGCAGTCATGTCACTCAGGCTGTGTCCAATGGCTCCCTATCCCCTTAAAAATAGAGCTAAAGTCAACAGATTTTACTCTATCATTAATTTCCTCTTAAAAGTAGAGCGAAAGTCAACAGATTTTACTCTCTATCATTAATTTCCTCTTAAAAGTAGAGCTAAAGTCAACAAATTTTACTCTCTATCCTCATTTTACTTTGTATATATACAAATGATTTTACTCTCTATCCTCATTTTACTCTCTATATATAGAGAGTAAAATGAGGATAGAGAGTAAAATCATTTGTATATATTAATGATAGAGAGTAAAATTTGTTGACTTTAGCTTTACTTTTAAGGGGATAGGGAGCCATTGGACTCAGCCTCAGTTAGATAAATCACTTCGTTGTTCAATAATACCCTTTTCCTGTTCAATTTCAATTTTTCATTTGTGTTTCTTTATTAAAATACATTGGTGGTGTTCTTTATTCTGCTTTCAGAGTAAAGAACACTTCATATTCTAGTAGGTCAATTCTTGCCTCTAGTTTTTTATTTAGAAATAGAATCTCGTGTTTATCTCAACAGAAACAGAGATAACATCACCCAATTAACAAGACTTAGGAAACATAAAAGACAAGATCCATAACCCAAACCACTAAACCCAGATCAATCAAATCCATACTAAATCGATGATCATAAACCCACGTCTAAGATTTCTGACCACAATCAGCAACAACAGGATTAGCACACCATCCAGATTGAGATCCAACACCCTCAATCGCCTTCACAACTTCCATACCATCAACAACTTTCGCAAACACAACATGTTTCCCATCAAGCCAAGTAGTCTTATCAGTACAGATAAAAACTAAGATCCATTAGTTCCAGGTCCAGCGTTAGCCATTGAGAGAATTCCAGTCCCAGTATGTTTCTTAACGAAATTTTCATCAGCAAACTTTGCACCATAGATCGATTCACCACCTGTTCCACTCCCAGCAGTGAAGTCACCACCTTGACACATGAAACCTGGAATCACGTGGTGGAATGATGAGCCCTTGTAGTGTAGTGGTTTACCACTTCGGTCATTACCCTTCTCTCTTGTGCAGAGGGCACGGAAATTTTCAGCAGTTTTTGGGACTACGTCAGCGTAAAGTTCCATCACGATATGGCCGACTGGACACTGATGCACCGCAGACGGTCATGTTGAAGAAAATGTTAGGGTTTGCCATCTTGATTCTCTTTTTTTGGTTTTTTGGTTGGGAAATTTCATGAAATGATGATAAAAATAGTAAACAAAATTCTTGCCTCCAGTAGCACCAGAAAAAGACCACTTAATGTCAAAAAGAAAAAAAACTACACAGTTAGTCATAAGGAAATACGAAACTGGGTGTGTCATGACATGTCACTACTCAGAGAAGGAAAAATAATTTTTTTATACTCGTATAAAATAAAACTTTAAACAGTTCAAAGTCGTAACTTTTAATACAAGACATGGATACCTCATTAATCCGTTCAGCATCCTGCATCTTTTGCAACATCCAGCGATCAATCAACATCTTGTTTTCTGCTTCTGCATTTTTAGCTTTAAGTGTCTCCTCTTCTAGTTGCGCTTTTAGCTCCTGGTTTTCACTCAAAACCAGGTCTAGAGCTTTTCTTTTTTCTTCCAAAGTCTCCTTTAATTGAATACATTCTTCCCTGTAAAAGATATCTATAAGCGCTTATCGTATACAGAAAGGGCTAGAAATCACACATACCAAATTAAGAAAAGTCAGAGTACAGAACACAGTAGACCTGGTTTGGTTGATCTCTAGTTGTAGATCAGAAATCACTGCTTCTTTCTCTTCAAGTAATGCCTTTGAGCTTCTGCACTCAGCAACTTCAACCACAAGCTGTTCAGATAATCGTGCTTGAGCTTTATAACATTGTTGAAGTTCCATTTCAAGATTTTCTGCTCTCTCTTTCCATTCTGATCCCTACGAAATACGAACGCAGGGAAGTAATAATCTAAAAGTGGACGGAGACATAACTAATTATTTTTCCTCCAAGAAAACAATGCATTAAATAAAAAAATTAATTGTTGACTCTGAGAAAAATAGCATAATTCAAAATATAACGTGAATGACAAGTGAGACCTACATAGAGGATGATAGACTATTGGGGTCTGACAGTTGAAGTCTCTTGATATGCTTCCTTTAAAAATTAATAAAACAGTTATCGGTTGTGGAAAGTACCTGGATAGGCTGCAGTAATATTGCTCAGCACTTATTATTCTTAGAAACTGTGACAAGTACAGTACAATATACAATAAACTCTCTTCGACCGAGTTCATTACCAAGAACAGTGTCCAATTCTTGCTTTCCTCTTTTCTAATTGTTATTGTGTGGTTGGATTGGCTTTTGGTTGATTTATTATTTTACTAATTTAAGAATGCAAATTGTTGAGATTATAATCCCACATTGGGTGTCTAAAGCCTAGCCAATCAATATATAAATCATGGGGCCTCTCCAATTGTCATCAATTGGTTTTAAGTTGGATGCCCATCTTCAATATCGTATCAGAGCAAACTATTTCTCTAGCCCAAAGGGCCCATGTTACTCCACGTTACCCATTTAAAAATTGTCTACGTGTTAGGCTCAAGATTACGCCACACATGATGGGGCGTGTTGAGAATAAGATCCCACATCGGGTGTCTAAAGCCTTGCAATCAAATATATAAATCCTAGGCCTCTCCACTTGTCACAAATTGGTTTTAAGTTGAATGCCCATCTTCAATACAAATGATCATAAAAATCCACACTTAATTATGAACAAAGCCTTATCTTGTTCCTGAGTTAGGCTAAATTCAACTCTATCCCAATTCTCAATCAATTTCTTCCGACCATTCTAGAGTTTTTAATTTTTCTGGTAGCTTTCTTTTTTGTTTCTTTTTTTCTGTCTTTTTCTTTTTTTGTTTTCTTCTTTCTGGACAAAAAGATATTTTCATTGATATAAATATATAACTAAACATATTACAACTACACCTAGAATTAGCCGCAGCTAATATTAAAACCAAACATAGAACACCCAAGATCACCCATGACTCAACCTAACCTACACCCAGGACAAGAAAAACCATAAGACAACACAATAATAAACGCAAAAAAGGCAAAAGGAAAAGCAGGTAGATTTTTTCTTTTATCCGTAAAGTAGGTCTATATATATAGTCATACTATCGATACAGTAGGATGAGGTATCTTACAAAAACAACAACAAGAGGAACTATGAATATAAAATAAATACTAGGAGAATACAAATAAAAACAAAAAACTAGGAACTTCGATTGTGCTTGATCGAGCAAGGAATCCCATCTGTATATAAAATCTCCAAATGGGGTGTCTCTCCACTCCTCCCAAAACTTTAACCAAAGGAAAATGAACCATTTGATCGATATACTAACATCTTCCATAGACAACCCAAAACTATCAAAGTGTCTCCTATTCCTTTCAAGCCACAGAGCTCACATGATAGCAAAGGGTAGACTGCTCCACAAGGCCAGTCAACACCCTTGAGGAGAATGGACCCTTAGAACCCAAAAGACCAACAAGTTTTTCACTGATCAAGGAACAACCCAATACACCCCATATTGACTCACAAAATGACTCCAGATCTCCCATGAGAAGGGACAATGAAAGCAGGTAGAAATTAACTGATTTCCATGAAGGCAGCACCACCTTCTCCCACAGAAACAACCAAACCAGACCTCCTCTCTCAAGAATTGGCAAAGCCCTTCAACCTCCTCCTAGTCATCTTCCCAATCATAGAAGGCTCCACTATCTACAGTCATGAATCCTTCTCTTTCGAACTAAAACCTTGATTAGTAAGCTTATCTTATTCAGGCTTTTATCATACTATGTTTCACATAAACAAACCAAATCATCAACTTTCTCCAAGTTCATCACCTATTGGTCCTACTCTTACACTTTAACAGCTCTCATAATTTATTATAATATTCTTCTAATACAGAAACAAAACTAATAAATGAATGTTATAATTTTAGTTCACACAAACATACAAATAAACTAAAGTCATGCACATTTCCTCGGTAGTCCAACACTCTTCTTATACATGGACAATCTAGATGATACAAGTAATCATGCCCATGAAATCCCCAAAGCAGTAATCCTACATTAGTATCCTATGCTGTCCTCAATTCGATATTCAGGCTTTCATGCGTCTCCAATGCAAGAAATTTACAAAATTTGTTTCAAGCACATGGGGATCAGTTTGAATGCCGCCTGAGTTGTATTAGGGCACATACATCATTTACAGTGCCATTTCAGCAAACTTAAATAGGTATGTCATTTCAAGACTCCTACGTCACGGCGTCGCACAATATAGCACGCCATCTTGCAGCAAATTTACTTCCCTTATAGGCAGTGCAGTAAATGAATCACCAAGTGGAGGGAAGACAAGGAGGAAGACGAGAAATTATAGCTGTGGAGAAAGTTACTGAAACAAAATTAGAAGTTCTGATTGACGTGAAGAAGATCATTTTGATGATGGAGGATTCAAATGCCTCGCATTTTGAACTTCAGAACGGATCAGTATCTCAAAAGACGCATTTGTGGATTCAATTGAAATTCTAGTGCTTTCAGTTGCAGACTTGCAGAGAAGAAAATTATATCAACTCTATTAATAGTGAAAGCTGTGAGAGGAGAGAAGGGGACTATTGAGAAAGAAGTTTTATTTGAGAGTTTAGTGGGTGTGAGCTGTTGGATTATGATGGATAGACTATAACTTATTTTTCTTTGCCTACTAACTTCTGGAGTGACTTAATACTTGGACGTGACATCATGCAGTGACGTTTCTATCTATATAATAAGATACACTTTTTCTGGCACTAAAAGACTAAATAACTTCTAAGCAAAGACAAAGAACGGCCCAGATTGATTTCTACCACCAATGAACAGCTGCTGTGCAATCTAATTCCTCGATATGCATGCCTGATGCTATTAATTAAATCTTACCCGTTAGTTCACATGTAGTGTGACTGGGTAGTCAGCTTCTGTCAAGTTGTGGAACAGTCCGAATCCGGTTATGTTACTTATGTCGGACAAGGACACATGTTGTATGTGATATACCTCAATTTTTGATAATTCGTCGTGTCAGACACTATGCATCCGTGTCAATGCAACTTAGGAATCTGGACATTTTCCATTTATGCATTTTATTATTTTTAGTGCAATAGCTTAGAACTAAGCAAAAAAAAATCTGCAAAGAAACAGAGTTATCACTGTGGGGAATCAAACCTGAACTCAACGTGTCATGAATGCGGGACCTTGCCAATCTTGTGATTATTTTCCAAATTATAGGTTATTCCTTTTTTTACATAACCAGACGTTAACGTCTTTATAAGCATAGGAGTATGGGATGCCACGTAGGGGTATGGGGTGCCACGTGCCCAAGCATTAGTACCTAAGCCACGGGGCAATAAGGCATTTCTATAGCCATCAGCAACAAGTGGAAAACTGTAAGTGCTATTCGTTACACAACTTCAGTATACTTATTTTCATTTCATAACTACTCACGAGCGTAAGTGTGCCAAAGGCACACCGATGAGTGCCTTTAAAGCATGGGGGGTTTTCTAGTTATCAACAACTCGCACATCATTTGAAAAGCCGTCTGTGTCAAATAAATGCTCAAACATAATTCTTAAATCCTCCTGTGTTTTAAAACCACACTGTAACCTGTAATGAGGTTTTCATCCCAGTTTACATATTGATAGTTATTTATACAAATTACACCCTCCTATTACTTGCATTGTATACATTCTACACCCTCCTACACACCTCAAACAAATGCACGGGGGTGGAGGTGGAGTTCCCTTGGTTTACCTCTCTCAATGAAGTATGTTGTAAATATTATACGTTTTACAACCCCTATTGGAGATACTCTAAATTGCGTATTCTATCTGCATTTGAGTAAGACATAAGCAGTAACCTCGTACGATTCAAAATGTACAGATGCATGTATTTTCTAACATGCAAATTGAAACCACAATAAAGTGTTTATTCTAATAAAGATATATACTCTTATAGAAAACAAAAATAATAATTATAATAAAAGAAAGATAAAGAAACCACAATAAATTTATATTGTAGAGAGGGAGAAAGAGAGAGCAAAAGGGTAAATTTGATAGGTTTTTTATGTTTGGGAACAGTAAATCATTTATATCCCTTCTAAACCTGACATCTGGGGTGTTTGTTGCTCCTTCTTTTCCTCCATTATGGAGTGGATAACGCCAAGCTCAATGAAGGATCTCATAGGTCATAGCAGCATGGAACATTCCCCTAAGAATAGTCAGCTTGGACTTTCCTTTTATATTTTAGAGGAAGTACAGCTCAGGATGATCAAAGTAATAGATGGTTTCTAGGGTGTGGCCAAAGAGCTTAGCGAGCTCATTATCTTACTCATTAAATGTCTTTTCCTCTTTGCCAAATCATGACAACAGCTGAAGTATATTCTTTTTAAGCATTTGTTATGGTTGGGAGACCATCGTGTTTTAAAGTAGATGGTTGCAGTGCATTTCTTTTGAGTTGAGTGTACTACTGTTATTGGATCGGCTTTTCCTTTTCCTTTATAGAAAGGTCTCCCAACAATCGAAAGGCACTGCAAGTGGCATTGAATTGTAAAAATCTTCTTGTGTGGAATATACTCCATGAGCGAGGGTGCACTTTGACCTGACCGGAAGCGGAAGGAGCAGGTTGAGTTCTTCCCATTGTTACTCATTTCAGCATTATCAAGTCTGATATCACCAGGTGTTGTCACCAAAAGTCTTCTCTGATTGTCAGAGTCAGTAAAAAAACTATCATCTGCACCTTTGGATATCCTCTAATTAGATAAAACTTTTAAAAAAAGAAGGATTTCTCTATAAAGTATAAACTGTTATTTTTCTCCGAAATCAATCAGCTCCTGTTCAATCCTAAAACTTCAAGCCCGCATTAGTAATACCTCAAAAGTGTCACACCGCATGGATTACATGGGGTTTGATGAACATTTCCTACTAACATGGCCAAATTTACTCGTGATTGCCTTATATCAAAGATGTTGTTTTTCTTCAGCGTAGTTCCATAACCTTTTTGTGAGAAGTGCCTCATTGGTGAGTTATGTGTCTAGACTCACAACCACCAAGCTCCTTCAGTAAGCAAAAGAGTTCTGAAAGTTTCTATCACACCCAACACAATATCTCTAGTATTAAGTGAAGTTAGATACTGAATTTGGAGCTCAACTCAAACCAAATAAGTAAAAGTATGAGGGAGGGCCTTTTCCATTGAGGCATTAAGGAAGAACACTGTATCATCTGCATAACGGAAATGAGAGACAGAAAGAGCACCTTCACTAGGGAACTTGTTGAATCCCTCTAATAATTCATACTCCACTAGCACAGGCGTCAGAGAAAGGGGCCTTCCACCTTGTCGTAGGGATGCATACCTTTTTTCTTACCACTAACATTCAATTCAATCTCACAATTGTTTTCCAGAATTAGATCATTATACAATTAAAGCACGATAGGAAGATGCCACAGTGCCATCAAAATCACGCCCATACACTACAATCATATCCCCATTACACATAAAGTCAACAAGTCGGAAACACAAAGATATGCATGTTCCATCGAGCAAGGCATCTTTGACACCCCAGCATACTCTTAGCCATATCATCCATAAAGTCCTAAAACCTATCGTTTCCATCCAAATCCAAGGGAATTCCAATAAACATGAACAAAGCCTTTCAGCAGATCAACTTTATAGTTTAAACACCATTCCCAAACAGCCCTTTTTCATTCTGGAATCAAGAATCTCATTTCCAATAAGACAACAATAAAAAAACATTGTCTTTCTTTGACATCAACTTTTTCGAAGCGAGAGACGATGCTCTCCAACATGTTATTCACTCTATTGACAAGTGATCTAATGGGCCTACAATTGCTTATATACTCTACACATTCTGTATTGGGAATAAGGTTAACGAACATAATATTGAGACGCCAACAATTGAAGCACTTCTCTTAAAATTATTTTACCACCTTACACAACATCAGTTTTCCAGAGGTGCTAATATATTTTCACCTTTTACCTCGTCTCTAAGGATTTGGGGCATCAAGTTACACAAACCTTGTAAATAATGTGTGTGTTTGTCATCAAACATGTCAAGTAGTGTCTACAAGTAATACATTGCAAACAAATAAGGATAAAGTAAATTACTTCAAGTTAACAATATGTATAAACACAAAAAGAAAAGGACAAAAAAAAGTACCTGAGCAATGAAGGGCTTAGTAAGAGCAGTGAAAGCAGGAGAATGAGCTCCTTCTTCAAGCAAATGCCGCTTTCGAAGTGCTTTCAGTGCATGGTTTATAGCTGCACTTGCAAATTCATCTGGAGTCCTGAAATATTATTAAAAAACAAAAATCAGGTCAAACTTCAAAGTATAATATTACGAATGAATATATAAATAGTTAGTTGAAAGATGGGGAAAAAAACGATCTTTTTAGTTACATGTCAACTGAACTAAAAAAAACCCCCGCGACGAAGAAGCAAAGCAAGGTGGGTTTTTAGGAAGAAAAAAAAGGGAGAAGAAGAAAAGTGTTGGAGAGAGAGAGAAAAAAAGGCTTGTGTCACGTGGCAATTTGAACAAGTCGTTTGACACTTTGACATCCCAAGTACCTAACTTGTGTATATTGGCTCGAATAAAACGGTGGTTAGTGAGAAAGTAAATATATTTGGGGGTGGTTAGTGAGAAAGTAAATATATTTGGGGGTTATTTAGTTTTTTGCTCCACTTTATATATGGATATTAGCGTTTGGCTCTCCTAAGTTGCTAAATTCGATTTTGGCCTCAGTTCTGTTAGTTGAATCAGTCAACTTTAACTCCACCGTATATTTTCCTACTCACATTTTTGTAATGGCATAAATACCCCTCACACTTGACACATGTACTGATTTTATTGAAAACAAATAAAATTTACACGTGTCAAAATCTTGTGGTTTCTATCCAACGGTTACTGATATTATCCATATGTTCTTATTTTATCATTATGCGCGATCTCTGGAGGTAATGGAGTAAACTGTAAACATCTGATTCCCCAAATCCAAAGAACTGATCCCAACACTATATCGATTGATTTCTTTCCGCGCCAACCAGTGCTCCATCTAAGAGAAAGTAGTCTGATAAGTGTGAAGTTACTGGGATGAATGGGACATTTCTTATTCTTATTCACAAAGTCAATCCAAGTGTGCACATCTCAATTTTTAGTTCACACTCGTAATCTTCGCTATTATCATAGAAATCTCCAAAATCGTCCAGGAAGACCTTTGTGATTGCCAAAACCACGTACTCATTAAGAATAGGATTCTGACCAAAAGAAAAAGTATTGACTCCAATCGTATTAGAAGTTGGTAGCTGTAAGATTTCTCCAGTAAATGGATTCCAAATATAGAGTTCACCCATCTTTATTGGATCCATTAAAGGATGACGCAAACCGGAATCCCGTAAACAAAGCAACCCATTACAAGAGCCACAAACACTAAATGAACGCAGATGTGGGGCAAAGACTTTGAAGAGACTTCTCGACTCATCATTACACCCAACATTCTCTATTGTACCAATACTTTGGATCTTCAGAATTGTGCAATTTGGATGCCAAATGAGGATAGGACAGAGATGAATCTTATCCATGAATTGAAAGGCAGGAGTCGTGTTTCAATCCCATATGATGACCCGGATGTATTGAAAATAAAAAAAAGTGAGGGAGTAAAAACACTAAGTAGCGGATTCCACTCTTGGAGCTGCAAGCAGTGGTGGTGCTGATGAATTGGGTGCTGTGGCAGCCATTCGGATGCTAATGCTTAGGGTGTCAAACTTTAAGGGCGGGACACCAGAGTTTGATCCAAATGCAAATGGTGGAGTTTGGAATTACCAAGAAACGGAGATAGTGAAGGTAGTTGCCGATCAGGTGACCATTGGATGGAAACCACAAGATTTCGACACGTGTAAATTTTAATTGTTTTCAATAAAATCAGTACGTGTGTCAAGTGTGAGGGGTATTTATGTCATTATGAAAATGTGAGTAGGAAAACATATGGTAGAGTTAAAGTTGACAGATTCAACTAATAGAACTGGAGCCAAAAATGAATTTAGCAACTTAGGAGAGCCAAACGCTAATATCCATATATAAAGTGGGGCCAAAAAGCTAAATAACCTTATATTTGGCTATGGGTCTTTTGGGCTATTGTAATGAACAAGCCATGAAACCGACTTGTGGTCGAGCTGCTATTTTTAAACCCATCAGAAGGGCCTATTAATTTTTCAAAAAAAAATTAATTGGGCTTTTGTTCACCTATAAATTTAAGGCCAGTAAATTTGGGTCTTTTTAATTTTTAAAAACTTTTGTTGGGCTTTTGTTAATGAATTTAGATTACGTAAAACTGTAAGTGCGCGTACCACCTAAGAGTTCGTGCAGCTTCATCCCCTGGATATATGACAATAATGGAAATCTTTTACGTTGATTTCATTGCATTTTTAATAGCATCACCATGCCACCACAATTTTATAGGATTCTTACACATAAAAATGAAATAAGTCTAATTAAAATACACTAATTAAATGGACAGGTCCTTGCCTCTTTGGGCAGTTTGTAACAATATAGAGCTATCTTAAATCCATTAATCATTCCCCTGCAAAACAGTATGATAAACTCATTCACATCTGACATGCCTATAACAGAGCTTCTCAATTCTATTTATGAATTTCAAATAAAAAAAAAATTACTAATTAAGTTTGTATTTATTAGCTTTCATTTTTTCCAGACAGCCTAATAACACTATAAAGAGATTTATATACAATTAAAAAAATAAAATAAAGGTGACTACATTTGGTTCCAGGCTATATCTTAAATTGTCATGGAGTTAGCAACAAAAACATCATCTGCCATGTCATGCCCAATAATGCTTATCATAATAGGTTTAGCTCCAAGCTATGACATGCATTCGGCAACATTCCTTGCTACTCCTCCTGCCACATGGTACGGTATACCTGAACAGGAAAGTTTCAATCAATAAGTAAAGAAAATAGCAAAAGAAGAAAAGGGGACAAAGTAACATTTAGTCTTATTAATAAGTATCACAATTTGTTATTTTTTCATCATTTTTGCTTAGTACGTCAACCTATATATGAAAAGGAGTTTATTACTTTATTCAGACACATGTGTCATCCAACACAAACATAGGGAGGCAGACACATGTACATCTCCTCTCCAATCTCAATATCAATCCCCTCTCTCACACTATAATGTTTCCTGTCAGCTAACATTTTTTCATTAAAGAAGCCTGTGACAAAGTCAATACTTGAATACTAAATGCACTTTAAGGAAAAAAGCAAATGAACAAAAGCATTAAGGTTGCTAGACAGTCACATATCATGTACACATGATATCTGCATAAGTTTCTAAAAAAACCATATCATGGATGCATTGTTGTTGCACAATGACCTTTCGTATTGAGCCTTCATATACACATGCCTATCAAATGATCATACAGTATTAACGTTGTCCTTAAACCAAAGAACTTTGTATGGCTTTAAGAAACAAATTCATGCGTTCTTCCTTTGAAGTAACTCATGCTCAGCAATTAGCGTCATTGCAATCATTAGCCCATTATCTTGATCAGTAGTTTCTCAACCAGTAACTAACTTTTACTATATAAATATTTGAATGAGACAAAAAAGAGCAAAATAGAGTGGTCTAATCAATGATGCAAACAGTAATCCAACCATTACACAATTCATATGCCCTTGTGATAAAGAATACAACCACCACCAGCAAGAAATCATATGTAGTTTTTTTATTAACAGAAATTGTAGTCTGTCCAAATCCTCTCTTTGGGTTTCTAAATTCACAAAGCTAATGCAATAATTGTTTTCTAAACTTTTCAAATCAAGTCAAAATAGATTCAACAAAAATACTATAGTTGATCTCATATACTTTCTTTGATTGATTATGTACACTATTGCAAGCAGGTAGAGAGAGAAGGTTAAGAAAGAATGGAATCGAAAACTTACTAATAAAGAGAGAGTGTTCTTTCATTGATGGTGTTCAATAAGGATGCAGTTTTGATCTCATGATGTTTGATTGTAGTTATTTTCTCGAGTTAGCTCCTTTTGGTATCATCATTTTTCCGAGTCTTTTGGGAATATTACGACGTTCGTGACATGTATATTCACTTTTAGGTTTGGGTTATGGTGTCACCTTTGGTATCTCAGTATTATAATCGAATAGTGTCTAGTGAGAAAGGAAAAGTGTAGACCTTGTAAGCACACCTTTGCAATTGCAGTTCCACCCCTTCTTTTAGATACAAAATAATCCCTTGACCATACTGTTTAGATATCTCACCTCATTAAGTTGGATAAAGAGAAAAGCTCACAAAAATCAGCAAAGAGGATTGATCTTTAACAAAAGTGCAATATGCTTTCTAACTTTTCTAGTTGAAAAAATATGCAAAAGGGAGAAAAGAACCAAGCAACAAATAGAAAAGAACAGGAAACTCTCACTAGATATGCTTATAGGCTTATAGCATCTGCACTCTATCCACATCAACCATTATAATGACTCTATCCAAGCTGAAAAGGATTGTGACTCCACATATTTATGTGATATATGACCCTTTCGACTTTTGAGGCGTTTCTCCCGTAACATATATTCAATGCCATTGGAATGATAATGATCATTTGCGATAAGAAGTGTTTCAGACAGGGAGACTACTAATCCAACTGTGAAAAGAGCCAATGGACTAAATGGAGCACAATAAATGTACCTTTCCTTGATATCATTAGTTTATTCAGTGGAATGCCTTCAGGGATGGCCAAGAGAATTGAATATAATGGAGCTTCGGTGTTTCCCATGACCACTTTTCTCATTCTTTAATGCCATCACTGATGTGATATTCCTTCATTGATGGCTCGCGCCAACATACATCTTAGAAGAAAAAGGTAAACTACAGTGAACATTGGTGGTGGAGAATCGAGATGTTGAATAGCCACAACTTTTTTTTTGTGAGAGAACAACTTTTTTTTTTGTGAGAGAGTTTGGGGCGTTTAACAAATAGGTTAGGTTTTGTTTTGTTTTTTGGTTGTTAATAACTTAATTACCCACTGGCCAACAATTCAAATTAAACGTGTATTTGGTTTTTGTAATCCCTAGCATGTGAAAAGACCAAAACATTTTTTTATAAATTGCTAAACACAACAATAATAAGGTTAAGTAAGTAATCAACCAATTAATTATTTTTTAAATAAGGAATTTTTTATAAAATCTGCTTATGTGGCTCCTTATGAGCATCTTGGGAGAATGGATATTAATGTAGGTAAGATGCTTAGAAACCCATACTGGTCATTTTCGGTCATGGTGTAGTTTAATAAGATAGTTTTGTTTAACTTAAATTAAGCTGAAATATTTTCCTTCGGCCTATAACATTTACCCTAAGCTATTGAAATTGCGATCTTATGGTCCATCATTATGGGTACAATTGTTTGTTTTAAAAAAAAAAACAAATAATTGATCATGATTAATTAAGAAAGCACAACAAACTCTACGCGTGTATGGTATATGGGAAGGAATAGAGCCACATTCTAAACGAATCCAAGCAAAATTGTGGACTTAAAAATTGAATTAAAGACTGAATTTTTGTAGATATGATCTCCTCACCATGGAGAACATGCTCACAAAAATGTTGGATCGTTAGATGAAAATTTCAAAAATGAACACTAATTTTTACATGGTTAGACATATCCAAATATTATAATTTTTTGTGAGAATGATCTTCATAGTGAGGAAATCATCTCCACAAAAAACCAAGTCTTAATTTATTTGTATGTCGAAAATGTGGCTATAATGTGCACATAAGAATGTGTCTTTATCCACCCCTATATATATATATAGGGGTGGGATAGAGGCACAGGCACTATAGCCACATTCTAGGCACAATGCATCCAATCCATCAATCTGTTTCCAATCCTACGGAGCATCTCGATTCTCAATTAGCAAAACGAAATTAACAAAATTTCGGAAAAAAACATTTTGCGAAACAAAAAAACACGAAATCTCCAAAATTTTGATCAAAAATTTTCTTTGAAACTCCTCCTTCTCCAAAATTAAATCGATCTTAGTGAAAGAGAGATAAAATCCTTAAAAACTTGGGCGGTGAGAATGAAAACGAAACCATTTCTCTTTTTAATCGACCATAATTAAACCCATTTTCCACCTTACTAAAATCTCTATCCAAAAAAGTAAATATTTTTCCTCTTTCACCGAAAGCGAAAGATTTGTAGATTCAAGTAATTAAGAACCAGGTAACCCTTATTTCATTTTATTTTTCCTTCACCAAATTCATTAATTTGAGGTGGAGATTCCTTATTTATTTTTTTGTTGTGATTATAGTCGGAGCTGGTGTTGCTCGTTGTATTTAGTGGTAAGTTGGAGTTGGTGTTGCTGGTGCTGTTTGTTGGATTTAGTGGTGAGTTGGAGCTGGTGTTGCTAGTGCTGTTAGTTAGATTTAGTGGTGAGTTATTACTATGTTTTTTCAATGTTAACCTAGGGAAGGAGGGGATAGACAAAAATGACACGGATTTGAAGCTACATTATTGGAATGATTTGATTGCTTATATGTTTCAGGTTTATTGGAACTCTGTGTTTAGGAATAAGTTTTTCTCACTTTTTTTTGGTTGTTTGCTATTTACAGACATCTGTTGAATATGGTAGAGAATTTATATGTTGCTTTGTGTATCAAGTTTGTAGTTTTGTTGCTGAAATGCTTGGTACTTCAGAAGATTAGGTTGTTTTGGACTTTTAGTTAATAGAGCATTAATCTTAATAACTTATTTATCCTGTCCGAACTTCATTGATGTCACTTGAACTTTGTCTTTTGCATTAGTCTAGTGGTGTGTCTATTGAATGTCTGTTGTTTGGTCTTATTTCAATTGTATATATATATATATATATATATATATATATATATATATATATATATATATATATATATATATATATATATATTTGTCTAAAAGTAATATTGTTAAGGGGTTAAAACTACAGTTTTAGGCTCTTATTAATAAGCTGTCAAGGTAACCAACCCCATATATATATATAACCCCTTAACAATATTACTTTTAGACAAATTATGTGATTAATAAGTAAGAGTTAGTACTATTATTGTGTTTTTGTGTATTTCAGGCATTGGAGTCGAATATGTGAAGAAATATGTCTCTTTTGCGAGATAAAAGAGCAAATGTTGGTTGCTAAGAAGTTTTATGATTAAAGGCCAAGATTCAAGGAGATAAAGCCTTTTTAAATCCCGATCAAAGCTGAAAAGTCAAAGTCAACGCGGGCAGAAATAGCGCACAAAAATAAATAGAACTTCCGCAGGTCGTAGCTTTGGACTCAGACCTTGGAATTGGGCCTATCATATGTCAAAACAATCGGCTCGAAATGAGCTTTCTAATGGTCCAGATTTTGATCCAATAGGAGGAGAAGAAGTGGACGAAAAGACTGTTGAATCCATTTCCAGCAGAAAACCTCTTTGTGGACTGAAGTAACGAGGTTTTGGGCTGGATTTTATAGCCCAAAACATGGCTCCAAAGCCCATGCACGATTTTGTAGACCTATCCCTCTTCTATATAAAGAGGACTAAGGCATAACTCCAATAGATAGTTAGTTATTCATAAAATTTAGTTTTAAGTTAGTTTTAATTCAGTTTTAATACAGTTTGAATTCTTAGACTCTTTCAATTAGATTAATAAAAGTAATTATTATTCTTTCAATAATGTCTTGTTTTTATTGTTTTATTCTATGAATGATAGTTTGATGAATCAAAGTTAAACCTCCATTAGAGGGGTTTGAGGAAGCTTTGATGAAGACTTGATTGTGTTAGTCTAGATATAGTTGTGACAATCTATTCCACTCTAGAAAGTAATTAGTTCACCATGAGAATGAGTTTGATTGCTTCACATTCTAATTATTAGTTGGTAGAGATTGCCATGAATAATTAGGGATTAGAAATAGCCAACCTTTATGTGAAAACGTAAAGATTAGGATTACAACAAATTCTATGCTAGTTTATTAAGTCGAATCAAGGTGGAATCAAATTCTCCTAATTCCTTCCCATATTCACATCGTAGTATTGAATTGCCGTATTTTAAATCATAACATCTAAATTAGTTAAATCACCGTCTTAGCATAATTTCATTTCATTACTCTCATCGATTTTGTTATAATTACATAAATTAGGAAACGTTACATCTAAACGAGCTAGGAGTGGAATGAATTCTCTACTCCACATATTGAACAATAACGAGAGTAGAACTTTGATCAATAGAATAAATTTCATTTAGTTTTACTTATTATTGAGCTTAATTAGTTAAGTCTAGGTAAAACTATTGTTTTTACTTATATCAAATGGCGCCGCTGTCGTCTTAGTTCTATTTAGCTTCATTTCCTTTAGTAGTGTTAATCCTACCCAAATCCCATTAAACCTAACCACCCTTGTTTTGATCTAATTATGTTTGTTTGGTTCAGAAAAGAAATTTTTTCGCGGAAAAAGCAAGAGCGCGACACGCGCCCTCTATTGCAAAAATTAGAGCGCGACCCGCCTTCTATCGCCTGGACATCGAGTTAGGAAAGAGCGTGACCCGTCCCTTCATAGGCAAATTTTGAGCGCGACCCACCGTCAAGTGCCTGGACTTTGCGAAAAGCAAGAGCGCGCCTCGCGCCCTACTTAGGCTAATTCCAAGCGCACCCCGCGCCCTACTTAGGCTAATTCCAAGCGCGCCCCGCGCCCTCTTCTGAATAAGCCCGATTTCACAGGTTAGTTCAAAGTTTCATTTTTTTCAAGTTATTCAGTGTTGCTATATTCTTGAATACACTGAAATCGCGTATACACGACGCTATTCAAAACTATAGCAAGGAGACATTCAGGTACTCTTTCTTCCACTCCTCGCCTCTCCTGTTAGAGGATGTATTCTAGCATATCAAGGTTGTTTTGACTGTTGTCGTGTTTCTTTAACTTTTGACTTAGCCTTGCATGAGATTAAGGTCAGGTAAGGAAAAAATGACTAACATAATCTATCGTGAATGTCAATGCACACACCTATCTAGTATACCACACACTACACCTGAATCAATGGCTGAAGAAAGAGAGACTCCTATCTCTGACTTTTACAAAGCCCTGAACAATAGCCCTAAGTCTTGCATCGTTTTTGCAGACCCAGTGGGGGATTTTCAAATCCCCCCGAATATATTTAATTTGTTACCAGTTTTTCATGGGTTAGACCATGAGAAGCCTTATCAGTATATGCGTAGGATTGAACAAGTTCTTACCACATTCTATCATCCAATGGTAGGCGCGAAACAAATTAAACTGAGGGTGTTTCCTTTCACCCTAGTTGATAAGGCGGCGTCTTGGTTAACTGCCCAAGCGCCTAATTCTATGGACTCATGGGCCAAACTTGTTCAATTGTTTATGGAACAGTTTTACCCACCACTGAAGACAGATGAAATGCTTTACAAAATTTATTTTTTCCGCCATAATCCTCATGAATCCTTTTTAGAGGCCTGGAATCATTTCACTGATCTTCTTATAGAGTGTCCACATCATAACCTTGCGAAAGACACGTTAGTTCGTGCCTTTTTCAAGGGGCTTTTATACCATCATAAAGAGGTTCTTGATATAATGAATGAGGGTAGTTTCCTCAGTAAAGGAGCCTCAGAGGCTTATTGGTTTCTAGAAGATCAAACAAAGTGTAATAATAACTAGGGGAGTAGTGACGATATCCCCCGCTCCGCTAGTTCTTCTTCAACAGTTAAGGCTGCCAGTATGTTTGAGGTTAAATCTGATCTTGAGCTTAAAACTCTAATTGAATCCCTCACTAAAAAGGTAGAAGCTATTTCTGTTCATCAAAAGCCTACCCCTATCATGAATGTCAACTTTATTCCATGTAATTTATGTTTGAGTCATGAACATCCCGACTCTTATTGTCCTCTCGCCTATGAACAATAACCATCACAACCAGATAATGTTTGCTCCATCAATAGCTATCCTATTCCTAACGCCCCTTGGAGACAAAATCCCAACTTCAGTTGGAGAAATAATCAACAAGTTACACCTCCAGGGTATAATAATCAAAATATTAGGCCACCAAACAATTACAACCAAGCTCCACCACGACAAGGGCAAGGGCAAGGACAAGGTAATTATAATAATTATAACAATAATAATTATAATGCTAATAGAGGTACCGTTCCGGATAATAACTATCACAACCCACCCGTAAATAATCAACGTGAGATAGTCCCTGTCGCACCACCTGTAACAACCACACCACCACAACCGGATCGTTTCGACATCTTCATGCAAACCCAACAATAGATTTTACAGTCCATCCAACTTTCCTTACAGCAGTTAATCCAAGAGAAAGTACAACCAAAAGGTGTGTTTCCAGGTCAAGCTATACCTAATCCTAAAACACCAAACACAGCCTTTGAGGTAAACGGTAATACTAGTAATGAAAATGGAAACGTAGGTGAGTTAAATGCTATCACCACTCTCCATTCTGGCAAAGTGGTTGATAACGCCGTAACTACACCCGTTGTTACACCACCAGTAGTCATAACAAATGAAAACTTATTAGATACCGAACTAGAAACTAAAGATCCTACCCCTATAGAGGTACCAGTTAAACCACAACCTAAGAAACAAAAGGTCAAGGTTAAACATCCTGTTGATCCATATGCTAAATATAGAGAGAAACCACCGTTTCCCCAGAGATTAGCCATGTTAGCCAAGGATACGAATTTTGATGAGATTAGGGAAGTTTTAAAAAATCTAACGATAAACCTACTTTTCTTGAAGCGATTAAAAAGTTACCACACCATGCTAAGTTTCTCAAAGAGTTATGCACTACTAGGCGTAAAACAAATATTCCTAAAGACGCCTTTTTAACTGAGCAGTTTTCAACTTTATCTAAACATAATGGAATCGTTAAGTACAAGGACCCTGGTCGTCCTACTGTACAATGCACCTTAGGGGATACCCATACGACGACTGTGCTATTAGTCTTGGGGGCGAGTATTAACTTACTCTCTTATTATTTATATAAACAAATAGGTCTACAAGAGATGTAACCTACTAAAATGACGTTGCAATTAGCTGATTGGTCTATTAAGTATCCTAAGGGTATTGTTGAAAACGTGCTTGTTAAGGTTCAGGGTTTCTACTATCCAGCTGATTTCGTTATTCTCGATACATAAGTCGCTAACGACTCTGTTCCTATCATCTTAAGGCGTCATTTCTTGACAACTGCCAACACACTTATAAACTGTCGCGATGGTTCGATGTCCATATCTTTTGGTCATCTTTCTGTTGAGGTAAATGTTTTTAAAATGATGAAATAGTTACCAGATTCGTCTATAGATGGGGAGGTTAGCATGATCGAGAGCTTAGCTCAAGATTATTTCAATAACACGCTCCAAGAAAATAAGATACATAAATTCCTTTCTTTTGGAAGTTCAGATTTTGACGATGACTCCTATGTAGAGGAAGTCAACGCCTTTTTTGAGTCTATTATTTTAGATCCTCTGTAGCTCTATTTACCGATCGAGTTTGAAGATTTGATACCTAAACAAGTCTTCACTGTTCATGATGAGGAACCTCTAGAAGCCTTTATCGACATTCCTTCCACCCTTGTGCTTAAATCTCTTCCTTCTGAGTTGAAGTATATTCAACTTGATCCGGATGGTAGTCATCCGGTACTTATATCTTCTCTGTTGTCTGCGGATGAAGAGGCACGTTTGATTAGGGTGATTAGGGAACATCGTTCTGCAATTTCTTGGTCCCTAGACGACATTAAGGGGATTGATCCTAATGTTTGCACACATCGTATCCATTTGGAGGATAATACAAAAGCTTCTCGCGAACTTCAGTGTCGCTTGAACCCTGCCATGAAAGAGGTGGTTAGGGAAGAAGTCTTACGGTTACTCGATGCGGGTCTCATATATCCCATTTTCGATAGTAAATAGGTAAGTCCCATTCGTTCATGTAGTTCCTAAGAAATCGGGGGTTACTATTGTGCGTAATACTAAGGGTGAATATGTTTCTACATATGTCCCTATGAAATGGAGGATCTGTATTGACTACAGATGTTTAAATGCCATGACACAAAAAGATCATTTTCCTTTACCCTTTATAGATCATATGCTCGAATGTCTAGTTGGTCATGCTTATTATTGTTTTTTAGATGGTTACTCTGGTTATTTTCAGATTATTATCGATATTGATGACCAAGAAAAGACTATCTTCACATGTCCTTTTGGAACATATGTCTATAAACGAATGCCTTTTAGCCTTTGTAATACTCCTGGTACCTTCCAGCGGTGTATGCTTCATATCTTTAGTGACATGGTAGAACGCTTCATGGAAGTTTTCATGGATGATTTTTCTATCTATGGAGACTCTTTCACTAACTGCCTGTCTAACTTGTCTAAGGTTTTGACACGGTGTGAGGAGAAGGGTCTGATTTTAAATTGGGAAACATGTTATTTTATGGTTAAAAAAAGAATATTGCTAGGTCATATTGTATCTAATAATGGCATCGAAGTAGATAAGGCCAAATTAGATAAGATAGCATCTCTACCATTACCACGGACTGTCCGTACATTAGAGCCTTTTTAGGCCATGCAGGTTTTTATAGGCGTTTTATCAAAGATTTTTCAAAAATAGCTAGGCCTTTAACTAAATGCTTTTAAAGGATGCCATCTTTGATTTCAATTATAATAGCAAATAGGCTTTTGAAACTTTAAAAGCCGCTTTAACATCTGCACCGATTATACAGTCTCCCGATTGGTTTAAACCTTTCGAACTTATGTATGATGCTAGTGATTATGCTGTTGGTGCTGTGTTAGGACAAAAACTAGATGATAAGTCCACTGCTATTTATTATGCTAGTAAAACTTTAAACGATGCTCAAAGAAATTATACAACTACAGAAAAAGAATTTTTAGTTGTGGTTTATGCTTTAGATAAGTTTCGTTCTTATTTGGTTGGTACTATGACTTCAGTTTACACGGACCATGCAGCCCTTAGGTACCTTATATCAAAGAAGGGTGCTGAATAGAGATTGATCCGATGGATTCTTCTCCTGCAAGAGTTCACCTTAGAAATTAAGGATAAACGAGGGGTCAAAAATGTAGTTGCCGACCACTTATCTAGACTAACAAATGACAATGATAGTGATTATGAGTCTATACCTGACTCTTTTCCTGATGAGCATCTCTATGCTATTTTTTCTGCACCATGGTATGCTAACATTGTGAATTATTTAGTTTCTGATATTATTCTTGATGTTTGGTCAAGAAATGAACATAAGAAGTTCTTGGCCAGAGTTAAGCTACACTACTATGATGAGCCCTACCTTTTTAAGTATTGTGCAGATCAGATTATTCATCGTTGTATTCCCCAGTGGGAGTATAATGAGGTTCTATCGTTCTGCCATGATAAAAAGTGTGGTGGCCATTTTAGTGGTATGAAAATAGCAGGTAAAGTTTTTCAATATGTTTTTATTGGCCTACCATTTTTAAAGATGCCCAAGTGTATTGCAAGAAGTGTGTTCATTGCCAACAATTGGGGCGAATCACTAAACGTAATATGATGCTGTTAAATCCCATTATGGTAGTAGAAATTTTTGATGTATGGGGAATTGATTTCATGGGTCCTTTTCGTGTTTCCCACGATTTTATTTATATTATTGTTGTCGTGGATTACGTGTCTAAATGGATAGAGGCCATGACTTGCCGTAATAATGACCATATGACAGTTATGTTTTTTGTTAAAGAATACATTTTCTGTTGGTTTGGCATTCCTAAAGCCATCATTAGTGATGACGGAACACATTTTTGCAACAAAGTTGTTGCTTCTTTAGTTAAAAAGTATGGAGTTACCCATAAGGTGGCAACTCCTTATCCTCCACGAACTAGCGGCCAAGTAGAAGTTTCTAATAGGGAAATTAAAAAAATATTAGAAACAATAGTAAATCCTGATAGGAAAGATTGGTCTAAGCGTCTAACTGATGCCTTATGGGCGTATACGACTGCTTTTTAAAACTCTTATAGGTATGTTTCCGTTTATACTTGTATTTGGAAAACCTTATCACTTGCCCGTTGAATTGGAGATCCGTGCTATGTAGGCTATAAAAAGCCTTAACTTCAATTTTGATAAGGCGGGTGTTAAGTGAAAATTGCAGTTAAATGAGCTTGAAGAAATCCGTAGCGATTCTTATGACCTCGCAAAGAATTATAAAGCTAACATGAAATGAGTTCATGATAAACAAATTTTGCGTAAGGAGTTTGTGGTTGGTCAAAAGGTCTTGCTTTATAACTCCCGTTTGCACATTTTCCTTGAAAAGTTAAAAACCCGTTGATCTGGTCCTTTTATGGTTACTGAAGTCACCCTTTACGGGGCAATCACCTTGTTAAATCCCAAGGACAACAGTACCTTTAAGGTTAATGGCCAACGATTAAAACATTTTCACGAGTTAATGTCCCATGATGTGGAGGATGTCCTTTTACAGGACCCTGTCTATGAGGACTGACCTTTGATGTTTGGTGTACTTCCTGTCACTTCCATATATTGGTAAGTGCACCATTCAGGTAACCGAAGGTAACCGAGCCCTCCCTCTGGAGTGTGTGGCTGTAAGTACCAGATCCTAAGTCCACGTTTAACATAATTCATGTTTTCCACTCTTGCATATTTTCTCGATTTTTGAGTCATGTTTCTCTATGGTGTGAATTATGTCTTTATTATTTTTTTGTTTTCCCTTATATTAATCCGTATTCATAAAAAGTAAAAAAATTTAAAACCATAAAAATAGTAATCTAGCAAGTCTCGGGAATCTGACTCTAAAAGACCCACGTTTTTAAACAAATTTTTTTAAACTATGTTGTCTAAAATTTGTTTGGGGGTGGGGTGTTTGGTCTTTCCTTTTCTTGATCTCTCAACTTTCTATTCTTGTTGTTTATGCCGTTTAGTCGTATTTCGATTTGGGTTGACAATATCTATAAATTTAGATTTCATTTGATCACATAACTTATATTATGCACGCACTTTGAGATATTTTTCATTTCCTTATATGTCAACCACGGTTAGAATTGGGTTTTTTTTTATAGATCATTGGATTGTACTATCTGTGATGATCGTTTTAATAGCTCATTCACAAAAATCGAACCGTTAACGAATCAAGAATTTTAGTTTAAAGTTTGCGCGCATAAGGACATAATGGGAATTTTTCGAATTTGTTTGGGCTTGGGCCCAAAACCTTGTATGCACATGTTTCTCCATCACCTTCAAGGAGAAACCCTTCGCAAGTTCTCCTCCATCTTCACCCCTTCATCAGCCTCCATTAACGAAACACCAAACCAAAAAAAAAAAAAAAAAAAACAAAACCATCGATTCTTATAACTCCAATTTAACAACCCTACTCCAATTTCGCTATTCCAAATCATCTTTTCCATCTCCACCTCCATTAAACCACCAAAAAACCCAACATCCATCGCACACCCACACCATTCAAACCACAATTTGATTCCCTGTTTCAATACCTCTCCTCCACCTTACTCTAACCCCATTTTCAAAATCAAAAGAAAAAAATGGCCCAAAAATGAAAAATTCTCGCGGAACAAGTTTTTACATCGGACTATTTTGCACCATTTTACAATGATGAGATGAATAGTAGGAAGTGGCAGAACTTATGGTATTCACCGAAGAATTTTTACCACACCGATTTGGTGTTGAGTTTTTATAAAAAGAAAGAGATTGAGGGTCGGAAGATTTTTGTGAAGGTGGGTGGTACGAGGAAGGAAGTGTGTACAGTCGTGTTGTCTAGGATTCTGGACATTGAGGCAAGACAAAACCTCGTAGCCACAGTGCAGGAATCCCAGTTTGGTGGGATAGAGGCGTTGATGAGAGAGACTGTACTGGAGGGATAGTACAATCCGAAATCGCATTGTGTTCGACAGTCGTCTCTGAGAACCAACCGGTATTTGTCAGTAGCTGGCTGTAGCTCAGTGGATTGGTAATAATGTCACTGAGACGACGAAAGTCAGTGACATCAATTTGAACTATCTACACTTACTCTGGGTATTACAGCAGAAGAGGTATGATTTTTGCATCCTCGACTTTATTTTAAATATGATTAGAGGAGTTGGAGTGAATACTGCACCCTTCCCTATTTTGATTACGACGATCATGATGCATTTTGGAGAGAAATCGAAGTCTGAAAAGATTTTGTTAAGGTCGCATTCAAATGCAAAGATTTATTCGGAATGTATTTAGAAGACGTGGCGGTTGCCTGAGGATAGAGTTGTTGATTCGGACGAGGATGAGGAAGATACGACATGTTTTGAGGCCGATGCCTTGGAGAAGGCTACTTCTGATATAGAACGCATGACATTGCTTCATCATGGCATGCATTCTCTTAATACCATTTGTGTGGATCTGCGGACTAGGTAGGTGAACATTCATCAGAATTTTGAGGAGCTTAGTGCTAGTAACCGAGAGCTCCAGGCTACCATGGAGACCCTAGTCCAACGTGATAAGGAGCACGAGGAATCCATGAACACATATCTAGAGAGTTAGTGGAAGTTCTACGACGCTTGCCACCCTATCAGAGTTCTACTTCTGACGAGTCTGAGAGGTATGAGCGTCGTCGACGCAAGACTGATGACTCGGAACCATCCTCATCTCGTGGCTCGTAGTTTAGTTGTATTATGTTTAGGAATTTTTTTCCTGTTTTTAGTAGAATTTTATTTTTTATTATTTAGTTAATTAGTTCATTTTGAATTATGTAATTGTTGTCGAATATTTGGTTGTTAGTATAATTTTAAGTTTAATTAAATTTTTGTCCAAGCATACTGTTGTTTTTCATGAATCCCACTTTTCCGATTTGTTTAGGGGTGGGATTAATTGTTCAGCATTGTTTTTATTCTATCCACCGTTTTGGAAGTTATTGTTGAAAAATTGTGAGAATATGATTATGAGAGAATGTTGCCAATTTGGTGTGGCTAGGATCATATACTGTTGTAGTGGTGAAATTTCAATGAGTGGAATTAGGAAGTTGCTATTTTAATTTCAAGCCAAAAAGCTATTGGTTTATTTTTGGAATATGCACCTGGTCTGTTTCTGTTTTGGTTTTAGAAATATTATGTTTCCGTCAATTGCCTTAACAATTTGGGAAACTTGTAGAATTAGATTAAGAAACTAAAACCTCTATAAATCCTTGATTCACTCAACACTAAAACCACAACTCTCACTTTGCATCTCCTACCTTGAACCTCTCAAAAAAAAATTCCTTTTGTTTTTCACTTCAGAGCACTCAAGATACATGGAGCGTGCCTCGCCCTCTAGTCTGCTTACTCTCGAGCGTGCCCCGCCCTCAAGTACCTGGAAGTCGACCAAGACAGGAGCGCGACCTGCGCCCTTCCATAGCCATTCAAGAGCGCGACCCGCGCCTTGGCCTTTGCAGTTAGTTTCACTTCTGATTTTTTGTGGATTTTTCCGAGGTTGTTTCCAGCAGTCTTAGAGTGTATTTGTTGATATGAACTCTCCTACACTCATACCGGAGCAGTCTTTTTAAGATTTGTTCTGAAGCAACAACTATGGAGGATGGTTCCATGATAGAATCGTGCAGTTAAGATGGCAGCATCTACTGGTAAGTCCTGATGACTCGTATTCACCTCAACTTACTGAATATTTCTATAATAATTCAAAGTTCTTTTGTCAACCAGATGGAGAACAAGTGTTCTCTGTCGTAGTTAATGATACGACAATGGACTTTAGCAAGTTTTTGGTTGCTTTTGTTGTGGGAATGCCTATGCCTGTTCCTACGAACTCATGGGGATATCTGACTAATAATGCATACCTTTATAACTATGAGTACTTTCATGAGACTTATGGGGGAAGGGTTTTTCGTGTAATGGACCGAGGGCAGTATAACATAGCCCTTGGTAGCCTGTCCCTGAACGTAGGCCTTACCATGTTCTTCATTATGATGAATATTTTAGGGGATTGGCAATTTACTTCTGCGAATAATACCGCTGGTGACGTTTTACTTGCTTTAGCCGAGGGACGTTTCCTATATGACATTCCCAAGGTTTTAGTGGCTAGTCTAGCTAGAGGCCATATTATGAGGCATAAATACCTTCTTATGCCTGTTTTGGTTTGTCATATCATGTGCTGTTTTTTCTCTGATTTTTGAGCCCGCTACACGGATTGGGTTGGTGTTGAAATTATGACCAATTGCGTTGTTCGTTCGTTTCGTGTTATGACTTGGCCGAGATGGAGGGTACAACCTCAATGGGTTGCTCCTTACACCCGATCAGACCGAGTAACACTTAATAGGTTAGCACGGGTTGATGATACATGGAGAAATACTTGGCAAGTTATCATGGCGTTGCAGGACACAAAAGAACCTCGCTTCTATGTAGAAAAGGATGATGACGCCTAAATACTGGATATGAGGTAAGTTTTTATTTTTGTTCGTGTCTGCTTATGTCCCAAGCAATTTGATCTTTGTTTTCCCCACAATGGGTGGAACTCATATAGAGTTGCATCTATTTTTATTTACCTATATTAGTATGTTTTAACTTTGTGTTGCAGATGTTCCAAAATTTCACTCGTTTCCATGGTATTTTTCCTACCCTTCGTATTTCTATACTTTGAGGACAAAACATGCTTTTGTTTGGGGGTGGCATAGAAACACGCGTAATGTAAAGCACCTATTAGGATATAGATATGTACAATATGCACTTGTTTTCTAGTAAAAAAATTCAAAAATTCAAAAATATAAATAAAAAGTTTATGCTATGCACTTAGGAATATTGGTGTTGTTCTTTCTCTATGTTCTTAATAATCTAGAAGTTTCACGTTAGCTTTTGCATTATAATAGTTTTTAGAAACTTAGGTTAATATGTAGGTAATAATCTTTGCATCTTTCTATAAATATATTGCATGAGCATCTATGTTTGTATTGGTAGTAAGTTTCTGAAATCTAGGCTAGTATGCTTATTATACAAATCCTGTGAGAATATAGCCTAAAGCTTTATATGAGTAAAATATTTTTGAAATGACACAAGAGAGAAGTATATTCCGAATAGAGAAATCACACGTCCACTTGCTTGATCACTAAACCATATCCTAAGCGAGAATTTAGGCCATCTTTGGATCGATATAGCCAGAAATTCAAACCTATATGAAATTATTTCCGCTAGTCTCCCCTCTGAGCCTTTTTTTTAGCCTTTCATAAACCGCAAATCCTTTACCCTTTTACAAAACAAAATAAAAATAAAAATCAGCCTACCTATTTTTGAATGAGTCTGAGAATAGAGATCAAATGAAGAATAGAAAAGAGAAAGACATGCGAAACCAAGAATTTGTTAGTTGCTTTAAATAAGAAAGGGAAGTTTCCATCCAAAGAAAAGAAAATAATAAATAAATAAATAAAATAAAAGTTAGAACTCCAAAAATAGAATCAAAGGAGTCAAAAGCCAAAAGAAAAAGAAAAAAAAAATGGCTAAGGATGGAAACAAAATGTAGAAACAAAGTAAAGAACAAAGTTTTCTCTAGTTACATAATATGAAGACTCTATTATCTCAGATTGGTTCTTTCTGAATATCCATTTTCTTCATTCTTAAACCATCACCTAATCCCCGCAACACCTAATAAAGACCTCTAGCTCAATTAGGAATAGGTTAGTGTGATAGTAAGCGGCAGATGTGTTTGATTAACTTTGACTTCCTCGTGTGTCATTGAGATTGTAAGGTAAAGTGTGCCAACTACACACTAGAGTGAGCGAAACTTGAGTGGAAAAATCAGAGTGGTTTTTGTCTTGACTTTTATGTGAGGACCTACTTAAGGACGCTATTCGAAAGTTTCAGAAATTGGCCTGTTAGTGCATTATATAGTATAGTTCATTATATATATGTTTATTCATAGATGATTGATTATTATGCATATATTAGCTTAGGTTTCGACTTGATTATTCTATATTCATTGCTAGTGAGATGTATAGATATCTGAGAATAAATAATGAAACAGTAGTTATATTTCTTAGTCATTATAATATAGATGAAGTTTGTGAGTACCTTCACTGGAAAACTCTCATGAGGCTATAACTCGTCCACTAGGGAATTTCTAGTGGTTTAAGGTCTTGTTGCATATGGTCAATGCAATTGCACTCGGCGAAACGAGATTAGTTAGAACTCCATTTTTGGTCACTTATTCTAATTTCTCATATTTGCTTGAGGACAAGCAAAATGCTGTTTGGGGGTGGTTTGATAAGAGACTAAAATTGTAGTTTTAACCCTTTAACAATATTACTTTTAGACCAATTATGTGATTAATAAGTAAGAGTTAGTATTGTTATCGTGTTTTTGTGTATTTCATGCATTGGAGTCGAATATGTGAAGAAATGTGTCCCTTTTGCAAGATAAAGGAGCATATGTTGGTTGCTAAGAAGTTCTATGATTAAAGGCCAAGATTCAAGGAGAAAAAGCCTTTTAATGCCCGATCAAAGCTGAGAAGTGAAAGTTAACACGTGTAGAAATAACGCACAAAAGTCAACAGAACTTCCGCAGGCCATAACTTTGGACTCAGTCCTCGGAATTGGGCATATCATATGTCAAAACAACCGACTCGGAACGGGCTTTCTAATGATCTAGACTTTGATCCAATCGGAGGAATAGAAGTGGACGAAAAGACTATTGGAGCCATTTCCAACAGAAAACCCCTTTGTGGACTGAAGTAACGAGGTTTTGAGCTCGATTTTATGGCCCAAAACATAGCTCCAAATCCCATGCATAATTTTGTAGACCTAGCCCTATTCTATATAAAGAGGACTAAGGCATAACTCCAATAGATAGTTAGTTATTCATAAAATTTAGTTTTAAGTTAGTTTTAATTCAGTTTTAATACAATTTGAATTCTTAGACTCTTTCAATTAGATTAATAAAAGTCATTATTATTCTTTCAATAATGTCTTGTTCTTATTCTATGAATGATAGTTTGATTAATCAAAGTTAAACCTCCATTAGAAGGGTTTGAGGAAGCTTTGATGAAGATTTGATTGTGTTAGTGTAGATATAGTTGTGATAATCTATTCCACTCTATAAAGTGATTAGTTCACCATGGGAATGGATTTGATTGCTTCATATGCTAATTATTAGTTGATAGAGATTGCCATGAATAATTAGGGATTAGAAATAGCCAACCTTTATGTGAAAACGTAAAGATTAGGATTACAACAAATTCTATGCTAGTTTATTAAGTCGAATCAAGGTGGAATCAAATTCTCCTAATTCCTTCCCATATTCACATCGTAGTATTAAATTGCCGTAGTTTAAATCATAACATCTAAATTAGTTAAATCACCGTCTTAGCATAATTTCATTTGATTACTCTCATCGATTTTGTTAGAATTACATAAACTGGGAAACATTACATCTAAACGAGCTAAGAGTGGAACGAATTCTCTACTCCACATATTGAACAATAACGAGAGTAGACCTTTGATCAATAGAGTAAATTTCAGTTAATTTTACTTATTCTTGAGTTTAATTAGTTAAGTCCAGGTAAAACTATTGTTTTTATTTATATCACTTATCTTGCCAGCTCGTCACGTCCGTTCGATCACAACTAATCCAATGGCCAGATCACGCACCCAAACAACTAAAGAATAGAATGGGGGCAAACTGGTCATTTAACTTCCTTTATCAATTAACCCAAAAAAACGCACAACCCTATCCCTTTTTCTCTTTTCTTGCTCTCTCTCTCCTCACCAACAGTGAAGATGATGAAGTGACTTCCACCCCATTGAAGCTCAACAACAAAAATGAAATCCACCACCTCTACAGAGAGACCCACCACCACGTTTGATTAACTCAAAAGATGTAAGGTTTTTTGTTTTTTGTTTTTTTTTTGTTTTTTTTCTTCTATTAACTCTCTTTCCTTTTATTATGTAGTGTTTGAGATTATTGTTGAGTTCTAAATTGGATAAATTGATGTTTTTGCTATGATAAACAGTGGATTTCGATATAATTTAATTTGATAATTTAATTTTCCGATGCTATTTGACAAGATAATAAAAGTAGATGTTAAAATAGGTTGTTTAAACATACTAATTCATTCTAATCAATAATAATAATACTCTCTAAACATGTTGGTAAGAGGAGAGTAATCGTTTTCTCCACTCTTGCTTGCACGTACTTGTAATGAATCTAGGCTAATCAAACTATTAACTAATGAGAGAGTAATAAGTGATATGAAAACAATAGATATAATGATGATAAAAGGTGTAGGGGATTTTCTGAGTATCCCTTGATCTTCCTCTGTGCCTTGTGGTTCAGGAGCTCTGTTCTTGAAAGAGAAGGAATGAGATGATATAGAGTTCAGGGTCTAGACGGGTGTTTGGAGATTCAGGCAGGATGCCATCATCTGAACAAGGGGTTGTTGAGTCATACCCAGTGTAGGTCATTGGGAAATCTCCTAGGAATTCTACTAGTGTCTGACCCTTTTCTGAGATTCGTGGACGTAGATAATATCATACTCTGACAGTTGCACCATTTAGCTAACCTTCTTGACTTGTTCGGCCTTTCCAGAACTGATCGTAACTGGTACTCTATGATTACTCTGATAGTGTGGGACTGGAAGTATGGTCGTAATTTCTTTGCTGCAAAAACAAGGGCTAAAGCTACTCTTTCAAGTTTAGGGTGCCTTGTTTCTGCTCGAAGGAGCGTTAGGCTCAAGAAATAGATAGGTTTTTCAACATTCTTTTCGTTCACACGTATCAATACAGAACTGATACCGTAGTAAGATGAACAGAGATAAAAACCCAAAACTTCTCCCTCAACTAGTTTGGAAAGGATTGGTGGTATCCCCAGGTACATTTTGAGTTGATCGAATGCTTTTTGGCATTCTTCCGTCCATGCAAATGAGGTATTCTTTCACAGTAACTGAAACAGAGGTTTTCACTTATTTGAACTCTTGGAGATGAACCCGTTCAAAGTTGCTAACCTGCTTGTAACTTTTTGAACCTCTTTCAAGTTTTTAGGTGAAGGCCTTTTTATGAGTACCCGGATCTAATCTGGGTTTGCCTCGATTCCTCTCTTAGTAACCAGATACCCTAAAAACTTCCCTGATGAGACAACGAAAGCGCATTCCGCAGGGTTGAGTTTCATGCGATACTTTCGCAGAATATCAAATGCATGTTTTAGGTGGGAGAGATGATCTCCCCGTCTCAGGCTTTTGATCAAGAGATCGTTTACATACACCTCCACAATGTTGCCTATCAATCTTTCAAACAGTTTGTTTACCAAACGTTGGTACGTTACACCCTTATTTTTTAGTTCGAACGGCATGAACTGATAACAATACAGGCCATCCTCAGTTACGAAACTAGCATGCTTGTGGTCTTCCTCATGCAATAGGATCTGGTTGTAGTAAGATGACTGATAAAAGTTAAAATGAATAGTTTACCTACGAAATGAACGATAAAACTCAAAACGTAAGTAAACTAAAACTATTTTACGTGTCTATATTTATCAAAGATTCTACTCTCAATACTATGAGATATAGTGGAGTAGAATGATTCGTTCCACTCCTAGTCCTTCCGCATGCTGTGTTCTCTACGTATAAGTGCTCTTAACTCTAAAGTCTAATGAGAGATTTACGAAGTGGCAACTTGACTACGATGCAACTACCCACAAGATGCAACTAGTCGACTATCAGAACAACTATGAGAATGCTACGTTGATTCTATGATAAGGGGTTAGAGGGGATTGATTCCACCTTAACTTCGACTTAATCCTACTAATCCACGAATCGTCAGTAATCGAATTGAATCGCTTGTGAGAATAATATGGTTACTCCTAATCCCTAATTACATATGGCATTTCTACCAATTCATAACTAGTATGTGAACGATTAAACCCATTCTCATGGTGAACTAATCATTTCTAGAGTGGAAAGGAATTTACGCCGACTCTATGATAATCGGAATCAAGCTTTCATCAAGGATTCTCAACCTCCTCAATGGAGGTTTAGCCGAGAATCATCACGCTATCATTTCCAATGGAATTCAAACAAGACATGATATAAAGATTGAAACTTTGCTTGTTTAAACCTAATTCAAAACTACTAATGTAATAATTGAATTAAACTAATAATGGCAATTACTTGAATCTACGAATTGAAACTAAACAATTAATGGAAATGAACCTAACTTATGGAGAACACTATTTTATTAATCTAATGAATAATAAAACAATGATTCAAATAGTAAATTAATAATCTAACTAATCTAAGTCTAGCTATCTACGTAATAAGGGAAATTAGATCTAAACAATTGTAAATGACAAGAATCGAAATTGACAAATAGCTATTTTATTTATCAAACTAATTAAGAATAATGATTCTAAGAGTTTAATCTAAAACAAGAATTGAATATAAACTAAACTTAATTTAATTAAATAAAAACTAGATCTATAATTATCTATAGTTTTAGGTCTAACTAGCTACCATTAACTATCTACCATTAACAAAGAGCTAAGCTTTGGTTTTTATATGTTCAGATTCAAAAATCGTGCATGGGCTTGGAGCCATGTTTTGGGCCAGAGAATCAGGCCCAAAACCCAATTCTTTCAGTCCAAAAAGGCCTCTTCAGCTGCAGTTGGCTTCAATAGAATTTTCATCCACTTTTGCTTCTCTGATTGGATCAAGACTTATACCATTGGACAGCTCTTTCCGAGCCGGTTGTTTTGACATAAGGTAGGCCCCATTCCGAGATCTGAGTCCAAAGATACGGCCTTCGGAAGTTCTGCTGACTTGTGTGCTGTTTCTGCCCGTGTCGACTTTTCAGCTTTTGACCGGGCTTTAGAAAGGCTTTATCTTCTTGAATCTTGGCCTTTAATCACAGAACTCCTTAGTAACCGACCTTTGCTCCTTTATCTCGCTAAAGTGGCACATTTCTGCACATAATGGACTTTGAAGCCTGGAATGCATAAAAACACGTGATCAGTGTTAACTCTTAATTATTACTCACATAATTGGTATAATAGTATGACTGTTACAGGGTTAAAACTACAGTTTTGGGCTCTTATCAAACCACCCCCAAACAGCATTTTGCTTGTCCTCAAGCAAAGATGAGAAATTAGAATAAGTGACAAAAAAATGGAGTTCTAACTACTCTCGTTTCGTTGAGTGCGATTGCATTGACCATATGCAACAAGGCCTTAAATCACTAGGAATTCCCTAGTGGACGAGTTATAGCCTCGTGAGAGTTTCCAGTGAAGGTACTCACAAACTTCATCTATACTACAATGACTAAGAAATAAAACTATTGTTTCCTTATTCATGCTCTAAATCAACTACCTATACATCTCACTAGCAAATGAATAAGAATAACCAAGTAAAAAACCTAAGCTAATATATGCATAATAATCAATCATCTATGATACAAATATAAATACTATGAGTAATACTATGAAATGCCTAGCGAGGTTAAGTTTTACTAAACTTCGGGATAAGCGTCCCTTAAGTAGGTTCTCACAATAATAGTCAAGATCTGACACTCTAATTTTTCCACTCAAGTTCAAATTTCACTCCGATTAATGCGGTGGGCACACTTTACCTTACAATCTCAATGACAACAAGGAAGCCGGAGTCGATCAAGCACATCTGCCACTTACTATCATACTAACCTATTCTTAATTGAGCTAGAGGTCTTTATTAGGTGTTGCGGGGATTAGGAGATAGTTTAAGAAGGAAAGAAATGGATATTCAAAAAGGACAAGTCTGAGATAATAGAGTCTTCATATTATGTAACTTAGAGAAAACTTTGTTATTTTCTTTTTCTTCTATACTTTGTTTCCATCCTTAGCCATATTTTTTTTATTTTTCTTTTCTTTGGCTTTTGACTCCCTTTTATTCTATTTTTTGAGTTTTTATTTTATTTCTATTTCTATTTTTCTTTTCTTTGGATGGAAACTTCTTTTCTTTATTTTCTGAAGCAATTAACTAACTTTTGTTTAAACAAGTTTTTCTTCTTCTTTCTTCCTCATTCTATTTTCAGACTTATCTAAATTTGGTAGGTTGATTTTTTTTTTTTAATTTTGTTTTGTTTTGTAACAGGGTAAAGGATTTGTGGTTTATGAAAGGCTAAAGAAAGGCTCAGAGGGGCGACAAGCAGAAAATAATTCATAGGTTTGAATTTCTGGCTATATCGATCCAAAGAGGGCATAAATTCTCGATTAGGATATGGCATAGTGATCAAGCAAGTGGACGTGTGATTTCTCTATCCGGATTTTACTTTTTCCTTGTGTCATTTCTCAAATGTTTCGCTCATATAAGGCTTTAGGCTATATTCTCATAGGATTTGTAGAATAAGTACTCTAGCCTAGATTTCAGAAACTTACTGCTAACAATCATCGATACTCATGTAATATATTTATAGATAGATGCAAAGATTATTACCTATATATTAACCTAAGTTTCTAAAAATTATTCTAATACAAAATCTACGTGAGACTTCTAGATTATTAAGAGCATAGAGAAGGAAAACAATACCAATATTCCTAAGTGTATAGCATGAACTTATTTATTTATATTTTTGAATTTTTGAAATTTTAACTAAAAAAAAATGCATATTATCTCTATCTATATCCTAACAGATGCCTTAATTACACGTTTCTATGCCCCCAAACAAGAAACATGCTTTGTCCTCAAAGCATTTTAAATAAAGAGGGTAGGAAAAATAACATTGAATCGCGTGAAATTTAGGAACATCTGCAAAACAAGGTTAGAACGTACTAATATAGGAAATAAAAACTGACTCAACTCTATACGAGTTCTACCCATTATGGGGTTAACAAGAATGAAATTGCTTGGGACATAAGCAGACACTAACTAGAATTAAAACTTACCTTATCTCCCGCTTTACTCATTATCTTCCTCATCCTCTTCTTCTATAAAGAAGTGAGGTTCCTTCGCGTCCTGCCATGCCATGATAATTTGCCAGGCTTCCCGCCATTTATCATCTATTATTGCTAACCTATTAAGAGCCACTTGATGCGGCCGGGGTGTAGGGTGCAACCTGATGAGGTTGTATCCTCCACCCTTGCCAAGTCATTACGGAAAAGATCGAATAATACTATTGGTGGGTCGCGATTAAAGGTCGACCGTAATCCAATCCGTGAAACGTGTACAAAAATAGGAAAGAAACATAGCATAATCACGGAAATTAGAACAGGCATAAGAAGGTACTTATGCCTCGGGCTATGGGATCGAGCCAAACTAGACATCAAGGTTCGGGAAGGTCATGACACATACGTCCCGTGGCTAAAGCAAAGCAAGGAAGACCACCGCAAAGTGGCATCATTCACGGAAAAAAGCCATTCCCCTAAAATGTTTAACATGATCCAAAACATAACAGTTCCTATGTTCATGGACCCGGGGCTACCAAAGCGGCGTTATATTCCCCTTGGTCCTCGATACGGAAAATGCCCGCACCATACGACTAATGCAAAAACTCGTAAGTGTAGACATACATATTATCTACCTAATAGCACCATGGGTCTTGTATTTCAGCGGGCATAGCAAGTCCAAGAACAAATGCTAGCAAGAACCTGGTAATTTCCATTGGTTCATTATCAATGTTGATGGAGAATACTTGTTCTCCATCTGGTCTCTCAAAGAAAATGCAGTTATCGTAAAAATAAGATGCTAGTGTTGGAGAATAAAGTGCATCAGGTCTTACCATAAGCGGTTCCCAGCCAACGTATGTGATCGCCTCGCGAAACCAAGCACCATAAGTAGTGCTTTGGAACAAATCTTCGAAAGACTGTTCCGGTATCAAGGTAGGAGATGTCATCTCAAAATTACGCTATGGAATAGCTGCGAATGATCCGGAAACTACCCCGCTGAAAACCGGAATTTTTCTGGTCCACGGAAGTCGAGTCGCGAGTCGCTCTGAAGATTTTGAAATTCAGTGTTTGAGCACGGTCGCTCACCTTAGCGAGAGTGCGCTCGACAAAAATTCTGAAAAAATTGCGCGCTGTCGCGTCGCCTCCTCTGAAGCCTTGCGCTCGAGGTGTCTTGAAGATCGGAAATTGAGACGAAATGTGGGAATCGTGGGAGTGAAAGGTGAGTGATGAAGGTTAGGTGTAGTGTGAGTTGTGAGTGTAGAATGAATGAAGTTTATATAGGTTTAAAGTTGTTAAAAGCGGATCGGAAGTTGCCAAAAGTTTTTCACGGTAGTTTTAAAAAATCCTAAACTTTCCAAACCCGAAAACGGAAACAACTCATTTCCTTGATTCTTAAAACAAACCTAGTATCTTTTAGGTTGAATTTAGGATAGAATCTACCTATTTAATCGAGATTTCATATACTTATTCATAGATTTGCCTAAACGGCCATATTTTCACCTTGACTCCGCAATAAATTCTAAGACAAGGGTCATATAAAAATCATGCTGGAATAGATAACACCACCCCCAAACAATTTGGGAATGTGAGATCAATATTAAACAACCACGCACAATGAAAATAACCTCATTATATTAAAATTTTCATTAGAAGTACATTTCACTACAAAATTCAAATTAGGGAATTAAACTTACATTAAAATAAATAACAATAATGAAACTACAAATAAACATCAAACGATACTATCCCTAACTACTTCGGTACTGGTAGCGGAGGGCACACGGTCAGGAGATAGCTCCTGAGCTCCCGATGGGCCAGCACCATTCGTCTTTCGGCGACGACGCTCGTGCCTCGATGGTGTGTCCTCAGAAGGAGAATCCCCGTGAGGTGGGAATCGTGCAAGCATGTCGGCCCGAATCAAGGCAGCTTCTAGCTCGCCCTCATCTTTCCCACCGCCGTCCTCCCCATTGGGATCGGATCTCGAAGTTGTGATGGATAGTAGCCTGTCGAGTCCGGAGGTCTTTGCAGATAGTGTTGAGTGAACGCATGCCACGATGAATTACAGCCATGCGTTCTGCATCTGACCAACACCTCTCCAGGGCATCCGCATTAAAACAAGTCAAGTCCTCCTCATCCTCCGAGGCATTCTCATTTCCCCCCATCCTCCTCGGCATTCTCATTTCCACCATACTCCTCGTCCTCTATCCTATATATCCTCAGGCAACCTCCAAACTCGTTGGACACACTCCTTATAGATGCGAGGATTTCGGTGTTGGGTGATGTAAGACCTATCAGACGCCTGAGCTGCTTTCAACTTCAGCATGATCTTGGTTATCAACACAGGGAGAGGTGCAACAGACTTCCCTACTCCCCTAATCATGTTAAGCAAAAACTCCAAGATCTGAAACTTCGTGCTTCGCTCTCCCCGAGTATCCATAAAATGTGGAGGCAGTTCAGACCAATGTCGCTGACCTTCTCCTTCCCCAGGACGTTCCGACCAATCCACTGAGCTGCAGCCAGCTGGTTGGTTCTTAGGGATACCTGGCGAACACAATGCAATCTCGCATTGTAGTTCCCTTCAGTAACTGTCACGTTCATCAATGGCTCTACCCCATTGTATTGGGACTCTTGTAACGTGACATCCAGATGGATTCTAGGCGGAATGCCTAGAATCTCAGCCAACAACCCAGTAGTTACTTCCTTCCTCCTCTTCGCCACCATAACAAAAATTCTAGTCCCCTCCACCTCCTTCGTGTTGTAAAACCGTCGGACTAAGTCTTCGTGGTAAAAGGCTTCAGTCGAGTACCACAAGCTATGCCAGTCTCTACTGATCATTTCGTCACCGTAAAACGGCGCGAAGTGGTCGCTAGTAAATGCTTGCTCCGGCAAGATTCGACGTTGTTGAGCCATTTTAGAGTTTGGAATGTAGTGGGGGTTTAAAAGGGATGTAGTGTTGGAATTTGAGTCGACCGACTGAACCAAACAGTGGTGGTGGCGCGACAACATAATTTTTTTTTTTTTTTTTTTTAAATTTTCATGTGTTTTTTTTTGGTGGTGGTTTGGTTTTAAAGGAGATTTGAATTGGATTTTTGATGGTTGGCGTGGGTTAATTTGGTTTCTTGTTTAATTTTTGGATTTAGGTTTTTAAGTTTTGGTTTTGTTTGATAATGGCGGTTTGAGAAGATGGACGCCACTATTGGGCAAAAAAGGTAAAGCGGTTGGGCCCAAGCCCAATTCAAAATTTTGAATTTTTCGATTTTTCACGAAACTTCAAATCAAAATTGCCGCTTCGTTACCGGTCCGATTTTTGTGAATGAGATATGGAAATGATCAGGAGAGAATTTCCAATCTAATGATCCATAAAACACTCTATTCCAACCTTGGATGACATATAAGATAGTGGAAAATGCCTCGAAGTGTGTGCATGACGTACGTTATGCGAACGACTGAACTCTAAATTCATGGATTATGTCAACCCGAATCGTAATACAATTCAACGGCCTAAGCAATTCTAATGGGACATAAAACATTCTAGGACGGAAACACGAACACCCCACCCCCAAACAAATTTTTTTTTTTACAACAAAGCTTAGAAAATTTGTTTTTTAGCAGTGGGTCTTTTAAAGTCAGATTCCCGAGACTTCCAGATTACTATGTTTATTCTTTAATATATATATTTTACTTTTTAAAAAAAGAAAAATAATAACAAGAAAGACATAAGTCACCCCATAGAGAAACATGACTCAAAAATCCGAGAAAACATGCAAGAGTGGAAAACGTGAATTATGTTAAACGTGGACTTAGGATCCGGTACTTATAGCCACACACTCCGTAGGGAGGGCCCGGTTACCTTAATGGTGCACTCACCAATATATGGAAATGAAAGGAAATGCACCAAACACAAAAGTTGAGTCGTTTATAGTCAGATACTCGAGACTTTATCTAAACATATGTATGAACATGCAGTTTATCATATATCAACTACCGAAATAGTTGTGGATCATTCCATAAATAAATATCACAGAAAACATATCCAAACACAATCAAGCACCAAGATTTCCTATGACGCAACCTAGTGAAATGAAAGCGAAGTTGGATAACCCTATTACGTAACCTAGCATGCACCTTCTTTTTCATTTTTGAACGAGAGGGTGTTCTAGTAAATAAGTGTGGAAAGGTGAATGGTTGTGGAGAATATGGTGGATATGGATAAGTTGTAGAAGGAAAGCATGGAAAAAATGAAGATGTGGGTTTAGCACAAAACTCATTCATAGTGTAAGTAGGGGACTTTGCCTCTAGTCCGAAAATGAAGGTGTCAAATGGTTTGTCTTTCCTCAAGTATTTGTTTATTAGGTGGATTTAAAAATTATGAAGCACGAAGAAACAAAAGGATCGAGTGCAAACTCGAGATTCCTTTGAAAGGGTGGAAGGAGGGGAGTCGAGGTGGATGTTGTACAAAGTAGTTCTCGATAGGGTGAATCATCACCTCCTCTAAGAAACTCATCGAATTCCTTATCTAGATTGGTCATATCCACGTTACTATGATAGTCCTCTACATCTTTGAGAAAGTCATCTATCTCATCCTCATCCGTAATATGTGTATCAACTAGTGTAGGGATGAAAATGTTGGAGTCTGAACTTCCAAAGGAAAAAAATTTGGGCATATGATTATCAGGGAACGTGTTGTTGAAATAATCTCGAGCAAAGCTCTCGATCATGCTAACCTCTCCATCCATAGGCGAATCGGGTAACTGTGTCTTTATTTTAAAAACCTTGACTTCAACAGCAAGATGGCCAAAAGACATGGACATTAAACTATCGCGGCAATTAATGAGTGCATTGGCAGTTGCCGAAAAGGGCCTAAAGATGATCGGACGAGTCGTTAAGTGACTTCTCAGATCGAGGATGACAAAATCAGCCGGATAGTAGAAATCCTGAATTTTTACCAGAATATTTTCGACCACACCTTTAAGATACTTAATAGACCGATCAGCTAATTGCAATGTCATTTTAGTGGGTTGCATTTCGTCTAGGCCTATTTGTCTATACAAATAAAACAGGAGTAAGTTAACACTAGCCCCCAGGTCTAATAACGCGGTCGTCGTATAGGAATCTCCTAAGGTGCATTGTACAGTAGGATGACTAGGGTCCTTGTACTTAACAATTCCATTATGTTCAGATAGAGTTGGGAATTGTTCTGTTAAAAAGGCGTCTTTTGGTATATTTGTCTTACGCCTAGTAGTACACAACTCCTTAAGAAACTTAGCATGGTGTGGTAGCTTTTTAATAGCTTCGAGGAAGGGAAGGTTTATAGTTAGATTCTTGAAAACGTCCCTAATCTCCTCATAATTAGTATCCCTAGTTAACACGGCTAATTTTTGTGGAAACAGTGGTTTCTGTCTATATTTAGCAATGGTATCACCTGGATGTTTAACCGTGGCTTTCTGTTTCTTAGGTTGTGTTGTAACTGGTACCTCTATAGTGGTAGGCTCTTCAGTTTCTTTTTCGGTATCTAGTAAAATAGCAGGTGTAGGGGCTATTGGTGGGGTAACTATAGGCATGGTTACTTTGTTATCAACCACTCTACCAGAACGGAGAGTGGTGATGGCCTTTAGCTCACTTACATTTTCATATTCATTACTAGTATTATTGGTTACCTCAAAGGCTGTGTTTGTTGTTTTAGGATTAGGTATTTCGTGACCTGGAAACACACCATTGGGTTGGGATTTATCTTGGGCCAACTGTTGGCTTAAATTATTAATGGATTGTAGAAGCTGTTGGTTAGATTGAGCCATGGTTTGGAAAAGTTTTTGGCTCACTTGTATGAAGGTGTCAAGACGATCCGGTTGTGTGGGTGTAGTAGTCATGGGTGGTGTGACTGAAACTATTTCGCGTGAATTATTTATGGGTGGATTTTGATAATTATTATTTACCGGAACGATACCTTTATTAGCATTATAATTATTATAACTACCTTGACCTTGTGCTTGACCTTGTCGAGGTTGCACTTGGTTGTTATAATTATTAAAATTACCCTAACCCTGTCCTTGTCGTGGTGGAGCTTGGTTAAACCGTCGCGTTGGCCTAACATATTGATTATTGTACCACGGAGGTGTGGCGTGTTGGTTATTTCTCCAACCCGAAGTTGGGATTTTGTCTCCAAGGGGCGTTAGGTTCACTATTAATGGAACAAGCCTGTTCATAGGCTATAGGACGATGGAAGTCGGGATGCTTTCGGGGCTCCAACAAAACTACATGGATTTGAATTTACATTCATGACGGGGATAGGCTTTTGTTGAACGTAAATGGCCTCTACCTTTTTAGTGAGTGATTCGATTAGAGTTTTAAGCTTCGGGATCGTGTTTAATTTCAAACATCCCGCCTTAATCAGATTTGATGAACTAGCGGAGCGGTGGATATCATCACTACCCCCGTTGTTATTTAAAACTTAGTTTGATCCTCTAAAAATTTATAAGCCTCCAAGGCTCCTTTGCTTAAGAAACTACCCCCATTCATTATGTCTAGAACTTCTTTATGGTGGTGTAGAAGTCCTTTGAAAAGGCACGAAACTAATGTGTCTTTAAGCTAAGTTATGATGTGGACACTCTATAAGGAGATCGGTGAAACGATTCCAAGCCTCGAAAATGATTCATGAGGATTTTGGTCGAAAAGAAATGAATCTTGGAAAGCATCTCATCCGTCTTTAGGGGTGGGTAAAATGTTCCATAAACAACAACAAGTTTAGCCCACGAGTCCACAAATTAGGCGTTTGGCGGTTAACCAAGCCTTATCCTTATCGGCTAAGGTGAAAGGGAATACCCTTAGTTTAATTTGTTCCGCCAACCGTAGGATGGTGGAATATTGTTAGGACTTGTTCAATCCTACGATGTAGCCGATAAGGTTTTTCATGGTCTAATCCATGAAAAACGGGTAACAAATTAAAAATATTTGGGGGGATTCAGAAATCCCCCACTGGGTCTGCTAGAACGATGCAAGATTTGGGGCAATCGCTCAAGGCTTTATAAAAGTCCGAGAGAGGAGTCTCTCCTTCGTCGGGCATTATGTCAGGTGGTGTGTGTGAAATAGTAGCTAGAGGTGTAGTGGGTGGTATACTAGATAGACTTGTTTGTTGACGTTGTTGTGTAATTACGTTCGGTGTTTTTGTTCGGCCATACCTTAATCTCATACACAAGGCTAAGACCAATTTTAGCTAAACGCATCAACACTCCAAACTATTCTGATATACTAGTATAAACCTCTAACAGGAGAAGCGAGGTGTGGAAGAAAGGAATACCTGATTGCGTCCTTACTTCACTTATGAATAGCGTCTTGTTTACGCGTGTTCAGTGTATATAACAAGTTAGAACACTGAAAAACTTGAAAAATCAAAATTCAATCAAAACCGTAGAAATCCGAAAACTCTAGCTTAGGGCGCTGGGCGCTCACATAGAAGCTGTCGCTCCGTGTAACTTGAAGTTACAAGTGTTTTTAGCGGTCGCTCCACACACGGGGAGGGTCGCTCGATGTTCTGATCTTTTTAGGGCGCGGTTAGAAGCGGTCGCTCTGTATATATTTTTGCGGAACTTTCCAACGCTGACTCGGAAAACCACAATATGAATCAAACAAGGGTGGGTGGGTTTAATGGGACTTTAAGAAAAGTACTTGTACTACAAAAACAATGCGAAAGTGAAACTAAGATGGCAGCGGCGCCATTTGATAAACATAAAAAGCGGTGCCACTTTAGCGAGATAAAGGAGCAAAGGTCGGTTACTAAGGAGTTCCGTGATTAAAGGCCAAGATTCAAGAAGACAAAGCCTTTCTAAAAGCCCGGTCAAAAGCTGAAAAGTCGACGGGCGTAAAAAGACACAAGTCAGCAGAACTTCCGAAGGCCGTATCTTTGGACTCAGACCTCGGAATGGGTCCTACCTTATGTCAAAACGACTGGCTCGGAAAGAGCTTTCCAATGGTTTAAGCCTAGATCCTATCAGAAGAGCAGAAGTGGACGAAAAGTCTGTTGAAGCCAACTGAAGCTGAAGAGGCCTTTTTGGACTGAAAGAATTGGGTTTTGGGCCTGATTCTCTGGCCCAAAACATGGCTCCAAGCCCATGTACGATTTTTGGATCTAAAAGTATAAAAACCAAAGCTTAACTCTTTGTTAATGGTAGCTAATTAGACCTAAAACTATATAGAATTCTAGATCTAGTTTTCAGTAGAGTAATTAAGTTTAAGTTCCATTTTCAATTCTTGTTTTAGATTAAGTCCTTGAATCATTATTCTTGATTGATTAGATAAATAAAATAGTTATTTTTATCAATTTCGATTTTTGGCATTTCAATTTATAGATCTAATTTTAATTCTTGTTGATTATCATTTCGTAGTTGAAGTAGATTGAAACATTGTTAGTTAAATTAGTTAAGTTAGAATTTTAATATGATGTGTAGTTATAATTCAATGGGAAATGATGGGTTGATGACTCAAGGCAAAAACCTCCATTAGAGGGGTTGATGAAGCTTTGATGAAAACTTAGTAGTATAGTGTAGAAGTATTGTAGAATCTATTCCACTCTAGAAGGTCGTGATTCGCCATGAGAATGGGTGGACGACCTCACATGCTAGTTAGTATTCGGTAGAAATGCCATGAACACTAGGGATTAGAACTCGAATTTCTTGCCGTAAGAACGTAAGAATAGAGATACAAGAATCTATGCTAGGTTATTAAGTTGGATTTGAGGTGGATTCAATTCCCCTCTAATCCTTTATCTAGATTCAAAAACAATCATATTTCCATAGCATTCGTAGTTAAATTCAACATAATCAATTTCATATTGTATCGTAGTAGAACACCCTTCGTAAAGCTCTCATTAGACTTAAACCCGATTAATTAGATTAGAAAACATTCCATGCTAGAGAACTAGGAGTGGAACGAATTTGTTACTCCACTCTATTTCGATAGAATTGAGAGTAGAAACTTTGATAAATATAGACAAGTAAATAAGTTTTAGTTTACTTACGTTTTGAGTTCCATTGTTCATTTCGTAGGTAAACTATCAATTTTATGTTTTATCGTTCATTTTTACGTTTTTTTCTTTTTCTTTTCTTTGGCTTTTGACTCCCTTTTATTCTATTTTTGGAGTTTTTATTTTATTTCTATTTTTATTTTTCTTTTCTTTGGATGGAAACTTATTTTCTTTATTTTCTGAAGCAATTAACTATCTTTTGTTTACACAAGTTTTTCTCTTCTTCTTTCTTCCTCATTCTATTTTCAGACTTATCTAAATTGGGTAAGTTGATTTTTTTTTTAATTTGTTTTGTTTTGTAACAGGGTAAAGGATTTGTGGTTTATGAAAGGCTAAAGAAAGGCTCAGAGGGGCGACTAGCGAAAAATAATTCATAGGTTTGAATTTCTGGCTATATCGATCCAAAGAGGGCCTAAATTCTCTCTTAGGATATGGCATAGTGATCAAGCAAGTGGACGTGTGATTTTTCTATCCGGATTTTACTTCTCCCTTATGTCATTTCTCAAATGTTTCGCTCATATAAGGCTTTTTAGGCTATATTCTCACAGGATTTGTAGAATAAGTACTCTAGCCTAGATTTCAGAAACTTACTACTAACAATCATCGATACTCATGTAATATATTTATAGATAGATGCAAATATTATTACCTATATATTAACCTAAGTTTCTAAAAATTATTCTAATGCAAAATCTATGTGAGACTTTTAGATTATTAAGAGCATAGAGAAGGAAAACAATACAAATATTCCTAAGTGTATAGCATGAACTTATTTATTTATATTTTTGAATTTTTGAAATTTTAACTAGAAAACAAATGCATATTATATCTATCTATATCCTAACAGATGCCTTAATTACACGTGTTTCTATTTTACGTGTCTATATTTATCAAAGATTCTACTCTCAATCCTATGAGATATAGTGGAGTAGAATGATTCGTTCCACTCCTAGTCCTTCCAAGATGTTGTTCTTTAATATAGTGCTCTTAACTCTAAAAGTCTAATGAGAGATTTACGAAGTGGCAACTTGACTGTGATGCAACTACCCACAAGATGCAACTAGTCGACTATCAGAACAACTATGGGAATGCTACGTTGATTCTATGATAAGGAGTTAGAGGGGGATTGATTCCACCTTAACTCGACTTAATCCTACTAACGACGAATCGTCGTAATCCGAATTGAACTGCTTCGCAGAACAATATGGTTACTACTAATCCCTAATTACACATGACATTTATACCAATTCATAACTAGTATGTGAACGATTAAACCCATTCTCATGGTGAACTAATCGTTTCTAGAGTGGAAAGGAATTTACGCCGACTCTACGATAATCGGAATCAAGCTTTCATCAAGGTTTCTCAACCCCCTCAATGGAGGTTTAGCCGAGAATCATCACGCTATCATTCCCAATGGAATTCAAACAAGACATGATATAAAGATTGAAACTTTGCTTGTTTAAACCCAATTCAAAACTACTAATGCAATAATTGAATTAAACTAATAATGACAATTACTTGAATCTACGAATTGAAACTAAACAATTAATGAAAATGAAACTAACTTATGGAGATCACTATTTTATTAATCTAATGAATAATAAAACATTGATTCAAATACTAAATTAATAATCTAACTAATCTAAGTCTAGCTATCTACGTAATAAGGGAAATTAGATCTAAACAATTGTAAATGACAAGAATCGAAATTGACAAATAGCTATTTTATTTATCAAACTAATTAAGAATAATGATTCTAAGAGTTTAATCTAAAACAAGAATTGAATATAAACTAAACTTAATTTAATTAAATAAAAACTATATCTATAATTATCTATTGTTTTAGGTCTAACTAGCTACCATTAACTATCTACCATTAACAAAGAGCTAAGCTTTTGTTTTTATATGTTCAGATCCAAAAATAGTGCATGGGCTTGGAGCCATGTTTTGGGCAAGAGAATCAGGCCCAAAACCCAATACTTTCAGTCCAAAAAGGACTATTCAGCTGCAGTTGCTTCAACAGACTTTTCGTCCACTTCTGCTTCTTTGATTGGATCAAGACTTATACCATTGGACAGCTCTTTCCGAGCCGGTCGTTTTGACATAAGGTAGGCCCCCTTCCGAGGTCTGAGTCCAAAGATACGGCCTTCGGAAGTTCTCGACTTGTTTCTTTGTTTTTTCGCCCACAGCGTCGACTTTTCAGCTTTTGATCGGGCATTAGAAAGGCTTTATCTTTTTGAATCTTGTCGTTTAATCACGGAACTCCTTAGTAACCGACCTTTGCTCCTTTATCTTGCTAAAGTGGCACATTTCTGCACATAATGGACTTTGAAGCCTGAAATACATAAAAACACGTAATCAGTGTTAACTCTTAATTATTACTCACATAATTGGTCTAATAGTATGACTGTTACAGGGTTAAAACTACAGTTTTGGGCTCTTATCAAACCACCCCCAAACAGCATTTTGCTTGTCCTCAAGCAAAGATGAGAAATTAGAATAAGTGACCAAAAAATGGAGTTCTAACTACTCTCGTTTCGCTGAGTGCGATTGCATTGACCATATGCAACAAGGCCTTAAACCACTAGGAATTCCCTAGTGGCCCTAGTGGACGAGTTATAACCTCGTGAGAGTTTCCAGTGAAGGTACTCACAAACTTCATCTATACTACAACGACTAAGAAATAAAACTATTGTTTCCTTATTCATGCTCTAAATCAACTACCTATACATCTCACTAGCAAATGAATAAGAATAACCAAGTCAAAAACCTAAGCTAATATATGCATAATAATCAATCATCTATGATACAAATATAAATACTATGAGTAATACTATGAAATGCCTAGCAGGTTCGTTTCTGAAACTCGGGATAGCGTCCTTAAGTAGGTTCTCACAATAATAGTCAAGATACAACACTCTAATTTTTCCACTCAAGTTCCGGCTACTCCAAAGCAGTGCGGTGGGCACACTTTACCTTACAATCTCAATGACAACAAGGAAGCCGGAGTCGATCAAACACATCTGCCACTTACTATCATACTAACATATTCCTAATTGAGCTAGAGGTCTTTATTAGGTGTTGGGGGATTAGGAGATGGTTTAAGAAGGAAAAAGAAATGAATATTCAAAAGGACAAGTCCTGAGATAATAGAGTCTTCATATTATGTAACTTAGAGAAAACCTTGTTATTTTCTTTTTCTTCTATACTTTGTTTCCATCTTTAGCTATATTTTTTTTTTCTTTTTCTTTTCTTTGGCTTTTGACTCCCTTTTATTCTATTTTTGGAGTTTTTATTTTATTTCTATTTTTATTTTTCTTTTCTTTGGATGGAAACTTCTTTTCTTTATTTTCTGTAGCAATTAACTAACTTTTGTTTACACAAGTTTTTCTCTTCTTCTTTCTTCCTCATTCTATTTTCGGACTTATCTAAATTGGGTAGGTTGAATTTTTTATTTTGTTTTGTTTTGTAACAGGGTAAAGGATTTGTGATTTATGAAAGGCTAAAGAAAAGCTCAGAGGGGCGACTAGCGGAAAATAATTCATAGGTTTAAATTTTTGGCTATATCGATCCAAAGAGGGCCTAAATTCTCGCTTAGGATATGTCATAGTGATCAAGCAAGTGGACGTGTGATTTCTCTATCCGGATTTTACTTCTCCCTTGTGTCATTTCTCAAATGTTTCGCTCATATAAGGCTTTAGGCTATATTCTCACAGGATTTGTAGAATAAGTACTCTAGCCTAGATTTCAGAAACTTACTGCTAACAATCATCGATACTCATGTAATATATTTATAGATAGATGCAAAGATTATTACCTATATATGAACCTAAGTTTCTAAAAATTATTCTAATGCAAAATCTACGTGAGACTTCTAGATTATTAAGAGTATAGAGAAGGAAAACAATACCAATATTCCTAAGTGTATAACATGAACTTATTTATTTATATTTTTGAATTTTTGAAATTTTAACTAGAAAACAAATGCATATTATCTCTATCTATATCCTAACAGATGCCTTAATTACACGTGTTTCAATGCCCCCCCCCCAAACAAGAAACATGCTTTGTCCTCAAAGCATTTTAAATAAAGAGGGTAGGAAAAATTCCATTGAATCGCGTGAAATTTAGGAACATCTGCGAAACAAGGTTAGAACGTACTAATATAGGAAATAAAAACTGACTCAACTTTATACGAGTTCTACCCATTATGGGGTTAACAAGAATGAAATTGCTTGGGACATAAGCATACACTAACTATTTTGAATAGTTTACCTACGAAATGAACGATAAAACTCAAAACGTAAGTAAACTAAAACTATTTTACGTGTCTATATTTATCAAAGATTCTACTCTCAATCCTATGAGATATAGTGGAGTAGAATGATTCGTTCCACTCCTAGTCCTTCCGCATGCTGTGTTCTCTACGTATAAGTGCTCTTAACTCTAAAGTCTAATGGGAGATTTACGAAGTGGCAACTTGACTGTGATGCAACTACCCACAAGATGCAACTAGTCGACAATCAGAACAACTATGGGAATGCTACGTTGATTCTATGATAAGGAGTTAGAGGGGGATTGATTCCACCTTAACTCGACTTAATCCTACTAACGACAAATTAGTCGTAATCCGAATTGAACTGCTTCGCAGAACAATATGGTTACTCCTAATCCCTAATTACACATGGCATTTCTACCAATTCATAACTAATATGTGAACGATTAAACCCATTCTCATGGTGAACTAATCGTTTCTAGAGTGGAAAGGAATTACGCCGACTCTACGATAATCGGAATCAAGCTTTCATCAAGGTTTCTCAACCCCCTCAATGGAGGTTTAGCCGAGAATCATCACGCTATCATTTCCAATGGAATTCAAACAAGACATGATATAAAGATTGAAACTTTGCTTGTTTAAACCCAATTCAAAACTACTAATGCAATAATTGAATTAAACTAATAATGGCAATTACTTGAATCTACGGATTGAAACTAAACAATTAATGGAAATGAAACTTATGGAGAACACTATTTTATTAATCTAATGAATAATAAAATAATGATTCAAATACTAAATTAATAATCTAACTAATCTAAGTCTAGCTATCTACGTAATAAGGGAAATTAGATCTAAACAATTGTAAATGACAAGAATCGAAATTGACAAATAACTATTTTATTTATCAAACTAATTAAGAATAATGATTCTAAGAGTTTAATCTAAAACAAGAATTCAATATAAACTAAACTTAATTTAGTTAAATAAAAACTAGATCTATAATTATCTATTATTTTAGGTCTAACTAGCTGCCATTAACTATCTACCCTTAACAAATAGCTAAGCTTTGGTTTTTATATGTTCAGATCCAAAAATCGTGCATGGGCTTGGAGCCATGTTTTGGGCCAGAGAATCAGGCCCAAAACCCAATTCTTTCAGTCCAAAAATGCCTCTTCAGCTGCAGTTGGCTTCAATAGACTTTTCGTCCCCTTTTGCTCTTCTTATTGGCTCAAGGCTTATACCATTGGACAGCTCTTTCCGAGCCGGTCGTTTTGACATAAGGTAATCCCTATTCCGAGGTCTGAGTCCAAAGATACGGCCTTCGGAAGTTCTACTAACTTGTGTGCTGTTTCTGCCCGCGTCGACTTTTCAGCTTTTGATCGGGCTTTAGAAAGGCTTTATCTTCTTGAATCTTGGCCTTTAATCACGGAACTCCTTAGTAACCGACCTTTGCTCCTTTATCTTGCTAAAGTGGCACATTTCTGCACATAATGGACTTTGAAGCCTGAAATGCATAAAAACACGTGTCGGTGTTAACTCTTAATTATTACTCACATAATTGGGTCTAATAGTATACTGCTATTCACGGGGTTAAAACTACAGTTTTTGGGGCTCTTATCAAACCACCCCAAACAGCATTTTGCTTGTCCTCAAGCAAAGATGAGAAATTAGAATAAGTGACCAAAAAATTGAGTTCTAACTACTCTCGTTTCGCTGAGTGTGATTGCATTGACCATATGCAACAAGGCCTTAAACCACTAGAAATTCCCTCGTGGATGACTTATAGCCTCGTGAGAATTTCCAGTGAAGGTACTCACAAAGTTCATCTATACTACAATGACTAAGAAATAAAACTATTGTTTCCTTATTCATGCTCTAAATCGACTACCTATACATCTCACTAGCAAATGAATAAGAATAACCAAGTCAAAAACCTAAGCTAATATATGCATAATAATCAATCATCTATGATACAAATATGAATACTATGAGTAATACTATGAAATGCCTAGCAGGTTTGTTTCTAAAACTCGGGATAGCATCCTTAAGTAGGTTCTCACAATAATAGTCAAGATACAACACTCTAATTTTTCCACTCAAGTTCCGCTACTCCAGTGTGCAGTGGGCACACTTTACCTTACAATCTCAATGACAACAAGGAAGCCGGAGTCGATCAAACACATCTGCCACTTACTATCACACTAACCTATTCCTAATTGAGCTAGAGGTCTTTATTAGGTGTTGCGGGGATTATGAGATGGTTTAAGAAGGAAAGAAATGAATATTCAAAAAGGACAAGTCTGAGATAATAGAGTCTTCATATTATGTAACTTAGAGAAAACCTTGTTATTTTCTTTTTCTTCTATACTTTGTTTCCATCCTTAGCCATATTTTTTTTTCTTTGGCTTTTGACTCCCTTTTATTCTATTTTTGGAGTTTTTATTTTATTTCTATTTCTATTTTTCTTTTCTTTGGATGGAAACTTCTTTTCTTTATTTTCTGAAGCAATTAATTAACTTTTGTTTACACAAGTTTTTCTCTTCTTCTTTCTTCCTCATTCTATTTTCAGACTTATCTAAATTGGGTAGGTTGAATTTTTTTTTTTATTTTGTTTTGTTTTGTAACAGGGTAAAGGATTTGTGGTTTATGAAAGGCTAAAGAAAGGCTCAGAGGGGTGACTAGCTAAAAATAATTCATAGGTTTGAATTTCTGGCTATATCGATCCAAAGAGGGCCTAAATTCTCGCTTAGGATATGGCATAGTGATCAAGCAAGTGGACGTGTGATTTTTCTATCCGGATTTTACTTCTCCCTTGTGTCATTTCTCAAATGTTTCGCTCATATAAGGCTTTAGGCTATATTCTCACAGGATTTGTAGAATAAGTACTCTAGCCTAGATTTGAAAACTTATCGCTAACAATCATCGATACTCATGTAATATATTTATAGATAGATGCAAAGATTATTACCTATATATTAACCTAAGTTTCTAAAAATTATTCTAATGCAAAATCTACGTGAGACTTCTAGATTATTAAGAGCATAGAGAAAGAAAACAATACCAATATTCCTAAGTGTATAGCATGAACTTATTTATTTATATTTTTGAATTTTTGAAATTTTAACTAGAAAACAAATGCATATTATCTCTATCTATATCCTAACAGATGCCTTAATTACACGTGTTTCTATGCCCCCTCCCAAACAAGAAACATGCTTTGTCCTCAAAGCATTTTAAATAAAGAGGGTAGGAAAAATACCATTGAATCGCGTGAAATTTAGGAACATCTGCAAAACAAGGTTAGAATGTACTAATATAGGAAAGAAAAACTGACTCAACTCTATACGAGTTCTACCCATTATGGGGTTAACAAGAATGAAATTGCTTGGGACATAAATAGACACTAACTAGAATTAAAACTTACCTTATCTCCACTTTAATCATTATCTTCCTCATCCTCTTCTTCTATAAAGAAGTGAGGTTCCTTCGCGTCCTGCCATGCCATGATAATTTGCAAGGCTTCCCGCCATTTATCATCTATTATTGCTAACCTATTAAGAGCCACTTGGTCTGACGGGGTGTAGGGTGCAACCTGATGAGGTTGTATCCTCCACCCTTGCCAAGTCATTGCACGGAAAGATCGAATAATACTATTGGTGGGTTGTACAGTGTCGACCGTAATCCAATCCGCGGAAACGTGTACAAAAAAATAGGAAAAGAAACATAGCATAATCACGGGAAATTAGAACAGGCATAAGAAGGTACTTATGCCTCATGCTATGGGATCGAGCTAAACTAGACATCAAGGTTCGGGAAGGTCATGACACATATCGCCACGCGGGCCAAAGCAAGGAAGACGCGCAAGTGGCATCATTCACGAAGAAAAACGCCATTCCCCTAAAATGTTTAGCATGATCCAAAACATAACAGTTCCTATGTTCATGGACAGGCTACCAAAGGCGACGTTATATTTCCCTTGGTCCTCGATACGGAAAATGCCCGCGCCATACGACTCATGCAAAAACTCGTAAGTGTAGACATAAATATTATCTACCCAATAGCACCATGGGTCTTGTATTTCAGCGGGCATAGCAAGTCCAAGAACAAATGCTAGCAAGAACCTGGTAATTTCCATTGGTTCATTATCAATGTTGATGTAGAACACTTGTTCTCCATCTGGTCTCTCAAAGAAAATGCAGTTATCGTAAAAATAAGATGCTAGTGTTGGAGAATAAAGTGCATCAGGTCTTACCATAAGTGGTTCCCAGCCAACGTATGTGATCGCCTCGCGAAACCAAGCACCATAAGTAGTGCTTTGGAACAAATTTTCGAAAGACTGTTCCGGTATCAAGGTAGGAGATGTCATCTCAAAATTACGCTCTGGAATAGCTGCGAATGATCCGGATACTACCCGCAAAAAACTGGAATTTTTCTGGTCCACGGAAGTCGGTAGCGAGTCGCTCAAGATTTTGAATTCCAGTGTTTGGCGAGCTGGTCGCTCCACCTTGGCGAAAAGTGCACTCGACAAAAATTCTGAAAAAAATTGCGGGGGAGCGAGTCGCGCCCTCCTGCTTGGTAGCCGAGTCTTGAAGATCGGAAATTGAGACGAAACGTGGGAATCGTGGGAGTGAAAGGTGAGTGATGAAGGTTAGGTATAGTGTGAAATGTGAGTGTAGAATGAATGAAGTTTATATAGGTTTAAAGTTACTAAAACGGATCGGGAAGTTGCCAAAAAGTTTTTACGGCAGTTTCCGGAAATCCTAAACTTTCCAAACCCGAAAACGGAAACAACTCATTTCCTTGATTCTAAAACAAACTAGTATCTTTTAGGTTGAATTTAGGATAGAATCTACCTATTTAATCGAGATTTCATATACTTATTCATAGATTTGCCTAAACGGCCATATTTTCACCTTGACTCCGCAATAAATTCTAAAATAAGGGTCATATAAAAATCATGCTGGAATAGATAACACCACCCCCAAACAATTTGGGAAGGAGGGATCAATATTAAACAACCACGCACAATGAAAATAACCTCATTATATTAAAATTTTCATTCGAAGTACATTTCACTACAAAATTCAAATTACGGAATTAAACTTACATTAAAATAAATAACAATAATGAAACTACAAATAAACATCAAACGATACTATCCCTAACTACTTGATGCCGGGTAGCGGAGGGCACACGGTCGGGGATAGCTCCCCGAGCTCCCGATGGGCTAGCACCATTAGTCTTTTCGGCGACGGCGGCGCCGTGCCTCGATGGTGTGTCCTCAGAAGGAGAATCCCCGTGAGGTGGGAATCGTGCAAGCATGTCGGCCCGGAACTGGCGCTGAGCTTCTAGCTCGGCCCTCATCTGTTCCCACCGCTCGTCCTCCCACTGGGATCGGATCTCGAAGTTATGATGGATAGTAGCCTGTCGAGTCCGGAGGTCTTCGCAGATAGTGTTGAGTGAACGCATGCCACGATGAATTACGGCCATGCGTTTTGCATCTGACCAACACCTCTCCAGGGCATCCGCATCAAAACAAGTCAAGTCCTCCTCATCCTCCTCAGCATTCTCATTTCCACCATACTCCTCGTCCTCTATCCTATCCTCAGGCAACCTCCAAACTCGTTGGACACACTCCTTATAGATGCGAGGATTTCGGTGTAGGCCTGTAGGGTGATGTAAGACCTATCAGACGCCTGAGCTGCTCTCGACTTCAGCATGATCTTGGTTATCAACACAGGGAGAGGTGCAACAGACTTCCCTACTCCCCTAATCATGCTAAGCAAAAACTCCAAGATATAGAACTCGTACTTCTGCTCCTGGAGTATCCATAAAATGTGGAGGTAGTTCAGATCGATATCGCTGACCTTCTCCTTCCCCAGGACGTTCCGACCAATCCACTGAGCTGCAGCCAGCTGGTTGGTTCTTAGGGATTCCTGGCGAACACAATGTGATCTCGCATTGTAGTTCCCTTCGATAACTGTCACGTTCATCAATGGCTCTACCCCATTGTATTGGGACTCCTGCAATGTGACATCTAGATGGATTCTAGGCGGAATGCCTAGAATCTCAGCAGACAACCCAGTAGTTACTTCCTTCCTCCTCTTCGCCACCATAACAAAAATTCTAGTCCCCTCCACCTCCTTCGTGTTGTAAAACCATCGGACTAAGTCTTCGTGTTAAAAGGCTTTAGTCGAGTACCACAAGCTATTCCAGTCTCTACTAATCATTTCATCACCGTAAAACGGCGCGAAGTGGTCGCCAGTAAATGCTTGCTCCGGCAAGATTCGACGTTGTTGAGCCATTTTAGAATTTGGAATGTAGTGGGGGTTTAAAAGGGATGTGGTGTTGGAATTTGAGTCGACTGACTGAACCAAACAGTGGTGGTGGTGCGGTGGTGGCGCGACAGCTTAATTTTTTTTATTTTTTATTTTTTTTTTTAATTTTTGTGGGTTTTTTTGGTGGTGGTTTGGTTTTAAAGGAGATTTGAATTGGATTTTTGATGGTTGGCGTGGGTTAATTTGGTTTCTTGTTTAATTTTTGGATTTTGGATTTAGGTTTTTAAGTTTTGGTTTTGTTTGATAATGGCGGTTTGAGAAGATGGACGCGACTGTTGGGGCAAAGGCAAAGGTAAGGGAGTCTTGGTCTTGTGCGCCGGTGAAGCGGGTTGGGCCCAAGCCCAATTCGAAATTTTTGAATTTTTCGATTTTCCGCAAAACTTCAAATCAAAATTGCTGCTTCGTTACCGGTCCGATTTTTGTGAATGAGATATGGAAATGATCAGGAGAGAATTTCCAATCTAATGATCCATAAAACACTCTATTCCGACCTTGGATGACATACAAGATAGTGGAAAACGCCTCGAAGTGCGTGCATGACGTACGTTATGCGAACGATTGAACTCTAAATTCATGGATTATGTCAACCCGAATCGTAATACAATTCAACGGCCTAAGCAATTCTAATGGGACATAAAACATTCTAGGATCTGAACACGAACACCCCACCCCCAAACAAAATTTTTTTTTTAAATCAACGAAGCTTAGAAAATTTGTTTTTAGCGATGGGTCTTTTAAAGTCGATTCGAGACTTCCAGTTATTATGTTTATTCTTTAATATATATATATATATATATATATATATATATATATATATATATATATATATATATATATATATATTATATTTTAAAAAAAAGAAAAACAATAACAAGAAAGACATAATTCACCCCATAGAGAAACATGACTCAAAAATCTGAGAAAACATGCAAGAGTGGAAAACATGAATTATGTTAAACGTGGACTTAGGATCCGGTACTTACAGCCACACACTCTGTAGGGAGGGCCCAGTTACCTTAATGGTGCACTCACCAATATATGGAAATGAAAGGAAATGCACCAAACACAAAAGTTGAGTCGTTTATAGTCAGATACTCGAGACTTTATCTAAACATATGTATGAACATGCAGTTTATCATATATCAACAACCGAAATAGTTGTGGATCATTCCATAAATAAATATCACAGAAAACATATCCAAACACAATCAAGCACCAAGATTTCCTATGACGTAACCTAGTGAAATGACCGAAGTCGGATAACCCTATTCCATAAATAGTTTCTTTCCGAGCTGGTCGTTTTGACATAAGGTAGGCCCCATTCCGAGGTCTGAGTCCAAAGATACGGCCTTCGGAAGTTCTGCTGACTTGTGTGCTGTTTCTGCCCGCGTCGACTTTTCAGCTTTTGACCGGGCTTTAGAAAGGCTTTATCTTTGATATATGCTTGTTTACTACTACTTAGAGGTTTGAACTCTCTAAATTGATGCAAAAGCACTCAAGGTTCCTTACTCACGATCTTCGTTTCGTAGAGTTGGAATAAGGATTCGAACTAACCTAAAGTTTATAACAACTACAAATTGGATGTTACAATAAAGGGAACTAAGGAGTAAGGTTATAATATTAATGCTAGGTTTTCCTTCCTACACAAACATTAAGAAAGACATTAAAGTTTGAAAACATGCACTTAATACCAAAATAGAGATTTGAAAGAAAAGGTGGAGAGTTAATCCTCCTCATGTGAAACTATCATTAGTTGTTGATTTGAAAAAGGTTATTTGATCCTTCCTAGACTCATAGACAAGCCCCTAATAGAAGAAAAGATTTGATCCCTAGCATGTATGGCTCACTTAAGAGCTCACACATGCTAGCAAGTCAGAACTAAGCAATGACTTATCTCTAAGCTCATTGCTTTGATTCCTAACTAGACACTATAACACCAACTATCATTTTGGGATAGGGTGTAGAGCTAGTTGTTCTTCCTAACAACCTACCAAACCAATAAAAATTGATTTACCCTCACATGAGTTGGATTAACTCCCCAAAAGGGAAGTTAGCTAATGATCCTTGGGACAAGGATTTATAAACTAAAAAAACAAAAGAGAGATAGAGAAAGGAAGAAGATAAACAATCAAACTCACTGATATATTTATTTTCTAGAAGAAAACAAGTGTTTCCTCCATTAAAACTATTACAAGCTTCTTACAAAAACTAAAAACTAACTTATGATTTTTTTCACTAAGGAACTAAAATAATGCCATGTGAGGAAAATAAGTCAAGGGAGTAAATGGAGTGTCCCCCACCCTTGTCTAATTTCTTCTCCATTTGAGAGAAATCTCATTTCCTCCCACGTGAATCATCAAACCACATTAATTCATTTTTATCCACCACATTAAAACAAAGTGACACCTTGCCTTTTTTTTTCACTATTAACACCTAATCTAATTTATTATATGCAAGGTGTCAACTTTGCACCAATAATTTGTTATTTTTGTCTTGACATGCTCCATGATTGATGACTCATCCAATCTTGTGGCCCCGCATAATGGGTCCATATGCAGTCCGATGGGCGGTCCCAGATTTTGGGCGTTTTACAACTTCCCTTTATGCATAGAATTCATCATACGATTATGCGGCAGCTCTCTTGTCACATTCAGAGTCCTGGTTCGAGAGGTAGGAGCTTTGGAAGTTTGATGCTTCTGTGCGGATTTGGAAGAATTCATATATACGCCGTTCCTCGTGCTTTATCGCAGGTTTAACCAATATTTCCATGTTTACTGCAAATACCTATAACAGTATGAAAACATATTTATTTCATGATTATTAAACACATAATTAACCAAATTTATATGTCTCAATGGGGTTTCATAATACACTTCTGGGTGCTTATCACACTACCCCCAAACAGTACTTTGCTTGTCCTCAAGCAAAGAAGAGACACTAAAATAGGTAAGTGGCCAAAAATGTGTAGTCCTAAACTAATTCTCGTTTCGCAGAGTGCGGTTGCATTGACCATATGCAACAAAGCCTTAAACCACTAGGAATTCCCTAGTGGACGAGTTATAGCCTCGTGAGAGTTTTCCAGAAAAGATACTCACAAACTTCATTTATACTACAACGACTTCGGTGATGTAAACTTCGTTTCCTAAATTAATCTCAGATATTCATATATCTCCTTAGCAGGGAACGAGGATTGATTTCTTTGAAAGTCAAGTTAATATGTATTCAATAATTAAAACATCTACATATGATTATTCATGTAGTGAACTTTTCATTGAAATATACTAGCAGGGTTGTTTCTGGATCCCTTGGAGAGCGTACCTAAATGGGTTCTCGCAGGTATGTGTTGAAACACAAATTCACTCAAAATTTTTCCACTCAGGTTTTGTTAACTCCAGTGTGCAGTGGGCACACGTTTCCTCACATCTCAATGATAGTCAGAGGAGCCGATGTCGATCAATCACGTCTACTACTTATTATCACACCACCCTACTCCTAATTGAGCTAGAGGTCTTTATTAGGTATTGTGGGGCTTAGGTGGATAGTGTACAAGAAAATGGAAATGGATAATCAAAATTTACGAGTATGAGAGAATAGGGACTTCATATATTTACACTAGAGAAATCCTTGTTTTCTTTCCTTCTTCTAACTGAGCTTTATAACCTTGTTCTTAAGCCTCTAATGGATTTATTATTATATCTTTTTTTTTTTAGATGGCTTAAAAATATGATTCTATTTTTCTTTCCTAAAGCAAGTAACTGACTTTTATTTGGGACAAGTCTTTCTCTTTATTATTTCCACATTTCATCCTATTTCTCATACTCATCACTTAGGTAGGTTCTTTTATTTGGTTTAATAAATGGGTAAGGAATTTTTGGTGAAAGTGAAAGGTTTGATGAACGGTTCGATTGAGGTGACTAGCGGTAAAATTTGTAACAGGTAAGAATTTTTAGCTATGTCGATCCAAAGAAGGCCTAAATTCTCGCCTAGGGTTCGGGTGGTGATCAAGTAAGTAGACGCGTGATTTCTCTAATCGGAAAAACTACTCCTCTGTGTCATCACACACAAATCACTCATGTCAAGGTTTTTGGTTAGATTCTCACAGGATTTATAGTTTAAGTAACTAACCGTTGGTTCCAGAAACTTACTGCCATGTACAATCGATGATACTCAGTACATGAATATTCATGAAAAGATGTATAAACTATTGCATGCGTATTATTTAAAGTTTCTTAAAACAAATCCTAATTCGGATACTAATGTGAGATTTCTAGACAATTTTCATCATTGAAAAGGAAACAAGACTTTGTCACTAAGTACAATTATTAATACGAAAATAAAAACTATATATAGGCTATAAGATGCCTAACTTTTGCTACAGGTTAAAAGCACCCCCAAACAGAATGATGCTTAGTCCTCGAAGGACCAATAATTAAAGAGAGAAAGTACCTGAGAACCGTGAGCAAAATTAGGGCTAGATTGTTGGAACAGAGAGGTTGGAGATCATAATATATTATTCAGAAAGAACAAGAAAATGTTCAATAGCACACTAAACATAGCACACGATACATAGCACACGAAATAATGAACCATAGCATACGAAACATGAAAAAAATAATAGCACACCAAACGAAGGGTTTAGCTAGATATATGTACAATGGCAAACTCAAGTTTACCATCCAAATAGATCGGAAGGTCCGGCGTCCTCTTTAAGGAAATGCATTTCCTTAGCATCGTGCCAATAGATAATAGTCACCCAAATTTTGCCCATTCTTTGTCTCCGATTCCCTCAAATTGGTCTTCATCTTTTTTAGTCCTTTGGGTAACATCGAACATGCCTCAGGTATCGAGCGGGACGCTTCCATTGACGAAACCTCAATGAGCGAATGATTCTGTTTGCTGGGCCCATGGAATCTACCTTGACCCAGTCATGAAAAGTGGCTGCAAACTGTGGGAAATGTGTCTTCATGATTCGGCAAGCGGTGGTAGTAAAAGTATATAATCGATCCCGAAAAGTCGCGAGCTCGTTTCAAGTTGGAGATAACACAACCTAAAATGTTAAATAATGCATGACCCCGAGCTAGTGCAATCAATACAACGCCTCATAGCCTCATTGGCGAAAAATGCCAATCTCCCATAATGTTTAGAGTACAAATAACATTGCAGTCCCCATGTTCATGGTCATGCTTGCTAATGGAATGGTGATGTTGCGCCATGGCACATGGCCATCTCCTTCTCGTTTGATCTCAAGACCATCACCATAAGAGTCGCGAAATGCTTGCCACTGAAAGGAACGGTAAGAATTATGATAGATGTACTGCCAAGATGCAGCAGGTTCGTAGTATGGAAGGTCCAAAGATAGGGCAAGTTGCTGTTCAGAAAAGATATGAGGTGTGTCACCAACTCGGATTGTGAACCCGTCTAAGTAGAAACCATGCGCATGGTTGAATGCTGGTGTGTCTTCCATATTAGCATAAAAGTATGCAGCCAAACTCGGAGAATAAGTTTGGTCAGGTTGAAGAATTAGGGAAGACCACCCAATGTTTGTGATGTAATCATGGAAGAGATGGCCATAGGCATTGGAATCCATCATAGACGAAAAGGATTGCTTTCGGGAATGAATTTGGGAGGTACCATGGATGATGAAGATGCAATGTTTGATGAAGATGCCATGGTGGATGAAGTAAAAAGAAATGGGTAACGATGCAAAACCGGATGGAAAAATGAGTATGTAACAAAATATACCCTCCTCAGTAGCACATGTTAAAATTATATTAGTCACAATGGAAATGATGACAATCCTATTAAGCATTGCATACAAAAAGAAGAAAAAGATAAGACAAAATACATAGTAAGGCGGGAAAACGTAATAACATAGATGATTATATACTTATTGACTTAGTAATATCATGGATTCTTATATTTATCTTGGAGATGCATATTTTGCACCAAACTTTTAGGTCTTCTATTTGTTGGCGAAACGCATCTGAATGTCCCTTTGGGCGAGAGTACAGTTTGATTTTCCATTAGAGAGGCGTGATTTTGCAAGGATTGAGAATGATTTTCCAAGATCTCCTCCTGCTCAACATCATCGTTGCTTGACGATCTTGGAAATCCTGAAGAGTTGTGATGATGATATTAACGAAGCGTGTAGTTCCCTCAAACCCCGATGAAGAAGTTTAATGCCTTCCATGGGATTAATAATATTCAAAGATGACATTTTCATCAAATAAATGGTCAATTTGAGCTTGGGGTGTTCTGCTCATCTATCAGAGTATCAGGGGTCCAAAAACCAACGGAGTAGTCTGTTTGAAGTACCTTTATATATGCTCTTTGAAGGGGTGTCTCTGGAGAAATTATTGGATAACCCCAACGCATCATAATCTGCGTTACCAAAGTGGGTAGAGGTGCTGACCTTCTTGTTTTCTTGGTGATTACGTTCGAGAGGTGTTGGATCGGACAAAAAGTCATCTCTTTGAGTTTGCAAAATCCAAAGTAGGTGAAGTTGAGGCTTTGTGACTTCTGATTGGTGTGATGTACCTACCACATTATGTCCCAACCAGTGGAGCACAACACGTTGATTCTGTTTCAACGAGCGTTGAAGAACCATGTGATGTCTATTTTCGACGTTGCCATGAGATACGGTAGCTCGCAGTAAAGTTTTTGCGGAATCGAATGATGACTCTTGAACAAGGGACTCCTGTGTTTTTATTGGGATTTGAAGTATGTCGGAGATCATTTCCTTATTCAATTCCAATCGTTGTCCATAGGCATTGAAGTAGAATTTACCATCTTCATATCCGCTAAATTGGTAGAACATCAAAACCAATTCTCGGGAATAACCAGCTGCTGAATGATATAGAAGGGGCGTCCATCCGCGACGTATGATTTCGGTGTCAAAATAAGGAGAAAACCAGCCCTCTTCGAAAGTTTTCAGGTAGTCTTTCTCTGCCGTTATTTTTCTTGGTTGAGCCATTACTGAGGGAAGGATAGTGAAAATTGTATGAATAAGAATGGCTGAAAAAGAAGAGATTTATAGCCAATCTATGAGGCTATACTAATCTGGAGTCCAAGTGTAGTTAATGACCCATGTGATTATGAACAACATCATAGGGGATCCACATTAAGTCTTTGTCATGTCAGATATCCAAATACAATTAATGAGATGGTTTAATGTTAGAAAATACGGAGGAAAGTTTCATAGGGTAGTTAGACTTACACGTAATTTCAGAAATGATGATCATAACTCAGTAATAGAATATGGATAGAATAATCGAGCAGCATGTGTGACAAGTGTTATGTGTACCTTGTAGTGTGCGCGATTTTCTCTGAACACCATGTGTATCCATTAATTATTTTGGTGAGTTTTGGGATGTCCTATCTTCGTTATGGTTTGTTTATTTATTTACTTATTATTATTTATTTATTATTATTATTATTTATTTATTTATTATTATTATTATTATTATTTTTATTATTATTATTATTATTATTATTTTTATTATTATTTTTATTTTTTTAGAGAGGAAAAGACAACTAATATACACAAATATTTAATACGGAACTTCTCCATTTAATACGTAACCCATACAAATGTGTGAGAATTATTTAACACACCATATTAATATACAAAATGAAAATCGGAAAAAGAGACGGTTACATAGATCTAGATGTTCTGGATCATGTTATGCATGAGTGACAAGAGAATAATGATAAACACTGTTATCACGATTAGTGTGATTGCCCATTCACGTTGGTCCTTTTCCCATCGCTCTATTTGATTCATTATGTTCAAGAAATTGAGGATATGTGAAGAAGAATTTGTGAAGAATGAGAGAAAGGGGTTGAGTGAAATTGGAAAAGGTGAGTTGTATTTATAAGTAGATTTATGACCGTTGGGCATCTGACCGTTGGCATCTGACTGTTTGGATCAGGCCGTTGGGCTTTGTACCCGGATTTTTGATTTTTGGGTCGGGTCAAAATTTTGGCCCAAGCACAAATGAATTACAGAAATTCCCCTTATGTCCCGAAATGTTCTGAAATTTCAAACGTGGAAATTCGATTCGTTTCAACTCCAAATTGAACGGATGAGATATCGAAACGATCAGCATTAAAAATGCCATCCACTAGAATATGAAAGAATCACATTCAAATATTTTTTTTTTATTTTTTTTTTTTTTTTTTTGGTTTTTATTTATTTACACTTTTATATACAAATGTACAAGTCGAGAAGAATGTGTCAACAACACCGGAAATCCAAATAAAACAACACATCACAACAGCTTAACTCAGGCAACTTTCATGTCGGCTCATTAACCCAATCCAAACCCCGATCGCGGGCTTATCCTTTATGTTTTGGGGGCTAGTGGTTCGGATCGTACCATCCTTGAAAGCAATGTGCAATGGTCTAATAATAATATTACCCTTAGTACATATGGTATAGCCTCAAACCGCCTCAAACAAATCCATAGAAAACTGATCGGGTTGGCACAGTGGAATCCATTGCCCGTCTGAACTAGGAAATTCGATGGTGCATATCATGACTCTCTTTGGGCACCATCTTTGGGTGCTAATAAAAAAGCAGTATATACATGTTGAGTCTTTTAACGTCAGATCCTCAAGACAAATGTGAGTCTTTTAACGTCAGATCCTCAAGACGAATGTGAGTCTTTTAACGTCAGATCCTCAAGACGAATGTGAGTCTTTTAACGTCAGATCCTCAAGACGAATCCCAACCTGTGGGAGCAACGGGACGACGACGAAGTTTATCTTGCTGAGCTAGTGTCAGACAATAATATACCTTATACCGGCTCATCTCGGATAAAAGATCAAGACCTGGACAGAAAGGAGTTTGACAGTTCATACACCACCCCATCCTTTTCTCCCGTCGCTTTTGAGCAAAAGTACTACGACCATTACCTATTCGAGATGGGTGAGATTTGGACCAAATGATGAGTTGGAGTTCGCGAGGAAGAGAATAGAAAAGGGAGGAGAAAGAAGGAGTTGAAATTTTGGTACCCATTGTTTTCGGGAGGCACGCTTTGCTTTCGATTATCGAGAAGACATTTATACTTTCGGTTCTGGAAGTAGAGTTTATGTGGACTATGGTTCCGGCGCTTGCAACCACACACTCTTTAGGGATTTTTAGAAAAGAAAATAGAAAAGAGCCCGGCTACCCTAATGGCATACTTTTCCTGTTTAAATACATGGAAAGAAGTACACCAGTGAATTTTTTAGTCTATGTAGACTGGATCATTGAGAAGAGTCTCTTCGACATCTGGAGAGCGCAACTCATGATAATGTTTAAGGCGCTGGCCATTTACTTGAAATTCGCTAGCATCATTTACGTTTTTCACAGAGATAGCCCCATAAGGGGTGACAGCAGAGACAATGAAAGGACCAGACCATCGAGTTTTTAATTTTCCTTGAAAAATGTGTAATCTTGAGTTGTACATCAAAACTTTTTGACCGACTTTGAACTCTTTTCTCAATATGTGCTTATCATGCACTCTTTTCATGTTGGCTTTATAGGATTTCGAGAGATCATAGGCATCACTCGAATTTCCTCAAGCTCATTTAACTACAATTTTCTCTTTTTAACGCCACGCGTTAGTGTTATAATTAAGGCTTTTGATGGCCCATAGAGCACGGTGCTCAAGTTCAACCGGCAGATGACAAGGTTTTCCAAAAACGAGGCGATACGGAGACATCTCTATAGGTGTCTTAAAAGTCGCTCAGATGCCCACAAGGCATCGATAATCGTAGAACCAGTCTTTCCTAGATGGATTGACAGTTTTTCCAAAATGGATTTGATTTCTCGATTAGAGACTTCTACTTGACCAATCGGTTTGAGGATGATAACGGAGTTGCCACCTTGTGCGTGACTCCATATTTCTTTACTAATGATTCAAAAATTTTATTGCAGAAATGTTTTACCCCATCACTAATTATAGCTTTTGGAATACCAAATCGAGAAAAATATTTTCTTTTACTTAACAAAACGCGACCGTTTATAATTGTTAGCACGACATGCCAATGCCTCAATCCATTTTGACACATAGTCAACTGCTACAAGTATGTATAGGAAGCCATGAGAATTTGGAAATGGACCCATGAAGTCGATGCCCCATACATCAAAGATTTCCACAATTAGAATGGGATTTAAGGGCATCATATTGCGTTGAGTAATGCGTCCTAGCTGGCGGGCAAATGATTGCATGCTTTGCAATGTTCATGTGCATCTTTAAACAGTGTTGGCCAATAGAATCCACATTGTAAGACCTTGGCCGCAGTTTTCTTACCACTAAAATGACCACCACAAGATTGTTCATGACAGAAGGATAACACATCATTGTGTTCCTAATCGGGAATGCAACGGCGGATTAGTTGGTCGGAACAATATTTGAAGAGGTAGGGATCATCCCGAAATAAAATTTCACAGTGGATAAGAACTTTTCCGGTCATTACTGAGACCAAGATAAAGGGACTTCCTCGGTAACTAAGTAATTTACTATGTCGGGCGCACCAAGGGGATGAAAAAATAGAGTACAAGTGTTCATCCGGAAGGAATCACGAGATAGGTTCAAGATGTCGATGCTCGGCATCACCGACAAGTCTTGATAAATGGTCTGCAACCACATTTTCGCTACCTTTTTATCTCTAATTTCGAGTAAACTCTTGCAAAAGGAGAATCCATCGGATCAACCTTTGTTTTGCATCTTTTTCGCTAATAGATAACGGTGCCACATGGTCGTGTGTAGACAATAGTTGGAGAACCTACTAGGTAAGGACGAAAGTTATCTAACGCATATACAACGGCGAGAAACTCTTTCTCAGTGGTGGCATAGTTACGTTGAGCTTCATTAAGGGTTTTACTCGCATAGTAAATGACAACTGGCTTATCTTCTCGGCGTTGCCCTAGTACATCTCCTATAGCATAGTCGCTCGCGTCACACATTAATTCAAAAGGTTTAGACCAATCAGGTGGTTGAATTATGGGAGCGGTAGTTAATGCGGTTTTTAATATCTCAAAGGCTTGTTTGCAACTGAAACTGAAATAAAAAACGACATCTTTAAGCAGGAGATTGGTTAAAGGTCTAGCAACCTTCGAGAAATCTTGAATAAATCCCCTATAGAAACCCATGTGCGTGTCCTAAGAATGCGCGAATGTCTCGAACTGTTTTTTTGGTATAGGAAGTGAAGCAATTTTTTCTATCTTAGCTTTGTCGACTTTGATTCCGGCCCCTTTGAAACGATGTGTCCTAAAACTATTCCTTTAGTAACCATGAAATGGCATTTTTCCCAATTAAGAACAAGGTTTTCTCTTCACAACGTGTAAAGACCTTTTCAAGATTTGATAGACACTATCGAAAAGAATCTCCATAAATTGAGAAGTCGTCCATGAATACTTCCATAAACCGTTCAACCATATCACTGAAAATATGAAGCATGCAGCGTTGGAAAGTACTAGGTGCATTGCAAAGGCCGAAAGGCATTCGTCTATATGCAAATGTACCAAATGGACAGGTGAACGTTGTCTTTTCTTGATCAGCAGGGTCTATGACTATCTGAAAATAACCTGAATAACCATCAAGAAAGCAGTAATAGGCATGACCGGCTAAACGTTCGAGCATCTGATCGATGAATGGAAGTGGAAAGTGATCCTTACGAGTGACGGCATTAAGTTTCCGATAGTCAATGTATATTCGCCATTTCTTTATCGATACGAAATGAAATGCATTCATCTTTATCATTTCGCACAACTGTAATGCTAGATTTCTTTGGAACCACGTGTACAGGACTCACCCAAACACTATCAGAGATAGGGTAAATAATACCCACATCTAGTAATTTTAATACTTCCTCTCGGACCACATCTTTCATTGTAGGGTTTAGGCGACGCTGTGGTTCACGCGACATCTTAGCATTTTCTTCCAGGTGTATGCGATGGGTGCACACATTAGGTTCAATGCCTTTAATGTCATCGAGGGACCATCCAATAGCAGAACGATGTTGTTGAATGACATTAATTAAACAAGCTTCCTGATCGTCAGTTAATTGTGAAGAAATAATAACTGGGAGACGACCATCGGCATCAAGTTGTACGTATTTTAATTCCGAAGGAAGAGGTTTTAATTCAGGTGAAATGGAGGGGTATTAAAGATTCTTGAGGAAGGTCATCATCCATGTAGTAAACAGATTGATGATCATCCAAGTTACTTGACATCACTGTTGTAGGGTCAAATAATGGTACTGACTCTAATAACTCATTTACTTCTTGTGTATAATCATCGTCCTCAAACTCAGATTCGCTAAAGGAAAGAAATTGGTACACTTCATCTTCAGGAAAAGAGTTTGTGAAATACTCTTGCGGAATGCTGTCAACCCTGTTGACCTCACCATCAATGTCAGGCTCTGGAAGTTGTTTCATCAACTTGAACACATTCACCTCGACCGAAAGATTTCCGAAGGACATGGTCATGGAACCATCTCTACAGTTAATAAGAGCATTAGCAGTGGCAAGGAACGGACGTCCTAAGATGATAGGAATGGAATCACATGCAACTTCTGTATCCAAAATAACAAAGTCTACAGGATAGAAGAAATCTTGGACTTTTACAAGGACGTTTTCCACAATTCCTTTTGGATACTTTATGGAACGATCTGCTAACTGTAGAGTCATGGTGGTAGGTTTGAGCTCATGAAGACCTAGTTGTTTAAATAAATAATATGGAAGTAAGTTCACACTAGCTCCTAGGTCTAGTAGTGCAGTAGCCGTGTATTTGTCACCTAAGGTGCATGGAACCGTTGGTCTACCAGGGTCCTTGTATTTTACTATACCATTGTGTTCGGTGATGGAGGGAAACTATTCAGTGAGGAACGCTTGTTGAGGAACATTAGTTCTCTTTTTTGTGGTGCACATATCTTTCAGAAATTTTGCATGTTTTGGTAATAGTTTTAAGGCATCAAGAAAAGGTAAGTTGATTGTTTAATTTTGAAAAGTCTCTCGAATTTCAGCAAAATTCTCATCAGGTTTATTCTTTTCCAAGCGTGCAGGAAACGGTGCCTTAGGGCAGAATTTGGCAAAAGGGTCTACATGCCTGTTTCCTACATTCGGAGGTGTTGACTTTGTTGAATTTAGGGAATCTTCCGTAGGTTCATTATTAGAAATAGATTCCTTGGAACCCTCTTTTCCCTTTGGTTGATCATCTGTTATACGTATTTGATTGTCTACAATTTTTCCAGATTGTAGAGTAGTGATTGCATGCACCTCACCTTGGTTGGGGGTGCTTGGACCAGGGGCATTGGTGAGTTCAAAGGCTGTGTTTGTTGGTTTAGGGTTTGGAACCGCTTGTGCAGGAAACACGCCTTCGACTCTTTTCTTGCCAATTGCTGAAGTGATTGTTGGATAGACGCGTTAAAATTTGAGATTTGGTTCATGTAAGCCAAGAAAGTCTCATTTGTCCTATCCGTAATGGTTGGCGCAGTTGTGCAACAAATGTAGTAGTTCTCGATTATTGCTTAGAAGTTGTTGATGATAGTTGGGATTTGGATTAAACGGAACAAGGCTGCGGTTGGTTTGATAATTAGCATTGGAATTATTTTGAAATTGACCTTGTTGGTATTGTTGATTATTTTCTTGGCGGTATGGAATAAAATTGTTGGTAGGTCGAATACAGTGGATTTTCAAACCGGAGGAGCCCCCATTTGTTGGTTATTTTGGCCGTGCGAAATTCGGATGTTGTCTCCACGGTGCATTGGGAATGTTGAATGCACATGCCTCCTCCGATTGTTGAGTAGGGGAAGCATATAACAAGGGACAATATGCATCGGGATGGTCGACTAAGACAAAAAGGACACAAGGGCGTGTGTCAACGCTCATGACCGGTTTTGGTAGTTGATCGTTTACTTGAACCGCAAGGGCATCTACTTTTTTAGTTAGGGATTCTATCAAATTTTTTATTTCGATTGGTTTTACCTCAAAAATAGATGTGGCCTTTGTAACATTGTCCTTTGATGACCGAGACGACTTCGGTGTTACCCCCAAATGTACCTTTTTTCGCTTGTTTTCAAGAAAAGTATAAGCTTTTGTAGCTCCTTTGTCTATGAAGCAACCCATTGCTCATTATATCAAGAGTTTCTTTTGATGATCGAAAAGACCATTAAAGAATGAACGAACAAGGAAAAACTTTGTCCAACAGTGATGAGGACATTCTAACGAAGATCGATAAAAACGACTCCATGCTTCAGAAAGGATTCATGAGGATTTTGACGAAAAGAATTGAATTTTCTCAAGCATTTCGGTTTGTTTTCTTCGAGTGTAAAATTGAAGCATAAAAGCTTGAACTAGTTTATTCAATGTGTCTATGGACCGTGGTTGTTGTCCCGCTAGCCGATTGACGCTTTTTCCGCTAAAGTGAATGGAAACAAATGAAGCAAGAGTTGTTCCTTAGAGATCACTGGATGGTGAAATGTTGTTGCCACTTGTTGAAGCCGATTTAAGATGATTGTAAGGTTTTTCGTGCTCCAAACCATGATATATAGGTAACAAACTGAAAACGTTTGGTGGGATCTGAAAATCACCGACAATGTCCTCAAGTTTGATGCAGGAAGAAGGTCCTTCCTGTAATGCAGTATAGAAATCCGAGAGGGGCTTCTCTGCTGGTGGAGGATCGTCGGCCATAATGACAGAAGTTGATGGTGATGAAGGATTGTGATGAAGGTAATTAGCAGTAGAAGAACAATTTTTAGGTGAAAACTTACGCAATTGCTTATCGTATTTTTTTCGACGATAGGTATGTTCAATTTCTTTAGTGGAACCAGACCTTAATCTCATGCAAGCATAAAATTAGATCTAACTTACAGAAGGAATTTAGTAGGACTCGAATTTTATTATTATCTTAAGCATTAGAGTTTAACAACATATGCCTAAGTTGCTGCTAACGTAGCAGTGAAGCTAGGAATACGTGTGCATAGACCAACAGCCAGGTCACAAGAGAGATATGAGAGAGGCTTTCCGTGCAAGCACGGTTCTAATTAAGTAACCTCAATCTTTCAAGTTTCCTAGACACCATTGGAATATGATTTAAGATTTATGGAATTAAAATTTATGCAAAGGCGGTATTAATTTTAATTTTTTTTTTTTTTTTAAATTTTTTTTAAAATTTTTAATTAATTAATTAATTTATTATTATTATTTTTTTAGAAATTTATGCAAGGGTTAAAATACAAACATGCAAATACGATCTACTCATACAATACTAGGTGCAGTAGCATGTGAAGATACTCTACTTATACGTATAGCTATACGAATAGGCAAGCTTGTGTCATCGATAAATATTTCTATACGTACAGGCAAATATACATCAGTAATACATATATGTACGCTAATTTGTAAATCGATATTACGTAAACGATATCAACAATAATGTGCTTAATTTGAATCACTCATACGTATCTAAATACATTAGCATACGAATATAGTATACATACGCAGAATAGACGACAAAACTAAACATGCAAAGTATTATACCTAAACTAAAATACGACTCTTGTATTGTATAATAAATCGATTTCGACAATACTCATTGAGATTGCGAATGTCCTATAGAGAGTAGCTTTACACCGTAGGGTTTAGAAACAACTTACCCAACTCAGATTTTAACCCTCGTTGGAATGTTCTCCTCTTTCTTGACAAAATCGACTTATTAAACAACACCATTTTCTAAAATGATGATTTTGGAGGGGAAAACAGTTGATTTTGACCTCGAAAATGACCTATACCGAGCTCGGTGGAGACAGCGTGCGCGCCATCGAGATCTTTCCGAATTGAGCTCACACGCGTGATTTAGAGAACCGTAGCCAAAGTTATGGCCAAAATACCAAAATACATCCTAATTACTATGTATAACTCCTAAGTTATAGATGCTAACATGCAAATAATCACTCATTCGGTAATATATATGCTAAACATGTGACTTAGATATAGATATATAGATAACCATGCAAAACAGTTCCATTTGTATGTATATATACATTAATATGTAATTCATGACCGCTTAACAAGATATATATATATATATATATATATATATATATATTCACAGGCATATTCACATGATTCATGCATAATTCTAGGCTAATACGTAAATAATAATCCATAAATTTTTTCTAATGGCATACATGGCATACATGCAGAAAAACATAAAAAAAATACAATAATATCTTGAAAATTTGGAACCTCAGTAGCTTCCCCGCTTTTTAAGCCCTTGAACTGAAACAAACGTTTCAATTGCCGACGCCGATTAATCCCAAAGGATTATCGAATTTTTCAGTCTGAGGGGCCAGATATTTAGGCTGCTACATGCGACTCGACACACAAGTGCACGCGTGTCGGTTAATTTAGAATGATTTCAACTTTTTACAAAGACTCTTATAATCGCTTCTCGTTGATGTTTCCCACCCTAACTTTTGGTACCTGAAGTGAAACAAAAATTTGTGAGCTTAACGTGTCTATTATGAGGTAAAAATATGAATTTGAACAAAAAAAAAAAAAAAAAAAACGAACGAAAAGGAAATGAAGGAAGAGAATGGGGGTTCCCCCTTGATGCAACTTCCGATCTGTAGCACAAGTTTTATGGCTTTAGAACAGCAGTGGCGCCATTTGATATATGCTTGTTTACTACTACTTAGAGGTTTGAACTCTCTAAATTGATGCAAAAGCACTCAAGGTTCCTTACTCACGATCTTCGTTTCGTAGAGTTGGAATAAGGATTCGAACTAACCTAAAGTTTAGAACAACTACAAATTGGATGTTACAATAAAGGGAACTAAGGAGTAAGGTTATAATATTAATGCTAGGTTTTCCTTCCTACACAAACATTAAGAAAGACATTAAAGTTTGAAAACATGCACTTAATACCAAAATAGAGATTTGAAAGAAAAGGTGGAGAGTTAATCCTCCTCATGTGAAACTATCATTAGTTGTTGATTTGAAAAAGGTTATTTGATCCTTCCTAGACTCATAGACAAGCCCCTAATGGAAGAAAAGATTTGATCCCTAGCATGTATGGCTCACTTAAGAGCTCACACATGCTAGCAAGTGGAACTAAGCAATGACTTATCTCTAAGCTCATTGCTTTGATTCCTAACTAGACACTACACTAACTATCATTTTGGGATAGGGTGTAGAGCTAGTTGTTCTTCCTAACAACCTACCAAACCAACAAAAATTGATTTACCCTCACATGAGTTGGATTAACTCCCCAAAAGGAAAGTTAGCTCATGATCCTTGGGACAAGGATTTATAAACTAAAAAAACAAAAGAGAGATAGAGAAAGGAAGAAGATAAACAATCAAACTCACTGATATATTTATTTTCTAGAAGAAAACAAGTGTTTCCTCCATTAAAACTATTACAAGCTTCTTACAAAAAAACTAAAAACTAACTTATGATTTTTTCACTAAGGAACTAAAATAATGCCATGTGAGGAAAAATAAGTCAAGGGAGTAAATGGAGTGTCCCCCACCCTTGTCTAATTTCTTCTCCATTTGAGAGAAATCTCATTTCCTCCCACGTGAATCATCAAACCACATTAATTCATTTTTATCCACCACATTAAAACAAAGTGACACTTTGCCTTTTTTCACTATTAACACCTAATCTAATTTATTACATGCAAGGTGTCAACTTTGCACCAATAATTTGTTATTTTTGTCTTGACATGCTCCATGATTGATGACTCATCCAATCTTGTGGCCCCGCATAATGGGTCCATATGCAGTCTAGTGGCGGTCCAGTATTTTTTGGCGCTTTACAACTTCCGCCTTCGCGTAGAATTCATCATACGATTGTCCGAGCGAGCTCTCTTGTCGATTCGAGTCCCGGGTTCGAGAGGTAGGAGCTTTGGAAGTTTGATGCTTCTGTGAGGATTTGGAAGAATTCATATATACGCCGTTCCTCGTGCTTTATCGCAGGTTTAACCAATATTTCCATGTTTACTGCAAATACCTGCAACAGTATGAAAACATATTTATTTCATGATTATTAAACACATAATTAACCAAATTTATATGTCTCAATGGGGTTTCATAATACACTTTTGGGTGCTTATCAATCTTCATGAATCTTGGCCTTTAATCACGGAACTCCTTAGTAACCGACCTTTGCTCCTTTATCTCGCTAAAGTGGCACATTTTTGCACATAATAGACTTTGAAGCCTGAAATGCATAAAAACACGTAATCAGTGTTAACTCTTAATTATTACTCACATAATTGGTCTAATAGTATGATCATATGAGGTTAAAACTACAGTTTTGGCTCTTATCAAACCACCCCCCAAACAGCATTTTGCTTGTCCTCAAGCAAAGATGAGAAATTAGAATAAGTGACCAAAAATGGAGTTCTAACTACTCGCCGTTTAAGCTTTAGATGCGATTGCATTGACCATATGCAACAAGGACTTAAACCACTAGGAATTCCCTAGTGGACGAGTTATAGCCTCGTGAGAGTTTCCAGTGAAGGTACTCACAAACTTCATCTATACTACAACGACTAAGAAATAAAACTATTGTTTCCTTATTCATGCTCTAAATCAACTACCTATACATCTCACTAGCAAATGAATAAGAATAACCAAGTCAAAAACCTAAGCTAATATATGCATAATAATCAATCATCTATGATACAAATATAAATACTATGAGTAATACTATGAAATGCCTAGCAGGTTCGTTTATGAAACTTCGGGATAGCGTCCCTTAAGTAGGTTCTCACAATAATAGTCAAGATACAACACTCTAATTTTTCCACTCAAGTTCCATTTACTCCAAGCAATGCAGTGGGCACACTTTACCCTACAATCTCAATGACAACAAGGAAGCTCTGAGTCGATCAAACACATCTGCCACTTACTATCACACTAACCTATTCCTAATTGAGCTAGAGGTCTTTATTAGGTGTTCATGGGATTAGGAGATGGTTTAAGAAGGAAAGAAATGGATATTCAAAAAGGACAAGTCTGAGATAATAGAGTCTTCATATTATGTAACTTAGAGAAAACCTTGTTATTTTTTTTTCTTCTATACTTTGTTTCCATCCTTAGCCATATTTTTTTTCTTTTTCTTTTCTTTGGCTTTTGACTCCCTTTTATTCTATTTTTGGAGTTTTTATTTTATTTCTATTTTTATTTTTCTTTTCTTTGGATGGAAACTTCCTTTCTTTATTTTCTGAAGCAATTAATTAACTTTTGTTTACACAAGTTTTTCTCTTCTTCTTTCTTCCTCATTCTATTTTCAGACTTATCTAAATTGGGTAGGTTGAATTTTTTTATTTTGTTTTGTTTTGTAACAGGGTAAAGGATTTGTGGTTTATGAAAGGCTAAAGAAAGGCTCGGAGGGGGCTTACTAGCGGAAAATAATTCATAGGTTTGAATTTCGGCTATATCGATCCAAAGAGGGCCTAAATTCTCGCTTAGGATATGACATAGTGATCAAGCAAGTGGGCGTGTGATTTCTCTATCCGGATTTTACTTCTCCCTTGTGTCATTTCTCAAATGTTTCGCTCATATAAGGCTTTAGGCTATATTCTCACAGGATTTGTAGAATAAGTACTCTAGCCTAGATTTCAGAAACTTACTGCTAACAATCATCGATACTCATGTAATATATTTATAGATAGATGCAAAGATTATTACCTATATATTAACCTAAGTTTCTAAAAATTATTCTAACGCAAAATCTACGTGAGACTTCTAGATTATTAAGAGCATAGAGAAGGAAAACAATACCAATATTCCTAAGTGTATAACATGAACTTATTTATTTATATTTTTGAATTTTTGAAATTTTAACTAGAAAACAAATGCATATTATCTCTATCTATATCCTAAAAGATGCCTTAATTACACGTGTTTCTATGCCCCCCCCCCAAATAAGAAACATGCTTTGCTTTGTCCTCAAAGCATTTTAAATAAAGAGGGTAGGAAAAATACCATTGAATCGCGTGAAATTTAGGAACATATGTAAAATAAGGTTAGAACGTACTAATATAGGAAATAAAAACTGATTCAACTCTATACGAGTTCTACCCATTATGGGGTTAACAAGAATGAAATTACTTGGGACATAAGCAGACACTAACTAGAATTAAAACTTACCTTATCTCCCGCTTTACTCATCATCTTCCTCATCCTCTTCTTCTATAAAGAAGTGAGGTTCCTTCGCGTCCTGCCGTGCCATGATAATTTGCCAGGCTTCCCGCCATTTATCATCTATTATTGCTAACCTATTAAGAGCCACTTGTCCGGCGGGGTGTAGGGTGCAACCCGATGAGGTTGTATCCTCCACCCTTTGCCAAGTTATTGCACGGAAAGATCGAATAATACTATTGGTGGGTCGTGCGATTGTCGGATCGTAATCCAATCCGTGAAACGTGTACAAAAAACAGGAAAGAAACATAGCATAATACGGGAAATTAGACCAGGCATAAGAAGGTACTTATGCCTCATGCTATGGGATCGAGCTAAACTAGACATCAAGGTTCGGGGAAGGTTATGACACATACGTCCCGTGGCTAAAGCAAGGAAGACTCTGCAAGTGGCATCATTCACAGAAGAAAAACGCCATTCCCCTAAAATGTTTAGCATGATCCAAAACATAACAGTTCCTATGTTCATGGACAGGCTACCAAAGGCAACGTTATATTCTCTTTGGTCCTCGATACGGAAAATGCCCGCGCCATACGACTCATGCAAAAACTCGTAAGTGTAGACATACATATTATCTACCGAATAGCACCATGGGTCTTGTATTTCAGCGGGCATAGCAAGTCCAAGAACAAATGCTAGCAAGAACTTGGTAATTTCCATTGGTTCATTATCAATGTTGATGGAGAAAATGCATTGGTCTCTCAAAGAAAATGCAGTTATCGTAAAAATAAGATGCTAGTGTTGGAGAATAAAGTGCATCAGGTCTTACCATAAGCGGTTCCCACCAACGATGTGATCGCCTCATGAAACCAATCACCATAAGTAGTGCTTTGGAACAAATCTTCGAAAAGACTGTTCGGTATCAAGGTAGGAGATGTCATCTCAAAATTACGCCTGAATAGCTGCGAATGATCCGAAACTACCCACGCTGACTAGAATTTTTCTGGTCCACGGAAGTCGGGCGCGAAAAGCTCTGAATATATTTTGAATTCCAGTGTTTGAGCTGGTCGCTTTCACCTTGAAGCGAAAGTCGCGCTCGACAAAAATTCTGAAAAATTGCGGTAGCGAGAAAAGCCCGAGGTGTCTTGAAGATCGGAAATTGAGACGAAACGTGGGAATCGTGGGAGTGAAAGGTAAGTGATGAAGGTTAGGTGTAGTGTGAGTTGTGAGTGTAGAATGAATGAAGTTTATATAGGTTTAAAGTTGCTAAAACGGATCGGGAAGTTGCCAAAAAGTGTTTACGGCAGTTTCCGGAAATCCTAAACTTTCCAAACCCGAAAACGGAAACAACTCATTTCCTATGCATAGTTTACCCCAGTTTTCGTAGGTAAACAACTCATTTCACATAATGACGCCATTTGATAAAAGTTAAAATGAATAGTTTACCTACGAAATGAACGATAAAACTCAAAACGTAAGTAAACTAAAACTATTTTACGTGTCTATATTTATCAAATATTTTACTCTCAATCCTATAAGATATAGTGGAGTAGAATGATTCATTCCACTCCTAGTCCTTCCGCATGCTGTGTTCTCTACGTATAAATGCTCTTAACTCTAAAGTCTAATGAGATATTTACGAAGTGGCAACTTGACTATGATGCAACTACCCACAAGATGCAACTAGTCGACTATCAGAACAACTATGGGAATGCTACGTTGATTCTATGATAAGGAGTTAGAGGGGATTGATTCCACCTTAACTTGACTTAATCCTACTAATGATGAATCGTCGTAATCCGAATTGAACTGCTTCGCAGAACAATATGGTTACTCTAATCCCTAATTACACATGGCATTTCTACCAATTCATAACTAGTATGTGAATAATTAAACCCATTCTCATGGTGAACTAATCGTTTCTAGAGTGGAAAGAAATTTACGCCGACTCTACAATAATCGGAATCAAGCTTTCATCAAGGCTTCTCAACCCCCTCAATGGAGGTTTAGCCGAGAATCATCACGCTATCATTTCCAATGGAATTCAAACAAGACATGATATAAAGATTGAAACTTTGCTTGTTTAAACCCAATTCAAAACTACTAATGCAATAATTGAATTAAACTAATAATGGCAATTATTTGAATCTACGAATTGAAACTAAACAATTAATGGAAATGAAACTAACTTATGGAGAACACTATTTTATTAATCTAATGAATAATAAAACAATGATTCAAATACTAAATTAATAATCTAACTAATCTAAGTCTAGCTATCTACGTAATAAGGGAAATTAGATATAAACAATTGTAAATGACAAGAATTGAAATTGACAAATAGCTATTTTATTTATCAAACTAATTAAGAATAATGATTCTAAGAGTTTAATATAAAACAAGAATTGAATATAAACTAAACTTAATTTAATTAAATAAAAACTAGATCTATAATTATCTATTGTTTTAGGTCTAACTAGCTACCATTAACTATCTACAATTAACAAAGAGCGAAGCTTTGGTTTTTATATGTTCAGATCCAAAAATCGTGCATGGGCTTGGAGCCATGTTTTGGGCCAGAGAATCAGGCCCAAAACCCAATTCTTTCAGTCCAAAAAGGCCTCTTCAGCTGCAGTTGTCTTCAACAGACTTTTCGTCCACTTTTACTCCTCTGATTGGATCAAGGATTATACCATTGGACAGCTCTTTCCGATCCGGTCGTTTTGACATAAGGTAGGCCCCATTCCAAGGTCTGAGTCCAAAGATACGGCCTTCAGAAGTTCTCTGCCGACTTGTGTGTTTGTTTTTACGCCCGCGGTCGACTTTTTCAGCTTTTGACCGGGCTTTAGAAAGGCTTTATCTTCTTGAATCTTGGCCTTTAATCATGGAACTCCTTAGTAACCGACCTTTTGCTCCTTTATCTCGCTAAAAGTGGTACATTTCTGCACATAAATGGACTTTGAAACCTGAAATGCATAAAAACACGTAATCAGTGTTAACTCTTAATTATTACTCACATAATTGGTCTAATAGTATGACTGTTACAGGGTTAAAACTACAGTTTTGGGCTCTTATCAATGACCCGTCTGTGAAAGATAACAATTCATGTCTAGCCGTTGTATCTACCAATTTGTCAATCCGTGGTTGAGGGTAACTGCCTTTTGGACATGTGCGGTTCAGATCCGTGAAGTCAATACAGATTCTCCATGACCCATTCTTCTTACGTACTGGGACAATATTAGAAATCCATGTGGGGAAATTCATTTCCTTGACAAAATTAGCTGCCTTTAGCTTTTCAACTTCGGCTTTTACGCTTTGGATCTGTCGGCACCTATCTTTCTCGATTTCTGCTTGACTACTACTACATCACTGCGGACATTGAACCGGTGGAATGCCACATGGGGGTCAATTCCTAGCATTTCTTCGAATGACCAAGTAAACACGTCTTTGTGTTCTTAGAGGAAGTGTATTAGAGCCTGGCGCTCTTCATAACTCAATAAGGTGCCGATGAAAGTGGTTTTAGCTAGCTGCTTCCCACAATTTCCACTTCCTCCAACGACTCTAGTGAAGGGGGATCCTCCTTCTCTCTTGGGACAAAGTCCGGGAGAGGGGGATCCAATTGTAATTACTATTTGGTGGGTTACCTCACCTCCATTGATTCAAAAGGGAGTGGGGATTGCTTTTTCGCCAGAGCGTAGCATGCTTTGGTGGCCACTTGATCTCCTTTGATTGTCTCAATTTTCCCGTATGTGGGAATTTTAGACATTGGTGATAGGTGCTGGGAACAGCGCGGAGTCTGTATGGCCAAGTCCTGCCCAAGATCATGTGATAAGGTGTGTTAGCTTTTACCACAACAAAATTTATGATGAGAGTTACCAGACCAGTAGCTACGAGTAGTTGGATCTCCCCAACTGTTAGAGCTTTATCCCCGCTGAATCCATATAGGTTGGAGTTGGTGGTGACCATCTCAGAGTCAGGAATCTGCAATTTTTTGAATGTGTCATAGTATAACACATCTGCTGAACTTCCTGGATCAACCAATATGTGATGCAAATCATAATCTCCGAAAGGGAATGTAAGAACAAGTGCATCCTCATATGGACTCTGGATGCTAAAACAGTCAGCCTCAGTGAAGAGGATGAGTGGATCTTTGTGGGGTACCGCATTGACTTGAGCACCTGTAGTCAGTTCATTGTTCATGATCCTCATTTCCTTCGCGACGCTCATTTGATATCGCGCACCCTTTTCAGATATTTGTGGGGTACCGAGAATAACACGAGATGAATCATCGAAAAACTAGCGCAAATGGAGAAAAAGAACCCGTGCCGTGCCTATAACATGCACGCCCGAGCACGAAATGCAACTGCATATGTCAGACACGCACTCGCGAACGACACACACCCGTGAACCATTCACACGCGTCCGCGTATAACATAATCACGTCCGCGCCTCACCTAACCCGCGCCGCGCCTTGATTTTCGCAGACAAAGATTCTGTTGGCTCAGAATCTTCATGTGTAAGTCTACTTTAATTCCCTATAGTCTTTTTAATTTAACTGTTAGTAGATAAAAAGTAGATAGATTTGCAAAGTTTTAAGTTTTCAAAACCAAAAATTCAATTAAAAAAAGTATTTTGAAAATTAAAATTTTTTATTAATTAAAATGAATTAGTAATCCATCAGCAAGGTTAAATATTAAAATTAAGTTTAGTAGCATGTTTATGTTTTATTTTTTATTAATTGTTGTTTATGCATGATTAGACTAAGATAATATCGTATAGTTAAATCAAAATACAAAAAAATTAATTAATTAGGATAAATACAAAATTGTTTAAGTTTTGAAAGTTTAGTCTTTTGGTTAAAGTTTACTTACCAAGAGTTGGGGATTCAACCAACTTGGACCGGTTGGATGTGCGAGGCGAATAGTGTAACATCACGCTCGCGCATCTTAACCCAACTTGGGGGTTGAAGTTCCAATATTTGACAAACACTTTCCGAACTTTTATGTATTTTTTTTTAGTAATCATTAGGGAATAGTAATTAGCTAAACGTAGTTAAAATTTTCGTGTTTACTGTTTTCATAGTTTTAAGCCCACGAAGGCAACCAATTGTAACTTATTGGCTTTGCCAACATTTTGACCCGACTTGTGGATCTTAGTTAGATTAAACTTGTAACTGTAAGGAAAAGCTCGAATGGTGGGTTGACATGCAAGACACCAAGCACTTCGTCAACCCCACCATGTCACCTTCACCCCAAAGGTCGTGTACACATACCTTGGGCGGTAATTTCTAAACCTTCTCGCTACAAAGTGTAAGAGGATACTTGTGTGTTACTAAGCATGCTTGAATGATTGTGTGATTTACATTTTAGTCTCGTCTTTACATTAATGCTAAGGCTAAACCTGAGCCCTAAAAGAACAAAAAGTGGGATTAAGACCCAATTTAGAATAGATGTTGCGTGAATTGTTTGTTACATAGACCAAATTAAAAAGATAAAATCAATCAAGCAGAGCCAATTTAGTCACGTCCATCAGGACAAACATCTAGCACGAACAAAGAGAGTAGTGAACTACCAAATTCCAGTGGACTAACCACCTTCCTCACACCCCTCTCTCAGAAATACCGTGGGTGAGATTCTTGGTGACACACTATCTGGTGAAGTAGTATGTGATCTTCTCTCTTTACGTTCGTAGTTCCCAAAACCCAGTTTTGCACCCACTATTAAATTCAAACATGGCATAGTTTATAATCTACAGACATTGCATGCAAACTTTTCAAAAACTTCAAAGCTATAAACGAATTTCGCTGTTTGAGCATCCAATACATTTGTGTGCGCATATAAGTAGATAGTCTCGCAATCGTGCATGAGACTATGCTCAGGCTATACAAAGCTTAACGCAGTTAAAACTTACTCACATAGGAGAGAACGTCGATCTCGACATACTCCTATTTCTCATCCCCCAACTACTAGGATCGCGGATGAAGTGGTTCAAGTTGAAGAGTCTCTCTCTAGTTTCTACACACCATTACAAGATGGACCTCCATCTTGTATACGACTCACACAGCTCAATAGCAATTTCTATATCCCACCGAACATGTTCAATCTCTTACCCGTCTTTCACGATTTCGAACACGAGTTACCGTACGAACACCTACACTGGATACATGAGGTCAGATGTTCAGGTTAAACTGAGAGTGTTTCCCTTCACTCTAGCTGGCAAGAGCCACGCATGGCTTCTATCACAGAAGCCCAATTCGTTCAATACATGGGAAAAGGTAATGTTCTCCTTCATGAAGAACTACTTTCCACCGAAGAAAACAGAGGAGATAGTAAGCAAGATACAATTCTTCAGACAGAGTCTGAGTGAGACATTCTCCTGAAGCATGGGATAGATTTTCTGATCTGCTCTATTCATGTCCTCACTATAAACTAGAAAAATCCACTCTTGTCCAATGTTTCTTCAAAGGTCTTCTCCAAGAACACAAAGTCACACTGGATATCATGAGTAATGGAAACTTTTTAGATAAGGGGATAAAGGTGCTACAGAAGCTCTAACCTTTCTTGAAGACCAAGTAGAAAAGAGTACTCATTGGGGCGATACAAACAATTCCAGAACATCCCAACCCAAAACTTCTAAAGCCAATGATATCTTTGAGCTGAAATCCAATCCAGAGATGAAAACACTAATCGAAACCCTCACAAAGAAGATAAATGCCCTTGCAACCAAACTAAAAGACCATACTCCCCAACCAGTCATGAACATCGATATAGCACCATGCACTTTTTGTCTAGATCTAAATCACGTATCTACCCATTGTCCCTTGCTCAACAACATAGCATCACTTCAACTAGAAGAAGTTCGTGCTTTCAATGTACTAAATGCACCATGGAGGCAACACCCAAATTTTCAATATAAAACTAATCAACAAACTCAACCACCTCCAGGGTTCACAAATCATGTCAAGCCACAAAATACATTCAATCAGTTCAGACAAGGACAAGGTACCTACAATAATCAGAATAGAGCGATGGTTTCATCCAACTTTAACTAGAACTACCAAAATCCACCAATCAACAACCAAAGAGACTTAGTACCAGTTGCCCAACCTACTAATGTCTCATTAGACAAAATGTTTGAGATGATGCTATCCTTGATGCACCAACGTAACAATCTCAAATCTTGGTGTCCATACAACAATCCCTAAGCCACCTAACTCAAGAGAAAGCCTAGAAAGGTGTGTTCCCTTGACAAGCAGTTCCTAATCCTAAACAAGTGAACTCAGCCTTAGAAGCTACAATCGTCTAAATCCTCTATTTTGTGATGTGTTTCCATTCCTTTCATTCCCTTACATCTTTTTCAATGGAGTACATAAGAAAAGGTAACCAGACCCTCCACTTGGAGTGCATTGTTGTAAGTGCTAGAGCCTTGAGTCCACGTATACTTGCATATTCCTTGTTAACACTTTTACTCGTAGTTGGAGTAGTGTACCTCTATGGAGCAAGTATACAATTTTCTTTTTTTATTTTTATTTTTCACTCTTTAGGTTAAAAATAGTTTTTCCTTGTTGTTTTTATAAAAATTATTGGTTTTTCTAGTTTTTATAATAAAGGATTATCGACACAACACTAGTCACGTGTTTTTGTTTCAAAACGGATAATGGATTATACATGGACTAACCCCTAGAAAAATACAATCTAGGGGCAGTTTGAGATCAATTTTGCTTATTAAGGGTCACCTATATCACCGTGCTATTCACACGGGTCAACACATTCCATGTATTGCGCAGTAAATCCTCCAACTCGTATAACTGAAGCTCTGTCTATCTTGATTGGGTTCACTCAAACCGACATGAAAGTTGCCTAAGACAATCTGTTATGGTATGTTTTTAATCACTACTTTTGTACGAGTCCTTTATATATATCTTTACATAGTTTTCAAAAACTTGAGGATATGAAAATTAAAATCTTACGTCCCAGAGTAAACAAAATGATACTGGATTAATGTATGATTTTATCTTCTTGCAAAAACCCTATATCTTGTTAGAGATATCTTTTAAGAAAAACAAGAACCGAAAAAAAAAAGAAAAAGAAAAAACTTGACAAGGAGTCGAATTCTAGAATTAAACAAATGATGTAACCCAAAATGAAACCATGATCTATTTATTTATATCATGTACTTATCTATTATTGTCTCGAGAATCTGATGTGAAAAGACTCACTTTGTACAAATTTTCAAAAAAATTCCCCTAATTTTCTAAAACTATACAAAATTTTCAGTTGCCAAAAATTTCTTCCCATTCTATAAACCTTTCAAAATGTCTAAAAATAGTTCTTCTCCATCGAGCAAGGCTCAATGGAGACGTGTACCCTCTAATTTTGAAGTTTTTGAATCTCTTCCGATTGATATTGAACATGATATCTGGAAGAGAATTCACACCATCACACCTGGTGCAGGAAAACGTTCCTACAAACACAGACAGCGTGCAGTCAGGGAGAACTGGTGCTTGAGATGTCAAACACTAGACTGCCCTAGGCTTCAGCCGATAAGCGAAGGCTCAGTCTTTACAGTCTACATGTGTCTTACACCAAAGCACAGAGCCAGCTTCATAGAGTCATCAAACCATCTGGTTGGGATTGACTTGAGTCTTGGGGATATGACTAAAAATGACCCATATTTTTACAATTTTTCAAAATATAATCCAAAAAAATTAATTAGTCTTTAATTTCAAGTTTGTATATTCTTTCCACCATTCGTTTCCCTTGTCTTGTAACACTCTTTTTGATTCATTCCGCTATTCGAGTGCTTTGTTTTCAAATTGGCATACTCTATTCTTTTTAGAGCTCATTCGTGTATACAACTTATGTTAACTTCACGCTTTAAGGCATTCATCTATCATCTTGTGTGTAATACAACCTTAGATCAAAGCATGTGATATACCGTTGGATAGGATTTTTTGAGCTAGTCGTTTAGATAGTTCGTTTGTTTGGATCGGACTGGTAACGAAGTGAGGATTTGCATTTTAAGCGTTACGAGAGGAACGAAACCTTTTTGGTATTTTTGCATTTCATATAGGCTTGGGCCAAAAATTTCAAAATCTACAAACCCACCAACCGACGGTCGTATGTGGGTTTAAAACCCAACCACGCGACCGCCCGATATACTATCTTCTCCACTCAAAACCCTAGCTCGCAAAACCAACTTCGACACGCCCACACCTACCCTAACCTGTGTCGTGCCTCCTTCTTCACCAAATCAAAAACAGTTCCTGCTGCCACTTCAAAACCTTCACCCCACCTCATATCCACTTTCCATTTAATCAAAACACCTTCCCATTTTTGCCAATCCAAAGATTGTACCCGAAATGGATTTTTCAAATCTATTTGATTCGGGGGTTTTTGATGTTTTATTCAAGGGACAGATCCTTAGAAAAGATTGGAGGCCACTCTTGCTAGAATCCACCGCTCATTACACCCCTTCTCTTGTTCAATCTTTCTATCGCGGCTTAGCTCACGATAATGAAGGCTTGGTTACCGTTTCATTTGGGGGTTGCTCTCATGTGTTCACTATGTAGGCAGTTGGTTCAATTTTGGGTATCGAAGCGTGACATGAGGTACCCGAGAGTAAGCAATTCTTTGGCATAGTGTTCAATTTGATGCATACGATTATGTTAGAGGGCGAGTACGTCAGTGGTTCAACCTGTGCGAGGCAGACTTCTTTAAGGAAGAACCAGTTGGCAGTGGCAACTTGGATTGCGCACAACCTAGTGGGGACGACGAAACCTTCAGATATAAGTAAGTCGATTCTTTCATGTGGGACCAGCTTTCTCAGTCTAGACGGAGTACTGCTCCCCTTCCTACCCTTGTAACTAAGCTTGAGTAGCAGTTCCGAGTGACTTGTGGTAGTAAAATTTGCCACATTTACTCCTGTCTACCTTCATTGCGTTTAACACGACTGGTCCCTAGAGGCTGTACAAGAGATTGAGCATGGTCTCGACGATGACGAAGCTCCACCTCCACCTCCTGTCGACTACTTTGCTCCAGGAGCCCTGTCTCAGTTCACGAGTCCCTTGGATGCTTTGGGCTTCATGCATGAGGGTCAGCGTTAGCTACATCAGCAGTTGAGTACAATTCAGAAAGAGCAGCGCACCTTTCAGGCCAACACTCTACAGATGCTTCAGGAGATGCGAGATGAGTTTGTTCTAAAGGCTTCTATGATTGAGAGTGCTAGATGAGAGGGAAGAGATAGAAGTAGCTTAAGTTCGTCTCAACGTCGTTAGTTATGTATGTTTTTGTTTTGTGGAATGTATAAGGATTTGTGGTATATGGGCAGAAGGACATACAAATACATCATGCCCAAATTTTCTTATTTTCTATAATATGCATGTTTTTACAAATAAAATTAAAAAAAAAACCAAAAATTTCATGTTAGAATAATTACGTTTTTTACCTTTTAGATAACCCATGTACATCTTGTTGTATATCTATCAACCCACGCTCCAAACTTGTTCAGGGCTGGTATATTTTCATAATGAAGAACATAGTACAGGTTACTGCCGTTTTTGCTCATGTTCCTATGGTAATCTCTTTTCTTTTCTTTATACTTTGAGGACAAAACATATTTTTGTTTGGGGGTGGTATAGTAATATTCTGCAAAAACTAGACATTTATTATATATCATTTATTCTTATATTATATAGATTTAGTATATTTCTATATCTCTTTCGTTCTTAAAATATTTCGAAAAGACCAAAAATATTTTTTCTATTTAGTACCGAAAGTCTTGTTTTCCTTTTCTATGATGAATAAATGGTTTAGAAGTCTCATTATAGCAATAGAGTAAAAATTCGTTCTTCAAACTCATACTAATATACATATAATAGTTTCTACACCTTTTCATGAATGACATGCATCAGCATTCGATTGTATATAGCAGTGAGTTTCCTAGACCAAGATTAGAACAGTTAAGTTCCATATCCTGTGAGAATCTAGCCAAAAGCCTTATTTGAATGATTATTGAGTGATGACACAAGGATGTCCGGATAGAGAGATAACACGTCCACTTACTTGATTACCATGCCATATCCTATGAGAAAATTTAGGCCCTTTTTGGATCGATATAGCCAAATAAACGTTAAAAACCCAAAAATATAAATTTTCCTCTAGTTACCCCCTTGAACCTTCACCAATTTCTAAAAGTCTTTTTATTTCTTCGCCATCAATCCCTAAATTGTTACTACACACAATAAAAAGCTTACCCAGCTGATGAGTTAAGAATTGGATGAACAGTAAAAAGAGAAGAGAAGGCCTTGTACAAAAACATAATAGTTAGAAGCTTCAAAAGAAAGAAAAAGAAAGAAAAGATTAAAAAATCGAAATCTCCCAAAAGTTCAAAATCAAAAGAAGTCGAATTCAAAAGAAACAAAAGCAAAGTTAGAACTCCAAAAAATCAAAATCGTATGGAGTCACAAAGCCAAAGGGCTAAAGAATGAATCACAAATTCGGAAGCAAAAAACAAAACGAGGTTCTTCTATACTTACAAATATCTTGAAGACCCAATATTTCAACTTATCAAAGTTTGTTTTCCCTTCCCTTTATTTCTAAACCACTACCTTAGCCCTGTAATTCCTAATAAAAGACCTCTAGCTCAACTAGGAATAGGATAGTGTGATAGTAAGTGGATATTGTGATAAATCGACCCCAGTTTCTTTGGGCGTGATTCGAGCATGTGAGGAATGAAAATGAAACTTGAGTGAATCTATCAGAGAGTTGTGATTGCAACACACCCCCTGTAAACCCAAGTTAATGACGCTCTTCAAAAGTTTCAGAAACGACTCATGTTTTGTACATTTAACTTTAGTTGATTAAACTACTGTATATATATTATTCTGAGTTCAAAGGAGATTTTCTTTATGATAAACATAAAAAATTTCTTAACTCAACTTATGAATAAATGATAAAATTCAAACGCAAGTAAAACTAAAACTTATACGAAAACAGTGTTTATCAAAGATTTCTACTCTCGATACTATTGAAATAGAGTTGGAATAGAAGATTCGTTCCACTCCTAGTTCTTTAGTATTAACGTTTTCTAAGGTTATCGGTCTATCCAAAGTCTAATGAGAGTAATGGTGGGATTATACTATGATGCAAATTCAAATAACAAGATACGCTAATTCAACTACGAAAATGCTAAATTGATACTATATGATAAGGAATTAGGGGGGATTGATTCCACCTTAACTCGACTTAATCAACTAACAAAGATTCGTCGTGATCCAAATTTCCATGCTTTCGTATATCAAAATGGTATTTCTAATCCCTAATTATACATGACAATCTCTACTAATTAATAATTAGTATGTGAAGCAACCAAACCCATTCTCATGGTGAACTAATCACTTTCTAGAATTGAATAGATGATCACGACGATTTCTAAGTTAACAACAATCAAGCTTCATCAAGGCTTTTTCAACCCCCACTAATGGAGGTTTAACCTAGAATCATTATGCTCTTATTTCCAATCGAAATTGAATAAGACATAATATAAAGATTCTAACTTTATTAAATTCAACTAAACAATAATTGAAATCTAAATTAACAACTAAGAAATCATTAACAAACAAGAATTGAAATTAGATCTAAGCAATTTTAAATAACAAAATCGAAATTATCAAGAACAAACTATTTTTATTAATCTAATGAAAGAATAACAATGATTCAATAATCTAAATTCAACAAGGTATGAAAACTAATTAATTAACTAATTAAAAATTCTCAAAACTAGATCTAGAAACTATGCTCTAATGACTACCTTATATCCTAAGCTAATTGATACTTAAGAGCTAAGTCTTGTGTGTGAAAATGGAGGAGACCAGATCTACATTTTCGTGCATGGGCTGAGGATCCATGTTTTGGGCCGGAAAATCGAGCCCAAAGCCCAATTTCTTCAGTCTACAGGGCCTTTTTCAGTTGGCTTTGACTTCAATAGACTTTTTGTCTACTTTTGCTCCTCTGATTGAGTCAAGATTTAGACCATTGGAAAGCTCTTTCTGAGCCAGTCGTTTTGACATAAGGTACGTCCAATTACGAGGCATGAGTCCAAAGATACAGTCTTCGGAAGTTCTACTAGCTTTTGTGTGCTGTTTCTACCCACGTTGACTTTGACTTTTCAGCTTGTGACCGGGCATTACAAATGTTTTTTCTCCTTGAATCTTGACCTTTAATCACAGAACTTCTTAGCAGCCAACTCTTGCTCCTTTATCTCACCAAAGTGGCACATTTCTGCACATAATTGACTTCAATGCCTGAAATATATAAAAGCATGTAATCAGCATTAACTCTTATTTATTACTCACATAATTGGTCTAAAAGTATTACTGTTAAGGGGTTAAAACTACAATTTTGGGCTCTTATCAAACCACTCCAAACAGCATTTTACTTGTCCTCAAGCAAATATGAGAAATTAGCATAAGTGACCAAAACTAGAGTTTTAACTAATCTCGTTTCACCGAGTGCGATTGCATTGACCATATGCAACAAGGCCTTAAACCACTATGAATTCCCTAGTGGACGAGTTATAGCCTTGTGAGAGTTTTCCAGTGAAGGTACTCACAAACTTCATCTATACTACAATGACTAAGAAATAAAACTATTGTTTTCTTATTTATGCTCCCAATTAGGTATATATCTCACTAGCAATGAATAAAGAATAATCAAGTCGAAACCTAAGCTAATATATGTATAATAATCAATCATCTACGAATAAACATATATACAATGAGTAATACTATGAAATACACTAGCAGGTCCATTTCTAAAAACTCGGAATATCGTCCTTAAGTAGGTCCTCACATAAATGTCAAGACAAAAACCACTCTGATTTTTCCGCTCAAGTTTCGCTACTCCAGTGTGCAGTGGGCACACTTTACCTTACAATCTCAATGACACACAAGGAAGCCGGAGTCGATCAAGCACATATACCACTTACTATCACACTAACCTATTCCTAATTGAGCTAGAGGTCTTTATTAGGTGTTGCGGGGATTGGGAGATAGTTTAAGAAGAAAGAAAATGGATATTCAAAAAGGACAAGTCTGAGATAATAGAGTCTTCATATTAAGTAACTAGAGAAAACCTTGTTATTTACTTTTGCTTCTAGACTTTGTTTCTATCCTTAGCCATATGTATAAGAAAGACTTTTTTTTTTCTTTGGCTTTTGACTCATTTGATTCTATTTTGGAGTTCTAACTCTTTATTTTCTTTTATTTTTATTTGGATGGAAACTTTCTTTTCTTATTTGAAGCGACTAACAAATTATTGATTTTAAAAGTCTTTCTCTTTTCTATTCTTCATCTCTATTCTCAGACTCATTCAAAGAATGGGTAGGTTTTTTTTTTTTTTTTTTTTTTTTTTTTTTTTTTTTTTGTAACAGGTTAAATGATTTGCGGTTTATGAAAGGCTAAAGAAAGGCTCAGAGGGGTGACTAGCGGAAAATAATTCATAGGTTTGAATTTCTGGCTATATCGATCCAAAGAGGGCCTAAATTCTCGCTTAGGATATGGTATAGTGATCAAGCAAGTGGACGTGTGATTTCTCTATCCGGATTTTACTTCTCCCTTGTGTTATTTCTCAAATGTTTCACTCATATAAGGCTTTATGTTATATTCTCACAGGATTTGTACAATAAGTATTCTAGCCTAGATTTCAGAAACATACTGCCAACAACCATAGATACTCATGTAGCATATTTATAGATAGATGCAAGGATTATTACCTACATATTAACCTAAGTTTCTAAAAACTATTCTAATGCAAAAGCTACGTGAGATTTCTAGATTATCAAGGGCCTAGAAAAGGAAATCAATACCAATATTCCTAAGTGTTTAACATAACTTTTTTTTTTTTTTTTTTTTTTTTAAAATTTTTGAATTTTTATTAGAAAAAAGTGCATATTTTACATATCTATATCCTAACAGATGCCTAAATTAAAATAGGCATAAGAAGGTACTTATGCCTCTTGCTATGGGCTCGGGCTAAACTAGACATTAGGGTCTAGGGAATATCATAGAGTGTACGTCCCCCAGCTAAAGCAAGGAAAATATCACAAGTTTCGTCATTCACAGAAGAAAAATGCCATTCCCCTCTAATGTTTAGCATGATCCAAAACATAACAGCGCCCATGTTCATAGACAGGCTACCAAGGGCGACGTTATAATCCCCTTGGTCTTCTATCCTAAAGATTCTTACCCCGTAATGCTCATGCAAATCCTTGTTATACATGTACATATTATCTACCAAATATGCCCATGAGTCTTGTATATCAGCGGGCATAGCAAGTCCAAGCACAAAGGTTAGCAAGAACCTGAAAATTTCCATCGGTTCATCCCCGATGGTGATGGAGAACACTTGTTCTCCATCTGGTCTATCAAAGAACTTATAATTATCCTAAAAATACGATGTAAGTGCGGGAGAATAAAGTTTATCAGGACTTACCAATAGTGGCTCCCAGCCTACTAGAATGATCATTTCGCGAAACCACGCACCATAGGTGTCACTTTGGAACAAGTCTTCAAAAGACTGTTCCGGTATGATACGAGGGAATGTTATCCCCAATAAACTCGCTGGAATAGCTGCAAAGGATCCTGGAATAACCCACAAAAAATCGGATTTTTTTTTTGTGCCCACGAGGTCAGGGTGCGGGGTGCGCTCAACCTATGCCTGGGATGGGCGCGGGGTGCACTTTGGTGAATTTTGAGTTCCAGGCACTTGGGCGCGCACTCACTTTTTGCCTGGGATGGGGATGAAAACTAGAATTCTAGTGTTTTGGGCGTAGGTCACGCTCAACTCTGGGCTTGGTAAGGCGCGGGTCGCGCTTTGATGAAATTCTGGATGATAGTGCCTAGGGCGCATGTGGCGCTTCCATCATGCCGGCCCCGAAATACGAGTTGCTAAAATGGAGAAGAAAAATGGGAAACGTGGGAGTGAAACGTGAGAGATGAAAGTGAGGTGTAGTGTGGGTTGTGAGTATAGAATGAAGGAAGTTTATATAGGTTTTGATCTTCCAAAACGAATCGGCAAGTTGCCAAAAAGTTTTTAGGCAATTGTCGAAAACAAAATATTTCCGAAAATGAAAACGGAAACAACCCATATTCTCTATTCCAAAACAAACCTAATATCTTTTAGGTTGAATTTAGGATAGAAACTGCCTAACTCATCGAGATTTCATCCTACCACAATATCTATTCATAGCCATGCCCATATCGGCAATATTCCCAACAATCATCCCAAAATTATATAATAAATTTGTGGATCATATAAAAATCATGCTAGACTAAATAATACCACCCCCAAACAATTCGGGAAGGTGGGATTAACAATAAAATCAAAGCACAATTTGAAAAACCAAATTATATTAAAATTCAAATTCAAATATAATTAACTACCAAATTAAAATTTAACTACTGAATTTAAAAAACTTAATATCCAAACTAATAAAAACAATAAAAACAACTAAATAACATCGAAACAACATATTTTTAGAAAACCTAGCCACGTGATGAAGATGGACCCTGAGATGGAGATTGGGCCTGGGATGAAGATTGGGCTTGAGATGAAGAAGGGCCCGAGCCATCCCTCCTTTGACGACGATGCTCATGCCTCTCAGACTCATCTGAAACAGAAACCTCCAGGGGTGGCATGCGTCGTAGAATCTCTACTTGGAACAGGCGTTATGCTTCCATTGCTGCCTTCATCTCTGATTTCAATTCTTTATAATGCGCATCGTGACACTGAAGGAGTGTTCCCATGTTATACAAGAGATCATCCTGACCCTTTTCGAGGTTTTCAAAACTCGTCTGAAGGTTCTTTTGTTTATTTCGAATTATAATCTTCCTATCCCGTACATCTTCACAAATAGCATAAATGTAACGCATGCCAGTATGCAACATTGTCATACATTCCGAATCAACCACCCTATCTTTCGGAAACATCCAAGTCTTTTGGATGCACTCCATATAAATAGTTTCATTTGAATGCAATTTCAACATAGTCCGCTCAGTTCTTGGTCCCCCCCCCAAGACAACATTATCTTCATAATTAAAGAAGGAAATGGTACAATACTTTTCCCAACTCCTCTAATCATATTTATCAAAAACTCAAGGATACAGAATTCATACCTCTTCTCTTGCAATATCCAGATAACGTGCAGACATGTCAAACCAATGTCGCTCACTTTCTCCTTCCCAATGATGTTCTTACCAATCCACTAAGCTACAACCAGTTGGTTGGTTCGCAGAGATGACTGTCGAGCATAATGAGAATTCGTATTGTATTGACCCTCCATGAGAGTGTCTTTCATCAAAGCAGGAACTCTAGTATACTGGGATTCCTGCACGGTGGCTTCGAGGTGGTGTGTAGGCGTAATGCCTACAATCTCAGCCAACTTCTCTCTTGATTATTCTCTCCGCGTCCCGGCCATCTTCATGAAAATTTTCTGTCCATCCAACTCACTCTTCTTCTTAAATTGTTCTACTAAATCGGAGTGGTAGAAATCATCTATCGAGTTCCACAACCTATTCCAATTCCTTCTAATCATCTCATCACCGTAAAACGACACAAAGCGGTCGGCCGTAAACGCTTGTTCCAGAAAATCCTTCGTCTTTGAGCCATTAAGGTTTTGGAACGATTTGGGGGTTTAAATGGAATGTGGGGATGGAGTTTGGGACTCCCTAACTAAGAAAGCAATGGTGGTGGCGTGGTGGTGGCGCTGCAGTTCGAGTTTTTAGGATCTTTGGTGGTTTTCGGTGGTTTAAATTGTTTGAAATTGGTGTGGGAGAGGTTTGGAGAAGATTTGATATTGATAAACTTTGGGCGTGGGTGTATTTAGGTTTTTTTTTTTTTTTTTTTTTTTATTTATTTATTTGGTTAGGGTTTCAAGCTTGTTAATGGCGATGGTAGAGAAAGGAAATCGCGAACTGTTGGTTTGAAGGAAAGGGACGCACGTGCGTGGCACATGCGCGTGAGATTGGGTCCAAGCCCAATTTGATTTTTCGATTTTTGTCAAGTTTTCGTGCAACTTCAAACTAAAATTGTCGCTTCGTTACCTGTCCGATTTTTACGAATGAGCTATGGAAATGATCAGGAGAGAATTCCCAATCCAATGATCCATAAAACACTCTATTTCGACTGTGGATGACATATAAGAGATAGAAAATGCCTCAAAGTGCGTGCATGACGTAAGTTACGTGAATGAATGAAATCTAATTTCATAGAGAATGTCAACCCGAATCGAAATACAATTAAACGGTCTAAGCAACACAAATGGCCAGTTGAACAATCCAGTACGGAAAACAAACACCCCACCCCCAAACAAATTTTTGGCAATGAAATTTAAAAAATTTGTTTTAAAAGCGGGTCTTTTAAAGTCAGATTCTCGAGACTTCCTAAATTACTATTTTTATGATTTTAACAATTTTTATTTTTTATGAATAAGATTTAATATAAGAAAAAACAAGAAAGCAATAAAAGCATAATTCACACCATAGAGGAATATGACTCAAAATTCGAGAAAACATGCAAGAGTGGAAAACGTGAATTATGTTTAATGTGGACTTAGGATCCGATACTTACTGTAGGATCCGTTATTTCAGAACCAATATTTCTACAAGCCTCGAGAACCACGTGCAGCGAAATCAATGGGTTCTCACGATTTGGATAGAGAAAACATACCTTTGAAACCGGTTTAGATAACTCTGAGAATCTAAGCTTTATGAAATCCGAAATCAACCTCTTGATCTTCTGTTGTATTCCTTTAGAATAGATTGGACGTTGTGTGGACAACGATCTACCAATCCCCTTCTTTCTTTCAAGATCAGAAACGAATTTAGATCTACTTTTCTTGCCTCTTTTTCAGAACAATGAAAAGTGTATTTTGGCCAGAGAGAAAATATTCTATTTATAGGCTACAACAGGGACCATGAGGAGAAATTAGGGTTGGGCCGCCTGACGGGCTTGGGCTTCCCATGTTCGCCCAGAACACACGGCCCAAGTCCGTCAACAAATGGCTTATTCCATTAAAGGACATTGATGCACTACCACCCTAATCCCAAATTACGTGTCAGCATTTATGGGCTCCATATTATATGCTCGTTGATCTCCCCGTGTTTAAGATATCGAATGTCCATTGATTAAGTCAAGTTACTGACAACTACATTAATCAACTTCTTATGTCCTTGAGTAGTACAACTTAACCTCATTGTCATGTCGAAATAAATCCACCTGCAGGGTTTACATGACAATCTTTTTGAGCTCCTCAAGGGGACATCATCAACCCGACTTCTTGCGGGACATGGATTCCTTCTATAATCAACATCACACCTTAGATACAATGTCATTACCCAATCCATCGAGTTTGTTGATTCACAAATGAATCTCACTCATTGATGATTTAAAGCAATGATCAATGCATGTAAGTGCCCGTTATTATATTCGGATTAGGAGGACAAGCATCCATAATAACAGAGGCGTTTGTTCTCTTATATAGTCAGTATAAGGAGAAACAACCTCACTTGGTCCTGTTCAATACACACAAAGTGTACTAGTGTAATCCTATAATCAAGATAGACTAATACCAGATTATACTACAACTGTACTAATGGTTTGTCTAAATCCATCTAGGTTGTGAACGATTACTTATAATTTATAAGGTACTGATGATATGATCTTCTGTGTGTTCACACCATATCATCTACAACATAAAGTATTAGACACATGCATATAACTAATAACATATATAATATGCATTACATTTACCCATATGATTCTCATTCAAAATATAAAGAATTAGAGTTAATACAAAAGTAATGCTTTTAGTATATAACCCTATCACTTACAACCACACACTCCATAGGGAGGGCCCAGTTACCTGAATGGTGCACTTACCATTATATGGAATTGTAAGAAACTACACCAAACAACAAAATGAGCCGTTTATAGTCAGATACCCGAGACTTTAACAAATAACTGGATATATATATATACCCTGCAGTTTTCCATATATCAGCAACCTAAAGAGTTGTGGGTCTTCCCATAAATAAATAACATGGAATGCACCCCCAAACAGAATCAAACACCAAGATTTCCTACGACACAACTTAGTGAAATGGAAACGAAGTCTGATAGATCCAGAACGTAACCGCGCATGCACCTTCTTTTTCATCTTTGAACGAGAGGGTGTCCAAGGGAATGATCGTGAGAAAATGGATGTTTGTGGAAGATATGGTGGATATGGATGAATTTTAGACGTAATGAATGGAAGAAATGAGAATGTGGGTTTGGCACAAAACTCATTCATGGTGTAGGTGGGAATTGTCTTAATTCTAAAAATGAAGGTGTCAAGTGCCTTTCCCTTGGGAATTATTTCTGTATTAAGAGGATTTAGAAAATCATTAAGTACAGAAGAAACAAAAGGGTCAAGCGCAAACTCCAGGTTCCTTTGAAAAGGTGGAAGGTGGGGAATATTGGTGATGGAAGATGAATGAGTGTTAGCTAGAGCTCTCAAGTCTAGATCATTAGAAGTCTTGAGATATGCCAGACATTCCTCAATAGGTGGGGCAAAAGAATCACTGGGATAGAGGGTGAAAAATTCATCTTCTGTCATAACGTCAAGGGATAAATGGATGTTGGCAGGGTGGGACTCGCGAGGTGGCAGGGAAGAGTTGCAAAAGAGTTGAAGGAAATCTTCCTCAATTTCCTCTACGTCCAAGGAGTCCTTGTCAAAATTGGAACTTCCAAAGGAAAGGAATTTGTGCATCTGGTCATCCGGAAATGTGGTTTTGAAATAATCATGAGCTAAGCTCTCGAGCATGCTAACCTCTCTATCGATATTCATATCAGGAAACTGTTTGATCATTTTAAAAACATTGACCTCAACGGAAAGATGCCCAAAGGACAAGGACATCGAACCATCGCGGGCAGCTTTATAAAAGCGTTGGCGGTTTGCTAAGAAAGGGAAATACTAAAACGATCGAAACAGTGGTTAGCAACTTCAGTATCGAGGATAACAAAATCCGCAGGATAGTAAAAATCCTGAACCTTAACCAGCACGTTTTCCACTACACCCTTAGGATACTTGATAGACCTATCAGCTAATTGCAACCTCATTGTTGTAGGTTGCATTTCCTGTAGACCTATTTGTTTATATAAATAATAAGGGAGTAAGTTGACACTCGCCCCCACGTCTAATAAAGTAGAGGTCATGTGAGTATCCCCTAAGGTGCATTATATAGTAGGACGACCAGGGTCCTTGTACTTAATGATTCCATTGTGTTCCATTAAAATTGGAAACTATTTAGTTAAAAAGGCGTCTTTAGGAATCTTTGTCTTACGCCTAGTAGTGCACAACTTTTTAAGAAACTTAGCATGGTGAGGTAACTTTTTAATCGCTTCAAGAAAAGGTAAGTTTATCGTTAGATTTTTAAAAACTTCCCTAATCTCGTCAAAATTTGTATCCTTGTTTAACATAGCTAATTTATGAGGAAACAGTGGTTTCTCTCTATATTTAGCGTATGGATTAACTGGATGTCTAACCTTTGTTTCTGTTTCTTAGGTTGTGGTTTAACTGGTACCTCTACAGGGGTAGGCTCATCAGTTTCTATTTTGGTATCTAGTTCAATCTCTGGTGTAGGGACTACTTGTGGGGTAACTATAGGCATAGTTACGTTGTTATCAATCACTCTCCCAGAATGGAGAGTGGTGATGGAATTTATCTCACCTACGTTTGCATTTTCGTTACTAGTATTACCGTTTACCTCAAAGGCTGTGTTTGGTGTTTTAGGATTAGGTACCGCTTGTCTTGGAAACACACCTTTGGGTTGTACTTTCTCTTGAGCTAATTACTGTAAGGAAAGTTGGATAGTTTGTAAAATATGTTGTTGAGATTGCATAAAGGTATCAAAACAATCCGGTTGTGGAGTAGTATTTGCTACTGGTTGTGTGACAGGAACTATGTCATGTTGATTATTAATGGGTGGATTTTGATAGTTATTATTTACCAGAACGATACCTCTATTAGTGTTATAATTATTATAATTTCCTTGTCCTTGTCCTTGCCTCTGTTGAGCTTGGTTGTAATTGTTTGTTGGCCTAATATTTGGGTTAAACAACCTTGGCGGTTGTTGATTATTTCGCCAACCGAAGTTGGGGTTTTGTCGCCAAGCTATCTTAGGTTCACTATTAATGGAACAAATATTATCTTGTTGTGATTGTTGTTATTCATAAGCGAGAGGACAATAGGAGTCGGGATGCACTGGACTCAAACAGAAATTACATGGATTGTTGTTGACATTCATGATGGGAATAAGCTTTTGTTGAACAGAAATAGCCTCTACCTTTTTAGTGAGAGATTCGATTAAATTTTTAAGTTCAGGGTCGGGTTTCATCTCAAACATATCGGCGGCCTTAACTGTTGTAGAAGAACTAGTAGAACGGGAGATATCGTCATTACCCCCCAGTTATTATTATGCTAGTTTGATCTTCTAAAAATTTATAAGCCTTTGAGGCTCCCTTACTTAGGAAACTACCCCCATTCATTATGTCAAGGACTTCTTTATGGTGGTGTAGAAGTCCTTCAAAAAAGGCACGAACTAACGTGTCTTTCGCTAAGTTATGGTGTGGACACTCTATAAGAAGATTGGTGAAATGATTCCAAGCCTTCGAAAATGATTCATGAGGATTCTGCCGAAAGAAATGAATCTTGGAAAGCATTTCATCGGTCTTCAGTGGTGGGTAAAAATGTTCCATAAATAGTTGAACAAGTTAAGCCCACGAGTCCACAGAATTAGGCGCTTGGGCAGTTAACCAGGATGCCGCCTTATCGGCTAAAGTGAAAGGAAATACCCTTAGTGTAATTTGTTTAGCACCAATCGTAGGATGGTGGAATATAGTAAGGACTTGGTCAATCCTACGCATGTGCTGATAAGGCTTTTCATGGTCTAACCCATGAAAAATGGGTAACAAATTAAATATATTTGGGGGGATTCGGAAATCCCCCACTGGGTCTGATAGAACGATGCAAGATTTATGGCTATCGTTCAAGGCTTTGTAAAAGTCAGAGAGAGGAGACTCTCTTTCTTCAGCCATTATTTCAGGTGGTGTGTGTGGTATATTAACTAGAGGTGTAGTGAGTGGTATATTAGAAAGGCGTGTTTGTTGACATTGCCGGTTGATTACGTTAGGCGTTTTTCTTCGGCCTGACCTTAATCTCATGCAAGGCTAAGACCAATCTTAATGAAACACAACAACACTCCAAACAATCCTGATATGCTAGTATGAATCTCTAACAGGAGATACGAGGTGTTCGAAGAAAGAAGTACTTGAATACCTCCTTGCTTCGCTTATGAATAACGTCTTGTATACGCGTGTTCAGTGTATATAACAAGTTAGAACACTGAAAACCTTGAAGAAATGGAAGTTTGAAACAAACCCGTGGAAATTGGGCGGTTTCAGCAGGTAGCGCGTCGTCGCTTTAGGTCAAGCCGGAGTTCCAGAGTTTGGGGCGGTCGCGACTTGAAGTTAGCCTTGGTAGGGCTCGGGTCGCACTCAGGGAAAAAAAAACTCAAGGTCCAGGCGCTTCAGCACGGAGGGCGCTCAAGTTTTGCCTTCGCAAGGCGCTGGTCACGCTCAGCTAAAAATTGGAATTCCAGGAGTTTGGGCACGGGTGGCGCTCCAATTTAGGCTTCCTAGGGCTTGGGTCGCGCTCCGTGTAATTCTGCGAGGAAAAATTTCACTGCTGAAACGGACAACCACAGTTATAATCAAACAAGGGTGGGTGGGTTTTGGGACTTTGGAAGACTAACAATTCTAAAGGAAACAATACTAAAGGGAACTAAGATGGCAGCGGCGCCATTTCATGAACGTAAAAATTTGCTTAACTCTACTTACGAATAAATGATAAAATTCAAACGCAAGTAAAACTAAAACTTATACGAAAACAGTGTTTATCAAAGATTTATACTCTCGATACTATTGAAATAGAGTTGGAATAGAAGATTCGTTCCACTCCTAGTTCTTTAGTATTAACGTTTTCTAAGGTTATCGGTCTATCCAAAGTCTAATGAGAGTAATTGTGGGATTCTACTACGATGCAAATTCAAATAACAAGATACGCTAATTCAACTACGAAAATGCTAAATTGATACTATATGATAAGGAATTAGGGGGGATTGATTCCACCTTAACTCGACTTAATCAACTAACAAAGATTCGACGTGATCCAAATTTCCATGCTTTCGAATATCAAAATGGTATTTCTAATCCCTAATTATACATGGCAATCTCTACCAATTAATAACTAGTATGTGAAGCAACCAAACCCATTCTTATGGTGAACTAATCACTTTTTAGAATTGAATAGATTATCACGACGATTTCTAAGTTAACAACGATCAAGCTTCATCAAGGCTTCTTCAACCCCCTCTAATGGAGATTTAGCCTAGAATCATTATGCTCTCATTTCCAATCGAAATTGAATAAGACATAATATAAATATTCTAACTTTATTAAATTCAACTAAACAATAATTGAAATCTAAATTAACAACTAAGAAATCATTAACAAACAAGAATTGAAATTAGATCTAAGCAATTTTAAATAACAAAATCGAAATTATCAAGAACTAACTATTTTTATTAATCTAATGAAAGAATAAAAATGATTTAATAATCTAAATTCAACAAGGTATGAAAACTAATTAATTAACTAATTTAAAATTCTCAAAACTAGATCTAGAAACTATGCTCTAATGGCTACCTTCTATCCTAAGCTCATTGATACTTAAGAGCTAAGTCTTCTATGTGGAAATGGAGGAGACCAGATCCACATTTTCGTGCATGGGCTGAGGATCCATGTTTTGGGCCGGAAAATCGAGCCCAAAGCCCAATTTCTTCAGTCCACAGGGCCCTTTTCAGCTGGCTTTGACTTCAATAGACTTTTCGTCCACTTTAGCTCCTCTGATTGGGTCAAGGTTTAGACCATTGGAAATCTCTTTTCAAGCCATTCGTTTTGACATAAGGTACACCTAATTCCGAGGCATGAGTCCAAAGATACGATCTTCGGAAGTTCTGCTGACTTTTGTGTGTTGTTTCTGCCCGCGTTGACTTTGACTTTTCAGCTTGTGACCGGGCTTTACAAAGGCTTTTTCTCCTTGAATCTTGGCCTTTAATCACATAACTTCTTAGCAACCAGCCTTTGCTCCTTTAACTCGCCAAAGTGGCACATTTTTGCACATAATTGACTTCAATGCCTGAAAGACATAAAAGCACGTAATCAGCATTAACTCTTATTTATTACTCGCATAATGATAATCGATAAAAATGATAGTTTACCTACGAAATGAACGATAAAACTCAAAACGTAAGTAAACTAAAACTATTTACATTGCTAGATTGCTTATAAAAGTTTTCTACTCTCAATTCTATCGAAATAGAGTGGAGTAACAAATTCGTTCCACTCCTAGTTCTCTAGCATGGAATGTTTTCTATGTCTAATTAATCGGTCTTAAGTCTAATGAGAGCTTTACGAAGGGTGTTATACTACGATACAATATGAAATTGATTATGTTGAATTTAAACTACGAATGCTATGGAAATATGATTGTTTTTTAATCTAGATAAAGAATTAGAGGGGAATTGATTCCACCTCGAATCCAACTTAATAACCTAGCATAGATTCTTGTATCTCGATTCTTACGTTCTTACGGCAAGAAATTCGAGTTCTAATCCCTAGTGTTCATGGAATTTCTACCAAATACTAACTAGCATGTGAGGCCGTCTACCCATTCTCATGGCGAATCAGGACCTTCTAGAGTGGAATAGATTCTACAACGACTCTACACTATACAACTAAGTTTTCATCAACCCCACTAATGGAGGTTTTAGCCTTGAGTCATCAACCCATCATTTCCCATTGAATTATAACTACACATCAAATTAAAATTCTAACTTAACTAAATTAACTAACAATGTTTCAATCTATTTAAACTACGAAATGATAATCAACAAGAATTAAAACTAGATCTATAAATTGAAATGACAAAAATCGAAATTGACAAAATAACTATTTTATTTATCTAATCAATCAAGAACAATGATTCAAAGACTTAATCTAAAACAAGAATTGAAAATGGAACTAAACTTAATTAATCTACTGAAAACTAGATCTAGAATTAATCTCTATTTTTAGGTCTAACTAGCTACCATTAACAAAGAGCTAAGCTTTTGTTTTTATATGTCCAGATCCAAAAATCGTGCATGGGCTTGGAGCTATGTTTTGGGCTAGAGAATCAGGCCTAAAACCCAATTCTTTCAGTCCAAAAAGGCCTCTCCAGCTGTAGTTGGCTTCAACAGACTTTTCGTCCACTTCTGCTCCTCTGATGGGGTCAAGGCTTAGACCATTAGAAAGCTCTTTCTGAGCCGGTCGTTTTGACATAAGGTAGGTCCAATTCTAAGGTCTGAGTCCAAAGAAACGGCCTTCGGAAGTTCTGCTGACTTTGAGTGCTGTTTCTGCCCGCGTTGACTTTTCAACTTTTGACCGGGCTTTAGAAAGGCTTTATCTTCTTGAATCTTGGCCTTTAATCACAGAACTCCTTAGCAACCGACCTTTGCTCCTTTATCTTGCTAAAGTGGCACATTTCTGCACATAATGGACTTTGACGCCTGAAATGCATAAAACACGTAATCAGTATTAACTCTTAATTATTACTCACATAATTGGTCTAAAAGTATGATGGTTAAGGGGTTAAAACTACAGTTTTGGGCTCTTATCACATAATTAGTCTAAAAGTATTATTGTCAAGGGGTTAACACTACAATTTTGGGCTCTTATCACTTTATTCCCCGCTAATGAGATGTATAAACCTCTGAGAATAAATAAGGAAACAAGACCCTTTGTACTAAATAGAGGAAGTTTGTGAGTACCTTCTCTGGAAAACTCTCACGAGGCTTAAGCTCGTCCATTAGGGAAGTCCTAGTGGTTTAAGGCCTTATTGCATATGGTCACTGCAATCGCACTCTGCAAAACAAGACTAGTATAATAAATCACACATTTGTGATCTTAATTTTTTCTCTCTCATCTTTGCTTGAGGACAAGCAAAATGCTATTTAGGGGTAGTTGATCAGTCCCCAAATGTGCGTTTTATTACCTTTACAATACTTCAATTATGCCCTTCTTATGTTTAATGAACAGACAACTTATAGCTTTTGTTATCGTTTGCAGGATACATGCCATTCCGGACACATATTCCTAATACGTGCATTTTAGCACAAAAAAGCTTGCTATTTATGCTGCTTGGAAAGATTCCAGCTTAGGAGCAAAAGTGCCAGAAAGTCAAAGTCAAAAGTCAAAATCAACTGTCAAAGTCAAAGACTGAAGGACTCAAGGCTGAAAACTATGGACTCAGGGACCTAAAACCAAATTCAAGAATTCTATTTAATGGGCTTAGGTCAAAAGCCCACAAGGTTGTTTTTAGAAGGGGCAAAGATGTAATTAGGTGTCCTATATAAACCAAAGTTGTAGAGAAAGAACATTACCCTAAAGCTAATTTTTGGTCATTAGAAGTAGATTCAATGTTTTAATTTAAATTGTTATTTACTTGTTTTCCATTTTTATTTTCTTCAAGCTTTAGTGTTTTCAATACAAGTTCTTAATCTTTCAAGACAAGTTTTTCATCCTCTCTTATATACAAGTTTTCTCTACTTATTTCATATTGATTAATCCCACAAACATAAATCATACTCATTTGACAAGTTCAAATGAGTATAACTTTATGAGTAAGAAAATCATCAAACCTAATTTCATTCCATATTTCTCTATTGAATGTGTTTAAGATTTCAACAAGTTAAGATAAGAACTAGTGTTTCCACCATTAGAACTTAAGAACCATAAGAAAGATTAGAAAATAGTAGAGAGAGTAGTTTCCATCCATCAAACCCATCCTCTAAACAAAGTATTCAAGATGAACATGACAACCCTCAACACCACTATTACAACTTCTTCAATCCCCACTGTGATAGCTTGCACTTGGACAATCTACTATTCTAATAAAAAATCTAAACTATACAACCAACAACCACAACCTAAGCTATTAAATTAACTATCACAAACAAGCAATAGATATGTAAAGTAACTTACTGACTTTTATAGATCGTGGTTTGAGTTGGGGTTTTTGATGTTAATCTTAGTCCTAAGTGGGAAGCATGGTGATGGAGAAAACCCCACCTTTTTCTTGATTCCTCTATTGTTTTTGGGTTGGTTTTTGATGTATAATGATGTTGAGAACTAGCTATTGTTGTTTTGATATTAAAAACATGGAAATAAGAGTTGTGTTGATAATGAAAAACATGAAGAACTTAATATGAACAAGGTAACTTGGTTATGAAGTTATACTCATTTGATTGATTCAAATGAGTATAACCAACTTTGGTTGGGTGAATGAATGAAATAAAAGATGTTTTAAAGAACTATTGTTATGAAAAACAAGATAACACAACTTGAATGGAAGAAAAACAATAAGATTCAATAAAACTTCAAACTTTAAGTAATGAAAATGGAAAATAAGGTAAATAACAATTAAACTATTAATTTAAAATATATTAATCTACTCCTAATAACCAAAGATTAATTCTAGGGTAAGTTCTCTCTCCTCTCACTTTTGCTTATATACTACACCTTTTACATTTTACAAGTTTTCCCTCATCCTTTAGAAATGAGACACCTCATTAGGGTTGTTTTATGTTTTAGGTATCTTCTTGAACAAACTTGCTAATGATGCCCACTTTTGAGTTGAGGACATAATCTTTGGTTTTTTGGGTTAAGCACATGATCTTCCGTCTTTTAGTTTTGAGCCCCTAACTGTTGAACGTTGACTTTGACCTTGAGTTTTTAGCACTTTTTCTCCTAAGTTGGAATCTTCCCAAGCAATGTCAATAGCACTCCTTTTTGCGCTAAAATGCACGTATTAAGAGTATAAGTCCTAAATGGCATGTATCCTGCAATAGGTAGCAAAAGCTATGAGTTGTCTATTCATAAAGCATATGGAGAACATATTTGAAGCATTGTAAAGGTAGTTAAACGCACATTTAGGGACTGATCAACCATCCCCAAACAACATTTTGCTTGTCCTCAAGCAAAGATAAGAGAAAAAAAAAACTAAGATCACAAATATGTGATTTATTATACTAGTCTCACTTCATGGAGTGTGATTGCATTGACCATATGCAACAAGGCCTTAAACCAGTAGTAATTCCCTAGTGGACGAGCTTAAGCCTCGTGAGAGTTTTCCATAGAAGGTACTCACAAACTTCCTTTATCTAGTACAAAGGGTATTGTTTTCTTGTTTATTCTCAGAAGTCCATACATCTCATTAGCGGGGGAATAAGGAAAAGCTCCTTTGAACTAAGAATAACATATACACAATAATTTAATCATCTAAAGATAAACATGCAAACAAGAGCGGTGAAATGCAAAAGCAGAGTCGTTTCCGTAAACTTTTGGAGAGCGTCCTTAAGGTGGGTTCTCACATGGGTGTGTTGTAATCACAACTCTCTGATAGATTCACTCAAGTTTCGTTCTCTCAAGTGCAGAGGGCACTTATAATTCTCACATACACGAATGACGTCCAAGGAAAACTAGGGTCAATTCATCACACTTGCCATTTACTATCATACCAACCTATTCCTAGTTGAGCTATAAGTCTTTTATTAGGAGTTACGGGGCAAAGGTAGTAGTTTAGAAATAAAAAGGAAGGTAAAGCAAACTCTGATAAGTTGAGAAACCAGGTCTTCATGATATTTGTAACTAGAGAAGAACTTCGTTTTGTTCTTTTCTTCCGAATTTGTGATTTATTCTTTAGCCGTTTGGCTTTGTGACTCCATATGATTTTGATTTTTGGGAGATCTAACTTTGCTTTTGTTTCTTTTTAAATTGACTCCATTTGATTTTGAACTTCTGGGAGTGTTGATTATTTTTATATGAATCTTTCTTTTCTTTTCAAAGCACTAACTATTCCATTTCTATACAAGCTCTTCTATTTTATTTTTACCGTTCATCTAATTCTCAACTCGTCAGCTGGGTAAGCTTTTTATTGTGTGTAGCAACAGGTTAGGGATTGATGGAAAAGAACAAAAAGGCTTTTAGAAGTTTTTTGAAGGCTAAAAAAGGGGTAACTAGAGGAAAAATATTTTTTTTTAAAGGTTTTTAACGTTTCTTTAGCTTATATCTATCCAAAAAAGGGCCTAAATTCCCTTCTAGGATATGGCGTAGTGATCAAGCAAGTGGACATGTGGTCTTTCTATCCGGACATCCTTTATGTCATCACTCAATAAACATACAGCTGAGGCTTTTGGCTAGATTCTTACAAGATATGGAACTTACCTGTTCTAACCTTGGTCTCGGAAACTTACTACTATATACAATCAAATGCTTATGCATACCATTCATGAAAAGATGTAGAAACTATTGTACTTATATTAGTCTAAGTTCGAAGAACGAATGCTTACTCTATTGCTATAATGAGACTTCTAAACTATTTGTTCATCATAGAAAAAATGGAAAACAAGACTTTTAGTACTAAAAAAAAAATATTTTTTTGGTCTTTTTGAAAATTTTTTACAGAAAGAAAAAAATATAGAAATATACTTAATATATCTAATATAAGAATTGATATATAATAAATGCCTAGTTTTTGCAAAATGTTACTATACCATCCCCAAATAGAAATATGCTTTGTCCTCAAAGTATGAAGAAAAAGAAAGAGATTACCATAGGAACATGAGCAAAAATGGTAGTAACCTGTACTCTATTCTTCGTGATGAGAATATACCACCCCCAAACAAGTTTTGAGCGTGAGTTGATATATATAGAACAAGATGTACATGGGTTAACTAAAAGGTAAAAACGTAATTATTCTATATGATTTTTTTTTAAAGTATATGTAATGTGTGTGTGTGTGTGTGTGTGTGTGTGTGTGTTTAGAATAATTGTTTTTCTCAATCTAAATGTATCTCTAACTATATAGAGGGTTTCAAGAGAATAAAATTATACGTTTATCCAGTATCATTTTGGTTACTCTGGGGCGTAAGATTTTGATTTTTATATCCTCAAGTTTTTGAAAAACTATATAGAGATGTTATAAAGATAACTCGTACAAAAGTTGTGATTTCTAAAGCTAAGTTTGAAAACAAGCCATAAAATGTGATCTTAAGCAATTTTCATGTCGACTATTTATTGAAGCCAATCCCGTTAGACTGTGGCTTCAGTTATGTGTGTTGGGGGATTTATTGTGCAAGCCATAATATGTCTTGTACGAATATCATAGTGATATGGGCAACTCTTAGTAACACATAATTGATCCTCAAACTGGCCTTAGAAGAATGGAGATTGCGTACTTCTAAGGGTTGGTTTATATGGAATCCATTGCCCGTTTTGTTTTTGGAAAATCACATAACTATTGATGTATCGAGAATCTTGCATTAATAGAACAAAGAAAACAACATTTATGAAAGGGTGAGAGAAGGGGGTTTTTTTTTTTTTTTTTTTGCTAAAAGGTAAATGATTAACTTGAAAGAATAAAGGTTACAAGGAGAAAAAATAAGAGCATTATGACATGACTGGACTAAGAAGGATAAATCATATGTGTACCCTTCTCAATACAAAAGTTCTTAATAAGTAAATCTAAAGTACGTAGTGTTGTGGTTCTCAAGATGTCTCATGAATGTAGGACGAGTTTGCCACCATACACTTTGTCTTTTAGTTAAACCTGCTCCATGTCTGGCACAACAATCTGCTCCCGAATTAGTTTCCTTCCCGATTGAGGTGATATTAATCCATGTTGCTTGCGAGTTTAGTAGCTGCCATCGTGCCCTAACTCTCCAGTGCATGTTACCTTTTTGAAAAGCTTGGACTACTCCAGAAGAGTCGGATTCCACCCATATATGTCTCCATCCCATTTCCAAAGCTTTTGTGACTCCTTCCACAATCGCAAAGGTTTCAGCCATGTAGTTGGTAGTGATTCCCAAACCACCCGCTGCTGCCCTAACGAAAGCCCCATTATGATCTCTATAAACAACACCCCATCCTGAGTTACCTGGGTTACCCCTGGAGCTTCCATCCGCATTCATCTTTAAAATTCCAGGCGGGGGAAGATTCCAATAACATTCGAAGTTTTTCGAGATTTTCAAAGTTTGTGGTGAAGTTGGAATGCTCGGAGTATCTTCAGATCTCTCATCGAATTCTCCATGTGTCCCAAGGACTTTTGATAAGCCCTTACTATTGCCCTTCGAATCAAGAAATAGATTTCTTTGAAGTTAGAAACCTTGTTGTCATACAGTACCTTGTTCCAATTCTTCCATAGACTCACTATACTTGTCAGGGAACATGCCTTCAACATATCTAGAATTAACGAGCTGTAGTGCTTACCCTATTGTTGGATGTCGTTAAGTGATTCCATGCTCTGATTGAGATCAAAGTAATAACCTGCATACTGCCACACCCACCTTGCCAGCTTGCATTGGAATAAAAGATGATCTAATGTTTCTTCCTGATTCCTACAGATGCAACATCGCGAGGCCAGCTGGAATTTTTGTTTTTTCAGCTGCTCATCTGTTCTTGCGGCACCATGGGCTAACTTCCAAGCTATTCCTTTCGTCCTTGAATTGGTAGGATATGTGCACCCCATATGAATTTGCACCATACGGGCTTGTAGGCTTGGTTCTTATATCTTCATGTGCTGCCGAGATATTGAATTGTCCATTATTCATTGATATCTATATTGTTTCATCCTCTCTGGAGCTGTGTGGTTGCTGAAGTTCTGCGGCTTCAATGCCAATGTGATTTAGCACTTGTGTCATGTTGGTAGAAAAATTTCAGGCCTCTCCATGGATGCAATCAGTCAGAGTTGCTTGAAGCTTTATAATATATTTTCTTTCCTCCTAAAAGAAATCGCAGATAGGTTTCCTCAATAACCAATTGTCCCTCCATATGCTTATCTCGTTGCCCCCACGATCCATCCATGAAGTGGAGCCATTTCTTTGAGGGCCCATCGTATTCCTAGCCAAACTGTTGAGGACTTGTATTTGGACCATCCCCCAACTCTGTTAGTGTACTTGCCCTTCATAAATGATGACCAGTCACTGTCTTTTGTTAGTAGACACCAAGCTTGTTTCATGAGCATTGCAAGATTAATGTCTTGCATGTCTTTTCCCAAGAAACTGTTATTATTTTTCTCTCGGTTGGATTGCCACTCCAGATGAAGTTTCTTATGATGGGCTCACATTCCTCCAGGACTAATTTTGGCCATCTATAGATAGCCATGTTATGGACCAGAATGTTGTTAAGCACATGTCTTGCAAGAACCACTTTGCCCTGAAAAGATAGCATCTTTCCAGCCCACCCTGAAGCCTTTTTTCTGATTCCGTCCACTAGCGGTGCAAGAGCAGCTTTAGTCACTCTTCTAATTCTAAATTACCTAAAACAATAACAGAAAGAAAAAAGAAAACTACTAAGAAAAAGCACTTTGATGAGAGTGATCCACCCAAAGAAGGATTTTTTTTTTTTTAATTTAGGTGACTCGAATTGCGAACCATCCCATGGTTTGGCCTCTCTAGATCTTCCACCTCTTGTTTTGTAAGTAGGCAAATTTTGTGAAGAGGACTAGCTTTATTTCTAGATAATCTAGTCTCTCCTCTCCTACTATCTAGTTAGCCCTTGTTAAGGCCATTCCAACTAGATTGAAAGACAAAACTCGAAACAACATGAAATCGCCCACAAAAGGATTTTTTTTTTGAATTAAAATGGCTCCAATTGCCAACCATCCCATGGTTTGGCATGCCTATATAAGACAGAGCATGCTAAACAACTACGAAAGGCAACCGTAAGACACCTCCACTCAATCACCATCTTACCTTTGCTTTGTTTCACATCTCTTCTTTATAGAGGAAAAACTACTCAAGTGTCAAAAGTGAAGATTGAATGAAATAACTTATGTAAGACAGAAAACTGGGAAATAACAGAAAGCAGGAAATGTAAAGTAAATTACATGAAAAGAAAACTATTTTAAAAAGAATGTAAAATAAAGAAATAAAAAAATGTATACTTGCTCCATAGGGGTACTGATAAAAGGTAAAACACTAGTTTTACCCACGAATAAGAGATGAAACTCAAACGTAAGTAAAACTAAAACTGTTTTCTAACTTATATATCAAAGTTCTACTCTCGATGCTATTGCAATAAGTGGAGTAGAGAATTCATTCCACTCTTAGTTCTTCAGAATTCAATGTTAACTACGATAATCAGTCTATCAAAGTCAATGAGAGTAACGATGGAATTTATACTACGATGGTAATTCAACTAATCAAGATACGATAATTCAACTACGGAAATACTAAATTGACAATATGATAATGAATTAAGGGAATTTGATTCCACCTTGATTCAACTTAATAAACTAATGAAGAAATGTTGTAATCCGAATTGCAATGCTTTCGCATAACAATTGGGTGTTTCTAATCCCTAATTGTTCATGGTAATCTCTACTAACTAAAAACTAGCATGTGAATCAATCAAACCCATTCTCATGGTGAACTAATTACTTTCTAGAATGGAATAGAATATTACAAACTATTCTATGCTAACAACAATCAAGTTTCATCAATGCTTCTTCAAACCCCTCTAATGGAGGTTTTAGCCTTGAATCATTATACTATCATTTCTAAAACAAGAACAAATAGAACAACTCATTATTGAATAAATGATTAAACTTATAGATTTAATTGAACAATAGTCTAAGATTCAAAATGAATTAAAACTGGATTTAAAGCTAATTTAGAACTAAGATTATGATTAACTAATTATCAAATTAAGACAAACTAATTATGAATTTAAGACAACTAAAGCTAAATAAGAATTGAATCATAAACTAAATTGAAATGAAAAATTAATTTTTTATTATAAAACTAAATCTGATTCTAAATAATAGTCATTATTTGTTCTAAAACTAATTCCATTCAATGTAAAAAACGAGATCTAAACTAAGTTATTGGATTCTTGCTAAGTAAAAACTCTGATTGCTTAAGAGCTTAGTCTTTGTCTCTCATATGGATGAGATAAGATCCACAAATTCGTGCATGAGCTGAGGAGCCATGTTTTGGGCCGAAAAATCGAGCCCAAAACCTCAGTACTTCAGTCCACAAAGGGCTTTTTAGCTAGAAATGACTTCAACAGCCCTTTTCATCTAATTTTGCTCTTCTGATTGGATTAAGGCTTGGACCATTGGAAAGCTCTTTCCAAGCCTGTCGTTTTGACATAAGGTAGGCCCAATTCCAAGGTCTGAGTCCAAAGATCATCCTTCGAAAGTTCTGCTGACTTTTGTGCGTTATTTCTGCCTGCGTTGACTTTGACTTTTCAGCTTTGACCGGGCTTTAAAAAGGCTTTTTCTCCTTGAATCTTGGCCTTAAATCATAGAATTTCTTAGTTACCAACCTTTTCTCCATTATCTCGCGAAAGGGGCATATTTCTGCACATATTCGACTCCAATGCCTGAAATACATAAGAATACGATAACAGTACTAACTCTTACTTATTAATCACATAATTTGGTCAAAAGCAATATTGTTAAAGTGGTTAAAACTACAGTTTTGGACTCTTATCAAACCACCCCCAAACAGCATTTTGCTTGTCCTCAAGCAAATATGAGAAATTAGAATAAGTGACCAAAAATGGAGTTTTAACTAATCTCGTTTCGCCGAGTGCGATTGCATTGACCATATGCAACAAGGCCTTAAACCACTAGGAATTCCCTAGTGGACGAGTTATAGCCTCGTGAGAGTTTTCTAGTGAAGATACTTACAAACTTTATCTATACTACAACGACTAAGAAATAAAACTATTTTTTCCTTATTTATGTTTCAATTATCTATATATCTCACTAGCAATGAATACAGAATATTCAAGTCGAAACCTAAGCTAATATATGCATAATAATCAATCATCTACGAATAAACATATATACAATGAGTAATACTATGAAATGCACTAACAGGTTCGTTTCTAAAACTTTGGAATACCGTCCTTAAGTAGGTCCTCACATAAAAGTCAAGACAAAAACACTTTAATTTTTCCGCTCAAGTTTCGCTACTCCAGTATGTAGTGGGCACACTTTACCTTACAAACTAAATGACACACAAGAAAGTCGAAGTCGATCAAACACATCTGCCACTTACTATCACACTAACCTATTCCTAATTGAGCTAGAAGTTTTTATTAGGTGTTGCGGGGATTAGGTGATGGTTTAAGAATGAAGGAAATGGATATTCAAAAAGAACCAGTCTGAGATAAAAGAGTCTTTATATTATGTAACTAGAGAAAACCTTGTTCTTGCTTTGCTTCTACACTGTGTTTCCATCCTTAGCCATTTTTTCTTTTTCTTTGGCTTTTGACTCATTTGATTATGTTTTTTGGAGTTCTAACTCTTTATTTTATTTTTATTTTTATTTTTTATTTTTGGATGGAACTTTCTTTTCTTATTTGAAGCAACTAACAAAATCTTGATTTCAAAGGTCTTTCTCTTTTCTATTTTTCATCTCTATTCTCAGACTCATTCAAAGAATGGGTAGGTTGATTTTTATTTTTATTTTGTTTTGTAAAAGGGTAAAGGATTTGCGATTTATGAAAGGCTAAAGAAAGGCTCAGAGGGGCGACTAGTAGAAAATAATTCATAGGTTTGAATTTTTGGCTATATCGATCAAAAGAGGGCCTAAATTCTCGCTTAGGATATGGTATAGTGATCAAGCAAGTGGACGTGTGATTTCTATATCCGGAATTTACTTCTCCCTTGTGTCATTTCTCAAATATTTCACTCATATAAGGCTTTAGGCTATATTCTCACAGGATTTGTAGAATAAGTACTATAGCCTAGATTTCAGAACTTACTGCCAACAATCATAGATACTCATGCAATATATTTATAGAAAGATGCAAAGATTATTATCTACATATAACCTAAGTTTCTAAAAACTATTCTAATGCAAACATTAACGTGAGACTTTTAGATTATTTAAAGCATAGAGAAAGAAAACAATACCAATATTCCTAAGTGTATATCATAACTTTTTATTTTTTATTATTTTTTTTTATTTTTTTTTGAATTTTTGAACTTTTTACTAGAAAACAAGTGCATATTGTACATATCTATATTCTAACTGGTGCCTTAATTTACGTGTATTTCTATGCCACCCCCAAACAAAAACATGCTTTGTCATCAAAGTAAAAAATTAAGGAGGATAAGAGTTACCATTGAAATGTGTGAAAATTTAGAGCATCTACAAAACAAAGTTAAAACATACTAATATAGATAAAGAAAAATAGACGCAACTCTATATGAGTTCCACCTGTTATAGGGATAACAAGAATCAAATTGCTTGGGACATAAGCAGATCGACACTAACTGAAACTAAAAAAAAACTTACCTTATCTCCAGCGTTTAAGCGTCATCACTCTCCTCTTCATAAGACCAAGGTTCTTTTGCGTCCTGCCACGTTATGATAATTTGCCAAGCTCTTCGCCATGTATCATCAACCCGTGCTAACTTGTCAAGTGTTACTCGGTCTGATGGGGTGTAAGGAGCAACCAAATGAGGTTGCACCTGCCATCCTGGCCAAGTCATAACTCGAAATGAATGAACCACGCAATTGGTGGGTCTCATGATTTCAACCCTAACCCAATTCGTGAACTGGGTACAGAATTAAGGTAAACAATCGCGCATTATGCGGCAAACCAAAACAGGCATAAGAAGATACTTATGCCTCATGTTATGGGCTCTCTTAAGACTAGCCACTAAAACTCTGGGAATGTCATATAGGCGACGTCCCTCAGCTAAAGCAAGGAAAACGTTACCAGCGGTACTATTTACAGAAGTAAACTGCCACTCCCCTAAAATATTCATTAGGATGAATAACATGGTGGTGCCTACATTTAGGGACAGGCTACCAAGGGCTATGTTATATCGCCCTTGGTTCATTACATGAAACACCCCTCCCCCATAATAATCGTGAAAATATACATAGTCATAGAGGTATGCATTATCAGTCATATATCCCCACGTGTTTGTAGGATTAGGCAAAGGCAATCCCGAAACCAACGCTACCAAATTCTTACTGAATTCCATTGTCCTGTCATTAACTACAACGGAGAATTTTTGTTCTCCATCAGGTTGACAAAAGAAATTAACATTATTGTAGAAATATGTAGTAAGCTGAGGTGAATACAAGTCGTCATCACTTATCCGTAGATGCTGCCATCCTAACTGCAAGATCTTATCACAGAACCAACCTCCATAGGTCTCGCTTCCCAATAAGTCTTCGAAAGACTGCTCAGATATGACTGTAGGAGATTTCATCAGAATAACTACTCTCTAGAAGTGCCGCAAACAACCCTAGAACACTCACAAAAAATCAAAAAATTATAGTGGCTGCGGAGGTTAGGGCGCGGGGTGCGCTCAGAAATTGTCTTGGTAGGGCGCAGGTCGCGTTCTTGTCAAATTCGAGTTACAGTGTTTGCAGCGCAGGGTGCGCTCATAAATGGGGTATGTTGGGCGTGGGGCGCGCTCTGTGTGTGAAGAGCAGGATGAAGTGAAAAATAAAAGGAAAAATGTAGAGGTTTAGGGTGAGAGATGAAAGTGAGATGTGTGGGTTTTGTGTGTAGAATGAATCAAGTATATATAGGGTTTTAGTTTCTAAAATGAATTAACAAGTTGCCAAAAATTTTAAGGCAATTGCCGGAAACAAAATATTTCCAAAACCTAAAACGGAAATAACCCAGATTCATTATTCCAAAACAAACCTAATATCTTTTAGATAGAATCTAGAATAGCAACTTCTTAACTCATTGAAATTTCATCCTACCACAATATCTAATCCTAGCCACAACAATATTGGCAACATTCTCAACCAGCTCATTGCAAAATTAATTCTAAAATGGTGGATCAGATAAAAACAATAATACCACCCCCAAACAGTTCAGGAAGGTGGGATTTATGCAAAAATCATTGCATGCTTAGACAAAACCCAATTTAAATTAAAATAGAAATTAAAATAATAATTAACTACAGAATTCAAATTTAACTACTGAATTTAACAACTTAACATCCAATCTACTAAAAACAATAAAAACAACATCAAAACAACAAATTTCCTAAACTACTAGCCACGAGATGAAGATGGGCCTTGGGATGAAGATGGGCCCGAGCCATCCGTTCTTCGGCAACGATGCTCATGCCTCACAGACTCCTCTGAGGAGAACCACCCATGGGTGCCATGTGTTCTAGAATTTCCACTTGGAATCGGCGTTGTGCCTCCATAAATGCCTTCATCTCTACCCAATGCGTATCCTCACACTAGACGAGAGTCTCCATGTTAGCTTGGAGATCCGTTTCACCATCGTTGAGCAATTCAAAATTCGTCTGAAGGTTCTTTTGTTTAAGTTGAATTCTAACCTGCCTAGTCCGTAAGTCTTCATAGATATTATTAATAGAACGCAAGCCACAATGCAATGCTGACATGCGTTCTAAATCGGAAGTACACCTCTCCAAGGCAATGCCTCCAAAACATTCCATATCCTCCTCCTCATCATCTGAATCAACTACCCTATCCTCTGGCAACCTCCAAGTCTTCTGGATACACTCCGTATAAATAGTTACATTTGAATGCAACTTTAACATAATACGATCAGATTTTGTACAGCCTCAAAAGACATCATGATCTTAGTGATCAATATAGGGAAGGGTGCAATACTTTTTCCAACTCCTCTAATCATATTTAATAAAATCGAGGATGCAGAATTTATACCTTTTCTCCTGGAATATCCAAAGAACGTGTAGACAGTTCAAACCGATGTCGTTGACTTCCTCTTTCCCAATGAAGTTCTTACCAATCCACCGAGCTACAGCCAGCTGGTTGGTTCACAGAGATGACTGTCGAACACAATGTGATTTCGGATTGTACTATCTCTCCAAGACAATGTCTTTCATCAATGTAGGAACTCCAGCATACTGGGATTCCTACAAGGTGGCTTTGAGATGGGGTTCTTGCTTAATACCTAAAATATTAGCCAACAAATCTCTAGAAACTTCTTTCCTCTTCCTAGTCATCTTCACAAATTTTTTTTGACCACCCTCCAACTCCCTCTTCTTATAAAATTGCGACACCAAATCAGAGTGGTAGAAGTCATTCTCCGAATACCATAACCTATTCCAATCCCTCCTAATCATCTTGTCACTAAAAAACGGCGTAAAGTGGTCAGCAGTAAAAACCTGTTTCGGCAAAAGTCTTAGTTTTTGAGCCATTGAAGTCTGGAGTCGATTTGTGGGCTTGAGTGCAATGTGGGGAATGAGTTTGGATCAAACTCACTCAAAAATTTGGAGTGGGTGCGGTGGTGTTTGAATTTGTTGGTTTTTTTTCTATTTTTTCGGTGGTTAAACTGTTGATAATGGTGGTGGAGATGTTGTGGAGAAGATTTGGAGTGGGGCAAACCTTTTTGGTGTGGTGGTATTTGGATTTCTCTTTTTTTTTTTTTTTTTTTTTTTTTTTTTTTTTTGGTTAGGGTTTGGTTATTGTTAATGGCGGAATTTGAGAAGATGAACTCGCGATCTGTTTTTGGTTTGAGGAAGGAGATGCACGTGCGCGGCACATGCGTGCGATATTTGGGCCCAAGCCCAATTCGATTTTTAACAATTCCGTTTTTATGAGCGCAAACTTCAAACTAAAATTGTTGATTCGTTACTAGTCCAATTTTTGCGAATGAGATATGGAAACAATCAGGAGAGAATTTCCTATCCAATGATCCATAAAACACTCTATTCTAACCGTGGTTGACATATAAAAAGGTGGAAAATACCTCGTAGTGCGGGAACAAATGAAATCTAAATTCATAGATAATGTCAACCCGAATCAAAATATGATTAAACGGCATACGCAACAAAAATGGAAAGTTGAACAATCAAGGACGGAAAGACCAACACCCCACCCCCAAACAAATTTTATAGAACAGAGTTTAGAAAATTTGTTTTAAACGTGGGTCTTTTAAAGTCAGATTCCCGAGACTTCCTAGATTAATATTTTTATGGTTTTAATATTTTTTTTTCTTTTTATGACTACGGATTAATATAAGGAAAACAAGAAAGCAATAAAGACATAATTCGCACCATAGAGAAACATGACTTGAAAATCGAGAAAACATGCAAGAGTGGAAAACGTGAATTATGTTAAATGTGGACTTAGGATCTGGTACTTACAACCACACACTCTAATATGAGGGCCCGGTTACCTTAATAGTGCACTTACCAAATTATAAGACTGGAATAGAGTACACCAAAGAATATAACGAGTATTTTATAGTCAGCTACTCAAGACTTTATCTCTAACATATGTATATAATGAACATGCAGTTTACCATATATCAACAACCGAAATAGTTGTGGATCTTGCCATAAATAATTAACATGGAATGCACCCCCAAACAGAATCAAACACCAAGATTTTCTATGACGCAACTTAGTGAAATGAAAGCGAAGTCTGATAGACCTAAAATGTAACCGAGCATACACCTTCTTCTTCATCTTTGAACGAAAGGGTGTCCAAGTGAATGATTGTGAGAAAATGGATGTTTGTGGAAGATATGTTGGATATGTATAAGTTTTAGAAGGAAATAATGGAAAAAATGGGAATGTGGGTTTAACACAAAACTCATTCATGGTGTAGGTAGAAACTGTATCAATTTTGAAAATAAAGGTGTCAAGTGCCTTTTCCTTGGGAATTATTTCCGTATTAGGAGGATTTAGAAAATTATGAAGCACAGGAGAAGCAAGAGGGTCAAGTGCAAACTCAAGGTTCCTTTGAAAAGGTGAAAGGCAGGGAACATTGATGGAAGGTGAATGTGTGACATAGTAATGTGAGGTGGGTGAATGGTGCTCTGCTAGAGCTCTCAGGTCTATATCATCAGAAGTTTTTAGATATGCAAGACATTCTTCAATAGGTGAGTTAGAAGAATCACTAGGATAGTGGGCAAAAAATTCTTCTTTTGTCATGGCATCAATGTTGGAACTTCCGAAGGTTAGAAATTAGTGCCTCTGATTATCAGGAACCGTGTTATCGAAATAATCTTGAGCTAAGCTCTCGATCATGCTAACCTCTCCATCGAGTCGTATCTGGGAACTGTTTCATCGTTTTAAAAATATTTACCTTAACAGAAAAATGGCCAAAAGACATGGACATCGAACCATCGTGGCAGTTTATAACTGTGTTGGCAGTTGCCAATAAAGGACGCCCTATAATGATCAGAACAGAGTCGTTAGCGACTTTTATATCTAGGATAACAAAATCAGTAGGATAGTAGAAATCCTGAACCTTAACAAGCACGTTTTCAACAACACCCTTAGGATACTTAATAGACCGATCGGCTAGTTGCAACGTCATTTTGGTAGGTTGCATCTCTTGTAGACCTATTTGTTTATATAAATAATAAGGGAGTAAGTTAACACTCGCCCCCAGGTCTAATAACGTGGTCGTCGTGTGGGAATCTCCTAAGGTACATTGTACAGTAGGACGACCAGGGTCCTTGTACTTAACAATTCCATTATGTTCAGATAAAGTTGGAAATTGTTCAGCTAGAAAGGCGTCTTTTAGAATATTTGTTTTACGTCTAGTAGTGCACAACTCTTTAAGAAACTTAGCATGGTGAGGTAACTTTTTAATCGCTTCAAGAAAGGGTAGGTTTATCGTTAGATTTTTAAAAACTTCCCTAATTTCATCGAAATTCGTATCCTTGGTTAACATGGCTAATCTCTGGGGAAATAGTGGTTTCTCTCTATATTTAGCATATGGATCAACAGGATGTTTAACCTTGGCTTTTTGTTTCTTAGGTTGTGGTTTAACTGGTACCTCTACTAAGGTAGGATCTTCAGTTATTACTTCGGTATCTAGTAAAATATCAGGTGTAGGGACTACTGGTGGGGTAACTACAGGCATAGTTACAGCGTTATCAACCACTCTGGCAGAATGGAGAGTGGTGATGGTATTTAGCTCACCTACGTGTCCATTTTCATTACTAGTATTACCATTTACCTCAAAGGCTGTGTTTGTTATTTTAGGATTAGGTATCGCTTGACCTGGAAACACACCTTTAGGTTGTACTTTCTCTTGTGTTAACTGCTATAAGGAAAGTTGGATGGACTGTAAAATATGTTGTTGGGTTTGCATAAAGGCATCAAAACGATCCGGTTGTTGTGGAGTGTTTGTTACAGGTTGTGTGACAAGGACTATGTCACGTTGATTATTAACAGGTGGGTTGTGATAGTTATGATTAATCGGAATGATACCTCTATTAGCATTATAATTATTATTGTTATAATTATTATAATTCCCTTGTCCTTGTCCTTGTCCTTGTCATGGTGGAGCTTGGTTGTAATTGTTTGTTGGCCTAACATTTTGATTATTATACCCTGGAGGTGTAACTTGTTAATTATTTCTCTAACTGAAATTGGGATGTTATCTCCAAGGGGCATTAGGAATAGGATAGCTATTAATGGAGCAAACATTATCTGTTTGTGATGTTTGCTGCTCGTAGGCGAGAGGACAATAGGAGTCGGGATGCTCAGTACTCAAACAGAAATTACATGGATTAGAGTTGACAGTCATAACGGGGACATGCTTTTGTTGAACAGAAATAGCTTCTACCTTTCTAGTGAGAGATTCGATTAAAGTTTTAAGCTCAGGATTTAATCTCAAACATACCAGCAGCCTTAACTGTTGAAAAAGAACTAGCAGAACGGGGGATATCGTCACTACCCCCCAGTTATTATTGCACTTTGTTTGATCTTCTAAAAACCTAAACCTCTGAGGCTCCTTTACTGAGGAAACTACCCCCATTCATTATATTAAGGACCTCTTTATGGTGGTGTAAAAGTCCTTTAAAAAGGCACGAATTAATGTGTCTTTCGCAAGGTTATGATGTGGACACTCTATAAGCAGGTCAGTGAAATGATTCCAAGCCTCTGAAAAGGATTCATGAGGATTTTGTTGAAAGAAATGAATCTTGGAAAGCATTTCATCTGTCTTCAGTGGTGGGTAAAAATGTTCTATAAATAGTTGAACAAGTTTGGCCCATGAGTCCACAAAATTAGGCACTTGGGCAGTTAACCAAGACGCCGCCTTGTCAGATAGGGTGAAAGGAAACACCCTCAGTTTAATTTGTTCCGCACCAACCGTAGGATGATGGAATATGGTAAGGACTTGTTCAATCCTACGCATATGCTGATAAGGTTTTTCATGGTCTAACCCATGAAAAACGGGTAACAAATTAAATATATTTGGGGGGATTCGGAAATTCCCCACTGGGTCTGCAAGAACGATGCAAGATTTTGGGCTATCGTTCAAGGCTTTGTAAAAGCCAAAGAGAGGAGACTTTCTTTCTTCAACCATTATTTATGGTGTAGTGTGTGGTATACTAGATAGGGTTGTGTGTTGATGTTCACGATAGATTATGTTAATCATTTTTTTTGTACCTGACCTTAATCTCATGCAAGGCTAAGTTCAATATTGAAGAAATATGACAACAATCAAAACAACCCTGATATGCTAGTATAAATCCTCTAATAGGAGATGCGAGGAGTGGAAGAAAGATGTACCTGAATGCCTCCTTGCTTCGCTTATGAATAGTGTCTTGTATACGCGAGCTCAGTGTATTTTTCAAGTTAGAAACACTGAATAACTTTAAGAAATTAAAGTTTGTACTAACCGGTGAAAATCTGGCTGTTCAGAAAAGGGCGCAGGTCGCGCTCTTTGTGTAACTCGAGTTCTAGGCGTGTCAGCACAGGGGGTGCTAGAACTTTGCCTGGGATGGGCGCAAGGCGCGCTCCTTGTGTAACTCAAGTTCCAGGCGTGTCAGCGCAGGGGGCGCTCGAACTTTGCCTAGGATGGGCGTAGGGCGCACTCAGGCTTTCTCTTGGAATTTTTTTTTAGTTTATGAACCAAACAATCACTTTTAGAACCAAACAAGGGTGGGTGGGTTTAATGGGACTTTGGGAAGACTAACAATATGAATGAAAACAAATCTAAATAGAACTAAGATGGCAGCGGCACCATTTGAATTAAGAGGTGATAAAAGGTAAAATTCTAGTTTTACCCACGAATAAGCAATGAAACTCAAACGTAAGTAAAACTAAAACTGTTTTCTAACTTATATATCAAAGTTCTACTCTTGATGCTATTGCCATAAGTGGAGTAGAGAATTCATTCCACTCCTAGTTCTTTAGAATTCAATGTTAACTACGATAATCAGTCTGTCAAAGTCAATGAGAGTAACGATGGAATTTATACTACGATGGTAATTCAACTAATCAAGATACAATAATTCAACTACGGAAATACTAAATTGACAATATGATAATGAATTAGGGGAATTTTATTCCACCTTGATTCGACTTAATAAATTAACGAAGAAATGTCGTAATCCGCATTGCAATGCTTTCGCATAACAATTGGGTGTTTCTAATCCGTAATTGTTCATGGTAATCTCTACCAACTAACAACTAGCATGTGAAGCAATGAAACCCATTCTCATGGTGAACTAATTACTTTATAGAATAGAATAGAATATTACGAACTATTCTACACTAACAACAATCAAGTTTCATCAAGACTTCTTCAAACCCTTCTAATGGAGGTTTTAGCCTTGAATCATTATATTATCATTTCTAAAACAAGAACAAATAGAATAACTCATTATTGAATAAATGATTAAACTTATAGATCTAATTGAACAATAGTCTAAGATTGAAAATGAATTAAAACTGGATTTAAAACTAATTTAGAACTAAGATTATGATTAACTAATTATCAAATTAAGACAAACTAATTATGAATTTAAGACAACTAAAGCTAAATAAGAATTGAATCATAAACTAAATTGAAATAAAAAACTAATTCTTTATTATAAAACTAAATATGATTCTAAATAATATTCATTCTTTGTTCTAAAACTAATTCCATTCAATGTAAAAAACTAGATCTAAAATAAGTTATTGGATTCTTGCTAAGTAAAAACTCCGATTGCTTAAGAGCTAAGTCTTTGTCCCTTATATGGAGGAGACAAGATCCACAAATTCGTGCATGGGCTAAGGAGCCATATTTTGCGCTGAAAAATTGTGCCCAAAACCTCAGTACTTTAATCCACAAAAGGCTTTTTAGCTGGAAATGATTTCAACAGCCCTTTTCGTCCACTTTTGCTCCTTTGATTGGGTCAAGGCTTGGACCATTGCAAAGCTCTTTCCAAGGCAGTCGTTTTGACATAAGGTAGGCCTAATTCTGAGGTCTGAGTCCAAAGATACAGCTTTCGGAAGTTTTGCTAACTTTTGTGCGCTATTTCTGCTCGCGTTGACTTTGACTTTTCAGCTTTGACCGGACTTTAAAAAGGCTTTTTCTCCTTGAATCTTGACATTTAATCATAGAACTTCTTACCAACCAACCTTTGCTCCATTATCTCACGAAAGGGGCGCATTTCTACACATATTCGACTCCAATGCCTGGAATACACAAGAACATGATAACAGTACTAACTCTTACTTATTAATCACATAATTTGGTCAAAAGCGATACTGTTAAAGGGGTTAAAACCACATTTTTGGGCTCTTATTAGGTTCACTACTCAAATCACGAGTAAAAGTGCTAATAAGGAATATGCAAGGTATACATGGACTCAAGGCTCTGGCACTTACAACCATACACTCCAAGTAGAGGGTCCAGTTACCTAAGGATGCACTCCCATGGAATGCATCAAGAAAACATAATATAAATCTTTTATAGTCAGATATTCAACACTATATGTGGGGTTATTTTAAGTCAGATTCCACAAGACTATGCATAATATTTCGACCAAATATGATTAAAACACTAAGTAGTGACGAAAGAGATGAAGAATGTAGAAAAGTGATAGTGATCGGGAGAATGATGAGACTATACCTTTCAGTTACCTATGTACCCAACGTATCGATGGGATCAAGTCTCAAGAACATAGTTCTGTATGAAAAATAGTTTGGTATTTATATAGGTAGAGTAGAGACTCCTTGTAGCTCAAGTATTCTTGTAGCTTAAGTAATTGTAATTGAATATAACTCTCAACTGACAATTATCTCTCTGATAAGAAATGAATCTAGACATAAATTAATGTACATTAGTGGCAAGCCATGAGGTTAAGGTTTAGCCTTAGACACATGAGTTAATGGGCCTATACATTGATTTATGGTATTGCAAATTGGGCTTTATCCCTGTCGATTAAACGAATAAAGTGGAGACCCTTACCAATGGACGTTTGCCACGTAGGTGGGGGTCGAAATACCGCCCCCTCTTCGGCATGCGAACAAAGTTCATATGGCAAAGAAGAGAAGAAAAATCAAGCAAAAAATTGAATAAGAAAAGAGTGAGTAGAATGTATAACAAAGTGTCGTGTGAATGTAAACGATAGGAAAATGGACTGTCAGGAAAAATTTGTGAATTATTGTGAACAAAAAAATGTCAAACTAACTTATATGGGATGCAATGTAGTTAAATGAAGGAAGGCTGAAGTGAGAATTGAAATGGGTGGCACAGAAAAAATTGCAAAAGAAATTGATGGCAAAAATTGTACCGAAATAATTACGTGATAATAATAAAATTGATTTTGACGACTCATGCCAGTGAGAGATTTATATTAGGGTTGGACAATTAAAATTAAATGTAGGGGTAGTTTAGTAATAATAGGAAGAAAAAGAAGTTAAAGACGAATTGGATTTGAAGGTGAAGACTTTAGTGACTAAAACTGGATGCCAACTTTGGATTAGATAAGAATTCGGATTAGATAAGAATTTGAATTAGATAAGAATTCGGATTAGATAAGAGTGTAGAGTAGATAAGAATTCAGATTAGATAAGAGTCCAACCGGCAATGTAAAGCTAGATCGACGAAAGACTGAAACTAATGATGCAACACATTCTCAACAGATGGACGACGAATGAGCTTTCCAGACCAAAATCTTAGTTTTCAGGGAAGTCATGTATCTATCACAAACTCATGCAATGGACCTATCCATGAATTTAGAGAAGATATTTGGCCTGAAATATTTGTTTGGAACCCAGTAACTAAGGAGGTGAGGTTTATCCTTAATCCTAAGAGGCGGATATCGGGGGATTAGATCTTAGTCCATCAATTCTTGGTCCATATTACAAACTATTATGCCCCTATAGGGTTGATAAAAAAAATACACATTGAATATGGGTTTGACTTGTTGTCTTCAAGTATTGGGGTGTGGAGGAAATCAGAGGAAATGGTCAAAATCTCTAGCATATCAGTGGTCACTGGTAGGGCATTTTTCATGGATGGTTTACTCTATTTCAGGGCTAGTGATGATGCTCTTTGGTTCAATATTGATAAAGATCTAGCTGGTATGTAGCCATTGACCTTGTCCAATAAGATGATAGCTTCAATGGTTGGCGAATACAAGGTAAGTATATATCCATGCACTTGACGTTCTTCATGCTTTCTGTTGCCCCACCTTGAAGATATGTGGTCCTTTAAGTATAACTTGGAGGAAACACTCACAATGTTTGCTGCCTTTTCCTCAATTGCAACTACCTCATTAGGAGTCCGCTCAACTTCCGGACTCACTCTTATTGTCAACGACTATAAACAAGGAAATATAATTGCTTTCGCCTTTAATCACCAATTCCTGTTCGGACAAAGACAAATAGCTTCCGCTATAAAAGAATACTGAAGGCACCAATGCCTTTCTCATTTGACATTATGTTCTCAAAAACAAAACAATGTTATCTTCAATTCTCTTTGTGTTCTTGTTGTTGACGTTGATAACTACTTCTTGTTCTGGTGCTTTAGCTGCTCGTGCTTTAGTATTTTGTATTAGTTATCTTAAAATTTTGGTTAAGTCTGAAAGACTGATGAAAATGTATTTTCTTTTTGCCGCAGGTAGAAACGAATGTGTTATACGAGTGAAAAGTCCTCGAAGAAAAGTTCCGATTAATGCCTTAGAAGAATTAAATAAGTTAACATAAAGGTTTGCTAAGAAAGTTTTGCTCAGAAGATTGCATTAATGCCTTAAACGAAATAAAGAAGCGGGAGAAAAGTTTCGCTCGAAAAATTTTTGTTTAGAAAGATTGGCTCAAGGAAGCTGTCAGAATGATTCACTCAAAAAGATCGTCTCGTTGCCTTAGAAAAAATAATGAAGTTGTTAGAAACTTTCAATTCGCTCTGAAAGATTGGCTCAGAAAAAGCAGCTCAATGTCTTAGGAAAAAAAAAAAAAAAAAATGAAGCCGTTTGAAAGTTTAACTCGAAAAGTTTCGCTCAGAAATGTTGGCTTAATGCTTTAGAAAAATAATGAAACTGTCGAAAAATTTTTGCGCGAAAAGTTTCGCTCATAAAAATTGGCTTAATGTCTTTGAAATAATAATGAAGCTGTCAAAATTTTTTGCTCGGAAAGTTTTGCTCAGAAAGACCAGCATAATGCTAAAGAAACAATAATGAAGCTGTTGAAATTTTTTTCTCAGAAAATTTCTCTTAGAAAGATCGGCACAATGCCTTAGAAAAACTAATGAAGCTGTAAAAATATTTTGCTTGGAAAATTTCTCGTGGAAAGATCGGCACAATGCCTTAGAAAAAATAATTAAGCTGATGAAAATTTTCTCTCGAAAAATTTCTTTTAGAAAGATCGGCACAATGCCTTAGAAAAAATAATTAAGTTGTCAAAAAATTTCGCTCGGAAAATTTCTCGTAGAAAGATCGGCACAATGCCTTCGAAAAAATAATGAAGTTAGCAGATAGTTTCGCTTGAAACGGAAAGAGTTGTACGAGTTGTATAAGAAAAAAATAAATAAGGAACCATTGGATTTTTCCAAACCAATGATTATGTGATTGTGTGAACGTAATACTATAGAGCTAAAAATTCTTGTGATGAAAATAAAAATAAAGTATGGGCTTGCTATTGAATATTGTTGTTGTGTCAGAGAATGTACCTGCAGAAAACTGATAGTGTTGTTGATTAACGTAGTTGAAATGGAATAGAACGAGATGCCCCCATGTAGAGAAAAACGCCCCCAATGCTAATGTAACTTGACAAAATTAGACTAAACGAACGTAAAAGCGTTCAAATTTAGACTGACAAAGCTAAATGTGATAACTTCGTCAGATTTTGTAGTACCGATAGTAACGTACTAAGCGAGCGTAAAAGCGTTCAAACTTAGACTGCCTAAGCTAAACGTGGTAACTTCGTCAGATTTTGTCGTAGCGATAGGAACGTACTAAGCGAGCGTAAAAGCGTTCAAACTTAGACTGAAGAAGCGAAACATGATAACTTCATCATATTTTGTTATAGCGATAGTAACGAACTAAGCGAACGTAAAAACATTCAAAACTTAGACTAATGAAGCTAAACGAGGTAATTTTACCAAATTTTGTCATAACGATAGGAACGTACTAAGCGAGCGTAAAAGCGTTCAAACTTAGACTGACAAAGCTAAACGTGGTAACTTCATCAGATTTTGTCATAGTGATAGTAACGTACTAAGCGAGCGTAAAAGCTACTACACCATAAGGGGTCATTTTGTAACAGGGCAAAATTTCCATTTGTAATGAATATATCTATTACAACCTTTCTAACGGACATAAGTGTGAGGTTCTTTGGTATCCGTTAGTATATTTCAATTTATTCTTCCAATTATTATCAAAGCAATATTTAAATCATTTGTAACAATTGTGTCCGTTAGGAAACAAACTAAAATAAAGACCAAAAGGGTATATACGGAACTAACAGAATAAACAAAAGTAAATAAAACAATTGTGCCCCTCCCATGCTCGTCTCTCATTTTATCGAAAAAAAAAATGCTCGTCTATCTCAAGTCCACAAGACTCCATGAAACACTATCCCATGTATTGTCTCCTCTGTCAAACCCTCGTTGACGAAGATGAAAAAACACCAGCTATATATGCTTTCTCTCTTAATCTCTTGATCTATTTTCTCTCTCCTACCCAAAAAACTAGCTAGTCAATTTCTGAGTTTTTTGGTTTAATTGTGCTCCATGAACTAGTCAAATTAAGTTTATTTGTTTCGCTTGCTGATAAATTTGGGTAATTTAAGTTTTGTGTGGAATTGTAACATTAGAATGTAAATTTATGCTCACGATTGGGATGATTTCATTGCTTGGCTAATCAAAAATAAAAAACACCTTAACCTGCTCATAATTTAGTGGTTTTTCATGTAAAAAAGTGTTTCTTTTATAGAGCTCTAAGGATGGAGACGAACCAGGTAAGCTCTCGCTTGATCTGTCATCTCTCTCTTCGCATTTGGTTCTCGAGCTCATCTAGAGAAGAAGGCTCTAGCAATAGTACTTATATTATTTTTGTTCACCTCTTAAAGTAGTTTCATTGTTCATCTACTTTGTTGAAAATTTTCTATGTTTGCTTGATGTTTCAGCAGATGTGGTACTGGAATTCCCTAATGAAGGGCTTTCATTTTGTGGTTCTCTTGACTGGAGGTTCAGGAATTCGTGATACTCAGGTTTGTTTTCTGCCTAAGAACTTAATTTTTACCCGTGGCTGGAATAACACATTCTTATCATCATCATCATTCATACCTACTGATACCATAAGGTACTTGCTTCAACTTCCTGTTATAACAGATTATTGTGCACTTTACAGTATGGGTTTAAGATGTGTACATTGGCTGCTGCTAGGAAGCTTTTCACTAACATACGTTTGAAAAGGTACAGAACTATGTGTAACATATTTGCTCAACAACTAACATACGTTTGTTGCTTTACATTCACATAGAAAATATATCACTTTGATCAAATAGTTTGACTAGCTAAAATCTCAAGGAATTTTGAATACATTGGAAATCTAACTTGTAGTATCTTGTTGTGTATTGCATCTGTATTGTGGAAACTTTAAAGAATTATGCTGAATGTGAGCTAAATGCTAATTGACTTATGAATGGATGTCTCCTCACTAAATTTAAAGTTGATTGCAGATTTGCAGGTGCTCTGGATTCTTGCAACTCCTCTAAGCTGTGCTCCCATTCTATTCTATAGCTCCTATTCAACTATATTAGGTCACCCTCCATGACACCATATTTAACACCATGTCATTTTATTGGTTATTGTTTGCTTTAATGAGTTTTTTTTTTTGCAATCTTTGCAGGTGATGGACAGTAGTCCCTTTCATTAATTGGGGTTTTAGTTATTCTGGGATTCTTTGGAAAATGTGGTGCTCTACAGATTAAGGTATCAACTTGTTTATAAATACTTATTTTTCTGTGAACTAAAAATTGACTTCAATTATGTATTTAGCCTTGCATCTACTATGCCGATTTAAAAAAAAATAATCATTTACAAGTTGCTAGCAATTGCCAAGACTGAGATTTGAATTTTAAGTAATTTAGACATCGAGTGCCTTATTAGTGTGAACGCAGCTCGAGTAGTGTGAGGTAATGGCCCAGTCGTGTCTGCTTTCATTTTTTATACACAAACAACTTAGGAGCGACTTGACCATATGCCACTAGTTTGTCAGTGAACTATGTCTATGGACCATGTTAGTATGTTACTAGCTAGTCTGGTATTCTGCAATGAATTTAGCAAGTAACGAGGTTATATCACTGTCTATAGACTGTAGTCAGTTTCATTTAGCAAGTAACGGGTTTGTATCAATGTCAATTTCAAGAGTTTCACTAGTTAGTTTTATTTGCAATTTGAGTACTTGATATTCCGTCATTATGTATTGTTCCTTTTGGTATTCATTTATTATGACGGCATGAAATTCCTTACACTACAATAACTTGTTATGAATGATTTAGTGTGTGTGTGCCTCTAATATTTGTTTTTCTTTCTCTTATTTCATTCCTGAAGAGGGTGAAGAATTGGCACACTGACTAATTTCCTTATGTTTTAAAGGGTGTGGGAAACAATGACTATTTCTGTGATGACGAGAAGGCAAAATTTTAGTTTCGAGTCATCAGATTTAGAAGAATGAAATCCAAAGACATGGTACATTTACTTCTTACGTTGATATAATCTATTCTGTCTAGACATGGTAAATTTAGTTTTGAGTCATCAGATTTAGAAGAATGAAATCCAAGTTCACCTTTAGGTATTGTTCTTGCTCAAATCTTGGGTGTGTAGCGAAGTTCTTTTAATACCCTTAAAGGTTAGTTTTTTGTGTACTTTTTTTTTTGTCATTAGAAAAAAGAAATTACTTGCCTTACTGAAAGAAATTATTGCAAACTAAATTTGTTCTTATGAAGGAAATGGGTTGTTGGTAGTGTTTAGATATTGTTTTTTGCATTTAATTCACTTGGAAAATGGATGACCCATTAGCATTATGGTGTTTGAGTGGTAGTTGTTCTACATTTCTAATACGTTGTGGAAATCATCGTGGTAAGGACGAGGTGTTGTTAAGGTGTTATAAGAATTGTGTGATAATGTCGAGGTAGTACTTTTTAGATTATGTTTTAAGCCTTGGTGAGAGAACCTTTTTGTCTAATTTCTTTTCTACCATGGCAGACTCATGATATCCATGCTGAATCCATGTGATCTTTTAGGGAAGGTGAATTAAGTAAAATAGATTTGGTTATGTGTAGGTTAAGCTTAATAAGTGATCGGACAAGGAGATTTATTTTTCACAATACAAGTTTAGACATCTAAATTTCGGTTGTTTCTTAGGTGCATGAGTTTAATTGCTTGCTTGTATCCTTATTTGTTAGTAATCAACGGATTACTTTATGATGGATAAACACTTCTTTGGCATGCAGGAATTTGAATGCAGACATAGCTGTTCTCAAAGCAATACGAGAGGTACATTTGATATTGCGACATTGCTGCATAATACACTTTGAGATTATCAGAGAAACGAAACTGTGCACATCCTAGTGTCTTCATTGAGGTAATAATATGCCCGTTACGTCATTTTGTGGTATTAAACTACATTTTAGGCTTCAATTTTTTGTGTTCTATTCTTTTATGTGGGGAGTATGAGATTAAGGTGTCATTTTTTTGGAAAAAATAGGTATACACATCGAACAATGTAAGGGTGAAGATGGTGGTGCTACTTCTGACTGGTACTCGGCATATTCTCAATGGTTGAGTTGGTAGTTGTGTCAGCTTGTTAGTGTTTGTCAGTTTCTATTATATTGTGTTACAATTGTTGTTGTAACTTTGGATGGATACGATTAGGTTAATTCATTTTTACAAGTGTTTGTTCTGTAAATTTGGATTTGGATTAGTGGCTTTAATTCTATAATATTAACTGAGTCTGGTTTTCTTTTATTCACTTGTTACTTGAGTTGTAATGTAATGTAATATTTTTGTATGTAAGATGGATTGTGGATAATCAGATGTGATGTAGCTCCGTACAGGGTGGAAATCTTTTGGCGCTAGAAATTTTTTTTTTGCACTGGATTATTTTTTAGTAACGGTTATATCTGTTACGCTAAATGTTAGTAATGAAAGGGACCCAAGCTTCACTAACACTTGTATCTGTTAGAAATGAAAGATTTCTATGGACAATCAACGGTTGACTATCTGTTACAAAATAATTACCAACGAATATAACTGTTACTAAATTAATATACGTAACGAATATATCCGTTACTAAATTTGCCTAAATGACTGTAACACCCCAGAAGTAACGGATATAAGCATTAGTAACAATATAAGAAACGATTATAATTGTTCCTAAACACCATTTATGGTGTAGTGGCATTCAAAACTTAGACTGATGAAGTTAAATGTGGTAACTTCGCCAGATTTTTTCGTAGCGATAGTAACGAACTAAGCAAGTGTAAAAGCGTCCAAACTTAGACTGACGAAGCTAAACGTGGTAATTTTGTCATATTTTGTCGTAGCGATAGTAACGAACTAAGCGAGCGTAAAAACGTTCAAACTTAGATTAACGAAGCTAAACGTAGTAACTTCGTCAGATTTTGTCGTAACGATAGTAACGAACTAAGCGAGCATAAAAGCGTTCAAACTTAGACTAACGAAGCTAAATGTGGTAACTTCGTCAGATTTTGTCGAAGCGATAGTAACGAACTAAGCGAGCGTAAAAGCGTTCAAACTGAGCCTAACGAAGCTAAAGGTGGTAACTTCGTCAGATTTTGTCATATGCGATGGAAACAAAATGATACCATTAGAACTGAAGTGAAAGAAAGACTTTATTGATCACCAAATCTTGAAAAGTGCAAAGATAATAACGGAAAAGAAACTATTGAATTGGAAACAGACTAACAAATTTTTGTCTGATTTTTTGTTTAACTTGTCTATTTTGTCCGCTCACTTAGTAAAATAATTTGTTACGACGAGCAAGAAACAAACACTGTCAGGGGCTGTCGGAAATTAACCATCAATGTCAAGACCCTATTTTGCAAATGACCAAGGTTTATGGATTGGATGATGCTTCATTGCAGGAAGTTTGACCCATATCATATATCATGTTTTTGACAAGGAATACACTTTTCGGACAAACGCTTAACATCCTTTGGCATGTATGGCCACCAATACTATTGGGTCATTGTTATGTGAGTGAGACTTCGCCCCCCGAGGGGTGTTCACATAGTCCTGGATGAATTTCTTTGAGGCCTAGTAAATCGTTCGTTCTGCCCAAACAACGAAGGGTATGATTGAGATTTGTGCCACTGCGATAGAGTTTTTGGTCATCAGGAATTTTGGAGCATCGTCAGCTACATGATCATCGTCGGTAGATACCGAGACATTATCAGTGCCAAGCTCGTTGGAACCATCTGACAGCATAAGTGGTTAATCTAGTGTTGTCTTGGCAGTGACAACTTGATTTCCACAAGTAAGTTACAATAGAATCAAGATGTCTTAGATCATAACATTGATACTACACAATATTGATAGATGTAAAATTTCATGCAATTCATTTAATTAAGTCCAAATAAATGACCATTCTATTATTGCGAGCCGCATATTATCATTCAAAGTGGCTAGCGACTAACTTAGAATAATTAATCGAAACTTAGTCACCTCCAGCTGAAGAGTTGTGCGTATATCGCAAATAACAGTTTCGTACTCAGCCATATTATTTGAAGCGTCAAAACCCAAACGTAGAGACCTCTCAATTATGTCTTCATTCAGCTTCAAGATGACAAAACTAAGATCGGAGGCAGACTTATTATGGGAACCTTTGGCGTAAATCCAATAATCAATTAATATAGCCAATAAGTATTGCCAGTCATCGCCCCCGGGAGGTAATGACAATTAGGTATCAATGTTTTTCTCATCGAGTAATGCGTTCGACAGATAAATATCATCAATAAGAAAATCAACCATTAGCAAACCAAAGTTTGTCTCTTTTTAACTGTATGAGTGTCAGAAACAATGTTGTAAGCACTAATGTAACTTTTCCATTCTGCGATTCGATTTGTAGACATTACAAAAAAACTGCGACATCTTCGAGAAGAATGGTTCGTTTCAGACGACACTTGTAGTAATTACTTTGTTTCCATACACACTTAAACTATTGAAGAAGTGTTGCGCGAGATATTGGACTTACATTATCCGCATCAAACGATGGAGAATCGTCAGAGGCTATAACTTTATGCTAAATAATTTGGTGCATTGGTGGAACAATAGTAAGATCACGTGCAACCTGTTGTTGAAAAGGAGTAGGAAGGATTAGTCCGTTATCACCACCTTGACCTTGAACATCATGTACGCGATGATCGACAATAATTGTATCGGGAACTTGAGCTCTTCTAGTATTTGTCATAATTTTTGCAGAACGTGATCGAGGGTGTTGAATAATCCCCACAGACGGCACCAATTATGTTTTAACCAAATATGATCAAAACACTAAGTGGTGACGAAAAAGAGGAAGAACGTAGAAAAGTAGTGGGAAAAGCGATGGTGATCGAGAAAATTAATGATGAGACTGTACCTTTCGGTTGCCTACGTATCCAAATTATCGATGGGATCAAGTCTCAAGAACGTAGTTCTGTATGAAAAATAGTTTGGTATTTATATAGGTAGAGTAGAGACTCCTTGTAGCTCAAGTATTCTTGTAGCTTAAGTAATTGTAATTGAATATAACTCTCAACTGACAATTATCTCTCTAATAAGAAATGAATCTGGACATAAATTAATGTACGTTAGTGGCAAGCCATGTGGCTAAGGTTCAGCCTTAGACACATGAGTTAATGGGACTAAACATTGATCCATGGTATTGCAAATTGGGCTTTAGCCCTGTCAATTAAACGAATAAGGTAGAGACCCTTACCAATAGACGTTTGCCACGTTGGTGGGGTCGAAACATATAAGATGGATGATATTTTTTTGATCAGATGGATGATATGCTGTTAACTATATACTAATAGTCTAAATAGTTGGGGATCTTTATAGAAAAATATATGGAAGCATACACCCCCGAATAGAATGAAATGATGTATTTGGAGTGTAATATGCATAATGATAAAAGAAAGCTTATATAATGCATCATGGAATTTATGCAATAACCCGTCATATTTGACTTGTCCAAGAGAGTGTGAGTATGGTAGTTGTTGTTCTTCATGAGGCTTAGATGATACAACATATGTCAAATTGGGTTTTTCAACCACTTGAATAAGGGGATCATCTTATGCTCTCAAGAACTCATATTCCACCTTAGATTCTATTTCCTCTTTTTCTGGCACTTCAATCAATACGGGGCTCTTCTCAACTGGAATAATAGTCTCGGGAGTTTGTATGTTAGGCAAAGTCTCTTTACTTGGAGGGTTTAGAAAATTATGAAGGATTTCAAAGGCAATTGACTTAAGTGCGAGCTTGAGGTTTCTTTGAAATGGTTTAGTGGTCCAGTTTTCAGAATTTGGTGGATTTTTGATGAATGGAGGTTGGCTTTCGAGAGGTGTTAACTCGGGGGAATGATGGTCGGGTGGTGGTTCTTCATATGATCTTGATGACTCAGAAAACTCTTCATCTAGCTTTGGCGTTTCCACAAATTTGTGGTTCATATTAGCAATATTAAGGATGTCACAAATTTGTTCCATTGATAAGTCTTTAACGGCCAAACTAAAATTAGATCCATTTTCCACTATAGAATTTATATCCTCTTCTCCATGCACGTGATTTTCTTTGTCCTCTTTGTCATTGTTCAAGTGTGTCGAGTCATTTTCCAACACATGTTCTAGATTTTCTTCTGCCGGAGTGTTCTCATCTAAGGGTGTACTAAGACAAATGGGAGAAATTGTAACTTTAGGCATGTAATTATCATAAAAATTGGAATTCACATGATAGTCAGGTGGATGGTGATGGGGTTTTAATTGGTCATAAATATCAAGATGGCCTTTAGCAATTGGTTTTGTTATAACAATACCTTGTTCTTCTTGTTGGTTGGTTTTTGGACTGGTGGGAAGAACATTAGTCTTAGACATGGTATTGATTGAAATGGATTGGAGAGAATAGAAGGTCTTTGTTATTTGTTGTATTTGAATTGTTTGCTCGATCATTTCTTGGTAAAGTTAGTTTGTGATAGATAGTGGAGTGGGATATGAATTAGATATGGATGGTGATGTTAATGGTAATGGGCTTTGGGTGAAACCACACTCTGACTGACCATATGGATACATGAATGGTGGTTGACTATCTGTGATGGAACTCCATGAATTGTTTGCATGATTAGAAAACTCTGGGGTGTATTGGGTACTATGAAAGTTTGAAAATTGAGATTGAAAATTGTAAGGATTTTCCATACTATACTCAACCTCAGTATATGATGTGCATTGAGACGTCCAATGATACGAACTACCATAACAAGAATATGGTTATGTGTTTGCATTGTAATCCCATGACGGTTGTTCCATATATTGGTAATCCATGAATGCTCAAACAAGAATGATGCACAATCTGTAGAAATTCATTTGTGCCTTGAAGTTTTTGAAAAATTTGTATGCAATGTCTGTAGATTAGATATTATGCTCTATTCGAATCGAACATTGGGCGTAAATCTAGGATTTTGGCTTTACACGCATCAAGAGGGAAGATTGCCACTTCACCAAATGGTGTGTCACCAAGAATCTCACTCTCGGTATTTCTGGGGGAGGGGAGTGAGTAAGGTGGTTGGTCCACTAGAATCTGGTAGCTATCTACTCTTCATGTTCGTGCTAAATGTTTGTCCTGAAGGATGTGACTAGATTGGCTTTGCTTGATTGATTTTAAGTTTTAGTTAAGTCTATGTATCAATTTGAGCAATCAACGTCCATTCTAAGTGGGGTTTAATCCCATTTTTGTTCTTTAATGGCTCGGATTTAGCCTTAATGTTAAATGTAAAGACAAGACTAAATCGGAAATCACATAGTCATACAATCATGACTTGAACATGCAAGTATCCTCTAACACTTTGGAGTGGGGAGGTTTAGAAAGTACCGCCCAAGGTGTGCGTACACGGCCCTTTGGATGAAGGCGACATGGTGGGGTTGACGAAGTGTTTGGTGTCTTGCCTGTTAATCCACCATTTGAGCATTTCCTTACGATTACAAGTTTAATCTATCTATGACCCACAAGTCGGGTCGAAATATGGCAAAGCCAATAGGTTTACAAATTTGCCTTCATGGGCTAAATTGACAGAAATGTAATGCAAAAAGTAACTATGTTTAACAAAACTTAACTAAACGTAATTTAACTCACTACGTCAAAAGAGAGAATTTATGACAAGCATGACGCCCCATAATAGGACGGCTTCTAACTGTCTAAACCACGGCTAATTTCTTGTATTAGACAGCTGTTACCAGTTGGTTTATATTCGTCGGTCTTTGTCTATCTACTTCCTCCTTTTAACACATTGTCGAGACTTCTACTTTGAGCACCTCAAAACCATTCCCACCAAAAAAATTGACTAATTTTGTGTTTCTCCCTCAAATTTCATAGCTTACCCAAATACTATTATCTCATCACACTATTTTTTTCTCACTTATTTGTTTCTACAAAGGTACGTACTTTCTCTCTCTTAGGTTTTTATTTATTTCTATTCACTGAAATTGATACTGAAAATTCGTTTTGTACATTGGGTCGTTTAATCCAGGAATTAAAAGTTTAGGGTTGAAGGGGTATACGAAATTTAATACACTCTCAGTTAAATCGAGGTGATTTTCTTATGGGTTTTACTAGTTTGTTCTTCACTTTTTGAGTTTCCATTTTGTGCAAAGTATTCGTATGTTGTTCAATGGCCTGATTACACTGTATTATATCCTCCGAACTAAAGCTGATACCTAGTTTTTTTTTTCCTGGTAAAGAACTAAAGAAGATGATACTTAGTTGAAATATAGAATATATATATGCATAGAACTCAGGTCTCATTGTCTAAACCTGAACAATAATGCACCTTAACCAATGAAACAATTTTTTCTAGGTAATTTGCTTCATAGTTAAAGAATGGGATTATTAAAAAATGTAGGTGTAACAAAATATGTATAGGCGCAGTCAGAACTATGATGGTTCTAGAGAAACATATGCCTTGTTTCATTACATGCGCATCTCAATAACCATCACAGATCCAGTGGTTTTAGCTTCTAATGTTATTTTGATTGGTCTGCCTGAGACCCTGACTTGAATGGGAACTCTGTACCACATATTTTCCCGCAAAAATAGACCGATGATATAGGCATATATCCAATATGCATGAAATGCTCATTTAAGATCCACTATACAAGCAGTCGGGCAGACTTGCCTAATGTGGTTAAAAAGGATAGGTATATAACCATGATCTTACAAACTGGTCAAATATAGTCCAAGCAAATCAATAGCAAGACCAATCCCAAACTATCCAAATTGGTGGTCTAGATACTGTTATAGAACTTATTTTTCAGTTTAACAAGTTTGGGAGATGTTTTTATTTGATAGGTTCTTCTCCCGCTGTAATTTTTCTTCAAGGAAAGGGTGAATCTTTCTCACTGCTTCTCTAAGGCAAGGTATAAATGGCTTAACTTTATTTATACTTATAATAGATGATGATGATTTGGTAAAGGTTGCTATTTTTTTATGTGGTACTTGAAGAAAATGTTATTAAGTGATGATAGAAGTAGATGTAACTTGGAATATATTATTTGGTCTAGGTTGTTGTTGTATTCATTTGTTTATATTGTCTCCATTGAGATGAGCTAGCTTTATGGGGTGATAATTAATGGTTCATTGTCAAGCTGGATTTTGATATTTCATCATGTATAACAATGATTTTTGTGTTTATTACTTGGTCCTATTGTTTTTTACTGCGTGGCATGGTGATGGTTTCTCCCTACACGAGTGTTTATGTTATATAAGAGTTTTCTGATGCCCTCTTTATATCATGAATTTTTATAATTTTTTCGATAAGGCTCTTTATGTCATGGCATTAGTGGTTGCATTGGGACTGTCTTATTACTATAATAAAACTAACATATATTTGGAACTTGGAAAATTGGTGTGCCGACACTATAAGCGTTATATGCATAGTGTAACGATACTAATGTTGGGCCTTGCACTAGCCATGTGCATTTCAGTTTCTTTGTGCTTTGCTCAAAATAGTAACAAGAATTCTCTATCTAAGAATAGGTTTTTGCATGTCTCAACTAGCCTAATTTAGAATATATATCTACAGATTTTAGTTTGAGTTGGATTAGTTTATTTCAAACTTTATATTTTCAAGTAACCTGGTTTCTTGTTTGTATATGATATGACTTCTTTGGCATTAATTGGTCTTGGCCATAGAGAATAAGGAAGTTGCTATTAACATGAAATCACTAAGTGTCCTATATATATAGGACAATATATATATATATATTGTTTGCATTGTTACTGTAATTGTTCCAATCTTGAGCAAACCATTTAGACTTGGTAGGTGGGTTGTTGGGGTGCTAAATGTGTTAGGAGGCAGAAAAGAATTTGAGTACCACTTTCTATGATATATACCTTTCCTAGGTTTCAAGTTGAATACTCTTTTTGAAATCGTACTAATATTATATATGTTGATGTATTTATCTAGAAAATGTCTTCAATGCTTCCAAACAAGAACTTGATGAAAGCACCGACTTTGTCTACTGAATACCTTCGAGGTGTTAAATCATTCATCCAATTCACACAAGAGAAATTAGAAAAGGAACTTGACTGGTATTGTTGTCCTTGTGCTAATTGTCGTAATTTAGGGGGGAAGTCAACATCAAAAAATATTGCTGAGCATCTTATCTTTGATGGTATAGACGAGACATATACATCATGGATACATCATGGAGAGCCATCTTCCAGAAGTAGTAACTATGTTGAAGCTCCTACTAGTTCTTCTACTAGGGGTCCTGAAAATATGTTGCCAAGGATGGAAGAGATGGTCGATGACACATTTGGACGAAGTCATCCTATTGACTTAGATGCATGTCTTAACGAAGTTGATGATGGAGATGATGATGGAGATTCACCCAATGCCATACCGCAGGATGTTCAATATAACAAGTTGATGGAGAATGCTTTAAAACCAATATATCCATCATGTCGGGGTGAAGATTCGAAATTATCGACAACGATTAAGTTGTTGAGCATTGATAAGAGCCCAAAACTGTAGTTTTAACCCCTTAGCAGTCATACTTTTAGACCAATTATGTGAGTAATAAGTAAGAGTTAATACTGATTACGTGTTTTTATGTATTTCAGGCTTCAAAGTCAATTATGTGCAGAAATGTGCCACTTTGATGAGATAAAGGAGCAATGGTTGGTTACTAAGGAGTTCGGTGATTAAAGGCCAAGATTCAAGAAGACGAAGCCTTTGTAAAGCCTGGTCAAAAGATGAAAAGTCAAAGTCCACGCAAAATTGTAAACAAAGCACAAAGTCAACAGAACTTCGAAGACCATATCTTTAGACTCAGACCTCGGAATTGGGCCTACCTTATGTCAAAACGACCGGCTCGGAAAGAGCTTTCCAATGGTCCAAGCCTTGACCCAATCAGAGGAGTAGACGTAGACGAAAAGTCTGTTGAAGCGAACTGCAGCTGAAGAGGCCTTTTTGGACTGAAAGAATTGGGTTTTGGGCCTGATTCTACATATTTTCCCAGGGAAACTAAAAACCCGTTGGTCTGGTCCTTTTCTGGTTACTGAAGTCACCCCTTACGGGGCAATTACCTTGGTAAATCCCAAGGACAACAGTACCTTTCAAGTTAACGGTCAACGATTAAAACATTTTCACGAACTTCTTTCCCCTGATATAGAGGAAGTCCTTTACACGGGACCCTATATATGAGGAATGACCCTTTGTCATTGGTGTACTTCCTTTCACTTCCATTTAATGGTAAGTGCACCATTAAGGTAACCGGCCCCTCCCTATGGAGTGTGTGGTAGTAAGTACCCGGATCCTAAGTCCACGGTTCACATAGTTCACGTTTTCCACTCTTGCATGTTTTCTCGGATGTTTGAGTCATGTTTCTCTATGGTGTGAATTATGTCTTTATTTGCTTATTGTTTTTCCAAAAAAAAAAAATAAAAAAAAAAAAAAAAAAAAAAAAAAAAATAAAAATAATAATAATAATAATAATAATAATTGTGTTCATTTTTAGGTATAGATATATATCTAAACCCAGAGAACTAGCAATCCAACAAGTCTTGGGAATCTGACTTTAAACGACCCATGTTAAAACAAATTTTGTGTTTAAAAATTTGTTTGGGGGTGGGAAATCAGTCTTTCCATCCGGATTGCTCGAACTTTCTATTTGTGTTGCTTAGGTCCATTAGTATAGTTCATTGGGGTTGACGTCATCTAATTTAGTGTTCATTCGTTAAGATAACTTACGCCATGCACGCACTTCGAGGCGTTTTCCACTATCTTATATGTCACCCACGGTCGGAATACAGTAGTTTATGGATCATTGGATTGGAAATTCTCTCTGATCATTTCCATATCTCATTCGCAAAAAATCGGACCGATAACGGCGGGAAATTTAGTTTGAAGTTATGCTTAAAAATCGGCATTTAAAGTCGAAAAATCGAATTGGGCTTGGGCCCAACTCGCGCTCACCTACAGCGTGCCCGCGCCCATCCATCAAAACATTATCGCGACTTCATCTTCTCAAACCATCCTTCACTAATTTAAATTAAACCCTAGCAACCAAAAATAAAAAAAATAAAAATAAAAATAGAATACATCAAAATAGAAAGACCACCCACGCCCTTGTGAAACACCAACACAATCTCCAACCGTTTCCACCAAGAAAACACCCACCAATTCAAGTCTTCAAACCTGCCACCGTACCTACCATAACCACCACCGTTGTGTTTAGTTGGTTTTCATCAAACTTGCATCCACCACCATCTACAAACCCCAAATCAGTTCAAACTTCAATGGCGCTACGACGAAGAATGTTGCTTTGAAACGATTTGAGGCCGACCATTTCGCACCATTTTACGCCAATATGATTAAGAGGGATTGGAACAGACTGTGGTATTCGGACGGATGAGTTCTATCACTATGATTTGGTAGAACAGTTTTATAAGAAACGAGAATTGGAGGGAAATAGGATTTTCATTAGGATAGCGAGGAACGAGGAGGGAAGTAACGAGGCAGTTGTTGGTGAACTATTAGGAATCACGCCTTTAACCCACCTAGATATTTATTCGGGAATCGAAGATAATCGGAGTTCCTGCTTTGATGAAAGATCACGGTCATAGAGGGTGAATACAATCACGATATCTCATTCGCGTTAAGCGACGACCACGAGAACCAATCAACTGGGTCAGAGCTTCGGTGGATTGGTAGGAACGCCCTCGGGAAAGACAAAGTCGGCGACATTGGACTTCGATTAATGCCGCGTTCTCGGATTTTGCAAAACGAATGAGTGTAATTTCTGCATCCTCGATTTAATTTTGAATGTGATTAGAGGAGGGAAAAGAGCATGGCCTCTTCCCCATGAAATATTGATCACTAAGATTATGCTCTCATTTAGAGTCGCCGCTAAATCTGCTCTTATTAAGATCAAATTGCATTCTAATGCAAGTATTTATAAGGAATGCATCCAAGAGACTTGGCGTTGTCCGCAGAGAATGAAGTTGAGTCGCATAATGAAGGGGAAGATATGACATAGTTGGTTGAGGATAATTTCGATAGTCATACTTCTAATTTAGAACGAATGATAATCGCAAACTGGTTTTGCGATGCGGTTATCGTATCTGTGAAGATATCCGACATAGACAAATTGTACTTTTCGAAATAAGCAAAACGCGAACTTTCGGGGCGAGAGTTGAAATGCTTTCGAAAGGGGTCGGGAAGATATCTTGTCTAACTTGGAGATTATCCACCGTAATCACCAAGCCCGATTATGCGATACTCAAGACCGAGATGGAAGCACGGTAGCTTGTTCAAGATAGAGATGCTACGACGCGATGCCACTTTCGTGGATGAGTCCGTCTCCTGGTGAAACCGAAAGGCATGAGCGTCGTCGCCCTTGAGCCGGATGGCTCAAGCCATTCTTCACCATAGAACCGTCTCCATCCCGGGGACCATCTTCTTCACACGCCTAGGTGTTCACCATCACTCAGGTTATTGTCTGTTATTTCATTGTTTTTTTTTGTTTTGTTAGTGGAATTTTATTTCAGTAGTTAGATTTGAATATTAAGTTGTTTGTTTTCGATTGCTTGGATTTCATATTATTTTAATATAATTTATTTTGATCATCTTTCGTAAGGTTGTCTTGGAAAGTTGAAAATTAGGCCGATATCGGCATATCTATGATTTTTGTAGTGGTAGCATGATATGTAGTAGAGTTTAGAAGTTACTATTCTAAACCAAGTTTAAAAGATACCGGGGTTGTTAGGAAATCAAAACTATGGTTAGTTCCGTTTTGGGTTTGGCGGTTTTCTATTTCCGAAATTGCCTTTAAAACAATTTGGCAACTTGCCCGATTGTTTTGGAAACCGAACCTATTTAAACTTCCATCAATCTACACTCACAACCCATACTACACCCCCCACACAATCATCTCTCACCTTTCACTCCAAGCTTTTTCTGCTTGTTTTTCTTGTAAACACTGTTTCTACACTTACGAGAGCGCCCGCGCCTCGAAGAAGCGCTATTCTATACCACTATACACCCATAAATTTTTTTCGAGGCCAGCCAATTTCAAGCAGAGCGACTCGCCTCTACAACATCAGAATCGAAAAACCTACGAAGACTTCGGCGCCCAGCGAAAGCAGCGACTAACTCGCCTCTACAACATCAGAATCGAAAAACCTCGAGCGACTTTCGGCAAGCACGAAGCGCGACCCGCGCCCAAACACTGTAATTCCAAAACTTACGAAAGCGACTTCTTAATATAATGAAGCCGCCAGCACCCTCCTCCCGTAAGCCGGAAATTCCGATTTTCGAGGTTTCTTCCGTGTTTTCGTGAGGCTGTTCTCTGAGTAGTTTTGAGATGACACCTCCTATAGTGATTCCTGAACAGTCATTTGAAGACTTGATGGGAACCGATACCTATGGAGCATCGTTCACGAAATGGATCGTGCGATTAGGATGGCGGCATCTTCCGGTGAGTGATGACGATTCTTTTCACCTAAGCTAACCTGAATTCTTCTATAATAATAGTACTTTTTTGTACCCAAGAAGGAGAACAAAAATTTTCCCTTGCTATTGATGGCACGACTATGGAATTCAGTAAGCAATTGATAGCTTTGGTTTCGGGTTGCCATTACGACCACCCTATGCACGTGGGGATATATGACGATTACTCATACCTATATGAATATGCCTATTTCCATGAGTATTATGGGGAGGGTGTTTGTATCATGGACCAAGACCAATATAACATCGCCCGACAGAAGCCTATCGCTGAATGTAGGCCTGAACCATGTTGTTCATCATGATGAACATTCTAGGGGAACGGCAGGTTTATACGCCAATAATACCGCCGGTGGCGTTTTCCTTGCTTTAGGGAGGGACGTCGTCGGTATGACATTCCCCGAAGTTTTAGTTGCTACTCTGAAGTGAGGCCATACCTTGAGGCATAAGTACCTTCTTATGCCTGTCTTGGTTTGCCGCATTATCTTGGCTTGCTTACCCATATTCGTACCGCGATTACCGCAGTTGGGAAAGGGTCGAAACCATGAGACCCACCAATCGTGGTGGTAAGATCATTCGAGCCATGACTTGGTCGGGATGGCAGGTCAACAACCATTTGGTTGCCCCTTACACCCCATCGGACCAAGTAACACTAGAGGTTAGCACTAGTTGATGATACACCTACCGGAAGGCGTGGCAAGTTGTTATGGCATGGCGGGGATCTTGAAAACCCATATATAAGAGGAGGATGATGACGAGTAAATGCTTTGGGGTGCAGGTAAGTTTTAGTTAAGTTAGTGTCTGCTTATGTCCCAAGCAATTTCATTACATTAACCCCATAATGGGTGGAACTCTTATAGAGTTCGTCCGGTTTTTTTTTATATTACTATATTTGTATGTTTTAACCTTGTTTTGCGGATGTTCCCCAATTTCACATGCTTCAATGGTATTTTTCCTACCCTCTTTATTTAAATGCTTTGAGGACAAAGCATGCTTCTTTGTTTGGGGGCATAGAAACACGTGTAATTAAGACATCTGTTAGGATATAGATATGTATAATATGCACTTGTTTTCTAGTTAAAATTTCAAACATTCAAAAATATAAATAAAAAGTATGTTATACACTTAGGAATATTGGTATTGTTTTCTTTTCTCTATGCTCTTAACAATTTAGAAGTCTCACATAGCTTTTGCATCGTAATAATTGTTAGAAACTTAGGTTAATATGTAGGTAATAATCTTTGCATCTATCTATAAATTTATTACATGAGTATCTATGATTGTTAGCGATAAGTTTCAAATCTAGGCTAGAGTACTTATTCTAAAAATCCTGTGAGAATATAGCCTAAAGCCTTATATGAGCCGAAACATTTGAGAAATGACACAAGGGAGAAGTAAAATCCGGATAGAAAATCACACGTCCACTTGCTTGATCACTATGCCATACCCTAAGCGAGAATTTAGGCCCTCTTTGGATCGATATAGCCAGAAATTCAAACCTATGAATTATTTTCCGCTAGTAAGCCCCTCTCGAGCCTTTCTTTAGCCTTCCATAAACCACAATTCCTTTACCCCTGTTACAAAAACAAAACAAAAAAAAAAAAAAGAATAAATCAACCTACCCAATTTAGAATAAGTCTGAGAATAGAATGAGTGAAGAAAGAAGAAGAGAAAAACCTGTGTAAACAAAAATTAGTTAGTTGCTTCAGAAAAAGAAAAGAAGTTTCCATCCAAGGAAAAGAAAAAAAAAAATATATAGAAATAAATAAAAACTCCAAAAAATAGAATAAAGGGAGTCAAAAGCCAAAGAAAAGAAAAAGAAAAATATGGCTAAGGATGGAAACAAAGTATAGAAGCAAAAGGAAATAACAAGGTTTTCTCTAAGTTACATAATATGAAGACTCTATTATCTCAGACTTGTCCTTTTGAATATCCATTTCCTTCCTTCTTAAACCATCTCCTAATCCCCACAATACCTAATAAAGACCTCTAGCTCAATTAGGATTAGGTTAGTGTGATAGTAAGTGGCAGATGTGTTTGATCGACTCCGGCTTCCTTGTTGTCATTGAGATTGTAAGGTAAAGTGTGCCCACTGCACACTGGAGCAGCGAAACTTGAGTGGAAAAATCAGAGTGGTTTTTGTCTTGACATTTATGTGAGGACCTACTTAAGGACGCTATTCCGAGTTTTCAGAAACGGACCTGCTATTACATTTCATAGTATTACTCATTGTTATATGTTTATTTTAGATGATTGATTATTATGCATATATTAGCTTAGGGTTCTGACTGGGTTATTCTTATGTATTTGCTAGTGAGATGTATAGATAGTTGAGACATGAAGGAGAAAACAATAGTTTTATTTCTTAGTCGTTGTAGTATAGATGAAGTTTGTGAGTACCTTCACTGGAAAACTCTCACGAGGGCTATAACTTCGTCCACTAGGGAATTCCTAGTGGTTTAAGGCCTTGTTGCATATGGTCAATGCAATCGCTTTCAGTGAGACGAGAGAGTAGATAGAACTCCATTTTTGGTCACTTATGCTAATTTCTCATATTTGCTTGAGGACAAGCAAAATGCTATTTGGGGTGGTTGATAAGAGTCCAAAACTGTAGTTTTAACCCTTAGCAGTCATACTTTTAGACCAATTATGTGAGTAATAAGTAAGAGTTAATACCGATTACGTGTTTTTATGTATTTCGGGCTTCAAAGTCAATTATGCGCGGAATGTGCCACTTTGATGAGATAAAGGAGCAATGGTTGGTTACTAAGGAGTTCGGTGATTAAAGGCCAAGATTCAAGAAGACGAAGCCTTTGTAAAGCCCGGTCAAAAGATGAAAAGTCAAAGTCCACGCAAAGTAAACAAAATAACAAAAGTCAACAGAACTTCCGAAGACCATATCTTTAGACTCGGACCTCGAATTGGGCCTACCTTATGTCAAAACGACCGGCTCGGAAAGAGCTTTCCAATGGTCCAAGTCTTGACCCAATCAGAGGAGCAGACGTGGACGAAAAGTCTCTTGAAGTGAACTACACCAAGAGGCCTTTTGATTTGAAAGAATTGGGTTTTGGGCACGATTCTTCCGGCCCAAAACATGGCTCCAAGCCCATGCACGATTTTTGGATCTGAATGTATAAAAACAAAAGCTTAGCTCTTTGTTAATAGTAGCTAGTTAGACCTAAATTAATATATAGAATTCTAGATCTAGTTTTATTAATTAATTAAGTTTTAGTTCCATTTCAATTCCTGTTTTAGATTAAATCTTTGAATCATTGTTCCTAATTGATTAGATAAATAAAATAGTTAGTTTGTCAATTTCGAATTTGGTCATTTCCATTCTAGATCTAATTTCAATTCTTGTTCTTATTTCATTCCAACCATTAAATTAGATTCATTATTGTTTAAGTAAGTAAATCTTAATTTCTTACATTATGTTTAGTTTAGATTCAATGGGAAATGTTAGTTTGATGAATCAAGGCTAAAACCTCCATTAGAGGGGTTGATGAAGCCTTGATGAAAACTTAGTGGTTAGTATAGAATTGGTTGTAGAATCTATTCCACTCTAGAAGGTCGTGTTTCGCCATGAGAATGGGTGGACGACCTCACATGCTAGTTAGTATCCGTAGGAATGCCATGAACACTAGGGATTAGAACTTCAAATTCTCCGTGAAGAACGCGTGAGAATTGAGATACAACATTCTACGCTAGGTCGTTAAGTTGGATTCGAGGTGGATTCAATTCCCCTAAATTTATTTATCTAGATTCAAACAATCGTATTTCCGTAGCTTTGTAGATTAACTTTAGTTTATATTTTATCTTGTTATTTATTATATCTCGTTATTTAAATTAACGCGTCTTGTTAGCATAACATTTCGTAAAGCTCTCATTAGACTTAAGACTGATTTCTTAGACTTAGAAAACAATCCATGCTAGGGAACTAGGAGTGGAACGAACTTCCTACTCCACTTAGTGCAATTCGCATCGAGAGTAGAAGCTTTGATAAACATAAGAGACTAAAAGATCAGTTTTAGTTTACTTACGTTTTGAATTCATCGTTCATTTCGTAGGTAAACTATTCATTTTACAATTTATCAAGCATGAAAGCTAGACACAAGTGGTCTAATAGTAGCTTCATAGAGTTGCTGCAATTCCTTAAAAAGACTCTACCAGAAGAGAATACACTACCTGAGAAGACCTATGCTGCTAAGAACTTGATCAAACCTCTTCGCATGAAGTGCGAAATTATTGATGCATGCCCAAATGACTATATTATATACTGGGGTGACAAATATAAAGATTTGATTAGTTGTCCCACTTGTGGTAAAAAGAGATGGCAACCAGTGAACCCGTTAAAATCGAAGGCTAAGATTAAACCATGGAAGAAGCTAAGGTATTTTCCTTTGACCAAGAGATTGCAAAAGATGTATAGCATACCATGGATTGTAGAGAATATGAAATGGCTAGCAAATGCAGTTTCTGACCAACGCTATATGCGTCATCCTGTTGATTCTTCCATGTGGAACTCAATTAATCTTAAATGGTCTGAGTTTGCTGCAGAGCCACGTAATGTTAGATTGGGGATTGCAACAGATGGATTTAATCCATTTGGGAACAAAAGCAACACTTATAGTTGCTGGCCTGTTATGATTACTCCATACAATCTGCCTCCATCATTGTGCATGCGGAAAGAGTTTAGTATGTTGACACTTCTAATTCCTGGTTTAAGTAGCCCAGGGGATAATATCGACGTCTTCTTATAGCCTTTAATCGAAGAGCTACAATAGTTATGGGGTGCTGGAGTTGAATCATATGACACCCATGTTAAAGAGACATTTACTATGAAGGCAATTTGCTTGTGGGTGATACACGATTTTCCTGCGTTTCACCATCTTTCTAGACGTAAAACGGCGGGAAGGTATGCATGTCCTATTTGTAGTGAAGATACAAATTCTACTTGGCTGAAGCACGGAAAAAAGTTTGCTTATATGGGTCATCGAAAGTTCCTAGCAGACCCGAATCATCGCTTTAGAGTCCAGAGGGCACAATTTAATGGCAATGTAGAACATGGTAAGCGTCCTATTCGTTTAAAGAGTTCTCAAGTAAAAATTAAAATGAGTCAAATTATGAACAAGTTTGGTAAGGTGCCGGATACACTGGAAGGAAGGAAGAAGAAGAGAAAAAGAATTAAAGAACTAGAAAATTCAGCATTTTCAAAGGATTCTATCTTCTTTACATTGTCATATTGGGAGGTATTTTTAACATTTGTGTAGTAGTATATCATGTAACTTTATGTATACATATCCATATATTCACTTACATATTTAATTCCTGTAGCATCTGCCTATTTGCCACAATCTAGATGTGATGCACGTGGAAAAAAATGTTGTAGAAATTCTGTTTGCAACAATCATGGGTACAGGTAAGAGTAAAGATGGACTCGAAGCCCATTTGGACCTTAAGGCTAGGAAGATAAAGAAACACTTGTGGCCGGTAATGAAGAATGACAAGTGGTCTTATCCAATAGGTGTTTTTTCTTTTTCTCGGCAAGAGAAAGTTTTGATTTGTATAACTTTGCACCAATTGAAGGTTCCTGTTGGATATAGTGGAAATTGGAAACATAATGTGGACTTGGAGGACTTTCAACTCAAGAACCTAAAATCGCATGACTATCACATCCTTTTACAACATTTATTGCCTGTGTTATTGATGCATCTATTCAAAAAACACAAGCCATTGCGTGAAGCTATTCGCCAATTGTCTTTATTCTTTAACATCCTATGCTCCAAAGTTATTTGTCGTGCAAAGCTTTCAACCATGAGAATACTCATCGTGGAAACTTTATGTGTCTTTGAAAAATACTCCCACCTTCATTTTTTGTTTCAATGATACACCTTGTTGTGCACTTAGCGGAAGAGGCACAAATTTGTGAACCTGTTAGATATAGGTGGATGCATTCGTTTGAGAGGTGAGTAAAGTTCACAATATTCTTTTTATGTGATTAGTATGTCATTTTTTATTAATTAATGGCACATGCACAAGATGATGAAGACTTATAAAAGGTATGTGACCAATCAGACTTTTGTAGAGGGTTGCATTCAAGAGCAATACCTTGTGGAAGAGGCGATGATGTACTGCATGGAGTACATTCATGATGGCAACTTGGGAAGCCATAAGAATGGGAGAAGGGTGATCATGAATGATGATATCGAAAGTGCACACCCTATGGATAAAAAGGGAAAGCAATACGTTCTTCCAAATGTAGAGTATCAACAAGTTCGCAAGTAGGTTTTGACGCATTCTCCAAAAAATGTTGAGTGGGAAAACTAAGTCATGCATTTACCACTGTTTTGGTAGTTAATACTTGAGTTCTACATGTCAATTATCCTGAATTTTTATTATTTTCACAGGAAGTACCAAGTATGCCTCCAAAGTCATAAATCAAGGGGTAAAAATTGTAGGGGCAGTCAAGAAAAAGAGTTAGATTACATTCCTTGGTTAAGACTACAGCTAAAAAATGAAGAAGAATCTATTTTCAAGAAGATTGTTGATGGTCCATCTTTTACAGCGATGTCATATAATAGATACATAGTGAACGGGTATGCTTTTTATACATCAGATTCTGAATCAATGACAACAACACAAAGTAGTGGGGTCTCAATGAGGGTTGTGACTAGTTTTAGGGAAAGTGCCAAGGATATGAATCTTGTTGATGATGAAGTCACTTACTATGGAGTTGTCAAAAGAATTCTTGAACTTGATTATGTAGAATTCAAAAAAACTGTGTTCTACTATGATTGGGTGCGAATTGAGGATAAAACAAATGGTTGCATAGTTGATCCGGATACAAACTTGGTATTTGTAAATCTTGGGAGGTTCATGAGGAATACAAATGTAGTTGATGAGCCCTTTATTCTCGCTTCTGAAGCTAAACAAGTTTTTTATTGCAGGGATTTGAGTAGATATAATTGGCATGTTGTCTTGGATGCTCCAAAGAGGTTAAGTAAGAGATAGATGCTTACGAAGACCCACTGGTCTTTGAGGCTAGAACAAGAGCTAATGATTCTTCGTTAACAACTTTACTTGAGGATGTTCTAGAAGTTGTCGAAGACTAATTTTAATCTTAAAACATCAAGTTAAAAGTGTAATCCTCCGTGTTAGGAAACTTATCAATATATTATTGACTTGGTCATTTTTCAACTGTTTTTTTTTATCCTCTTCTTTAAATGCTAGACAAGGGGTCTGTTTAGGATCAAGAAATAATCTCTTTTTTGAATTAAGTATCTTTTGTTTCTTTTCATATTTCAAATTCTCAGCATGGTACAGGTGAGTTACAGAGTGGTTTTTTTTTCTAATTTTTTTCTTTGAATGGTGCAATATATGATGAGTTTAATTCCGTGCTTTGTATGATGAGTTTAATTCTGTCACCTTAAATGTATGACGCAGATGTTTAATTATGTCTCCTTAGATTTAAGCCATTTTGTTGAACTCTATATTTAGGTAAAAAGAAGTCATGTCAGAAGCATCTGAAGCAAGTGCATTTGAGGCAAATGAATCTGAAGCAAGTGACTCTGAAGCAAGTGAGACGAGGATGAAACCAAAAGGTAAAGTAATAAGTTTGATTTGATTATTGCATACTTAATTGGCGTTGTAAACCTTCCGTATTCTATGCTCTTAGCCTCTTAGTGACCTTTAAACCTCCCCTATTTGCTGCTCTTGACATTAAATAATATTAGCTTCATGGGATTGTGATCTTCATTTACCGTTGTTGAGTCATGTTGCTGTGGTTTTATATGGGAACTACACCGAAGATTTTGGTTCTTGTTATTGTGTTAACACTAATAACTTGGTTGGTTGTTCTGCTAACTTGTATGTGGTTAGTTGCAGTATTAAATAGGAATTCGGTGATTAATATAGGTACACCTGTATTTGTTTCTTATATGGGATAACTGATGAGGAAAAGAAGTTGATATTTTTATTATCCTTCTCTTATCTGTAAGCCAACGAGGATGAACTGAGGAATACTTTGCACTGGATAATATCAAATCTTAAGCTTCAGTAGAGAACGTCATTTAGACAGATTTTAGCAGCGAAACATTGAAGCATGAAATTTTTGCCACCCAGTTATCTTAGCACACAATATAAGTAGAATGATCAATAGGTCTAGGGAAGTGAACAAAAGTGGGTGTGCAAATAACTTGGGGTCTGAACTTGTAACTTGATGTGTCATTAAATGACTTATTTGAAATAACTTGATTACGAAAGATGGTATTCTGACAAAATTTTGGAGCATGAATTAAAATACATAATTGAATAATAGTCCGCAACTTTTCACCGCTAATGAAACCGGCGAAGGATAAGATCCACCAATATGGGAATTTTTGTGCAGCTATGTGTCCTTAATGATGATCTTAGAAGGAGAAGAATTTCAGCGCACATGACCGAGTTCATTTTCATTTGATAAACCATCCTCCCGTTAAGTAACCCATCCGGATAATTCAGGACAACAAGTATAGAATTCTCCTTGACATGCCAAAATACTTTCGTCTAATTTTTTTTTTGAACCCGAACTAATCTGGACAAAGGACACCTTTGGTAAGTGTAACAATAACAACAGATTAAATCATCTTATCACCCAGTGTTCACTTAGGTCCAAGATTCTTACCTTTTTTTACTTATTGGCATTGTAATATGTTTATGTATATTCATTCACTTTGGTCCAAGATTCCAAGTGGAGTTCACTGCTGATGGACAAGCTACTAGACAATATCGAGCAAAGTATGCCACAGTAGTCGGGCAGGTGGCTAGGACACACTGCCCACCTATGTACAAGGACTGGGCAGAAGTTCCAGTATTAACGAAGGATGAGTTGTGGAAGGATGTCTTGGTAAGTGCAAATCACTCCACCTGATTTTATTTAAGTAGACATTTGAATTTAATTTGTTTTGCATCCAAATTTGTTTACTAATGACTTTGACATGTCCAATTTACAAGAAGAAATTGATCTTCCACTCATCCGAAAAGAATGCACTCTTCATAAGCTTAATACAGCTTGGAAACAAAAAAAGTATGAACTTCGTAAGGTTTATGACATGTATCCAACAGATGCAGAGCGAAAAAGAAATGGTCCTAAAAAGGTGAAAAAGGAAGAATGGGAGGCATTTGTCGACATGTGCTCAACTGAAGAGGATAAAATCAAGCGATGCAATGGCAAGTTGGCAAGGGAAAACATGAAGAACCCATATACAACTGGTAGAATGGGAGCAACTCCAGTTATTGAGCAGTTGGTAAACATCTATTTAGTGCTTAAAAATTTATCGTATACACTAAACTATTAGTCTTTATCTACGTACTTGTTTAATATGTTATAGAAAAAGGATAGCCCTACTGGTGAGGTTTCGAGGACACAGGGATATGTGGCCACTCATACGAGGAGAGATGGGAGTTTCATCAACACGGAAACGAGGCAATCTCTTGTAAGAGACAACAAGACATATTTGTATAGCTATTGCTTATGTTTGTATGACCAGCTATTATGTACTTAAGAAATGGTGACTTTGATTTCTTTTGTAGGAGGAAATTAACAGACTTGTTAGCGTAGAGCCTGACATAGTGGAAAAGGATCTAGACAATGACCCCGCTGCAATGGTATGATGCTTCTCATCTTGTTTTGGTTTTTCAAATGGGTTTTGTTCAAAGTTCTACCTAAACTTTTGTTTGCTTAATAGGTTATTGGTCGTGATGGAAGGGGACGTGTTTGCGGTCTAGGTGGTGGTGTCACAAAGACTGTTTACCATGCTTCATCTCCTTATAAGGAGATTGCTCAAAGAGAGAAGAGAGCGCGTGAAAGCAGTGAGTCAGGTTATGAGGCGGTCATGGAAAGACTTGATGAAGCGCATAAGGCTCATAAAGATACTTGAGGATGAAGTTGCAGACCTTAAGCGACAATCTTCAGGGCTTGGAAATGCATCTCAGGTAATAATTTGTTAATTTAATTATGTCTAGACTAAGAATATGAACAGAGCATATGTCTTGTCTTCCCAAACCCTTATTAAGTTAGGAAGAAGTGGATGGCGTTTCACCAAGTTCTCTCGCATTGATTATGTTAGATGGAAGGCGGCGAACAGGATTGTGCCTGGTGTCAATGCCAAGCTTCTTGGATGCCAAGAGCCATGATATTTTTACTTAGGCACTTTATCTGTTTTGGCCTGAACAAACCCAATATCAGGAGGACGCCATTTGACTTCCATTATACAACCTGCTGGCTTTGGTTTACCTCGAATGCCATCTGACTTCCATTATTTAGAATGAGGTACATCTCAATTGACTGGTCATTAAGTTATTCCATATTTTAGCACAAGAGCACAATAAATGAGTCATTTTGTTGATTAAAAATACCAACTAAGAAACAAATTGCTTATTTTCTATTTTATTTTCTTGATCTAATGACAACAACTAAAACCAGTATTTCATTTAAGTTTGCACATACGTGTACATTTTTCTAGTACGTATTAAAGCTATTTTTGGTAACAATGATAACTTGAAAAATAACCTAAAAAGGAACAAGGTGTGGGCTGCTATTTATTGAATTTTACGATCACAAACCTGAATTTAAGCAGGGTTAATCAGTACAGAAATTTAAGTAGGGTGATCTTGTAACTTTTAAATGAATCATGTTTCTCCGATTGTCACTTCAGACATAATAAACTCTTACTTACACTTGGCCAGGGTAGTTCAGTTGATTCTGAATTGAGATTAATAGAGGACCAGAAATTCTCAGAGTTGTTTTGCTTAGCATGAGACGACTTTTGAGATTCCTCACTAGTCCGGCGCTGCGCATTTGAGCCACCCTAAAAGTGCATATCTACCTAAACAACAAATCATTGACAAACGCCTCAGTAGCCAAAACAACTGGCACAGGAGTAATAGATAGTGTGGACAAGTGGATGTCAAGATACAAGTAAGACACTCCTTTAAGTTATATCATTGTCTCAGCGTTTTCCGGAAGTAGATATCAAAACTTTACCCTTTTGTTCCCCAGAAATTTTTAATAATTGGATGATTCAATAATTACTAGAGAAGTTGGATTGAAGCTAAAAGAAGATTGCAAAACAAAATAAGAGCAAAACTTGAATATCATCCATAGGTCAAACCTTAGGATCAGTGTCTTTTCTGTACTACAGTTTTTTTTTCCCTGTGCTACAGTTCTAGAGTTAGTTAATCATTTACTCTTGTATAGTTGTATTGTCCCTTTTCTTGGCAAGTTTGGTCGTATTTTATGATAATTCTGGTCTAGTTGGGTCGGTCCTTGTTGGGTGGTGGATCTCTTTACTCTGTGCTATACGGGGCATTTTTCTAACAGATCGCAACATACTTTGGAATATGGTGTCATTTGCGATCATGTGGGGGTTATGGTTGGAGCATAACAGACAACAATTTGAGGGCAAAGCAATGGATTTCCATTAGGCCATTACAATAATAAATGCCCTTCTATGCTTTTGGAGCAAACTAGTAAAATATTTGTGAATCTGAGAAGTATTTCCTTCGAGCATTTTATGGCGAGATGGGTACACTTTCCAACTACAGTACACAACGATTCTAATTCTCTTGTTTTTATAGGGTTTATTTAGTCGAAGGAATACTTACAGCGTAGTTCTGTATGGCCTCCATGCATGGGATTATTATAGTTGAAAATCTGGATTGCGACTGACATTTTAGAGGTTTGGAAATTGAGATACTAGTGATATTATCAAATGTCATACAATTAGTGTCAAAATTTCAGGTATATCTCTTATTGAAATTCGGAGATACGAAGTAATATCATTAAATCTTGTGAACTTTTCTTCTATAGAGTCACTATAAAATTGGACGACATGGGTTAGAAAATGAGGTGAACAATTCTGGCTCGTTCTACCTTTCCAAGCTTGTTCTTGTTACTGGACGACTGAGCTTGAACATAGTTTATTATGATTTAGGACTAACTTAAGAAAATAAACTGAACTTTAACGCAGTGAAACTTGGCTGTTTGAACTCAATCAATACCATCTCTTAATGCATAGAGATTTCTTTCTGCTCTAACATGAAGAACTGTTTTTCTGCATGCACCAAAACTTTACTTTGTTTGTACCATGTACCCCCAAGTCATGGCATTGCTTGTAACTAGTATATGACTAAGTTTGCTGGGAAAGATGTTTTCATTTGAGAGTTAAAGTGCACATTTTCCCTATTTTGTTGTGGATTAACATGCTTTCGTGTGTTGGAGCTGATAGACTCCGGACTAAGAAGAGAGGTGTTGTATGCAATTCATTATCTTTATCCAAACCTCGGCCTACCAATAAGTCTTTCTATATTATTTTCATTTCTGCTTCCTATAAATAAGACAATATCGAACCGGGGAGATTATTTATTGATGCAACGACTTAAAGGCTTAAAGTGTTGTACTGTAGAACTCTTGGTTTTCTCCTTGTCTAGTGCGATTTTCAGGTGCTTGCACTCCGAAACATAGTGCCCAATACCCTTGCAATGTGAATATAATTTAGGAACCTTAGGTTGTGCCGCAATAACGTAAGACTTGGTGGGTAGAGTTGATTGTTGGGTTACGATTTATACACTTGCAGGAAGCACCCTCGAAACCAAATGGAGTCGATGCCATTTAACCCGAGACAAGATACCATCAGTAAGACAGTTTCTTAAAATTTTACCCGATATGAAATTAAAGGAATTGCAGGTTGAGTTTTATTTCTCTACTGGTGTCATTTGTCTGTTAACCACTCAACATAACATATGGACAGAAGTGCATGGAATGTAGGGACTTAGAAAGAATTTATTGGAAGTCGGATGTTTCCAAACACAATATTCTTAGATTGCCTTGTCTTTACCAACACCTGTTATCTTGTCTGGTAACTATGGATTGTCACTGAATATGCTTTGTTGATCATGTATTTTCTTGTAGACAATGCCATATATTTCGTTCAGTATGGCCAGGATAATTTCTAAGTGAAAATTAAGGCATTTTTTTTTGTTTGTGGACTTTGTGAACACGCTGTCTTATACTCTTTTCAATAGTTCTTTTTGGCCTAGTTAATTCACTGGATGCATTCAAACAATTCATGGTAACTATCATAGCTACATTTAAGTATTCATATTTAGTGTTCTTTTAGGTTTTCTGTCCAGGTCCTATTTGCTATGTTGATTTTTTTTTTGTTCGGATCCTATTGCTACATGTGTTCGATTTTATTTGTTCTAAGAATTTTAGGAAAAACAAACTTGGGTGCTTTTGGTTCTTGTGTTCAGTAATCTATTTAAAGTCTCTAACTCTACATTAATTTCATTGTTTTTTTCTTAGGAAGTACAGCAATCACTAGTTCGTGATGATTCTTGCAATATCCGAGATCAATCTACAACTTGTCACTTGAAGAGTTTCATAACAAAGATTGTGGTTGCACTTGGAGAAGTCTGCACCTATTTAACGACACCTCCAAGTTTGTATAATGTCTGAATCGATGAGATACTTGATGATTTTGCACCGTTGTATGAAGGAGATGGAAGACTTGGAGATATCGTGCTTGGTGACGTGATTACTTGGCCAAAAAATTACGTGGTTTTTCATTGATCGATGAAGCTTTTAAATCGACAAAAACTTATCTTCTTTTGGTGTGCCTTGTAAATCCAAGTACATAGTTGTTTTTTGGTTTTTGGATAATGTTTCTAGCTAGCTATTGAATACTTGAGCAACAAGATTGAGTTCAAATATTTTGGTATTTTGTCAGACTTCAAGTTTTATAGTATATGGTATTGCAATGTAAACATTTTGGATGGAATGATAAATATAAAGATGTTTTGGTACTTAAGTTTGATTATGGCTTCTTAATTATAGTGCAGTTTGAATTTAAATTATTTGGGTAGCCAATCATATTGAAGCAGTAGGTGGATTCGATAAATTAGATTTTCAAATACTCTATTGTCATTAGCCGTCTACAATAAGGAATTGAAACAATTCAGTTTCGTGTTTTGATCGAGCAGGATGCAGCTCTAGACAGTGTGAAGCTGTTGTTTTAAACCCTAAACCACGGCCAGTAGCCGTCCACAAAACTCATTTCTCGAAAGCTACTAGCTGTCTTTGTATTTCAAATAATGGACAACCACTAACTGTCGAGAATCAATACCACGACATTTTTAACAACGGCTTATGAGACAATTTGTAGCCATCGAGATTGACCAATCTCGATAGATATAAGCCGTCCTAAATCACCTGTTTTGACATAGTGATTATTAACTACGTGATTATGAAAATCTAACAATAAATGTCAAAGATTGAATTTTTAATCTCCGAGTTGATTTGTAATGCGCGAGCATATTGTTACTGACAAGAAAAGAGAATTAGACGTGAAAACAGGTTGTTTAAAATACAAAAATCATTCTATCAATCATATTAACACTCTCAAAATAGTGCTGATATAGGAGAGCAATCGTTTTCGATCTACTCTTGCTTTCATGTACTTGACACGAATTTAGACTAAACAACTATTAACTAATGATGAGAGTAATATGCTAGGAAAATAGAAAATTATAATACTAAAATAGTAGATATAATGATGAGAAAAAGGATATAGAGAGGGGCAATCCACCACGCGATTCAATTGACCATTAGTTAGTTATCGAATCGCTTGTTTGATCCCTAGTGAACACCAAGTCGTCTCGGATCAAGGTTCCACTAGCATTAAAGTTTAACTCCACCACAAATCTCTTTGATGGTGGCTCTAAACTCTAGTTCAACTCTTATAATTTTTATCTCTAAACAATCATAAGAATCAAAATGGAAATGCTATTTACAAAACAACAACCAAATTACTAACTATCAACCTCACATGGCTTTATAAACCCCCTCTAATGGAGGTTTAGCCTTGTGTCATCGGATTCTTATTAAATAAACAATAATAAGAAGACATTAAAGTAAAAGAACTAAGCTTTTATTGATGGTTTTAATGACGGCTACAAACCCTAATTATAAACTATACTAAACTAAACTATTCTAAAGAAAGATGGAGAGAGAGAACCCTAAATTACAGCTAAACTAAAAAAGGAGTAGCCAAGTTTTATTTAGCCTTAATCCAATTTATATAGGAGAGGATTAGGGTTATATTTTTGTGCATAGGCCTGAAGGCAAGACTTTAGGTCTCTAATGTGAGCCCAAAGTCCATTAGGTTAACTCTAAAGGAGCCAAAGTTGCTAGAAATTACTTTAGTGCCCTTTATGTTTTCTTTTAAAGGTTTGATTGGGGAAAGTCTGGGTCCATTGGAAAGCTTATTCTGAGTTGGTCGTTTTGATATAAAGTAGGCCCAATTCCGAAGCCCGAGTTCAAAGATACGCCCTTTTAAAGTTTTGATTGCTTTTTGTTATTAGTCTACCCGAATTGACTTTGACTGGGCTTAAAAAGGCTTTTTCTTCTTGATTCTTGGGCTTTAAACATAACTCTTCTAGCAATCATCTTGAGTCGTTTTCCATGCAAAATGACATCTTTAAGCATATAAATAACTTCAAGACCTGAAATACACAAAAATACGTAAACATTTCTAACTCTTATTTATTATAAACATAATTGGCCTAAATGTAATACTATTAAGGGGTTTAAACTACAGTTTTGGGTGCTTATCACACCACCTCCAAATAGCATTTGGCTTGTCCTCAAGCAAAGATGAGAAATAAAAACAGATAAGTGGCAAAAAATATGGTCCTAACTAATCTCGTTTCGCGGAGTGTGATAAACATAAAATGAATAGTTTACCTACGAAATGAACGATGAACTCAAAACGTAAGTAAACTAAAACTCTTTACGTGTCTATATTTATCAAAGTTTCTGCTCTCAATTCTATCAAAATAGAGTGGAGTAACAAATTCGTTCCAGTCCTAGTTCTCTAGCATGGAATGTTTTCTAGTCTAATTAATCGGTCTTAAGTCTAATGAGAGCTTTACAAAGGGTTTTATACTATGATACAATATGAAATTGATTATGTTGAATTTAAACTACGAATGCTATGGAAATATGATTGTTTTTGAATCTAGATAAAGGATTAGAGGGGAATTGAATCCACCTCGAATCCAACTTAATAACCTAGCATAGATTCTTGTATCTCGATTCTCACGTTCTTACGGCAAGAATTTCGAGTTCTAATCCCTAGTGTTCATGGCATTTCTACCAAATACTAACTAGCATGTGAGGTCGTCCACCCATTCTCATGGCGAATCACGACCTTCTAGAGTGGAATAGATTCTACAATGCTTCTACACTATACCACTAAGTTTTCATCAAAGCTTCATCAACCCCTCTAATGGAGGTTTTAGCCTTGAGACATCAACCATCATTTCCCATTGAATTATAACTACACATCATATTAAAATTCTAACTTAACTAATTTAACTAACAATGTTTCAATCTACTTAAACTACGAAATGATAATCAACAAGAATTAAAATTAGATCTATAAATTGAAATGACAAAAATCGAAATTGATAAAAATAACTATTTTATTTATCTAATCAATCAAGAACAATGATTCAAGACTTAATCTAAAACAAGAATTGAAATTGGAACTTAAACTTAATTACTCTACTGGAACTAGATCTAGAATTATATATATTTTTTAGGTCTAACTAGCTACCATTAACAAAGAGCTAAGCTTTTGTTTTTATATGTTTTCAGATCCAAAAATCGTGCATGGGCTTGGAGCCATGTTTTGGGACAGAGAATCAGGCCCAAAACCCAATTCTTTCAGTCCAAAAAGGCCTCTTCAGCTGCAGTTGGCTTCAACAGACTTTTCGTCTACTTTTACTCCTCTGATTGGGTCAAGGCTTAGACCATTGGAAAGCTCTTTCCGAACCGGTCGTTTTGACATAAGGTAGGCCCAATTCCGAGGTCTGAGTCCAAAGATACAGCCTTCGGAAGTTTTGCTGATTTTGAGTGCTGTTTCTGCCCGCATTGACTTTGACTTTTCATCTTTTGACCGGCTTTACAGAGGCTTTGTCTTCTTGAATCTTGGCCTTTAATCACTGAACTCCTTAGCAACAAACCATTGCTCCTTTATCTCATCAAAGTGGTATATTTCTGCACATAATTGACTTTGAAGCTTGAAACGCATAAAAACACGTAATAAGTATTAACTCTTAATTATTACTCACATAATTGGTCTAAAAGTATGACTGTTACATGGTTAAAACTACAGTTTTGGGCTCTTATCAAACCACCCCCAAACAGCATTTTGCTTGTCCTCAAGCAAATATGAGAAATTAGAATAAGTGACCAAAAATGGAGTTCTAACTACTCGTTTATTGAAGTGATTGCATTGACCATATCGCAACAAGGCCTTAAACCACTAGGAATTCTAGTGGATCTAGTCATAGCCTCGTGAGAGTTTTCCATGAAGGTACTCACAAACTTCATCTATACTATAACGACTAAGAAATAAACTATTGTTTCCTCATTCATGTCTCAACTACCTATACATCTCACTAGCAATTGAATAAGAATAACCAAGTCAAAACCTAAACTAATATATGCATAATAATCAATCATCTATGATACAAATATATACACTATCGTAATACTATGAAATGCCTAGCGTGTTCATTTCTGAAAACTTCGAATAAGCCCCTTAAGTAGGTCCTCACATAAATGTCAAGACAAAAACCACTCGATTTTTCCGCTCAAGTTTAAGCTACTCCAATGTGCATGGGCACACTTTACCTTACAATCTCAATGACAAACAAGGAAGCCGAGTCGATCAAACACATCTGCCACTTACTATCACACTAACCTATTCCTAATTGAGCTAGATGTCTTTATTAGGTGTTCATGGGGATTAGGAGATGGTTTAAGAAGGAAGGAAATTGATATTCAAAAGGACAAGTCTGAGATAATAGAGTCTTCATATTATGTAACTTAGAGAAAACTTTGTTATTTTCTTTTGCTTCTATACTTTGTTTCCATCCTTAGCAATTTTTTTTATTTTTCTTTTCTTTGGCTTTTGACTCCATTTTATTCTATTTTTGGAGTTTTTATTTATTTCTATTTTTTATTTTTCTTTTCTTTTGATGGAAACTTCTTTTCTTTATTCTGAAGCAACTAACTAATTTTTGTTTACATAGGTTTTTCTCTTCTTCTTTCTTCCTCATTCTATTCTCAGACTTATTCTAGATTGGGTAGGTTGATTTTTTTTTTTTTTTATTTTGTTTTGTTTTTGTAACAGGGTCAAGGAATTTTGGTTTATGGAAGGCTAAAGAAAGGCTCAGAGGGGCGACTAGCGGAAAATAATTCATAGGTTTGAATTTCTGGCTATATCGATCCAAAGAGGGCATAAATTCTCGCTTAGAATATGGCATAGTGATCAAGCAAGTGGACGTGTGATTTCTCTATCCGGATTTTACTTCTCCCTTGTGTCATTTCTCAAATGTTTCGCTCATATAAGGCTTTAGGCTATATTCTCACAGGATTTGTAGAATAAGTACTCTAGCCTAGATTTCAGAAACTTACTGCTAACAATCATAGATACTCATGTAATATATTTATAGATAGATGCAAAGATTATTACCTACATATTAACCTAAGTTTCTAACAATTATTCTGATGCAAAAGCTACGTGAGACTTCTAGATTGTTAAGAGCATAGAGAAAGAAACAATACCAATATTCCTAAGTGTATAACATAAACTTATTTATTTATATTTTTGAAAATTTTAACTTGAAAACAAATGCATATTATACATATCTATATCCTAACAGATGCCTTAATTACACGTGTTTCTATGGCCCCCAATAAGAAGCATGCTTTGTCCTCAAAGCATTTAAATAAATAGGGTAGAAAAATACCATGGAACGCGTGAAATTCGGGAACAAGGTTAGAACATACAAATATAGGAAATAAAAATACTGACGCAACTCTATAAGAGTTCCACCCATTATAGGGTTAACAGAATTAAATTGCTTGGGACATAAACAGACAATAACAAAACTTAAAAACTTACCTTATCTCCCGCTTAAACATGCTCCTCCTCATTAAAGATATGAGGTTCCTTTGCATCCTGCCAGTCCATTATAACTTGCCAAGCTTGCCGGCATTTATCATCTACTAATGCTAACCTGTTAAGTGTTATTATGTCTGATGGGATGTACGGGGCGACCAAATGTGGCTGCACTTGCCATCCCGGCCAAGTCATTATTCGCAATGAGCGAACCACCCAATGGTGGGTCTCATGACTTCAACCCTTTTCCAATCTGTGGAATTGTGCACGAATCTGACAATAACAACTACGCATGATGCGGCTTACTAAAACAGGCATAAGAAGATACTTACGCCTCATGCTTTGGGCTCTCTTAAGACTAGCGACTAAAACTCGGGGAATGTCATATCGGCGACGTCCCTCAACTAAAGCGAGGAAAATGTCACCAGTAGTACTGTTTGCAGAAATGAACTGCCATTCCCCCAAAATATTCATCAGGATGAATAACATGGTGGTGCCTACGTTTAGGGAAAGGCTACTAAGGGCAATGCTATATCGCCCCTGGTCCATTACTCGAAATACCCTCCCCCATAATACTCATGGAAATATGTATAATCATAAAGGTATGCATTATCGGTCATATATGCCCATGTGTGAACAGGATCAGGTATTGGTAATCTTGAAACTAAAGCGACCACATTTTTATTGAATTTATGTGTCGTGTCATCGACTATGATGGAGAATTCTTGTTCTCCATCCTGATTACAATAGAATTTAACGTGGTCATAGAAATAAGCAGTAAGCTATGGTGAATATGAATCGTCATCACTTACCAGTAGATGACGCCATCCTAACTATAGGATCCTGTGTCCGAACCAATGTCCATAGGTCTCGGTTCCCAACATGTTTTCGAAAGACTGTTCAGGTATGACTATAGGAGATGTCATCTCAATGACTCTTTGAACAGTTCCAAAAATCCTGGAATGACCCTCAGAAAATTGGAACCGTGTTCACAGATGGCGGGCGGTGCGCCAGCTTTGAAGCGGTCGCTTCGTGGGTTTTGAATTACGGTGTTTGGGCGCGAGTCGCGCTCAAGGAGGGTGCGGGTCGCACTCTGAGTAAACTTTCTGAAAGTGTACATGTATGCGTCGCTTCATCGAGGCACAGCGTAAGTCTTTGAAGCGGAGTTTAGAGGAAAAAGAAGGAAAAGCTTGGAGTGAAAGGTGAGGGATGATGGTGGGGTGTAGTGTGGTTTGTTAGTGTAGAATGAAGGGAGTTTAAATAGGTTCTGAGCTTCCAAAACGAATCGGCAAGTTGCCAAATTGTTTTAAGGCAATTTCCGGAAATAGAAAAATTCCAAACCCGAAAACGGAAACAAACCATCTTTTTGATTTTCTAAAAATCCTAGTATCTTTTACAATGGATTTAGAATAGTAACTTCTAAACTCTCCTAGATTTCATGCTACCACCACACAAAATCATAGATATGCCGATATCGGCCAAATTCTCAACCTTCCCCAAAGACAACTTTACGAAGAGATGATCATATAGCGACGAATTATGCTCGGGTATAAATATTACCACCCCCAATCAAGTCGGGAAGGTGAGATTAATGATAAAAACAAGCAGAACTCGAAAATAACCAATTATATTAAAATTAAAATTTAAAACCAAACAACATAAAACAAACACCTTAATATTTAAATTTAACAACTGAATTAAAATCCAACTAATAAAACAAAATCATGAAATAACAACGAGCACAAACTGATGGCGAACACCTAGTTATGTGATGAAGATGGACCTTGAGATGGAGATTGGCTTGAACCATCTGTCCTTCGGCGACGACGCTCATGCCTTTCCGACTCGGCTAAAACAGAATCTTCCACGGGTGGCATGCGTCGTAGCATCTCTATTCGGAACAAGCGCTGTGCTTCCATCTCACCCGAAAGTAATCGCGATAATCTTGGGCTAGGTGATGCTGGTGGATAGTCTCCAAGTTAGACAAGATATCATCCTGATCCCTTTCGAGCATTTCAAGTCTCGTCTGAAGGTTCGTTTGCTTATTTCGAACTACAATCTGTCTATCTCGGATATTTTCACAAATACCATAAACTCAACGCAAGGTACTTTGCAACACTTGCATGCGTTCTAAATTAGAACTACAACTATCTAATGCATCGTCATCCAGATATGTCATATCCTCCCTTTCATCCTCCGACTCAACCACCTTTTCATCGGACAACGACCAAGTCTCTTGGATGCAATCCGTATAGATACTTGCATTAGAATGCAATTTGATCTTAATAGGAGCAGATTTTGCGACAGCTCTAAAAGAGAGCATGATCTTAGTGATCAATACGGGAAGAGGCGCCAAGCTCTTTCCCACTCCTCTAATCACATTAAACATTAAATCGAGGATGCAGAAATTATACTTATTTGTTTGCAAAATCCGAGAACGCGGACATTGCGGACCGATATCGCCGACTTTGTCTTTCCCGAGGGCGTTCCTACCAATCCAGCGACAGCTCTGACCCGATTGATTGGTTCTCGTGGTTGATTGGCGGACGAATGAGATTTCGGATTGTATTCACCCTCCACGGCGACGATATCTTTCATCAAAGCGGAACTCGGTATAATCGGATTCCCCGAATGGTCGCTTTCTAGGTTGCTTTCGCGTAATTCCTAACATTTCGAACAACCGCCCGTTACTTCCTCGCGTTCCTGCTACCTTAATGAAAATCTTATTCCCCTCTAATTCTCGCTTCTTATAAAACTGTTCTACCAAATCATAGTGATAGAACTCCTCAGTCGAGTACCACAGTCCGTTCCAATCCCTCCTAATCATCTATGCGTCGTAAAATGGCGCGAAGCTGTCGGTAACAAACGCGTGCTCCAGCAAAATTCTTTGTCGTAGCGCCATTGAAGTTTTTGAAACAACCAATGGGTTGTAGACGGTGGGGGAGGCGAGTTTGATGTAAAACAACCAAAGACACGGTGGTGGCTGATAAGAGCCCAAAACTGTAGTTTTAACCCCTTAATAATCATACTGTTAGACCAATTATGTGAATAATAAGTAAGAGTTAATACTGATTACGTGTTTTTATGCATTTCAGGCTTCAAAGTCCATTATGTGCGTAAATGTGCCACTTTAGCGAGATAAAGGAGCAAAAGTCACAGAAACTTCCGAATGCCATATCTTTGGACTCGGACCTCGGATTGAGGCCTACCTTATGTCAAAACGACCGGCTCGGAAAGAGCTTTGCAATGGTCTAAGCCTTGACCCAATCAGAAGAGCAGAAGTGGACGAAAAGTCTGTGGAAGCCAACTGCAGCTGAAGAGGCCTTTTGAATTTGAAAGAATTGGGTTTTGGGCCCGATTCTCGGCCCAAAACATGGCTCCAAGCCCATGCACGATTTTGGATCTGGATGTATAAAACAAAAGCTTGACTCGGTGTTAATGGAGTCGAGCAGTTAGGTTAGGTAGATAGCTTAGAATAGAAAGTAGCCATTAAAATAGCTTCTAGATCTAGATTTAATTGTTTTATTTAATTAGTTTCAAATCCTCAGTATTAGATTAAACCTTTGAATCTTGCTCTTCAATTTGATTAGATCAATAAAGTAGTATTCTTTATCAATTTCGATTTTTGTCATTTCCATTTCTATATCTAATTTCAATTCTTGTTCTTATTTCATTTTAGTCATTAATTTAGATTTCATTATTGTTTAATTAAGTAAATTTTAATGCTTTATATTATGTTTAGTTTTAATCTAAATGGAAATGATTATGAAATGATTCAAGGCTAAACCTCCATTAGAGGGGTTGAGAAGCCTTGATGAAAGCTTGATTCCGTTTATCGTAGAAATCGCCGTAATTTCTATTCCACGCCAGAAATAATTAGTTCACCATGAGAATGGGTTTAATTGTTCACATGCTAGTTATAAATTGGTAGAAATGCCATGTGTAATTAGGGATTAGGAAGAACCGATTGTTCTCACATAGCAGTTCAATTCGATTACGACGACTTCGCCGCTAGTGGATTAAGTTGAGTTAAGGTGGAATCAATCCCCTCTAACTCCTTAACATCGAATCAACGTAGCATTCCCTTAATATTCCGATAACCGACTAGTTGCATTTCGGGGTAGTTGCATCGTAGTCTAGTCCCCTTTCGTAAAAGCTCTCATTGACTTTAAGTAGAGTATTGAGACTAGAATACAAGCATACGGAAGGACTAAGAGTGGAACGAACTTCGTACTCCACTTTATCTCATAGGATTGAGAGTAGAAGAAAACTTTGATAAACAAGTAACAAAAAATAGTTATAGTTTACTTACGTTGTGAATTCATCGTTCATTTCGTAGGTAAACTATTCATTTCACTCTTATCAAATGGCACCGCTGCCATCTTAGTTCACTTTCGTATTGTTTTCATAGTGTTAGTACTGTTTTTAAAGTCCCATTTCACCCACCCACCCTTGTTTGAATCATACTGTGGCTGTCCATTTTAGAGTTGAAAAATTCCGAGCAAAATTTAGATCGAAGCTATCCTTCTCCTTGAGCCTCGACCAGCCTATGTTATTGGACACCGAAGCGCCGACCCACCCTAAAAAAAACACTGCAAAATTGAAAATACCTCTGAGCTTGAAAATACGGTTAAATTTTTCGGTTTCGGCCGGTTTGATTCGAACTTTGCTCTTTCATATTTTTCGTGTTCTAACCTCGCTATATACACCTAACAAAGCGTAAACAAGACGCTATTCATAAGCGAAGCAAGGACGCAATCAGGTTTCCTTTCTTCCAAACCTCGCGATCTCCCCGTTAGAGGTTTTATACTAGTATATCGAATTGTTTGGAGTGTTGCATGTTTAGTTAAGCTCGACTTAGTCTTGCATGAGATTAAGGTCTGGTAGAACAAAAACACCTAACGTATATACACAACAACAACAACAAACAAATCTATCTAGTATACCACACACTACACCTCTAGCTACTATTTTACACACACCACCGATATAATGGGGGAAGAAAGAGAGACTCCTCTCTCGGACTTCTACAAAGCCTTGAGCGATAGCCCCAAATCTTGCATCGTTCTAGCAGACCAAATGGGGGATTTCATCCCTCCAAATATTTTTAATTTGTTACCCGCTTTTCATGGTTTAGACCATGAAAAACCTTATCGGCACACGCGTGGATTGAACAAGTCTTAACAACATTCCACCATCCTACGGTTGGTGCGGAACAAATTAAATTAAGGGTATTCCCTTTCACCTTAGCTGATAAAGGCGGCGCCTTGGTTAACGCCCAAGCACCTAATTCTGTGGACTCGTGGGCTAAACTTGTTCACCTTGTTTATGGAACATTTTACCCACCCCTAAAGACGGATGAGATGCTTTCCAAGATTCATTTCTTTTCGACAAAATCCTCATGAATCATTTTCGTGAGGCTTGGAATCGTTTCACCGATCCGCTTATAGAGTGTCCACACCATAACCTAGCAAAAGACACGCTTAGTTCGTGCCTTTTCAAAGGACTTCAACATCACCATAAAGAAGTCCTTGACATAATGAATGGGGTAGTTTCTTAAGTAAAGGAGCCCTGAGGCTTATAAATTTTAGAGGACCAAACTAAGGGAAATAATAATTGGGGGTAGTGATGATATCCCCGCCCCTAGTTCTACTAATACAGCTTAAGGTCACGGTATGTTTGAAATTAAACACGATTCGAGCTTAAAACTCTAATCGAATCACTCACTAAAAAGGTAGAGGCCATTTCTGTACAACAAAAGCCTATCCCCGTCATTAATGTAAATTCAAACCCATGTAGTTTCTGTTGGAGTCCTGAGCATCCCGACTCCCACTGTCCTATAGCCTATGAACAGGCTTCTTCCATTAATAGTGAACCTAACGCCCCTTGGAGACAAAATCCCAACTTCGGTTGGAGAAATAACCAACAAGTCACACCTCAAGGGTACAATAATCAATATGTTAGGCCAACGCATAGCTTTAACCAAGCTCCACTACGACAAGGACAGGGTCAAGGTAATTTTAATAATTATAACAACCAAGTGCAACCTCGACAAGGTCAAGCACAAGGTCAAGGTAATTATAATAATTATAATGCTAATAGAGGTATCGTTCCGGTAAATAATAATTATCAGAATCCACCTATAAATAATTCACGTGAAATAGTTCCAGTCACACCACCCATGACTACTACACCCACACAACCGGATCGCCTTGACACTTTCATACAAGTGAGCCAAAAACTTTTCCAAACTATGGCTCAATCTAACCAACAACTTCTACAATCCGTTAATAATTTAACCCAACAGTTGGCTCAAGATAAAGCCCAAACCAAAGGTGTGTTGCCAGGTCACGCAATACCTAATCCTAAAACAACAAACACAGCCTTTGAGGTAACGGATAATACTAGTAATGAATTTGAAAATGTAGGGAGATAAATGCCATCACCACTCTCCGCTCGGCAGAGTGGTTGATAACAAGGTAACTATGCCTATAGTTACCCCACCAAGAGTAACCTACACACCTACTACTTTACTAGATACCGACATAGAAACTGAAGAGCCTACCACGGTAGAGGTACCGCCACAACACAACCTAAGAAACGAGAAAGCCACGGTTAAACATCCAGTGATACCATTGCTAAATATAGACGTAAACCACCGCTTCCACAAAAATTAGCCATGTTAACTAGGGATACAAATTACGAGGAGAGATTAGGGACGTTTTCAAGAATCTAACTATAAACCTTCCCTTCCTCGAAGCTATTAAAAAGCTACCACATCATGCTAAGTTTCTTAAGGAATTGTGTACTACTAGGCGTAAGACAAATATACCAAAAGACGCTTTTTTAACGAACAATTCCCAACCTTATCTGAAAATAATGGAATTGTTAAGTACAAGGACCCGGGTCGCCCCATCAGAAATGCACCTTAGGAGATTCCTATACTGACGACCGCGTTATTAGACACGGGGGCTAGTGTTAACTTACTCCCATTTTATTTATATAGACAAATAGGTCTAGACAAGATGCAACCCACTAAAATGACGCTGCAATTAGCCGATCGGTCAATTAAGTATCCTAAGGGTGTAGTCGAAAATGTGCCGGTAAAAGTTCGTGATTTCTACTATCCGGGTGATTTTGTAGTCCTCGATACGTAGTCGCTAACGACTCTATCCCGATTATTTTTAAGGCCCGTTCTTGGCAACCGCCAATGCGCCATTAATTGCCGTGATGGTTCAATGTCCATGTCTTTTGGCCATCTTGTGTTGAAGTCAATGTTTTTAAAACAAGGACACATTTTATCCGATTCGTCTATGGATGGAGAGGTTAGCATGATCGAGAGCTTTGCTCGAGATTATTTCAACAACACGCTCCCCGATAGTCATATGCCCAAAATTCTTTCCTTTGGAAAGTCGGACTCCAACATTTTCATTCCTACACTAGTCGATACACATGTTATTGATGAGGACGGGATAGATGACTTTCTCAAAAGATGTAGAGGACTACCATAGTAATGTGGATATGACCAATCTAGATGAGGAATTGATGAGTTTCTTCGAGTAGGTGACGATTCACCCTATCAAGATCTACCTTGCACAACATCCACCTCGATTCCCTCCTTCCACCCTTTCAAAGAAATCTCGAAGTTTGCACTCGATCCTTTTGTTTCTCCCGTGCTTCATAATTTTTAAATCCTCCTAGCAAACAGATACTCGTAAGGACAAACTATTTGACACCTTCATTTTCAGAATTGAGACAAATTCCCTACACACACAATGAATGAGTTCGTGCTAAAACCACATCCTCATTGTGTACAAGCTGTCTTTCTAGAACTTATCCATATCTACCATATTCTCCACAACCATTCACTTTTCCACACTTATTTACTAGAACACCCACTCATTCAAAATGAAAAATAAGGTGCATGATAGGTTACACAATAGGGTAATCCGACTTCGCTTTCATTTCACTAGGTTGAGTCATAGGGAAAATTGGTGTTTCATTGTGTTTGGATATGTTTTATGTGATATTTATTTATGGAATGATCCACAACTATTTCGGTTGTTGATATATGATCAACTTCATGTTCATACATATGTTTTAGATAAAGTCTCGAAAGTATCCGACTATAAACGACTCAATTTCTGTGTTTGGTGCACTTCCTTTCACTTTAATATATTGGTGAGTGCACCATTAAGGTAACCGGCCCTCCCTATGGAGTGTGTGGCTGTAAGTACCGATCTTAAGTCCACGGTTCACATAGTTCACGCTTTCCACTCTTGCATGTTTTTCTCGGATTTTGAGTCATGTTTCTCTATGGTGTGAATTATGTCTTTATTGCTTATCGCTTTTCCTTCTAAAAAAAAAAAAAAAAAAAAAAAAAAAAAAAAAAATAAACATAGTAATCTAGGAAGTCTCGAATCGACTTTAAAAGACCCATTACTAAAACAAATTTTCTAAGCTTCGTTGTAAAAAAATTGTTTGGGGTGGGTGTTCGTGTTTCGTATACTAAAATGTTTTATGTCCCATTAGAGTTGCTTAGGCCGTTTTATTGTATTACGATTCGGATTGACATAATCTATTAATTTAGAGTTCATTCGCTCGCGATAACTTACGCCATGCACGCACTTCGAGGCATTTTCCACTATCTCGTATGTCATCCGAAGTCGGAATAGAGTGTTTTATGGATCATTGATAGGAAATTCCTCCTGATCATTTCCATATCTCATTCGCAAAAATCGGACCGGTAACGGCGGCAATTTTGATTTGAAATTCGCGAAAAAATCAAAAAATCAAAATTTCGATTTTGGGCTTGGGCCCAACCCACCCAGGCAACCCGACCCAACCCGACCGGCCACTTTACCTTCTTCAGCAACAGTTCATCGCTTTTTTCATCTTCCACCGCCATTAACAAGCTCCAAACCTAGAAAAATAAAAATTAAAAAGAAAATACCATAAACCCACGCCAAAAAATCAAATCCTAACCCCAAATCTTCTAAAACCAAACCACCACAACCCCCACCGATTTAAATAACTAAAACCACCAAAAATTCAAAATTTGGTCTTTGCGCCACCACCACACCACCACCACCGTTCTTTCAGTCGGCCAAGTCAAACCACCACCACCACATCATATTTAAACCCTCACTCCATTTCAAACACTAAATGGCTCAACAACGCCGAATTATACCGAGCAAGTTTTCATCGCCCGACCATTTCGCTCCGCTTTTACGGTGATGAAATGGCTAGTAGAGACTGAATAGTCTTCGGTATTTTCGACCGAAGCCTTCTACCACGAAGACTTGGTCCGACGGTTCTACAACACCGGGAGTTGGAGGGGAGTAGGATTTTGTGATGGGTAAGGAAGAAGAGAAGCGGAGTTGACTACGGATCGTTGGTCGAGATTCTAGGCATTCCGCCTAGAATCCATCCGAGGCTACTTTACAGAGCCCCAGTTTGACGGGTAGAGCCATTGATGGGCGCATCATCATCAATGGGGAGCTACAATACAAACTCCCATTGTGGTTCGCCAGCATCCTCAGACCAACCACCGGCTACGACCCGTTGGATTGGGTCGGAATGTCCTAGGGAAGGACAAGGTCAGCGACATCGGTCCCGACCGCCTCCATCGCCCTATGGGTACTCCAGAGCGTAAGCACGATTTCTGTATCCTGGAGTTTTTGCTGAGCATGATTAGGGGGGTCGGAAGGTCTTTGGCACCTCTTCCTGTGTTAATCACCAAGATCATGCTGAAGATGAAAGCAGCTCCGGTGTCTGAGAGGATTTACATTACCCTGCACCGTAACACGCGTATCTATAGGGAGTGTGTCCAACAAGTTTGGAGGAGGGCTGAGGATAGAGAAGAAGAAGAAGAGGATGGAGGAGCTGAGAATGAAGAGGAGGAGGATGAGGATGCCTCCGAGGATGAGGAGGACGTGACCTGCTTTGATGCAGATGCCTTCCAGAGGTGTTGGTCTGACGCAGAACGCATGGCTGTGCTTCATAGGGGCATGCGTTCACTAAACACTATCTGTACAGACCTCCGGACTCGACAGGCGACTATTCATCACAACTTCGAGATCCGCACCCAGAGAGAGGATGAGAGATGGGAGCAGGCGAGGGCTGAGATGGAAGCCCAGCCCAGTTTAGAGTGGATATGCTTGCACGCTTCCCACCTCATACGCACTCGCCTCGAGGACACAAATATTTAGGCATGAGCCGCCGTCGACGAAGGACGATCGCTTCTTTGGACCTTCGAGCCCGTGAGCCACCACTAGAGAGTGTGCCCTCCGCCACCAGTGGCGAGCTTTGTTTAGAGAGTCTGAGGATTGATAGTGGTTGTTGTTTTATTTATTTTTGTTGTTTTTATTGTAATGTAACTTTTATTTCCGTAATTTGAATTTTGTAGTGGTACTCCGAATGAAATTTTAATATAAGGGCATATTTTCATTATGCATGGTTGTTTCATATTGACCCCACCTTCCCAACTTGTTTGGGGGTGGTTTTATCAATTCAAGCATTATTTTTGTATAACCCTCGTATTAGAGTTAATTGCGGAGTCAAGGTGAAAATATGGTTGTTTAGGCAGAAATATGATCAAGTATCATTGTAGGATGAAATCTAGATTAAATAGGTACATTCTATCATAAAATCAACCTAAAAGATACCGGGTTTTAATTAGAATCCGTGTTATGAGTTGTTTCCGCTTTCGAAGTTTGGAAATTTTAGGATTTCCTGAACCGCCAGAATTAGTTTTGGCAACTTTCCGATCCTTTTAGCAACTTTAAACCTATATAAACTTGATACAAACTATTCTCACAACTCACACTATACCTAAACTCCATCACTCACCCTTCACACCCGCGATTCCCACGCTTCGACTTCATTTTTGCAAATCTGAACTCGAGAGCGTGCCAGCTTCAAAGCCAGCGCGGCCTCCTACACTTCTGACAGAAAATTTTACTAAGATACCGCGCCATAGAAGAAGCGACTTCGCTAAAACACTGAAATTCAAAATACTAAGAGCGCATACCAAGTCAAGTCGCCCCCTACTTATCGGAATTCCAAAATACAAAGAGCGACTTCCTCTAGTTAAGGCCCTTCGGCCGACTCGACTTCCGTGGACCAGAAAATTTTCCAGTTTTTCGCGCATAGTATCCGGATCTTTCGCAGCTATTCCAAAGCGTAATTTTGAGATGACATCTCCAACATTGATACCGGAACAGTCTTTCGAAGATTTGTTCCAAAGCACCATTTTCTTTGAGAGACCGGACGGAGAACAAGTGTTCTCCATCAACATTGACAATGAACCAATGGAAATTACCAGGTTCTTGCTAGCATTTGTTCTTGGACTTGCTATGCCCACTGAGATACAAGACCCATGGTGCTATTGGGTCGATAATATGCATGTCTACACTTATGAGTTTTTGCACGAGGCTTATGGGGCGTGCATTTTCCGTATTGAGGACCAAGGGGACTATAACGCTGCCCTTGGTAGCCCTGTCCATGAACATAGGAACTGTTATGTTTTGGATTATGCTAAACATTTTAGGGGAATGGCGTTTTCTTCGTGAATGACGCCACTTGCAGCTTTTCCTTGCTTTAGCCACGGGGCGCCGGGTTCTATGACCTTCCCGAACTTTGATGTCTAGTTTAGCATGAGCCCATACCATGAGGCATAAGTACCTTCTTATGCCTGTTCTAATTTCACGATTATGCTATGTTTCTTTCCTGTTTTTGTACACGCTTCACGGATTGGATTAGGGTAGACATGGTGCGACCCACCAATAGTATTATTCGATCTTTCCGTGCAATGACGCGGGCAAGGGTGGCGGATACAACCTCACCAGGTTGCACCCTACACCCCATCGCACCAAGTGGCACTTAATAGGTTAGCAACCATAGATGATAAATGGCGTGAGGCCCGCAAATTATCATAGCATGGCAGACTCTCGAAGGAGCCTCACTTCTTTATAGAAGTGGAGGATGATGAAGATGACGAATAACAGCGGGAGTGGAGGTAAGTTTTAGTTTCTGTTAGTGTCGGCTTATGTCCCAAGCAATTTCATTCTTTTAACCCCATAATGGGTAGAACTCGTATAGAGTTGAGTCAGTTTTATTTCCTATATTAGTACGTTCTAACCTTCTTTTGCAGATGTTCCTGAATTTCACGCTTCAAATGGTATTTTTCTACCCATTTTATTTAAATGCTTTGAGGACAAAGCATGCTTCTTGTTTGGGGGGGGCATAGAAACTCGTGTAATTAAGGCATCTGTTAGGATATAAATATGTATAATATGCATTTGTTTTCTAGTTAAAATTTCAAAAATTTAAAAATATAAATAAATAAGTTATGCTATACACTTAGGAATATTGGTATTGTTTCTTTCTCCATGCTCTTAACAATCTAGAAGTCTCACATAGCTTTTGCATCAGAATAATTGTTAGAAACTTAGGTTAATATGTAGGTAATAATCTTTGCATCTATCTATAAATATATTACATGAGTATCTATGATTGTTTGGCAAGAAGTTTCAAATCTAGGCTAGAGTACTTATTCTACAAATCCTGTGAGAATATAGCCTAAAGCCTTATATGAGTGAAACAATTGAGAAATGACACAAGGGAGAAGTAAAATCCGGATAGAGAAATCACACGCCCACTTGCTTGATCACTAAAATCATATCCTAAGCGAGAATTTAGGCCCTTTTTGGATCGATATAGCCGTAAATTCAAACCTATGAATTATTTTCCGCTAGTCACCCCATCGAGCCTTTCATTAGCCCTTCCATAAACCACAATTCCTTTACCCTGTTACAAAACAAAAACAAAATAAAATAAAAAAAATATATATATATATATATATATATATATATATATATATATATATATATATATATATATATATATAAATAAATCAACCTACCCAATTTAGAATAAGTCCGAGAATAGAATGAATGAAGAAAGAAGAAGAGAAAAACCTGTGTAAACAAAAATTAGTTAGTGCTTCAGAAAATAAAGAAAATAAGTTTCCATCCAAGGAAAAGAAAAAAAATAGAAATAAAATAAAAACTCCAAAAATAGAATAAAAGGGAGTCAAAAGCCAAAGGAAAGAAAAAGAAAAATATGGCTAAGGATGGAAACAAAGTGTAGAAGCAAAAAGTAAATAACAAGGTTTTCTCTAGTTACATAATATGAAGACTCTATTATCTCAGACTTGTCCTTTAGAATATCCATTTCCTTCCTTCTTAAACCATCTCCTAATCCCCGTAACACCTAATAAAGACCTCTAGCTCAATTAGGAATAGGTTAGTGTGATAGTAAGTGGCAGATGTGTTTGATCGACTCCGCTTCCTCCTGTGTGTCATTGAGATTGTAAGGTAAAGTGTGCCCACTGTATTAATCGGAGTAGCAAAACTTGAGTGGAAAAATCAGAGTGTTGTTTCTTGACTATTATTGTGAGAACCTACTTAAGGACGCTTATTCCGAAGTTCTCGAAACAAACCCGCTAAACATTTTATAGTACTACCTATTGTGGTATATGTTTATTGTAGATGATAGATTATTATGCATATATTAGCTTAGGTTTTTGACTTGGTTATTCTTGTTCATAGCTAGTGAGACGATAGATAATTTGGAGCATGAATAAGGAAACAATAGTTTTATTTTCTTAGTCGTTGAAGTATAGATGAAGTTTGTGAGTACCTTCACCGAAAACTCTCACGAGGGCTATAACTCGTCCACTAGGGAATTCCTAGTGGTTTAAGGCCTTGTTGCATATGGTCAATGCAATCACACTCAAATAAACGAGATTAGGTAGAACTCCATTTTGGTCACTTATTCTAATTTCTCATCTTTGCTTGAGGATAAGCAAAATGTTTGTTTGGGGTGGTTTGATAAGAGCCCAAAACTGTAGTTTTAACCCCTTAATAATCATAATTTGTTAGACCAATTATGTGAATAATAAGTAAGAGTTAATACCGATTATGTTTTTATGCATTTCAGGCTTCAAAGTCCATTATGTGCAGAAATGTGCCACTTTAGCGAGATAAAGGAGCAAAAGTCAGCAGAACTTCCGAATGCCATATCTTTGGACTCAGACCTCGGATTGAGGCCTACCTTATGTCAAAACGACCGGCTCGGAAAGATCTTTGCAATGGTCCAAGCCTTGACCCAATCAGAGGAGCAGAAGTGGATTAAAAGTATGTGGAAGCCAACTGCAGCTGAAGAGGCCTTTTTGGACTGAAAGAATTGGGTTTTGGGCCTGATTCTCTGGCCCAAAACATGGCTCCAAGCCCATGCACGATTTTTGGATCTGGATGTATAAAAACAAAAGCTTGACTCAGTGTTAATGGAGTCAGAGCAGTTAGGTTAGGTAGATAGCTTAGAATAGAAAGTAGCCATTAAAATAGCTTCTAGATCTAGATTTAATTGTTTTATTTAATTAGTTTCAAATCCTGTATTAGATTAAACCTTTGAATCTTGCTCTTCAATTTGATTAGATCAATAAAGTAGTATTCTTTATCAATTTCGATTTTTGTCATTTCCATTTCTAGATCTAATTTCAATTCTTGTTCTTATTTCATTTTAGTCATTAATTTAGATTTCATTATTGTTTAATTAAGTAAATTTTAATGCTTTATATTATGTTTAGTTTTAATCTAAATGGAAATGATTATGAATGATTCAAGGCTAAACCTCCATTAGAGGGGTTGAGAAGCCTTGATGAAAGCTTGATTCCGTTTACCGTAGAGTCGTCGTAATTTCTATTCCACGCCAGAAATAATTAGTTCACCATGAGAATGGGTTTAATTGTTCACATGCTAGTTATAAATTGGTAGAAATGCCATGTGTAATTAGGAATTAGGAAGAACCGATTGTTCTCGCAGTAGCAGCTTCAATTCGATTACTTACGACTTCGTCGCTAGTGGATTAAGTTGAGTTAAGGTGGAATCAATCCCCTCTCTAACTCCTTAACATCGAATCAACGTAGCATTCCCTTAATATTCGATAACCGACTAGTTGCATTTAGGTGGGTAGTTGCATCGTAGTCTAGTCCACTTTTCGTAAAAAGCTCTCATTGACTTTAAGTAGAGTATTGAGACTAGAATACAAGCATACGGAAGGACTAAGAGTGGAACGAACTTCCTACTCCACTTTATCTCATAGGATTGAGAGTAGAAGAAAACTTTGATAAACAAGTAACAAAAAATAGTTTTAGTTTACTTACGTTGTGAATTCATCGTTCATTTCGTAGGTAAACTATTCATTTCACTCTTATCAGTGGCGATGGTGGGTACGGTGGTGGTTGAAGCTTGAATTGGTGGCTGTTTTCGGAGTTTTAAAATTGTTGGGGTTGGTGGTGGTAATGGTTTGGAGAAGATTTGTGTTGGATTGAATTGCTTGGTGTGGGTGTAGTTAGGTTTCCTTTTCTTTTTTTTTTTTTTTTTTTTATTTTTTTTTTTTTTATTTTTTATTTTTTATTTTGGTGTTCAAGGTTTGTTTTAAACTTTGGTAACCGGCGGGATTGGAAAGGAAAGAACTATGCGTTTTTGGGAAGGAAGGGCGCGAAGTGCTTTGCTAGTAGTCTTGAAGTTTGGGCCCAAGCCCAATTTGAATTCCGAAATTTCCCGATTTTTCGCGCAATTTCAAATTCAATTTGCCGCTTCATTACTGGCCCGATTTTGGCGAATGAGTTATGGAAATGATCAGTACAGAATTTCCAATCCAATGATCCATAAAACACTCAATTCCAGCCATGGGTGACGTATAAGAAGGTGGAAAAATGCCTCAAAGTGCGTGTGTGACGTAAGTTATGCGAACGAAGGAAATCTAAGTTTTAGATAACGTCAACCCAATTGAACTACACTACTGGGCCTAAGCAACACAAATGGAAAGTTCGAGCAATCCGGATGGAAAGACCGACTGCCCACCCCCAAACAAATATTTAAACACAAAATTTGTTTTAACGTGGGTCGTTTAAAGTCAAATTCCTAAGACTTGTTGGATTGCTATTTCTATGATTTAGAATTTTTTATTTTTTTATTAGTTTATTATAAGAAAAATGAAAAACAATACATACATAATTCACCCCATAGAGGAACATGACTCAAAAATCGAGAAAACATGCAAAAGTGGAAAACGTGAATTATGTGAAACGTGGACTTAGGATCCAAAGATTTACAGCCACACACACTCCATAGGGAGGGCCCGGTTACCTGGATGGTGCACTTACCACTATATGGAAGTGGAAGGAAGTACACCAAATGACAAAGGTCAATCCTCATAGACAGGGTCTTGTAAAAGGACTTCCTCTATATCAGGGGACAGAAGTTCGTGAAAATGTTTTAACCATTGACCATTAACTTGAAAGGTACTGTTGTCATTGGGATTTACCAAGGTGATTGCCCCGTAAGGGGTGACTTCAGTAACCAGAAAAGGACCAGACCAACGTGTTTTTAGTTTCCCTGGGAAAATATGTAGACGGGAGTTGTAAAGCAAGACCTTTTGACCGACCACAAACTCTTTGCACAAGATTTGCTTATCATGAACACGTTTCATGTTAGCTTTATAATCCTTCGCGAGATCGTAAGAATCCCTACGGATTTCTTCAAGCTCATTCAATTGCAACTTGCGTTTGACACCTGCCTCATCAATATTGAAGTTAAGGCTTTTTATAGCCCACAGAGCACGGTGCTCTAATTCAACGGGCAAATGACATGGTTTCCCAAATTCAAGTCTAAAGGGAAACATACCTATAGGAGTTTTGAAAGCAGTTCTATACGCCCATAAGGCATCCGATAGACGCTTCGACCAGTCTTTCCAATCAGGGTTTACAGTTGTTTCTAAAATCTTTTTAATTTCCCTATTAGAAACTTCTACTTGTCCGCTAGTTTGTGGATGATAAGGAGTTGCTACTTTGTGTGTAACTCCATACTTTTTCACTAGGGATGCAACAACTCTGTTGCAAAATGTATTCCACCATCACTAATGATGGCTTTAGGAATGCCAAACCGACGAAAAATATATTCTTTAATAAAAATACAACGGTCTTATGGTCATTGCTACGGCAAGCTAGGGCCTCTATCCATTTAGACACGTAGTCCACGGCAACTAGAATATAAATGAAACCGTGGAAAACAGGGAAAGGACCCATGAAATCAATGCCCCAAACGTCAAAAAATTTCTACTATCAAGATTGGATTTAATGGCATCATATTACGCTTCGTGATTTGCCCAAGTTGTTGGCAACGAATACACGTCTCGCAATGCACTTGGGCGTCCTTAAAAAGGGTAGGCCAATAAAATCCACATTGAAGAACTTTAGCGGCTATTTTCATCCCACTAAAATGGCCACCACACTCTTTGTCATGGCAGAACGATAGAACTTCATTATATTCCCACTGGGGAATACAACGACGAATAATCTGATATGCACAATACTTAAAAAGGTAGGGCTCATCCCAGTAGTATAACTTAACTCTGGCCAAGAACTTCTTAGGTTCATTTCTTGACCAATTATAAGGCATAACATCAGCTGCTAAATAATTTACAATGTCAGCATACCATGGTGTTGAAAAAATAGCATACAGATGCTCATCAGGAAAAGAGTCCGGTATGGACTCAGAATCACTATTATCGTCGTTTGTAAGTCTAGATAAGTGGTCGGCAACTACGTTTTCGACCCTTCTTTTGTCCTTTATTTCTAATGTGATCTCTTGCAGGAGAAGGATCCATCGGATTAATCTCTGCTTAGCATCCTTCTTTGCAAGAAGGTACTTAAGGGCTGCATGGTCCGTGTAAACTAAAGTTTTAGAACCAACCAAATAAGGACGAAACTTATCTAAAGCATAAATGACGGCTAATAATTCTTTTTCTGTAGTTGAATAATTCCGTTGAGCATCGTTTAAGGTTTTACTAGCATAATAAATAACAGTGGACTTATTATCTAGTTTTTGTCCCAAGACTGCACCAACTGCATAGTCACTAGCATCACACATGAGTTCGAAAGGTTTAGACCAATCGGGAGGCTGTATAATAGGTGCAGAGGTTAGGGCGGCTTTTAAAGTTTCAAAAGCCTGCTTACAGTTAAAATGAAAATCAAAGATTGCATCCTTCAAAAGCAGATTAGTTAAAGGCCTAGCTATTTTCGAGAAGTCTTTAATAAACTGCCTATAAAAACCTGCATGGCCTAGAAAGGCTCTAATATCACGGACAGTCCGTGGTTTAGGTAGGGTCGCTATCTTATCTAGTTTGGCCTTATCTACTTCGATGCCATCACTAGATACGATGTGACCTAGTACTATACCCTTTTTCACCATGAAATGACACTTTTCCCAATTTAAAACGAGGCTCTTTTCTTCACAACGTGTCAAAACCTTAGACAGGTTAGACAAACAGTCTATGAAGGAGTCTCCATAGATAGAAAAATCATCCATGAAAACTTCCATAAAGCTCTACCATGTCACTAAATATATGAAGCATACAATCACCGGAGGTACCGGAGCATTACAAAGGCAAAAGGCATTCGCTTATAGGCATACGCTCCAAAGGGACATGTGAAGGTAGTCTTTTCTTGGTCATCAATATCAATAATAATCTGAAAATAGCCTGAGTAGCCATCCAGAAAACAATAAAAAGCATGACCAGCTAGGCGTTTGAGCATTTGATCTATAAAAGGTAAAGGAAAGTGATCCTTTCGTGTCATAGCATTTAAACGTCTGTAATCAATACAGATCCTCCATTTCATAGGACCTTGTGTGACAACATAGTCACCTTTCCCGTTACGTACCATGGTAACTCCCGATTTCTTAGGAACTACATGAATGGGGCTTACCCATTCGCTATCAGAGATTGGGTATATGATACCCTCATCGAGTAATCGTAAGACTTCTTCCCTAACCACCTCTTTCATGGCAGGGTTCAAGCGATGCTGAGGTTCGCAAGAAGTCTTCGCGTTATCCTCCAAATGGATACGATGAGTGCAAACATTAGGGTCAATTCCCTTAATGTCGGCTAGGGACCAACCAATCGCCGACCGATGTTCCCTAATCACCCAGATTAAACGTGTCTCTTCATTCTTAGATAACAGAGAAGATATAATTACCGGATGATTACCATCCGGATCAAGTGGAATATATTTTAACTCCGGGGGAAGAGGTTTAAGCACTGGGGTGGAAGGAAAATCAATAGATGTTTCGTCGGGGTCCTTATTTTGCATAATGAATACTTGCTTAGGTAGCAAGTCTTCATACTCAATATATGGAGCAACCGAAGGGTCTACAATTGGTGTGGACTCAAGGATGGTGTTGACTTCCTCTAAGTAGGAGTCATTTACAAAATCTAAAATTCCAAAAGAAAGGAATTTGTACATATTGTTTTCGGGAAACGTGTTGTTAAAATAATCTTGAGCTAAGCTCTCGATCATGCTAACCTCCCCATCTATAGACGAATCTGGTAACTGTTTCATCATTTTAAAAACATTTACCTCAACTGTAAGATTTCCAAAAGATAAGGACATTTTACCATCGCGGTAATTTATAAGTGCGTTGGCAGTTGCCAAGAAGGGGCGCCCTAAGATGATCGGTATAGAGTCGTTAGCGACTTTTGTATCGAGGATAACAAAATCAGCAGGATAGTAAAAATCCTGAACCTTAACAAGCACGTTTTCCACTACACCCTTAGGATACTTAATTGACCTGTCCGCTAATTGCAACGTTATTTTTGTAGGTTGCATTTCTTGTAGACCTATTTGTTTATACAAGTAATACGGGAGTAAGTTAACACTTCGCCCCGGGTCTAATAAAGCCGTCGCCGTGTGGGAATCTCCTAAGGTGCATTTTACAAGATAGGATCTAATTGGGTCCTTGTACTTAACAATTCCATTATTTTCGATAAAGTTAGGAACTGCTCAGGTTAGAAAGCGCCTTTAGGTATGTTGGTCTTACGCCTAGTAGTGCACAACTCTTTAAGAAACTTAGCGTGGTTAGGTAGCTTTTTAATAGCTTCGAGAAAAGGAAGGTTTATCGTTAGATTCTTGAAAACGTTCCTAATCTCCTCAAAGTTTGTATCCCTGGTTAGCATGGCTAACTTATGAGGGAATGGTAGTTTCGCTCTATATTTAGCGTATGGCTCGACTTGATGTGTAACCTTGGCTTTCTGTTTCTTTGTTTGTTGTTTAACTGGTACCTCTACAGTGGTAGGCTTTTCAGTTTCTACTTCGGTATCTAGTTTGATATCCGGTGTAGGGAGTATTGATGGGGTAACTATAGGCATAGTTACTTTGTTATCAACCACTCTTCCAGAGCGGAGAGTGGTGATGGCATTAAGGTCACCTACGATTGTAGTTTTCGTACTAGTATTACCGTTTACCTCAAAGGCTGTGTTTTCTGTTTTAGGGTTTGGTATTGCTTGTCCCGAAACACCTTTTGGTTGGGCTTTCTCTTGGGCTAACTGTTGTATGCCCTGATTTATGGATTGTAAGATCTGTTGGTTTGATTGAGTCATTGATTGGAAAAGTTGTTGGGTAACCTGTATAAAGGCGTCTATACGATTCGGATGTGATGGTGTAGTAGTCACAAGTGGTGCGACTGGAACTATCTCACGCTGATTATTTATGGGTGGGTTGTGATAGTTACTATTGTTAACCAGAACGATACCTCTATTGGTATTATAACTATTATAATTACCCTGACCTTGTGCTAAACCTTGTCGTGGTTGCGCTTGGTTGTTATAATTATTATAATTTTCCTGACTTTGTCCCTGTCCTTGCCTAGGTGGAGCTTGATTATAGTTGTTTGCTTGCCTAACATTTTGGTCATTAAACCCTGGAGGTGAAACTTGTTGATTGTTTTGCCAACTAAAATTGGGATGTTGTCTCCATGGGGAATTAGGAATATGATAGCTATTAATGGAGCAAACATTGTCTTGCTCTAATTGTTGTTGTTCATAGGCGAGAGGACAATAAGATTCAGGGTGCTCAGGACTCAAACAGACATTACATGGGTTGGAGTTGACATTCATGACGGGGATATGCTTTTTTTGCACAGAAATAGCCTCAACCTTTTTAGTTAGAGATTCGATTAAATTTTTAAGTTCTAGATTGGGTTTCATCTCAAACATACCAGCCCCTTAATCGTTGAAGAAGAACTAACAGAGCGGGGGATATCATCACTACCCCCCAATTGTTATTACGTTTAGTTTGATCTTCTAAAAATTTGTAAGCCTCCCAGGCTCCTTTACTTAGGAAAACCCCCATTCATTATGTCAAGGACTTCTTTATGGTGATGTTGAAGTCCTTTGAAAAAGGCACGAACTAACGTGTCTTTTGCTAGGTTATGGTGTGGACACTCTATAAGCAGATCGGTGAAACGATTCCAAGCCTCGAAAAATGATTCATGAGGATTTTGTCGGAAAAATGAATCTTGGAAAGCATCTCATCCGTCTTTAGGGGTGGGTAAAATGTTCCATAAACAAATTGAACAAGTTTAGCCCACGAGTCCACAGAGTTAGGGCTTTGGGCGCTTAACCAAGACGCTTACCTTATCGGGCTAAGGTGAAGGGAAATACCCTCGGTTTAATCTGTTCGCACCAACCGTAGGATGATGGAATGTTGTAAGGACTTGTTCAATCCTATGCATGTGTTGATAAGGTTTTTCATGGTCTAAACCATGGAAAACGGGTAACAAATTAAATATGTTTGGGGAATTCAAAATCCCCCGGGTCCGCTAGAACGATGCAAGATTTAGGGCTATCGCCAAGGCTTTGTAAAAAATCTGGAGAGAGGAGTCTCTCTTTCTTCAGCCATTATGTCGTGTGGTTTGGTGGAATAGTAGCTAGAGGTGTAGTGATTGGTATACTCGATAGATTTGTTTGTTGACGCGTTGACGGTTAATTACGCTCGGTGTTTTCTCCCACGACCTTAATCTCATGCAAGTCTAAGTCTAAACACGACAACACTCCAAACAATCTTGATATTTTAGTATAAACCTCTAACTGGAGATGCGAGGTATGGAAGAAAGGAATACCTGATGGGGTCCTTGCTTCGCTTATGAATAGTGTCTTGTTTACGCGTGTTCAGTGTAAATAACAAGTTAGAACACTGAAAAACTTAGAAAATCGAAGTTCGAAACAAACCTGTAGAAATCCGGAAAATTTAGCTTAGGGCGCGGGTGCACTCGCTTAGGGCGCGGTCGCGCTCCGTGTAACTCCAAGTTACAGTGTTTTAGGGCGGGTCGCGCTCGAGATGGGGGCGGTCGCTCCAAGGTTCCAGCGCTTGCGCAGTGCTTAGGTTAGAGGCGTCGTCGCCAAGATTAATTTTTTTTGAAACTTTTCAACGCTAAAACGGACAACCACAGTATGAATCAAACAAGGGTGGGTGGGTTTAATGAGACTTAAAAATGACTAATTATACTATGAAAACAATGCTAAAGTGAAACTAAGATGGCAGCGGCGCCATTTGATAAAAGATAAAAATGATAGTTTACCTACGAAATGAACGATGAACTCAAAACGTAAGTAAACTAAAACTCTTTACGTGTCTATATTTATCAAAGTTTCTGCTTTCAATTCTATCGAAATAGAGTGGAGTAACAAATTCGTTCCACTCCTAGTTCTCTAGCATGGAATATTTTCTAGTCTAATTAATCGGTCTTAAGTCTAATGAGAGCTTTACAAAGGGTGTTATACTACGATACAATATGAAATTGATTATGTTGAATTTAAACTACGAATGCTATGGAAATATGATTGTTTTTGAATCTAGATAAAGGATTAGAGGGGAATTGAATCCACCTCGAATCCAACTTAATAACCTAGCATAGATTCTTGTATCTCGATTCTCACGCTCTTCTACGGCAAGAATTTCGAGTTCTAATCCCTAGTGTTCATGGCATTTCTACCAAATACTAACTAGCATGTGAGGTCGCCCACCCATTCTCATGGCTTAATCACGACCTTCTAGAGTGGAATAGATTCTACAATGCTTCTACACTATACCACTAAGTTTTCATCAAAGCTTCATCAACCCCTCTAATGGAGGTTTTAGCCTTGAGTCATCAACCCATCATTTCCCATTGAATTATAACTACACATCATATTAAAATTCTAACTTAACTAATTTAACTAACAATGTTTCAATCTACTTAAACTACGAAATGATAATCAACAATAATTAAAATTAGATCTATAAATTGAAATGACAAAAATCAAAATTGATAAAAATAACTATTTTATTTATCTAATCAATCAAGAACAATGATTCAAGACTTAATCTAAAACAAGAATTGAAATTGGAACTTAAACTTAATTACTATACTGTAACTAGATCTAGAATTATATATATTTTTTAGGTCTAACTAGCTACCATTAACAAATAGCTAAGCTTTTGTTTTTATATGTTTTCAGATCCAAAAATCGTGCATGGGCTTGGAGCCATGTTTTGGGACAGAGAATCAGGCCCAAAACCCAATTCTTTCAGTCCAAAAAGGCCTCTTCAGCTGCAGTTGGCTTTAACAGACTTTTCGTCTACTTCTGCTCCTCTAATTGGGTCAAGGCTTAGACCATTGGAAAGCTCTTTCCGAACCGGTCGTTTTGACATAAGGTAGGCCCAATTCTGAGGTCTGAGTCCAAAGATACGGCCTTTGGAAGTTCTACTGATTTTGAGTGCTGTTTCTGCCCGCGTTGACTTTGACTTTTCGTCTTTTGACCGGGCTTTACAGAGGCTTTGTCTTTTTGAATCTTGGCCTTTAATCACCGAACTCCTTAGCAACCAATCATTGCTCCTCTATCTCATCAAAGTGGCATATTTCTGCACATAATTGACTTTGAAGCCTGTAACGCATAAAAACACGTAATAAGTATTAACTATTAATTATTACTCACATAATTGGTCTAAAAGTATGACTGTTACAGGGTTAAAACTACAGTTTTGGGCTCTTATCAGAGTGCGATAGCATTGACCATATGCAATAAGGCCTTAAACTCTAGGAATTCCCTAGTGAACGAGTTATAGCCTCATGAGAGTTTTCCAAAGAAGATACTAACAAACTTCATTTATACTACAATGACTAAGAAATAAAAGTAATTGTGCCCTAATTTTATATCAGATTTCTATACATCTCACTTGCATTTAAACAAGGATCATCAATTTAACTCCTAAATTAATACATGCATAATAATCAAATCTTCTTAAGATAAACAACTATACAATAAACTATGCTATGAAATGCAATGGCAGGTCCATTTATGAAACTTTTGGGTAGCGTGCCTAAATAGGTTCTTACAAGGAATGTGTCAAGACACATAACACTCTGATTTTTCCACTCAAGTTTGCTAACTCCAGTGTCCATTGAGCACACGTTTCCTCCCAATCTCAATGACAATCCAAGGAAGTTGAGGTTGATCAAACACATCTACCACTTACTATCACACCAACCTATTCCTAATTGAGTTAAAGGTCTTTATTAGGTGATATGGGGCGTAGGTGTTGGTTAAAGAATGAAGGAAATGGATATTCAAAAAGACAAGTCTGAGATAATAGGGTCTTCAAAATATGTAACTAGAGAAAATCTTGTTCTAACTTTGCTTCTACATTTTGTTTCCTTCCTTAGCCCTTTTGTTTTGGCTTTTGGCTTTTGACTCCTTGATTCTTTTTTTTAGAGTTCTAACTTTTTATTTTATTTCTATTTTTTTTTCTTTGGATGGAAACTTTTTTTTTTCTTTTTGAATCAACTAACTAATTTTTGTTTACACAGGTTTTTCTCTTCTCTTTTTCTTCACTCACCTTGTTTCTCAGACTTATCAAGATAGGTAGGTTGATTTTATTTTTTATTTTGTTTTATTGGGTAAAGAATTTGTGGTTTGTAAAAATGCTAATGAAAGGGCTCAATGGGGCGATTAGCGGATAATTACTTATAGGTATGAATTTCTGGTTATATTAATCTAAAGAGGGACTAAATTGTCACTTAGGATATGGTATGGTGATCAAGCAAGTGGATGTGTGATTTCTCTACTCGGATTTTACTTCTCCCTTGTGTCATCACTCAGATATTTCACTCTTATGAGGCTTTTTATGTTAGATGCTCATATGATATGTATTAAGTACTCTAACCTAGGTCTCAGAAATATACTGCCAAGTACAATCATAAATGCTCATGCAAGATGTTCAAGAAAAGATGCAATGACTATTACCTACATATTAATCTAAGTTTCAAAAATTAAATCCTAATTCAAGTACTATGTGAGATTTCTAGACTAATATTATCATGGAGAAGAGAACAATACCATTATCACTAAGTGCATAGTATAAACTATTTTTATATTTTTTTTATATTTTTCTAATTTTTATACGATAATTAATACATAATATACAACCTAATATGTGTTTAAACATTTACAATATATTTCTATACCACCCCAAACACATAATCATGCTTTGTCCCCAAAGTATAGAATGAAAATAAATGATAGAGAGTACCATAAAAACGTGCTTGTAAATGGGAGCACCTGAAAAAAAAAAGGTTAACTATACTAATATAAAGAAGTAAAAACATACGCAACTCCTATATGAGTTCTATCCATTATGAGGATAACATGAAATAATAAATAGTGCTTGGAACATAAGCAGACTCTAACAGAAATAAAATAATATCATACGTTCACAAATCAAGCATGAGCATATCATGGGTCCTATATGATTAGCTTCCAAAATTTTGTGAAATAGTATAATTTCACGAAATTAAGGTACCTAATTACATTATGCATCCCAATTAAATCAACAAGGCCTATGGGTTCTATATTTTGATATTTATACATGCAATTTTAATACTTGAACATACAATATGCTAAAATTAAATATACCACCCCCAAACGATTTGGGAGAAGCGGGTTCATGAAATAATTCAGTAGCATAATTAAATTAAGTAACTAACTAACCTAGACTCTACTGGAGTAAACATGACAGGCGAAAGGTGGAAAAAAGTTTTTGAAATGAAAGACCAAAATACGACACCTCCAAACAAAATTTGAAAACTCTTTATAAAGTCTAAAAACTTTTGTGGCCTATACTACATTAAGTTGGATATTTTACAAAAACTTAGGTCTTTTTAAAGTCAGATTCCCTAGACTTATTAATACATATTTATGTTTTTAATATATTTAATTTTTATAGGTTTTATTTTGGAAAAACAAAATTATAAAGAATAAAATGAGTCTTTTATAGTCAGATACTCGAGACTTTATCTAAAACATATATTAACATGTAGTTTACCATATATTAACAACTTAAAAAGTTGTGGGTCTTTCCATAAATAATTAACACGGAATGCACCCCCAAACAAAATTAGGCACCATGATTTTCTACGACGTGGCCTAATGGAATGATAGTGAAGTCTAAATGGACCTAGAATCTAATCAAGCATGTAATTTCTTCTTTTTCCTCCAACAAAAGGGTCTCCAAGTAAATGATCGTCAGAAAAAGTAATGGTTGTGGAAAATAAGTGGAATCTGGATAAGTGTTAGAAGGAAGGGATGGAAAAAATGAAAAAAATGTCAGGTGGCTTGTCCTTGGGTATTAATTCTTCACCAGATGGGTTTAGAAAGTCATGAAGCACAGGAGAAACAAGAAGTTTTAGTGCAAACTCAAGGTTCCTTTGAAAAGGTGGAGGACGGGGAATATTGGTGGTGGTAAATGATTGGTATTTATGAGGGATTAGCTTAGGTGGATGATGGTCATGTGGTGCTTTAGATAGTTCTTGAGGGGATAGATCATCACAGGCTCTTAGAAACTCGTTAAATTCCTCATCTAGGTTGTTCCCATCCACATAATTGTGGTATTCATCTGCATCTTTGAGAAATTCATCTATCTCATCCACTGTGAGATTGACTCCATCTCTCATAGGATCGGAATACAGGGTGGAAAATTCTTTCTCAATTTCAGTTATGTTCAGGGAGTCAAAATTATGATTTTTGTCTTCTTCCTTAAGAGGGGTATCTATTAATGTGGGGAGTTTACTTCTCCTTCTACAGGCAAACCTAGTTGTCTAATGCTTGAGTCTAAACATGTTAACCTCCACAGAAAGATTTCCAAAGGAAAGAGTCATTAATCCATCCCAGCAATTTATTTGGGCATTGACGATTGCCAAGAAAGGACACCTTAAGATGATGGGAATAGAATCAGAAGCAACTTCTGTGTCAAGAATAACAAAGTTGGCTGGGTAGTAAAAATCTTAAACTTTAACTAGAATGTTTTCAACTACGCCTTTGGGATACTTAATAGAACGATCGACTAACTGCGAAGTCATTTTGGTCGGTTAATTTCATGGAGACCTAGCTGTTTATATAAATAAAAAGGGAGTAAGTTAACACTCACCCCTAAGTCTAATAGTATAGTTGTTATGAAGTTATCGCCTAAGGTGCATTATTAAGTAGGACGACTAGGGTTCTTGTACTTAACGATTCCATTATGTTCAAATAAAGAGGGATATTGTTCAGTTAAGAAGGCTTCTTTGGGTATATTGGTTTTCCTCTTCGTGGTGTATAATTATTTTAGAAACTTAGCGTGTCCAGGTAAACTCTTTATAGCATCTAGAAAAGATAGGTTTATAGTCAGATTTTTAAACACTTCCTTAATCTCATCAAAATTCTTGTCCTTTTTAGACATAACTAGTCTTTGGGGAAACGGTAGTTTTTCTCTATACTTAGCATAAGAACAACAATATTATTATTAAACTTGTTTTTATCTTTAGAATGAGAGTGAACATATTTATGAACCGTTGCTTTATCTTTTAGTGGATTCCCTTTTGGTTGTCTTTTAACTGGTACTTCTACAGTTGTAGGATCTTTAGTTTCTATTAAAGTATTAGGTATGGTTTATTTTTCAGCTTCCATTTGTGGGCAATCTTCAGGCATAGTCACTTTGTTATCAACTACTCTACCTGAACGAAGGATAGTGTCTGCTTGTAGTTTCCCTAGGGTTATATTACCATTATAATGAATTCTGTTTACTTCAAAGGCAGTGTTTGTTGACTTAAAATTAGGCACAGTCTGACCTGGAAACACGCCTTTTGGTTATTATTTTGGTTAGGAGACAGATCAAGTACCTTTTGGCATAATGCATGTATCATATTAGTTTGTTGTTGTTGGTTTTGTATCATGGTTAAAAATAAGTCATCTTTTGATGGATTTGCCGGTTGTGCGGTAATAGGAGGGTTGACTGGGACTAAGGTTTGTTGAGTGTTTATGTTATGATTTTGATAGTACTGAGGTACGTGCAATAAACTTCTGTTCTGGTCACCTAAATCTCCTTATCCTAGATTCTGGTTAAATTGGTTGAAGTTTTTAGTAGGCCTAACGTTTTGATAATTAAAGCATGAAGGTGTAGGTTGTTGTTGTTGATTATAATTAGTGTTCTACATCCATTGTGTGTTAGGGTTGGTGGAAGCGTAATTGTCTACGGGTTGTGGTGGAGGTGAACCATAGAGTAAGGGACAAAAGGAATTGGTATGGTTGGGATTAAAACAGACATTACAAGGACTAGTGTTTATGTTCATGACCGGATTGGGTTTCGGTTCTTGTTTGTTAATAGACGGCATCAACCTTACATGCAAGGGATTCAATTAAAGATATTAACTCAGGGTTGGGTGTAGCCTCAACTATGTTGGTTGCCTTAGCTGTTGATGAACAAGTATTTGAGCGGAAATACTCACTACCTCCCCAGTTGCTCCTCTTAATTAGTTTATTAATCTTTTAAGAAGATATATGCATCAGATGCGCTTTTACTTAAAAAATTTCCTTCGTTCATGATGTCTAGAGTCACCTTTTGGTATTGTGATAAACCCTTGAAAAAGGCACAAACATGCGTGTCTTTCTGAAGGTTGTGGTGGGGACATTCTATTAGGAGATCCGTAAAACGACTCCAAGCCTCGAAAAAATATCCATGAGGGTTTTGATCAAGAAATGGATTTTTTGAAGAATTTCATCTGTCTTCTGTGGTGGGTAGAATTGTTCCATGAATAACCCAACTAATTTCTCCCATGTGTCTATAGAGTTTGGTTTTTGTGCGGTTAGCCAAGCAGCCGCTTTGTCAGCTAGGGTGAAAGGAAACACCCTAAGTTTTATTTGTTCAAGATCTACTTCAAGATGATGGAAGGTGGTTAGTACTTGTTGTATCCTACATAAGTGGCGATAGGGTTTCTCATGGTCTAACCAATGAAAAATAGGTAGTAAGTTAAAGATATTATGGGGGATTCTAAAATCTCCCGTAGTATCTGCAAGAATTATGTAGGAGTCAAGTCCATCATTTAAAGCCTTATAATAATCAGAGAGGGGTCTCTCTGCTATTTTTTCACCCATTGCTACAAATGTAGTTGGGGTAGGTGTAGGTGATGTGTGAATTTCTAGATAGGTTATTATTTTTGCGTCTACGATAAACTAATAAGGCAGGTTTATACGTACCAGATCTTAATCTCATGCAAGTTTCAAGTCTAATAGGCAATACCTAATGAGCATGCAAAAATTAGCCTGATTATTACTAGAAATAGAATCCTCTTACAGTAGATACGAGGATGTAAAGAGGTGTTACCTGGAGCGTCCTTGCTATGCGTATAAATAGCGCCTTCAACAGCTTTGAAGCACGTCTACGTTACTTGAACAATTATACGAGTACTGGTCCAGGTACACAAGATGGATAGTGAAGTCCTGTAAAAAGATTAACCTTATTAGTCCAAGAGTTTTAAAAAATTAGGGTAAGATTTTTTACTATGGGCTTCATGTTGGGCCTAGATGTCAGGCCTATGAAACGGGCTTTGGTAGTGGGTGGGTTTACTTAATTTAACTATTATTAATTTTTTTTGTATTTTTATATCAAACCAACGGCCAGGCCACTTAAGAATTGAGGGAGGTTGTCCATGCGTACACGTTCCTTAGTTAGAGAACCCCAATTCGTTAAGTTTTCTAGAGATCGTAAAGTATGAAAAATTAATTTTTAAAATTTTGTAGTTGGTAGCATACGAGTATTGTACTATACTCGTGAGATAATATTGTATTTGTTATAAAAAAATTAATTTATTCTAATTAACCTAGGGTGCGTGCGTGCTTAGAAATTAGGCTTATTGGGTGCAGGTCGCGCTTAGGGTGTAATGCGCGGGGTGCGCTGTGTAATGGCAAAATGAGGGCGCATGCTCTTTCTCAAGTAAATAATGAGGGTTGAATATTTTAGGGTCAATTCATGGGAGTGCAAGGAGTTGGTTTCTCAACTCGTATGCACTCAAGCAGTAGCAAAAATAAATCGAAAAAATATGAACAGTAAAACAGGTTAGGTTTTTTTGTGAATAGTGAAAACAATTTTGCTTATTCTAAACATGCTATACGTAACAAAGCATGATGACAAGCAGCGCCATTCATAACTAAGTTTTGATAGTGTGAAAATAATGTTTCTACAGTACTAAATCATTCTATCAATCATATTAATACTCTCAAAACAGTGTTGATATAGGAGAGCAATCGTTTTCGATTCACTCTTGCTTAACTTGCACGTACTTGACACGAATTTAGACTAAACAACTATTAACTAATGATGAGAGTAATATGCTAGGTCTAAATGTAATACTATTAAGGGGTTTAAACTACACTTTTGGGTACTTGTCAGTTACACAATTCACCTCACGCATTCGAATGTCCCAAGTTAATAAAAAATCCAACACTTGGTAAGTTTTTAAAACTTAAACCAAAAGACAAATATTTCCAATTTTAAGCCTAAGTTTGATATTATCCTAAACCTTATCTTTAAGCAAGTTGATATTATCCTAATTAATAATGATAAAAACAAAATATGAAATTTTCTAAAAAAACTTAAACTTTATCTAAAATGATAATAAACTAAGTTGTTTTTATTTTCTTTTGTTTATCTATATTTTTTTATATATATATTTTTGGTTTTGAAAAACACTAAATCTTTGAAATCTATCTAGTTTTAAACCATTAACATTTGGACAAATACGAGTTAAGCAGAGAGTTATACACTTCAAAATCTTCAATCTGAGCTAAGGAATTGTCCTAGTTTAGCGAGGTGGACGGGAGGATTGCGGGCGGACGCTGGTTGAGGTAGTCGGGCACGGGTGGTGCTCCAGCCACTTTTGATCGGCTTCCTCCAGTTGCTTCCCAAGGTTGTTTTCAACTCAGATGGAAACCTGAAATCACAAATAAAATTGATAAGTAAGATCCAACAGGAAAGAAACTAAAAATTAAGAAAAACAAGTTGAGAAATTTTAGAAAAAGAGAAAGATACTCCCTTTTTTATTCACTCTTCTTCTCATATCTGTAGATCCTTGACGGCGACGCCATTTGACTTTTATAGATCATGGTTTGAGTTGGGGTTATTATTGTTCATCTTAGATCAAAGTTGAAAGAATGGTGTTGGAGAAAACCCCACCTTTTTCTTGATTCCTCTATTGTTTTTTGGTTGGTTTTTAATGTATAATGATGTTGAGAACTAGCGATTATTGTTTTGATATTGAAAACATGGAAATAAGAGCTGTTTGATAATGAAAAACATGAAGAACTTAATATGAATAAGGTAACTTGGTTAGCAAGTTATACTCATTTGATTGATTCAAATGAGTATAACTAACTTTGGTTGGGTGAATGAATGAAATAAAAGATATTTTAAAGAACTATTGTTAGGAAAAATAAGCTAACACAACTTGAATGGAAGAAAAGCATTAAGATTCAATAAAGCTTCAAACTTTAAGTAATGAAAATGGAAAATAAGGTAAATAACAATTAAACTATTAATGTAAAACATATTAATCTACTCCTAATGACCAAAGATTAATTCTAGGGTAAGTTCTCTCTCCTCTCACTTTGGCTTATATACTACACATTTTATATTTTATAACTTTGCCCTCATCCTTTAGAAATAAGACACCTCATTAGGGTTGCTTTATGCTTTAGGTATCTTCTTAAACAAACTTGCTAATGATGCCCACTTTTGAGTTGAGGACATAATCTTTGGTCTTTTGGGTTAATGACATGATTTTCCGTCTTTTGGGTTTTAGTCCCTAACTGTTGACTATTGACTTTAACCTTGACTTTTTGACACTTTTTCTCCTAAGCTGGAATCTTCCCAAGCAGCGTTGATAGCACTCCATTTTGTGCTAAAATGCACGTATTAGGAGTATAAGTCTTAAATGGCATGTATCCTGCAAAAGGTAGCAAAAGCTATGAGTTGTCTGGTCATAAAGCATAAGGAGGGCATATTTGAAACATTGTAAAGGTAGTTAAATGTACATTTGGGGACTGATCACTTACCACAATGAGACATAAGATGTAACGTGGTTTGGCTAATGATGTCTACTTCCACAAGAGCAAATCCTTTTATAAGTATGGGAAGGAAAATTTCAATCACTCCTCTCAAGTCTCTCCAAACTTACTAGATCTCTTTTCTCTCAGCTCCTTACAAACTTTTTCTCTTTGGAAGGGTTTCCTCTCAATTTTCGTTGCTCTCAAAATTAGGTTTCTATTCAAGACTTATGTTTGGAAAATACCTAACTTCTTATTTATACTCTTCTAAAATTTTGTAGAAAACCGAAATTCCGAAGTCACTGTGAACAGGTAAAGGCGCGGGTGCCCCTTGGGCAAGGCCAACTAGAGCGCGCATGCGCCTCCTTCAATCCCAACTTCAAGTAACATGTTTTGCAAAAAGGAAGAAAAAAAATTATTTTCTTTTCTTAGGCCAGGGCGCATGCGCCCTCTGGGCAAGGCAAACTCGAGTGTGTGTGCCTTCTTCTCTTCACATGAACAATACTGATGTTGCACATCCTGGAGATTCTGTTATGCTAGACAAGGGCGCGTGCACCCCTTCTCCAAGGCATATTTGAGTGCGCCCGCCCCTTCACCTCTACAAAGTTAGTATCGACTTTTGTCACATGGTGAGGGACTAACACCCAACAATCTCCCATTCCCAAAACAATAAGGGGGGGGGGGGGTACTCCACACATTCCCGAATCAACAGGAGGAGTGTGCTACCATTACAGCGGTAACACAACATAAACATCAAACTTGCCTTTCGACAAAACTTTGGCCATCATATCCGACCCATTCTTGTCAGTATGGATCTTCTCAATGTACAATTGATAACCCGTAAAAACACGACTAGATTACTCTAACCTCATTCTTATGGCTTCAATTATTTATTTCCTACTCTCACATATATATTCATGCAATATATAGAGTACAGAATCGTTCCACTCTTAATCTAGCAAGACATAAATGAATTCAGTTAATCAAACACAAGGAACAATGGTGAGAGTAATGAGATGTGAAATTTCTATTCTAAATAACAACTATTCTAACAAGCAATCATCCTCACATGGCTTCCTTAACCTCCTCTAATGGAGGTTTTAGCCTAATATAATTATACTATCATTCCCAACACAAGAACAATAATAACAAGTCATAATTTAATAACTAATTTAAACTTTATAAATCTAATTTTAACAATAGTCTAAGAATCAAAATGAAGACAACCTAATTTATGAATTTAAAACAACTAAAACTAAACAAGAATTTAATCAATAACTAAATTGAAATGAAAACTAATACTTGAATTCTAAAACTAATTGTGATTCTAAATAATAATCTACTTTGTTCTAACACTAATTAATTGAAGGTAAAAACTAGATCTAAAACAAGCTATTGGAACTAATTAATAGAGTCTAACCTAATTTTCTAATCTAGATCTAACTATGCTTAAGAGCTAAGTCTTCTCCATACAAATAGAGGAGACCAGATCCACTTTTTCGTGCATGGGCTTACGAGCCATGTTTTGGGCCGGAAAATCGAGCCAAAAACCTAATTTCTTCATCATAGAGGCCTTTTCAGCTAGATTTGACTTCCATAGACTTTTCGCCCACTTCTTCTACTCTGATTGGGTTAAGACTTAGACCATTTGAAAGATCTTTCCGAGCCGGTCATTTTGATATCAGGTAGGTCCAATTCCGAGGTCTGAGTCAAAAGATACGGCCTTCGGAAGTTCTACTGACTTTTGTGCGCTGTTTCTGGCCCCGTTGACTTTGACTTTTCAACTTTGACCGGGCTTTAAAATGGTTTTTTCTCGTTGAATCTTGGCCTTTAATCACAGAACTTCTTAGCAACCAACCCTTGCTCCTTTATCTAGCAAAAGGGGCACATTTATGCACATATTCGACTCCGAAGCTTGAAATACACAAAAGCACGATAACAATACTAATTCTTACTTATTAATCACATAATTAGTTTAAAGCAATATTGTTAAAGGGGTTAAAACTATAGTTTTGGGCTCTTATCAAACCAGCCCCAAACAGTATTTTGCTTGTCCTCAAGTAAATATGAGAAATTAGAATAAGTGACCAAAAATGGAGTTCTAACTAATCTCGTTTCGCCGAGTGCGATTGCATTGACCATATGCAACAATACCTTAAACCACTAGGAATTCCTTAGTGGACGAGTTATAGCCTCGTGAGAGTTTTCCAGTGAAGGTACTCACAAACTTTATCTATACTACAACGACTAAGAAATAAAACTATTGTTTACTTATTTATGTCTCAATGATCTATACATCTCACTAGTATTTAAATAAGAATGATCATTCTAAAACTTAAACTAATACATGCATAATAATCAAATCATCTTAAGATAAACAACTATACAATGAACTATGATATGAAATGCAATGGCAGGTCCGTTTCTGTAACATTTGTGTAGCGTGCCTAAGTAGGTTCTCACAAGGAATGTGTCAAAACACATAACACTCTGATTTTTCCACTCAAGTTTGCTAACTCCAGTGTGCAGTAGGCACACGTTTCCTCACAATCTCAATGACAATCCAAGGAAGTCGAGGTCGGTCAAACACATCTACCACTTATTATCACACCAACCTATTCCTAATTGAGCTAGAGGTCTTTATTAGGTGATACGGGGCACAGGTATTGGGTAAAGAAGGAAGGAAATGGATATTCAAAAAGACAAGTCTGAGAAAATAGGGTCTTCATATTATGTAACTAGAGAAAACCTTGTTCTTTTGCTTCTACACTTTGTTTCCATCTTTAACCTTTTTATTTTGGCTTTTTGATTCATTTTATTCTATTTTTGGAGTTTTTATTCTATTTTATTTTTCTTTTCTTTGGATGGAAACATTTTTTTTTTTTTTTTTTTTTTTTCTGAAGCAACTAACTAATTTTTGTTTACATTTCTCTTCTCTTTTCTTCACTCATCCCATTTCTCATGCTCATCCAGATAGGTAGGCTGATTTTATTTTTTCTTTTCTTTTATTGGTTAAAGGATTTGTGGTTTGTGAAAAGGCTAATGAAAAGCTCAGTGGGGCGACTAGCGGATAATAAATTTCATATAGGTGCAAATTTCTGGCTATATCAATCCAAAGAGGGCCTATATTCTCGCTTAAGATAAGGTGTGGTGATCAAGCAAGTGGATGTGTGATTTCTCTATTCGGAATTTTCTTTTCCCTTGTGTCATCACTCAGATATTTCACTCTTATGAGGCTTTTAGGCTAGATGCTCACAGGATATGTGTTAAGTACTCTAACTTAGGTCTCAGAAAAATATTGCCAAGTACAATCAAAGATGCTCATGCAAGATGTTCTTGAAAAGATGCAATGACTATTATCTACGTATTAATCTATGTTTCAAAAATTAAATCCTAATTCAAGTACTACGTGAGATTTCTAGACTAATATCATCATGAAGAAGGCAACAATACCATTATCACTAAGTGTCTAGTATAAACAATATTTATGATTTTTAATTTTTTATAAAGAAAAGTGCGTAATTTATATCCTAAAAGTGCCTAATATTTGCAAATGTTTCTATCCCACCCCCAAACAATTGAACGCTTTGTCCTCAAAGTGTAAAGAGATAAGGAAAGAATTTACCATAGAAACATGGCAAAAATTGGCAGTACCTGTAACAGAAATATTGTAAAAATGATATGATAACATGAAACACATTTAAACTGTTACGTACGAACTAACACAAACTCTACTGGAGTAAACATGACAAGCAAAGGGTGGCAAAAAGATTTGAAATGAAATACCAAAATACGACACCCCCAAACAAAATTAGAAAACTCTTTTTAAGTTTGAAAATTTTTGTTTGGCCTATACTCTAGAAAGTTGGTAATGTACAAAAACTTGGGTCTTTTAAAGTCAGATTCCCTAGACTTAATGTGATATATATGTATTAACATGCAGTTTTCCATATATCAATAATCTAAATAATTGTGGATCTTTCCATAAATAGTTAACACGGGATGCACCATTAAATATAATTAAGCACCAAGATTTCCTATGGCATGGCTTAGTAGAATGGGAGTGAATTCTGATGGATCTAGAACCTAATCGAGCATAAATTTTCTTCTTTTTCTTTGAACGAAAAGATGTCCAAATGAATGATTGTGAGAAAATGGATGGTTGTGGAAGATACTTGGAATGTGGATAAGTGTTAGAAGAAAAAAGGTGGAAGAATGATTGGATTCCCCGAGGGATTAACTCGTAGTTGGTGGTAGGGTGGTGCTCTAGGCAGTGCTTGAGAGGGTGGATCATCATAGGCTCTTAGAAACTCGTCGAATTCGTCATCTAGGTTGTTCACATCCATATAATTTTGGTATTCATCTCCATCTTTGAGGAATTCATCTATCTCGTTTATTGTTAGGTTTACTCCATCTCTTGTCGTGTTGGAAAGCAGGGTGGAAAATTCTTTCTCTAGTTTAGTTATGTTCAAGGAGTCAAAATTGTGATCTTTGTCTTCTTCCATAAGAGGGGTATCTACTAGTGTAGGGACGAGATCATCGAAAGCACCAATGTGATATACCAAACTCTCAATAGACTTAACTTCACCTTCTACAGGAAAACCTAGTTGTCTCTGCTTTTGTCTAAACATGTTAACTTCCACAGAAAGATTTCCAAAAGAAAGAGTCATTGAGCCATCCCGGCAATTGATTTGGGCATTGACAGTTGCCAAGAAAGGACGCCCTAAGATGATGGGAATATAATCATGAGCAACTTCTGTGTCAATAATAACAAAGTCAGCTGGATAGTAAAAATCCTGCACTTTAATGAGAATGTTTTCAACTACACCCTTGGGATACTTAATAGAACGATCGGCTAACTGCAAAGTCATTTTGGTTGGTTGAAGTTTTGTTAGACCCAGTTGTTTATATAAATAAAAGGGGAGTAAGTTAACACTCGCTCCCAGGTCGAATAAAGCAGTTGTTATGAAGGTATCACCTAAGGTGCATTGTACGGTAAGACGACCAGGGTCCTTGTACTTAACAATTCCATTATGTTAAGATAAAAAGAGATATTGTTCAGTTAAAGAAGGCTTCATTAGGTATGTTAGTTTTCCTCTTCTTGGTGCACAACTCTTTTAGAAACTTAACGTGTCCAGGTAGACTTTTTATAGCATCTAGAAAAGGTAGGTTTATAGTCAAATTTTTAAACACTTCCCTAATCTCATCAAAATTTTCGTCCTTTTTAGACATAACTAGTCTCTGGGGATATGGTGGTTTATCTATATATTTAGCAATATTATTAGTCTTTGCTTTATCTCTATCCGTTTTCCATCTAGGTGTCCATATTGGAACCTCTACAGGTATAGGGTCTTCAATTTCTATTATTGGGTCTTGTAAGGTTTTCCTTTTCGATTGTGGTTTAACTGGTACTTCTACAGTTGTAGGGTCTTCAGTTTCTATTATAGTATTTGGTATGGTTTCATTTTCAGCTTCTGTTTGCGGGTGGTCTTCAGACATATATAGTTACTTTGTTATCAACTACTCTCCCTGAACAAAGGGTAGTGACTGCCTGTAGGTCCCCTTGGTTTATATTACCATTAGAGTGAATACTGTTTATTTCAAAGGCGGTGTTTGTTGACTTAGGATTAGGCACTGCTTGACCTAGAAACACGCCTGCTTAGTTATTATTTTGGTTAGGAGACATGTCAATAACCTTTTGGCATAGAGACTGCATCATCTGCATCGTTTGTTTCATTATATTAGAGTTTTGATCATGCTGATCTTTCATCAAGTTTGAGTTTTGTTGCATAATTTGATTTTGTTTTTCCAACAAGGTCACTACTAATTTGTCTGTAGATGGTTGAACTGGAATTAAGGCTTGTTGAGCGTTCATGTCTTGATGTTGATAGTTCTGGGTCATGGGCACTAAACCTTTATTTTGATTACCTAAGTTTCCTTGTCCTTGATGTTGAGTTAACTGGTTGAAATTTGATGGTTGTGGTGGTGGTTGTGCATAGACAAGAGGACAATAGAAGTCGGAATGCTCAAGACTAAAACAAACATTACAACGAGTATATTTAATGTTCATGACTGCAGTGGGTTATTGTTGAATAGAGATGGCATCAACCTTTTTAGTGAGGGCATCGATAAGAGTTTTAAGCTCGGAATCATGTTTAACCTCAAAAGAAGAAGGAGTGGAGCGGGAAGAGTCGTTACCTCCCCAATTGTTGTTCCTCTTAGATTAATCCTCTAAGAATTTATAAGCATCCGAGGCTCTTTTACTAAGAAAACTACCCCCAGTCATGATATCTAGAACCTCCTTATGATGATGTAAAAGCCCCTTGAAGAAGGCAGGAACAAGCGTGTCCTTCGCAAGATTATGATGCGGGCATTCAATGAGTAGATCAGTGAAACGAGTCCACGCCTCTGAAAAGGATTCATGAGGATTCTGGTGGAAGAAATGAATCTTTTGAAGCATTTCATCTGTCTTCAGTGGTGGGTAAAACTGTTCCATAAATAATTGAACAAGATTATCCCATGAGTTCAAAGAGTTTGGCATTTGGGCAGTTAACCAAGACGCCGCCTTGTAGGCTAGGGTGAATGGAAACACCCTAAGTTTAACTTGATCCAGACTTACACTAGGATGATGGAATGTAGTGAGAACTTGGTCTATCCTACGCATATGCTGGTAAGGCTTCTCGTGGTCTACACCTGAGTCGTGCATCATTTAGGGCTTTATAAAAATCAGAGAGAGGAGTCTCTTTCTCTTTAGCCATTGATGCAGGTGTAGTGTGTGAAATTGTAGATAGGCGTGTGGTATTTATGTCTACAAAAAACAAGCCTGATTATACTAGAATTAAAACTCCTCTGACAGAAAAGGCGAGGAGTGGAAGAAGGAGTACCTGAATGCCTCCTTGCTACGCGTTTGAATAGCATCTTGTATACGTTATCTCAGTATTTGTATGATGTTAGAAACACTGAATAACTTGAATAAATGAAAATTTGGACTGACCTGTGAAAATCGGTTTGCTCCAGAAGAAGGCGCGGGTTGCGCTCAAAAATGGCCTTGGTAGGGCGCAGGTCGCGCTCCTGTCTAACTCAAGTTCCAGGTGGTTGAGCGCTGGGTACGCTTGGAAATAGGATACCTAGGGCACGGGTCGCGCTCATCCTTGACATATTGTCCAGGCGGCTGAGCGCAGGGCGCGCTTGGAAATAGGCTATCTAGGGCGCGGGGCGCGCTTGTGCTTGACACAATATCCAGGCAGTTGAGTACGAGGCGCGCTTGGAAATAGCCTATCTAGGGCGCGGGGTGCTCTCCAAAAAATTTGAAATTTTTACAGTAGTTTGCTAAGACGTCTATCAAGTAGCCAGTAAAATTTCAGATCAATCGGAGCTATGAAAGTCCTTCTACTGTCCTTCAAAGTTTGTGAAACAGTTTTTAGACACAATACAAAAAACTGAAAGGTTAACCAATCAAAACAGGGACAAAAATCTTCAAAATTTTACTGGAAACTCCTAACAGATCATGGCTATTCATGTAAAAATTTTAGAGCAATTGGAGTTCTAAAAACCCTCCTTATAGGCTAGTGTTCCAGAAATTAAGTGTTTGCAAAACTGCAGAAACACACTAAAAACAATCCACTAGTTAGGTGGTCAAAACAAATCAAAAACTCGTCAAAGTTTTACTGAAAACGTCTGACTTAAGATAGATACTCCTATAAAAATTTTAGAATTTTTGGAACTTCCTAAGTAACCTTACTCATCTGTTTTCAAGAACTTACGGTTTGAAAACTGAAATGCAGCACTGTAAAGATCGTATTTGTTCACAAAGTAAAACAATTAGGAAAAATCTGAAAAAATTACAGTAAATCAATAGCACCGTAAGGATTATGCTTGTAAATTGTCAGAATTTTTCAAAATTTACAAATACCTTTACTGTAGTATTTTCCTCTGTGAATCGGCAACCCTTATGCCTAAAACAGTGAACAGTTCCAAAAATTCAAGAAATAAGAATGAAAAATTAAAAGGGTGGGTGGGTAGAGAATGGGGGATTTCCCCTTGAATTCAAGCAATTGAATTCTTGTCTTGAACGAGATTAATATGGCAGTGACGCCATTTGATAACCCGTAAAAACACGACTAGATTACTCTAACCTCATTCTTATGGTTTCAATTATTTATTTCCTACTCTCACATATATATTCATGCAATATATAGAGTACGGAATCGCTCCACTCTTAATCTAGCAAGACATAAATGAATTCAATTAATCAAACACAAAGAACAATGGTGAGAGTAATGAGATGTAAAATTTCTATTCTAAATAACAACTATTCTTACAAGCAATCATCTTCACATGACTTCCTTAACCTACTCTAATGGAGGTTTTAGCCTAATATTATTATACTATCATTCCCAACACAAGAACAATAATAACAAGTCATAATTTAATAACTAATTGAAACTTTATAAATCTAATTTTAACAATAGTCTAAGAATCAAAATGAATACAACCTAATTTATGAATTTAAAACAACTAAAACTAAACAAGAATTTAATCAATAACTAAATTGAAATGAAAACTAATACTTGAATTCTAAATAATAATCTACTTTGTTCTAACACTAATTAATTGAAGGTAAAAACTAGATCTAAAACAAGCTATTGGAACTAATTAATGGAGTCTAACCTAATTTTCTAATCTAGATCTAACTATGCTTAAGAGCTAAATCTTCTCCATACAAATGGAGGAGACCATATCCACTTTTTCGTGCATGGGCTGAGGAACCATGTTTTGGGCCGAAAAATCGAGCCCAAAACCTAATTTCTTCAGTCCATAGAGGCCTTTTCAGCTGGATTTGACTTCCACGGACTTTTCGCCCATTTATACTCCTCTTATTTGGCAAGTCTTAGACCATTGGAAAGCTCTTTCCGAGCCAGTCGTTTTGACATAGGGTAGGCCCAATTCCAAGGTTTGAGTCCAAAAATACGACCTTCAGAAATTCTGTTGACTTTTGTGCGTTGTTTCTGCCTGCGTTGACTTTGACTTTTCAGCTTTGACCAGGCTTTAAAAAGGTTTTTTCTCTTTGAATCTTGGGGTGTGTTTGTTAAATTTTAACTCACGGAAAGGAAAGGAAATAAAATTGGTGGTCCACTATGGAATGGAATGGAAAGGAAATAATTTTAAATGGTATGTGTTTGGTAAACTGGGGAAAGGAAAGTAAAAACTGGGGAAAGAAATAATCATGTTTGTTTGCAAAAGCTTTGGAAATGAATAATTGTATTGTTGGATGGGGTGTATTAGTAGTAAATCCCTATCTATCTATTTCCTTTCCTTTCCTTTCCACAAAATTTTCAGGGGTTAGCTAAGGACACAAAACCTTTTCCATTTGTTTCCATATGGAAAAGCCCATTTCCTTTCCATGGGTAAACAAACGCCTTAAAAACTATGGAAAAGGTGGACCACTCTTATTTTCCTTTCCTTTCCATAATGTTTCCATCATAACAAACACACCCTTGGCCTTTAATCACAGAACTTCTTAGCAACCAACCCTTGCTCCTTTATCTCACAGAAGGGGCGCATTTCTGCACATATTTGACTCCGAAGCCTGAAATACACAAACGAATGACAACAGTACTAACTCTTACTTATTAATCACATAATTGGTCTAAAGCAATATTGTTAAATGGGTTAAAACTACAGTTTTGGGCTCTTATCAACAATTATTTCTCTTCGAGAACTTCTCTAATCCAATGATAATGCACATGTATACGCTTGGATCTAGAATAAAAACTCGGATTCTTGCTCAAATGGATGGTGCTCTGACTGTCACACAGAACCACAAACTGTTTTTACTTTAGCCCTAGTTCATTGAAGAACCTCTTTATCCATAACATCTCTTTGCAACACTCAGTAGCTGCAATATACTGGGCTTCTGTAATGGAGATGGCAATACACTTTTGCAACTTAGATTACCAAGAACTACTCCCACTGCAAAAGTAAACAGATAACTTAAAGTAGACTTCATCGAGTCAACATCATCTTCCATGTTTGCATCTATGTAGCCTTCAAGTAAGGTCTTACTCCCACCATAACATAAACACACTTTGGAAGTGCCCTTGAGATATCTCAATATCCACTTAACACCTTTCCATTGCTTTTTACGCGGATTTGATAGAAAACTAACAGCTTACAATATCAACGACGAAAGCAATATATGGTATTGTCACTACACCATTTGGGTGATTTACTAATGCATAGAATTTCCGCTTTCTAATGTTTTATAACCGTTAGTGATAGGGTTATATACTAAAAGCATTACTTTTGTATTAACTATAATTTTTTATATTTTGAATGAGAATCATATGGGCAAATGTTTTGCATATTATATATGTTATTAGTTATATGCATGTGTCTAATACTTTATGTTGTAGATGATATGGTGTGAACACACAGAAGATCATATCATCAGTACCTTATAAAGTATAAGTAATCGTTCAGAACCTAGATGGATTTGGACAAACCATTAGTACGGTTGTAGTATAATCTGGTATTAGTCTATCTTGACTATAGGACTACACTAGTACACTTTGTGTGTATTGAACAGGACCAAGTGAGGTTGTTTCTCTTTATACTGAATGTATAAGAGAGCAAATGCCTCTGTTATTATGGATGCTTGTCCTCTTAATCTGGATATAATAACGGGCACTTACGTGCATTGTATATTGCTTTAAATCATCAATGAGTGAGATTCATTTGTGAGTCAACAAACTCGATGGATTGGATAATGACATTGTATGTAAGGTGTGCTTTTGATTATAGAAGAAATCCGTGACCCACAGGAAGTCGGGTTGATGATGTCCCCTTGAGGAGCTTGATAAACGTAAAAATGCTAGTTTACTTACGAAATGAATGATAAAACTCAAAACGTAAGTAAAACTAAACGAGATTACGTGCCTAGTTTATCAAAGATTGTTCTACTCTCTATCTATTGAACAGATATAGTAGAGTAGGAAGTTCGTTCCACTCCTAGTTCTTTCACATAGTAATGTTTTCTAAGTATAAATAATCTTAACTAACCATCTAATGAGAGATTTACGAATTACAAACTACGATGCAACTGCCCACAAGATACGACTAATTAACTACTGAATGTTGCATTGATTCTATGATAAGGAATTAGGGGGGATTGATTCCACCTTAACTCAACTTAACTTACTAACGACCTAATCGTCAGAAATCCGAATTGAAACTCGCACGTTAGAACAATTGGTTCTTCTTAATCCCTAATTACACATGACACTTTTACCAATTCATAACTAGCATGTGAACGATTAAACCCATTCTCATGGTGAATTAATCGCTTTTTCTAGAGTGGAATAGAAATTACGACTCTAATTTACGATAATCCGAATCAAGCTTTCATCAAGGCTTCTCAACCCCCTCTAATGGAGGTTTAGCCGAGAATCATTCCGTAATCATTTCCATATGAATCTAAACTAAACATAATATCAAGATTCCAACTTTACTAATTTAACAAACAATAATTGAAATCTAATTAGTAATTAAGAAATTATATCAACAAGAATTTAAACTAGATCTATAAATGTAATGACAAAAAAAACTAAATGAATAATAATAAACTATTTTCTTAATCTAATCAAATGAATAACAATATTTTAAAGGTTTAATCTAAAACAAGGAATGAAATGAAACTAAACTTAATTAAAGACCATTAAAACTAGATCTAGAAGCTATTCTAATGGCTACTTTCTATCCTAAGCTCCTAGATATCTTAAGAGTTAAGTCTTCTTTGTTGATATGGAGGAAATCAGATCCAAAATCGTGCATGGGCATGGATCCATGTTTTGGGCCAGAGAATCAGGCCCAAAACCTAATTCCTTCAGTCCACAGACCCCTTTTTAGCTAGATTCGACTTCAACAGACTTTTCGTCCACTTATTCTCCTCTGATTGGACCAAGGCTTAGACCATTGGAAAGCTCTTTCCGAAACGGTCGTTCTGACATAAGGTAGGTCCAAATCCAACGTCTGAGTCCAAATATACGGTCTTCAGAAGTTCTGCTGACTTTGTGTACTGTTTCTGCCCGCGTGGACTTTGACTTTTCACCTTTTGACCGGGCTTTACAAAGGCTTTGTCTTCTTGAATCTTGGCCTTTAATCACAGAACTCCTTAGCAACCAACTATTGCTCCTTTATATCATCAAAGTGGCACATTTCTGCACATAATTGATTTTGAAGCCTGAAACACATAAAAACACGTAATCAGTATTAACTCTTAATTATTACTTACACAATTGGTCTAAAAGTATGATTATTAAGGGGTTAAAACTACAGTTTTGGGCTCTTATCAAACCACCCCCAAACAGCATTTTGCTTGTCCTCAAGCAAATATGAGAAATTAGAATAAGTGACCAAAAATGGAGTTCTAACTACTCTCGTTTACTGAAAGTCGCGATTGCATTGACCATATGCAACAAGGCCTTAAACCACTAGGAATTCCCTAGTGGACGAGTTATAGCCTCGTGGGAGTTTTCCAGTGAAGGTACTCACAAACTTCATCTATACTACAACGACTAAGAAATAAAACTATTGTTTCCTTATTCATGCACTAAATTAACTATACATCTCACTAGCAATGCATATAGAATAATCAAGTCAAAACCTAAGCTACTATATGCATAATAATCAATCATCTACAATAAACATATATACAATGAGTAATACTATAAAATGCAGTAATAGGTTCGTTTATGAAAACTCTGAATAGTGACCTTAAGTAGGTTCTCACATATAAGTCAAGATACAAACACTCTGATTTTCCCACTCAAGTTTCGCTACTCCAGTGTGCAGCGGGCACACTTTACCTTACAATCTCAATGACACACAAGGAAGCCGGAGTCGATCAACACATCTGCCACTTACTATCACACTAACCTATTCCCAATTGAGCTAGAGGTCTTTATTAGGTGTTGCGGGGATTAGGAGATGGTTTAAGAAGGAAGGAAATGGATATTCAAAAGGACAAGTCTGAGATAATAGAGTCTTCATATTATGTAACTTAGAGAAAACCTTGTTATTTTCTTTTGGTTCTATACTTTGTTTCCATCCTTAGCTATATTTTTCTTTTTATTTTCTTTGGCTTTTGACTCCCTTTTCTTCTATTTTTGGAGTTTTTATTTATTTCTATTTTTCTTTTTCTTTTCCTTGGATGGAAACTTCTTTTCTTTTTCTGAAGCAACTAACTAATTTTTGTTTACACAGGTTTTTCTCTTCTTCTTTCTTCCTCATTCTATTCTCAGACTTATTCTAGATTAAGTAGGTTGATTTTTTTTTTTTTTTTTTTTTTTTTTTTTTTTTTAATTTTTTTTTATTTTGTTTTGTTTTTGTAATAGGGTAAAGGACTTGTGGTTTATGAAAGGCTAAAGAAAGGCTCAGAGGGGCGACTAGCATTTAATAATTCATAGGTTTGAATTTCTGTCTATATCGATCCAAAGAGGGCCTAAATTCTCGCTTAGGATATGGTTTAGTGATCAAGCAAGTGGACGTGTGATTTCTCTATCCGGATTTTACTTCTCCCTTTGTGTCATTTCTCAAATGTTTCGCTCATATAAGGCTTTAGGCTATATTCTCACAGGATTTGTAGAATAAGTACTCTAGCCTAGAGTTCAGAAACTTACTGTTAACAATCATAGATACTCATGTAATAGATTTATAGATAGATGCAAGGATTATTACCTACATATTAACCTAAGTTTCTAAAAACTATTCTAATGTAAAAGCTACGTGCGACTTCTAGATTATTAAGAGCATAGAGAAAGAAAACAATACCAATATTCCTAAGTGTATAGCAATTTTTTTTTTATTTATATTTTTGAATTTTTGAAATTTTACTAGAAAACAAGTGCATATTATACATATCTATATCCTAACAGATGCCTTAATTACACGTGTTTTTATGCCCCCTAAACAAGAAGCATGCTTTGTCCTCAAAGCATTTAAATAAATAGGGTAGGAAAAATACCATGGAAACGCTTGAAATTCTAGAACATCTGCAAAACAAGGTTAGAACATACTAATATAGGAAATAAAAAAACTGACGCAACTCTATAAGAGTTCCACCGGGGTTAACAGAATAAAATTGCTTGGGACATAAGCAGACACTAACTGGAATTAAAAACTGACCTTATCTCCCACTTTTATTCTTCATCCTCCTTATCCTCTTCTTCTATAAAGAAGTGAGGTTCCTTCGTGTCCTGCCATGCCATGATAATTTGCCAGGCTTCTCGCCATTTATCATCTATTATTGCTAACCTATTAAGAGCCACTTGGTCTGACGGGGTGTAGGGTTCAACCTGATGAGATTGTATCCTCCACCCTTGCCAAGTCATTGAACGGAAAGATTGAATAATACTATTGGTGGGTCGTACAGTGTCGATCGTAATCCAATCCGTGAAACGTGTACAAAAAATAGGAAAGAAACATAGCATAATACGGGAAATTAGAACAGGCATAAGAAGGTACTTATGCCTCATGCTATAGGCTCGAGCTAAACTAGACATCAAGGTTCTGGGAAGGTCATGGCACATACGTCCCGTGGCTAAAGCAAGGAAGACGCTGCAAGTGGCATCATTCACAGAAGAAAAACGCCATTCCCCTATAATGTTTAGCATGATCCAAAACATAACAGTTCCTATGTTCATGGACAGGCTACCAAAGGCAATGTTATATTCCCCTTAGTCCTCGATACGGAAAATGCCTGCCCCATACGACTCATGCAAAACTCATAAGTATAGACATGCATATTATCTACCCAATAGCACCATGGGTCTTGTATTTCAGCGGGCATAGCAAGTCCAAGAACAAATGCTAGCAAGAACCTGGTAATTTCCATTGGTTCATCATTAATGTTGATGGAGAACACTTGTTCTCCATTCGGTCTCTCAAAGAAAATGTAATTATCATAAAAATAAGATGCAAGTGCTGGAGAATAAAGTTCATCAGGCCTTACCATAAGCGGTTCCCAGCCTACATATGTGATCACCTCGCGAAACCAAGCACCATAATTAGTGCTTTGGAACAAATCTTCTAAAGACTGTTCCGGTATTATTGTAGGAGATGTCATCTCAAAATGACCCTCTGGAACAGCTGCAACTGATCCGGGAACAACCCGCAGAAAACTGGAAATTTATGGTCTACGGAGGTCAGGGCGCAGGTGCGCTCAGGTGTTTTTGGATTTACAGTGTTTTGGGCGCAGGTGCGCTCAGTGTAAAATTTCTGAGAAAGGCTTAGGGCGCAGGTGCGCTCCGAGGTGTTGATTTGTGAAAATGGTGAAGAATAACGGGAAACGTGGGAGTGAAAGGTGAGAGATGGAAGTTAGGTGTAGTGTGGATTGTGAGTGTAGAATGAATGAAGTTTTTATAGGTTTTAAGTTGCTAAAACGAATCGGGAAGTTGCCAAAAAGCTTTTACGGCAATTTCCAGAAATACTAAAATTTTCAAACCCGAAAGCGGAAACAACTCATATTCTTGATTCTAAAAACAACCCTAGTATCTTTTAGGTTGAATTTAGGATAAAACTACCTAACTTATCAAGATTTCATCCTACCCCATATTTATTCATAGATATGCCCATATCGGCAATATTCTTACCCTAACTCCAAAATAGCTTTTAAAAATGAGGGTCATATAAAAATCATGCTGGAATAAATAATACCACCCCCAAACAATTTGGGAAGGTGGGATCAATATCAAACAACCACGCACAATGAAAATAACCGCATTATATTAAAATTTTCATTCAAAGTACATTTCACTACAAAATTCAAATTACCGAATTAAAACTTACATTAAAATAACTAACAATAATAAAACTACAAATAAAAATCATCAAGCTATACTATCCCTAAACACGTCGGTACTGGTAGCGGAGGGCACACACTCAGGAGATGGCTCCTGAGCTCTTGATGGGCCAGCACCATTCGTCTTTCAGCGACGACGCTCGTGCCTCGATGATGTATCCTCAGAAGGAGAATCCCCATGAGGTGGAAAGCATGCAAGCATATCGGCTCGGAATTGGTGCTGAGATTCCAGCTCAGCCCTCATCTGTTCCCACCGCTCATCCTCTCGCTGGGTACGAATCTCGAAGTTATGGTGCATAGTAGCCTATCGAGTCCGGAGGTCTTCGCAGATAGTATTGAGTGAACGCATGCCATGATGAATCACAGCCATGCGTTCTGCATCTGACCAACACCTCTCCAAGGCATCAGCATCAAAACATGTCATGTCCTCCTCATCCTCCGAGTCATTCTCATTTCCGACGTCCTCCTCGTCGACTACCCTATCCTCAGGCAACCTCCAAACTTCTTGGATACACTCCTTATATATCCGAGGATTTCGGTGTAGGGTGAGGCAAATCCTATCAGACGTCGGAGTTGCTCTCAACTTCAGCATGATCTTGGTTGTTATCAAAACAGGGAGAGGTGCAATAGACTTCCCCAGTCCCCTAATCATGTTAAGCAAAAACTCCAAGATACAAAACTCATACTTCTGCTCCTGGAGTATCCATAGAATGTGAAGGCAGTTCAGACCGATGTCGCCGACCTTTTCCTTCCCTATGACATTCCTACCAATCCACTGAGCTGCAGCCAGCTGGTTGGTTCTGAAGGATGCCTGGCGAACACAATGCGAGCTCACATTATAGTTCCCTTTGGTAACAGTCGCGTGCATCAAAGGCTTTACCCCAGTATATTGGGACTCCTGTAACATGGCCTCAAGATGGATTCTAAGCGGAATGCCTAGAATCTCAGCCAACAACCCAGTAGTTACTTCTTTCCTCCTCTTTGCCACCGTAACAAAAATTGTATTCCCCTCCAACTCCCTCGTGTTGTAAAACCGTCGGACTAACTCTTCGTGGTAAAAGGCGTCGGTCGAGTACCACAAGCTATTCCAATCTCTACTAACCATTTCGTCATCGTAAAACGGCGCGAAGTGGTCGCCAGTAAAGACTTGCTCTTGCAAAATCCAGCGTTGTTGAGCCATTGGAAGTTTTGATAAGGTTAGGGGGTTTGAATAAGGTAGGGGGAAGCAATGAGGGACAACCTCACTAAAAGAACGATGGTGGTGGTGGTGTGGTGGCGCGGCAGCTCCAATATTTGGATTTTTCAGTGGTTTTTGGTTTTGTAAATTGATGGAGGTGGTGGTGGGACGGTTTTGAGAAGATTTGGAGTGGGTTTGGATGTTTGGCGTGGGTGTAGTTAGTTTTCTTCTTAATTTTAATTTTTGGTTTAGGGTTTGAAGCTTGTTTGCTTGTTAATGGCGGCAGTGAAGATGAAAATGCGATCTGAAGGTTTAAGGTAAGGCGTAGGTGCGCTGTCGGTGCGCGCGAGTTGGGTCCAAGCCCAATTTAAATTTTTCGAATTTTTGTCGATTTTTAGCGTGACTTCAAACTAACATTGCCGCTTCGTTACCGGTCCGATTTTTGCGAATGAGATATGGAAATGATCAGGAGAGAATTTCCAATCCAATGATCAATAAAACACTCTATTCTGACCAAGGATGACATATAAGATAGTAGAAAATGCCTCGAAATGCGTGCATGATGTAAGTTATGCGAACGAATGAACTCTAAATTCATAGATTATGTCAACCCGAATCGGAATACAATTAAATGGCCTAAGCAACTCTAATGGGACATAAAACATTGTAGGATGGAAACACGAACACCCCACCCCTAAACAAATTTTTTACAACAGAGTTTAGAAAATTTGTTTTTTTTTTAAAAGTGGGTCTTTTAAAGTCAGATTCTCAAGACTTCCAAGATTACTATGTTTATTATTTAATATATATATATTTTTTATTTTTTATTTTTATAAATACGGATTAATATATAGAAAAACAATAAGCAATAAGGACATAATTCACCCCATAGAGAAACATGACTCAAAAACCGAGAAAACATGCATGAGTTTAAAACGTGAATTATGTTAAATGTGGACTTAGGATTCAGTACTTACAGCCACACACTCCATAGGGAGGGCCCGTTACCTTAATGGGTGCACTCACCAATATCCGAAATGAAAGAAAATGCACCAAACACAAAAATTGAGTCGTTTATAGTCAATAATCGAGACTTTATTTAAACATATGTATGAACATGCAGTTTATCATATATCAACAACCGAAATAGTTGTGGATCATTCCATAAATAAATATCACAAAAAACATACCCAAACACAATCAAGCACCAAGATTTCCTATGATGCAACCTAGTGAAATGAAAGCGAAGTCGGATAAACCTATAATGTAACCTAGCATGCATCTTTTTTTTCATCTTTGAACGAGAGGGTGTCCTAGTGAATAAGTGTGGAAAAGTGAATGGTTGTGGAGAATATGGTGGATATGGATAAGTTGTAGAAGGAAAGCATGGAAAAAATGAGGATGTGGGTTTAGCACAAAACTCATTCATGGTGTAGGTAGGGACTGTCTTAATTCTGAAAATGAAGGTGTCAAATGGTTTGTCCTTCTGAAGTATTTGTTTTCTAGAAGGATTTAAAAAATTATGAAGCACAGGAGAAACAAAAGGATCTAGTGCAAACTCGAGATTCCTTTGAAAGGGTCGAAGGAGGGGAGTCGAGGCAGATGTTGTGCAAAGTAGTTCTTGATTGGGTGAATCATCACCTGCTCTAAGAAACTCATCGAATTCCTCATCTAGCTTGTTCATTTCCACATTACTATGGTATTCCTTTACATCTTTGAGAAAGTCATCTATCTCATCCTCATCCATAATATGTGTATCGACTAGTGTAGGGATGAAAACGTTGGAGTCTGAACCTTCAAAGGAAAGAAATTTGGGCATCTGATTATCAGGGAATGTGTTGTTGAAATAATCTCGATCGAAGCTCTTCATCATGCTAACCTCTCCATCCATAGACGAATCGGGTAACTGTGTCTTTGGTTTAAACACATTTACTTCAACAGAAAGATGGCCAAAAGACATGGACATCGAACCATCGCGGCAATTTATGAGCGCATTGGCAGTTGCCAGGAAAGGATGCCCTAAGATGATTGGGATAGAGTCGTTAGCGACTTCTATATCGAGGATGACGAAATCTCTTTGGATAGCGAAAACCCGAACCTTTACCAAAGACGCTTTTCAACCACACCCTTAGGATACTAAATAGACCGATCAGCTAATTGCAACGTCATTTTAGAGGGTTGCATCTCCTCTAGACCTATTTGTCTATACAAATAAAACGGGAGTAAGTTAACACTAGCCCCCAGGTCTAATAACGCGGTAGGAATCTCCTAAGGTGCATTGTATAATAGGACGACCAGGGTCCTTGTACTTAACAATTATATTATGTTCAGATAGAATTGGGAATTGTTCTGTTAAAAAGGCGTCTTTTGGTATATTGGTCTTACGCCTAGTAGTACACAACTCCTTAAGAAACTTAGCATGGTGTGGTAGCTTTTTAATAGCTTCGAGAAAGGGAAGGTTTATAGTTAGATTCTTGAAAACGTCCCTAATCTCCTCATAATTTGTATCCCTAGTTAATATGGCTAATTTTTGTGGAAACGGTGGTTTCTCTCTATATTTAGCATATGTATCACCTGGATGTTTAACCTTGGCTTTCTGTTTCTTAGGTTGTGTTGTTGTAACCGGGTACCTCTACGCTGGTAGGCTCTTCAGTTCTATTTCGCATTCTAGTAAAATAGCATGTGTAGGGGCTATCGATGGGGTAACTATAGGCATAGTTACTTTGTTATCAACCACTCTGCCAGAACGGAGAGTGGTGATGGCATTTAGCTCACCTACGTTTTCATTTTCATTACTAGTATTACCGGTTACCTCAAAGGCCGTGTTTGTTGTTTTAGGATTAGGTATCGCGTGACTTGGAAACACACCTTTGGGTTGGGCTTTATCTTGGCCTAACTGTTAGCTTAAATTATTAACGGATTGTAGAATCTGTTGGTTAGATTGAGCCATGGTTTGGAAAAGTTGTTGGCTCACCTGTATGAAGGTGTCAAGACGATCCGGTTGTGTGGGTGTAGTGGTCACGGGTGGTGTGACTGGAACTATCTTGCGTTGATTATTTATAGGCGAATTGTGATAGTTATTATTTACCGAAACGATACCTCTATTAGCATTATAATTATTATAACTACCTTGACCTTGTGCTTGACCTTGTCGAGGTTGCGCTTGGTTGTTATAATTATTATAATTACCCTGACCCTGTCCTTGTTGTGGTGGAGCTTGGTTATAACTATGCCTTGGCCTAACATATTGATTATTGTACCCTAGAGGTGTGACTTGTTGGTTATTTCTCCAACCGAAGTTGAGATTTTGTCTCCAAGGGGCGTTAGGTTCACTATTAATGGAACAAGCATGTTCATAGGCTATAGGACAGTGGGAGTTGGGATGCTCAGGACTCTAACAGAAACTACATGGATTGGAATTTACATTCATGACGAGGATAGGCTTTTGTTGCATAGAAATGGCCTCTACCTTTTTAGTGAGTGATTCGATTAGAGTTTTAAGCTCGGGATCGTGTTTCATCTCAAACATACCGGCGGCCTTAACTGTATTAGAAGAACTAGCGGAGCGGTGGATATCGTCACTACCCCCCCAGTTGTTATTTCGCTTAGTTTGATCCTCTAAAAATTTATAAGCCTCCGAAGCTCCTTTACTTAGGAAATTACCCCCATTCATTATGTCAAGGACTTCTTTATGGTGGTGTAGAAGTCCTTTGAAAAAGGCACGAACTAACGTGTCTTTCGCTAGGTTATGATGTGGACACTCTATAAGGAGATCGGTGAAACGATTTCAAGCCTCTGAAAATGATTCATGAGGATTTTGTTGAAAGAAATGAATCTTGGAAAGCATCTCATCCGTCTTTAGGGGTAGGTAAAAATGTTCCATAAACAGCTGAACATGTTTAGCCCACGAGTCCACGTGCATTAAAGCCACTTGGCGCTTAACCAAGACGCCACCTTATCGGCTAAAGTGAAGGGAAATACCCGAGTTTAATTTGTTCAAAGACTCATCGTAGGATGGTGGAATATTATAAGAACTTGTTCAATCCTACGATGTCGATAAGGTTTTCATGGTCTAAACCATGGAAAACGGGTAACAAATTAAAATATTTGGGGATTCGAAATCCCCATCACTAGCCTCTAAAGAATGATGCAAGATTTGGGGCTATCGCTCAAGGCTTTATAAAAGTCCGAGAGAGGAGTCTCTCCTTCGTCGGGCATTGTGTCAGGTAGAGTATGTGGAATAGTAGCTAGAGGTGCAACGAGTGGTTGGTATACTAGATAGGCCTGCTTGTTGACGTTGCCGTGTAATTACGTTAGGTGTTTTTGTTCGACCAGACCTTAATCTCATACAAGGTTAAGACCAAACTTAACTAAACACGACAACCTCCAAACAATCCTGATATTCTAGTATAAACCTCTAACAAAAAATGCGAGGTGTGGAAGAAAGGAATACCTGATTACGTCCTTGCTTCCCTTATGAATAGTGTCTTGTTTACACGTGTTCGTGTATATAAACAGTTAGAACACTGAAAAAACTTGAAAAATCGGGTTCAAACAAACCCGTGGAAATCCGCAAAAATCGGTCGAGGGCGCAGGCGCCACTTTGGCGCAGGTGCCAAGTGTAAACTTCGAGTTACAGTGTTTTGAGCGCGGGTCGCGCTCAAGTTCCAGTAACTTTAGCGCAGGTCGCGCTCCTTTGGGGCGGAAGTACGCTCCGTGCAATTTTTGCGAGGAAGTTTAATGCTGAAAAAGACAACCACAGTTAGAATCGAACAAGGGTGGGTGGGTGAAATGGGAGTTTAAGAAGAGTACTTATACTACGAAAACAATGCGAAAGTGAAACTAAGATGGCAGCGGCGCCATTTGATAAACATAAAAATGCTAGTTTACTTACGAAATGAACGATAAAACTTAAAACGTAAGTAAAACTAAACGAGATTACGTGCCTAGTTTATCAAAGATTGTTCTACTCTCTATCTATTGAACAGATATAGTGGAGTAGGAAGTTCGTTCCACTCCTAGTTCTTTCACATAGTAATGTTCTCTAAGTATAAATAATCTTAACTAACCATCTAATGAGAGATTTACGAATTATAAACTATGATGCAACTACCCACAAGATACGACTAATTAACTACTGAATGCTGCGTTGATTCTATGATAAGGAATTAGGGGGGATTGATTCCACCTTAACTCAACTTAACTTACTAACGACGAATCGTCGTAATCCGAATTGAACTGCTACGCAGAACAATTGGTTCTTCTTAATCCCTAATTACACATGACACTTTTACCAATTCATAACTAGCATGTGAACGATTAAATCCATTCTCATGGTGAATTAATCGTTTCTAGAGTGGAATAGAAATTATGACGACTCTACGATAATCCGAATCAAGCTTTCATCAAGGCTTCTCAACCCCCTCTAATGGAGGTTTAGCCGAGAATCATTCCGCAATCATTTCTATATGAATCTAAACTAAACATAATATCAAGATTCCAACTTTACTAATTTAACAAACAATAATTGAAATCTAATTAGTAATTAAGAAATGATATCAACAAGAATTTAAACTAGATATATAAATGTAATGACAAAAAAAATGAATTGAATAATAATAAACTATTTTCTTAATCTAATTAAATGAATAACAATATTTTAAAGGTTTAATCTAAAACAAGGAATAAAATGAAACTAAACTTAATTAAAGACCATTAAAACTAGATCTAGAAGCTATTCTAATGGCTACTTTCTATCCTAAGCTCCTAGATATCTTAAGAGTTAAGTCTTCTTTGTTGATATGGAGGAAATCAGATCCAAAATCGTGCATGGGCTTGGAGCCATGTTTTGGGCCAGAGAATCAGGCCCAAAACCCAATTCCTTCAGTCCACAAACTCCTTTTTAGCTTGATTCGGCTTCAATAGACTTTTGATCCCCTTATACTCCTCTGATTGGGCCAAGGCTTAGACCATTGGAAAACTCTTTCCGAGTCGGTCGTTTTGACATAAGGTAGGCCCAAATCCGAGGTCTGAGTCCAAATATACGGTCTTGAAGTTCTCACGACTTTTGTGCTTGCTTTTTTGCCGCGTGGACTTTGACTTTTCACCTTTTGACCGGACTTTACAAAGGCTTTGTCTTCTTGACTCTTGGCCTTTAATCACAGAACTCCTTAGCAACCAACCATTGCTCCTTTATATCATCAAAGTGGCACATTTCTGCACATAATTGACTTTGAAGCCTGAAACGCATAAAAACACGTAATCAATATTAACTCTTAATTATTACTCACATAATTGGTCTAAAAGTATGATTATTAAGGGATTAAAACTACAGTTTTGGGCTCTTATCAGAGCTCAAAAAGATTGTCATGTAAACCCTGCAGGTGGATTTATTCTGACATGACAATGAGGTTGAGTGGTAGTACTCAAGGACATAAGAGGTTGATTAATGTAGTTGTCAGTAACTTGACTTAATCAACAGACATTCGATATCTTAAAAATGGGGAGATCAACAAGCATATAATATGGAGCCCATAAATGCTGACACGTAATTTGGGATTAGGGCAGTAGTGCAACAATGGCCTTTAGTGGAATAAGTTATTTGTTGACTGACTTGGGCCGTGTGTTCTGGGTGAATATGGGAAGCCCAAGCCCGTTAGGAGTCCCAACCCTAATTTCTCCTCATGGTCCCTGTTGTAGCCTATAAATAGAATACTCTCTCTCTGACCAAAATTCACTATTCACTGTATTAGAAAAAGAGGCAAGGAAAGATAGATCCAAAATTGGATCTAGCTTTATGAGAAAGAAGGTGGTAGATCGTTGCCCACACAACGTCTAATCTATTTTAAAGGAATACAATAGAAGATCAAGGGATTGATTGTTGATTCGGATTCATAAAGCTTGGATTCTCAGAGTTATCAAAACCGGATCTAAAAGGTATGTTTTCTATCCGAAACCGTGAACCACATTGATTACGCTACGCGTGGGTTATCGCAGTTTGTAGAAATATTTGTTCTGAGAATAACGGTTCCTACAGTTAGTTACTTGCTAACGGTAGACAAGCATAAGAAATCATTCTTTTCCATTTTTAAATAAATAAAATTACTGTTTGTTTATTTGCTCACAGTATAATAACACTCACTTCCGTTGGAAACAATTAAAAAAAATAAAAATAGAAAGGGAACAACATAGATCCAATAAATTCATCAATCTCGAACTCTCATCAGTTTCAGAGAGGGTAGCAACGCCTATGCAAAGGAGAGCTTGGGTGAAAAAAGGAGCGCAAACCATCATCTTTTCATCTTCGATAGAAAGTTCTTTCTCCTTTCTGGCCTTTTCTCTTCTCTTCTTCATTTGGTTATGGGATGGAGAAATTGCGGGTTCTTGGTATGATCTTCTCATCTTCCTTTTATTTAAATTCTCTCCTTTTCTCATACTTTGGGTTTGAGAGGATGCGTCGAAGAGTGAATTAGATTTTACAATCAGAATTTTTGGTTTTCCAATTTCAATTTTTTAGTTAAGTCTTTGTGGTATAGAATTTAAATTGGTATGTGGGAGTCTATGAATTGGGTTTACACTTTAAATTCATTAAGTACCTCAATACTTTTGAAAATGTAGAGATGTTATTAAGAAGGTGAGTGTTGTATTATGAGGATAGTGTGTGGAACTTTTCTCATTATCAAAATTTCCTAACTATTGTCTAGGAATTTTGCGTGTAGCAGGCGCAGTCTACGTTTTAGTCTTTTTTGATTGACAACAACTGCTAAACTTTTCATGTAACTCTCTGCAGAGTACTCAATATTAGGAAAGCTTTTAAAAGTTATGTTTCCTGAGCTTTTGTTGGTCAATTGGCTTTTTTCCTTGGGTCTGTGATAAAACAAGATTTACACACGCGTTTATTAGCTTTCAGTTACTTATTTTCTTAAGTCCGAGGTCCGAGGTTCGAGGTCCACAGTCCAAGTCCAAAGTCCAAAGTCCAACGTCCGTATAGTCGTACGTTTTAGTCAAGTTACCTTACTCACGTGGGATTGGTAGGATAGGTCGAGTAAGGGATCGTCCAAACCTTAGGGCTCGGATAGGTTCACAACTGGAGTTACAACTTTAAGTGAGTAGGATTTTTAGGTTTCTTTTTAGTTGGTTTTTAATTAAAATAACGGTAATGCAAATAAAATAAATTACTACGACGATTATATGTAGGTAAACAAAATGTAGAGAAACAGGGAGAGAGTTAATCATGCTCATGCAAGAATCATTTTTAACAGTTTTATTACCAAATCACTACATCTCTAATTAGCTCTCGTTCACGGAGACGGCGCCGAAAATATTGATCCCTAGTGCATGCCCACATCTCTAGGTCGCATTTCACTAGCATAAGGAGTTTTAATAATACCGCATCTCTCGGTATATTATTTCCGCCTCGCTCAATTTCACATCACCGACGACCGGAGAGTCGTCGACACCGAGAGTCCCGCGAGACATTTTGTTTTGCTACATAACTCATAATGTCCTGGAGCATCAACAGTTCAACTTTGTACAGTCTCAGTCATTTTGGGACCGGATGTTAATTCTATGCCTAATTCCTAAGTAGTGATTCTAGAATGTTAACGAGTCAATCTGGATTTTTACATGAGCAACATAACCCTCCCCATGAGGGGGGGGATTAGCTCATCATCATAGAAGGAATAATAAAACTTGCTGTATACATTAAGTAAATAAATGCAGGACAGAAATTAAACTAGAAAAGAAATGACTGTTATTAAGGGTAAAATAACTTTACGATTATTAAAATTCTTTGAAATGGAAATGGCGGAATGTAAGTCTTGAAGAAGAAAAAAAACTAAAGCGTAGCTAAAGCATTAATATCTTTGAAGGAGGATATATGAAGACCCCCTCACATATATATAGGTCAGGGACCCTTCACGTGAAATCTTAATATCGAATCAGGTTTGGTTTTAGCTAATTGAAAAGTTCAAAACTTTGAGAATCAAAGTTTTGTTTTAACCGTATTAAATTTTTGTCTTTTGCCGATTTTATGTTTTGTTTGTTAGCTCATTTCAATTCAAACCACCTGTTTGAATTGGTGCGATAATCTTCTTTCTTGCCGTGGTATCAATTTGAAACCATCCTTTGCCACCGCCTATGCTGACTCATCATGCCTTCGGGCCCAGAGTGGGTCCACTTAGTGTGTCCAATGGGTGGCGCCGATTTTGGCATTTTTACACGACTTTTTGTCCTTGTGCAGAGTTAAATCGCCCGTCGCTATGGCAGCTTCACTAGCCAACGCGTCGGCACCTAGATTTATCCGATTTGAGCTTGGAAGTTTCCCCGCTTCTTTATATGTGGGCCCGCTCGCGACCGGTTACGTTCTTTTGGAAACTTCGGTTCTAGTCGGGGCTTTGTTGGGCTTCACGGGGATTGAGGGGAATTCCAAATATTCCGTATTCCCTCATGCTTGGAAGCTTTACTAGCCAACGTCGGCACCTAGATTTATCGATTTGAGCTTGAAAGTTTCCCCTTTCTTTATATGTGGGCCCGCTCCGCGACCGGTTCGTTTCTTTTTGGAAACTTCGCTTCACGGGGTCAAGTGGGAGACTCCAAATATTCCCGTATTCCTGTACTTCGATGCATGTTTTATCACTATATTCATTTTAATTGCGGAAACCTGCAAAAGTACGAAAATATAATTATTACATGATTATTAAACACATAATCGACCAAAATACTATGTCTCGGGGTTTAATATTACAGTTTTGGGTGCTTATCACACCACCCCCAAACAGCACTTTGCTTGTCCTCAAGCAAAGAAGAGACATTAAAATAATAAGTGGTCAAAAATGTGTTGTCCTAAGCTAAATCTCATTTCGCAGAGTGCGGTTGCATTGACCGTATGCAACAAGGCCTTGAACCACTAGGAATTCCCTAGTGGACGAGTTATAGCCTCGTGAGAGTTTTCAAGAGAAGATACTCACAAACTTCATTTATACTACAACGACTCAGTAACAAAGGCTTGTTTCCTTAATTAATCTCAGGTATCTAGACATCCCACTAGTAGGGGAAACAAGGATTTTATTCTTTTGAAATTCAAGTTAATATACATACAATAATTGAAACATCTACGTATGAGCATGCATGCAGTAATCTAATAATGAAATGTACGAGCAGGGCCGTTTCTGGATCCCTTGGATAGCGTCCTTAATTAGGTTCTCACAGGTATGTGTCGAAACACAATTTCTCTCTTATTTTTCCACTCAAGCTTTGCTATCTCCGATTAATAGGTGGGCACACGTTTCCTCACATACTCAATGACAAATCGGAGGATTAGGTCGAGAAGTCACAACTACTACTTATTATCACACTATCCTATTCCTAATTGAGCTAGAGGTCTTTATTAGGTGTTATGGGGCTTAGGTGGTAGTGTAGAAGAAAATGGAATGGAAAGTTCAAAAAAAATGATAAGTATGAGGGAATAAGGTCTTCGAGATATTTATACTAGAGAATCCTTATTTTCTTTCCTGCTTCTAATCATGGGTTTCCATACTTGGATTTTTCAAGCTTTTGTTTTCCCTTTTGATTTGATTTTTGGCCTTTTGATTTTTGGAAACATATTTCTATTTTCTTTTTCTTTTCTTCTGAAACATGTAACTGATTTTGATTTGTGACAAGGTTTTTCTCTTCATTTTTCTGCACTTCATCCTATTTCTCATGATCATCATCTAGGTAGGCTTATTTATTTGTGGTTACTAGATTGGTAATGATTTTTTGGTGAAGTAGAAAGGATTAATGAAAGGTTCGATTAGGGCTTACTAAGCGGTAAAATTTTTTTTACAGGTGCGAATTTTTGGCTATATCGATCCAAAGAAGGCCCTAAATTCTCCTAGGATTTGGGTACTGATCAAGTAAGTAGACGTGTGAACTTCTCTATTCGGAAGAACTACTCCTCTGTGTCATTACTCATATATCATACATTTGAGGCTTTTGGTTAGATTCTTACAGGATATGGAAACTAAGTTGTCTAACCGTGGGTCCCAGAAACTTACTGCTGTGTACATTTAATGATAGTCAGTGCATGAATGGTCATGAAAAAATGTAAAAACTATTGCATATGTATTAAATTAAGTTTCTAAGGACAAGTCTTGATTCTGATGCTAGGGGGAGATTTCTAAATATTTTTCATCATAGAAAGGGAAACGAGAATTTGTCACTAAATACGTTTATTTAGACATTAAGTAAACTATATACAACTATGCATGCCTAATTTTTGCAAAAGGTTCTCACCACCCCCAAACAGTCGGACACTGTGTCCTCAAAGTGTTAAGAGGAAGAAAAAGTATACCTGAGAGGCTTTGAGCAAAAATAAAGCTGACATCTTCCACAGAAATTTATTGTAACACACTATATATTATACATCATAAAAGTAGAAGCACACTGTTAGAGTAGCACACTGTTAGGTCATTTATTTATTTCACATCAAAACATAAAACAAATATGTACATGCATCAACTCACATTGCCCCAACCTTGAACTGGGGGATAGTCCCTCCTTGCCTCGTCCCTGTAGAAATGTCATTCCTTCGCATCCCGCCAATCTATCATAGCTTTCCAGACTTCACTCCATTTCCTCTTCTTTGCATTGTCTAGATGAGCTATCATTTTTTCATCATTAGGGAAAGAACGAACTTTCTTAAGATACCTTGCGTGTCCATGTCCGAAATCGCAAGGAACGAATTATCTTGTTTGTTGGACACATAGAATTTCGACCTTTACCCAAATCACGAAGGGTGGCTACAAACTCGGGAAGTATGTCCTCACTATCCTCGCATGCTTTATCGCGGGGTGATATAGTGTTGCCCGAAAAAACCGAGCCTTCTTAAGATTCTCAATTACTAGTTCTGTAATGTCGAAGGTGGTATGTTGCTGGGCCAATGCATGAAATGTCTTACACGCTGCCTTTGATGCTGTGGAAAAATGCCAATCTCCCATGATGTTCAGAAGAATAAATAACATGGCAGTTCCAACATTCATGGTCATACTGGCTAGTGGAATAGTGAATTCTGGCCATCGGCCAGCTTTGGCACGTTCTTTGACGTGGGCAAGGCCATCGCCATAGCGGGCAGCGAAATCTTCCCTAGAGTAGTCATTAAGGTCATTCTCTATCATGTATTGGATGGGGAGATTTGGCTGAAGAGGAGGAAGGTCTAGAGCCATAGCCACCGTTGGCTCATAAAAGCGTGTCGGTGTTACCAATACGTGAAGTGTAAACCCATTCAAAGGGAAACCCCGGACGGTTGGTAGATCTTCCATGTTATTATAAAAATAAGTTCCCAAACACGGGAGTATGTCCGCTCGGGTGTAGAATGAGAGAGTTCCATCCAACTCTTGAAAGTGATGTAGTCTCTGAAAAAGATGTCCATATGCCGGAGAATTTAGCAAAGAATGGAAAGATTGTTCTGGAATCATCTTTGGAGCTTCCATTGTGTGAAAAAAATTGTGACCTGTTTAGACAAGGATAAACAAATATTAGAGCATGATGAGAATAATTAAGTAAAAACAAATTACCATATGAAAATTAAAAACTAAAAAGAAATTGATAAATAATATAAAATTGCAAAATATAAATGGTTTCATTGGCCCAAGTAACGGCGAGGATCCTTTTGTGGGAGGAATTCGTTTATAAGATTCTCTATGCCGTCAATCCGTGCAACAGCCTGTTGCAACATTTTGTTTTCTGAAGGAGAGGATAAAGCCGTGGGCTAGGAATAACTTCTCAAACATCCATGGAAGAGTTCAGCAGGCCAGAGAGGACCTATATGACATCCAGAGACAGCTCCAATCAAAGCCATGGGACCCTTACCTGGGACAGAAGGAACATATAGCATTGCAAAGATATGGAGAACTGGCAGGTATGGAAATCTCTGAGATCAAAAGCAAGCAAGATAGTGAATGGATGTTAGAAGGAGATAAATGCATAGCTTTCTTCTTTAAATCCTTAGAAGAAAAGAAGGCCAGAGCAGGGATATGGTCTCTCCAGAATGCTCAAGGGAATGCTATCACTGGACACACGGCGGTGACCAAAACCATCATCGATTACTACACTTCTATTCTAGGCACTGAGGCACCAGAGATAAGCGGAGAGAACTTCTTCAATCAGTTGCAAGTCCGAAACACCATCTCTGAACATATGAAGACTATCCTGGAAGAGGAGGTTACAGCGGCTGAAGTCAAAAAAGCACTCTTTGAGATGAAGGAAAATACAGCTCCTGGGCCGGATGGGTTCACCCCCACTTTCTTTAAGAAGTGCTGGACTGTAGTTGGGCATGATTTCACTCTAGCTATCCTTAATGCCTTTCGCAAACGGATTTTTCCTAGAGGAATAAACGCCACTTTCTTATGTCTTATTCCTAAAGTCAATAATCCCAATGCAGTTGAAGACTTTAGGCCTATAGCCTTGTGTAATACTGTGTATAAATGTATCTCTAAGGTTATAGCAAATAGGATTAAGCTAGTTATTGATGATCTAATTCAGCCTAACCAATCAGCTTTCATTCCTGGCAGATCCATTCAAGACAACATTCTGCTTTCCCATGAGCTCCTCCGAGGATATGACAGGAAGCATAGCACACCTAGATGTACCATTAAATTGGACATTCGGAAAGCTTTTGATATGGTCAGTTGGGAGTCTATCAAGGCAATGATCAGGACCTTCGGATTTCCAGACAATATGTGTCGATGGATCGAAATGTGCATTTCCTCCCCCCTATTCTCATGATTAATGGTGCGGGAAGGATATTTTAAAGGGTGGCAGAGGGTGTCGGACAAGGAGATCCCTTATCTCCATATTTATTTGTCCTTGTTATGGAGATCCCGAGTTGTGTGATTCAAGGCAGGCTCAACAATCGGCTTATCCAATTACCATTCCAAATGCAAAAGGTGAAGTCGTCTCTCACTTGGCTTTCGCAGATGATGTTCTTCTATTCGCAAGGGGTGAGGGTGCGTCCATGCAAGCCATGAAAGACTGTCATGCGGAAATTTTTGGAAAGCTCTTGGGTTCTGAGATCAACAAGCACAAGACAACTCTACTTGTGGGAGGTTTAAATGACCAAGAGGCGAAAGCTGCTCGGCTAACATTTTAGAGGTTGACTTGATCAAACCCCCAAAAGAAATATCTCGGCCTTCCCTCATCTCCGCCCGATTGGGTATCAAGGAATGCCAACCTCTCGGTAGAGAAGGTCACCGCAAGATTACCAACCGGAAATCAAGAGTTTTATCTCATCTTGAATTCGATTCACAGGTGATAAAGTCCATCCCGCTATCATTTCACACATATTGGGCAAGAACCTTCATTCCGCCCAAGACAATTACGAGCAAGTGGAAAGTATTTGTGCAAAAAATTCCTTTGACTGCACAAATAATAGAAAAGGCACTTTGAAGGTGGAGGAGCACGGTTGTCAAACAAAGGAAGAAGGTGGGCTGGGAATTATGAATGTTCATAGATGGAACGTGGGTGCGCATTGTGGGCTGATTTTCAAAATAATCTCTAAAGAAGACACCATCTGGGTAGATTGGATCTGGAAACAACACATCAAGTCCAACTTCTTTTGGACTATGAGAGTGCCTCGAGACTGTTCTTGGACATGGCGAAGTATTTTGAATAATAGAACCGCAGCCAAGAAACTCATCAGATATTCCATTGCAAAAGGGGAAGAAACGCTGCTGTGGTGTAGACACCCCATTTTTGCACCCCGGGCATAATTCATTCATGATTTTGCCTTGAATTAAATTTGATCATATAAAGTGATTTGCTTTCTAGAGTCTTCATTTCTACATCAAACTTCTTTCTTTTCATCTTCTTTTAGCTTCTTTAGACTCTCCTCATCATGTTCTAGCTATGGCTGAAGTTTCGTTGCTTTCTGAGTTTTGAGCTGAAAATGACCAAAATGCCCACGTAACCTTTTGGAGCCCAAATCTCGTTTTTTCCACTCTTTCTTTGGATGAGATTATTTCATATTTGAATTCCCCTTGAAAAATCCTTCGAAATGAGTACAAGCTTGCCTAGGTTCCTTTTGGATTTCGGAAACCCTAATCTTGCCCTATCCCGTTTCAGCTCGTTATGCGCACTGTTGAGTGCAACGATTTTTTGGAGTAAGATTTCGACCCAAGGGTATTTTTAAGAGTTCATGGACCTTCCTAATGGATTAATTAACAATTTTGTGAAGAAGAGTTTGCCTAATTTTGATCCGGTCAAAGGGAATTTGCGATTGAAAATATGGTCAAAATGGGCCTTTTGTGGATTTTGGACTTGTTCTCATGGGCTGTGGATCCAGCCCGAGTTGGACCTTTTCATTAGGGTTTCTAGCCCATTTTCAAGCCTCTAAAAACCTAGAGAGAACCTTCCTTAATTGTTTGATTTGATTTGATCCCTAAAATCAAGAATATTCTAGAGAATATGCCATTTTGGAGCCAAGTTTGGAAACCCCGGATTATGGGCTCATTAAGGACGTGTAGGGCTTGATTTTTGCCCTAATCCATCTGAAATATCCAAAAACCAAGGGCCAAGATCGCACCCCTTAATCCCACCTCTTGAATCAAGGGCCGATTTAGGAGGTGCAACCAGAAAGAGATCAAGCCATTGGATTTTTCTTCATCAACACTCAGCCATTGGATCAAACTCATTACCATATTGAAATCCATCCCAAAAAGCTATAAATATGGGTCTCATTCACCCATAAAAAAATAATCTAGAGCAAGCTAGAGCTAGGAATTCGGAGTTAATAATCTGGACCTAGTTATTCAGAGCTAATAGCTTTCTTCTCTTCAGTGTTCTTCATTTTTTCTTTCTAGTTCTTCATTTTTAGCCTTCTTTTCTTCTCGTCGATCTTGAGTAGACACTTCTTTTCACCAAAAGTTGTTTTTTTTCTCAAATCACCTGTTTCAATCCAAAAATCACAGTTGTCAATTCAAGATCAAGTTTATCATCAATCAATCAATCAATCTACAATCAAGTATGAGGCAATATTCCAAACAAGGTGACATCTTTCTTTTCTCTTTTATTTCCTTTAGCATTGCATATTAGGTTATTTTTTTTTAGTTTTATTATAGCATATAGTTATTAGTTTTTAATCCAACTTGGTAGATTAATTTTTCAAGCTTTCTTCATTTGCCTATCTTAACACGTTACACCTCAATAGAAGTAAAATTTGGTTTTTACCAAAGCGATTGTGGGTGCCTAACACCTTCCCACATCGTACCTTGACTCCCGAACCCAATAATCATCTAGTTTCGAGGGCTAGTCCTTCACATAGGTTTTACTCAACTTTTCCTTAATAAAGTTAGTGGCGACTCTAAAATCAATTGCATAGACTTAGGTACACATTTTTGTGCTTACAGTTTTTTGGCGACTCTGCTGGGGATGTCCCTAGAGAGTCAGACTTACATTTTCTTTGAGGTGTTTCAGTTAAGATAGGAAAGAAGAAGGCTTATCCAGAAGCTAGTTGGAATAGAAGACCAGGGTTAAGGTTATCTCGTGCAACCATTAATTCGCTGATTCAAATGGAGAATCTACCAGACGGTTCTTCTCAAGAGTTATCGCTGCCACCTATATCTTCATCACAGATGTATGTGCCACAAGGAAGTTCTCCACCAGCACCTCCAGCTGAGGGACAAATTTTATCAGCGAAAATTCGAAGTCCACATACAAGTAATTCTGGTGAATCGTCAATCCCTACCAGTCAAGAGGAATTGATGGAGAAGGCGATGGAAAAGATGTTTCTCAAGATGATGTCAAAGTTTGCAATAACTCCAAGTCTGGGTCAACCACAACAACCAGGTATCACACTACCTCCCATGGTTAGTCCTAACCCTACCATTCTACCAACCTCATTACCTACTCCGTATGCGACACATAGATCAACCCAATTGCATGTTCCCATGTCAACCCATACTTCGTCCCAATTTTTTCCTCAGGATAACACAACCTACATGCCTCAACCGTTCACTCATCAAACTTTTCAAAGCCCAAACCAAATTCCAACTACAACCATGATGTCCAACCCATTTATGTTACCAACCCCAACCTATTTTCCACAAACTCCACAACCATCACCGTTTCTTCACCACGAACCCCCAATACCAAGCGCAAAACCCAATCCAACCACCGGTTGACCCCGTAATGGAGGAGATTAAGAAATTGAAAGAAGCAATGACCAAGATGAAAGGTGAAGACCTGGACCTTGATAATCTGTGTCCATATCCACAGATCAGAGTACCACATGGATTCGAATTTCCAAAGATGGAGCGATATGAGGGAACCGGCTGTCCAAAGGCCCACATTCGTATGTATGCAAGTTATCTACAACCGATGGGAATCGGGCCAGAACTAATGGTTCAACTATTCCAGAGGAGTCTTAAGGGTGCAGCCCTTACTTGGTGGATGAATACTGAAACGCAAAAAATCAAGACTTGGCCTGAACTGGTAAATGCTTTCGTAGCTCACTTCTCTTACAACACTGACATCCAAATGGGCCGAAGGCAACTTGAAGCTTTGAAGCAAGGTTTGAATGAAAGTTTTACAGAGTACATTACAAGATGGAGGACAAAAGCGGCCCAAATCATTGATAGGCCCACGGAACAGGAGCAAATTAGGATGGTTATGAAGAGTTTGAACCAAGAGTATGCAACCAGGCTAAGTGCTAGTTATCATCCGACATATCAAGCCTTAGTTGCCGCTGGATCACAAATAGAAGATGGGTTATCATCTGGTAATATTTCTCCCATCAGCTCAATATCTACAGGATCTAACCCGCAGAAGAAGAAGCCTCCCACTGTAACGGTGAACAACAAAGAAGCCAATGCTGTTGCCACACAAGTACAGTCTCAACCACACGCACAGATCCAAGAAGAGGTGACAGCTCATCCTTCTTCCAATCAGATTGCATATCTTCCAAGACAACAAGGATACCAAAATAGAGGGTTCCCTAAGCCACAGAGGCAGTTCACAGAGCTACCGTACCCATTGTCGGTCATTCTCAAGGCTTTGATCCAGCAAGGCCTAGTTACACCATTGCAGCCTAGGCCTCCTCCGAATCCACCACCATATTGGTATGATGCTTCTAAACATTGTGATTTCCATCAGTCTATTGGACATCCTACAGAAAAGTGTGGAGCTCTTAAGCATCGCGATACAAGATTTGATCGAATCGGGGAGAATTGATGTATCACATCTTGGTGCTCAAATGTTGTGACAAATCCATTACCGTACTATAATGGAGAAGTTCACACATTAGAGCCTGTCAAGAAAAGTCTGGCCTCATTCATTACCCCACTCGAGCAAGCATCCAAGGTTAATGCCATGTCGCTCTTCAAGCCGTTCAATTTTCAAGATGCAATTAAAGATTACAAGGCACAAAAACAAGCAAGGCCCAAGGCCAAGGCTATATCGTTGGATGAAAAAGTGGCACCCCTGTTTGCTGAATCACCAACTAAGAAGACACCATTATCGGCTCCACCTTTGTTGCATGTTCTAGATAAGGAGTTTGATAAGCCCAAAGATAAGGTATATGCTTCACCATCTTCTTTACGACAGTTGAAGGTTTGTGAGCCAAGTTTGTTAGAAGACCAAGAGGTCCAAGAAGTGGTACTTGAGAAGTCTACCAAGTCTATGTTCGAACCGGTTGACCAAGATTCTCAAAACATATCCCCGATAGATGATTCAAGATTATGGTATCGAGCTCTTTGACATGTTCTGTCCTATTTTTTATGAAGAAAAAGATTCCATTTCTGCAATCAAGATCACTTCACTAGAATGCAAGGAAGAGGACTATAATGATGCTTTTGCAATACTTGTCTCTGAAGACCAGTTTATAATGGCTAAGTCGGATTCCAATGATAGGCATTTTGGGCGTCTTACTACTAGTCTCAAAGACTTTACATCTTCCTCACACTTGGAAGATCAAATGCCGAGCTCAAGAAAATCGAAGTCATTTGCCATTGCAATATTCTGGCAGGTTATTCTTCTAATGACCTTATTGGTATTTGGTGAATGGGACTACTCTATGTTTGTCTCTTCAAGATCTAGCTGCCATCAAACCCAAAGTAAGTTGACAATGGAGAGGTTGGGAAACACCACCAACCATGATCATATGAAATGGCCATTCAACCACCACAATCACTTTCAAGCTAGGGCACGCGCGTAGGCACTCATGTGTTTTGATGACATTCATGCACTAGACCGGGATGGAAACTTGACTTCTCAGGGGGTGTGGCGTACAAATCACATAACGTCACGAAGTTTGATATGTTGCTCATGGAGAAATCACATCATTCAGAAAATTCATCACTCATGCATGGAGCTACAACATTGGTTGATGGGTTCCGAATCAATTTCTCTCTTATATTTGATCCCGGTCCGTTGCTTAGCACAGATAAGTTTTCTACTCTCAATTAGTTTGTTTTATTCTTTTATGAAAAAAAAAAAAAAAAAAATCAGATATTTCAAAAAAAAAATCCAAAAAAATCAAATATTTCAAAAATCTAAAAAAATCCAGATATTTCAAAAAACAAAAAATAAAATAAAAAAAAGTTTCAAAATCCCACGTAATATAATTTACCCACTTTACCTTAGTGCAAGATGATTGAATGACTTGTGCAGATTATTATGATCCCTCCCCGATGATGAAGAAGGAATGGATAATGAAGCTGCCGAGTCCATTCTTTCTCATGAAGCGGTCGAGGATTAATGACAGGACACTAGTCATTGTGGAGACAAAGACCATCAACCTTGGCACCACAGATGGACCACATTATGTGCAGATTTGTATAACCTTGATCCCTCCTCGTTGAAAGCCCGATCAAATTCATCAAGGAATCTATAGAAGTGTTGATCATACCTATGACAATCTATTATCTTAGGGTGGTGCATGATTTTCATTGTTCAAAGATGAGAGAATCACTCACCGAGAAGAAGAAATTGAGGAGGAAGAAAGTTCAGCCAGCTTATGTTTGAGAAGATTTTTCAAATGTCTAAATTCAAAGATTATGCATTTTACCCTTGTGGAGAGGACAAAGCTCCATAACATCATTTGATCAACTACCCTCCCATCAAAAGGGAAATATTCTACATTCCATCAATCAACGGCTACTTAGCCAATCAACCAACCAGCCTACCCTACCGTGGAGAGGGCAAACTCCATATTGCATAATTAGCATCCATTTGCATCCATCGAAGACATGAGAGCTATCTATCAAAGAAGTCACCGACTAATCGAATTACTACATCAACAAGCGGAATGCTAAGAGGAGTTCATCTACGATCAAAATTTTTTGAGAGCTGAGATATATGAAGGAGGGCATTGATGTTCTACAGGGGACTTAGATACCAATGGAGACATTGTTGCAAAGTAAAAGCCGAAAAGCGGATCCGCACTAGAGTGGAATCAATGAACCAGAAAGTTTGAACCCAATAGTGAATGTCCATTCACTATGAAGATTCTACATGGAAAATCCTACCAATGCCAACCAATTAAAGAGGTACTACTTTTTACCCAACTTTGTTTATTTTAAGACGAAGAGTATAGTGGAAATCTTAGAGAGACAATGGAACAGGCCATCTTTGATCGTTTTGTTTTTAGCCTCATAAGCCCACCTAATGTCATATGCTACCATTAGAAGCCCATTTGAGCCTTAGCCTATTCTTTTATTTCCCACAATACAAGCCCATATCCTTTAGGAAGCCTAATAAATCTTTAGCCTACCCATAGATTACCCCATACCTATTTTTATAGAACTTGTCATATTCGGGGGCATCATTCCATCCATCTTTGATCACTAAACAATTATCCCCATGTTATTTATCCCAAGAAGGTGTCGAAAAAGAAGAAGAAGAAAAAAAAACTCCTAGTGCAAGGGTTAAAAAAAAAAAAAAAAAAGAACTCAAAATGCTTAGAGTTGCACAAAATAATCAACACCGGGTCCAAAATGGAAAACCTAAACAAGGGGCAGCTTTCATTTGAGATTTGGGATCCGTATCATCATCTCACTACTATCATTCCAATTACTCCTCCCTTTATATGACAAGTTCTACTCCAAAAATAATTTTTGATCCTATCCCTTCTTTCCGAGCCTATCACCTAAGCCTACATTATAGTCCTATGAAAGTCCACTCTTGATCTCTAAGTCCACTATATCTCCTAGTTGAGAAGTTGAGAAAAAAAAAAAAAAAAAAAAAAAAAAAAAAAAAAAAAAAAGGGAAGGCATTGGAGGATTCACTACTAGTGATTGCGATGTATGAGGAGGTCGTCTCAGAAGATTGGTCCCATGCTTTATGCTCTATCTGTTTTGGAAGAAAGTTTTTGGGTGTCGTCAAAGACGCTTGTGAAGGTCAAGCAATCAAAGGGACAAGAATATCATCTACTTCATAGGTGCCAAGTTTGATCGTGCTTCTATCCTATGGTCGCCTTCATGCTCATCTTCTTGTCGGTAATTCATTTCCCCACCTTCACTTGTTATTTAATCATTTGTGGTATTTCTTATTCTCAAAAAAAAAAAAAAAAAAAAAAAAAAAAATTGTTTTGTTTTCCATGGTTTTCAAAATTGTTTTCAAAATGAATTTCAAAAAATAAAATAAAATAAAAAAATAAATGATTTGTTTTCAAAAACTCGGTTTGCTTTGGATGGCTTATGATGAAAAATCTAGGATTTCAAGCATGTAGAAAATTCAAATAATATATCCTAACTGAACCATGCACTTTTTGTACTAACATAGCATTCAAATAATTTGGTCTATACATCCATCATAATATGACCACTCATGCATATTCTAATAACATAGTTGCATTATAGTTTTATGTACTGTATATTATGTATATTGCACTAACCTGTCACAGAAAGAAATAATGCCTGCGCCTAATCTTTGCCAAGAAAGTTTCTCCCAATTCAAGTTCCACAGGCCGTCCAAGACCACAAATTCCTGTATGTGATTGACGAGTGTTGGTGAACAAGATGAGCTTCAATAATAAATTGAAGGGAGTAAAGAGGCATTTTGGTTTACCACTGCATTGTAGAGCCACCATCGCCCGATATATCTGTCTGGATGACCCATTTGAAAGGTAAGTCTTAGCGCGCTTTTGCTGATTTTAAGTAGTTTGGATGCATGATGCGTATAAGAGTTGCATGTCATTGGAGTTAGTGCATACGCTTAAGTCTGTAGAAAAGTTGTTCAATCGATTTGGTTTGACTTACCATGAAACGGCATGGTGTGGTTTGGAGTTCTTGACTGTGTGCCTGTGTGGCGCTTTGGCTCCATCTGCTGCATGTTCTCATTCACTGGACGGTGGCAAGGTATGTTTTTTCTTTCCTTGGTCATGTTAATATAGGCTTGGTTTGGACGGCTTAATTAGAAACTGGCATGTGCGGTGGATTTTGTTTACAAAATGGGTACTGTTCGATTTTTGTTTACAACAAAAAAGTAATGATTGTTTTAGAAACAAAACAGTTTGACTTTTCAAAGATTCCTTTTACCTTTTGGAAAATTGAAGATCTGTTTTGAGGTTGAGTCCGTGCAAATGCAATTTGGAAGTCGGTGCCCTTACCTTTTTATCATTCGGTCCTGTTCAACCCGGTTGGACCAGTTTGACCTGGTTTGAGCTGTTTGACCCGATTCTCACCAGTTGATCCGGTTTTGACCAGGTTGACCCGGTTTACTCAGGTTGACCCGGTTTTGACTAGGTTGAGTCGGTTTTGACCTGTTTGACTGTTGACCAAGTTGAATAAAAAAAAAAAAAAAAAAAAATTCCAAAAACTTTTCAAAATTAAAAAAATGATGAATATTAGTACCATGGGGTTCTTACCCTCCAGTATGAGAAAATATTCATCAAGTTTTGTTTTCTACCGCACTATTGGTAACCACTTGATCATTAATATCATTTCGGTAACCCCATTTGTGCAACATTAAAATTGTTCGCGAGAACAATGTCAGTTTTTACTGACAGCCTCATGGATGGATCAGCCTGAACTCATAGTGACAGTTTTTTCCAACCCAAGTATACTTGAACGTAATTGATTGATTGATTGATTGAACTTGAATATCATCATTCCCAGCATCCATCTTTCATCTCCAGCATATCTCTTATCTTCTCCAGCGGTGTTCGTCTATGTCTTCGTCCATCTTCTTTAGAATCTCCTATCCCCAGTGGATCTTCTTGCTCTCCCTGTGAGTCTTTTCGTCGTTGTTTGGTTATCACCATTATATGAGAATCTTTAATCTAAGTCAAAATCATGAATGAATTGATCTATCCATTTGATTTCACCAGGTTTTCCAAAATGAATTTGAAAAATATCGATTTCAAAAAATTTGTCCCTTGATTTCAAAAAGTTGTTCATCCTTATCCATCACCATTTTTGGCCTAAGTGCCCGCCCCGAAATAGCCATTATCCTAGTACACACCGATGTAATGTAAGACGTAAAATGCACGACGATTAGGTGTGATACTTTGGTTGAGTAATCTTGAAAAATGTAAAGACGTAAAAACACGATTTGTAAAGTACGATACCATCCTCTCTTGAGTGACAACCATTTTCAACTGTGTTTTCACAAACAACTTGAAAAAAAATTGAGGATTTCAAATATCCAGGGAAATGCCCTCTTTTAAAAATATTTTTTTCAAATGAATTTTCAAAAATTGCATGAGATCTTTTGGTGGAGCTTGACAAAAAAATGGTTTGTCTCCATGGCTTTTGCCGCTCATTTGCAAGCAACCTCCAAACAAAGAGGGGCAAATCGTAAATTTTTGCACCCCGCATAATTCATTCATGATTTTGCCTTGAATTAAATTTGATCATATAAAGTGATTTGCTTTCTAGAGTCTTCATTTCTACATCAAACTTCTTTCTTTTCATCTTCTTTTTAGCTTCTTTAGACTCTCCTCATCATGTTCTAGCTATGGTCAAGTTTCGTTGCTTTCTCGAAGTTTTGAGTTGAAAATGACCAAAATGCCCACGTAACCTTTTGGAGCCCAAATCTCGTTTTTCCACTCTTTCTTTGGATGAGATTATTTCATATTTGAATTCCCTTGAAAAATCCTTCAAATGAGTACAAGCTTGCCTAGGTTCCTTTTGGATTTCTAAACCCTAATCTTGCCCTATCCCGCTTTTTCGTTATCGCGACCGCTTTTGTTGAGTGCAACGATTTTTGGAGTAAGATTTCGACCCAAGGGTATTTTAAGAGTTCATGGACCTTCCTAATGGATTAATTAACAATTTTTTGAAGAAGAGTTTGCCTAATTTTGATCCGGTCAAAGGGAATTTGCGGCATTGAAAATATGGTCAAAATGGGCCTTTTTAAGGATTTTGGACTTGTTCTCATGGGCTGTGGATCCAGCCCGAGTTGGACCTTTTCATTAGGGTTTCTAGCCCATTTTCAAGCCTCTAAAACCTAGAGAACCTTCCTTAATTGTTTGATTTGATTTGATCCCTAAAATCAAGAATATTCTAGAGAATATGCCATTTTGGAGCCAAGTTTGGAAACCCCGGATTATGGGCTCATTAAGGACGTGTAGGGCTTGATTTTTTTGCCCTAATCCATCTGAAATATCCAAAACCAAGGGCCAAGATCGCACCCCTTATCCCACCTCTTGAATCAAGGGCCGATTTAGGAGGTGCAACCGTAGAAAGAGATCGAAGCCATTGGATTTTTCTTCATCAACACTCGACCATTGGATCAAACTCATTACCATATTGAAATCCATCCCAAAAGCTATAAATATGGGTCTCATTCACCCATAAAAAATAATCTAGAGCAAGCTAGAGCTAGGAATTCGGAGTTAATAACTGACCTAGTTATTCGTGAGCTAATAGCTTTCTTCTCTTGGTGTTCTTCATTTTTCTTTTCTAGTTCTTCATTTTAGCCTTCTTTTCTTCTTCACCGATCTTGAGTAGACACTTCTTTTCACCAAAAGTTGTTTTTTCTCAAATCACCTGTTTCAATCCAAAAATCACAGTTGTCAATTCAAGATCAAGTTTATCATCAATCAATCAATCAATCTACAATCAAGTATGAGGCAATATTCCAAACAAGGTGACATCTTTCTTTTCTCTTTATTTCCTTTAGCATTGCATATTAGGTTATTTTTTTAGTTTTATTATAGCATATAGTTATTAGTTTTAATCCAACTTGGTAGATTAATTTTTCAAGCTTTCTTCATTTGCCTATCTTAACACGCTACACCTCAATAGAAGTAAAATTTGGGTTTTACTGAAGACGATTGGGTGCCTAACACCTTCCCACATCGTTACCTTGACTCGAACCCAAATAATCATCTAGTTTCGAGGGCTAGTCCTTCACATAGGTTTTACTCAACTTTTCCTTAATAAAGTTAGTGGCGACTCTAAAATCAATTGCATAGACTTAGGTACACATTTTTGTGCTTACATGTGGCACGACATTTGGTGCTCAAGATCACCGCTACTCGAAGACACTGAAGCAAAGGCAGAATGGGATTTTCCACTAGATGCTAAGGTCAGTGTTATCATTTCTAATGGGGAATGGACTGATGCAGTCAATCAGATGCAATCTCAAACCTTAAAGGCGGTGATCCAAGAGGTGGACATCAACAAACATCTCGCTCACGATCATATAGTGTGGACACCGCATTCGAGTGGACAGTTCACCTCACACAATGCGTACCAGGCGCTGTCACCAGAGAAGGGAAAGATGAGATGGCATAAGTTGGTGTGGGGTAAGTGGGTGATGCCTAGACACTCTTTCTCTACATGGCAGCTGTTCTCCCAAAGTCTTCCCACCCAGGATAGACTCGTACACAGGAAAATCCTCCAAACTTCAGCTTTGCTGCCTATGCAACAATAGCCGCGAATTCTCAGGGCATTTGTTCTTTGAATGTGTATACTCTGAGGAAGTCCTAGCTAGAGTCAAGCGACTGCTCGGCATCAGCACAGATAACCGCACAGCAAATAGGGAGTGGTCGTCTATCCTTCGCATTTGCAAAGAGGAGGAGCTAGGGGAGATCTACAAGGTCTTTTTCTGTGCAGCAGTGGCATACCTATGGAAGGAAAGGAACGATAGAAGATTTCAGCATGCTGCCAGGACAACCCAAAACCTTTTATGAGAAGATGATCACGAGACACAAGGAATTACCCAAGTCTTAAGGCCCGGTGATCAAGGATACGGCAAGAGTTAGGAACCTGTTTCAGAGTCTTAACATCGACCCCAAATATATGATACAAAGGCAAGTAGAATGTGTATGGAGGGGTCCAAATGGCAGGCGAGTGAAGGCCAATACCGATGGTGCAATGCGATGAAGCGAAGGGGAGCGGGACATGGCGGAGTTATCGAGACAAAGAGGGTCATGTGTTAGCAGGATTCATGGCAGTGGAGGCACGCGGCGTCGTGCTATTTCAGGAAATCAAAGCTATCAACATATGCCTACGAGATGTATCGCGAAGGCTATAAGGAAGTGGAGGTCGAGTCTGACTCTCTGAGAGCTGTGAATGCCATCAACAAGTTGGAGAAACCTCCTTGGTTCTGCATGGACATGATCAAAGCTATAGATATGAAACGATCGGAGTTCACTTTTCTATCCTTCTCCCATGTCTATAGAGAAGTGAACCGAGCAGCGGACTACTTAGCTTCACATCATGATGCAACTAATTTTGTTGTACAGTTTGTCCCTCCACTAGATCATAGACTACAATGTATTGTAAATGAGGATGTAAGTGGACAAATATATGTACGAAACGGTTGAATCAATACAGGTGGGGGTCTGCCTAACCCTAGCTTAATTTAAAAAAAAAAAAAAAAACATTTTGTTTTCTCGCCCGTAAATCTCGGGCGGTTCTCCCATTATGAGAGCGTGATTTGCCAAGAATTGGTTGTGGTCGTGGCAAGAATTGTGCTTGTTCCTCTTCGTTTATTGTCCGCAGTCCCGAAATTCAAGAAGGCTGGTGATAATAATGTTCTGACGTTTGAATAATGTCATCAGTCCTTGTTGAATTAAGCGAAGCCCTTCCATGGGATTAAATACGTTACATAATGCATTTTCAGTAAAGATGTTGTCGGTGGAACAATCTTCGTTTGGTCCTGTACCGACATGGTTCTTTGGCGTCGTCGGTTCCGAATCCGTTCCTACATCTTGAAAAGAATGGTAAGAATGTTGGCTGTTCGAAGAGGTGTATGAGGAGAAGTGCTAGAAAAACCCCAATGTATCATGATAAGTGTCACAATGGTTGGTAAAGGGGCTGCCTTTTTCCTGGCACGTGCGATTGCATTCCAGAGAAATTTAATAATGCAAAAATCATTGCAGTTACTCTGCAAGACCCAGAGTAAATGGAGGAGGGGTTTGGTTATTTCGGAAGTCTTAGATGTGCCTAGGACATTATGAGCTACCCATTGGATCACAGATAATTGGTTCTTTTGTAAAGATCTCTGATAAACAATATGGTTTTTCCGGTTGTATTCGCCGTGAAGGATAGTTGCAAACATCGGATGCGGATATTATCGAAAGGTGAATCCCCGAAGGTGAACTCCTTGGTTTGTAATAGGAATTTGAAGTACCTCGAGATGATGATTTCCATAGTCAATTCATTTTAGCATTCGTTAGCACGACAAAAAGAATTGTCCGTTTTGGAAATAACCGCTTTTATAAAATAACAAGACCAATTCTCTGAAATAAAATGTTTGCTTATGGTGTAAAAGAGGGTACCATCCTTGACGTAATATTTCAGTGTCAAATAAAAGGATGAAAAAGACCATTTTGGAAATTTTCCATAAAATTTTGCTCGGGCACGAAACTTCGAGTGAGGGCCATTAAAGATGGAGTGGTGAAAGTTATTTTTGAAAGGAAGTTAAATTTTTGAGGTGCCTATCCTTGTTATAAATAGGCACCCATCCGAAATGTAAAAGATACGTTTCGAGGTGTCACAGGGTAGTTAGACCACGTGTATCTTCTAAGATATGCGCAAAAGTGGATGTAGTGTGGATGAGAAGAATGGGGCATGTGACAAGGAGTGCCCCCTTTGTTGTTGTTGTTGTTTTTTTTTTTAAAAAAGCGTAAGTAGAAGGACAAGGAAAATGTAGGTATAATGATTACACTAAGATGTAAAACGTATAATGGTATGAAAAAAACACAACACAATGATAATGATGACTTAAATACAAACCTAAATGTTAGATATAACTATATGCCACATTAACAACATGACTATAATAAAACAACCGAAAGCATGAAGACTTGAGTAGCATATTCAATCTGCTTCTTTGCTCAAACTTTCTAGTGCATCCATTAATCTTGAGCTTGGAGTGGTCCAAAAACGGTTTTTAGAATAAGAAGTGTAGAGGGAAGAATATGAAATGAGTGAATATGGAGGAAGAGTTGAACTTATTTATAGAAAGAAAATTGCCGTTTTCTGACCGTTTTCTAGATGTGGTCATGACCGTTTTCTGACCGTTTTTTAGTTGTGGTTCATGACCGTTTTTTAGATGTGGTTCATGACCGTTTTCTGACCGTTTTTTGATGCGTTTTCATTATCGGTTTCTGAACGTGTTAGTTACGTTAAAATTTGTTGTTTAAGTATGACATGTGAAATATATATATATATATATATATATATATATATATATATATATATATATATATATATATATATATATATATATATATGTATATAATTTATTATTACCAATATATGTTCCTACCTATATACTATAATATTAGATATAGCTAATATATCAAGATAAAAATATTTAGGAACCATCTACTATTAAGCTAGAAAATGCAAACACGTAAATAAAATATCTGATATAAATATTATACAAGACCGGAAAAAAATAAATCTAGCTACTGATGATCCTTTGCGTCTTTGTAGCGAAATCCTCTGGGCTGCGTAAGAAGAACCGAGTCCCGCGACGTCGTGTGTAAAATGAGCTCCGTGGAGGCTAACTGCTCTGGATATCACCAAGAGTATCCATCACCGAAATTGAAATCGATCTTTGGCTCGCCATGAACATTCGCTAAAACCGGTTCTCGGGCGAAAGTAAGCATCTTGTCTGAAAATCAATCATGGAGGCTCTTATTTCCTCAAATTCACCCATGCCGTCGTCATCGACTTCGTGGCGGTGGTCATATCTGTCCTTAACTCACCCAAGGTACGCCTCTCATCGATACCGGGCGAAAGTGTACATGTCTCTCGACCACCGCCACACCGCATTAGGGCCTCTATGGGTTGGGTGATCTTACTCATGGCAGTCTCATCAAAGTATGGTGGGTGAAAGGATCTTACGCTAGCGTGCTCGGCAGCCCTAGGTGTTGTGGGTTCCCAAGGGTCTTGTATGCATTTCTTAAACACCAGCATATTCTCATATTGTGGTATAGGGAGTAGTCGGGTGGCAGACAGAAATCCCAGATTAATCATGACTTGCATTACTAGAACGGTAAGGGGGGCTGACCTAAGAGTGGCATGTGTGATAATATCAAAAAGAAAGGTAACGATGCAGAAGTTACCCTTTCACTCCTGGAGGATCTAGAGAAGGTGGAGGAAGGTCTTGTTGATGTCGGAAGGCTTCGAGGTGCCAATGACGTTCAGTCCCAGCCATTGAGTCACTGCTAAGCTATGGTTCTGTCCGCGACCGAAAAGCTGTCTACGCGCATTTTTCGTCGATGTTGTACTCTCCCTCGATAAGCATGTCGAGCATTAGGTTGTAAGTCCGTGGGTACACGGACTGCTGCTGAGTCAGTACGTGGTCGACAAGTGGAATGCCCGTGATCCCGGAGAGCAACACCGGTGTGACTTCGTGGCGCACACCCTCGACGGTGACCCAAAAATGGTCGCCATTAAAGCTTCCATTGTCGTAGAATTTCATCACCAAATCCTTGGAATAAAGCCCTCCATTGGCATATAACAAACTCTCCCATCCTCTAGAGTGAATTTCGTGATCAAAGAATGGTGCAAACATCCCGTTTTCGAACAAATTCCCAAATTTTTTTTCAACACAAATCCGCCTGTTTCCGGCCATTTCTGGTTGTATAGAGAGGATGGATATTGATTACTGATGAGGGGGAGAATTGGGATGATCTGACGGAAGGGATTCTTGTTCGGAGCTGTGAGGGTCTCGCAGAGACTTTGGTTTTAGTGTGGGCTGTCTCGTCGCGAAGACCGATTCGAGAGGGGCAAGATCCGGTTTTTTAGGAAGACGAATCGTGGATTTGTGACGCGTGTTATTGGGTTGTTTGGGTTTAAATGGACCGAGAAATCGATATTTTGGTTGGTCCTAAAATTTTCTCAAAGCCCTAATCAAGCCTAAAGCCTGATTTAAACCTAAAAATCTAAATGCGTACCCACGACTCGTTTGGACTCCGAATTGGACGAATGAGATATCGAAACGATCGGCACAAAAAATTCTATCCAATTGTGTGAGTCATTCTTGAAAGTCACAATTTTTTTTTATTATTTTTTATTATTTTTTATTTTTTTTAAGAGAAGGAAAGTGTAAAGGTTTTATTTACATACAAGGGAGATATATGTGAAAAACACTGGATGTCTAGGGGAGTCACCATCTTAAATCATTGACAATTGTCATGTTGGCTCTGGAGCAAACCCAATCCAGCCAGACTGTGGCTTCAACTCTATGTATTATGGGGTTAGGGGCAGGACGGTACCATCCTGGACCGTGCGCGCTACGGTATAATAAAATTGCCCTTTTTACATACGGCTATCCTCAAACCGCCCCAAGGGACTCAAAGTAACCAATTCTAGGGTTAGTCTGGTGGAATCCATTGCCTGTTTGTGTTCCAAGTATGCAACATCTGAGGTTTGACCATTTAATCCCTTTGTGCAAAACTTAATGCAAAGGGAAAAGGTAACAAAATAATCATATTTACAAGGTGAGTCTTTTAACGTCAAATCCTCAAGACGAATCCCAACCTGTGGGAGAAATGGCGCCGCGACGAAGATTATCCTGCGCAGCTGGTGTTAGACAAAAGTATACCTTAAACTGGCTAGTATCGGATAGGAAGTCCAGGCCTAGACAGAAGGGTGTTTGGCAATGCATACACCAGCCCATCCTTCGCGCACGTCGTTTACAAGCAAAAGAACTACGACCATTTCCTATTCGTGATGAGTGAGACTTACACCAAATGATTAGCTGAAGTTCGCGAGGTAGAGAGTAGAAAAGGGAAGAGAAGGAAGGAGGTGAAATTTTAGGTACCCATCGTTTACCGAAAAACACGCTTGCTTTCGTGTTCTGAAAGACATTTATACTCGGTTACCGCAAAAAGAGTTTTCGTGGACTAAGGTTCCGCTTTGCAACCACACACTTCAAAGAACTTTGGAGATCATAAGATAGAAGATGGCCCGGCTACCAAAATGGCGCACTTCTATAGAAACAAGATTGAGTACGCCAAATGGAACATGTAGTCAGTGTAAACTGGATTCTGAAGAAGAGTCTGTTCAACATCTGGTGAGCGTAATTCGTGGTAATGTTTTAGGCGTTGTCCATTGACTTGAAATTCGCTGTTATCTTTTGGATTAAGCAAAGAGATTGCCCCATAATGTTTCACGGTGACACAATGAAAGGACCGACCATCATGTTTTCAATTTACCAGAAAGATGTGTAATCTGAGTTGTACAAAGAAAACTTTTGGCCAATTTTGAAATCCTTACGCGAAAATGTGCTTGTCGCGCACTCTTTTCATATTAGCTTTGTAGGATTTCGAGATCATAAGCATCACTCGAATCTCCTCCAAATTCATTTAATTGCAGTTTTGCTTCTCACCTGCCTCGATGATATTGTAATTGAGGCTTTCGATGGCCCAAAAGGCACGGTGCTCAAGTTCAACCGGCAGATGACAAGGTTTTCCAAAACAATGCGGTAAGGAGACATCCCTATAGGTGTCTTAAATGCTCGCGGTATGCCCACAAGGCATCCGATAAGCGGAGAGACCAGTCCTTTCTTGATGGGTTGACAGCGGTTTTCTCGTAATAGACTTTATCTCTCATTTGGAGACTTCCACTTGGACACTCGTTTGTGGGTGGTATGGAGTAGCAACCTTGTGAGTAACTCCATATTTCTTCATTAAAACCCAAAATTTTTTGTTACAAAAATGTACCCCCATCAATCGATGATAGCTTTGGGAACACCAAAACGAGAGAAAATGTTTTCTTTTACAAATCTCACGGCGGTCTTATGGTCATTTGAGCGACATGCGAGTGCCTCAATCCATTTGGACACATAGTCTACAGCAACTAAAATGTATAGAAAACCTTGAGAAATAGGGAAGGGTCCCATAAAATCAATGCCCTAAACATCAAAAATTTCCACAATCAAGATAGGATTTAGGGGCATCATATTTCGCTTTGGTAATTAAGCCCTAGGTGTTGACAACGAATGCAAGCTACGCAATGTTCGTGTGCATCGCGAAAAAGGGTAGGCCAGAAAAACCACATTGTAACACCTTGGCCGCAATTTTTTTCTTTCCAATCGAAATGACCTCCGCAAGATTGTTCATGGCAAAGGATAATACGCCGGTGTGTTCCCGATCCGAATGCAGCCGACGAATGAGTTGGTTCGAACAATACTTAAAGAGGTAGGGTTCATCCCAGAAATAATATTTTACAGTGGATAAGAACTTTTTAAGATCATGACGTGACCAAAAGGAGGGGACTTCCTCAGTAACTAGGTAGTTAACGATATCCGCGTACCATGGAGATGAGAAAATAGAGTACAAGTATTCGTTTGGGAAGGAATCACTGATAGCTTCAGAATCACTATCGATGTCACCAACCAACCTTGATAAATGGTCGGCTACGACATTTTCGGTTCCTTTCTTGTCTTTGATTTCCAAGGTGAATTCTTGTAAAAGAAGGATCCAGTATTTAACAATCGTTGTTTTAAAGTCCTTTTCACGAGTAAGTACCGAATTGCAGCATGGTCAGTATATACGATGGTCGATGTTTCAACTAGGTAGGGGCGAAACTTATCCAAGGCATAGACAACAGCTAGGAACTCTTTCTCAGTTGTGGTATAATTACGTTGAGCATCGTTAAGAGTTTTACTAGCGTAGTAAATGACAACGGGTTTGTCGTCACGCCGTTATCCTAACACGGCACCAATAGCAAAGTCGCTAAGCGTCACACATCGGTTCGAATGGTTGAGACCAATCGGGGTTGAATGATAGGAGCGGTAGTCGAGGCGGTTTTAGAGTATCAAAAGCTTGTTTGCAATTGAAATTGAAGTCGAATCTGCATCCTTAAGCGAGAGATTGGTTAAGGGTCGAAAGCAACTTTAGAAAAATCCTGAATGAATCTCCCCAAAACCCGGCGTGGCTTAAAAGGCACGGATATCCCGAATCTATGCGTGGGAAGGGTAGCGAAGAAATTTTAACAATTTTAGCTTTATCAACCTCTATCCCGCCTTTTGAAACAATATGACCTAGAACAAGTCCTTTGGTAACCATGTAATGACACTTCTCCTAATTGAGTACCAGATTTTTTCTCTTCGCAACGCCTTTAATACTTTAGAAAGGTTGGATAAACGATCGTCAAAGGAATTTCCGTAAAATGGAAAAGTCGTCCATGAAGACTTCCATATAACGTTCCACCATATCACTAAAAATGTGAAGCATGCAAATGTTGGAAAGTGCCCGAGCATTACAAAGACCAAAAGGCATTCGTCTGTATGCAAAGGTTCCAAAGGGACATGTGAAAGTTGTCTTTTCTTGATCGGCGGGATCGATGACAATTTGGAAGTATCCGAAATAGCCATCAAGAAAATAGTAGTAAGCATGACCGGCTAAACGTTCTAGCATCTGGTCAATGAATGGGAGAGGGAAGTGATCTTTACGGGTTCTGGCATTAAGTTTGCGATAGTCAATGCAAATTCTCCATTTTAAAGGAATGCGAGTGGAGATGCACTCACCCTTTTCATTTTGCACAACTTGATCGAATGACGGACTTTTTGGGAACAACGTGGACAGGACTAACCCAGTCACTATCTGAGATAGGGTATATGATACCCGCATCAAGTAAACGTAGAACTTCCTCTCGCACTACTTCCTTCATTGCGGGATTAAGGCGGCGTTGTGGTTCTCGCGACGTTTTGGTGCCGTCATCAAGATGTATACGATGCGTGCATATGCTAGGGTCTATTCCCTTGATATCATCTAAGGACCATCCGATAGCGGAGCGGTGTTCACGAATGACATGAATCAAACGTGCCTCCTCGTCTGTAGTCAAGTGAGCAGAAATTATTATAGGGTGACTACCATCGAGATCGAGATGCACGTACTTCAAATCAGGGGGTAGAGGTTTTAAATCCGGAGTTGGAGGATTGGGGATCAAGGATTCGTGAGGGATCATCTCTTCAATGGAAAAGAGCGAATCCGGTTCTTTTGAATTAGTTTGCACCGAAGCATTAGGGTCAAATAGTGGTACTGACTCTAATAATGCATGGACATCCCTTACGTACGAGTCATCATCAAACTCCGGATTATCAAAAAAAAGGAATTGGTGTATCTCGTCTGGGGGAAAAGAGTTTGTGAAATAATCATGTTCCAGACTATCAACCAAGCTAATCTCGCCCTCCATTATAGGATCGGGAAACTGTTTCATTAATTTGAACACGTTGAGTTCGACAGAAAGGTTCCCGAAAGACAATGTCATTGAACCGTCTCGACAATTTATGAGAGCGTTGGCAGTTGCAAGGAAAGGACGTCCCAAGATGATAGGGATGGAGTCACAGGCTACTTCAGTATCTAGAATGACAAAATCAACTGGGTAGTAAAAATCTTAGAGCTTTACTATAACGTTCTCTACTATGCCTTTTGGGTACTTAATGGAGCGATCCGCGAGTTGCAGAGTCATATTGGTAGGTTTCAATTCATGAAGACCTAATTGCTTAAATAAGTAGTAGGGAAGTAGGTTAACACTGGCACCTAGGTCTAAAAGCGCAGTAGCGGTATACTTGTCGTCCAACGTGCATGGTACAGTTGGTCGACCTGGGTCCTTGTACTTTACCACACCATTAGTAGTGGTAATCGAGGGAAACCGCCGATGAGGAACGCTTGTTGAGGTACATTCGATGCGTCGTTTGGTGGTGCACATGTCCTTCAAAAACTTGGCATGCTTGGGCAAATGCTTTAGCGATCTAGGAAAGGTAAGTTTATGGTCAAATTTTTGAAGGTTTCACGGATCTCATCAAAATGTTCATCATGTTTGTTCTTTACCAAATGGGTAGGGAACGGAGCTTTTGGAATCGGAATCGCATACAAGGATCAATGGTATCTTTTCTAGGGACGTAGGTGTAGATTTTGATGGCACAACTTCGTCCCGCTATAGGTTCGCGAGGTAGGGTTGGAAGGGCGTTAGTCGTGGCTTCCGTCGATTCCTCGTCCGCATAATGATATTATTGTCGATGGTTCGGCCGAACGAAGAGTGGTAATGGCATTTACCTCACCTTGGCTTGGATTACTAGGTCCCGTGCATTGTTGAGTTCAAAGGCGATTTGTAGGCTTAGGGTTTGAACCGCTGGCCGGGGAACACGCCCATTTGACTTTTATCCCGAAGCTAACAAACCAAGAGACCGCTGGATAGAAGCTAGGATTTGATTCTCGTTGATTCATGTATGTCAGGAAAGTTTCAGCCGCTTTATCGGCTGTGGATTGTACCAAGGAGCAGCAGGAACTAGTTCACGGTTATTATTCACGGGGTTGATTTTGGTAGCCATATCCTTGGTTAGCGTGAACAAGGTCATGCGGTTGTTTTGGTATCCCATATTTGCGTTATTGGGAAAATTACTTTGCCCTTGCTGAAATTGTGGAGGATTTCCTTGACGATAGGAATTGTAGTTCGCGGGTGGTCGTACAGGAACGTTGTTGCCTCCTGAAGTAGCTTGTTGTTGGACAGAGGGTGCCCAAGCTAAATTCGGATGTTGTCGCCAAGGTGCATTAGGGATGTTGAAAGCACAAGCCTCTTCGAAGGTTGGGGAGGACACTCATTATACCAAAGGACAATATGAATCGTGCGTTTCAGGACTTAAAAACAAAGAGGGCATGGGGAAGCGTTGGCAGCCATGACCTATTTGGGTTTTTGTTCATTTACTTGTACCGAAAGAGCATCAACCTTTTTGTTTAGGGACTCGATTAAAGTTTTTAATTCCGGATCGGGTTTGACCTCAAACATAGACGTAACTTTGGTAGGAGTATCTTTAGAAGATCTAGAAGAATCAGTGTTTCCCCAATGGGTGCTTCGTGAGGCTGTTTTCTCAAGAAAAGTGTATGCTTCAAGATGCCCTTGTCCATGAAACAACCGCTCATGATATCTAATGTTTCCTTTTGATGGTCAGAGAGACCATTAAAGAATGAACGGACTAATACAGCGGTGTCGAGTTGATGATGGGGACATTTGAGAAGTAGATCAGTAAATCTGCTCCACGCTTCCGAGAAGGATTCCTGGGGGTGCTGGCGAAAAAATTGAATCTTTTGAAGCATTTCTGTAGTTTTCTTCTGAGTATAGATCTTTATCATGAATGCTTGAACAAGTTTGGCCCATGTGTCAATGGATTGCGGCGCTTGTCCGGCGAGCCAAACTGAAGCTTTATCAGCTAAGGTGAAGGGAAACAACCTAAGCAAGACTTGTTCGTTGGTAACGGTCGGATGGCGGAAAGTGGTGACTACTTGTTGCATCCGACGAAGATGATTGTACGGTTTTTCATGGTCTAACCCATGGTGAATAGGTAACAAACCGAAAATGTTTGGCGAATACTGAAAAAATCACCTACAATCGCGATCGAAGTTTAATGCAGAAGCGTGTCCTTCCTGTAAAGGCAAGATAGAACTCCGAAGGGGTTTCTTGATCGAGATTTTCTTCACCATAATTAAAGGAGATAATGGAAACGGAGATGTTTGACGAGGTTGATTTACGGAGGAGGAACTATGCCTAGGATATAACATAAACAGCTTGTTTCTTGTATTTTTCGACGGTGATATGTAAGTTCTAATTCCTTATGTTTACTAGACCATAGTCTCATACAAATATAAATTTTAATTTAGTGCTCATAAGGAACGAATGATGACAGGAGTTTTAGAAGTTAGGAAGGAGGGAGTTGAAACACGCCTTCCTCGAAATAATTGCTGCTAACTTCGGCGGGAAGCTAGGATAATCGCGGTGAATATTCCGGCAGCCAGGTCACCCGAGAGAATTGAGGGAGGTTGTTCGTAGCAGCACGCCCTTTAATTAGGGCAGCCTCAATTTTTTTTTTTCAAGTTTCCTAGGCAATCGATGGAATAAGATGATTTATGATGGTGTATTATGCGGGTGTTATTAAGATGATTTAGATGAAATTTTTAATTACTATGATTTTTTTTTTTTTTTTTTTTTTTTATTTTTTTTTTTTTTTAATTTACGTTATTAGTGTATTATGGAGACGTGATTACTTAAATATGCAATTAAAAACGATAGATGCCAAAAATAGAAACTAACTAACATATACTAGTTTACGCAGAAAGTCTACCCATGCAAATCTATATTACCTATAATGCAACTATGTGTAAGTTATACGTGAGCTAGGGGAATGTCGAAACTAACTCATGCAATTGAATACCGCTGACGCGGAATTGATGTAACATACACATACAAAAATATTCTAAGCAGGTGGTTTGGCGCTACGCATATATCAAAATATATTCGAATCATATTAATTGTGTTACGTGAATATGTGATGACGAACCACCTTTACATGCACAGAGTTCTCATGCCAACATACAAATATACGAGGTAAAACCGGTTATAGCAAATAATATCCTCGACAAAGTTTGAGGAGTTTAAAAGTTTGAAACCTGGCATCCCGCGATTTCTTGTATAGCGATCGACTACTCCCGAGCTTATGCTTACTAGTAAAACAGGACCAAAGAGCCCAAAAGAGTACTGAAAAGTAAAGTGGCCTGTACTTGAAAACCGGAGTGTTGATACTCCAGGTTAGTCTCGCGTGCTACTAATTCAGTCTCGTCCGAGACTCTTTATCCGTTCAAGACTTCAAAATGCCTACTAAATTACTTAGGACGTGGTAATGAAAATAAACAAACTTGGTTCACAGATATTTGTTAGTAGAAAAAGTTAAGGTAAACTATTTCGTAACTTGTTAGTATTGTAACAGAAATGGAAATTAAAAAGATGAGGAGGTAAGGGAGGGGTTTTATGGATGTATTCCAGTTATTACGTTAAGTCCGGAGTCCTTCCCCGACAGCGGCACCATTTGATAAAATAAGATTTACACACGCGTTTATTGTCTTTCAGTTACTTATTTTCTTAAGTCCGAGGTCCACAGTCCAAAGTCCAACGTCCGTATAGTCGTACGTTTTAGTCAAGTTACCTTACTCACGTGGGATTGGTAGGATAGGTCGAGAAAGGGATCGTCCAAACCTTAGGGCTCGGATAGGTTCACAACTGGAGTTACAACTTTAAGTGAGTAGGATTTTTAGGTTTCTTTTTAGTTGGTTTTTAATTAAAATAACGGTAATGCAAATAAAATAAATTACTACGGCGATTATATGTAGGTAAACAAAATGTAGAGAAACAGGGAGAGAGTTAATCATGCTCATGCAAGAATCATTTTTAACAGCTTTTATTACCAAATCACTACATCTCTAATTGCCCTCATTACGGAGACGACGCGTCGAATATTGATCCCTAGTGCATGCCCACATCTCTAGGTCGATTTCACTAGCATAAGGAGTTTTAATAATACCGCGATCTCGGTATATTATTTCTGCTCTCGCCTCGATTTCACATCACCGGACCGAATTGAGAGAGCCGTCGACACCAAAAAGTCGCCGCGACATTTTGGATTAGCTACGGATCGTCCCGAGCATCGGCCCGTCCAACTTTGTACACAGTCTCATCATTTTGGACCGGATGTTAATTCTATGCCTAATTCCTAAGTAGTGATTCTAGAATATTAACGAGTCAATCCGGATTTTACACGAAGCGGCATAACCCTCCCCCGGGGGATTAGCTCATCATCATAGAAGGAAATAATAAAACTTGTCAGATACATTAATTAAATAAATGCAGGATAGAAATTAAACTAGAAAAGAAATGACTCATTATTAAGGGTAAAATAACTTACGATTATTAAGGCTTTGAAATGGAAATGGCGGAATGTAAGTCTCAAGAAGAAAAAAAAACTAAAAGCGTAGCTAAAGCATTAATATGTCTTTGAAGGAGGATATATGAAGACCCCCTCACATATATATAGGGCTGGGGACCCTTCACGGAAATCTTAATATCGAATCAGGTTTGGTTTTAGCTAATTGAAAGTTCAAAACTTTGAGAATCAAAGTTTTGTTTTAACCGTATTTAAATTTTTGTCTTTTGATTTTATGTTTTGTTTGTTAGCTCATTTCAATTCAAACCACCGGGTCTGAATTGGTGCGTGTCTTCTTTCTTGCCGGTGGTATCAATTTGAAACCATCCTTTGCCACCTGCCTATGCTGACTCATCATGCCTTCGGGCCCGCAGAGTGGGTCCACTTAGTGTCCAAAGTGATGCGACCGATTTTGGCGTTTTACGACTTTTTGTCCTTAAGCAGAGTTCGTTCGCCCGAATCGCTATGACAAACTTCACTAGCCAACGCCGGCACCTAGATTTATCCGATTTGAGCTTCCGAAGTTTCCTCGCTTCTTTATATGTGGGCCCGCTTCAGACCGGTTTCGTTCTTTTTGGAAACTTCGGTTCTAGTCGCTTTGTTGGGCTTCATGGGGATTGAGTGGGAATTCCAAATATTCCCAGATTCTCAGATTGGCGGCTTCACTAGCCAACGCCGACACCTAGATTTATCCGATTTGAGCTTCGGAAGTTTCCTCGCTTCTTTATATGTGGGCCCGCTCCATGACCGGTTCTCGTCTTTTGGAAACTTCGCTTCTTCACGGGGTCGAGGGAGACTCCAAATATTCCCGTATTCCCTCGTGACTTCCGATGCATGTTTTATCACTATATTAATTTTAATTGCGGAAACCTACAAAAGTTCGAAAATATAATTATTACATGATTATTAAACACATAATCGACCAAAATGCTATGTCTCTCGGGGTTTAATATTACAGTTTTGGGTGCTTATCAGTTTGCACTTTGCATTTGGTAGCTCTTTCTTCTAGTTGGACTTATATTGCCGCCTTTGCTTAGAATTCTTCATTTCGTTTTATTTTCTTGTTGGAATGTTGAAAAGTAATAGATGGTCATATAATCAACTCCTCTCAAATTAAAAGGAAATAAAGCCTGAACTCGCTTGCTTTGTTCTTGGCCTGTCCATCAGAGGCTATATTTCTGTTTGCCTGTGTAGAACAACATTTTCTTTTTTAGCGTTATGCTCGTTCTTGCCTACCATTGTGTGTTTTACAGATTAATTTAACAAAATTGTTTCTTCATCTAGATATTGATACATTCTTCTTGCTTATTTTTGAAACAAGCTAATGGACTTTCTGTGGAGTTGAACCTTTCGTCTTGTTATGACTTAAGTAGAACGATGTTGTGACTCTATCCCAAAATAACTTTCAGTCATGCAAAAGCAAAAGTATGTCTAACTATTAATGAAATCTAACCTCTTAGTGCCTTCCATTATCGTAATAGCGTATAATTTTTCTCGCCCCACTTTTATTCTTTTTTATTAGACCATAATATATTATATGCATATACTCTTTAACTACCTCAATAACCCTCACCACAATATTATATTTTATGCATGTACTCTTTAACTACCTCAACCCTCATCAAAAGATTAGTTCTTTCAACTACCAGCATTCCATTAGTATTGAAGCATGTGGTATCTTAGTTTGACTTTATTACACTTTGGTTAATGCATTAAAGACTTAAAGTTGTCATAAGCTATAGCAGGGTACCATAAGGACACCCAGGTTTGAGAAGCTTTAATTTTTCATACAAATTTCATTTTCATCTCTTAATCAGACAAAACATGTACCAAAGTGGTTTAATTTATATTGAGTTTGTTTAGTACAATGTTGGTTCTATTTTGACTGATTTTGCTTTTGTAGCTGTATTATTTATTTTCGAATTTGAATGTAATTTGTTATCATCTTTATCATTTACCATCTTTTTCTGCCATTACTTTGTTTACTGGTCTCTGTGTATTTTGGTACAACAACTTTACACTTATAATTTTTCTTTGGATGAATTATGTTCCCTTTTTCTTAGGGTTCCTTTTCGATATGATCTTACGACTCCTCATGTTTGCTCCTGATTGTAAGTTTTGATGCATCTTCAAAGAATCATTAAATCCATTCAGCATGGGTGTGCTAGTTCGATTAATTGTTGGCTTGTCGCGATTATCTGATTAGGAAATCATTAATGTTTGATTGGGATCCAAGCTGAGAAGGTATATTTTAATTCTTAGTCCCTTTATATTAACTTTGTTTTGTGATAATTTTAATGAGAAATCACATGAAAAGTATTATTTATATATAGTTTGATTCATTAAAACCGTTTCCATTGAAATTTCGTGTAGAAGAATCATGTAAGTTGCTTAAGGAAAGGTGCAAGCCTACACAAAAGGGTACTCAGAGTATGTTGCTTAAGTTTTGTCGTCATTCATATGTAAGTATTCAAGTTCGATTGCTCTCCTTCAATTTCGTTGTTATCTAAACTAGCTTCTAGGTCTATGTTGTGCAACTACATGTTGTTCTTTATTTTATGTTCTATTAAAGTTAATAGTTGATATTCATCAATCAAGAACGTGGTCTTATCGGTTTCTCTCTTGCAGGTTATTCAAGGTAAAGGATCAGCCATGTAGCTCAGACGCTGCTATTTTGTTTGAAAATTATGAACGAAATCATTCCCTTGGAGGACCAAGTTTTGGTGTAGGGCTTGAGCTTGCATTTGTTAAAGGTACTGAGTTCTACTTTTAATTTTATATTACTTCACTACTTCACTTTCCCTTATTTTATAGTTTACAATTGGTTTTAGACTTACTTTTTCTTTGACATATACTATTCCTGGTGGTTATTCATAAGCTGATTAAGTATTCCTTATTCTTTATTCACTACAGTTTAATCAAATATTATGTTGTGTTATTAGAGAAATGAGAAGAGGCCTTCACTGTTCCAGCTCATGTACGTATCCTCATGCTTCCATGTACAAGATAGTAACCATGTGTACATGGGGTGGTGAATAACAAGGTATGTACTGTTGAAGCTGGGTCCAAGTGCTGGTGGGAAGAAGTCATTCTCAACGATCTTAAGGCTAGATTCTTCCTTAGCTATGACTGTATAAAAGTTTGATGTTCAAAGATGTTTAAGAAAGTCAATTACCATAGTCGTACTAGCTAGCGCATTGTGCTTTTGTAAACTTGCTTTATTTTTTAAACGTACTTGGAATCTTGTTATGTTTTATATATTGTTGTAAATCAATTTTGCTTGAGTGGAGTTCCTTAAAAAAACTGTGATACTTGATTTTGGATTACATTCAATGCAAGTATGCAAATTAAGGTAGGTTCTGGTACTCCCCAGGGTATAGGGAATAATTTTTTTTTTTGTCAAATTTTAACACCTACCTAACGGCCAGAAACTGTTACAATACCTTATGGAATTGTTACTAAGCAATTTATAAAGTAACACATCAACTTTTGAAAAACCGTTATAAATAATTTCAGTAACGCTTTGGAACCGTTACTAAAATTACCGTTTGTAACAGTTTATAAGCATTACAAAAAAATTTAACAAATTTGCAACGCCATATTACTCACGCAAAAAAACCGTTACAAATATTTTTTGTAACGGTTTTTGACTGTTAATAATAGCTTGTTATGGTATAGTGTCTACACACCATTACATACATTAAGCTGCCCACTGCGGATGCATAAGGAATCTTTTGCATTTCTTTCTTCTCATGCTCACCCTTTGGACACATATCTTTGGTCATGCAGAATTGGCCACCAAGCGGACAACTGACTGGCTTTGCTTGGTCCATGTTGAATCGCTTCAACACTTTCTCAATATATCTTTCTTGAAAAATTCATAACTTCCCACTCTTTCTTTCATGAGTGATCTGCATACCAAGTATCTACTTTGCTTGACCCAAATCCTTCATCTCAAAGGACTTACTAAAGTCTTTCTTCAGCTTGGATATCTTGTTGATATTTTGGCCAACTATCAACATATCATCCACATACAATAAGAGTACTATGAAATCCCCATCTGGAAACTTTTGAACAAACACATAGTGATCAGAAGAAGACTTCGTGTAGCCTTGCTTCACCATAAAAGACTCAAACTTCATGTACCACTGTCTCGGTGCCTGCTTCAAACCATACAAGCTCTTTCTTCGCTTGCATACCAAATGCTCCTTGCCTTTGACCTCAAACCCCTTTGGCTGGTCGATATAAACATCTTCCTCAAGATCTCCATGAAGAAAAGTTGTCTTAACTTCTACTTGCTCAACCTCAAGGTTCATAATTGCGGTCAAACGCAATACCACCCTGACAGAAGTCATCTTAACTACAGGGGATAAAATTTAATCAAAGTCAATACCTTTCCTTTGACTGAATCCCTTCACAACAAGGCGAACTTTGTGCCTTGGATGTGGATTATTCTTCTCATGCTTGACTTTGAAGATCCATTTATTCTTGAGAACTTTTCTTCTTTTTGATTTCTTAACTAAGTCATAAGTGTGATTCTTACGTAAAAAACCCATCTTATCTTGCATGGCCTTCAACCACGTCTCTTTGTCTATACCTTCAAAAGACTCTTGATAGTACATAGGTTCTCCACCATCAGATAGTAAAACATATGTATGTGGTGGATATTTGATTGAATATTGTCTTTCTCTCTCGGACCTCCTCACATCATCTTCTTGTGGCTCAGAAGGGTGCACTTCTTCTTGCTCAGGTGGTGGTTCATGCACTTCATCTGCATCTTCTATCTTAATAAGTTCAATCCTATCATGAGCTTCAAATCCATGGTTGTCTGCATTCTCAATGCCTTCTGCATCTCGTTCCATAGTAAGAACTTATGGTTCAAAATCAACAAGATCACCAATGAAAGCCGCTAGCTTCACACCATTCTCAAAGTCTGCTATTGTTTGGTCTTCCAAGAACACAACATCTCAACTTCGGATTACCTTCTTGTTGATCAGATCATAAAGTTTGTAACCAAACTTCTCATCCCCATAACCGAGAAAAATGCACTGCTTGGCTTTGTTATCAAGCTTTGATCTCTCATCCTTGGGAATATGAATACATTTTATGCACCAAAATATGCTCAAGTATCCATAATCAACATCTTTGCCAGGCCACTCTCTCTGGATAATCACTATTCAGAGGCTTCGATAGCGATAAGTTGATAACATGTACGACTATGTGATCAGCTCCCAAATGTGTGTTTTATTACCCTTATATTACTACATTATAACCCGACTTCTGTTTAATGAAAAGACAACTCATAGGTTTTATTGTCTTTTTAGGTTACAGAGAATTTTAGTCCACTTATCATAAAATCTGCGTCTTAGCACCTAAAAGAGCCTTAATCACGCTTATTATGAAGACCAAAAGCTGCTATGAAAAAAGTGCTGAAAAAGTCAAAGACAATGGTCAAAGTCAAAGGTTAAAACCCTTAACTTAGAAGACCAGAGGTGGAAGCCCTTATCTGAAAATATTGAATTCTCAAAAACCTACCTTGATCAAGAAGAAATCATAAAGCAAAAGAAAAAGTAAAAGCAAAAGTAGAGTGTGAGGTGTCTCAAAAGTGATGGAGGAGGGAAAATCAGTAAAAGGCAAAAGTATGGGTATATAATCTAAAAGTTAGGGAGAGAGAAATCATCCATTGTTTTAGGGTTCAAACCATTTGGTTTGTAAGAATTAGTCTTGTTTTTCAATTCAAGTTTTTACTTTATTGTTCTTCATTTCCTTTTATTTAAATCTTGTTATTTTTCTTTGTTTGTTTCAATCAATCAATCTTATCTTGTTGTTCTTGTTTCAATCTTTAATAAATACTTATTTCAATGTTTTCATGTCATTTACATACCAAACAACTTGAGTTTTCATGTTTTCATTAGTTTAAACTAAACAAGTCTTTACCAAGAGTCTACCTTTCTTCTTCTTAACTCCCACACTCAAACTCTAAACAATTTAGGATGAACCTTACTTCTTACAATACTTTTTTGAAGTTACACACCACTAACACGGCTTCAAATGGCGTCACCGTCATGGATTGAAAGAGCATGAGTGCTCGGTTGAGAATCTAAGGAGGAAGCACCATTCTCATCTTTCCATTTCTATTTTTTTTTTTTAAATTTTCATTGTTTTATTTTGTTGTTTTTCACTACTGATTTACTTTCTTGCAAATTAGGGTTCGGGACCAACAAGTTGGAAAGGAGCTGAAGTTACAGCCGAAAGATGACCAAACTTTACTGGAGCCGGCGGGCTACCGCGGCTTAGCCAGGGGACGACAACTTAAGCACCTCCACATACAAGGGTCCAGTTTTTTGGCAATTCAGTTGGTTTTTGATGAATAGTTGAATACCAAGCCCAAATTTTATAATAGAGTAGGACAAATCAATGGAACTTGTTTGTAATAGTTAGATATAAAAAGAAAAACAAAAAAAAATTAGGAAAAATTGGTTTTTGATTGATTCCTTATTATGAACATGCACTAGTACAAAAAAGGGTTTTTGTGACTGTTTTTAAATGTTATTTGTGACTGTTCTGTTCAAAATGGTCACAAATGGCAGAAAAGGGTTTTTGTGACTGTTTTAAAAAGTTTTTGGTGAGGTGCATTTTCGTAATGGTCACAAATGGGTTTTTTCTAAAGAAGGTGTATATGTTTAGAGAACTATTTGTGACTATTTCACTAAAATAGTTATATGTTCCCAGACTTTATGTACACCAAATTTTTATTTTTTAGTCCCCCCCCACAATTGCACTAAAAAACTACTTCGAAGCCCACGTTCAGTCTGCCTTCTTCAAACACTTGTAGGTTCGTGCCTCTAAGAAACGCTTCACCAAAAAAGAAAAAAAAGAAAAAAAAAAACAAACAAACAAAATGAATCGCACGATCTCTCCCGACTCTTTCTTCACTTCTGCCGATTCATTGATTCTCTCTCAATTTTGTTTCCATCTCTCTCAAATTAATCTCTCTCAACTCTCTTTATTCTCTTTCATTCTCTCTCTCTGATGTTTGTTGTTGACGCGGTAAGTACCCCTTCCCCTTCCTTTCAATTACCTAGGGTTTGCTAATTGTTTAGTAGCACTAACTACTCTCTCACTTTGTACTACATTATGATGCAGGGGTTTGTTCGGTCTGATTCAGTCCGAGTTCTGTTCAAGTTGCTGCAAAAGGTACGATTTTTACTTTTGCTTTGTGTATGTTCTTCGAGTGAAATGGTAATCAAAACTTGAGGACTCCAATTCGGATTCCTTGGCTTATGTTTGCTAATGCAACCATAGAACATGATTATTGATTTATTGTATTCTCAGTAAATCCTTGCTATGTTAATCAATCAAATTTAGTTTATTCTTGGGCAAATTCTATTTGGGTAGAGAGAATCCTTACATGGGAGTTCCATTGCAATTTAATTCAGCTAATTGCTTGATTGTAGGTTTCCCAGTTACGTGGAGATATGAGGGTGTTTTCTGTGGATGTGGAATTTGTTCATCGTGCAGTCAAAACTCTGGTATTGGTCCTCGTTCTAATTAAGACAATTTTTTTTAACGTCTTGGTCTTTATGATTGTTGTTGTTGTGTTTATATGTTTGCCTGTCCTCAGGAATAAAAAACTGGTAGAATAGAAGACAAGCATGTACCTTTTTCATATAAGAGTACAAGATGTTGTATTATCTGATTATCAGGATATTATGATTTTTGTTTAAGCTTCCTTCCATCTTTTATCAATTTGTACAATTGTGCTATCTAAATTTATCATTTTGGCCTCTTGAAGTAATTTAATTCTACAGCGTTAGTTTTTTATTCGAACTATTGCTACTATTTTTGTTAATAGTTTAATTGTAACTGCTGTTATTATTGATACTTTGGTGATCTCATTTATTAATTTTCTCGGGTCTGTAGGCATCACTGACCAGTATCTCCAAACCTTCTCTTGAACGATCACAAATTGCACTCACTTCAAGGGTAAGTTAAAAGTACCGAACTTCATTATTTATTTATTTATTTGGAAAAGTATATTGAACTTCATTTCTTGTCCTTAGTTTAGCAAACTATATCCTACGAGAAATAGGCGAGTTTTAAATGGAGATGTAAATTTCATTCGTTGGTCATTTATGGTGTAGTGATGAATGGGACTACAAAGTTGGGAAATCTCATGCTGCTCGTTGGTCATTTCCTATGCAGAAGTGGATTGGAGGCAAACCTTCTACTTGAACTTACACCTAAACACTTGCTTTGCATTAAAATACTAAGAGTTTAGAGGTTGCTGCATACAAGGAGAGCCTAGCGTCAATCAAACGAGGAAATGGTTCAACTATTATTTTCGACATAAAATTAGATACGGTAAAAAAACATTAGACAGAAATTGTTTTTGCAGATGTTTTTTGTTATGTTCTAGATCAAGCTTCTAGACCATTGATAATGAAGAAAATTATAAGTTTTTGAATTGATTTTTTTATGGTTTTGAATGTTTGATGCTTGGGCTTGGCATGTTAATTTTGGCTAACCCTCTTGACTGTATATTCCAAAATCAGACTCCAAAATACTGGCACATATTGGAGACACAAAACATTCCCTGCCTATTAGGCTGTAAGCCTCTAAGCTTGAAGTAAGACCACTTTGATTTTTGTTTACCCTAATTGGAGAGTTGATCACAATTTACAACATCCATTGTTTTGATAATTTATATACTGATAGCCCTTATCAGATATGAGCTATGTTTGTCACTTTCACAAACTTAGTTACTGATTATTTATCGATAGGGAATTGGGATCAGCTCATGCTTAACAAGCTTAGATGCCTAAACCAAAATGGCTAAAACAGGCCTTTTGAACATGAGCTGCTAGGGGGTCAAGGACAAAATTGAAGTCACTCATTTTATTTTGCAGGTGTTATCCGGGACCTTGGCAGGTCCTGCGAAAAATAAAGAACAAATATGTGTGTGTGCATCAAATAGAATACCACTACTTAGCTGCTCCTCTAATCCTCTTTAGGCAGCGTCTTGGTAGTGAATAACATATATCCAACTCAAGTAGCTTAAGTTGTTATCTATAGAAGGGTGAGTCTGATTTTGTCTTACTTGTATGTTGTGTTTCTTCTACATTATCTTCTTACTTTCTTTGACCTTTCTCATGGTCTACTGATTTTTTTTTTTAATTTCTTTAAATATGTCTTGTCTTGCTTATCTATATATATGACCCTTTGATTTATTTCTGCCATAGGAGCCAAGTACATGCTCGCCGAGTTTAAAGCTTCATCATTATCATCAGCTTCTAAAGGATCGTTCGATCGACTGCTTTTCCCATGTGGAAGTTTTTTGCTTCCTATAAGTTTTCTTTTTTGTATGTTTCCTTTGATTCATATATGTATTGCACTATTGCCTATATGTCTTTTGTTATGAGATTCTTTCTAGATTGTGCATAATCTTATTAACATTTCGAAATTTTAAGAGTAGTTATGATGTCTATACTCAATATGGCTATGATAGAGCTGTAGTGGGTGCCTTTGCTCATTGATGGACTAACCATCCTATCGGCTTGTTTTGTTGCTTCCATGGATCCTGAGCGTGTATATTGACTAGTCAATAGCTTGTTTTAGTGGTTCCTTAGCTTGTATTGAACTACGGTCTAGTTGAAATGAATTTTTTTTTATGAAGGAAAAATGCACATCACCGAAGATCTGTACGTAGCTACCAGCTTGGTCCAGGGTGTGTATGTTTTAAAGTGAGACCGCCAAGAGAATCGTCAAGGACCCCATGCTCTTGCTTTTCCCTTGTGGAATTTCTTCCATATTCTTAGGATGTGATCTTGAGTTGTTGTATAGGGATTATATTGAAATGGTATATATGTTGGTAGATTCGGCTATATCCATACATCTATATCTTTTACAGTGATATATATACTTAGTCAAATTTTGGTGATGGTTATTGCTAAGATTTTCCTTGTGTATAATTGTTTGTCAAGTCTTAATTATATTTTGTGTTTTGGGTCTATGTGGTTGTATTTATGCAGGCAATTTCAGGGGGAAAAAAATATAAATATTATGATGGAAACCAAAAATAAATGATCAGCCAATGTGTATAGTGCAAGTAAGATAATTGATGCTTGTATTACAAACTATAACATAAGATAGAGTTGAAAAGTTGCAGAGCTGGAAAACTTCTACAGAAGCAAAACTGGAATTCTTATGTCTCAGTTCACCAGTGTTCATTTGGTATGAATATTCCTTTTGTATATATTATGTTGTCGTTTGAATTGTCATGGTAGTGTTTCTCGTGAGTAAAATAAAATATGCCATTGTGTAAAATAGAGATATATAAATGTGTGTCATACGAGTGTCAATATATAGTTATACATTGTTTTATGGGACATGCTTTATTTTGTAGGGTGACTGAAGTAGTAGACCCCTTGAGCATGTTAACTTTTATATATTTATTTATTCCCTTGAGCGTGGTATATCTAGGAAAACTTCAAAATTAGTTTGCCTTAGAAGCTTAAGGTGTCTCATGTCAGATTTTGTCATCTCGTATAGTCCTTGTATGCTGAAGACAAAGAATTGCTAATGGTTTTCCGATCTTAGTTACGAAGTACTTGAGAATAAAAGAAAGACAGGGAATGAGAAAGGTGTAAGAGAAGTTTCTGATTTGAGGTAAGTCCTATTAGGTCATCTTGCTCGTCTCTCAGTCGTTGCTCCAAGTTGGAAATGGAGGATGAGAAAGGGGAAAGAGAAATGTGTAGTCAATTGCTTAGTCTGTTTTGTATGATTAGTTTATTTTTCCGTTGGAAATGGAGGATGAGAAAGGTAAAAGTGGCTATTAGGTGCTTTCATGCTTTGTTGTGGTGTGCTAAGGTATTTGTTTGCAGATAAATGGTTAGACTGAAATTCTTTTTCCATTAAATTGTTAGACTGAAATTCTTCTATGCGAAGGTTTGGAAATCGTTAAAGTATTATGAGGACCTTAAGTCAGGTTCCTACATACACCTAGCCTTTTGCTGCTGTAGTGGTTGCTGCTCAAGCTATTCTTGATGAGCAAGCACTTCAAGGTCATTGTTGCCATAGAGAGGTGGCTTTGTCTTTGAATGTTTTCACATTGGGTATTAAAGAAGAGCGAATGAAAAGTCAATCAGGTGATGTTGTTTCACTCAGCCTAAGATTTGCTCGATATCTATGTTTATTCAAAGTTTAATTCGTTTTGGGAAGTTAGGGTTTTTCACTTTTAGTTTTGATTGATCTAAAAAATCCTTAATTTTATTAAAAGTTTACAATTAATAGAATGCACTCAAATAGTTAAGGACTATATTAGTTTGTGGTATTTAGAGTTGCATATAGGTTGACAGTATAGTGTTAGTGATGGTTTGACATTGTTACTCAGGCATCTTGAATATAGTGTATAGTCAAGTGCATGTTATATTGTCACAATTTGATATAGGGCTATTGTCAAGGAATAAGTTTATGTCAGAACTCATTTAGTTATATTTGGATGCTACCTAAGTCCTGGTGATATGAAGTAGGTCATGGTCGCCTGGATTCTAGCTTAAGCTCTTATGTTATTTTGTTTAGGGTCAAGGAAGTAAAAAGGAATCTACTTTTGTTGCTTGTAGTTTCATGGTTGTGCTCTTTGAACAAGGACTTGAGTTTGGCTCCTTTATGAATATCAGGTGCTTCTTAATTACTAGGTACTTTTTTTTTCCAATAATTCTTTTGTTTCTGCTACTATACTTGGCTATATGATGATTATTTTCTTTTGTTTCCATGTTCATATGATGATTCTATTGTAGAATGTTTCTTATATTTTAGTGGACATCATCACCAAGTTGATGCTATTAGTCTCTATTTGAAAGACTGATATTTGGTAATGTTACTAGCAAAAGTGATAGTAGTTGTTTTTAGCAGTCTGCGCAGGGCAAAAAGTTTGTGTCGTGTTCAAGCTGGGATTCCGCTACCTACAAGAAAACGTTACCCCGTCAAGTCTACATTCAAGCGAACCAAGTTTCATTACTTGTCGATGATGTCTGTGCTAAAAGCTACAAAACTAACAGGTTTGACTGTTCAAACTGAAATTTTTATCGTTCATATACTTTCACTGATAATGAATTATCATAGTTTACTTTTCGACTCTTAGGCACTTAAAATTGATTAAAGTGTACATCTCCTTGATTAAAATTGATTATCGTAGTTTCATCTCCTTGGAGGTAGGCTAAAGCATTGGCAGTACGTTTATTTATTTATATATAGGTGCTTTGTACCTGGTTGTAAGTGTTTGAGTTACTCACAAAGGGTTTGAGTTGTACATGTGTTCCCCAAAAACAATTAATGGGTATTGGACCTAAGTCTATCTTGGTTTAACTTAACAATGGACAGATTGTTTTTTTGTGATATCAAATATCAGGGTTTCTTATAAGATGCTTATAATGACTTGTAGCTTGTTCCAAATAGTTTTGGTCAGCTTACCCCTTAGATATATTAACAGTTGCAATTTTGCTTATTCATATAGGTATTTATGATCTTGAGTTAAGTATTTTGCATTCAACTATCATATGTACTAATGATTTACTTTAAATCGTTAAGAAAAATCTTATATATAATTTGTGCATGTCTAGATTACTTGGTTACCATGTATATCAGTGCATTTACTGGCTATTTTATATCAAGTTATATTATGTGTCACCACCTCTTTTCAATTGTAGAATTCAAGTGGGCTAGTGTGTTAAAAGATGTGAGATAGGATTTTGGGGCTCCCTTGGAGTAATGAATGCTACCAGTTGGGAAAGCGCTATGGATTTGTCCAATTTGTTCATATGTGGGTGATCGACTTTGACGAGACTAGGTTATTTTTTCATTTTATTTGGATTCGACTGATTATATTTATATGAATTAGATAGGAAATGTCTTATTTTCTTCATTACGTTTTACGATTAAGTACAAATATATATTGGTTATCTAAGGGGATTGGAATGTTTCAATGAAATTAGCAATATATATGAGTGTTACTTGAAATTTAATAGATCATATTTAGGTATGTAGCAATATTCATGTTTTTTTTTAATAAAAAAAAAACAATATATACATATCACAGTTTTCCCCAAACCGTCACGACTAATGATATTTTTTATGACCGTTAAAAAAGATGAATGCATAACAGTTTATTTAAAACTGTCACAAATGTTATGATTTGTTGTGACGGTTTTTGAGCAGTTGTTACCATTTTTTATGGTAGACAGAGGCTAGTCTGGAACAAATATTTGTGATGGTTTTGGGAAAAAAATAAATGACCCCCACTCCGTCACGGTTTTGGAAAAAAAAACTGTGACAAAAGACTTTTTGTCACTATTTTTAACAGTGAAATAAAACCTTTTTTTCTTGTAGTGACGAGTTAAACTTAGTTTAAGTTGTATACTTACCAAAGGATTAGAGTTTTCATTGCCTTGGGAAGTTTAAGTGTGTGAGGCAAGTTGTGAATCATAGCTCACACACTTTGAATCAACTTGGTAATCAACACTCTAAGTCCACTTGACTCTAGTTAATCTAGATTATCAATCTAAAACTAGTTAATCTAATAGATTAGTATAATATTAGTTTAGTTTTAAGTTTTAGGCCCTTGAAGGCAAAGTTGTAAAAATTATCAGAAACCCAACTTGTGGGCTTCTTAAGGGCCTTTATTATAACTTAAAATAGGGTAGAGCTCGAAAGGTTGGGCCTGATTCTCAGATCACACGCCAACCGATATCGCCTTCTCCTCAACCAGCGTGTAAACACGGTTTCAAAGGTAATTTCTAAACCTCCTCGAAGCCCAAGTAAAAGGATACCTTGTGTGTTCAAGCATGCTTACATGATTGTTTGAAATTTATTTTCAGCACTGCAATTTACATTCGCGCATAAGGCTAAACCCGAGCCACATAACAACCATTGGGAAGCTATTCCCCAATGTAGGTAAATTGGACGTTTCTTGATTCTAGAAGCCCTAGACCAAAAATATTAATTAAAATCAATTAACTATTTCCCAAAGTGGTCACTCTCTTACAGAAAAGGACAAAAATATAGCCATGAGAATTTAGAAAAATCAATTAACTAGATTCCGGTGGACCAACTGCCTTCTTCCTCTAGATTCATCGTGAGTGAGATTCTTGGTAGCACACCTGATAAGTGCTCAAAAAGTGCAATTTAACCCTCGATTATGCCTCTTGTTTAGCCATCTTAGTGGACTAATAGTGTTTGTAAGTTATATTTTATGATTCTACAGGTGAAAGAGAGAGTTTTGTGGAATATTAGAGAAAAAGGGGTAAAACGGAGCAATTTGGAGCATTAAGGAGCACATGGGAAGCCTGTGGACAATCATTGAGAAGGCCAAGGAATTGAAGCTATTAAAGATGCGATTTGGACCTATTTTAAAGCCTATTTGGAAGCCCAAGGCCAAAGGATTCGTTGCTTGGACCAAAGCCCGCAAAAAAGGATAGAAAGATAGAGCAGAAGAGACAAAATAGAAATCCGCGTCTGGGACGCATGGATCGCACGACCAGACGCATTGCTTGTGTCTGGGACCCATGGATCGCGCATCTAGACGCATTGCTCGCGTCTGAGATGCATGGATCATGTGTCCCGATGCATGAAACGACACTGTAACCAATTCCTTCTCAGTTTTGGAGACGAAGTTAGACTCTGAAAGAAGTCTATTTGTATTAGGAAACAAATGACGGTTTAGAATGCTTCTAGAACTCATTGTAACCCCTATAAATAGAGGACCTAAGTGCCTCATGTAATTGGCCAATTCACTTATATTTTTGTCTCCAGAACTCGAGGCAGATAGAGACTAATAATAAAAGATTTGGTTTTAACTAGCCTAGTCTTAATAAATTAGTCTTTTCTAGTCTTATGTTCTTCGACTCTTCTTCTTCTCGTTCTTCGTGTTCTTCCTTCTTTATGGAAGGCTAATCTTCTCCTTCAAGGGAGGAGATGAAACTATTGCTTAAGGTTGAATGATTCTTCTGGTTCATGGTGTTCTTCAATCAGGTTAGTTCTTTATGTTTTTAGTTATTAGTTCCATTGCCTACACCAGGGGATGGAAGTATAGAATAGGGTTTATGTTTTGCAATATTAATATCATGCTAGTGTTCTTTACTTTTCTTCTAGTAGTATAGTTCTTTAGAGTTAGGGAAGTATTCTTTGTGTTGCCTTAGAAGGTGTAGCTCAGGGAGTGGCTGTCTAGGGGAAGTATTCTTTGTGTTTGCCTTAAGTGGTGATTCATTGAATGACCGCCCTATTAGGAAGTACTCTTTGATGTTGCTCTCGGCAATACATTGAATGGTTGCCCGAGCTTACATAAAAGGAAAGAAGATATTAATAGCGTAAACATAGGAACAAATTTAAGTAAAGTTAATTGTTAACGATGTTTCGTCCAAGAGGGCATCGACACTCGCTCGATTGCCTAATTGTAGTCTACTTGTAAAGAAAACCATGAAGGCGAAGGTCATAGATTAAAAGTATTGGTGGATTCTAATCTCTTGAATTCCCCCTCTTATAAATTCTCAATAGTTTAGTTAATTTAGTTTAGTTTAGCATTAGAATCTAAAATCTCTACAATCATAGTTTTTAATCCCTTTAACCCCCTTTCCAGTCCTGTCCTTCACATAACATACACTTAAAAGTGGAACGATACCCTACTCATCCTTTACTTATTGAAGGATAATTAGGTTTTGATACGCTTCTATTTTGTTCAACGACCATACACCATCTACATACATAAAAAGAGGCAAGGTCAAATGGCGCCACTACCGTTTTAAGTTGTTTATGTTTAACGTTTTCTTTCAAGATTAGAACTTTGGATCTTGAGGTCATTTTAGCCGCATCATCCATCCTTTTAAGAAGGAAAGAAGCTTGAAGGACATCTCGAAGACAATATCTACCATCCAGGTTAGTCGAATCTTCATTCTTTTTATTTCATTCTTAGTATAGTTGCATCATAGTTTAGTTTTATTGCTTTCTAGTATAATTGCATTTAGGACCTTTTCATCAATTGAAGTTGTAAGCTAACACAGCGAAACATCAAACTCTAGTGTTTCTTATTTGAATCTTGACAAACAGACTATCGCCTGTGGGCAGTGGTACTTAAGCAATCCAAGTGATTCACCATAACCCTAGAAGAGACAGCTTTAGATAATTGGCGAGATACTAGTTGCAAGGCCCAACCCAATTGAAGGAATGTAGTTTTGCATTTTAGTATAATTTAGAATAGTTGCATATTAGTTTAATTGCATTCAAGCATAGTAGGATAGTTTTTTGCTATTTTCGTATAGCATTTTCTAGTGTATGCCCTGTCGTCCATATCATCGTCCGGTAAGAACACAATAGTGGACAAGGTTTAACAACTGACTCACAAGAATACTAGACGAGATTGATACAATGGCCGCACGCAATGATGGAAGTGTTGTGGACACCAATAATCCTGAAGCTATCCCACCCACGCAAGCACAACAGAGGAAGAAGCTGAGTGATTTCTATTCACCAATCATTGGAGACCCACCAAGCAGTATTGTTTTTCCAGAGACAGAAGCTAACCAGTTTGAACTTAAAGCATCAATAATCTCTATGCTTCCAAAGTTCAATGGTTCAGACAATGTTCAGCCTTATGTTCACATGAACAAATTTCTATCAATCCTTAGAACTTTTAAGAACCAGAATATCAGGGATGAGAGTATCCAGTTAATTCTTTTTCCACTCTCACTCGAAGGTAAAGCATCCGAATGGTTAACTACCTACGGTACCGATCAATTCAATCAACAACCGGAGAAGTTGAGAACAAAGTTTATGAACAAGTTCTACCCACCCCTGAACACGATGCCATGCGAGCAAGCCATCGGCAATTTCAAAGGGAAGGTGGTGAAGAATATCATCAAAGCCGAGAAATTCAATAATCTGCTAGTCTCATGTCCATATCATGGTTATGATAAGAGCACACTGGCTCATTTTTTCTTTCGAAGACTTTCTACTATGAACAAGCAGATGATATAGTCAATGCATCAAGGTAAGTTTACATCATTGGATGGAGAGGAAGCCTACAACTTTCTCGAGAATTTAGATGAAGACACTCAACAATGGAGTACTAGCAACGAGGACGTAGCTAGAGTGGAGGGGGTGACGAAGCAATTTGGCAACCAAATTCAAGAAGACCCAAATCAAGCAATGCTATCAATTATGGCAAGCCTATCAACAGGACATGAAACTCTGAACAAGAAGTTTGACCAGTTCTCCATGAATCCTTCAAAACCAAACAATTTCCAAGCTAAACCTCAGCCATCCAAGCCTTGTTATGCCATTTGTGAGCTATGTTCTGATGAAGGCCATACCACTGAAGAGTGTTCGTACTATCTGGATACTAATGCAGAGGCATGTAGTATCAACTCTTTAGGAAGAAATAACCAGTTCAATCAGGGACAAAATTATTGGAAGCTACAAAATACAAATCAGAGGAATTTTCCTCCAGGATTCCAAAATCAGTCAAATCAGTTCCAGAATAACCAGTATCAGTTCCAAAACCGCCAGCAACTATACAAAAATCAACAATCATACCAGAACTAGCCATACCAAGCCAACACAAATAGAGAGTTAATACCAGATCTTATGAGTGGATATATTGCCCCTACGCCTCAGTCGAGCAAAGCAGTTATCCCACATCTGGAAGAAGCTATCACCACCATTGTCAATGAGCTGAAACAGACAAATCAAAGAACCCAGAAGTTGGAGAGTAACTTTAGTGTCATTCAAGGCCAGATAGGGCAAATCGTAGCCGCCTTGACAAAGAGATCAAAATGAGCATTACCAAGCCAGCCGGAGCCAAATCCGAAAGGAAGAGGTGTCTTGCAGGTAGATAACCTGGAGATTACTCATAACCAAGTTAATTCTATCACCACTCTGAGGTCAGGCAAGAAAGTTGATAACAAGATTGTCTATGAACCAGGAAAAGATTATGTGGAGCCTAAGGTAACTTATGTCCCCACCATCCCACCCAGTTCTAACACTCCAGATATATCTAGTGCTGTGCCACCTGCTGAAAAAACTGTTACAAAAGAAGTTGAAGAAACTACTGTGGAAGTAAGTAAGAAGAAGCCATCACGAGTGACTCCACTTGTCACTCCACTATTTGTTACCAAGCCAACTGAAACCAAAAGAAGAGAACCGATATTGAAGAATCCGCCAGCACCGTTTCGTTTGAAACTAGGGAATACCAAAAAGGATGACCAGTACAAGGAGATTTGCGATATATTTCAGAATTTGCATATTAATATCCCATTTCTGACCTCCATCAAGCACGTTCCCTCGTATGCCAAATTCTTGAAAGATCTAGTGAAGTAGAAGACCAACATTCTGAAAGAAGCTTTTATCGCTCAAAGATGTTCATCGTACCTACAGAATCTAGTGGTTGTGAAACTAAAAGATCCTGGTAGTCCAACTGTTACATGTAGAATTGGAGATTCTTTGGAGGAACAAGCTTTATTAGATTTGGGTGCCAGTGTGAATATTCTACAATATTTTGTCTACGAGAAATTAGGCTTGAAGGATCTAAAACTGACTGATGTTACTTTAAAGTTCGCACATAGATCAGTGAACATACCTAGAGGAATCAATGAAGACGTCATAGTCAAGATCGAAGATTTCTATTATCCGGTTGATTTCATAGTACTCGACACATAACCTACATCTGGTAGGCAGATACCAATCATTCTAGGTAGACCATTCTTGGCCACTGCAAATGCACTCATCAACTGTCGAAACGGTAATATGACGTTATCCTTTGGTAATATGAGAGTCGAGACCAATGTTTTCCATATGTTACAGCAACCACAGAAGGTATGTGCAGTGAACGAGGTATGCATGATTGAAGCATTAGCACAGGATTATCTGACTCATTTATATCCTGCTGATGAGTTGTTGATGATAGGGTTATATACTAAAAGCATTACTTTTGTATTAACTCTAATTCTTTATTTTTTGAATGAGAATCGTATGGGCAAATGTTATGCATATTATATATGTTATTAGTTATATGCATGTGTCTAATACTTTATGTTGTAGATGATATGGTGTGAACACACAGAATATCATATCATCAGTACCTTATAAAGTATAACTAATCGTTCACAATCTATATGGATTTGGACAAACCATTAGTACGGTTGTAGTATAATTTGGTATTAGTCTATCTTGACTATAGGATTACACTAGTACACTTTGTGTGTATTGAACAGGACCAAGTGAGGTTGTTTCTCTTTATACTGACTATGTAAGAGAACAAACGCCTCTGTTATTATGGATGCTTGTCCTCTTAATCCGGATATAATAACGGGCACTTACATGCATTGTACATTGCTTTAAATCATCAATGAGTGAGATTCATTTGTGAATCAACAAACTCGATGGATTGGGTAATGACATTGTATGTAAGGTGTGTTGTTGATTATAGAAGGAATTCGTGACCCGCAGGAAGTTGGGTTGATGATGTCCCCTTGAGGAACTCAAAAAGATTGTCATGTAAACCCTACAGGTGGATTTATTCCGACATGACAATGAGGTTGAGTGGTAGTACTCCAGGATATAAGAAGTTGATTAATGTAGTTGTCAGTAACTTAACTTAATCAACGGACATTCGATATCTTAAACACGGGGAGATCAACGAGCATATAATATGGAGCCCATAAACGCTGACATGTAATTTGGGATTAGGGCGGTAGTGCAACAATGGCCTTTAATGGAATAAGCCATTTGTTGATGGACTTGGGCCGTGTGTTCTGGGCGAACATGGGAAGCCCAACCCTAATTTCTCCTCATGGTCCCTGTTGTAGCCTATAAATAAAATACTTCTTCTCTCTAGCCGAAATTAACCTATAAACTATTCACCTGGATTAGAAAAAGGGACAAGGAAAGATAGATCCAAAATTGGATCTAGCTTTTTGAGAAAGAAGAGGGTTGGTAGATCATTGTCCACACAACATCCAATCTATTCTAAGGGAATACAACAGAAGATCAAGGGTTGATTTCGGAATTGATAAAGTTTTGATTCTCAGAGATTACATTTTAGTCGATTCTAAAAGATATGTTCTCTATCCAAAATCATGAAAACCCCATTGATTCCGCTGCGCGTGGGTTCTTATGGTTTGTAGAAATATTCGTTATGAAAATAACGGTTCCTACAGTTGAAAGCTCAAACAGACTTAGACTATGAGGAACTTAGTGTCGAGGAAATCAATGCAATTTTGGATTCATCACCTATCATGGATGACAGCAAGTTCAAAGAAAAGTTTAAATCGCCTATGCCTGATGGACCATCTAAAGAGCTTAAGAAGGAGCCACCTAAGCTTGAATTGAAACCTTTGCCGTCTACACTCAAGTATATTTTCTTGGGAGATTTGGGAACCTACCCAGTAGATCAGATTTGACTGAGGAGCAGGAATCCAGGTTAGTAGCACTTTTAAAAGAATACAAGTCAACTATAGGTTGGACAATTGATGGTATCAAGGGGATCAGCCCTATGATAGTTCAACATAGAATTCATTTGGAAGAGGATTCCAAAACTTCTAAGCAACCACAGAGGAGGTTTAATCCGAAGATGAAGGAAGTAGTCCGAGAAGAGGTCGTTAAACTCCTTTACGCCGGCATTATCTACCCTATTTCTGATAGTCAATGGGTTAGTCCAGTTCAAGTTGTGTCGAAGAAATCCGGAACCACAGTAATCAAGAATGAGAACAATGAGTTGATTCCAACCAGGATTCAGACTGGATGGAGAGTTTGCATCGACTACAGGAAGCTGAATAGTGCATCGAGGGAAGACCATTTTTCATTGCCATTCATCGATCAGATGTTAGAAAGATTAGCTGGACAAGCTTACTACTGCCTTCTTGATGGTTACTCAGGATATTTTCAGATCCATATTCACCCTGAGGACCAAGAGAAGACCACATTCACATGTCCTTTTGAGGATTGTTTGCACCATCTCTCCTTAGTCCTTAAACGTTGTTGCAAAACCAACTTAGTTCTGAATTGGGAAAAGTGCCACTTCATAGTAAAGGAAGGGATATTGTTAGGTCACCAAGTTTCAAAGGAAGGAATTCTAGTAAATCAAGCAAAAATGTCTACAGGAAGTAAGCTAAGTTACTGTAAGAATTGCCATTCTGAAACTTGTCCTGGGTTACAACCATTAAGAGAAAATTGTTGGTACAAGGTATCTTTTGTCAATCACATGCTAAGAGAGATCAAAAGAATTCCTACAAAGTGGAACCTAGTGGGTGGGAATACTAGTCCTGAGGATCTGACTATAAAGGACTCAAAAGTCTTGAGAATCTGACTTTAAAAGACTCACATTATGTCTTGGGGATCTGACGTAAAAAGACCTAAAAATTTGTTTCTTGAACTAATTCTTGATATTCGTCATCAATGGTAATATCCTACCTTCTCCTCATCCATTTCATTTACTTCTTTATACATTGGGGTCAATGCATGCATAAGTAGGGGGAGGGTGTACTTGAGAAATGAATTTCGAAAATTAGTTTTCAATAACAAAAATATTTTTGTTTCTATATCAGTAGCATGAGAAAAATGAATTTTAATGATAAGTCTGGGATATATATTCTATACTGCTTAATGTTGAGTTTGATAGATAGTTAATATTATTGATTTCATTACCGCTTAGACTATTTATTATGGTCGGACATACTTCTTGTTGATAGAATTCTTTATCAAGGCACCACCATAATACTTGGTCAGTTTTGTATACTTTTGCTAGAAGAGAGATTTAAACCCCTAGTAAACTGGAAGTAGAATTTTTTGACTTAGCTCGTGAGACTTGAGCTTTATACCCATTCTTTTGAGAGTTCTTACGAAAAATCCTAGTCTTAGTGACTCAACATCTTTCAGTTCTTTATGTCGTTGTAATATAGTCTCATTATTTGTTGATTTGGTTAATCACGAAGTGACATCAACTGCGGAGATAGCCATTAGGTCTTGTAGTCTATTCGAAACAGACTATCATACTGATAAGTCAAGTAGTGAACCCATTCAGCCTTTATCCCACCTAGTAGGACCATCATGTTAAACCCTTTTGAGCCTTACAATAAGCCATTTTCTTTTATAAAACCCTTTACCCTTTACCCAACTCCAAACAAGGAGTATAGCCAAAATCTTTATCAGCCATACCCATATGTTTCTGAGAATACGAGGGGCATAAAGAGGAATAAATAGCACAAAAGGAAGATTACAAGGAAATACCAGAGAGATACAATGAAGACTATCATTCTGTTCTAAGTGAAAGAAGCTAGTGGAAAACAAGCATATCCAAGATTACTTCTAATCATGGATATACCAATTGAGCTAAAAAAAAAAAAAAAAAAAAAAATGGATGGAAAAGCTAAGACAAAGGAAGAATTTTCTTTGCAATACAGAATTTGAAGAAATCTTCCAAAGAAAAAAGCAAAACCCTTAGTGTTCTCAGAAACAACCTTAGAATCCTTTTTACCTTTCCTTCATAAACCAATACCCAAGCGAAGTTATAACCCATGACTTATCACTACAGTATGGTACGAAGTCTAGAATAGGTGAGAGGATGCTAAAGTGAAGGACCCGACACTTCATATATGATTGACATTCTTTCCATGAGACTACTGTCATCTAGAAGTCTATTTTTCAAGGTAGTATGTGGGATGTTCATATTCATTATTCTTTTCCCCACATACATGAGGTAAAATAGTATACCATCTTCTGAGAGATTCTTTTCTGAGAGTATGACCGGTAAGGATTGAGAGTCGAGATTATCTGTCTAAAGGTAAACTAGGGATTCCATTTCTTGGATAGGAGAGTATAGGAGATTGACTAAGTACACACATAAGCCTTGATTGAGAATTTTGTCAATTTTTACTATCTCCCATCATAATCTATGAGTCTTTGCAGCAATGTAGTTAGCAATGGAGACCGTCTGTTGGAGTAAGCACTAAGTGGGTAAGGAACTTCTCTCTCTGAAAAATACTATCATTCTTGAACATGCTATTGACTGATTTTGTGGGTATATCACCTGAAGACCCTCACGAGATAATAATTCGTCCTTTTTGGGGAACTTAAAGGTTTAAAACCTTGTTCCATATGGTAAATGCAATCGCGATTCTTGCAAAAATGAGTTAGGATTTTATTTTTGTTATTAGGATGTGATTTTGATCACTTATCTATTTTTTATCTTATTTGCTAAGAGACTAGCAAAAGGCTAGTTGGGAGTTGTGATAAGTGCTCAAAAAATGCAATTTAACCATCGATTATGCCTCTTGTTTAGCCATCTTACTAGACTAATAGTGTTTGTAAGTTATATTTTATGATTCTATAGGTGAAAGAGAGAGTTTTGTGGAATATTAAAGAAAAAAGGGTAAAACGGAGCAATTCGGAGCATTAAAGATCACATGGGGAGCCCGTGGACAATCATGGAGAAGGCCAAGGAATTGAAGCTATTAAAGATGCAATTTGGACCTATTTTAAAATCTATTTGGAAGCCCAAGGCCAAAGGATTCGTTGCTTGGACCAAAGCCCGCAAAAAACGATAGAAGGATAGAGAAGAAGAGACAAAATAGACTTCCGCGTCTAGGACGCATGGATCGCGTGTCCAGACACATTGCTCGCGTCTAGGACGCATGGATCGCACTTCTAGATGCATTTCTCATGTCTGAAATGCATGGATCATGCGTCTAGACACATGAAATGACACTGTAGCCAATTCCTTCTCAGTTTTGGAGACGAAGTTGGACTCTGAAAGAAGTCTATTTGTATTAGGAAACAAATGACGGTTTGGAATGCTTCTAGAACTTATTGTAACCCCTATAAATAGAGTACCTAAGTGCCTCATGTAATTGGCCAATTCACTTATATTCTTGTCTCTAGAACTTGAGGCAGAGAGAGATTAATAATAAAAGATTCGGTTTTAACTAGCCTAGTCTTAATAAATTAGTCTTTTCTAGTCTTATGTTCTTCGACTCTTCTTATTCTCGTTCTTCGTGTTCTTCCTTCTTTATGGAAGGCTAATCTTTTCCTTCAAGGGAGGAGATGAAGCCAGTGCTTAAGGTTTAATGATTCTTCTGGTTCATGGTGTTCTTCAATCAGGTTAGTTCTTTATGTTTTTAGTTATTAGTTCCATTGCCCACACCAGGGGATTGAAGTATAGAATAGGGTTTATATTTTGCAATATTAATATCATGCTAGTGTTATTTACTTTTCTTCTAGTAGTATAGTTCTTTAGAGTTAGGGAAGTATTCTTTGTGTTGCCTTAGAAGGGGTAGCTCAGGGAGTGGCTGCCTAGGGGAAGTATTCTTTGTGTTTGCCTTAAGTGGTGATTCATTGAATGGCCGCCCTATTAGGAAGTACTCCTTGATGTTGCTCTCAGTAATACATTGAATGGCTGCCTGAGCTTACATAAAAGGAAAGAAGATATTAATAGCGTAAACATTGGAACAACCTTAAGTAGTGTTAATTGTTAACGATGTTTTGTCCAAGAGGGCATCGACACTCGCTCGATTGCCTAATTGTAGTCTACTTGTATGAACAACAATGAAATAGAAGGTCATAGATTAAAAGTATTGGTGGATTCTAATCTCTTCAATTCCCTCTCTTATAAATTCTCAATAGTTTAGTTAATTTAGTTTAGTTTAGCATTAGAATCTAAAATCTAAAATCTCTACAATCATAGTTTTTAATCCCTTAAAGCCCCTTTCCAGTCCTGTCCTTCACATAACATACACTTAAAAGTGGAACGATACCCTACTTATCCTTTACTTATTGAGGGATAACTAGGTTTTGATATGCTTCTATTTTGTTCAACAACCATACACCATCTACATACACAAAAAGAGGCAAGGTCAACACCACTTGGTGAAGTGACTGCCTACTCTTCTGAGATGTGTAGAAGAGCCATCCTAGTCTCGCGCCCAATTATTCCCTTGAATAGGGCATAATAAATTATAGACCAAAGAAAATATTTTCCAAAATCCAAAAAAATTAATTTCTAATGTTTATGCATCATCATTGATTGAGCATTCATGTCTTATCAATATGTATCGCAACCATCATGTAATTACAATGTAGGCCCAGAGCCTTGTTCTTTTTGCTGTAGTCCTTATCACTGGTTATCTCATTGTCCATCATATACCGAATTAGAGTCTACCACGGGAAATCATTACGTTTATGAACCTCAATTTTCAGACTTCCCTAGTACCCTATACACTCAAGAATTTTCCAGTCATGCCGACAATCAATGGAGTTCCACAATAAATAGTCAACCACCATTCATATATCCACATGGTCAGCCAAAGCCCATAACCATTCACATCACCATCCATATTAAATTTATATCCCACTCCACCATCTATCACAGACCAACTCTACCAAGAAATGGCCAAGCAAACAATACTAACTCAGCAAATAGCAACTACCTTATGTTTTCTCCAATCTAATTCAAATTATGCCACATCTGAGACTAATATTCTTCTCACCAGTCTAGAACCTTACCAGCAAAAGAAACAAGGTGTTACTATAACAAAGCCTCATTGCTAAAACACATCCTGAAATTAATGACCAATTAAAATCCCATCACCATCCACCTGACTATCGTGTGAATTCTAGTTCTTATGATGACTATTTGCCTGAAGTCACAATTCCTCTCACATACCTTAATGCATCATCACCCATAAATGAGAAAACTCTGGTAGAAGAAACTCAAGAGTATGTATATATTAGACTAGACACATTTGGAAAATTGTAGTGAGAAAATTTATGAAGATTAAGGTAGAGAGGACAAAGAAAATGAAGTGCTTGGAGAAGAGGGAATAAAATCTATACTCGAAAGTGAATTTCAATTTAGTTTGGCCGTTAAAGACTTATCGATGGAACAAATTTGTGACATCCTTACTATTGCAAATATGAACCACAATCTTGTGGAAACGCCAAAACTAGATGAAGAATTCTCTGAGTCCTTATGTGAAGAACCACCACTCAACCATCACCATCCCAATTTAACACCTCTTGAATGCCATCCTCCATTCATCGAAAATCCACCACTTACTGAGGACAGCACCACATAACCATTTAAAAGAAACCTCAAATTCGCATTTAAGCCAATTGCCTTTGAGATCATTCATAATTTTCTAAACCTTCCCAGTAAACAGACCTTACCCAATATACAAACACAAGAGTCTATCATTTCAATAGTTGGGAAACCTGGTATATCCTATTCTCCATCATTTGAGGCTCATAAAAGACATATATTACCAACCTCTCACTCTTTTGGACAATTTAACCATGATGGGTTATTGCATAAATTCCATAATGTGTTACATAAGCATTCTCTTATCATTTAACATCTTACACTCCAATTGCATCATTTCATTATGTTTGGGGGTGTATGCTTTCATATGTTTTTCTATAAAGATCCCCAACTGTTTATATTATTATTATATAGTTAACAACATATCATCCATCTCATATGCATAGTCTTGTGGAATCTGACTTAAAACGACCCCACATATATTCTTGACTATAAATGACACATCGTGTTTTCTCAATACATTCCATAGGAGTGCATCATTAAGGTAACCGGACAACTCCACCTAGAGTGTGTGGTTGTAAGTGTTGGAACCTTAGTCCATGTATATCTCGCATATTCTTTATAAAACACTTTTTACTCGCTGTTTGAGTAAGTGTGATCCTATGTAGCGAGTATACAATTTTCTTTTTCTTTCTTTTACAATTCTTTTTCAAAATAGTTGTTTTTTTCTGTTCTCATAATAGATGATTCTCGATTACATCAAGAGTTATGTGATTTTCTAAAACCAAAAGCACGGGTAATGGATTCCACAAAGACCAACCCTTAGAAGTATGCAATCTCCATTCTTCTAAAGGCGTTTTGAGGATCAGTTATATGTTACTAAGGGTCGCCTTTATCACCTTGCAATTTCTGTCTCATCTTAAACCATATAGATACCAATTGTCCCTTGGTCACCAACATATCATCACGTCAAATTCAGACAAGGACAAGGTACCTACAATAATCAGAACATAGCATTGGTTCCATCCCATTTTAACCAAAACTACCAAAATCCACCAAAAAGACCTAGTTTCACCATCCACTAGTGTCTAATCAGATAAACCCTCCCATTACGTCTTGTTCAGTAAATCCCCCAACACACATAACTGAAGCCTCATCTGAATGATTATTGAGGGATGACACAAAGGATGTCCGGATAGAAAGACCACACGTCCACTTGCTTGATCACCACACCATATCCTAGGAGAGAATTTAGGCCCCTTTTGGATTGATATAACCAAATAAACGTTAAAAACCCAAAAAGATAGTTTTCCTCTAGTTACCCCTCTTGAGCCTTCACACCTTTCTAAAAGCCTTTTTATTCTACACCAAAAATTCCTAACCCGTTACAAAAACCAATAAAAAGCTTACCCAGTTGACAAGTTGAGAACTAGATGGATATCAGAAAAAGAGAAGAGAAGACCTTGTACAAAAACAGAACAGTTAGTTGCTTCAAAAAGTAAAGGAAGGAAATAGAAGAAAAGAAAGACCCATCAAAAACCAAAACTCCAAAAAAAAATCAAAGGAGTCAAAAATCGAATCTCCCAAAAGTTAAAATCAAAAGAAGATAATATCATAAAGAAAAATAAACAAAAGCAAAGTTATAACTCCCAATAATTCAAAATCATATGGAGTCACAATGCCAAAGGGCTAAAAGAATGTATCACAATTCGGAAGCAAAATAACAAAACGAGGTTCTTCTCTGGTTACACGTATCTTGAAGACCCAATTTCTCTACTTATCATCACCTTTTGTTTTTCCCTTACTTTTTCTTTCTAAACCATCACCCAAGCCCCATAACTCCTAATAAAAGACATCTAGCTCGATTAGGAATAGGATGGTGTGATAGTAAGTGACAAGTGTGATCAATCGACCCCGATTTCTTTGGACATCATTTGAGTATATGAGGAATATAAGTGCCCGCTGCACTTGAGAAAATAAACCTTAAGTGAATCTATTAGAGAGTTGTGATTGCAACACACCCTTGTGAATACCTCACCTTAAGGACGCTCTCCAAAAATATCGAAAACAACTCTGCTTTTGCATTTCATTGCTCATGTTTTGCATATTTATCTTTAATTAGATGATTAAATTACTGTACATATGTTATTCTAAGTGCAAAAGAGCTTGTCCATATTCTCCGCTAATGAGTTGTATGAACTTCTGAGAATAAATAAAGAAATAAGACCCTTTGTACTAAATAAAAGAAGTTTGTGAGTACATTCACTGAAAAACTCTCACGAGGCTTAAAGCTCATCTACTAGGGAATTCCTAGTGGTTTAAGGCCTTGTTGCATATGGTCAATGCAATCACACTCTGCGAAATGAGATTAATATAACTTATAATAAATCAGTCATTTGTGATCTTAGTTTTTTCTATAATCCTTGCTTGAGAACAAGCAAGATGCTATTTGGGGGTGGTGATCAACTTTCAAATGTGCATTTTATTACCCTTATATTACTGTATTACAGCCCATCTTATGTTTAATGAAAAGACAACTCATAGCTTTTATTGCCTTTTTCAGTTTATAGAGAATTTTAGGCCACTTATCATAAAAGCTGCGTCTTAACACCTAAAGGAGCCTTAATCATGCTTATTATGAAGACCATAAGCTGCTATGAAAAAAATGCTAAAAAAGTCAAAGTCAAAGGTCAAAGTCCTCAACTTAGAAGACCAGAGATGGAGGCCCTTATCTGAAAATATGACATTCTCAAAAACCTACCTTGGTCAAGAAGAAATCATAAAGCAAAAGAAAAGGCAAAAGCAAAAGTGAGTTGTGAGGTGTCTCAAAAGTGATGGAGGAAGGCAAATCAGTAAAAGGTAAAAGTAGGGGTATATAATCTAAAAGTTAGGGAGAGAGAAAGTATCCATTGTTTTAGATTCCAAACCATTTGGTTTGTAGGAATTAGTCTTATTTTTCAATTCAAGTTTTTACTTTATTGTTCTTCATTTCCTTTTATTTAAATCTTTTTCTTTTGATTTGTTTGTTTCAATCAATCAATCATATCTTGTTATTCTTGTTTCAATCTTCAATCAATACTTATTTCAATGTTTTCATGTCATTTACATACCAACCAACTTGAGTTTTCATGTTTTCATTAGCTTAAACTAAACAAGCCTTTACCAAGAGTCTACCTTTCTTCTTCTTAACTCTTACACTCAAACTCTAAACAATTTAGGAGGAACCTTACTTCTTACAATACTCTTTTGAAGTTACACACCACTAACATAGCTTCACTGTGCGCATTGCTTCTACCCAGTAACTCCTTGGTAACTTAGAGTGAGACAACATGCATATCATCCTCTCTACAATGATTGTACAAAGCTCCCCCGTGGGACTTCACTTTCATGGGACCACATAAATCCGAGTGTACTATCTCAAGGATATTCTCTTTTCATTGAGAGGGGAATCTTTGGAAAGACACCCAATGTTGCTTTCCAACAAAACAATGTGTACATCTATTTAAATTCGTACCTTTAATGTTTGGCAAGGCCTTTTGCTTGGCAAGAACTTCCATGCCTTTCTCTCCCATATGACATAGTCTCTTATGCCATAGTTCGGTGGAAGTTTCTTCTTGTGCCGCATTTAACTCTATTTTACACAAACTAGCTTATGTCTTGTAAAGCAAACTCTTCTTTCCTTTGGCTACCACAAAAGAACCTTTTCTTAGTTTCCATACCCCATTACCAAACGAGCTCTGGAAACCATCATCATTCAACTTCCTAGCGTAAATTTAGCTTAGCTGAATGTCAGGGACATGTCTTACATCATTAGGTGTTAAGGTGTAGCCAACATTGGTTTCTACATGAACATCACCAATACTTATAATCTTTGAGACTCCACTATTAGGTACCCATATTTACCTCACCAAATTCACCACAGAGGTATGTAGTAAAGAAACTCATGTACAGTGTGATATGATAGGACGCTCTGGTATCTATCACCCACTCTATATCTTGACATGAGGTACTAACACAACACCCATCACAATCTAACACAATCCCCATTAGATCATCGTCTGCTATTGCAGTAGTATCTCGGCTTGTGCTTCCATTCTTCATTACCATGTCTTCAATGTACACAATTATTCTTCTCATCCCTCTTCAGTGTTCTACACTCATATCTGAAGTGACCCTTGGTGGCACAATAATAACATTGTCTCTCAGTCTTAGGAGTTCTGGATTCACCCCTAGATTTGCTTCTACCATCACCTCTAGAATGAGGTGGTTTTCTACTCTTACCTTTCCCCCGCTTTTCTGTGACAAATATCTCTGAGTGAGAGGAGCTGCTTCGTGAACCCCTTCTTGTCTCCTCATTCAACAATGCACCAATAACCATTTCCATTGAAACGATTCCATCCGTAGTGACTCCGCCAAGAGAAACTGCCAAAGTCTCCCAACTGTTGGGTAGAGAGTTTAATAGTAACAAATCTTCAACTTCGTCACCCATATGAATATTCATCAAATGTAGCTGATTGATGGTATTCTCTAAGTCATTAAGATGCTCATACATTGAAGAACCTTCTTTGTACTTCGAGTTAGCAAACTTCTTAATAAGTAGCACTTTGTTGCTTGCATACTTCCTTTCATTAAGGTCTTCCCATTTCTTCCACAAGCTGAAAGTGGTAGTTTCTTAGGATAAATGGTGAAAGACACTATCGTCAATCCATTGTCGAATGTACCCAGTAGTGTTTCTATCAAGCATTTTCCAATTTGCATCGGATACTTTTGTCTATTTTACTCCTCCATTCTCAATGGGTTGTGCCAAATCATTGCAATAAAACAAGTCTTCCATCTTGGCTTTCCAAATAGTGTAGTTACCTCTATTTAGACTAGTCATGCGAGTGTTTATAGAATGATCTATCTTCAACAAGCTATTTCAACTCAGACCTCCTCTTAGGAATTTTATCAAACACCTTCCGAGCAAAGTTTGGAACAACAATCTTTGTGATTAATCTAACCACGGCTCTGATCCCACTTGTTAGGGAAAACGATACCAATCGATCCCCACTAAGATAGCTTGCACTTGGGCAATCTACTACTCCAAAAAAAATTCTAAACTTTCACTACAACTAATAACCACAACCTAAGCTATGGAATTAACTATCACAAACAAGAACTTACCAGAAATACAATCATCTTAACTTACCACAATGAGAGACAAGATGTAACATGGTTTGGCTAATGATGCATACTTCTACAAAAGCAAATCTTTTTATAAGTATCGGAAGGAAGATTACAAATATTCCTCTCAAGTCTCCCCAAGCTTACTAGATCTTTTTTCTCTCCTTACAACTTTTTTCTCTTCTCAAGAGTCTTCTCTTAATTTTGGTTGCTCTCAAAATTATGTTTCTATTAAAGACTTGTGTTAGGAAAAGACCTAACTTCTTATTTATACTCTTATGAAATTTCGTAGAAAATCGAAATTCTGAAGTCACTATGCACAAGCAAGGGCATGCGCGCCACTTGGGCAAGGCCAACTAGAGTGATAAAAGGAAAAACGATAGTTTTACCTACGAATAAGCGATGAAACTTAAATGTAAGTAAAACTAGAATTGATTCATGCTTATGTATCAAAATTATCTACTCTCGTTATCAATGCAATACGTTTAGAGTAGAGAATTCGTTCCACTCCTAATTTGTTTAGGTGTAACGTTTCCTAGTTCATGTAAGCTAACAAAGTCGTGAGAGTAATGGACTTGAAATTAACTACGATGGTAATTCAACTAATCAAGATGCGATAAATGAAATGACAGCCATTTAATACTAAATTGGCAATATGAGGAGGAATTAGGAGAATTTGATTCTACCTTGATTCGACTTAATTAACTAACGAAGAATTTGTCGTAATCCGAATTGAAATGTTTTCGCACAACAATTGGGTCTATCTAATCCCTAATCATTCATGGTAATCTCTACCAACTAACAATCAGTATGTGAAGCAATCAAACCCATTCTCATGGAGAACTAATTACTTTATAGAATGGAATAGATTACTACGACGATTTCTATGCTAATAAAATCAAGTTTCATCAAGGCTTCCTCAAACCCCTCTAATGGAGGTTTTAGCTTTGAATCATTACACTATCATTTCTAATACAAGAACAATAAGAATAAGTCAGTTGATATAAGTAATTTAAACTTTATAATTCTAATTGGACAATATTCTAAGATTCAAAATGAATTAAAACTGAAATGAAAACTAAGATTATGAATAACTAATTATCAATTTAAGACAAACTAAATGAAATGAACTAAGTAATGGATTCCAAAACTAAATTTACTGTTCTAACTAATTTATTGATAATTCGCTAGATAAACAATAAGTTATTGATTCTACAAACTAATTTCTTGTTATAAAAACTAAATCTATAAAAAATAACTAGATCTAAACTAAGTTATTGGATAATCACTAAGTAAAAACTAAGTAGCTTCAGAGCTAAGTCTTTGTCTCTTCATCTGGAGGAGACCAGATCCACCATTTCGTGCATGGGCTGAGGAGCCATGTTTTGGGCTGGAAAATCGAGCCCAAAACCTCATTACTTCAGTCCACAAAGGGGTTTTCAGTAGGAAATGACTTCAATAGCCTTTTATTTCACTTTTGCTCCTCTGATTAGGTCAAGGATTAGATCATTCGAAAGCTCATTCCGAGCCAGTCGTTTTGACATAAGGTAGGCCCAATTTGGAGGTCTAAGTCCAAAGATACAGCCTTCGAAAGTTCTACTGACTTTTGTGCGCTATTTCTGCCCGCGTTGACTTTGACTTTTCATCTTTGACCAGGCTTTAAAAAGGCTTTTTCTACTTGAATCTTGGCCTTAAATCATAAAACTTCTTAGCAACCAACCTTTGCTCCTTTATCTTGCAAAAGGGAAGCATTTTTACACATATTCGACTCCAATGCCTAGAATACATAAGAACACGATAACAGTACTAACTCTTATTTATTAATCACATAATTAGTCAAAAAGCAATATTGTTAAGAGGTTAAAACTACAGTTTTGGGCTCTTATCAAATCACCCCCAAACAACATTTTGCTTGTCCTCAAGCATATATGAGAAATTAGAATAAGTGACCAAAAATTGAGTTCTAACTAATTTCGTTTTGCCGAGTGCGATTGCATTGACCATATGCAATAAGGCCTTAAACTACTAGGAAATCCCTTGTGGACGAGTTATAGCCTCGTGAGAGTTTTCCAGTGAAGGTACTCGCAAACTTCATCTATACTACAATGACTAAGAAATAAAACTATTGTTTCCTTATTTATTCTCAATATCTATCCATCTCACTAGCAATGAATATAAAATAATCAAGTCGAAACCTAAGCTAATATATGCATAAAAATCAATCATCTATGAATAAACATATATACAATGAGTAATGCTATGTAATGCACTAACAGGTCCGTTTCTGAAACTTTGGAATAGCGTCTTTAAGTAGGTCCTCACATAAATGTCAAGACAAAAACACTCTGATTTCTCCACTCAAGTTTCGCTACTCTAGTATGCAGTGGGCACACTTTACCTTATAATCTCAATGACACACAAGGAAGCAGAAGTTGATCAAACACATCTGCCACTTACTATCACACTAACCTATTCCCAATTGAGCTAGAGGTCTTTATTATGTGTTGCGGGGATTAGGTGATAGTTTAAGAATGAAGGAAATGGATATTCAAAAAGAACCAATCTGAGATAATAGAGTCTTCATATTGTGTAACTAGAGAAAACCTTGTTCTTTACTTTGCTTCTACCTTTTCTTTCCATCCTTAGCCATTTTTTTCTTTTTTTTTGGCTTTTGACTCCTTCGATTCTGTTTTTGGAGTTCTAACTCTTTATTTTATTTTTATTTTTATTTTTATTTTTATTGATTTATTATTTTTTTTTCTCGGATGGAAACTTTCTTTTCTTATTTGAAGCACTAACAAATTCTTGGTTTCAAAGGTTTTTCTCTTTTCTATTCTTCATCTCTATTCTCATACTCATTCAAAGAATGGGTAGGCTGATTTTTATTTTTATTTTTATTTTGTTTTGTAAAAAGTAAAAGATTTTCGATTTATGAAAGGCTAAAGAAAGGCTCAGAAGGGCGACTAGCGGAAAATAATTTCATAAGGTTTGAATTTCTATCTATATCGATCAAAAGAGGGCCTAAATTCTCGCTTAGGATATGGTATAGTGATCAAGCAAGTGGACGTGTGATTTCTCTATTCGGAATTTACTTCTCCCTTGTGTCATTTCTCAAATTATTTCACTCATATAAGGCCTTAGGCTATATTCTCATAGGATTTGTAGAATAAGTACTCTAGCCTAGATTTCAGAAACTTACTACCAAACAATTATAGATACTCATGCAATATATTTATAGAAAGATGCAAAGATTATTACTTACATATTAACCTAAGTTTCTAAAAACTATTCTAATGCAAAGCTAACGTGAAACTTCTAGATTATTAAGAGTACAAAAAGAAAACAATACAAATATTCCTAAGTGTATAACATAAACTTTTTATCTATATTTTTGAATTTTTGATTTTTTTTTACTAGAAAACAAGTGCATATTATACATATCTATATCCTAACAGATGCCTTAAATTATGCGTGTTTCTATGCCACCCCCAAACAAGAAGTATGCTTTGTCCTCAAAGTATTGAAATAAAAAGGGTAGAAAAATACCATGGAAACGCGTAAAATTTTTGAACATCTGCAAAACAAGGTTAAAACATACTAATATAGAAAAATAAAAACAGATGCAACTCTATATGAGTTCCACCCGTTATGAGGTTACAAGAAGTAAAATGCTTAGGACATAAGCAGACACTAACTGAAATAAAAACTTACCTTATCTCCACCGTTTAAACGTCATCATCCTCCTCTTCATAGGAGCGAGGTTCTTTTACGTCCTGCCACGCTACGATAACTTGCCAAGCCCTTCGCCGTGTATCATCAACCCGTGCTAACCTATCAAGTGTTATTCAGTCTGATGGGGTGTAAGGAGCAACCAAATAAGGTTGCACCTGCCATCCCAGGCAAGTCATAACTCGAATTGAACGAACAACGCAATGGGTGGGTCTCAAGATTTCAACCCCAACCCAATCCGTGAACTGGGTACAGAATTCAAGCAAACAACCGCGCATGATGCGGCAAACCAAAAAAGGCATAAGAAAATACTTATGCCTTATGATATGGGCTCTCGCTAGACTAGCCACTAAAACTCTGGGAATGTTGTATAAGAAATGTCCCTTGGCTAAAGCAAGAAAAACGTCACCAGCTATATTATTTACAGAAGTAAACTGCCACAACCCTAAAATATTCATCAGGATAAATAACATGGTGGTGCCTACGTTCAGGGACAGACTACCAAGGGCTATGTTATATTGCCCTTGGTCCATTAAACGAAACACCCCTCCCCCATAATACTCGTGAAAATGCGCATAGTTATAGAGGTATGCATTATTAGTCATGTAACCCCACGTGTTTGTAGGATCAGGCAAAGGCATTCCCACAACCAACGGTACCAAATTCTTACTGAATTCCATTGTCGTGTCATTAACTACGACAAAGAATTTTTGTTCTCCATCAGGTTGACAAAAGAATTTAGCATTATTATAGAAATATGCAGTAAGTTGAGGTGAATACGAGTCGTCAGGACTTACCAGTAGATGTCGCCATCCTAACTGCACGATCCTCTCGCAGAACGATCCTCCATAGGTCTCGTTTCCCAACAAGTCTTCGAAAGACTGCTCAGGTATGACTGTAGGAGATGTCATCATAATAAATACTCTCTTGAAGTGCTGCAAACAACCCTTGAAAAACTAACAAAAATCAAAAAATTAAAGTGGCTGCGAAGGTCGGGCGCGGGGTACGCTCCTGTCTTGGCGAGGTCAAGAGAAGAGAGCCCAGGGTGCGCTCTGAATTGGCCTTGGTAGGGCGCATGGCGCGCTCTAGTCTTGCTCGAGTTCTAGAGGTCTCAGCGCAGGGCGCGCTCTGGAATGGTGTGTGTAGGGTGCAGGACGCGCTCTGTGTACTCTGAGCAGGATGAAGTGAAAAACAAAAGGAAAAATTTAGAGGTTCAAGGTGAGAGATGCAAATGAGGTATGTGGGTTATGAGTGTAGAGTGAATCAAGTATATATAGGGTTTTAGTATCTAAAATGAATATCAACAAGTTGCCAAAAAATTTGAAGGCAATTGCCGGAAACAAAATATTCTAAAACCAAAACGGAAACAAGTTAGGTGCATATTCCGAACATAAACCAATAGCTTTTTGGTTTATTAAAAAATAGAATCTTTCTAATTCTGTTCATTGAAATTCCCTTCTACAACAATATCTAATCTTAGCCACATCCATATCGGCAACATTCCCAACAACTTATATTTCCACGATTTGCAAGATTTAACTTCTAAAACGGTGGACAAGATAAAAACAATGCGAAAAACAATAATACCACCCCCAAACTTTTGGAAGGTGGGATTCATTCAAAAATCATCGCATGTTTAGACAAGAACCAAATTAAATTCAAATAACAATTAACTACAGAATTCAAATTTAACAACTCAATATCCAATCTACAAAAAACAATAAAAACAACATCAAAACAACAAATTTCCTAAACCACTAGCCATGAGATGAAGATGGGCTCGAGTCATCCTTCCTTCGGTGACGACGTTCATGCCTCACAGACTCCTCTGAGGAAGAACCCCTGATGGGTAGCATGCATTCTACGATTTCCACTCGAAATCGGCGCTGTGCCTCCATAAATACCTTCATCTCTTCCCAACGCTCATCCTGGTGCTGGAAGTTCGTCTTCACACTCTTCTGCAGGTTCACATGTTCATCATGAATGACAACTTACCTATTTCGCAAGTCTTCACATATATGGTTCAGGAAATGCAAACCACGATGCAGCACTGACATGCGTTCCATATCTGAATTACAGTTCTCCAAGGCATTGGCATCAAAACATGTTGTGTCATCCTCATCATTCGAATCACCCTCTTCCACAACCCTTTCTCCTGACAATCTCCAAACTTTCTGAACACATCCTGTATAAGCAATTGTGTTTGCATGCAACTTTAACATCATCCACTCAGTTTTGGGTTTCTCAGCAAAAGACAACATAATCTTTGTAATTAAAGCAGGAAAGGGTGCGGTACTTACTCCAACTCCTCTAATCATAGTGAACAAGAAGTCAATGATGCAAAAATCATACCTCTGGGTCTGTAGTATCCAGAGTACATGCAGACAGTTCAGACCGATGTCACTGAACTTCTCTTTCCCAATGACATTCTTACCAACCCACTGAGCTACAGCCAGCTGGTTGGTTCTTAGTGACGACTGTCGGATGCAATGCGATTTCGCATTATACTCTCCCTCCACAACAGTGTCTATCATCAATGCCTCTACCTCGCTATACTGGGATTCCTGCACAGTGGTTAGTAGCTGGCGGTTTGGCATAATGCCCAGAACCTCAATCATACTCGAAGCATGCACTTCTCTCCTCGCACCATTTACCTTCACAAAAATCTTCCTATCCTCGATTTCTCGCTTCTTATAAAAATTCAAAGCCAAATCCTCATGGTAAAAATCATCCTCCATATACCACAACCATTGCCAATCCCTATGTTTCATCTCATCATCGTAAAATGGTGCAAAATGGTCCGATTTGAAAAATTGTTCCAGGAGAATTTTGCGTTTTTAGGCCATTGAGTAATGGAATTCGAAATGTGGGTTTGAATAAGGTGGGGGAGGGTAAATGGAACAAGAAATCAAACCTTGGTTTGACTGGTTTTTGATTTGGGCAAAAAATTTTGATTTTTTTTTATTTTTTTTTTCAGACTAGTGGAGAGAGAATGAACTGGAGGGGGCTAAATTCGGTGTGGGTGGGTTGTTTTGAGGTGGTTAAAATCGGTGGTGGTTTTTTCTTTTTTTTAAAGGTTTTGGTTCGTTAATGGAGGTGGAAGGATAAGGAAGAAGAACACGATGTGTTCTTGGGTTTTACTGTTTACTTGGGCCCAAGCCCAAACAAATTTGGAAATACCTATTTTGTCCCTATGTGGGCAAAAATTAAAATTTAATTTCTCGACTCGTTACCGGTCTGATTTTTGCGAATGAATATGAAAACAATAAAGAGAGAATTTCCAATCCAATGATCCATAAAACACTCTATTCTAACTGTGGTTGACATATATAAAGGTGGAAAACATCTCGAAGTGCGTGAATAACGTAAGTTATGCGAACAAATGAAATCTAAATTTATAGATAAAGTCAACCCGAATCAAAATAAGATTAAATAGCATAAGCAACAAAAATGAAAAGTTGAGAAAATCAAGGATGGAAAGATCAACACCCCACCCCCAAACAAATTTTATAGAACAGAGTTTAGAAAATTTGTTTTAAACGAGGGTCTTTTAAAGTCAGATTCCCGAGACTTCCTAGATTACTATTTTTATGGTTTTGATATTTTTTACTTTTTATGACTATGGATTAATATAAGGAAAACAATAAAGCAATAAAGACATAATTCACACCATAGAGAAACATGACTCAAAAACCGAGAAAACATGCAAGAGTGGAAAGCGTGAATTACGTTAAATGTGGACTTAGGTTTCGGTACTTACAGCCACACACTCCATAAGGAGGGCCCGGTTACCTGAATGGCGCACTTACCAAAATATAAGATTGGAATGGAGTACACCGAAGAATAAAATGAGCCGTTTATAGTCAGATATTCAAGACTTTAACAAATACCTAGATATATATACATACCTTGCAGTTTGTCATATATCAACAACCGAAATAGTTGTGGGTCGTGCCATAAATAATTATCACTAGAAACATATCCAAACACCATCAAGGACCATGATTTCCCATGACGTAGCATAACGGATTGAGAGAAAATACTGATGAATCTAGAATCTAACTTAGCATGCAAGGTCTTCTTGTTTTTCCAATGAAAGGGTGGGCAAGTGAATGATTTTGAGTAAATGGATGGTTGTGGAAGATATGGTGGATATGGGTGAATTGTAGAAGTAAGAAATGGAAGAAATGAGAGAGTGGGTTTATCACAAAATTCATTAGTGGAGTGGGTTGGTATAATCACACAACTGAACATGAAAGTATCTAGTGGCTCTGTATGTAGTAATTTCATACTAGGAGAATTTAGAAAATCATGAAGCATAAGAGAAACCAGAGGGTCAAGTGCAAACTCAAGGTTCCTTTGAAAAGGTGGAGGGCAGGGAACATTGATGGAAGGTAAATGAGGGACATGATAATGTGCGGTGGGTGAATGGTGTTCAGCTAGAGCTCTCATGTCTATATCATCAGAAGTTTTTAGATATGCAAGACATTCTTCAATAGGTGAGTTAGAAGAATCACTGGGATAATGAGTAAAAATTACTTCTTCTGTCATGACGTCAATGTTGGAACTTCCAAAGGTTAGAATTTGGTGCATCTAATTATCAGGAACCGTGTTGTCGAAATAATCTTGAGCTAAACTCTCGATCATGCTAACCTCTCCACCCGAAGTCGTATCTGGGAACTGTTTCGCCATTTAAAAAACATTTACCTTAACAGAAAGATGGCCAAAAGACATGGATGTCGAACCATCACGGCAGTTTATGAGCGCGTTGGCAGTAGCCAAGAAGAGACGCCCTAAAATGATAAGAACAGAGTCGTTAGCGACTTCTGTGTCAACGATAACAAAATCAGCCGGATAGTAGAAATCCGGAATCTTAACAAGCACATTTTTAACAACACCCTTAGGATATTGAATAGACCGATCAGCTAATTGCAACGTCATTTTAGTAGGTTGCATCTCTTGTAGACCTATTTGTTTATAGAGATATTAATGGAGTAAGTTAACACTCGCCCCCAAGTCTAATAGCGCGGTCACCCCCAAGTTTCTTAATGGAGTCAGGGTCCTTATACTTTACGATTCCATTACGTCCGGTTAAAGTTGGAAACTGTTTAGTTAGAAAGGCGTCTTTAGGAATATTTGTCTTACGCCTAGTAGTGCACAACTCTTTAAGAAACTTAGCATGGTGAGGTAGCTTTTTAATTGCTTCCAGAAAGGGTAGGTTTATCGTTAGATTTTTGAAAACCTCCCTAATCTCATCGAAATTCGTATCCTTGGTTAACATGGCTAATCTCTGGGGAAACGATGGTTTCTCTTTATATTTAGCGTATGGATCAACAGGATGTCTAACCTTGGTTTTTTTGTTTCTTAGGTTGTGGTTTAATTGATACCTCTATTGGGGTAGGATCTTCAGTTATTACTTCGATATCTAGTACAATATCCGGTGTAGGGACTACTTGTGGAGTAACTATAGGCATCGTTACGGCATTATCAACCACTCTGCCAGAACGGAGACTATTGATGGCCTTTAGCTCACCTACGTTTCCATTTTCATTACTAGTATTACTGTTTACCTCAAAGGCTGTGTTTGTTGTTTTAGGATTATGTATCGCTTGACCTGGATGGACTACTGTAAGGAAAGTTGGATGGACTGTAAAATCTGTTGTTGGGTTTGCATAAAGGCGTCGAAATGATCCGGTTGTGGAGGAGTGTTTGTTACAGGTTGTGTGATAAGAACTATGTCACGTTGATTATTAACAGTTGGGTTGTGGTAGTTATGATTAATCAGAATGATACCTTTATTAGCATTATAATTATTATTGTTATAATATTATAATTCCCTTGTCCTTGTCCTTGTCCTTGTCCTTGTCGTGGTGGAGCTTGGTTGTAATTGTTTGCTGGCCTAACATTTTGATTATTATACCCTGGAGGTGTAACTTGTTGATTATTTCTCCAACTGAAGTTGGGATGTTGTCTCCAAGGGGCATTAGGAATAGGATAGCTATTAATGGAGCAAACATTATCTGGTTGTGATGTTTGTTGTTCATAGGCGAGAGGACAATAGGAGTCGGGATGCTCAGGACTCAAACAGAAATTACATGGATTAGAGTTGACATTCATGATAGGGATAGGCTTTTGTTGAATAGAAATAGCTTCTACCTTTTTAGTGAGAGATTCGATTAAAGTTTTAAGCTCAAGATCAGGTTTAATCTCAAACATATCGGCAACCTTAACTGTTGAAGAAGAATTAGCGGAGCGGGGGATATCGTCACTACCCACCCCCATTATTATTACGCTTTGTTTGATCTTCGAAAAACCTATAAGCCTCTAAGGCTCCTTTACTGAGGAAACTACCCCCATTCATTATATCAAGGACATCTTTATGGTGGTGTAAAAGTCCCTTGAAAAAGGCACGAACTAATGCGTCTTTCGCAAAGTTATGATCTGGACACTCTATAAGAAGGTCAGTGAAACGATTCCAAGCCTCTGAAAAGAATTCAGGAGGATTCTGTCGGAAAAAATAAATCTTGAAAAGCATTTCATCTATCTTCAATGGTGGATAAAAATGTTCCATAAACAATTGAACAAGTTTGGCCAAAGAGACCATAGAATTAGGCGCTTGGGTAGTTAACCAAGACGCCGCCTTGTCGGCTAGGGTGAAAGGAAACACCCTCAATTTAATTTGTTATGCACCTACCGTAGGATGATGGAATGTGGTAAGAACTTGTTCAATCCTACGCATATGCTGATAAGGTTTTTCATGGTCTAACCCATGAAAAATTGGTAACAAATTAAGTATATTTGGGGGGATTCAGAAATCCCCCACTTGGTCTGCAAGAACGATGCAAGATTTTGGGCTATCGTTCAGGGATTTGTAAATGTTAGAGAGAGGAGACTCTCTTTCTTCAGCCATTATTTCAGGTGTAGTGTGTGATATACTAGATAGGTGTGTTTGTTGACGTTCACGATAGATTACGTTAGACATTTTTTCCTTACCTTACCTTAATCTCATGCAAGGCTAAGTCCAATATTAAAGAAACACGACAGCAGTAAAACAATCCTGATATGCTAGTATAAATCCTCTAACAGGAGATGCGAGGAGTTGAAGAAAGAAGTACCTGAATGCTCCTTGGTTCGCTTATGAATGGCGTCTTGTATACTCGAGTTCAATGTAATTTACAAGTTAGAAACACTAAATAACTTGAAGAAATGGAAATTTGGACTAACCTGTGAAGATCGGGCTGTTTAGAAAAGGGCGCAGGGTACGCTCAAATTTTACCTTTCAAAGGTGCAGGGTGAGCTCGTGCCTTGGCTGATGTCCAGGCAATAGAGCGCGGGGTGCGCTCTGAATTGGCCTTGGAAGGGCACAGGGTGGGCTTATGCCTTGGCTGATGTCTAGAGAATAGAGCGTGAGGTGCGCTCTGAATTGTCCTTGGAAGGCACGGGGTGCGCTCGTGCCTTGGCTGTTGTCCAGACAATAGGGCGCGGGGTGCACTCTGAATTTGCCTTGGAGGGCACGGGGCACTCTTAGTATATCCCTGCGAAAAAAATTCAGTTCTGAAGCAAACAACCACAGTTAGAACCAAACAAGGGTGGGTGGGTTAATGGGACTTTGGTAGAATTATCACTACTAAAGAAAATGAAACTAAACACAACTAAAATTGCAGCAGCTCCATTTGATAAAAGTAAAAATGCTAGTTTTACCTATGAATAAGCGATGAAACTCAAATGTAAGTAAAACTAGAATTGATTTGTGCTTATGTATCAAAGTTATCTACTCTCGTTATCAATGCAATACGTTTAGAATAGAGAATTCGTTCCACTCCTAGTTTGTTTAGGTGTAATGTTTCCTAGTTCGTCTAAGCTAACAAAGTCGTGAGAGTAATGGACTTGAAATTAACTACGATGGTAATTCAACTAATCAAGATGTGATAAATGAAATGACAGCAATTTAATACTAAATTGGCAACATGAGGAGGAATTAGGGGAATTTGATTCCACTTTGATTCAACTCAATTAACTAACAAAGAATTTGTCGTAATCCGAATTGAAATGTTTTCGCACAAAAATTGGGTCTATCTAATCCCTAATCATTCATGGTAATCTCTACCAACTAACAATCAACATGTGAAGCAATCAAACCCATTCTCATGGAGAACTAATTACTTTATAGAATTGAATAGATTACTACGACGATTTCTATGCTAATAAAATCAAGTTTCACCAAGGCTTCCTCAAACCCCTCTAATGGAGGTTTTAGCCTTGAATCATTACACTATCATTTCTAATACAAGAACAATAAAAACAAGTCATTTGATATAAGTAATTTAAACTTTATAATTCTAATTGAACAATAGTCTAAGATTCAAAATGAATTAAAATTGAAATTAAAACTAAGATTATGAATAACTAATTATCAATTTAAGATAAACTAAATGAAATGAACAAAGTAATGGATTCCAAAACAAAATTTACTGTTCTAACTAATTTATTGATAATTCACTAGATAAACAATAAGTTATGGATTCTACAAACTAATTTCTTGTTCTAAAAACTAAATCTATCAAAAATAACTAGATCTAAACTAAGTTATTGGATAATCACTAAGTAAAAACTAAGTAGCTTTAGAGCTAAGTCTTTCTCTCTTCATCTGGAGGAGACCAGATCCACAATTTCATCTGAGGATCCATGTTTTGGGCCAGAAAATCAAGCCCAAAACCCCATTACTTCAGTCCACAAGGGGTTTTCAGTTGGAAATAACTTCAACAACCTTTTCATCCACTTCTGCTCCTCTGATTGGGTCAAAGCTTGGACTATTAGAAAGCTCATTTTGAGCAAGTCGTTTTGACATAAGGTAGGCCCAATTCGGAGGTCTAAGTCCAAAGATAAAGCCTTCGAAAGTTCTACTGACTTTTGTGCGCTATTTTTGCCCGCGTTGACTTTGACTTTTCAGCCTTGACCGAGCTTTAAAAAGGCTTTTTCTCCATCAATCGTAGCCTTTAATCATAGAATTTCTTAGCAGCCAATCTTTGCTCCTCTATCTCGCTAAAGGGACACTTTTCTACACATATTGGACTCCAATGCCTGAAATACAAAAGAACATGATAACAGTACTAACCCTTACTTATTAATCACATAATTGGTCAAAAAGCAATATTGTTAAGGGGTTAAAACTACAGTTTTGGGCTCTTATCATAGAGCGCGCGCGCGCCTCCTTCTATCCCAACTTCCAATAAAATGTTTCGTGAAAAGGAAGAAAAAAAACTATCTTCTTTTCTCATACAAGGGCGCATTTTGGGCAAGGCAAAGTCGAGCGCGCGCGCGCCTTCTTCTTTTCACACGAACAGTACTGATGTTGCACATCCTAGAGATGTTACTGTGCTAGACTAGGGACGCGTGATAAAAGCCCAAAATTGTAGTTTTAACCCCCTAACAATAATACTTTTAGACAAATTATGCGAGTAATAAATAAGAGTTAATGCGGATTACGTGCTTTTATGTATTTCAGGCATTAGAGTCGATTATGTGCAGAAATGTGTCACTTTTGCGAGATAAAGGAGCAAAGGTTGGTTGCTAATAAGTTATGTGATTAAAGGCCAAGATTCAAGGAGAAAAAGCCTTTTTAAAGCCTGGTCAAAGCTGCAAAGTTAAAGTCAATGCGGGAAGAAACAACGCACAAAAGTCAGCAAAACTTTCGAAGGCCATATCTTTGGACTCAGACCTTGGAATTGGGCCTACCTTATGTCAAAACGACCAGTTTGGAAAGAGCTTTCCAATGATTTAATCCTTGACCCAATCAGTAGAGCAGAAGTGGATGAAAAGTTTGTTGAAGTCAAATCCAACTGAAGAGGCCCCTGTGGACTGAAGAAATTGGGCTGTGGGCTCGATTTTCCAGCCCAAAACATGGATCCTCAGCTCATGCACAAAAAATTGGATCTTGTCTCCTCCATTTCAAGACACAAGACTTAGCTCTCAAGAGATCTAGTTTTTAGTTAGCCATTAGCCAATAATTTTTAGATTTAGTTTTACATTCAATTAATTAGTTTTAGAACAAAGTAGATTATTATTTTAGAATCAGATTTAGTTTTATAATAAAGTATTAGTTTTTCATTTCAATTTAGTTTATTGATTCAATTCTTATTTGGATTTAGTTATCTTAAATTTATAATTAGTTTGTCTTCATTGATAATTAGTATTCATAATCTTAGTGCTAATTTAGTTTTAAATCTTGTTTTAATTCAATTGAAATCATTCCTATTGTTGTTCAAGTTAGATTTATAAGTTAATCATTTATATCAATAATGGGTTGTTCTATGAGTTCTTGTTTGAGAAATGATAGCATAATGATTCAAGGCTAAACCTCCATTAGAGGGGGTTGAAGAAACCTTGATGAAGCTTGATTTCGATTAGCGTAGAATAGTTCGTAATATTCGATTCCATTCTAAAAAAAATTAGTTCACCATGAGAATGGGTTTGATTATTTCACATGCTAGTTGTTAGTTGGTAGAGATTACCATGAACAATTAGGGATTAGGAAAACCCAATTACTTGTGAAAGCATTGCAAGTCGGATTACAACAATACCTCTCTAGTTGATTAAGTTAAGTTAAAGTGGAATCAATCCCCCCTAATTCCTTATCATATTATCAATTTAGTATTAGTTTGTTGAATTATTGTATCTTGTTAGTATAATTTCCATCGTAGTATAATTTCGTCCTTACTCTTATTAACTTTGATAGACTGATAATCGTAGTTAACTTAGAATTCTAAAGAACTAGGAGTGAAACGAATTCTCTACTCTAAATATATATAACGATAACGAGAGTAGAAAACTTTGATAAACATTAAGTGTAAAAAGTTTTAGTTTTACTTGTGTATAGTCTCGTTACTTATTCGTAGGTAAAACTATAGTTTTACATATTATCAAATGGTGTCGTTGCCATCTTAGTTCCCTTTAGAATTGTTTTCGTTAGTATTGTTAGTCTTCCTAAAGTCCCATTAAACCCACCCACCCTTGTTTGCTTCTAACTGTGGCTGTTTCCTTCAGAACTGATTTTTTTTCGCAGGAATACACTGAGCGCACCCCGCGCCCTTGTAGGCCAAAAGTAGAGCGCTCCACGCGCTGAAGTGCATGGACATCAGCTAAGGCACGAGGGCACCCCGTGCCCATCCTAGACAAAATCAAGGCGCACCACGCGCTGAAGTGCCTGGACATCAGCTATGGCACAAGCGCACCCCATGCCCTACCAAGGCTTAACTAGAGCGCACCCTGTGCCCAAAGTGCTTGGACCTCGAGTCAAACACGAGCGCAACTTGCGCCCATCTTAGGCTACTTCAGAGCGCACCCCGCGCCCTCTTTCGAACTGCCCGATTTCCACAGGTTAGTTCAAATTTCCATTACTTCAAGTTATTCAGTGTTTCTAACTTGTTACACACACTAAGCTATGGTAAACAAGACGCTATTCATAAGCGAAGCAAGGAGGCATTCAGGTACTTCTTTGTTCCACTCCTCGCATCTCCTGTTAGAGGTTTATACTAGCATATTAGGATTGTTTGAGTATTATCGTGTCTAGTTAAGATTGGTCTTAGCCTTGCATGAGATTAAGGTCAGGTAGAAGAAAAATGCCTAACGTAATGATAAAATGTAAAAATTAATATTTCTACTAATGAATAAAGCGTTGAAACTCTAAACGAAAGTAAAACTAAAACTGATTTGTTACTAGATTTATCAAAGATTTCTACTCTCAATCCTATTGAGATATAGTGGAGTAGATGATTTGTTCCACTCCTAGTTCTTTCACATGTAATGTTTTCTAAGTCTAATCAATCTTAACTAAAGTCTAATGAGAGATTTACGAATTATAAACTACGATGCAACTACCCACAATATACGACTAATTAACTACGGAATGCTGCGTTGATTCTATGATAAGGAATTAGGGGGGATTGATTCCACCTTAACTCAACTTAACTTACTAACGACGAATCATCGTAATCTGAATTGAACTGCTATGCAGAACAATTGGTTCTTCCTAATCCCTAATTACACATGGCACTTCTACTAATTCATAACTAGCATGTGAACGATTAAACCCATTCTCATGGTGAATTAATCGTTTCTAGAGTGGAATAGAAATTACGACGACTCTACGATAATCGGAATCAAGCTTTCATCAAGGCTTCTCAACCCCCTCTAATGGAGGCTTAGCCGAGAATCATTCCGCAATCATTTCCATACGAATCTAAACTAAACATAATATCAAGATTCTAACTTTACTAATTTAACAAACAATACTTGAAATCTAATTAATAATTAAGAAATGATATCAACAAGAATTTAAACTAGATCTATAAATGTAATGACAAAAAAAACGAATTGAATAATAATAAAATATTTTATTAATCAAATCAAATGAATACCAATATTTTAAAGGTTTAATCTAAAACAAGGAATGACAATGAAACTAAACTTAATTAAAACTAGATCTAGAAGCTATTCTAATGGCTACTTTCTATCCTAAGCTCCAAGATATCTTAAGAGTTAAGTCTTCTTTGTTGATAAGGAGGAAATCAGATCAAAAAATCGTGCATGGGCTTGGAGCCATGTTTTGGGCCGGAAAATCGGGCCCAAAACCAAATTTCTTCAGTCTAAAAAAGGCTCTTCAGCTGGATTCGGCTTCAACAAACTTTTAGTCCAACTTAGACTATTGGAAAGCTCTTCCCGAGCTGGTTGTTTTAACATAAGGTAGGCCCAATTCCAAGGTTTGAGTCCAAAGATACGGTTTTCGGAAGTTCTACTGACTTTGTGCACTGTTTCTGCCCGCGTGGACTTTGACTTTTCAAGGTCTGAATAGGCTTTACAAAGGCTTTGTCTTCTTGAATCTTGGCCTTTAATCACAGAACTCCTTAGCAACCAACCATTGCTCCTTTATCTCATCAAAGTGGCACATTTCTGCACATAAAACTAAAAACACGTAATCGTTTTAATTATTACTCACATAATTGGTCTAAAAGTATGATTGTTAAGGGGTTAAAACTACAGTTTTGGGCTCTTATCAAACCACCCCCAAACAGCATTTTGCTTGTCCTCAAGCAAATATGAGAAATTAGAATAAGTGACCAAAATGGAGTTCTAACTACTCTCAAGCTATTTGAGTCGCGATTGCATTTATCATATGCAATAAGGCCTTAAACCACTAGGAATTCCCCTATTGGGCGAGTTATAGCCTCCTCGAGAGTTTTCCAAAGAAGGTACTCACAAACTTCATCTATACTACAACGACTAAGAAATAAAACTATTGTTTCCTTATTCATGCTCCCAATTATCTATACATCTCACTAGTAACGATACGTAAAAATATCAAGTCGAAACCTAAGTTAATATATGCATAATAATCGATCATCTACGAATAAACATATATACAATGAGTAATACTATGAAATGCATTAACAGGTCTGTTTCTGAAACTCGGAATAGCGTCCTTAAGTAGGTTCTCACAATAATAGTCAAGATACAACACTCTGATTTTTCCACTCATGTTTTGCTACTCCAGTGTGCAGTGGGCACACTTTACCTTACAATCTCAATGACACAAAAGGAAGCCAGAGTCGATCAACACATCTGCCACTTACTATCACACTAACCTATTCCTAATTGAGCTAGAGGTCTTTATAGGTGTTGTGGGGATTAGGAGATGGTTTAAGAAGGAAGGAAATGGATATTCAAAACGACTAGTCTGAGATAATAGAGTCTTCATATTATGTAACTTAGAGAAAACCTTGTTATTTTCTTTTGCTTCTATACTTTGTTTCCATCCTTAGCCATATTTTTCTTTTTCTTTTCTTTGGCTTTTGACTCCCTTTTATTCTATTTTTGGAGTTTTTATTTATTTCTATTTTTCTTTTTCTTTTCCTTGGATGGAAACTTCTTTTATTTTTCTGAAGCAAGTAACTAATTTTTGTTTACACAGGTTTTTCTCTTCTTCTTTCTTCACTCATTCTATTCTCACACTTATTCTAGATTGGGTAAGTTGAATTTTTTATTTTGTTTTGTTTTTGTAACAGGGTAAAGGAATTGTGGTTTATGGAAGGCTAAAGAAAGGCTCAGAGGGGCTACTAGCGGAAAATAATTTCATAAGGGTTGAATTTCTGGCTATATCGATCCAAAGAGGGCCTAAATTCTCGCTTACGATATGGTATAGTGATAAAGCAAGTGGACGTGTGATTTCTCTATCCGGATTTTACTTCTCCCTTGGGTCATTTCTCAAATGTTTCGCTCATATAAGGTTTTAGGCTATATTCTACAGGCTTTGTAGAATAAGTACTCTAGCCTAGATTTCAGAAACTTACTGCTAACAATCATAGATACTCATGTAATATATTTATAAATAGATGCAAAGATTATAACCTACATATTAACCTAAGTTTCTAAAAATTATTCTAATGCAAAAGCTACGTGAGACTTCTAGATTATTAAGAGCATAGAGAAAGAAAACAATACCAATATTCCTAAGTGTATAGCATAAACTTATTTATTTATATTTTTGAATTTTTGAAATTTTAACTAGAAAAAAAATGCATATTATACATATCTATATCCTAACAGATGCCTTAATTACACGTGTTTCTATGCCCCCAAACAAGAAGCATGCTTTGTCCTCAAAGCATTTAAATAAAGAGGGTAGAAAAATACCATGGAAATACGTGAAATTCTGGAATATCTGCAAAACAAGGTTAGAACATACTAATATAGGAAATAAAAAAACTGATGCAACTCTATAAGAGTTCCACCCATTATGGGGTTAACAAGAATAAAATTGCTTGGGACATAAGCAGACACTAACTGGAATTAAAAAAAACTGACCTTATCTCCCACTTTTATTCTTCATCCTCCTCTTCCTCTTCTTCTATAAAGAAGTGAGGTTCCTTCGCGTCCTGCCATGCCATGATAATTTGCCAGGCTTCCCGCCATTTATCATCTATTATTGCTAACCTAATAAGCGCCACTTGGTCTGACGGGGTGTAGGGTGCAACCTGATGAGGTTGTATCCTCCACCCTTGCCAAGTCATTGCACGGAAAGATCGAATAATACTATTGGTGGGTCGCACAGTGTCGACCGTAATCCAATCCGTGAAACGTGTACAAAAAATAGGGAAGAAACATAGCATAATACGGGAAATTAGAACAGGCATAAGAAAGTACTTATGCCTCATGCTATGGGCTCGTGCTAAACTAGACATCAAGGTTCTGGGAAGGTCATGGCACATACGTCCCATGGCTAAAGCAAGGAAGACGGTGCAAGTGGCATCATTCACAGAAGAAAAACACCATTCCCCTAAAATGTTTAGCATGATCCAAAACATAACAGTTCCTATGTTCATGGACAGGCTACCAAAGGCGACGTTATATTCCCCTTGGTCCTCGATACGGAAAATGCCTGCCCCATACGACTCATGCAAAAACTCATAAGTGTAGACATGCATATTATCTACCCAATAGCACCATGGGTCTTGTATTTCAGCGGGCATAGCAAGTCCAAGAACAAATGCTAGCAAGAACCTGGTAATTTCCATTGGTTCATCATTAATGTTGATGGAGAAAATGCAATTATCATAAAATGCAATTATCATTAACGTAGGCTGGTAATTTCCACTTGTTCTCCATCCGGTCTCTCAAAGAAAATGCATTATCATAAAAATAAGATGCAAGTGCTGGAGAATAAAGTTCATCAGGTCTTACCATAAGCGGTTCCCAAACTACACGATGTGATCACCTCGCGAAACCAAGCACCATAAGTAGTGCTTTGGAACAAATCTTTGAAAGACTGTTCCAGTATTATTGTAGGAGATGTCATCTCAAAATGACCCTCTGGAACAGCTGCAACTGATCCAGGAACAACCCGCAGAAAACTGGAAATTTATGGTCTACGGAGGTCAGGGCGCAAGTGCGCTCGGGTGTTTTTGGATTTACAGTGTTTTGGGTGCAGGTGCGCTCCGCTTCGGCGCACGTGCGCTCAGTGTAAATTTTTTGACAATGGCTAGGGCGCAGGTGCGCTCCGAGATGCTGATTTGTGAAAATGGTGAAGAACAATGGGAAATGTGGGAGTGAAAGGTGAGAGATGGAAGTTAGGCATAGTGTGGGTTGTGAGTGTAGAATAAATGAAGTTTTTATAGGTTTTAAGTTGCTAAAACGAATCGGGAAGTTTCCAAAAAGCTTTTACGGCAATTTACGAAAATACTAAAATTTTCAAACCCGAAAACGGAAACAACTCATATTCTTGATTCTAAAAACAACCCTAGTATCTTTTAGGTTGAATTTAGGATAAAACTACCTAACTTATCGAGATTTCATCTTACCCCATATTTATTCATAGATATGCCCATATCGGCAATATTCTCACCCTAACTCTGAAATAACTTCTAGAAATGAGGGTCATATAAAAATCATGCTGGAATAAATAATACCACCCCCAAACAATTTGGGAAGGTGGGATCAATATGAAACAACCACGCACAATGAAAATAACCACATTATATTAATTTTTTCATTCAAAGTACATTTCACTACAAAATTCAAATCTACGAAAGTTAAAACTTATATTAAAAATAAATAACAACAATAATAAATAACAACATCAAATATCAATCTATAGAATCCCTAAACACGTCGCTACTGGTAGTGGAGGGCACATGCTCAAGAGGTGGCTCCTGAGCTCCCGATGGGTCATTTCCCTGTGTCTTCTGGCGACGACACTCGTGCCTCACAGCTGTATCCTCAGAAGAACTCTCGTGGGGTGGGAAGCGTGCAAGCATATCGACGCAAAATTGGCGCTGAGATTCCAGCTCATCCCTCATCTGTTCCCACCGCTCATCCTCGCGTTGGGTACGAATCTCGAAGTTATGATGCATAGTAGCCTGTCGAGTCTGGAGGTCTTCGCAAATAGTATTGAGGGAACGCATGCCACGATGGATCACAGCCATGCGTTCTGCATCTGACTTACACCTCTCCAAGGCATTGGCATCAAAACATGCCATGTCATCCTCATTCTCCGAGTCATTTTCATTCTCAGAGTCATTCTCATCGACTACCCTATCCTCAGGTAACCTCCAAACTCGTTGGATACACTCCTTATAAATACAAGGATTTCGGTGTAGGGTGAGGCAAATCCTATCAGACGTCGGAGTCGCTCTCAACTTCAGCGTGATCTTGGTTATAAAAATAGGGAGAGGTGCAATAGACTTCCCCACTCCCCTAATCATGTTAAGCAAAAACTCTAAAATATAGAACTCATACTTCTACTCTTAGAGTATCCATAGAACGTGAAGGCAGTTAAGACCGATGTCACTGACCTTCTCTTTCCCTATGACATTCCTACCAATCCACTGAGCTACAGCCAGCTGGTTAGTTCTGAGGGATGCCTGACGAACACAATGCGAGCTCACATTGTAGTTCCCTTCAGTAACAGTCGCGTGCATCAAAGGCTCTAGCCCAGTATATTGGGACTCCTGTAACGTGGCATCAAGATAGATTCTAGGCGGAATGCCTAGAATCTCAGCCAACAACCCAACATATACTTCTTTCCTCCTCTTTGCCACCGTAACAAAAATTTGATTCCCCTCCAACTCCCTCGTGTTGTAAAACCGTCGGACTAACTCTTCGTGGTAAAAGTCATTGGTCGAGTACCACAAGCTATTCTAATCTCTACTAACCATTTCGTCACCGTAAAACGGCGCGAAGTGGTCACCAGTAAATGCTTGCTCTGGCAAAATTCGGCGTTGTTGAGCCATTAGAAGTTTTGATAAGGTTTGGGGGTTTGAATAAGGTAGGGAGAAGCAATGAGGAACAACCTCACTAGAAAAACGATGGTGGCGGTGGTGTGGTGGCACGGCAGCTCCAATGTATTGGTTTTTGGTGATTGAACTTGATTTAAATTGGTGTGGGAAGGGTTTGGAAAAGATTTTAACTTGATTTAAACTGTGGGCGTAGGTGTATTTAGCTTTCTTTTTATTTTTATTTTTTATTTTAGGGTTTAAGATGTGTTTGTTTGTTAATGGCGGTGGTGAAGATGAAAAACACGAACTGATGGTTTGAAGGTAAGGCACAGGTGCGCGCGAGTTAGGCCCAAGCCCAAATTTAATTTTTCGACTTTTGTCGATTTTTAGTGCAACTTCAAACTAACATTACCGTTTTCTTACCGATCCGATTTTTTCGAATGAGACATGGAAATGATCAGGAGAGAAATTCCAATCCAATGATCCATAAAACACTCTATTCCGACCGTGGATGACATATAAGATAGTGGAAAACGCCTCAAAGTGCGTGCATGACGTAAGTTATACGAACGAATGAACTCTAAATTCATAGATTATGTCAACCCGAATCGGAATATAATTAAACGGCCTAAGAAACTCTAATGGGACATAAAACATTCTAGGACGGAAACACGAACACCCCACCCCCAAACAATTTTTTTTTTATAACAGAGTTTAGAAAATTTGATTTTTTTTTTTTTTTTATTTAAAGTGGGTCTTTTAAAGTCAGATTCCCGAGACTTCCTAGATTACTATGTTTATTATTTAATATTTTTTTACTTTTATAAAGAAAAACAATAAGCAATAAGGACATAATTCACCCCATAGAGAAGCATGACTAAAAAATCCTAGAAAACATGCAAGAGTGGAAATCGTGAATTATGTTAAACGTGGACTTAGGATCCGGTACTTACAGCCACACACTCCATAGGGAGGTCCCGGTTACTTGAATGGTGCACTCACCAATATATGGAAATGAAAGGAAATGCACCAAACACAAAAATTGAGTCGTTTATAGTCAGATACTCGAGACTTTATCTAAACATACGTATGAACATGCAGTTTATCATATATCAACAACCGAAATAGTTGTGGATCATTCCATAAATAAATATCACAAAAAACATACCCAAACACAATCAAGCACCAAGATTTCCTATGACGCAACCTAGTGAAATGAAAGCGAAGTCGGATAGACCTATAACATAACCTAGCATGCACCTTCTTTTTCATCTTTGAACGAGAGGGTGCCCTAGTGAATAATTGTGGAAAAATGAATGGTTTGTGGAAGATATGGTGGATATGGATAAGTTGTAGAAGGAAAGCATGGAAAAAATGAGGATGTGGGTTTAGCACAAAACTTATTCATGGTGTAGGTAGGGACTGTCTCAATTCTGAAAATGAAGGTGTCAAATGGTTTGTCCTTCTGAAGTATTTGTTTGCTAGGAGGATTTAAAAAATTATGAAGCATAGGAGAAACAAAAGGATCGAGTGCAAACTCGAGATTCCTTTGAAAGGGTGGAAGGAGGGGAGTCGAGGCGGATGTTGTGCAAAGTAGTTCTTGATAGGGTGACTCATCACCTGCTCTAAGAAACTCATCGAATTCCTCATCTAGCTTGGTCATATCCACCTTACTATGGTATTCCTCTATATCTTTGAGAAAGTCATCTATCTCGTCCTCATCCATAATATGTGTATCGACTAGTGTAGGGATGAAAATGTTGGAGTCTAAACTTTCAAAGGAAAGAAATTTGGGCATCTGATTATCAGTGAACGTGTTGTTGAAATAATCTCGAGCGAAGCTTTAGATCATGCTAACCTCTCCATCCATAGACGAATCGGGTAACTGTGTCTTTGTTTTAAAAACATTTACTTCAACAGAAAGATGGCCAAAAGACATTGACATCGAACCATCGCAGCAATTTATGAGCGCATTGGCAGTTGCCAGGAAAGGACGCCCTAAGATGATCGGGACAGAGTCGTTAACGACTTCTGTATCGAGGATGACAAAATCAGCCGGATAGTAGAAATCCTGAATTTTTACCAGCACATTTTTCGACCACACCCTTAGGATACTTAATAGACCGATCAACTAATTACAACGTCATTTTAGTGGGTTGCATCTCCTCTAGACCTATTTGTCTATACAAATAAAATAGGAGTAAGTTAATACTAGCCCCCAGGTCAATAACGCGGTCGTTGTATAGGAATCTCCTAAGGTGCATTGTACAGTAGGACGACCAGGGTCCTTGTACTTAATAATTCCGTTATGTTCAGATAGAGTTGGGAATTGTTCTGTTAAAAAGGCGTCTTTTGGTATATTGGTCTTACGCCTAGTAGTACACAACTCCTTAAGAAACTTAGCATGGTGTGGTAGCTTTTTAATAGCTTCGAGGAAGGGAAGGTTTATAGTTAGATTCTTGAAAACGTCCCTAATCTCCTCATAATTTCTATCCCTAGTTAACATGGCTAATTTTTGTGGAAACGGTGGTTTCTCTCTATATTTAGCATATGTATCACCTGGATGTTTAACCTTGGCTTTCTGTTTCTTAGGTTATGTTGTAACTGATACCTCTACAGTGGTAGGCTCTTCAGTTTCTATTTCGGTATTTAGTAAAGTAGCAGGTGTAGGGGCTACTGGTGGGGTAACTATAGGCATAGTTACTTTTTTATAAACCACTCTGCCAGAATGGAGAGTAGTGATGGCATTTAGCTCACCTATGTTTTCATTTTCATTACTAGTATTACCGGTTACCTCAAAGGCTGCGTTTGTTGTTTTAGGATTAGGTATCGCGTGACCTGGAAACACACATTTGGGTTGGGCTTTATCTTGGCCTAACTATTGGCTTAAATTATTAACGGATTGTAGAATTTGTTGGTTAGATTGAGCCATGGTTTGGAACAGTTGTTGGCTCACCTGTATGAAGGTGTCAAGACGATCCGGTTGTGTGGGTGTAGTGGTCACGGGTGGTGTGACTGGAACTATCTCGCGTTGATTATTTATGGGCGGATTGTGATAGTTATTATTTACCGGAACGATACCTCTATTAGCATTATAATTATTATAACTCCCTTGACCTTGTGCTTGACCTTGTCGAGGTTGCGCTTGGTTGTTATAATTATTATAATTACCCTGACCCTGTCCTTGTCGTGGTGGAGCTTGGTTATAATTGTGCGTTGGCCTAACATATTGATTATTGTACCCTGGAGGTGTGACTTGTTGGTTATTTCTCCAACCAAAGTTGGGATTTTGTCTCCAAGGGGCGTTAGGTTCACTATTAATGGAACAAGCATGTTCATAGGCTATAGGACAGTGGGAGTCGGGATGCTCAGGACTCCAACAGAAACTACATGGATTGGAATTTACATTCATGACGGGGATAGGCTTTTGTTGTACAGAAATGGCCTCTACCTTTTTAGTGAGTGATTCGATTAGAGTTTTAAGCTCGGGATCGTGTTTTATCTCAAACATACCGACGGCCTTAACTGTATTAGAAGAACTAGCGGAGCGGTGGATATCGTCACTACCCCCAGTTGTTATTTCGCTTAGTTTGATCGTCTAAAAATTTATAAGCCTCCGAGGCTCCTTTACTTAGGAAACTACCCCCATTCATTATGTCAAGGACTTCTTTATGGTGGTGTAGAAGTCCTTTGAAAAAGGCACGAACTAACGTGTCTTTCGCTAGGTTATGGTGTGGACACTCTATAAGGAGATCGGTGAAACGATTCCAAGCCTCTGAAAATGATTCATGAGGATTTTGTCGAAAGAAATGAATCTTGGAAAGCATCTCATCCGTCTTTAGGGGTGGGTAAAAATGCTCCATAAAAAGTTGAACAAGTTTAGCCTACGAGTCCACGTAATTAGCGCCAGGCAGCTTAACCAAGACGCCGCCTTATCGGCTAAAGTGAAGGGAAATACCCTCAGTTTAATTTGTTCAGCACCCACCGTAAGATGGTGGAATGTTGTAAGAACTTGTTCAATCCTACGCATGTGCTGATAAGGTTTTTCATGGTCTAAACCATGAAAAACGGGTAACAAATTAAAAATATTTATGGGGATTCGGAAATCCCCCACTGGGTCTGCTATAAAAATGCACTCAAGGCTTTATAAAAGTCAGAGAGAGGAGTCTCTCCTTCTACGGGCATTATGTCAGGTAGAGTATGTGGAATAGTAGCTAGAGGTGCAATGAGTGGTATACTAGATAGGCGTGCTTGTTGACGTTGCCGTGTAATTACGTTTGGTGTTTTTGTTCGACAAGACCTTAATCTCATACAAGGGTAAGACCAAACTTAACTAAACACGACAACACTCCAACCAATCCTAATATACTAGTATAAACCTCTAACAGAAGAAATGAAACGCTAAAATTGAATGTCTTACCTACGAAATGAACGATGAACTCAAAACGTAAGTAAAACTAAAACTATCTTATGATGGTTATATTTATCAAAGTTTCTACTCTCAATCCTATGAGATATAGTGGAGTAGGAAGTTCGTTCCACTCCTAGTGCTCTAGCATGTAATTGTTTTGTAATCTAATTAGTCGGTCTTAAGTCAATGAGAGCTTTACGAAGGGTGTTATACTACGATACAATATGAAATTGATTATTTGAATTTAAACACGAATGTTATGGAAATATGATTGTGCTTAAATCTAGATAAAGGATTAGAGGGGAATTGAATCCACCTCTAATCCAACTTAATAGCCTAACATAGATTCTTGTATCTCGATTCTTACGTTCTTACGGCAAGAAATTCGAGTTCTAATCCCTAGTGTTCATGGCATTTCTACCGAGTACTAACTAGCATGTGAGGTCGTCCACCCATTCTCATGGCGAATGACGACCTTCTAGATTGGAATAGATTCTACAATGTTTCTACACTATACCACTAAGTTTTCATCAAGGCTTCATCAACCCCTCTAATGGAGATTTTAGCCTTGAGTCATCAAACCATCATTTCCCATTTCATTATAACTACACATCATATTAAAATTCTAACTTAACTAAATTAACTAACAATGGTTCAATCTATTTAAACTACGGAATGATAATCAATAAGAATTAAAATCAGATCTATAAATTGAAATAACACAATTCGAAATTGAGAAAACAACTATTTTATTTATCTAATCAATCAAGAACAATGATTCAAAGACTTAATCTAAAACAAGAATTTAAAATGGAACTAAAGCTTAATTTAATTAATGAAAACAGATCTAGAATTATCTATATTATTTTAGGTCTAACTAACTACCATTAACAAAGAATGAAGCTTTGGTTTTTATACTCTCAGATCCAAAAATCGTGCATGGGCTTGGAGCCATGTTTTGGGCCAGAGAATCAGGCCCAAAACCCAATTCTTTCAGTCCAAAAATGCCTCTTCAGCTGCAGTTGGCTTCAACAAACTTTTCGTCCACTTCTGCTCTTCTGATTGGATCAAGGCTTAGACCATTGGAAAGCTCTTTCCGAGTCGGTCGTTTTGACATAAGGTAGGCCTCATTCCGAGGTCTGAGTCCAAAGATATGGTCTTCGAAAGTTCTATTGACTTTGTGCACTATTTCTGCCTGCGTGGACTTTGACTTTTCATCTTCTGACCGGGCTTTACAGAGGCTTTGTCTTCTTGAAAATTGGCCTTTAATCACATAACTCCTTAGCAACCGAACTTTGCTCCTTTATCTCGCTAAAGTGGCACATTTCTGCACATAATGGACTTTGAAGCCCGAAATGCATAAAAACACGTGAATCGATATTAACTCTTAATTATTACTCACATAATTGGTCTAAAAGTATGACTGTTACAGGGTTAAAACTACAGTTTTGGGCTCTTATCAAACCACCCCCAAACAGCATTTTGCTTGTCCTCAAGCAAAGATGAGAAATTAGAATAAGTGACCAAAAATGGAGTTCTATCTACTCGTTTATTTGAGTCGCGATTGCATTGACCATATGCAACAAGGCCTTAAACCACTAGGAATTCCTTAGTGGGCCGAAGTTATAGCCTCGTGAGAGTTTTCCAGTGAAGGTACTCACAAACTTCATCTATACTACAATGACTAAGAAATAAAACTATTGTTTCCTTATTCATGCTCTAAATTAACTATACCTCTCACTAGCAATGCATATAGAGTAATCAAGTCGAAACCTAAGCTAATATATGCATAATAATCAATCATCTACAATAAACATATATACAATGAGTAATACTATGAAATGCAATAGGAGGTCCGTTTCTGAAACTCGGAATAACGTCCTTAAGTAGGTTCTCACAATAATATTCAAGATACAACACTCTGATTTTTCCACTCAAGTTTCGCTACTCTAGTGCACAGTGGGCACACTTTACCTTACAATCTCAATGACACACAAGGAAGCCGGAGTCGATCAAACACATCTGCCACTTACTATCACACTAACCTATTCCTAATTGAGCTAGAGGTCTTTATTAGGTGTTTCGGGGATTAGGAGATGGTTTAAGAAGGAAGGAAATGGATATTCAAAAAGGACAAGTCTGAGATAATAGAGTCTTCATATTATGTAACTAGAGAAAACCTTGTTATTTACTTTTGCTTCTACACTTTGTTTCCATCCTTAGCCATATTTTTTTTTTTTTTTTTTTTTGGCTTTGGCTTTTGACTCCTTTTATTCTATTTTTTTGGAGTTTTTATTTTATTTCTATTTTTATTTTTCTTTTCTTTGGATGGAAACTTATTTTCTTTATTTTCTAAAGCAACTAACTAATTTTTGTTTACACAGGTTTTTCTCTTCTTCTTTCTTCCTCATTCTATTCTCGGACTTATTCTAAATTGGGTAGGTTGATTTTTTTTTTTTTTTTTGTTTTTTTTTGTAGGGGTAAAGGATTTGTGGTTTATGAAAGGCTAAAGAAAGGCTCGGAGGGGAGACTAGCGAGAAAAATAATTCATAGGTTTGAATTTCGGCTATATCGATCCAAAGAGGGCCTAAATTCTCGCTTAGGATATGGTTTAGTGATCAAGCAAGTGGACGTGTGATTTCTCTATCCGGATTTTACTTCTCCCTTGTGTCATTTCTCAAATGTTTCACTCTTATAAGGCTTTAGGCTATATTCTCACGGGATTTGTAGAATAAGTACTCTAGCCTAGATTTCAGAAACTTACTGCTAACAATCGTAGATACTCATGTAATATATTTATAGATAGATGCAAAGATTATTTCCTACATATTAAACTAAGTTTCTAAAAACTATTCTAATACAAAAGCTACGTGAGACTTCTAGATTATTAAGAGCATAGAGAAAGAAAACAATACCAATATTCCTAAGTGTATAGCATAACTTATTTATTTATATTTTTGAATTTTTGAAATTTTAACTAGAAAATAAATGCATATTATACATATCTATATCCTAACAGATGCCTTAATTACACGTGTTTCTATGCCCCCAAACAAGAATCATGCTTTGTCCTCAAAGCATTTAAATAAAGAGGGTAGGAAAAATACCATTGAAGCGTGGAAATTCGTGAACATCTGCAAAACAAGGTTGGAACGTACTAATATAGGAAATAAAAAACTGACGCAACTCTATAAGAGTTCCACCCATTATGGGGTTAACAAGAATCAAATTGCTTGGGACATAAGCAGACACTAACTAGAATTAAAACTTACCTTATCTCCCGGACATGCATATTATCTACCCAATAGCATCATGGGTCTTGTATTTCAGCGGGCATGGCAAGTCCAAGAACAATTGCTAGCAAGAACCATAAGCGGTTCCCGGCCTACGTATGTGATCACCTCGTGAAACCAAGCACCATAAGTAGTGCTTTGAAACAAATCTTCGAAAGACTGTTCCGGTATTAATGTAGGAGATGTCATCTCAAAATACACTCGAACAAATTACCAAATCACCCGAACAACCCGCGAGAAAATTGGAATTTTCCGTGTTCACGAAGGCGGGCGGGGTCGCTCCGATGATTTTTTGGATTCCAGTGTTTTAGCGCCGAAGTCGCTCACCTTGAAGCCGAAAAAAGCTCCTCCTGGGTTTTTTTTTTTTTTTTTTTTTTTTTTCAAGGGGCGAGGTGGGGGTAAGAATAGGAAGTTTAGTGATCAAGCATGGAAAAACCAAACACCCACCCCCAAAACAAATTTTTGAAAACAGGGTTTGTAAAAATTTGTTTTAAAACGTGGGTCTTTTAAAGTCAGATTCCCGAGACTTGCTAGATTACTATTTTTATAGCTTTGAACTTTTTTTTTTTTACTTTTTATGAATTAGGTTTAATATAAAGGAAAACAATAAGCAGTAAAGACATAATTCACACCATAGAGAAACATGACTCAGAAACCAAGAAAACATGCAAGAGTGGAAAACGTGAATTATGTGAACCGTGGACTTAGGATCCGGTACTTACAGCCACACACTCCATAGGGAGGGCCCGGTTACCTGAATGGTGCATTCACCAATATATAGAAATGAAAGGAAATGCACCAAACACAAATTGAGTCATTTATAGTCAGATACTCGAGACTTTATCTAAATATATGAATGAATATGCAGTTTATCATATATCAACAACTGAAATAGTTGTGGATCGTTCCATAAATAAATATCACAGAAAACATATCCAAATACAATCAAGCACCAAGATTTCCTACGACGTAGCCTAGTGGAATGAAAGCGAAGTCGGATAGACCTATAACATAACCGAGCATGCACCTTATGTTTCATCTTTGAACGAGAGGGTGTCCTAGTGAATAAGTGTGGAAAAGTGAATGGTTGTGGAAGATATGGTGGATTGGGATAAGTTTTAGAGAAAAACATGGAAAAAAATGAGGATGTGGGTTTAGCACAAAACTCATTCATAGTGTAGTTAGGGACCGTCCTCAAGTCCGAAAATGAAGCCGTCAAGTGGTTTATCCTTGGGAAGTATTTGTTTACTAGGTGGATTAAAAAATCATGAAGCCGGGAGAAACTAAAGGATTGAATGCAAACTCGAGGTTCCTTTGAAAAGGTGGAGGGTGGGGAATATTGGTGATGGAAGGTGAATGATTCTCAGCTAGAGCTCTCAAGTCCATATCATCGAAAATCTTGATATATGCAAGACATTCCTCAATAGGTGGGTCAAAAGGATCACCGGGATAGAGATTGAAAAATTAATCTTCCGTCATTGCATCAAGAGATGAATGGTTGTTGGCAAGGGGGACTCGCATGAAGTGGTAAAAAGAAGCGGTGCAAAAGAGTTGCGATAATTCTTCTTCGATTTAGCCTACTACCGTGAGTCATTGTTAAAGTCGGAATTTCGAAGGAAAGGAATTTGTTAATCTGTTTCTCCGAAACATGTTTTGAAGTAATCTTGAGCTAAGCTCTCGATCATGCTAACCTCGCCATTTGTAGATGAATCGAGATACCGTGGTCCTCGTTTGAAAACATTGACCTCAACGAAAAGATGGCCAAAGGACAAGAACATCGAACCATCGCGCAGTTTATGAGCGTTGGCGAGCCAAGAAGGGACGCCCTAAAATGATAGGTACAGAGTCGTTAGTGACTTCGTGGTCGAGGATAACGGTCGTCGGCCGGGCAAGAAAAATTTTGGACTTTAACCAAAGACGCTTTTCAACCACACCCTTAGGATACTTAATAGACCGATCGCTAATTGCAATGTCATTTTATTAGGTTGCATCTCCTCTAGACCTATTTGTTTATACAAATAAAACGGGAGTAAGTTAACACTAGCCCCCGTGTCTAGTAAATGCCGTCGTCGTGTGAGAATCTCCTAAGGTGCATTGTATAGTAGGATCGACCCGGGGTCCTTGTACTTAACAATTCCATTATCTTCGGATAAAGTTGGGAACTGTTCAGTTAGAAAGGCGTCTTTAGGTATGTTGGTCTTACGCCTAGTAGTGCACAACTCCTTAAGAAACTTAGCGTGGTTAGGTAGCTTTTTATAGCTTCGAAAACGAAGGTTTATCGTTAGATTTTTGAAAACGTTCCTAATCTCCTCAAAGTTAGTATCCATGGTTAGCATGGCTAATTTCTGAGGAACGGTGGTTTTGCTCTATATTTAGTGTATGGCTCGACTTGATGTGTAACCTTGGCTTTCTTTTCTTAGGTTGTGGTTTAACCGGTACTTCTACAAAGTGGTAGGTTCTTGAGGTTTCTATTTCGCATCTAGTTCAATATCCGGTGTAGGAGTACTAATGGGGTAACTATAGGCATAGTTACTTTGTTATCAACCACTCTTCCGAACGGAGAGTGGTGATGGCATTTAGCTCACCTACGGTTGTAGTTTCGTACTAGTATTACCGCTTTACTTCAAAGGCCGTGGTTTGTCGCTCTAGGGTTGGGTCGCTTGGCCGGAAACACGCCTTTGGTTGGGCTTTCTCTTGGGCTAACTGTTGGTTTAAATTATTAACGGATTGTAGAATGTGTTGGTTAGATTGAGCCATGGTTTGGAAAAGTTGTTGGCTCACTTGTATGAAGGTGTCAAGACGATCCGGTTGTGTGGGTGTAGTAGTCACGGGGGTGGTGGATCGAACTATCTCGCGTTGATTATTTATTGGCGGATTGTGTTAGTTATTATTTACCTAACGATACCTCTATTAGCATTATAATTATTATAATTACATTGACCTTGTGCTTGACCTTGTCGAGGTTAAGCTTTGGTTGTTATAATTATTATAATTACCCCGACCCCCGCCCTTGTTGTGGTGGAGCTTGGTTATAACTGTGCGTTGGCCTAATATATTAATTATTGTACCCTGTAGGTGTGACTTGTTGGTTATTTCTCCAACCGAAGTTGGGATTTTGTCTCCAAGGGGCATTAGGTTCACTATTAATGGAACAAGAATGTTCATAGGCTATAGGACAGTGAGAGTCGGGATGCTCAGGACTCCAACAGAAACTACATGGATTTGAATTTACATTCATGACGGGGATAGGCTTTTGTTGAATAGAAATAGCCTCTACCTTTTTTGTGAGGGATTCAATTAGAGTTTTAAGCTCAGGATCTGATTTAACCTCAAACATACTGGTAGCCTTAACTGTTGAAGAAGAACTAGCGGAGCGGGAGTAATCGTTACTACCCCCACCATTATTACGCTTTAGTCCGATCTTCCAAAAATTTATATGCCTCCCGAGGCTCCTTTACTTAGAAACTACCCCATTCATTATGTCTAGGACTTCTTTATGGTGGTGTAGAAGTCCTTTGAAAAGGCAATCGAACTAACGTATCTTTTGCTAGGTGATGGTGTGGACACTCTATAAGGAGATCGATCGGTGAAACGATTCCAAGCCTCAAAATGATTCATGTGGATTCTCAATCGAAAGAAGTGAATCTTGGAAAGCATTTCATCCGTCTTTAGGGGTGGGTAAAAATGTTCCATAAACAAATGAACAAGTTTGGCCCACGAGTCCACGAGAATTAGGCGCTTAGGCGCTTAACCAAGACGCCTTTATCAACTAAGGTGAAAGGGAATACCCTCAATTTAATTTGTTCCGCACCAACCGTAGGATGGTGGAATGTTATAAGGACTTGTTCAATCCTACGCGAATGCCGATAAGGTTTTTCATGGTCTAAACCATGAAAAATGGGTAACAAATTAAATATATTTGGGGGATCGGAAATCCTCCACCGGGTCCGCTAGAAACGATGCAAGATTTAGGGCTATCGCTTAAGGCTTTATAAAAAAGTCGAGAGAGAGGAGTCTCTCTTTCTTCAGCCATAATATCAGGTGGTGTGTGTGAAATAGCAGCTAGAGGTGTAGTGGGTGGGAAACTAGATAGACTTGTTTGTTGACATTGCCGTGTAATTACGTTAGTTGTTTTTCTTCGACCAGACCTTAATCTCATGCAAGACTAAGTCGAACTTAACTAAACATGCAACACTCCAAACAATTCTGATATACTAGTAGAAACCTCTAACTGGAGATGCGAGGTGTGGAAGAAAGGAATACCTGATTGCGTCCTTTCTTCGCTTATGAATAGCGTCTTGTTTACGCGTGTTCAGTGTATATAACAAGTTAAAACACTGAAAAACTTGAAAAATCAAAATTCGAAACAAACCTGTGGAAATCCGGCAAATTTCAGCTTAGGCGCGGGTGCGCGGGTGCGCTCGCATAGGGCACGGTCGCGTTCCTTTGTTCCAGTGACTTAGCGCCGGTCGCACTCGGTCTGAGGGCGGGTCGCGCTCGTGGTCCAGTAACTATAGGGTGGGTCACGCTCAAGGAAGGCGCGCTTCGTGTTCCAGTGCTATAGAAAGCGCCGGGTCGCTACGTATATATTTTTGAACTTTTTCAACGCTGAAATGGACAACCACAGTATGAATCAAACAAGGGTGGGTGGGTTTAATGGGACTTAAAAATGACTAATTCTACTATGAAAACAATGCTAAAGTGCAACTAAGATGGCAACGACGCCATTTTATAAAACGCTAAAATTAAATGTCTTACCTACGAAATGAACGATGAACTCAAAACGTAAGTAAAACTAAAACTATCTTATGATGCTTATATTTATCAAAGTTTCTACTCTCAATCCTATGAGATATAGTGGAGTAGGAAGTTCGTTCTACTCCTAGTGCTCTAGCATGTAATTGTTTTCTAATCTAATTAGTCGGTCTTAAGTCAATGAGAGCTTTACGAAGGGTGTTATACTACGATACAATATGAAATTGATTATTTGAATTTAAACACGAATGCTATGGAATATGATTGTGCTTGAATCTAGATAAAGGATTAGAGGGGAATTGAATCCACCTCGAATCCAACTTAATAGCCTAACATAGATTCTTGTATCTCGATTCTTACGTTCTTACGGCAAGAAATTCGAGTTCTAATCCCTAGTGTTCATGGCATTTCTACCGAGTACTAACTAGCATGTGAGGTCGTCCACCCATTCTCATGGCGAATGACGACCTTCTAGATTGGAATAGATTCTACAATGTTTCTACACTATACCACTAAGTTTTCATCAAGGCTTCATTAACCCCTCTAATGGAGGTTTTAGCCTTGAGTCATCAAACCATCATTTCCCATTTCATTATAACTACACATCATATTAAAATTCTAACTTAACTAAATTAACTAACAATGGTTCAATCTATTTAAACTACGGAATGATAATCAATAAGAATGAAAATCAGATCTATAAATTGAAATAACACAATTCTAAATTGAGAAAACAACTATTTTATTTATCTAATCAATCAAGAACAATGATTCAAAGACTTAATCTAAAACAAGAATTTAAAATGGAACTAAAGCTTAATTTAATTAATGAAAACAGATCTAGAATTATCTATATTATTTTAGGTCTAACTAACTACCATTAACAAAGAGTGAAGCTTTGGTTTTTATACTCTCAGATCCAAAAATCGTGCATGGGCTTGGAGCCATGTTTTGGGCCAGAGAATCAGGCCCAAAATCCAATTCTTTCAGTCCAAAAAGGCCTCTTCAGCTGCAGTTGGCTTCAACAGACTTTTCATCCACTTCTGCTCCTTTGATTGGATCAAGGCTTAGACCGTTGGAAAGCTCTTTCCGAGCCGGTCGTTTTGACATAAGGTAGACCTCATTCCGAGGTTTGAGTCCAAAGATATGGTCTTCGGAAGTTCTGTTGACTTTGTGCAAGCTACGCACGTGGACTTTGACTTTTCATCTTCTGACCGGGCTTTACAGAGGCTTTGTCTTCTTGAAAATTGGCCTTTAATCACAGAACTCCTTAGCAACCGAACTTTGCTCCTTTATCTCGCTAAAGTGGCACATTTCTGTACATAATGGACTTTGAAGCCTGAAATGCATAAAAACACATAATCAGTATTAACTCTTAATTATTACTCACATAATTGGTCTAAAAGTATGACTGTTACAGGGTTATCAACACTCCAACCAATCCTAATATACTAGTATAAACCTCTAACAGAAGATGCGAGGTGTGGAAGAAAGGAATACCTGATTTAATCCTTGCTTCGTTTATGAATAGCATCTTGTTTACGCGTGTTCAGTGTATATAACAAGTTAGAACACTAAAAAACTTGAAAAATCGAAGTTCGAAACAAACCAGTGGAAATCTGGCAAAATTCAGCTGAGGGCGCGGGCACGCTCTCCTTGGGCGCAGGTGCGCTCAATGTAAATTTCAAGTTCCAGTGATTTGAGCGCGGGTCGCGCTCAGGGGTCCAGACGTGTGGCGCGGGTCACGCTCCTTTGGGGTGCAGGTGCGCTCCGTGTATTTTTTCCGGGGAACTTTCAATTGCTGAAACGGATGACCACAGTTAGAATCAAACAAGGGTGGGTGGGTGAAATGGGACTTTAAGAAGAGTACTTATACTACGAAAACAATGCGAAAGTGAACTAAGATGGCAGCGGCGCCATTTGATAAAATGTAAAAATTAATATTTCTACTAATGAATAAAGTGTTGAAACTCTAAACGAAAGTAAAACTAAAACTGATTTGTTACTAGATTTATCAAAGATTTCTACTCTCAATCCTATTGAGATATAGTGGAGTAGATGATTCGTTCCACTCCTCTTTCACATGTAATGTTTTCTAAGTCTAATCAATCTTAACTAAAGTCTAATGAGAGATTTACGAATTATAAACTATGATGCAACTACCCACAAGATATGACTAATTAACTATGGAATGCTGCGTTGATTCTATGATAAGGAATTAGGGGGGATTGATTCCACCTTAACTCAACTTAACTTACTAACGATGAATCATCGTAATCCGAATTGAACTGCTACGCAGAACAATTGGTTCTTCCTAATCCCTAATTACACATGGCACTTCTACCAATTCATAACTAGCATGTGAACGATTAAACCCATTCTCATGGTGAATTAATCATTTCTAGAGTGGAATAGAAATTACGACGACTCTACGATAATCGGAATCAAGCGTTCATCAAGGCTTCTCAACCCCCTCTAATGGAGGTTTAGCCGAGAATCATTCTGCAATCATTTCCATATGAATCTAAACTAAACATAATATCAAGATTCCAACTTTACTAATTTAACAAACAATACTTGAAATCTAATTAATAATTAAGAAATGATATCAACAAGAATTTAAACTAGATCTATAAATGTAATGACAAAAAAAATGAATTGAATAATAATAAACTATTTTATTAATCTAATCAAATGAATAACAATATTTTAAAAGTTTAATCTAAAACAAGGAATGACAATGAAACTAAACTTAATTAAAAACCATTAAAACTAGATCTAGAAGCTATTCTAATGGCTACTTTCTATCCTAAGCTCCTAGATATCTTAAGAGTTAAGTCTTCTTTGTTGATAAGGAGGAAATCAGATCCAAAAATCGTGCATGGGCTTGGAGCCATGTTTTGGGCTGAAAAATCGGGCCCAAAACCCAATTTCTTCAGTCCAAAAAGGGCTCTTCAGCTGGATTCGGCTTCAACAGACTTTTAGTCCACTTCTGCTCCTCTGATTGGGCTAAAGCTTGGACCATTGGAAATCTCTTCCCGAGCCGGTTGTTTTGACATAAGGTAGGCCCAATTCTAAGGTCTGAGTCCAAAGATACGGTCTTCGGAAGTTCTACTAACTTTGTACACTGTTTCTGCCTGCGTGGACTTTGACTTTTCAAGGTCTGAGTAGGCTTTACAGAGGCTTTGTCTTCTTGAATCTTGGCATTTAATCACAGAACTCCTTAGCAACCAACCATTGCTCCTTTATCTCATCAAAGTGGCACATTTCTGCACATAATTGACTTTGAAGCCTGAAACGCATAAAAACATGTAATCAGTATTAACTCTTAATTATTACTCACATAATTGGTCTAAAATTATGATTGTTAAGGGGTTAAAACTACAGTTTTGGGCTCTTATCACGTAATGAACCAGCAACGTCAACAAACAAGCCTTTCTAGTATACCACTCTTACACCTCTAGCTAATATACCACACACTCCACCTGAAATAATGGCTGAAGAAAGAGAGTCTCCTCTCTTTGACTTTTACAAAGCCTTGAACGATATCCCAGAATCTTGCATCGTTCTTGCAGACCCAGTGGGGGATTTCCGAATCCCTCCAAATATATTTAATTTGTTACCTGTTTTTCATGGGTTATCAGTACATGCGTAGGATTGAACAAGTCCTTACCACATTCCACCATCCTATAATTGGTGCTGAACAAATTAAGCTAAGGGTGTTTCCTTTCACTTTAGCCAATAAGGCAGCGTCTAATTCTGTGGACTTATGGGCCAAACTTGTTCAACTATTTATGGAACATTTTTACCCACCACTGAAGACAGATGAAATGCTTTCCAAGATCCATTTCTTTTGACAGAATCCTCATGAATCATTTTCAGATGTTTGGAATCGTTTCACTGATCTTCTTATAGAGTGTCCACATCATAACCTCTCAAAAGACACGTTAGTTCGTGCCTTTTTCAAGGGACTGTTACACCACCAAAAAGAGGTGCTTGACATAATGAATGGGGGTAGTTTCCTCAGTAAAGGAGCCTCAGAGGCTTATAAATTTTTAGAAGATCAAACAAAGCGTAATAATAACTGGGGGGTAGTGACGATATCTGCCGTTCTGCTAGTTCTTCTACAACAGTTAAGGCTGCTGGTATGTTTGAGATTAAACCTGATCCTGAACTAAAAACTTTAATCGAATCTCTCACTAAAAAGGTAGAGGTTATTTCTATTCAACAAAAGCCTATCCCCTGCATGAATGTCAACTCCAATCCATGTAATTTCTGTTTGAGTCCTAAGCATCCCGACTCCTATTGTCCTCTCGCTTATGAACAACAAACATCACAACCAGATAATGTTTTCTCAATTAATAGTTATCCTATTCCTAACGCCCCTTGGAGACAACATCCCAACTTCAGTTGAAGAAATAATTAACAAGTAACACCTCCAGGATTTAATAATCAAAATGTTAGGCCAGCAAACAATTACAACAAGCTCCACCACGAGAAGGACAAGGTCAAGGACAAGGTCAGGGGAATTATAATAATTATAACAGTAATAATTATAATGCTAATAGAGGTATCGTTCTGGTAAATAATAACTATCACAACCCACCCATTAATAATCAACATGACATAGTTCTTGTCACACAACTTATAGCTAACACTCCTCCACAACCGGATCATTTTGACGCCTTTATGCAATCCCAACAACAGATTTTACAAGCCATCCAACTTTCCTTACAGCAATTATCATAAGAGAAAATACAACCCAAAGGTGTGTTTCCAGGTCAAGCGATACCTAATCCTAAAACAACAAACACAGCCTTTCAGGTAAATGGTAATACTACTAAGGAAAATGAAAACATAGGTGAGCTAAATGGCATCACCACTCTCCGTTCTGGAAGAGTGGTTGATAGTAACGTAACTATACCTATAGTTACCCCACCACTAGTCCCTACATCAGATATTGTATTAGATACCGACTTAATAACTGAAGATCCTACCCCAGTAGAGGTACCATTTAAACCACAACCTAAGAAATAGAAAGCCAAGGTTCGCCATCCTGTTGATCTATACGCGAAATATAGAGAGAAACCACCGTTTCCCCAGAGATTAGCTATGTTGAACAAGGATACAAATTACGATGAGATTAGGGAAGTTTTCAAAAATCTAACAATAAACCTACATTTTCTCGAAGTGATTAAAAATTTACCTCACCATGCTAAGTTTCTCGTGCACTACGAGGCGTAAGACAAATATTTCTAAAGACACCTTTTTAACTGAACAGTTTCCAATTTTATCAGAACATAATGGAATCATTAAGTATAAGGACCCTGGTCGTCCTACTGTACAATGCACCTTAGGAGATTCCCACAAGACGACCGCTTTATTAGACCTGGGGGCGAGTGTTAACTTACTCCCGTATTATCTATACAAACAAATAGGTCTATAGGAGATGCAACCTACTAAAATGATGTTGCAATTAGCGGATCGGTCTATTAAGTATCCTAAGGGGGTGGTTGAAAATGTGCTTGTTAAGGTTCAGGATTTCTACTATCTTGGGGATTTTGTTATCCTCGATACAGAAGTCGCTAATGACTCTGTTCGGATCATTTTAGGGCGTCCTTTCTTGGCTACTGCCAATGCACTCATAAACTGCCACAATGGTTCGATGTCCTTGTCCTTTGGCCATCTTTCTGTTGTGGTAAATGTTTTTAAAATGACAAAACAGTTCCCAGATACGATTTCTAATAGAAAGGTTAGCATGATTGAGAATTTAGCTAAAGATTATTTCAAAACAACGTTTTTGGATGATTTGATGCACAAATTCATTTCCTTTGGAAGTTCCAACTTTGACGAGAACTCCCTGGAGGTCGAGGAAGATTTCCTTATACTCTTTTGCAACTCTTCCTTGCCACCTCGCGAGTCCCACCCTGCCAACATCCCTTCATCCCTTGACGCTATGATGGAAGATGAATTTTTCACCCTCTATCCCAGGGATTCTTTTGACCCACCTATTAAGGAATGTCTTGCATATCTCAAGGCTTCTGATGAACTAGACCTGAGAGCTCTAGCTGACACTCATTCATTTTACAACAACAATATTCCCCACCTTCCACCTTTTCAAAGGAACCTGGAGTTTGCACTTGACCCTCTTGCTTCTTCTATGCTTAATGATTTTCTAAATCCTCCTAATACAGAAATATTCACAGGAAAAAGGCATGTGACACCTCCATTTTTAGAATTGAGACAATTCCTACCTACACCATGAATGAGTTTTGTGATAAACCCACATTCTCATTTTTTCCATTCTTTCCCTCTAAAACTTATCCATATCCAACATATCTTCCACAAACATCTATTTTCTCATGATCATTCACTTGGACACCCTCTCATTCAAAGATGAAGAAGAAGGTGCATGCTCGGCTACGTTCTAGATCTATCAGACTTCGCTTTCATTTCACTAAGTTGCGTTGTAGAAAATCTTGGTGCTTAATTCTGTTTGGGGGTGCATTCCATGGTAATTATTTATGGAATGATCCACAACTATTTTGGTTGTTGATATATGGTAAACTGCATGTTCATTATATACATATGTTTTAAATATAGTCTTGAGTATTTGACTATAAAAGACACATTTTGTTGTTTGGTGTACTTCCTTTCACTTCCATATATTGGTAAGTGTACCATTCAAGTAACCGGGCCCTCCCAATGGAGTGTGTGGCTGTAAGTACTGGATCCTAAGTCCACGTTTAATATAATTCACGTTTTCCACTCTTGCAAGTTTTCTCGGTTTTTGAGTCATGTTCCTCTATGGTGTGAATTATGTCTTTATTGCTTTTCATTTTTCTTATATTAAATCTTATTCATAAAAAATAAAAAAATTTAAAATCATAAAAATAGTAATCTAAGAACTCTCAGGAATCTGACTTTAAAAGACCCACGTTTAAAACAAATTTTCTAAACTCTGTTGTCTAAATTTTTTTTGGGGGTGGGGTGTTGGTATTTCCGTCCGTGATTGCTATACTTTCCAATTGTGTTGTTTATGCCGTTTAATTGTATTTTGATTTGGATTGCATTATCTATGAATTTAGATTTCATTCGTTCGTATAACTTACGGCACGCACGCACTCCGAGGCATTTTCCATCTTCTTATATATCACCCATTGTTTGAATAGACTGTTTTATGAATCATTGGATTGTAAATTCTCTCCTGATCGTTTTCATATCTCATTCGCAAAAATCGGACAGGTAACGAATCGGGAATTTTAGTTTGAAGTTGCGCAAAAAATCAGAAAATTATGGAAATCGAATTGGGCATGGGCCCAAATCTTGCACGCACATGCCACGCACGTGCATCCCCTTCCTCAAAACAAACAGACGCGAGTTTGTTTTCACTTCCGCCATTAACCACTTTAAACCCTAACCAAAATAAAACAAAAAAAATATGTAAAACTATAGTTTTACCTACGAATAAGTAACGAGACTATACGCAAGTAAAACTAAAACTATTGTTCCCTTATTTATGTCTCAACTATCTATACATCTCACTTTGCAATGAATACATAATAATCAAGTCGAAACCTAAGAAAATATATGCATAATAATCAATCATCTATGAATAAACATATATACAATGAGTAATACTATGAAATGCACTAGCAGGTCCGTTTATGAAAACTCGGAATAGCGTCCATAAGTACGTCCTCACATAAATGTCAAGACAAAAACCACTCTAATTTTTCCACTCAAGTTTCGTTACTCCAGTGCATAGTGGGCACACTTTACCTTACAATCTCAATGACACACATGGAAGTCGGAGACGATCAAACACATCTGACACTTACTATCACACTAACCTATTCCTAATTGAGCTAGAGGTCTTTATTAAGTGTTGCAGGGATTAGGAGATGGTTTAAGAAAGAAGGAAATGGATATTTGAAAAGGACAAGTCTGAGATAATAGAGTCTTCATATTATATAACTAGAAAAAACTTTGTTCTTTACTTTTGCTTCTACACTTTGTTTCCATCCTTAGCCATATTTTTTTCTTTTTCTTTGGCTTTTGACTCCTTTGATTCTATTTTTGGAGTTCTAACTTTTTATTTTCTTTTATTGATTTATTTATTGATTTTTTATTTGAATGGAAACTTTCTTTTCTTATTTGAAGCGACTAACAAATTCTTAATTTCAAAGGTCTTTCTCTTTTCTATTCTTCATCTCTATTCTCAGACTCATTCAAAGAATGGGTAGGCTGATTTTTTTAATTTTCATTTTGTTTTGTAAAAAGTTAAAGGATTTACGGTTTATGAAAGGCTCAAAGGGGCAACTAGCGGAAAATAATTTCATAAGGTTTGAATTTCTGGCTATGTCGATCCAAAAAGGGCCTAAATTTTCGCTTAGGATATGGTATAGTGATCAAGTAAGTGGACGTGTTATTTCTCTATCCGGATTTTACTTCTCCCTTGTGTCATTTCTCAAATGTTTCACTCATATAAGGCTTTAGGCTATATTCTCACAGGATTTGTAGAATAAGTACTCTAGCCTAGATTTCAGAAACTTACTGCCAAACAATCATAGATACTCATGTAATATATTTATAGATAGATGCAAAGATTATTACCTATATATTAACCTATGTTTCTAAAAACTATTCTAATGCAAAAGCTAACGTGAGACTTCCAGATTATTAGGAGCATAGAGAAAGAAAACAATACCAATATTCCTAAGTGCATGTATAGCATGAACTTTATAGCATAAACTTTTTATTTATATTTTTGAAATTTTTGAATTTTTACTAGAAAACAAGTGCATATTGTACATATCTATATCCTAACAGATGCCTTAATTACACGTGTTTCTATGCCACCCCCAAACAAGAAGCATCATTTGTCATCAAAGTATTGAAATAAAAAGGGTAGAAAAATACCATGGAAGCGCGTGAAATTCTAGAACATCTGCAAAATACGGTTAAAACATACTAATATAGAAAATAAAAAACATACGCAACTCTATAGGAGTTCCACCCGTTATGGGGTTAACAAGAATTAAATTTCTTGGGACATAAGCAGACACTAACTGAAAGAAAAACTTACCTTAACTCCAGCGTTTAAACGTCATCCTCAGCCTCTTCTATAAAGAAATGAGGTTCCTTCACGTCCTGCCATGCCATGATAACTTGCCAAGCCTGTCGCCGTGTGTCATCAACTCATGTTAACCTGTCGAGTGTTGCTCGGTCTGATGGGGTGTAAGGAGCAACCAAATGAGGTTGCACCTGCCAACCCGGCCAAGTCATAACTCGGAATGAATGAACCACCCAATTGGTGGGTCTCATGACTTCAACCCTTTCCCAATCCGTGAACTAGGTACATAATTCAGGTAAACAACCACGCATGATGCGGCAAAACAAAACAGGAATAAGAAGATACTTATGCCTCAAGCTTTGGGCTCTCTTAAGACTAGCTATTAATACTCGGGGAATGTTATATCGGCGACATCCTTTAGCTAAAGCAAGGAAAACATCACCAACAGTACTATTCGCAAAATTAAACTACCACTCCCCTAAAATATACATCAGGATGAATAATATGGTGGTGCCTACATTTAGGGACAGGCTACCAAGGGCTATGCTATATCGCCCTTGGTCCATTACACGAAACACCCCTCCCCCATAATACTCATGGAAATATGTATAGTCATAGAGGTATGCATTATCGGTCATATATCCCCACGTGCGCATAGAATCGGGCAAAGGGCAATCCCGAAACTAACGCTTACTTAAAAAGACTTCTTGAATTCCATTGTCGTGTCTTCAGTTGCAAGGGAAAATTTTTTTCTCCATCATGGTTACAATAGAAAGTAATATTATTGTAGAAAAATGTAGTAAGCTGAGGTAAATACGAGTTGTTGTCACTTACCAGTAGATGCTGCCATCCTAACTGCAAGATCCTGTCGCAGAACCAACCTCCATAAGTCTGGCTTCCCAACAAGTTTTCAAAAGACTGCTCCGGTATGACTGTAAGAGATGTCATCATAAAACTACTCTCTAGAACAGCTGCAAACGATCCTGGAACAACAAAAAAAAAATCAAAAAATTTCATGCCTACGGATGCCAGAGCGCGGGGGGTGCTCAAACTATGCCTTGTATGTGCGCGGTGCGCTCTGGTTATGATCTAGTTCCAGACACTTAGGCATAGGGTGCACTCACTTTTTGCTTAGGATGGGAGCAGGGTGCGCTCGTGCCTTGGGCAAGTTCCTGTGTTTTGAGCGCGGGTCGATCTCGGATTTGGTATAGTGAGGGGGCAGGGTGCACTTTGGTTTGAATGGAGTAACAGGCAGTTCAAGCACAGGGTGCGCTCACTGAGGCACAGGGTGCGCTCCGTATAGCTTAAGTGTTGAAGTGAAGAATAAAAGAGGAAAAATTGGGAGTGAAAGGTGAGAGGTGAAAGTGAGATGTAGTGTGGGTTGTGAGTGTAGAATGAATGAAGTTTATATAAGGTTTTAGTTTCTAAAACGAATCGACAAGTTCCCAAAAAGGTTTAAGGCAATTGCTGAAAACAAAATATTTCCAAAACTTAAAATGGAAACAACCCATATTCATTATTCTAAAACTAACCTAATATCTTTTATATTGAATTTAGAATAGTAACTTCCTAACTCTTTGAAATTTCATCCTACCAAAAATCTAATCATAGGCATGCCAATATCGGCAACATTCCCAACAATCACCGCAAAACTACTTCTAAAATTGTGGATCATATAAAAATCATGCTAGAGGAAGTAATACCACCCCCAAACAATTCGGGAAGGTGGGATTAACACTAAAATCAACGCATAATTTGAAAAGAACCAAATTAAATTCAAATTCAAATACAATTAACTACCAAATTTAAATTTAACTACTGAATTCAACAACTTAACATCCCAACTAATAAAAACACTAAAAACAACATCAATCAATAAATTCCCTAAACCACCCGCTACTGTTTGAAGATGGAACATGAGATGAAGATGGGTCCTGAGCTCCCGATGGTCCCGAGCCATCCATCCTTCGGCGAAGACGCTTGTGCCTCATAGATGCCTCCTCAAAAGAAAAACCCCCGTGGGGTGGGAACCGTTCAAGCATTGCTTCTCAGAACTTGCGTTATGCTTCCATCTCTGCCTTCATCTCTTCCCAATGCTCATCCTTGCGCTGGGCACGAGTCTCATAGTTATGATGTATGGTAGTCTGGCGAGTCCGGAGATTTTCACAAATAGTATTAAGAGAACGCATGCCACAATGAAGCACTGACATGCGTTCTGCATCAGAAGTACACCTCTCTAAGGCATCGACATCAAAACATCTCGTGTCCTCATCATCATCCGACTCAGTCTCTTCCACTACCCTCTCTCTAGGAAACCTCCAAACCTTCTGAATACAATCCGTATAAGTTATGGCATTCATATGCAACTTAATCATAGTACGCTCAGTTTTTGGAACAACTCTAAACTTCATCATGATCTTAGTGATCAATACAGGGAAAGGTGCAATAGTGTTTCCAACTCCTCTAATTAAATCTAATATAAAATCGAGGATGCAGAATTTATACCTTTTATTCTGCAATATCCAGAGAATGTGCAGACAGTTCAGACCGATGTCACTGAACTTCTCTTTTCCGATGATATTCTTACCAACCCACTGAGCTATAGCCACCTGGTTGGTTCTCAATGACCGCTGTCGGACGCAATGCGAGGCCGCATTGTACTCTCCCTCCAACACAGTGTCTGTCATCAATGCCGAAACTCCAGCATACTGGGATTCCTGCAAGGTGGCGTTGAGATGGGGTTGTGGTGTACCACCTATAATATAAGCTAACACATCTCTACAAACTTCTCTCCTCATCCCATTCACCTTCACAAAAAAATTCTGACCCTCCAACTCCCTCTTCTTGTAGAATTGTTGGACCAAATCGTCATGATAAAAGTCATTCGTTGAATACCACAACCCTTTCCACCGCCGGTGAATCATCTCATCACTGTAAAACGGTGCGAAGCGGTTGACAGTAAAATCTTGTTACGGCAAAATTCTCTGTCTTTGAGCATTTGACGGTTGTAGACGATTTATGGAATGAAGACAATGTATGGAAAGAGTTTGAAACCAAACTTACTAAAAATAATGGGAGGTGGCGCGGTGGTGGCGGTGGTGGATCAAAATTGTTTGGATTTTGTTATGTTTTGGTGGTGCAGAAGGTTGGAAATGGTGGTGGGGATGTTGTGGAGGAGTTTTGGAGTGGGTTAAACTTTTGGCTTGGTTTTTTTTTTTTTTTTTGGTTAGGGTTGAAAGTCGTTAATGGCGGAAGTGAAATCAAACTCGCGACTGTTTGTTTTGAGGAAGGGGACGCACGTGTGTGCAAAATTTGGGCCCAAGCCTAATTCGATTTCCGTAATTTTCCGATTTTTTCGAGCAACTTCAAACTAAATTTCCCGATTCGTTACCAGTTTGATTTTTACGAATGAGATATGGAAACGATCAGGAGAGAATTTCCAATCCAATGATCCATAAAACACTTCATTTAAAATATGGGTGACATATAAGAAGATGGAAAACACCTCGAGGTGCGTGCATGACGTAAGTTATGCGAACGAATAAAATCTAAATTCATAGATAATGTCAACTTGAATCAAAATACGATTAAACGGCATAAACAACACAATTTGAAAGTTTAGCAATCACGGACGGAAAGACCAACACCCCACCTCCAAACAAATTTTAGACAACAGAGTTTAGAAATTTTATTTTAAACGTGGGTCTTTGAAAGTCAGATTCCCGAGACTTCCTAGATTACTATTTTTATGATTTTAATTTTTTTTTATTTTTTATGAATAAGATTTAATATAAGAAAAATGAAAAGAAATAAAGACATAATTCACACCATAGAGGAACATGACTCAAAAATCGAGAAAACATGCTAGAGTGCAAAATATGAATTATGTTAAACGTGGACTTAGGTCCGGTACTTACAACCACACACTCCATTGGGAGGGCCCTGTTACCTGAATGGTGCACTAACTAATATATGGAAGTGAAAAGAAGTACACTAACAACAAAGGTCAGTCCTCATACACATGGTCCTGTAAAAGGACTTCTTCTACAGCAGGGATATTATTTCCAACCTTTTGCACCACCAAAACATAACAAAATCCAAACAATTTTAATCCACCACCGCCACCACCGCGCCACTTCCCATTATTTTTAGTAAGTTTGGTTTCAAACTTTTTCCCTACATTGTCTTCATTGCACAAATCGTCTACAACCGTCAATGGCTCAAAGACAGAGAATTTTGCCGGAACAAGCTTTTACTGTAGACCGCTTCATGTCGTTTTACAGTGACGAGATGATTCACCGGCGGTGGAAAGGGGTGTGGTATTCAACGAACGACTTTTATCACGATGATTTGGTCCAACAATTCTACAAGAAGAGGGAGTTGGAGGGTCAAAAAATTTTGTGCAGGTGAATGGGATGAGGAGAGAAGTTTGTAGAAATGTGTTGGGTTATATTCTAGGCGGTCCACCACAACCCCATCTCAACGCCACCTTGCAGGAATCCCAGTATGTTAGAGTTCCGGCATTGATGACAGACACTTTGTTGGAGGGAGAGTATAATGTGGCCTCGCATTGCGTCCGACAGGGGTCATTGAGAACGAACTAGGTGGTGGTAGCTCAGTGGGTTGGTAAAACATCATCGGGAAAGAAAAGGTCAGCGACATCGGTCTGAACTGTCTACACATTCTCTAGATATTGTAGAATAAGAGGTATAAATTCTTCATCCTCTATTTTATATTAGATATGATTAGAGGAGTTGGAAACACTATTACACCTTTCCTTGTATTGATCACTAAGATCCTGATGAAGTTTAGAGTTGTTCCAAAAACTGAGCGTACTATGATTAAGTTGCATATGAATGCCATAGCTTATACAGATTGTATTCAGAAGGTTTGGAGGTTGCCTGGAGAGAGGGTAGTGGAAGAGACTGAGTCGGATGATGAGGAGGACTCGACATGTTTTGATGTCGATGCCTTGGAGAGGTGTTTCTAATGCAGAACGCATGTCAGTGCTTCATCGTGGCATGCGTTCTCTTAATACTATTTGTGAAGATCTCCAGACTCGCCAGACTACCATACATCATAACTAGGAGACTCTTGTCCAGCGCGAGGATGAGCGTTGGGAAGAGATGAAGGCAGAGATGGAAACACAACGCAAGTTCCTAGAAGCAATGCTTGAATGTTTCCCACCCCATGGGGGTTCTTCTTCTAAGGAGGCGTCTGTGAGGCACGAGAGTCGTCACCGAAGGACGGATGGCTCGGGACCATCTTCATCCCATGTTCCATCTTCATCTCATGTTCCATCTTCAAACAGTAGCGGGTGGTTTTGGGAATTTATTGATTGATGTTGTTTTTACTGTTTTTATTAGTTCGAATGTTAAGTTGTTGAATTCAGTAGTTAAATTTGAATTCGGTAGTTAATTGAATTTGAATTTGAATTTGAATTTAATTTGGTTCTTTTCAAATTATGCGTTGATTTTAGTGTTAATCCCACCTTCCCGAATTATTTGGGGGTGGTATTATTTCTTCTTGCATGATTTTTATATGATCCACAATTTTAGAAGTAGTTTTGCGGTGATTGTTGGGAATGTTACCAATATTGGCATGCCTATGATTAAATTTTGTGGTAGGATGAAATTTCGAAGAGTTAGGAAGTTACTATTCTAAATTCAATCTAAAAGATATTAGGTTTGTTTTAGAATAATGTATATGGGTTGTTTCCATTTTATGTTTTGGAAATATTTTGTTTCCGCCAATTGCCTTAAAGCTTTTGGCAACTTGTTAATTCGTTTTATAAACTAAAACCCTATATATACTTTCTTCATTCTACACTCACAACCCACACTACAAACCTTACATTCTCACCTTTCACTCTCATTTTTTTCTCTTTTGTTTCTTCACTTCAGCACTCCAGCTATACGGAGCGTGCCCTATGCCTTAGTGAACATACCCTGCGCTTGAACTGCCTGGAACTCAATTTAAACCTGAGCGCATTCTGCGCCCATCCAAGGCAAAAAGTGAGCGCGCCCTGTGGCTAAGTGCCTAGAACTTGATCATAGCGAGAGCGCATAGTTTGTGCGCCCCCCGCGCTCTGACATCCGTAGGCATGAAGAATTCCAATTTTTTGTGGGTTGTTCCAAGATCGTTTGTAGCTAGTTCTAGAGAGTAGTTTTGTGATAATCTCCCCTCGTATCATACCAGAACAGTCTTTTGAAGACTTGTTCCAAAGTGATACCTATGGTGTGTGGTTTCGCGAAGTAATCATACAAGCAGGATGGCAATCTTTATTGGTAAGTTCTGATGAACTTTCCTCTCCTACACTTACCTCATATTTTTATGACTATTGTAAATTCTTTTATCGGATGGATGGAGAACATGTTCTCCATCAACATTGCTGTCAAAATAATGGAAATAACCAAGTTCTTGTTGGCTTTGTTGTTGAGCTTCCTATGCCTGCTGAGATTCAAGACCCATGGGGCTACATAGTTGATAATTTCTCTACCTACAACTATGAGCTTTTGCATGAGAATTATGGGGGCGGCATTTTCCGTGGAGAGGACCAAGGGACATATAACGTATCCCTTGGTAGCTTGTCCCTTAACGTGGGCATGGTCATGTTCTTTATCATGCTAAATATATTAGGGGAGTGGCGTTTCTCTTCTGCGAATGATGCCACTTGCGACGTTTTCCTTCCTCTAGCTGAGGGACGCCTGCTATATGACCTTCCCAAGACATTAATGTCTAGTTTAGCACGAGCCCAGAGTATGAGTGATAAACGTAAAAAGAATAATTTTACTAATGAATAAAGCGATGAAACTCTAAACGTAAGTAAAACTAAACGATAGTTTGCGTGCCTAATTTATCAAAGTTTCTACTCTCAATTCTATCGAAATAGAGTGGAGTAACAAATTCGTTCTACTCCTAGTTCTCTAGCATGGAATGTTTTATAGTCTAATTTGTCGGTCTTCAGTCTAATGAGAGCTTTACGAAGGGTGTTATACTACGATACAATATGAAATTGATTATTTGAATTTAACTACGAATGCTATGGAAATACGATTGTTTTTGAATCTAGATAAAGGATTAGAGGGGAATTGAATCCACCTCGAATCCAACTTAATAACCTAGTATAGATTCTTGTATCTCGATTCTCACGTTCTTACGGCAAGAATACGAGTTCTAATCCCTAGTGTTCATGGCATTTCTACCGAATACTAACTAGCATGTGAGGTCGTCCACCCATTCTCATGGCGAATCACGACCTTCTAGATTGGAATAGATTCTACAATGCTTCTACACTATATCACTAAGTTTTCATCAAGGCTTCATCAACCCCTCTAATGGAGGTTTTAGCCTTGAATCATTCTGCAATCATTCCCATATGAATCTAAACTAAACATATTATCAAAATTCTAACTTTACTAATCTAAATTAAACAATAATTGAAATCTAATTAATTAACTAAGAATGAAATAAGAACAAGAATTTAAACTAGATCTATAAATGCAAATGACAAAAATTGAAATTGAATAATAATAACTATTTTATTTATCTAATTAAATGACGAACAATCATTCAAGGAATTAAATAAAAACAAGATATAAAACTAATTAAATTAAACTAATTAAATCTAAGGAAAACTAGATCTAGAATTAATTAATGGAGGCTACTAATGTAATCTTTAATCTAGGTCTAACTATCTACCATTAACAAAGAGCTAAGCTTTTGTTTTTATACATTCAGATCCAAAAATCGTGCATGGGCTTGGAGCCATGTTTTGGGCCAGAGAATCAGGCCCAAAACCCAATTCTTTCAGTCCAAAAAGGCCTCTTCAGCTGCAGTTAGCTTAAACAGACTTTTCGTCCACTTCTGCTTCTCTGATTGGGTCAAGGCTTGGACCATTGGAAAGCTCTTTCCGAGCCGGTCATTTTGACATAAGGTAGACCCCATTCCGAGGTCTGAGTCCAAAGATACGGCCTTCGGAAGTTCTGCTGACTTGTGTGTTGTTTCTGCCCGCGTCGACTTTTCAGCTTTTGATCGGGCTTTAGAAAGGCTTTATCTTCTTGAATCTTGGCCTTTAATCACTGAACTCCTTAGTAACCGACCTTTGCTCCTTTATCTCGCTAAAGTGGCACATTTCTGCACATAATGGACTTTGAAGCCTGAAATGCATAAAAACACGTAATCAGTGTTAACTCTTAATTATTACTCACATAATTGGTCTAAAAGTATGATTATTAAGGGGTTAAAACTACAGTTTTGGGCTCTTATCAATGAGGCATAAGTACTTTCTTATGCTTGTTTTAGTTTGCCGTATTATGCTATGTTTCTTCCCTATTTTTTGTGCCCGTTTCACAGATTGGGTTGGGGTCGACATTGTGAGACCCACCAATTGTATTATTCGATCTTTCTGTGCTATGACTTGGCCGGGATGGCGGGTGCAACCTCATTGGGTTGCCCCCTACACCCCATCCGACCAAGTGGCGCTAAACATGTTAGCGATTGTAGATGCTAAATAGCGTGAAGCCTGGCAAATTAACATGGCATGGCAGGACGCGAAGGAACCTCATTTCTTTATAGAAGAGGCTGAGGATGACGTTTAAACACTGGAGTTAAGGTAAGTTTTTATTTCAGTTAGTGTCTGCTTATGTCCCAAGAAATTCAATTCTTGTTAACCCCATAACGGGTGGAACTCTTATAGAGTTGTGTCTGCTTCTTATTTTCTATATTAGTATGTTTTAACCTTATTTTGCAGATGTTCCAGAATTTCACGCATTTCCATGGTATTTTTCTACCCTTTTTATTTCAATACTTTGAGGACGAAGCATGCTTCTTGTTTGGGGGTGGCATAGAAACACGTGTAATTAAGGCATCTGTTAGGATATAGATATGTACAATATGCACTTGTTTTCTAGTAAAATTTCAAAATTTTCAAAAATATAAATAAAAAGTTTATGCTATACACTTAGGAATATTGGTATTGTTTTCTTTCTCTATGCTTTTAATAATCTAAAAGTCTCACGTTAGCTTTTGAATTTGAATAGTTTTTAGAAACTTAGGTTAATATGTACGTAATAATCTTTGCATCTATCTATAAATATATTACATGAGTATCTATGATTGTTTGGCAGTAAGTTTTTGAAATCTAGGTTAGAGTACTTATTCTACAAATCCTATGAGAATATAGCCTAAAGCCTTATATGAGTGAAACATTTGAGAAATGACATAAGGGAGAAGTAAAATCCGGATAGAGAAATAACACGTCCACTTGCTTGATCACTATACCATATCCTAAGCAAGAATTTAGGTCCTTTTTGGATCGATATAGCCAAAAATTCAAACCTTATGAAAGTATTTTCCACTAGTCGCCCCTCTGAGCCTTTCTTTAGCCTTTCATAAACCACAAATCCTTTAACCTTTTACAAAACAAAATAAAAAAAAAAAAAATCAGCCTATCCATTCTTTGAATGAGTCTGAGAATAGAGATGAAGAATAGAAAAGAGAAAGACCTTTGAAATAAAGAATTTGTTAGTCGCTTCAAATAAGGAAAGAAAGTTTCCATCCAAATAAAAAAAAATAAAAGAAAATAAAGGGTTAGAACTCCAAAATAGAATCAAAGGAGTCAAAAGCCAAAGAAAAAAAATATATATATATGGCTAAAGATGGAAACAAAGTGTAGAAGCAAAAGTAAAGAACAAGGTTTTCTCTAGTTACTTAATATGAAGACTCTATTATCTCAGACTTGTCCTTTTTGAATATCCATTTTCTTCCTTCTTAAACCATCTCCTAATCCCCACAACCCCTAATAAAGACCTCTAACTCAATTAGGAATAGGTTAGTGTGATAGTAAGTGGTAGATGTCTTTGATCGACTCCGACTTCCTTGTGTTTCATTGAGATTGTAAGGTAAAGTGTGCCCACTATGCACTGGAGTAGCGAAACTTTAGCGGAAAAATCAGAGTGGTTTTTGTCTTAACATTTATGTGAGGACCTACTTAAGGACATTATTCCGAGTTTTCATAAACGGACCTGCTAGTGCATTTCATAGTATTACTCATTGTATATATGTTTATTCGTGGATGATTGATTATTATGCATATATTAGCTTAGGTTTCGACTTGATTATTATGTATTCATTGCAAAGTGAGATGTATAGATAGTTGAGACATAAATAAGGAAACAATAGTTTTATTTTTTAGTTGTTGTAGTATAGATGAAGTTTGTGAGTACCTTCACTGGAAAACTTTCACGAGGCTATAACTCATCCACTAGGGAATTCCTAGTGGTTTAAGGCCTTGTTGCATATGGTCAATGCAATCGCACTCGGTGAAACGAGAGTAGTTAGAACTCCATTTTTGGTCACTTATTCTAATTTCTCATATTTTCTTGAGGACAAACAAAATGCTATTTGGGGGTGGTTTGATAAGAGCCCAAAACTGTAGTTTTAACCCCCTAACAATAATACTTTTAGACCAATTATACGAATAATAAATAAGAGTTAATGTTGATTAGGTGTTTTTATGTATTACAAGCATTAGAGTCGATTATGGGCAGAAATGTGTCACTTTTGCGAGATAAAGGAGCAAAGGTTGGTTGCTAAGAAGGTCTGTGATTAAAGGCCAAGATTCAAGTAGAGAAAGCCTTTTTAAAGCCCGATCAAAGCTGAAAAATCAAAGTCAACACGGGCAGAAACAGTGCACAAAAGTCAGCAGAACTTCCGAAGGCTATATCTTTAGATTCAGACCTCGGAATTGGGCCTACCTTATGTCAAAATGACCAACTTGGAAAGAGCTTTCCAATGGTCTAATCTTTAACCCAATAATAGGAGTAAAAGTGGACGAAAAGTCTATTAAAGTCAAATCCAGCTGGAAAGGCCTCTGTGGACTGAAGAAATTGGGCTTTGGGCTCGATTTTCAAGCCCAAAACATGGCTCTTCAGCCCATAGACAAAAAAGTGGATCTTGTCTCCTCCATTTCAAGACACAAGACTTAGCTCTAAAGAGATCTAGGTTTTAGTTAGCCATTAGCCAATAATTTTTAGATCTAGCTTTACATTGAATTAATTAGTTTTAAAACAAAGTAGATTATTATTTTAGAATCAGATTTAGTTTTATAATAAAGTATTAGTATTTCATTTTAATTTAGTTTATTGATTCAATTCCTATTTAGATTTAGTTGTCTTAAATTCATAATTAGTTTGTCTTCATTGATAATTAGTATTCATAATCTTAGTGCTAATTTAGTTTTAAATCTTGTTTTAATTCAGTTGAAATCATTCCTATTGTTGTTCAAGTTAGATTTATAAGTTAATCATTTATATCAATAATGGGTTGTTCTATGTGTTCTTGTTTGGGAAATGATAGCGTAATGATTCAAGGCTAAACCTCCATTAGAGGGGGTTGGAGAAGCATTGATGAAGCTTGATTTTGATTAGCGTTGAATAGTTCATAATATTCCATTCTATTCTAGAAAACAATTAGTTAACCATGAGAATGTGTTTGATTTGTTCATATGCTAGTTGTTAGTTGGTAGAGATTATCATAAACAATTAGGGATTAGGAAGACCCAATTACTTGCGAAAGCATTGCAATTCGGATTACGACAATACCTCGCTAGTTGATTAAGTCGAGTTAAGGTGGAATCAATTCCTCCTAATTCCTTATCATATTATCAATTAGTATTAGTTTGTTGAATTATCGTATCTTGTTAGTATAATTTCCATCATAGTATAATTTCGTCTGTACTCTCATTAACTTTGATAGACTGATAATCGTAGTTAACTTAGAATTCTAAAGAACTAGGAGTGGAACAAATTCTCTACTCTAAATATATAGAATGATAACGAGAGTAGAAAACTTTGATAAACATTAAGCGTAAAATAGTTTTAGTTTAACTTGCGTATAGTCTCGTTACTTATTCATAGGTGAAATTATAGTTTTACATTTTATCAGCGCGTGCGCCCCTTCTCCAAGGCATATCTAAGCGCGCCCAGCCCTTCACCTCTTCAAAGTCAATATTGACTTTTGTCACATGGTGAGGGACTAACACCCAACAATAAGAAGTTAAGTACTCCATGTAGTACCGGGTTCTTTTAAACAAATTAAGATTGTTGTATTCAAATAAAATACAGTTTCCAGGAGATACGTACGTCTCCTTAATTAGAAATGCTAATTCTTGTGCAAAATAGCAATATCAGAAATGTAAAATATGCAATTTGATATAACAGCTAACTTCAGCAACACAAGCAACACCGTTTTATGGAGCCAGACCAAAAGATATAAACAACTCAAGAAGTCAAAAGAAAACATATATGTACGACCCAACTTGTGGTTTACTATTTTTGTGCTTAACTTTTGAGAATGAAATGAGACGATATGATACCCCACCTTCCACTTTGATTTTCATCCAAGACTTTTTCAATTACCTTGTTTCGTGGGTTTGGAAACAATCAATTTGGAAAGACTGAATTTTGATTTCTCCAAGAAATCGAACCAGACGGCGCCAATGTAAATGTTAGATTTGGTGATTAGCTTTACAATAAAGGAAATGGGATTAGATTGTGGATTTGAATGAACTCGGTCAGATCGAGTTGCCTATGTATCAAATTCTCTAGTGAACCTGAATCAAGTTGGATGTAGTTCATAAGGATAGATTTTGGGATATCGCTAAACAATATATAATTCCCTTAAGAAGGTCGACTAGTAAATCAAAAACAGAGCAAGCAAAGATCGGTAAGTTATGATTGAACTCCTAATTTTGGGACAATGCATAACAATATATAATTCCCACAAAATCAAACTCACAGTGTATGATGTTCTTTTTCTCTTTGTAAATGCACAAATGTGAAATATATGAAACCAACATTCCAAATACATGCAATAACACTAGACAACTTGTATATTATAGCATCTCTAGGTGGTGGGGGCATCAACTACATGTTTAGGCCAAAATTTGAGACAAACATCTGCAAACAATGACCAACCCCTAGGTGGACCCAAACCAGAATCTCAAATTTCGTGTAAGACCTACTGATCAGCTCCCAAATATGTGTTTTATTACCCTTACTATAAGACCCCAAATTATTTTCACATTATTTCATAACAATATTTAACATTTTGGAATTTTGATATTATTTCTTGGTCAACGGGCTAGTAAATGTGGGCTTGACTTTTTGATAGAAAATAGAAAAGAGGGAAAACAAGTATTTTGAATTTTGAATTTTTGTAGAGATTTTTAATAGTTAAAATAAATAGAATATTTTAATAGAAAATAGTATTCTATATTAGGAATAGAAATATTTGGTAAAATAGGAAGTTTCTAAAAAGTAGGTAATATTATTTAGAAGGTCTCCGGAAGGAAAAAAAAGGTTTTTCTTAAAGCAAGAACTAAACAGCTAAACACAATGAAAGAACGGAGACACGGATGGTGCGTCTTCTAGTTGGCTTGGAATTGATTTTCTTTCATATTCTAGATACGTTTTTTTGCGATACAAGGTGAGTAGTTCTTTTGCTATTTCATCGAACCTATAGTTCAGTTTTACTATGTATACATACATATTTCTCTGTCTAATGTTTCATCCATTTTTACTGCTCATTCTCCTATTATTTTTCGGTGTCCTATCGTATTGTTAAACTCTGTTAAAACTCAGAAATTTAAATTGAACTGTAGAAGCTTTATGGGCCATTAATGGCAACGCGAGCCTAAAATAAAGGAATCGTCCTGCTTTTTTTTGTTTGAACTCTTTTTTTGTTGTGGTTTTGAATTTGTTGGCTAATGTCGGGGGTTAACTGTTTGATGTTGGCTGTTGGTTGATGGGGTGGTGTTGTTGAACTCTAAAGAGGTTGGTAATGGAGGCACGAGCCCCCAGGAATCGTACTGGATTTTATGTGAACCTTTATTATGTTGTTGTTTTGGTAGGTTTAGGTTGTTGTTTTAGTTGGATTATGATTGCTGGTAGTGGGGTGTGTGAGGGTTGTTAAATGAGGGCTGTTGGGAGCTTGAATGAGGCGTTAATGGTGGCGCGGTCGAGTTTTGGAGCAGCGAGGGTTTTGAGTTTTGAGGGTATCACATCATTGGGTTTTTCATAAGGGTTAAAACTGCTAGGATGAGGGTGGCAGACAAGTTGAGGTTGGTGGTGGCTGATTTGGTGGAGGTGGTGAGCTGGAGGAAGAAGAAGGAGGTGGTGGCGATGTTGTTCCTCTTAGTTGGGCCTTAGTTGGGCTTTAGGCCAAAGTATTTAGCTTTTGTTTATTTGGCCCAAAATTTATTAGCTATTTTTGGGCCAAACCAATTAGTTTTCTTTGGGCCAATTTCATTTTAAGTTGTTTTAGGCCAGTTTCATTTTAAGTGGTTTTGGGCCAATTTCTACTCTTTTGTTTTGGGCAGAATCATTTAGTTTTCTTTGGGCCGGTTTCTAATTTTATGTGAGCTTGTCCTTATGTCCCCCAATTGGGTCAGGTTGAATAAATAGGATGTTTAGACTCTTGGATTTTGGTTTTGGGCCTTGGTTGTGGACTATTGACTGTTTATTTATGTTACTTTTTATGTTGTAAATTTTATGGACAAGTCCAATGGTAGCATGTTATGGAAGCCTGTATAAATTGGTTTGTCATTATCTAAGAAAGATTTGATGTTGATATTGTGTATTTTGGACACATGCCGAGAGTGAAATTTTAGGAGACATAATATTCCTAAAACGCTATAAAAATGTTATGTGGTATGTTGAAATTGTTGATCTGTTAAAGGATATCTATTAAATGCAATATCTTTGAGAAATAAATGTAAACGCTCCATCATTATGTCAGTGAGATGCTACTATGAGGTAATATAATATTTGTGGATATTTCCCACGGGATTGTGGCTTAGTGCAATAATTAATTGGCACATGAAAGAATGAAAGGTGTTATGAGATGTATTGAGATATTTCTAAATATTATGGGTTAGTGCAATAATGTATTTTGGCATGCACTTGATAGAGTGAAATGGTTATGAGATATAAACGTATTATACCTGAATAAATTACGTAACGAAAATCTTGGAACCTAGCTACCACAACTCATGTGATTGGCCCATGTGAAGGGCGTATGTGATTTGATTGGCCCTTCTGGCGTTTCAGTGAATCTGAATGGCCCTTCTGACGTAGCCGAATAGTAGCTTGATTATTCCGTTCTCAAAATTAGAACGAGATGCGTGATATTTTATGCAGAATAGTGGCAGTACCCACGTAATGACGGTCATGTGAGGGTTACCTGGTATGCGATATCCCGCTTAGGGTAATTATGCACGGAGTGGTTCATTACGTGAGGGGAGGCATGTGGATGTACATGTTCAGCATTGGGGAGCGATTGTGGTAGCCAGGGAATCTAGGTAAGACATAAAGACGACGTGATTCTAGAGACACTTGAAGAAACTCTAAACAATAATTGTGATGATATATGAAAGTGTACGTTAAATCTATAATAAATGATTTATTGTGATTTAGGTTGCATTCATAATGGTTTTGCATAAGGGTGGGTTGAAGTGATTATTTATGCAGGGGTGACCCACTCTGTGATTTGGCTTACACCAGTGTAGGTATAGAGTAAGTTATAGTTTGGTTATTCTATTATTAGATACAGTTGATTTAGTACGGTTTGAAGCTAAGGCACCTCAGTGGAGGAACTACCTACCTTAATTATTGTATTTAAGAATGTTGTATTTTTCGTTGGATGTTAAGGCGCCTCGGTGGAGAAACTAACTGCCTTATTGATTGTGTATGTATATGTATAAGTATGATTTGTATTTTAGGGCTACTCATACCAGCATTGTTTATAATGCTGACCCGATTTGCATATTTGCTTATCCGGTGTTATCATAAAATGAACCCAGTTGATAAGTCTTGACATGATTAGTGTTGAAGAAGGTTGGTTGCTGCTTGTGGTTTGTGCTAGCGTCTCATTTTAGGATATGTTTTGTTTTCCCTTGAGGTGCAATAGATTTTAATTGAGGCAATGTTTTTGTATTTTCAGTTGTAATCATATTTGTGAATTTTTGTAATAAAGAGGACTTTTGTTTATTTAAAATTTTTATTGGTTTCAAATTATGGGAATAATTAAACAGGTTATGGGTTTTTGGAAGTTGAGAGTGCATCACACCTCAAAAATCGAAGAGTCGGGAACAAATATTGTTTTTCCGATTTTTTCGAAATTCGGGGTGTGACACTTACATTATTACTCCATTACATCACTTCTTACGCATAATGAAAAAGCAACTTATAGCTTTTATTGCCTAATAATAAATTTATTGTATGGAGTATGAACAAGTTTGTTAAATATGAGAAAATCATTCTAATCTATCTATATTAATACTCTCTAAATCATGTGATAGAGGGAAGAGGGGGACCACTCTAGTTGTATACTACTTGGATGCAAGTTTAGATTAGAAATATGTTTTACTAGCAAGAGTCAAAATAGTAGATTTGAGGGTCAAAACAATGAATTTAAATGACAAGAGAAGATACTAGAAGGGATTTAATCTGCCACGCGATTCGATTGGCTATTAGTTAGTATCGAATCACTTGTGTTAATCCCTAGTGAAGGCCAAGTCCTCTCGGATTGAGGTTTCACTAGCATGCATGAGAGTGTAGCTCCACCACAAATCTCTTTGGTCGTGGTTCTATACTCTAGTTCTACGTTATGAGCTATATCTCTAGTTACTCATAACAAAGAACTTGAAGTTCTTTTATGCAAAACAATAAAAACTACTAGCTATTCATCCTCACATGGCTTCATAAACCTCCTCTAATGGAGGTTTAACCTTGTGTCATAGGAATCAATACATTAAAGCAATAATAAGAAGACATAATTGAAAAGACAATTGAATTAAAAAACAAACCTTTTTATTGATGGGTATTAATGGTGTCTGCACTAACATTATTCTAAACTAAGGAAAAATAAACCTAATTTAAAACTAAACTAATAATGGAGAGGCAAAGAGATAGGAGTGTTTAACCTTAACCCTCTTTATATAGGAGAGGGTTAGGGTTACATTTTCGTGCATGGGCTAAAAAGAGGGACTTTGGGCCTCTAAAGTGAGCCCAAAGTCCATTAGGTTAAGTCTAAAGAGGCCACAACTGCTGAAAATTACTTCCATGCCTTTTTCATCTACTTTTACAGCTCTGATTGGGACAAGGCTAGATCCATTGGAAAATTTATTCTGAGTCGGTCGTTTTGACATAAAGTAGGCCCAATTTCGAGGCTGGAGGCCAAAGATACGGCCATTTGAAGATCTGTTGACTTTTTTGTTCTTTTTCTATCCAAATTGACTTTGACTTCCCAGCTTTTTTTTTTTTTTTTTTTTTTTTTTTTGGGTTAGGGGTTAGGCAGACCCCAACCTGTATTAGAAAACCAGCTTATCCTCTTTGGTACATCATACCCCTAGCATCCTCCTCCACTATCACATTTAACTCATACGCTAGCAGAGGAATGCTATAAAAGGTGATTTGACTCTCACAAGGACTACACCTACCCATTACAGTACTGGCCTTCGCCAGCCAGTCAGCCACTCTGTTTCTCTCTCTAAACACATGGGAGACTACTGAGCTTGAAAAAGGTTTTTCTTTATGATTCTTGGCTTTAAATGTAGAACTTCCTCAGCAATCATCTTGATTCGTTTTCCATGCGAAATGGCGTCTTGAAGCACATAAACAGCTTCAAGACCTGAAATACACAAAAACAAGTAAACATTATTAACTCTTACTTATTATATACATAATTAGCCTAAATAGAATACTATTAAGGGTTTAAACTACACTTTTGGGTGTTTATCATTGCCTTTTTCAGGTTACAGAGCAATTCAGACCACTTATCATAACACATGCATCTTAGCACCAAAAGGAGCCTTATTTATGCTTATTATGAAGACTCTTAACTACTATGAAAAAGTGCTAAAAAAGTCAAAGTCAAAGTCAAAGGTCAAAAAGGTCAAAGGTCAAGGAGTCAAAACTAAAGAAATGGAAGTCACGTCCTTAACTCAGAAAACTAAAGATGGATAACCTTGATACAAAAGAAGACTTGCTCAAAACCTAGCTTGATCAAGAAGATATTCAAAAGCAAAAGAAAAAGCAAAAAGGAAAAGCATAAACCAACCATGGTGAGGTGTCTTGATTCTAGAAGGAGAGGGCAAATCAGAATTTAGTAAAAGTAGGGGTATAAGAACCAAAAAGTAGGAGGAGAGAATGCACCTAGACTTATTCTAATGTCATGTAGGAGTAGTGTATGATTTATTTTTCAATTCATTTACATTCAAGTTTGTTTTACTTTTTATTCTTCAATTCAATCCGTTTTCTTTCAAGTTTATATTTCAATCATTCAATCAAAGTTATTTTCTTTCAAGTTTATGTTTCAATCATTCAATCAAACAAGTTTCTTTCAAGTTTTCTTTCATCAATCAATTTGTTTCCTCTGAATTATCTTTCAATACAAGTTTAGTCAATAGAAACAAGTCCTAAAGCTATTAATACTACATTTTCTATTTCACAACTCCCATTCAATCCATGTTCTAAACAATTTATGGTGAACCTCAATCAAATAATCTTTGAAATACTTAACACAATACTCATACTTCAAATGGCGCCGCCGTCATGGATTGAAAGAACATGGATTCTTAGTTGAGCTCTAAGGAGGGAAGTACCATTCTATCCCTTTCATTTCTTGTTTATTTTTTTTTTGTCAATATATTTTGTTATTTTTTAATACTGATCTATTTTATTTCAAATCCAGGTTCGAGGTTCAACTGTTGGAGAGGAGCTGAAGCTGCTATCGGAAGACAAACCATTCTTCCAGGCACTCTGCTGCCATTTTTTCACAGTTTGATAGATTTTTGTGTGTGGCTGTAACTAAATAACCAGATTTTGTAACAGAGTAGTATCAATTACTAGAATTTTTTATGATAGATAGAGATAAGAAAAAAAAAACGAAAAAAAAAATTTGGTTTTGTTAGTTATGTAGATTAGCATGAGTTGAGCACTTGGTTGAAGTTGTGCAACTTACTAAGGGTTAGAGTTTTCATTGCCTTGGAAATTTCAAGTGTGCGAGGCGAGTCGTGAATCATACGCTTGCGCAGTTTGAATCAAGGTATTCAACACTCTAATTACAATTAGCTCTAGTTAATCTAGGTAATCTAGGTAATCTAGTTAATCTATTAGTCTTAGTATTAGTATTAGTTTACTTTTATGTTTTGGGCCATTGAAGGCAAAGTTGTTTAATTATTAAAAACGTGGATTATGGGCTTTTTAAGTAGACCTTTTTTGTAACCTAAAATAGGGAACACTCGAACAGTTGGGCCTGATTCTCAGATCACACGCCAACCAACATTGCTTTCTCCTCAAGCAACATGTAAGCACGGCTTGAGAGGTAAATTCTAAACCTCTGCGAAGCCCATGTAAGAGGATATCTTATATGTTCAAGCATGCTTACGTGATTGTTTGAATTTTAATTTTCACACTGCAATTTCAATTCACGAATAAGGCTGAACTAGAGCCACATAACAACCATTGGGAAGTCATTCCCCAATGTATATAAATCGGACATTGCTTGATTCTTGAAGCACTAAACCAAACAAACAAATTAAAATCAATCAACTAGAGCCTAAAGTAGTCACGTTCCACCAGAAAATGACAAAAATATAGACACGATGATTTAGAGTAATCAGTTACCAAATTCTGGTGGGCCAACTACCTTCCTCACTCCCCTCCTGCAGATTCACCGTGAGTGAGATTCTTGGTAGCACACCACTTGGTGAAGTGATTGCTTACTCTTCTGAGCTGTGTAGTAGATCCATCCTAGTTTTGCCGCCAATTGTTCGTTTGAGCAGGGCATAGTAATCTATAGACCAAGTAAATATTTTCAAAAATACAAAAAAAATGAATTTCTGCTGCTTGTGCATCATCTTTGTTTGAGTGTCCATGTCTTATCAATATGCATCGCAACCATCATGGAATTACAATGCAACCCCAGAACCTTCTTCTTTTTTTCAGTAGTCCTTATAACTGGTTATCTCATTGTCCATTATATTGATAAGTGCTATTTAACCCTCGATTATGCCTCTTGTTTAGCCATCTTAGTGGACTAATAGTGTTTGTAAGTTATGTTTTATGATTCTACAGGTGAAAGAGAGAGTTTTGTGGAATATTAGAGAAAAAGGGGTAAAATGGAGTAATTCGGAGCACTAAGGATCACATGGGAAGCCTATGGACAATCATGGAGAAGGCAAAGGAATTAGAGCTATTAAAGATGCGACTTGGACCTATTTTAAAGCCTATTTGGAAGCCCAAGGCCAAAAGATTCATTGCTTGGACCAAAGCCCGCAAAACAGGACAAAAAGATAGAGAAGAAAAGACAAAATAGGCTTACGCGTCTAGGACACATGGACCGAGCGTCCAGACGCATTGATAAGTCATGGGTCTGGACTCTGAAAGAAGTCTATTTGTATTAGGAAATAAATGACAGTTTGGAATGCTTCTAGATCTCATTGTAACCTCTATAAATAGAGGACCTAAGTGCCTCATGTAATTTGCCAATTCACTTATATTCTTGTCTCCAGAACTTGAGACAGAGAGAGATTAATAATAAAATATCGGTTTTAACTAGATGAGTCTTAATAAATTAGTCTTTCTAGTCTTATGTTCTTCGACTCTTCTTCTTCTCGTTCTTCGTGTTCTTCCTTCTTTATAGAAGGCTAATCTTCTCCTTCAAGGGAGAAGATGAAGCCGGTGCTTAAGGTTTAATGATTCTTCTGGTCCATGGTGTTCTTCAATCAGGTTAGTTCTTTATGTTTTTAGTTATTAGTTCCATTGCCCAAACCAGGGGATGGAAGCATAGATTAAGGTTTTTATTTATTGCAATCGAATATCAAGCTAGTTTATGGTTTTATTTATTGCAATTGAATATTTGCTAGTGACATGTTTTTATTTATTGCAATTGAATACAATGCTAGAATAGGGTTTTATTTATTGTAATTGAATATTATACTATTATTCTCTACTTTTCTTCTAGTTGTGTATTGTTTTAGAGTAAGGGAAGTATTCCTTGTGTTTACCTTAGATGGTGATTCATTGAATAGCTACCCAAGCTCACATAAAAGGAAAGAAGATACTAGTAACATGAATATAGGAACAACCTTAAGTAGAGTTATTTGTTAACGATGTTTCATCCAAGAGGGCATCGACACTCGCTCGATTGCCTAATTGTAGTCTACTTGTGAGAACAAGTATGAAGCAAAAGGTCATTGAATCAAAAGTATTGGTGGATTCTAATCTCTTGAATCCCCTTTCTTATAAATTCTTAATAGTTTAGTTTAGTTTAGCATTAAAATCTAAAATATATAACAATCATAATTTTTAATCCCTCAACCCCCTTTCCAGTCGTGTCCTTCATATAAACATACACTTAAAAGTGGAACGATACCCTACTCATCCTTTACTTATTGAGGGATAATTAGGTTTTGATATGCTTCTATTTTGTTCAATGACCATCATCCATCTGCATCATTTATATCATCCATATCCCATACACCATCTACATACACAAAAAGAGGCAAGGTCAAATGGCGCCGTTGTCGGGGATATAATTAATTGTAGCCCTGGAAGAAGGTCAAATGGCGCCGCTACCGGAGAAAGTTGTTTATGTTTAACGTTTTCTTTCAAGATTAGAATTTTGGATCTTGAGGTAATTTTAGCCGCATCATCCATCCTTTTAAGAAAGAAAGAAGCTTGAAGGACATCTCGAAGACAAGATCTACCATCCAGGTTAGTCGAATTTTCATTCTTTTTATTGCTTTCTTAGTATAGTTGCATCGTAGTTTAGTTTTATTGTTTTCTAGTATAATTGCATTTAAGACCTTTTCAACAATTGAAGTTGTAAGCCAACACAGTGAAATATCAAACTCTAGTGTTTCTTATCTGAATCTTGACAAACGGACTATTGTCTGTGGGCAGTGGTACTTAAGCAATCCAAGTGATTCACCATAACCCTAGAAGAGATAGCTTTATACTAGCTGCAAAGCCCAACCCAGTTGGAGGAAAGTAGTTTTGCATTTTAGTATAATTTAGAATAGTTGCATATTAGTTTAATTGCATTCAAGCATAGTAGGATAGTTTTTTTTTACCATTTTCGCATAGCATTTTCTAGTGTATGCCCCGTCGTCCATATCATCGTCCGGTAAGAACACAACAGTGGACAAGGTTTAACAACCGACTCACAAGAATACTAGACGAGATTGATACAATGGCCGCACGCAATGATGGAGGTGTTTTGGACACCAATAATCCTGAAGCTATCCCTCCCATGCAAGCACAACAGAGGAAGAAGCTGAGTGATTTCTATTCACCAATCATTGGAGACCACCAAGCAGTATTGTTTTTCCAGAGACAGAATCTAACCAGTTTGAACTTAGAGCATCAGTAATCTCTATGCTTCCAAAGTTCAATGGTTCAGACAATGTTCAGCCATATGTTCACATGAACAAATTTCTATCAATCCTCAGAACTTTCAAGAACCAGAATATCAAAGATGAGAGTATCAAGTTGATTCTTTTTCTGCTCTCACTCGAAGGTAAAGCCTCTAAATGGTTAACTGCATAGCCGATCAATTCAATAGATAACTGGGAGAAGTTGAGAACGAAGTTTATGAACAAGTTCTACCCACCCCAGAAGACAGATGCCATTCAGCAAGCCATCAATAATTTCAAAGGGAAGGTGACTGAAGAATATCATCAAAGCTGGGAGAAATTCAATAATTTGCTAGTCTCATGTCCACATCATGGATACGACAAGAGCACACTGGCTCATTTTTTCTATCGAGGACTCTTGATGATGAACAAGAAGATGATATAGTCAATGCACAAAGGCAAGTTTACATCAATGGATGGAGAGGAAGCTTACAACTTTCTCGAAAATTTAGCTGAAGAAACACAACAATGGACTACTAGCAACGAGGATGCCGCTAGCAGGGAGGGGGAGCTAAAGCAATTTGGTTACCAAGCACATGAACAAGCAGATCAAGAACTGAAGTCTACATTGGCCAACCTGGCCACCAGCATTGAAACTCTGAGTAAAAAATTCAACCAGTTCTCTATGAATCCCTCCAAGATCAACAAGTCTCAAGCTAAATCTCCCCCAGTCATGCAAGCTAGCCGATACTGTGAAGTTTATTCAGACACTTCTCATGCAACTCTAGAATGTCCTGGTTACTATCAACATGCATCAGTTGGAGAGTACAATGTGAACTCATTTCAGAGGCCCAACCAAGGTGGTAATAACTTTCAAGACAATTATTAGAGACAGAATGTTGGACCCCCAGGTTCTCAAGATCAAAGTTATATTCCACAGACAGGTCAAGCTTCACAGTTGGTTCCTCAACAACAATTATACTCTCAGCAGAATTCCAATACAAGTGGAGAGTTAGTGCCTGATCTTAGGAGAAATTATGCCGCACCTCCCAACCTGGAGAACGCTATTACTTTGCTATCACATAAAAATCAGAAGTTTGAAAGTGTTCTAAAGCTTATTGCACAGTCTCAGCTCAATCTCTAGCAATCTCAGGCAAGTCAATGTTCTAGAATGGAGTCTCTAGAGGCTAAGGTCGACCAACTCTCTACTGCTTTGTCTGTAAAGACACAAGCCACTCAACCTAGCTTATTGTATGCCACATTGGGGCAACTTCTAGTACTGATCAACTCCATGATCATGTCAGCTCAGTTACTACTCTCAGATCAGGATTGAAGATAGACAACAAGGTTGACTTACCTTCTCATGATGACATTGCTACTGAGCAATCGGTCAAGATTTCAAATGAAGTTCAAAAGGAAGTGGGAGAAATCCCTTCAACTCCCATTTGTCAAGACAAGATATGCAAAAATGCCAAAGAGAAAGAAGAGCTGACACATGCTGATGTGTTTATACCAAAGGCACCTTTTCCTATGTTTTTTGCTCAAAGCAAAAAGGACAAGCAATTTTTAGAGATGAAAGAGGCATTTGAGAAAGATAACATCAATATCCCCTTTCTCATAGTGATCAAGCAGTTGCCATCATATGCCAAATTCTTGAAGGATGCATACAACATAAAGAGAAGTACTCATGTTCTCAAGCGAGCGTTTCTAGCTGGACAAACAACATCTATTATCCATCAGCAAGCTCCAGTCAAGCTCAAATATCCAGGAAGTCCTACAATATCATGCAAGATAGAAGAAAAATTCACGGGTAATGCTCTTTTAGACCTTGGTGCTAGTGTTAATCTCTTGCCATATCATGTGTACCAAGCGTTGGGCCTGGAGAACCTAAAGCCTACAAAAGTCAAATTGAAGTTAGCTGACCATTCTACCAAGATTCCCAGAGGCAAGGTCAAAAGTCTTGAGGATCTGACTATAAAGGACTCAAAAGTCTTGAGAATCTGACTTTAAAAGACTCACATTACGTCTTGGGGAACTAACGTAAAAAGACCTAAAAATTTGTTTCTTGAACTAATTCTGATATTCGGCATCATTGGTAATATCCTACCTTTTTCTCATCCATTTCATTTATTTCTTTATATATTGAGGTCAATGCATGCATAAGTAGGGGGAGGGTGTACTTGAGAAATGAATTTTGAAAATTAGTTTTCAAAAACAAAAATATCTTTGTTTCTATATTAGTAGCATGAGAAAAATGAATTTTAATGATGAGTCTGGGATACATATTCTATATTGCTTAATGTTGAGTTTGATAGATAGTTAATATTATTGATTTCATTACCGCTTAGACTATTTATTATGCTCGGACATACTTCTTGTTGATAGAATTCTTTATCAAGGCACCACCATAATACTTGGTCAGTTTTGTGTACTTTTGCTAGAAGAGAGATTTAAACCCCTAGTAAACTGGAAGTAGAATTTTTTGACTTAGCCCGTGAGACTTGAGCTTTATACCCATTCTTTTGAGAGTTCTAACGAAAAATCCGAGTCTTAGTGACTCAACATCTTTCAGTTCTTTATGTCGTTGTAATATAGTCTCATTATTTGTTGATTTGGTTAATCACGAAGTGACATCAACTGTGGAGATAGCCATTAGGTCTTGTAGTCTATTCGAAACAGACTATCATACTGATAAGTCAAGTAGTGAACCTATTCAGCCTTTATCCCACCTAGTAGGACCATCATGTTAAACCCTTTTGAGCCTTACAATAAGCCATTTTCTTTTATAAAACCCTTTACCCTTTACCCAACTCCAAACAAGGAGTATAGCCAAAATCTTTATCAGCCATACCCATATGTTTCTGAGAATACGAGGGGCACAAAAAGGAATAAATAGCACAAAAGGAAGATTACAAGGAAATACTAGAGAGATATAATGAAGACCATCATTCTGTTCTAAGTGAAAGAAGCTAGTGGAAAATAAGCATATCCTGTACTAATTAAGGATATACTACTGAGCTAAAAAAAAAAATGTGTTGAACAGAATGGATGGAAAAGCTGAGACAAAGGAAGAATTTTCTCTACAATACAGAATTTGAAGAAATCTTCCAAAGATTGAAGGAAAACCCTTAGTGTTTTCAGAAACAACCTTAGAATCATTTTTATCTTTCCTTCATAAACCAATACCCAAGCCAAGTTACAACCCATGACTTATCACTACAGTATGGTACAAAGTCTAAAATATGTGAGAGGATGCTAAAGTGAAGGACCTGACACTTCATATGTGATTGACATTCTTTCCATGAGACTACTTTTATTCAGAAGTCAGTTTTTCAAGGTAGTATGTAGGATGTTCGTATGCATTATTCTTTTCCCCACATACATGAGGTAAAATAATAGACCATCTTCTGAGAGATTTTTTTCTGAGAGTATGACCGGTGAGGATTGAAAGTTGAGATTATCTACCTATGGTAAACTAGGAATTCTGTTTCTTGGATAGGAGAGTATAAGAGATTGACTAAGTACACACATAAGCCTTGATTGAGAATTTTGTCAATTTTTACTATCTCCCATCATAATTATGAGTCTTTGCAGCAATGTAGTTAGCAATGGAGACTATCTATTGGAGTAAGCACTAAGTCAGGAAGGAATTTTTCTCTCTAAAAATACTATCATTCTTGAACATGCTATTGACTGATTTTGTGGGTATATCACCTGAAAACCTTCACGAGACTATAACTCGTCCTTTTTGGGGAACTTAAAGGTTTAAAGCATTGTTGCATATGGTAAATGCAATCGACGATGCCTGCAAAAATGAGTTTGGATTTTAGTTTTGTTATTAGGATGTGATTTTGATCACTTATCTATTTTCTTATCTTATTTGCTAAGAGACTAGCAAAAGGCTAGTTGGGAGTTGTGATAAGTGCTCAAAAAGTGTTATTTAACCCTCGATTATGCCATTTGTTTAGCCATCTTAGTGGACTAATAGTGTTTGTAACTTATGTTTTATGATTCTACAGGTGAAAGAGAGAGTTTTGTGGAATATTAGAGAAAAAGGGGTAAAATGGAGCAATTCGGAGCATTAAGGATCACATGGGAAGCCTATGGACAATCATGGAGAAGGCCAAGGAATTGGAGCTATTAAAGATGCAACTTGGACCTATTTTAAAGCCTATTTGGAAGCCCAAGGCCGAAAGATTCGTTGTTTAGACCAAAGCCCGTAAAAGAGGATAGAAGGATAGAGCAAAAGAGACAAAATAGGCTTACGCGTCGTCCTGGGCGATGGATCGAAAGGCCCATGACGCGTTGATCGCGTCACAGGACACATGAATAGTGCGTCCCGATGCATGGATTGACACTATAGCCAATTTCTTCTCAGTTTTGGAGACGAAGTTGAACTCTGAAAGAAGTTTATTTGTATTAGAAAACAAATGACAGTTTGGAATGCTTTTAGAGCTCATTGTAACCTCTATAAATAGAGGACCTAAGTGTCTCATGTAATTTGCCAATTCACTTATATTCTTGTCTCCAGAACTTGAGGCAGAGAGAGATTAATAATAAAAGATCGGTTTTAAGTAGCTGAGTCTTAATAAATTAGTCTTTCTAGTCTTATGTTCTTCGACTCTTCTTCTTCTCGTTCTTTGTGTTCTTCCTTTTTTATGGAAGGCTAATCTTCTCCTTCAAGGGAGAAGATGAAGCCGGTGCTTAAGGTTTAATGATTCTTCTGGTTCATTGTGTTATTCAATCAAGTTAGTTCTTTATGTTTTTAGTTATTAGTTCCATTGCCCAGACCAGGGGATGGAAGTATAGATTAAGGTTTTTATTTATTGCAATCGAATATCATGCTAGTTTAGGGTTTTATTTATTGCAATTGAATATTTGCTAGTGACATGCTTTTATTTATTGAAATTGTATAAAATTCTAGAATAGGTTTTTATTTATTGTAATTGAATATTATACTATTATTCTCTACTTTTCTTCTAGTTGTGTATCGTTTTAGAGTAAGGGAAGTATTCATTGTGTTTGCCTTAAATGGTGATTCATTGAATAGCTACCCAAGCTCACATAAAAGGAAAGAAGATATTAGTAACATGAACATAGGAACAACCTTAAGTAGAGTTATTTGTTAACGATGTTTTGTCCAAGAGGGCATCGACACTCGCTCATTTGCCTAATTGTAGTCTACTTATGAGAACAACTATGAATCAAAAGGTCATTGAATCAAAAGTATTGGTGGATTCTAATCTCTTGAATCCCCTTTCTTATAAATTCTTAATATTTTAGTTTAGTTTAGTTTAGTTTAGCATTAGAATCTAAAATATCTACAATCATAGTTTTTAATCCCTCAACCCCTTTCCAGTCTTGTCCTTCATATAAACATACACTTAAAAGTGGAACGATACCCTACTCATCATTTACTTATTGAGGGATAATTAGGTTTTGATACGCTTCTATTTTGTTCAACAACCATCATCCATCTATATCATCTATATCATCCATATCCCATACACCATCTACATACATAAAAAGAGGCAAGGTCACATATACCGAATTCAAGTCTACTACGGGAAATTCTTACAATTACGAACCTCAATTTTCAAACTTCTCTAGTACTCCATACACTCAAGAGCTTTCTAATCATGCAGACAATTCATGGAGTTCCACCACAAATAGTCAACCACAATTCATATATCCACCTGGTCAGTCAGTGTACGGTTTAACCCAAAACCCATTACCATTCACATCACCATCCATATCAAATTCATATTCCACTCCACTATCTATCACAGACCAACTCTACCAGGAAATGGCCAAGCAAACAATACAAACTAAACAAATAGCAACTACATTATATTTTCTCCAATCCAATTCCAAAGATGCCACATTTGAAACTAAGATTCTTCCTACCAGTCCAGAACCCATCCAAAAATAGGAAAAAGGTGTTACTATACCAAAGCCAATTGCTAAAGCAATCCAGATATTTCTGACCAATTAAATCCCCATCAACATCCACCTGACTATCGTGAGAATTCCAAATCTTATGATGATTACTATATGCCTGAAGTCAAAATTTCTCTCACATGCCCTAATGCATCATCACCCATAAATGAGAAAACTCTGGCGGAAGAAACTCAAGAGCATGTATTGGACTCGACACAGTTGGAAAATTGCATTGAGAAAATTTATGAAGATCTAGCCAGAGGACAAAGAAAATGAAGTGCTTAGAAAATAGGGAATAAAATCTATGGTGGAAAGTAGATTTCAATTTAGTTTGGTTGTTAAAGACTTATCGGTAAAACAAATTTGTGACATCCTTACTTTTACAGATATGAACCACAATCTTGTGGAAACGCCAAAACTAGATGAAGAATTCTCTACGTCCTCGAGATCATGTAAAGAACCACCACCCAACCATCACGATCCCAAATTAACACCTCTTGAATACTAACCTTCATTCATAAAAAATCCAACAATTTCTGAGGACGGCACCACGAAACCATTTCAAAGAAACCTCAAATTTGCACTTAAGCCAATTGCCTTTGAGATCATTCATAATTTTCTAAATCTTCCCAGTAAAGAGACTTTGCTCAATATATAAACACAAAAGTCGATCATTTCAGTAGTTGAGAAGCCTGGTATGTCCTATTCTTTATCATTGGAGCCTCATGAAGGACATATACTACAAACCTCTCACTCTTTTGGACAAGTCAACTATAACAGGTTATTACATAAGTTCCATGATGGGTTACGTAAGCTTTCTTTTATCATTCTGCATCTTACACTCTACATGCATCATTTCATTCTATTTGGGGGTGTTGCTTTTATATGTTTTTATGGATTGATCCTTGACGTTGTTGTAGTGGTAAATGACTTCAAAAGATTGTTTTGAAAGAGGTTTACCATAGATTGTTTGGGCTTAAATGATGGGAGTTGAAGAAAGGAAGGTGGAATCTCTAGTTTAGGACAAGTTGGTTTCAAAGCTATGAAGAACATTGAAGTTAAGTTGTAAATGATTGAATGACAAAAAACATTGAAAGGAAAGATTAAAATGAAAAACAACAAAAAGAAGATTGATTGATTGCAAAATAAAAAGAAAATAACAAGATTGAAATGAAGAACAATAAAGTAAATGACTTAAATTGAAAAACAAGAAAATAAATCCGAATGACACTAGGTTAAGTCTAGGTTCATTCTCTACTCCTACAAACCAATTGGTTTGGACCTTAAATGCAATGGATGCCTTCTTTCTCTTTCACTTTTAGATTATATACCCTTCCATTATACTGATTTTGCCTTTTACTGATTTGCCCTTCTCCATTATAATTGAGACACCTCACACCTCACACTTCACTTTTTACTTTTGTTTTTCCTTTTTCTTTTTGATTTCTTCTTGATCAATATAAGGTTTGAGAAAGCAATCTTTTGAGTTAAAGACATCTATCCTTGGTCTTTTGAGTTAAGGACTTTAACTTTCAGCTCCTTGGTTCTGAGTCCTTGACCTTTGACCTTTGACATTGATCGTTAACTTTTTCAGCACATTTTCATGGCATCTTCGGATCTTCATAATAAGCATAATTAATGCTCATTTTCATACTAATACGCAGCTTTCATGATAAGTGGTCTGAATTTCTCTGTAACTTGAAAAATGCAATAAAAGCTATGAGTTGTCTTTCCATTATACGTAAGAAAGGCTGTAATGCATTAATAAAAAGGTAATAAAATGCACATTTAGGAGTTGATCACCACCCCCAAATAGCATCTTGCTTGTCCACAAGCAAGGATGAGAGAAACTAAGATCACAAATGTGTGATTTATTACTAATTATACTAATCTCGTTTAGCGAAGTGCAATTGCATTGACCATATGCAACAAGGCCTTAAACCCCTAGGAATTCTCTAGTAGATGAGCTTTAAGCCTCGTGAGAGTTTTTCAGTGAAGGTATTTGATAAGAGCCCAAAACTGTAGTTTTAACCCCTTAACAATCGTACTTTTAGACCAATTATGTGAATAATAAGTAAGAGTTAATACTGATTACGTGTTTTTATACATTTCAGGCTTCAAAGTCCATTATGTGCAGAAATGTGCCACTTTAGCGAGATAAAGGAGCAAAGGTCGGTTGCTAAGGAGTTCTGTGATTAAAGGCCAATTTCCAAGAAGACAAAGCCTCTATAAAGCCCGGTCAAAAGATGAAAAGTCAAAGTCCACGCGGGCAAAAACAGTGCACAAAGTTAACAGAACTTCCGAAGACCATATCTTTGGACTCAAACCTCGGAATTGGGCCTACCTTACGTCAAAACGACCGGCTCGAAAAGAGCTTTCCAATGGCCCAAACCTTGGCCCAATCAGAGGAGCAGAAGTGAACAAAATGTCTGTCAAAGTCAACTGCAACTGAAGAGGCCTTTTTGGACTGAAAGTATTGGGTTTTGGGCCTGATTCTCTGGCCCAAAACGTGGCTCCAAGCCCATGCACAATTTTTGGATCTGAACATATAAAAACAAAAGCTTAGCTCTTTGTTAATGGTAGATAGTTAGGTTAGAAAATAAGTTAGGTTAGGAAGCTAATGTTAATGGAGTTTAGGGTTAGAAAAAGATAGATCTAGATCTAGTTTTGAGTTTTATCCCATTAATTAATTAGTTTTCATACCTTGTTTTAATATAGATTATTGAATCATTGTTACTTTTCATTAGATTAATAAAGTTAGTTGTTTTTGATAATCTAGCTTCATTTTCCATTAAACATCTATTGCAATTCATTGATTTAGTATTTGTCACTATTAGTTTAAATCAATTCTTACATGAGTAGTTTCCTTTTAAATTAGAACAAGCAAAGTTCAACCCTTTATACCATGTCTTGTTTGATTTGCTTGGAAAATGATAGTATAATGATATTAGAAAATTCACATCACACATTACTCTCACATTGTTCTTTGTGTCGAGTAGTTGAATTCTAATTAAGTCTTGAGGGTTTAAGAGTGGAACGAATCCTGACTCTCTTATATTACTTCATTATTGAGAGTAGGAATATTGATATAAACACGTATTTACGTAAATTGATTATTTGTGTTTACGCATAGATAGTTAGAATACGTAAAATAACTTTTATCAAATGGCGTCGCTGCCATCTTAATCTCGTTCAAGACAAGAATTCAATTGCTTGAATCCAAGGGGCAATCCCCCATTCTCTACCCACCCACCCTTTTAATTTTTCATTCTTATTTCGTGAATTTTCGGAAATGTTCACTGTTTTAGGCATAGGGGCTGCGGATTCATAGAGAAAAGCACTACGGTGAAGGTATTTCTAAATTTTCGAAAATTCTGAAAATTTTCAGACATAATATTTAATGTGTTTTTGATTTACTTAAATATTTTCAGATTTTTCAAAGTTGGTTTACCTTGAGAAAAAATACGATCCTTACAGTGCTGCATTTCAGTTTTCACACCGTATGTTCTTGAAAAACAGACGAGTAAGGTTACTTAGGGACTTCTAAAAATTCTATAATTTTTACCAGGAGTATCTATCCTAAGTCAGGAGTTTGTAGTTAAAATTTGACGAGTTTTTATTTGTTTTGACCTCCTAAATAGTAGAGTGTTTCCAGTGTGTTTCTGCAGTGTTGCAAACACTTAATATCTGGAACACCAGCCGATAAGGAGAGGTTGTAGAACTCCAATTGCTCTAAATGTTTTACAAGAACAATTAGAATCTGTCAAAAGTCTCCAGTAAAAATTTGGAAATTTTTGGCTTTGTTTTGATTGGTTAACCATTCAGTTGTTTGTATTGTCTCCGAAAACTGTTTCGCAAACTTTGCAGGGCAGTAGAGGGACTTTCATAGCTCCGTTTGATCTGAAATTTTACAGGCTACTTGATAGACGTCTTAGCAAATTACTGTAAAAATTTCAAATTTTTTGGAGTAAGATAAAAGGCCTAAAACTCGAAAACCCTGAAGCGCAACCCGCACCCAAACCGAGCGCGACCGCGCCCAAAACACTGGACATTCGAAAAAACGGAGGGCACCCGCGCCCTCGAAGGAAAATTCAGCGTGAACAGCCCAATTTTCACAGGTTAGTTCAAATTTCTATTTCTTCAATTTACTCAGTGTTTCTAACTTGTTAAATACACTGAGATCGCGTATACAAGACGCTATTCAGACACGTAGCAAGGAGGCATTCAGGTACTCCTTCTTCCACTCCTCGCCTCTTCTGTCAGAGGAGTTTTAATTCTAGTATAATCAGGCTTGTTTTTCATAGAAATAAATACAACACACCTATCTAGAATTTCACACACTACACTTGCATCAATGGCTAAAGAACAAGAGACTCCTCTCTCTGATTTTTATAAAGCCTTAAACGATGGCCCTAAGTCGTGCATCGTTCTTGCAGACCTAGTGGGGGATTTTCGAATCCCCCCTAATATATTTAACTTGTTACCAGTTTTTCATGGTTTAGACCACGAGAAGTCTTACCAGCACATGCGTAGGATAGACCAAGTTCTCACTACATTCCATCATCCTAGCGTAAGTCCAGATCAAGTTAAACTTAGGGTGTTTCCTTTCACCCTAGCCGACAAGGCGACATCTTGGTTAACTTCCCAAACGTCAAACTCTGTGGACTCATGGGCTCAACTTGTTTAATTGTTCATGGAACAATTTTACCCACCACTGAAGACAGATGAAATGCTTCACATGATTCATTTCTTCCACTATAATCCTTATGAATAATTTTCGAGGCCTAGAATCGTTTCACTAATCTTCTCATTGAATGCCCGCATCATAATCTTGCGAAAGACACGCTTGTTCGTGCTTTCTTCAAGGGGCTTTCACATTATCATAAGGAGGTTCTAGATATCATGACTGGGGGTAGTTTTCTTAGTAAAGGAGCCTTGGAGGCTTATAAATTCTTAGAAGATCAATCTAAAAAGAACAACAATTGGGGAGGAAACGATTCCTCCCGCTCCTCTCCTTCTTCTCTTGACGTTAAACATGATCCCGAGCTTAAAACTCTTATCGATGCCCTCACTAAAAAGGTAGATGCCATCTCTGTTCAACAACAACCCACTCCAGTCATGAACATTAACTCTACTCGTTGTAATGTCTGTTGTAGTCTTGAGCATTCCGACTTCTATTGTCCTCTTGTCTATGCACAAACACCACCACAACCATCATACTTCAACCAATTAACTCAACATCAAGGACAATGGAACTTAGGTGACTAGAATAGAGGTTTAGTACCCAGAACCCAGAACTATCAACATCAAGACATGAACGCTCAACAAGCTTTAATTCCAATACAACCATCTACAGACAAAGTAGTAGTGACCTTGTTGGAGAAACAAAATCAAATTATGCAACAAAACTCCAACTTGATGAAAGATCAGCATGATCAAAACTCTAATATGATGAAACAAACGATGCAAATGATACAGTCTTTGTGCCAAAAGGTTATTGACATGTCTTCTAACCAAAATAATAACCAAACCGGCGTGTTTCCAAGTCAAGCGATTGCCTAATCCTAAGTTAACAAACACCGCCCGAAATAAAAAGTATTCATTAGTAATGGTAATATAAACCAAGGGGACCTCCACAGTGCTACTACCCTTCGTTCGGGGAGAGTAGTTGATAACCAAGTGACTATGACTAAAGATCACCCATGAAACTATAAATGATACCATACCAAATCTTGTCATAGAAATTGAAGACCCTACACTGTAGAGGTTCCAATATGGAAACCTAGTTGGAAAGTGATAAAAGATAAATCAACGGTTAACAAATATGTTCCCCCTCATATTAGGTATAGGGATAAAACACCGCATGAACAACTAGATTTTCCCTGTAGAAGGTGAAGTTAAGTCTATTGAGAGTTTTGTATATCACATTAGTGCTTCCGGCGATGTCGTCCCTACACTAGTACATATCCCTCTTATGGAAGAAGACAAAGATCACAATTTTGACTCTTTGAACATAACCTGAACTAGAGAAAGAATTTTCAACCCCGCCTTCCTACCATAGAAGAGATGGACTAAACCTCACAATAGACGAGATAGATGAATTCCTCAAAGATGGAGATGAATACCATAATTATATGGATCACGAACAACCTAGATGAGGAATTGACGAGTTTCTAAGAGCTGTGATGATCCACCTTCTCAAGCAAGCACCTAGAGCACCACCCTACCACCATCCACCTGAGTTAATCCCTCATAAAATCTAATCATTCTTCCCACCCTTTTCTTCTAATACTTATCCATATTCCAAGTATTTTCCAAAACCATTCATTTACTCACGATCATTCACTTGGACACCTTCTTATTCAACTAAGTTAAATGGTAGAAAAGTTTTGGAGTTTGATTATGTTTGGTGGTGCATTCCATGTTAACTATTTATGGAAAGATCCACAATTGTTTAGATTATTGATATATGGGAAACCGCATGTAAATACATATATATCACTTTAAGTCTAGGGAATCGACTTTAAAAGACCCCACGCTTTAAAACAAATTTTTACAAACCTATTTTCAAAAATTTGTTTGGGGGTGGTGTTTGGTTTTTCCATGCTTGATCACTAAACTTCCTATTCTTATCCCCCCACCTCCTCCCTTTAAGAGTAGCTAGATTTCTCCTTGTTTGTTGTTTTGATGTTGTTTTTTATTATTTTTAGTAGATAGGATGTTACGTTGTTAAATTCCGTACTTAACTTTGAATTTGGTAGTTAAATGTTGTTTGAATTTCAATTTTAATATAATGTTGTTCTTTTCAAATTGTGCATGGATTTTATTGTTAATTCCACATTCCCAAATTGTTTGGGGGTGGTATTATTTATTCTATCATGATTTGTAGAAGATCCTCCATTTTAGAGTTTGTTTTGGAGTGAAGGTTGAGAATATTGTCGTAATTGGCATACCTATGATTAGATGTGGTGGTAGGATGAAATCTAAGAGAGTTTAGAAGTTACTATTCTAAATCCAGTATAAAAGATACCAGGGTTGTTATAAAATAAAAAATATGGTTTGTTTCCTTTTTCGGGTTTGGAAATTTTCTATTTCCGGAAATTGCCTTAAACAATTTGGAAACTTGCCGATTCATTTTGGAAGCTCAGAACCTATTTAAACTTCCTTCATTCTACACTCACAACCCACACTACACCCCACCATCATCTCTCACCTTTCACTCCAAGCTTTCCCTTCTTTTCCCTCTTAAAATTCTGCTTCAGCACTTACGAGCGTACATGCGCCTCAGTAGAGCGCACCTGCGCCCTAGACAATTTCAGAAAGTTTACTCAGAGTGCGACCCGCCCCCAACTTGAGCGCGACTCACGCCCAAACACTGTAACTCCAAAACCTCGAGGCCGACGCCCCTGACTTGAGCGACTTCGCTCAAACACCTGTAACTCCAAAACCTCGAAGAGCGACCCGTCCCCTTAACTTGAGCGCGACTTCGGCGCCAAACATCTGTAACTCCAAAACCTCGAGGCGACCCAGCGCCCGTGCCACCTTACGTGAACACGGAAAATTCCAGTTTTATGCGGGTTGTTCCCAGGTGATTTGTAGCTATTCTAGAGCGTAGTGTTGAGATGACATCTCCTACAATAATACCGGAACAGTCTTTCAAAGATTTGTTTCAAAGCACTACTTATGGTGCTTGGGTTCGCGAGGTGATCACACACGTAGGTTGGGAACCGCTTATGGTTCTTGCTAGCATTTGTTCTTGGACTTGCCATGCCCGCTGAAATACAAGACCCATGATGCTATTGGGTAGATAATATGCATGTCTACACTTATGACTTTTTGCATGAGGCTTATGGGGCAGGCATTTTCCGTATCGAGGACCAAGGCGAATATAACGTCGCCCTTGGTAGCCTGTCCATGAACATAGGAACTGTTATGTTTTGGATCATGCTAAACATTTTAAGGGAATGGTGTTTTTTCTTCTGTGAATGATGCCACTTGCAGCGTCTTCCTTGCTTTAGCCACGGGACATATGTGCCATGACCTTCCCAGAACCTTGATGTCTAGTTTAGCATGAGCCCATAGCATGAGCCATAATTATCTTCTTATGCCTGTTTTAGTTTGCCGTATTATGCTATGTTTCTTCCCTATTTTTTGTGCTCGTTTCACGGATTGGGTTGGGGTCGAAATTGTGAGACCCACCAATTGTATTATCCAATCTTTCCGTGCAATGACTTGGCAAGGGTGGAGGATACAACCTCATCAGGTTGCACCTTACACCCCATCCAACCAAGTGGCACTTAACAGGTTAGCATCCGTAGATGATAAATGGCGGCAAGCTTGGCAAATTATAATGGCATGGCAGGATGCGAAGGAACCTCACTTCTTTATAGAAGAGGAGGATGACAAATGTAAACTGGAGTGGAGGTAAGTTTTTTTAGTTTCAGTTTAGTGTCGCTTATGTCCCAAGCAATTTAATTCTGTTAACCCCATAATGGGTGGAACTCTTATAGAGTTTCGCGTCGGTTTTATTTCCTATATTAGTATGTTCTAACCTTGTTTTGCAGATGTTGCAGAAATTTCCGCGCGTTTCCATGGTATTTTTCTACCCTTTATTTAAATGCTTTGAGGACAAAGCATGCTTCTTGTTTTTGGGGGCATAGAAACACGTGTAATTAAGGCATCTGTTAGAATATAGATATGTATAATATGCATTTGTTTTCAAGTTAAAAATTTCAAAAATATAAATAAATAAGTTTATGCTATACACTTAGGAATATTGGTATTGTTTTCTTTCTCTATGCTCTTAACAATCTAGAAGTCTCACATAGCTTTTGCATCAGAATAATTGTTAGAAACTTAGGTTAATATGTAGGTAATAATCTTTGCATCTATCTATAAATATATTACATGAGTATCTATGATTGTTAGCAGGAAGTTTTTGAAATCTAGGCTAGAGTACTTATTCTACAAATCCTGTGAGAATATAGCCTAAAGCCTTATATGAGCGAAACATTTGAGAAATGACACAAGGGAGAAGTAAAATCCGGATAGAGAAATAACACGTCCACTTGCTTGATCACTATGCCATATCCTAAGCGAGAATTTAGGCCCTCTTTGGATCGATATAGCCAGAAATTCAAACCTATGAATTATTTTCCGCTAGTTAAGCCCCTCGAGCCTTTCTTTAGCCTTCCATAAAAAACAATTCCTTTACCCTGTTACAAAAACAAAACAAAATAAAAAATTCAACTTACCCAATCTAGAATAAGCCTGAGAATAGAATGAGTGAAGAAAGAAGAAGAGAAAAACCTGTGTAAACAAAAATTAGTTAGTTGCTTCAGAAAAAGAAAAGAAGTTTCCATCCAAGGAAATGAAAAAAAAAATAAAAAAAAATAAAAACTCCAAAAATAGAATAAAAGGGAGTCAAAAGCCAAAGAAAAGAAAAAGAAAAATATGGCTAAGGATGGAAACAAAGTATAGAAGCAAAAGAAAATAACAAGGTTTTATCTAAGTTACATAATATGAAGACTCTATTATCTCAGACTTGTCCTTTTAAATATCACTTTCCTTCCTTCTTAAACCATCTCCTAATCCCCGCAACACCTAATAAAGACCTCTAGCTCAATTAGGAATAGGTTAGTGTGATAGTAAGTAGCAGATGTGTATGATCGACTCCGGCTTCCTTGTTTGTCATTGAGATTGTAAGGTAAAGTGTGCCCACTGCACACTGGAGTAGCAAAACTTGAGTAGAAAAATCATAGTGGTTTTTGTCTTGACATTTATGTGAGGACCTACTTAAGGACGCTATTCCGAGTTTTCAGAAACGGACCTGCTAAGCATTTCATAGCATTACTCATTGTATATATGTTTATTCGTAGATGATTGATTATTATGCATATATTAGCTTAGGTTTCGACATGATTATTCTGTATTCATCGCTAGTGAGATGTATAGATAATTGGGACATAAATAAGGAAACAATAATTTTATTTCTTAGTCGTTGTAGTATAGATGAAGTTTGTGAGTACCTTCATTGGAAAACTCTCACGATGCTATAACTCGTCCACTAGGGAATTTCTAGTGGTTTAAGGCCTTGTTGCATATGGTCAATGCAATCGCGACTCGATGAAACGGAGTAGTTAGAACTCCATTTTTGGTCACTTATTCTAATTTCTCATATTTGCTTGAGGACAAGCAAAATGCTGTTTGGGGGTGGTTTGATAAGAGCCCAAAACTGTAGTTTTAGCCCCTTAACAATCGTACTTTTAGACCAATTATGTGAATAATAAGTAAGAGTTAATCACCGATTCGCGTGTTTTATGCATTTCGGGCTTCAAAGTCCATTATGTGTAGAAATGTGCCACTTTAGCGAGATAAAGGAGCAAAGGTCGGTTACTAAGGAGTTCTGTGATTAAAGGCCAATTTCCAAGAAGACAAAGCCTCTGTAAAGCCCGGTCAAAAGATGAAAAGTCAAAGTCCACGCGGGCAGAAACAGTGCACAAAGTCAACAGAACTTCCGAAGACCATATCTTTGGACTCAGACCTCAGAATTGGGCCTACCTTATGTCAAAACGACCAGCTCGGAAAGAGCTTTCCAATGGTCCAAGCCTTGGCCCAATCAGTGGAGCAGAAGTGGATAAAAAGTCTGTCGAATTCAACTGCAGCTGAAAAGGCCTTTTTGGACTGAAAGTATTGGGTTTTGGGCCTGATTCTCTGGCCCAAAATGTGGCTCCAAGCCCATGCACGATTTTTGGATCTGAACATATAAAAACAAAAGCTTAGCTCTTTGTTAATGGTAGATAGTTAGGTTAGAAAATAAGTTAGGTTAGGAAGCTAATGTTAATGGAGTTTAGGGTTAGAAAAAGATAGATCTAGATCTAGTTTTGAGTTTTATCCCATTAATTAATTAGTTTTTATACCTTGTTTTAATATAGATTATTGAATCATTGTTACTTTTCATTAGATTAATAAAGTTAGTTATTTTTTGATAATCTAGCTTCATTTTCCATTAAACATCTATTGCAATTCATTGATTTAGTATTTGTCACTATTAGTTTAAATCAATTCTTACATGAGTAGTTTCCTTTTAAATTCGAACAAGCAAAGTTCAACCCTTTATACCATGTCTTGTTTGATTTGCTTGGGAAATGATAGTATAATGATATTAGAAAATTCACATCACACATTACTCTCACATTGTTCTTTGTGTCGAGTAGTTGAATTCTAATTAAGTCTTGAGGGTTTAAGAGTGGAACGAATCCCGACTCTCTTATATTACTTCGTTATTGAGAGTAGGAATATTGATATAAACACGTATTTACGTAAATTGATTATTTGTGTTTACGCATAGATAGTTAGAATACGTAAAATAACTTTTATCAATATTCACAAACTTCTTCTATTTAGTACGAAGGTATTATTTCCTTATTTATTCTCAGAAGTCCATACATCTCATTAGCGGTGAATAAGGAAAAGCTCCTTTGAACTTAGAATAACATATGTACAGTAATTTAATCATCTAGAGATAAATGAGCAAAACGTGAGCAATGAATTGCAAAAGCAGAGTTATTTCTGATACTTTTGGAGAGCTTCCTTAAGGTGGGTTCTTACAGGGGTGTTTTGCAATCACAACTCTCTGATAGCTTCACTCAAGGTTCGTTCTCTCAAGTGCAGCAGACACTTATATTCCTCACATACGAAAATGACATCCAAACAAACCGGGGTCGGTTGATCACGCTTGCCACTTACTATCACACCATCCTATTCCTAATTGAGCTAGAGGTATTTTATTAGGAGTTACGGTGCTAGGGTGATAGTTTAGAAAGAAAAACAAATGGAAAAACAAAATCTGATAAGTTGAGAAACTGGGTCTTGAAGATACTAGTAACCAGAGAAGAACCTCATTTTGTTCTTTGCTTCCGAATTGTGATAAAATCTTTTAGCCCTTTGGCTTTGTGACTCCATATGATTTTGAATTTTGGGAGTTCTACATTTGTTTTTGTTTCTTTTTACCTTTGGTTTTGATATCGTCTCTTTTGATTTTGAACATTTGCGAGATTCAATTTTTTACTCCTTTGATTTTTTTGGAGTTTTGGTTTTTGGTGGTCTTTCTTTTCTTTTCGAAGCAACTAACTGATCTGTTTTTGTACAAAGTCTTCTCTTTTCTTTTTCTGATATCCACCCAATTCTCAACTCGTGAGCTGGGTAAGCTTTTTAATGGGTGTTGTAACGGGTCAGGAATTTATGGCGAAGAATAAAAAAGCTTTTATAAAATAGTGAAGGCTCAAAAGGGGTAACTAAAGGAAAACTATCTTTTTGGGTTTTTAACGTTCATTTGGCTATATCGATCCAAAAAGGGCCTAAATTCTCCCCTAGGATATGGCATGGTGATCAAGCAAGTGGGCGTGTGGTCTTTCTATCCAGACATTGATAAAAGCCCAAAACTGTAGTTTTAACCCCTTTAACAATATTGTTTTAGACCAATTATGTGATTAATAAGTAAGAGTTAGTACTGTTATCGTGCTTTTGTGTATTCGAGGACATTGGAGTAGAATATGTGCATAAATGTGTCCCTTTTGCGAGATAAAAGAGCAAGGGTTGGTTGCTAAGAATTTCTATGATAAAAGGCCAAGATTTAAGGAGAAAAAGTCTTTTTAAAACCCGGTCAAAGCTGAAAAGTCAAAGTCAACGCAGGCAGAAACAACTCATAAAAGTTAGCAGAACTTCCGAAGGCCGTATCTTTGGACTCAGACCTCGGAATTGGGCCTTATGTCAAAAAAACCGACTCGGAAAGAGCTTTCCAATGGTTCAAGCCTTGACCCAATAAGAGGAGCAGAAGTGGCCGAAAAGTCCATGGAAGTCAAATCTAGCTGAAAAGGCCTCTGTGGACTGAAGAAACTGGGTTTTGGGCTCGACTTTCCGGCCCAAAACATGGCTCCTCAGCTTATGCACGAAAAAGTAGATCTGGTCTCCTCCATTTGTACGGAGAAGACTTAACTCTTAATATTACCTATATCGAGAGGAGAAAATTAGGTTAGACTCCATTAATTAGTTCCAATAACTTGTTTTAGATCTAGTTTTTTACATTCAATTAATTAGTTTTAGAACAAGGTAGATTATTATTTAGAATCAAATTTAGTTTTATAATAAAGAATTTATTTTTCATTTCAATTTAGTTTTTGATTCAATTCTTATTTTAGATTTAGTTGTCTTAAATTCATAATTAGTTGGTTTTAATTTGATAAGTAGTTATTCATAATCTTAGTTCTAAATTAGTTTTAATTTTAGTTTTAATTCATTTTGAATTATTATTGTTATTATTCAAATAGATTAATAGAGTTTAATACTTATTCAATAATGACTTGTTCTATTTGTTTAATCAAGTTTAGTTTAATTTACACTATGTTTTCCTTTTATTATTTTAGTTTAATTAATCCAATGATATTAGGCTAAAAACTCCATTAGAGGAGTGTTTCGACCAGATATGATCAAAACATCAAGTGTTGATAAAAGAGACGAAGAACGTAGAAAAGTCATTGGAAAAATGATGGTGATCGGGGGAATGATGAGACTGTACCTTGCGGTTTCCTACGTACCCAAATTATCAATGGAATCAAGTCTCAAGAACGTAGTTCTGAATGAAAAATAGTTTGGTCTTTATATAGGTAGAGTAGAGAATCCTTGTAGCTCAAGTATTCTTGTAGCTTGAGTCATTGTGATATAATATAACTCTCAACTGATAATTATCTCTTTTGATAAGAAACAAATCTGGACATAAATTAACGTACATTAGGGGCAAGCCATGTGGCTAAGGTTCAGCCTTAGACACATGAGTTAATGGGCCTGTACATCGATTCATGGTATTGCGAATTGAGCTTTAGCCCTGTCGATTAAACGAATAAAGTGGAGATTCCTACCAATGGACGTTCGCCACGTAGGTGGGGGTCGTATGCGAATAAAATTCATATGGCAAAGAAGCCACGTAGGTGGGGGTCGAAACACCGCCCCCTCTTTGGCATGCGAATAAAATTCATATGGCAAAGAAGAGAAGAAAAATCGAGGAAAAAATGGAATAAGAAAAGAGTGAGCGGAATGTATAACAAAGTGTCGTGTGAATGTAAACAATAGGAAAATGGATAGTCGGGAAAAATTCGTGAATTATCGGGAACGAAATAATGTCAAACTAACGTATACGGGACGCAATGTAGTTAAATAAAAGATGACTAAAAATGCACAGAAAAAATTGCAACAGAAATTGATGGCCGAAACTGTATCGAACGCATTATGTAATAATACGTAAAATTGATTTCGATGACGCATGCCAGCGGAAGATTTATATTAGGATTATACAATTAAAATTAAGTCTAAGGGCAGTTTAGTAATAATAGAAAGAAAAATAAGTTAAATACGAATTGGATTCGAAGGTGAAGAGTTTAGCGAGGATGCCAACTTCGGATAGATAAGAATTCGGATTATATAAGAATTTGGAGTAGATAAGAGTGTGGAGTAGATAAGAATCCGACAATGTAAAACTAGATCTAAGAAATATTATATAAATACTGGCTAAGCTCCATATACAAAACAGTAACAGTAGACGGAAAAAAATTAAGTAAAGAAAGATATACAAGGGTGAGTACAGCTTTATCGGATCAATTCTAAAGGTTCGCTTCATAATTTTCCCACGCTAAAAACCACAAATGGTCGAGAGAAAGAAGAAGATCATGGCAAACATCAAAGCGTTGTTATGATCTCGTCTTCTCCGGATTCTAGCTTTTGTGAAATCAATGGTAATATAATAATGTTTCTCTTTCTTACATAATAATTACGTGTTTAACTTATTTATTATTCTTTTTGATAGAGTAATTGGTGGATAGTATCTTATTAGATTTAAGTAATTGGTTTATTTAGTTTCATACTTTCACGTATGTCGATTGAAGAATCTCTATTTTGTTATGATTTTTTTATTCCAAAGATCGACTTTTTTTGGGTTTTCAGGTTTTGTTCCTGGTATATAATACACAATCTTGAGTATATAAAAACTGTTTATATGTGATAGGTATTCCCTAACTGAAAATTTAGTGTGTTAATCTTCAAAAACGTGTACTCCCTAATTGACTCATGAGATTAGAATATTAGATTGTCTTCAATCTCGGGGACAAACGCGGAACTAGGATTTCAAGTCAAGGAAACTCGGTATGAATTAAACTCGTAACTAAGTATAAAGTTGTATGCTAAGTTGTTAAATAGCCCCTGTTAGCCCAAGTTTACGGTCCCCTCTGCCTTCACAAAATTTGAAGAGTACCCATACTGATTCTTCATTGTATGTTAGAATTATCGATATGACGATCACTGAATTACGATCACAGTCATTACTATCAGAGTATATGGCTAATGACTACACCACACTTATAATATAAGTTTAAGACATAACAAAAAAATGCCAGGTTTATGACAAAGTGGTGTCAATTATTAGTTATCTTAAAATTTTGGTTAAGTCAGGAAGATTAACGAATTTTTTCTTTTTGTTGCAGGTTGAAACGGAGGTATGATGAGCAAAAGATATTTAAGAAAAGTCTGCGAAAAAAGTTTCGAACGGAAAGATCTCAATGCCTTGTAAAAAATAAATAAGGTGAAGATAATTTTCAATCCGCTCAGAAAGTTAACGTAATGCAAATATTTTGCCGCACGGAGAAACGGCAGTAGTACGAGCAAAATAGATTCACAAGGAGTCGACGGAGAAAAGTTTTGCGTAACAAGGTGTCAATTAATGTCGTAGAAGAATGAAAGAAGCTGAAAGAAGTTTCATTGAAAGATCGTAACATTGCCTTAGAAAAATAATTAAAAGGGGCATATAGTTTTGCTTGAAAACGGAAAGAGTTGTCACGAAGTTATATAAGCAAAAATCGATAAGGAATCATTGGTTTTCCCAAACCAACGATTATGTGATTGTGTGAATGTAATATCATAGAGCTAAAAATTCTTGTGATGGAAAATAAAAATAAAGTAAGGGTTTACTATTGAATTTTGTTATGACAGATAACATACCTGCGGAAAACTGACAATGTTGTTGATTTATGTAGTTGAAATGAAATAGAACGAAACGCCCCCATGTAGAGAAAAACGCCCCCATGCTAACCTAACTCGGCAAAATTAGACTAAGGGAGTGTAAAAGCGTTCAACTTAGACTGACGAAATTAAACGTGGTAATTTCGTCAGATTTTATCGTAGCGATAGTAACGACTAAGCGAGCGTAAAAGCGTTCAACTTAGACTGACGAAATTAAACGTGGTAATTTCGTCAGATTTTATCGTAGCGATAGTAACGACTAAGCGAGTGTAAAAGCGTTCAACTTAGACTGACAAAATTAAACGTGGTAATTTCATCAGATTTTGTTGTAGCGATAGTAACGACTAAGCGAGCATAACAGTGTTCAACTTAGACTGATGAAATTAAACGTGGTAATTTCGTCAGATTTTATCGTAGCGATAGTAACGACTAAGCGAGCGTAAAAGCGTTCAACTTAGACTGATTAAATTAAACGTGGTAATTTCGTCAGATTTTTATCATAGCGATAATAACGACTAAGCGAGCGTAAAAGCGTTCAACTTAGACTGACGAAATTAAACGTGGTAATTTCGTCAGATTTTATCGTAGCGATAGTAACGACTAAGCGAGCGTAAAAGCGTTCAACTTAGACTGATGAAATTAAACGTGGTAATTTCGTCAGATTTTATCGTAGCGATAGTAATGACTAAGCGAGCGTAAAAGCGTTCAACTAAGACTGACGAAAATTAAATGTGGTAATTTCGTCAGATTTTATCGTAGCAATAGTAACGACTAAGCGAGCGTAAAAGCGTTCAACTAAGACTGACGAAAATTAAATGTGGTAATTTCGTCAGATTTTATCGTAGCAATAGTAACGACTAAGCGAGCGTAAAAGCGTTCAACTTATACTGACGAAATTAAACGTGGTAATTTCATCAGATTTTATCGTAGCGATAGTAACGACTAAGCGAGCGTAAAAGCGTTCAACTTATACTGACAAAAATTAAACGTGGTAATTTCGTCAGATTTTGTCGTAGCGATAGTAACGACTAAGCGAGAGTAAAAGCGTTCAACTTAGACTGACGAAAATTAAACGTGGTAATTTCATCAGATTTTGTCGTAGCGATAGTAACGACTAAGCGAGCATAAAAGCGTTCAACTTAGACTGACAAAAATTAAACGTGGTAATTTCGTCAGATTTTATCGTAGCGATAGTAACGACTAAGCGAGCGTAAAAGCGTTCAACTTAGACCGAATAAATTAAACGCGGTAATTTCGTCACGATTTTATCGTAAATAGCGATAGTAACGACTAAGCCGAAAGTGTAAAAGCGTTCAACTTAGGATCCACGAAAATTAAACGTGGTAATTTCATCGATTTTGTTGTAGCGATAGTAACGACTAAGCGAGCATAACAAAGTTTCATCTTAGACTCCGATTTAAAATAAACGTGGTAATTTCGGATTTTTCGTCGTAGCGATAGTAACGACTAAAGCGAAAAAAAGTTCAACTTAGACCCGACAAAAATTAAACGTGGTAATTTCATCAGATTTTATCGTAGCGATAGTAACGACTAAGGGAGAATAAAAGCGTTCAACTTAGACTGACGAAAATTAAACGTGGTAATTTCGTCAGATTTTATCGTAGTGATAGTAACGACTAAGCGAGCGTAAAAGCGTTCAACTTAGACTGACAAAATTAAACGTGGTAATTTTGTCAGATTTTGTCGTAGTGATAATAACGACTAAGCGAGCGTAAAAGCGTTAAACTTAGACTGACGAAATTAAACGTGGTAATTTCGTCAGATTTTATCGTAGCGATAGTAATGTTGCAATGGAAACAAAATTATAACATTAGAACTCAGGTTTTTCGTTCAACTTGTTAATTTTGTCCGCTCATTTAGTAAAATAATTTGTTACGACAAGCCAGAAACGAACACTGTCAGGGGCTGTCGGAAATAACCAACAATGTCAAGGCCCCATTTCGCAAATGACCAAGGTTTATGGATTGGATGACGCTTCGTCGCAGAAAGTTGACCCATATGATATATCATGTGTTTGACAAGGCACGCACTTCTCGGACAAATGTTTAACATCCTTTGGCATGTATGGCCACCAATACTATTGGGTCATTGCTATGTGAGCGAGACTTCGCTCCCGGGAGTGGTGTTCATATAGTCATGAATGAATTTCTTTTAGGCCTAGTAAATTGTTCGTTCTGCCCAAACAACGAAGGATAGGATTGAGACTTGTGCTGCTGTGATAGAATTTTTTAGTCATCAGGAATTCCTGAGCATCGTCAGCTGCATGATCGTCGTCGGTAGATACCGAGACATTATCAGTGCCAAGCTCGTTGGAATCATCTTATAGCATAAGTGGTTAATACAGGGTTGTCATAACAGTGACGACTTGATCATCCATAGATAAGTATGCGATAGAATCAGGATGCCTTACATCATAACGCGGATACTGTACAGTAATGATAGATGTAAAATATCATGCAATTCGTTGAACGAAGTCTAAATAAACGTCCATTCTATCATTGCGAGCCGCATATTATCATTCAAATTGGCTAACGACTAACTTAGAATAATTAATCGTGACTTAGTCGCCCCCAGCTGAAGAGTTGTGCGTATACCACAAATGACAGTTTCAGACTCGGCCATATTATTTGACGCGTCAAATCCCCAATGTAGAGACCTCTCAATTATGTCTTCATTCAGCTTCAAGATGACACAAACAAGACCGGAGGCGAACTTATTATGGGAACTATCGGTGTAAATCTAGCAATTAGTTGATATATCCGATAAATATTTCAAGTCATCGCCCCCAGGAGGTAATGACAATTAGAGATCAATGTTTTTCCTCATCGAGTAATGCTTTCGACATAGGAATATCATCAATAAGAAAATCAGTCAGTAGCGAAACCAAAGTTTGTCGCTATTTAATTGTATGAGTGTCAGAGACAATATTGTAAACGCTAAGGTAACTTTTCCATTCTGTGACTCGATCCGTAGACGTTGCGAAAAAACTTACATAGCGGATATTCAACAAGTATAAACTTCGACTATTCCTTCTTTGAAATAAGCTTAAGACGTCTGACAACATGAAATAAGGCTAGTGTAATATTTTCAATACAAGAATGCCTCGAGACATATGACGGACATTATCCGCAACAGATGACGAAGAATCGTCAGAGGCAATAACTTCGTGCTGAATAATTTGGCGTATCGGTGGAACGGTAGCCGTGTCGTATGCAATCGGATGTTGAAAAGGAATAGGAGGGAGTAGTTCGATACCGCCAGGTTGACCTGGAACCGCACATTCGCGATGATCGTCAGTAAGTGCATCGAGAACTTAGGCTCGTCGAGTATTCGTCATAACTTTTGTAGAATGTGATCGTCGGTTTTGCATAAGAACCGCAGACGGCGCCAATTATGTTTCGACCAGATATGATCAAAACATCAAGTGTGGATAAAAGAGACGAAGAATGTAGAAAAGTCATTGGAAAAATGATGGTGATCGGGGAAATGATGAGACTGTACCTTGCGGTTGCCTACGTACCCAAATTATTAATGGGATCAAGTCTCAAGAACATAGTTCTGAATGAAAAATAGTTTGGTCTTTATATAGGTAGAGTAGAGAATCCTTGTAGATCAAGTATTCTTGTAGCTCAAGTATTCTTGTAGCTTGAGTCATTGTGATATAATATAACTCTCAACTGATAATTATCTCTTTTGATAAGAAACAAATCTGGACATAAATTAACGTACATTAGTGGCAAGCCATGTGGCTAAGGTTCAGCATTAGACATATGAGTTAATGGACCTGTACATTGATTCATGGTATTGCGAATTGGGCTTTAGCCCTGTCGATTAAACGAATAAAGTGGAGATTCCTACCAATGGACGTTCGCCACGTAGGTGGGGGTCGAAACAAGGAGGTTAAAGAAGTCATGTGAGGATGATTGCTTGTTAGAATAGTTGCTATTTAGAATAGAATTTCAAGTTCATTATTATGAGTGTTTAGAGATAAACCTCATAATGATGAACTAGAGTTTAGAGCCACCATCAAAGAGATTTGTGGTGGAGCTAAACTCTCATGCTAGTTGAACCTTGATTCGAGAGGACTTGGTATTCACTAGGGATCAATATTCGATTTGATGACTAACTAATAGCCAATCGAATTGCATGGTGGAATTTCCCTCCTCTATGTTCTTCTAATTTATTAAATTCACCTTTTAATTGCTTAGTTAAATTAGTTAAATTTATAATTAGTTTTAGTTTAAATAAATCACAACATTACTCTCATTACTCTCACTATTGTTTCCTTGTGTTTGATTAATTGAATTCTATTTAGTCTTGATAGATTGAGAGTGGAACGATTCCGTACTCTATATATTGAATGAATATATATGTGAAAGTAGGAAATAAATAATTGATACCGTAAGAATAAGGTTAGAGTAATCTAGTCGTGTTTTTACGGGTTATCAATAAGCACCTAAAAGTGTATTTGAAACCCCTTAGTAGTACTCTATTTAGGCTAATTAAGTTTATAATAAATAAGAGTTAGTAATGTTTATATGTTTTTGTGCATTTCAGGACTTGAAGTTGATTAGGTGACTAAAAGCACCACTTTTGCATGGAAAACGAGTCAAGATGATTACCAAGGAAGTTTTACATTTAAAGCCCAAGAATCATGCAGAAAAGTCTTTTTCATGCCCAGTCAAAGTCAATCCGGGTAGAAAAAAAGACAAAAAAATCAACAGAACTTCAATAGGCCATATTTTTGGACTCGGACCTTATAATTGGGCCTACTATATTTCAAAACGACCGACTCGGAATCAGCTTTTCAATGGACTTGGCCTTGCCCTAATCAGAGTTATAAAATTGGACGAAAAGGGCATGGAAGTAATTTTCAACAGTTGTGGCCCTTTCAGACTTAACCTAATAGACTATGGGCTCACTTTAGAGGCCCAAAATCCCCCTTTTTGGCTCATTGATAAGTGTTCAAAAAGTGCAATTTAACCCTCGATTATGCCTCTTGTTTAGCCATCTGAGTGGACTAATAGTGTTTGTAAGTTATGTTTTATGATTCTACAGGTGAAAAAGAAAGTTTTGTGGAATATTAGAGAAAAATGGGTAAAACGAAGCAATTCAGAACATTAAGGATCACATGGAAAGCCCGTGGACAATCATAGAGAAGGCCAAACAATTGAAGCTATTAAAGATGTGACTTGGACCTATTTTAAAGTCTATTTGGAAGCCCAAGGCCAAAGGATTCGTTGCTTAGACCAAAGGCCGCAAAAGAGGATAGAAGGATAGAGCAGAAGAGACAAAATAGACTTCCGCATCTGGGACGCATGGATCGAGCATCCAAATGCATTGCTCGCGTATAAGATGCAAGGATCATGCGTCCAGATGCATGAAATGATACTGTAGCCAATTCCTTCTTAGTTTTGGAGACGAAGTTGGACTCTGAAAGTAGTTGAGTTTTTATGGGTTATCAAATGGCGTCGCTGCCATCTTAAACTCTTTCAGGACAAGAATTCAATTGCTTGAATTCAAGGGGCAATCCCCCATTCTCTACCTACCCACCCTTTACATTTTTCTTTCTTTTTTCTCATATTTTCGTTATTGTTCACTGATTTAAGAACAGAGCGCGCCCTCCCTCCCTTATGTCTGCAGAATCATAGCGAAGAATACTGCGGTAAAGGTATTTTTAAATTTCCGAAAAATCTGAAAATTTTTAGGTATAATATTTAAGGTATTATTGATTTATTAGAATATTTTCAGAATTTTCCTAATTGTTTTACCTTGTGAACAAATACAATCTTTATATTGTTGCATTTCAGTTTCCAAACCGTAAGTTCTTGAAAAATAGACAAGTAAGGTTACTTAGGTAGTTCCAAAAATTCTAAACCTTTTACAGGAGTATCTATCCTAAGTCAGGAGTTTACAGTAAAAATTTTACGATTTTTAATTTGTTTTGACCTCCTAACTAGTGGAGTGTTTCCAGTATATTTCTGCAGTTTTGCAAACACTTAATTTCTGGAACAACAGTCGATAAGGAAAGTTTGTAGAACTCCAATTTTTCTAAAAGTTTTACAGGAATACTCATGATCTGTTAGGAGGCTCCAGTAAAATTTTGGCGATTTTTGTCTCTGTTTTGATTGGTTAATGATAGTAAATTAACCGGCCTAAATAAACAGGCTAATTAAATCCTATTTTACTTATACTAATACTACTCAAAGTTTAATTTGGTCTATCGTAATAGGTGCTCAAGAACGAGGTCGATCCCACAGGGATTGCTATTTAGGAACAATTGAATATTAAAATACTACTTAACCTAATCCAAACTATATTGGTTTATGAAGTTTTGATTAACTAATAACTAGTCCTATTTAACTTAATTATGAAAACTATAGAACTTATATTAAATTATCAATGGAGAGACTACTAAGGCATTCGAATCCACCCTAGACTGTTGTAAGTTATCCTAATTCAATTAATTCAAAGTTCTCTTTTAATTACGAGTAGCACGAGGGAAAGGTAACCCTAGCTTTCTCGAAGATGTGAACGTTAAACTCTTTTATACATCTACATATGGGTTTGATTGAGTTTCAACAAACGAGAATATAAACTCCTAGCAAAAATCGTCTTCTTCTTACCGCGACTTCTTCTCACAAGTTTATGTAAATGATAAAAATGATGCTTTGATAAAAACAGAATATTAATCCAACTATTAACTAGTCAAGTCATGGCATAACATGCAAGATATAATCAATGAAGGTAAACCACTAATATCAATATGAAAACAATCAATGAATCTTTAACTTCCGAGAACAGTAAATCACTTAAACAAGATAAACCCACGCGAAGTCTAGGGCTTCTCTAAGCCCTAGCTTATAGTTTAGCTACACATAATAACTGAACCATAAAACGTAAGAAATAAAACTCCCTTAACAAAACCATAGCCTGCTTTGAAGTCCTCTCTTGTTGCTCCTTGGTTCCAACAATGCGGCTTTCGTGAGCACCACCAAGAACCTCTCTTCACCGCTGTGTTCGCCCACCACTTTCAGCCAAGAGACGATGCTATTGTTCATCACTCTGCTGCTCCTCCCACCTTCCCACCTTCACCAAAGCCCTTCTTTCTATTCTTTGCTGAGAGTTTTTCTCCAGCCAAGACCGACCCCAATTTGCTTTGCTCCTTTCCTTCTTTATGCAAGAAAAATCGATAGAGAAGGAAACTAAAGATCCTTCCTATTCGGTGGTAGCGATTTGGGCTTTTAATATCTTGGTTTGAATTTGTAAAGGCGGGATTTTCGGGATTTCCAGTTTGTTTGTGATGGAGAAGGAAGTTAAGGATTGCTACGGTGCTTCTCGGGTGGACAGTAAATGGTCTAGCCATTAGTTAGTTGTGTGGGCTTTGATGTTTTTGGTTATGGGCTGGTCTTCAGCACATGGGCTTAAACTCAACTCTTGCTGGTTACGTGCCCACTTAAGTTCATGACCCATTTGCTTTTCATTCTTTTATTTCGGCCCATCCAAATAATTACCCAATTCTCCGATGCTCTTTTCGGTACCAACTAAAATCACGCGATTGATATCTCGATTCTTTCCAATATCGACCTTATTAATCAAGTTACAGTAATTCCTGCAAAATCACCGAAAAAATACGCTAACTTAATCAACCAATAAATTAAACGAACTAACTAATATAAAAAATAGCGTGAATAATGTAATATTTATGCGCTTATCAAATACCCCCAAACTTACATTTTGCTAGTCCTCAAGCAAAACTACATCTAAACTAATAACAAAAATTAAAAATCCTAACTCATTTTCGTAGGAATCACGATTACACTTAGCATGTGCAACAAGCCTTTTAAACCCCTAAGTTTACCCTAGTGGACGAGTTTAGTCTCGTGAGAGTTTTCAGAGAAGATACTCACAAACTTCGTCTATACTATAATGACTAAGAAATAACAGTAATGTTTCCTTAATTTATCTCAGATATTCATATTTCTCACTAGCAAGGCATAAAGAATACTCATTTTAAAACTTAAGTTAACATATGCGTAATAATCAAATCATCTACAAATAAACATACATGCAATGAACAAAACTATGAAATGCAAAGTAAGCGTCCAAATGAAACTTCGAATAAGCGTCCCTAAGTAGGTCCTCACAAATATGTCAAGACAAAAATACTCGATTTTTCTGCTTTCGAGGTTTTCACTCACTCCAAATTAGCGGTGAGCACACTTTTCCTCTCAATCTCAATGACATCCAAAGGAGCCGAGGTCGATCAAACACATCGCCACTTACTATCACACCAACCTATTCCTAATTGAGCTAAAGGTCTTTATTAGGTGTTATGTATGGCTTAGGTGATAGTTTAAGAATAAATGGAATGGATAAACAAAATAGACAAGTCCGAAAAATAAGGTCTTCAAATTCGTGAACTAGAGAAAGTCCCGTTCTTACTTTGGTTCCTCGCACTTTGTTTCCATCCTTAGCCCTTTTTGTTTTGGCTTTTTGACTCCTTTGATTCTATTTTGGAGTTCTAACTTTTTTATTTTATTTCTATTCATTTTTTTTTTTTTTTTGGATGGAAACTTTCTTTTCTTTATTTTTCTTTTGAAGCAACTAACAAATTCTTGATTTTCTACGTGCCTTTCTCATTTCTTTTCTTCATTTCATCCTATTTCTCAAACTTATCAAATGGGTAGGCTATTTTTATTTATTTTTTATTTTATTTTTTTCTTTTTATATAGGGTAAGGAATTTGCGGTTTATGAAAAGGCTAATAAAAGGCTCGATTAGGGCTTACTAGCCAAAAAAAATATTCTTTAGGTTTGAATTTCTGGCTATATCGATCCAAAGATAGCCTAAATTCTCTTTTAGGATATGGTATGGTGATCAAGCAAGTGGACGGTGTTTTCTCTACTTTCGAATTAACTTCTCCCTTGTGTCATCACTCATATCAACTCATATGAGGCTTTTAGGCTAGATTCTCACCGGATATGTAAAATTAAGCACTCTAACTTAGGTCTCAGAAAAGTACTGCCAAATACAAATATAACGTTCATGCAAGACATTTATGAAAAGATGCAGAAACTATTACCTATATCTTAACCTAAGTTTCTTAATAACTACTCTTAATTCTAATGCTAACTGAGATTTCTAGACTATAATCATCATAGAAAAGGAAACGATACCACTACCCCTAAGTGCATAGTATACATAAGTTTTATTTTTCGCTAAACAAAACATTTTGTTCCCACCCCCAAACTTAGTTTAGACATTGTCCTCAATGTTGACAGATATGCTTAATTCCAAAAATTAATAACATAGACAAGTAAAAGAATAAGGAAAGAAGTTACCAATAGCTCCATGAACGAAAAATAAAACTCGAAGTCACCAGAGAAATTAGTACCTCACTAAAGATATAAAATCGATAAAATAGAAAAGGAACCAATTTATTATGACGACTAACCTGTGGCACATATCTCATTCCATAGAGTTACACGTCTCCAAAAACACGGAGAAAAGGTGCTAAAGTGGAATGCATGAGATATGCGAAAGGTACACATGACTCAAAAAATAAAAACATGCATATATAATAAGCAAATACGAACAATAAAATGGAAAATAAATTCCCAACTATTATGGCCATATTCATTGCTCCATCCTGTTCACCGAACTCTTTTTGGTTGTCTTCGCTTAGTTCAGTGGGGTTCGACCTGACCAGTCCTCAGAAAACTGGAAAATTTCGTGTCCACGAGGAGGTCGTATGCTGGTGCTCAAAGGCGCGCGGTTTTTGAATTTAATTCTGATAGTTTTTTGGGCGCTGAAGTCGCTTAACTTGAAGCAGCGGCGCTTTTTTTTTTTTTTTTTTTTAATGCAATTTCCGGAAATACTAAAAACATGAGTTGCCTCCCACAAGCGCTACAGTTAACGTCTCTAGCAGACGAATGCTTCACACAACTGATCATTGCTATGTGGGCTTATCAACAAGCCGGATACTAAATCAGTCATGATAAATAGGATCAAGCAGACTTACTTCTTCCACATCCTGCCCGGCCAAACCGTCAAGGTATGGTTTCAAACGTTGACCATTTACCTTAAACACATGACCATCCGTAGGATCTTCTATCTCAACAGCACCATGAGGAAAAACAGTTTTAACAATGAAAGGACCAAATCCACCTAGAACGTAACTTACCCGGAAAAAGGCGAAACGAAATTATATAGCAAGACTTTTTTATTAGGTTCAAAAGACTTTTCAAGAATAGATTTATCATGAAAAATCTTAGTCCGCTCTTTGTAAATCTTGGCATTCTCGTATGCCTCATTCCTTAACTTCGCCTAACTCATTCAACTGAAGTTTACGTTGTGAACCAGCCTTACGCATATCGAAGTTAAACGTTTTAATGGCCCAAAAAGCACGATGTTCCAATTCTACAGGGCAAATGACATGCCTTTCCAAACACAAGCCTATAAGGGGACATACCAATACGAGTCTTATAAGCGGTTCTATAAGCCCAAAGAGAATCATTAAGACGTTGAGACCAATCCTTACGGTCGGTCGCATGCAGTTTTCTAAAATCCGCTTAATCTCCTATTAGATACTTCTACTTGGCCACTAGTTTGAGGATGATATGGGGTAGCAAGCTTATGAGTAATAGAGTACTTTTTCATTAAAGATTCAAATGCTCGGTGTGTAAAATGAGTACCATTATCACTTATAATTGCACGAGGAGTACCAAAATGAGAAAATATATTATATTTTAAAAAGTTAACTACTTACTTTATGATCATTCGTTTTACATGGCACCGCCTCAACCCACTTAGAAACATAGTCTACGGCAACAAGGATATAAAGATAACCAAAGGAAGGAGGGAAAGGACCCATGAAGTCTATACCCCATACATCAAAAAGCTCCACAACTAAAATAGGGGAAAGAGGCATCATGTTCCTATGGGAAATATTACCTTAGACTGTCTGTGGCATCTATCACAATTCAAACAAAACTCATGTGCATCCCTAAATAGAGTAGGCCAATAAAAACCACATGCAAAACCTTCGCCAGCCGTCTTTTTAGGACCAAAGTGACCACCACATGCATGGTCATGGCAAAAAGAGAGAATACTATGAGACTCACTCTCAGAGACACATCTCCTAACAATCTGGTCAGGGCATGACTTAAACAAGTATGGATCATCCCAGAAAAAATTCCTAACCTCAGCAAGAAACTTAGATTTATCCTGTTGTCTCCAATGAGAGGGAAACTGTTTCGTTACAAGATAATTAACAATATCCGCATACCAAGGCGATTGTGATATAACAAAAAGTTGCTCATCAGGAAAAGATTCATTTACAGGCAAAATATCAGTAGAAGATTCTACTATAAGTCTAGACAAGTGGTCACGACCACATTCTCCTACACTTTCTTATCCCTAATCTCTATATCAAACTCTTGCAACAAGAGTACCCAAATAATCAAAAACGCTTTTAGCGTCCTTCTTAGTAAGGAGATATTTCAAAGCCGAATGATCAGTAAACACGACAACCTTAGACCCTATGAGGTAAGACCTAAATTTGTCTAAAGCAAACACAACAGCTAACAACTCTTTCTCAGTTGTAGTGTAGTTCATCTGTGCATCATTAAGGGTTCGACTAGCATAATAAATAACATGGGGCAACTTGTCAAACCGTTGACCTAAAACAGCCCCAACTGCATAGTCAGACGCATCACACATTAACTCAAAAGGCTCACTCCAATCAGGAGGCTATATGATAGGAGCGGTAGTCAATAAATGCTTAAGCTTCTCAAAAGCTTTCAAACAATCATTATCAAAGACAAAAGCGACGTCCTTACCAAGTAAATTGCATAAGGGACGAGAAATCTTGCTAAAGTCTTTAATGAAACGCCTATAAAAACCAGCATGACCTAAGAATGACCTAATATCTTTCACAGTCTTAGGTGGTGGAAGGCCAAAAATGACATCAACCTTGGCCTTATCGACCTCAATTCCTTTACTAGAAACAATATGACCAAGAACAATACCCTGTTGAACCATAAAATGACACTTCTCCCAATTCAACACAAGATTCTTCTCCTTGCACCTAATTAACACTAATTCTAAACGGTGCAAACCTTCATCAAAAGAATCCCCAAACACTGAGAAGTCATCCATAAACACCTCAAGAAACCTTTCTACCATATCAAAAAAAATACTAAGCATGCATCGCTGGAAGGTACCAGGTGCATTACATAATCCAAAAGGCATACGACGATAGGCAAAAGTTCCAAAAGGACAAGTAAAAGTAGTCTTTTCTTGATCCTCAGGGATAATACATATTTGGTAATAACCGGAATAACCATCAAGAAAACAATAATATTTATGACCGGCTAACCTCTCAAGCATCTGGTCAATAAACGGAAGAGGAAAGTGATCTTTCCTAGTAGCCAAATTCAACTTACGATAGTCAATGCAAAAACGCCATCCGGTAGTCATACGGGTGGGAACTAACTCGCCTTTCGTGATTCTTAACTACTCAGTAGCCCGGACTTTTTAGGGACAACCTCGAAGCAGACTCACCCATTTACTATCGAAATGGGATAAATGATACCAAGATAACAACTTGAGAACCTCGGCTCTCACTACCTCTTTCATGTTAGGATTAAGCCGCCTTTGAAACTCACGGGTTGGTTTAGCATCCCTCTCAAGATGAATATGATGCATACAATCAGTTGGGCTTATACCATTAATATCGGCAATATTCCACCCTAAAGTCGCTCTATGCTCTTTAAGAACCTTAATCAATTTACCTTCTTGTTCATTATCCAGATTAGAAGCAATAATAACCGCAAAAGAATCATCGGTCCCGTGAAAAACATACTTAAGAGTATCGGTAATGGTTTCAACTCTAGCTTAGGAGGACTCTCTATAGAAGAGACTCAAGGTGACTCGGATGGAGTCGGTGCTCTATTGTGGCTCTCCACGTGATCGGTTTCTAAAATTGGGGTTGCATCCAAAGAACGCATTAACTTCACAAATTACATCATCCACATCACAACCACTACCGTAATTAGTTAAACAAGACTCAAGAGGGTCATTAGAATAACTCTCCAAGAAAGTCTCGTGAACTATACTATCAATAAGATTAACGTCCCAAAAATCATCAGGTTCAGGAGGTTCTTGACCCACATTAAATACATTAAGTTCTGTAGTCATATTACCAAAAGAAAGTTTTAACACTCCATTACGACAGTTAATGATAGCATTAGAAGTGGCTAAAAAGGGACGACCTAAAATGACCGGAATATGGTGTTTAGGATCTTGAACAGGTTGTGTATCCAGAACAACAAAGTCAACAGGGAAATAAAATTTATCAACCTGAATCAAAACATCCTCAACAACACCACGTGGAATCCTAATAGACCTATCTGCCAATTGAAGAGTAATTGATGTAGGTTTCAACTTACCAAGACCCAAATTGTAAATAAACCTGAATAAGGCAACAAATTAACGCTTAGCTCCTAAATCAAGTAATGCTTTCTCAATCATATGATCACCAATAACACAAGAAATAGTAGGGCATCCCGATCTCAAACTTAGGGCGGAGTTTGGTTTTGGATAATAGAACTCACTTACTCGGTTAGGAAAGCTTTCTTGTGCACATTCAACTTACGCTTTTGTGTACACAAATCTTTAAGAAACTTGGCGAGGGAAGGAACTTGTTTTATAGCATCAAGTAACGGAATATTTATTTAAACTTGTTTAAACATTTCCATTATTTCATTAAGATTAGAACCTTTCTTAGCCGGAATCAAACGTTGGGGAAAAGGAGCTTTAGGTATATAAGATGGCACAGGTTAGTCTCCACAAAGAATAGAAGGTTCTACACCCTTCTTAGAAGTATTATGACTATTAGATTCACTCACCTCACCTTCCTCCTTCTCACACTCTATAGGATCGATCTGACCTCGGCGTCCTTAGACATCTCAACCCTATTATCAACACGCTTTCCACCTCCTCGCAACAGTGATAGCCTTGGCTTGCTCCCCGGTGAGCCCGGTTTAAGTTAGAACTTATTTCCAACCGACTCCTCGGATTAGCTACTGGTTGACTAGGAAACCTACCCTTGTCTCTCTCATTCAAAGTATTAGCAATTTGACCTATGGTGATTTCAATCTTCCTAATGGCTTGAGCATTATCCCGAGTAGCCGTTTGACCGGCTTGCATAAACCTTCCGCTATTGTTGTCCTCGAATTTCATGGTGTTTTGTGTTAATTGAGCAATGGCCTCTTCTATAGGTGAAAGTTTAGGTGGTTGAGGTGCATACCGTGGTAATTGGTTTGAGTTAACCACGGGGGCCTCCCCGATGTATACCTTTAGACCAAGACAAATTGGGATGGTTATGCCATCCGGGTTATCGTGTTAGAAAAAGGATTATTGCCCGCTTTTGGTATGAATTAAAAGCATTGACTTGTGCATTTACACCAGGGCAATTATCTATAACGTGATCAAGACTTTCACACAACAAATGACACCCGTGGACTTCAACATTGGCTATCGGAGCTAGAGACTTTGTCTCTTTTTCTAGCCTCGAGCTTCAACTCTTCTAATTAAAGCGCCATCCTAGCATTCGTGGTTTTAATTCCTTGTCAACGCTGAACAAACCCTTCGTGTAGTAGTACTACTAGCCACCTTCTTAGGCTCACGACTAGTTTCCCATTCTTTGGACCTTCTCGGAGACTTCTTCTAAAAGGTCCACGCTTCTTCTACTGATTTATCACGAAATCCCCAATACTCATGGTCTCAATCATAGCCTTAGAATTAAAATCGAGACCCTCATAGAGAATCTGCACTAGCCTACCGTTCTCTAGGCCGTGGTTAGGACACTGCAAGAGCATGTCCTTAAACCTCTCCATACACTTCCATAATGACTCTCCATCAGTTTGGCAAAAAGATGACAAGTCTTTTCTAAAAGCAGTCGCCTTATGATTAGGGAAAAAGTTCTTTAAAAACACAATGCATAACTTTTCCCATCCCGTTATGGAATTCGATGGGAGAGTGTGAAACCAACTCTTGGCTTTTTCTTTAAGAGAAAATGGGAACAATTTTAATTTTATAGCTTCGTCACTAAATTGTTGAAGCTTAATAGTCCCACAAATATCCTCAAATTCCCTCACATGAAGATATGGGTCTTCCTCTTCCGCTCCCCTAAACTTAGGAAGGAGCCCCAAAGAGATTGGGCTTCAACTCAAAGTGATTAGCATTGGTGCAGGGGAAACGATGCAAGATGGTCGGGTTGTCCTAGTAGGATATATATATTCCTTAATAGATCTAGGTACTTGGGCAACCACGTTATTGTTATTACCCTCCATGTCAGCAAAAATTGGTGTATTGCCAACAAAAGTTTCGGGTACCTCTAATTCGGGATGCCTACTTCTCCTAAGGAGAGTGCGCTCAATCTCGGGATCAAACGGTGTAACAGTGTGTTATCGACCGAAGTTACTACCATAAACTACTTCTAAAACCTAAGACTCTAATAAAAAGATGCGGATAATTCACACAAACAATACCAAACAAAAATTATAACCCAGATTGAATTTTAAAACTTATTTAATATATATTTGCTCCTAAACCCAAATCACACGATTCCCGGTTCTTGTGCAAAAAGCACCGTCCACTTTCGATCCACGCCAAAAAAGGTTTTCCTAGTGAGCGGGCTAAAACCTGTCCCTAATGCAAGATGCCTAAGGTTGGTCAATGTGATTTAACCTTCCTAAATGCAAGAAACAATAAAACAAGCACGCACCCACTAAAACAAACAAAATTCAATCCCACAAAGGAAAAGACGCATTACCTCCGGGCGTGAGCCTTCGAGGGCTACTTCTATGACCGGGTGACAACAAAGAAGCACTTCACAACGCCCACAACAAAGTCACGACTATCCCTTGTAAGAAGAAATCTACGCTTAATTATCTGCAAAAATAACTGAAATTAGATAATGAAACTATGAAATAATATAACTACGACTAAACTTAAACTACTTAATCACGATAAATAAAACTTTAAAACTCAATTGTACTACTACAATCCCCGCAAATGGCGCAAAAACTTGATAGTAAATTAACCGCCTAAATAAACAAAGCACTAATCCTATTTTACTTTATACTAATACTCGCAGTTTACGAGGTCTATCGTAATAGGTGCTAAGAATCCAGGTCGATCCCACGGGATTGCTATTTAGGAACAATTGAATATTAAAATACTACTTAACCTAATCCAAACTATATTGGTTTATGAAGTTTTGATTAACTAATAACTAGTCCTATTTAACTTAATTATGAAAAATTATAGAACTTATATTAAATTATCAATGGAGAGACTACTAAGGCATTCGAATCCACCCTAGATCATTTGTAAGTTATCCTAATTCAATTAATTCAAAGTTCTCTTTTAATTACGAGTAGCACGAGGGAAAAGGTAACCCTAGCTTTCTCAAGATGTGAACGCTAAACTCTTTTATACATCTACATATGGGTTTGATTGAGTTTCAACAAACGAGAATATAAACTCCTAGCAAAAATCGTCTTCTTACAAAGACGCGACTTCTCACAAGTTTATGTAAATGATAAAAATGATGCTTTGATAAAAAAGTAATATTAATCCAACTATTAACTAGTCAAGTCATGGCATAACATGCAAGATATAATCAATGAAGGTAAACCACTAATATCAATATGAAAACAATCAATGAATCTTTAACTTCCGAGAACAAGAAATCACTTAAACAAGATAAACCTCATCGCAGTCTAGGGCTTCCTCTAAGCCCTAGCTTATAGTTTAGCTACACATAATAACCGGAACCATAAAACGTAAGAAATAAAACTCCCTTAACAAAACCATAGCCTGCTGTGAAGTCCTCTCTTGTTGCTCCTTGGTTCCAACAAATGCGTGCTTTCAGAGCACCAGCCAAGAACCTCTCTTCACCGCTGTGTTCGCCCACCACTTTCAGCCAAGAGACGACGCTATTGTTCACTTTCATCGTCGCGTTCCTCCCACCTTCACCAAAGCCCTTCTTTCTTTCTGCTGCTGTGAGTTTTTCTCCAGCCAAGACCGACCCCAATTGCTCGCCCTTTCCTTCTTTATGCAAGAAAAAAATCGATAGAGAAGGAAACTAAAGATCCTTCCTATTCGGTGGTAGCGATTTGGGCTTTTAATATCTTGGTTTGAATTTGTAAAGGCGGATTTTCGATTTCCAGTTTGTTTTATGCGATGGAGAAGGAAGTTAAGGATTGCTACGGTGCTTCTCGGTGGACGAAGAAATGGTCTAGCCATTAGTTAGTTGTGTGGGCTTTGATGTTTTGGTTATGGGCTGGTCTTCAAAGACATGGGCTTAAACTCAACTCCTCACCGGTTACGTGCCCACTTAAGTTCATGACCCATTTGCTTTTCATTCTTTTATTTCGGCCCATCCAAATAATTACCCAATTCTCCGATGCTCTTTCGGGTACCAACTAAAATCACGCATTGATATCTCGATTCTTTCCAATATCGACCTTATTAATCAAGTTACTGTAATTCCTGCAAAATCACCGAAAATACGCTAACTTAATCAACCGAATAAATTAAACGAACTAACTAATATAAAATTGAGCGTGAATAATGTAATATTTATGCGCTTATCAGTTAACCATTCAGTTGTTTGTATTGTATCCGAAAATTGTTTCACAAATTTTGAAGGGCATCAGAAGGACTTTCATAGCTCCGATTGATCTGAAATTTTACAGGCTACTTGATAGATGTCTTAAAAAACTATTGTAAATATTTCAAATTTTTTGGAGCACGCCCCACACCCTAAATAGCCTATTTTCGAGCGCGACCCACGCCTAAAACACTGGACATCATCCAAGGTTGAACGCGCCCCGTTCCCAACCAAGGCAAAGTTCGAGAGCCCCCGCCAAGCACTGAACTCGAGTTTGACTCGAAGCAACCCGCCCCCCCAAGGCTGAACGAGTGTGCCCCTCCCTCTTTCCGAGCGACCGATTTCGAGAGGTCACCCAAATTTTCAATTCTTCAAGTTATTCAGTGTTTCTAACATCATACAAACACTGAGATCGCGTATACAAGATGCTATTCAAATGCATAGAATGGAGGCATTTAGGTACTCCTTCTTCCACTCCACGCCTCTTCTGTCAGAGGAGTTTTAATTCTAATATAATCAGGCTTGTTTTTCGTAGACATAAATACCACATACCTATCTAGAATTTTGCACACTACACCTACATCAATGGCTAAAACACAAGAGACTCATCTCTCTGATTTTTATAAAGCCCTAAACGATGGCCCTGAGTCATGCATCGTTCTTGCAGACCTAGTGGGAGATTTTCGAATTCCCCCTAATATATTTAACTTGTTACCAGTTTTTCATGGTTTAGACCACGAGAAGCCTTACCAGCATATGCGTAGGATAGAGCAAGGTCTCACTACATTCCATCATCCTAGCGTAAGTCCGGACCAAGTTAAACTTAGGGTGTTTCCTTTCACCCTAGCCGACAAGGCGGCATCTTGGTTAACTGCCTAAACGCCAAACTCTGTGGACTCATGGGCTCAACTTGTTCAATTGTTCATGGAACAGTTTTACCCACCATTAAAGACAGATGAAATGCTTCACAAGATTCATTTCTTCCACCAGAATCCTCATGAATCCTTTTCGAAGGCCGGGAATTGTTTCGCTGATCTTCTCATTGAATGCCCGCATCATAATCTTGTGAAAAACACGCTTGTTCGTGCTTTCTTCAAGGGGCTTTAACATCATCATAAGGAGGTTCTAGATATCATGACTGGGGGTAGTTTTCTTAGTAAAGGAGCCTTAGAGGCTTATACATTCTTAGAAGATCAATCTAAGAGGAACAACAATTGGGGAGGTAATGACTCTTCCCGCTCCACTCCTTCTTCTTTTGAGGTGAAACCTGATTCCGAGCTTAAAACTCTTATCGATGCCCCCACTAAAATGGTAGATGCCATCTCTGTTAAACAACAACCCACTCCTATCATGAACATTAACTCTACTCGTTGTAATGTCTATTTTAGTCTTGAGTATTCCAACTTCTATTGTCCTCTTGTCTATGCACAACCACCACCACAACCATCACACTTCAACCAGTTAACTCAACATCAAGGACAAGGAAACTTAGGTGACCAGAATAGAGGTTTAGTGCCCATGACCAAGAACTATCAACATAAAGACATGAACGCTCAACAAGCCTTAATTCCAGTTCAACCATCTACAGACAAATTAGTAGTGACCTTGTTGGAAAAACAAAATCAAATTATGCAACAAAACTCCAACTTGATGAAAGATCAAAGATGATCAAAACTCTAATATGATGAAACAAACGATGCAAATGATGCGCCTTTGTGCCAAAAGGTTATTGACATGTCTCCTAACCAAAATAATAACCAAACAAAGTGTTTCAGTGTCAAGCAAAGGCCTAAACCTAAGTCAACAAACACCGCCTTTGAAATAAACAGTATTCACTGTAATGGTAATATAAACCAAGGGGACCTACAGGCAGTCACTACCCTTCATTCAAGGAATGTAGTTGATAACAAAGTAACTATGCCTGAAGACCACCCGCAAACAGAAGCTGAAAATGAAACCATACCAAATACTGTAATAGAAACTGAAGACCTTACAACTATAGAAGTACCAGTTAAACCACAACCAAAAGGGGAAATCTTACTAGACCCAATAATAGAAATTGAAGACCCTACACCTGTAGAGGTTCCAATATGGACACCTAGATGGAAAACGGCTAGAGATAAAGCAAAGACTAATAATATTGCTAAATATAGAGATAAACCACGTATCCTGAGAGACTAAATTGTGTCTAAAAAGGACAAAAATTTTGATGATATTAGGGAAGTGTTTAAAAATTTGACTATAAACCTACCTTTTCTAGATGCTATAAAAAATCTACCTAGACACGCTAAGTTTCTAAAAGAGTTGTGCACCAAGAAGAGGAAAACTAACATACCCAATGAAGCCTTCTTAACTCAAACAATATCCCTTTTATCCAACATAACCGTAATTGTTAAGTACAAGGTCCCCTGGGCGCCCCATCAGATAATGCACCTTAGGTGATACCTTTATAACAACTGCTTTATTAGACCTGGGAGCAAGTGTTAACTTACTCCCTTTTTATTTATATAAACAACTGGGTCTAAAAAAACTTCAACCAACCAAAATGACTTTGCAGTTAGCCGATCGTTCTATTAAGTATCCCAAGGGTGTAGTTGAAAACATTCTCATTAAAGTTCAGGATTTTTACTATCCAGCCGACTTTGTTATTCTCGACACAGAAGTTGCTCATGATTCTATTCCCATCATCTTAGGGCGTCCTTTCTTGGCAACCGCCAATGCCCAACTCAATTGCCGAGATGGCTCAATGACTTTTTCTTTTGGAAATCTTTCTGTGGAAGTTAACACATTTAGACAAAAGCAGAGACAACTAGGTTTTCCTGTAGAAGGTGAAGTTAAGTCTATTGAGAGTTTTGTATATCACATTACTACTTCCGACGATCTTGTCCCCACACTAGTAGATACCCCTCTTATGGAAGAAGACAAATATCACAATTTTGACTCCTTAAACATAACTGAACTAGAGAAGGAATTTTCCACCCTGCCTTCCGACCCTACAAGAGATGGAGTAAACCTCACCATAGACAAGATAGATGAGTTCCTCAAAGATGGAGATGAATATCATAATTATATGGATGTGAACAACCTAGATAAGGAATTTGACTAGTTTCTAAGAGCCTGTGATGATCCACCCTCTCAAGAACTACCTAAAAAGCCACCTGATACCTTTATTTTCATATGTGTGCTAATACCAACTCATGCCACCAATAAGTTTTATGCTAAAACCACACACTCATTTTTTCCATTCCTTCAATCTAAAACTTATCCATACCCTACATATCTTCCACAACCATCCATTTTCTCACGATCATTCACTTGGACACCTTTTCGTTCAAAGAAAAAGAAGAAACTTTATACTCGATTAGGTTCTAGATCTATCAGAATTCACTCCCATTCTACTAAGCCATGCCATAGGAAATCTTGATGCTTAATTATGTTTGGTGGTGCATTACGTGTTAACTATTTATGGAAAGATCCACAATTATTTAGATTATTAATGTATGGTAAACTGCATGTTAATACATATATATCACATTAAGTCTAGGGAATCTGACTTAAAAAGACCATATAATTTTTTGTAACATACCACCTTTCTAGAGTATAGGCCAAACAAAAAATTTCAAACTTAAAAAGAGTTTTCCAATTTTGTTTAGGGGTGGCGTATTTTCGTATTTCATTTCAAATCTTTTTGCCACCCTTTGCTTTTCATGTTTACTCCAGTAGAGCTTGTGTTAGTTCGTACGTAACAGTTTAATTGTTCTTCATGTTATCATATCATTTTTACAATATTTCTGTTATAGGTACTACCAATTTTTGCCATGTTTCTATGGTAAATTCTTTCCTTATCTTTTTACACTTTGAGGACAAAACATTCGATTGTTTGGGGGTGGGATAGAAACATTTGCAAAAATTAGGCACTTTTAGGATGTAAATTAAGCACTTTTCTTTATATAAAAGAAATTAAAAATCATAAATATTGTTTATACTAGGCACTTAGTGATAATGGTATTGTTCCCTTCTCCATGATGATATTAGTCTAGAAATCTCACGTAGTACTTGAATTAGAATTTAATTTTTGAAACATAGATTAATACGTAGGTAATAGTCATTGTATCTTTTCATGAACATCTTGCATGAGCATCTTTGATTGTACTTGGCAGTATTTTTCTAAGACCTAAGTTAGAGTACTTAATACATATCCTGTGAGCATCTAGCCTAAAAACCTCATAAGGAGTGAAATATCTTAGTGATGACAGAAGGGAGAAGTAAATTCTGAATAGAGAAATCACACATCCACTTGCTTGATCACCACACCATATCCTAAGCGAGAATTTAGGCCCTCTGTGGATTGATATAGCCAGAAATTCACACCTATATGAAATTTATTATTCACTAGTCGCCACACTGAGCTTTTCATTAGCCTTTTCACAAACCACAAATCCTTTACCCAATAAAACAAAAGAAAAAATAAAAGCATCCTACCTATTTGGATAAGTATGAGAAATGGGATGAGTGAAGAAAAGAGAAGAGAAATGTAACCAAAAATTAGTTAGTTGCTTCAGAAAAGAAAAAGAAAAGAAGTTTCCATCCAAAGAAAAGAAAAGAAAAATAAAATAAAATAAAAACTCCAAAAATAGAATAAAAAGAGTCAAAAAGCCAAAATAAAAAGGCTAAGGATGGAAACAAAGTGTAGAAGCAAAAGAATAAGGTTTTCTCTAATTACATAATATGAAGACCCTACTTTCTCAGACTTGTCTTTTTGAATATCCATTTCCTTCCTTCTTTAACCAACACCTACGCCCCATATCACCTAATAAAGACCTCTAGCACAATTAGGAATAGGTTGGTGTGATAGTAAGTGGTAGATGTGTTTGATCGACCTCGGCTTCCTTGGATTGTCATTGAGATTGTGAGGAAACGTGTGCCCACTGCACACTAGAATTAGCAAACTTGAGTGGAAAAATCAGAGTGTTATGTGTTTTGACATATTCCTTGTGAGAACCTACTTAGCCACACTACCCAAAACTTTCATAAATGGACCTGCCATCGCATTTCATATCATAGTTCATTGTATAGTTGTTTATCTTAAGATGATTTGATTATTATGCATGTATTAGTTTAAGTTTTAGAATGATCATTCTTGTTTAAATACTAGTGAGATGTATAGATCATTGAGACATAAATAAGGAAACAATAGTTTTATTTTTTAGTCGTTGTAGTATAGATGAAGTTTGTGAGTACCTTCACTGGAAAACTCTCACGTGGCTATAACTCGCCCACATGGAATTCCTAGTAGCTTAAGGCCTTGTTGCATATGGTCAATGCAATCGCACTCGGCGAAACGTGATTAGTTAGAACTCCATTTTTGGTCACTTATTCTAATTTCTCATATTTACTTGAGGACAAGCAAAATGCTGTTTGGGGGTGGTTTGATAAAAGTCCAAAACTATAGTTTTAACCCCTTTAACAATATTGTTTTAGACCAATTATGTGATTAATAAGTAAGAGTTAGTACTGTTATCGTGCTTTTGTGTATTCCAGGCATTGGAGTCGAATATGTGCATAAATGTGTCCATTTTGCGAGATAAAGGAGCAAGGTTTGGTTGCTAAGAAGTTCTATGATAAAAGGCCAAGATTTAAGGAGAAAAAGTCTTTTTAAAGCCCGGTCAAAGCTGAAAAGTCAAATTCAACGCAGGCAGAAACAACGCATAAAAGTCAGCAGAACTTCTGAAGGGCGTATCTTTGGACTCAGACCTCGAAATTGGGCCTTATGTCAAAACGACTGGCTCGGAAAGAGCTTTCCAATGGTTCAAGCCTTGACCAAATAAGAGGAGCAAAAGTGGCTGAAAAGTCCATGGAAGTCAAATCTAGCTGAAAAGGCCTCTGTGGACTGAAGAAATTGGGTTTTGGGTTCTATTTTCCGGCCCAAAACATGGCTCCTCAGCCCATGCACAAAAAAGTGGATCTGGTCTCCTCCATTTGTATGGAGAAGACTTAACTCTTAAGATTTCCTAGATCGAAAGGAGAAAATTAGGTTAGACCCCATTAATTAGTTCCAATAACTTGTTTTAGATCTAGTTTTTTACATTCAATTAATTAGTTTTAGAACAAGGTAGATTATTATTTAGAATCAAATTTAGTTTTATAATAAAAAATTAGTTTTTCATTTCAATTTAGTTTTTAATTCAATTCTTATTTTAGATTTAGTTGTCTTAAATTCATAATTAGTTTGTTTTAATTTGATAAGTTGTTATTCATAATCTTAGTTCTAAATTAGTTTTAATTTTAGTTTTAATTCATTTTGAATTATTATTGTTATTGTTCAAATAGATTAATAGAGTTTAATACTTATTCAATAATGACTTGTTCTATTTGTTTAATTAAGTTAAGTTTAATTTACATTATGTTTTCCTTTTATTATTTTAGTTTAATTAATCCAATGATATTATGCTAAAAACTCCATTAGAGGAGGTTAAAGAAGCCATGTGAGGATGATTGCTTGTTAGAATAGTTGTTATTAAGAATAGAATTTCAAGTTCATTATTATGAGTGTTTAAAGATAAACCTCATAATGATGAACTAGAGTTTAGAGCCACCATCAAAGAGATTTGTGGTGGAGCTAAACTCTCATGCTAGTTGAACCTTGATTCGAGAGGACTTGGTATTCACTAGGGATCAATATTTGATTTGATGACTAACTAATAGCCAATCAAATTGCATGGTGGAATTTCCCTCCTCTATGTTCTTCTAATTCATTAAATTCACCTTTTAATTGCTTAGTTAAATTAGTTTAATTTATAATTAGTTTTAGTTTAAATAAATTGCAACATTACTTTCATTACACTCTCACCATTGTTTCCTTATGTTTGATTAATTGAATTCTATTTAGTCTTGATAGATTAAGAGTGGAACGATTCCGTACTCTATATATTGAATGAATATATATATGAGAGTAGGAAACAAATAATTGATACCGTAAGAATGAGGTTAGAGTAATCTAGTTTAGTTTTTACGGGTTACCAGACATCCTTTGCTTCATCACTCAATAATCATTCAGATGAGGCTTTTGGCTTGATTCTTCTAGGATATGGAACTTAATTGTTCTAACCTTGGTCTCAGAAACTCACTGCTCTATACAAATAATTCCTGATGCATGTCATTCATGAAAAGATGCAGAAACTATTGTACGTATATTAGTATAAGTTCGAAGAACAACTCCTTACTCTATTGTTATAATGAGACTTCAATACTATTTATTCATCATAGAAAAAGTAAACAAGACTTTTTATTACTAAACAGAAAAATGTTTTTGTTCTTTTTCGAAAAAAAATTTTAGAAAGGAAGAAATATATTATTATATCTACTATATAGAAAATGCATAGTTTTTACAAAATGTTACTATACCACCCCCAAATAGAACTATGCTTTGTACTCAAAGTATGAAGAGATAAGGAAAGAGATTACCATAGAAACATGAGCAAAAATGGCGATACACCTGTATTCTGTTCTTCATGATGAAAATACGTCACCCCCAAATAAGTTTGCAAGGGCATGGGTTGTTTGATATAGAATGAGAAATACATGGTTTATTATACTAGGGATATTTATTCTACTATGAAATCTTTTTAGGTTTTTGTATTTTTGAAAACATATGTAACGCAGAAAATCTAACATGCATACATGATTATTATTACACTACGAAACGTAAAGTATGTAAACAACTATCTATACAAATACATATGAAATGTGTGTGTGGGGGGGTTTTTTTTTTAAAGAATAATTGTTTTTCTCAATCTAAAGGTATCTCTAACCGTATAGAAGTTTTGACAAGAAGATAAAATTATACGTTGATCCGGTATCATTTTGGTTACTCCGGGGCGTATAATATTCATTTTTATATCCTCTAATTTTGAAAACTATGGAGAGATGTTTTAAGATACTCTACTCAAAAGCCATGATTTCTGAATCTGAATTTTGAAAACAAACCATAACAGGTGATCTTAGGCAACTTTTGTGTCGGCTCATTATTGAGCCCAATCCAGTCGGACTGTGGCTTCAGTTATGTGTGTTAGGGGGTTTAATGTGCAAGATGTAATGAGAGGTTTTATTTGATTAGACACTAGTGAATAGTGGAACTAGGTCTCTTTGGTGGATTTTGGTAGTTTTGGTTAAAATGGGATGGAACCAATGCTATGTTCTGATTGTTGTAGGTACTTCGTCCTTGTCTGAATGTATTTAATGGTTGGCGTGATGATATGTTGGTAAGCAAGGGACAATTGGTATCTATATGGTTTAAGCTAAGACAGAAAGTGCATGGTGATATGGGTGACCCTTAGTAACACATAACTGATCCCCAAACTGCCCTTAGAAGAATGGAGATTGTGAACTTCTAAGGGTTGGTCTATGTGGAATACATTTCCCATTCTGTTTTTGGAAAATCCCATAACTATTGATGTATTGAAAATCTTTTATAATGAGAGTGGAGAAAAACAACTATTTTGAAAAAGAAATATAAAAAAAAAATAAAAATTGTATACTCACTCCATAGGATCACACTTACTTAAACAACAAGTAAAAAATGTTTTATAAAGAATATATGAGATATATGTGGACTAAGGTTCCAACACTTACAACCATACACTCCAAGTGGAGTGGTCCGGTTACCTTAAGGATGCACTCCCATGGAATGTATCGAGAAAACACGATGTGTCTTTTATAGTCAAGAGTATATGTGGGGTCGTTTTGAGTCAGATTCCCCAAGACTATGCATATGAGATGGATGATATGTTATTAACTATGTACTAATAATCTAAACAGTTGGGGGTCTTTATAAAAAAATATATGAAAGCATACACCCCTAAACAGAATGAAATAATGCAGTTGGAGTGTAGGATGCAGAATGATAAGATGATGCTTGTGTAACCCATCATGGAACTTATGCAATAACCTATGATAGTTGAATTGTCCAAAAGAGTGAGAGGTTGGTAGTATATGTCTTTCATGAAGCTCAGATGATAGGGAATAGGACATACCAAGTTTCTCAACTACTGAATTAATGGACTCTTGTGTTTTTATATTAGGCAAAGACTCTTTATAGGGAAGGTTTAGAAAAGTATGAATGATCTCGAAGGCAATTGGCTTAAGTGTGAATTTGAGGTTTCTTTGAAATGGTTTCGTGGTGCTGTCCTCAGAAATTGGTGGATTTTTTATAAATGGAGGTTGGATTTCAAGAGGTGTTAAATTGGGATGGTGATGGTTGGGTGGTTGTTCTTCACATGATCTCGAGGACTTAGAGAATTCTTCATCTAGTTTTAGCATTTTCACAAGATTGTGGATCATATCTACAATAGTAAGGATGTCACAAATTTGTTCCATCGATAAATCTTTAATGGCCAAACTAAATTGAAATCCACTTTCCACCATAGATTTTATTCCCACTTTTCCAAGAACTTCATTTTGTTTGTCCTCTTTGCCTAGATCTTCATTAATTTTCTCAATGCCATTTTCCAAATGTGTCGAGTGTAATACATGCTCTTAAGTTTTTTCTGTCGGAGTTTTCTCAATTATGGGTGATGATGCATTAAGGCATGTGAGGGAAACTGTGGCTTCAGGCATATAATCATCATCTTAAGATTTGGAATTCACACGATAGTCAAGTGGAGGATGATGGTTTTTTAATTGGTCATGAGTATCAGGATGGGATTTAGCAATTGGCTTTGTTATATTAACACCTTGTTTCTTTTTTCGGTTGGGTTCTGAACTGGTGGGAAGAATATTAGTCTCAGATGTGGCATTATTTGGATCGGATTGGAGAAAACATAAGGTAGTTGCTATTTGCTGAGTTAGTATTGTTTGCTTGGCCATTTCCTAGTAGAGTTGGTATGTGATGGATGGTGGAATGGAATATGAATTTGATATGGATGTTGATGTGAATGGTGATGGATTTTGGGTGAAACCGTACTCTGACTGACCAGGTCGATATATGAATGGTGGTTGACTATTTGTGGTGGAACTCCATGAATTGCCAGCATGACTGGAAAACTCTTGAGTGTATGGGGTGCTAGGGAAGTTTTAAAATTGAGGTTTGTAATCGTAAGGATTTCCCATAGTAGACTCAAATTCGGTATATGATGGATAATGAGATAACCAGTGATAAGGACTACTGTAAAAAGAATAAGGTTTTGGATTTGCATTGTAATTCCATGATGGTTGTGATGCATATTGATAAGACATGAATGCTCAATCAATGATGATGCACAAACAGTATAAATTCATTTTTTTGGATTTTTGAAAATATTTACACGGTGTATAGATTACTATGCCCTGTTCAAGGGAACAATTGGGCATGAGACTATGATGGCTCTACTACACGTCTCAAAAGAGTAAGCAGTCACTTCACCAAGTGGTGTGCTACCAAGAATCTCACTCACAATGATTCTGGGGGAGGGGAGTGAGGAAAGTAATTGGTCCACCGGAATCTAGAAACTAATTACTCTAAATCCTCGTAGCTATATTTTTGTCCTTTTCTGTAGGAGCGTGACTACTTTAGGCTCTAGTTGATTGGTTTTAATTAATTTTTTTGGTCTAGGGCTTCAAGAATCAAGCAACGTCCAATTCACCTCCATTAGGGAATGACTTCCCAATGGTTGTTATGTGGCTCGGGTTCAGCCTTATGCGCGAATGTAACTTATAGTGCGGAAATTAAATTTCAAACATGTAGGAACCGTTATTTTCAGAATGAATATTTCTACAAACCGCGAAAACCCGCGCGCAGCGTAATTAATGGGTTCTCATGATTTTGGATAGAAAACATACCTTTGAATTGGCTATGATAACTCTGAGAATCCAATAGCTATGAATCCAAATCAACAATCAACCCCTTGATCTTCTGTTGTATTCCTTTAGAATAGATTGGACGTTGTGTGGGCAACGATCTACAAACCCCCTTTCTTTCTCACAAAGCTAGATCCAATTTTGGATATATCTTTCCTTGTCTCTCTTTTCAATCCGGTGAATAGTAATTTTGGCCAAGAGAAAAAGGATTCTATTTATAGGCTATAACAGGGACCATGAGGAGAAATTAGGGTTGGGCCTCCTAATGGGCTTGGGCTTCCCATGTTCGCCCAGAACACACTGCCCAAGTCCGTCAACAAATGGCTTATTCCACTAAAGGCCATTGTTGCACTACCGCCCTAATCCCAAATTACATGTTACGTTTATGGGCTCCATATTATATGCTCGTTGATCTCCCCGTGTTTAAGATATCGAATGCCCGATGATTAAGTCAAGTTACTGACAACTACATTAATCAACTTCTTATGTCCTTGAGTAGTACCACTAAACCTCATTGTCATGTCGAAATAAATCCACCTGCAAGGTTTACATGACAATCTTTTTGAGCTCCTCAAGGGGACATCATCAACCCGACTTCATGCGGATCACGGATTCCTTCTATAACCAATAGCACACCTTACATACAATGTCATTACCCAATCCATCGAGTTTGTTGATTCACAAATGAATCTTACTCATTGATGATTTAAAGCAATGTACAATGCACGTAAGTGCCCGTTATTATATCCGGATTAAGAGGACAAGCATCTATAATAACAAAGGCGTTTGTTCTCTTATATAGTCAGTATAAAGAGAAACAACCTCACTTGGTCCTGTTCAATACACACAAAGTGTACTAGTGTAATCCTATTGTCAAGATAGACTAATACCATATTATACTACAACCGTACCAATGGTTTGTCCAAATCCATCTAGGTTGTGAACGATTACTTATACTTTATAAGGTACTGATGATATGATCTTCTGTGTGTTCACACCATATCATCTACAACATAAAGTATTAGACACATGTATATAACTAATAACATATATAATATGCATAACATTTGCCCATATGATTCTCATTCAAAATATAAAGAATTATAGTTAATACAAAAGTAATGCTTTTAGTATATAACCCTATCAAAATAGTCACATAAGTATGCTTCAACACACAAGGTATCCTCTTACTTGGGCTTCGAGGAGGTTTAGAATTTACCTCTCAAGCCGTGCTTACACGCTGTTTGAGGAGAAGGTGACGTCGATTGCCGCATGATCTGAAAATCAGGCCCAACCTTTCGAGCTTTACCTTGTTTTAAGTTACAATAAAAGACCACTTAAAAAGCCCACAAGTTGGGTTTTTGATAATTAAACAACTTTCCCTTCAAGGCCCCAAAACTTAAAACTAAACTAATGCTAAACTAATCTAATATATTAACTAGTTTAGATTGATTATCTAGATTAACTAGAGTCAAATGGATTTAGACTGTTGATTACCAAGTTGATTCAAAGTGTGTGAGCTATGACTTATAACTTGCCTCACACACTTGAACTTCCCAAGGTAATGAAAACTCTAATCCCTTGGTAAGTTTTAAACTTCAACCAAGTGTTCACCCAAGTTAATCAATACAATCAATCAAAACTCATATTTCCTATTTTTTTTTCGTTTTTTTTTTCTAACCATTACAAGCAAGTTCCACTGATTAGTCTACTGTATTACAAAATCTGGATTTGGACTTCAACTACACATCTCAAAAGAACTAGAACTGGAAAAAAAAAAAAACTGGACAACTATGTGTGGAGGTGACTAGGCGGTTGCGCTCTAGCAAAGGGGCAGACGCCCGCCGGCTCCGGTGAAGTTGAGTCGGTTTTTGGCTACAACTTCAGCTCTTCTCCAGGGTGTTGAACTCGAACTTGTATTTGCAACATAGTATCTAAGAAATGAAAAGTAACAAAATAAATTAACAAAAATTAGAAAATAAGAAGTGAAGAGGTGAGAAAGGTGATCCCCTTCTTAGATGCTCAACCATTCATCTTTGCTCTTTCAATCCATGATGGCGGTGCCATTTGAAGTTGTTGTAGTGGTAAGTGACTTCAAAAGATTGTTTTGAAAGAGGTTCACCATAGATTTTTTTGGGCTCAAATAATGGGAGTTGAAGAAAAGAAGGTATAATCTCTAGTTTAGGACAAGTTGGGTTCTAAGCTATGAAGAACATTGAAGTAAGTTGTAAATGATTGAATGAAAAAATATTGAAAGGAAAGATTGAAATGAAAAACAACAAAAAGAAGATTGATTGATTGCAAAATAACAAGAAAATAACAAGATTGAAATGAAGAATAATAAAGTAAATGACTTGAATTGAAAAACAAGAAAATAAATCCTAATGACACTAAATTAAGTCTAGGTTTATTCTCTACTCCTACAAACCAATTGGTTTGGACCCTAAATTCAATGGATGTCTTCTCTCTCCTTCACTTTTAGATTATATACCCCTATTTTTTCCTTTTACTGATTTGCCCTTCTCCATTATAATTGAGACACCTCACACTTCACTTTTTGCTTTTGCTATTTGATTTCTTCTTGATCAAGATAGGGTTTGAGAAAGCCATCTTTTGAGTTAAGGACATCTATCATTGGTCTTTTGAGTTGAGGATTTTGACTTTCAGCTCCTTGGTTCTGAGTCCTTGACCTTTGACCTTTGACTTTGACCATTGACTTTTTCAGCACTTTTTCATGGCAGCTTCAGATCTTCATAATAAGCATAATTAATGCTCTTTTTCGTGCTAATATGCAGCTTTAATGATAAGTGGTCTGAATTTCTCTGTTACATGAAAAATGCAATAAAAGTTATGAGTTGTCTTTCCATTATGCATAAGGAGGGCTGTAATATATGTAGTAATGAAAGGGTAATAAAATGCACAATTGGGAGCTGATCAATCCTAAATTGGTTAGGCTGTTAGTTTATAGCGTGCATTAAACGTACTCACGTAGGAGAGCACGTCGTCCTAGAGAATCTCCAATTTCTTGTCACCCACCTACTAAGATGACCGACGAAGTCGTGCAAGTTAAAGAGCCTCTCTCCAACTTCTACACACTGTTGCAAGATGGACCTCCATCTTGTATACGAATCACACCGCTCACGAGTGATTTTCGTATTCTACCAAACGTGTGCAATCTTCTACCCATCTTTCATGGGTTTGTACACGAGTTACCGTATGAATAGCTACGCCTAATACATGAAGTATGCAATACTTTCCACCATCCAGGCGTCACCGATGATCAATTGAAACTACGAGTGTTTCCTTTCTCTCTAGCTGGTAAGAGTCACGCATGACTTCTTTCTCAGAAGCCCGATTCCTTTGATACATGGGAAAAGGTTGTGTTCTCCTTCATAAAGAAGTATTTTCCACCAAAGAAAACAAAAAAGATAAGAAATAAGATATAGCTCTTTAGACAAAGTCCGAGTGAGACATTTTTCAAAGCGTGGGATAGATTCTCTCACCTACTCCATTCATGTCCTCACCATAAACTAGAAAAATCCACTCTTATCCAATGTTTCTTCAAAGGTCTTCTCCAAGAACACAAAGTAACCCTCGACATTATGAGTAATGGTAATTTTTTTATATAGGTGCAACCGAAGCTTTAATCTTTCTTGAAAACCAAGCTGAAAAGAGTACCCATTGGGGCAGTATAAACAATTCCATAATAATCCAACCAAGTACATCTAAGGCTAGTGGTATTTTTGAGGTGAAATCCAATCCTAAAATCAAAACTTTAATCGAAACCCTCATAAAAAGGATAAATGCCCTCACAACTAAACAAAAAAACCAAACTCCTCATCCTGTCATGCACATAAATACCTCACCATGTAATTTCTGTTTAAGCTTAAATTATATAGATGTCACCTGTCCCTTGATCACAAACCTATCATCACTTTAACCAAAAGAAGTATGTGCTTTCAACATACCAAATGCACCATGGAGACAACCTCCAAACTTTGTAGGGGCTAATGATCAGTCCCCAAATATGCATTTTTATCCTCTTATAATGCTTCAATTATGTCAAATTATATAATCAATAATGTACAAAACTCATATTCTTATCGCTTTTTCAGGATACAAACCTCTTCTGGACCAAATACCTCAAAAGACATGATCTAGAGCCAAAAGGAGCCTAAAACGGACCTTATGGGACAACTGAGAAAAAGTGCCAAAAAGTCAACGGTTAACGGTCATAGTCAACTCAAGGGTCCAAAAACTCAAAAGCTCAGAAAACACTCCAACGCTTCAAAGACCAAGGACTCAACCCTTTGCAAGACAAAGACTAAGCACAAAAGTCTCAAAAGACCAAAGGATCAAATTCCCAAAGACATGGGCTTGGGCCCAAAAGGCTTGACCTTATCCACTCAAAGAAGGCACAAGAAGCTTCTAAATTAGGTTACTTGTTGGATAAGATTAAAGGAGGGCAATCTTGTACATCTCTATACATATATAAGTGTAGAGATGCCCACAAAAAAAGGGAGCTAATTAACTAATAGCTAGACTCTAGTAAGAGTAGGAGATAAGAATTAGTTAATTGTTTTTATTTACTTTTAATTTAATTATTTTCCAATTTCATTACTTTAAAGCTTGAAGCTTTGTTGAATCTTGATGTTTTTCTTACATTCAAAGTGTTTATTCTTGCTTTTTATAAACAATAGTTCTTCAAAACATCTTCTAAATCATTTATTCCTCCAACCAAGGTTGATTATACTCATTTGAATCAATCAAATGAGTATAACTTGCTAACCAAGTTACCTTTTTCATATCAAGTTCTTTATGTTTTTCATACCAAAACAACTCTTATTTCTATGTTTTCATTATCAAAACAATAATAACTAGTTCTCAACATCATTATACATCAAACACCATCCCAAAAATAATAGAGGAATCAAGAAAAAAGTGGGGTTTTCTCCATCACCATTCTTCCCACATAGATCTAAGATGAACAACTTCAAAACCCCAACTCACCATGATTTATATTCTGTCAAATGGCACCGCTACCGGGGATCTACTGATATGAGAAGAAAAGTGAATCAAAAGGGGAGTATCTCTCTCTTTTTCTAAAATTTCTCAACTTGTTTTTCTTAATTTTTAGTTTCTTTCCTATTGGATCTTACTGATCCATTTTGTTTATGATTTCAGGTTTCAATCCGAGTTGAAAACAACTTTGGAAAGCAACTGGAGGAAGTCAGTCAAAAGTGGCTGGAGCACCGATCACCACCACCACGAATACCACTTCGCGACCCGCCCGATCCAACTCAAGGACCGCACACGACGCCCATCTACCTACCTGCTGAACCCGGGACAAATCCTTGGCACAGATTGAAGGCTTTGTAGTGTATACCTCTCTGCTTAACTCGTATTTGTTTAAATGTTAATGGTTTAAAACTAGATAGATTTCCAATATTTAGTGTTCTTCAAATTCAAAAATATAAAATATAAAAAAAATAATATAAATAAACAAAAGAAAATCAAAACAGCTTAGTTTATTGTCATTATTAGATAAAGTTTAAGTTTTTTTAGAAAATTTCATATTTTATTTTTATCATTATTAATTAGGATAATATCAACTTGCTTAAATATAAGGTTTAAGATAATATAAACTTAGGTTTAAAATAGGAAGTATTTGTCTTTTGGTTTAAGTTTTTAAACTTACCAAAGTGTTGGATATTTGATTAACTTGGGACATTTGAATGCGCGAGGCGAGTAGTGCAACAATGCACTCGCGCATTACAAAATAACTTGGAAATTAAAAATTCAATATTTGACATTTCATGTTATATTTTTCATAATCATATAGTTAACAGTTAAATCACGTTTAGTTAAGTTTTATAAATGTAGTTACTCTTTTCTTTACATTTCTGTTAATTGAGCCCACGAAGGCAAATTTGTAAACCTATTGGCTTTTCCACCTCTTCAACCTAGAGTGTGGGTTTAGTTTAGAAATTATGTAACCGAAATAACGTAAAGTTCGAAAGGTGGGTTTGATGTATCGAGACACCCAACATTGGGTCAATCCCCACCACGTCACTTCCATCCTCAAGTACGTGTATGCACACTTGGGAGGTAATTTCGTCACCTCCTTGCAACTCCCAGTCAGAGGATACTTGGTTTTTTACAAAAGTATGTTGTGTGACTCTTTGTTAAGATTCAGTATTGTATTAACTTTACACGCTTAAGGCTAAACCCAAGCCATAACATAACAACAAGTGGGACTAATTTTGCTTTAGTTAACGGACGTTGCATGATTCAAATGCTACATTGACTAAACAAAAATTTAAAATCAACCAAGCAGAGCCAATCTAGTCACGTCCACAAGACAAACACTTAGCACGAAGATTGAGGGTGGAAAACTACCAAATTCCAGTAGACCAACTACCTTACTCACTCCCCTCTCTCATTTCATTGCGAGTGAGACTCTTGGTAGCACCCCACGTGGTGAAGTAGTGATTTTCTCTTTTAAAGCTTGTAGAGCCCCGAAACCTAGTTTTACGCCAACTATCTATTTCGAACATGGTATATCATCAAATCTACAGACTTTCAAAGTTTTTTTATATACAAATTCAAAATAATGAATTTCTGCTATTTGTGCATCATCCTTGTTTGAGTATCCATGGCTTATCAATATACATCGCAACCGTCATGGAATTACAATGCAAACCCAGAACCTTGTTCTTGTTGTGGTAGTCCTTATCACTGGGTGTCTTAATGCACATCATATACCGAGTTCAAGCCTCCTATGGAATATTCGTACGATTATGAACCTCAATTTTCAAATTTCCCTAGTTCCTAATACACGCAAGATTTTTATAATCATGTAGACAATTCATGAAGTTCCACCACCAACAGTCAACCACCATTCATATATCCACCTAGTCAGTCAAAGTGCGATTTCACCTAAGGTCCATCACCATCCATTTCAAATTCATTTCCCACTCCACCATCTATCACGGACCAACTTTACCAAGTAATGGTCAAGCAAACAATACAAATTCCGCAAATAGCAAAGACCTTGTGTTCTCTCCAATCCACTTCAATTAATATAACATATGAGACTAATATTCTTCCCACCAGTCTAGAACCCAACCAACAAGAGAAACAAGGTGTTATTATCCTGATATTTATGATCAATTAAAACACCATTACCATCCACCTGACTATCGTGTGAATTCCAGATTCTATGATGATGACTATATGCATGAGAACACTTCGACAGAAGAAACTCTAGAACCTGTGTTGGAAATTAACTCAACACACCTAGACAATGATAAAGAGGACAAAGAAAATCAAGTGCCCGAAAAAAAGGATAAAAAATCTATAGTGGAAAGTGGATCTCAATTTAGTTTGGCTGTTAAAGACTTATCAATGGAACAAATTTGTGACATCCTTACTATTGCAGGTATGAACCACAATGTTGTGGAAACGCCAAAACTAGATGAAGAATTCTCTAAGTCCTCGAGATCATATGAAGAACCACCACCTAACCATCACCATCCCAATTTAACACATCTTGAAAGCCAACCTCCATTCACAAAAACTCCACCAATTTTTTAGGACTTCACCACTAAACCATTTCAAATAAAACTCCAATTCGCACTAAAGCCAATTGCCTTTGAGATCCTTCATAATTTTCTAAACCTTCCCAGTAAAGAGATTATGCCCAACATACAAACTCATGAGTCTATCATTTTAGTTGATGAGAACCCCATTTTGATTGAAATGCCAAAAAAAAAGGAAACAAAATCTATGGTGGAATGTGAATTCTTAAGAGCATACGATGATCCCTTTATTCAAGCAGTTGAAAAGCCTAGTTTGTCATATTTCGCATCATCTGAGCTTCAAGAAGAACAACTACTACCACACTCACACTCTCTTGGACAATTCAAACATGATGGGTTACTACATAAGTTCCATGATGGGTTACATAAGAATTCTTTTATCATTTATTTGCATCTTACACTCCAACTACATCATTTCATTCTGTTTGGGGGTAAATTCTTTGTCATGTTTTTATGGATTGATCCCCAACTATTTAGACTATTAGTATATAGTTAACAACATATCATCCATCTTATGCATAGTCTTGGAAAATCTGACTTAAAATGACAAACATATAGTCATGACTATCTTATAGTAAAAGATTCATATTATGTTTTTTCGATGCATTCCATATCATGGGAATGCATCCTTAAGGTAACCGGGCCCTCCTCTTAAAGTGTGTGGTTGTAAGCGCCGGAACCTTAGTCCATATATTTCTCGTGCATTCTAGTCTACCTAGCACTTTTTACTCGTAGTTTAAATAGTGTTACTCTATGAAGCGAGTATATTATTTTTTCATTTCTTTATTTTACAGTTCTTTGTTTCAAAAATGTTTGTTTTTCCCCGTTCTCTACGTAGAAGTTTCTCGATACAATACTAGTCATGTGATTTTCAAAACTCTGGCAATAGAATCCACATAAACCAACCTTTAGAAGTACGCAATCTCCATTATTCTTAAGGTAGTTTGAGGATCAGTTATGTGTTACCAAGGGTTGGCCACATCACCATGATATTCGTACGAGACATCTTAAGTCTTACACAGTAAATCCCTCAACACACATAACTGAAACCACAGTCTGACTGGATTGGGTTCAATAAAGAGCCGACTCGAAAATTGCCTAAGATCACCTGTTATGGTTTGTTTTTCAAACTTAGCTTTAGAAATCACAGCTTTTGTACGAGTTATCTTTTTAACATATCTACATAGTTTTCAAAACTTGAGGATATAAAAATGAAAATCTTACGTCCCAGAGTAACCAAAATGATACTGGATAAACGTATGATTTTATTCTCTTGTAGAAACCTTCTATATGGTTAGAGATACATTTAGATTGAGAAAAACAACATTTTGAAAAATAAAATAAAATAAAAAAAAAAAAACACAAACATTTCATGTGTCTGTATAGATAGTTGTTTACATACTTTACATGTCGCACTTTTTATTTCTTAACATGTTAGTATTATATTAGTATTATGTTAGTAGTATGAATGCATATTTAGAATTTTCTTATGCGGAATTTGGTATATGAGAAGAAGGTAATACAAGTACATCATGCCAAATTTTTGAATTTCTGCATTATATATGTTTTTCAAAAATAAATAGAAAAACCCAAAAATTTCATGGTAGAATAATTACGTAGCTTACTATTTAGATAAATGTATTTCTTGTTCTATATCCAACAACCCAGGCTCCAAACTTGTTTGGGGGTGGTATATTTTCATCACTAAGAACAAAGTACTGGTGTACTACCGTTTTTGCTCATGTTCCTATGGTAATCTCTTTCTTTATCTCTTCATACTTTGAGGACAAGGCATATTTCTGTTTGAGGGTGGTATAGTAACATTCTGCAAAAACTATGCATTTCTTATATTAGGTATATTAGGTATATTAGTATATTTCTTTCTTTCTTAAAATATTTTCAAAAAGACCAAAAATAGTTTTTTAATTTAGTACTAAAACTCTTGTTTCCTTTTTATATGATGAATACATGGTCTAGAAGTCTCATTATAGCAATATAGTAAGGATTCGTTCTTCAAACTTAGACTAATATATGTACAATAGTATCTGCAACTTTACATGAATGGCATGCATTAGAATTTGATTGTATATAGCAGTAAGTTTTTGAGACTAAGGTTAAAACAGTTAAGTTCCATATCCTATAAGAATCTAGCCAAAAACCTCATCTGTAAGTTTATTGAGTGATGACGCAAAGGATGTCCGGATAGAAAGACTACACGTCCACTTGTTTGATTACCACATCATATCCTAGGAGAGAATTTATGCCTTTTTTGGATCGATATAGCCAAATAAATATTAAAACCCCAAAAAGATATTTTTCCTCTAGTTTCTCCTTTTTGAGCCTTCAAATAGTTCCATGAACCTTTTTATTCTTCCCCATCAAATCCTTAATCCGTTGCTACACACAATAAAAAGTTTATCCAGCTGACGAGTTGAGAATTGGATGAACCGTAAAAAGAGAAGAGAATACCTTGTACAAAAACAGACAGTTAGTTATTTCGAAAAGAAAAGAAAAGAAAGATTCAATACAAAAATCAAAACTCCCAAAAGTTTAAAATCAAATGGAGTCGATTTCAAAAGAAACAAAAGAAAAGTTGAAACTCCCAAAAATCAAAATCATATGGAGTCACAAACTCAAAAGTTCAAAATCAAATGGAGTCAATTTCAAAAGAAACAAAAGCAAAGTTGAAACTCTAAAAAATCAAAATCATATGGAGTCACAAAGACAAAGGGATAAATAATGACTCACAAATTCCGAAGCAAAGAACAAAACGAGGTTCTTCTCTAGTTACAAATATCCTGAAGACCCAATTTCTCAACTTATCATATTTTGTTTCCCCTTTCTTCTTATTTCTAAACCACCACCTTAGCCCCATAACTCCTAATAAAAGACCTCTAGCTCAACTAAAAATAGGATGGTGTGATAGTAAGTGGCAAGTGTGATCAATCGACCCCGATTTTCTTTAGACGTCATTCGTGTATGTGAGGAACATAAGTGCTCTTTGCATTTGAGAGAAAGAAACTTGAGTGAATCTATCAAAAAGTTTGTGTTTTAACACATCCCTGTGAGAACTCACCTTAAGGACACTCTCTAAAAGGTTCGGAAACAACTCTGCTTTTACATTTCATTGCTCATGTTTGCGTATTTATATGTAGATGATTAAATTACTGTACATATGTTATCCTAAGTTCAAAGTATCTTGTCTTTCTTCCCCGCTAATGAGATGTATGGAGTTCTGAGAATAAATAAAGAGACAAGACTCTTTGTCCTAAATAGAGGAAGTTTTTGAGTACCTTCTCTGGAAAACTCTCACGAGGCTTAAGCTCGTCCACTAGGGAATTCCTAGTGGTTTAAGACCTTGTTGCATAAGGTTAATGTAGTCGCACACTGCGAAACGAGATTAGTATAATAACACATATTTAATTTCTTCTGTTTTATTTCTCATCTTTGCTTGAGGACAAGCAAAATGTTGTTTGGGGGTAGTTGATCAGTCCCCAAATATGCATTTTTATCCCCTTATAATGCTTCAATTATGTCAAATTATATAATCAATAATGTACAAAACTCATGTTCTTATCGCTTTTTCAGGATACAAACCTCTTCTGGACCAAATACCTCAAAAGACATGATCTAGAGCCAAAAGGAGCCTAAAAGGGACCTTATGGGACAACTGAGAAAAAGTGCCAAAAAATCAACGGTCAAAGTCAACAGTCAATGGTCAAAGTCAACTCAAGTGTCTAAAAACTCAAAAGCTCAGAAAACACTCCAACGCTTCAAAGACCAAGGACTCAACCCTTTGCAAGACAAGGACTAAGCACAAAAGTCTCAAAAGACCAAAGGATCAAATTCCCAAAGAGATGGGCTTGGGCTCAAAAGGTTTGACCCTATCCACTCAAAGAAGGCACAAGAAGCTTCTAGATTAGGTTACTTGTTGGATAAGATTAGAGGAGGGCAAACTTGTACATCTCTGCACATATATAAGTGTAGAGATGCCCACAAAAAAATAGAGCTAGTTAACTTATAGCTAGACTCTAGTAGGAGTAGGAGATAAGAATTAGTTAATTGTTCTTATTTATTTTTAATTCAATTGTTTTACATTTTCATTACTTTAAAGCTTGAAGCTTTGTTGAATCTAGTTGCTTGTCTTCCATTCAAAGTGTTTATTCTTGAGTTTCATAACAATATTTCTTCAAAACATCTTCTAAATCATTCATTCACCCAACCAAGGTTAGTTATACTCATTTGAATCAATCAAATGAGTATAACTTGCTAACCAAGTTACCTTTTCATATGAAGTTCTTCATGTTTTTCATACCAAAACAACTCTTATTTCCATTTTTTCATTATCAAAACAATAATAGCTAGTTCTTAACATCATTATACATCAAAAACCATCCTAAAAACAATAGAGGAATCAAGAAAAAAGTTCTATCACCATTATTCCCACAGAGATCTAAGACGAACAACTTCAAAACCCTAACTCACCACGATTAATTATATTCTGTCAACTAATAATCCACAATCCCAACCACCTCCAGGTTTCAATAAACCACCAAATACATTCAGACAAGGACAAGGTACCTATAACAATCAAAATAGAGCATTGGTTCTATCCCATTTTAACCAGAACTACCAGAACCCACCTATCAACAACCAAAAAGACCTAGTTCCAATTACACCATCACCTAGTGTCCAAATAGATAAGCCCACCGAGATAATGCTATTTATCATGCAACAATAGACTAAAATCCTAGCATCCATGCAACAATGATTGAACTTGTTAGCCCAAAATAAAACCCAAAAAGGTATGTTCCCAGGACAAGCTATTCCAAACCCTAAATCAACAAACACAGCCTTTGAAGCAACAAGTGATGTGAACAAAGTTAGAGCGCTAAAAATTCTTTCATGATCATCTTATCTACGAGGATTAAATCCTCTTTTCCACGATGTATTCCTTCCCCATTTCATTCCACCTTTTTCTTTAAAGGGAATACATCAATAAGGTAATTGGACCCTTCATTTGGAGTGTGCGGTTGTAAGTGTTGGAGCCTTACTCCACGTATATCTCGTATATTCTTTGTAAAACACTTTTTACTTGTTGTTTGAGTAAGTGTGAACCTATGGAGAGAGTATACAATTTTTATTTTCTTTATTTTATATTTCTTTTTCAAAACAGTTGTTTTCTGTATTCTATTAATGTAAGATTCTCGATACATCAATAGGCATGTGATTTTCCAAAATCAAAACGGCAATGGATTCTACACAGACCAACCCTTAGAAAAACACAATCTAGGGGAGGTTTGAGATAAGTTTTGCTTATTAAGGGTCCCCTATATCACTACGCTAATCGCACATGTCAGGACATTCTTTGTCTTGCACAGTAAATCCCCCAACTCGCATAACTGAAGGTTTGTCTGTCTAGATTGGGTTCACCCCAGAGCCGACACGAAAGTTGCCTGATATTACCTGTTATGGTTTGTTTTCAAAAGGTAGCGTTTAGAATCACGGCTTTTGAGTACGAGTATCTTAAAATATCTCTCCATAGTTTTCAAAACTAGAGGATATAAAAATAAAAATTATACGCCCCGAAGTAACCCAAATAATACCATAAACAAAAGAAAAATTAGAACTCCCAAAATTTCAAAATCATATGGATTCACAAAGCCAAAGGGCTAAAGAATGAATAACAATTTGGAAGCAAATAACAAAACGAGATTCTTCTCTAGTTACAAGTATCTTGAAGACCCAATTTCTCAACTTATCAGATTTTTGTTTTTCCCCTTTCTTTTTCTTTCTAAACCATCACCCTAGCCCCGTAACTCCAAATAAAAGACCTCTAGCTCAATTACGAATATGATGATGTGATAGTAAGTGACAAGTGTAATCAATCGACCCCGGTTTCCTTTGGACGTCATTCGTGTATGTGAGGAATATAAATGCTTGCTGTATTTGAGAGAATGAAACTTGAGTGAATCTATCAGAGAGTTTGTGTTTTAACACATCCCTGTGAGAACCCACTTTAAAGACGCTCTCCAAAAGTTTTGGAAATGACTCTGCTTTTGCATTTCATTGCTCATGTTTGCGCATTTATCTTTAGATGATTAAATTATTGTACATATGTTATTCTAAGTTCAAAGGAGCTTGTCCTTATTTTCCGCTAATGAGATGTATAAATGTCACACCCCGAATTTCGACAGAATTCGGAAAAAACAGTATTTGTTCCCGACTCTTTGATTTTCGAGGTGTGACGCACTCTCAACTTCCAAAAACCCATAAACAGTTTAAATATGCGGATAATTAAAAACCAATAAAAATTTTCAATTAAACAAAAGTCTTCTTCATTACAAAAATTCACAAATAAGATTAGGTTACAAATCTCTTTTCAATAACTCTTTATTTAAAATTACAAATGAAAATACAAATAACATTGTCTCAACTGAAAATCTATTTCACCTCAAGGGAAAACAAAACCTATCTTGAAATGCGACGCTAACACAAACTACAAGCAGCAACCAACCTTCTTCAACACTAAACCTGTCGAGACTTATCAACTATGTTCATTTAATGAACACACCCGATAAGCAAACATGCAAATCGGGTCAGCATTATAAAAATGTTGGTGTGAGTAGCTCTAAAATACAACATATACTTATACATATACATACACAATCCATAAGGCAGTTAGTTCCTCCACCGAGGCGCCTTAACCTCCAACAACTAATACGACATTCTTAACTATAATAAGTAAGGCAGGTAGTTCCTCCACTGAGGCGCCTTAACTTCCCACTAACCACAAAACAAACCATATGCATAATAAAAAGGCATTTAGTTCCTCCACGAGGCGCCTTAGGTTCTAACTAAACTAATGACCAGCCAAGCATATTCTATACTTACCGCATTTCATGCTCAATTATAGAGTGGGTCGTCCCTGCACAAGCAATTAGTTTGACCCACCCTTCTGCAAAACTATATACAATCATCTATCTAAAGATATATCATTAACCAACATATTACCATAATTATATTATTTAAGGCTTTTTTTGCGTGTCTCTAAAATCACGTCGTATCTATGTCTTACCTAGTTTCCCTAGCTACCACAATCGCTTCCCAATGCCGAACATGTACATCCACATGCCTCCTTTTTTGACCCCCACATACGTGGCAAACGTCCATTATTAGGGGTCTCCATTTTATTCGTTTAATCAACAGGACTAAAGCCCAATTTACAATACCATAGATCAAGGTACAGGCTCATTAACTCATGTGTCTAAGGCTGAACCTTAGCCACATGGCTTGCCACTAATGTACATTGATTTATGTCAAGATTCATTTCTTATCAAAGAGATAATTATCAGTTGACAGTTATATTCTATCACATTTACTCAAGCAACAAGATTACTTGACCGACAAAGACTCTCTACTCTACCTATATAAATACCACATTATTTTTCATAAGGAACTAGGTGGAAACTTGATCCCTAGAGAATAGATCTTGGGTACGTAGGCAGCCATTATCTTGGTTCAGTTTCATCCACTACACCATAATAGGATATTCGCAACACGCACCTTTTTTGATTTGCAACGGTTATTTACCGTTAGTAAGTTTCCAACGTTAAATAAGCGTTGGCAATGTTGTAAAGCGTTGCTTTATTTGGGTGAATTTCCGGAATTAATTGCTAACGCTTAAAAAGCGTTGGAAAAGTGTTACAAATTAAAAGCTTGAAATTTCGCGAAAGAGATAAACGAAAAATTTCGAAATATAAAACATTACTTTCTTTCTCTCCTCTCTCTCTCTCTCTCACCGCCGCGTTTCAAGATCCCTAAAATCATCCACTCCTCAAAACTAATTTTCGCACTCCTCAAAACTAATTCATCACCGCCAAGAATACTAATTTTGATTGGATTAACCAGTTTGTCTTTCTTTCTTCAAAACTTTAAAGTTCTCTAGTTATTCAATTTTTCTAATTTGTTCAATTCTTCACAGATAATGGCAAACAATAGAAAAAAAAAATTGAATAGAGTTGTGCATACCTTATCAACAAACAAGCAGACTTCTCTGCCACTACCATCTCTCTTGTTCATCCGAATCCGGTAAGAAATGGATTGATCATCGGGCCAAGATCAAACACGTGAGTCACTCTCTTTCTTTGAGATAATAAGCTAAGCTTGTTTGATTGAAAAAAAATAGAAAAAAAGGTACTTTTATGATTCTTCTCTCTCTCATATATATTCTTAAAGTTTTTGTCATAGAAAGCTTGTTTATTTAGCTTTTAGAAGAGATGGGTAAGTGAGATTCCTTTTAGATTTGGTCATGATGGAAGTATGGTTTAACGGACCAAATCCTATTGTACTTGTAATGCGTTTTGAATGATATATATATGATCTTTTACTAAAGAGTGTTTTATTTTCTCTTTTTGTTTTATGTTCAATTCCCATTTTCTTTTTGTTACTATAGAGCGTGACATGTAACAAATGAACCGATCATCGGGTTCCTTTGCAATGCCTTGATGCCTTGATGGTACTGAAAAAGGTACAAAGAGGGTATCGGTTTGCTTTTACTTTCCTTCTTTCTGTTTGGATTTGCAGAGTTTACAATTGCATGACCGAATCCCTACAGTCCTCTTCAAAATCATACTTCTCTTACATGGGTTCTTTTGTAATGATTTTGTCCTGGAAAATCAAGATGCTTTCCTTCTCATCTCAGACTTCTTTCATATATGTGGTTGTTAGTACTTATTTAGTATGTAACCTTGATCAGTTGTTTTAATTTAATGGTTACTACACCAGAATTGCTAAAAAATGACAATAGCTTAGGACTGTCATGACCGTCCTTAATTTAGAACTGCAAAAACCGTCGTATATGGCATAAGGCCGTCGTATACTGACCTAAGCTAAAATAGGGGACGGGTTTTGGTGTAGTAAATACACGACCGTAGAGGTAGTTCTAGAACTCGTCGCTTAGGTGGTGGGGCTAGTTTTCATTCTCACTCTCACTGCCTTTTCCCTATTGCGCTCATTTTTTTCCCATTCTGGCGCTCGTTATTTTCACTAACACAACCCAGAGACACTAGTGGAAAGTGAGAGAAAAAAAAATAGAGGTGGCTTCTAACAAGCCATTCAGAGCTTCTGCAAGGAACACAAAGCAAGAGCTTGTGAGCTTCTGTGAAGTTGTAAGCTCTCTCTCTCTCTCTCTCTCTCTCTCTCTCTCTCTCTCTCTCTCTCTCTTCAAAACATAAAATTTAGTTAATTAATAATTTTAAAGCTTCAAGTTTGTGTATTTTCGACTGATTTTTGTTTGTTAAATTGTCTAAGCCACCAAGAAGATACTTTTAATTTGCTAATTTCCAGAAGTTGTTTGATACCGATGCTTTTGCATATTTTTGTGTATACCGGATGCTTTTGTATTAAGTTGAATGTATTCCCCTATTTTGTATATCGGTTCATAGAACACGAATTTGAAGTTACTAGCCTACTGCTTGAAAGTTTGAATCTAGATCTTGTGTGATTGTTTGTTTCTATTTCCATATTTATTTTTGTTTCAAAATTTCTTCTTTGGGCGATGGTTGTTGTAGCTCAAAGATTGGAATAGTCGTTTCTATATCTATTACTAGTATATGGATTGTGAACAAGCTTTGGCAGCTCGTGTTGTTGTTGTAAGTCAATGGAGGGAACAAGATCAATGATGTTCGCGGTTATCAAGTAGGTATTGTATAGAAACTAATTTGGTGGGTTCCAGCCTTGCAGGACCAAGAAAGCTCTGTTAGGATATGGTGTCACAGCAATATGAAGCCGCTGTGTGGGAAAAGACAATTAAAAAGGATTGTTAGATTTCTCGATAAGTCAGCTTAGTTAAGCACCCTTTTCAGTTCTCACACAAGTTTAGTGTTTGTGATAGTTCTCTACCTTGGATCATAACTGACTAACTAGCTCGTTCTTCGACACGTCGATCAAAAACGATAACAACATGGGCACACCTTCCTTCCATGAGTTCAAGAAGCAGGCTTCTTTCTATCTTAAAGAGAAGCTCAAGACTGCTCGGTAATTTTTCTAGTAATGTTATTCCTGTAGAACTGTAATTTTCTTGTATATACAATATGTATAGATATGATTTTCTTGTGATTTTCAAGGAATGTTAACAGGTAGATTTTTCACTACTGATTAGTTCCAAGGTTTCAAGCCGATAAGTACGCCATGTATGCGTTTTCATTTTTTTTTTTTTTTTTAATAAGTATGAAGTTTGAAACTTTGTTGATTGCTAGCTTTCCATTTGATTTTTTGATTGGGGTTATATAGGTTCATGATTTATTTTTGGCATGCAAGTAGGGATATATTATTAATATAATAAAAAAATGTTACATCAATGAATGATATAGTTTACAACTCAAGGATTTCTGTGATCAGTACAAGCATTTCCTAGTTAAAATTGTAGTATATCCTGCAAGGACTTTCTATGCATTTTAAAAAGGGAGGTCTTGAAGTGCACCAAAGTCCTTGGCCTTGACTCAAAGTTGTTCCCATTTTTGCTACAACATCCGCTCCAAAATTTGCTTCACGATATATGTGTGAGATTCTCCATTGTGATGGTCTTTGAGTTGCTCATAGCCATCGTGCTTTAAGAACCCATGGAATTTTGGCGCTAGTGAAGGCTAGGGTAGCTGCTATGGAGTCACTTTCTAGCCACAAGTTCACCCATCCATTTAATACTGCTAGTTCTACTGCCAACACTAAAGCATAGCATTCCGCATCAAAATTTGTAGTGATTCCTAGACCGTATAGCCTTTCACTCCTATCACTTGAGCATTGTGGTCTCGGAAAATTATTCCTGCACCTCCAAGTCCCGGGTTTCCAACAGATGATCCATCGGTATTAGCTTTCACAAAACCATAGTTTGGCGGTATCCAGCTGACTTCTTTGATGTTGTTTGAGGGTCGTGCTCTACCTTTGATATTTAGTGAGTGGGGATACTCAAGTCATCAACTGTGTTGAACATGAACCCATTTGCAATCTTCCCTCCAACTTTTAGTTCTTTAATGACTTCCTTCTTGATGTTGCTTTTTTCATCCCCTTGTCATCAAACTAGCATCGATTTCTTGACTTCCATATTTGGGACATTAGGCTTGTTGTTCTTTGAATTCCATAGCTGCTGCTTGAATGGGGTCGAAGTTTAGGGACATTGATTATACCTTGCGAGAGAACTGGTTGAACTTTCAAGAAGTCAAATAGGCACTGCCACGCTTATGTAGCACGTTACATTCCCGCAGCATGTGGTGATGTTCTCTTCTTAATTTCTGCAGAATCTGCAATGGAGAAACCATACCATTTAAGCCCAGCTAGGTGTAGTAGCTGCAATTTTGGAGTTGGTATTAATTATCACATTTGCTTCGATCTTTTTGGGTGCTTTTGAGGGTTGAGTGGATTAGTGTTAATGGAAAAATGGTTCGTGGACAAGTCTTTATGGTTCAAAATGTTTTATTTTCGTAAGGTAAAAAAAAGACATGTAAAATGTGCATCATGCTAGCTGCATACTTGTAATTTTAAGCAATATTTCTTATTCTAATCTCCCTTCCCGTTGGTACGTTGTATTAGTGTCAAGTTCGGCCTTCTGAGATAGATTTTCTACTTCCCTTCCAAATAGCGCTTACTTGTCCCTAACGAGTCTATGTTCTCATTTCAGTCGAAGGATTCATCCTTTATAAATATGGCGGTAGGAGCAAATGAGGATGTGAGAAACTTAGCTTTATCTTTCTCGAGGATAAATGGTTATATGTTAAAATATCTGGAACTAATACCTTGGTTCCCTGTTCTTTCTCTCGGGCTAGTCATCGACATGTGAGGATGAGCGAAAACCATCGCTCCCTAAGTAAAGTTGCTCTTTTAAGGTATGCTCTGTATCCTACATCACCTTCTCATTTTTGCAGGTAGGATTGATTGTATAAGGTCCATTATGGAGATTGATTATTGAAGAGTTCTCTTGGTTTGGCAAGTTATCATGGTTCTCGACTTGTCAAATACAAGCATGAAAAACACATGTGATGACCCTCATTCATCACAATAAGAACTAGAGAGAAAAAGAAGAAAAATATGTGCTTGTATACATAGATGGAGTACCCTTTAGTCCTTTACCTCTAGAATTATTTGGACTGCTTCCTTTTCTCTGTATGGCAAAGGTGTCTTCATCTCTCATTTTTCATTTGTACAAGTAATTAGTGATTGATTGGTTCTTTTACCCCATGCGAGTCATGGTTGATTGGATTCCATACAAAACACATGTACATGGCACTACCACCTACAGTAAGATATTACGCGGATTAGAATATATCACAACTAATCATCATTTGGTTCATGTAGTCTCACATTTATTTCTAGGAATCTTTCAATTGAAGAAATTCACCGGTCGTTCTATTTACGTTCTATTTCAAATTTCATTACAAGACTTTCGTTCAAGGAGATTCTTTTGGCTGGCCTTATTGTGCGGTATAGGTGATGATAAGCCGCCCAAAACCAATAAAGTAAAATGTTATGGAAGAAATTCATTTTCGTTCCAGAGAACTGCCCAATGGCAAAAAGAAATTCAATGAAGACAGGACCGATGAATTCACAGCTTTTTCTCGCAAGGATAGAGATTTTGAAATTTTTTAAGTTGGAATGCTCATTCAAAGTATTAGAGTTGTCTGTAATTTTATTTCTTCTTATACAAAAACTCAGCCCTTAGCTCATCATCTAAGGTAGATTGTATGAAATGTAATTCTAAATGGAACCTACTTACATATATAAGTCCAAGTTTTCTAGTATCCTACCCTTAAACTATATATCGTTAAGGTTATTTCTTAATTTGCGTCTGAGTTTTTTTTTCTCTCGGGTGTTGTTGGACTTAGAGTTGACCGGCTTGCCTTGTTCTTTTCTCAGATATTGCCCCTCAGATCGTCCCTAATTGCGTCACATCCTAATCAGCCTTTCATTTGCATCTATCTTCTTGATTGATCATCTCCTCTACTATCTACTAGTCCGTTCAGTATTTCTTAACAGGATAGTGAGCAAATACATTACGATTGAAACCGCAAACTTTCCTAATTTTTCTTCCCAATCGCTTCAGCTAATCTGTAATTTGATGCTTTAATTATAGGTTCACTTCTCTATTTAACGGTGGCGCCAAGCTACCACGGGATCTGCAATTGATCTTTTAAAGGGAACGTGGCCATATACTTCAGAACAACCAAGAAGACACTTGTTAAGTGCAGATTCGCACAAGCATATGTCCGTGATTATTCTCGCTCTCATTTACTCGCTCCATCGTCAAAAGCGGTTAAGTGCATTAAATCTTATGATTTTCATTTGTATGTAGTAATAGTAGGAGATCACTATGGTTTTACATTGTTCTTACTTGGGAGTTACAGAGTTAGGGACAATGGTTTGACTGGACCATTTTTACTTGGTTTAAGTTCCAATAAGAAATATCCGAACCGTTACTTGTCCCATCATCCGAGAACATCACAGCCGTTGAAATCCCAACATGGAAAGAACATATAACAATCGAGGGTTACTAGCAAGTGCACTATTAGGAACATTATTTTGTGTCATAACACATAAATTAAATCTCACCGCTGGTGTTATACCTTCACTCAATGTTGCCTTTGGATTACTTGATTTCTTTCTTGTCAAGTCATGGACTAGTTTTTTATCCAAGTTTGGTTTTTCTGTTAAGCCTTTTACCAGACAAGAGAATACTGTTATTCAGACTTGTGTTGTTGCTTGTTATGGGTTAGCGTTTAGTGGTAAGTAAGCTTTCATTTATTTAGTTATGTTGATGGTTTGGTAGTTGATGATGAGCTTTTTTGTGTTATAGGGGGATTTGGATCGTATATGATTGCTATGGATGACAAGACTTATAAATTAATTGGTCCTGGTTATCTGGGTAATCAGATTGAGGATGTTAAGAATCCGGGGTTAGGGTGGATGATTGGGTTCATGTTTGTTGTTAGTTTTCTTGGCTTGTTTAGCCTTGTTCCGCTTCGTAAGGTATATATATATATCTTGTGATGCTTTCATATGCTATGACATTTGATCGTCACTATTACATCTTTGTGTGTTTTTATTATGTTACAGGTGATGGTTATGGATTACAAGCTTACATACCCCAGTGGGACAGCCACCGCTATGTTGATTAATAGTTTTCACACAAACTCTAGAGCTGAAATTTGGCAGGTAAGAAATTTATGTTGTTTTATCATTTGCATGATAATGCTTATGGACGTAGTACCTTCATCGAATTTATATAAATGACACGACCCTTTGTTGCAAAACCAAAAAGCTATTGGTCATTCAAGTCTTTTATTTTAAACCTCTTGATGGCAATTTTGCTTTTGTACAAACATGTTATCAAGACCGTAACTTAATCTCTTTTCATCAAGCAGTTTATCACATAGTGAACCCAATATTGCCAACACTTTTTGCGTCGAAGTAGGAGGAAAGTTATTGCGAACAACGGACCGCTAGTTCAAGGTCTCTTTTCACCCTTTTTTTTCATTATTATAATTACTTTGTTAAATTTCTCTTAGTAATGAGTCTATTTGCTTTGCTTATATAAGTTATGCCCCGATACATTTGAATACTTCAAGAAATATTGGAAGTTACGTCCTGTTTTGCTGTATATGACAAGAATTTTAGAACTTCCATTTCAAACTGTTGTGAGATAAACAGTTGGTATAAATCCTGGGGCGTTTCCACTCATTTCCAATCGGTTTTCAGTTGGCTGCTCCAAAGTTTGTATGGTATGAGAACAGGCTATGTTTGCTAAATGCTCCATGTCACACATTAGAATAAAAGTCCATGTTTTAGGGTCAAGTCTCGTCACACATGAGGGGGTGTGTTGAGATAAATAGTCCCACATCGGTAGTTTAAAGTCGTGTATCAAAATATAATATAAATATGGTGATTTATAGAAAAGTTTATTCTTCATTTGCATCAACACTAATTATTCCTTCAAATACTAATCACCGTTGCTTATTTGGTGATATTCAATGGTTAAGTCTTTCTTTTGGCTAGATATGACTTATGAGAAGTTATGTTTGAAGGTAAAAAGCACCGTTGGTTTTCTTTTTATGCACTGATTTTATGTAATCATTGTTTATGTCGTCGAGATATGGGAGTAGACAACAAATGGTCTATTTTTGAGGGGAAGGGTGGTCAAGTAATTAATATCAAGTATTTAATTAATTGCATGAATTTAATTAGTATGATTGTTTTTCTGAGTTCATTATTTGTTTTGTGATTTTTTTGGAATTAGATGGGCGGAGCGGCACTAGGATTTATATTGAGTGAAGCCATCGTCACTAATGCTTGTTATTGCATTTGGAAGATTCGGAATTTCTTGGAAAATCGTATAGAAATTTGTAACTCTTAGTAAATCTGAATTTGTAACCCTCAAAACTCTTTTGAAGTTATATATATGATTCAATGAATGTAATATGTTTTTTCAGGCGTTTGTTTGTGTTTATTTTACTTATCAAATGGTATGAAAAAGCATTGGTAATTTTCTTTGCTTCTATATGAAACCACGAGGTGCAGGTTTAGGGCAAGAAAAAAATAAAAATAATTTTTTTTACAATATCAACACATTAGTAATGGTTGTAAACCGTTGCAAAGCAAAAAATAAATATTAAAGCATCATCAATAATCGTTACAAATCAAACTACGCAACGCTTTTTAACCGTTAGTAATAGTCACTCTGCAACGGTTAATAACCGTTGGAAAATTTGGTTTGCAACGCTTTTTAACCGTTAGTAATTGTCACTCTGCAACGGTTAATAACCGTTGGAAAATTTGGTTTGCAACGCTTTTTAACCATTGCAAATATTTCCAACACTTTACCGACGCCCTATTTGCAACGCTTAAAAAGCGTTGCGAAAATTATTCGCAACGGTTTTTTGCCGTTGCAAATAGCCTGTTATGGTGTAGTGATCTCCCCCAACATCAAATTCCTCTGTTTCTTAGTGCGTTCTTTACCATTGCTCTCGTTGTGTTGAAGCAGTTTACTGCTGAAACATAATTGGCGCCGTCTGTGGGGATTTTGAATCCATTATCACGTGAAACAATCAAGATGGTAAGCACAAGAAGCAGACCGAACAGTCAACATATTCCTCCTGCCAATAGGAATCGCAACCCTCGAAATTCAAATCGGCCAATGCAAGAACCGTTGAACAATCAAGTTGCTCCTAGTAGTAGGATCAATTCTCAACATCCAACCGTAGCAGCGCCACCACAACCACCACCGCCTCCACTACCGCCACTCCTAATACGGTTGAGCGTGAGTTACAACAAGTCTAATTCACCAATACAATGAACTAGAAAATCAGTTTGTTAATCATTTCCGCCACAATTGCAAGACTCCAAAGGATGTCGACTCACTTTTGAACATCAAGCGACAACGTGATGAAAAGTTACGTACTTTTGTTACTAGGTTCCGGAAGGCAGCAGCACCACCGCCGCCGTTACCACAAATGGCGGTACAAACGCCTCCGAAAGTAGGCGTCACGGAAAAAAGTATAAGAAAAACTTTCATCCCAGACTGGACCGACCTGACAGGGAAGGCCAACATCGCAAATTTGAGGAAAATCGCCATCCTAGATAGGTCCGACCAGGCAGGAAAAGAAGGCGTCGCGGAAGAAAGTATAAGCAAAACCTTCATCCCAGACTGGACCGACCTGACAGGGAAGGCCGACCTCGCAAATTTGAGGAAAATCGCCATCCTAGATAGGTCCGACTAGGCAGGGAAAGAAGGCGTCGCGGAAGAAAGTATAAGGAAAACCTTCATCCCAGACTGGACCGACCTGACAGGTAAGGCCGACCTCGCAAATTTGAGGAAAATCGCCATCCTAGATAGGTCCGACCAGACTAGGAAGGAAGGTGTCACAGAAGCAATTAGAGGGAAGACCACAATCCCAGACAAACTACCGACCTAGATAGGTTGGTTACACGCAAAGAAAAAGACAATCTCCAGTCGGACCCGAAAGTGTGTACCGCCTAAAATCTCTAACTCTTGTAAGAGGTAATGGCAGGTGTCATCTTCCACATAGGCTCGACCGGGGGCGTCTGTCTGTTTAAATCTTCTGGGTGAAATGGATTTCACTCTTCAATACAATTTTTTCCGATCTGTTGGGAAAAATAATGGAGGCTTATATCGATGATATAGTCGTTAAATCGAAGGATACGGGTGATCATCTTTCCGATCTTTAACTTGTTTTTGATAGGCTTAACAAGTATAACATGAGACTCAATCCCGCCAAATGTTCTTTTGGGCCTCTCTTCTAGAAAATTTATGGGATACCTCATGACTCGTAGAGGTATTGAGGCTAATCCTGATCAGATACGCGCCGTTATTGATATGTCATCACCCAAAAATAAGAAGAAAATTCAACGACTTACTGGTCGGCTTGCCGCTCTTCATAGATTTATTTCTAAATATTCCGATCGTTGTCATCCCTTCTTCCAGACTTTAAAGAGGGCAGCAACTTGGAACATTGATTGTGAGATGGCATTGCAACAACTGAAGAAATACTTGGTCAGTCCTCCTATATTGACAAGTCCTTCAAGGGGTCAACCTAGTGGCATATACCTAGCAGCTACAACTCAAGCTGTTAGTGCTGTTCTTTTCATTGATGATGTCGTACTACTGAAAAAGGACATGCTCTGGCTTTTTTGATAGCTAATTTTCCGATTGATGATTTTCCTATTGACGATTTCTTGCGCTAGGATGAATCTATGGAAGACATTCTGCCGCCACTAACAGGGGGCGATGAAGACCAACATGAAAACGCGATTCCTAATCCTATTGACCTATGGATTGTTTACTCAGATGGCTCCCATAGTAAATCTGGGTCTGGAGTTGGATGCGTTTTTGTTAAACTCGGCGGAGAAAAGATTGGGAAATCTGTGGACTTGGCTTCGCCGCTTCAAATAACAAAGTCGAGTATGAGGCTGCCATTTGTGCCTTGAGAACAGTTTTGACACTGGGGGCGCGAAAGCTCCAGTTATACACGGATTCTTGCCTTGTTGCCAATTAGTTTTGTGGATCTTTTGAAGCAAGAGATGAGCGTATGGTGGCTTATCTTAGTTTGATACATAGTCTTGCTCGACAATTTGATAGCATCTCTTTCACTCAAAGACCCCGAATGACTTACGTCATGCTGATTCATTGGCTTATCTCTCCGCCGCCGTTAGAAGCGAAGGGTCAAGACACATCACTTTTTGCAGTCATCTTTTCGTCAGTCTAAGTTTGAACGTTTTTACGCTCGCTTAGTTCATTACTATTATTACGAAAAAAATCTAACGAAATTACCACATTTAGCTTCGTCAGCTTAAGGTTGAACGCTTTTACGCTCGCTTAGTTCATTACTATCATTACGAAAAAATCTGACGAAGTTACCACATTTAGCTTTGTCAGTCTAAGTTTGAACGTTTTTACGCTCGCTTAGTTCGTTACTATCACTATAATAAAATCTGGCAAAGTTACCACGTGTAGCTTCGTCAGCCTACGTTTGAACGCTTTTTTCGCTCGCTTCGTCCGTCACTATCGCTACGACAAAATCTGACAAAGTTATCACGTTTAGCTTCGTCAATCTAAGTTTGAATGCTTTTACGCTCGCTTAGTCCGTTACTATCACTACGACAATATCCGACTAAGTTACCACGTTTCGTTTTGTCAGTCGAAGTTCGAAACGTTTTTACACTCGCTTAGTCTAAATTTGCCGAGTTAAGTTAGCATTGGGGGCGTTTTTCTCTACATGGAGGCGTCTCGATCTATTTCATTTCAACTGCATAAATCAACAACATTGTCAATTTTCCGCAGGTATGTTATCTGTCACAACAACAATATTCAATAGCAAACCCATACTTTATTTTTATTTTTCATAAAATGAATTTTTCACTCTATAGTATTACATTCACACAATCACATAATCATTGGTTTTTGGGAAAATCCAATGTTTCCTTACCAATTTTTCGCTTATACAACTCGTACAAATCTTTCCGTTCCAAGTGAAACTATCTGCCCGTTTCATTATTTTTTCTAAGGCATTGTGCCGATCTTTCTGACAGAAATTTTCCGCCAGCTTCATTATTTTTTCTAAGGCATTGTGCCGATCTTTCCGACAGAAATTTTCCGCCAGCTTCATTATTTTTTCTAAGACATTGTGCCGATCTTTCTACGAAAAATTTTCCAAGCAAAAATTTTCGTCAGCTTCATTATTTTTTCTAAGGCATTGTGCCGATCTTTCTACGAAAAAATTTTTCGAAATTAAAATTTTCAATCAACGTCGTTATTTTTTCTAAGATATTGTGCCGATCTTTCTACGAAAAAATTTCCGAGCGAAAATTTTTGTCAGCTTCATTATTTTTTCTAAGGCATTGTGCCGATCTTTCTACGAAAAATTTTCCGAGCGAAAATTTTCGTCAGCTTCATTATTTTTTCTATGGCATTGTGCCGATCTTTCTACGAAAAAATTTTCGCTCGAAAATTTTCGTCAATGTCGTTATTTTTTCTAAAGCATTGTGCCGATCTTTCTATGAAAAATTTTCCGAGCGACAATTTTCGTCAGCTTCATTATTTTTTCTAAGGCATTGTGCCGATCTTTCTACAAAAAATTCTCCGAGCAAAAATTTTCATCAGCGTCATTATTTTTTCTAAGGCATTCTACCGATCTTTCTACGAGAATTTTTCCGAATGAAAATTTTCGTCAGCGTCATTATTTTTTCTAAGGCATTAAGCCGAACTTTCTGAGCGAAACTTTCCGAGGCTCGTACAACCGTCGTTTCTCCGTGCGGCAAAAATTCGCATGACATTAACTTTCTAAGCGAAACCTTTATTCAGCTTCTTTATTATTATTATTATTATTTATTTTTTACAAGGCATTGAGATTTTTCCGTTCGAAACTTTTTTCGCAAATTTTTCATCAATATCCATTTTCTTCGTCTTCTTCGGCAGCCTAAATTCAATTTTGATCGAAGCCCAACAATTTGAACTTAATATCCTAGCAAATCCAATTCGAAATTACCGACATCTCACAGTAGAGAGTAATTCCAGTAGACCTAGTTGTAAAACCACGCTCTGCTATTTCGTCCAACTAGACACAAGCTTCCAAGTCAAGATTCCCTCGCTCCGCCTCTCTGTACTTCTCACTACGGTCCCGACTCCCATGCCTTCCCTCTCTCTGTTCTCTCTCTGTTCTCTCTCTGTTCTCTTTCCTTATCTCTATTTCCACCACTTTTATCCATGTCACCATCACAAGCTCTTAATTCATACGCCTGGTTCTCTCGCATTCTTCTCTAAATTTTGATTCACTAGAACACTTTCTTCCAACTTGGTATGCAGCAGCCATGGCTTTGGTTCCTCCAACCTTACGTTCCTGTTCATCATCTACAAAATAGGATGACACAGGTAGTAAATCATTGGTGTAGAAATTTGAACTATTTGCCGGCCACACCCCAAATTTATACTCATCCACAATCTGGCATATGAACATTAGTGATCCACCTATTTTGAATAGAAGCTTCATCCTCATCGTTTTAGCAAGGGCAATGGCAAATTGGCAATGATGGTGCCAAGAAGAATAACACCTCCAGTTATAACCGCAAGAGTAAGAGATGCATTGCATCCAAACCTAAGTGCTTTGGAAATCATTGGGCCATAATCAAGTGAGACCTATATTTATTATTCAATATTGCTTTCCATGTCTGGACGCTCTCCACAATTAATCTTTTTACTTCCAACAAATCATTAAGCTCTTCAACAATGTTATCTGTGCAACGAACAAATTAGATCTTGGGTACGTAGGCAGCCATTATCTTGGTTCAGTTTCATCTCCCCCAACATCAAATTCCTCTGTTTCTTAGTGCGTTCTTTACCATTGCTCTCGTTGTGTTGAAGCAGTTTACTGCCGAAACACCTCCCCTCATATAATGAACCACTCCGTGCATAACTATCCTGAGTGGGATGCCGCACACCAGGTAACCCTCACACGAAAGTCATTATGCAAGTACTGCCACTATTCGGCATAAAATATCGCGCATCTCGTTCTAATTTTACGAATGGAATAATCAAACCACCATTCAGCTATGCCCGAAGGGCCATTCAGCTTCACTGAAACGTCAGAAGAGCCAATCACATTACTTATGCCAGAAGGGCCATTCAGATTCACTGAAACGCCCGAAGGGCCAATCATATCACATACGCCCATCACAAAGGCCAAATCACATGAGTTGTGGTAGCTAGGTTCTAGAATTTTCGTTACGTAATTTATTCAAGTGTCATACATTTATATCTTGGAATAATTCTTATTCTATCTCATGCCAATATACTTAATTGTACTGAAGCTCAATGTTTCTCGCTATAATACAATCCACATTATCACGTGCCAATACTATTCATTGCACGATATCCAAATATCTCTATATCAAATCTCGAATTTATTATTTCACGTGCCAATCATATATTGCACTACACCCTATGGAATATCTCAAGCCTTCATAAATACTACAATTCATTTAAGTAGTAACTCATAATAGCAATCAATCATGTAACGTATTCGTTCAATATATTTATTTTAACGCAAGTCACCATAAAAGCCCAATACTAAAGTCCATGAATCTAAGTCCATGTGTAGTTTAATTCTCATAAAAACGTATATATCTAAGTCTTATAAGAATTCTCCTCTTGTTACGTGCCAATATTTATGTGTTTTACGCACTACTCACGTCAAATCTTAATTAGAAAATGACAAACAAGGATATACAATTTTCGACAATATTTTATTACTACATTTGTCCATATTCTTAAATATGTGAAAAATCTAGAAAAAAGTCAACATTCCACAGTCAACGGTCAATGTCAAAGTCAAACTATCATTTCCATGTTCAACAGGTTCAGGGTCATAGACATGGTTCATGGCTAAGGGCAAAGGTACATGGCTCATGGGCTCATGACTAAGGTAAATGGTTCGGACCCAACTAGCCAAGCCCAAACCCAAACCTTAGAACCCGGCCCCAAAAGTCTAAACATTTAAAGACCCAATTAGATCTATTTTAAGTTATATGGACCGGCCCCAAAACAAACTTAGAAACTGACCCAAAGAGAACACTAGTTAGTTTTGGCCCAAGCCCAAAAGTCTAAAACCAACTTATTTATTCGACCTGACCCAATTGGGGACATAAGGACCAACCCACATAAAATTATAAACCGGCCCAAAGAATACATGAAATTTTGTCCCAAAGACTAAACTGAAAAGGCCCAAACAACTAACATGTTTCGGCCCAGCCAAACAATAGAATCGGGCCCAAAGAACTAAACCAAACTGGTCCAAACTCAAAAGAAACTTGGCCCAAAACAATTTAAACTAATATGGACCGGCCCAAGTAACTAATTGGTTTGGCCCAAGGCCCAACCACAACAACAATCGTCTTCCTCATCTCCCTCAGCTCACCAGCTTCTTCCACCACCAGCCACTACCGTATTCTCCTCCTCCTCCAATTCCATTCCAGCGGTTTGACTCATGGTGAAAAACCCAACACTTTGGTACCAAAAAAAATCAAAACCTTCGCTACTCCAAAACTCCATCGCACCGCCATTAACGCCAGTCGAAGCTTTATCCGCACCACTGTCTCGACACCATTACAACCCCTTTTTAATGCTTCGACAACCCCCTCACACACACTACACCACCCCACTACAACCAATCATAAAACAACCAACACAATCAACAGAATAACAGTTCAACACATATTACAGGATTATATTTGGGCGAGCCACCATTAACAGCTTCTACGAGCTTCGACAGATTAAGTTCAGAGTTTCAAAACCACAAACAAAAAGAGTTTAAACGAAACACAGGCCGAAATCTTGGTGTGGAGCTTGCACCGCCATTAACAGCCTCCGGAGTTCGAGCAACAGTTCCGACGAATCCTACTTCCAAAGTTTTAGAAATTTAAGTGAAAACAACACCTCACATTTAACGAGTTAACCATTTAACAGGATGAGAGAAAAACAACCTAGAAAAAAATAGTACAAAAATGAACAGAAGGAAACAGATCAAAACATATATAGCTCTCGTAGCTTCGACGAAAACCAAAAACTATAACTATTCACCTGTATTAAAAGCACCACGAATCCCTCGTAGTCCGAATCATCGCGCTCCGACGCTCTAGCAATTCAAGCTTTTATCTCCGCCTCCATTTTTATTTTATTTTTATCTCCAAACCCTATTCTCTAGAAAAATATGAATATATACTCGGGTTTGAAACCTAAGCCAACACATACTCGGGCCCAAAAATCAGTCCCACATATCCCAAATCCAATTCAACGAATTTTAAATAAATAATTAAATTAATTAATTAATAAATAAATACGTATTTTAAATACGGGCGTTACAATAAACTTCTGAGAATAAATTAGGAGACAAGACCTTTGTACTAAATAGAAGAAGTTTGTGAGTACCTTATCTAGAAAACTCTCACGAGGCTTAAAGGTCATCCACTAGGGAATTCCTAATGGTTTAAGGCCTTGTTACATATGGTTAATGGAATCGCACTCCGCGAAACGAGATTAGTATAATAATAATAAATCACTCATTTGTGATCTTAGTTTTTTTCTCTCATCCTTGTTTGAGAACAAGAAAAATACTATTTGGGGGCGGTGATCAGCTCCCAAATGTGCATTTTATTACCCTTATATTACTGCATTACAACTCTTCTTACGCATAATGAAAAGATAACTCATAGCTTTTATTGTCTTTTTCAGGTTACAAGGCAATTCATATCATTTATCATAAAAGTTGCATCTTAGCACCAAAAGGAGCCTTATTTACGCTTATTATGAAAACTCGAAGTTGCTATGAAAAAGTGCTGAAAATGTCAAAGTCAAAGTCAAAGGTCAAAGGTCAAGGACTCAAAACCAGAGAACTGAAAGTTACATCCTTAAGTCAGAAGACTAGAGACGGATGTCCTTGATACAAAAGAAGACTTGCTCAAAACCTAGCTTGATCAAGAAGATATGCAAAAGCAAAAGAAAAAGCAAAAAGGAAAAGCATAAAGCTAGTAACCATAGTGAGGTGTCTTGATTGAAGAGGGAGAGGACAAATCAGACTTTTGTAAAAGTAGGGGTTAAAAACCAAAAAGTAGGATGAGATAATGCACCTAGACTTATTCTCGTATCACGTAGGAGTAGTGTAGGATTTATTTTTCAAGTCATTTACATTCAAGTTTGTTTCACTTTTTGTTCTTCAATTCAATCCTTTTTTCTTTCAAGTTTATGTTTCAATCATTCAATCAAATTTATTTTCTTTCAAGTTTATGTTTCAATCATTCAATCAAATAAGTTTCTTTCAAGTTTTCTTTCCTCAATCAATTTGTTTCCTTTTAGTTTTCTTTCAATACAAGTTTAGTTAATACAAACAAGTCCTAAAGCTAAGATTAAATACGATCTTCTAAGCAATTTATGGTGAACCTCAACCAAATAATCTTTGAAATACTTAACACAAGACTCATACTTCACCTACCCCACGCGACATTACCACTATCACATGACAGTTGGAGTGTCGCACGTACTATTCCAAAAGTATAAAAAAAAAAACAACCCACGCGACATTAGAAGTGGCGCACAACAGTGGGAATGTCGCATTACCATTCAAAAAAAAAAAAAAAACCCACAGGCGACATTAGAAGTGGTGCGCGACACTACCACTGTTGTAGCACATCCGTATCCGAAACCGCAAATTTGCCTCCACGGATGTGGCTAGACAATTGATTGTAAGATGCAAGAAGAGAATGATAATCAACAAAGCTTTTTCTTTATTCATTAATGGTGGTTTACACTATTTACCCTTTCTCTCTCTGTTTACATGTGAGAAATAGAAAAAGTAAAGTGTCCAAATTGAATCTCATCCCTCTTTTTTTTGTCTCCACTCTTTTAATAGTTGCTCCACATGTGTCCATCCAATAGCTTTTTGACATGTGTATATCCTTGTCTCTTTCATTTGTACCTGAAATTTATCATTAATATATCGGCCCTCATGCCGATATTGTATTTGAACTTTATTGAAATAAGGGCGAATATCAGTATGTACGATATTTGGCCACCACATCGCCCCCTCTCGAAATTTTCAAAATTTATAAGTGAAAATTTGAAGATTTCGAGAAGCAATAGAAAATAAATTTGAAATTTGTCATTTTTATTATTATTATTATTAATATTTTTTTTACTGTTCATCGACACTGTTCAACCGCACTTTTCATATACACTATTCATCCGATATATTCTTTTATTCGATATCTGCACTTTTTATATACACTATTTATCCGATATATTCTTTTATCCGATACTGCGCATCCGCACTTTTCATATACACTATTCATCCCTCTCGATATATTCTTTTATACACTATTTCTGCTTGAGATAAGCTCACCAGCGTGCATCAAAATGTAATGAATTGTTTCCAAAGAGTTGAGAAGCGCCACTAGAGATTTTAGGCAAACAGTGTTTCCAGAGAGTTGAGAAGCGCCACTAGAGATTTAAGGCAAACAGCGTGCAAGAAATGTTTTGGGTTTGCTTCTGACATCGATGCCCACTTCTAAACTCCTCTGAAACACCGACACCCACTTCTGAAGTCAATGCCATACTTTTGAGACCGATACCCATATATCTGTATCGGAAACTGTATATCGGCTTCTACTGTTTCTTCTCTTTTGGATTGGATTGTTGTATCGATATCGGTTTGTCCTTGTCATTCTCTAGTATCGGTATTGAATCTTTGTTGGGTATCGGGTATTTGGTTGTGGGTATTGGTATCGAATTTTTATTGGGTATCGGGTATGTGGTTATGGGTATTGGTATCGGTATCGACATCGGGTTGTTGTATTATGGAGTTTGATAAGATCCCAAAACAGTAGTTTTAACCCCTTAATAATACTACTGTTAGACCAATTATGCAAGTAATAAATAAGAGTTAATGTTAATTACGTGCTTTTATGTATTTCAGGCATGAAACTCAATTATGTGCAGAAATGTGCCACTTTGGCGATATAAAGGAGCAATGGGTTAGTTGCTAAGAAGTTCTGTGATAAAGGCCAAGATTCAAGGAGACAAAGCCTTTATGAAGCCTGGTCAAAAGCTGAAAAGTCAACACGGGCAGAAACAGTGCACAAGTCAGCAGAACTTCCGAAGACTATATCTTTGGACTCAGGCCTTGGATTTGGGCCTACCTTACGTCAAAACGACCGGCTCGGAAAGAGCTTTCCAATGGTCAAAGATTTAACCCAATCATAGGAGCATAAGTGGACGAAAAGTCTGCTGAAGTCAAAGCCAGCTGAAACGGGCTCTGTTGACTGAAGAAATTGGGCTTTGGGCTCGATTTTCCGGCCCAAAACATAAGACCTCAGCCCATGCACAAAATTGTGGATCTGATCTCCTCCTTTACATAAAACAAGACTTAGCTCTTAAGAAAGATATAGTTAGATAGCTTAGAATATAAAGTAGCTATTAAAATAGCTTGTAGATCTAGTTTTTGAATTCAATTAGTTAAATTAATTAGTTTCATACATTGTTTTAGATTAATTCTTTGAATTATAGTTCTTCATTGATTAGATAAATAAAATAGTTATTTCTTGTTCATTTCAATTTTGTCATTTAAAATTGTTAGATCTAATTTCAGTGGTTGTTATTCAATTCTTAGTTATTAATTTAGAATTCAATTATTGTTTAGTTAAATTTAATAAAGTTATAATCTTTATATTTCGTCTATTTTTAATTCACATCGTAGTATAATTTCCACCATTGCTCTCATTAGACTTTGAATAGATTAGTTAATCTAGGAAACTTGAATGCTAAAGAACTAAGAGTGGAACGAACTTTTTACTCCACTCTATTTCGATAGAATTGAGAATATAGAAATCTTTGATAGCAACGCGTAATTAAGTTTAGTTTCACTTGCGTTTTGAGTTTCATTGTTCATTTCGTAGGTAAATTATTCAATTTTACGTTTATCAAATGGTGTCGCTACCATCTTAGTACTCTTTAGTATTGTTTTCTGTAGACTTGATAGTTTTTCAAAGTCCCATAACCCACCTACCCTTGTTTGGATTCTCACTATGGTTGTCTATTTCAGCTTTGCAAGTTTCCACGAAAAATTACTTTCGGGCGCACTGCGCTGCTTCTAGGCAAGCAGTGGAGGGAGCGCCCTCGCTGCGCTGGAATCCCACCCTTTGGCTGAACGCCACCTGCGCCCTACCAAGGCCAACTTGGAGCGCCACCTACGCCTACATGCCTAGAATCCTACCTTTTGCACGAAGCGACTGCGCCTGCCTAGGCATATTCGGCGAAGCGCACCTACCCCTCTGCTGGCCTGCCGGTTTCCACGGGTTTTGTTTGAACTTCCATTTCTTCAAAGTTTTCAGTGTTCTAACTTGTTATATACACTGAGCACGCGTAAACAAGACCCTATTCATAAGCGAAGCAAGGAGGCTTTCAGGTACTCTTTTCTTCCACACCTCGCATCTTCTGTTAGAGGTTTATACTAGCATATCAGAATTGTTTGGAGTGTTATTATGTTTCATTAATATTGGTCTTAGCCTTGCATGAGATTAAGGTCAGGCCGAAGAAAAACACTTAACGTAATAAACGGACAATGGCAACAAACAAGTCTTTCTAGTATACCACTCACTACACCTCTAGCTAGCATACCACACACACCACCTGAAGTAATGGCTGAAGAAAGTGAGTCTCCTCTCACTGACTTTTACAAAGCCTTGAACGATAGCCCTAAATCTTGCATCGTTCTATCAGACCCAGTCGGGGATTTCCGAATTTCCCCAAATATATTTAATTTGTTACCCGTTTTTCATGGGTTAGACCATGAAAAACCTTATCAGCATATGCATAGGATTGACCAAGTCCTTACTACATTCCACCATCCTACGGTAGGTGTTGAACAAATTAAACTAAGGCTATTTCCCTTCACCTTAGCCGATAAGGCGGCGTCTTGGTTAACTGCCCAAGCGCCTAATTCTGTGGACTCGTGGGCTAAACTTGTTCAACTATTCATGGAACATTTTTACCCACCACTGAAGACCGATGAAATGCTTTCCAAGATTCATTTCTTTCGACATAATCCTCATGAATCATTTTCAGAGGCTTGGAATCGTTTCACCGATTTATTTATAGAGTGTCCACATTATAACCTCGCAAAAGACACGTTAGTTCGTGCCTTTTTCAAGGGACTTCTACACCACCATAAAGAAGTCCTTGACATAATGAATGGGGGTAGTTTCTTAAGTTAAGGAGCCTCGGAGGCTTATAAATTTTTAGAAGATCAGACTAAGCGGAATAATAATTGGGGGGGTAGTGATGATATCTCCCGTTCCGCTAGTTTTTCTACAACAGCTAAAGCCACCGGTATGTTTGAGATGAAACCCGATCCAGAACTTAAAAATTTAATCGAATCTCTAACAAAAAAGGCAGAGGCTATTTCTGTCCAACAAAAACATATTCCCGTCATGAATGTCAACTCCAACCCATGTAATTTCTGTTTAAGTCCAGAGCACCCCGACTCCTATTATCCTTTCATTTACGAACAACAAACATTACAACAAGATAACGTTTGCTCAATTAATAGTTATCCTATTCCTAACGCCCCTTGGAGACAACACCCCAACTTCAGTTGGAGAAATAATCAACAAGTAACAACTCCAGGATTTAATAATCAAAATGTTAGGCAAGCAAACAATTATAACCAACCTCCACCACGACAAGGACAAGGTCAGGGTAATTATAATAATTATAACAACCAAGCGCAACCACGACAAGGTCAAGCACAAGGTCAAGGTAATTATAATAATTATAACAATAATAATTATAATGCAAATCGAGGTATCGTTCCGGTTAATAATAATAACTATCACAACCCACCCATAAATAATCAACGTGACATAGTTCCTATCAAACAACCTATAGCTAACACTCTTCCACAACCGAATCGTTTCGATACCTTTATGCAATCTCAACAACAGATTTTGCAAGCCATCCAACTTTCTTTACAGCAGCTAGCTCAAGAGAAAGTACAATCCAAAGGTGTGTTTCTAGGACAAGCGATACCTAATCCTAAAACACCAAACACAACCTTTGAGGTGAATGGTAATACTAGTACGGAAAATGTAAACGTAGGTGACCTAAATGCCATCACCACTCTCCGTTCTGGTAGAGTGGTTGACAACAATGTAACTATGCCTATAGTTATCCCACAAGTAGTCCCTACACAGGAGATTGAACTAGATACCGAAATGGAAACTGAAGAGCCTACCCCTGTAGAGGTACCAGTTAAACCACAACCTAAGAAACAAAAAGCAAAGGTTAAACATCTAGTTGAACCATACGCTAAGCATAAAGAGACACCACCGTTTCCCCAGAAATTAGCTATGTTAAACAGAGATACAAACTTTGACTAGAGTAGGGAAGTATTCAAGAATCTAACAATTAACCTACCCTTTCTCGAAGCAATTAAAAAATTATCTCACCACGCTAAGTTTCTTGAGTTGTGCACTACTAGGCGTAGGACAAATATTCCTAAAGACGCCTTTCTAACTGAATAATTTCCAACTTTAACAGAACATAATGGAATTGTGAAGTACAAGGACCCTGTCGTCCTACTGTACAATGCACCTTAGGAGATTCTCATACGACCACCGCTTTATTAGACCTAGGGGCAAGTGTCAACTTACTCCCGTATTATTTATACAAACAAATAGGTCTACAAGAGATGCAACCTACTCAAATGACGTTGCAATTAGCGGATAGGTCTATTAAGTATCCTAAGGGTGTGGTTGAAAATGTGCTAGTTAAGGTCCAGGATTTCTACTATCTTGCTAATTTTGTTATCCTCGATACAGAAGTCGTTAATGACTCTGTTCCGATCATCTAAGGGCATCCATTTTTGGCAACTGCCAACGCACTTATAAACTGCCAAAATGGTTCGATGTCCTTGTCTTTTGGCCATCTTTCGGTTGAGGTAAATAGTTTTAAAATGATGAAATAGTTACCAGATTCATCTATAGATGGAGAGATTAGCATGATCGAGAGTTTAGCGCAAGATTACTTTAATAACACGTTTCCAGAAAACCATATGCATAAATTCCTTTCTTTTGGAAGTTCAGATTTTGTCGATGACTCCTACGTACAAGAAGTCAACACCATCTTCGAGTCTACACAAATCATAGAACCTTTGATTGCTCCATATACAGAGTTTGAAGACCTACTGCCTAAGCAAGTATTCATTACTCAAGATGAGGACACCCCAGAAGCTTTTATCGACATACCAACCACCCCGGTACTTACACCTCTTCCTCCTGAGTTAAAATATATTCAACTTGATCCGGATGGTAGCCATCCGGTAATTATATCTTCTCTATTATCTAAGGAGGAAGTGACACGTTTAATCAGGGCGATTAAGGAACATTGTTCTGCGATTGGTTGGTCCCTAGCCGATATTAAGGGAATTTACCCTAATGTGTGCACTCACCGTATCCATTTAGAGGATAACGCAAAGACTTCTCGCGAACCTCAGTGACATTTGAACCCAACCATGAATGAAGTGGTCAGGGAAGAAGTCTTACGGTTACTTGATGCGGGTATCATATACCTAATCTCTGATGACGAATGGGTCAGTCCCATTCATGTAGTTCTAAAAAAATCAGGCATTACAATGGTACGTAATGCCAAGGGTGAATATGTTGCCACACATGGACCTATGAAATGGAGGATCTGTATTGATTACAGACGTTTAAATGCCATGACATGAAAGGATCATTTTCCATTACCATTTATAGATCAGATGCTAGAACGTCTAGCTGGTCATGTTTTTACTTGTTTTTTGGATGGCTACTCTGGCTATTTCTAAATTATTATTGATATTGATGACCAAGAAAAGACTACCTTTACATGTCCTTTTGGAACATACGCCTATAAATGAATGTCTTTTGGCCTTTGTAATGCTCCTGGTACCTTCCAGCGGTGTATGCTTCATATATTTAGTGACATGGTAGAGTGTTTCATGGAAGTATTCATAAATGATTTTTCTATCTATGGAGTCTCTTTCACTGACTGCCTGTCTAACCTATCTAAGGTTTTGACACGGTGTGAAGAGAAAAGTCTAATTTTAAATTGGGAAAAATGTCATTTCATGGTAAAAAAGGGTATAGTACTAGGTCACATTGTATCTAGTGATGGCATAGAAGTTGATAAGGCCAAACTAGATAAGATAGCGACTCTACCTATACCACGGACTATTCGTGATATTGGAGCCTTTCTAGGCCATGCAGGTTTTTATAGGTACTTTATCAAAGATTTTTCGAAAATAGTTAGGCCGCTAACTAATCTGCTTTTAAAGGATGGCATCTTTGATTTTAATTTTAACTGTAAACAGGCTTTTGAAACTTTAAAAGCCACCTTAACTTCTGCACCCATTATACAGCCTCCCGATTGGTCTAAACCTTCCGAACTCATGTGTGATGCTAGTGATTATGCAGTTGGTGCTTTCTTGGGACAGAAACTAGATAATAAATCCACTGTTATTTATTATGCTAGTAAAACTCTAAACGATGCTCAAAGGAATTATACAACTACTGAAAAAGAATTTTTAGCTGTCGTTTATGCTTTAGATAAGTTTCGTCCTTATTTGGTTGGTTCTAAGACCCTAGTTTACACCGACCATGCAGCCCTCAAGTACCTTCTCGCAAAGAAGGATGCTAAGCAGAGATTAATCCGATAGATTCTCCTCTTGCAAGAGTTCACATTAGAAATAAAGGACAAAAGAGGGGTCGAAAACGTAGTTGCCGACCACTTATCTAGACTGACAAACGACGATGATAGTGATTCGGAGTCCATACCCGACTCTTTTCCTGATGAGTATTTGTATGCTATTTTTTCTACACCATGGTATGCTGACATTGTGAATTATTTAGCGGCTGATGCTATTCCTTATGATTTTTCAAGAAATGAACGTAAGAAGTTCTTGGCCAGAGTTAAGCTATAATACTGGGATGAGCCTTACCTTTTTTAGTATTGTACAGATCAGATTATTCGTCGTTATATTCCCCAGTGGGAATATAATGAGGTTCTCTCATTCTGCCATGAAAAGGAGTGTGGTGGCCATTTCAGTGGTATGAAAACAGCTACTAAAATTCTACAATGTGGGTTTTATTAGCCTACTCTCTTTAAAGATGCCCAAGTACATTGCGAGGCGTGCATTCGTTGCCAACAACTTGGGCGAATCACAAAGCGTAATATGATGTCATTGGATCCAATCATGGTGGTAGAAATTTTTAACGTATGGGGCATTGATTTCATGGGTCCCTTTCTAGTTTCCCACGGGTTCATCTATATTCTAGTTGTTATGGACTACGTGTCTAAATGGATAGAGGCCATGGCTTGCCGTAGCAATGACCATAAGACAGTTGTGTTTTTTGAAAAAGAGTATATTTTTAGTCGATTTGGCATTCCCAAGGCCATCATTAGTGATGGTGGAACACATTTTTGCAACAGAGTTGTTGCATCTCTTATGAAAAAATATGGAGTTACACATAAGGTAGCAACTCCGTATCATCCGCAAACTAGCGGATAAGTAGAAGTTTCTAATAGGGAAATCAAAAAGATCTTAGAAACAACTGTAAATCCTGATAGGAAAGACTAGTCAAAGCGTCTATCTGATGCCTTATGGGCATATAGGACTGCTTTCAAAACTCCTATAGGTATGTCTCCCTTTAGACTTGTATTTGGGAAACCTTGTCATTTGCCCATTGAATTGGAGCATCGTGTTATGTGGGCTATAAAAATCCTTAACTTCAATTTTGATGAGGCGGGTGTCAAGCACAAGTTGCAATTTAATGAGCTTGAAGAAATCCGTAGCGATTCTTATGACCTCGCAAAGGATTATAAAGCTAACATGAAACGTGTTCATGATAAGCAAATTTTGTGCAAAGAGTTTGTGGTAGGTCAAAAGGTCTTACTTTACAATTCCCGTCTATATATTTTTCTAGGGAAATTAAAAACCCGTTGGACTGGTCTTTTTCTGGTTACTGAAGTCACCCCTTACGGGGCAATCACCTTGGTAAATCCCGAGGACAACAGTACCTTTCAAGTAAATGGCCAACGGTTGAAATATTTTCACGAGCTATTGTCCCCTGATGTAGAGGAAGTCCTTTTATAGGATCCTGTTTATAAGGACTGACCTTTTTCATTGGTATATTTCCTTTCATTTCCATATATTGGTAAGTGCACCATTAAGGTAACCGGGCCCTCCCTATGGAGTGTGTGGCTGTAAGTACCAGATCCTAAGTCCACATTAAACATAATTCACGTTTTCCACTCTTGCATGTTTTCTTGAGTTTTGAGTCATGTCCCTCTATGGTGTGAATTATGCATTTAATGCTTTCTTGCTTTCTTATATAAAAAATAAAAAAAAAATTTGTTAAAATCACAAACATAGTAAGTTAAGAAGTCTCGGGAATCTGACTTTAAAAGACCCACTTTTTAAAACAAATTTTCTCAATTGTGTGTCTAAAATTTGTTTGGGGGTGGGGTGTTCGTTCCATCCTGGATTATTCAACTCTCCAGTTGTGTTGGCTAGACCGTTTAATTATATTACGATTCGGGTTAACATTATCTATGAAATTAGATTTCATTCGTTCGCATAACTTACGTCATGCACGCACTTTAAGGCGTTTTCTATTTTCTTACATGTCACCAACGGTCAGATTAGAGTATTTTATGGATCATTGGATTGGAAATTCTCTCCTGATCATTTCCATACCTCATTCACAAAAATAGGCCCGGTAACGAAGTGGCAATTTAAGTTTGAAGTTGCGTGAAATATCAAAAAATCAAAATCGGAAAATCAAGTGGGCTTGGCCTAACTTCGCACGCACGTGCAGCGCACGTGCGTCTCTTTCCTTCACACCAATAGTCGCGATTCCATTCTCCAAACCGCCATTACCAAACATCAAAGCTTCAAAAACCTAACCTAAAAAATAAATAAAAATAAGAAACCTAAATACACCCATGCCCAAAGTTAAAACCCACCCCAAATCTCCTCCTAGCTACAACCACCACCACCTCCACCAACTTAAACAACCAAACACCACCAAAAATTCAAAAATTTCGACTGCCACCACCACCACCACGCCTCCTGCCATTATTTTTAGTTAGGGTGTTTCAAAACAAGTCCCCTACCTTATTCAAACCCACACATCTTATAAAAACTCCAATGGCTCAAAGACGTCGGATATTGCTGGAGCACGCTTTTACTGCCGACCACTTCACGCCGTTTTACGGTGACGAGATGGCTAGGAGAGACTGGAGTGGTTTGTGGTACTCGACAGACAATTTTTACCATGAAGATTTGGTACGAGAGTTTTATAGGACGAGGGAGTTGAATGGGGATCGAATTTTTGTTAAGGTGGCTGGGAGGAGAGAGGTTACTACTGGGTTGTTGGTTGAGATTTTAGGCATTCCACCTAGACACCATCTCGATGCCACATTACAGGATTCCCAGTTTACTGCTGTAGAACCTTTGATGAACGCGACTGTTGTGGAAGGGAACTACAATGCGAGCTCGCATTGTGTTCGCCAGTCGTCTCTCCGAACCAACCAGCTGGCTGTAGCTCAGTGGATTGGTAAGAATGTCATAGGGAAGGATAAAGTCAGTGATATCGGTCTAAACTGCCTTCACGTTCTATGGATACTCCAGGAGCAGAAGTATGAGTTCTATATTTTGGAGTTTTTGCGTAACATGATTATGGGAGTTGGAAAGAGTATTGCACCTCTCCCTGTTTTGATAACGAAGATCATATAACCTTGAGAGCAACTCCGAGGTCTGATAGGATTTGCCTGAAGGAGCACCGAAATCATCATATTTATACGGAGTGTATCCAGAGAGTTTGGAGGTTGCCTAAAGAGAGGGTAGTCGAGGAGAGTGACTCGGAGGATGAGGATGACACAGCATGTTTTGATGTCGATGCCTTGGAGAGGTGTAGGTCGGATGCAGAACGCATGGCTGTGATTCACCGTGGCATGCATTCTCTCAATACTATTTGTGAAGACCTCTGAACTCGGCAGGCTACCATGCATCATAACTTCGAGACTCATGCCCGGCGCGAGGATGAGTTGTGGGAACTGACGAGAGCTGAGATAGACGCTTCGGCACCGGCCCGGTGACGACATGCTTGCCGCGCTTTCCACCCTGGGGGTTCTTTTGGAGGAGCCGCCTGCGAGGCACGAAGTCGTCGCCCAAGAAGACGGATGACTCTGGCCCATCGGAAGCCCAAGAGCCATCTGCTTCTCAAGCGCATTCCACTACTAGCAGAGAGTAGTTTAGGGATCTAATGAGTTGATTTGTTTTATTGTATTTGTTTTCATTTAGTACGGATGTAAAAAGATTAGTTCAGTAATTAAATTTGAATTTGGTTCTCGTATGTTATTTGGAATTCAATTTTAATATAAGTTGGTTAATTTCAAATTATGCGTTGTTCTTATCATTAATCCCACCATCCCGAATTGTTTGGGGGTGGTATTATTTAGCCTAACATAATTCGTTATATGATCATCTATTTTCAGAAGTTGTTTTGGAATGAGGGTTGAGAATATTGCCGATATGAGCATCGCTATAAATAGATATTGTGTTAGGATGAAATCTCGATAAATTAGGTAGTATCTAACCTAAATTCAACCTAAAAGATATTAGGTTTGTTTTGGAATAGAGAATATGGGTTGTTTCCGTTTTCGGTTTTGGAAATTTTATTATTTCCGGCAATTGCTTTAAAACTTTTTAGGTAACTTCCGATTCGTTTTAGCAACTTAAATCCTATAAAAACTACATTCATTCTACACTCACAACCCCAACTACATCTCACATTCATCTCTCACGTTTCATTCCCACTTTACCTTATTTTTCCTTCGCACTTCGGCCTCACAGCTCCCCGAGCGCATTCACTCATGGGCGCCACTTGCACCCTCAAGATCGCCGAGGAATTCTACCCCCCGAAGCGACCTGCACCCTCTCCAGCATAAACCTGAGTGCCACCTGCGCCCAAAACACTGGAATTCCAGTTTTCATCCTGAGCGCACCCCGCGCCCATCCCAGGCTAAAAGTGAGCGCACCCTGCACCCAAGTGCCTGGAATTCGAAACTCAACAGAGCACACCCGCGCCCATCCCAGGCATACCTTGAGCGCACCTGCGCCCTGACCCCTGTGGGCACCAAAAATTTCAAGTTTTATGAGGGTTATTCCGGGATAGTTGCAGCTGTTCTAGAGAGTAGTTTTGTGATGACTTCTCCTATAGTAATACCGGAGCAGTCTTTTGAACACTTGTTGGGGAGCGAGTCTTATGGACATTGGTTCCGCAAGAGGATCACGCAGTTCGGATGGAGGCATCTTCTGGTAAGTGAAGACGACTCGTATTCACCTAAGCTTACTGAATTTTTCTACAATAATGTTAAGTTCTATTGTAACCAGGATGGAGAACAAGAATTCTCCATCACGGTTGATAACACACCCCTAGAATTCAGTAAGTATGTGGTAGCATTAGTTTCGGGAATACCAATACCTGATCCTATTCACACGTGGGGATATATGACTGATAATTCATACCTCTATGACTATACATATTTCCATGAGTATTATGGGGGAGGGGTATTTCGTATAATGGACCAAAGGCATTACAACATAGCCCTTGGTAGCATGTCCCTAAATATAGGCACCACCATGTTATTCATCCTCATGAATATTCTAGGGGAGTTCCAGTTTACTTCTGCAAATAGTACCGCTGGTGACGTTTTCCTTGCTTTAGCTGAGGGACGTCACCGATATGACATTCCCCGAGTATTAGTGGCTAGTCTTAAGAGAGCCCAAAGCATGTGCCATAAGTATCTTCTTATGCCTGTTTTGGTTTGCCGCATCCTTCGCAGTTGTCTACCAGAATTATGTACCCATTTCACGAATTGGAAAAGGGTTGAAGTCATGAGACCCCCCATTGGGTGGTTCGCTCATTTCGAGTAATGACTTGGTCGGGATGGCAAGTGCAACCTCATTTGGTTGCTCCTTACACCCCATCAAACATAGTAACACTAAAGAGGTTAGCACAAGTTGACAACACCCGGCGGCGGGCTTGGCAAGTTATCATGGCATGGCAGGATGCGAAAGAACCCCATAATGGGAGTACAGGTAAACAGGAGTACATGATACCATTGACTCTTTGAAGAGGGAAATGAGGAGGACAATGTTTAAACGAGAGTACAGGTAAGTGTTAGTTTCAGTAAGTGTCGGTTTATGTCCCAAGCAATCTATTTCTTATTAACCCCATAACGGGTGGAACTCTTATACTAGTATGTTATAATCTTGTTTTGCAGATGTTCCGGAATTTCACGCGTTTCAATGGTATTTTCCTACCCTCTTTATTTAAAATACTTTGAGGACAAAGCATGCTTCTTGTTTGGGGCATAGAAACACGTGTAATTAAGACATCTGTTAGGATATAGATATGTATAATATGCACTTGTTTTCTAGCTAAAAAATTTAAAAATTTTAAAAATATAAATAAAAAGTATGTTATACACTTAGGAACATTGGTATTGTTTTATTTCTCTATGCTCTCAATAATCTAGAAGTTTCACGTAGCTTTTGCATTAGAATAGTTTTTAGAAACTTAGGCTAATATGTATGTAATAATCCTTGCATCTATCTATAAATATGTTACATGAGTGTATCTATGATTGTTGGCAGTAAGTTTCTGAAATCTAGGCTAGAGTACTTATTCTACAAATTCTGTGAGAATATAGCCTAAAGCCTTATATGAGTGACACATTTAAGAAATGACACAAGGGAGAAGTAAAATCCGGATAGAGAAATCACACGTCCACTTGCTAGATCACTATACCATATCCTAAGAGAGAATTTAGGCCTTCTTTGGATCGATATAGCCAGAAATTCCAACCTATGAATTATTTTCCGCTAGTCACCCCTCTGAGCCTTTCTTTAGCCTTTCATAAACCACAAATCCTTTACCCTGTTACAAAACAAAACAAAATAAAAAATCAACCTACCCAATTCTTTGAGTAAGTTTGAGAATAGAGATGAAGAATAGAAAAGAGAATAACCTTTGAAATCAAGAATTCGTCAGTCGCTTCAGAAGAGAAAAGTAAGTTTCCATCCAAATAAAAGAAAAATGAAATAAAAGAAAGAGTTAGAACTCCAAAAATAGAATCAAGGAGTCAAAAGCCAAAGGAAAAAAAAAAAAATATATATATATATATATATATATATATATATATATATATATATATATATATATATATATATATATATATATATATATATATTTATATATGGCTAAGGATAGAAACAAAGTGTAGAAGCAAAAGTAAAGAATAAGGTTTTCTCTAGTTATATAATATGAAGACTTTATTATCTCAGACTTGTTCTTTTTGAATATCCATTTCCTTCCTTCTTAAAACCACCTCCTAATCCCCGCAACACCTAATAAAGACCTCTAGCTCAATTAGGAATAGATTAGTGTGATAGTAAGTGGCAGATGTGTTTGATCAACTCCGGCTTCCTTGTGTGTCATTGAGTTTGTAAGGTAAAGTGTGCCCACTGCACACTGGAGTAGCGAAACTTGAGCGGAAAAATCAGAGTGGTTTTTGTCTTGACATTTATGTGAGGACCTACTTATGGACGCTATTCCGAGTTTTCAGAAATGGACCTGCTAGTTCATCTCATAGTATTACTCATTGCAAATATGTTTATTCGTAGATAATATATTATTATACATATATTAGCTTAGGTTTCGACTTGATTATTCTGTATTCATTGCTAGTGAGATGTATAGATAATTGAGACATAGATAAGGAAACAATAGTTTTATTTTTGAGTCGTTGTAGTATAGATGAAGTTTGTGAGTACCTTCACTGAAAAACTCTCGCGATGTTATAACTCGTCCACTAGGGAATTCCTAGTGGTTTAAGGCGTTGTTGCATATGGTCAATGCAATCGCACTCGGCGAAACGAGATTAGTTAGAACTCCATTTTTGGTCACTTATGCTAATTTCTCATATTTGCTTGAGGACAAGCAAAATGCTGTTTGGGGGTGGTTTGATAAGAGCCCAAAACTGTAGTTTTAACCCCTTAATAATACTACTTTTAGACCAATTATGCGAGTAATAAATAAGAGTTAATGCTAATTACGTGCTTTTATGTATTTCAGACATGGAACTCAATTATGTGCAGAAATGTGCCACTTTGGCGATATAAAGGAGCAAAGGGTTGGTTGCTAAGAAGTTCTATGATAAAGGCCAAGATTCAAGGAGACAAAGCCTTTATGAAGCCCGGTCAAAAGCTGAAAAGTCAACACGGGCAGAAATAGTGCACAAGTCAGCAGAACTTCCGAAGACCATATCTTTGGACTCAGGCCTCGGATTTGGACCTACCTTACGTCAAAACGACCAGCTCGGAAAGAGCTTTCCAATGGTCTAAGCCTTGACCCAATCAGAGGAGAAAAAGTAGATGAAAAGTCTACTGAAGTCAAAGCTAGCTGAAACGGGCTCTGTGGACTAAAGAAATTGGGCTTTGGGCTCGATTTTCCGACCCAAAACATGAGACCTCAGCCTATGCACGAAATTGTGGATCTGATCTCCTCCTTTACATAAAACAAGACTTAGCTCTTAAGAAAGATATAGTTAGATAGCTTAGAATATAAAGTAGCCATTAAAATAGCTTGTAGATCTAGTTTTTGAATTCAATTAGTTAAATTAATTAGTTTCATACATTGTTTTATATTAATTCTTTGAATCATAGTTCTTCATTGATTAGATAAATAAAATAGTTATTTCTTGTTCATTTCAATTTTGTCATTTAAAATTGTTAGATCTAATTTCAGTGGTTGTTATTCAATTCATAGTTATTAATTTATAATTCAATTATTGTTTAGTTAAATTTAATAAAGTTATCATCTTTATATTTCGTCTAGTTTTAATTCACATCGTAGTATAATTCCCACCATTGCTCTCATTAGACTTTGAATAGATTAGTCAATCTAGGAAACTTGAATGCTAAATAACTAAGAGTGGAACTAACTTTTTACTCCACTCTATTTTGATAGAATTGAGAGTATATAAATCTTTGATAGCAACAAGTAATTAAGTTTAGTTTCACTTGCGTTTTGAGTTTCATCGTTCATTTCGTAGGTAAATTATTCAATTTTACGTTTATCAGAGTTGAAACAAGGAAGAAGTTCCGAGATATTGTACATCCTCCAGTATCGAACCTAACTTTTACACCCAAGAAACCCAAACAAACAAACAAAAACGAGAGAAAACTAACCAATATCAAACTCCATAAACCATCATCTCAAGCTTATTATTAAATACCTCAACATTTATATAACCAGGCTTATCATCAACAGTATTAGAAACAAAAAATTGAGTTCACATCCCTTTTCAATAACGAAAACCTTGTGACAATTAAAGAATCAAACGTCATAGATCCATGATGGAAAATGCTGAAATCAGTTTTAGAAGTAATTTCTTTTTCAGAAAATAGAAAAAACAAGAAATGAAGAATGAGATCAAGAAACTTATCTTTGAAGCTTTAATGGTGGAGAGTAAGAAAAACTCAATTGACCAATCAATCTCTTCTTCATCATAACATAGATTCGAAATCGAAGAAGAAGAAAAGAAAAGTTTTCTTGTCTTCGATGCACAGACGGCGCCAATGTACGATGCAAGAAGAGAATGATAATTAACAAAGCTTTTTTCTTTATTCATTAATGGTGGTTTACACTGTTCACCCTTTCTCTCTCTGTTTACATGTGAGAAATAGAAAAAGTAAAGTGTCCAAAATGAATCTCGTCCATCTTTCTTTTGTCTCCACTCCTTTTATAGTTGCTCCACATGTGTCCATCCAATAGCTTTTTGACATATGTCTATCCTTGTCTCTTTCATTTGTACCTAAAATTTATCATGAATCACTACTAAAAAAAAAACTGGTTTTATATCGACTAAAAAGTGATATAAAAGACTTATTATATCGGGTTTTCAATGAACTTCAAACTGATATAAGTACCACCGATATAACAGATAACCATAACCGATATAATAAGTGTCCCTTTCTAGATCGGTTAAACATGAACTGATGTAATAATCTTATGTATTTATAACATAAATTTATTAAAAATTGATATAACTAACAGAGAAAACCGATATAAAAAAGAGTTGTTATATCGATTTTGATATTGTCTGTTATATCCGAAATAATAATATTATTATTATTATTATTTAATATTAAAACCAATTGCAGCACCACAAAATAACCTGCAATCTCACAATATACCAACAACATCCTTGCAGTACGCTAACGAAGGAAGACTTGCATAAGAAAGCTTGTTATAGACAATTTTCCACTGAAAAAGTACGTGTTGCGAAAATGTACAAAAAGTTAAAACAAAACAAAAAACCAAAAGTAACACAGGATGCCTCCATGTAAAGCTTCCTCGATTAGTTCTCTAACTTCCATTCCATGCATGTACAAAAAAAATTAAAACTAAACAAAAAACCAAAAGTAGCACATGATGCCTCCATGTAAAGCTTGCCCCATTAGTTCTCCAATGAAAACTTTACCTACACGGCATAAATCAATCACTTCATCAATACTTTGCAAGAGTAGCCTGACAAAATAATACCATGCAAGTACACTAAGCAAATTAAACATGTAACTACTCAACTCCAAGAGAAGTCGCCAACCTAACATTGAATATTATTTTACACTATTTCACACATGCATGGCAAATAAGTGTAGTAGTGTAAGTGTAAGTGTTTACTTCCTATCAATTGCTTAACCAAATGAGATATTGAAAGGCTTGAATGGGCAGGTAAGGGACAGACTGATTGTTCCTACCAGGCACACTCACTCAAGCTCACCTACGAGTGCCTTCCTCGGCTTCAGATCACCAAAAGAACCGACATATGCGACCGCCTTTGACCAAAGGCAGGGGAAGAAAGAGCATGTCCAGATACATCTAGTACATAGATAAGGTTACCATTAACTCCCTGACTACTGCACTGCTCTAGTAGCTAAGTCACTTTTATCTTTCCTTTAGTAGGAATAGACAAGTCTAACTCTTGTCCTTAATAGGAATACAAATGCAGAGGTCAGCTTGTTTTAGGTCGTAAAGGGAATAGGTTTCAATCGAACTTGAAGACAGGGAATTGATATCTCACTTAATGACTGGGAAAGGGACATGCCTAACAAAGGATGGATGTCATCCGTGTTTGAGGGAGTAGAAAAGAGAGTCAACACCCATCTCCATATACTCATCTTTTGTAATAAACAGTTCAGACTGATGTTTTAATCAGTGAAATTGAGTGTTAATTTATGTTATGTACCATACCGCTTGGAAATCTCCCACTAAGATGAGAAATTCCCCGATAAAGCTGCAAGGTATATATGGTACCATAAACTAACAGTAAAATATTTCCATGGTCATGGATCAGTCAATCAACAAAGTATTAAAACTACCCTTATTCCATCAAGAAAGACAAACATGCATTCATGCCAATTAAGAGCCAAAAGCGTAGGAAGTACCTATTCTCCATGGTTGATAAAATCCAAAATGTATTCAACTAACTCCAAACGAATATCATTAAGCTCCTCGTCTTTGTATGTCACTGCTTCCCCAAGTTCTTTCAACTTAGATTTGGTCGACACGAGAGGATCTTCCATAAGGTGCTTCATAAATTTCATTCCATAAACGCCGCATTCCTTATTCCCCGTTTGTTTAGGGCACTACATAGAGACAAAAAAAGTCACACACAGAGGATTAAACTATGTGGTATATCATCAGCACAACTATTCATTCCTCACCTTCACCAATTCCCAAGTCGGATTTCCTTTTGTTCTTTTTCCCATTTCCATAGCTGCCACTTTCATCACACTTCACACAACAAGATCCATTACTTACTTAGTATTTTAAAAATGAAGCCTTGAAAAAAAAAAGAAGAATGAACTACTCACTCATTCACTATGAACTTTACATCCAAGTCAATAGCCTTTTGTACCATGGAGTCCAACCAAAACACTTCCATTGATGTCATATCAATGACTAACAAAAGCCAATGACCCCTAAAGCCACAAAAGTGGACGGATTAAATGACAAGAAAGATTTAATTACATACAAGTGGTTAAAATTAAATAACTAGTAAGATACATTGAACACACATGAATATGCAGTACATACACACTTACATGGTGGAGTATGGCACAAAAATTAGTTGATCCTTTCTCACAACTTTCATTCTCTTTATCAGGTTATGTTTCTTCTCTATCTCCAAAATCATTGAAATGTGAAGGATGGAAGAATCCATATTTTGCTCGAGAAATTTCAAATCGGTTGTAGAGAAACCTAAAAAAATAAGTATAGTAAATTAAATGGCAATAACACCCAGTGTATAAAAGATTCCTCTTGAGACAAATAGTTTACCTTAGGTATGCAGTCATTAAGTTAACCTTAAGCTTCTTCATGTTACAAACATCTAATAAATCAGATTTGAAGAAACGATTGAATGCTATCTCTTCTTCAAACACCCCCTTCTCAAGTGGAATACTTATTTGACTTGATTTCATCATCTTTTCTATAATCTTGCCAAACTTTTGGAGCTGACTTGCCACTTCACCACTAGCTGCAAAAGAATCATCAACCACATCCTACAATCAAGTAAAAATGTTAAAGTTAGTTACGATAGTTCTAAAAGCATAACTAATAAAATTTAGAAAATATACTTTACCTTATCACCTACTATCACCCGCTTTTCAGGCCAAGCCACAAATGAGTTGTGTGCATCTAAAATAGTGGTCAAAACACCACGTACAAGTATAGGAAGGGGAATCAGGACACAATACACAATCAATTGACACTTTTACATTGTGCTCCCCTAAAGGAAGATTGTGAATTTTTTCCAATGGTCCCGTCTTCTCATAAACCTTTCCTTTGGCAAGAATCTTGTCCTTTGATCCCAAAGCCAATCTACCATTCTGCATCTATCAAATAATACATACAAGTACTAAATACTAATGTATATGATAGAATGAAACTAATGTTGGATATAATTTCACAATTTAGCCCATAAAACATACTTGCGGGATACTTAACTCAATATTTGAAGCTGCCTTGTCCACTTTTGAAGTACCACCATCCTTCAAACTACATGTAAGAGATAGTGAAAGTCAATAAATAAAGACAAAGCAACATTGCATAAATTTCTAAAATTTCTACTAAACCAAAAAGCTAAGGTTTGGCAAACTACCTGTTGACCTCTTGAGATGCCACTACTATTGGATGCAACATTTTCTGAATGGTGGGAGTTATTTGTCTCTTTTTCCTTCACAATATGTTCTAAAACTCTCACCCTTTCTTGAGATTCATGTAATTGGGCCAACAGCTCCGCATTATACTTCTTTGTTCCCCATTTTGGTATTTTGAAATAGGCCATTGGCGTGACATGCTTCCCTTTGCCTCTAACTCGCCCACAATGCTCCGGGGTACCCAAAGCCATAGCAAGAACATCATTGCTTCCCTCAGTCACTACAATCCCCTCATCTACTTGCTTTTTCAGATCATCCTACAATAATAATGAAACAAGTGAATCCCGAGCCATTTGTATACAGGTGATATAAAAATAGCTTGATGTATGGACATGCAAGGCAGTCTTCCTACTGCCCCGCGAATTAAGAGCAATCAGTGGGAACGACCTACTGCTCGAACCATAAAAATTAACATTAATGGAGCAGTTAGGAAGAATTCCGGACCTACAAACTATAGTTAAGGCGTTTGATACGTCACAACCTTGGGAAATCTTACAAAAAGTCTAAAACAGTTTACAATGGAAACTTACAACTTTTCCTATTACTTCCCTTGCGGCATCATTTGAATATTTGCCATTTTTATTTTGACGAGCCAATTTCCATTTGACACTCCTATCTTCATGATCAACAAAAATGCCTGTCTCTATGGATTTTTTTTTCTACACATGAACCATAACAACACAATTAGACATCTAAGTTAGTTTAGTTTGAACGTAAGAAACTACTTAAAATAGTATTTACTAAATGTACTTATAATATCTTATTCAAGACCCACATATAGCCTGATCTACTCAGTCGGTGTGTATACACATTATTGGATTGCCTTTCAGATTGTAGCAAGTTTATATATATATATAATACATTAATAGACAAAAGAAGTAGATATATACCTGGAACTCTGGGGTCAACCTTGATTGCACAAATGCAGTCCAAACCATTTTGTCAAGATATTTATACTTTGTAGGTGGCGCCACAAGTAGTTCGAGATCATCTTTGAATGGACGTATGTACTTAGTAGTCAGAGTTGTCTTAAATGTCCTCCACTTGAGGCCAATATCAGATATAACTTGAGCCCTCGTATTTGGATCTAACACAAATCTTGTCTATATCAAATGAATTAAATGGTAAGCCCGCAAAAAATTCATTCTAAAATATATAAATAACAGGCCGGAAAGCACATATTTCTTTACCTGCATTGTAGCCCATAAATCTTTTTCCAATTGCCCTCCCCAAAGATCTTTTAGTTTGCGCCAATCACTAAATGTGTTAAGTGGGACCATTACTCTTGCCAAAGCCCTTTCATAACCAGCTATCTTCCTGCGTACTGCTCGTGGTGTAGGCCTACCTTTTTTTATCATACTCAACAGTAATTACCTTTCCATCCCAATTCTTGGTCATCTCAAGCATTACAGTTGTCCCCCTACTAGCTTTCCTTCTTTTTTTTTTCTAAATGTGGGGTTGATCAACATTACTTCTATTGTCCTGTGATTCACCATTCCTTTCCAGATCCATTACTATGCTATGAAAAAAACATACATCAATAGATATATTGTGCATGGCCTGGAATGGGTAAGTTCAACATGATACACAGAACAATGCAATGCAGAGCATACGAGTATGAATAAACATAGTACAACAATGCAATGCAGGAAATATATAGGAACAAAAGACACTTACACAAAAATCACAATTACCATACATAGACTGATTACATGTCTTTGGCATCAATTTTCAAAACAAGCAAAAAAATAGGTCGTAAGACAAAAAAAGACCAGAAACAGTAGCACCATGCAAAAAGATCTATCACTTAAATATCATTGTCAGTCCAAATCCCCTCAACATCTTCACGTGTGTACATTTTCTCAGATTCATTTACAGCATCCAAAGGTTCATCATAATGCACTACTTCAGGATAGGTATGATCTTCAATGCCAGCATCAAAGAGGTCTTCTTCATTGTCATCAGCATGATAGGTTCTTTGAGGAGCTGCTAGAGCAATGGACCATTTTGATTGACTAGATCAGGTACATAGAAGACTTTCTTTGCTTGAGAGGCTAAAATGAAAGAATTGGATTTATAACCAATTCTAGAAAGATCAACTATGGTGAAACCCAACTCATCAACCTTAAAGCCATTCTTGTTGTCAACCCAATCACACTGGAACACTGGTATTTTGAAATGACCATAATCAATCAACCATATTTCCTCAATAACACCATAGTATCCTGCTTCACAGAAAACATGATTTTTATCCTTTGCACTAGAGACATGCATTGCAGTGGCCACAAGACTAACACCACTATTCTGACTGATACGTGAAGCATCACGATCCTTTGTGGTAAAATGATAGCCATTAATTGTGTAACCATGATATTTCATTACATGTATGCGGAGACCTTGTGATACCCATCTCAAGATTTCTGAGATTTTGTTACCGGAGACGCACTGATCTTCAAAAACCTGTCCTTAAAAATGTTAGCTACATTTATTAAATAGACACAACACATGTTTTACTGTTGACAATTGTTACCTCGTTTTTTAGCCAAGAACTAAAAGAACGATTATGTTCATCTTGTAACCATTTTTGAACTTTGGACTGTCGGGGAAATGTTTTCTTTAGGTGGTTCATGTGTCTCCTACATAATTTTCCATATGAACCACATGGTTAGCTCTAAAATTTCCATAAAGAATTAGAGTAAAGCGTAAAATTTGTAAGTCAAATAGTTGAAGTATAATCACTCAATATATGGTTGAACAACACTTGTGTTGTGCAATACATAGCAATGTGCTTGCTCCAAGGACTTAACATCAGCTTCAAGAAAATCACCTCCTGGAGGATTATTTCCAGTCACAATTTCAGAGGGTGTGTTATTTTCAATGGGAGAAATTCTAACTGCATCCAATTCAGAGAAGAACTCACTAAAAAACTCAACCGCTTCCTCATCAATATAACATTCCACCATGCAACCTTCTGGACGATAACCATTTCTTACTTGACCTTTTAACATCGACATATACCTAAAACACATAAACCACTCTTTACTTTAAATAATTTAAATTAGTAATAATATTAGAAGAATATTTAATGTTCTTAATACCTCTCAAATCCATACATCCATCGAAAGCAAACGGGACCACCAAGTTGGACTTCTCGAACAAGATGGACGGTTAAATGAACCATAACATCAAAGAATGACGATGTGAAATATTTTTCTAGCAAACACAAGGTGACCACCAGATTCTTCTAAACTTCAAGCAATCTAGGAACATCTACTACCTTCGCACATAATTCATGGAAAAATGAGCAAAATTTGATAAGTACAATCCTCACATGTTTTGGTAACACCGATCGTATAGCCACGAGAAGTAATTGCTACATCAACACATGACAATCATGAGATTTCATACCCCCCAACTTCAAGTCTTGCATAGATACCAATGCTCTGAAATTCGATGAGTATCCATCTGGAACTTTTAACTTATGCAATGTTTCGCACACACTAAATTTCTCTTCTTTAGATAATGAGTAACAAGCTGGTGGTAAGTACGCTTTCTTTTCACTTACATCAGGTACCAATTCATCCCTTAACATAACAAACTTTCTTTTCATGTACAACCAAGGTGGGAGATTGTAAGTGACTAACATTACTGGCCAACAACTATACTTGCTGCTCATTGAGCCATAATGGATTAACCCCATCTGCTCACCCAAAGTGCCAATGATCTTCCTCGAAGGTACATTCTAAATATCTTGGCTCTTGGCCAAACTCCTTTTACCATATATCATCTACCAACTTCCATGCGGGGAGTTTAACCCCTATATCCCACGTTGGGTGGCGTAACTTATCATGAACCTCTCTCTTGTCAGCATGCCAAGTCATATGTTTCAATGTATGTATCGACTGAAACAATTTCTTAAACCTAGGGATAGGTGGAAAATACCCTCTCTCTTGTCGAAGTTTTGATGGCCCCCAATTTACGTTGGAAAATACTTTTCGGTCGGTCGTTCTTATTCACTTTGTATCTTGACTCACCACAAGTAGGGCAATTAGTTTTATTCTCATTATCAGATCCCTTTCTATAAAGCACACAATCATTCGGATAGGCATCTATTTTCTCATAGCTCATCCCATACACAGACAATGTCTTTTTCACCTCTCTCATACTTTGGGGTAGTAAATTATCATCATCGGGTAGCATATCTCCAATGATTTTCAACAACCGTGAAAAGCTTATGTCAGACCACTCACTCCTCGCTTTCTCATTAAACAATGTAACGGCCACAGATAATTTGGTGAACTTTGGGCAACCTTTGTATAAAGGTTCCTCAGCCTCTTCAAGAATTTTTTGAAACTTTTCGGGATTAGATGAATACTGGCCACAAGCGGTCTGAGCCAATTTTATTGTACTTGCAGCATCATCTAGGGGTGTGGTATCATCTGCGAGTGCAGCATCACCTGGGGCTTCACTCCCAAAATGGTGTTGGGTGGGCCTATCTAAAGGCACACTCGATGGAGCTTAACCAGGAGATTTTTCTCCATGCCATATCCATTTGGTATAACTTCCATCAACACCATGGTAAAACATATGGAACTCAACATCCTTAGCCACAAATTTATTGAGATTCCCACATGTTTTGCATGGACATGGCATGGGATTATGTTCACCAAACTTTTTTTTGGCAAACGTCATAAAACTTTCAACCCCTTTCCCGTATGCAGTAAACCGATTCTACGACATCTGAGACTTGTCCATTTCTGGATAGCAGAATAAAATGCTAGAAACAAGAAATAATCAGAAAGTCATTGCCTAATTACCTAAGAATTTTCGTAACAATGCCAATATTATGTAAAAAAACACATGTACAACTTACAAAATATAGGTATATTTAAACAAATACAAAAACAAAACTGGAAAATAATAAAGTTTACTTCAAGATTTGTTTTAAATCATTCCTATTAAAATACAAAGAAAATGTTTAGAACCGGAAGTAAGGTAGCTTAATGCATCATAGATAAGTTAAGTTTCCAGCAAATTTGGTAATTAGTGTGGTTCTAAGCTAGACAATGGAAATGAAGCTACCTACTTTAAATTTAACTGATGCAAAAAACATAAGCCACACTTTAATTTACATTCTAAACAAACATTTAGTCAAACAACTGAGCATCAAAGTTCAAAGTTTCATAAACTAATATATTCACACCCAAAACTATGACCAGATCAACGTTCTAGCAAGAACCCAGAAAAAAAACACAATATTTACATTTTATATTGAAAACTAAAACAAACCCCAACCATGTTTAGCAATCGACAGATGCATAATCACAGTAAACACAAAGATATTCACAAAAACAAGAAGAACACTGCAAAAGAGGAAGAAAAATTACTACGGGGAAACACACCAAAGCACTGCAAAAGAAAAGAAGAAAAGTCACAACTTTGGAGAAGAAAGATATCTACTTTTGAACGAGAAGTTTCTATTTTGCTGTTTGAAGTATTGTGGGCTGCGAGAAGAAAGTTGTCTTCTATTTCCATTTTAAGCGGGAGACTGAAAACTTTCGGCATTGTATCCCGCCTATGATTTTAAGTGATATAACATACTTTGAGAGAGCTTTAATTTTTAACGAAGTATATTAAGTTATGGCTTTAAGTTATTAACATAGCACATGAATCGGCCCGATATTAAATATAACAAACTAATTGTATCGGTTTCAATTTTGTGATATGAAATTGCAAAATTAATATATCGGTTACAGTCTGCCCGATATTTGAAATTCAAAACCAATATTACAAAACTGGAACCGATATCAGATATTTTGGAGGGAATTATTATATCGGTTTTACTTACAACCGATATTAAGAGATTTTATAACTATATAAAATCACTATTTTTTAGTAGTGAATATATCGGCTCTCATGCTGATATTGTATTATAATTTTATTGAAATAATGGTGAATATCGGTATATATAATATTTGGCCACCACATTGATACTTCCACATTTGCCTCCCCCTAGAAATGGTTTTTGAAGAAATTTTAAATGGTGGAGGCAAATATACAGTTGATGCCTCCACCTAGAGATGTTTTTTGTATGAGTTATGACAAACATATATTTTTTTTTTATCTGGGCTACCACGAGGATATCCCTATAGGGATGAGTGTTTCGAGACCGTTGGATCCGAGATCCAATGGTCCGAAAATCAAAAACAAAAAGGAAGAGAGAGAATATGGGTTTGTTTTTTATTTTCGGACAGTTAGATCTCGGATCCAACGGTCTCGGCTGGCGTCCCTATAGGGATATCCTCGTGGTAGACGAACTCTTTTTTTTTTTCATACATCATACATCAGTTACGAATACTTGGATGATTGAATACGCTTAGTTTGATTAAATTACAATATATTAATGGAAAGTAGAGAACAAAATCGAGGCACTAGGCATCTAACAGATAAACAGAAAACCCCTACACAATGTTCAGTTTTGAAAGGACATGCTTGGATTTTCGGTAAAAACACATTAGCTTATACTAAAAGCCAACCATGCCGGCTAAGCACACAAAGGCCTAACTTACATTAAACCAAGTTAGTTTATCAGAAAAGTGAATGGCCCAGGGATATTACAAGATTTATTGTGAAAATTGCTTATCATATTTTTAAAGTTGCAACTGCAGTTTTAGATATCCTTGTTCAATTGTCCAAGCCAATTATATATTTCAGTTACATTTTTATTTTGCATTTTTCCTTATTTAAGTCCATTTATCTAAAACAGCCCCGTAACAATAGCAACTCCTTCCCTGGAGGCATTAATGTCATTATAACGGCCCATACCTCTTACTGTATTATAATGACATAGTGACCTAAAAATATAATATATTTTGCTGTTTATTACATTAAATACAATATTTTTTTTTTTGCCTAAACATATATTATACTTTCAATTTTTTACAATCAATACAATCCGTTAAATTCGATTGCACAACATGTGAATTAGCCGTTAAAAAAGCTAATGTGAGTTCCATCACCTTCTCATTTTACTTGTATGACCAAAATACCCTCAAATACAAATTGAATTTTCATTATGCACTAGAATAGAAAACTAATATCTTCTCTCACAAAATGAAATTGTACTGCCACAAATGGAAACACTAAAAAGTAGTTGAACAGCCTAGCTCTTTAACAGACTCCTTCATCAATCCATAAATATGATAAAAACTAGATGTATTTCTTAGAAAAAATCAATTGGTGATCTTGATTCCAGAATCTGAAAACCAAGCTTTTGATCACAAAAATTTATCTACTACTTATGCTAGTAAACACTTAGAACACTTATCCAAATCAAGATTGTCACAAAAATGACAATGTGATTGAGGCTTCACTGTATTGTACAGAGACCTTAAAGAGGATCATTCCGATGGCAATTTGAGCGTCATTTTCAACAACAACTTCTAATATCTCCAACAATATCATCCCTAAGAATCAATTGCTTATCGCCTTTTTCAATTCACAATTCACAGACGCATAGTCGAATTCGGGAAATACCCATAAACGATATCAACATTCAATACCCTCCATTCATTTAGATGGTATAACACTACTAATTTGAATCATAGGAGCCTTGCAAATTCTTTATCGGAGGAATATAAGCTCCAACCCCGTTCAGTGTACTACCCTGATCAGTAAAATAAATGACCAAATGCAATTATTGAAAATTTCATAAATGAGAAAGCAAAAGAGAAAGTTAGTTGAATTTTGCACAATTGAATCAATTTGTGGTCACGAATCACTATGAAACAAAATATCCTCACACTTTTGTAGTTGCAACTTGCAATGATCCTGTATTTTGCTGTTAGGGCATTTTAGTCATATTAAAAAAAAAGGCTCAAATGGGGAAATACGGGGATGCAACTCACGTAGCTCCTTTTTAACGGCTAATTCACATGCCGTCCAATCAGATTTAATGGATTGTATTGATTGTAAAAAAATGGAAGTACAATGTATTTTTAAAGTCATTATAAACAATTGATTCCATTTGGGGCAGTTAAAAGTTAAAACGGATACAGAGACAATCAAGGTGGCGACCTCCAAAGATGTAGCTCTCTAAGACGATCAAAGTTTACGTCAGGAAGTATAGTGTTAGTGTCCAAATGCAAGAAAAACGATACTAAAGCCGAAAAGTTACTAGTACAAAGAAGATATAAGATCTCTAAGTCACATGCACTGATGCATCCCAAGATTCGGACAAGAGAAATAGCATGTCCATATTTAAGCTTTTCCGATATGCTGATGGGGTAGACAAGTTGTTACTACTGTTCGGAACTCTGGGTAGCATTGGAGATGGGTTGATGAGCCCACTCACCATGCTGATTCTAAGTGGAGCAATCAATGATTATGGGTCTGGTGGTATCTCTTTCTCTAATGATGTCGTCGACAAGGTTAGTTTGATAGATGTTATTCATTGGTTTTGCAAGCTGTACTGCTCTGCTTCATGCGTAATAACATACAAAATATATGAGTCCCAACACTCGCTCATCTGCAACTTCTATGAAAAACATTTTTTCTGGTTCCTATCAACTGTCGTTCAATTCGATGGAGCATGGCCTACAACGTGCTCATATTATCCTGATCAGCAGACGGTAGATTTAGTTCCCTGTTCGCAGTACCACTAGGTTATAAAACTCAAACGGTGCAAAATGTTAACCTCGATTTTGTTGATTTTGTAGTATTCACTCAAACTGCTGTTCCTTGCTATTGGAGTTGGAGTTTGTGCTTTTGTAGGTATGTGTGCTCCGATCAACACTCTTACATAGATTCCTTTAGTATTCAATCTACAAACAGTTTGTGGCAGTACGTAAATTCAAATTCACAGCTAAAATGAACCTTATATCAATGGTGTTTATAGTATTTATCATTTGATTTTGTAACTTGATCAACTATGCGACTATCATCGTGTATTGAATGTTATTTCCGCAGAAGGAGTCTGTTGGACAAGAACAGCAGAACGACAGACATCTCGTATTAAAAAGGAGTACCTAAAGTCTGTCCTTAGGCAGGAAGTTGGTTTCTTTGATACTCAAACTAACATTTCAACAACCTACCAGGTTGTCTCTACCATTTCCTCCAGTACCCATTCAATCCAAGAAGCTCTAAGCGAAAAGGTTTTCTCTGACACCCGTTTCCTCTGTGTAGACATAAACATAATGAATGTTTGCAATTTCATCAGATTATAATGTCATGAGTATTGAAATCCTGGCATTTGTATTTCTGCAGATACCCAACTGCCTTGCTCAAGTATCAGCATTCATCTTCAGTCTCCTAGTCAGTTTTCTACTCTCATGGAGATTGGCCTTGCTTGGCCTCCCATTCACACTACTGTTCATCATTCCGGGTGTTGGATTTGGAAAGGTCATGATGAAATTGGGGAAAAAAATGAAAGACGCTTACGCCATTGCTGGAGGAATTGCAGAACAAGCAGTCTCATCAGTTCGAACTGTGTATTCGTATGTAGGCGAGGGCCAGACAATAGATAGGTTCAGCTATGAGCTTCGGCAAAGTATGAAGCTCGGAATAAAGCAAGGGTTTACAAAGGGAATGTTGATTGGGAGCATGGGAATGATTTTCGCTGCTTGGGCTTTCCAGTCTTGGATTGGAAGCATTCTGGTAGTTGAGAAGGGTGAACAAGGAGGTCCTGTTTTTGTTGCTGGAATCTGTACGATCATGGGAGGACTGTGAGCTTCTTGTCACCACTTTTTTCTACCAAACTTTAGAAAATCTATGCTAGTTTTGGTCCTAAGGTTTAGAAATTGGTAAAAAGGAAAACTTGAGTATGTTCCATGCATGTCTGTAATTAGGATTAGCATATAAATGCCGTTCACAAGAAAATTCCTTCTACTCCTTCACCAAGAGGAAAAGGGAAAGGTTCTCAAGTAGTTGATCAAAGAGTTAGGGGCCTCTACAGTACGACCTTGAATAACAAATGACCGGTATAACAGACTACAGGTCCACAATTCCACCTAATAATACAAAGATAGAAGAAATGCATTGTACACGTTTGTTTCTCTAAAGTATGACTGTTTAACACTGAAAGTTTTCCGAATTCAGGTCTATTATGAGTGCCCTCCCAAATATCTCGTTCTTGTCAGAGGCAATGGCTACGGCTTCGCAGATATATAAGATGATTGACAGAGTTCCTGCTATAGATTCCGAAGAAGAAGGAAAGGTTCTAGCAAATGTCAATGGAGACTTGGAGTTTATAAATGTGTTTTTCAGCTACCCATCAAGACCAGATTCTCGCATCCTGCGAGATTTCAATCTTAAAGTGTCAGCTGGTAAGACTGTAGGGCTAGTAGGAGGTAGTGGGTCTGGAAAGTCCACAATCATTTCACTTCTGCAAAGGTTTTACGACCCTGTCAAAGGTAAAATTTTCCTGGACGGAAATGAAATCAAGAAACTTCAACTTAAATGGCTAAGGTCTGAAATGGGCCTGGTAAACCAGGAGCCGATTCTTTTTGCAACATCCATTAAAGAGAATATACTGTTTGGAAAAGAAGGAGCTTCAGTGGATCTTATTGTTAGCGCAGCCAAGGATGCAAATGCCCATGATTTCATCACCAAGTTACCCAACGGATACGAGACTCAAGTAAGGAAAAGCTTTTGATTTTTAAATTCTTTCAGCCAATACTCAAAACTTATACATGTTTAGTGAATCTTAAATTTCAACTTACCATATTCATTTGATATACCAGGTTGGGCAGTTTGGAGTTCAACTGTCTGGAGGCCAGAAGCAAAGGATTGCCATTGCAAGGGCTTTGATTCGAGACCCAAAAATTCTGCTTCTAGATGAAGCTACAAGTGCATTGGACGCACAGTCAGAACAGATAGTACAGGAGGCACTTGATAAAGCAACACTAGGGAGGACAACAATCATTATTGCTCACCGCCTCTCAACCATACGCAGGGCCAACTTCATTGCAGTACTTCAATCAGGGAAAGTTATTGAATCAGGTACTCATGATGAACTGATCCAAACAAATAAGGGAGGAGTCTATTCTGAAATGGTGCAGGTACAACAGAAAACAGGGCAAAATGAAGCTTCAGATCCATCTTATTTACCACCAGAAGGCAGCCATCATGGTAGGACAAAGAGTTCATTGCCTCCATTTAATGTACGATCAAGCATTCCTAACACCCCAACATACTCCATCAGCCCAGCATGGATCTTCAGCTCAGGAACACCGCCCATCAGCATGACACGTTCCTTTACTCAAAGTCATACCTTTGATGACAAAGATGACAAAACTTTGAACTCACCCTCTCATTCACCACCAGTGCAGTGGCGTTTGCTACAGCTGAATGCACCTGAGTGGAAGAGAACTTTACTTGGGTGCATAGGTGCTGTCGGCTACGGTGCCGTTCAGCCCATACATGCCTATTGCTTGGGATCAATTGCTTCAGTTTACTTCTTGCCAGACAAATCTCTCGTCAGATCAGAGACCAATGTATATTGTGTCATCTTCTTAGCTATAGCAGGTTTCAGCTTTATCATGAATCTCCTCCAACATTACAACTTTGCGATTATGGGAGAGCGATTAACTAAAAGAGTACGAGAGAAAATGCTCGAGAAGGTATTGACATTTGAGATAGGGTGGTTTGACCGCGATGAAAACACTAGTGCAGCCATTTGTGCAAGGTTAGCGACTGAAGCCAACATGGCGCGCTCACTTATTGGCGATCGAATGTCCTTACTAGTTCAGATCACTGTTGGTGCTTCCCTTGCATTTGTGCTAGGGTTGATAGTCACATGGAGGTTGGCCAGCGTGATGATCGCCATGCAGCCTTTTGTCATTGGTTGTTTCTATTCAAGGAGTGTATTCATGAAGAGCATGTCTGGAAAAGCCCGGACAGCCCAAAGTGAAGGAAGCCAACTAGCAAGTGAAGCAGTGGTGAATCACAGGACCATCACTGCATTCTCTTCTCAGAAACGAATAGTGAATCTATTTGAAACAACTTTCAAAGGTCCTCAGAAGGAGAACATCAAACAGTCCTGGTTTGCAGGTGTTGCCTTATGCAGTTCCCAGTTTATCACCACAGCTTCCATAGCTTTGGCATATTGGTACGGAGGGAGGCTGATGACTCAAGAGCTAATAACTGCAAAGGCACTCTTTCAAGCATTCTTTATTTTGATGAGCACAGGGAAGAGCATTGCCGATGCAGGAAGCATGACAACGGATTTAGCTAAGGGTGGTGATGCCATCAGATCCATTTTCGCAATCCTAGACAGGAAAAGTGAGATCGAGACTGATAACGAGGAAGGAATCAACGCTGACAATAAAATCAAAGGCCTTGTTGCGCTAAAAAATGTGTTTTTCTCTTATCCAGCAAGGCCTGACCAGATGATCTTCAAGGGTCTGAATCTGAGGATGAAAGCTGGGGAAAAGTTGGCATTGGTCGGCCAAAGTGGTTCAGGAAAATCTACTATTCTTGGGCTGATTGAGAGATTCTATGATCCAATGAGAGGTGCAGTAGAGATAGACGGACGGGACATAAGGAGCTATAACCTTAAACGCCTGAGGTCACATATTGCACTGGTTAGTCAGGAGCCCACTCTTTTTGCTGTAACTATCCGCGAGAACATTACATATGGTAAAGAGAATGTGACTGAAGCTGAACTAACGAAGGCTACAGTTCTTGCCAATGCTCATGAATTTATAAGGTATGAGCTTCAAGTTTCTATTTGCAAAATGCTCTCTTCATGGATGAACATTTTTTTTCACTTTTATTGTTGCAGCTCCATGAAGGATGGGTATGAAACCTACTGCGGAGAAAGAGGACTCCAATTATCAGGAGGTCAAAAGCAGAGGATAGCACTTGCTCGTGCAATACTAAAGAATCCAGCAATCCTGCTATTGGATGAAGCGACAAGTGCACTCGACAGCGTATCAGAAAACCTGGTTCAGGAAGCACTTGACAAGATGATGATTGGAAGAACATGCGTAGTTGTAGCTCACCGACTGTCTACAATACAAAAATCAGATTCCATAGCAGTGATTAAGGATGGGAAAGTCGTAGAAAAAGGATCCCACTCCAACCTACTTGCGATTGGACACGGTGGATCATACTACTCTCTAATCAAACTGCAAGGAAATAATTCCCCTTATCGGTGAGCAACGCCCCCTTATCGGTGAGCAACGCCGAATCAGCACGTGATCTTTACAGACACAGCTATTGTTCATAGGATCATATCAAGTAATTCCGAATTCAAGAAAGCCAAATATGAGAATGGTAAACGTACTAGAACTGATTATATAAATAGATTATTTCAGCTTTCGACAAGAGGATTTGCTTTGATTGTACACAACAATCAATTCTTAATCACTCACAAAAAATGAATCACTCACAAAGAATGTTCTCTCAAATCTCTCTTTTTTATTCTCACTCATTAGCTTACATTTTGGGTCAAAACCCTAACTTCTTTTATATAGTAATCTGAAATTTTGGTGTAAGACAAAATTCAATCATCTTGGTAAAACCAAAACTTTACCTGTGCAAGAGCATGGAGGCGTGCTCTTGTGAAGAATCAACTTATAGTACTGATGTTCGCCTTTCCTGGAGAAACTCTGCTGATCAAGACTAGGGGCGTGCACCCTTCACCAAAGCATATTATAGGGCGCGCGCCCCTATACCTTAGTCAATACCCATTTTCCAACACTTAGATATGAAGATTAATGCTAGTGTAATTTATTTTTACCGAGTTTGAAATTGATACAATGTTACGAGGAAGAATTGAGTAAAAATTGTGCAGCAAGAAGCCCTTTCTCATATGCCACAACGTTTTTCTTATAATTCCTTCTCTAGCTATTAGTAGTTACACCTACCGTATCTTTCACACTACAACTAGTATAACGCAAGTCAAAGCTTCCTAACAACACTACAGTGAGCACGTCATTATACAAGGACTCACAACACTTGTAACTAATCCAACAGACTAGTAGACAACTCATAACACCTGTAACCAATCCAACAGTTGACACCTACAACAATATGCTTTAGGTTAATTAGGTTTCAGTGTAATGTCTCTATATAAACATGTAATATGAGAATGTTCAGTGTGGACTTAAGCATGCAGGACTTGAGATAATAAAATGCTTTTCTCTTAATATTTGTTCAAGAGGCCACATCACCACCCTAAAGGAGTGAGATGAGAGCGAGTCAGTGGCTAGCTCTCTCTTTCGAAAGTCAGATTATGCCTAAAGCGTGTCAAGCATGCCCGTATGCACATCCGTTTTTTTCGTAATATAGATCCTTGCAATTTGACCTCATTAAAGTGATTGATATCTGCAAGCCATGGTTTACGTGACCAATGAAGTTCAGTTCTACCACGAGACAGCTGCTTCAAGAGTAGAAGTGAATCCACCTCTGCCGCAGTCTTGGTGGACTCCAAGCCTTTGCAATCCTAACAACAAAGGAATGATTAGACTTCCACCATATTGTTGGTCCAATTAAGTACAGGAGTTGACGGCGCAAAAGTAAAATTTTCATTTCCATTTCGTTGAGTTCTAGGAGGAGGTGATTCGAGGCTTTTCTTACAATAAGATTTGGGTTAACTCAATTCCATACTCCATGGATGGTCTAAAAAGTACACTGGCTTGTTTCATACTCTAGTAGATCGAGGTGAGGTAGGAGGGTTGGGTTGTGGTGATTGAAGGAGTTCCAAAATTACAAGTATCGGAGCTGTCTGAGTTGGAAGAGTGTCAATAGGGAGGGCGCGGGCGCACTCAATTTGTGGTGGTTGAGGGCGCAGGCGTGCTCAATTTGTAGTGGCTGAGAGCGCGAGGGCGCACTCAATTTGTGGTGGTTGAGAGCAGCGCGCTCAATTTTTGTAGTGGCCGAGAGCCGGCGCGTGCTCTTCATCTCTTTGGAGTTACATGAGATGATTGAAAGTCGAATGTCTCATTGTTGGGGATGGGTAAGGGATAAGGGAAGATAAATTTTGATAGGGGAAGACATTCTCATAGAAAATCACGTCACGGGAAGTATAAATTTTCTTAGAAGATAAATCATAAATGCGATAGCCTTTATGAGCATAAAAATAACCAAACCAATTTTCCCACGGTTTTGGACCGTCGCAGGACCGTGGGTTTTTTTGCATCAAAAATAGTCTACTCACATGACCATAGATAAAGCCTATCAATAGCGACGGTCTTTGTGTCAGCTATTGTCGTCGGTATGGCCATGGCAGAAACCGTTGGAAAATCCGTGGCAAAAAATCACTTTTACCTACGGTTTTGGTCCGTGGGAAAAGATTAGTTTTTCCTACGATTTTGGCCCGTGGGATCTACTGTTTTTGCTACGGCTATAGACCGTGGCAAAGTCATTTTTAAAAAAAAATAATAATAATCATTGATATTTTCAATTATGAGATCTTTTCCCCTGCAATCCACAAATAACCACCAATCACCTAACAAAGGTCTTATACCTACAAATACAAGAAATGGGGCTCAACCCCTTGGTTTGAATCCGGATGAGTGTAAACACCATCCTATCGGCCCATATCACATAACCTCCCTATTTATCGGCCAATATCACAAAAACTCCCTGCTTTCCAATAACAGTGAAATTCCAGTCTGATTTCTATTTCTTATTTTATTTTATTACCCGTTTTACCCTTTTTCTATATTAATCGTAATTTCGACCGAGAAGAAGTTCCTCCAATTGCTGCTCGACTTCCTCCAATTGAAGAAGTTCGAACTGCTTTTGATCAGAGTGTTAAGTGGCACACTCTCTACGTTTTCTAAGGTATCCTATACTTTTATATATGTAAAAGATGTATGTTTATATGTCCGCCAACTTTGTTAATCATTCATATTGCAATTTTCATTTTTTTGGAAATCAGAAGAGGATTATGTATTGTAGTTAGTGGCGGAGCTAGAGGGTCCCAGGGTACACCATGGCTCACCTTCACTTTCTAAAAAATAAAAAAAATATACTTCACTATACCAAAAGACTAAGCAGAAAAAAAAAAAAAAAAAAAAAAAAAAAAAAAAAAAAAAAAAAAACTTAACCTAATTCTTTTGAGTGTTCTATATATATGCTTATAGTCTTGGATTAGCTTGTTATTGGTCAATTCTTAGTCCTTTGATTTATGGAAGGCAACCGGAAGAAGGCCGAAAGATCGAATTAAAAGGTTTTCTGACTTTTCATCTGGTAATGGCTCATGTTCTGCCTCTTTAAATCTAAATTGCATTAGTCAGATGGTAAATGTCTTTGACTTGTCGTAACCAAAGTTAAAACAAAAGCGATATGCGCACTATAGATAGTTGAACCGAGACATTATACTAGACCTAATGATTGACTTGTAATTCTAGAGATGATGATTGAAGTTCCAAATTACTATTCATGACCTCACAATCCGGTAAAAATAATTTAAGTACGTATATAATTCCTCGAAGAACTTGGAATAATCTCTGTATATAGTCCTGACCCCTTTCAACCAAAAACAGAGCCCCTCTTTGAACAATTGCATCACTCTATGTGACATTAGTAAAACCTAATCATATCTAAAACACCTAAGAGAATTAAAAAATAAGAAATGTAGATGCACAAGAATTGTTGAAATTATTCATAAAATATCTAGACATTAGTACATAATAATACTAATGAGTCTAGAGATTTGCACTGGCATTCAGTTTTGATTCCTTTCATTTTGTGTGACAAATAATAATTTCAAATAAGAGTTGTAAATAATTAGTTTTAAAAATGAGTTTTTTTTTTTATGCTTGGTTGGGTTGGGGTTGGCTCAACCTCACTCAATTTCTTGGCTCCGCCACTGATTGTAGTGTTAGGGGGCTGGGCAACTCATTTTTACATACCGTCATCGCATATAGCAGATAGAGTAGGTGGTGATTGTGAAGGCGATTGTTGAGTGAGTGAGAAACTTTGGTAAGGTTGTGAGGCTGGTTATGATGGTATTCGAATTTGTGTTCATAAAGACAAAGGCTACAGTAGAGAATCTAATTTTATGTGTGAATGCTTTTGTAAGCATTTATTGTGGGCTTTGTTGAAGGGTAATCAGTTGATATATTGTCCATATGCTTAAACGTTATAATTATAGAATTGTTCCTCCATCCTTTTTTACTTGCAGAAATATCAGGGTTATCTGTCGGGATCGATTGTTGACTTTGCATGTGATGCCGATGGATCTCCAATATTGGCAGTTAGTAGCTTGGCAGTTCATACTAAGGTATGTATTTGAGAATTGGTTCTTTGGATTAAAATTTTCTGATTGCAAGATTTGTAAACCTCTATCTTAGATAAGTGATTTGTCCTGTACTCCTGTGTGATGCTCAAAAATTTTGATGCATGATTTTACTATGGACAAGAAAGAAACTGATTTGGGATGTCTAAGGTAGATTTTGTTTTTTAAATAGGAGATCCTTAGGGTCCAATCTGCTCCCAGTGACTCTTCCACTTCTGACATGCCATGACAAATTTCTTATTCACAGACCGTTAATCTGTTTTACTTTTCTTTGCAATAATCAGTCCCTTATTTAGCGGTTGCTCAGAAAGATTTTAGTTAATCGAAAATTTGATGCTTCTTGGCTAATTCCAAATGTTGACTGCTTGTAGCAAGGGATCCGGAAGACATATCTGATCTAGTAATAACAGTACATGGTGATGCTCTTCTGGTACTATTTCATTTTGTTGGTTCTAATGATATTGTCTCTTTCGAAGGGATTGAGTCTAGAGAGAAGATCTTTGAAAGTGACCAGACTTGTGAACTGAGACAGACTGCTGCTCATGTGGATACCTTTGTTAAGGAAGAGATTCGGACTCGAAAACAGAAAAATGTGTAACCAATGCTATCTCTTTTTCTGCTGATGAAGAGATAGAGAGAGAAATTAAGAATAGACAGCCTGATACTTCAGATGTAGCTGAATCGGAAGTAAAAGATTCCCGTAACTTACATGTTCCCGACGCCAGTGTGAACATTGATGAAGGCTCTAGTAGTCAGGATGTGGTCAAGGAGCCTAAAGTGCTGGAAATTCAGGATAAACAAAAGAAAGAAGAGTCTCCTTCAATTGGGGAATTGCACGATTCTGGTTTAAATAGGAACCCTGAAATTCTACCTGTTGTAGAACCTGTTCAAACTCCTCTTTCTCGTCGTCCGGCTGGCCTTGGTGGCGCTGCTCCATTTATCGCTCATTTTGATGTTATATAGACACATTTTGTAAAACTATATGTACAGTCACTGAATTTTTATAGACGTTTTTTTGACATTTGAGTTCTAATCATGTGACACGGGTTATGGAAATATGAATTTACATATGCAAATATGAAATTACATATGTGCATACAAATTTACATATGCAAGTATGAAATTTCATAGACATTTTTTCTTACACATTTTTTCTGACATCTGACAGGTGACACAGGTTATGTAAATATGAATTTTCATATGTAAATATAAATATAAATTTTCTTATGAAAAAAAATTTCATATGAAAATTTAAATTTAAATAGGTTAAAAACACTATGTAATTTTATATTGTCATATGTAAATACAAATTTACATAGGATGACGTCAACCCGGTTTGTCCTTAAATCGAAATTTTAAGTAAAGATTGATGACATCAGCCCGGTTTTTACAGGGGTATTTTGGTCTGTTTTGGCTTTAATGTTATGTTTTAAATAATAGGGAGGTTTTACGCATGTGTTCGGTTAGAGGGGGTTTTTGTGAAACCATTTAAGTAGCAGGGAGATTAAACCCAAAATCTGAATACAAATAACCACCAATCACCATAACCATCCTACACCTCATTACTTATCCCAAAAGATCTATAAAAGAAAGCTCGCAAAGCCAAGGATTGATTGAATTAACCAAGATCTCGAAAACAAGCATGCTAGGTATATAAAAGTTAACTATCCATACATGCAAGTTAATGTTAAACACCGCGTATAATTTTTTATACAAGCACGAACCATGAAAATCAAAGAAACAAACAAATATATAAGTTGAAGTAGTCGGACCCAAAGCCGTAGTGTCTTGAACCAAGATATATCAAGCCAATCATAAATTATGATGCCTAAGCGACATAACTGTAGCAGACAATGGTCTCAAGGATCTTCCATCTTCTAGCCTAACATATTTACAAAGATTAGGGAAGTTCCTAATAAAATCTCAATAGGAAAAACATATTAGAAGCAAACATCACTCACTACATCCCATCTAAATAGGTCCTAGTAGTGCCATTGAACGCTCCCGATAATGAAGTAATTCTTAATACCCAATCCTCGGCAGTATAGCCATACCCCTTGAAAGCCTAAACTTCAAACGGCATTTGAGGATTGTACCTGTACATGTTGTGAAACACGAGAGATGGGTTATCATTGTAAATGCCCTTAAACATGTCAAATAAAAGAAGACTTTAGTGATACTTAAAGAGAAACAAGAATACTGGAATATACAAGGGAAGGATTTGTACTTACAGGAGATCCAATTTCCATATTCTCAGCCGTAAAGTATTGATGATGTTCCCCCCATTCACCACTAGCATTTTCGTAACCTGCGCTAAAGCACAAATGAGAAAAATGGCTCAATGAACAGATTCTCTACAAATATTTGGAAGGACGTCTTATAGTTATTAACCTTTCAAAACTCAAGCAGCCCAATGATTTTCTTAGGCCTGAATGACCCAATGCTTGTAATATGTGCGCACTCAAATGCTTAGAAAAAGGAAAGTCGGTAACTAGTTACAACTAAGCAAATTAACTAGGAAATGCAAACCAAAGTAGAAATTCGTGTATAAAACTAAAGAGTGATCTATTCAGTAATTTATCTTAATCAAATGGTGCTAATCAAAATAGAAGTAAAGCCTACATGCACCTTGTTGACCTAAGACCTAGAAAAAAACATGTTATCAAAATCTGAACTTACATAATAGTTTTCAACATCTGCATCACTTCCTTGATGCTTTTCATCAATCTTATTCAATAACTTAAGTCTACTCTTTGAAGGGGCAGTACCTGCAAAAGGAAAATCAACAGACCAACTCGTGAAGATAATTGCTTATGATTGCAATGATATACCAAAATTGACTAAAATAGGATTTTTGCAACACTCCGACAATTAACAACGGACAAAACTATAGTAATCAAGTTTCGGACTGGAAAAGAGATGTAACGCAGCAACAATGTTTAGTCTTTATCAACTGCAAATCGGTACCTTGAATGACTGAATAAATATGATATGGAGGTGCGTCTAATCATGCTTTCTCCTACAAATTATAGTAACTTCCATTTTAAGTTAAAAAGCGGGATTAAGGAATCTACATGACTGTCAACTATAAATAAACTATTACTCACTGGTGCCCGATAAAATATTTAAATGCTCTTTAAGTATAGCACAACGGGACTTGATGATTACTCAAACAGGAAATTACCCTATACAGCCTATAAGAGCTCGTATTTCTAAATGGGTTTGCATACATTTCTAATGGAATTTTATATTTGTTAACATTCATCTACATCAACCATAGAAATCACTCGATTTCTTGGGGGTTTTCGTAAAATATCAGCTACTCTTCCATATTTATATTTGTAAAACTGTAGACAGATGTATAGGATTCAATTTCTTGACATATAAAGAGTAATGCAAGGCACTAATAAATGACTAGTCTTGAATTACCATCTAAACTATAATAAGCCTATCGTGAACTAATAACAAACATATCATGAACAAAGAATAAAATAAGCTTATTCTAGAGAGAGAGAATACTGTTAAATCACATAAGATAGTTCATATTCCAAAAGATTAAAAGACACACGATCTATATAGCAACATAAAATTAAAAATACCATTCGGTATGATCAAGGGTGAATCCTAAACTTCCAACTCAGACACTACTTAACTTAAAAGAAACTGTCACATCTCTTACAAATTCAAAACAGATCTCTTACCAACGGGGTGCACTGCTCTTGCCATGCCTTCTATCGACATGAATTTGTGAGTGGAAGCCCTTTGGCGGAAGTCAAAAATACTGATCAAGCGACATACTACTGACTGGGGACCTCTTTCATCTTTGCACAAGACGTCTCTGTGATTTCTTTGTCATAACTAAAGGTAGTTAACTGAGTCTTGTCCAAACCTGTTTATCCTAATCCTTGTAAATGACAAAGACATCACATCGATCTAGCCAAGAATAAAGAAAAGAAATCACATATTAGAGGACACAGAGCAGTGTCAATTTCTCTAAGTGGAAAGTGAGTGTAAAAATAGCAATAAATGATTCTAACACAAACCCATGTCCCAGGTCACATAATTCTTAGATTTTGAGAAATACAATTAAATGAAGACACACACACACACACACAAAACTCCATGATATCTCTCTTTATATATGCCTTTAATAACTCCAATGTATTTCTCGGCAGTCCATGGAAAACATCTATGAAAGCAAAAGAAAATATGGATTAAGTAGCAATTAGACTTTACCTACTTGATACAAGCTCAGGGCATTAATCCAGCTTTTGACCCGATAAAATCAGAGTCACTGCATTAGACGAGTTATAATATCTCTCTAAAGGAACACAAGTCCAAGACCTAGACATTTTTTATCACCGCCGTTCTCAAATTACCAAACTTCTTATAATTGATATACATAAGGGTATTATGGAAGTGAACTAATGATCTAGATGGTGTTCTGAGTTCTACATCATCGAGCATCGATTCTCAACCCAGTTTAATTATTTCAAATATTACAAAAGTAGTTTTTACAAGTGTTGATTAACAAAAATAAAATGTATATCAGAGCTAACTGAATAATGCATTATATGTTTCTCCTTGTACTAATTATCAGTTTATGTTACTAACAAACAATGAAGACTTGGAAAACTTAAAGCAGTGGAAGGAACCAATCTCATACACACCTGAAACTCGAGACCTTATGCAGTCAAAGAAGACCAAACTCAGCCCAATTATTATAGTTACATCTCTACAAACAAAAAAATTTCTTAGGCCTTATTCATCAACAATTAGACCTTATAGAAACAAATAAATTTTCAGTATGTGAAACCCACTTACCCAAACTTACCCAAATCTACAGATTTATACACTAGCTTGAAACCCCAGCAGTGACAAATCCAATTAGTTATTCAAACACTGAAATCCCAACCTTACTTTATCAATTGTCTATTATTAACATATGGAAACATAGTAATTAACACGTACAATAAACACTAGAAAGGCAAATCTACAATCTTTAAGTAGAAGAGTAAAATAAATGAATATGAAAACCTTTGAAGAAAATAAATTGACCTGGGTTTCGGTCAGCAATGATTCCAAGTTAAGACATTGAAGGAAAAAAAAATGTGTCTTTGAGTAGTGAAGAGAAACAAAGCTTGTAAATCCTAAGAAAATTAAAATTGAAATTTTTTGTCAAATAAAACCATACACAAAAAAATCGGTGCTTGAAATAAATTATTTTTTTGATTTCATTATCTTGTTGAGATGTGAGAAGAAGAAAGAGTGAAAAAAAAAAAAAAAAAAAAAAAAAAGAGCAAGTGGCTAATTGTGGGGAGCGGTGGTGGGGAAGTAGAAAATTGACGGTTTCTTTGTTTTTGTTTTGTAAAGTTAAACAAGTGATGGGGAAGCAAGTCAAGCAACTGTGGTCTACTCACCCAATTTACGATCCCTTAACCCACGGTCAAAAAGCGTTGGTGTGAATCTACAGCCAGAGAAAACGTACCCGTAAGTAGACCTACGGATGAAAAAATTATTACCTTTGGTCAATAATAGTGGGCGAATCAGCAAAGGTTCATAACCGTGGCAAAAAATATCGGGCATCTGTGGGCAAAAGTTCATTTTCTTGTAGTGGTTGTGAGCAAAATATAAACAACAAAAAACATGAATATGGATAAGAGTGGGAGGTGTTGAAAATAAAAGTTCATGAAGTGATTTGTCATTTAACAAGGTGCTAGGAATTTTGTTAATAAGATAGCTTACGGTGAGAATGCATTCACCCCAGAAAGATAATGGGAGATGAGCTTGAAAACGTAACACTCGTGCAACGTTGAGTAAGTGACGATGTTTTCTTTCAAAAACAACGCTTTGTTGGGGAGTAGCAACGCAACTACGTTGGTGGATAACCCCATATTTTGAAAAAAATTGTTGCATGTTATGGGATATAAATTCGGATCCATTGTCGGATCGAAGGACTTGGATTTCATGAAAATGTTCATCAATGTTGCTATGGCTAGATATGAGTGAATGAAATTGAGTATGAACCATGACAAAAAAAGATTGTAAATGCATGGCAGTTTCAGATTTTACAGTCATAAGATAAATCCATGTAGCACGACTAAAATCATCGACAATAGTTAAGAAAAAAACGAGCATTGGAATAGGATGGTAAATGAAAAGGACCCCAAATGTCACAATGATCATTTGGAAAGGTCTAATAGTTTTTATTGAACTATGAGAAAAAGATAAACGTGTTTGCTTAGCTTGCGGACATACATTACAAGTAGCATTATTGGAACTAGAAATGAAAGGAAACTGCTTAGCTAAAATCTGCAAAGGCATGGAAGAGAGATGTCCTAAGCGATAATGCCATAAATTATTGGTGGTGGAGTTATGGGATGAGCAAACGGAAGCTAGTTGGAGATGGTAGAGTCCCCCATTATGCCGTCCTAATCCAATCTTCTTCTTCGATAACTGGTCCTGAAAAAGGCAAGAATCATTAGTGAACGTGACAGAGATAGGGTGAGATTTGACTAGTTTACTAATGGAAAGCAAGTTAAAATGAAAGGTGGGAACAAACAGAACATTGTCAAGATACAATAGAGGGGAGAGAATAACATTACCAACATGAGTAATTAAATGGTATGTTCCATCCAAAAGTTTAAGAGTAGAATGTGTTAAACAAGTATGATAATGAGAAAACAGATGTAATGATGGACATACATGATTAGTAGCACCAGAGTCAATGATCCATATGGATTTAGAAAAACACAAGAGAGAGATATACCTGTCAGGCTTGCCTGTGAAGAGGTACTACCTGAATCAAGCAAACTAAGAAGTTAGTTGTGTTGTTTTATGGAGAAAATAGGAGAATTGGAGTCTGTTCTAACCGAATTGGCTTGAGCAGGCTTAGGTGGATAACTGTGCAGTTTGTAACATGTACCAATATGATGTCCAACTCGGTTACAGTGGTTGCAGAATGAACGAGTGCGTGCACACTCTGGTTGCCTTGTATCTGAGGGCGACGCGCTCGAGGCTGTTGCGAACCAGTGTGTTGCTTTGTGGAGGTTTAGACAGGCCTAATTTGGAAGAAGAAGCCCAATTGGTCTTTTGGAAGTGGGTACTCAAGGCAGCAGCATTTGGAGCAAAAGGAAGAAAGAGTGCATGAATCTCTTGTTGCTTCTCTTCCTGTCGGACTAAACAATAAATCTTGGACATACGAGGAAAATGATCAATTAAGAGAATTTGACTGCGAATGGAGTGAAAACGAGCATCTAGGCCTTGCATGAATTTCATAGAACGACCATCTTCAACCTCTTTGGCAAAAATAGATGCATGACCACAAATACAAACAGGCATAGTAGACAAAGAACTTAATTAATCCCATAAAGATTTAAGTAAAGTGAAGTAAATAGATACCGCACGATTGTCTTGTTTGATAAGAGTGACAGAATCCTTCAGTTGAAAGACCTTGGGTGCATTAGTTTGTGAAAAACAGTCACCTAGATCTTTCCAGATTTTGGAAGCAGAGTCGGCATAGAGGATGCTTCCACGGATATCTGGAGTAATAGAATTGAGAATCCATAAAGCAACGAGGTCATCACATCGCGGCCACTTGGATTTTTCTTTGGGAGTAGTGGGAGAGGTGACAGAGCCATCGACAAAACCAAACTTATTCTTTGCTTGAAGGGCACTAGAAATAGATCGTAACCAAGTCGGATAATTGTCACCAGATAACAGAGGAAAGACGAGAATAGTCGTGGGACTATCTGAGTGGTGGACAAATAAAGGATCATCAGAACCTGGAGGAGAGTCATTATTGGTGTTTAAGGCGTCAGCCATTGAGAATTGAGAGGAGATGGAAGTTTAGAGTGGTTAGGGTTAGGATTTGGATCGAAATTAGGCTGATACCATGATAAATTAGAGAGAGAGAGATTTGAGAATATTTACTTGATTGATTTCTAAGGAGATTACAATTGTTTATATAGATATTATAAGTTTCTAAATAGGAACAAAACAAACGGTGCAGTGTACTTGACTCGAGGCGCGGGCGCGCTATATCTACTGGAAGATTGTTAAGCACGAAAAAAGGCTTTATATCATTGTTAAAAACAGTCACAAAAAGTCTTTTGTGAAGGTTTTTTTTTTTCCAAAACCGTGACGGAGTGAGAGTCATTTATTTTTTTTCCTAAAACCGTCACAAATATTTGTTCCAGACTAGCCTCTCTCTACCATAAAAACGGTAACAACTGCTCAAAAACCGTCACAACAAATGATATGATTTGTGACGGTTTTAAATAAACGGTTATGCATTCATCCTTTTTAACGGTCATAAAAAGTACCATTAGTCATGACGGTTTGGGTAAAACAATGATATGTATATATATATTTTTTTTATTAAAAATAAAAATAAAAACGTGAATATATATAAAAACCCCCAAAATTGGGGACCTGCAATAAACTATACACCTGAATAAACTACATATCTGAATATGATCCATTAAATTTCAAATAACACATATATATTGCTAATTTCATTGAAACATTCCAATTCCATTGGATAACCAATATATATTTGTACTTAATCGTAAAACGTAATGAAATAAATAACACATTTCCAATCTAATTCATATAAATATAATCAGCCTAATCCAAATCCAAATGAAAAAATAACCTAATCTCATCAAATTCAATCACCCACATATATGTCTTCAGCCTTATGGTCCATCTTCATCTTGAGGATAGTTCATAATACATTCTTGGATGAACATAACAAAATACATTCGAACTTCATTTATTTCCTTGTCGGTGAAGGCCTTTTTATTGTTAAGATTTTTTATCTAGAATATAAGAAACAAGTTTAATATTTTGCAAAATAGAGAAAAAAAAAAGTTAAAAACACAGTTGCTAAAGATATCAAAAGCATAAATTAAGTTAAAATATGAGGTATTTTATTTACTTTCAATGGAAAAAGAGAAGGATCGCTCGTTATGTCTCACATAAAGCGCATTGCATGAATACCACATTGTTTACCATCTGGTTGCAGAGGGCCCTGCAAAAATATCAAATTGAATTAAGGGTGCAAAAATATCAAATTGAATTAAGGGGCAAATTACTTATTAGGGGCAAAATTGTATTTTCACAACAATTTAGTTCTAAATAGAAAAAGCATAATCGGAGGCAAGGGTTTCACAATAAGAATTGCAGGGCCTGTATCGACCAGTTCTTTGTAAGTTCTTATCCTTCGATGAACCTGTTTCGTCTCTTCAGAAACGTGTGGACAATCTTGTCAAGGTTGTAAGCCATGGAGCTCAAGGTAGTGGTGTGGCTAGCTAAAGCTGTACATACTCTGGATAAAGCTTTGATTGTGGGAGATGTTAGAGAGGCTTATAGTTATCTCTTTGAGGATCTTTGTGATAGTGGTGGTAAGGAAGTCTGGATTGCTGAAGTTAGTCCTTGCTTACGAGCATCCTTGAAGTGGATAGGTACAGTCAGCTTGTCACTGGTGTGTTCTATTTTTTTCCTTTGTGAGTGGGCAACTTGTGATTTTAGAGACTGTCGGACTACTCTTCCTCCTGGACTGAAACTCACTGGCAGAAAAGACTATTCACAAGTATATACTGCAGTTATGCTTTTGAAGCTGCAAATGGAAGCTATGCTTGGTTCTGCGCCTTCCAAGGAAAGCATACCTACGGGAACCGAAAAAGTTCCCAAAGGTGCCAGCCAATAATGTTATGTGATCCTCTCTTGATTCAGGAGACGGGGAAGACTTTTGGTAGCGAATAGTTATCTTGTTTCGTGTGTCCCTTGTCTTTCTTTATACCAGAAGAAAGCGTCAGGTAAGCGATCCTCACATTTCCTGTTCTGCAAGGAATAAACCAATCAGAGAAGTACCTAACCTAAGGATGGATCATGTTTACTCTTTCTGGTCTCCGAGTCATTCAAGAGTTCTACAAAGGGTTCTTGGCTAGGGTGTTATCAATAACCTGCATGTAATTTATTAGCTCAATCTACAGGGATAGCAGGTTTGAAAGGGTCCTACGCAGTGATTTTGACCAGTGGTCTATGTAATGTAGATCGGATGGATTAGTTTCCTCTCGTTTTGAGAGGTGTATTCCAAAGGCGTCAAAGTCCGTTGATCGGATATTGGTTTGACACTTAGGCAGGAACTCTTGTCATCCTTACTTTTGGTGTTAAGACACACAGCCGGGTTGTGCGAGTCCTTTTCCCTGGTAGGTCCGATTGGATGAATATCTCGTGCCGAGGTATGGAACTACTAGGGGATATCTCACTACTGTGGAAAAGGTTGCTATAGTTCGAGAACGTAAAGGTGATGAGCCGAGAAGCTCCACACAAGTAGCTGTTAAGGCAGTATCAGTGGTATAACGAACCACTCATTCAATCTACTGTAAGTTGCGGAGTTGACCTTGTTCAGTCAAGTACCTGAGGGCAGTCGTCTTAGCTTAGAAGAGATGGCGTGCTCTCCGGCTTGGGTATGGATAACATATGTGGTAAAGGGGAAGCTATGAGTCCTTATTCTGTAAGGCCCTTGGTCTTCTAGTGTAGTCTCTTCAGTCTCGGGCTAGTTGGTTGTCGGGTTTCCTTGCCTGAATGTGGTTCCTACTGCTGTCATGTTAGTTAACTGTGATGTCAGGGTACAATTTTTTCTGCGTACTACATAGGCAATTTCGTGTCCAGTTCTTCCAGTTGTAAGGAAGTCAGTGAGTGAGGGAGGTCTCTTTGGAGACTACAACTCCGCTCAACTAAGCGTGTGTTTTCTTTGAGGGAAGAATAAGTTGGGCATTGACTCCAAACATCTTTTTGGTGGGACAGCTGTTGGAGGCAAGGACAAACTCTACAAATGTTATCTCCTTCACTAAAAACAGGAGCAACACCCCATGGCAAGCAAGGAAGCTTACAGATGCATTGGAACTTATGGGTCAAATGGAAATGTTTTCTATAAGACATGTTTATAGAGAATGTAATAAATTAGCTGATGCTTTAGCAAGTAATGTACCCGATGCAAGATACATAAAAGTTATCCCTAGCTCATTTTCTGAGGATATAAAGAAAATAGTTTATGATGATGCTATAGGGAAAGTGTATGTCAGGATGTAATACAATTTTTACAATTATTAATGAAAAGGGGTAGGGGACCTCTCAAACAACCTTGCTTGCTTATAAAAAAAAAAAAAAAAAAATAGTAACTGTAATCGGTTACCTTGATGTGGTGCCAACATGGTTTTTGAGAACTTCTATTCACTTGGATCCCTTTTAAAGCTATCAACGCACTTCAAGTTAAAAAATTAAGCAATTAATGTCAATATAAGAAATAAAAAGTCTACATATATAATAAAAAAGTATATACAATAAATGCGTATGGAAATAGTTACGTGCGTGTTGACAATGATTTCCATGTCACCGTGCATTTACCATGTAAATCGAATCCAACCAATAAACATCCATACTAGACAAGTCGATGACAATCACAATCCAATGGAAGCTAAAACCAAACAAGTTATTAACTAGCATTTAATATGTACTTGTAACCAAATATGAGTTCAACAAAACCAATATAATATATGTCCATACCATGGGTTGTAAGGAATGAAAACAATTTCATTCATGTTTGCTTCCCTCAATCTAACAAGAACAAGTTTAGATTTTTCTTTTGAATCCGCAACACTAAAGAAAACCGAGTTGACAAACAAATATCCATCTCTAGAACACACAAATTTCTCATACAAGCATCTGAAATGTGAAAACACAACTCATTTTATAAGCGCAGTAAACATTCAATAAAATAGTTAGTAACAACGTAAGTTTTATCACCTCATATATGCAACCATACAAGGAGACTCGACAGATTCAAGATTACAAACATCCTTCACATCATTTGTCTCTATGTATGAAAACTCTATGTTCTCTCCGAATAATTCTTGTCCATATGGAAACTTAAGTAGACCACTTTGAATAATTGTACCAATCATGGCACCAAAGGAAGTGCATAGATCGCTTCCTTTGCTGTGGCCAGCTGACTTAGTTTTTTCACCTTTACTTTTACTCGGTTGCCCTATTTTTTCTTGATTCAGAAACCGAAGAATAAATGATAAGCATAAAAAATTATAATGTCATGTCTAGCAAGGGTGGTCGCAACATGGCCTATGTGTACGTGATTTGGAAGTGGTTTGTAGGTGGCCGGCAGTGGCTTGAAGTGTCCTGCAGTGGGCTGTGTTATGGCCCGTAGTGGGCTGTGTTATGGCCTATGTGTACGTCGGGAGCAGAAGTGCCAGATGCACATCCACACAAATTGGAGGTGGAATGTTGAGTTGTGTAAGGATCATGAGGTGGATTAGAAGAGAGAAATGTATAAATAGAGGGAGCTAGACAGAGAAAGGGAGAGGTCAGATCCTAAAGGGGGATTCTTATAAATTTACAATCATCGATATTTTTACTTGGTTGGCTTTCACCACTAATTCCCTGGGCCAAGCAACGTGTGATCCAATAGCGTCTTCCACAAATTTCAACTTATCACCAACTGGTACAGGAAGAAGAGCTTGTTCTTTATCTTCCAAAATCTTCCCAACTGCTACATGTAAGTTGTATTGCCCTAAGGGAACATTGTGCAACTTAGTTTCTGGTCCAAGCTTCTCGTAGACTATACCCTTAGCAATAACATTGGATTTGAAATCCACAGCCAAACTGCAACTCCGGCCCTAAGATGAATTGTAAAGTCATAATGGGTTAATTGCAAATATAACATAAAACAGGGATTCGAGCATTAGTATTCACCTTTCCAAGATCCAATGTATGATTTCGTACTGGTGCATGACTTGCTACTTCAGCATTTTCCTTTTTAGAATTTTTTGCTGGTATCGGAGAATTAGCCTTTTTGGTCTTCAACAAATTTTAGGTGAGAATATTTAGAACTAAAAAAAAAAACTAGACACACAAAAAATATTTTAAAGTACTTCAAAATAAATTAAAACTTAATGAAATTACCTCAATGCCTTTCAATACTAAGTGCTTTGGCCAAGCAACTTGTGATCCAAGAGCATCTTTCAAAATTACCAGCTCATCGCGAAATGGTATAGGAAGAGCAACATGATTTTTACCTCCCAAAATCTTATCTACTGATACGCGTGCATTGTTTGGCCCTAAGGGAACATTGTGCAACTTAGTCTCTGGTCCAAGCTCCACGTAAACCTTACCCTTAGCAACAATATTGGACTTGGAACCCACAGCCAAATGATAAGTGCTCAAAAAGTGCTATTTAACCCTCGATTATGCCTCTTGTTTAGCCATCTTAGTGGACTAATAGTGTTTATAAGTTGTGTTTTAAGATTCTACAGGTAAAAAAGAGAGTTTTGTAGAATATTAGAGAAAATGGGGTAAAACGGAGCAATTCGGAGCATTAAGGATCACATGGGAGGCCCGTGGACAATCATGGAGAAGGCCAAGGAATTGGAGCTATTAAAGATGTGACTTGGACCTATTTTAAAGCCTATTTGGAAGCCCAAGGCCAAAGGATTCGTTGCTTGGACCAAAGCCCGCAAAAGAGGATAGAAGGATGGAGCAAAAGAGGGAAAATAGACTTCTGAGTCTGAGACTCATGGATCGTGAGTCTAGACTCAATGCTTGCGTCTGGGACGCATAGATCGTGAGTCCGCACATTTCTTGAGTCTGAGATGCATGGATAATGAGTCCGACGCATGAATCGAATTAATGTAGCCAATTCCTTCTCAGTTTTGAAGACGAAGTTGGACTCTGAAAGAAGTCTATTTGTATTAGGAAACAAATGACGGTTTGGAATGCTTCTAGAGCTCATTGTAACCCCTATAAATAGAGGACCCAAGTGCCTCATGTAAAGGGCCAATTCACTTATATTCTTGTCTCCAGAACTTGAGGTAGAGAGTCTTAATAAATTAGTCTTTCTAGTTTTATGTTCTTCAACTCTTCTTCTTCTCGTTCTTCGTGTTCCTCCTTCTATATGGAAGGCTAATCTTCTCCTTCAAGGGAGGAGATGAAGCCGGTGCTTAAGGTTTAATGATTCTTCTGGTTTATGGTGTTCTTCAATCAGGTTAGTTCTTTATGTTTTTAGTTATTAGTTCCATTGCCCACACCAGGGGATGGAAGTATAGATTAAGGTTTTTATTTATTACAATTGAATATCATGCTAGTTTAGGGTTTTATTTATTGTAATTGAATATTTGCTAGTAACATGCTTTTATTTATTGCAATTGAATATAATGCTAGAATAGAGTTTTATTTATTGTAATTGAATATTATACTATTATTCTCTAATTTTCTTCTAATTGTGTAGTGTTTTAGAGTAAGGGAAGTATTCCTTGTGTTTGCCTTAGATGGTGATTCATTGAATAGCTGCCCAAGCTCACATAAAAGGAAAGAAGATACTAGTAACATGAATATAGGAACAACCTTAAGTAGAGTTAATTGTTTAACGATGTTTCACCCAAAAGGCATCGGCACTCTTTTCGATTGCCCGATTGTAGTCTACTTGGAGAACAACATGAAGCAAAAAGTCATTGAATCAAAAGCATTGGTGGATTTGAATCTCTTGAATCTATCTCTCTCATATTCTCTCCTTATTTCCAATTCTTAGCTTTAGTATAAGTTTAGTTAGTTTAGTTTAGTTTAGCATTAGAATCTACAATATCTATAATCATAGTTTTTAATCCCTCAAACCCCCTTTCCAGTCCTGTCCTTCATATAACCATACACTTAAAAGTGGAACGATACCCTACTCATCCTTTACTTATTGAGAGATAATTAGGTTTTGATATGCTTCTATTTGTTCAACGACCATCATCTATCTACATCACCCATACACATTTACACACACAAAAAAGAGGCAGTGTCAAATGGCGCCGCTGCCGGTTTAAGTTGTTTATGTTTAACGTTTTCTTTCAAGATTAGAAGTTTGGATTTTAAGGCAATTTTAACCGTATCATCCATCTTTTTGAGAAAGAGAGAAGCTTGAAGGACATCTCAAAGACAAGATCTACCATCCAGGTTAGTCGAATCTTCATTCTTTTTATTTCATTCTTAGTTTAGTTGCATCATAATTAGTTTAGTTTTATTACTTTCTAATATAATTGCATTTAGGATCTTTTCAACAATTGAAGTTGTAAGCCAACACAGTGAAATATCAAACTCTAGTGTTTCTTGTCTGAATCTTGACAAACGGACTATCGTCTGTGGGACGTGGTACTTAAGCAATCCAAGTGATTCACCATAACCCTAGAAGAGACAGCTTTAGACAACGGGCGAGATACTAGCTGCAAAGCCCAACCAAGTTGAAGGAAAGTAGTTTTGCATATTAGTATAATTTAGAATAGTTGCATATTAGTTTAATTGCATTCAAGCATAATAGGATAGTTTTCATCATCTTCGCATAGCAAGAATACAAGACAGGATTGATATAATGCACGCACGCAATGATGGAGGTGTTTTGGACACCAATAATCCTAAAGCTATCCCACCCATGCAAGCACAACAGAGGAAGAAGTTGAGCGATTTCTATTCGCCAATCATTGGAGACCCACCCAGCAGTATTGTTTTTCCAGAAACAGAAGCTAACCAGTTTGAGCTTAGAGCATCAGTAATCTCTATGCTTCCAAAGTTCAACGGTTCAGACAATGTTCAGCCTTATGTTCACATGAACAAATTTCTATCAGTCCTCAGAACTTTCAAGAACCAGAATATCAGGGATGAGAGTATCAAAATCATTCTGTTCCCACTCTCACTCGAAGGTAAAAACATCCCGAATAGTTAACTGCCACGGTAGATCAATTCAATAGACAACTGGGAGAAGTTGAGAACAAAGTTTATGAACAAGTTCTACCCACCCCAGAAGACAGATGCCATGCAGCAAGCCATCAACAATTTCAAAGGGAAGGTGACTGAAGAATATCATCAAAGCTGGGAGAAATTCAATAATCTGCTAGTCTCATGTCCACATCATGGATACGATAAGAGCACACTTGCTCATTTTTTCTATCGAGGACTCTCGATGATGAACAAGCAGATGATACAGTCAATGCACAAAGGCAAGTTTACATCGATGGATGGAGAGGAAGCTTACAACTTTCTCGAGAATTTAGCTGAAGAAACACAACAGTGGACTACTAGCAACGAGGATGTCGCTAGCATGGAGGGGGAGTCAAAGCAATTTGGCTACCAAGCACATGAACAATCAGATCAAGAACTGAAGTCTACATTGGCCAGCCTGGCCACCAGCATTGAAACTCTGAGTAAGAAATTTAATCAGTTCTCTATGAATCCCTCCAAGTTCAACAAGTTTCAAGCTAAATCTCTCCCGACCATGCAAGCTAGCCAATCTGCGAAGTCTGTTCGGACACTTCTCATGCAACTCTAGAATGTCCTAGTTACTATCAACATGCATCGGTTGGAGAGTACAATATAAATTCATTTCGAGAGGCCCAACCAAGGTGGTAATAACTTTCAAGTTAATTATTGGAGACAGAATCTTTGGACCCCAGTGTTCTCAAGATCAAAGTTATATTCCACGACAAGTCAAGTTTCACGGTTGGTCCTCAACAACACAATTATACTCTCAACAAAATTCTAATACAAGTGGAGAGCTATTGCACGATCCTAGGAGAAATTATGCAAGACCTTGAACTGGAGAATGCAATTACTTTGCTATCACGAAAAAATCAGAAGTTTGAAAGTGTTCTAGAGCTTATTGCACAGTCTCAGCTCAATCTCCAGCAATCTCAGGCAAGTCAATGTTCTAGAATGGAGTCTCTAGAGGCTAAGGTCGACAAACTCACCATTGCTTTGCCTGTAAAGACACAAGCCACTCAACCTAGCTTATTAGAACCAATATTGAAGAGTGAAGATGTATGCCACATTGGGACAACTTCTAGTACTGATCACCTCCATGAACATGTCAACTCAGTTACTACTCTCAGATCATGATTGAAGATTGACAACAAGGTTGACTTACCTTCTCATGATGACATTGCTATAGAGCAATCGGTCAAGATTTCAAATGAAGTTCAAAAGGAAGCGGGGGAAATCCTTTCCACTCCCATTTGTCAAGATGACCAAGACAAGATATGCAAGAAAGCCAAAGAGAAAGAAGAGCAAACACATGCTGATGTGTTTGTACCGAAGGCACCTTTTCCTATGTTTTTTGCTCAAAGTAGAAAGGACAAGAAATTTTTAGAGATGAAGGAGGCATTTGAGAAAGATAACATCAATATCCCCTTTCTCAAAGCAATCAAGCAGTTGCCATCATATGCCAAATTCTTGAAGGATGCATGCAACATAAAGAGAAGTACTCATGTTCCAAAGCGAGTGTTTCTAGCTGGACAAACAACATCTATTATCCATCAGCAAGCTCTAGTAAAGCTCAAAGATCCAGGAAGTCCTACAATATCATGCAAGATAGGAGAAAAATTCACAGGTAATGCTCTTTTAGACCTTGGTGCTAGTGTTAATCTCTTGCCCTATCATGTGTACCAAGCGTTGGGCCTGGAGAACCTAAAGCCTACAAAAGTCAAATTGAAGTTAGCTGACCATTCTACCAAGATTCCCAGAGGCATAGTTGAGGATGTTCTTGTTCAAGTAGCCGATTTCTACTATCCAGTGGATTTCATTGTGATAGACACCAAGGAGGCCTTTGATAAAATTCCTATTATTCTAGGCCGACCTTTCCTCGCTACCGCAAAAGCTTTGATAAATTGTCATAACGGTGAAATGAAGATCAACTTTGGTAAGATGTCCATGGACATAAATATCTTTCACCTGTTGCATAAGGATTGTGATGAAGCCGAAGGTGGAGAGGTGTACTTCCTTGATAGCATGATACAAGAATTCGTCCCATTCGATGATACAATTGAGAGTGCTCAATCTACAGAAAACTGTGATGAACCTGAGAACCCCACCACAGAGGCGTTGCTAGCCATGTTCTTAGAATCTCTGCAGAAAATTCAGGATTTAAGTGAGCATAATGGAAAATTGGCAGAGAGAGTATCATATCTTGAGAAGATGAACTCTACATTTCTGGATGAACAACAGACTTCTGCCCAGAAAAATCAGTTACTAGAGAATCAGCTTAAAGAAGTTTTGGAAAAACAACAGAATCTAGAAACTGAAATGAGTCTTACGAAGCGTAAAAGTGGACCATATTGATAAGAAGAATTGCCTTTGTTGAAGCCTCTTCTACACCATTATTGTCTGAACGAGAGAAGTATGTGAACCAGTCTACTGCCCACCCTGAGCGTAGTCAGCCAGACATCCATTATCATCACTGTGGTGGTAAAGGGTACATTAGATACTATTGTCCTGTTAGAAAGAGAGATTTTCGTCAACCTTCTACACAGGGGAACCACAAGGCCTATCACACAATCATCAGACCTGAAATAGTTCAAGGTAGAGAAGCAACTTCACCAACAATCTTTCCAGCATATCAAGGAGTATTTTTGATGACCCACAAGGTGAGACCTCCTCGTCCTCCAAACATTCGTCAAATTTGGGTAAGAAAATCTGATCTCCTCACTCCAAATTGATAATGCATGATATACAAGTCTTGAGAATCTGACTTTAAAAGACTCACATTACGTCTTGGGGATCTGACGTAAAAAGACCTAAAAATTTGTTTCTTGAACTAATTCTGATATTCTGCATCAATGGTAATATCCTACCTTTTTCTCATCCATTTCATTTACTTCTTTATACATTGAGGTCAATGCATGCATAAGTAGGGGAGGGTGTACTTGAGAAGTACTTGAGAAATGAATTTGAAAATTAGTTTTCAAAACAAAAATATTTTTGTTTCTATATCAGTTGCATGAGAAAAATGAATTTTAATGATTAGTCTGGGATATATATTCTATACTGCTTAGTGTTGAGTTTGATAGATAGTTGATATTATTGATTTCATTACCACTTAGACTATTTATTATGCTCGGACATAGTTCTTGTTGATAGAATTCTTTATTAAGGCACCACCATAATACTTGATCAGTTTTGTATACTTTTGCTAGAAGAGAGATTGAAACCCCTAGTAAACTGGAAGTAGAATTTTTAGACTTAGCTCGTGAGACTTGAGCTTTATACCCATTCTTTGGAGAGTTCTTGCGAAAAATCCGAGTCTTAGTGACTCAACATCTTTCAGTTCTTTATGTCGTTGTAATATAGTCTCATTATTTTGTTGATTTGGTTAATCACGGCGACATCAACTGGGGAGATAGCCATTAGGTCTTGTAGTCTATTCAAAACAGTATCATCTTGATAAGTCAAGTAGTAAACCCATTTAGCCTTTATCCCACCTAGTAGGACCATCACGTTAAACCCTTTTACGCCTTATAATAAGCCATTTTCTTTCATAAAACCTTCTACCCTTTACCCAACTCCAGGACAAGGAGTATAGCCAAAATCTTTATCAGCCATACCCATATGTTTTACGAGAATCGAGGGGCACAAAGGAGGAAGAAAGAGCACAAAAGGAAGATTACAAGGAAATATCAGAGAGATACAATGAAGACCATCATTTTGTTCAAAGTGAAAGAAGCTAGTGGAAAACAAGTATATCTAGTATTAATCAAGGATATACCACTGAGTAAAAAAAAAAAAAAAAAAGTTGAACAGAATGGATGGAAAAGCTAAGACAAAGGAAGAATTTTCTCTGCAATACAAAATTTAAAGAAATCTTCCAAAGAAAGAAGCAAAACCCGTAGTGTTTTTCAGAAACAACCTTAGAATCCTTTTTACCTTTCCTTCATAAACCAATACCCAAGCCAAGTTACAACCCATGGCTTATCACTACAGTATGGTACGAAGTCTAGAATAGGTGAGAGGATGCTAAAGTGAAAGACCCGACACTTCATATGTGATTGACATTCTTTCCATGAGACTGCTTTTATTCATAAGTCTGTTTTTCAAGGTAGTATATGGGATGTTCATATGCATTATTCTTTTCCCCACATACATGAGGTAAAATAGTAGACCATCTTCTGAGAGATTCTTTTCTGAGAGTATGACCGGTGAGGATTGAAAGTCGAGATTATCTACCTATGGTAAACTAGGGATTCCGTTTCTTGGATAGGAGAGTATAGGAGATAGGAGATTGACTAAGTACACACATATGCCTTGATTGAGAATTTTGTCAATTTTTACTATCTCCCATCATAATCTATGAGTCTTTGCAGCAATGTAGTTAGCAATGGATACCGTCTGTTGGAGTAAGCACTAAGTGGGTAAGAAATTTCTCTCTCTGAAAAATACTATCATTCTTGAACATGCTATTGATTGATTTTGTGGGTATATCACCTGAAAACCCTCACGAGACTATAACTTGTCCTTTTTGGGGAACTTAAAGGTTTAAAGCCTTGTTGCATATGGTAAATGCAATCGCGATGCCTGCGAAAGTGAGTTAGGATTTTATTTTTGTTATTAGAATGTGATTTTGATCACTTATCTATTTTTTTTTTATCTTATTTGCTAAGAGACTAGCAAAAGGCTAGTTGGGAGTTGTGATAAGTGCTCAAAAAGTGCTATTTAACCCTCGATTATGCCTCTTGTTTAGCCATCTTAGTGGACTAATAGTGTTTATAAGTTGTGTTTTAAGATTCTACAGGTAAAAAAGAGAGTTTTGTAGAATATTAGAGAAAATGGGGTAAAACGGAGCAATTCGGAGCATTAAGGATCACATGGGAGGCCCGTGGACAATCATGGAAAAAGCCAAGGAATTGGAGCTATTAAAGATGTGACTTGGACCTATTTTAAAGCCTATTTGGAAGCCCAAGGCTAAAGGATTTGTTGCTTGGACCAAAGCTCGCAAAAGAGGATAGAAGGATAGAGCAAAAGAGGGAAAATAGACTTCTGAGTTTGAGACTCATGGATCGTGAGTCTGGACTCAATGCTTGCATCAGGGACGCATAAATCGTGAGTCCATACACTTTTCTTGAGTCTGAGACGCATGGATAATGAGTCCAGATGCATGAATCGACACTGTAGCCAATTCCTTCTCAGTTTTGAAGACGAAGTTGGACTCTGAAAGAAGTCTATTTGTATTAGGAAACAAATGACGGTTTGGAATGCTTCTAGAGCTCATTGTAACCCCTATAAATAGAGGACCTAAGTGCCTCATGTAAAGGGCCAATTCACTTATATTCTTGTCTCCAGAACTTGAGGTAGAGAGTCTTAATAAATTAGTCTTTCTAGTCTTATGTTCTTCAACTCTTCTTCTTCTCGTTCTTCGTGTTCCTCCTTCTATATGGAAGGTTAATCTTCTCCTTCAAGGGAGGAGATGAAGCCGGTGCTTAAGGTTTAATGATTCTTCTGGTTTATGGTGTTCTTCAATCAGGTTAGTTCTTTATGTTTTTAGTTATTAGTTCCATTGCCCACACCAGGGGATGGAAGTATAGATTAAGGTTTTTATTTATTACAATTGAATATCATGCTAGTTTAGGGTTTTATTTATTGCAATTGAATATTTGCTAGTAACATGCTTTTATTTATTGCAATTGAATATAATGCTAGAATAGAGTTTTATTTATTATAATTGAATATTATACTATTATTCTCTACTTTTCTTCTAATTGTGTAGTGTTTTTTAGAGTAAGGGAAGTATTCCTTGTGTTTTGCCTTAGATGGTGATTCATTGAATAGCTGCCCAAGCTCACATAAAAGGAAAGAAGATACTAGTAACATGAACATAGGAACAACCTTAAGTAGAGTTAATTGTTTAACGATGTTTCACCCAAAAGGCATCGGCACTTCGCTTCGATTGCCCGATTGTAGTCTACTTGGAGAACAACATGAAGCAAAAAGTCATTGAATCAAAAGCATTGGTGGATTTGAATCTCTTGAATCTATCTCTCTCATATTCTCTCCTTATTTCCAATTCTTAGCTTTAGTATAAGTTTAGTTAGTTTAGTTTAGTTTAGCATTAGAATCTACAATATCTATAATCATTGTTTTTAATCCCTCAAACCCCCTTTCCAGTCCTGTCCTTCATATAAACATACACTTAAAAGTGGAATGATACCCTACTCATCCTTTACTTATTGAGGGATAATTAGGTTTTGATACGCTTCTATTTGTTCAACGACCATCATCTATCTACATCACCTATACACCATACATACACAAAAAGGAGAGAGTGTCACCAAACTGCAACTCAGTTCCTAAAATGAATTGTAAAGTCAATGGGTTAAGTGCAAATACAACATAAAACAGGGATTCGGGCATTAGTATTCACCTATGATTTCGTACTGGTGCATGACTTGTTACTTCTGCATTTTCCTTTTTAGAATTTTTTGCTGGTATCGGAGAATTAGTCTTTTTGGTCTTCAACTATATATTTTTAGGTGATAATATTTAGAACTCAAAAAAAATATTTTAAAGTACTTGAAATAAACTAAAACTTAATGAAATTACCTCAATTGAATCCACTACTAAGTGCTTTGGCCAAGCAACTTGTGATCCAAGAGCATCTTTCAAAATTACCGGTTCATCCTTAACCGGTATAGGAAAAGCAACATGATCTTTACCTTCCAAAATCTTATCAACGATCTGGCGTCGTTGTTTGGCCCTAAGGGAACATTGTGCAACTTAGTCTCTGGTCCAAGCTCCACGTAAACCTTACCCTTAGCAACAATATTGGACTTGGAACCCACAGCCAAAACTGCAACTCGGTCCTAATTGTATCTGAGTTTTTAGTAATTAACAGTATGGAAATAACGAAGTGGATTAGAAGACTGTGTGCTAATCACATTCAGAACCTATCTATTATATTAAGTAAAATGTGATACTGCAAGGATTGTGACAACGATACCTTTCCAAGAGGAAGCATAGGATTTGGAAGTGGGGAATGACTTGTTCCCTTAGCAAGTACCTTCCTAAAATCAGGTTCAGAGTTTGTTTCCAACAGACGACTCTTCTCTTCCTTGTTCTTCGGCTATATATGTTAGAGAATATTTACAAAATAAAAACGAAATAGGAAACAAAAAACACCCAATTCTAAAGTAGTGTAAACATATTTAAAAGCTTACTTTACGCTTGCTATGTGCACCACCTAAAGGGGGGATATGGTCTCTATTGTCACTTTTGTGGCTATTCGAAGCAATTTTTTCCGACGCAGGAGAAGTGAGACGATCATTAAAATTTTCTTCTAACTCCTTGTATTTATTCTTCAATTCTTTTCTTTTTTTCCGTTCTTCCTTTCCCTTTTCTTTTGCCTTTTTTCTTTTTTGTTCTCCCTTTTTTCTTTTTTCCTCTTCCTCGCAAGCTTTCGACTCCAATGCACGCACATGTTTCTTAGATCCACGCTTTATTAGGCGAAAGTACTGTGTGGGGGTGACTCTATCTCCTACACCTCTAACACGACCACCGTGTTCTGGAGTACCCAACGCCAGGGTGAGTACGTCTTTAGTACCCTCAACCTCTAAAGTTCCTTCCTTGACCTGCATTTGATAATCATCCTACAAGATAATGAGAGTGTGGATGTAGACTTATCAGTCACCCAAAACCACAGAAGCAAAAAATAGTGCAAGATTTGAATTAATAAGAGGGTTGGTCACAACCATAATCTACACCTTGTTTATTGTTTCTAAGCAAGTATCTCGAGCAACCCATCATAAGAGAAAGCTTCCACACATGTGAAACATACATTAGTTATCACCTTAAAGGAAACAAAATGTCAATATTGTCAATATTATTTACTAATAGCTTCATTAGCACCACACTCGATAGCTTCATTGCTAGGTATGGGCTAACTACAGGTGACCTAAAAAAAACTTAGGTTGGGTATTGATGTAATAGCAGTGTTGTTTATCAATACAATTAATTTTTACTGGTAAAAAAAAAAAGGCACCACACATAGGAAGAAAGTCACTAGAACCACAGTACTAAAAGTTATATATAGTACTAAGTCTGATGCTTCAGACTAGCAAAATCCTGAGATGAATGTTACTAAATAAGAGAAACTTTAGCAAACCTACAACTTTCATTCTCAGCAATGTTTTATAGGACATTGCGAAAGGGTATCAAACCTATGTTGAGCGACACTCAAAAGACACTTCTATGACACTTCAACTCATTAACCCATAATATCTAAACGCAATATAATATGTAGTGATAGTCTTATTGTATCCAAAGTGTTTTCACCCTCTCAGTTGAACTTTGATTCATACAATGGACTTAATAATCACACAAATGTTTCTCAAAATAAAAACGAGTTTTATGACACCCTACTGAAGTTATTTTGAACCCCTCCCCCCACCCCTGTATATCCATTCTAGTTGTGCACGTGCATGGGGGCAGCATGAAAAGGAGTGCAAGTGGGTAACTTATATTCTTAAAATTTTCCATGTACCATTCAAGAACTGCTCCTTAGTATGATAAGCTAAGCAACATGATCCAATATAGAAAGTAAAACAAGAGAAGCAAATCATCACCTTGGTCAATGTGGCACCTTTCTACTACCTCTATATTGTAACCTTATTATTACTATTAATATAACATTCACACTATACTAGGAAGTATACTAGACTGAAACGTACTATTCTCTCTGCAACTTCCTTGGTAGCATCATTTGCATATTTACCATCTTTGCCTTGGACGGAAAGTTGCCACCCATAAGACCTGTCCTTTCCAATAAATGATGTGCCCTCCTCTTGTCTCTGTTTTGAAGTATATAGCACATCAAATAATAACAAATTAGAGGAATGCTATATTACATAAATAATAACAAATTAAAGGAATGCTATATTACATATCAAATAACAAATTAGAGGAATGATATATACATTTACTTACCTTTTTCTCCACGCGATTAGCAATACTCATCCTGCCTATTCGGTGGTTAAACTTCTTTTGCTTTCGCCGCATAGATTGCATTTCGCTAAGATTCTTACAAATTAAAAAATAAAAATAAATACGTGTTATGTACTAGAGCTGTTTAAACCATTTCTTGAGATAATACTTTAGCTGGAAGTAGTTTTGAATGAGAAAAGCATTCCTATAGACCCTTAAAGTGATTAACTCAATAAGATAACTCGTACGTCTATAGGAACAATTATTGATATGGGATTGTAAAATGGCAGTGGGTTATACACTCAGAAAACCTCAATATCCAGCAGACATCCCAGAAAACCTTAAGATAATAACGTAGTGAGATACGTGAATGTGGTATATAGCAAATAAAGAGAACAAGCATAACAACCTAACGTGAATGCGGACGATAGCTTTCTTGTTCTCTCTCGTCCCCTAGTAGCTAGTTTTGAGTTCCCTTCCTCTAGTAGCTAGGTTGCTTCTAGTAGCTAGATTGTTGCAGTTTGGCAGTGGGGTGGGACGATGTGATACTCAAGTATTCCCCTGTACTAGTACTCCTTCCCCAATCGAACAGGGGAGCAGGACCAGCAATGACAAATATGAAGATAGAGGGAAAGAGAACGGATCCCGCTGCATATTAATAAGCGTACATAGCCAACTAGAGCAAAGTACCTAGCTGCTTTGTACTTCAACTTCCATGCTTGCTTCTCATCGATGGAAGAGTACCGTCCAATAAGGTATTGCCGGGGGGGTCCATCCATTTCGGCTGCTGCTTAGGCCGAATGGCGGCCATAGTCGACCTCTAGAGGCGATCTTTGGGTAGCTCCTTATATTGGGGATACTCCGAGCTTCATTAGTTCCCAACATGGAGGCCACGTAGGCAAAGGCATCGGCGTGCCTATTGTCAAGTCGGGGAAGCCGGAATATCCCCGAACCTGTTGGAAGTGGGTAGAGGCCCTTGATCTGGTCAAGGTGGGTAGCCATTCATTCGATCCTTATACCTGCCCCAATTTTGTTGACAATGAGGGAGTCACCGAAGACAGTTAGACTCGAGATGCCGAGCTCCCCGGAGCCATGTTAAGCCCGGAAGACTTTGTAATTACTCGATCGTGTGTGCCTAGAAGTAAGGCCTAAAGCTTCTTAGCTGAGAACACTAATATGAGGGATATCTTTTTCGATCTAGAGTATTACCTCGTCTCTGCGTCAAGCGAGTTCGGTGACGAAATACACCGCTTCTATACTCTATATTCAACTCGGATGAGAACTGAAATGATGGAGCGGTGTCGAGAGCGGATAAGTAAAGACCAAGGACTCAAGCTTTACCATATCGAGAATAATAATATACAAGGTATCATTCAAGTACAACTGAAAACCACCATCTTTGCGGTCAGGCAAGGTTTTAGCATCTGGACCTAAACTGCCCAAAAAAACCAAGTCTAGCAATGACTAGGAATAGAGTTTGGCTTAAAAAATAAAACAAAACTGAAACTACAATCACAGTGTCGGGAGGAAAGGCTGAGAGGGAAAAACCAAATCTAGAAACAGAATGCTTCTAATCCTTTTTGTCCAATCCAATTTTCTTTTTAAGGTGCCATTGATAGAACTTTTCTTCTCGCTATACATATAAAGCATATATAACCTATGAGTTCTATTGCAGCTAGCTACTAGTTGATTGTGTCTAATGTTTCTTTTAGCTTGGTTCATGAAGTTCTAACCAGGTTAAATTGTTAGTGTCTAAGAGTCTATCTCTAGAGATGATCATAATTAACCTTGACATGTATCAAATTTCATGCACTTATAAAACCCACTGCTAGTCGACCATTTCATTTTGGCCTCATATTTTCATGCACTAGTAGTAACCCCTATTCAAGTATTCAACTAAAAAAATTCTAGCTGCAAACAAACACAGAAAATATCAGATTGCTGATGTTATTGGTTTCCATGCAAAAACAAGAAAAAAAGGTGGCAAATATCGTTGGGTATTTCATTTCAGTCCTCCACTTACACAAGTTTTAATACTCCCTATTTTAACTTTTTGAAAATCAGTCGACCGTTGAAGCTAGCTGCGTAAAAAAAGAGTTGAGTCATGGTGGCAACACTGAGGAAGAGACAACGACTTTTAGAACAAACACCTGAAAGTTCTAAACAAATCAAACACAACAGCCATAAGGGACAACAATCTCAATCTACCAAAACATCCACTGATGCTTCTGGCCTTCTTGGTATACTTCCTAGTATAGTGTGAATACAAACTCCCACAGAATCCTAATCATCTAGACATAGATTTAGTTATTAGAAATTTAGACGAATATCATTTTGTCACATTCTCGCACACAATTTCAGTCGCGCAGCCCTTGAACTCGGATAGTATGATTAAACAATGGCAGACTTGAGCGTGAATACAAAGGGCAGCAACAGAGAAACTCTGACAAGGAATACAAAGGGCAGCAGCAGCAATGAAGACGAACCGAAACCAAATGACAAATCTAAAGTAGAAGCATAGAGAGATAAAGCGAGACTTTTACTGTTCCAGTATGAAGATAACAGGTTTAAACACTTAGTCATGCCAACTGATAACTCAGAAGGGGAGACTACAATAGCTAAGGGTGACATGCAACCAAGAACAGATGATGCAAGGGAATCCACCTATAATCTTACAAGATAAATTCTCGCAAGCTCTCTTGTATGATCAACCCTACTAGAATCTCAAAAAAAATGAAACCACAAATCAACAAAATCCACTCAAACTAAACTTGGCCTTCGGCCAAAAGTCCAACCTCCCCAAGCACAACCTATTTGCTTGGAATCCACCAGTACATGGATACTAGCCTCTTTAGGACTTTCAAGAAACTAAGATAGGAAAACAATAGCTTGCATGCATGTACAAACAAAAGCAAAATAAAATTAAGAGAAATACGTACCAGAAATTCAGGTGTAAGTCTACTTTTTACAAAAGTATCGCAATCTTCTTGACTGATTACTTTTCTATACAACTTTGGTATTTTCTTGAGTCGCTTCGGTTTATTCTTAAAAGGTAAGATGTACCATCTAGTAAGACGAGACTTGAATGCTTTCCACAACCTGCCCATCACACTTGTACGAATAGATCTTTCGTTTGTGTCCAACTTAAATTTTTCCTATTTGTAAGTAGCATATTAGTTAATCATGTAAACAAAATGAAATTAGCTTATAAAGCATTAGATTAATGTACCTTCAAAAAGATCCACAAATTTTTCTTCAATGTTGGTGATACATCTTTCCAATTAGTTATTGTAGTAATCTTTACTCTTGCCCTCACCAAGTAGCCTCCATAACTACCGATGTCAGTTCCACCTTGACCAATTGGTTGCCCAGATTCATTATAAACAACTCCTTGATATTCACCCTTTTTCAATTTTTTTTAATTTTACACACTTTGCCGCTCTTCCGACTTTCCTGTTTTTTGCTTGAACCTTTTTCTACTGCCTCGTCAACTTCCATATCTTTTGAGCCCGACCGCTTCTCTGAGTCTAAATGGTCTTTAAAGCCATCTTCCGAGTCTGAATGCCCTTGTGAACCATCTTTGGAGTTCGAATGTTCTTCTGAGCCATCTTCCGAGTCTGAATTCTCTTCGGAATCTGAATACTCTTATGATTCTGAATGCTCTTCTGGATCCATGAGTATACCTGCAAAGACCATTTTTGTTTTTGCAAGTTTTGTCAATATATATATATATATATATATATATATATATATATATATATATATATATATATAAAGCTTCCATATATAAAGCTTCCACCAAGTAGAAAGTCTTTAATTGTTTAGAAATGTAAACATGCAAATGTAAACAGCGCTAGTAATCTCAGTTTAGCTGTAAGTTTAACATAAAAACTTGAAGCATTCTTAAAACCTGATAAAAAAAACAACAAAAAAAAAAAGAAAAAGAAAATAAAAGTCCCATAATGACTAGTAAGAAGTCTTATTTAACTTAAAGAAAAACTCATTCGGGCTCGACCCAAATCCCTTCACAATTTTAACGAGCATAAAGCAATGGCAATTCATTAGCTAAATCAAAGGAGTCAATAGTTGGTAGCGCCTTGTCTGTAATGGAATCATCATCGAACCCAGCATCATCATTCTTATTGCGATAGTCTCTTTCAGGAGTTGCAAGGACAACTGACCATCCTAAATTTAGTTGGTCACTCACATAAAAAACTTGCTTGGCTTGGGACGCTAAAATAAAAGGGTCGGACTTGTGGCCAACTTTACCAAGTTGCACAGATGTGAAACCCAATTCATCAATCTTAATGCCTCTCTTGCTGTCAACCCAATCACACTTGAAAATAGGAATCTCGAAGGTAAAGTAATCCAACACCCATACTTCAGTAAGCATACCATAAAAGCACATATCCGAAACTACAGGATTCTTGTCCTTGGCACTAGAAATTTGCATTGTTGAGGCCACTACACTGACTCCACTGTTTTGGTTGACTAGTTTAGCTTCTCGGTCCTTTGTGTGATAGCGAAAACCCTTAACTTCATATCCGGAATATTTTAGCACATCTAGACTAGGCCCTATGGCCAAAAACTGCAACGTGTCGGAGACTTTGTTATTTGGTATGTCTTGCTCTTCCTCTACCTGGTTCTCAAACAATGTTAAGAACAGTGTTTTAATTTTTTAAGTAACAATGGAATGTTAACAAAACATACCTTTTGGCGAAGCCAATTAAAAGGTGCAATTATGCTCAGCTTTTATCCATTTTACACCCTTGCGATGATTTTGAAGCCTTAGGTAGTCCATATGCTCCCTTTTATGTTAAGAATTAAAAGAATACAAATATTAACTACTAGCTCCCTTATGGAAACGTTGGAGATAAGCATCTAGTTAAATTGAACTATTGTGCATTTATCTACTTAATATAAGGCTGAACTTCTTTCATGTTTTCCAACACATAAAGATGTGCTTGTTGCCAGGACTTCTCATCAACTTCAACAACATGCGAACCCCCAATCGGTCTTCCACTGCAAATTGTATCTCCATCTTCCAAATCATTGTTTGTCATGTTTTTTGTGGAAGGAACTCCAATTGCATCTACTTCACTCAAGAATTCAGCACAAAACTCAACAACTTCTTCTGCAATATAATTCTCCGCCATACATCCTTCTAGATGATTTCGATTCCTAACATATCCCTTTAACACCATCATGTACCTAGAAAGTTTTTTAAAGCTTTAAACCTTTGATACGTGCATTGTGAGACATTTAATAAATAAATTTAAAAAATCATTCACTTACCTCTCAAAGGGATACATCCATCAGAAAAAAACTGGACCACATAGCTTGATCTCCTTTACAAGATGAACTGTCAAATGCACCATGATGTCGAAAAATGATGGTGGGAAAAACTTTTCTAACAAACACAAAGTTTCCACCAAATCTTTCTGAATATTATCCAATTTCGACACATTCACTATTTTTGTGCAAAGAGCATTAAAGAAGAAGCATAACCGAATAATGGTATACCTCACATGCTTTGGCAACACCGATCGTATCGCCACAGGGAGAAGTTGTTGTATTAGTTGGTGGCAATCATGAGATTTAAGACCATATAATTTCAAATATTTCATTGAAACACAAGATTTGAAATTAGAACAATATCCATCTGGGACCTTCAGTTCAAACAGTGTGTTACAAACTTCCTCTTTCTTTTCTCTAGATAATGTATAACATGCTGGCGGTAGGTAGAATCTTGTCCCTCTCTTCTCTGGTGCTAGTTCTTCCCTTAAGTGCATCTCTACATGGTCAGGTCGGCTTTGAAGTGAATCCTTTGTTTTCAATGGAATGTTAAGCAAAGTCCCAATGATGCTATCACACACATTTTTCTCAATATGCATGACATCCAAGTTATGTCTAAAAAGCAAATGTCTCCAGTAAGGCAACTCAAAAAATATAGATCTCTTTTTCCAGCGACCTTCCTCATGATTTTTGTGTACACCGTCATTTTTCCTCCGCTTTAGTGTTTCTGTATCCTTAGAACTTATTTGCTCCTTTCCCCTTTTTCTTTTCTTTGAATCTTTGGACCTAATTCGCGCCTTCTCCTTCTTTGATTTATTTGACTTTCTAGCACTTTCTGGTGGCTTTCCCTATGGGTTTTTGAAATGCTCAACTTTTGAGAAGATTTGCACCCCGTTCAATGATTCTGGACTTGATCGCAGCTCTTGCTTACCATTAAATGGTCTTTTCTCCTTCCGGTACTGATGGTTTTCTGGAAGCCATCTCCTGTGCGCTTGGTATACATTCTTCTTGCCGTGTTTCAATCTAATAGAATTTGTATTTTTGCCGCATACTGGACAAGCAAGATACCCCTTGGTAGTACAACCAGCTAAGTTTCCAAAGGCGGGAAAATCACTGATTGTCCACAATAGCACAGCCCTAAGTATAAAGGATTCTTGCTTATAGGCATCATATGCCTCAACACCGGGCTGCCATAGCAACTGAAGATCTTCAATCAAAGGTGCAAGATAAACATCAATGTTGTTACCAGGTTGGTGCGGACCTGATATCAACAATGTTAACATTAAGAACTTTCTCTTCATACACAGCCATGGTGGCAGGTTGTAAGTCGCAAATATAACAGGCCAACAACTATGCCTGCTGCTAAGAGAACTGTGTGGATTGAAGCCATCGGTTGAAAGTGCAAACCGAAGACTTCTCAAATCAGCTGCAAACTCTGGCCAAGATTGATCAACGTGTCTCCATGCTTGGGAATCAGCTGGGTGACTCATTTGACCATCAACTACCTCTCTTTCATTCGCATGCCATACCAAATTCTTTGTCGTTTCAACAGATTGAAACATTTTTTTAAGTCTAGGGATTATTGGGAAATACCATAGTACTTTTGTTGGAACACCATAATTTTGGTCAGGATTATTCTTTTTCACCTTATACATTGACGCTCCATATGTAGGACAAGTAGTTCTATCCTTGTTTATTAAACCTCTATAGAGAATACAATCATTGGGACATGCGTGAATCTTCTTATGCTTTATTCCAAAAATAGACAAAGTTTCATTTGCCTCTCTCATGGTTAAAGGCAGCTCATTGCAATCTAGGAGCATATCCTTAAACAGAGCCAACACCATAGAGAAGCTTTTATCAGACCACCCACTCATTGCCTTCACATTGAAAAGCTTAACCAGAGATGATAACTTGGTGTATTTTTACACCCGTCGCATAAAGGTAAATCAGCTTCTTCAATCAGTTCACAAAGTTTTTCAGGGTTCCCCATGAAAGTCTCCTGAGTGACCTCAAACATTTTTGCGATGTTTGCGGCCTCATCTAGTCCACCCTTATCAAAACCTTCCTCTGACTCCCTACTCGATGCTAACTCCTTTGGAGCATCTTCTCCATGCCACACCCATGTGCAATACATCTGTTCAATCCTTTTCGTTCTCAGATGACGTCCCACCTCTACTATATCAAATTCGTACATATTCCCACATTCAATGAATGGACAGGGTATACAATTCTTACGTTTTGCATTATTAAAAGCAAATGTAAGAAACTGTTTAACACCTTCTACATATTCAGTAGAAAATATATCTCTCGACATCCATGACTTGTCCATCTCAGGCTACCAAAACAAAATACGATAAGTCCTTATCGTCGACAAACAAGCAAATACGAAAATAGAGTTAACTGAAAAAGATAGTCTAGTTTAAAATGAAAAAACAAAAAATCATGTTAGATAACCATTTGTGAAACTCTGTATAGCCCCTAAAGTAAACCTTCTTTTCATAAACAAAAAAAAACACTAACGACCACCTCAAATCAGGAATAAAACACAAATTGTAAAAAAAAAATCAAATCAAATGAAAACCCATACCTGGATATTGTTGTTTGATACACATAGAAATCCTAATCACAATCAATTGAAATTCCCCTATTCCAACAAAAATATTGGTATAGAACTTAAAAACCAAAACTTTTTACTGCAACAAGTTCAAAATCGAAGATAGATAAAGAACTAACCTTGTCCGTCTTCAATTACCGCACTGAATTTTAGAGAGGTAATAAATTTTAGATCGAGAATGAGTGAAGAGAGAGTCGTGAGGTATTGATTTAGGTTGAGAGAGTCATGAGGAATTGATTTAGGTTGAGAGAGTGAAGATAGAGTCATGAAGTGTTTTTTGTTTTATTGGTTCTGTACCTATGAGAGTTTGAATTGAAGAAAGCTCGCGAAAGTGTTTTTTTTTTCGTGTCTGTATACTTAGAGAGTTTGAAGAGTTTGAACGAAGTGGGAGTTTAGTGAACGTGGGTGTGTCGTGTTTCTTGTTTTTAGTGGAGTTGTGGGTGTGGACCAAAAACTACCTAGGTCATATAATGGTCAAACGGTCACTTACGAGTTGGATAATACGTAACTATTTTAGTGAAATAATCACAAATAGTTCTCCACACATATACACCTTCTTTAGAAAAAAACCATTTGTGACCGTTTCGAAAACGCACGTCACTAAAAACTTTTTAAAACAGTCACAAAAACCCTTTTCTGCCATTTGTGACCGTTTCGAACAGAATAGTCATAAATACCATTTTAAAACATTCACAAAAAGCCTTTTTTCTACTAATGGACTATCTGAGTGGTGGACAAATAAAGGATCATTAGAACCTGGAGGAGAGTCATTATTGGTGTTTGAGGCATCGACCATTGAGAATTGAGAGGAGATGGAAGTTTAGAGTGGTTAGGGTTAGGATTTGGATCAAAATTATGCTAATATCATGATAAATTAGAGAGAGATTTGAGAATATTTACTTGATTGATTTCTAAGGAGATTACAATTGTTTATATAGAGATTACAAGTTTCTAAATAGGAACAAAACAAACGGTGCAATGTATTTGACTCGAGGTGCGGGCGCGCTATATCTACTGGAAGATTGTGAAGCACGAGGCGCGGGCGCGCTCTAATTGTGTTTTGGGTTATTTAGACTTTGGTCCTACTATGAATAGCGAAATTAGGCTTTGGTCTTACTTTTCAAATTTATTAAGCTTTGGTCCTACTTTTTTCTTTGATTGTGAATCAATATAGTTGACCCTGGTCAAGCTGCTTGTTATTTCAAAATGGGCAGAATAACCCTCCTGCATTTTGAAAACTATCAACGACACATAAATCCTCATCCAAGACCAAGGAAGAATTCACTCAATTCACTCAATATTTGGTTTCACCAGCACTAACTTGTTGCTGCCACCGCCACTACCACCACCAATCCTCCACCAACACCACCGTCTCTCTACAACCATCGTCACAATCTCTCCACTGATATAAAACCCGACCTTGCTACTGTTGCACCACCATCGTTTCGCCGCGCCACCGCACCACCTTGAATCACCTTCCCAACCCCAAACCCCCAAACACAGACCCCGACCACCTTCTCCCCCAAAACACCCGACCATCATCTCCCCCAAAAAAGAAACTTGAAGCGCATGGTTAATAGGTTAATAGGTTGAGAGGCTTTTGATTTGGTTAATAGGTTGGGTAAGATTGGAATTATTCCGAATTTGTTTGCTTACAATGCTTTGATCAACTCTCTTTGTAAACAAGGCAAGTTGGATGAAGTGCAATCACTATTTAGAAAGATGAGGGAGAAAGGTTTGTCATCCAATGATATCACTTATTCGATTTTGATTGATTAGTTTTGCAAAAATGGAAAACTCGATGTTGCATTCTATTTGCTCGATAGAATGATAGAGGAAGGAATAAAGCTGACTGTGTATCCCTACAATTCTCTCATCTGTGGGTGTTCTAAATTTGGGAATCTTAGCAAAGCAGAAACTTTGCTTGACGAGATGGTAAAAAAGGGATTACCACTGATAGTTGTAACTTATACATCGTTAATTAGTGGATACTGTAGGGAAGGAGTTGAGGTGGTTTATGATGTGGCGGGTGGAAAACTTGAGATTTCTGTGTCTCCTAACCAAACACATTGAAGAGTAATGTTGCCATTTTAAAAATACAAATAGGTTGACCAGGGTTAACTATATTGACTCACAGTCAACAAACAGATGTAGGACTAAAGCCTAATAAATTTGAAAAGTAGGGCCAAAGCCTAATTTCGCTATTAATAGTAGGACCAAAATCTAAATAACCCTTGTGTTTTGAATAGAGCGCGTGCGCGCTTTGCACTATGACGTGATGAACAACTTCTAGCACTGTGTCTCATGCCTTTTGGGGCTTTGGTACACTGGGGCTTAAGAATCAATGGTATTATAAAAGGCTTGTGCCTCGAGGCTTAAGCTTTGAGGTGCTATGATGTTTAAGAGCATCTTTAGCAGTGATATCAACCTAGCATCAAACACCAAATTCTAAACCAAACACCAAATGCTTAAGAATTTGGTGTTTTTTCAACTTCAGGAGAGCTACATGTTGATGAAAACACCAAAAAAACACCAAACCAAACACCAAATCGACCAATATTTGGTTCCAGGTTTGGTGATGTATCAAATCACTTACGCGGTTTTAGCTCTAGCAAAACCGCGTGGGCTTGGGCTGCTAAATGGGCTTCTATGGCGCGGTTTTGCCAAAACCGCGCGGTTTTTCTAAAACCGTGTGCTCTCAATTACAACAACGGGCAAAAAACGGCTATATCTTTCTAACCCTATAAATTGAAACACTCACCCCATATTTTTACACTCACTTCTTTTCTCTACTCTCTACTCTTTATTCTCTACTCTTTACTCTCTATTCTTAAAACAACAATGAGTCAAGAACCAAAATCAAAATCAAGAGGGGCTTCATGGATACAAGAAGAAGATATTGCTCTCACCAATAGTTGGCTACAAGTTAGTCAAGATGGTGTAGTAAGAAATGAGCAAAAGTCGAACGATTTTTGGGCTAGAATTCTAAATGCATTTCATGCAAATTTAGGAAGAATGACCGAATGCAACTTGACGGGTATGAAACACCGTTGGTCTATTATTCAAGCTAATATCAACAAGTTTCATGCTATTCTTTATAAAATTCAAGTATCTCCTCCAAGTGGCTATAATGACAATATGATGGTAAGTATTTACTTTTTATTTGTTATTTTGATTAACAAATACATTTTTCAATTCTAATTTAGTTTTTGCTTAATTGGTAGGTTGAGGAAGCAATAAGTGCATATGCGATGCATAATGGGGTTTGGAAGTGGATGAAATGCTATAATATGGTGAAAGACTCACCCAAATGGAAGAGGCTACAGTTGAGAAATGATTTGCATCCCACCAAAAAGTCGAAGTCAAACAGTGGGGAAGGAGGTTCATCAATTCCAATATCATCTGCGACAACTCAATCAATGGATTATGATCCACACCAAGTTCATGGGCTTGAGGATAGACCCCTTGGAAAGAAAGAAGACAAAAAAAGAAGGCAAAAAGAGAAAGAAGAAAGTGATTCTAAAGTGGAGGAATCCGCTAAGAAACTTGATGATTTTCTGATGGAACTTTCTAAAACCACCAAAGAAGGCTATGAATTGGAAGCTCAAAGACAGTTGAAGAAAGCTGAGATGGAATTCGAAAAACTTCAATTGAAGAAAAGTTTGATGGATTGGAAGCTTCCAATCTAAAAAGAAAAACTTTAATTGAAGAAAGATGCACTCCGAGTTCGAGAAGATGAAAATGATGCGAAAATATTAGGAATGAAATTAGAAGGATTACCCGAAGACGAGCGCGAAATTTGGCAACTCAAAAGGGCAGAAATTTTACTAAAAATGAAGAATCGACTTGGCAATATCACTGGTAGTAGTCAAAGTAGTGCATAGTCTAAATTTGAGTTTATATGTCTTTTAATTTGAGTTTGTATGTTTTTTAATTTGAGTATTTTAATTTGTCTTTTAATTTATGTATTTTAATTAATGACGTACTTTAATTTAAGTTTGTATTTAATTTTAATTAGAATGTACTTTAATTGAATATTTTCTTTTAATTTAAAGTTGATATCATTCTAAAAAAAATTTGTATTTTCAAAATTCTCATATACAGAAATCCTTTCATAAAACCACAAATACATAGAAATAAACTTGGAACACAAATACATAGAAATTGAAATGATAAATAAACACAAAGTCTAAATGAAGTGCAAATAAAAATAGAAATCAAGTCCGCCCACGCCTACTCCACAAATGCTCGACCAAGTCATTCCTCAATCTATCATGAACAACTTTTGAACAAACCCTCTCGACGCCAGATGCCCAACGAGATAGAACAAAGTGGCGTTGATCTTCAGGAGCACCTTCTCTACTTGGCATTTCCAAATCAGGAATATACTGCGGGATATCCGTTTCACGTTCATCTTCCACAATCATATTGTGTAAAATAATGCAAGCCCTCATAACAGTAGCCATGTTCTCCAAATACCATAACCTGCACGGATTCGCTAAAATAGCCCAACGCGACTGTAATATACCAAACGCCCGCTCTATGTCTTTTCTAGCAGCTTCTTGCTTCTTTGCAAAATGTTTGTCTTATGTAATAGTCGGTTTAGCAATCGTTTGAATCAAGGTGACATAATTAGGATAAATACCGTCAGCCAAGTAATAGCCCATATCATAATGATGGTCATTCACAGTGTAGTTACAAGGAATAGCTTCATCATTGACTATATCATCAAATATTGGTGAGCGGTCAAGCACATTAAGATCATTGTGAGAACCCGCCATTCCAAAAAAAGCATGCCAAATCCATGCGTCACGATCGGCAACTACCTCCAAAATCACGGTTGGTTTATGCTTATGGCCAGTGTGAGACCCTTGCCACGCGGATGGGCAATTCTTCCATTCCCAGTGCATGCAATCAATGATTCCTAGCATTCCAGGCCATCCGCGTTCCTCAGGCTCTTTAAGCAAACGTTGAATATCTACAGCATTTAGTTTGCGCATGTATTCACCTCCAAAAATTCTAATAATTCCATCACAGAAATAGCGCATGCATTCATGAACAGTTGGCTCAGCAACATGTAACATATCATCTACTAGATCAGCGGCAGTCCATAAGCAAGCATTCATATAGCAGCAATTACTTTTATTTTTGGGTTACCCGCACAATTAACTTTTTGTTGAAAATATGGTACATTATGATTAAGATGATTGAAAATACGAGTAAATAATGATCCACCCATACCTAAATCGGCGCCGAAAAGTCGGGTCACGAAAATATAGGATTTGGCGCTCGAAGTAGTTAGCATTTACACGAGCGGTGTTGCCTCAGATTGACGATTCTTATATTTTCTTCCTTTCTTGAACCACCATGTGGTCTATAAGAAGACTCCGCTTCTTGCTGACGCAATAAACTCAGACGATGTCGAACTAAAGGTAGAGCAATAGCCACTAATTTGCGAGTTTTAACTGCAGTGTTATCATTTGAAGAGCTTGAGCTCGAACTCGAGCTCGATGAAGAATCAGAAGAAGATGAATGATCCATTGAAAAAATCTTCAAGAGTTTTGGTAGGATTTTTTTTTGCTCAAGGAGATGAATTTAGATGAGAGGGAACATGAAAAATAAAAATAACATCGCAAAACCGAGAGTTAAATGGTTATAGCACGCAGTTTCTGGAAAACCGCGTAGGTTTGAACCTGTATGATAGGCTTCTATGGAGAGGTTTTAGTAAAACTGCGTGGCCTATATGGCGCGGTTTTGCCAAAACCGCGCAGTTGTTTGGTGTTTTTTTGATGTTTCTCCTAAAGTTGCTTGGTGTTTTTTTGGTTTGGTGTTTTTTTGGTTCAAAATTTTGTTGTGTTTTTGGTTGCTCTGCTAAAGATGCTCTAAGCCTCGATCACTAGCATGGATTGACTCTACGAGAGATAAACAAAAAATGACTTTTATTTATTTATTTTTATTTTTTACCCTAATAACTCTCTTTGAAGAGAGCTCGAATCTCTCCCGATTTCGATTCGTTGCATTCTATGGTAGAAAAATCTTTTTCAACGCCAGTCCATCTATACCAACAAATCAACGTTCATTAATCTATTTGGGTATGTGCTAATTTATAGTGTATTTTGTTTCATTTTCAAATGGAAACTTTTAACCTTTTTTAATTAGTTTTTTTTATTGAAGCTTATGCCTCTGAGGCTCTGGCGTCTAGGGGGTTGTGATGTGTTTCTCTAAACACCAATTCCATACAGAGTAGGAACACATATAAAGAGGATCCAAACTATAAATAACTTTGAAAAGACAAATGTGAAGATAGAGGATATGTACTCTTTTTTGGCAATGTGGAGGAGGATGGGGATCATTTGCTTGTGAATGGTATTTTGATTGATTAGTAGGGTTTAAAGTTCTTTTCTCTTCCTTCAAAAAGACGTGGTGGTTTGTTTCTTCAAATATAAAAAACACTAAGTTACATTGACACGGATAAGTGTGTTTGTATCCGACAAGGACACGTGGACACGTATTTGTAGTAGCCATATTCATGACCACTTACGTCATATGTAGAAGAGGCCCAAGAGTACAACACTGAGAGAAAATGAAAGCACCAGAATATAACCTAACAAAGAGTGAGAGAGAGAGAAGTGGACCTTGTATGGTATTGGGTCAAAGAGATGGGCCCAATATCAGATAGGTCCAGGGGATTGACCTAAAATGAGAGAAGGAGAGAGAGGAAAGAGGAGGAAAAAAGGAGGCAGCTCTGGGAAACAGGAGAGAGAAAGAGAAAGGAGAACTACGACACAGCTTGATCCTCCAAGAAGGGCTCGGGGGTACGTAGGCAACCCAAATGGGTTCAACTGATCAATTCAAATTGCGATTATTTCTTGTCTTCAGCATGAAACTGAGGAGTGGAGACTTGCCAGATTAGTGTGGCTGGATGAAATGGGATCATACAATATTGTTTTTAAAATATGGCATATCCATATAACATAGCAAAAAAGCCTTAGAGAAGACATCATTGTATGGGTTTTAATTTTCATATTCACTCTCCACAAAAGGAATTTTGTTGTAGCACTAGTACCGAAATCTCAAGAAGAAGAGAGGATATATATTAGGCAAAACCATCTTAATGGTTACCCATATATTAAGTGATGGAATCAAACCCTTGAGAACATAGTTGAATGGTTAGCCTATGATTGCTTGGTATGCAAGTAATCAGTCTTGCCATAGGAAACTAAATCTTGGTATGCAAGTAATCAATTCTTGCCATAGGAACCTAACTGTCATCAGTGAACCCATCCAGGCTATCTAGAATAGAAGTTTGCATAATGAATAGGTTTCCATGAACCAAGATGTAATTACACTTCCGATCCCATTAGTAATCAATTATCTCAAGAATGGAAGCTACCTATGTCATAAAATGGGAAGGAATCCTTCTACGGATCCATTTATAAGATTCCAAGTCTAACCTGGAATTTTTTCTTAGATCTGGACTTGGGTAGATTCCAAGTCATGCCTACGGAGGTTAAGCGTCCTGCTCCCTTGCTCTAGTTCCTGTCATTTGGAAGCAATGCTTCTGGATGTGCAACAGCAACAGCACCTGGATCTGGATCTCCTTAAGAACCTCATCCTTTTAATAACGACATGTCACATGTCACTTTACTCTCTCTCTCTCTCTCCGTGTGTGTGTAGAGTCCCTTAACAAATTCACGTGTATAAGAATCTCAATTATCTACCACACGAAAGAAAGTGAGGGGAAATAAAAACTTTCCTCTGTTGATTTGTTGTTTAGGTTTACGAAATGAATATTTTCCCGAAGAAAATGAAACATTTCCCAGATTAGACCTAACTTTCCTAGATATTATTATAGCCTACAAAAGACAATCTATATAGAAGTTATTGCAGAAGATATGATCTGATGACGCTTATTGAAGCTTGTTCTGATAAATAATTATCACAGGATAGTAGGAGATAAAAGCTTGTCGAGCTTTATCTAAAAAGAAAAATTCATCATTAGATCAACTATTTTCAGAGAAGGAAAACTCATCTATCTTTGAAGTAAGTGATATCTGATAAGAGCTTGTTCGGATAAATAACTATCACATGAGATTGGTATCAAGGTGGCTCTTACGGAGATTGATGTTAGAACTATAAGGAATATTCATCTCCAGCCTCCCAACTTCTTGTTAAACTTCGCGATAGAAGTATAAGTGAAGCACTCGATCAGTACTTACATGAATGATCAAAATAGTCTCGTCAATGCTCTGCAAACAGCGAATGCCAAAAATGTTGAGGCACATAAATCCAAACCGATAGAGCTATATAGACAAGAAATAAAATACAAATGGCCTGAAAATAAAGCAACCTTAAGATATCAAAATCCAAAAGGCATCGTCTAATAGCGATGCAACAATTTCACATGTGGGCTTCACGGGATACTCCATCCATGAGTCATAAGCCTGGATGTATAAGACTATGCAGAACAAGCCATCAGCTGAGGCAAACGAGATGCTGCATCCAAAGTGGGGCGGGGCCACTTCGAATAGACTGAGTGATTCACCATGAAGGATTATGTTTTTTTTATTACAGTGTTATAGCTCTTCTCTACGACACTTATACACAGCATGTACATCTGCTCGTGTTTTGTTCAATAGAGCTTCTGTTACAACCCTCTTCTTCTTATGAGCACTATTCCCTACCTCAGCCTTCTCACTCTCCACTTTCTTCCTAGGTCTACTCTTCCTCTAGGTTAATGAATCTGCCCCCTTTCCTCTCACCCACTATTACTCTTTATACCTTTCTTTCCATCCATCATGGCCCTCCACCTGTCCCTCCATCTCGCGGTCCTCTTAGCTCCATGTGTAGGGTTTCCGTACCGCGACCCCACGCTGTCAGCCCTATCTGGTGGATCGCGGACTTAGGTGTTATGCTGACCCGGCCCATCTCACCATTCATATTCCGGTGATACATCCTGCTACTACAGATGCCCCCTCTCGAGTCCGCGATAGTATCTCGGTCGGGGAGTCGAGAGTTCTCCACATTAACCTTTCCAACCGTAGCCTTTCGTCTTCCTTTCACCGTTGGATTCACGAGTTTCCATGTGATTACAGCTGACGCCCCCTCGTTTCTTGTGCATCCACGCGTCCATCACTAGCTGGTTCCTTTTGGTGTCCCCTTGATTTCAGCTCCCCTCAAATTACCTTTTTACCCCCTCCTCTTATAAAAAGCCTGCTCGATTTTTCCTCTCTCACCTAGCTTTTCTTTTGCCTTTCAGTTCCTCTCAACCTCTCCTTCTACCCTTCTTCTTGTTTTCCAAAGACCGGTCGCTCTCCTTACGTCTTCTCCGGTTTCTTCATGAAATTCTTGCTCCGGCCGCTTCCTCTTACCTCAGGTTGGTATCCTCTTCTCTCTAGCTCCGTTTAATTGCTATATTGCGCATTTCTCCTTTGTCCTTGGTCTTAGAATCTGTTCATCTTCCCTTCCTTCTCCGCCTTGTTGTGACTGAGTGTCTTCCACTCCAACCACGATGTCGGCTCCGAGATCCGCCACTTCTTCCTCTTTCCAGTCCCGTAGCCGTGCTTCCCCCCCTCTCCCCGACCAGACCGAGGCCCCTTCAACCTCTGGGCAAGCTTTTGCCCTCCCGCCGCCCCCACCACGCAGCCGTAGACCTAACCTTGAGGCTGTTAAAGCGGCTTATGGGATACCCGCTGACGTCATCTTAGAACATGTGCCTGACCTAACTCATTTCCCGCATCTAGTTCCCTACAGGCCGGGGTGCCTTGTGGCCACGGTAGGACAGATTGTTGCCGGCCTGCATTTGCCCATCACCCGTCTTGATGTCGAGGTGTGTAATCACTTTAACATCCCCCCTTGCCAAGGCATCGGCAACTTCTGGAGGGTCATGTATGCCACGAACCACTACAACCGTTCCAAAGTACCCAAGATAACGGTTCGCGACATGACCGCTCACTTCTTCATCAAAAAGAGCACCAAGGATGTCAGTGTCGGCTATCACTCCTTTTGTGTCCGTCCTAGAAAGCGGCATTTTATTCTTCGTGTCACTTCCTCCGACAAACTGTGGCATCACTACCCTCTTTATATCTCAGGCAATTTCCTCTCCGCATATCTTCCATCCGAACTGAATCTTAACCACTTGGCTTTTCTTCCTAGTGGTGAGTCTCTCTCTTTATCTACACCCCTTGATGTATATCTTTTGGTTTCTCAATTGACTTGACAGCTTTCTTTTTCAGGTTGGCGCCCCGACTCAAAGTCGCGACCTTACGACCACATTTCCTCTACCACTTTCCGGAAGATTCGCGACACTGACTCCGCTTCGCCGCCGTGATACTTGGGATTGACCCTGCAACCGCCACTCCCCTATTGTCCGATCCTGAATTGAAATCCATAGGAAAATACTGCGCCCCATTTTTCCGTCCTCCTCCCCAAAGAAAGCCACGTGACACTCCACCCCCTAAGGGAAAGCGCCATACCACGAAACCCCCACTCCGTCCCAAGCCTGTTCGCAAGAACCCTTCTTCCTCCGCAGCCCCTACTCCCTACCAATCTCTGACCACTTGGGAAGATCAATACTCATCCTCTCATTCCCCTTCCACCGCCTCTCAAGCTTCAGACATGGGTGTTAACAAATGCAAACTCTTCGACAGTGACTCGGACGAGGATGTCGTCCCCATTATCGCCCCCTCGCCCGCCATTCCTCTCTCTCCCCGGCCTCCAAACGTCCACGGCCCTCAGCTCCTGAAGAGGGTCCCCCAGCTACAAACACATCTCCACCTACCGCGCTTCCCCATGCGGTACAGCGGCCCGGGAAGGAGGTAGCGCCCCGGACTGATAAGGGGACCGCTGGACCCGTTCCTCCGTTCTGCCCCGCTTTCAAACTTCGCAACCGCAATCTAACCATCAACGACTCTGCCTTGGAAAATCCGGCGGTGGCTTCCTCCCTATTCTTTGGGTCTCATCTCCCCAAAGATATGGCATACGCTGAGGGGGGCACCTTTGAGTCTCACCGGACTTCGTTCTACACCGGCTGGGAGAAGGTAACCCTTTCTTTTTACTTAAGTATCTCTCTTCCCTTTCTCTGAGTATTCTAACTCCTATTCTCTTTTCCAGATGAGTTTGGATATCTCCTTCATGATCCGCGGCCTCTTTGGTGCCAAGGCGCGGATCGATGAGCTGGACAAGGAAGTTGCCCATTTGGAAAAGAAGAAGGCGGCCGCGGACATGGACAAGCTCAGGGCCCAGGACGAGCTTAAAACTGCATAGGCCGCCCACCTTGCTTACATGGACAAGGTTAATGACCGCTTGAGTAATCAGCGCGAGACCCTCCAAGAAAAGCACGCCACGCTTGCTGGGCCTCCCTCTCGGCCGAGCATCGAGGGAGGTATCGGCTCTTCTTAACCAACATGAGGCCGATATGGACGAGCTCCGGGACAGCTTTCGGGCCCAAGCTGAAAAGAGGGTGGCCAAGAAGGTCAAGGAGGAATTTGATCGGCTCACCAAAGAAGGTCGTCTCCTTCCCGAAGCCCCTGTCGCTGCTCCCCTATCCGAGGTCTCTGTGCCCATTCCAGCCTCCACTCCTGAAATGCAAGAGGCCGCTGCGTTGGTCTCCGGGGCGATAGATAAGGCTGCGGATGAAATTATAGCAGAAGCCGTCGAGTCCGTGATCCGTGAAAGTGTTGCGGCTTGAAAATAGCTTGTTTATGCCCTGGCTAGGCTTCCTTTGATGCTACTTTGTCATACTATTTTTGCTACCTTTTGTTGTATTTTCACCCCCTCTAGTTGGGATGTTCATATTATGTTATGTTTGTTCGTCTGGATTGTTTCTGTTGATACTCTTACTCGTGTATGAACCCAACGCAATATCCGGACCCTATTAGTGTATTTACCCCCATTGGTTGGGAATATTTGATTTGTTTGCCCCATGCCCAGACCAGGCCTCCGCCACTCTCTCTACCTCTGGCAGGCACTCTGCCTGTGGCGCGCGGAAGCCTCTTCGCTTCCGTTTGCCTCTATCTCACATAGGTCCGGGGCAACTCCTCTCACCCCGGCACTGTGGGACCTCATCTACGCGAGGCAACTCATTTTGCCCCACTAAAGTTTGGACCTCTTGTCCTTGGAGGGCTCACCCCCTCCCTTCCCTTCACTCTGAGGGGCAATGAAAACTCATGCAATAATATTTAACTCAGAAGTGCTACGGTTTTATATATGTACAGATAGCTCATGCCATTTCCAGTTTCTCCCATTACATTTACTCGTGAAATTTTTTCAGCAACCTTACATTCCATGGCCTATCCATCGCTGTGCCCTCCACAGTTTGTAACCTGTAGGTGCCTGTTCCCCCCACCTCGACCACCACGTATGGCCCTTCCCATGTCGGACCCAATTTCCCCTCGCTAGCTTTCTTGGTGCTGGGTGTCACTCGCCGAAGCACCTTGTCTCCCACCATAAATTTCCTCACTCTCAGTTTCTTGTTGTACTGCCTTTGCAGACGGCGCTGATATTCTTCCAGTTTGACGCGCGCTGTGTCTCTCCTTTCTTATGCTAGATTCATGTCTCTGGCCAGAATGCCCCAGTTTGACCCATCATTTACAGCCGCGGTCCTAGTGGTTGCTGCCACCATTTCTGTCGGTATCACGGCCTCTACTCCATACGCCAATGCAAAAGGGGTCTCCTTGGTCGAGGTTCGTGGGGTTGTCCGATAAGCCCAAAGCACCCGATTTAGTTCGTCGGCCCAGGTCCCCTTCTTGCCCTCCAGTTTCCTCTTGAGATTGTTAAGTATGGTTTTGTTAGAGGATTCCGTTGTCCGTTTCCCTCGGGGTTGTAGGGGGCCGAGAATCCCTGTTTGATGTGATATGTTTGCAGAAAATTCTTAACCCTTGATCCCGTGAACTGGGTTCCATTATCCGCAATGATAGAATAGGGCACCCCGAAACGGCATATGATGTTTTCCCACAAGAACTTGATCACTTGCACCTCTTTCACCTGCTGCAATGGCACTGCTTCGATCCACTTTGTAAAATAGTCCGTCGCGGCCAATAAGAATCTTCTTTTACCGCGAGCCATGGGCAGCGGTCCCACTATGTCAAGGGCCCACATCGCGAACGGCCACGGGCTAGACACACTGTGCAGCGGCTCTGTTGGGGCCAATATCAACTGACAAAACCTCTGACACTTCTCACATTTTTTGGCGAATTCCACGGCATCTCTTTTCATGTGAGGCCAGAAGTAGCCTTGTGTTAGCAACCTGTGTACCGTTGTTCTGCCCGCCGAGTGGCTCCCACAATCCCCTTTGTGCAACTCACTGAGCACCTCTTGAGCCAGTTTCGGCCCCAAGCATCTTAACAACGGTCCATTGAAATTCCTCCGATATAATTCCCCTCCCACCAACGTGTATCTTCGTGATGTCTGTTCCAACTTTCGTCTTTCTCTGGGACAAATCCCCTCACCCCCTATCAAAAACTGCTTGATTGGCATCACCCATCCATCGTCACCTTTCGCGGTATTCATCACTCCCAATGCTTCCTCGACACTTGGCTTGTCCAACTTCCTCACTTCTAGGGTCCTTTCCTCGGACCCTGGCATGGCCGCCGCTACATACGCCAGAGCGTCTGCGTGGCGATTCTCCCCTCGGTTCAAATGTACAAAGCGGATTTTTGCGAACTTCGATGCCCAGCTTCGCAGGACTCCCAAATATCTTGCCATCCTGGGGCACCTCGCCGTGAACCCTCCATTTGCCTGGCACACTACCAAATTAGAGTCGGAGTATACAGTGAGTTCCTTCACCCCCAGGCCCTCTGCCATTCTCATGCCGGCGATTACAGCCTCATACTCCGCTTCGTTGTTCGATGCTGCGAAACCTAATTTCATTGTCATCTCTAGCCTGTTGTTGTCTGGCGTGACCAATACTACACCAATTCCGCTGCCAGCATCCGTCGCTGACCCATCCGCAAACACTCTCCAACCGTTTCGTTCGTCCCATAGGTTCAAGCTATCCAGCTCCTCTTCCCTTTCTGGTTCCAAAACCATCTCCTCCCCCCATGTAGGATCCTCTGCGGGGAACTCTGCCAAGAACTGCGCCACTACCTGAGCCTTCTCCGCTGTTCTCACCTGATATTGGATGTCATACGAACTTAGCATCACGGCCCATTTCAACATTCTTCCCGACTTCTTTGCTCTCAAAGCCCGCTTAAGAGGCAAGTTCGCGGAACACGATCAACTGCGCGTGGGCTTCAAAATAGGGCTTCAACTTGAGCTGAAAATATCAAGGCGTGGCGCATTTCTCCACCCGATCAGATCCGGTTTATGCATCCAACAACGTCTTACTCTGAAAGTATACTGGCCTTTCTATCTTATCCACTACTCGAACGAGGACCGAGCTGATTGCATAATCTGTGACCCCCAGGTACAAATACAATTTTTCTCCCTCTTCGGGCCGCGACAACAGCGGCATACCCTCTAAATACCTTTTAAGCCCCTGGAATGCCTGTTCACATTCTGCCGTCCATGTGAAATCTGTGGTGTTTCTCAATAGTCTGTACAGCGGCCTACATTTGTCGGATGATTTTGAGATGAACCTGTTAAGAGCCGCGACCCTTCCAGCCAACCGCTGCACCTCCTTCACTGTCTTTGGTGATGGCATCTCGACCAACGATCTTATCTGCTCTGGGTTGGCCTCTATTCCTCGCTGTGTCACAATATACCCCAGAAATTTCCCTGTGGCGACTCCAAATGTGCACTTCTCGGGGTTGAGTTTCAAGTTGTGTGTTCCAGTATCTGAAATGTCTCCTCCAACCCTTCCAAGTGCTCTGCTCGACATACTCTTCTCCACCATATCATCGATGTATATCTCAATGCCTTTTCGGATCTTGCCCTCGAACATCTTCTCTCCCAAGCGCTGAAAGGTGGCCCCCGCATTTTTTAATCCAAATGGCATTCTAGTATAGCAGTATGTGCCCCCCTCCACTACAAAGGCCGTTTTTTTCTGATCAGGTCCATACATTGCCACCTGATTGTACCCCATAGACGCATCCATAAATGAGAAGAAGCTGAACCCCGCCGTCATGTCTACCAACTCATCCACTCGCGGCATTGGATAACTGTCCTTCGGACATTCTAAATTTACGTCTATGAAGTCCACACACATCCGTACCTTTCCATTTTTCTTCGGGACCGCGACCACATTGACAACCACCAGTGAACTCCACCTCCCTTATTATCCCCGCACCCTTTAGCCTCGCAACCTCTTCTCGGATTCCTTCTGCATATTTAGGCCTCATGCTTCTCATCTTCTGTCTCACTGGCTTCGCGTCCTCCCTCATGTGCAAGCGATGACACACAAACTCTGGATCTAACCCAGTGACATCCTCTATCCCCCATGCAAAGACGTCTCTGTTCTTCACCAAGCATTGGACCAACCTATCCTTCCATTCTTCTGTAAGACTCGACCCTATCGATGTGAACTTTTCCTCTTCGCCCTCTCCCAAGTTTACTATCTCTATCTCCTCTAAAGTCTTGGGATCCTCCTCGACCTCCCCTCCTTCCTCCACGGCCCCGCACTGTAATTGCTATGCCGGCCTCTTCCTAGAGCTCGTCGACTCCTCTTCTGGTCCGCGGGACATCCTCTTGATTGTATTCTGGTGACTGTTCTTGGATGCCACCTGATCTCCGCGGACCTCATATGTTCCCATTGGGGTGGGGAATCGGATAACTTGATAGTAAGTCGACGGCACCGCCCTCATCTCGTGTATCCATCTCCTCCCCAGGATTGCGTTATATTGGGAATTGGAGTCGACCACCATGAACCTTGAGAACACTGTCACGGGCCCCGTTGTTATTGGTAGCAGAAGTTCCCCCATAGGCTCTGTCACACTCCCATTGAATCCATACAAATTTATCCGCGGAGGCCTCAGTTGCCCCGGGTTGATCCCCATATCCTCAAGAGCTCCTCTGAATAGCAAATCCACGGCACTACCACAGTCTATCAGGACCCTTTTGACCACATAATTGACCATCGCCACTGTAATAACCAACGCATCCTCGTGTGGCGTATCCACGCCTCGGAGGTCTGCCTTGGAGAACGTGATTTTCTCCTCCCTCCCGCCATTGAATCTGCTCAGTATCTCGCCTGCGTGGGACTCATTGACTGTTGGATACTTTCCCCCTCCTCGACCTTATCCCGGTGGGCATTGTGACTCAACGCTTCTCCACTGAAGATAACATTTATGGTTCCCAATATTCGTCCCGCGGCAGGCCCGGGCTCCCGGTTTAGGTTTTCCCCAACGAATTCCCTCAGCATCCCCTTCTCTATTAACCTCTGGACTAACCAGGCATAACAATCATTGGTTTCGTGATTGCGCACTTGGTGATACTCACAGTATGGCTTGTTGGGCATTTCGGCCGGAATGGTTTGCGGCCCTTCATATCCTTGCACATTTTTAATCAGCGGTAGTATCTCACTTAACGGTTTCACCAACGGGACATGTTCCACCTCGCGGTATGGCTTCCGCTCCCTTTGCTCTCTCCGCGCTATCTCCCTTCCTCTTTCCGGCCTTGAGGACTGTCCGCAGTACCTCTCCCCGCCTCAGCTACTTCCCTCGGTCTTTCTGCGTTCACCCCCTTTCTCTACCGCTGTTACTGTCTTGGCTCCTTTCTTCGACTCCTTCTGCATGGTGTCTTCATATCTTATATACTTCTCTACCCGCGGATATAACTCGTGCAATGTTGCTATCTCGTTCTTCGCCACGGACTGATGAACTGCCGTTCCAGGTCGCAGCCCCCTTTCGAATGCTATTACCGCCGTCCTCTCATCTAAATTCTCTACCTTTAGGGTCTTTGCCTTGAAGAGACACAGGTACTCTCTGACCGATTCTGCGGATCTCTGTCTAACGTTAAATAGGGCCGCGATGTCCACAACCCTCCTCTTCTGATGTATAAAGTGGTCAACAAACGCCTACTCTAACTCTTGGAAATTGGTTATGCTCTTCGAAGGCAACCGGTAGTACCAGTCGGAAGCCCCACCCTTAAGACTGGCCGGGAACATCATGCACCGCAGACCATCATACCTCGCCTCTTGCCAAAGAGGCATCTGCTGTCTAAAATGATGGATGTGATCTGCCGGGTCACCCGTTCCATCATATCTCTCGAATCTCGGCTGATTAAAGCGCTTTGGTACCTCCGAAGTCCATATCGCATCTGCAAGTGGGTTGCGGTTCAGCCCCGCCACCACTTGGCTGGCCGCGCCTGTTTGAACCCTCGTTTGTTGAAGATTCGCCACTCGGTCACTGTTAATCATTTGTTGCACTTGTTCAGCCGTTAACCCGGTCACCGGATTATCCACCAGGGTCGGTCCTTGTTCCTCTTCGTCCTCCACCTTTTCATTCTCTGCTTCCTCCCCTGTTTCTTCCTCGGTCTCCTCCTCCACCCTCTCCTTCTCTCTTCTCAGCTCCTCATTTTCCTCCCTCAGCCTTTCAATCTCTTCCCGCATAAGCCGCGCTTCTTCTTCTGCTCTTCCCTCCTCTCGACCTTCCCTTTCTTCTACCACCGCTTCCGGCATCTGTTCTGGGACCCTTATCTTTCAAGGCCTACCCGCCGCCTTCTTTGGTGCCATTTCTACTTCTCCCCACAGACGGCGCCAAATGTTACAACCCTCTTCTTCTTATGAGCACTATTCCCTACCTCAGCCTTCTCACTCTCCACTTTCTTCCTAGGTCTACACTTCCTCTAGGTTAATGAATCCGCCCCCTTTCCTCTCACCCACTATTACTCTTTATACCTTTCTTTCCATCCATCATGTCCCTCCACCTCCCCCCCATCTCAAGGTCCTCTTAGCTCCATGTGTAGGGTTTCCGTATCCCACCCACGCCGAATTCTATCTGGTGGATCGCGGACTTAGGTGTTATGCTGACCCGGCCCATCTCACCATTCATATTCCGGTGATACATCCTGCCACTACAGCTTCTAGGGTGAGCAACACCCGGTGCGCAGGAAGTCCACTTGTTTTTTTTGAGTCCTATTACTGACAGACCCCATATTGTGTTGGGCAGATCCCAAAAAAAAAAAACAATTATAACAAGTGTGTCATTGGTCCCAAAAAGTCTTAAAAAAACAATTATTACAAGTGTGTTATTGGTCCCAAAAAATTGAATTCGAAAATCCCAAGCTTAAATGACCCGGTTAGGTCGTTCATTGTGCAAACCCAATGATATGGCCACACCGTTTGAACTAAGTCTCCAATGATATGGCCACACCATTTGGACTAAGTCCCAAATGACTTGGCCACACTGTTTGGGACTTAGTCCAAACGATGTGCCTACACCGGTCAAGAGGCCAAAAAACATAACTTTATATTTTTTCAAAGTTCAAATCCCAAACGGTGTGGCCATATCGTTGGGGACTTAGTTCAAACGGTGTGGCCATATCGTTGGAGACTTAGTCCAAACGACTTGGCCAGACCGTTTGGGACTTAGTCCAAACGGTGTGGCCATATCGTTGGAGACTTAGTCCAAATGGTGTGGCCACACCATTTGGGATTTGAACTTAGAAAAAATATAAAGTTCTGTTTCTTGGCCTCTTGACCGGTGTGGGTACATCGTTTGGACTAAGTCTCAAATGGTGTGGCTAAGTCGTTTGGAACTTAGTCTAAACGATGTGGCCATATCGTTGGAGACTTAGTCTAAACGGTGTGGCCATATCATTGGGTTTGTACAATGAATAACCTAGCCGGGTCGTTTAAGCTTGGGGTTTTCGAATTCAATTTTTTGGGACCAATGGCACACTTGTAATAATTGTTTTTTTTGGACTTTTTGGGACCAATGACACACTTGTAATAATTGTTTTTTTTTGGAGTTTGCCCAACACAATATGGGGTCTATCAATAACAAATACCTTTTTTTTAGTATTTTTTTTGGTAACCGGCTATGCAAGTTTAATGACATTTAGTTAAAATGGCGAAAACATAATTTACAATGTAGATTTTACTTTAGATTAGATTTCAATGTACATTTACATTAACCATTTCAACATAACAAAATTATTATCGGTTTTCCTTGTCCCCTAACTTCGTTTAATACATCCATCAACCGTGGATCGATTTCCTTGTTAATTGAATCAATTTCAATTAGGAGGATAGAGGCAAAACATCCGTTGGTTTCAATTGTAGGAGTTCGCAGTTACTGGTCAAAATTTCATCTTGCATTCTTACACACTATCAACCTTTACAATAACAATAAGGTTAGTAAACTGGTTCCTCAATTGGAAGAAAGATTTTTGAAAAGTGTTTGCAATTCAATTTGCAATTTGTGTTATAATGTGTTGAGTTGTTAGGGTTTCTTAATTTTGGAGATTCATTCCCATCCCATGAATGACGTATGATATATTCTATGTATATGCCTTCTAAGAACGAATGGTATATGTAATATATCATTCTAGTGGATAGTTCATAAACATTCTCACAAAAATAGATGAATGAAACATTCTCCCAAAAATAGATGAACGATAGATGACAAGTATCATCCTTGTTGGACAACATTCTCCCAAAAAAGGAGGGGTGCATTCTATCTAACTGCCTTAACTTCTAAGAAGAAATGGTACATGTAATATATCATTGTAATGAATAGTTCAGACTTCAGAAACATTCTTGAGGCAATAATGAATGATAGATAACATGTCTCATCCTTTTTGGACAACAAAAAAAGAAATATGTCTGGATGGGGTTGTAAACCAATATTAAGAAAGAAAATTGGTGCAATAACCATTATGGCACTACCCTTTTACAAAATGGGTGCCAACTCGTTTTGTTGGGGGTTATTGGTCGCACCCCCTCTCTAATGTCTTACAAGTATTACCATTTTGAGGGCATAGAATTGTGTAAATTTGTGCTAAAAGTCTCTACTTGTTTTATGTAGTGATCCTACATACCATGAATCATATCTCCAGCGACGACGAAAAATGGCTTAGAAATATATGTTTTGACAGTTTTACGTGTGAGAAAATGAACGAATCAAATGTTTTCATGGTTGATAGTGAAAATGATGAAGTTACAGACACCAGTGATACATCCGTTAGTAGGTCAGAGGCTGACAGACTTTATAAAGAAGACAAAACAACTTTTTATTCTTTGCAGTTCAAAACTTCGGAGGAGGCGCACTAGAGGATGTTACCCCCTCTTCCAAATATAAATGGGTATCAAATGTCTCCTTAGCATTTTGTGCCGCAAAGAATCACCGACTCTTAGTTCCAAATGGATTTCAATCTTGAAGGACCTTCGTTATTTAGATCTGTAGAACTATTTAAAAGAGAATGAATTGGTGATATAAAAAATATATAGCTGATGAATCCTTTATAATGATTATGCCAAGATAGTGGGCCTTAGTGTTCGTAATGATACTTTCAGAATTCTTGATAAGAGCTCAAAACTGTAGTTTTAACCCCTTAATAGTATTATATTTAGGTTAGTTATGTTTATAATAAATAAGAGTTAGTACTGTTTACGTGTTTTTGTGTATTACAAGTCTTAGAATCAATTATATGAAGAAATACGTCACTTTTGCAAGAGAAATGAGTCAAATTGCTTGCTAGAGATGTTATATGGTTAAAGCCCAAGTTTCAAAGAGAAAAACCCTTTTAAAGCCTAGTCAAAGCTAGAAAGTCAAAGTCAACTCGGGTAGAAAAAGAACAAAAAAGTCAACATAATTTCAACAGGCCGTATCATTGGACTCAGACCTTGGAATTGGGTCTATTATATGTTAAAACGACCGGCTTGGAAAGGGCTTTCTAATGGTATATGCCTAAATCCAATCAGAGTAGTAAACATAAATGAAAAAAGTGTTGCAATAAATTTTAACAGAGAAACACTTTTTGGACTTAAGTAATTAGGTTTTGGGCTTGATTTAGTGGCCTAAAACACAGCTCCAAAGCATATACCCAAAATTGTAAACCTAACCCTCTCCTATATAAAGAAGAATAAAGAAAAACTCTATTCGCTCTCTCTCCCTCCTACTTAGTTTAGTTTTAATTAGGGTTCTTATTATTTCTCCACCTTCTTTCCTACCTCTTCTAATTAGTTTAGTTTTAATTAGGGTTTATGTTTCTTGCCTTCAACCTCCATGAAAACACCATAGTTTCATTAAATAAGTTATTTCTCTTTCTATTATGTTTTCTTCTTATTCTTTTGTTCATGATAGTCTAATGAATCATAGCTAAGCCTCCATTAGAGGGGTTTTGATTGAAGCTTTGATGAGGACTTGATATTTTAGTATATAGTAGTTGTATTAAAGAGCTTCAAGTCTAGGTTTTTCTATTTAGCAATAAGTAAAATAAACCTAGACTAGAGGATAGTTCATTCACCATGAGAATGGGTTTCAACTTTCTCTCATGGTAATTATTATTTGGCTAGAGATACCATGTGTAATTAGGGATAATAAAGACCTAACTTTTATGTTTGAACCTTGTGTGAAAACATAAAGATTAGGGTTTGCAACAAACTCTATACTAGCATGTTAGGGATTAATCAAGGTGGATTCGAATCCCTCTAATTCTTTTTTCATAATCACAAGTTAATATTTATTTGCCCTAGTTTAATTTAGAATAGATTCAATTTAGTTTTCACCATGTTAGTTCCATTTAGAAACCATTGCTCTCACGTTGTTTAATTGTTCACCATTAGTTGAATTAGTTAATATCTAAGTAATTAGGAGTGGAACGAATTCTTTACTCTAGTTATATATATTACATGATTAATTAAGAGTAGAACTTTGATATAAGCAGCTAGAAAAATAGTTTAGTTATTCCTAGTTGTCTTTAGCATTAAGTAGGAGTAAAAGATAATATCTAGTTTATCAGTTCGTAAAAATGGTGATCATGTTAAGCGAAGATATTTGTGCTCAGCGGCAGGTGAACGAGATCCAAAGCATCTTATACCAAGGAAATGCAAAAAAGCACCCAAAGCAATCACTCGATTTAAATGTGAAGTTCGTTTTGAGGTTAGTTATGATTTCCAAGCAAAGTTGTGGATTGTGAAAGATTTTGTTGAGGATCACACACATTCACTTGTGCCGTATCTAAGCTTAATGTTTTGCCAATCACATAGAAAAGTGTCTTAATCAACATGATTTGGAATATGCTAGGTCTCTGAATGATGTGGGTATTAGTCATTGCAAAATAATGGATATCTTTGTACATAGAGCTAGATATTTCTCAAATGCTTACTTTCTGAAGGAAGACTTGTATAATAAATTGGGGTATTGATAACTATCATTTAATAGATGTAAAAACAGTGTTTAAAATAGTACTAAGTCATGCATATCAATATATAATAATACTCTCAAATATCATGTGATAGAGGGGAGTAATCGTGTTCTCCACTCTTGCTTGCACGTACTTGTAACGAATATAGACTAGCTAACTATTGAACTAATAAGAGAGTAATATGTGATGTGAAAACATTAAATAAGATGTCAAAACAGTAGATATAATGATGATAAAAGAGTATAGAGAAGATTTAATCCACCAAGCAATTCAATTGATCATTAGATTGATTATCGAATTGCCTATTGATCCCTAGTGAACACCAAGTCCTCTCGGATCAAGGCTTCACTAGCATGAGAGTTTAGCTCCACCATAAATCTCTTTGGTGGTGGCTTTAAACTCTAGTTCAACTCTTATGATCTTTATATCTAAACAATCATAAGAATCAAACATAAAATGCTAATACAAATCCACAACCATATTAATTACCAATCATCATCACATGGCTTCATAAACCTCCTCTAATGGAGGTTTAACCTTGTATCATAGGAATCATATTAACTAAAGATTGAATAGAAGACATAATTTAAAAAACAATAATTGAAAGTAAACTAAAGCTTTTATTGATGGGGAATAATGGAGGCTACAATTAAACTAAATTATTCTAACCCTAAAACTAATCTAAACTTAAAGAATGGGGTGCTGGAAGAGGAGTATTAAGTTTAGCCTTAACCCTCCTTATATAGGAGAGGGTTAGTGTTACATTTTCATGCTTGGGTTAAAAAGGGGGACTTTGTACCTCTAATATGAGGTTAAGTCTAAAGAGTTACAACTGCTGGAAATTACTTTAGTACCATTTTCATCCACTTTTATAACTCTGGTTGAGACAAACCTGGGTCCATTGGAAAGCTTATTTTGAGCCGGTCGTTTTTACATAAAGTAGGCCCAATTTTGAGGCCCAAGTTCAAAGATACGCCCATTTGAAGTTATGTTGACTTTTCTGTTCTTTTTCTACCCAATTGACTTTGACTGGGCTTGAAAAAGGCTTTTCTTCATGATTCTTAGGCTTTAAACGTAGAACTTCCTTAGCAATCATCTTGACTCGTTTTCCATGCAAAATGACATCTTTAAGCGCATAAACAGCTTTAAGACCTGAAATACACGAAAACACGTAAACAATACTAACTCTTATTTATTATAAATATAATTGGCCTAAATGTAATAATATTAAGGGATTTAAACTACACTTTTGGGTACTTATCAACCACCCCCAAATAGCATTTTGCTTGTCCTTAAGAAAAATGAGAAATAAAAATAGATAAGTGGCTAAAAATGTGGTCCTAACTAATCTCGTTCCGCAGAGTGCGATTGCATTGACCATATGCAATAAGGCCTTAAACCACTAGGAATTCCCCTGTGGACGAGTTATAGCTTCATGAGAGTTTTCCAGAAAAGATACTCACAAACTTCATTTATACTACAATGACTAAATAATAAAAGTAATTGTCCCTTAATTTTATCTCAGAATCTATACATATCACTAGCAGTTAAACAAGGATCATCAATTTAACTCCAAAATTAATACATGCATAATAATCAAATCATCTTAATATAAACAACTATACATTGAACTATGCAATGAAATGCAATGGCAGGTCCGTTTCTGAAACATTTGGGTAGCGTGCCTAAGTAGGTTTCCATAAGGAATGTGTCAAGACACATAACACTCTGATTTTTCCACTCAAGTTTGCTAACTCCAGTGTGTAGTGGGCACACGTTTCCTCATAATCTCAATGATAATCTAAGGAAGCCGAGGTCGATCAAACACATCTACCACTTACTATCACACCAAATTAATCCTAATTGAGCTAGAGGTCATTATTAGGTGATACGGGGATGAGGTGATGGTTTAAGAAGAAACAGAATGGATATTCAAATAAAGAAGTCTGAGATAATAGGGTCTTCAAAATATGTAACCAACTAAAGAAAACCTTGTTCTTACTTTGCTTCTACACTTTTGTTTCCATCCTTAGCCCTTTTGTTTTGGCTTTTGACTAATTTGATTATGTTTTTTTGAGTTCTAACTTTTTATTTTCAAGATGCTCATGCAAGATGTTCAAGAAAAGATGCAATGACTATTACCTACATATTAATCTAACTTTCAAAAATTAAATCCTAATTTAAGTACTATTTGAGATTTCTAGACTAATATCATCATGAAGAAGGGAACAATACCATTATCACTAAGTGCATAATATAAACTATTTTTATGATTTTATACTTTTTATACGACAAATAATACGTAATATACAACCTAATATGTGCTTAACATTTACAACATATTTTTATACCACCCTCAAACAGAATCATGCTTTGCCCCCAAAGTATGGAATGAAAATAAATATTGAGAGTACCATAGAAACGTGCTTGTAAATGGGAGCACCTGAAAAAGAAGGTTAATCTATACTAATATAAAGAAATAAAAACATAGGCAACTCCTATATGAGTTGCATGAAATAATAAATAGCACTTGGGACATAATCGGACTCTAACATAAATAAAATAATGATACTATATGTTCACACATGAAACATGCGCATATCATGACTCCTATAGGATTAGCTTCTGAAATTCAGCAAAATAGTGAAATTTCACAAAATTAAGGTACCTAATTATATTATGTATCAATATTTCGATATTTATACATGCAAATTTTAATCCGTGAACGTACAATGTGCTACAATTAAATATACCACCCCCAAACAAAATTGAATAACACAACTAAATTACTTAACTAATTAACCTAGAATCTACTGGAGTAAATATGACAGGCAAAAGAGTGGCAAAAAGTTTTGAAATAAAATACCAAAATACGCCACCCCCAAACAAAATTTGAAAACACTTTTTAAGTTTGAAAAATTTTGTTTGGCATATACTCCAAAAAGGTGGTATTGTACAAAACTTGGGTCTTTTAAAGTCAGATTCTCTAGACTTACTAATACATGTTTATGTTTTAATTTTTTATATGTTTGATTTTTGGAAAAACAAAATTACGATGAAGAAATAAAAATGGAACTCATGGTGTACTCCCATAATATAAGATTGGAATGGAGTACACCGAAGAGTACTATGAGTCTTTTATAGTCAGATGCTCGAGACTTTATCTAAAATATAATTAACATGCAGTTTACTATATATCAACAATCTAAATAGTTGTGGATCTTTCCATAAATAGTTAACACGGAATGCACTCTCAAATAGAATTAAGCACCAAGATTTTCTACGATGTGGTAGTAAAAATCCTAAACTTTAACTAGAATGTTTTCAACTACGCCTTTGGGATACTTAATTGAATGATCGACTAACTACAAAGTCATTTTGGTTGGTTTAAGTTGATGGAGACCTAATTGTTTATATAAATAAAAAGGGAGTAAGTTAACAGTTGTCCCTAGGTCTAATAGAGCAGTTGTTATGAAGTTATCACCTAAGGTGCATTGTACAGTAGGACGACCAGGGTCCTTGTAATTAACAATTTCGTTATGTTTAGATAAAGAGGGATATTATTCAGTTAAAAAGGCTTCATGGGGTATGTTGGTTTTCCTCTTCGTGGTGCATAACTCTTTTAGAAACTTAGCGTGTCTAGGTAAACTTTTTATAGCATCTAGAAAATGTAGGTTTATAGTCAGATTTTTAAACACTTCCCTAATCTCACACATTATTAGAAACTCGTCGAGTTCCTCATCTAGGTTGTTCACATCCACATAATTGTGGTATTCATCTACATCTTTGAGAAATTCATTTATCTTGTCCATTGTGAGATTGACTCCATCTGCCAAACTTAATTGAGATTCACATTGTGCTAAAGAAGTTACTTCCTTTAATTCTTGCACATTAACTTGTTCATGCCTTAGATTATAATTGTTGATTTCTATTGCCTCACTATCATCCTCTATAACAATATAAGGTTCCTCAATGGCATCATTCAAATTTATTGAGTTGTCATTCAAAACAAGTCTTAAAAAGTTGTTTTCAAGAATTTCCTCATCTAGGTAGGGTGTGGAGTCAATACAATGGTTAATGGGAGGGTCATGGAAAGTTAATGGTTCATGAAATTCAGGATAGGTGATAAAGACAAAATTTATGTAAACTAACTATCTATGCATAAACACAAATAATCAGTTAACTAAATAAGTGCTTAATCAATATTCCTACTCTCAATTCATTATGCAATATATAAAGAGTACGGATTCGTTCCACTCATAAATCATCAAGACATAAATAGAATTCAACTAATCAAACAAAAGGAACAATGATGAAAGTAATGATTTGAATAAGAAATTAACTATTATGATGATACTACGAATTTATACTAAATTAACTAACAATATAATGATGTGAATCAAAGATAGAGAATGTTAGAGAGAGAATTAAATCTACTTTTTAATTCCTAGAAGTGTTAGAATAGATTGTTAAGAAACCCTAATCTTTATATTCTCACTAAAAGGTTAAATATAAATCTTAGACTTTTATGATTCCTAATTCAATTATACCATCTCTAGTCATAATCAAATTAGCATGAGAGGAAGGTTTGTTTTCCATTCTCATGGCAAAACTCACAATCCTCTAGTTTAGATTTTTCTCTTCTTATCTCTAAGTCAAGAAAAATCCAAACTTTAAACCTTAATCAACAAATCTATGCTAAACAAATCAAGTCCTCTCAAAGCTTCATTAACCTCCCTCTAATGCGAGTTTATCTTTGATTCATTGGACTATCATTTCCAACACAAGAACAATCAAAACAAGTTATTATTAAATAAGTAATTAACTTTATTGATCTAATGAATAATAATCTAATGATTCGAAATGGATTACAACTAAAATTAAAACTAACCTAGAACTAAAATTATGAATACTAATTATCAATTTAAAACAACTAAATCTATGAATGCAAGATTGAATTCGAAATTAAAGATTGAAATATAAACTAAGTATTTTATTCTAAGATTCAAAACATGTTCTCATAACTAATAGAATTGACAACTAATTAGATTCAAAATATATAAACTAATTTAATGAATTAAAACTAAGTATTTGGATCATTCACTAATTCAAACTAACTAGAAAACTAATTGACTAAGTAAAAAAACTAAGTTAAAAAGTAATTTTCTGATCTAGATCTAACAATCCTTCAGAGTTAAGTCTTTGTTTGTTAAATGGAGGATGCCAGATCCAAAAAATCGTGCATGGGCTGAGGAGCCTATTTTGGGCCGAAAAATCGAGCCCAAAACCTCAGTACTTCAGTCCACAAAGGGCTTTTTAGGTGGATTTGACTTTAACAGCCTTTTCGTCCACTTTTGCTCCTCTGATTGGGTTAAGGCTAGGACCATTGGAAAGCTCTTTCCAATCCGGTCATTTTGACAGAAGGTAGGCCCAATTTCGAGGTCTGAGTCTAAATATACGGCCTTCAGAAGTTCTGCTGACTTTTGTGTGCTGTTTCTGCCCGCGTTGACTTTGACTTTTCAGCTTTGACCGGGCTTTAAAAAGGTTTTTTCTCCTTGAATCTTGGCTTTTTATCATAGAACTTCTTAGCAACCAACCCTTGCTCCTTTATCTCACAAAAGGGGCACATTTCTACACATATTTGACTCCAATGCTTGAAATACATAAGAACACAATAACAGTACTAACTCTTACTTATTAATCATATAATTGGTCAAAAGTGATATTGTTAAAGGGGTTAAAACTACAGTTTTGGGCTCTTATCAATAGGTCTCAACTAGTTAGGTCAAATGGTTTGGTTATAGGAATAGGTTCTTCTACTTGTGTGTCAATCTCTAGCAAAGTTGAAAGTTCTGTATTAGGTGAGGGGATCATGGAAATCATTTGGGATAGATTTTGAAGCATAGTTTGGGTGATGACATTTTGTTCCCTAATTGAGTCGGCTATTTGTTCATTAAATATTTGTTCTGAGTCAGTCTTTTGTTCCTTAAATATGTTTGTTGAGTCAGCTACTAGTTTGGAATTTTGGTATGGGAAAGGTGGCGAACTAGATGGGTGGTTGGTTTCTGTCATGGTGGAAAGGTTTGGTGTAGGTGAGGTTAGCATCAATCTTGTCCATTCTAAGGTTCTGAAGTATTATTTTGTTTTGGGCCATTACTTTGTCAAATGTTATTAGCGGAGGGGAAGCTTGGTTGTGTGGTTCTAGTTGGTATGGTGTTTGATAGTCATAGTTATTGGCGTTTGAGTGATTCTGGTTGATTTCATACTATGCCGGGTTAGGTTGAGGCTGAATGGCTGGTTGATTGTTATTGGTGTAACTCCATGAATAGTTTGGATGATTAGAAAACTCTTAATTGTATGGGTTACTATTAAAGTTTGAAAATTAAGGCTCATAATTATAATTATTTCCTATAGTAGGCCCAAACTCTTGGTATGATGGGCATTGAGAAGCCTAATAGTAAGGACTACCACAGCATGAACATGGTGAAGGGTTTGCATAATAACCACATGATTGTTAGTCTACATATTGATAGGCCATATTGGTTTTAAATATATATTCTATTGTAATTAAGATACAAAAACTCTAACTATAAATTTCTAGATAGGCGATTATTTTTGCGTCTATGATAAACTAATATGGCAGGTTTATGTGTACCAGATCTTAATATCATGCAAGTTTTAAGCTTAATAGGCAATTCCTAATGAGCATGCAAAAATTAGCCTGATTATTACTAGAAATAGAATCCTCTGATAATAGATTCGAGGATGTATAAAGGTGTTACCTGGAACGTCCTTACTATGCGTATAAATAGCGCCTTCAACAGCCGTGAAACACGTCTACTAAAAACTTTTCAAACCAACAGCCAGGGCACTTAAGAATTGAGGGAGGTTGTCCGTGCGTGCACGTTCCTTAATTAGATAACCCCAATTCTTTAAGTTTCCTAGACACCATATAGTATGAAAAAAAATTTATGCAATTACTGGAGTGGTATGCCATATGAGTACTATAATGTACTGTACCAGTGACATAATATTGTAGTTAGTAAAAAAACTTAATTTAATCTAATTAAGGTAAGGTGCGCACGCGCTAAAAAATAGGCTAAATTGGGCGCGGGCTCACGCACTCACAAGTTAATAACTATGGTTGAAACTTTTAGGGTTAGGTCACGGGAGGGAAGAGAGTTGGTTGAACAACTCGTATGCTCTCGAACAGTAGTAGAAAAAATCGAATAAATCATGAACAGTGTTTTCAGTGTTGGTTTTTATGAATAGTGAAAACAGTTTTGCTAATCTAAACACGCAATACGTAACAAAGCAAGATACCAAGCGGCGCCATTTGATAACTAAGATTTAATAATGTAAAAATAGTGTTTAAAACAGTACTAAGTCATGCATATCAATATATAATAATACTCTCAAATATCATGTGATAGAGGGAAGTAATCGTGTTCTCCACTCTTGCTTGCACGTACTTGTAACGAATCTAGACTAGCTAACTATTGAACTAATGAGAGAGTAATCTGTGATGTGAAAACAGTAAATAAGATGTGACAAGTGAAAACAGTAAATAATCATGTTTAGAGAGAAGATTCAATCCACCATGCAATTCGATTGACCATTAGGTTGATTATCGAATTGCCAATTGATCCCTAGTGAACACCAAGTCCTCTCGGATCAAGGCTTCACTAGCATGAGAGTTTGGGCTCACCAAAAATCTCTTTGATGGTGGCTCTAAAATCTAGTTAAACTCTTATGATCTTTATCTCTAAACAATCATAAAAATCAAAATTAAAATGCTAATACAAATCAATAACCATACTAATTACCAATCATCTTCACTTGACTTCATAAACCTCCTCTAATGGAGGTTTAGCTTTGTATAATAGGAATCATATTAACTAAAGATTGAATTGAAGACATAATTTAAAGAACAATAATTGAAAGTAAACTAAAGCTTTTATTGATGGGAATTAATGGAGTCTACAATTAAATTAAATTATTCTAACCCTAAACCAAAATACAACTACTCTAAACTAAAGAAAGGGTGCTAGGAGAGCAGTATTAAGTTTAGCCTTAACTTTTTTTATATAGAAGAGGGTTAGGTTTATATTTTTGTATGCATGGGCCAAAAATGGGGACTTTGGGCATCTAATGTGAGCCCAAAGTCAATTAAGTTAAGTCTAAAGAGGCCACAACTATTGTAAATTACTTCATTGCCTTTTTCATCCACTTCTGCAACTTTTATTGGGGCACTACTAGGTCCATTTGAAAGCTTATTTCGAGCTGGTTGTTTTGATATAAAGTAGGCCCAATTCTGAGGCCCGAGTCCAAAGATACGCCCATTTGAAGTTCCGTTGACTTTTCTATTCTTTTTCTACCCGAATTGACTTTGACTTCCCAGCTTTGACTGGGATTGAAAAAGGCTTTTCTTCATGATTCTTGGGCTTTAAATGTAGAACTTCTTCGGCAATCATTTTGACTCATTTTCCATGCAAAATGACATCTTTAAGCATATAAATAATTTCAAGACTTGAAATACACAAAAACATATAAACAATACTAAATCTTATTTATTATAAACATAATTGGCCTAAATAGAATACTATTAAGGGGTTTAAACTACACTTTTGGGTGCTTATCATAAAACATGAACAAATAAAGCTGAGGGTGTTTCCTTTCACCTTAGCTGACAAAGTGGCTGCTTGGCTAACAGCACAAAAGCCAAACTCTATCGACACATGGGAAAAACTAGTTGAATTATTTATGGAACAATTTTACCCACCCCAGAAGACTGATGAGATGCTATCACATATTCATTTCCTTCGCCAAAAGCCTCAAGAATATTTTTCTAAGGCTTGGAATCGTTTCACTGATCTTCTCGTAGAATGTCTGTGCCTTCTTCAAAGGCCTATCCCAACACCATAAAGAGACTTTAGATATCATGAACAGAGGTAATTTCCTAGGTAAAGGAGCCACAGATGCATATAACTTTTTAGATAATCAATCTAAGAAAAGTAATAACTGGGGAGGTAACGATTACTCTCGCTCCATTCCTTCTTCTTCTATAGCTAAGGCAGCCAGTATATTTGAGGTTAAACTGATTCCTGAACTTAGAACTTTAATTGAATCCCTCACTCGTAAGGTAGATGCCCTTTCTATAAATAAACAAGAAATGAAACCCACTCCTGTCATGAATATAAACTCTCCTCGTAGTAATTTATGTTTTAGTCTTGAGCATTCCAATCATTATTGTCATCTTGCCTATGAACAACCACCACCACATCCATAAGATGTCTGCACTTTTAATATACCTAATGCACCTTGGAGACAAAATCCTAATTTTAGTTGGCGTAATAATCACCATCAAGCAGCACCTTCAGGTTTTAATAATCAAAATGTTAAGCCCACCAATAACTATAATAAATATCAACCAAGGCAAGGGCAAGGGCAAGGTAATTATAATAATAACTATCATCCCGGTTAATAACAACTATAAAAATCCACCAGTTAATAATCAACATGAGATAGTTCCTATTACATAACCCGTGGCCGCTCAACCTTCCCAACCTGATAGATTTGATGTATACATGCAAACTCAACAACAGATTTTACTAACCATCCAACAATCCATCCAACATTTAGCCCAAGAAAAGACCCAACAAAAAGGCGTGTTTCCCGTTCAACCCGTACCTAATATAAAATCAACAAACATAGCTTGTGAATTAATCGATAATCCTAGTAATGAAAATTTAATACAAAGAGAATTAAAGGCCGTAACTACTCTTTGTTCAGGGAAAGTGGTTGACAACAAAGTGATTATGCCAGAAGATTCCCCACAAAATGATAAAAATAAAGGAACCTTACTAGATACCGTAGTTGAAACTGAAAATCCTACCACTGTAGAAGTACCAATTAAACCTCAGACTAAGGGTAAACCGACAACAGTTAAAGAAAAAGGCAATACTCCTATTGACCCTTATGCTAAATATAGGGAAAACCCCCCATTTCCCCAGAGACTAGCCATGCTAAAGATGGACGATAATTTTGACGAGATTAGGGAAGTTTTCAAAAATTTAACTATATACCTTTTCTCGATGCCCTAAAACGTCTTTCAAAATATGCTAAGTTTCTTAAATATTTGTGCACCACAAAGAGGAAAACAAACATACCTAAAGAAATCTTCTTAACAGAATAATTTCCCTCTTTATCTGAGCACAACGGAATCGATAAGTACAAGGACCCTAGTCGTCCCACTGTACAATGCACCTTAGGAGATACTTTCACCACAACTGCTCTTCTAGATCTAGGGGCGAGTGTTAACTTACTCCCGTTTTACCTTTATAAAAAACTAGGTATACATGATCTAACACCAACTAAAATGACTTTGCAGTTAGCCGATCGTTCGATTAAGTATCCTAAGGGCGTAGTTGAAAATACTCTTGTTAAAGTTCAAGACTTCTATTTGATAGGGTTACATACTAAAAGCATTGCTTTTGTATTAACTCTAATTCTTTATATTTTGGATGAGAATCATATGGGCAAATGTTATGCATATTATAAATGTTATTAGTTATATGCATATGTTTAATACTTTATGTTGTCGATGATATGGTGTGAACACACAGAAGATCATATCATCAGTACCTTATAAAGTATAAGTAATCATTCACAACCTAGATGGATTTGGACAAACCATTGGTACGGTTGTAGTATAATCTGGTATTAGTCTATCTTGACTATAGGATTACACTAGTACACTTTGTATGTATTGAACAGGACCAAGTGAGGTTGTTTCTCTTTATACTGACTATATAAAACAACAAACACCTCTGTTATTAATTATGCTTGTCCTCCTAATCTGGATATAATAACTGGCACTTACATGCATTGTACATTGCTTTAAATCATCAATGAGTGAGATTCATTTGTGAATCAACAAACTCGATGGATTGGGTAATGACATTGTATGTAAGGTGTGCTGTTGATTATAGAAGGAATCCGTGTCCCATAAGAAGTCGGGTTGATGATGTCTCCTTGAGGAGCTCAAAAAGATTGTCATGTAAACCCTGCAAGTGGATTTATTCCGACATGACAATGAGGTTGAGTGGTACTACTCAAGGACATAAGAAGTTGAGTAATGTAGTTGTCAGTAACTTGACTTAATCAACGGACATTCGATATCTTAAACACGGGGAGATCAACGAGCATATAATATGGAGCCTATAAATGCTGACATGTAATTTGGGATTAAGGACGGTAGTGCAACAATGACCTTTAGTGGAATAAGCCATTTGTTGACGGACTTGGGTCGTGTGTTCTGGGCGAACATGGGAAGCCCAAGCCCGTCAGGAGGCCCAACTCTAATTTCTCCTCATGGTCCCTGTTGTAGCCTATAAATAGAATCTTTTTCTCTTGGCTGAAATTCACTATTCACTGTATTATAAAAAGAGGCAAGGAAAGAGAGATCCAAAATTAGATCTAGCTTTGTGAGAAAGAAGGGGATTGGTAGATCGTTGCCCACACAACATCCAATCTATTCTAAAGGAACACAACAGAAGATCAAGGGGTTGATTGTTGATTCAGATTCATAAAGCTTGGATTCTTAAAGTTATTTACACTGGATTCAAAGGTATGTTTTCTATCCAAAAATCGTGAGAACCCATTAATTCCACTGCACGTGGTTCTCGCGCTTTGTAGAAATATTTGTTCTAAAAATAACGGTTCCTACACTATTATCCTACCGATTTTGTTATTCTAGACACAAAAGTCGCTCATGATTCTGTTCCTATCATCTTAGGGCGTCCTTTCTTGGCAACTGCCAATGCCCTCATTAATTGTCGCGATGGTTTGATGTCTATTTCCTTTGGAAACCTTACTGTTGAGGTAAATGTTTTTAAGATGATGCAACAGAAACCAGACACGACTATAAATGGAGAAATTAGCATGTTAAAGAGCCTCGCTCAAGATTACTTTAACAAAACATTTCCAAATAATCAGATGCACCAATTTCTTTCCTTTGGTAGTACTGAGGATTCTTATATCCAAGAAGTACATGCCCTCTTAGAATCTACTCCTATCCATGACCCCTCAATAGATCTAGCTCTAGAGCTTAAAGAACTCATTCCTGATCAAATCTGCGTTGTAGAGGAGGAAGACCCTCCAGAATCCCTCATTCCCACTCCTCCCACCCCTGAGCTTAAACCTCTTCCCACTGAGTTAAAGTATATTCATCTAGATCCGGATGGCACTCGTCTGATTATTATCTCATCTCAGTTATCTGCTACTAAAGAGGCAAATTTGATTAGGGTTATTCGTGAACATCATTCTGCAATTGATTGGTGTTCAGACAACATTAAGGGTATTGACCCTAGCGTATGCAAACATTGCATACATTTCGAGGATAATGCGAAAACCTCTCATGAACCACAATGTCATTTGAACCCTGCCATGAAAGAGGTAGTTAGAGTGGAAGTTTTTGAGATTACTCGATGCTGGCATTATATGCCCTTGATAGGGTTATATACTAAAAGCATTACTTTTGTACTAACTCTAATTCTTTATATTTTGAATGAGAATCATATAGACAAATGTTATGCATATTATATATGTTATTAGTTATATGCATGTGTCTAATACTTTATGTTGTAGATGATATGGTGTGTGTTGACACACAGAAGATCATATCATCAGTACCTTATAAAGTATAAGTAAAAGTTCACAACCTAAATGGATTTAGACAAACCATTGGTATGGTTGTAGTATAATCTAGTATTAGTCTATCTTGACTATATGATTACATTAGCACACTTTGTGTGTATTGAACAGGACCAAGTGAGGTTGTTTCTCTTTATACTGACTATAGAAGAGAACAAACACCTCTGTTATTATGGATGCTTGTCCTCTTAATCCGGATATAATAATGGGCACTTATGTGTATTGTACATTGCTTTAAATAATCAATGAGTGAGATTTATATGTGAATCAACAAACTCGATGGATTGGGTAATGACATTGTATGTAAGGTGTGCTGTTGATTATAAAAGGAATCCGTGACCCGCATGAAGTCGGGTTGATGATGTCCCCTTGAGGAGCTCAAAAGGATTGTCATGTAAACCCTATAGGTGGGTTTATTCCGACATGACAATGAGGTTGAGTGGTACTACTCAAGGACATAAGAAGTTGATTAATGTAGATGTCAGTAACTTGACTTAATTAACGGGCATTCGATATCTTAAACACGGGGAGATCAACAAGCATATAATATGGAGCCCATAAATGCTGACACGTAATTTGGGATTAGGGCGGTAGTGCAACAATGGCCTTTAGTAGAATAAACCATTTGTTGACGGACTTAGGCCGTGTGTTCTGGGCGAACATAGGAAGCCCAAGCCCGTCAGGAGGCCCAACCCTAATTTCTCCTCATGGTCCCTGTTATAGCCTATAAAAAGAAACCACTTTCTCTAATCGTTTTTTACACTTAGCTATTAGGTTTTTACTCAAGCAAAAAGAGATCCAAAAATTCGGTTCTAAGGTTGTGAGAGAGAGAGAGAGGCCAAGAGAGAAAGAAGAGGTTGGAAGATCGTTGCCCACACAACGTCCACTCTGTGCATAAGAATACAATAGAAGATCAAGAGGTTGTTGATTTCATAAAGCTTGGATTCTCAGAGATATCAAGAAGCTGATCTCAAAGGTAAATTTCTAACCAAACCGTGACACTCCTTATTCCACTGCGCGTGGGTGTTTCAGTATTCGTAGTAAATCATTTGGCGAAACCATAACGGATACTACAACCCTATCTCAGATAGTGAATGGGTGATCCCAGTTCATGTAATCCCTAAGAAATCAGGTGTTACAGTTATTCGTAATGCTGATGGAGAGTTAGTTTCCACCCGAGTTCGTATAACGTGGTGGATTTGTATTGATTATAGGAAGCTTAATGCTATGACACGTAAGGATCACTTTCCTTTAACCTTTGTCGACCAAATGCTTGAACGTCTAGCCGGCCATGCTTATTACTATTTTTTAGATGCCTACTCTAGCTACTTCCAGATTATTATTGACCCTAACGACCAAGAGAAGACTACATTCACTTGTCCTTTTAATACATATGCATATAAAAGAATGTCATTTGGCCTTTGTAATGCACCTAGTACTTTCAAGCGTTGTGTGCTGAATATTTTTAGTGACATAGTGGAGAAATTCATGGAAGAGTTTATAGATGATTTTTCCATTCATGGTCATTCCTTTGTAGATTGTCTTTCAAATCTTTCTAAAGTTTTGAAACGATGTTGGGAAAAGAACTTAGTCTTAAAGTGGGAAAAATGTCATTTTATAGTCACTAAAGACATATTATTAGGTCATATTGTTTCTAAGAATGGAATTGAAGTAGATAAAGCTAAAACAAATAAGATAGCGTCTCTGCCTATACCACGGACTGTCAGTGATATTAGGGCTTTTCTAGGCCATGCAGGTTTCTACAGACGTTTCACAAAAGATTTTTGAAAAATAGCTAAGCCTTTAACAAAATTGCTTTTAAAAGATGCCATTTTTTATTTTAATCATGACTGCAAACAGGCTTTTGAAACTTTAAAATCCACTTTAACCTCTACACCTATCATACAACAACTAGACTGGTTTAAATATTTTGAACTGATGTGTGATGCTAGTGATTATGTTGTTGGTGCTATGCTAGGATAGAAGTTAGATAATAAGTCCACAGTTATTTTTTATGCTAGTAAAACCTTAAATTATGCTCAACGTAATTACACTACTACTGAAAAAGAATTTCTAGTCGTTGTCTATGCCTTAGATAAGTTCTTTCCCTACTTGGTTCCACGACCATCGTCTATACATACCATGTCGCGCTTAGGTACCTTCTTGCGAAGAAGGATGCTAAACAGAGATTGATCCGTTGGATTCTTCTCCTAACTGAATTTACCTTAGAAATTAAGCATAAAAAAGGAGTTGAAAATGTAGTCGCAGATTACTTATCTAGGTTAACTAATGAGGATGACAGTGATTCTGAATCGATATTTGACTTTTTTTTCCGGATGAGTATCTTTATTCAATTTTTTATGCACCTTGGTATGCGGACATAGTTAATTTTTTAGTGTCCAACATTATTCCTGATATATGGTCCAAAAGCAAATGCAAGAGATTTTTGGCCAAAGTCAAATTTTACTACTAGGATGAGCCCTACCTTTTTAAGTATTGTGCAGATCAGATAATTCGTCATTGTATTCCCCTGTGGGAGCACAATGAAGTCTTATCCTTCTGCCATGAACAATCATGCGAGGGTTATTTTACTAGAAAGAAAACTGCCACCAAAGTTCTTCAATGCGGTTTTTATTGGCTGACCCTGTTTCAAGATGCCCATGCACACTACAAAGCATGTATTAGATGTTAACAACTTGGGCGTATTACTCAATGTAATATGATGCCCCTAAATCCCATTCTCATAGTGGAGATTTTTTGATGTCTGAGGTGTCCAATAGAGAAATTAAAAAGATATTAGAAACGACAGTTAATCATGATAGGAAAGACTAGTCTAGATGCCTAACAGATGCTTTATAGACATATATAACGTCTGTTAAAACACCTATTGGTATGTCACCCTACCGCTTAGTTTTTGGTAACACTTGTCACTTGCTTGTTGAGTTGGAATACCATGCCCTGTGGGCTATTAAAAGTCTTAATTTCAACAGTAATGCCGATGGTGTCAATCGCAAATTACAATTAAATGAGTTTGAAGAAATCCATAGAGATTCTTACAATTTAGCGAAGGATTATAAAGATAACATGAAACGTATTCATGATAAACATATTTTGCGTAAAGAGTTTGATCTTGGTCAAAAGGTTTTGTTATATAACTCACGTTTGCATATTTTTCCTGGTAAATTAAAAACACTTTCGTCCAGACCTTTTCTGGTTACTGATGTCACCCCTCAAGGGTTAATTACTTTGGTAAACCCCAAAGACAACATTACCTTTCAAGTAAATGGCCAACTCATAAAACATTTCCACCAATTACATTTGCCTGCCGTAGAAGAAACCCTTCTATAAGACCCTGTTTATGAGGGCTGGCCCTCTATGATTGGTGTACTTCCTATATTAATTCTATATTTTGGGAGTACTCCATTAAGGTAACCGGACCCTCCTTTCGGAGTGTGTGGTTGTAAGTGTCGGATCCTTAGCTCATGTTCATGTAATTCACGTATTCCTTTCTTGCACTTTTTCTTGTTTCTTTTAAGTAGTGTTTCTCTATTGAGTGATTTACATTTTTACTTGCTTTGTTTATTTTCTACTTTTCAAAAATATTTTTCATAAAAATTATAAAACCATAAAACCCATAAATATTAGATAGATTAGAAAATCTTGGAAATCTGACTTTAAAATACCTTCTTTTTTCACCATAACAAAAAAAATTCATCCTATTCCAAAATTTTGTTATGGGGTGGGTAATCGCCCCACCTTGTTCTCTCAATTTCCTATCTTTGTTTATGCCACCTTTTAGTCATATAGATTCATGTGACACAATATTGTCTTATAGATTTTCCTTTGCTTTCATAACTTATGTCATTTACTCATTTGGAGGCGTTCTTCCACCATTACATATGTCACCCACAGTTAGATTTGAGTTTTTCATAGATCATTAGATAGCATTCTTCATGTTGATTATTTTCATAGCTTATTCGCAAAAATCAGACCGCTAACGAATCGGGTATCTTAGTTTTTAGTTTTACGAAGCAGTAGGACATGATGGGTATTTCAAAAAAGATTTGGGCTTGGGTCAAAATTCATTTTTCCACCCAACCCATGATATTTACACCCTACCGACCATCCAATTTAACCTCACACACTAGCCCATTCACTTCATCTATTCAAACCAAAATCGATCTTACCTAAATCGAGACCAGCGCGCACCACGCCTAACCAAAACTAAATACAAGCGCGCCACGCGCCTCGTTCGAAATATACTTTCTCCAACTTTTTACGGCACCTTTCCCCCATCATCCACTACTTAAAACCCTACCCGTATTCAAACTTCAACCATACAATGACCCGACCAGCAAAAATGATGCCGGAATTCACATTTAACATGGAGATATTCCAGCCATTCTACGGTATGGAGATGTGTGCTAGAGGGTGGGATAGAATGTGGTACTCTACTGAGGAGTACTACTATGAGGATTTGGTGTTAAAATTTTATCGTAATAAGAGAATAACTCTTTCAGGGAGGCTGTTTGTGGATTTGGTCGGAGTTCAGATGGATGTGACGCACGATTTGCTAGCAACCATCACTGTGGTTGCGTGCCTGAGTCACCTAGGACTCATATTAAGCTTCACTCAAACACAAAGGCCTATAGTGACTGTGTTCAAAGGCATTGGACACTGCCTGAAGAGAGGGTTGATGGAATAGATCAGGATGAGGAAGTGAATTAATATCCTATTTGTTTTGCTGAAAATGGTATGGATCATGCTTCTTCTGATTTTGCACGTTTTTCACTACTCCATAACGGGATGCGTACGCTTTATGATCATCAGTGAACCCTATCTATTCTCTGTGAATCGATACAGAAGTGCCAGGGTTCCATTCGACATCATCACCAAAACTTAGAGTAGAATATTTGAACCAGAGTTGACAATAATGCTGACATGCTTAATACTATAGAGAATATGGAACAGGTCCAGGCAGCTTTTCAAGCCGAGGTCTTGAAGCGTTTGCCCCAGCCCGGAGGTTCGCCTTCTTCTTCTGACTCTAGGTGTGAGCATCATCGTCGTCGTATTTCTGATAGTTCTGGACTATCTTATTCCAAGGGATAGCTTATTTCTTTTAGATTTGTTGTGATGCATTTGATTTAGATTTATTTTTATTTTGTGATAACTATTTAATTTCTGTACTTGTTTTAATTTTAGTACCTTAGTTTAATTATTTGTTTATTGCATTCTGTATTTAAGTAGTTAATATATTTTGTTTATGTGATTATTCATCTATGCACGTATTGTTAAATTTAATACATGATTAATCAGCATCTTTATTTTACTGAACTATTGTATGAACCCCCTAAATTGTGCGGGGTGGTATATTTTAATTTAGCACAATGTATGTGCACATATGAAATTTCATGCCTTAATCACATTTTTATAAGTTTTGGGCCAAAATATAACAACCTTTGGGCCTTGTTTCGATTAATTGGGATCCATAATGTAATTAGGTACCTGATATTTCGAAGAATTTCAAAGTTTTGCGTAATTTCAGAAGCTAATCTAATAGGGAAAACCCATTATATGCAACCCATGGGCGTTGTTTACATCAATTAGGATCCACAATGTAATTAGTAACTTAAAATTTCATGGAATGTCAAAACTTTAGGGATTTCCGGAAGCTAATCATATATAGAAATCCCAAAAACTAAAATAGAATTCATGTGTAGGAAATTATTCTAAAATAATGTTTTTTTACATCTTTTATTTTAGCAACCATCCGGTATTAGACTTAGCAACCAAACACTATAAAAACAATCTCTAAGTATGTAGTTTCATAACTGAAAACCCTAAATACATCGCTGCAACTCAAAGCGCGCATGCTCCCCATCCCACAACAAACTAAGCGCGCACCGCCCTCGTATAAAGTTGGTATCAACATTCTTACTCACGCCCCGCGCCTTCCAAAGGTTTATCTTAAGCGTGCGTGCACCCTCACCGCAAGCTTCCAGGCTCAGATTTCCAGGTTTTTCTTCTCTAACTTTGAGTACTTAAGTTCATTGCTTGTTTGCTATGTCTACTCCAAAAATTATACCGAAACAGTCTTTTGAGGACTTATTTCTCAATGATAAGTACTGTGCATACTTTGATGATATGGTAATGGAGCACGATTGGTATAGCCTGCTGGTAAGACCTGATCAAACTTATTCTCCTACCCTTATTAAATATTCTTATGAGCATGTTGAATTCTTTACATGCTCTCATGGAGAAGACGTACTCATAGTGACGTTAGATGACAAACCTTATTTACTGACTAAACACTTAATTGCATGTGCATTAGAAATTCCAACCGCTGCCCCACACACCCAAATTAATTATATAGATGATAATGACAACCATTATGACTGGGTAAACTTCCACGAGACCTATAGTGTGGGTATATTTCAAGTAGAACACCAAGGCTAACATAATGTATCCTTAGGAAGCATGGCCCTTAATACATTAAGTAGAACACCAAGGCTAACATAATGTATCCTTAGGAAGCATGGCCCTTAATACGGGCCTTGCTATGCATTTCCTTCAACTTAATGTCCTAGGAGATTGACACTTCAAATCTACGGATTCCCACGCATGCAACACCTTCATTGCTTTTGCAGAGGGCGTTGGTATTATGATATATCCAAAACCATAGTGGCTAGTCTTTTTTTTTAAAAACAAATAAGCTAGGGTTAGGCAGACCCCCACCTGTACTAAAGTCAATGTTTTCTTACATAAATTTTTCTATTTGCATCCTCATTTACAATGGTTTGTAATTCATAATCTAAGGGACTAGCAAAATGGACCGTAGACAACTCATGATTATGTACAACTCCTGCAAGATAGTCAGCTACTTTATTCACTTATCTAAAGACATGTGAAAAAGTAATATAGCTAAACCTATCTTTTTTCCTCTCGATAGCTGCCACCACATCTCTACAGTACCAGGGAGGTTTCTCTAACTTGTTAATGACATTTATGGCTCTCATGGAATCAGACTCCACTTCTACCTCAGCAAAACCTTCTAGTATGCATCTTTCCAGACAAACCTCAATAGCCTTGAGTTCTTGGAAAATAATTGATTGATGACCTCCAGTCCCACTAAAAGCTGCAACAACTGTACCTTCCTTGTCCCTCATCACACCTCCGTGACTTGGACCATTCTTGTTTAGAGCCCCATCTACATTAGCTTTAATCATGTTGCCCATTGGATGACTCCATGAACAATTAATATTCACCTATTACAGTCTTGCCATAGTGGTTGGTCTTGCCAGAGCACATACTGTAAGGCATCAGCATCTTCTTATGCCAATCACAGTCACTCGTATAATGACCTTCTTTTTCCCGGAATTCTGTACACGTTTCACCGATTGGGTTAAGGTTGTTACAATGCGCACGACCAATGCTATAGTCCGTTCTTTACATGATATGGTTTAGCCAAGCTGGCGCCTCCAACCTCACCTAGTAGCCCAATATACACCCTCCAAACAAATTGCACTTAATAGGTTGGAAAGGGTAGATGAAAATAGAATGAAGGCATCGACAGTTGTCATAGATAGTCAAGACTTAAAGGAGCCCCATTTCACAATTGAGGAGCAACTGGAGGACAATGCCTGATTAGAAATAACTATATACGGTAATATTTATAATTTCCTATTAGTGTATGCTTATGTCCCAAGCGATTTTTATTTACTGTTATCTTCATAATGGATGGAACTCATATAGGAGTTGCGTCTGCATTTATTACTTAATATTTGTATTGTTTTACAGGTACCCCCATTTACAAGCATGTTTCTATGGTACTTTCTATCATTTATTTTCATTTCATACTTTGGGGACAAAGCATGATTCTATTTGGGGGTGGTACAGAAACACACTGTAAATGTTTAAGCACATATTAGATTATATATTACGTATTATTGGTCGTATAATAAGTAAAAAAGTAGAAAAGCATAAAAATAGTTTATACTATGCACTTAGGATAAGATATTATTTCCTTTTCCATGATGATGTTAGTCTAGAAATCTCATGTAGCAATAGAATTAAGCATAGTTCTTAGAAACTTAGGTTAATATGTAGGTAATAATATTGCATCTTTTCATTAACATTTTGCATGAGCATGTATGAGTGTACTTAGTAGTATTTTTCTGAGACCTAAGTTAGACTACTTAATTTTATATATCCTGTGAGATTCTAGCCTAAAAGCTTCATAAGAGTGAGTATCTAAGTGATAACACAAAAGATAAGTATAATCTGAGTAGAGAAATCACACATCCACTTGCTTGATTACCATACCATATCATAAGCGAGAATTTAGGCTCTCTTTGGATCGATATAGTTAAAAATTTATACCTATAAGTAATTATTTGCTAGTCGGCCCTCTGAGCCTTTTTACAACCACAAATCCTCTACCCATCTTTAAAACCAATAAAAAAAAATAAATAAGCCTACCCATCTTGAATGAGTCTGAGAAATAGGATGAGTAAGAAAAATAAAGAGAAAGACCTGTGGAAAACCAAAATTAGTTAGATGCTTCAGAAAAGAAAAAGAAAAAAAGTTTCAATCCAAAGAAAATAAAAGAAAATAACAATAAAAATAGAAATAAAAGAAAAACTCCAAAAAAATTAGAATAAAAGGAGTCAAAAAGCCAAAAAGCTAAAAATGGAAACTAAGTGCAGAAGCAAAGTAAGAACAATGTTTTCTCTAGTTACATGTAATTGAAGACCCTATTATCTCAGACTTGTTTATTTGAATATCCATTCCGTTTTTTCTTAAAACCATGACCTCAGCCACATATCACCTAATAAAGACCTCTAGCTCAATTAGGATTAATTTGGTGTAATAGTAAGTGGTAGATGTAATTGATCGACCTCGGCTCCTTTGGATTGTCATTGAGATTATGAGGAAACGTGTGCCCACTGCACACTAGAGTGAGCAAAACTTGAGTGGAAAAATCAGAGTATTTTTGTCTTCACAAATTGTGAGGGCCTACTTAAGGACGCTATTCTAAAAGTTTCAGAAACGGACCTGCCATTGCATTTCATAACATAGTTCATAGCATGCATATGTATCTTTAGATGATTTGATTATTATGCGTGTATTAGCTTAGGTTTTAAAAGCATTGTTCTTATTATATTGTTATTGAGATGTATAGATATCTGAGATTAATTAGGAAATTTTATTTTTATTATCTCATAGTCGTTGTAGTATAAATGAAGTTTGTGAGTACCTTATCTGGAAAACTCTTATGAGGCTATAACTTATCCACTAGGGAATTCGCACTACGCAAAACGAGATTACTTAGGACCACATTTTTGGTCACTTATCTGTTTCTATTTCTCATCTTTGCTTGAGGACAAGCAAAATGCTGTTTGGGGGTGGTGTGATAAGCACCCAAAAGTGTAGTTTAAACCCCTTAATAGTATTCTACTTAGGGCAATTATGTTTATAATAAATGAGAGTTAGTACTGTTTACGTGTTTTTGTGCATTCTAAGACTTGAAGTTGATTAGGTGACTAAAGGCACCACTTTTGCATGGAAAATGAGTTAAGATGATTGCCGAGGAAGTTCTATTTTTAAAGCCCAAGAATCATGAAGAAAAACCTTTTTCAAGCCCAGTCAAAGCTGGGAAGTCAAAGTTAATCGGGGTAGAAAAAGAATATAAAAGCTAACAGAACTTCAACTGGCCGTATCTTGAGACTCAGGCCTCAGAATTGGGCCTATTTTATTTTAAAACGACCGGCTCGGAACTAACTTTCCAATGGACCCAGTTTTGTCCCAATCAGAGCTATGAAAGTGGATGAAAAGAGCACAAAAGTAATTTCCAGCAGCTGTGGCCTCTTTGGACTTGACCTAATGGACTTTGGGCTCACTTTAGAGGCACAAAGTCTCCCTTTTTGGCCCATGTACGAAAATGTAACCCTAACCCTCTCCTATATAAAGAGAGTTAAGGTTAAACTCTCACGGATCTTCTTTTCTCAACCCCTTAGTTTATTATTAGTTTAGTTTAGTTTTAAATTAGGTTTACTTTCTTTAGTTTAGAATAATTCTAGCATTGTAGCCACCATTAATTCCCATCAAATAAAAGCTTAGTTTTTTTTAATTCAATTGTATTTTCAATTATGTCTCTTCTTCAATATTTAGTTAATATGATTCCAATGATACAAGGTTAAACCTCCATTAGAGGAGGTTTATGAAGCCATGTGAGGATGATTAACTATTAGTTTAGTATTGTTTGCAATAAGAATGTCAAGTTCTTCATTGTGAGTGCCTAGAGATAGAGCTCATAACAGAGAACTAGAGTTTAGAGCCACCACCAAAGAGATTTACAGTGGAGCTAAACTCTCATGCTAGTGAAAGCTCGAACCAAGAGGACTTGGTGTTCACTAGCGATTCGATACTAACTAATAATCAATCAAATCATGTGGTGGATTAAACCCCTTCTAATATCTTCTCCTATCTATTAAATTCACTATTTTCACATCATTTGACTCTCACTAGTAAAAGCACAATTCTATCTAAACTTGCATTCAAGTAGTGTCCGACTAGAGTGGTACGAACAAGACTACTCTTCCCTCTATCACATGATTTAGAGAGTTTCACATCTTGATAATCATTGTTCCTTCACATGAATATCTACTATTTTTTAACATATTAAAATTAATATCTTATCATTGGTACTCTAGTCCTGAATACCACTGTAAGTCTTAGTTTGTCCATCAAAACTCTTGTTTGGGCTGAGTCCTTACACTCTGTCAACTGACCTTGTAGATAAATTCCTATATCACTTATCAGTTGTGGACTAACAGTCCTCCAATCTTGAAACATCTTCCTTAACCACCTATAATTTCTCTCCCTCCATATATAACTCACCATAGCACACACAGACACACACACACACACACACACACACACACACACACACACACACACACACACATATACTTTATACACTTCCACCTCCATATTATTCTTCTGACACAACCAAAATAGTTTATTCCACTCTCTATTTGCAGTCCAAGCTTGAGTAGATAACCTTATATGTTGCTTTACTATATTCCAAACTTCCTTAGTAAAAGGACAATCATAGAAAAGGTGCACAGAGTTTTCCTTTGCATCTAAATGACACAAGCAACACTTAAAGGAGTGTAACACCTTCCTTTGAATTAACCTATCTTGGGTAGGTATGTTTCCAGAAAACAAAAGCCATGTAGTGAAAGAGTGTTTAGGTAAGACTAACTTTCCCCAAACCATGTTGTACCATCTCATTGTCTCTCTTGGGATTCTGAGTGCCATATAAGCAGACTTGGATGAGAATGTACCTGTAGGATTATGAGTCCAAATAATTCTATCTTCTAATAAATCCCCATTAATCTCAGTGGCCATAGTATCTTTTCTTCCAAACGACTTTGTGGTAACGCTTGTACTACAGAGTTCCACTTCCCATCTGTAATGAGTTCACTTACCTTTACATTCATTGGTAAGGTGAATTCATTTCTAGCAATCGGATCCTCCTTGAGTGTGTGGAGCCTCAATACACCAAATATCATGCCAGAAAATAGTATTAGAGCCATTTGAGATGTTATACTTAATGTAACTCTGTAATAGTTCTCATCTCCAGTATACCCTGTCAAACCCAAGAGCAGTCTTGCGGTACCTTCATAGTCCAGAAGTACTTACCTTTCATATGTTGGTTCCATGTCCATTTGACCCATAGACTATTTTCTTGTGATGCCACCTTGAACACAAGTCCACAATAAGCCACTACATTCCAAAGTTTAAGGTCAAGTATACCCAAGCCACCTTCCTTCTTAGTAAGATTACTACATCTCTTACTAGTGACCTTGCCTCTTTTTGTGTGTAGATGAGATGGTATATGGATGATATAGGTAGATGATGTAGATGGATGATGGTCGTTGAACAAAATAGAAGTGTATCAAAACCTAATTATCCCTCAATAAGTAAAGGATGAGTAGGGTATCGTTCCACTTTTGAGTGTATGTTTATATGAAGGATAGGACTGGAAAAGGGGGTTTGAGGGATTAAAAAGTATGATTGTAGAGATCTTAGATTCTAATACTAAACTAAACTAAATTAAACTAAACTATTGAGAATTTATAAGAGAGGGAATTCAAGAGATTAGAATCCACCAATACTTTTAATCTATGACCTTCTGCTTCATGGTTGTTCTTACAAGTAGACTACAATTAGGCAATCGAGCGAGTGCCGATGCCCTTTTGGACGAAACATCGTTAACAATTAATTCTACTTAAGGTTGTTCCTATGTTTATGCTATTAATATCTTCTTTCCTTTTATGTAAGCTCGGGCAACCATTCAATGTATTACCGAGAGCAACATCAATGAGTACTTCCTAATAGGGCGGCCATTCAATGAATCACCACTTAAGGCAAACACAAAGAATACTTCCCCTAGGCAGCCACTCCCTGAGCTACCCCTTCTAAAGCAACACAAAGAATACTTCCCTAACTCTAAAGAACTATACTACTAGAAGAAAAGTAAAGAACACTAACATGATATTAATATTGCAAAACATAAACCCTATTCTATACTTCCATCCCCTGGTGTGGGCAATGGAACTAATAATTAAAAACATAAATAACTAACCTAATTGAAGAACACCATGAACCAAAAGAATCATTAAACCTTAAGCACTGGCTTCATCTCCTCCCTTGAAGGAGAAGATTAGCCTTCCATAAAGAAGGAAGAACATGAAGAACGAAAAGAAGAAGATTCGAAGAAGATAAGACTAGAAAGACTAATTTATTATGACCCAGCTAGTTAAAACCGATCTTTTATTATTAATCTCTCTCTGCCTCAAGCTCTGGAGACAAGAATATAAGTGAATTGGCAAATTACATGAGGCACTTAGGTCCTTTATTTATAGAGGTTACAATGAGCTCTAGAAGCATTCCAAACCGTCATTTGTTTCCTAATACAAATAGACTTCTTTCAGAGTCCAACTTCGTCTCCAAAACTGAGAAGGAATTGGCTACAGTGTCGATTCATTCGTCTGGACGCTCGATCCATGTGTCCTAGACACGTTAGCCAATTTTGTCCCTTCTGCTCTATCCTTCTATCCTCTTTTGCGGGCTTTGGCCCAAGCAACGAATCCTTTGGACTTGGGCTTCCAAATAAGCTTTAATATAGGTCTAAGTCGCATCTTTAATAGCTCCAATTCCTTGGCCTTCTCCATGATTGTCCACGGGCTTCCCATGTGATCCTTAATGGTCCGAATTGCTCCGTTTTACCCCATTTTCTTTAATATTCCACAAAACTCTCTCTTTGACCTGTAGAATCATAAAACATAACTTACAAACACTATTAGTCTACTAAGATGGCTAAACAAGAGGCATAATCGAGGGTTAAATTGCACTTTTTGAGCACTTATCACAACTCCCAACTAGCCTTTTGCTAGTCGCTTAGCAAATAAGATAAAAAATAGATAAGTGATCAAAATCACATCCTAATAACAAAAATAAAATCCTAACTCATTTTCGCAGGCATCGCGATTACATTTACCATATGCAACAAGGTTTTAAACCTTTAAGTTCCCCAAAAACGACGAGTTATAGTCTCGTGAGGATTTTCAGGTGATATACCTACAAAATCAATCAATAGCATGTTCAAGAATGATAGTATTTTTTAGAGAGAGAAATTTCTTACCCACTTAGTGCTTACTCCAACAGACGGTCTCCATTGCTAACTACATTGCTGTAAAATCTCATAGATTAAGATGGGAGATAGAAAAAATTGACAAAATTCTCAATCAAGGCTTATGTGTGTACTCAGTCAATGTCCTATACTCTCTTATCCAAGAAACGGAATCCCTAGTTTACCATAGGTAGATAATCTCGACTTTCAATCCTCACTGGTCATACTTTCAGAAGATGGTCTACTATTTTACCTCATGTATGTGGGGGAAAAGAATAATACATACGAACATCCCACATACTACCTTGAAAAATAGACTTCTAGATGACAGTAGTCTCATGGAAAGAATGTCAATCACATATGAAGTGTCGGGTCCTTCACTTTAGCATCCTCTCACCTATTATAGACTTTGTATCATACTGTAGTGATAATTCATGGGTTGTAACTTTGCTTGGGTATTGGTTTATGAAGGAAAGGTAAAAAGGATTCTAAGGTTATTTCTGAAAACACTGAGGATTTTCCTTCATTCTTTGGAAGATTTCTTCAAATTCTGTATTGTAGAGAAAATTCTTCCTTTGTCTTAGCTTTTCCATCCATTCTGTTCAACACTTTTTTTTTTTTTAGCTCAGTGGTATATCCTTGATTAGTACTGGATATACTTGTTTTCCACTAGCTTCTTTCACTTAGAACAGAATGATGGTCTTCATTGTATCTCTCTGGTATTTCCTTGTAATCTTCATTTTGTGTTATTTCTTCCTCTTTGTGCCCCTCGTATTCTCAGAAACATATGGGTATGGCTGATAAAGATTTTGGCTATACTCTTTGTCTGGAGTTGGGTGATGGGTAAAGGGTTTTATGAAAGAAAATGGCTTATTGTAAGGCTCAAAAGGGTTTAACATGATGGTCCTATTAGGGGGGATAAAGGCTGAATGGGTTCACTACTTGACTTATCAGTATGATACTCTGTTTTGAATAGACTACAAGACCTAATGGCTATCTCCCCAGTTGATGTCACTTCGTGATTAACCAAATCAACAAATAATGAGACTATATTACAACAACATAAATAACTAAAAGATGTTGAATCACTAAGACTCGGATTTTTCATAAGAACTCTCCAAAGAATGGGTATAAAGCTCAAGTCTCACAGGCTAAGTCAAAAAAATTCTACTTCTAGTTTACTAGGGGTTTAAATATCTCTTCTATCAAAAGTACACAAAACTGACCAAGTATTATGGTGGTGCCTTGATAAAGAATTCTATCAACAAGAACTATGTCCGAGCATAATAAATAGTCTAAGTAGTAATGAAATCAATAATATTAACTATCTATCAAACTCAACACTAAGCAGTATAGAATATATATCCCAGACTCATCATTAAAATTTATTTTTCTCATGCTACTGATATAGAAACAAAAATATTTTTGTTTTTGAAAACTAATTTTCGAAATTCATTTCTCAAGTACACTGATAAAACATAAAATGAATAGTTTACCTACGAAATGAACGATAAAACTCAATACGTAAGTAAACTAAAACTTAAGAATTCTACTTTTGGGTCTATGTTTTATCAAAGATTCTACTCTCAATCCTATGAGATATAGTGGAGTAGAGTGATTCGTTCCATTCCCAGTCCTTCCGTATGCTATGTTCTCACGTGTAAGTACTCTACTTAAAGTCAATGAGAGATTTACGAATGAGGCAACTAGACTACGATGCAACTACCCCTAAAATGCAACTAACTCGGCGATGGGAATAACTAAGGGAATGCTACGTTGATTCAATGATAAGGAGTTAGAGGGGAATTGATTCCACCTTAACTTCGACTTAATCCTATTAACTACAAATCGTCGTAATCCGAATTGAATCGCCCTTGAAGAACAATTGGTTCTTCCTAATCCCTAATTACACATGGCATTTCTACCAATTAATAACTAGCATGTGAACGATTAAACCCATTCTCATGGTGAACTAAAAAGCGTTTCTAGATTGGAAAGGAAATTACGATGAATCTACGTTAATCGAATCAAGCTTTCATCAAGGCTTCTCAACCCCCTCTAATGGAGGTTTAGCCGAATCATCATTACATAATCATTTCCTATTACATTTAAACTAAACATGATATAAAGAATTGAAATTTACTTAATTAAACAATAATGAAATCTAATTTAATGACTCAAATGAAATAAGGACAAGAATTGAAATTAGATCTAGAAATGGAAATGACAAAATCGAAATTGATAAAAATACTACTTTATTGATCTAATCAAAATGAAGAACAAGATTCAAAGGTTTAATCTAATACAATAATTGAAATGGAACTAAACTTAATTAATCTACATGAAAAACTAGATCTAGAATTCATTAATGGAGGCTACTAATCTAATCTATTTCTAAGTCTAACTATCTACCATTAACTAACTACCAAGCTTTTGTTTTTATACATTCAGATCCAAAAATCGTGCATGGGCTTGGAGCCATGTTTTGGGCCAGAGAATCAGGCCCAAAACCCAATTCTTTCAGTCCAAAAAGGCCTCTTCAGCTGTAGTTAGCTTCAACAGACTTTTCGTCCACTTCTTCTCTTTTGATTGGGTCAAGGCTTATACCATTGGAAAGCTCTTTCCAAGCCGGTCGTTTTGACATAAGGTAGGCCCCATTCCGAGGTCTAAGTCCAAAGATATGTCCTTCGGAAGTTCTGCTGACTTTGTGTGCTGTTTCTGCCCGCGTCGACTTTTCAGCTTTTGACCGGGCTTTAGAAAGGCTTTGTCTTCTCGAAACTTGGCCTTTAATCACAGAACTCCTTAGTAACCGACCTTTGCTCCTTTATCTCGCTAAAGTGGCACATTTCTGCACATAATGGACTTTGAAGTCTGAAATGCATAAAAACATGTAATCAGTGTTAACTCTTAATTATTATTCACATAATTGGTCTAAAAGTATGACTGTTAAAGGGTTAAAACTACAGTTTTGGGCTCTTATCAAACCACCCCCAAACAGCATTTTGTTTGTCCTCAAGCAAAGATGAGAAATTAACATAAGTGACCAAAATGGAGTTCTATCTACTTCTCCGTTTAGTAGAGTCGCGATTGCATTGACCATATGCAACAAGGGCTTAAACCACTAGGAATTCCCTAGTGGGCCGAGTTATAGCCTCGTGAGAGTTTTCCAATGAAGGTACTCACAAACTTCATCTATACTACAAATCGACTAAGAAATAAAATTATTGTTTCCTTATTCATGCTCCCACTATCTATACATCTCACTAGCTATGAACAAGAATAACCAAGTCAAAAACCTAAGCTAATATATGCATAATAATCAATCATCTATAATAAACATATACAATGAGTAATACTATGAAATGTCTAGCAGGTCCGTTTAAACTTCGGAATAAGCGTCCTTAAGTAGGTTCTCACAATAATAGTCAAGATACAACACTCTGATTTTTCGACTCAAGTTTCGCTACTCTAGTGCGCAGTGGGCACATACCTTACAATCTCAATGACAACAAGGAAGCCGGAGTCGATCAAACACATCTGCCACTTACTATCACACTAGCCTATTCCTAATTGAGCTAGAGGTCTTTATTAGGTGTCATGGGGGATTAGGAGATGGTTTAAGAAGGAAGGAAATGGATATTCAAAAAGGACAAGTCTGAGATAATAGAGTCTTCATATTATGTAACTAGAAAAAACCTTGTTATTTACTTTTGCTTCTACACTTTGTTTCCATCCTTAGCCATATTTTTCTTTTTTTTTTTTTTTTTTTTTTTTTTTTTTGGCTTTTGACTCCCTTTTATTCTATTTTTGGAGTTTTTATTTTATTTCTATTTTTATTTTTCTTTTTCTTTTCCTTGGATGGAAACTTCTTTTCTTTATTTTCTGAAGCAATTAACTAACTTTTGTTTTACACGTTTTTTCTCTCTTCTTCTTTCTTCCTCATTCTATTCTCGGACTTATTCTAAATTGGGTAGGTTGATTTATTATTTTTTTTTTTTTTTTTTTTTTTTTGTAACAGGGTAAAGGATTTGTGGTTTATGAAAGGCTAAAGAAAGGCTCGAGGGGCTTACTAGCGGAAAATAATTCATAGGTTTGAATTTACGGCTATATCGATCCAAAAGGGCCTAAATTCTCACTTAGGATATGGCATAGTGATCAAGCAAGTGGGCGTGCAATTTCTCTATCCGTTTTACTTCTCCCTTGTGTTATTTCTCAAATGTTTTCGCATATAAGGCTTTTAGGCTATATTCTCACAGGATTTTTAGAATAAGTACTCTAGCCTAGATTTCAGAACTTCTTGCTAACAATCGTAGATACTCATGTAATATATTTATAGATAGATGCAAAGATTATTACCTATATATTAATCTAAGTTTCTAACAATTATTATGATGCAACAAATTTGTGAGACTTCTAGATTGTTAAGAGCATGGAGAAAGAAACAATACCAATATTCCTAAGTATATATATCATAACTTATTTATTTATATTTTTGAATTTTGAAATTTTTAACTAGAAACAAATGCATATTATACATATCTATATCCTAACGGATGCCTTAATTACCGTGTTTTCTATGCCCCCAAACAAAAGCATGCTTTGTCCTCAAAGCAATTAAATAAAGAGGGTAGGAAAAATACCATTGAAGCGCGTGAAATTCGGGAACATCCAGTAAAACAAGGTTAGAACGCATACTAATATAGGAAATAAAACTGACACAACTCTATACGAGTTCTACCCATTATGGGATTAACAAGGATGAAATTGCTTGGGACATAAGCAGACACTAACTAGAATGAACACTTACCTTATTCCCCGCATTACTCGTCATCTTCCTCATTCTCTTCTTTCATAAAGAAGTGAGGTTCCTTCGCGTCCTGCCATTCAATGATAATTTGTCAGGCTTCCCGCCATTTATCATCTATGATTGCTAACCTATTAAGAGCCACTTGGTCTGACGGGGTGTAGGGTGCAACCAGATGAGGTTGTATACTCCACCCTTGCCAAGTCATTGCACGGAAAGATCGAATAATACTATTGGTGGGTCGTACAGTGTCGACAGTAATCCAATCCGTGAAGCGTGTACAAAAAATAGGAAAGAAACATAGCATAATACGAGAAACTAGAACGGGCATAAGAAGATACTTATGCCTCATGCTATGGGATCGAGCTAAACTAGACATCAAGGTTCGGGGAAGGTCATGACACATACGTCCCGTGGCTAAAGCAAGGAAGACGCTACAAGTGGCATCATTCACAGAAGAAAAACGCCATTCCCCTAAAATGTTTAGCATGATCCAAAACATAACAGTTCCTATGTTCATGGACAGGCTACCAAAGGCGACGTTATATTCCACTTGGTCCTCAATACGGAAAATGCCCGCGCCATACGACTCATGCAAAAACTCATAAGTGTAGACATACATATTATCGACCCAATAGCACTATGGGTCTTGTATTTCAGTGGGCATAGCAAGTCCAAGAACAAATGCTAGCAAGAACCTGGTAATTTCCATTGGTTCATTATCAATGTTGATGGAGAACACTTGTTCTCCATCTGGTCTTTCAAAGAAAATGTAGTTATCATAAAAATAAGATGCTAGAGTCAGAGAATAAAGTGCATCCGGTCTTACCATAAGCGGCTCCCAACCAACGAATGTGATCGCTTTGCGAAACCAAGCACCATAAGTAGTGCTTTGGAACAAATCTTCGAAAGACTGTTCCGGTATCAATGTTGGAGATGTCATCTTAAAATTACGCTTTGGAATAGCTGCAAATGATCCGGATACTACGCGCGAAAAACTGGAAATTTTCTGGTCCACGGAAGTCAGGGCGCGAGTGCGCTCTGAAGAAATTGAAATTTCCAGTGTTTGAGTCTGGTCGCGCACTCAGCTTGCAAGCGAAAAGTCGCTCGACAAAAACTCAGAAAAATAAAAAATATAGAAAAAAGCTTCGGAGTTCTGCGTAAACTTCGGAAAATGAGCCGAAACGAGGGAATCGCGGGAGTGAAAGGTGAGTGATGGAGTTTAGGTGTAGTGTGAGTTGTGAGGATAGATTGTATCAAGTTTATATAGGTTTAAAGTTGCTAAAATGGATCGGGGAAGTTGCCAAAACTAATTCTGGCGGCAGTTTCGGAAATCCTAAAATTTTCAAACCCGAAACGGAAACAACTCATATCCTTGATTCTAATTCAAACCCAGTATCTTTTAGGTTGATTTTATGATAGAATGTACCTATTTAATCTAGATTTCATCCTACAATGATACTCAATCATAGATATGCCTAAACGGCCAAATTTTCACCTTGACTCCGCAATAAATTCTAACACGAGGGTTATAAAAATAATGCTTGAATTGATAAAACCACCCCCAAACAAGTTGGGAAGGTGGGATCAATATGAAACAATCACGCATACTGAAAATAACCCCTTATATTAAAATTTTCATTCGGAGTACATTACGCTACAAAATTCAAATTACGGAAATAAACTAGCAATAAAATAAATAACAATAATGAAATTACAAATAAAACATAAAACATAAAACTATACTATCCCTAGCTACTCCGGAACTGGTGGCGGAGGGAACATGCTCCGGAGACTGCTCCTGAGCTCCTGAAGAGCTAGCACCATTCGTCCTTCGGCGACGACGCTCGTGCCTGGATGGTGTGTCCTCAGAAGGAGAGTCCCCGTGAGGTGGGAATCGAAGTCGACATCTCGTCCCGAATCGCATCGGGCTTCTAGCTCGACGCTCATCTGTTCCCACCTCGCCCCTCTCTGGGGTGCGGAGCTCGTGTAGTTGTGATGCATCGTTGCTGTCGAGTCCGAAGTCTTCACAGATAGTGTTAAGCGACGCGTGCCTCGATGGATCACAGCCATGCGTTCTACATCCGTCGGCACCTCTCCAAGGCATTCGCGTCAAAACAGGTCAAGTCCTCCTCGTCCCCGGAGGCATCCTGATGTCCCCCAGCCTCCTCGGCATTCTCAGCTCCTCCATCCTCTTCTTCTTCCTCTCTATCCTCAGCCAATCTCCAAACCCGTTGGACACACTCCTTATAGATGCGAGGGTTACGGTGGAGAGTGATGTATGTCCGATCAGTCGCCTGAGCTGCTCTCAACTTGAGCATGATCTTTGTTATCAACACAGGGAGAGGGGCAACAGTCCTCCCTACTCCCCTAATCATGCTCAACAAAAACTCTAAAATGCAGAACTCATACTTCCGCTCCTGGAGTATCCATAAGATGTGGAGGCAGTTCAGGCCGATATCGCTGACCTTCCCCTTCCCTGGATGTTCCGACCAATCCACTGAGCTGTAGCCAGCTGGTTGGTCCTAAGGGAAGTCTGTCGAACACAATGCGATCTCGCATTGTAGTCCCCTCCAATGACTGTCTCGTGCATCAATGGCTCTACCCCATTATCTTTGGGACTCCTGCAACGAGACATCCAAATGGATTCTAGGCGAATGCCTAGAATTTCAGCCAACAACCCGGTCGTCACTTCCTTCCCTCTTATTTACAACAACAAAAAATCCTAGTCCCTTCCAACTCCCTCGTATCATAGAACCGTCTGACTAAATCCTCATGGTAATAGGCTTCGGTCGAGTACCACAAGCTATTCCAGATCTTGATCGATCATTTTACACACCGTAGAGCGGTAGCGAAGTGGTCGGGTAAAAGCTTGCTCCGGTAAAATTCGGCGTTGTTGAACCATGGAAAGTTTGGAATGTAGTGGGGGTTTAAATGTGATGTGGTGGTGGGATTTAAATAGACCGGTTGAAACAACAGTGGTGGTGGTGCAGTGGTGGCGCGGCAGCACCAATTTTTTTAATTTTTGGAGGTTTTGAGTGATGGAAATCGGTGGTGGTTGTGGTCGGTGGTGTTTGTGATTGATTTGGGATGGAAATTTATTTTGGGCGTAGGTTAATTGTTGGTTTCATTTTATTTTGATTTTTTTTGTTTTCGTTTTGTTTTAAGCTTGGCATTAATGGTGGAATGGAGGAAGAAGAAACGCGACTGTTGGTGGAGGTAAAAAGCGTCTTGGCGCTTGTATTGTCCGATGAAGCGGGTTAGACCAACCCCAAAATCGAAATTTTGTGGATTTTTTTCAGATTTTGGCTTCAACAGACTTCTCGTCCACTTCTGCTCCTTTGATTGGGTCAAGGCTTAGACCATTGGAAAGCTCTTTCCGAGCCGGTCGTTTTGACATAAGGTAGGCCCTATTCCGAGGTCTGAGTCCAAAGATATGTCCTTCAGAAGTTTTGCTGACTTTGTGTGCTGTTTCTGCCCGCGTCGACTTTTCAGCTTTTGACCGGGATTTAGAAAGGCTTTGTCTTCTCGAAACTTGGCCTTTAATCACAGAACTCCTTAGTAACCGACCTTTGCTCCTTTATCTCGCTAAAGTGACACATTTCTGCACATAATGGACTTTGAAGCCTGAAATGCATAAAAACACGTAATCAGTGTTAACTCTTAATTATTATTCACATAATTGGTCTAAAAGTATGACTGTTAAAGGGTTAAAACTACAGTTTTGGGCTCTTATCATACACCCTCCCCCTACTTATGCATGCATTGACCTCAATGTATAAAGAAGTAAATGAAATGGATGAGAAAAAGGTAGGATATTACCATTGATGCTGAATATCAGAATTAGTTTAAGAAACAAATTTTTAGGTCTTTTTACGTCAGATCCCCAAGACGTAATGTGAGCTTTTTAAAGTCATATTCTCAAGACTTTTGAGTCCTTTATAATCAGATCCTCAAGACTTTTGAGTCCTTTATAGTCAGATCCTCAAGACTAGTATTCCCACCCACTTAGGTTCCACTTTGTAGGAATTCTTCTGATCTCTCTCAGCATGTAATTGACAAAAGTATATCTTATACCAACAATTTTCTCTTAATGGTTATAACCCAGGACAAGTTTCAGAATGGCAATTCTTACAGCAACCTAGCTTATGCACTTTCCTCTTATGTGCAAATGGACTTTTACCGAACCCTACACGAGCCATAGAAATAATCTTCCTTTGAAGGTCAACAGGGAGTAAATCCCATAAACTAACAGGTGGGGAATACTTGGGTTTCCATCTAAAAACTGATCTTTCGACAACATGCTTACTTCCTGTAGACATTTTCGCTCGGTCTACTAGAATTCCTTCCTTTGAAACTTGGTGACCCAGCACTATCCCTTCCTTTACCATGAAGTGACACTTTTCCCAGTTCAGAACTAAGTTGGTATCGCAACAACATTTAAGGACTAAGGAGAGATGATGCAGACAATCCTCAAAAGGACATGTGAATGTGGTCTTCTCTTGGTCCTCAGGGTGAATATGGATCTGAAAGTATCCTAAGTAACCATCAAGAAAGCAGTAGTAAGCTTGTCCAGCTAATCTTTTTAACATCTGATCGATGAAAGGCAATGGAAAATGACTTTCCTCGATGCGCTATTCAACTTCCTATAATCGATGCAAACTCTCCGTCCAATCTGAATCTTAGTTGGAATCAACTCATTGTTCTCATTCTCGATTACTGTGGTTCCGAACTTCTTCGGCACAACTTGAACTGGACAAACCCATTGACTATCAGAAATAGGGTAGATAATGTCGGCATCAAGGAGTTTGACGACCTCTTGCTTAGAAGTCTTGGAATCCTCTTCCAAATGAATCCTATGTTGAACTATCATAGGGCTGATGCCCTTGATATCATCAATTGTCCAACCTATAGTTGACTTGTGTTCTTTTAAAAGTGCTACTAACCTGGATTCTTGCTCCTCAATCAAATCTGATGCAATGACTACTGGGTAGGTTCCCAAATCTCCGAAGAAAACATACTTGAGTGTTGATGGCAAAGGCTTTAATTCTAGCTTAGGCGGCTCCTTCTTAAGCTCTTTAGATGGTCCATCAGGCATAGGAGATTCAAACTTTTCTTTGAACTTGCTGTCATCCATGATAGGTGATGAATCCAAAATTGCATTTATTTCCTCGACACTAAGTTCCTTATAGTCTGAGTCTGTCTGAGCTTTCAACAACTCGTCAGCAGGATATGAATGAGTCATAAAATCCTGTGCTAACATTTTAATCATGCATACCTCGTTCACAGCACACACCTCCTGTGGTTGCTATAACATATGGAAGATATTGGTTTCGACTCTCATATTACCAAAGTATAACGTCATATTACCGTTTCGACAGTTGATGAGTGCATTTGCAGTGGCCAAGAATGGTCTGCCTAGAATGATTGGTATTTGCCTACCAGATGTAGGTGTTGTGTCGAGTACTATGAAATCAACCGGATAATAGAAATCTTCTATCTTGACTATGACGTCTTCAATGATTCCTTTAGGTATCTTTACTAATCTATCTGCCAACTGTAAAGTAACATCAGTCGGTTTAAGATCCTTCAAGCCTAACTTTTCATAGACAAAATATGGTAGAAGATTCACACTGGCACCCAAATCTAATAAAGCTTGCTCCTCCAAAGAATCTCCAATTCTGCATGTAACAGTTGGACTTCCAGGATCTTTCAGTTTCACAACCGCTAGATTCTGTAGGTACGATGAACTTCTTTGAGCGATAAAAGCTTCTTTCGGAATGTTGGTCTTCTTCTTCACTAGATCTTTCACGAACTTGGCATACGAGGGAACTTGCTTGATGGCGGTCAGAAATGGGATATTAATATGCAAATTCTGAAATACATCACAAATCTCCTTGTACTGGTCATCCTTTCTAGTATTCACTAGTTTCGAAGGAAACGGTGCTGGCGGATTCTTCAATATCAGTTCTCTTCTTTCGGCTTCGGTTGGCTTGGTAACAAATAGTGGAGTGACAGGTGGAGTCACTCATGATGGCTTCTTCTTACTTACTTCCACAATAGTTCCTTCAACTTCTTTTGCAACAGCAGGTGGCACAACACTAGATATATCTGGAGTGTTAGAACTGGGTGAGATGGTGGGGACATAAATTACCTTAGGCTCCGCAGAATCTTTTCCTGGTTCATAGACAATCTTGTTATCAACTTTCTTGCCTAACTTCAGAGTGGTGACAGAATTAACTTGTTCATGAGTAATCTCCAGGTTATCCACCTGCAGGACACCTCTTCCTTTCGGATTTGGCTCCGGATGGCCGGATGGCTTGGTAATGCTCCTTTTGATCTTTCCGTCAAGGCGACAGCGATTTGCCCTATCTGGCCTTGAATGACACTAAAGTTACTCTCCAACTTCTGGGTTCTTTGATTTGTCTATTTCAGCTCATTGACAATGGTGGTGATAGCTTCTTCCAGATGTGGGATAACTACTTTGCTTGACTGAGGCGTAGGAGCAATATATCCACTCATAAGATATGGTACTAACTCTCTATTTGTGTTGGCTTGGTATTGCTGGTTTTGGTATGACTTTTGATTTCTGTATGGTTGCTGTCGGTTTTGGAACTGATACTGGTTATTCTGGAACTGATTTGATTGATTTCGGAATCCTGGAGGAAAATTCCTCTGATTTGTATTTTGTGTCTTCCAATAATTCTGTCCTTGATTGAACTGGTTATTTCTTCCTAAAGAGTTGATACTACATGCCTCTGCATTAGTATCCAGATATTACGATCACTCTTTAGTAGTGTGGCCTTCATCAGAACATAGCTCACAAATGGCATAACAAGGCTTGGTTGGCTGAGGTTTAGCTTGGAAATTGTTTGGTTTTGGAGGATTCATAGAGAACTGATCAAACTTCTTGTTCAGAGTTTCAAGTCCTGTTGATAGGCTTGCCATAATTGATATCATCACTTGATTTGGGTCTTCTTGAATTTGGTTGCCAAATTGCTTTGGCACCCCCTCCACTCTAGCTACGTCCTCGTTGCTAGTACTCCATTGTTGAGTGTCTTCAGCTAAATTCTCGAGAAAGTTGTAGGCTTCCTCTCCATCTAATGATGTAAACTTACCTTGATGCATTGACTGTATCATCTGCTTGTTCATAGTAGAAAATCCTCGAAAGAAAAAATGAGCTAGTGTGCTCTTATCATAACCATGATGTGGATATGAGACTAGCAGATTATTGAATTTCTCCCAGCTTTAATGATATTCTTCAGTCACCTTCCCTTTGAAATTCCTGATGGCTTGCTGCATGGCATCTGTCTTCTGGGGTGGGTAGAACTTGTTCATAAACTTTGTTCTCAACTTCTCCCAGTTGTTGATTGAATTGATCGGTCGCGCGGTTAACCATTCGGATGCTTTACCTTCGGTGAGAGTGGAAAAAAGAATTAACTTGATACTCTCATCCCCGATATTCTCGTTCTTGAAAGTTAGAGAACTGATAGAAATTTGTTCATGTGAACATAAGGTCAACATTATGCGAACCATTGAACTTTGGAAGCATAGAGATTCTTGATGCTCTAAGTTCAAACCGGTTAGCTTCGTCTCTGGAAAAACAATACCGCTTGGTGGGTCTCCAATGATTGGTGAATAGATATCACTTTCGGCTTCTTCCTCTGTTGTGCTTGCATGGGTGGGATAGCCGGGATTATTGGTGTCCAAAACACCTCCATCATCATTCGTCGCGACCATTATATCAATCTCGTCTAGTATTCTTGTGAGTCGGTTGTTAAACCTTGTCCATTTGTTGTGTTCTTCTTGGGCGATGATGATATGGACGACGGGGCATACACTAGAAAATGCTATTCAAAATAACGAAAAACTATCCTACTATGCTTGAATAGTAAGCAATTATTCTAAGTTATACTAAAATGTAAAACTACTTTCCTTTAACTGGGTTGGGCTTTGCAGCTAGTTGATAAGAGCCCAAAACTGTAGTTTTAACCCCTTAACAATCGTACTTTTAGACTAATTATGTGAATAATAAGTAAGAGTTAATACTGATTACGTGTTTTTATGCATTTCAGGCTTCAAAGTCCATTATGTGCAGCAATGTGGGGCACTTTAGCGAGATAAAGGAGCAAAGGTCGGTTGCTAAGGAGTTCTATGATTAAAGGCCAATTTTCAAGAGGACAAAGCCTCGGTAAAGCCCGGTCAAAAGATGAAAAGTCAAAGTCCACGCGGGCAGAAATAGTGAACAAAGTCAACAGAACTTCCAAAGACCATATCTTTGGACTCAGACCTCGGAATTGGGCCTACCTTATGTCAAACGACTGGCTCAGAAAGATCTTTCCAATGGTCTAAGACTTAATCCAATTAGAGGAGTAGAAGTTGACGAAAAGTTTATCAAAGCCAACTCCAGCTGAAGAGGCCTTTTTGGACTGAAAGAATTGGGTTTTGGGCCTGATTCTCTGGCCCAAAACATGGCTCCAAGCCCATGCACGATTTTGGATCTGAAACATATAAAAACAAAGAAAAGCTTAGTTCTTAAGTTATCTAGTTATATTTAGAAAACTAGTTCCTTGTAATGGTAGCTAATTAGACCTAAACTATAGATAATTCTAGATCTAGTTTTAATTGTTTTTAATTAAGTTTAGTTTCAATTCAATTCTTGTTTTAGATTAAACTCTTAAATCATTGTTCATCATCGATTAGATAAATAAAATAGTTTATTATTATTCAATTCGTTTTCTGTCATTACATTTCTAGATCTAGTTTAAATTCTTGTTGATATCATTTCTTAATTATTAATTAGATTTTTTTTTGCAGGCAAAATGTGAATATATTAATATTAATATAAGGTTACATGATGAGTCAACATTAACCAGTTACAGAAAAGGATCCCACCATATTGCAAAAGAGTGAACATACTCTAGCTAAATCTAAAGTACACCTGATCAGGGCTCTCGATTTTGGGCACAAAAAAGATGGAAATGAAGTCTTGATTCATATTTACAGATTATATCTTTGATCATTAATGACTACCACTTTCAACTGCCATGTCATTCCTCCAAAAACCCGGATATTTCCTATTTTGCTCTCGAAAGTGGTTATCGCAAAAATTATTCTTGTATCCCCCGTTAATCAGCCATGAAGGAGTAAATGATGGGAGCTATAAGAGGCTCACCAAACCAAGCAAGTCCGGCTTATACTTCGTATAATGTCTTCTAAGTATAACTTAGGAGAAGTTCTTCTCATTCCGCGAACATTCGAAATAGGGCGTTAGCCATTGATTATCTTGAGCTATTTTTCCTTCGCCTCTAGTGGATGGAGGAGAGTACTCTGCAACATCCATTTCGGCTTATACTTTTTCTTTACTGTCGTCTGCCATGGCTCTTCCCCAGACTATTCATTCTCATCATCCGCTAGGTCAGCCCAGTTAACTGATCTCAACAGTGAATTTGCCTCATCTATTAATTTGGATCTGTTTCCGTCTCCCAAGGATGTATTCTCAACATGTCCCAATCGATGTCGATGATTACGAAGTCAAATCCGCGCCATTCGCACCCTCATCCTGCTTTCTTCTTTCCCGAGTACATTAAGTTGGCCACTCTTTGAGATGGCTCAGCGCTCCATTTTACCACCCTATCCTCTGGAAAAGAATTTGCCTCAACAGCCTCTTCATGGGTGAAGTTAGACACTATGTTGGAGGTAGGGCCATGTGCCGGCTGAGACGCGAAGCTCTCCCCATAGCCTTGGTGTTCACCACTTGTAATCCGACAGCCTCGTCCAAATTTGTGCGAAAAATGGGAGCTAAGATAGATGGTGGCTCTTTATGCTGGGACGATGCAGGCATCCTCCCTACTTTCGACAAAAGCGAAGCTGCTTCCGCAGGTACCTTAGCCCCAATAGCTGCCATGCTTTCCACCCCTCTTACCACACAAGACTCTTCCAGAAGAGCCTCTTTTTCAGTCCTTTCCTTATCAGTCTTCTCACCTGATGTTAGGTGAACTAGCACATCCTCAACTGGTATCTCAGTTCTACATCCTACCTGTTCATTCCCATCCATTGACATCGCCACAGCTGAAATCACTTTCACACCCTCAGTACAAGAAATCCCCGTCATGCCTTCAGAAGAGTGGTACTCAGGGGCCCCCTCTAGGTAGAGATTCCCTGCTGTGGACTGCTCGTTCACTCCCTTTGCATCACCTAACGATGTGGTGTTGCCCTCTTCAATGAGGTAACGAATGCTCCTTCTCACTTCTTAACCGATAGCCTCTCCACGTAAAAACTATATTGTCTGCTGTAGAAAGCTTCTCTGCGATGGATAGCACCACTACTATCCCCATGTTATTCTCCTCATATATTTCCCATTGTGGTGTCCTCCTGGGAAGCCACAATCTGATCATTGTCCTCCACCGTGTGTATCTCATCCACGTCAAGCCCCTCGAACCGGTTTTGCATTTGCACTTCTTTGGGCTTGTCCGTGCTTTTCACTTTCCACGAGACTCCCTTGCTTGCGGGCTCTCCAATGGTCTTGTTCCTTCCATGTCTTCTTCGTCTTTTTTCCCCCACCGGTTCCAATGTATTGGGATTGACGTCCACTACTCCCTCCTTATCCTTGATTCCATTGTTTTTATTGTGCCTCATATCATTTCTAAGCCTCTGGCATTCAGTTACCAAATGTCCCACAACTTTGCAATGTGTGCACATTTTGGTAGTTTGCCCACCTCGACGGTTGCGAGAAGTTGGTAAACTTCGTCCTTACATAAATTTGATCCGGCAAATGTTCGGATAGGTCCACATCAACCAATATATTGGCATAGTATCCATACTCTCTGTTGAGGGTTTTTTCATCAATTTGCATAGGATACCCCACTCCCGAAAGCAATGGACATCAAAGTCTCCGGCTCCGAGATTCCCCGACCAAGTCCAGGCAATCTAATCCAAACCAAACCATGAGACTGCTTTTGGCTGTCGGGATTGAAGTTTGTAGTCCATTGGCTGATTCTCATAAGCATTTTGTCAAAGTCCCACGATCCTTTCGCCCAAACTCTGTTTTGATCCTCTGCATTCGAAAATCGGATAAACAAAAAACCTTTCCCAATGGGTGTGATCAACCAATCTCCTGATGGATTCCAAATTAAAGATGCAATGACTCTCACTCTCTCCAGCACACTTTTTTCAAATCTATCCTTCCCACTAAACAATGCTTACAAAATGTCAAGCCTTTTTCATGAGCCTTCTCTGGGATAGTGATTGCTGGGTAATCCCCCATCTTTTCAGGGGTTGGTAGTTCATGAAATTCCACCGGTTGCCTAATATGGAGCTTTGCGGCATCCGCGTAAGAAACTCGCGTATTCTCTGCTTGAGCAGCGTCAGCACCCTTCTCAGAGAGAGTTGACAAATTATGATGCAACATCGAGGTTGTCGACATCTGATTGTTTTTCTCAAATTCATATAGGTCCATGGTTGTATGCCTTCTCAGAACACGCACTGTATATCAGTGTGGGATTTCACCTGATAGGCAATAGAACCTAAGAAAAGAGGAAGCAGAGAAAAAGTGCCAATATCACGCTTTTGGAACTCACACTGTGATCAATGAAGGATTTGACCCAAAAGCTTTGGTTTTACTCGCCTTCCAGAACTCTCACTGTTAAGCAGTGGAGGGTTTTACCTGAAGAGGTATATTGAAGAAGAAGAGGATAAGTTTTTTTGTCTAAATTTGGTTTTAGCTAAAATCGGCAAACTAGAGGAGTACCGAAGCATTGAATTAGCTTAAGTTATCTCGCACCCTATCGCCCTGCTACAGGACCCCATTCCTATAACTCCAACACCTCACCTGTTTTTCTATGATGTTTAGTTTGTTAAATTAGTAAAGTTGGAATCTTGATATGATGTTTAGTTTAGATTCTTATGGAAATGATTGCGGAATGATTCTCGGCTAAACCTCCATTAGAGGGGTTGAGAAGCCTTGATGAAAGCTTGATTCGGATTATCGTAGAGTCGTCGTAATTTCTATTCCACTCTAGAAACGATTAATTCAGCATGAGAATGGGTTTAATTGTTCACATGCTAAGTATGAATTGGTAGAAGTGCCATGTGTAATTAGGGATTAGGAAGAACCAATTGTTCTGCGTAGCAGTTCAGTTCGGATTACGACGATTCATCGTTAGTAAGTTAAGTTGAGTTAAGGTGGAATCAATCCCCCCTAATTCCTTATCATAGAATCAACGCAGCATTCAGTAGTTAATTAGTCGTATCTTGTGGGTAGTTGCATCGTAGTTTATAATTTGTAAATCTCTCATTAGACTTTAGTTAAGATTATTTATACTTAGAGAACATTACTATGTGAAAGAACTAGGAGTGGAATGAACTTCCTACTCCACTATATCTTAATTTGATTGAGAGTAGAAAACTTTGATAAATTAGGAACGTAATATCATCTAGTCTTACTAGCGTTTAGAGTTCTCGCAAGCTTTAGTCATTGGTAAAACTATTCTTTTTACGTTTATCAAATGGCGCCACTGCCATCTTAGTTTCACTTTCGCATTGTTTTCGTAGTATAAGTACTCTTCTTAAAGTCCCATTTCACCCACCCACCCTGGTTCGATTCTAACTATGGTTGTCTTTTATAGCATTTAACTTCCTCATAAAAACGGCGGGCCTTTCGCCTCAAAAGAGCGACCAAGCTAAAAAGAGCGGAAGTTGAATCGACCAGCTCAAAACATCAGTAACTCAAAGTTTACACTGAGCGTACCTGCGCCCTCAGCTGTTTTTTGCCGAATTTCCACAGGTTTGTTTCGAACTTCAATTTTTCAAGTTTTTCAGTGTTTATATACACTAACACGCGTAAACAAGACGCTATTCATAAGCGAAGCAAGGACGCAATCAGGTATTCCTTTCTTCCACACCTCGCATCTTCTGTTAGAGGTTTATACTAGAATATCAGGATTGTTTGGAGGTTGTCGTGTTTAGTTAAGTTTGCTCTTAACCTTGTATGAGATTAAGGTCTGGTCGAACAAAAACACCTAACGTAATTACACGGCAACGTCAACAAGCACGCCTATGTAGTATACCACTCATTGCACCTCTAGCTAATATTCCACATACTCTACCTGACACAATGCTCGACGAAGGAGAGACTCCTCTCTCGGACTTTTATAAAGCCTTGAGCGATAGCCCCAAATCTTGCATCGTTCTTGCAGACCCAGTGGGGGATTTCCGAATCCCCCCAAATATTTTTAATTTGTTACCCATTTTCCTTGGTTTAGACCATGAAAAACCTTATCAACACATGCGTAGGATTGAACAAGTTCTTACAACATTCCACCATCCTACGGTACTGAACAAATTAAACTCAGGGTATTTCCCTTCACTTTAGCCGATAAGGCGACGTCTTGGTTAACTGCCCAAGCGCCTAATTCTGTGGACTTGTAGGCTAAACTTGTTCAGTTGTTTATGGAACATTTTTACCCACCCCTAAAGACGGATGAGATACTTTCCAAGATTCATTTCTTTGACAAAATCCTCATGAATCATTTTCAGAGGCTTGGAATCGTTTCACCGATCTCCTTATAGAGTGTCCACATCATAACCTAGCGAAAGACACGTTAGTTCGTACCTTTTTGAAAAGACTTCTACATTACCATAAAGAAGTCCTTGACATAATGAATGGGGGTAGTTTCCTAAGTAAAGGAGCCTCGGAGGCTTATAAATTTTTAGAGGATCAAACTAAGTGAAATAACAACTGGGGGGGTAGTGATGATATCCACCGCTCCGTTAGTTCTTCTAATACAGTTAAGGCCGCTGGTATGTTTGAGATAAAACACAATCCTGAGCTTAAAACTCTAAATGAATCACTCACTAAAAAGGTAGACGCCATTTCTGTGCAACAAAAGCCTATCCCAATCATGAATGTAAATTCCAATCCATGTAGTTTGTGTTGGAGTCGTAAGCATCCCGACTCCCACTGTCCTATAACCTATGAACATGCTTGTTCCATTAATAGTGAACCTAACGCCCCTTGGAGACAAAATCCCAACTTCGGTTGGAGAAATAACCAACAAGTCACACCTCCAGGGTACAATAATCAATATGTTAGGCCAACGCACAGTTATAACCAAGCTCCACCACGACAAGGACAGGGTCAGGGTAGCTATAATAATTATAACAACCAAGCGCAACCTCGACAAGGTCAAGGTAGTTATAATAATTATAATGCTAATAGAGGTATCGTTCTGGTAAATAATAACTATCACAATCCGCCCATAAATAATCAACGCGAGATAGTTCCAGTCATACCACCCGTGACAACTACACCCACCCAACCGTATCGTCTTGACACCTTCATACAGGTGAGCCAACAACTTTTCCAAACCATGGCTCAATCTAACCAACAGCTTCTACAATCCGTTAATAATTTAAGCCAACAGTTGGCCCAAGATAAAGCCCAACCCAAAAGTGTGTTTCCAGGTCACATGATACCTAATCCTAAAACAACAAACACGGCCTTTGAGGTAACCGGTAATATTAGTAATGAAAATGAAAACGTAGGTGAGCTAAATGCCATCACTACTCTCCGTTCTGGCAGAGTGGTTGATAACAAAGTAACTATGCCTAGAGTTACCCCACCAGTAGCCCCTACACCTGCTACTTTACTAGATACCGAAATAGAAACTGAAGAGCCTACCACGGTAGAGGTACCAATTACAACACAACCTAAGAAACAGAAAGCCAAAGTTAAACATCCAGGTGATACATATGCCAAATATAAAGAGAAACCACCGTTTCCACAAAAATTAGCCATGTTAACTAGGGATACAAATTATGAGGAGATTAGGGACGTTTTCAAGAATCTAACTATAAACATTCCCTTCCTCGAAGCTATTAAAAAGCTACCACACCATGCTAAGTTTCTTAAAGAGTTATGTACTACTAGGCGTAAGACCAATATACCAAAAGACACCTTTTTAACAGAACAATTCCCAACTCTATCTGAACATAATGGAATTGTTAAGTACAAGGACCACGGTCGATCCTCTTTGACAATGCACCTTAGGAGATTCTTATACGACGACCGCGTTATTAGACCTGGGGGCTAGTGTTAACTTACTCCCGTTTTATTTGTATAGACAAATAGGTCTAGAGGAGATGCAACCCACTAAAATGACGTTGCAATTAGCTGATCGGTCTATTAAGTATCCTAAGGGTGTGGTTGAAAACGTGCTAGTAAAGGTTCAGGATTTCTACTATCCGGCTGATTTCGTCATCCTCGATACAAAAGTCGCTAACGAGTCTGTCCCAATCATCTTAGGGCGTCCTTTCCTGGCAACTGCCAATGCACTCATAAATTGCCGCGATGGTTCGATGTCCATGTCTTTTGGCCATCTTTCTGTTGAAGTAAATGTGTTTAAACCAAAGACACAGTTACCCGATTAGTCTATAGATGGAGAGGTTAGCATGATCGAGAGCTTCGCTCGAGATTATTTCAACAACACGTTCCCTGATAATCAAATGCCCAAATTTCTTTCCTTTGAAAGTTTAGACTCCAACATTTTCATCCCTACACTAGTCGATACACATATTATGGATGAGGACGAGATAGATGACTTTCTCAAAGATATAGAGGAATACCATAGTAATGTGGATATGACCAAGCTAGATGAGGAATTCGATGAGTTTCTTAGAGCAGGTGATGAGTCACCCTATCAAGAACTACTTTGCACAACATCCGCCTCGACTCCCCTCCTTCCCACCTTTCAAAGGAATCTTGAGTTTGCATTCGATCATTTTGTTTCTCCTGTGCTTCATAATTTTTTAAATCCTCCTAGAAAACAAATACTTCAGAAGGACAAACTATTTGACACCTTTATTTTTAGAATTGAGACAGTCCCTACCTACACCATGAATGAGTTTTGTGCTAAACCCACATCCTCATTTTTTCCATGCTTTCCTTCTACAACTTATCCATATCCACCATATCTTCCACAAACATTCACTTTTCCACACTTATTCACTAGGACACCCTCTCGTTCAAAGATGAAAAAGAAGGTGCATGCTAGGTTACGTTATAGGTTTATCCGACTTCGCTTTCATTTCACTAGGTTGCGTCATAGGAAATCTTGGTGCTTGATTGTGTTTGGGTATGTTTTTTGAGATATTTATTTATGGAATGATCCACAACTATTTCGGTTGTTGATATATGATAAATTGCATGTTCATACATATGTTTAAATAAAGTCTCGAGTATTTGACTATAAACAACTCAATTTTTGTGTTTGGTGCATTTCCTTTCATTTCCATATATTGGTGAGTGCACCATTTAGGTAACCGGGCCCTCCCTATGGAGTGTGTGGCTATAAGTACCGGATCCTAAGTCCACGTTTAACATAATTCACGTTTTCCACTCTTGCATATTTTCTCGGATTTTTGAGTCATGTTTCTCTATGGGGTGAATTATGTATTTATTGCTTATTGTTTTTCCTTATAAAAGTAAAAAATATTAAATAATAAACATAGTAATCTAGGAAGTCTCGGGAATATGACTTTAAAAGTCCCACTTTTTTTTTAAGAAAAAAAAAACAAATTTTCTAAACTCTGTTGTAAAAATTTGTTTGGGGGTGGGGTGTTCGTGTTTCCGTCCTAGAATGTTTTATGTCCCATTAGAGTTGCTGAGGCCATTTAATTGTATTCCGATTTGGGTAGACATAATCTATAAATTTAGAGTTCATTAGTTCGCATAACTTACGTCATGCACGCACTTCAAGGCATTTTCCATTATCTTATATGTCATCCATGGTCGGAATAGAGTGTTTTATGGATCATTGGATTGGAAATTCTCTCCTGATCATTTCCATATCTCATTCGCAAAAATCGGACCGGTAACGAAGTGGCAATGTTAGTTTGAAGTCGCGCTAAAAATCGACAAAAATTCGAAAAATTCGAATTGGGCTTGGGCCCAACTCGCGCGCACCTGCGTCCCTTTGTTTCCACCAACAGTTGTGAGTTTTCAATTCCAAACCGCCATTAACAAGCAAACAAGCTTCAAACCCTAAACCAAAAATTAAAATTAAGAAGAAAACTAACTACCCCCACGCCAAACATCCAAACCCACTCCAAATCTTCTCAAAACCGTCCCACCACCACCTCCATCAATTTACAAAACCAAAAACCACCGAAAAATCCAAATATTGGAGCTGCCGCGCCACCACACCACCACCATCATCGTTTTTTAGTGAGGTTGCCCCTCATTGCTTCCCCCTACCTTATTCAAACCCCCTAACCTTATCAAAACTTCCAATGGCTCAACAACGTCGGATTTTGCAAGAGCAAGTCTTTACTGGCGACCACTTTGCACCGTTTTACGGTGATGAAATGGTTAGTAGAGATTGGAATAGCTTGTGGTACTCGACCGACGCCTTTTACCATGAAGAGTTAGTCCGACGATTTTACAACACGAGGGAGTTGGAGGGGAATAGAATTTTTGTTACGGTGGTAAAGAGGAGGAAAGAAGTAACTACTGGGTTGTTGGCTGAGATTCTAGGCATTCCGCCTAGAATCCATCTTGATGCCATGTTACAGGAGTCCCAATATACTGGGGTCGAGCCATTGATGAACGCGACTGTTACCGAAGGGAACTACAATGTGAGCTTGCATTGTGTTCGCCAGGCATCCCTCAGAACCAACCAGCTGGTTGCAGCTCAGTGGATTGGTAGGAATGTCATAGGGAAGGAGAAGGTCAGCGACATCGGTCTGAACTACCTTCACATTCTATGGATACTCCAGGAGCAGAAGTATGAGTTCTGTATCTTGGAGTTTTTGCTTAACATGATTAGGGGAGTGGGGAAGTCTATTGCACCTCTCCCTGTTTTGATAACCAAGATCATGCTGAAGTTGAGAGAGACTCCGACGTCTGATAGGATTTGCCTAACCCTACACCGAAATCCTTGGATTTATAAGGAGTGTATCCAACAAGTTTGGAGGTTGCCTAAGGATAGGGTAGTCGACGAGGAGGACGTCAGAAATGAGAATGACTCGGAGGATGAGGAGGACTTGACATGTTTTGATGCTGATGCCTTTGAGAGGTGTTGGTCAGATGCAGAACGCATGGCTGTGATTCATCGTGGCATGCGTTCACTCAATACTATCTGCAAAGACCTCCGGACTCGATAGGCTACTATGCACCATAACTTCGAGATTCGTACCCAGCGAGAGGATGAGCGGTGGGAACAGATGAGGGTTGAGCTGGAATCTCAGCGCCAGTTCCGAGCCGATATGCTTACACGCTTTCCACCTCACGGGGATTCTCCTTCTGAGGATACATCATCGAGGCACGAAATCGTCGCCGAAAGATCTAATGGTGCCGCCCATCGGGAGCTCGGGAGCCATCTCTGGAAAGCAGCCCTCCGCTACCAGTACCGACGTGTTTAGGGATAGTATAGCTTGATGATTTTTATTTATAGTTTTATTATTGTTAGTTATTTTAATGTAAGTTTTAATTCGGTAATTTGAATTTTGTAGTGAAATGTACTTTGAATGAAAAATTTAATATAATGCGGTTATTTTCATTGTGCGTGGTTGTTTGATATTGATCCCACCTTCCCAAATTGTTTGGGGGTGGTATTATTTATTCGAGCAAGATTTTTATATGACCCTCATTTCTAGAAGTTATTTCAGAGTTAGGGTGAGAATATTGCCGATATGGGCATATCTATGAATAAATATGGGGTAGGATGAAATCTCGATAAGTTAGGTAGTTTTATCCTAAATTCAACCTAAAATATACTAGGGTTGTTTTTAGAATCAAGAATATGAGTTGTTTCCGTTTCGGGTTCGAAAAATTTAGTATTTCCGGAAATTGCCGTAAAAGCTTTTTGGCAACTTCCCGATTCGTTTTAGCAACTTAAAACCTATAAAAACTTCATTCACTCTATACTCACAACCCACACTACACCTAACTTCCATCTCTCACCTTTCACTCCCACGTTTCTCGTTGTTCTTCACCATTTTCACAAATCAGCACCTCGAGGCACTGCTCTAAGCCATTGTCGAAAATTTTACACCGAAAGCACCGCTCCCCAAAACACCGTAAATCCAAAACACCCGAAGCATTCCGCGCTCCGACCTCCGTAGACCATAAATTTCCAGTTTTCTGGGGTTGTTCCCGGATCGATTCTGCAGCTGTTCCAGAGGGTCATTTTGAGATGACATCTCCTACAATAATACCGAACAGATTTTTTGAAGATTTGTTCCAAAGCACTACTTATGGTTCTTGGTTTCGCGAGGTGATCACATACGTAGGTTGGGAACCGCTTATGGTAAGACCTGATGAACTTTATTCTCCAGCACTTGCATCTTATTTTTATGATAATTGTATTTTCTTTGAGAGACCAGATGGAGAACAAGTGTTCTTCATCAACATTAATGAGGAACCAATGGAAATTACCAGGTTCTTGCTAGCATTTGTTCTTGGACTTGCTATGCCCGCTGAAATACAAGACCCATGGTGCTATTGGGTAGATAATATGCATGTCTACACTTATGAGTTTTTGCATGACTCGTATGGGGCAGGCATTTTCCGTATCGAGGACCAAGGGGAATATAACGTCGCCTTTGGTAGCCTGTCCATGAACATAGGAACTGTTATGTTTTGGATCATGCTAAACATTTTAGGGGAATGGCATTTTTCTTCTGTGAATGATGCCACTTGCAGTGTCTTCCTTGCTTTAACCCAGGGACATATGTGCCATGACCTTCCCAGAACCTTGATGTCTAGTTTAGCACAAGCCTATAGCATGAGGCATAAGTACCTTCTTATGCCTGTTCTAATTTCCCGTATTATGTTATGTTTCTTCCCTGTTTTTTGTACAAGTTTCACGGATTGGATTACGGTCGACACTGTGCGACCCACCAATAGTATTATTCGATATTTCCGTGCAATGACTTGGCAAGGGTAGAGTATACAACCTCATCAGGTTGCACCCTACACCCCGTCAGACCAAGTGGTGCTTAATAGGTTAGCAATAATAGATGATAAATGGCGGGAAGCCTGGCAAATTATCATGGCATGGCAGGACGCGAAAGAACCTCACTTCTTTATAGAAGAAGAGGATGAGTAGGATGAAAAATAAAAGCGGGAGATAAGGTCAGTTTTTAATTCCAGTTAGTGTCTGCTTATGTCCCAAGCAATTTTATTCTGTTAACCCCATAATGGGTGGAACTCTTATAAAGTTGCGCCAGTTTTTTTTATTTCCTATATTAGTATGTTCTAACCTTGTTTTGCAGATGTTCCAAAATTTCATGCGTTTCCATGGTATTTTTCCTACCCTATTTATTTAAATGCTTTGAGGACAAAGCATGCTTCTTGTTTGGGGGGCATAGAAACACGTGTAACTAAGGCATCTGTTAGGATATAGATATGTATAATATGCACTTGTTTTCTAGTTAAAATTTTAAAAAAATTCAAAAATATAAATAAATAAGTTTATGCTATACACTTAGGAATATTGGTATTGTTCTTTCTCTATGCTCTTAATAATCTAGAAGTCTAATGTAGTGTCGCATTAGAATAGTCTTTAGAAACTTAGGTTAATATGTAGGTAATAATCCTTGCATCTATCTATAAATATATCACATGAGTATCTATGATTGTTAACAGTAAGTTTCTGAACTCTAGGCTAGAGTACTTATTCTACAAATCCTGTGAGAATATAGCCTAAAGCCTTATATGAAAATAAACATTTGAGAAATGACACAAGGGAGAAGTAAAATCCGGATAGAGAAATCACACGTCCACTTGCTTGATCACTAAACCATATCCTAAGCGAGAATTTAGGCCCTATTTGGATAGATATAGCCAGAAATTCAAACCTATGAATTATTAAACGCTAGTAAGCCCCTCTCGAGCCTTTCTTTAGCCTTCCATAAACCACGGTTCCTTTTACCCCCGTTACAAAAAAAAAAACAAAATAAAAAATTCAACTTACCCAATCTAGAATAAGTCTGAGAGTAGAATGAGTGAAGAAAGAAGAAAAGAAAAACCTGTGTAAAGAAAAATTAGTTAGTTGCTTCAGAAAAAGAAAAGAAGTTTCCATCCAAGGAAAAGAAAAAGAAAAATAGAAATAAATAAAAACTCCAAAAATAGAATAAAAGGGAGTCAAAAGCCAAAGAAAATAAAAAGAAAAATATGGCTAAGGATGGAAACAAAGTATAGAAGCTGATAAGAGCCCAAAACTGTAGTTTTAACCCTGTAACAGTTATACCATACTATTAGACCAATTATGTGAGTAATAATTAAGAGTTAACACTGATTACGTGTTTTTATGAATTTCAGGCTTTAAAGTCCATTATGTGCAGAAATGTGCCACTTTAGCGAGATAAAGGAGCAAAGGTCGGCTACTAAGGAGTTCCGTGATTAAAGGCCAAGTTTCAAGAAGACAAAGCCTTTCTAAAGCCCGGTCAAAAGCTGAAAAGTCGACGCGGGCAGAAATAGCACACAAGTCAGCAGAACTTCTAAAGGTCGTATCTTTGGACTCAGACCTTGGAATGGGGCCTACCTTATGTCAAAACGACCGGCTCGGAAAGAGCTTTCCAATGATGTAAGCCTTGATCCAATCAGAAGAGCAAAAGTGGACGAAAAGTCTGTTGAAGCCAAATGCAGCTGAAGAGGCCTTTTTGGACTAAAAGAATTGGGTTTTGGGCCTGATTCTCTGGCCCAAAACGTGGCTCCAAGCCCATGCACGATTTTTGGATCTGAAAGTATAAAAACCAAAGCTTAGCTCTTTGTTAATGGTAGATAGGGTAGATAGTTAAGGTAGCTAGTTAGACCTAAAACTATATAGAATTCTAGATCTAGTTTTCAGTAGAGTAATTAAGTTTAAGTTCCATTTTCAATTCTTGTTTTAGATTAAGTCTTTGAATCATTGTTCTTGATTGATTAGATAAATAAGAATAGTTATTTTTGTCAATTTCGATTCTTGTCAGTTACATTTGTGTTAGATCTGATTTCATTTATTACTTGTTATTCAATTCTTAGTTGTTAATTAGATTTTAATTATTGTTTAAATTAGATTAGTAAATTTCAATTCTTTATATTATGTTTAGTTTTAATTTAATCAGAAATGATTGTGTACTGATTCTCGGCTAAACCTCCATTAGAGAGGGTTGAGAAGCCTTGATGAAAGCTTGATTCCGATTATCGTAGAGTCGTCGTAAATTCCTTTCCACTCTAGAAACGATTAGTTCACCATGAGAATGGGTTTAATCGTTCACATACTAGTTATGAATTGGTAGGAATGCCATGTGTAATTAGGGATTAGGAGTAACCATATTGTTCTCTGCGGCGATTCAATTCGGATTACTTACGATTCGTCATTAGTAGGATTAACTCGAGTTAAGGTGGAATCAATCCCCCTCTAACTCCTTATCATAGAATCAATGTAGCATTCCCATAGTTGTTCTGATAATCGACTAGTTGCATCTTGTGGGTAGTTCCATCGTTGTCTAGTTGCCACTTCGTAAATCTCTCATTAGACTTTAGAGTTAAGAGTACTTATACGAAGAGAACATTAACATGCGGAAGGACTAGGAGTGGAACGAATCACTCTACTCCACTATATCTCATAGGATTGAGAGTAGAAACTTTGATAAACATATATACACATAATCTAGTTTTAGTTTACTTACGTTTTGAGTTCATCGTTCATTTCGTAGGTAAACTATTCAATTTTTATCATTTATCAAATGGCGCCGCTGCCATCTTAGTTTCACTTTCGCATTGTTTTTGTAGTGTAAGTACTTTTCTTAAAGTCCCATTAAACCCACCCACCCTTGTTTGATTCATACCGTGGTTGTCCGTTTCATCGTTGAAAAGTTCCGCAAAAATATACACGGAGCGCGACCGCACCTAACCGAAATGCACTCTACCATAAGCTCTGTAACACCGAGCGACCCGCCCCCATGTGGAGCGACCCATACTAAATCAATCACTGTAACTTGATGTTACACGGAGCGACAGCTTCAATGCGAAGCACTGGCCTAAGCTAGATTTTTCTGGATTTCTACAGTTTTGATTCGAACTTTGATTTTTCAAGTTTTTCAGTGTTCTAACTTGTTATATACACTGAACACGCGTAAACAAGACGCTATTCATAAGCGAAGCAAGGACGCAATCAGGTATTCCTTTCTTCCACACCTCGCATCTCCCTCGTTAGAGGTTTATACTAGTATATCAGAATTGTTTGGAGTGTTGATGTGTTTAGCTAAGTTTGGTTTTAGCCTTGTATGAGATTAAGGTCTGGCCGAACAAAAACACCGAACATAATTACACAACAACGTCAACAAACAAGTCTATCTAGTATACCACCCACTACACCTCTAGCTACTATTTCACACACACCATCTGACACAATGCCCGACGAAGGAGAAACTCCTCTCTCGGACTTTTATAAAGCCTTGAGCGATAGCCCCAAATCTTGCATCGTTCTAGCAGACCCAGTTGGGGATTTCCGAATCCCCCCAAATATTTTTAATTTGTTACCCGTTTTCCATGGTTTATACCATGAAAAACCTTATCAACACATGTGAAAGATTGAACAAGTCCTAACAACATTCCACCATCCTACGATTGGTGCGGAACAAATTAAACTAAGGGTATTCCCTTTCACCTTAGCCGATAAGGCGGCGTCTTGGTTAACTGCCCAAGCGCCTAATTCTGTGGACTCGTGGGATAAACTTGTTCAGCTGTTTATGGAACATTTTTATCCACCCCTAAAGATGGATGAGATGCTTTCCAAGATTCATTTCTTTCGACAAAATCCTCATGAATCATTTTCAGAGGCTTGGAATCGTTTCACCGATCTCCTTATAGAGTGTCCACATCATAACTTAGCGAAAGACACGCTTAGTTCGCGTGCCTTTTCAAAGGACTTCTACACCACCATAAAGAAGTCCTAGACATAATGAATGGGGGTAGTTTCTTAAGCAAAGGAGCCTCTGAGGCTTATAAATTTTTAGAGGATCAAACTAAGCGAAATAACAACTGGGGGGGTAGTGACGATATCCACCGCTCCGCTAGTTCTTCTAATACAGTTAAGGCCGCCGGTTATGTTTGAAATTAAACACGATCCCGAGCTTAAAACTCTAATCGAATCACTCACTAAAAAGGTAGAGGCCATTTCAGTTCAACAAAAGCCTATCCCCGTCATGAATGTAAATTCAAATCCATGTAGTTTCTGTTGGAGCCCTGAGCATCCCGACTTCCACTGTCCTATAGCCTATGAACATGCTTGTTCCATTAATAGTGAACCTAACACCCCTTGGAGACAAAATCCCAACTTCGGTTGGAGAAATAACCAACACGTCACACCTCCAGGGTACAATAATCAATATGTTAGGCCAACACAAAGTTTTAACCAAGATCCACCATGACAAGGACAGGGTCAGGGTAATTTAAATAATTATAACAACCAAGTGCAACCTCGACAAGGTCAAGCACAAAGTCAAGGTAGTTATAATAATTATAATGCTAATAGAGGTATCGTTTCGGTAAATAATAACTATCAAAATCCACCCATAAATAATTTACGTGAAATAGTTCCAGTCACACCACCCGTGACTACTACACCCACACAACCGGATCGTCTTGTCACCTTCATACAAGTGAGCCAAAAACTTTTCCAAACCATGGCACAATCTAACCAACAGCTTCTACAATCCGTTAATAATTTAACCCAACAGTTGGCTCAAGATAAAGCCCAACCCAAAGGTGTGTTTCCAGGTCACGAAATACCTAAAACAACAAATACAGCCTTTGAGGTAACCAATAATACTAATAATGAATATGAAAATGTAGGTGAGCTAAAGGCCATCACCACTCTCCGTTCTGGCAGAGTGGTTGATAACAAAGTAACTATGCCTATAGGTACCCCACCAGTCTCCCCTACACCTGCTATTTTACTAGATACTGATAAACATAAAAATGATAGAGTTTACCTACGAAATGAACGATAATTCTCAAAACGTAAGTAAACTAAAACTATTTACGTATCTATATTTATCAAAGTTTCTACTCTCAAATCTATCGAAATAGAGTGGAGTAACAAGTTCGTTCCACTCCTAGTTCTCTAGCATGGAATGTTTTATAGTCTGATTTGTCGGTCTTAAGTCTAATGAGAGGTTTACGAGGGGGAATTATACTACGATGCAACTACCCACAAGATACAAACTATAATTGATTCAACTACGGAAATACTACGTTGATTATATAATAAGGAATTAGGGGGGATTGATTCCACCTTAACTCAACTTAACTCACTAACGACGAATCATCGTAATCCGAATTGAACTGCTACGCAGAACAATTGGTTCTTCCTAATCCCTAATTACACATGACATTTCTACTAATTCATAACTAGCATGTGAACGATTAAACCCATTCTCATGGCGAATTAATCGTTTCTAGAGTGGAATAGAAATTACTTACTTTTAATTTCTACATAATCGAATCAAGCTTTCATCAAGGCTTATCAACCCCTCTAATGGAGGTTTAGCCGAGAATCATTCCGCAATCATTTCCATATGAATCTAAACTAAACATAATATCAAGATTCGAAATTTACTAATCTAAATTAAACAATAATTAAAATCTAATTAACAACTAAGAAATGATAATCAACAAGAATTAAAACTAGATCTAATAGATTGAAATAACAAAAACTGAAATGATAGGAATAATCACTATTTTATTTATCTAATGAATGATATTCAATGATTCAAGAAATTAATCTAAAACAAGAAAATGAAATTCTAAAACTAAGTTCTAAAACTCATTAATGGAGGCTAACTAATCTAATTCTAATCTAGGTCTAACTATCTACCATTAACAAAGAGCTAAGCTTTTGTTTTTATACTTTCAGATCCAAAAATCGTGCATGGGCATGGAGCCATGTTTTGGGCCAGAGAATCAGGCCCAAAACCCAATTCTTTCAGTCTAAAAAGGCCTCTTCAGCTGCAGTTGGCTTCAACAGACTTTTCATCCACTTCTGCTCCTCTGATTGGGTAAAGTCTTAGACCATTGGAAAGCTCTTTCCGAGCCGGTCGTTTTGACATAAGGTAGGCCCCATTCCGAGGTCTGAGTCCAAAGATACGGCCTTCGGAAGTTCTGCTGACTTGTGTGCTATTTCTGCCCGTGTCGACTTTTCAGCTTTTGATCGGGCTTTAGAAAGGCTTTGTCTTCTTGAATCCTGGCCTTTTGTCACAGAACTCCTTAGTAACCGACCTTTGCTCCTTTATCTCACTAAAGTGGCACATTTCTGCACATAATGGACTTTGAAGCCTGAAATGCATAAAACACGTAATCGGTGTTAACTCTTAATTATTACTCACATAATTGGTCTAAAAGTATGATCATTACATGGGTTAAAACTACAGTTTTGGGCTCTTATCAAACCACCCCCAAACAGCATTTTGCTTGTCCTCAAGCAAAGATGAGAAATTAGAATAAGTGACCAAAATTGAGTTCTAACTACTCGCTTTACTGAGTCGCGTTGCATTGACCATATGCAACAAGGCCTTAAACCACTAGGAATTCTCTAGTGGACGAGTTATAGCCTCGTGAGAGTTTTCCAGTGAAGGTACTCACAAACTTCATCTATACTACAACGACTAAGAAATAAAACTATTGTTTCCTTATCCATGCTCTAAATTAACTATTCCTCTCACTAGCTATGAACAAGAATAACCAAGTCAAAAACCTAGGCTAATATATGTATAATAATCAATCATCTACAATAAACATATATACAATGAGTACTACTATGAAATGCAATAGCAGGTCCGTTTCTGAAACTCAGAATAGCGTCCTTAAGTAGGTTCTCACAATAATAGTCAAGATACAACACTCTGATTTTTCCACTCAAGTTTAAGCTACTCTAGTCTAGCGGGGCACTTTTACCTTACAATCTCAATGATACACAAGGAAGCCAGAGTCGATCAAACACATCTGCCACTTACTATCACACTAACCTATTCCTAATTGAGCTAGAGGTCTTTATTAGGTGTTTCAGGGATTAGTAGATGGTTTAAGAAGGAAGGAAATATATATTCAAAACGGACAAGTCTGAGATAAAAGAGTCTTCATATTATGTAACTAGAGAAAACCTTGTTATTTACTTTTGCTTTTACACTTTGGTTCCATCCTTAGCCATTTTTTTTTCTTTGGCTTTTGACTCCTTTTATTCTATTTTTTGGAGTTTTTATTTTATTTTTATTTTAATTTTTCTTTTCTTTGGATGGAAACTTCTTTTCTTTATTTCTGAAGCAACTAACTAATATTTGTTTACATAGGTTTTTCTCTTCTTCTTTCTTCCTCATTCTATTCTCAGACTTATTCTAAATTGGGTAGGTTGATTTTTTGATTTTTTTATTTTTTTTATTTTGTTTTGTTTTTGTAACAGGGTAAAGGATTTGTGGTTTATGAAAGGCTAAAGAAAGGCTCTCGAGGGGCTTACTTAGCGGAAAATAATTCATAGGTTTGAATTTCTGGCTATATCGATCCAAAGAGGGCTTAAATTCTCGCTTAGGATATGGTTTAGTGATCAAACAAGTGGACGTGTGATTTCTCTATCCGGATTTTAATTCTCCCTTGTGTCATTTCTCAAATGTTTCACTCTTATAAGGCTTTAGGCTATATTCTCACGAGATTTGTAGAATAAGTACTCTAGCCTAGATTTCAGAAACTTACTACTAACAATCATAGATACTCATGTAATATATTTATAGATAGATGCAAAGATTATTACCTACATATTAACCTAAGTTTCTAAAAATTATTCTAATGTAAAAGCTACGTGAGACTTCTAGATTGTTAAGAGCATAGAGAAAGAAAACAATACCAATATTCCTAAGTGTATAGCATAACTTATTTATTTATGTTTTTGAATTTATAAAATTTTAACTAGAAAACAAGTGCATATTATACATATCTATATCCTAACAGATGCCTTAATTACACGTGTTTCTATGCCCACCCCCAAACAAGAAGCATGCTTTGTCCTCAAAGCATTTAAATAAAGAGGGTAGAAAAGTACCATGGAAACGCGTGAAATTTTGGAACATCTGCAAAACAAGGTTAAAACATACTAATATAAAAACTGACACAACTCTATAAGAGTTCCACCTATTATGGGGTTAACAGGCTTAAATTGCTTGGGACATAAGCAGACACTAAATGGAATTAAAAACTTACCTTATCTCCCGGACATGCATATTATCTACCCAATAGCACCATGGGTCTTGTATTTCAGTGGGCATGGCAAGTTCAAGAACAAATGCTAGCAAGAACCATAAGCGGTTCCCAGCCTACGTCTGTGATCACCTCGCGAGTCCAAGCACCATAAGTAGTGCTTGGGAACAAATCTTCGAAAGACTGTTCCGGTATTATTGTAGGAGATGTCATCTCGAAACTACGCCTCGAACAAATGCAAATGACTTCGGGAACAACCCGCTAAAAACCGGAAATTTTCGGGTCTACGGAAGTCGTATGCGCTAGCGCTGCTTCCACTTGGGCGCAGTCCCTCAAGGTTTTTTTTTTTTTGAAGGGAGCGAGGTGGGGGTAAGAATATGAATTTGAGTGATCAAGAATGGAAAAACCAACACCCATTCCCCAAAACAAATTTTTGAAAACAGGTTTGTAAAAATTTGTTTTAAAACGTGGGTCTTTTAAGGTCAGATTCCCGAGACTTGCTAGATTACTATTTTTATAGCTTTAAACTTTTTTTACTTTTTATGAATTAGGTTTAATATAAAGGAAAACAATAAGCAGTAAGGACATAATTCACACCATAGAGAAAACATGACTAAAAACCAAGAAAACATGCAAGAGTGGAAAACGTGAATTATGTGAAACTTGGACTTAGGATCCGGTACTTACAGCCACACACCATATAGGAGGGTCCGGTTACCTGAATGGTGCATTCACCAATATATGGAAATGAAAGGAAATGCACCAAACACAAAAATTGAGTCGTTTATAGTCAAATACTCGAGACTTTTTCTAAACATATGTATGAATATGCAGTTTATCATACATCAACAACCGAAATAGTTGTGGATCATTCCATAAATAAATTTCATAGAAAACATATCCAAACACAATCAAGCACCAAGATTTCCTACGACGCAGCCTAGTGGAATGAAAGCGAAGTCGGATAGACCTATAACATAACCGAGCATGCACCTTATGTTTCATCTTTGAACGAGAGGGTGTCCTAGTGAATAAGTGTGGAAAAGTGAATGGTTGTGGAAGATATGGTGGATTGGGATAAGTTTTAGAGGGAAAGCATGGAAAAAATGAGGATGTGGGTTTAGCACAAAACTCATTCATGGTGTAGTTAGGGACCCGCCTCAAGTCCGAAAATGAAGGTGTCAAGTGGTTTATCCTTGGGAAGTATTTGTTTACTAGGTGGATTTAAAAATCATGAAGCATAGGAGAAACTAAAGGATCGAAAGTGCAAACTCGAGGTTCCTTTGAAAAGGTGGAGGGTGGGGAATATTGGTGATGGAAGGTGAATGATTCTCAGCTAGAGCTCTCAAGTCCATATCATCAGAAATCTTGATATATGCAAGACATTCCTCAATAGTTGGGTCAAAAGGGTCACTGGGATAGAGATTGAAAAATTCATCTTCCGTCATAGCATCAAGGGATGAATGGTTATTGGCAAAGGGGGACTCGCGAAGTGGTAAAGAAGCGGTGCAAAAGAGTTGCAGGAATTCTTCTTCGATTTCGTCTACTACCAGGGAGTTATTGTTAAAGTTGGAATTTCCGAAGGAAAGGAATTTGTTAATCTGTTTCTCCGGAAACATGTTTTTGAAGTAATCTTGAGCTAAGCTATCGATCATGCTAACCTCTCCATTTGTAGATGAATCGGGATACTATGTCCTCGTTTTGAAAACATTTACCTCACCAGAAATATGGCCAAAGGACAAGGACATCAAACCATCGCGGCAGTTTATGAGCGCGTTGGCAGTAGCCAAGAAGGGATGCCCTAAAATGATAGCTACAGAGTCGTTAGTGACTTCTGTGTCGAGGATAACGGTCGGGTAGTAAAAATTTGGACTTTAACCAAAGACGCTTTCAACCACACCCTTAGGATACTTAATAGACCGATCGACTAATTGCAATGTCATTTTAGTAGGTTGCATCTCCTCTAGACCTATTTGTTTATACAAATAAAATGGGAGTAAGTTAACACTAGCCCCCAAGTCTAGTAGCGCGGTCGTCGTCGCCGTGAGAATCTCCTAAGGTGCATTGTACAATGGGGGATCTACCGGGTCCTTGTACTTAACAATTCCATTATTTTCGGATAAAGTTGGGAACCTGCTCAGTTAGGAAGGCATCTTTAGGTATGTTGGTCTTACGCCTAGTAGTGCACAACTCCTTAAGAAACTTAGTGTGGTTAGGTAGCTTTTTTATAGCTTCGAGAAAAGGAAGGTTTATCGTTAGATTTTTGAAAACATTCCTAATCTCCTCAAAGTTAGTATCCCTAGTTAGCATGGCTAATTTCTGAGGGAAAGTGGTTTCGCTTCTATATTTAGCGTATGGGCGACTTGATGTGTAACCTTGGCTTTGTTTCTTAGGTTGTGGTTTAACCGGTACCTCTAAGGGTAGGTTCTTCGGTTTCTATTTTGGTATCTAGTTCGATATCCGGTGTAGAGTATCATGGGGTAACTATAGGCATAGTTACTTTGTTATCAACCACTCTTCCAGAACGGAGAGTGGTGATGGCATTTAGCTCACCTACGGTTGTAGTTTCCGTACTAGTATTACCGTTTACCTCAAAGGCTATGTTTGTTGTTCTAGGGTTGGGTATCGATTGGCCTGGAAACACGCCTTTTGGTTGGGCTTTCTCTTGGGCTAATTGTTGGTTTAAATTATTAACGGATTGTAGAATGTGTTGGTTAGATTGAGCCATGGTTTGGAAAAGTTGTTGGCTCACTTGTATGAAGGTGTCAAGACGATCTGGTTGTGTGGGTGTAGTAGTCACGGGTGGTGTGGATTTGAACTATCTCGCTTGATTATTTATGGGCTGGATTGTGATAGTTATTATTTACCTAACGATACCTCTATTAGCATTATAATTATTATAACTACATTGACCTTGTGCTTGACTTTGTCGAGGTTGCGCTTTGGTTGTTATAATTATTATAATTACCCCGATCCCGGCCCTTTGTTGTGGTGGAGCTTGGTTATAACCGTTGGCCTAACCTAACATATTGATTATTGTACCTCGTGAGGTGTGACTTGTTGGTTATTTCTCCAACCGTTGGGATTTTGTCTCCAAGGGGCTTAGGTTCACTATTAATGGAACAAGAATGTTCATAGTCTATAGGACGATTAAGTCGGGATGCTCGGGACTCCAAATGTAAACTACATGGATTTGAATTTACATTCATGACGGGATAGGCTTTTGTTGTACGAAATGGCCTCTACCTTTTTTTGAGGGATTCAATTAGAGTTTTAAGCTCGGGATCTGATTTAACCTCAAACATACTAGTAGCCTTAATCGTTGAAGAAGAACTAGCCGAAATGAGTAATCGTCACTACCCCCCCAATTATTATTACGCTTTAGTCCGATCTTCCAAAATTTATATATGCTCTCGAGGCTCCTTTACTTAGGAAACTACCCCAATTCATTATGTCTAGGACTTCTTTATGGTGGTGTAGAAGTCCTTTGAAAAAGCACGAACTAACGTGTCTTTTGCTAGGTGATGGTGTGGACACTCTATAAGGAGATCGGTGAAACGATTCCAAGCCTCAAAAATGATTCATGAGGATTCCGGCCGAAAAGAAGTGAATCTTGGAAAGCATTTCATCCGCCTTTAGGGGTGGGTAAAAATGTTCCATAAACAAATGAACAAGTTTGGCCAACGAGTCCACGTTAATTAGGCGCTTTGGGCAATTAACCAAGACGCCACCTTATCGCCTAAGGTGAAAGGGAATACCTTCAATTTAATATGTTCCGCACCAACCGTAGGATGGTGGAATGTTGTAAGGACTTGTTCAATCCTACGCGTAGCCGATAAGGTTTTTCATGGTCTAAACCATGAAAAACGGGTAACAAATTAAATATATTTGGGGATCTGAAATCCCCAATCGGTCCGCTAGAACGATGCAAGATTTAGGGCTATCGCCAAGGCTTTATAAAAGTCGAGAGAGGAGTCTCTTTCTTCATCCATAATATCGGTGGTGTGTGTGAAATAGTAGCTAGAGGTGTAGTGGGTGGGAAACTAGATAGACTTGTTTGTTGACGTAGTCGTGTAATTACGTTAGTTGTTTTTCTTCGACCAGACCTTAATCTCATGCAAGACTAAGTCGAACTTAACTAAACATGCAACACTCCAAACAATTCTGATATACTAGTAGAAACCTCTAACTGGAGATGCGAGGTGTGAAAGAAAGGAATACCTGATTACGTCCTTGCTTCGCTTATGAATAGCGTCTTGTTTATGCGTGTTCAGTGTATATAACAAGTTAAAACACTGAAAAACTTGAAAAATCGAAATTCGAAACAAACCCGTGGAAATCCGCAAATTTCATTTTAGCTGGCGCTGGTGCGCTCGCTTTGGCGCGGTCGATCGCCCGCGTTCTAGTAACTTTGTGGGTCGGTCGCTCCAGTTTGGGGGGTCGCGCCTGTTCCAAAGAATCTTAGCACGGGCGGCCAGATGGGCGCGGTCGCTGCCTCGTTTCTAGTAACTTAGCTGGTTGCGCCGGTATGGGGCTGGTCGCTCCGTGTTCCAATAACTTAAGCTGGTCGCTTCGGTATGGGGCGGTCGCTCCCATGTTCCAAAGAACTTAGCTGGTCGCTCCAGTATGGGCGCGTCGCCCGTGTTCCAAGAACTTAGCGGGTCGGTCGCGGTATATGGGCCGTCGCCCGCGTAATTTTTCGCGGAACTTTTCAATGCTGAAACGAACAACCACAGTATGAATCAAACAAGGTTGGGTGGGTGAAATGGGACTTAAAAATGACTAATTATACTATGAAAACAATGCTAAAGTGAAACTAAGATGGTAGCGGTGCCATTTGATAAACATAAAAATGATAGAGTTTACCTACGAAATGAACGATAATTCTCAAAACGTAAGTAAACTAAAACTATTTACTTATCTATATTTATCAAAGTTTCTACTCTCAAATCTATCGAAATAGAGTGGAGTAACAAGTTCGTTCCACTCCTAGTTCTCTAGCATGGAATGTTTTATAGTCTGATTTGTCGGTCTTAAGTCTAATGAGAGGTTTACGAGGGGGAATTATACTACGATGCAACTACCCACAAGATACAAACTATAATTGATTCAACTACGGAAATACTACGTTGATTATATAATAAGGAATTAGGGGGGATTGATTCTACCTTAACTCAACTTAACTCACTAACGATTTAATCGTCAGAATCCGAATTGAATCGCCACGCAACAATTGGTTATTCCTAATCCCTAATTACACATGACATTTCTACCAATTCATAACTAGCATGTGAACGATTAAACCCATTCTCATGGCGAATTAATCGTTTCTAGAGTAGAATAGAAATTACGACGACTCTACGATAATCGGAATCAAGCTTTCATCAAGGCTTCTCAACCCCTAATAATGGAGGTTTAGCCGAGAATCATTCCGCAATCATTTCCATATGAATCTAAACTAAACATAATATCAAGATTCGAAATTTACTAATCTAAATTAAACAATAATTAAAATCTAATTAACAACTAAGAAATGATAATCAACAAGAATTAAAACTAGATCTAATAGATTGAAATAACAAAAATCGAAATGACAAGAATAATCACTATTTTATTTATCTAATGAATGATATTCAATGATTCAAGAAATTAATCTAAAACAAGAAAATGAAATTCTAAAACTAAGTTCTAAAACTCATTAATGGAGGCTAACTAATTTAATTCTAATCTAGGTCTAACTATCTACCATTAACAAAGAGCTAAGCTTTTGTTTTTATACTTTCAGATCCAAAAATCGTGCATGGGCTTGGAGCCATGTTTTGGGCCAGAGAATTAGGCCCAAAACCCAATTCTTTCAGTCTAAAAAGGCCTCTTCAGCTGCAGTTGGCTTCAATAGACTTTTCGTCCGCTTCTGCTCCTCTGATTGGGTCAAGGCTTAGACCATTGGAAATCTCTTTCCGAGACGGTCGTTTTGACATAAGGTAGGCCCCATTCCGAGGTCTGAGTCCAAAGATACGGCCTTCGGAAGTTCTCACGACTTGTGTCTTTCAAGCTTTCTACCCGTCGACTTTTCAGCTTTTGATCGGGCTTTAGAAAGGCTTTGTCTTCTTGAATCTTGGCCTTTAGTCATTGAACTCCTTAGTAACCGACCTTTGCTCCTTTATTTCGCTAAAGTGGCACATTTCTGCACATAATGGACTTTGAAGCCTGAAATGCATAGAAACACGTAATCAGTGTTAACTCTTAATTATTACTCACATAATTGGTCTAAAAGTATGACTGTTACAGGGTTAAAACTACAGTTTTGGCCTCTTATCAGATACCGAAATAGAAACTGAAGAGCCTACCACTATAGAGGTACCAGTTACAACACAACCTAAGAAACAGAAAGCCACGGTTAAACATCTAGGTGATACCATTGCTAAATATAGACAGAAACCACCGTTTCCACAAAAATTAGCCGTGTTAACTAGGGATACTAATTATGAGGAGATTAGGGACGTTTTCAAGAATCTAACTATAAACCTTCCCTTCCTCGAAGCTATTAAAAAACTACCACACCATGCTAAGTTTATTAAGGAGTTATGTACTACTAGGCGTAAGACCAATATACCAAAAGACGCCTTTTTAACAGAACAATTCCCAACTCTATCTGAACATAATGGAATTGTTAAGTACAAGGACCCCAATCGTCCCCATCAGACAATGCACCTTAGAGATTCTTATACGACGACCGCGTTATTAGACCTGGGGGCTAGTGTTAACTTACTCCCGTTTTATTTGTATAGACAAATAGGTCTAGACGAGATGCAACCCACTAAAATGACGTTGCAATTAGCTAATCGGTCTATTAAGTATCCTAAGGGTGTGGTCGAAAATGTGCTAGTAAAAATTCAGGATTTCTACTATCCGACTGATTTTGTCATCCTCGATACAGAAGTCGTTAACGACTCTGTCCCGATCATCTTAGGGCATCCTTTCCTTGCAACAGCCAATGCGCTCATTAATTGCTGCGATGTTTCAATGTCCATGTCTTTTGGCTATCTTGCTGTTGAAGTCAATGTTTTTAAAACAAAGACACACGCAGCACCCGATTAAATTATGGATGGAGAGGTTAGCATGATCGAGAGTTTTGCTCGAGATTATTTCAACAACACGTTCCCTGATAATCATATGCCCAAATTTCTTTCCTTTGGAAGTTCAGACTTCAACATTTCCATCCCTACACTAGTCGATACACATATTACGGATGAGGATGAGATAGATGACTTTCTCAAAGATGTAGAGGACTATCATAGTAATGAGGATATGACCAATCTAGATGAGCAATTCGATGAGTTTCTTAGAGCAGGTGATGATTCACCCTATCAAGAACTACTTTGCACAACATCCACCTCGACTTCCCTCCTTCTACCCTTTCAAAGGAATGTCGAGTTTGCACTCGATCCTTTTGTTTCTTCCTCAGCTTCATAAGTTTTAAATCCACCTAGTAAACAAATACTTCAGAAGACAAAAGCGTTTGACACCTTCATTTTCAGACTTGAAACAGTCCTTACACACACCATGAATGAGTTTTGTGCTAAAACCACATCCTCATTGGTTACATTCTGTCCTTCTACAACTTATCCATATCCACCATATTCTCCACAACCATCCACTTTTCCACACTTATTTACTAGAACACCCACTCGTTCAAAAATGAAAAAGAAGGTGCATGCTAGGTTACGTAATAGGGTTATCCGACTTCGCTTTCAATTCACTAGGTTGCGTCATAGGAAATCTTGGTGCTTGATTGTGTTTGGATATGTTTTCTGTGATATTTATTTATGGAATGATCCACAACTATTTCGGCTGTTGATATATGATAAACTGCATGTTCATGCATATGTTTAGATAAAGTCTCGAGTATCTGACTATAAACGACTCAACTTTTGTGTTAGAAGCATTTCCTTTCATTTCCATATATTGGTGAGTGCACCATTAAGGTAACCGGGCCCTCCCTTAGGAGTGTGTGGCTGTAAGTACCGGATCCTAAGTCCACGATTAACATAATTCACGTTTTCCACTCTTGCATGTTTTTCTCGGATTTTTGAGTCATGTTTCTCTATGGGGTGAATTATGTCTTTCTTGCTCATTGTTTTTCCTTATAAAAGAAAAAAAATATTAAATAATAAACATAGTAATCTAGGAAGTCTTGGGAATCTGACTTTAAAAGACCCACTGTTAAAAAAACAAATTTTCGAAACTTTGTTGTAAAAAATTTGTTTGGGGGTGGGGTGTTCGTGTTTCCATCCTAAAATATTTTATGTCCCATTAGAATTGCTTTGGCCATTTAATTGTATTCCGATTCGGGTTGACATAATCTATGAATTTAGAGTTCAGTCGTTCGCATAACGTACGTCATACACACACTTCGAGGTATTTTCCACTATCTTATATGTCATCCACGGTCGGAATAGAGTGTTTTATGGATCATTGGATTTGAAATTCTCTCCTGATCATTTCCATATCTCATTCGCAAAAATCGGACCGGTAACGAAGCAGCAATTTTGATTTGAAGTTTTGCGAAAAATCGAAAAATTCACAAATTTCGAATTGGGCTTGGGCCCAACTCAAGGCTTCACCGGCAAGCACCCGCCTTTACCTTCACCATCAGTTCATCATTTTTTTTCCACAAACCGCCATTAACAAAGCTTCAAACCCGACCAAAAAAATAAATTAAAAACAAAACCTAATTAACCCACGCCCACAATCCAAGACCCAACCCAAATCTACTCCAACCGCGCCGCCCCACAACCTCCACCAATTTACATCAACAAAAACCACCGGAAAATCAAAATAAAAAAAATTGGTGCTGCCGCGCCACCACACCACCACCACCATCGTTCTTTTTAGTGAGGTGTCCCTCATTGCTTCCCCCTACCTTCTACAAACATCAAACCGTATTCAAACTTCCAATGGCTCAACAACGCCGAATTTTACCAGAACAAGCTTTTACTGGCGACCACTTCGCTTTACGGTGATTTAAATGATCGAGAGAGATCGAATAGCTTGTGGTACTCGACCGAAGCCTATTACCACGAAGACTTAGTCCCAGGTTCTACAATACGAGGGAGTTGGAGGGACTAGGATTTTTGTTATGGTGGCGAAGAGGAGGAAGGAAGTGACTATCGGGTTGTTGGTTGAGATTCTAGGCATTCCGCCTAGAATCCATCCGATGTCACGCGTGCAGAGTCCCAATATAATAGGGTAGAGCCATTGATGAACGTGATAGCATCGAAGGGGAACTACAATGCGAGATCGCGATTGTTCTCCGTGCATCCCTATAAACCAACCAAATTGGCCGCAGCTCGTGGATTGGTCGGAATGTCCCGGGAAGGAGAAGGTCAGCGACATCGGCCTGAATTGCCTCCATATTTTATGGATACTCCAGAGCGTAAAGTACGAAGTTCAGATCTTGGAGTTTTGCTTAGCATGATTAGGGGAGTAGGGAAGTCCGCTGCACCTCCTCCCCTGTGTTGATAACCAAGATCATGCCGAAGTTGAGAGCAGCTTCTTCAGGCCCGATAGGTCTTACATCACCCTACACCAAATCCTCGCATCTATAAGAAGTGTATCCAACGAGTTTGGAGGTTGCCCGAGGATAGGGTGAGGGACGGCGAGGAGGATGGTGGAAACGAAATGCCGAGGAGGATGGGGAAATCGAATGCCTCGAGGATGAGGAGGACTTGACTTGTTTTGATCACGGATGCCCCGGAGAGGTGTTGGTCGATGCGTAACGCATGGCCGTAATTCATCGTGGCACGCGTTAAGCTCAACACTATCTCGAAGACCTCCTGGACTCGACAGCAAAGATCCATCATAACCGAGATCCGCACCCGAGAGAGGATGATGAGGGTGGGAACATATGAGGGCCGAGCTAGAAGCTCGCCAGCCGTTCGGACCGACATGCTTGCATCGATTCCCACCCTCTCACGGGATTCTCCTTCCGAGGACACACCATCGAGGCACGAAGGCGTCGTCGCCGAAGGGCCATCTAATGGTGCCGCCCATCGAGCTCGGGATCCATCTCCGGACCGTGCCCCTCCGCTACCAGATCGGAGTGGTTAGGGATAGTATCGCTTTGATATTTCTATTTCTATTTGTAGTTTCATTATTGCCATTTATTTTAATGTAAGTTTTATTTTCGTAATTTGAATTTTGTAGTGAAATGTACTTGAATGAAAATTTTAATATAATGTGGTTATTTTCATTATGCATGGTTTTTACTATTGATTCCACCTTCCCAAATTGTTTGGGGTGGTTTTATCTATTCCAAAGATTATTTTTATATGACCCTCGCCTTAGAATTTATTATGAGTCAAGGTGAAAATATGGCCGTTTAGGCATATCTATGAATAAGTATCATTGTAGGATGAAATCTCGATTAAATAGGTAGATTCTATCATAAATTCAACCTAAAAGATACTAGGTTTGTTTTAGAATCAAGAAAATGAGTTGTTTCCGCTTGGTTTGGAAATTTTGGTATTTCCGAAAACTGCCGTAAAAACCTTTTGGCAACTTCCCGATCCGTTTTAGCAACTTAAAACCTATATAAACTTCATACATTCTACACTCACAACTCACACTACACCTAACCTCCATCACTCACCTTTCACTCCCACAATTCCCACGTTTCGTCTCATTTTCCGAGTTTCAGCAACTTTGAGCGCACTCGCGCCTTAGAAGAGCGCAACCGCGCTCTACAATTTTTTTCAGATTTTTTGTCAGAGCGCACTCGCGCCCAAGCTAAGCGCGACCCGTGCTCAAACACTGGATTTCCAAATCTTCAGAGCGCACTCGCGCCCTAAGAGAGCGCACTCGTGCCCTGACTTCCGTGGACCAGAAAAATTCCAGTTTTCTGCGGGTAGTTTCCGGATCATTCGCAGCTATTCCAGAGCGTAATTTTGAGATGACATCTCTAACATTGATACCGGAACAGTCTTTCGAAGATTTGTTCCAAAGCACTACCTATGGTGCTTGGTTTCGCGAGGCGATCACATACGTTGGCTGGGAGCCACTTATGGTAAGACCTGATGCACTTTATTCTCCAACACTAGCATCTTATTTTTACGATAACTGCATTTTCTTTGAAAGACCAGATGGAGAATAAGTGTTCTCCATCAACATTGATAATGAACCAATGGAAATTACCAGGTTCTTGCTAGCATTTGTTCTTGGACTTGCTATGACCGCTGAAATACAAGACCCATGGTGCTATTGGGTAGATAATATGTATGTCTACACTTATGAGTTTTTGCATGAGTCCTATGGGGCAGGCATTTTCCGTATCGAGGACCAAGGGGAATATAACGTCGCCTTTGGTAGCCTGTCCATGAACATAGGAATTGTTATGTTTTGGATCATGCTAAACATTTTAGGGGAATGGCTTTTCTTACGTGAATGATGCCACTTGCAGCGTCTTCCTTGCTTTAGCCACGGGACGTATGTGTCATGACCTTCCCTAAACCTTGATGTCTAGTTTAGCTCAATCCCATAGCATGAGGCATAAGTTCCTTCTTATGCTTGTTCTAGTTTCCCGTATTATGCTATGTTTCTTTCCTATTTTTCGTACACATTTCACAGATTGGATTACGGTCGATTAATCGCATCGACCCACCAATAGTATTATTCGATCTTTCCGTGCAATGACTTGGCAAGGGTGGAGGATACAACCTCATCAGGTTGCACCCTACACCCCGTCAGACCAAGTGGCTCTTAATAGGTTAGCAATAATAGATGATAAATGGTGGGAAGCCTGGCAAATTATCATGGCATGGCAGGACGCAAAGGAACCTCACTTCTTTATGGAAGAAGAGGATGAGGAAGATGATGAGTAATGCGGGAGATAAGGTAATTTTTCATTCTAGTTAGTGTCTGCTTATGTCCCAAGCAATTTCATTCTTGTTAACCCCATAATGGGTAGAACTCATATAGAGTTGCTTCAGTTTTTATTTCCTATTTTAGTACGTTCTAACTTTATTTTGCAGATGTTGCTGAATTTCACACGTTTCAATGGTATTTTTCCTACCCTCTTTATTTACAATACTTTGAGGACAAAGCATGCTTCTTGTTTGGGGGCATAGAAACACGTGTAATTAAGGCATCTGTTAGGATATAGATATGTATAATATGCATTTGTTTTCAAGTTAAAATTTCAAAAATTCAAAAATATAAATAAATAAGTTCATGCTATACACTTAGGAATAGTGGTATTGTTTTCCTTCTCTATGCTCTTAATAATCTAGAAGTCTCAATGAAGCTTTTGCATTAGAATAATTTTTAGAAACTTAGGTTAATATGTAGGTAATAATCTTTGCATCTATCTATAAATATATTACATGAGTATCTATGATTGTTAGCAGTAAGTTTCTGAACTCTAGGCTAGAGTACTTATCTACAAATCCTGTGAGAATATAGCCTAAAGCCTTATATGAACGAAACATTTGAGAAATGACACAAGGGAGAAGTAAAATCCGGATAGAGAAATCACACGTCCACTTGCTTGATCACTATGCCATATCCTAAGCGAGAATTTAGGCCCTCTTTGGATCGATATAGCCAGAAATTCAAACCTATGAATTATTTTCCGCTAGTCGCCCCTCTGAGCCTTTCTTTAGCCTTTCATAAACCACAAATCCTTTACCCTGTTACAAAACAAAACAAAATAAAAATAAAAATAAAATAAAATCAACCTACCCAATTTAGATAAGTCTGAGAATAGAATGAGGAAGAAAGAAGAAGAGGAAAACCTGTGTAAACAAAAGTTAGTTAATTGCTTCAGAAAATAAAGAAAAGAAGTTTCCATCCAAAGAAAAGAAAAAGAAAAAAAAAATATGGCTAAGGATGGAAACAAAGTATAGAAGCAAAAGAAAATAACAAGGTTTTCTCTAAGTTACATAATATGAAGACTCTATTATCTCAGACTTGTCCTTTTGAATATCCATTTCCTTCCTTCTTAAACCATCTCCTAATCCCCTCAACACACCTAATAAAGACCTCTAGCTCAATTAGGAATAGGTTAGTGTGATAGTAAGTGGCAGATGTGTTTGATCGACTCCGGCTTCCTTGTTGTCATTGAGATTGTAAGGTAAAGTGTGCCCACTGCACACTGGAGTAGTGGAACTCGAGTGGAAAAATTAGAGTGTTGTATCTTGACTATTATTGTGAGAACCTACTTAAGGACGCTATCCCGAGTTTCAGAAACGAACCTGCTAGACATTTCATAGTATTACTCATTGTATATATGTTTATGGTAGATGATTGATTATTATGTATATATTAGCTTAGGTTTCGACTTGATTACTCTATATGCATTGCTAGTGAGAGGTATAGTTAATTTAGAGCATCAATACGGAAACAATAGTTTTATTTCTTAGTCGTTGTAGTATAGATGAAGTTTGTGAGTACCTTCATCGAAAAACTCTCACGAGGTTATAACTTCGTCCACTAGGGAATTCCTAGTGGTTTAAGGCCTTGTTACATATGGTCAATGCAATCGACTCAAAAAACGAGTAGATAGAACTCCATTTTTGGTCACTTATTCTAATTTCTCATCTTTGCTTGAGGACAAGCAAAATGCTGTTTGGGGTGGTTTGATAAGAGCCCAAAACTGTAGTTTTAACCACAACAGTCATACTATTAGACCAATTATGTGAGTAATAATTAAGAGTTAACATTGATTACGTGTTTTTATGCATTTTAGGCTTCAAAGTCCATTATGTGCAGAAATGTGCCACTTTAGCGAGATAAAGGAGCAAAGGTCAGTTACTAAGGAGTTCCCTGATTAAAGGCCAAGTTTCAAGAAGACAAAGCCATTCTAAAGCCCGGTCAAAAGCTGAAAAGTCGACGCGGGCAGAAACAACACACAAGTCAGCAGAACTTCCAAAGGCCGTATCTTTAAACTCAGACCTCAGAATGGAGCCTACCTTATGTCAAAACGACCGTCTCGGAAAGAGCTTTCCAATGGTCTAAGCCTTGATCTAATCAGAGGAGCAAAAGTGGATGAAAAGTCTGTTGAAGCCAACTGCAGCTGAAGAGGCCTTTTTGGACTGAAAGAATTGGGTTTTGGGCCAGAGAATCAGGCCCAAAATGTGGCTCCAAGCCCATGCACGATTTTTGGATCTGAAAGTATAAAAACCAAAGCTTAGCTCTTTGTTAATGGTAGATAGGGTAGATAGTTAAGGTAGCTACTTAGACCTAAAACTATATAGAATTCTAGATCTAGTTTTCAGTAGAGTAATTAAGTTTAAGTTCCATTTTCAATTCTTGTTTTAGATTAAGTCTTTAAATCATTGTTCTTGATTGATTAGATAAATAAGAATAGTTATTTTTGTCAATTTCGATTCTTGTCAGTTACATTTGTGTTAGATCTGATTTTATTTATTACTTGTTATTCAATTCTTAGTTATTAATTAGATTTTAATTATTGTTTAAATTAGATTAGTAAATTTCAATTCTTTATATTATATTTAGTTTTAATTTAATCGGAAATGATTGCGTAATGATTCTTGGCTAAACCTCCATTAGAGGGGGTTGAGAAGACTTGATGAAAGCTTGATTCCGATTATCGTAGAGTCGTCGTAAATTCCTTTCCACTCTAGAAACGATTAGTTCACCATGAGAATGGGTTTAATCGTTCACATGCTAGTTATGAATTGGTAGGAATGCCATCTGTAATTAGGGATTAGGAGTAACCATATTGTTCTGCATGGGCGGTTCATTCGATTACTGACGATTAAATCGATAGTAGGATTAAGTCGAAGTTAAGGTGGAATCAATCCCCCTCTAACTCCTTATCATAGAATCAACGTAGCATTCCCATAGTTGTTCTGATAATCGACTAGTTGCATCTTGTGGGTAGTTGCATCGTTGTCTAGTTGCCACTTCATAAATCTCTCATTAGACTTTAGAGTTAAGAGTACTTATACGAAGAGAATATTAACATGCGGAAGGACTAGGAGTGGAACGAATCACTCTACTCCACTATATCTCATAGGATTGAGAGTAGAAACTTTGATAAACATATAGACACATAATCTAGTTTTAGTTTACTTACGTTTTGAGTTCATCGTTCATTTCGTAGGTAAACTATTCAATTTTTATGATTTATCAGAAGCAAAAGAAAATAACAAGGTTTTCTCTAAGTTACATAATATGAAGACTCTATTATCTCAGACTTGTCCTTTTGAATATCCATTTTCTTCCTTCTTAAACCATCTCCTAATCCCCACAACACCTAATAAAGACCTCTAGCTCAATTAGGAATAGGTTAGTGTGATAGTAAGTGGCAGATGTGTTTGATCGACTCCGGCTTCCTTGTTTGTCATTGAGATTGTAAGGTAAAGTGTGCCCACTTCGCAAGACCGGAGTAAATAAAACTTGAGTGGAAAAATCAGAGTGTTGTATCTTGACTATTATTGTGAGAACCTACTTAAAGACGCTATTCCGAGTTTCAGAAACGGACCTGTAATGCATTTCATAGTATTACTCATTGTATATATGTTTATTCGTAGATGATCGATTATTATGCATATATTAACTTAGGTTTCGACTTAATATTTTTGTATGTGTTACTAGTGAGATGTATAGATAATTGGGAGCATGAATAAGAAAACAATAGTTTTATTTCTTAGTCGTTGTAGTATAGATGAAGTTTGTGAGTACCTTCACTGGAAAACTCTCACGAGGCTAGAACTCGTCCACTAGGGAATTCCTAGTGGTTTAAGGCCTTGTTGCATATGGTCAATGCAATCACACTCAGCGAAACGAGATTAGTTAGAACTCCATTTTTGGTCACTTATTCTAATTTCTCATATTTGCTTGAGGACAAACAAAATACTGTTTGGGGGTGGTTTGATAAGAGCCCAAAACTGTAGTTTTAACCCCTTAACAATCGTAATTTTAGACCAATTATGTGAATAATAAGTAAGAATTAATACTGATTACGTGTTTTTATGGCTTCAAAGTCCATTATGTGCAGAAATGTGCCACTTTAGCTAGATAAAGGAGCAAAGGTCGGTTGCTAAGGAGTTCTATGATTAAAGACCAATTTTCAAAAGGACAAAGCCTCAGTAAAGCCCGGTCAAAAGAAGAAAAGTCAAAGTCCACACTGGCAAAAACAGTGCACAAAGTCAGCAGAACTTCCGAAGACCATATCTTTGGACTCAGACCTCGGAATTGGGCCTACCTTACGTCAAAACGACCGGCTCAGAAAGAGCTTTCCAATGGTCTAAGCCTTAACCCAATCATAGGAGTAAAAGTGGGCGAAAAGTTTGTCAAAGCCAACTCTAGCTGAAGAGGCCTTTTTGGACTGAAAGAATTGGGTTTTGGGCCTGATTCTCTGGCCCAAAACATGGCTCCAAGCCCATGCACGATTTTGGATCTGAAACATATAAAAACAAAGAAAAGTTTAGTTCTTAAGTTATCTAGTTATATCTAGAAAACTAGTTCCTTGTAATGGTAGCTAATTAGACCTAAACTATAGATAATTCTAGATCTAGTTTTAATTGTTTTTAATTAAGTTTAGTTTCAATTCAATTCTTGTTTTAGATTAAACTCTTAAATCATTGTTCTTCATCGATTAGATAAATAAAATAGTAGATTCTTGTTCATTTCGATTTTGTCATTTACAATTGTTCAGATCTAAATTCCTTTATTACTTGTTATTCATTTCCCAGTTATTACCTAAGATTTTAATTATTATTTAGACAAATTGCATAAAGATAGAATTTTTATATGATGTCTAGTTTTAATTCAATGGGAAATGATAGTTATATGAATCAAGGCTAAACCTCCATTAGAGGGGTTGAAGAAGCCTTGATGAAGCTTGATCTTTGTTAAACTTAGAAATCATCGTGATAGTTATTCCACTCTAGAAATGATTAATTCACCATGAGAATGGGTTTAACCGCTCACATGCTAGTTATGAATTGGTAGAAATGTCATGTATAATTAGGGATTAGAATTACTATTTTGATATGCGAAGCATTCAATTTGGATCACGATGAGTCTTTGTTAGTAGGATTAAGTCGAGTTAAGGTGGATTCAATTCCCTTTAATTCTTTATCTAGATTCAAACCCTTAGCATTCTATCATTTCGTTATTCGTAACTTGTTAATTGAATTCACCTCGTAGTATAGAATTCCCCTCGTAAATCTCTTACTAGACTTATGATTGATTAGTTGACACTAAACCATCGCATGCTAAAGAACTAGGAGTGGAACGAACTTCCTACTCCACTATGTCTTAATTTGATTGAGAGTAGAAAACTTTGATAAATTAGATACAGGAAAATAGTTCTAGTTTTACTAGCGCTTAGAGTTCACGCAAGCTTTAGTCATTGGTAAAATTACTTTTTTTTTACGTTTATCACTAGTATCTCGCCTGATAAGAGCCCAAAACTGTAGTTTTAACCCCTTAATAATCATACTGTTAGACCAATTATGTGAATAATAAGTAAGAGTTAATACTGATTACGTGTTTTTATGCATTTCAGGCTTCAAAGTCCATTATGTGCAGAAATGTGCCACTTTAGCGAGATAAAGGAGCAAAAGTCAGCAGAACTTCCGAATGCCATATCTTTGGACTCAGACCTCGGATTGAGGCCTACCTTATGTCAAAACGACCGGCTCGGAAAGAGCTTTGCAATGGTCCAAGCCTTGATCCAATCAGAGGAGTAGAAGTGGACGAAAAGTCTGTGGAAGACAACTGCAGCTGAAGAGGCCTTTTGATCGAAGATTGGTTTTTGGGCCCGATTCTCGCCCAAAAACATGGCTCCAAGCCCATGCACGATTTTTGATCTGGATGTATAAAAACAAAAAGCTTGACTCAGTGTTAATGGAGTCGAGCAGTTAGGTTAGGTAGATAGCTTAGAATAGAAAGTAGCCATTAAAATAGCTTCTAGATCTAGATTTAATTGTTTTATTTAATTAGTTTCAAATCCTCAGATTAGATTAAACCTTTGAATCTTGCTCTTCAATTTGATTAGATCAATAAAGTAGTATTCTTTATCAATTTCGATTTTTGTCATTTCCATTTCTAGATCTAATTTCAATTCTTGTTCTTATTTCATTTTAGTCATTAATTTAGATTTCATTATTGTTTAATTAAGTAAATTTTAATGCTTTATATTATGTTTAGTTTTAATCTAAATGGAAATGATTATGAATGATTCAAGGCTAAACCTCCATTAGAGGGGTTGAGAAGCCTTGATGAAAGCTTGATTCCATTTTACCGTAGAGTCGTCGTAATTTCTATTCCACGCCCGTAAATAATTAGTTCACCATGAGAAATGGGTTTAATTGTTCACATGCTAGTTATAAATTGGTAGAAATGCCATGTGTAATTAGGGATTAGGAAGAACCGATTGTTCTGCGTGCGTTCAATTCGGATTACTTACGACGACTCGCCGCTAGTGGATTAAGTTGAGTTAAGGTGGAATCAATCCCCTCTAACTCCTTAACATCGAATCAACGTAGCATTCCCTTAATATTCGATAACCGACTAGTTGCATTTCATTGGGTAGTTGCATCAGTAGTCTAGTCCCCTTTTCGTAAAGCTCTCATTGACTTTAAGTAGAGTATTGAGACTAGAATACAAGCATACGGAAGGACTAAGAGTGGAACTAACTTCCTACTCCACTTTATCTCATAGGATTGAGAGTAGAAGAAAAAACTTGATAAACAAGTAACAAAAATAGTTTTAGTTTACTTACGTTGTGAATTCATCGCTCATTTCAGTAGGTAAACTATTCATTTCACGCCTATCAAATGGCCGCCATCTTAGTTCACTTTCGTATTGTTTTCATAGTGTTAGTACTGTTTTAAAGTCCCATTTCACCCACCCACCCTTGTTTGAATCATACCGTGGTCGGCCCATTTTAGAGTTGAAAAATTCGAGCAAAATTTTTACGAAGGCCAAGGCCTCCTTGAGCCGACCACCCCTATGTTATTGGATTAATCGACCCGCCCCATGTGGAGCGACCACCCTAAAACATCAGAAATTGAAAATACCTCGGGAAAGGCGAAGAAGGCCTTGGCGGAAGCTCGGTTAAATTTTTTTCGGATTTCGGCGGTTTGATTCAACTTTGCTCTTTCATATTTTTCAGTGTTCTAACCTCGCTATATACACCGAACAAGCGTAAACAAGACGCTATTCATAAAAGCCAAGCAAGGACGCAATCAGTATTCCTTTCTTCCAAACCTCGCGATCTCCTCGTTAGAGGTTTTATACTAGTATATCGAATTGTTTGGAGTGTTGCATGTTTAGTTAAGCTCGACTTAGTCTTGCATGAGATTAAGGTCCGGTAGAACAAAACACCTAACGTAAATACACAACAACAACAAAGAACAAACAAATCTATCTAGTATACCACACACTATACCTCTAGCTACTATTTTACACACACCACCGATATAATGGGGAAGAAAGAGAGACTCCTCTCTCGGACTTCTACAAAGCCTTGAGCGATAGCCCCAAATCTTGCATCGTTCTAGCAGACCCAGCGGGGGATTTCAGAATCCCTCCAAATATTTTTAATTTGTTACCCGTTTTTCATGGTTTAGACCATGAAAAACCTTATCAGCATATGCGTAGGATTGAACAAGTCTTAACAACATTCCACCATCCTACGGTTGGTACGGAACAAATTAAATTAAGGGTATTCCCTTTCACCTTAGTTGATAAGGCGCCTTGGTTAACCGCCCAAGCCTAATTCTCAGGGACTCGTGGGCTAAACTTGTTCAAATATTTATGGAACATTTTACCCACCCCTAAAGACGGATGAGATGCTTTCCAAGATTCATTTCTTTCGACAAAATCCTCATGAATCATTTTCAGAGGCTTGGAATCGCTTCACCGATCTCCTATAGAGTGTCCACACCATAACCTAGCAAAAGACACGTTAGTTCGTGCCTTTTTCAAAGGACTTCAACATCACCATAAAGAAGTCCTTGACATAATGAATGGGGTAGTTTCTTAAGTAAAGGAGCCCCGGAGGCTTATAAATTTTTAGAGGACCAAACTAAGCGAAAAATAATAATCGGGGGTAGTGATGATATCCCCGCCCGCTAGTTCTACTAATACAGCTTAAGGCCGCCCGGTATGTTTGAAATTAAACACGATTCGAGCTTAAAACTCTAATCGAATCACTCACTAAAAGGTAGAGGCCATTTCTGTACAACAAAAGCCTATCCCCGTCATGAATGTAAATTCAAACCCATGTAGTTTCTGTTGAGTCCCGAGCATCCCGACTCCCATCGTCCTATAGCCTATGAACAGGCTTTCTTCCATTAATAGTGAACCTAACGCCTTGAGACAAAATCCCAACTTCGGTTGGAGAAATAACCAACAAGTCACACCTCAAGGGTACAATAATCAATATGTTAGGCCAACGCATTTTTAACCAAGCTCCACTCACGACAAGGACGTGGTCGGGTAATTTTAATAATTATAACAACCAAGTGCAACCTCGACAAGGTCAAGCACAAGGTCAAGGTAATTATAATAATTATAATGCTAATAGAGGTATCGTTCCGGTCAATAATAATTATCAAATCCACCTATAAATAATTCACGGAAATAGTTCCAAACACCACCCGTGACTACTACACCCACACAACCGGATCGCCTTTGACACCTTCATACAAGTGAGCCAAAAACTTTTCCAAACTATGGCTCAATCTAGCCAACAGCTTCTACAATCCGTTAATAATTTAACCCAACAAATTGGCTCAAGATAAAGCCCAAACCAAAGGTGTGTTGCCAAGTCACGCAATACATAATCCTAAAACAACAAACACAGCCTTTGAGGTAACGGATAATACTAGTAATGAATTTGAAAATGTAGGTGAGATAAATGCCATCACCACTCTCCGCTTAAGGCAAAGTGGTTGATAACAAGGTAACTATGCCTATAGTTACCCCAACCAAGAGTCCCTACACCTACTATTTTACTAGATAATCAAATAGAAACCGAAGAGCCTACCACCGTAGAGGTACCCGCCACAACACAACCTAAGAAACAAAAAGCCACGGTTAAACATCCAAATGATACCATAGCTAAATATAGACAAAACCACCGCTTTCCACAAAAATTAGCCATGTTAACTAGGGATACAAATTACGAGGAGATTAGGGACGTTTTCAAGAATCTAACTATAAACCTTCCCTTCCTCGGAAGCTATTAAAAAGCTACCACATCATGCTAAGTTTCTTAAGGAATTGTGTACTACTAGGCGAAGACAAATATACCAAAAGACGCTTTTTTAACGTAACAATTCCCAACCTTATCCGAAAATAATGGAATTGTTAAGTACAAGGACCCGGTCGCCCCATCAGAAAATGCACCTTAGAGATTCCTATACGACGACCGTTATTAGACCTGGGGGGCTAGTGTTAACTTACTCCCATTTTATTTGTATAGACAAATAGGTCTAGACAAGATGCAACCCACTAAAATGACGCTTGCAATTAGTCGATCGGGTCTATTAAGTATCCTAAGGGTGTAGTCGAAAATGTGCGGGTAAAAGTTCGTGATTTCTACTATCCGGGCTGATTTTGTAGTCCTCGATACGTAATTAAGCTAACGACTCGTCCCCGATTATTTTAGGGGCCCCCGCTCTTGGCAACCCGCCAATGCGCTCATTAATTGCCGTGATGGTTCAATGTCCATGTCTTTTTGGCCATCTTGCTGTTGAAGTCAATGTTTTTAAAACAAGGACACAGCCACCGGATTCGCCTATGGATGGAGAGGTTAGCATGATCGAGAGCTTTGCTCGAGATTATTTCAACAACACGCTCCCCGATAATCATATTACCAAAATTCTTTCCTTTGGAAAGTCGACTCCAACATTTTCATTCCTATACTAGTCGATACACATATTATTGATGAGGACGGGATAGATGACTTTCTCAAAGATGTAGAGGACTACCATAGTAATGTGGATATGACCAATCTAGATGGGAATTCGATGAGTTTTTTCGAGTAGGTGAAAATTCACCCTATCAAGAACTAACTTGCACAACATCCACCTCGATTCCTCCTTCCACCCTTTCAAAGGAACCTCGAAGTTTGCACTCGATCCTTTTGTTTCTCCCCTGCGCTTCATAATTTTTTAAATCCTCCTAGCAAACATACTTCCGTAAGGACAAACTATTTGACACCTTCATTTTCAGAATTGAGACAGTCCCTACACACAATGAATGAGTTCGGTGCTAAAACCACATCCTCATTGTGGTACAAGCCGCCTTTCTAGAACTTATCCATATCTACCATATTCTCCACAACCATTCACTTTTCCACACTTATTTACTTGAACACCCACTCATTCAAAAATGAAAAATAAGGTGCATGATAGGTTACACAATAGGGTAATCCGACTTCGCTTTCATTTCACTAGGTTGAGTAATAGGGAAAATTGGTGTTTCATTGTGTTTGGATATGTTTTATGTGATATTTATTTATGGAATGATCCACAACTATTTCGGTTGTTGATATATGATCAACTTCATGTTCATACATATGTTTTAGATAAAGTCTCGAAAGTATCCGACTATAAACGACTCAATTTCTGTGTTTGGTGCACTTCCTTTCACTTTAATATATTGGTGAGTGCACCATTAAGGTAACCGGGCCCTCCCTATGGAGTGTGTGGCTATAAGTACCGGATCCTAAGTCCACGGTTCACATAGTTCACGTTTTCCACTCTTGCATGTTTTTCTCGGATTTTTGAGTCATGTTTCTCTATGGTGTGAATTATGTCTTTATTGCTTATCGTTTTTCCTTCTAAAAATAAAATAAAAATAAAAATAAAAAATAAAAAATAAAAATAAACATAGTAATCTAGGAAGTCTCGGGAATCTGACTTTAAAAGACCCACTACTAAAAACAAATTTTCTAAGCTTCGTTGTAAAAATTTGTTTGGGGGTGGGGTGTTCGTGTTTCCGTAATAAATGTTTTATGTCCCATTAGAGTTGCTTAGGCCGTTTTATTGTATTACACTTCGGATTGACATAATCTATTAATTTAGAGTTCATTCGTTCGCATAACTTACGCCATGCACGCATTCGAGGCGTTTTTCCACTATCTCGTATGTCATCCGAAGTCGGAATAGAGTGTTTTATGGATCATTGGATAGGAAATTCCCTCCTGATCATTTCCATATCTCATTCGCAAAAAATCGGACCGTAACGGCTGCAATTTTGATTTGAAATTCGCTAAAAAATCGAAAAATCAAAATTTCGATTTTGGGCTTTCAGCCCAACCCAACCCGCTACCACCAACTGACCGCTCGGCCTTTACCTTCTTCAGCAACAGTTCATCGCTTTTTTTTCATCTTCCACCGCCATTAACAAGCTCCAAACCTAGAAAAATAAAAATTAAAAAGAAAATACCATAAACCCACGCCAAAAATCAAATCCTAACCCCAAATGTTCTCTAAAACCAAACCACCACAACCCCCACCGATTTAAATAACTAAAACCACCAAAAATTCAAAATTTGGTGTCTTTACCACCACTCCACCACCACCACCACTATTTCTTCAGTCGGTCAAGTCAAACCACCACCACCCACATCATATTTAAACCCTCACCCATTTCAAACACTAAATGGCTCAACAACGCCGAATTATACCGAGCAAGTTTTCATCGCCGACCATTTCGCCCGCTTTACGGTGACGAAATGGCTAGTAGAGATCGAATAGTCTTCGGTACTTTCGACCGAAGCCTTCTACCACGAAGACTTGGTCCGACGGTTCTACAACACCGTGGAGTTGGGGGGGAGTAGGATTTTGTGATGGTAAGGAAGAAGAGAAGGGAGTTGACTATGGATCGTTTGGCGAGATTCTAGGCATTCCGCCTAGAATCCATCCGAGGCTACTTTACAGAGCCCCAGCTTTGATTCGGGTGAGCCATTGATGGGCATTCGCGCCATCAATGGGAGCTACAATACAAACTCCCATTGTGTTCGCCAGGGCATCCCTCAGACCAACCAAAATGGGCTACAAACCCGGGATTGGTCGGAATGTCCTAGGGAAGGACAAGGTCACGACATCGGTCCGACCGCCTCCCATCGCCTTATGGGTACTCCAGAGCGTAAGTACCGATTTCTATATCCCGGAGTTTTTGCCGAAAGCATGATTAGGGGTCGGAAGGTCTTTGGCACCTCTTCCCGTGTTAATCACCAAGATCATGCCGAAGATGAAAGCAGCTCCGTGTCCGGAGGATTTACATTACCCCCGCACCGTAACACGCCAGATCTATAGGGAGTGTGTCCAACAAGTTTGGAGGAGGGCTGAGGATAGAGAAGAAGAAGAAGAGGATGGAGGAGCTGAGAATGAAGAGGAGGAGGATGAGGATGCCTCCGAGGATGAGGAGGACGGACCTGCTTTGATGCGATGCCTTCCGAGGTGTTTGGTTCGACGCTAACGCATGGCTATGCTTCATAGGGGCATCGCGCTCACTAAACACTATCTGCGCACACCTCCTCGGACTCGACAGCTTACTATTCATCACAACTTCGAGATCCGCACCCACGCACGAGGGATGAGAGATGGGAGCAGCGCGCTAGGGCGAGATGGAAGCCCAAATTTAGAGTGGATATGCTTGCACGCTTCCCACCTCATACGCACTCTCTCCGAGGACACAAATTACGAGGCATGAGCCGCCGCCGACGAAGACGACTGCTGCGGACCTTCGAGCCCGTGAGCCACCACTAGAGAGGTGCCCTCCACCACCGCTGGCAAATGTTTAGAGAGTCCGAGGATTGATAGTGGTTGTTGTTTTATTTATTTTTGTTGTTTTTATTGTAATGTAACTTTTATTTCCGTAATTTGAATTTTGTAGTGGTAATTCAATGAAATTTTAATATAAGGGCCTATTTTCATTATGCATGGTTGTTTCATATCGACCCCACCTTCCCAACTTGTTTGGGGTGGTTTTATCAATTCAAGCATTATTTTTGTATAACCCTCGTGATTAGAATTAATTCATGGAGTCAAGGTGAAAATATGGTTGTTTAGGCAGAATATGATCAAGTATCATTGTAGGATGAAATCTAGATTAAATAGGTACATTCTATCATAAAATCAACCTAAAAGATACCGGGTTTGAATTAGAATCCGTGTTATGAGTTGTTTCCGCTGAAGTTTGGAAATTTTAGATTTCCTGAAACCGCCGTAATTAGTTTTGGCAACTTTCCGATCCTTTTAGCAACTTTAAACCTATATAAACTTGATACAAACTATTCTCACAACTCACACTATACCTAAACTCCATCACTCACCCTTTCACACCCGCGATTCCCACGCTTCGACTTCATTTTTGCAAATCAAGAACTCGAGCGCCCGCTTCTTCGCTGAGTAGCCAAACCTACACTTCTACACTTCCGAAAAATTTTACTTCAGAGCGCCTCACGCTTCATAGAAGCGCCACTTCGCTTAAAACACTGGAATTCAAAATACTAAAAGCAAGGCCCAAGCTTCAAGTCAAACCGACCCTACTTACCGGAATTCCAAAATACAAAGAGCCGACTCAGCGCTCTAGTTGAAGGCCTTCCACCGACTCCGTGGACCGAAATTTTCCAGTTTTTCGCAGAGTATCCGGATCTTTCGCAGCTATTCCAAAGCTGCATTTTGAGATGACATCTCCAACATTGATACCGAACAGTCTTTCAAGATTTGTTCCAAAGCACCACTTACGGTGCTTGGTTTCATGAGGTGATCACATATGTTGGCCGGAACCTCTTATGGTAAGACCGGGCTGAACTTTATTCTCCAAAGACTTGCATCTTATTTTTATAATAACTGCATTTTCTTTGAGAGACCGGATGGAGAACAAGTGTTCTCCATCAACATTGACGATGAACCAATGGAAATTACCGTGTTCTTGCTAGCATTTGTTCTTGACTTGCTATGCCCGGCCGAGATACAAGACCCATGGTGCTATTGGGTCGATAATATGCATGTCTACACTTACGAAGTTTTGCACGAGGCTTATGGGGCGCATTTTCCAGATTGAGGACCAAGGGGACTATAACGCTGTTCTTGGTAGCCCGGGTCCATGAACATAGGAACTGCTATGTTTTGGATTATGCTAAACATTTTAGGGGAATGGCGCTTTTCTTCTCCGTGAATGACGCCACTTGCAGCGCTTTCCTTGCTTTAGCCAATGGACGCCGGTTCTATGACCTTCCCGTAACTTTGATGTCTAGTTTAGCACGAGCCCATACCCATGAGGCATAAGTACCTTCTTATGCCCGTTCTAGTTTCAATGATTATGCTATGTTTCTTTCCCTCGCTTTTTGTACACGCTTTCACGGATTGATTAGGGTAGACACGTGTCGCACCCACCAATAGTATTATTCGATCTTTCCGCAATGACTTGGCAAGGGTGGCGGATACAACCTCACCAAAGTTGCACCCTACACCCCATCGCACCAAGTGGCACTTAATAGGTTAGCAACCATAGATGATAAATGGCGGAGGCCCGCAAAATTATCATAGCATGGCAGACGCTGAGGAGCCTCACTTTTTATAGAAGGGAGGATGACCTAAGATGACTTAATAACAAATGGAGTGGAGGTAAGTTTTAGTTTCATAGTGTCCGCTTATGTCCCAAGCAATTTCATTCTTTTAACCCCATAATGGGTAGAACTCGTATAGAGTTGAGTCAGTTTTTATTTCCTATATTAGTACGTTCTAACTTTGTTTTGCAGATGTTCCCCGAATTTCACGCTTCTTCAATGGTATTTTTACTACCCTCTTTATTTAAATGCTTTGAGGACAAAGCATGCTTTTTGTTTGGGGGGCATAGAAACACGCGTAATTAAGACATCCGCTAGGATATAAATATGTATAATATGCATTTGTTTTCTAGTTAAAATTTCAAAAATTTATAAATATAAATAAATAAGTTATGCTATACACTTAGGAATATTGGTATTGTTTCTTTCTCCATGCTCTTAACAATCTAGAAGTCTCACATAGCTTTTGCATCAAAATAATTGTTAGAAACTTAGGTTAATATGTAGGTAATAATCTTTGCATCTATCTATAAATATATTACATGAGTATCTATGATTGTTTGGCAAGAAGTTTCAAATCTAGGCTAGAGTACTTATTCTACAAATCCTCGTGGAGAATATAGCCTAAAGCCTTATATGAGTGAAACAATTGAGAAATGACACAAGGGAGAAGTAAAATCCGGATAGAGAAATCACACGCCCACTTGCTTGATCACTAAACCATATCCTAAGCGCGAATTTAGGCCCTTTTGGATCGATATAGCCGAAATTCAAACCTATGAATTATTTTCCGCTAGTCACCTAATCGAGCCTTTCATTAGCCCTTCCATAAACCACAATTCCTTTACCATGTTACAAAAAAAAACAAAAAAAAAAAAAAAATATATATATATATATATATATATATAATATAACCTACCCAATTTAGAATAAGTCCGAGAATAGAATGAATGGAGAAAGAAGAAGAGAAAACCTCGTGGTAAACAAAAAATTAGTTAGTGCTTCAGAAAATAAAGAAAATAAGTTTCCATCCAAGAAAAAAAAAAAAATAGAAATAAAATAAAACTCCAAAAATAGAATAAAAGGGAGTCAAAAGCCAAAGAAAAAGAAAAAAAAATATGGCTAAGGATGGAAACAAAGTGTAGAAGCAAAAGTAAATAACAAGGTTTTCTAGTTACATAATATGAAGACTCTATTATCTCGACTTGTCCTTTAGAATATCCATTTCCTTCCTTCTTAAACCATCTCCTAATCCCCATAACACCTAATAAAGACCTCTAGCTCAATTAGGAATAGGTTAGTGTGATAGTAAGTGGCGATGTGTTTGATCGACCCGCTTCCTGTGTCATTGAGATTGTAAGGTAAAGTGTGCCCACTGCATAATCGGAGTAGCTTAAACTTGAGTGGAAAAATCGAGAGTGTTGTTTCTTGACTATTATTGTGAGAACCTACTTAAGGACGCTTATTCCGAAGTTCTCGTAAAACAAACCCGCTAAACATTTTATAGTACTACCTATCAGGTATATGTTTATTGTAGATGATAGATTATTATGCATATATTAGCTTAGGTTTTTGACTTGGTTATTCTTGTTCATAGCTAGTGAGACGATAGATAATTTGGAGCATGAATAAGGAAACAATAGTTTTATTTTCTTAGTCGCCAGAAGATAGATGAAGTTTGTGAGTACCCTTCACTCGAAAACTCTCACGAGGTTATAACTCGGCCCACTAGGGAATTCCTAGTGGTTTAAGGCCTTGTTGCATATGGTCAATGCAATCGCACTCAAATAAACGAGATTAGGTAGAACTCCATTTTTGGTCACTTATTCTAATTTTCATCTTTGCTGAGGACAAGCAAAATGTCGTTTGGGGTGGTTTGATAAGAGCCCAAACTCTGTAGTTTTAACCCCTTAATAATCATACCGTTAGACCAATTATGTGAATAATAAGTAAGAGTTAATACCGATTACGTGTTTTTATGCATTTCAGCTTCAAAGTCCATTATGTGCGTAAATGTGCCACTTTAGCGAGATAAAGGAGCAAAAGTCGCCAGAACTTCCGGATGCCATATCTTTGGACTCGTGACCTCTGATTTGAGGCCTACCTTATGTCAAAACGACCGCTCGAAAGAGCTTTGCAATGGTCCAAGCCTTGACCCAATCAGAGGAGCAGAAGTGGACGAAAAGTCTGTGGAAGCCAACTGCAGCTGAAGAGGCCTTTTGGATCGAAAGAATGGGTTTTGGGGCCCGATTCTTCCGCCCAAAACATGGCTCCAAGCCCATGCACGATTTTTGATCTGATGTATAAAACAAAAGCTTGACTCATTGTTAATGGAGTCGAGCAGTTAGGTTAGGTAGATAGCTTAGAATAGAAAGTAGCCATTAAAATAGCTTCTAGATCTAGATTTAATTGTTTTATTTAATTAGTTTCAAATCTCAGATTAGATTAAACCTTTGAATCTTGCTCTTCAATTTGATTAGATCAATAAAGTAGTATTCTTTATCAATTTCGATTTTGTCATTTCCATTTCTAGATCTAATTTCAATTTTGTTCTTATTTCATTTTAGTCATTAATTTAGATTTCATTATTGTTTAATTAAGTAAATTTTAATGCTTTATATTATGTTTAGTTTTAATCTAAATGGAAATGATTATGAATGATTCAAGGCTAAACCTCCATTAGAGGGGGTTGAGAAGCCTTGATGAAAGCTTGATTCCGCTTTTATCGTAGAGTCGCCATAATTTCTATTCCACGCCGTAAATAATTAGTTCACCATGAGAATGGGTTTAATTGTTCACATGCTAGTTATAAATCGGTAGAAATGCCATGTGTAATTAGGATTAGGAAGAACCGATTGTTCGCAGAAGCGCTTCAATTCGATTACTTAATTTACTTCGCCGCTAGTGGATTAAGTTGAGTTAAGGTGGAATCAATCCCCTAACTCCTTAACATCGAATCAACGTAGCATTCCCTTAATATTCTCGATAACCGACTAGTTGCATTTCGGTAGGGTAGTTGCATCGTATAGTTTAGTCCCCTTTCGTGAAAGCTCTCATTGACTTTAAGTAGAGTATTGAGACTAGAAAACAAGCATACGGAAGGACTAAGAGTGGAACTAACTTCCTACTCCACTTTATCTCATAGGATTGAGAGTAGAAGAAAACTTTGATAAACAAGTAACAAAAATAGTTTTAGTTTACTTACGCCAGAATTCATCGCTCATTTCAGAGGTAAACTATTCATTTTACGCTTTATCAAATGGCATCTTAGTTCACTTTCGTTGATTGTTTTCATAGTGTTAGTACCGCTTTTAAAGTCCCATTTCACCCACCCACCCTTTTTGAATCATACCGCGGGTCGCCCATTTTAGAGTTGAAAAATTCCGAAAGCAAAATTTACAATCGAAGGCTACGCTTCCTCCCCTGAGCCGACCCCTATGTTATCGACAATCGAAAGCCGACCCGCCTCTACGGAGCGAATTCGCCTCTAAAAACACCAGAATTGAAAAATACCTCGAGCGCCGAAGGCTTCTACGCGAAAGCGAGCACGGTTTAAATTTTTCGGATTTCGGCTTTGATTCAAACTTTGCTCTTTCATATTTTTCGTTCTTCTAACCTCGCTATATACACCTAACAAGCGTGAAACAAGACGCTTATTCATAAGCTTAAGCAAGGACGAATCAGGTATTCCTTTCTTCCAAACCTCGCGATCTCCTCGTTAGAGGTTTTATACTAGTATATCGAATTGTTTGAGTGTTGCATGTTTAGTTAAGCTCAACTTAGTCTTGCATGAGATTAAGGTCCGGTAGAACAAAACACCTAACGAAATACACAACAACAAAGAACAAACAAATCTATCTAGTATACCACACACTACACCTCTAGCTACTATTTTACACACACCACCGATATAATGGGGAAGAAAGAGAGACTCCTCTCTCGACTTCTACAAAGCCTTGAACGATATAGCCCCAAATCTTGCATCGCTCTAGCAGACCCAAATGGGGATTTCAGAATCCCTCCAAATATTTTTAATTTGTTACCCGCTTTTCATGGTTTAGACCATGAAAAACCTTATCATCATTACGCGTAGGATTGAACAAGTCTTAACAACATTCCACCATCCTACGGTGGCGGGTACGAACAAATTAAATTAAGGGTATTCCCTTTCACCTTAGTTTATAAGGCGGCCTTTGTTAACTGCCCAAGCTTCTAATTTCGTGGACTCGGGCTAAACTTGTTCAACCGCTTTATGGAACATTTTTACCCACCCCTAAAGACGGATGAGATGCTTTCCAAGATTCATTTCTTTCGACAAAAATCCTCATGAATCATTTTCAGAGGCTTGAATCGCTTTCACCGATCGCTTATAGAGTGTCCACACCATAACCTTAGCAAAAGACACGCTAGTTCGCGGCTTTTTTTCAAAGGACTTCAACATCACCATAAAGAAGTCCTTGACATAATGAATGGGGTAGTTTCTTAAGTAAAGGAGCCCTCTGAGGCTTATAAATTTTTAGAGGACCAAACTAAGCTTAAATAATAATTGGGGTAGTGATGATATCCCCGGCCCGCTAGTTCTACTAATACGCTTAAGGCACGGATATGTTTGAAATTAAACACGATTCGAAGCTTAAAACTCTAATCAATCACTCACTAAAAAGGTAGAGGCCATTTCTGACAACAAAAGCCTATCCCCGCCATGAATGTAAATTCAAACCCATGTAGTTTCTCATTGAGTCCCGAAAGCATCCCGACTTTAATCGGCCCTATAGCCTATGAACAACAGCTTTTTCCATTAATAGTGAACCTAACGCCTTTTGAGACAAAATCCCAACTTCGGGTTGGAGAAATAACCAACAAGTCACACCTCGGGTACAATAATCAATATGTTAGGGCCAACGCACAGCCTTTAACCAAGCTCCACTACGACAAGGACAGGTGGTCGGGTAATTTTAATAATTATAACAACCAAGTGCAACCTCGACAAGGTCAAGCACAAGGTCAAGGTAATTATAATAATTATAATGCTAATAGAGGTATCGCTCCTACCAATAATAATTATCAGAATCCACCTATAAATAATTCACGGAAATAGTTCCAAATACACCACCCGACGACTACTACACCCACACAACCGATCGCCTTTGACACCTTCATACAAGTGAGCCAAAACTTTTCCAAACTATGGCTCAATCTAACCAACAAACTTTCTACAACTGCTAATAATTTAACCCAACAAATTGGCTCAAGATAAAGCCCAAACCAAAGGTGTGTTGCCAAGTCACGCAATACATAATCCTAAAACAACAAACACAGCCTTTGAGGTAACGGATAATACTAGTAATGAATTTGAAAATGTAGGTGAGATAAATGCCATCACCACTCTCCGCTCGGCAGAGTGGTTGATAACAAGGTAACTATGCCTATAGTTACCCCACCAAGAGTCTCCCTACACCTACTATTTTACTAGATACCCAAATAGAAACTCAAGAGCCTACCACCGTAGAGGTACCGCAGCACAACACAACCTAAGAAACAGAAAGCCACGGGTTAAACATCCAAATGATACCATAGCTAAATATAGACGTAAACCACCGCTTCCACAAAAATTAGCCATGTTAACTAGGGATACAAATTACGAGGAGATTAGGGACGCCAAGAATCTAACTATAAACCTTCCCTTCCTCGGCTATTAAAAAGCTACCACATCATGCTAAGTTTCTTAAGGAATTGTGGTACTACTAGGCGTAAGACAAATATACCAAAAGACGCTTTTTTAACGTAACAATTCCCAACCTTATCCTCAAAATAATGGAATTGTTAAGTACAAGGACCCCGGTCGCCCTATCAGAAATGCACCTTAGGAGATTCCTATATACGACGACCGCTTATTAGACCTGGGGGCTAGTGTTAACTTACTCCCATTTTATTTGTATAGACAAATAGGTCTAGACAAGATGCAACCCACTAAAATGACGCTTGCAATTAGTCGATCGGGTCTATTAAGTATCCTAAGGGTGTAGTCGAAAATGTGCCGGTAAAAGTTCGTGATTTCTACTATCCGCTGATTTTAGTAGTCCTCGATACGTAAGTCGCTAACGACTGGGTTCCCCATTATTTTAGGGCGCCCGCTTCTTGCAACCGCCAATGCGCCATTAATTGCCGTGGATGGTTCAATGTCCATGTCTTTTGGCCATCTTGTCATTTGAAGTCAATGTTTTAAAACAAGGACACAGCTATCCGATTCGCCTATGGATGGAGAGGTTAGCATGATCGAGAGCTTTGCTCGAGATTATTTCAACAACACGCTCCCCTCGATAATCATATTACCAAAATTCTTTCCTTTGGAAAGTCGACTCCAACATTTTCATTCCTACACTAGTCGATACACATGTTATTGATGAGGACGGATAGATGACTTTCTCAAAGATGTAGAGGACTACCATAGTAATGTGGATATGACCAATCTAGATGGGGAATTCATGAGTTTTTTCGAGTAGGTGAAAATTCACCCTATCAAGAACTAACTTGCACAACATCCACCTCGATTCCCCTCCTTCCACCCTTTCAAAGGAACCTCGAGTTTGCACTCGATCCTTTTGTTTCTCCCCGTGCTTCATAATTTTTAAATCCTCCTAGCAAACAGATACTTCGTAAGGACAAACTATTTGACACCTTCATTTTCAGAATTGAGACAAATCCCTACACACACAATGAATGAGTTCGTGCTAAAACCACATCCTCATTGTGTACAAGCTGTCTTTTCTAGAACTTATCCATATCTACCATATTCTCCACAACCATTCACTTTTCCACACTTATTTACTAGAACACCCACTCATTCAAAAATGAAAAATAAGGTGCATGATAGGTTACACAATAGGGTAATCCGACTTCGCTTTCATTTCACTAGGTTGAGTAATAGGGAAAATTGGTGTTTCATTGTGTTTGGATATGTTTTATGTGATATTTATTTATGGAATGATCCACAACTATTTCGGTTGTTGATATATGATCAACTTCATGTTCATACATATGTTTTAGATAAAGTCTCGAGTATCTGACTATAAACGACTCAATTTCTGTGTTTGGTGCACTTCCTTTCACTTTAATATATTGGTGAGTGCACCATTAAGGTAACCGGGCCCTCCCTATGGAGTGTGTGGCTATAAGTACCGGATCCTAAGTCCACGGTTCACATAGTTCACGCTTTTCCACTCTTGCATGTTTTTCTCGGATTTTGAGTCATGTTTCTCTATGGTGTGAATTATGTCTTTATTGCTTATCGTTTTTCCTTCTAAAAATAAAATAAAAAAAAAATAAAAAATAAAAATAAAAATAAACATAGTAATCTAGGAAGTCTCGAATCGACTTTAAAAGACCTATCGCTAAAAACAAATTTTCTAAGCTTCGTTGTAAAAATTTGTTTGGGGTGGGGTGTTCGTGTTTCCGTAACAAATGTTTTATGTCCCATTAGAGTTGCTTAGGCCGGTTTTATTGTATTACACTTCGGATTGACATAATCTATTAATTTAGAGTTCATTCGCTCGCATAACTTACGCCATGCACGCACTTCGGGCGTTTTCCACTATCTCGTATGTCATCCGAAGTCGGAATAGAGTGTTTTATGGATCATTGATAGGAAATTCCTCCTGATCATTTCCATATCTCATTCGCAAAAAATCGGACCGGTAACGGCTGCAATTTTGATTTGAAATTCGAAAAATCGAAAAATCAAAATTTCGATTTTGGCTTTGGGCCCAACCCGCTTCCCGCCACCACTCATCACACCAAGCCACTTTTTACTTCTTCAGCAAAGAATAGTTCATCGCTTTTTTCATCTTCCACCGCCATTAACAAGCTCCAAACCTAGAAAAATAAAAATTAAAAAGAAAATACCATAAACCCACGCCAAAAATCAAATCCTAACCCCAAATCTTCTAAAACCAAACCACCACAACCCCCACCGATTTAAATAACTAAAACCACCAAAAATTCAAAATTTGGTCATACCGCCACCACCACTCCACCACCACCATCGTTCTTTCAGTCGGTCAAGTCAAACCACCACCACCACATCATATTTAAACCCTCACTCCATTTCAAACACTAAATGGCTCAACAACGCCAATTATACCGAGCAAGTTTTCATCGCCGACCATTTCGCCCGCTTTACGCGACGAAATGGCTAGTAGAGACTGAATAGTCTCGGTATTTCGACCGCCTTCTACCACGAAGACTTGGTCCGACGGTTCTACAACACCAGGAGTTGGAGGGGAGTAGGATTTTGTGATGGTAAGGAAGAAGAGAAGCGGAGTTGACTATGGGATCGTTGGTCGAGATTCTAGGCATTCCGCCTAGAATCCATCCGAGGCTACTTTACAGAGCCCCAGCTTTGACGGGTAGAGCCATTGATGGGCATTATCGCCATCAATGGGAGCTACAATACAAACTCCCATTGGTTCGCCAGCATCCTCAGACCAACCACCGGGCTACGTTCCAGTGGATTGGTCGGAATGTCCTAGGGAAGGACAAGGTCAGCGACATCGGTCTGACCTGCCTCCACGTCTTATGGGTACTCCAGAGCGTAAGCACGATTTCTATATCCCGGAGTTTTTGCGAGCATGATTAGGGGGTCGGAAGGTCTTTGGCACCTCTTCCCCGTGTTAATCACCAAGATCATGCCGAAGATGAAAGCAGCCCGTGTCCGGAGGGATTTACATTACCCCGCACCGTAACACGCCAGATCTATAGGGAGTGTGTCCAACAAGTTTGGAGGAGGGCTGAGGATAGAGAAGAAGAAGAAGAAGGGATGGAGGAGCTGAGAATGAAGAGGAGGAGGATGAGGATGCCTCCGGTGATGAGGAGGACGGACCTCGCTTTGATGCAGATGCCTTCCGTGGTGTGTTGGTTCGACGCGTAACGCATGGCTATGCTTCATATAGGCATCGCGCTCACTAAACACTATCTGCACCTCCTGACTCGACAGGCTTACTATTCATCACAACTTCAAGATCCGCACCCACGAGAGGATGAGAGATGGGAGCAGGCGGGATGAGATGGAAGCCCAGCCAGCTTTAGAGTGGATATGCTTGCACGCTTCCCACCTCATACGCATCGCCTCGGGACACAGCCTACGAGGCATGAGCGTCGCCGCCGACGGCGATCTAATCGCTGCTGGACCTTCGAGCCCGTGAGCCACCACTAGAGAGAGTGCCCTCCCACACCAAAATGGCGAAATTTAGAGAGTCCGAGGATTGATAGTGGTTGTTGTTTTATTTATTTTTGTTGTTTTATTGTAATGTAACTTTTATTTCCGTGATTTGAATTTTGTAGTGGTAATTCGAATGAAATTTTAATATAAGGGCCTATTTTCATTATGCATGGTTGTTTTCATATCGACCCCACCTTCCCAACTTGTTTGGGGGTGGTTTTATCAATTCAAGCATTATTTTTGTATAACCCTCGTGATTAGAGTTAATTATGAGTCAAGGTGAAAATATGGTTGTTTAGGCAGAAAATATGATCAAGTATCATTGTAGGATGAAATCTAGATTAAATAGGTACATTCTATCATAAAATCAACCTAAAAGATACTGGGTTTGAATTAGAATCCGTGTTATGAGTTGTTTCCGCGCTCGAAGTTTGAAATTTTAGGATTTCCTAAACCGCCGTAATTAGTTTTGGCAACTTTCCCGATCCTTTTAGCAACTTTAAACCTATATAAACTTGATACAAACTATTCTCACAACTCACACTATACCTAAACTCCATCACTCACCCTTCACACCCGCGATTCCCACGCTTCGACTTCATTTTTGCAAATCAAAACTCGAGAATGCTCGGGCCAAGGCTGAGTAGCGCCATTCGCTCTACTACACTTCGACGAAAAATTTTATTTTAGAAGCCACATCAGCCTTCATAGAAGCTTCATCGCTAAAACACCGGAATTCAAAAATACTAAAAGCTACCCGCACCAAGTCAAGCGAATTCCCTACTTACCGGAATTCCAAAATAAAAGAGCGACTTCGCCTCTAGTTGAGCGCCACCTCGACTTCCGTGGACCAGAAATTTTCCAGTTTTTCGCCAGTAGTATCCGGATCTTTCGCAGCTATTCCAAAGCGTAATTTTGAGATGACATCTCCAACATTGATACCGAACAGTTTTCAAGATTTGTTCCAAAGCACCACTTACGGTGCTTGGTTTCATGAGGTGATCACATATGTTGGCTTTGGGAACCTCTTATGGTAAGACCGGGTGAACTTTATTCTCCAAAGACTTGCATCTTATTTTTATAATAACTGCATTTTCTTTGAGAGACCGGATGGAGAACAAGTGTTCTCCATCAACATTGACGATGAACCAATGGAAATTACCGTGTTCTTGCTAGCATTTGTTCTTGGACTTGCTATGCCCGGCCGAGATACAAGACCCATGGTGCTATTGGGTCGATAATATGCATGTCTACACTTATGAGTTTTTGCACGAGGCTTATGGGGCGTGCATTTTCTCAGATTGAGGACCAAGGGGACTATAACGCCGCTCCTTTGGTAGCCCGTCCATGAACATAGAACCGCTATGTTTTGGATTATGCTAAACATTTTAGGGAATGGCGCTTTTTCTTCCGTGAATGACGCCACTTGCAGCGCTTTCCTTGCTTTAGCCAATGGACGCCCGGTTCTATGACCTTCCCGTAACTTTGATGTCTAGTTTAGCACGAGCCCATACCATGAGGCATAAGTACCTTCTTATGCCTGTTCTAGTTTCAATGATTATGCTATGTTTCTTTCCTGTTTTTGTACACGCTTCACGGATTGATTAGGGTAGACACGTGCGACCCACCAATAGTATTATTCGATCTTTCCGCAATGACTTGGCAAGGGTGGCGGATACAACCTCACCAGTTGCACCCTACACCCCATCGCACCAAGTGGCACTTAATAGGTTAGCAACCATAGATGATAAATGGCGGAGGCCCGGCAAATTATCATAGCATGGCAGATTCTCGAAGGAGCCTCACTTCTTTATAGAAGTGGAGGATGACGAAGATGACGAATAACAAATGGAGTGGAGGTAAGTTTTAGTTTCTCATTAGTGTCGGCTTATGTCCCAAGCAATTTTCATTCTTTTAACCCCATAATGGGTAGAACTCGTATAGAGTTGAGTCAGTTTTATTTCCTATATTAGTACGCTCTAACTTTGTTTTTGCAGATGTTCCCGAATTTCACGCTGCTTTCAATGGTATTTTTACTACCCTCTTTATTTAAATGCTTTGAGGACAAAGCATGCTTTTTGTTTGGGGGCATAGAAACACGGTAATTAAGACATCTGCTAGGATATAAATATGTATAATATGCATTTGTTTTCTAGTTAAAATTTCAAAAATTTATAAATATAAATAAATAAGTTATGCTATACACTTAGGAATATTGGTATTGTTTCTTTCTCCATGCTCTTAACAATCTAGAAGTCTCACATAGCTTTTGCATCAAAATAATTGTTAGAAACTTAGGTTAATATGTAGGTAATAATCTTTGCATCTATCTATAAATATATTACATGAGTATCTATGATTGTTTGGCAAGAAAGTTTCTCAAATCTAGGCTAGAGTACTTATTCTACAAATCCTGTGGAGAATATAGCCTAAAAGCCTTATATGAGTGAAACAATTGAGAAATGACACAAGGGAGAAGTAAAATCCGGATAGAGAAATCACACGTCCACTTGCTTGATCACTAAACCATATCCTAAGCGAGAATTTAGGCCCTTTTTGGATCGATATAGCCAGAAATTCAAACCTATGAATTATTTTCCGCTAGTCGCCCCACTGAGCCTTTCATTAGCCCTTCCATAAACCACAATTCCTTTACCATGTTACAAAAACAAAAACAAAATAAAAATATATATATATATATATATATATATATATAATAAATCAACCTACCCAATTTAGAATAAGTCTGAGAATAGAATGAATGGAGAAAGAAGAAGAGAAAAACCTGTGTAAACAAAAATTAGTTAGTGCTTCAGAAAATAAAGAAAATAAGTTTCCATCCAAGAAAAAAAAATAGAAATAAAATAAAAACTCCAAGAATAGAATAAAAGGGAGTCAAAAGCCAAAGAAAAAGAAAAAAAAATATGGCTAAGGATGGAAACAAAGTGTAGAAGCAAAAATAAATAACAAGGTTTTCTCTAGTTACATAATATGAAGACTCTATTATCTTAGACTTGTCCTTTAGAATATCCATTTCCTTCCTTCTTAAACCATCTCCTAATCCCCGTAACACCTAATAAAGACCTCTAGCTCAATTAGGAATAGGTTAGTGTGATAGTAAGTGGCAGATGTGTTTGATCGACCGCTTCCTGTGGTGTCATTGAGATTGTAAGGTAAAGTGTGCCCACTGCATTAATCGGAGTAGCTTAAACTTGAGTGGAAAAATCAGAGTGTTGTTTCTTGACTATTATTGTGGGAACCTACTTAAGGACGCTTATTCCGAAGTTCTCGAAACAAACCCGCTAAACATTTTATAGTACTACTCATTGTGTATATGTTTATTGTAGATGATAGATTATTATGCATATATTAGCTTAGGTTTTTGACTTGGTTATTCTTGTTCATAGCTAGTGAGACGATAGATAATTTGGAGCATGAATATGGAAACAATAGTTTTATTTTCTTAGTCGTTGTAGTATAGATGAAGTTTGTGAGTACCTTCATCGAAAAACTCTCACGAGGTTATAACTCGTCCACTAGGGAATTCCTAGTGGTTTAAGGCCTTGTTGCATATGGTCAATGCAATCGCACTCAAATAAAACGAGATTAGGTAGAACTCCATTTTTGGTCACTTATTCTAATTTCTCATCTTTGCTTGAGGACAAGCAAAATGTCAAGTTTGGGGTGGTTTGATAAGAGCCCAAAACTGTAGTTTTAACCCCTTAATAATCATAATCTGTTAGACCAATTATGTGAATAATAAGTAAGAGTTAATACTGATTACATGTTTTTATGCATTTCAGGGCTTCAAAGTCCATTATGTGCGAAATGTGCCACTTTAGCGAGATAAAGGAGCAAAAGTCAGCAACTTCCTAATGCCATATCTTTGGACTCAGACCTCGGATTGAGGCCTACCTTATGTCAAAACGACCGCTCGGAAAGAGCTTTGCAATGGTCCAAGCCTTGATCCAATCAGAGGAGCAGAAGTGGACGAAAAGTCTGTGGAAGCCAACTGCAGCTGAAGAGGCCTTTTTGACCGAAGAATTGGGTTTTGGGCCTGATAAACATGGCTCCAAGCCCATGCACGATTTTTGGATCTGGATGTATAAAAACAAAAGCTTGACTCAGTGTTAATGGAGTCAGAGCAGTTAGGTTAGGTAGATAGCTTAGAATAGAAAGTAGCCATTAAAATAGCTTCTAGATCTAGATTTAATTGTTTTATTTAATTAGTTTCAAATCACGTATTAGATTAAACCTTTGAATCTTGCTCTTCAATTTGATTAGATCAATAAAGTAGTATTCTTTATCAATTTCGATTTTTGTCATTTCCATTTCTAGATCTAATTTCAATTCTTGTTCTTATTTCATTTTAGTCATTAATTTAGATTTCATTATTGTTTAATTAAGTAAATTTTAATGCTTTATATTATGTTTAGTTTTAATCTAAATGGAAATGATTATGAATGATTCAAGGCTAAACCTCCATTAGAGGGGGTGAGAAGCCTTGATGAAAGCTTGATTCCGTTTACCGTAGAGTCGCCGTAATTTCTATTCCACACCGAAAATAATTAGTTCACCATGAGAATGGGTTTAATTGTTCACATGCTAGTTATAAATTGGTAGAAATGCCATGTGTAATTAGGGATTAGGAAGAACCAATTGTTCTGCATGTGGCGTTCAATTCGATTACGACGACTCGTCGCTAGTGGATTAAGTTGAGTTAAGGTGGAATCAATCCCCCTCTAACTCCTTAACATCGAATCAACGTAGCATTCCCTTAATATTCTGATAACCGACTAGTTGCATTTCGTGGGTAGTTGCATCGTAGTCTAGTCCCCTTTTCGTAAAGCTCTCATTGACTTTAAGTAGAGTATTGAGACTAGAATACAAGCATACGGAAGGACTAAGAGTGGAACGAACTTCCTACTCCACTTTATCTCATAGGATTGAGAGTAGAAGAAAACTTTGATAAACAAGTAACAAAAAATAGTTTTAGTTTACTTACGTTGTGAATTCATCGTTCATTTCGTAGGTAAACTATTCATTTCACTCTTATCATCGCCCGTTCTCTAGAGCTATCTCTTCTAGGGTTATGGTGAATCACTTGGATTGCTTAAGTACCACTGCCCATAGACGATAGTCCGTTTGTCAAGATTTAGACAAGAAACACTAGACTTTGATTTTTCACTGTGTTGGCTTAAAACTTCAATTGTTGAAAAGGTCCTAAATGCAATTATACTAGAAAGCAATAAAACTAAACTATTATGCAACTATACTAAGAAAAATAAATAGAATGAAGATTCAACTAACCTGGATGGTAGATCTTGTCTTCGAGATGTCCTTCAAGCATCTTTCTTTCTTAAAAGGATGGATGATGCGGCTAAAATTACCTCAAGATCCAAAATTCTAATCTTGAAAGAAAACGGCAAACATAAACAACTAAAAACGGCAGCGACGCCATTTGACCTTGCTTCTTTTTGTGTGTTGATGAGATGGTATATGGATGATATAGGTAGATGATGTAGATGGATGATGGTCGTTGAACAAAATAGAAGCGTATCAAAACCTAATTATCCCTCAATAAGTAAAGGATGAGTAGGGTATCGTTTCACTTTTAAGTGTATGTTTATATGAAGGACAGGACTGGAAAGGGGGTTTAAGGGATTAAAAACTATGATTGTAGAGATCTTAGATTCTAATACTAAACTAAACTAAATTAAACTAAACAATTGAGAATTTATAAGAGAGGGAATTCAAGAGATTAGAATCCACTAATACTTTTAATATATGACCTTCTGCTTCATGGTTGTTCTTACAAGTAGACTAAAATTAGGCAATCGAGCGAGTGCCGATGCCCTCTTGGACGAAACATCGTTAAAAATTTACTCTACTTAAGGTTGTTCCTATGTTTATGCTATTAATATCTTCTTTCCTTTTATGTAAGCTCGGGCAGCCATTCAATGTATTACTGAGAGCAACATCAAGGAGTACTTCCTAATAGGGCGGCCATTCAATGAATCACCACTTAAGGCAAACACAAAGAATACTTCCCTACCACTTCTAAAGAACACAAAAGAATACTTCCCTAACTCTAAAGAACTATACTACTAGAAGAAAACTAAAGAACACTAGCATGATATTAATATTGCAAAACATAAACCTTATTCTATACTTCCATCCCCTGGTGTGGGCAATGGAACTAATAACGAAAAACATAAAGAACTAACTTGATTGAAGAACACCATGAACCAAAAGAATCATTAAACCTTAAGCACTGGCTTCATCTCCTCCCTTTATGGAGAAAATTAGCTTTCCATAAAGAAGGAAAAACATGAAGAACGAGAAAAAGAAGAGTCGAAGAACATAAGACTAGAAAGACTAATTTATTATGACCCAGCTAGTTAAAACCGATCTTTTATTATTAATCTCTCTCTGCCTCAAATTTTGGAGACAAGAATATAAGTGAATTGGCAAATTACATGAGGCACTTAGGTCCTCTATTTATAGAGGTTACAATAAGCTCTAGAAGCATTCCAAACCGTCATTTGTTTCCTAATACAAATAGACTTCTTTTAGAGTCCAGCTTCGTCTCCAAAACTGAGAAAGAATTGGCTACAGTGTCGATTCATGAGTTTGGACGCTCGATCCATGTGTCCCAGACGCGTTAGCCGATTTTGTCGCTTCTACTTTATCTTTCTATCCTCTTTTGCGGGCTTTGGTCCAAGCAACAAATCCTTTGGCTTTGGGCTTCCAAATAGGCTTTAAAATAGGTCCAAGTCGCATCTTTAATAGCTCCAATTCCTTGGCCTTCTCCATGACTGTCCACGGGCTTCCCATGTGATCCTTAATGCTCCGAATTGCTTCGTTTTACCCCATTTTTTTTAATATTCCACAAAACTCTCTCTTTGACCTGTAGAAGCATAAAACATAACTTACAAACACTATTAGTCCACTAAGATGGCTAAACAAGAGGCATAATTGAGGGTTAAATTGCACTTTTTGAGCACTTATCAACTAGCATGGTGCATCTTCTTTTTCATGTCTAGTCTACACCAAAGGAATCTACAACAAATCTTTGAAACCTATTCCAATACTGTTAGAGGAAGAACAAATTTTTTTTACCTAATACACATGAAATGTATTGAGCACAGAATGGATGAGTTGCAACTTCCTAACATTAGAGAAAACTCTTGACTTCTAGTTTTGGATTCTTGTAGTGGCCTTCTCAACAAGAGGTTGACACTCATGAATGACTAGCCTTGAAGAGATTAAAGGTAACCCCAGATAGGTAATAGGAGGGGTTACTAACTTCACCACTATAGTGTCTGCTAACAGTTGGCCTTCTGCATCATTCATACCACCTACAAGGAGAGTGGTTTTATTCTTGTTAATCCTCAAACCAGTCACTTATGCAAACATCTCAAGAGTATCTTGCACTGTCACAATAGATTCATTCTCACCTTTAAAGAATAGAAGCAAGTCATTCGCAAAACATAAATTTTTCACCTCTGTTCTCTTACATTTTGGATGAGCTTTAATTCTCTTTGCATTGAACTCATTCTGTAATAGGCAACTTAGCCCTCCATAATCATGACAAAAAGGTAAGGGGAAACTGGATCACCTTGCCTTAATCCTATAAGTCCTTCAAAATAGTCTTCTGGAGCTCCATTGATTAAAATAGAGAAATATGGAGTAGTATAACAAGATATAAGAGTATGTTTGTTCTGATGGAAAAACTATGGAAAGGAAAGGAAAGGAAAATAGGTGTGGTCCACCTTTTCCATAGTTTTTTGGTTGTTTTTTTTTAAAAAATAAGTTAAGGTTAGGCTGACCCTCACCTGCATTAATTAACCAAGTCTTACATAGGTGGTACCTAGAGCATCCTCCTCTATGAGTCTATGCAAATCTCTATCTAGAGGAGGTATAAACACTACTAAATCATTACCAATAGAAGTCTTAAGTCCTGCAAGTAAGTCTGCCGGCTTATTAGCTTCCCTCAAAACATGCGAAAAAGAACAATAGCTGAGTTTCGCAGCTAGCTTTGATGTCAGAGCCTCCAAATTCGAACATGTCCATGGTGGTTTTGCAATCTTTGTGATGATTTTCACTGCTGTAAGGGAGTCAGATTCGACTTCCACCTTGTGATATCCTAGTTCATAGCATAGCTCGAGCCCGATCTCAATTGCCTTCAGCTCCTAATAGATTACAGATTAGATGTCACCACTGCCCGTATAAGCTGCCAACACTTCGCCATGACAGTTTCTGATGACACCTCCATGGCCAGTTCCCTCATTCATCAATGCTCCATCTGCATTTAGTTTTACCTTTCCTTCCTCCGGTGGGATCCACTTACACTGTCACATCTTCATTGCTCTGAACTTGAGCTGAATACCCAGTGACTGACAGAGTTTTCTAGCTTCTAGCGAATCTTCGATATTAGATGCTTGAGTATGAATGTACCTCTTTGTTTCTCTGATGATTTTCCTTAAGACCACTATCACTGGTCTAGCCTTGCTATTAAATCGTCTCCCATTTCTTTCTTTCCATATCCCATCCACTGCCACACAAATGTAGACCTTATAAATTTCTGCCACTAAACTGGATCATCTACATAATCGCAGCAGCGAGGACCATTCCCTATTTGAACTTCCTCCATCAGTTATTATCCCCAGAGCTGTTTTTATACCATTGATAATCTCTCGCGAATATGCGCAATCAAAGTAAAGATGATTTGAAAATTCTCTACAATGATTACACAAGCAGCAGCAGGAGAAAGAGAGGATCTTTTTGTGCACCAGCCTATCTTGCGTTGATAAACTGTTAGAGAACAAGTGCCAGGTTGTAAAGGAGTGTCTTGGTATAACCAACTTGCCCCACACAAGTCTCTGCCATCTTACTTTTTCTCCTTTTCTCCTCAAAGCTTCATATGCACTTTTCGATGTGAACTTCCCACTCTGGTAAGGCTTCCAAACCACTCGATCCTGATCTAGATGTTTATTGATTCTTGTACTCAAGATATCCTCTCTTAGACTGTTACATTGGATGTTCTGTACCACTTAATTCCAACCACCTTCTGATAAGAGTTGATCCATTGTGGCATTGATTGGAAGCTGGATTTCAGCTACTACCTGTGCATTGAACAAGAGAGGGCTACTAGTACACCAGAGATCGTGCCATACAACCGTGTCTCTACCATTAGAGATCGAGTACAGAATAAAGTCTCGTGCTTCTTTTCTGCTATGTAGAATGTTTCTCCATGACCATGAATAATCTTGCGGGATTGTCATAGTCCACAAGTATTTATGAGCCAGTAGATTCTTCCATACCCATTCGACCAAAATACTACTTTCCTTAGCAGCTACTTTGAATACCAATCCACAATAAGCTCCTTTATTCCATGGCTCCATATTCATGATCCCCAATCCACCTTCTTCATTTGTCTTGCAGATGGTTCTTAGACTCGCTTGATGCACACATCTCTTTATATCAGTTCCACTCCACAGAAAAGTCGCACATATTTTTTCCACATGTTCTAGAACTATTTTTGGTAGAATGAATATTCTGGCCCAATAAATATGTAGTGAACTAAGCACTGATAATATGAGTTGCAGTCTACCTGCATGAGAGAGAAATTTAACTTTCCAGTCCTTGATTCTGCTTGTAACCTTATCTATCAAAGGTTGACATTCTCTGATTCCAAGCCTAGCAGAGATGAGAGGGAGTCCTAGGTATAGTAATGGAGGAGTTACGAGTTCAATACCTAGAATTTAAGCTAAAACCAAACCATCCTGTTGTCCCATGGCACCAGTCATAATAGTAGTCTTCTGCAAATTTATCTGTAGCCCAGTAGCTTTGCTAAATTCCACCAAACATTCTCTGAGAGTGTATATAGAAGTCACTTCCCCTTTACAGAAAATTAAAACATCGTCCGCAAAAGCCAGATGCGTGAGTTTATTCCTTTTGCATTTAGAATGGAATTGGATTAGCTTATTTTCCACACTCTCTCTAATTAGGCAGCCAAGAACTTCCATTATAAGCACAAACAAATATATAGACATGGGGTCCCCCTGCCTTAAAAGCCTCTACCTTCGGGAAAAAACCCTTCAGGCGAGCCATTTATGAGGACAGAATAAGAAAATGAGCTAATGCATAACTGAATCCACTTTTTCAGCTTAGGTGGGAATTGGAATCTATCCAGCATGTAGAAGATGGCTTGCTAACTCACCATATCATAGGCCTTCCTGATATCTAGTTTTATTGAGCATCTGGGGGTACCGTGTCTTCTATCATATCCTCTCAGAACTTCATGGGACAAAAAGATATTGTCCTATATAGATATCTCTGGGATGAACGCTGACTGATTGTCATGTACTAGCTCAGGTAACACTATCTTCAACCTATTGGTGATGACTTTGGAAACACATTTGTAGATCGTGTTACACAGAGCAATCGGTCTGAAATCTTCAACTTTAGTTGGCGAAACCAGTTTTGGGATCAGACATAGAAATGTAGCATTTGTACCCCGGGGCATTTTGTTTGTTCTAAAAATATTTTTGATGGCATTCACAACATCCACCCCTACTGTATCCCAGCAAAATTTGAAAAAGAACGGGTTATAACCATCAGGTCCCGACACCTTATTGTTTTCCATCTCAAACAAGGCTTCTCTGATTTCTATGTCAGTCACCTCAGCTTCCAATACCACACTCATTTCTGAAGCAATAGTGTTTCTAACATTCAGCTCCATGAAAAGTTCTCTATCACTAACTGGTGGTGCTGTAACGCCCAACATCTGAGTGAAATATTTCACTATGCTCTATGTTATTTCTGTCTGTCCATGCACTATTTCACCACTATCATTCGCTATTGCCCATATTCCTTTCCTGGATGCCTTTTCCTTCAAGGAGTTGAAGAAAAAACTCGAACATCTATCCCCTTCTGTCATCCATTGCTTTTCAGACTTTTAGGCCAAATCGATTGCTTCAGTTCTTGCCATATCAATATATTTCTGCATAGTCTATTTTTCACATACTCCCAAACCCACATCAGATGGATTATTCTAGAGGTTAATCTGTGCGTCACTTAACTGCTGCCTTGCGGCTATAACTCTCTCATGTAAGTTTGAGAAGTTTTTTCTGGCCCACGGTCTGATCCTCTCCTTCAGCATCTTGAGTTTTTGGATAAGAACATACATAGGATTTGCATATATCCTTGTATTCCAAACTTCTTCTAGGATGTTCTTGAACTCCGGTTGATAAACCCAAAAGTTACAAAATCTAAAGGGAATTGGGGACCGACTATAATCATTCCATGTGAGGAGCATGGGTGAATGATCGGAAACTCCCTGAGGTAAGAATTCAGCCCCTGAGTTTGGATATTTATTTAGCCACAAACTGTTAACTAGGCATCTATCTATCTATTCTTGACATAATGCTTACAGCACCAACAGATTTATTCCACCATGTATAAAAAATCCGCTAGAATTAATATCCATTAACCCAGCATTCTGGAGACATAGTATAAAGTCTTGGGCTTCTCTGGGGTGCATAGGTGATAAGAGCCCAAAACTGTAGTTTTAACCCCTTAATAATCATACTTTTAGACCAATTATGTGAGTAATAATTAAGAGTTAATACTTATTACGTGTTTTTATGTATTTCAGGCTTCAAAGTCCATTATGTGCAGATATGTACCACTTTAGCGAGATAATGGAGCAAGGGTTGGTTGCTAAGAAGTTCTATGATTAAAGGCCAAGATTCAAGAAGACAAAGTCTTTGTAAAGCCCGGTCAAAAGATGAAAAGTCAAAGTCCACGCGGGCAGAAACAGTGCACAAAGTCAGCAGAACTTCCGAATACCATATCTTTGGACTCAGACCTCGGAATTGGGTCTACCTTATGTCAAAACGACCAACTCGGAAAGAGCTTTCCAATGGTCCAAGCCTTGACCCAATCACAGGAGAAAAAGTGGACGAAACATCTGTCGAAGCCAACTACACCAAAGAGCCCTTTTGGACTAAAGAATTGGGTTTTGGGCCTGATTCTCTGGCCCAAAACATGGCTCCAAGCCCATGCACGATTTTTGGATCTGAAACATATAAAAACAAAGTAAAACTTAGTTCTTAAGTTATCTAGTTTTATTTAGAAAACTAGTTCCTTGTAATGGCAGTTAGGTTAGGAAGCTAATGTTAATGGAGTTTAGGGTTATAAAAAGTTAGATCTAGATTAGTTAATTACTTATTTTTCATTCCATTAATTAGTTTCATTCTTTGTTTTAGCTTAGTTATTTAAATCATTGAATATCATTCATTAGATAAATAAAATAGTTGTTATTCATTCAATCATATCTTGTTCTTATTGTTCTATTAGATAAATAAAGTTAATTAGTTCTCCATAATCTAGTTTCATTTTCATTTATTTATTAGCTTAAATCCTTAGATTTACTTATTTGTCATTATTAGTTTAATTCAATTATTGCATGAGTAGTTTCAAATTGAGTTTAAACAAATAAAGTTCAAATCTTTATATTATGTCTTGTTTAGATTCAATTGTTGGGAACGTAGAATAGAAAATTCACATCAAATCATTACTCTCACTATTGTTCCTTTTGGGTTTGATTAGTTGAATTCAATTTAAGTCTTGAGGGTTTAAGAGTGGAACGAATCCCTCGACTCTCGATATTACTTCATTATTGAGAGTAGGAATATTGATATAAACACGCATTTTACGTAATTTGATTATTTGTGTTTACGATATATATAGTTAGAATACGTAAAATTACTTTTATCAAATGGCGCCACCATCTTAATCTCGCTCAAGACAAGAATTCAATTGCTTGAATCCAAGGGCAATCCCCATTCTCTACCCACCCACCCTTTTAATTTTTCATTCTTATTTCTTGATTTTCGGTCTTTTCTCACTGTTTCAGGCATAGGGGCTGCGGATTCACTGAGAAAAACACTGCGGTGAAGGTATTTCTAAATTTTCGAAAATTCTGAAAATTTTCATACATATTATTGAATGTGTTTTTGATTTACTGGAATATTTTCAGATTTTTCAAAGTTGGTTTACCTTGTGAAACAAATACGATCTTTACAGTGCTGCATTTCAGTTTTCACACCATATGTTCTTGAAAAACAGACGAATAAGGTTACTTAGGGAGTTATAAAAATTCTATAATTTTTACAGGAGTATCTATCCTAAGTCAGACGTTTTTAGTAAAAATTTGACAAGTTTTTTATTTGTTTTGACCTCCTAAATAGTAGAGTGTTTCCAGTGTGTTTCTGAAGTGTTGTAAACACTTAATATCTGGAACACCAGCCAATAAGGAGAGGTTGTAGGACTCCAATTTCTCTAAATGTTTTACAGGAACAATTAGGATCTGTCAGGAGTCTCCAGTAAAAATTTGGCAATTTTTAGATTTGTTTTGATGGGTTAACCATTCGGTTGTTTGTATTGTGTCCGAAAACCGTTTCGCAAATTTTGAAGGGCTGTAGAGGGACTTTCACAGCTCCGATTGATCTGAAATTTTACAGGCTACTTGATAGACGTCTTAGCAAATTACTGTGAAAATTTCAGATTTTTTGGAGAACAATAAAAGGCCTAAAACTTGAAAACCCTGGAGCGCGACCCGCGCCCAAACCGAGCGCGACCGCGCCCAAAACACTGGACATTCGACAAAACAGAGGGCACTCGCACCCACTCGCGCCCAACCCGCGCCCTACAAGGAAAATTCATCGTGAACAGCCCGATTTTCATAGGAAAGTTCAAATTTCTATTCCTTAAAGTTATAAAGTGTTTCTAACTTGTTAAATACACTGAAATCGCGTATACAAGACGCCATTCAAACGCGTAGCAAGGAGACATTCAGGTACTCCTTCTTCCACTCCTCGCCTTTTCTGTCAGAGGAGTTTTAATTCTAGTATAATCAGGCTTGTTTTTCCTAGAAATAAATACAACACGCCTATCTAGAATTTCACACACTACACTTACATCAATGGCTAAAGAACAAGAGACTCCTCTCTCTGATTTTTATAAAGCCCTAAACGATGGCCCTAAGTCGTGCATTGTTCTTACAGACCTAGTGGGGGATTTTCGAATCCCCCCTAATATATTTAACTTGTTACCGGTTTTTCATGGTTTAGACCACGAGAAGCCTTACCAGCACATGCGTAGGATAGACCAAGTTCTCACTACATTCCATCATCCTAGCGTAAGTCCAGAACAAGTTAAACTTAGGGTGTTTCCTTTCACCCTAGCCGACAAGGCGGCATCTTGGTTAACTACCCAAATGCCAAACTCTGTGGACTCATGGGCTCAACTTGTTCAATTGTTCATGGAACAGTTTTACCCACCACTGAAGACAGATGAAATGCTTCACAAGATTCATTTCTTCCACCATAATCCTCATGAATCCTTTTCGGAGGCACGGAATCGTTTCAATCGATCTTCTCATTGAATGCCCATCATAATCTTGCGAAAAGACACGCTTTGTTCGTGCTTTCTTCAAGGGGGTTTCACATTATCATAAGGAGGTTCTAGATATCATAACGGGGGTAGTTTTCTTAGTAAAGGAGCCTTGGAGGCTTATACATTCTTAGAAGATCAATCTAAGAGGAACAACAATTGGGGAGGTAACGATTCCTCCCGCCCTCTCCTTCTTCTCTTGAGGTTAAACATGATCCCGAAGCTTAAAACTCTTATCGATGCCCTCACTAAAAAGGTAGATGCCATCTCTGCTCAACAACAACCCACTCGGTCATGAACATTAACTCTACTTTCGTTGTAATGTCTGCATTGTAGTCTTGAGCATTCCGACTTCTATTGTCCTCTTGTCTATGCACAAACACCACCACAACCACCACACTTCAACCAGCTTAACTCAACATCAAGGACAAGGGAACTTAGGTGACCAGGAATAGAGGTTTAGTACCCATAACCCGAAACTATAAACATCAAGACATGAACGCCAACAAGCTTTAATTCCAATACAACCATCTACGGACAAAGTAGTAGTGACCTTGTTGGAGAAACAAAATCAAATTATGCAACAAAACTCCAAATTGATGAAAGATCGGCATGATCAAAACTCTAATATGATGAAAACAAACGATGCAAATGATGCAGTCTTTTTATGCCAAAAGGTTATTGACATGTCTTCTAACCAAAAATAATAACCAAACCGGTGTGTTTCCAAGTCAAGCAATGCCTAATCCTAAGTCAACAAACACCGCCCGAAATAAAAAGTATTCATGTAATGGTAATATAAACCAAGGGGACCTACAGATACTACTACCCTTCGCTCGTATTGCAGTAGTTGATAACCAAGTGAATATACCTAAAGATTACCCGCAAACTAAAAATGATACCATACCAAATACTATAATAGAAACTGAAGACCCTACAACTGTAGAAGTACCAGTTACACCACAACCAAAAGGGAAAACATTACAAGACCCAATAATAGAAAGTGAAGACCCTACACCTGTAGAGGTTCCAATATGGAAACCTAGTTGGAAAGTGATAAAAGATAAAGCAACGGTTAACAAATATGTTCCCCCTCATATTAGGTATAGGGATAAAACACCGCATGAACAACTAGATTTTCCTGTAGAAGGTGAAGTTAAGTCTATTGATAGTTTTGTATATCACATTAGTGCTTCCGACGATGTCGTCCCTACACTAGTACATATCCCTCTTATGGAAGAAGACAAAGATCACAATTTTGACTCTTTGAACATAACTCCAACTAGAGAAAGAATTTTCAACCCCGCCTTCCTCCTAACCATAGAAGAGATGGACTAAACCTCACAATAGACGAGATAGATGAATTCCTCAAAGATGGAGATGAATACCATAATTATATAGATCACGAACAACCTAGATGAGGAATTCGACGAAGTTTCTAAGAGCCCAGTGATGATCCACCTCCTCAAGCACTACCTAGAGCACCACCCTACCACCATCCACCTGAGTTAATCCCTCATAAAATCCAATCATTCTTCCCACCCTTTTCTTCTAACACTTATCCACATTCCAAGTATTTTCCAAAACTATTCATTTACTCACGATCATTCACTTGACACCTTCTTATTCGACTAAGTTAAGGCCAGAGAAAGTTTTGGAGCTTGATTCTGTTTGGTGGTGCATTCCATGTTAAGTATTTATGGAAAGATCCACAATTGTTTAGATTATTGATATATGGGAAACTGCATGTAAATACATATATATCACTTTAAGTCTAGGGAATCTGACTTTAAAAGACCCACGTTTTAAAACAAATTTTTACAAACCCGTTTTCAAAAATTTGTTTGGGGGTGTTTTGGTTTTTCCATGCTTGATCACTAAACTTCCTATTCTTATCCCCACCTCGCTCCCTTTAAGAGTAGCTAGATTTCTCTTTGTTTGTTGTTTTGATGTTGTCTTTTATTATTTTTAGTAGATAGGATGTTACGTTGTTAAATTCCATAGTTAACTTTGAATTTGGTAGTTAAATGTTGTTTGAATTTCAATTTTAATATAATGTTGTTCTTTTCAAATTGTGCATGGATTTTATTGTTAATCCCACCTTCTCCCGAATTGTTTGGGGTGGTATTATTTATTCTATCATGATTTGTAGAAGATCCTCCATTTTAGAGTTTGTTTTGGAGTGAAGGTTGAGAATATTGTCATAATTGGCATACCTATGATTAGATGTGGTGGTATGATGAAATCTAAGAGAGTTTAGAAGTTACTAGTCTAAATCCAAAGTGTAAAAGATATTAGGGTTGTTATAGAATCAAGAATATGAGTTGTTTCCATTTTCGGTTCAGAAATTTTATTGTTTCCTGAATTGCCTTAAAGCTTTTGGCAACTTACCGATTCGTTTTAACAATTCAAAACCTATAAAAACTTCATTCATTCTACACTCACAACCCACACTACACCTAACTTCCATTTCTCACCTTTCACTCCCACGCTTTCCCACGCTTTAAATGCATTTTTCACGAATCAACACCTCGGAGCGCCCGCCTCTGCAGAGGAGAGCTAGCCACGCTCTACACTTTTGTCGAAATTTTGTTCAAAGCGCCGACTTCGCGCCCTAGTTGAAGGCCTTTCATGCGACTTCCGTCGACCAGAAAAATTCCAGTTTTCCGTGGGTTGTTCCCGGTTCATTCGCAGCTGTTCTAGAGCGTAGTTTGAGATGACATCTCCTATAATAATACCGGAACAGTCTTTCAAAGATTTGTTTCAAAGCACTACTTATGGTGCTTGGTTTCGCGAGGTGATCACACACGTAGGCTGGGAACCGCTTATGGTTCTTGCTAGCATTTGTTCTTGGACTTGCCATGCCCGCTGAAATACAAGACCCATGGTGCTATTGGGTAGATAATATGTATGTCTACACTTATGAGTTTTTGCATGAGTCGTATGGGGCAGGCATTTTCCGTATCGAGGACCAAGGGGAATATAACGTCGCCCTTGGTAGCCTGTCCATGAACATAGGAACTGTTATGTTTTGGATCATGCTAAACATTTTAGGGGAATGACATTTTTCTTCTGTGAATGATGCCACTTGCAGCGTCTTCCTTGCTTTAGCCACGGGACGTATGTGCCATGACCTTCCCAGAACTTTGATGTCTAGTTTAGCACGAGCCCATAGCATGAGGCATAAGTATCTTCTTATGCCTATATTAGTTTGCCGTATTATACTATGTTTCTTCCCTATTTTTGTGCCCGCTTCACGGACCGGGTTGGGGTCGACATTGTGAGATCCACCAATTCTATTATTCGATCTTTCCGCGCAATGACTTGGCAAGGGGTGGAGGATACAACCTCATCGGGTTGCACCTTACACCCCATCCGACCAAGTGGCGCTTTAACAAGGTTAGGATCCGTAGATGATAAATGGCGGCAAGCTTGGCAAATTATAATGGCATGGCAGGATCTTGAAGGAACCTCACTTTTTTATAGAAGAGGAGGATGACGAAAACGCCGGAGTGGAGGTAAGTTTTAGTTTCAGTTCCATCGTCAGCTTATGTTCCAAGCAATTTAATTCTAAATTAACCCCATAATGGGTGGAACTCTTATAGAGTTACGCGTTTTTTTATTTCCTATATTAGTATATTCTAACCTTGTTTTGCAGATGTTCCAGAATTTCACACATTTCCATGGTATTTTTCTACCCTCTTTATTTAAATGCTTTGAGGACAAAGCATTCTTCTTGTTTGGGGCATAGAAATACGTGTAATTAAGGCATCATCGTTAGGATATAGATATGTATAATATGCATTTGTTTTCAAGTTAAAATTTTCAAAAATATAAATAAATAAGTTTATGCTATACACTTAGGAATATTGGTATTGTTTTCTTTCTCTATGCTCTTAACAATCTAGAAGTCTCAATGAGCTTTTGCATCGTAATAATTGTTAGAAACTTAGGTTAATATGTAGGTAATAATCTTTGCATCTATCTATAAATATATTACATGAATATCTATGATTGTTAGCAAGAAGTTTCTGAAATCTAGGCTAGAGTACTTATTCTACAAATCCTGTGAGAATATAGCCTAAAGCCTTATATGAGCGAAAATATTTGAGAAATGACACAAGGGAGAAAGTAAAATCCGGATAGAGAAATCACACGTCCACTTTCTTGATCACTAAACCATATCCTAAGCTAGAATTTAGGCCCTCTTTGGATCGATATAGCCAGAAATTCAAACATATGAATTATTTTCCGCTAGTAAGCCCAAGCCTTTCATTAGCCCTTCCATAAACCACAATTCCTTTACCATGTTAAAAAAAAAAAAAAATATATATATAAAAAAAAAAAATCAATCAACCTACCCATTTTAGAATAAGTCTGAGAATAGAATGAGGAAGAAAGAAAAAGAGAAAAAACCTGTGTAAACAAAAATTAGTTAGTTGCTTCAGGAAATAAAGAAAAGAAGTTTCCATCCAAAGAAAAAGAAAAATAGAAATAAATCAAAACTCCAAAAATAGAATAAAAGGGAGTCAAAAGCCAAAGAAAAGAAAAAGAAAAATATGGCTAAGGATGGAAACAAAGTGTAGAAGCAAAAGTAAATAACAAGGTTTCTCTAGTTATATAATATGAAGACTCTATTATCTCAGACTTGTCCTTTTTGAATATCCATTTCCTTCCTTCTTAAACCATCTCCTAATCCCCGCAATACCTAATAAAGACCTCTAGCTCAATTAGGAATAGGTTAGTGTGATAGTAAGTGGCAGATGTGTTTGATCGACTCCGGCTTTCTTGTGTGTCATTGAGATTGTAAGGTAAAGTGTGCCCACTGCACACTGGAGTAGCGAAACTTGAGCGGAAAAATCAGAGTGATTTTTGTCTTGACTTTTATGTGAGGACCTACTTAAGGATGCTATTCCGAGTTTTCAGAAACGGACCTGCTAAGCATTTCATAACATTACTCATTGTATATATGTTTATTCGTAGATGATTGATTATTATGCATATATTAGCTTAGGTTTTGACATGATTATTCTGTATTCAATTGCTAGTGAGATGTATAGATAGTTGAGACATGAATGAGGAAACAATAGTTTTATTTCTTAGTCGTTGTAGTATAGAAGAAGTTTGTGAGTACCTTCACTGGAAAACTCTCACGAGGTCAACTTCGTCCACTAGGGAATTCCTAGTGGTTTAAGGCCTTGTTGCATATGGTCAATGCAATCGCACTCAGCGAAACGAGAGTAGATAGAACTCCATTTTTGGTCACTTATTCTAATTTCTCATATTTGCTTGAGGACAAGAAAAATACTGTTTGGGGGTGGTTTGATAAGAGCCTAAAACTGTAGTTTTAACCCCTTAATAATCATACTTTTAGACCAATTATGTGAGTAATAATTAAGAGTTAATACTGATTACGTGTTTTTATGTATTTCAGGCTTCAAAGTCCATTATGTGCAGATATGTACCACTTTAGCGAGATAATGGAGCAAGGGTTGGTTGCTAAGAAGTTCTATGATTAAAGGCCAAGATTCAAGAAGACAAAGCCTTTGTAAAGCCCGGTCAAAAGATGAAAAGTCAAAGTCCACGCGGGCGTAAAAAAGCACAAAGTCGTGAGAACTTCCGAAGACCATATCTTTGGACTCAGACCTCGAATTGGGTCTACCTTATGTCAAAACGACCAACTCGGAAAGAGCTTTCCAATGGTCCAAAGCCTTGACCCAATCAGAGGAGAAAAAAGTGGACGAAACATCTGTCGAAGCCAACTGCAGCTGAAGAGCCCTTTTGGATTTGAAAGAATTGGGTTTTGGGCACGATTCTGCGGCCCCAAAACATGGCTCCAAGCCCATGCACGATTTTTGGATCTGAAACATATAAAAACAAAGTAAAACTTAGTTCTTAAGTTATCTAGTTTTATTTAGAAAACTAGTTCCTTGTAATGGCAGTTAGGTTAGGAAGCTAATGTTAATGGAGTTTAGGGTTAGAAAAAGTTAGATCTAGATTAGTTAATTACTTAGTTTTCATTCCATTAATTAGTTTCATTCTTTGTTTTAGCTTAGTTATTTAAATCATTGAATATCATTCATTAGATAAATAAAATAGTTGTTATTCATTCAATCATATCTTGTTCTTATTGTTCTATTAGATAAATAAAGTTAATTAGTTCTCCATAATCTAGTTTCATTTTCATTTATTTATTAGCTTAAATCCTTAGATTTACTTATTTGTCATTATTAGTTTAATTCAATTATTGCATGAGTAGTTTCAAATTGAGTTTAAACAAATAAAGTTCAAATCTTTATATTATGTCTTGTTTAGATTCAATTGTTGGGAACGGTAGAATAGAAAATTCACATCAAATCATTACTCTCACTATTGTTCCTTTTGGGTTTGATTAGTTGAATTCAATTTAAGTCTTGAGGGTTTAAGAGTGGAACGAATCCTGACTCTCTGATATTACTTCATTATTGAGAGTAGGAATATTGATATAAACACGTATTTACGTAATTTGATTATTTGTGTTTACGCATAGATAGTTAGAATACGTAAAATTACTTTTATCAATAGGATCACCACCTATTCTTTCATTTGCAGTCCTGATATTGTTAAAATCTCCCGCTACACACCAAGGTTTTGTGATTGACCCATGCAACCTTATCACATCTTTCCACAATGCTAACCTTTCTTGAAAAGAATTGCTCGCATACACCACTGGCAGAAAAAAAAACTCTTCCGCCTTTGGAAGGTATTCAACTCTACAATGAATGAATTGCTAAGTCATATCAATTTTCTGTACCTTCACCACAAAAGGATCCCAGCATATCCAAATTCTGCCTGACAAAGCTTTGTCATAGTTATTTTCATGCTCCCATGTAGGACAGCAAACACTCTATATGCTATCATATTTCTCCTTTTTCACTTTTGTTTCGAGTATCCCATACAAACATAACTTCTTATCAATTCTCACCTTATTTATTTCCTTTGCTTTCAAGAGGTCATTCGCTCCTCTCACATTCCAAACACATATAGGGCCTATCATTAGTGATGATGTTTTTTATTCTTTGCTCCCTTGGGTCTCCCTTTGTTTTTGCTTCCTTGTTGTTTTTTCCACTGGTTGCTTGGGTTTGTTTACCTTGACTTCGAGTCACAAATCCACCTTTAACGGGCGTTTGAGGCGCTTAGACAAAGGAAGCAAATTTTTGTCTTTGAAGTAGACAGTTTCTTCATCAGACACAACTTCTTCAGACAACTCCCCCAGTCTTGTGCTTTCACTGATATTATTATATTCGTCGTGCTCCTCCTCATAGCACAACGAAGGATTAAATCCTATTGCTTGTTCAATGCCTTGTGTGATCTCCACATATGGTACTAAAGCATTGTCGTACTCTCCCACTTCCATCTCTGAATGACTCACCTTGTTCTCATTGATCACCACTCTATTATGCTCCTGTTCCATTTCTACATCACTTGCAGGTTCTTGTACCTCTATATCTTGTTCATTTTCACGAAATGTCCGTCTCCAAACCCCCTATTCCATGTCACTAATCCCATCCCTGTGTTCATTATTCATATCACCACTGTACTCAGTTCCTCTATTAGCTTCGCCATTTTCTGCTACCACTGTACTGCTCTCTATTCTGACCTCAGTGCTAACTACCTCCTTTATAACTGGCAGCGTCTCAGCACAATGTTCCATTTCTATGCCACTGTCTGGGATCCTTGTTATCATTTCCTCATTGGTGATACTATTTATCAACTCCTCTCTATCAGATGGTAGATCCTCAAGGGCCTGCCGTACTGCAACTTCAGCAAGGCTTGTAATTTCTTCCCCTATTTCATTCCTTAGCGTGCTACTCTCAGGAATAGTGACAGAATTATCCTCCATCACCTCCTTTTGTCTTCCATCCTCTCTTTTGGTGCCTTTTCCTCGAACACCCTACAGTCTTGTGTCGAAACTTCCTACAGCTGTCACACATCTTTGGTATCTAGCCATATTCCACCGTAATCGTTCTAATGTCATCTCCACCCATATCTATATCAAAGGTGTCAGGTAACTTTGAATTAATCTCTACTAACACACTAACTCTGGCAAAAGCCAATCTTTTCCTTGAAGCAGTGGCTTCATCCATCCTCTGAGGTTCCCCTAATCTACTTGCTAGAAACCCCAAACCTTCACCAGTCCACAAATCTTTTGGCACATTGTATAAGTTTACCCAAATCGGAATAGCCTTGACTGTATTTTTTCTCTTTTCAACATCTTGATTCCATTGGGTGACAATAAAACACTTCCCTGCCATGTATATTTGTGCCATTTCTAGAATCTTTCTCTTGTCCTTTTCATTGGTAAATTTGAAGTAGAAAAAATTTGCATCCACAACCATCTCATAATCCCCCTTTGTTTTCCATTTTTTCCTGAGGAATTCTCTGACCACCGGGTATGGTAGTTTTTGTTCCAAAAAGAACCCCACAGCATAGTCTTTCCATATATCCCGGCCTTTATTAATTAACTCCTCTGGAACTTGCGCAACACCTTCAACTATATTTAGACTGAAATGTTTAAGTCCAATTTCGAGTGTAGCTCCTTTATTACCTTGAAAAAGTGTGTTCTAGTTACGTGATTGCCCTCCTAAGTTAGCTCCATTTGCTCCTTGAGAGCAATCTCTATCCACTGTTGGAATGAGGTTTTGTGTCTGAGCAGTTGTGTTTGCAGTTTGAAGAGGTGGGAAGTTTTGGAGATTCAGAACATGAGAATTCATATTGCATACAAAGTTTTTTTTTCCACTAAAGAACTCTCACTGTGAACAATGGAGGATTTTACCTTAAGTGGAAAAAAAAACATACGATTGAACAGGATAAGAAACTTGACTAAGGGTTTTTTTCCTATTCTAGGAAAAAGGAGGAACACAGGATCTTGAATTAGATTAGGTTATGTTGCAACCGTTTTCCACAAGGATGGTCCCCATTGTTTGCCTCTTGTTTGCCACAACCGTATGGAAACATGGAAAGGAATAGGTTATTCCGTATGGAAACAAAACTAGGGAAACGGAAATGGTTTTGTGTCCGTGCCCTACCCCTAAAAAAATCACGGAAAAAAAAAGAAAAAAAAAAAAAAAAAAAAAAGAAGAGGGCGAACCATACCCTTCTTCTTTTCTTCTCATCTCTGACACCACTCAAATTTCATACTCTACCTCAGGTACTTTCTTCCTCTCATGTCTTTCTCTTTGTGGGATAAGCATATTTTTTAAATATACAATTTTTTTTTCTTATTATTAGTAATTAATTAACTTTATATATAGGACCAATCATTTCGATATCACAGACATTTTCATGTTAGTTAATATTATATATGTTGTTTTTAATATTTATCTATTAATTAATTATATTAATATTAACTCCTTGGTAATATTATATGTTTATCTATTAATTAATTGTAACTCTATTGATCAATAACGACTGTCTTAGGTATATGAATGACTACGAAATAGCTGTAGTCTTTTGTGTAATTGCTGCATATTTTGTAATGTCACTTATGCTTGAGAACATGCCTATTGATAGGGCGCCACATAGAAATCGGGACTACGAGAGACATCTAGCTCTAGAGAGGCTGTATTCAGAAGATGATAATAATTGTCATAAAATGCTCCGGTTGAATAGAGTATGTTTTAATACCTTATGTGAACGACTTCAAGAAAGAGGTTTGACTGCTAGTAGGTGGGTTTCTATGAAAGAACAAGTGGCAATGTTTCTTTATATTTTAGGCCACGATACACGTATGGGGCCTACTGCTTGGCAATGTATTCATCTTGTTTTGATATTTGCACAGTAAGTTACGACTGTTTTAGTATATAATGGTCAGCCTAGATTTTTCTGACGAAGTTCTGTGTTTGGTGGCGTTCTGTGCATTTTCTGTTAGGAACCTCCTTTCATGGCCTGAAAGTTAGTTGTACACAATTTAGTGTAGTTTCATACCCAATGTACCTTGTACTAATCCGAGTTATACAAATAAAGTTATGACAGTTTTAGTTCAGATTGGTTCAATATTTTTTTATTGAAATCCAACAAATATTTGTTTATGTCGCAGGCAAACCCGAAAAGGAAGACCTATAAAGGTAAGAAAATACCTAGGTTGTTGGAGTAGGTTGAAGTGCTCAGAGACAATCTTGCTTGTGGTAACATACAAAAAATTGGTCTTACGGTGGATGAGGACGCTACAGTGGCAAGTGAGATGGAGATGTCATCACAGGTTCAGTATTCAGATACTTTGCTTAAGGAAGGCATGCATATCAATGTGGATAGCTTCCCACCAACTAGTAATGAGGGTGGAGGCCCCCACACTGCTACTTCCCAACCATCAAGTTAGTCTGCACGTCCAAGCAAATTGCCTCAGAAGAAGTGCAAGAGCATGGAAGTTGGAGGCAATGATGTTATAGAAGGCATGAGGCTTGTTATGCAGAATGTGGTAGATTCTTTGTGTGTGAGGAGTGAAATTGAGAGTGAGAGGATTACAATTGAGGCTAGTAAGAACAATGCTCTAGCCCTCACTTGGGACCAAATTTGTTTAGCCATTGATGAAATTGATGTGTTGTATGAGGAACAAAAGATTGCAGCTATGGAGTTGTTTTCACAAGATGGTGCTGAAAACCTAAAAATGTTTTTTCTCAAGATGAGTACCAACAAGCGTGCTAGTTGGTTATTAAAGAAGCTTGGTAATAATTGAGTGGATTGGTTTTCAAGTCTTTTGTGGTTGTTTTAGATACACTTTGGATATGCTTTCATGTGTTCTTTTTCTTTTTATGATGGAGTGTTAAAGTCTTTTGTAGTATTTCAGATCCATTAACTATTTTGGATGTTTTCAAGATTATTGTAGTATTTTATTATTGTTTTAGTGAATGCAACAATAGTTTATGTGTTTGAGGGAGTTCTCTATTATTATTATTAGACAATATTATATATGAGTTTGCAAGTGTCATACAAGTGTTTATACTTTTAAAACACGGTAGTTTTTGTCTTTTTTTGGGTTCTATATGTTAAATTCATTTTAATTTACAAGTTTCATGTATATATCTGCAAAATGAAAAAGGTCATGCCATTTGTTTTTTATTTTTTTTCCAAGAGCAATGAGTTTTGGAGAAAAATGATAAGTAGGTTGGAGAAAAATGATAAGTAATATGGATGAATTATTAATGTTTCCAACTTTCTTTTCCTTTCCACAACTTTTGCATAACAAACAGGATTATTCATTTCCTCAGTTTTACTTTCCTTTCCACAGTTTACCAAACAGACACATATTTGAAACTCTTTCCATTCCATTCCTTTCCATAGTGGACCACTTTCTTTATTTCATTTCCTTTCCATTAGTAAAATTTTAACAAACACACCCTAAGTCTAAAGTCTGTCACTTGCATAGGGTTATGCACCTTGGGTACCAAGCATATAAAAGTGGAGTTGAAACCTTTTGGCATAACAGAAAAGTTAAGGACATACTTCATGGAATCGAGGAAATCCTTACCAACAATTGCCCAACATACCTTAAAAAAGCATGCATTGAAGCCATCTGGACATGGAGCTTTGTAGTTGTCCATATCAAATAGAGCCTCCTTGATCTCAACATCTGTAACATCTTATTCAAGTACCTCTACCTCCCTTCTTCCAATGATTGCTCTAACTCTAAGGTTATCATCAAAGAAGTCAATATGAGGATTTGTATAAGCAGAGACACCTAGGATAGATCTATAGTGGCTAGTAAACAACTGGACCACATAATTGTGATCATTGTGTTTAACACCCTGTTCATCCTTTATAGACCATATTTTGTTTCTCCCTTTCCTTTCTTTAACTATATTATGGAAATTTGTCGTGCACCTATCACCCAAAAGGTTCCAAGTGCAACTTGATCTCTGCTTAATATCCTCATATTTCATTTTTAGTAACTCAGAGTATGCTTTCCTGAGTTGCTTCTCCTTGTGAATCTGATTAAAGTTCCCTGGAGCAACCTGTAGTAATTTTTGCACATGGAACAATTCCATTCTAGCTTCCTCCACTCTCTCTTGCAGTTTAGAGTAATGCTTCTTAGACCAACTCTTAAGAACATATTTTAGTCTTCTTAGTTTAAGAGTAAGAGTAGTCACTGAGTTGCCCATAAAATGTTCTTGCCAGCTATTTGTAACAATATCATTAAACTCGGAGTACATAGTCCAGGCATTACAAAACCTAAACGGGTAAATCTTCTTTGTGTCAATGAATCATGAGATAATCATAAGAGTATGGTCTGAAACACCTTGTGGAATAAATTCTGCTTTAGATGAAGGAAAATAATTTATCCATATATTATTTACCAGACATCTATCAATCTTAGAGTACTTCCCTGAGTTATTAGTCCAAGTGTAGAAGCTACCCAAGTACTTAAGATTAGATAAACCTACAGCAGATACACAATTCAAGAATTCAGCAATCTCACTCAGATGGGTAGGTTCACATCCCAATCTTTCTAAAGAATTCAAAACATAATTGAAATCCCCACATACAGTCCATGGTAACAAGATAGAAGCTTGCAACTGAATATGGTCTTGCCAGAAACCCAGGATAAATACATGTTAGTATAAAGGACTGTCCTATGGGTAGGATAAACACCTCACAGTGTAACAGTTGTGATGTCTTCTTTATAAGCTTAACTTGTACAAAATTTTGATCCCAGCAGAACCAGATTCTCCCGTCAGCATCGCGAGCATAATTACTAAGATAAGTCCAAAAGGGACAACATATATTTCTTATAGTATCAAACTTCTTTTTCTTTACTTTTATTTCTAATAGAGATAACATACATAGCTTGTGTTCCAGCTTAATCCTATTCACCTCACTGACTTTATGATGCTCATTTATTCCCCGAACATTCCAAGAACCTAACGCTATCATTAAAACTTTATGGGTGGTTTTTTGTTACCTCCTTTGGGCTTCCCCCTTCCTTGTCCTGCGCTTAGTAGTCTGCAGCATCTATTTCTTTTCTTTGTCGGGACTTGTACTCTTTCCCTATGAAGGCATCTATTTTTGCTGTCTGGATGATCTAAATTCTCTTTCCTCAGTTACTTTACTTGCAACCATGTCAGCAATATCTGGCTCCTCATGTTCTACTGTGGCATGATGGTCAGAAAAAATCTCTCTGTCATCTTCAAACTCATTGGAAACCTCGTGGAATGTATGGTCATCCCTTACATTAGTGAAGTCCTCCAAGTTGTTCTCATATTGTTCATTAATTGCTTATGATACTTGTAATTCTGGCAACATAATAAAAAAATCTCCTTCAGTAGCAATTTTTTGTTGCTGATTTAAAGGGTTCACACCTTCTAAATCTTGACAGGTATCCATATCAACTTCATCTGTTAAAGCCTAAAATTGATTAGAGATAGTACACCTCACAGGTGCTACAACAATGGCTAAGTGATTATCTGCTGAGCTCGCATCCACTAGAGTAGTTATATCAGGTGAGTATTGAGGTTCTTGTATATGTGTGACTACATTATCAGGTAGAATTTTTACTAGTACCACTACTACTTCCTCAGTAGCTTGAGCTTCTACATTGGTAGTTCTCTTTACCAATGTAGGATTTCTCTGTCTCTGTTACATCTGCGTGCCAACTCCAGTACCAATTGCGTTAACAGTGCTCCCAGTAGTAGTTATGTTAATTCTTGGTTATTGGATAGAATGACATGTAGTATCTTTATGACCAATCTTTTTGCAGAGGGAGCAAGTTGATGGGATCCATACGTACTTAACTCCCACATCCACTATGTTTCCTTTTCCTAGATTGAATCTCAGGCAATCTGGATATTTAGCATTAGTAGGAACTTCAATGCAGACCTTTGCAAAGTCCAGCCTCACTTTCTTTTGGGTTGCTTCATCCCAACAATGTGGTTTGCCAATCTGACTTGCAAAAAAACTAATACCTTTCCTAGTCCACATTTGTTTGGGTATATTCCACAGTTTTACCCATATTGGTAAAGTGTTGATGTTTCTCCTCTGCACCTCTAAATCCTTTGTCCAAGGTCTTATTATGAAAACCCATCCTGCTATAAACAATGGGCCTCCTTCTAAGACCATCTGCATATTCTCTTCAAGGATAAATGAAGTAGTAGAATAGTGGGAGTAGATTTTGAGGTTCACCATAGATTTATAGAGATGGATGAATGGGAGTTTATGAATGGGGGAAGGTAGTAATTCTTAAAGTTCATAACTTGTTTGTTTGGAAGGATGAATGACTTGTATTAAAAGCAATGAAAAGAAAACTTGTATTAATGAGAAATCATTGAGTAGAGATTGAAAACACGAAGAACTTTAATAACAAACTTGAATTGAAAAGGACTTGAAAATAAAAATTACACTACTCCTATATGACCATAGATTAAGTCCGGGTGCTCTCTCTCCTCTCACTTTTTGGCTTACATATTACACTTTTTTTCAAGTTACAAATTTGCCCTTCACCCTTAGATGTAAGCCACCTCATGAGTTTGCTTTATGCTTATCTAGATGCAAGCCAGCTCATGAGTTGCTTTTTCCTTTTGCTTTTAGGTTTCTTCATGAGCAAGCTTGGTTATGCAAGGCTACTTTTGAGTTAAGGCCATAAGCTTCAGTTTTCTGGGTTGAGGACATAATCTTCAGCCTTCTGGGTTTGAGTCATTGACCGCTGACCGTTAACTTTGACTTTGACTTTTCAGTATTTTCTTTTGTAAGCTAGAGTCTTCATAACAAACGTTAATAGAGCTCCTTTTGGCGCTAAAATGCATCTTTTACAATAAGTCCTCTGAAAAGGCATGTAACCTGCAAATGGCAGTAAAAGCTATAAGTTGTCTATTTATAAAGCATAAGAAGAACATATTTGAAGCATTGTAAGGGTAATATAACGCACATTTGGGGTCTGATCAATGAACTTGAAATAAAAAAACATTTTTGTCTGTTGCAATCTTATAACTAGCTTTTGTTTTCCATATCCTTTCAAGTGTTTTTTTCACCACCAGAAAAGGGGAGTCTTTTATCAACAAAAAACCCCACTAAGTGATCTTTCCATAACTCAATTCCTTCTTCCAAGATGTCTGTAGGTACATCCATAACCTCTCCATCAACATCATTTTCAAACCATTCTAGCTGTCCATTAAAGCTCGAGCCCTGTTGTCCAAAAATAGAGATCTATGTTGTAGTATTTGAGCTGAGCTCTCCCCTGCGTGAGAAGCCATAATAACCATCTTCAATCTACTCTTGCTAACAACAAAAGTAGAAACTTGGAAATGACCTCAACTTTGCTAGAAGAAGAGAGGCATGGCCAAAATAGATACTTTCCTTGTTAGAGAGATGGCACCTACTAGTTAGACTACTAAAGTTCTAGCTTTACGCGTTGTTATCTTACGGTTAATGACTATTTAGTACCACGAACTTTCACATTTTTTTCTAAATGGTACCTGAACTTTGCTTCTTGCCTATTCGACCACGAAGTTTCAATTTGTTTCAATTTAGTACCTCAATTAATTTTTCATCCAATTTCGTCCAATTTAACTAACGGTGTTAGCACTATGATAAACACTTGTTAACAATAAAATCCTAAATATTAATGTTAACAACACTAATACGTAATCCTACCGTTCTTACATTTAAATCAATTCTTCTTACTCTCAAAACATAATCATGCAATATAATGAGTAAGGATTCGTCCACTCTTAACTCTCTAGACTTAAATCGAATTCAACTAATCAAACCCAAAAGGAACAATGGTGAGAGTAATGATTTGATGTGAAATTTCTATACTACCATTCCCAACATAAGAACAATAATAACAATATGACATAATTAAATTAAACTGAAATTAAAACTAATTTAGAACTAAGATTGTGAATAACTAATTATGAATTTAAGACAACTAAATCTAAATAAGAATTTAAGCAATAATCTAAATTGAAATGAAGAACTAATACTTTATTCTAAAAACTAAAATATGATTCTAAACTAACTAATTGAATGAATGTAAAAAAAACTAGATCTAGATCTAAAAACTAATCTAGATCTATCTTTTTCTAACCCTAAACTCCATTAACATTAGCTTCCTAACCTAACTACCATTAACAAAGAGTCAAGCTTTTGTTTTTATACTTTCAGATCTAAAAATCGTGCATGGGCTTGGAGCCATGTTTTGGGCCGGAAAATCGGGCCCAAAACCCAATTTCTTTAGTCCAAAATGGGCTCTTCAGCTATAGTTGGCTTCGACAGATGTTTTGTCCACTTTTGCTCATCTGATTGAGCCAAGGCTTAGACCATTGGAAAGTTCTTTTCGAGCCGGTCGTTTTGACATAAGGTAAGTCCAATTCTGAGGTCTGAGTCCAAAGATATGGTCTTCGGAAGTTCTGCTGACTTTGTGCACTATTTCTGCCCGCGTGGACTTTGACTTTTTAGCTTTTGATCGGGCTTTACAAAGGCTTTGTCTTCTTGAAAATTGGCCTTTAATCACAGAACTCCTTAGCAACCGACCTTTGCTCCTTTATCTCGCTAAAGTGGCACATTTCTGCATATAATGGACTTTGAAGCCTGAAATGCATAAAAACACGTAATCAATATTAACTCTTACTTATTATTCACATAATTGGTCTAAAAAATACGATTGTTAAGGGGTTAAAACTATAGTTTTGGGCTCTTATCAAACCACCCCAAATAGCATTTTGCTTGTCCTCAAGCAAAGATGAGAAAATTAGAATAAGTAACCAAAAAATGGAGTTCTATCTACTCTGCTTTTACTGAAAGTCGCGATTGCATTGACCATATGCAACAAGGCCTTAAACCACTAGGAATTCCCTAGTGGGCGAGTTATAGCCTCGTGAGAGTTTTCCAGTGAAGGTACTCACAAACTTCATCTATATTACAACGACTAAGAAATAAAACTATTGTTTCCTTATTTATGTCTCAATTATCTATACATCTTACTAGCAATGAATCTGAATAATCATGTCGAAACCTAAGCTAATATATGCATAATAATCAATCATCTCTACTTAATGAACATATATATGATGAGTAATGCTATGAAATGCAAGATAACAGTCCGTTTTCTCAAACTTTGGAATAAGCGTCCTTAAGTAGGTTCTCACATAAAAAGTCAAGACAAAAATCACTCGATTTTTCCACTCAAGTTTTGCTACTCCAATGTCGCGGTGGGCATACTTTACCTTACAATCTCAATGACACACAAGGAAGCCGAAGTTGATCAAACACATCTGCCACTTACTATCCCACTAACCTATTCTTAATTGAGCTAGAGGTCTTTATTAGGTGTTGCAGGGATTAGGAGATGGTTTAAGAAGGAAGGAAATGGATATTCAAAAGGGACAAGTCTGAGATAATAGAGTCTTCATATTATATAACTAGAGAAAACCTTGTTATTTACTTTTGTTTCTACACTTTCTTTCCATCCTTAGCCATATTTTTTTTTCTTTTTCTTTGGCTTTTGACTCCTTTTATTCTATTTTTTTGGAGTTTTTATTTTATTTTTATTTTTATTTTTCTTTTCTTTGGATGGAAACTTCTTTTCTTTATTTTAAAGCAATTAACTAACTTTTTGTTTACACGGGTTTTTCTCCTTCTTTTCTTCCTTATTCTATTCTCGGACTTATCTAAATTGGGTAGGTTGAATTTTTTTTTATTTTGTTTTGTTTTGTAACGAGGGTAAAGGATTTGTGGTTTATGAAAGGGCTAATGAAAGGCTCGATTAGGGCGACTAATTAGCGGAAAATATACTTAGGTCGGAATTTCTAGCTATATCGATCCAAAAAGGGCCTAAATTCTCTCTTAAAACATGGTATAGTGGTCAAGCAAGTGGACATGTGATTTCTCTATTCAGAATATACTTCTCCCTTGTGTCATTTCTCAAATGTTTCACTCATATAAGGCTTTAGGCTATATTCTCACAGGATTTGTAGAATAAGTACTCTAGCCTAGATTTCAGAAACTTACTGCCAAACAATCATAGATACTCATGTAATATATTTATAGATAGATGCAAAGATTATTACCTACATATTAGCCTAAGTTTCTAAAAACTATTCTAATGCAAAAGCTACGTGAGACTTCTAGATTATTAAGAGCATAGAGAAAGAAACAATACCAATATTCCTAAGTGTATAGCATAAACTTTTTTATTTTTATTTTTATTTTTATTTTTATTTTTATTTTTATTTTTATTATTTTTAAGACAAATAATCGTAATATACAACCTAATATGTGCTTAACATTTACATCGTGTTTCTATACCACCCCCAAACAATTTGGGAGAAGGGGTTCATGAAATAATTCAATAGCACAATTAAATTATGTAACTAACTAATTTTTATAATTTCTAACATTTTATAAATAAAAGTCGTAATTTACATTCTAAAAGTGTCTAATTTTTGCAAATGTTTCTATCCCACCCCCAAACAATCGAACGCTTTGTCCTCAAAGTGTAAAGAGATAAGGGAAGAATTTACCATAGAAACGTGGCAAAAATTGGCAGTACCTGTAACAAAAATATTGTAAAGATGATATGATAATATGAAGCATAATTAAACCGGGTAATGCGTGCTAACTAACACAAACTCTTTGAAGTAAACATGACAGGCTTAGGGTGGCAACATGATTTAAAATGAATACCAAAATACGCCACCCCGAAACAAAATTGGAAAACTCTTTTTAAGTTTGAAAATTTTGTTTGGCCTATACTCCAGAAAGTTGGTATTGTATGAAAACTTGGGTCATTTAAAGTCAGATTCCCTAGACTTACTAATATATATGTATTAAAATGCAGTTTACCATATATCAACAATCGAAAAAAGTTGTGGGTCTTTCCACAAATAATTAACATGGAATGCACCATCAAACGAGAATTAAGCACCAAGATTTCCTATGGCGTAGCTTAGTGGAATGAGAGCAAAGCCTTATAGATCTAAAACCTAATTGAGCATACAGTTTCTTCTTTGTCCTCCCACGAAGGGGATGCCAAGTAAATGAACGTGAGAAAAAATTGATGGTTGTGGAAGATCGTGGGATGTGGATAATTTTGAGAAGGAAAAAATGAAAAAAAATGAAAAAGTGTCGGTGGCTTGTCCTTGGGTGTTACTTCTTCACCAGTTGGTTTTAGATAGTTATGAAGCATAGGAGAAACACCAAGGTCAAGTACAAACTCAATGGTTCTTTGAAAAGGTAGAGGGCGAGGAACATTAAGTGATGGAAGGTGAATGAGTGACATGAGGATGTGAGGTGGGTGAATGGTGTTCAACTTGTGTTCTTAGGTCTATATCATCGGAGGCCTTGAGATATACAAGACATTCCGCAATAGGTGGGTAAGAAGAATCACTGGGATAGAGGGCGAAAAATTCTTCTTCCGTCATGGCGTCAAGAGATGAATGGATGTCAATAGGAGAGAACTCATGAGGCAAAAAGAAGGGTTGCAAAAGAGTCGAAGGAAATCCTCCTTGATGTTATCTACGTCTAGGGAGTAGAAATTGTGATCCTTGTCTTCTTCCATAAGAGGGGTATCTACTAGTGTGGGGACTAAAGTGTCAGCCGCACTAATGTGAGGTACAAAACTCTCAATGGACTTCACTTCCCCTTCTACAGGCAAACCTAGTTGTCCCTATTTTTGTCTAAACATGTTAACTTCTACAGAAAGATTTCCAAAAGAAAGAGTCATTGAGCCATCCGGACAATTGATTTGGGCATTGGCGGTTGCCAAGAAAGGACGCCCTATGATGATGGGAATGGAATCATGAGCAACTTCTGTGTCAAGAATAACAAAGTCGGCTGGATAGTAAAAATCCTAAACTTTAACGAGAATATTTTTAACTACACCCTTGGGATACTTAATAGAACGATCGGCTAACTGCAAAGTCATTTTGGTTGGTTGAAGTTTTGTTAGACCTAGTTGTTTATATAAATAAAAAGGGAGTAAGTTAACACTTGCCCCCAGGTCTAATAAAGCAGTTGTTATGAAGGTATCACCTAAGGTGCATTATCTGATAGGGACGACCGAGGTCCTTGTACTTAACAATTTCGTTATGTTCGGATATAAGAGGGATCTTGTTTAGTTAAGAATGCTTAGAGTGGGGTATGTTGGTTTTCCTCTTCTTGGTGCACAACTCTTTTAGAAACCTAAGCGTGTTCGGGTAGACTTTTATAGCTTCTAGAAAAGGTAGGTTTATAGTCAAATTTTTAAACACTTCCCTAATCTCATCAAAATTCTCGTCCTTTTTAAACCAACTAGTCTTTGGGGATATGGTGCTTTATCACTATTTTTAGCAGAAGGGATAAAAGTTTTATTAGTCTTTGCTTTATCTCTATCCGTTTTCCATCTAGGTGTCCATATTGGAACCTCTACAGGTGTAGGGTCTTCACTTTCTATTATTGGGTCTTGTAATGTTTTCCTTTTTTGGTTGTGGTTTAATTGGTACTTCTACAGTTGTAGGGTCTTCAGTTTCTATTATAGTATTTGGTATGGTATCATTTTTAGTTTGCGGGTAATCTTTAGGCATAGTCACTTGGTTATCAACTACTCGCCCTAAAAGGGTAGTAGTGACTGTAGGTCCCCTTGGTTTATATTACCATTCTGAAAATCTTGTTTATTTCAAAGGCGGTGTTTGTTGACTTAGGATTAGGCCTTGACTTGAAAACACTGTAGTTTGGTTATTATTTTGGTTAGAAGACATGTCAATAACCTTTTGGCATAAAGACTGCATCATTTGCATCGTTTGTTTCATCATATTAGAGTTTTGATCATGCTGATCTTTCATCAAGTTGAAGTTTTGTTGCATAATTTGATTTTGTTTCTCCAACAAGGTCACTACTATTTTGTCTGTAGATGGTTGTATTGGAATTAAAGCTTGTTGAGCATTCATGTCTTGATGTTGAGCAGATTCGGGTTATGGGTACTAAACCTCTATTCTGGTCACCTAAGTTCCCTTGTCCCTGATGTTGAGTTAAGCTGGTTGAAGTGTGATAGTTGTGGTGGTGTTTGTGCATAGACAAGAGGACAATAGAAGTCGGAATGCTCAAGACTACAACAAACATTACAACGAGTAGAGTTAATGTTCATGGTTGGAGTGGGTTGTTGTTGAACGAGATGGCATCTACCTTTTTAGTGAGGGCATCGATAAGAGTTTTAAGCTTCGGGATCATGTTTAACCTCAAGAGAAGAAGGAGAGGAGCCGGGAGGAATCGTTACCTCCCCAATTGTTGTTCTTCTTAGATTGATCTTCTAAGAATTTATAAGCCTCCAAGGCTCCTTTACTAAGAAAACTACCCCCAACCATGATATCTAGAACCTCCTTATGATAATGTGAAACCGGCTTTGAAGAAAGCACGCGAACAATCGTGTCTTTACGCAAGATTATGATCTTGGGCATTCAATGAGAAGATCGATGAAACGATTCGGGACTCTGAAAAGGATTCATGAGGATTCCGGGCGGAAGAAATGAATCTTTTGAAGCATTTCATCTGTCTTTAGTGGTGGGTAAAATTGTTCCATGAACAATTGAACAAGTTGAGCACATGAGTCCATAGAGTTTGGCGTTTGGGCAGTTAACCAAGACGCCGCCTTGTCGGCTAAGGTGAAAGGGAATACCCTCAGTTTAATTTGTTCCGCACCAACCGTAGGATAGTGGAATGTTGTTAGGACTTGTTCAATCCTACACATGTGCTGATAAGGTTTTTCATGGTCTAAACCATGAAAAACGGGTAACAAATTAAAAATATTTGGGGGGATTCGGAAATCCCCCACTGGGTCTGCTAGAACGATGCAAGATTTGGAGCTATCGCTCAAGGCTTTGTAGAAGTCAGAGAGAGGAGTCTCTCTTTCTTCAGCCATTATATCAGGTGGTGTGTGTGGAATAGTATCTAGAGGTGTAATGGGTGGTATACTAGATAGACGTGTTTGTCGACGTTGCCGTGTAATTACGTTATTTGTTTTTCTTCGACTAGACCTTAATCTCATGCAAGACTAAGTCGAACTTAACTAAACATGCAACACTCCAAACAATTCTGATATACTAGTAGAAACCTCTAACTGGAGATGCGAGGTGTGGAAGAAAGGAATACCTAATTGCGTCCTTGCTTCGCTTATGAATAGCGTCTTGTTTACGCGTGTTCAATGTATATAACAAGTTAGAATACTGAAAAACTTGAAAAATCGAAGTTCGAAACAAAAATGTGGAAATTCGGCAAAAATCAGCTAAGTAGCCGGGTCGCTCTCCTTGAAGCGAGTTAAGCCTCGGGGTTTTGTGAATGTCCAGTGTTTGAGCGGGTCGCTCAGCTTCCAGTGTTTTGGCGCAGGTCGCGTTTTGAGCTTAGGGCGCGCTTAGAAGGCGGTGAATTTCGTGAATTTCCATGTCCAGTGTTTGAGCGCGGGTCGCGCTCGGTTTGGGCACGGGTCGCGCTTCAGGGTTTTCGAGTTTTAAGCTTTTTATCTTACTCCAAAAAATTTGAAATTTTTACAGTAATTTTCTAAGACGTCTATCAAGTAGCCTGTAAAATTTCAGATCAATCGGAGCTATGAAAGTCCCTCTACTGCCCTGCAAAATTTGCAAAACAGTTTTCGGACACAATACAAACAACCGAATGGTTATCCCATCAAAACAAAACCAAAAATTTCCAAATTTTTACTGGAGACTCCTGACAGATCCTACTTGTTTCTGTAAAACTTTTAGAGCAATTGGAGTTCTATAACCTCTCCTTATCGGCTGGTGTTACAGATATTAAGTGTTTGTAACACTGCAGAAACACACTGGAAACACTCTACTATTTAGGAGGTCAAAACAACTCAAAAACTCGTCAAATTTTTACTACAAACTCCTGACTTAGGATAGAGACTCCTGTAAAAATTATAAAATTTTTAGAACTCCTTAAGTAACCTTACTCGTCTGTTTTTCAAGAACATACGGTGTGAAAACTGAAATGCAGCACTGTAAAGATCGTATTTTTTTTCACAAGGTAAACCAACTTTGAAAAATCTGAAAATATTCCAGTAAATCAACAACACATTATATATTATGTATGAAAATTTTCAGAATTTTTGAAAATTGAGAAATACCTTCACTGCAGTGTTTTTCTCTGTGAATCCGCAGCCCCTATGCCTGAAACAGTGAACAGTTTCGAAAATTCAAGAAATAAGAATGAAAAATTAAAAGGGTGGGTGGGTAGAGAATGGGGGATTGCCCCTTGGATTCAAGCAATTGAATTTTTGTCTTGAACGAGATTAAGATGGCAACGGCGCCATTTGATAAACACTTGTTAACAATAGAATCCTAAATATTAATGTTAACAATACTAATACGTAATCCTACCGTTCTTACGTTTAAATCAATTATTCTTACTCTCAAAACATAATCATGTAATATAATGAATAAGGATTCGTCCACTCTTAACTCTCTAGACTTAAATCGAATTCAACTAATCAAACCCAAAAGGAACAATGGTGAGAGTAATGATTTGATGTGAAATTTCTATACTACCATTCCCAACACAAGAACAATAATAACAATATGACATAATTAAATTAAACTAAAATTAAAACTAATTTAGAACTAAGATTGTGAATAACTAATTATGAATTTAAGACAACTAAATCTAAATAAGAATTTAAGCAATAATCTAAATTGAAATGAAGAACTAATACTTTATTCTAAAAACTAAAATATGATTCTAAACTAACTAATTGAATGAATGTAAAAAAAACTAGATCTAGATCTAAAAACTAATCTAGATCTATCTTTTTCTATAAAAACTCCATTAACATTAGCTTCCTAACCTAACTACCATTAACAAAGAGTCAAGCTTTTGTTTTTATACTTTCATATCCAAAAATCGTGCATGGGCTTGGAGCAATGTTTTGGGCCGGAAAATCGGGCCCAAAACCCAATTTCTTTAGTCCAAAATGGGCTCTTCAGCTATAGTTGGCTTCGACAGATGTTTCGTCCACTTCTGCTCCTCTGATTAGGCCAAGGCTTGGACCATTGGAAAGCTCTTTTTGAGCCGGTCGTTTTGACATAAGGTAGGCCAAATTCCGAGGTCTGAGTCCAAAGATATGGTCTTCGTAAGTTCTACTGACTTTGTGCACTGTTTCTGCCTGCGTGGACTTTGACTTTTCAGCTTTTGACCGGGCTTTACAAAGGCTTTGTCTTCTTGAAAATTGGCCTTTAATCACAGAACTCCTTAGCAACCGACCTTTGCTCCTTTATCTCGCTAAAGTGGCACATTTCTACACATAATGGACTTTGAAGCTAGAAATGTATAAAAACACGTAATCAATATTAACTCTTACTTATTATTCACATAATTGGTCTAAAAGTACGATTGTTAAGGGGTTAAAACTACAGTTTTGGGCAATTATCACACTATTCACACAACACTATTTACGTGAATAGTATTTTCACTATTCATGTGAACAGTGTTTTCATTATTCACGTGAACAATTTTTTTTTTTTTTGAGAATCTTTAATCAATCTTAAAAATTAATTCTTTAATGAAAAATAATAAGAAAACACTCTTCGCATGAACAGTGTTTTTACTATTCACGTGAACAGTTTTTTTTTTGTGATAATCTAATTTTTAATATTGATTAAAGATTATTACAAAAAAAAAAAAAAAAAAAACCCCACTGTTCACGTAAATAGTGAAAACACTGTTCATGTGAATAGTGTTTTTTATTATTTTTCATTAAAGAATTAATTTTTAAGATTGATTAAAGATTCTTAAAAAAAAACTGTTCACATGAATAGTGAAAACAATGTTCACATGAATAGTGTTTTTTTGTTTTTCAAAATTTGATTTTTTTGGAAAAAACATTGTTCACGTGAATAGTGAAAACACTGTTTACGTGAATAGTATTGTGTAAATAGTACTAATGTGAGTAGTGCTAACGCCGTTAGTGAAATTGAATGGAAAATTAATTGATGTACTAAATTGAAACAAATTGAAACTTCGTGGTACGAATAGGCGAGAAACAAAATTCGAGTACCATTTAGGAAAAAAAACGAAAGTTCGTGGTACTAAATAGTCATAAACTCTTATCTTACTAATAGTTGGAATAAGTCAGAACTAGATACATATAAGAAGGAGATGTAGAAGAAGATAACTATAAATAGTAAATTGGAGAAGATAAGAAGCTAAGAAGAGTATTCTGACCTTTAAAATGTTTCCTATAAAGGGAGGGAAATCGCCTCACCAATCCCCTAACCAATCGCTTCTGGCGTCATCTTTGGTATCCCAAGTTTGTAGCCCTATTTTATTAAAAATGTGGTCCATTAACATAGAAATTTATGCTTTAAATAGACCACATTTTCTATATGAAACTGTGAACTAAATCTAATACGCCCGACTAAAATGTCCCCAGTTCGAACCTCATGGACGTCCCCAAAAGGCCAAAATGTTTATTTATCTTTTCTAACTCCAAGTTTCTGTAAACATAAATATGAACCCTTCGCTATTAGGTTTGAAACTAGATTTGAAATGAGATATCATGATGTATTCATTCATCAATTAGTTTGTTTTGTTCACCAAAACTTGTAAATGTATAGTTTCATGTTAGATTTTTCAAATTTGTTCTTATTGTTATGATTTTAGTGTTTTTTAAAAGAGGGAATTGAAATGCATATATTGATGTGTTTGTGAAATGTATATTTTTCAGAATTGATAATGTGTATATGAAGTTGTACGTGACTTGGAGCTAGTCACTAGAGTTTGGATAGAAATTTGGAGCAAGAAATTATGATAGATTTACATTGGTGTAATTGTTTGGTTGATGTTGTGTTTGTTTAATTTGCATTTATTGTATTCAAGGTTCCACTATATGTAAGTGTGACTACTGAAAGTCGTGTTGCGCATCATGCTTGTACAAATGTATTGCCAAGTGTGAAGTACTTTGGTGTAGTTGATGGGTCTATTTTATCTCGTGTGCGTGATGACGGTGAGGGGTCAAGGGTCATCAATACACCAAAGCCAATAAGGTAGTATAGGATTATGTTTAATTAGCATGTTGTTTATAGTTCTGTATGTTGCATTTATATTGAGTTTGATCATACTCCTTGAGTTTTAGTGATCTGTATGGTAATACTTCTAGTTTTTCTTAATAATTGAAATTATTGGTATGTGAAAACTTACTGGCTAAACTGTATCAATATGTGTTGTGGTTTTTTATATTAACGTAGTTCATATACTATTCGTTGCACTTTAGTTTAGGCATGGGCTATACTAATACAAATCCAAACCAACTCCTACAATGTAACTTGTACCTCCCTTTCCCATACTAATACAATTTTGCTAAGTTAGAAACAAAAAAAAAAAAGGCATGGGCTCCAAGGAGCGCAGGTTCACCTTCGTACAAGATAAAAGAGAAAAAACAAGAGGATCGATCAACAATGTTTTCGTATAGAAAAAAAGAGATACGTAGGAAACCGTCAAACGGTTTAATCCTGAATTCATCATCATCTCATCCCTTCTCTATTCAGAAAAAGATTCTAAATCACAAGGCACAGAGGAAGATCAGGGGATACTCGGAATTTCCCCTATAGGTTACATAAGATATTTACACATAATATATGATTCTTATAGTACTCTAGTTGGTGAGTGAATCCTATCTTTCAGTGTTTCGTTTGGTGCTCCTTCTATACTGTCATGAAGCTTTCCTAGATAATGGTATGTCCTTGTTACAGAGGACCCCATTTCTGAGCACATTGAAGAAGCACCTTCATTCTGTTTTTTGTGATTGTGTACGTTGATTTGGTTGCAAGTGCGCAAGCGACCACTTAATAGAAACAAAACTTCAAGGAAAGAGGAGGACATTGATTAGCTCCCAAATATGCGTTTAATTACCTCTTCATTAATGCATTACAGTATTTTTTATGCTTAACGAAAAGACAACTCATAGTTTTTATTGCCTTTTTCAGGTTATGAAGATATTTTGACCATTTATCATAAAAGGAGTGTCTTAGCAACAAAAAGAGCCTTAATCATGCTTATTATGAAGACCAGAAACTGCTAGGAAAAAGTCAATGGTCAAAGTCAACAGTCAAAAGTTAAAGGTCAAAGGACAAAGGTCTAAAAACCCAAGATGGATGTCCTTAACTCAAAAGTAGGCCTTCTCCTAAACCTATCTTGGTGAGAAAGAAATCAAAAAGAAAAAGCAAAAGGTCATGTGAGGTGTCTCAAGACTAATGGAGAAGGGCAAATATGTAATTGGCAAAAGGAGGGGTATATAAACAAAAAGCAAGGGAGAGAGAAACCATCCATTGTATTAGGATCCAAACCATTTGGTTTGCTTTACTTTCTAGTCTTGTTTTTCAATTCAAGTTTTACTTTTTTGTTCTTCATTGCTTGCATTTTTAATCTTGCTATTTCACTTTGTTATTTCAATCAATCAATATTTCCTGGTTGTTCTTGTTTCAATCTTTCATTCAATCTTTTGCTTTCAATGTTTTGAGTCATTTCAATCTTCAACAACTTCCTTTTAAATGTTTTCTCATTCACAACAAAACTAGGCAAGTCCTAAACTAAAAAGTCTACCTTCTTCCCTAAAACTCCCATCTCTCAACTCTAAACAATCTAGAATGAACCTCAATATTCAATACAACTTTGAAGACTTACTACCATAATACAACTTCAAATGGCGCCGCCATCATGGATTGAAGGAGGAGAAGAGCTTGGTTGAGCATCTAAGTGATAGGGTTATATACTAAAAACATTACTTTTGTATTAACTCTATTTCTTTATATTTTGAATGAGAATCATATGGGCAAATGTTATGCATATTATATATGTTATTAGTTATATACATGTGTCTAATACTTTATGTTGTAGATGATATGGTGTGGACACACATAAGATCATATCATCAGTACCTTATAAAGTATAAGTAATCGTTCACAACCTAGATGGATTTGGACAAACCATTGGTACGGTTGTAGTATAATCTGGTATTAGTCTATCTTGACTATAGGATTATACTAATACACTTTGTGTGTATTGAACATGACCAAGTGAGGTTGTTTCTCTTTATACTGACTATATAAGAAAACAAACACCTCTGTTATTATGGATGTTTGTCCTCTTAATCCGGATATAATAACGGGCACTTACGTGCATTGTACATTGCTTTAAATCATCAATGAGTGAGATTCATTTGTGAATCAACAAACTCGATTGATTGGGTAATGACATTGTATGTAAGGTGTGTTGTTGATTATAGAAGGAATCCATGTCCAGCAAGAAGTCGGGCTGATGATGTCCCCTTGAGGAGCTCATAAGGATTGTCATGTAAACCCCTGGATTTGATCCGACTTGACAATGAGGTTGAGTGGTACTACTCAAGGACATAAGAAGTTGATTAATGTAGTTGTTAGTAACTTGACTTAATCAACGGGCATTCGATATCTTAAACATGGGAGATCAACGAGCATATAATATGGAGCCCATAAATGTAACACGTAATTTGGGATTAGGGCGGTAGTGCAACAATGGCCTTTATTGGAATAAGCCATTTGTTGACGGACTTTGGTCGTGTGTTTTGGGTGAACATGGGAAGCCCAAGCCCGTTAGGAGGCCCAACCCTAATTTCTCCTCATGGTCTCTGTTGTAGCCTATAAATAGAAACCTTTCTTCTTGGCCGAAATTAAATATTCATCTTGATTGAAAAGAGAGGCAAGGAAAGATAGATCCAAATCGGTTCTAGCTTTGTGAGAAAGAAAGGGGTTGGTAGATCGTTGCCCACACAACGTCCAATCTATTGAAAGGAATACAACAGAAGATCAAGAGGTTGATTTCGAATTTCATAGCTATTGGATTCTCAGAGATATCAAGAAACCGGATTTATAGGTATGTTTCCGAATCCAAAATCGTGAGAACCATTAATTCCGCTGCGCGTGGTTTTCACGATTTGTAGAAATATTTATTTTGAAATAACAGTTCCTACACTAAGGAGGAAGCACCATTCTCACCCTTTCATTTCTATTTCTTTTATTTTTCATCATTTTATTTCACTGTTATTTCGTTACTGATATTTTCTTACAAATCAGGGTGCAGAACCAAGAACCTAAAGAGGAGCTGAAGAAGTAGCCGGAAGATGATCGACTTTGGCCGGAGTCAACGGGCGACCGCCCAGTCACCTCCAGTGATGTGGGTCCAATTTTTTAGCTGCGTGGTTGGTTTGTGATGAACAGTGGTACACCGAGCCCAGATTGTATAATAGAGTACGATAAATCACTGGAACTTGTTCGTAATAGTTAGAGATAAAAAAAAAATGAATTTTTTTTTAGGAAAAGTGGTTTTTGATTAATTTCTTATGATGAACATGAGTTAAACTTGGTTTAATTTATATACTTACCAAGGGGTTATAGTTTTAATTGCCTTGGGAAGTCCAAGTGTGTGAGGCAAGGAGAGAATCATAGCTCACACACTATGGATCACCTTGGTAATCAACATTCTAAGTCCATTTGACTCGAGTTAATCTAAGGGATTAATCTAAAACTAGTTAATTAGATTAGTATAATATTAGTTTAGTTTTAAGTTTGGGCCCTTGAAGGCAAAGTTGTATAAATTGTCAAAAACCCAACTTGTGGGATTTTTAAGTGGACCTTTATTGTAACTTAAAACAGGGTAAAGCTCGAAAGGTTGGGCTTGATTCTCAGATCAAGCGCCAACCAACGTCGCCTTCACCCCAAGGGTCGTGTACGCACACCTTAGGCGGTAATTTCTAAATCTCATCGTTACAAAGTGTAAGAGGATACTTGTGTGTTACTAAGTATGCTTGGATGATTATGTGATTTACATTTCAGTCTCGTCTTTACATTTAACGCTAAGGCTAAACCCGAGCCCTAAAAGAACAAAAAGTGTGGTTAAGACCCACTTTAGAACGAACATTTTGTGAAATGTGTGTTACATAGACCAAATTAAAAATATATAATCAACCAAGAAGAGCCAATTTAGTCACGTCCATCAGGACAAACATCTAGCATGAACAAAGAGAGTAGTAAACTACCAGATTCCAGTGGACCAACCACCTTCCTCACTCCCCTCCCTCAGAAATATCGTGGGTGAGATTCTTGGTGGCACACCATCTGGTGAAGTATCGATCTTCTCCCTCGACATGTGTAAAGCCATCCTAGTCTCGCGTCCAACTGTTCCTCTGAACAGGGCATAGTAAAATATATACCAAAAGCAAAGTTTTCAAAAATCCATACTTGCAAAAACGAATTTCGATTTCTTGAGCATACATTGCACCGTTTGCGCATATTTGGATAGTTTTGGGGTCTTGCTAAAAGTGTATGATACTGTGTTCAGGCACTTCTAGTATTACCAAGAATAAAACTTACTCACGTAGGAGAGCGCGTCGCCCTAGACAATCTCCTGTTGCTTGGCTTCCATCTCATAAGATGCCAGACGAGGTAGTGCAAGCTGAAGAGCCTTTCTCCAACTTCTACGCATCATTGCAAGATGGACCTCCATCTTGCATACGACTCACACCGCTTACGAGCAATTTTCGCACCAAACGTGTTCAATCTTTTACCCATCTTTCACGAGTTTGAACATGGGCCACCGTACGAGCATCTACGCCGGATACACAAAGTATGTAATACACTTCATCATCCGGGCGTCACCGACGATCAGGTTAAGCTACGAGTGTTTCCTTTCACTCTAGCTGGCAAGAGTCACGCTTGGCTTCTTTCACAGAAGGCCGACTCTTTCGATACATGGGAAAAGGTTGTGTTCTCCTTCATGAAAAAGTACTTTCCGCCGAAGAAAATAAAAGAGATAAGAAGTCAGATACAATTCTTCAAACAAAGTCCAAGTGAGACATTTTCCGAAGCATGGGGATAGATTCTATGAACTGATCCATTCATGTCCTCACCATAAACTAGAAAAATCCACTCTTGTCCAATGTTTCTTCAAAGGCCTTCTCCAAGAACACAAACTAACCTTCGACATCATGAGTAATGGTAATTTTTTAGATAGAGATGCAATCAAAGTCTTAACCTTTCTTGAAAACAAAGCCGAAAAGAGTACCCATTGGAAGACATAAACAATTTCAGAAGAAACTAACTCAATACAGCTAAGGCTAGTGGTATTTTTTAGGTGAAATCAGATCCTAAAATCAAGACCTTAATCAAAACCCTCACAAGAAAGATAGATGCCCTCACAACCAACCCAAAAGACTAAACTTCTCAGCATATCATGAACATAAATACCTCACCATGCCACTTGTCCCTGATCACAAACCTATCATCACTTCAACTAGAAGAATTGTGTGCTTTCAATGTACCAAATTCACCATGGAGATAACACCCAAACTTTGCATGGACGAATATTCCACAAACCCATCCACCTCCAGGTTTCAACAAACCATCAAATGCATTCAGACAAGGACAATGACAAGGTACCTATAGCATTCAAAACAAAGCATTGGTTCCATCCCAGTTTAACCAGAACTACTAAAACCCATCTATCAACAACCAAAGAGACCGAGTTCCAGTCACACCATCAACTAGTGTCCAAACAGATAATCCCTCTGAAATAATGTTATCTGTCCTGCAACAACAAACCCAAATCCTAGCATCCATGCAACAGTCTCTAAACCTATTAACCCAGACAAATGCATTAACAAGCCAAAAGGTTCAAACCTTAAAAACCCAAGAACTTAAGGCAATCACAACCTTGCGATCTGGCAAAACAGTCGACAACAAAGTAGTCTTACCAAAAAACCCCGCACTTATAGAAGTACTAACTCCAATACCAGAACTAGAAATTGAAAGCCATATACCTTCACGTATCCCTGTCAATGTTCCAGTCCCTAAATGGGTAACACATCCCCTTGACCCAGTTAAGATATATAAACCAAATGCACCTTTTCCCGCGCGCTCGCCTAATGACACCCAAGGAGGATGAAAATTTTGATGAAATCAGAGAAACATTCTAAAGCCTAACCATAAATCTTCCATTTCTCGATGCCATCAAACATTTACCCAAACATGCCAAGTTTCTTAAGGATATGTGTACCAACAAAAGAAAAACTAACCTTCCAAAAGATGTCTTCCTTACAGAACAATTTCCATCCCTCACAAAGACCAATGGAATTGTCAAATATAAAGATCCTGGTCGTCCCACCATCCCTTGCACTATAGGAGACAAGTACACAACCACTGTCTTGCTCGATCTTGGAGCAAGTGTTAACCTCCTTCCATACTAGTTATTCAAACAACTCGGTTTACATGAACTTACACCTACAACTATGACATTGCAACTAGCTGACTGCTTCATCAAATAACCAAAAGGCATAGTAGAAAATGTGCTCGTCAAAGTTAAAAACTTTTACTACCCAGTTGATTTTGTCATCCTTGACACCGAAGTCGCTCATGATTCCATACCCATCATTTTAGGGCGCCCCTTTATGGCAACTCATAAACTGCCGCAATGGATCTATGACCATGTCTTTCAAAAATCTCTCGATAGAAGTCAATGTTTTCAAGATGATGTAGCAACAGACAGAAAAAGAGTTGGATGAAGAGGTCAGTCTGATAGACAGTGTCGTGCAAGAGTATTATGACAGGACTTTCCCAGAAAATAATGTGCATTAGTTCTTATCCTTTAGAGATTCAGATTTTGATATGGATCATTACAAAGAAGATACCAATACCTCCTTGGAATCCATTCCTTTATACAATTTGAATGATGAGTTACCCATATATGAAAAGACATCACCAGCCCAAGTGTTTTATGTGGAAGAGCATAACCCTGTAGAGACCTTGTTGCCCAAAACACCAAACCATGCCCTTAAGTCTCTCCCTCCTGACCTAAAATATATATATCTTGATAACGATGGTACTCATCCCATCATAATTTCATCCCAGCTATCAAAAGAGGAAGAGGAGCGCTTGGTTAGAGTGATTCAAAAATATCGTTCTGCTATTGGTTGGTCTCTTGATGATATAAAAGGAATTGATCCAAAGATTTGCACCCACCAGATTCACCTAGAAGAGAATGCCAAAACCTCTAGAGAGCTACATCGTCGTTTAAACTCGGCCATAAAAGAGGTAGTGAGGGAGGAGATCTTAAGATTACTAGATGCTAGAATCATTTATCCCATATCTGACAGCGAGTGGGTTAGTCCTAGTCATGTGGTACCCAAGAAGTCTGGGATTACAATGGTCCATAATGAGGAAGGTGAGTTAATTCTTGCACGAGTTCCTATCATGTGGATGATTTATATTGATTATCGTAAGCTGAATGCAATCATAAGAGAAGATCATTTCCCCCTGCCGTTTGTAGATCAGATGTTTGAACGCTTAGCAGGACATGCTTATTACTATTTCTTGGACGGGTATTCAGGTTATTTTTAGATCTTAATTGATGAATCCGATCAGGAAAAGACTACCTTCACTTGCCCTTTTGGAACATATGCTTATTCCCTTATGCCTTTCGGTCTCTGCAATGCACCTACAACATTTTAACACTGCATGTTACACATCTTCAGTGATATGGTATAGAGGTTGATAAGGCTATCCACATCTTCAGTGATATGGTAGAGAGATTTATGGAAGTGTTTATGAATGAATTTTCTCTGTATGGAGATTCTTTCGACGACTGCCTATCCAACCTTTCCAAAGTTTTGGCGCAATGTCAGGAAAAGAATCTGGTCCTTAATTGGGAGAAGTGCCACTTCATGGTTAAAAAGGGAAAGTGTTAGGTCATATTGTGCCTAAAAATTGTATAGAGGTCGATAAGGCTAAAATAGACAAAATTTCTACTCTACCCATTCCATGGAACATCCGTGACATATGAGCCTTTCTAGGCTATGTTGGATTTGATAGAAGATTCATCCAAGATTTCTCAAAAATTGCTAAACCTTTAACCAATCTTCTTATAAAAGATGCACCCTTCGAGTTTAACTCAAACTGTATGCAGGCTTTTGAAAAGTTGAAAGCCGCCTTAATAACTGCACCTATAATTCAACCTCCTGATTGGTCAAAACCGTTTGAACTCATGTGTGACGCCAGCGACTAAGCTTTTGGTGCCGTTCTAGGTCAAAAACAAGATAAGAGACCTACAATTGTTTACTATGCAAGTAAAACACTAAATGAGGCTCAACAGAATTATACAACCACTGAAAAGGTATTTTTCACCATTGTCTATGCTTTAGACAAATTTCGACCTTATTTGATTGGTTCAAAAATCTTAATCTACACCGATCATGCAACACTTAGGTACCATCTCGTGAGGATAGATGCTAAGCAGAGGTTGATCCAATGGTTCTCTACCTGCAAGAATTCACTTTGGAGATAAAAGATAAAAAAGGAGTTGAAAACATAGTGGCTAACCACCTGTCTAGGTTAACCAATGATAGTGACAATTATTCCGAAAACATCTCAGATTTTTTTCTTAGATGAGCACCTTTATGCGATCCTTTCTACACCTTGGTATGCTGATATTGTGAATTATCTGGTGACTGAAGTGACTCTGCCATTGTGGAATAGAAATTAGAGGAAAAATTTTCTAGCTCAAGTGAAGTACTATCATTGGGACGACCCTTATCTTTTCAAGTACTGCCTGGATCAGATTATTCAACGTTGCATTCCAAAATGGGAACAGTTTATAGTCCTGTCCTTTTGCCACGAGCAGTCTTGCGGAGGACCTTTTAGTGCCAATAAAACTGTGGCAAAAGTCCTACAATGTGGATTCTACTGGTTGACTCTCTTTTGTGACGTTTTCGTTCATTGCAAAGCTTGTGTTCATTGCTAACATCTTGGTCGTATTTTTGCCCGTAACATGGCACCTTTAAATCTCATTCTTATAGTGGAGATTTTCGACTTCTGGGGCATCGATGTCATGGGACCTTTCCCAACTTCTCATGGTTTTATTTATATCCTAGTAGCAGTAGACTATGTATGTAAATGGATTGAGGCCATACCATGTTGTAATAATGATAACAAAACAGACATCGATTTCATAAAAGAAAACATATTTTCAAGATTCGGGGTTCCGAAGGCTATCATTAGTGATGGCGGATCTCATTTTTGTAATTGAGTTTTTGAGCATATCATGAAAAAATATGGAGTAACCCACAAGGTTGCAACTCCGTATCATCCTCAAACAAGTGGTCAAGTAGAAGTCTCTAATCGAGAGATTAAACGTATCTTAGAGAAAACAATTAATCCAAATAAGAAATACTGGTCTGTCCGACTGAACGATGCATTATGGGCATACATAACCTCTTTTAAAACACCTATAGGGATGTCCCTATATATGCTTGTCTTTGGAAAACCTTGTCATATGCCAGTTAAACTAGAGTATCGTGCACTATGGGCAATAAAAACCCTTAATTATAATATCGATACGGCAGGTGAGAAGCGTAAATTACAATAAACGAGCTTGAAGAGATTCGTAATGATGCTTATGACCTTTCAAAAGATTAGAAAACCAACATGAAAAGGATTCATGATAAGCATATTTTATGAAAACATTTCGAAATTGGTCAAAACGTTTTGCTTTATAACACAAGATTGCATCTTTTCCCAGGAAAATTAAATACTCGATGGACTGGTCCTTTCAAAATAACTGAAGTTACCCCTTGTAGGGGATTTTTCAAGTATCCCCTGATTTTCCTCTGTGCCTTGTAATCCAGAAGCCTTTATTGGATAGAGAAGGGATGAGATGATTGTGAGTTCAGGGTTTAACCATTTGGTAGCTGCCTACGTATCTCCTTGTTTATTTCGGAGAATCAAACCCTGTCTTGCATAGTTCCTAAGAGCAAAATCCCTATGGTTTATATAGAAAGAGCTTTGAGAGTCCTAGGGTTAGGACTGTCTCCACCGCTTGTGAGTTCCCTTCCATCTTTGGACTCTATCTTCCTATTAGAAATTCCCTCTTTATGGAAGTCTGAATCTAGCCCATATCTTATGAGAGGTAAGTTTCTTTGCTGATCATAATGTCCCATCATTTATGGGAAGATTATATCTAAAAGATAACTCTCCAAGATATACCATCACGATTCCTTCCTTATCATCAAAAATCGCCCTCATTAGTTTCCCTCTGTTCAAGAACTGTCCATATTAGTTTCTAACGACTTGGAGAACTGTTGTGCTTAGAGGTGGTCAGTCACATGCCTGTCACATGTCCACTAAACACTCGTGTGAAGCACGAGTTCACTTATCTATATAATTGATCCGATAGTCCTCATCTCATTTTAGACATCTATAGTCTTAGGTTATTTCCCATGCACGTGTCATCTATCTAATGACGAGAAATCCCCTTTACAGATGCCCCCTCTCATGCCTTATAGCATGTGGGCGCTTGAAGCGACACTGCTTTTGAGGATAGAATCTTTTTCCTAAACAGTTGCTGGAACTTCTTACGTAATCAACTAATTAAGGCTCTGAAAAGACGACTCGAACAGACACGCCGTTTCCCGAAAAAGGTAATGATGGCAACTCCATCCCGAAAAGTCGCAATGCTTGGGCTAATCGTAACCGTCCATCTTATATGTATATAAAGGATTTGGTGAGAGAATCCTCCTTATCTCTTCCGCTACTTTTTCCCTGTATACTGAAACCTTTAATCTCCCATTAGGGTTTAAACAAAGCTCCAAACTTTCTTCTTTTTTTTTCCGATCATGAATCCCAACAGGTAACTTATTAACTTCGGGGATCTCTCCACCCTTGAACTGATCCGGGAGAAATTTCACATCCCTAAAGATATTTGCCTGGAGTGGGGGAGGTTATCTTGCGAGTTGGCCTTACAAAGAAGTGGCGCTCATCACCATTGGTCAGCTTAAGGCTGGACTCACTCTTCCCTTCCACCCATTGCTAAGAAAGTGTTTGATTCACTTCAATCTCTCTCTTGGTCAAGCAACACCTCTGTTTTATAGAACTGTCATGTATTCTGCCCTACTTGCCAAGAGGCATGGATTCGTTCTGAATCCTTGGGTGTTTGGGTACTTATATGAAGTCCGGCGTATTCAAGACCAATCGTACTACTATATCATGACCAGAGACAAGAACTCTTCGATTGTCTTTTCGGAAGGGAAATAGAGTGACGAAGGCTGGGCTAATCACCACCTTCGTGTGTTGGGTGATGCGTGGGATGTTCGTCCTTCTGATTCTGATGGTGAGCCTGTGGGAATTCCTATTCCCAGAAAACACACTCATGCTCTAACCAATAAGTCTCCTTCTTATGAATTTTGCAATCATTATAAGAGTATTTCGCTTGAGTTTCTTTGCTGTTTTTCCTTTAGACGACTCTTCCCCCTGGAACCAACTAACTTCAACTGATGTTGCTATGGTGGATATATGATGAGGTGTGTTAGATTTTACCACAACAAAATTTATGATGAGAGTTACCAGACCAGTAGCTACAGGTAGTTGGATCTCCCCAACTGTTACAGCTTTGTCCCTACTGAATCCATACAGGTTGGAATTGGTGGCAATCATCTCAAAATCTAGGATTTGTAAATTTTTGAATACCTCATAGTATAACACATCTGCCAAACTTCCTGGGTCAACCAATATGCAATGCAAATCATAATCTCCAAAAAGGAGTATGAGAACCAGTGCATCCTCATGTGAACTCTGGATGCTGAGACAGTCAGCCTCAGTTAAAAGAATGAGTGGATCTTTCTGGGGTACCACATTGACCTGAGCACCCATAGTTAGTTCACTGTTCATGATCCTCATTTGCTTGGTGATATGCTTCTGATATTGCGCACCCTTTTCAGTGACCTGCCCACTTCGTTTACTTGCCTTTCCAGAAATCATATTTATCTGGAGTCGGCCATTGAGCAGACCAGTACCTGGGGATCTTGAATTGACGTATTGATCTCCTCAAGCTGTACTACGTTCGTCTGTTTGTGTGCTACGAACTGCTTCAAATACCCACTTTTGATCAGATCCTGTAGTTCATTTTTTAGGGTCCTGTAGGCTCTAGTACTATGACCCTTAATCTTAAGGAACTTGCAGTAGGTCTTTTGGTCTCAGGTACCCAAAGAGCCTTGCTTAAGTGGAGTTGGCCATTAGAGGTAACTCTGATTCTTGATCGAGTCCAGAACCTCATCCGGCATTTTGTTCAGAGGGGCGCAGTTTATGTCCATCAAGGGAAAAGCTTCTTCAGCTCCTTCCATACGTGGCTTCTTTTGTGGTTTTCCATCTGCACTACTGGCTACATTTTGGTACTGCCCTCTAGGCATTCGTCCCTTTGATGGGGATTCAACCCTTTGGCGACCACAATTACGGTCTCTCTTCAATTTTTGAGGGGAAGAATTCTCGTTCCCTTCTCGAGGGACCACAGGAACTACCCGATTAGTCTTCTTCAAACCCCACATGAGTTTCAACCCTGTCTAGGAGTTCCTCTAAATCACAGGGTGGTTTCCTGGAGAAAGATCCGAATAAGGCGATGTTTTCATCCAACCCTTGTTTGAAAGCTATTATAGTAGTCTGTTCATCACATGACTCTATTTGAATTGAAATTTCCATGAACCGTTGCATGTAGGACCTCAATGCCGCCCCATCCTTTTTCTTGATGTTGAACAGTGCATCGATCTATTTTGGTTGATGCTTGTTGTAGGAGTACCTGTCTATGAAGGTCCTGAATAACTCCTCTAAGGACTTGATCTGCCGCTCAGGTAACTTGTGGAACCACTGGAGCATAGATCCAGACAGGGAAACTTTGAACTCTTGACACATGACATGGTCATACCTTTCATATTATCCCATAGTGGCACGATACCTGAATACGTGATCCACCGAATCTGACTTGCCACTAAAGACATTGAACTTTGGTTGTCTGTAACCACGGGGGTATCGCTTCCTCATACCCTGTGATGCAAAAAAAGATTTTCCTACCCCCATTATGGTGGATTGAACAAGGGAGTCTTGCATTTTTCTTCTTTTGCCTGTCATCCGATGCATTTGGCGGATCAGGTCATTCTTCTCAGTTTCCTAGACACTTTCTTTGGTAGAAAGTTTCCAGTTCTGAGTTCTTTTTCGATGTCGAGGGTCGACATCACGATCTTGGTCAGTTGACTCTTGTTCTGAGGCTGTTCCTGAGTCCTCATCTGAGTTGCTGTATTCTGACTCAGATAGCTTGCATCGCATTGGATCCCCACGCCTTGGGTTCCTAGCACGACCACCTTCCGGAAGGTCGTCATCATCGAGATCGATGAGTGGCTCCTTCCCTGTGTTAGACTAGTATAAGTGTCTCAGCAGTTGTAACTCTCGCTCAAGGTTGCTTTTTCTTTGTTCGAGCACATCTTGCTGGCTCGCTCTGCTGAACGAACTTCTCGGGTTGGTGAGGACAAAATTTTCACTATTTTGACGTTCCTCTTGAGTGTTATTCCTGGGGTCTGCACCGGGAGCAACTGGTCCCTCGGGGCTGGTCATAGGTCCTTTGCGAGAGATTATTCACATCTTGGTGACCGATATTCTCACCCCCCCCCCAGGCATCTCGTGCTCCTGTTCTCTGATAGCAACACTGCGTGTGGTAGCGCCACCCTTTGTTTTCTTTGCTCTTTCCATCACAACAGTAAGAGTTTTTAGACTAAATCAGTCGTTTGGAACGAATATTTACCTACTTTCGTCCCCACAGACTGCACCACAAGATGTAGGGGATTTTCCGAGTATCCCCTGATCTTCCTCTGTGCCTTGTGGATCTAGAAACCGTTTGGCAGCTACTCTACGATAACACAAATCAAGCTTCATCAAGGCTTCTTCAACCCCTTCTAATAGAGGTTTAGCCTAGAATCATCATGCTATCATTTCCATATGCAATTAAACAAGTCATCATAAAAAGATTGGAACTTAATTTGCTTATTTAAACTCAAATGGAAACTACTCATGCAATAATTGATTTAAACTAATAATGACAATAAGTAAATCTAAGAATTGAAGCTAATAATTAATGGAAAATGAAACTAGGTTATCAAGAACTAAATATTTTATTGATCTAACAATTAAATAACAATCATTCAATACTGAAATTAAAACAAGAATAATAACTAATTAATTAATTGAAAGACTTGATCTAGAACTAAGCTTTAATGGCTACTTGCTATCCTAACCTAATTGATACTTAAGAGCTAAGTCTTATGTATGGAAATGGAGGAGACCAGATCCACATTTTTGTGCATGGGCTGAGGGTCCATGCTTTGGGCCGAAAAATCGAGACTAAAGCCCAATTTCTTCAGTCCACAGGGCTCTTTTCAGTTAGCTTTGACTTCAACAGGATTTTCGTCCACTTTTACTCCTATGATTGGGTCAAGGTTTAGACCATTGGAAAGCTCTTTCCGAGTCGGTCATTTTGACATAAGGTACCCCCAATTCTGAGGCCTGAGTCCAAAGATACGATCTTTGGAAGTTTTGCTGACTTTTGTGTGCTGTTTCTGCCCACGTTGACTCTGACTTTTCAGCTTATGACCGGGCGTTACAAAGGCTTTTTCTCCTTGAATCCTGGCCTTTAATCACAAAACTTCTTAACAACCAACCCTTGCTCCTTTATATCGCCAAAGTGGCTCATTTCTGCACATAATTGACTTCAATGCATGAAATACATAAAAGCACGTAATTAGGATTAACTCTTATTTATTACTCGCATAATTGGTCTAAAAGTATTATTGTTAAGGGGTTAAAACTATAGTTTTGGGCTCTTATCAAACCACCCCCAAACATTATTTTGCTTGTCCTCAAGCAAATATGAGAAATTAGCATAAGTGACAAAAAATGGGGTTCTAACTAATCTCGTTTCGCCAAGTGCGATTGCATTGACCATATGCAACAAGGCCTTAAACCACTAGGAATTCCCTAGTGGACGAAGTTATAACCTCGTGAGAGTTTTCGATGGTAGGTACTCACAAACTTCATCTATACTATAACGACTCAGAAATAAAACTATTGTTTCCTTATCTATGTCTCCATTATCTATACATCTCACTAGCAATGAATACAGAATAATCAAGTCGAAACCTAAGCTAATATATGCATAATAATCAATCATCTATGAATAAACATATATACAATGAGTAATACTATGAGATGAACTAGCAGGTCCGTTTTTGAAAACTCATAATAGCGTCCTTAAGTAGCACATAAATATCAAGAAAAAAACCACTCTGATTTTTCCGCTCAAGTTTCGCTACTCTAGTGTGCAGTGGGCACACTTTATCTTACAAATTCAATGACACACAAGGAAGTCGGAGTCGATCAAACACATCTGCCACTTACTATCACACTAACCTATTCCTAATTGAGCTAGAGCTCTTTATTAGGTGTTGCGAGGATTATGAGATGGTTTAAGAAGGAAGGGAATGGATATTCGAAAAGGACAAGTCTGAGATAATAGAGGCTTCATATTATATAACTAGAGAAACCTTTGTTCTTTACTTTTGCTTCTACACTTTGTTTCCATCCTTAGCCATTTTTTTTTTCTTTGGCTTTTGACTCCTTGATTCTATTTTTGGAGTTCTAACTCTTTATTTTCTTTTATTATTATTATTTTTTTATTTGGATGGAAACTTACTTTTCTCATCTGAAGCGACTAACGAATTCTTGATTTCAAAGGTTCTTCTCTTTTCTATTCTTCATCTCTATTCTCAGACTTGTTCAAAGAATTGGTAGGTTGATTTTTTTTTATTTTGTTTTGTTTAGTAACAGGGTAAAGGATTTGTGGTTTATGAAAGGTTAAAGAAAGGTTCAGAGGGATGACTAGCGGAAAATAATTCATAGGTTTGAATTTCTGGCTATATCGATCCAAAGAGGGCCTAAATTCTAGCTTAGGATGTGGTATAGTAATCAAGTAAGTGGACGTGTGATTTCTCTATCCGGATTTTACTTCTTTCTTGTGTCATTTCTCAAATGTTCACTCATATAAGGCTTCGGGCTATATTCTCACAGATTTGTAGAATAAGTACTCTAGCCTAGATTTTAGAAACTTACTACCAACAATCATAGATACTCATGTAACATATTTATAGATAGATGCAAGGATTATTACCTACATATTAGCCTAAGTTTCTAAAAACTATTCTAATGCAAAAGCTACGTGAAATTTCTAGATTATCAAGGGCCTAGAGAAGGAAACAATACCAATATTCTTAAGTGTATAACATAAACTTTTTATTAATATATATATATATATATATATATATATATATATATATATATATATATTTTAAAATTTTTGAATTTTTAACTAGAAAACAAGTGCATATTATACATATCTATATCCTAACAGATGCCTTAATTACACGTGTTTCTATGCCCCCCAAACAAGAAGCATGCTTTGTCCTCAAAGTATTTAAATAAATACGGGAAAGAAATTCTATGGAAACGCGTGAAATTCTGGAACATCTGCAAAACAAGGTAACACATACTAATATAGAAAAGAAAAATTGACTCAACTCTATAAGAGTTCCACCCGTAAAAATGAGAAATAAATTGCTTGGGACATAAGCAGACACTAACTGAAATAAAAACTACCCTTAACTCCCGTTTAAGCATTTTCCTCATTTCCCTCTCCAAAGAGAGGACGTTCCTTCGCATCCTGCCATGCCATGATAACTTGCCAAGCCTGCCGCCGTGTGTCGTGAACTTGTGCTAACCTGTCTAGTGTTACTATGTCTGATGGGGTGTAAGGAGCAACCAAATGAGGTTGCACCTGCCATCCCGGCCAAGTCATTACTCGAAATGAGCGAATCACCCAATTGGTTGGTCTCATGACTTCAACCCTTTTCCAATCCGTGAAATGGGTACAGAATTCAGGTAGACAACTGAGCATGATGTGACAAACCAAAACAGGCATAAGAAGATACTTATGTCGCATGTTTTGGGCTTTCTTAAGACTAGCCGCTAATACTCGGGGAATGTCATATCGGCGACGTCCCTCAGCTAAAGCAAGGAAAACGTCACCAGCGGTACTATTTGCAGATGTAAACTGCCAATCCCTTAAAATATTCATCAGGATGAATAACATAGTGGTGCCTACATTTAAGGACAGGCTACCAAGGGCTATGTTGTAACGCCCTTGGTCTATTATACGAAATACCCCTCCCCCATAATACTCATGGAAATATGTATAGTCATAGAGGTATGCATTATCGGTCATATATCCCCACGTGTGAAGAGGATCAGGTATTGGTATTCCCAAAACTAATGCTACCACATATTTATTGAATTCTAGTGGTGTGTCATCAACCGTGATGGAGAATTCTTGTTCTCCATCCTGGTTACAATATAACTTAACATTATTGTAAAAAAATTCAGTAAGCTTAGGTGAATTCGAGTTGTCTTCACTTACCAGAAGATGCCTCCATCCGAACTGCATGATCCTTTCGTGGAACCAATGTCCATAAGTCTCGCTCCCCAACAAGTGTTCGAAAGACTGCTCCGGTGTTACTATAGGAGAAGTCATCACAAAACTACTCTCTAGAACAGTTGCAACGATCCTGGAACAACCCACAAAAAATTGGAATTTTTCTTGCCCACGAGGTTCTGGGTGCGGGGTGTGCTCAACCTATGCAGGTGGGGGGGGCTGCGCTTTGGTGATTTTGAGTTCCGGCACTTGCAGCGGGCGCTCACTTTTGGGATGGGCATGGGTGGGTCGCTTCGGCGGGATGAAAACTGGAATTCCAGTGTTGTGGGCGCAGGTCACGCTCAGCTCTGGGCTTGGTAGGGCTCGGGTCGCACTCTGATGTAATTCTGGCTGACAGTGCCTAGGGCGGTAGCGCTCCACTAGAGCACGGGAGCGCTCCGAGCTGCTGAGTTGCTAAAATGGAGAAGAAAAATGGGAAACGTGGGAGTGAAAGGTGAGAGATGGAAGTGAGGTGTAGTGTGGGTTGTGAGTATAGAATGAATGAAGTTTTTATAGGTTTTAAGTTGCTAAAACGAATCGGAAAGTTGCCAAAAAGCTTTAAGGCAATTGTCGGAAACAAAAAAAATTTCCAAAACCAAAAACGGAAACAACTCATATTCTTGATTCTAAAACAACCCTAATATCTTTTAGATTGAATTAAGGATAGAAACTGCCTAACTTATCGAGATTTCATCCTACCACAATATCTATTCATAGCCATGCCCATATCGGCAATATTCTCAACCATCACTCCAACACAAATTCTAAACAAGAGGATCATATCACAAATAATGCTAGAGTAAATAATACCACCCCCAAACAATTCGGGAAGGTGGGATTAATGATAAAAACAATGCATAATTTGAAAAGAACCATATTATATTAAAACAGAAATTCAAACAACGTTTAACAACCAATTTCAAATTTAACTACGGAATTCATAAGTTAACATCTGAACTAAATAAAAAGCAAATACAAAACAACATCAACTCATAATATTCCTAAACCACTCGCTGCTGGTAGTGGAAGGCACATGGGAAGGTGATGGCTCCTGAGCTCCTGATGGGCCAGAGCCATCCGTCCGGCGGTAATGACGCTCGTGCCTCACAGACTGCTCCTCAGAAGAAGCACCCCCCTGGGGTGGAAAGCGTGCAAGCATATCGTCTCAAAACTTGCGCTGAGCTTCCATCTCGGCCCTCGTCTGATCCCACCACTCATCCTTGTGCTGGGCACGAGTCTCGAAGTTATGATGCATAGTAGCCTACCGAGTCCGGAGGTCTTCGCAAATAGTATTGAGAGAATGCATGCCACGATGAATCACAGTCATGTGTTCTGCATCCGACCTACACCTCTCCAAGGCATCGACATCAAAACATGTCATGTCCTCCTCATCTTCTTCCTAATCCTCTTCAACTACCCTCTCTTCAGGAAACCTCCAAACTCTTTGGATACACTCCGTATAAATATGAGAATTTCAGTGCTCTTTTAGGCAAATCCTATCAGACATCGGAGTCGCTCTCAAGGTCATCATGATCTTCGTTATCAAAACAGGGAGAGGTGCAATACTCTTCCCAACTCCCCTAATCATGTTACTCAAAAACTCCAAAATATAGAATTCGTACTTCTGCTCCTAGAGTATCCATAGAATGTGAAGGCAGTTCAGACCGATGTCACTGACTTTCTCCTTCCCTATGACATTCCTACCAATCCACTGAGCTACAACCAGCTGGTTGGTTCTGAGAGACGACTGGCAAACATAATACGAGCTAGCATTGTAGTTCCCTTCCGAAACAGTTGCATTCATCAAAGGCTTGACCCCAGTAAATGGGGAATCTTGTAATGTGGCATTGAGATGGCTTCTAGGCGGAATGCCTAAAATCTCAGCCAACAAGCCAGTAGATACGTCTCTCATCCTCCCAGCCACCTTAACAAAAATTCTATTCCCATCCAACTCCCTCGTCCTATAAAATTGTCAAACCAAATCTTCATGGTAAAAATCGTCTGTTGAGTACCACAAACCACTCCAATATCTCCTAACCATCTTGTCACCATAAAACAGCGCGAAGTGGTCGGCAGTAAACGCGTGCTCTGGCAAAATCCTACGTCTTTGAGCCATTTTTAAGTGTTGAAAGGATTTGAGGGTTTGTAGAAGGTGTAGGAACAAGTTGAAACAACCTTACAGAAAAAAAAAAAAGATGGTGGTGGCGCGTGGGTGGCGCAGCAGTTCAAATTTTTTTTTGATTTTTGGTGGTTTTCGATGGTGGAAATTGTTGGAGAAGAATATATGTTTTAGGAATGAATTTGGGCGTGGGTTCAGTTAGGTTTTTTTTTTTTTTTTGGTTATAGGGTTGAAAACATGTTAATGGCGGTGGTGAAGGTGAAGAAGAAGAATGCGATGCGTTCTTGGGTTGTACTGTGGGCTTGGGCCCAAGCCCAATTCGAGTTCCAAAAAAAATTCAATTTTTAGCGCAACTTCAAAATAGAATTGCCGCTTCGTTACCGGTCTGATTTTTGCGAATAAGATATGGAAATGATCAGGAGAGAATTTCCAATCCAATGATCCATACAATACTCTATTTTGACCGTGGATGACATATAAGAAGATGAAAAACTCCTCAAAGTGCGTGCATGACGTAAGTTATGCGAACGAATGAACTCTAATTTCATAGATAATGTCAACCCGAATCGAAATACAATTAAACGGCCTAAACAACACAACTAGAAAGTTGAAAAATCTATGAATGAAACGAACACACCCCCAAACAAATTTTAGACACAGAGTTTAGAAAATTTGTTTTTAAAGTGGGTCTTTTAAAGTCAGATTCCCGAGACTTCCTAAATTACTATGTTTGTGATTTTAACAATTTTTATTTTATTTTTATTTTTTTTAATGAAAAATATTTAATATAAGAAAAATAAGAAAACAATAATTGCATAATTCACACCATAGAGGAACATGACTCAAAATCCGAGAAAACATGCAAGAGTGGAAAACGTGAATTATGTTTAACGTGGACTTAGGATCTTGTACTTACATCCACACACTCCATAGGGAGGGCCCAGTTACCTGAATGGTGCACTTACCAATATATGGAAATGAAAGGAAGTACACCAACGAAAAGGTCAGTCCGCATAGATAAGGTCATGTAAAAGGACTTCCTCTACATCAGGGGACAAAAGCTCGTGGAAATGTTTCAACCGTTGGCCATTGACTTCAAAGGTACTGTTGTCCTTAGGATTTACCAAGGTGATTGCCCTGTGAAGGGTGACTTCAGTAACCAAAAAAGGACCAGACCAATGGGTTTTTAATTTTCCTGGAAAAGTATGTAGACGGGAGTTGTAAAGTAAGACCTTTTGACCTACTACAAACTCTTTACGCAAGATTTGCTTATCAAGAACACGTTTCATGTTAGCTTTATAATCCTTCGCGAGATCATAAGAATAGCTACGGATTTCTTCAAGCTCATTCAATTGCAACTTGCGCTTGACACCCACCTCATCAAAATTGAAGTTAAGGATTTTTATAGCCCACATAGCGTGGTGCTCCAATTCAACGGGCAAATGACAAGGTTTCCCAAATACAAGTCTAAAGGGAGACATACCTATAGGAGTTTTGAAAGCAGCCATATATGCCCATAAGGCATCAGATAGACGCTTTGACAAGTCTTTCCTATTAGGATTTACAGTTGTTTCTAATATATTTTTGATTTCCCTATTAGAAACTTCTACTTGTTTGCTAGTTTGTGGATGATATGGAGTTGCTACTTTATGTGTAACTCCATACTTTTTCACGAGAGATGCAACAACTCTTTTGCAAAAATGTGTTCTACCATCACTAATGATGGCTTTGGGAATGCCAAATTGACAGAAAATATACTCTTTAACAAAAAACACAACTGTCTTATGGTCATTGTTACGGCAAGCCATGGCCTCTATCCATTTAGACACGTAGTCCACGACAACTATAATGTAAATGAAACCGTGGGAAACTGGAAAGAGACCCATGAAATCAATTCCCCATACGTCAAAAATTTCGACCACCATGATTGGATTTAATGGCATCATATTACGCTTCCTGATTCGCCCAAGTTATTGGCAACGAATGCACGTCTTTCAATGCACTTGGGCATCTTTAAAGAGAGTAGGCCAATAAAACCCACATTGAAGAATTTTAGCAGCTATTTTCATACCACTAAAATGGCCACCACACTCTTTGTCATGGCAGAATGAGAGAACCTCATTATATTCCCATTGGGGAATACAACGAGGAATAATCTGATCCGCACAATACTTGAAAAGCTAGGGCTCATCCCAGTAGTATAGCTTAACTCTGGCCAAGAACTTCTTACATTCATTTCTTAACCAATCATAAGGAATAACATCAGACGCTAAATAATTCACAATGTCAGCATACCATGGTGCAGAAAAAATAGCATACAGATACTCATCAGGAAAAGAGTCCGGTATGGACTCAGAATCACTATCATCGTCGTTTGTAAGTCTAGATAAGTGGTCAGCAACTATGTTTTTGACCCCTCGTATGTCCTTTATTTCTAATGTGAATTCTTGTAGGAGAAGAATCCATTGGATTAATCTCTGCTTAGCATCCTTCTTTGCGAGAAGGTACCTAAGGGCTACATGGTCTGTGTAAACTAGAGTCTTAGAACCAACCAAATAAGGATGAAACTTATCTAAAGCATAAACGACAATTAAAAATTCTTTTTCAGTAGTTGTATAACTCCTTTGAGCATCGTTTAGAGTTTTATTAGCATAATAAATATCAGTGGATTTATTATCTAGTTTCTGTCCCAAAACAGCACCAACTGCATAATCACTAGCATCACACATGAGTTCGAAAGGTTTAGACCAATCGGGAGGCTGTATAATGGGTGCAGAAGTTAATGCGGATTTTAAAGTTTCAAAAGCCTGTTTACAGTTTAAATTAAAATCAAAGATGGCATCCTTTAAAAGCATATTAGTTAACGGCCTAGCTATTTTCAAAAAATCTTTGATAAAGCCTATAAAAAAACTGCATGGCCTAGAAAGGCTCTAATATCACAGACAGTCCGTGGTATAGGTAGAGTTACTATCTTATCTAGTTTGGGCTTATCTACTGTGATGCCATCACTAGATACTATGTGACCTAGTACTATTCCTTTTTTCACCATGAAATGACATTTTTTCCAATTTAAAACCAGATTTTTCTCTTCACACCGTGTCAAAACCTTAGATAGGTTAGACAGCCAGGCCGTGAAAGAGTCTCCATAGATAGAAAAATCATCCATGAATACTTTCATGAAACGCTCTACCATGTCACTAAATATATGAAGCATACACCGCTGGAAGGTACCAGGAGCATTACAAAGGCCAAAAGACATTCGTTTATAGGCGTATGTCCCAAAAGAACATGTGAAGGTAGTCTTTTCTTGGTCATCAATATCAATAATAATTTGGAAATAGCCAGAGTAGCCATCTAAAAAATAATAAAAAGCATGACCAGCTAGGCGTTCAAACATCTGATCTAAAAAGGGTAAAGGAAAATGATCATTTTGTGTCATTGCATTTAAACGACTCTAATCTATACAGATTCTCCATTTCATAGGACCATGTGTGGCAACATATTCACCCTTGGCATTACGTACTGATAAAAGTAAAATGAATAGTCTACCTACGAAATGAACGATTATCATATCTCAAAACGTAAGTAAACTAAAACTTATTTACGAGTCTATATTTATCAAAGTTTCTACTCTCTTTCTATTGAACAGATAGTGGAGTAGGAAGTTCGTTCCACTCCTAGTGCTCTAGCATGGAATTGTTTTCTAATCTAATTAATCGGTCTTAAGTCAATGAGAGCTTTACGAAGGTGATTTACTACGATACTTACTGAATTTGATTACTTGAATTTAACTACGAATGCTATGGAAATATGATTGTGCTTGAATCTAGATAAAGGATTAGAGGGGAATTGAATCCACCTCGAATCCAACTTATAGCCTAACATAGATTCTTGTATCTCGATTCTTACATTCTTACGGCAAGAAATTCGAGTTCTAATCCCTAGTGTTCATGGCATTTCTACCGAGTACTAACTAGCATGTGAGGTCGTCCACCCATTCTCATGGCGAATCACGACCTTCTAGATTGGAATAGATTCTACAATGTTTCTACACTATACCACTAAGTTTTCATCAAGGCTTCATCAACCCCTCTAATGGAGGTTTTAGCCTTGAGTCATCAAACCATCATTTCCCATTTCATTATAACTACCCATCATATTAAAATTCTAACTTAACTAAATTAACTAACAATGGTTCAATCTATTTAAACTACGGAATGATAATCAACAAGAATTAAAATCAGATCTAGAAATGGAAATGACAAAAATCGAAATTGAAAAAAATACTACTTTATTGATCTAATCAAATAAAGAACAAGATTCAAAGGTTTAATCTAATATAATGAATTGAAACTAATTAAACTAAGTTCTAAAACTAATTAATGGAGGCTAACTAATCTAGTTCTAACTATCTACCATTAACAAAGAGTGAAGCCTTGGTTTTTATACATTCAGATCCAAAAATCGTGCATGGGCTTGGAGCCATGTTTTGGGCCAGAGAATCAGGCCCAAAACCCAATTCTTTCAGTCCAAAAAGGCCTCTTCAGCTGCAGTTGGCTTCAACAGAACTTTCATCCACTTTGGCTCCTCTGATTGGGTTAAGGCTTGGACCATTGGAAACCACTTTCCGAGCCGGTCGTTTTGACATAAGGTAGGCCCCATTCTAAGGTCTGAGTCCAAAGATACGGCCTTCGGAAGTTCTACTGACTTGTGTGCTATTTCTGCCCGTGTCGACTTTTCAGCTTTTGACCGGGCTTTAGAAAGGCTTTATCTTCTTGAATCTTGGCCTTTAATCACGGAACTCCTTAGTAACCGACCTTTGCTCCTTTATCTCGCTAAAGTGGCACATTTCTGCACATAATGGACTTTGAAGCCTGAAATGCATAAAAACACGTAATCAGTGTTAACTCTTAATTATTACTCACATAATTGGTCTAATAGTATGACTGTTACAGGGTTAAAACTACAATTTTGGGCTCTTATCAAACCACTCCCAAACAGCATTTTGCTTGTCCTCAAGCAAAGATGAGAAATTAGAATAAGTGACCAAAAATGGAGTTTTAACTACTCTCGTTTCCCTGAGTGCGATTGCATTGACCATATGCAACAAGGCCTTAAACCACTAGGAATTCCCTAGTGGACGAGTTATAGTCTCGTGAGAGTTTTCCAGTGAAGGTACTCACAAACTTCATCTATACTACAATGACTAAGAAATAAAACTATTGTTTCCTTATTCATGCTCAAAATTAACTATACCTCTCACTAGCAATGCATATAGAGTAATCAAGTCGAAACCTAAGCTAATATATGCATAATAATCAATCATCTACGAATAAACATATATACAATGAGTAATGCTATGAAATGCAGTAACAGGCCCGTTTCTGAAACTTTGGAATAGCGTCCTTAAGTAGGTTCTCACATAAAAGTCAAGACAAAAATCATTCTGATTTTTCCACTCAAGTTTTGCTACTCCAGTGTGCAGTGGGCATACTTTACCTTACAATCTCAATGACAACCAAGGAAGCCGAAGTTGATCAAACACATCTGCCACTTACTATCCCACTAACATATTCCTAATTGAGCTAGAGGTCTTTATTAGGTGTTGTGTGGATTAGGAGATGGTTTAAGAAGGAAGGAAATGGATATTCAAAAGGGACAAGTCTGAGATAATAGAGTCTTCATATTATGTAACTAGAGAAAACCTTGTTATTTACTTTTGCTTCTACACTTTGTTTCCATCCTTAGCCATATTTTTTTTCCTTTTTCTTTGGCTTTTGACTCCTTTTATTCTATTTTTTTGGAGTTTTTATTTTATTTCTATTTTTATTTTTCTTTTCTTTGGATGGAAACTTCTTTTCTTTATTTTCTGAAGCAATTAACTAACTTTTGTTTACACAGGTTTTTCTCTTCTTCTTTCTTCCTTATTCTATTCTCAGACTTATCTAAATTGGGTAGGTTGATTTTTTTTTTTTTTTTTTTTTATTTTGTTTTGTTTGTAATAGGGTAGAGGATTTGTGGTTTATGAAAGGGCTAATAAAAGGCTCGATTGGGGCTTAATTAGCGGAAAATATACTTAGGTCGAATTTCTAGCTATATCGATCCAAAAAGGGCCTAAATTCTCTCTTAGGACATGGTATAGTGGTCAAGCAAGTGGGCGTGTGATTTCTCTATTCGAATATACTTCTCCCTTGTGTCATTTCTCAAATGTTTCACTCATATAAGGCTTTTAGGCTATATTCTCACAGGATTTGTAGAATAAGTACTCTAGCCTAGATTTGAAACTTACTTGCCAAACAATCATAGATACTCATGTAATATATTTATAGATAGATGCAAAGATTATTACCTACATATTAACCTAAGTTTCTAAAAACTATTCTAATGCAAAAGCTACGTTGAGACTTCTAGATTATTAAGAGCATAGAGAAAGAAACAATACCAATATTCCTAAGTGTATAGCATAAACTTTTTATTTTTTTATTTTTTTTAAGACAAATAATACGTAATATACAACCTAATATGTGCTTAACATTTACATCGTGTTTCTATACCACCCCCAAACAATTTGGGAGAAGGGGGTTCATGAAACAATTCAATAGCACAATTAAATTATGTAACTAACTAATTTTTATAATTTTTAACATTTTATAAATAAAAGTGCACAATTTACATCCTAAAAGTGTCTAATTTTTGCAAATGTTTCTATCCTACCCCCAAACAATCGAACGCTTTGTCCTCAAAGTGTAAAGAGAAAAGGAAAGAATTTACCATAGAAACGTGGCAAAAATTGGCAGTACCTGTAATAGAAATATTGTAAAGATGATATGATAATATGAAGCACAATTAAACCTGTTGCGTGCTAACTAACACAAACTCTACTTTGAGTAAACATGACAGGCTTAGGGTGGCAACAAGATTTGAAATGAATACCAAAATCGCCACCCCAAACAAAAAATGGAAAACTCTTTTTAAGTTTGAAATTTTTGTTTGGCCTATACTCCAGAAAGTTGGTATTGTACGAAAACTTGGGTCTTTTAAGGTCAGATTCCCAAGACTTGCTAGATTACTATTTTTATAGCTTTAAAATTTTTTACTTTTTATGAATTAGGTTTAATATAAAGGAAAACAATAAGCAGTAAAGACATAATTAACACCATAGAGAAACGTGACTCAAAACCAAGAAAACATGCAAGAGTGGAAAACGTGAATTATGTGAACCGTGGACTTAGGATCCGGTACTTACAACCACACACTCCATAGGGAGGGCCCGGTTACCTGAATGGTGCATTCACCAATATATGGAAATGAAAGGAAATGCACCAAACACAAAAATTGAGTCGTTTATAGTCAGATACTCGAGACTTTATCTAAATATATGTATGAATATGCAGTTTATCATATATCAACAACCGAAATAGTTGTGGATCGTTCCAAAAATAAATATCGTAGAAAACATATCCAAACACAATCAAGCACCAAGATTTCCTACTGTGCAGACCCTAGTGGAATGAAAGCGAAGTCGATATAGACCTATAACATAACCGAGCATGCACCTTATGTTTCATCTTTGAACGAGAGGGTGTCCTAGTGAATAAGTGTGGAAAAGTGAATGGTTGTGGAAAATATGGTGGATTGGGATAAGTTTTAGAGGGAAAGCATGGAAAAAATGAGGATGTGGGTTTAGCACAAAACTCATTCATGGTGTAGTTAGGGACTGTCTCAAGTCTGAAAATGGAGGTGTCAAGTGGTTTATCCTTGGGAAGTATTTGTTTTTAGGTGGATTTAAAAAATCATGAAGCACAGGAGCAACTAAAGGATCGAGTGCAAACTCGAGGTTCCTTTGAAAAGGTAGAGGGTGGGGAATATTGGTGATGGAAGGTGAATATTTCTCAGCTAGAGCTCTCAAGTCCATATCATCAGAAATCTTGATATATACAAGACATTCCTCAATAGGTGGGTCAAAAGGATCACTGGGATAGAGATTGAAAAATTCATCTTCCGTCATAGCATCAAGGGATGAATGGTTGTTGGCAAGGGGGGACTCACAAAGTGGTAAAGAAGCGGTGGCAAAGAGTTGCGTGAATTCTTCTTCGATTTAAATCTACTACCGGGGAGTCATTGTTAAAAGTCGAATTTCGAAGGAAAGGAATTTGTTAATCTGTTTCTCCGGAAACATGTTTTTGAAGTAATCTTGAGCTAAGCTCTCGATCATGCTAACCTCGCCATTTGTAGAGGAATCGGGATATTGTGTCCTCGTTTTGAAAACATTTACCTCAACAGAAAGATGGCCAAAGGACAAGGACATCGAACCATCGCGGCAGTTTATAAAGCCGCGTTGGCGAGCTAGCCAAGAAGGGACGCCCTAAAATGATAGGTACAGAGTCGTTAGTGACTTCTGTGTCGAGGATAACGAAGTCGGCTGGGTAGTAAAAATTTTGGACTTTAACCAGCACGTTTTCAACCACACCCTTAGGATACTTAATAGACCGATCAACTAATTGCAATGTCATTTTAGTAGGTTGCATCTCCTCTAGAGCTATTTGTTTATACAAATAAAATGGGAGTAAGTTAACACTAGCCCCGTGTCTAGTAAGCCGCGGTCGTCGTGTGTGAGAATCTCCTAAGGTGCATTGTGCAAAGGACAACCGGTGGTCCTTGTACTTAACAATTCCATTATCTTCGGATAAAGTTGGGAACTGCTCGGTTAGAAAGGCGCCTTTAGGTATGTTGGTCTTACGCCTAGTAGTGCACAACTCCTTAAGAAACTTAAGCGTGGTTAGGTAGCTTTTTATAGCTTGAGAAAAGGAAGGTTTATCGTTAGATTTTTGAAAACGTTCCTAATCTCCTCAAAGTTAGTATCCCTAGTTAGCATGGCTAATTTCTGAGGGAACGGTGGTTTCGCTCTATATTTAGCGTATGGCTCGACTTGATGTGTAACCTTGGCTTTCTGTTTCTTAGATTGTGGTTTAACTGGTACTTCTACAGTGGTAGGTTCTTCAGTTTCTATTTCGGTATCTAGTTCGATATCCGGTGTAGGGAGTACTGATGGGGTAACTATAGGCATAGTTACTTTGTTATCAATCACTCTTCCAGAACGGAGAGTGGTGATGACATTTAGCTCACCTACGGTTGTAGTTTTCGTACTAGTATTACCGTTTACCTCAAAGGCTGTGTTTGCTGTTCTAGGGTTAGGTATCGCTTGGCCTGGAAACACGCCTTTTGGTTGGGCTTTCTCTTGGGCTAACTGTTGGTTTAAATTATTAACGGATTGTAGAATGTGTTGGTTAGATTGAGCCATGGTTTGGAAAAGTTGTTAGCTCACTTGTATGAAGGTGTCAAGACGATCCGATTGTGTAGGTGTAGTAGTCACAGGTGGTGTGACTGAAACTATCTCGCGTTGATTATTTATGGGTGGATTGTGATAGTTATTATTTACCGGAACGATACCTCTATTAGCATTATAATTATTATAACTACATTGACCTTGTGCTTGACCTTGTCGAGGTTGTGCTTGGTTGTTATAATTATTATAATTAACCTGATCATGTCCTTGTTGTGGTGGAGCTTGGTTATAACTGTGTGTTGGCCTAACATATTGATTATTGTACCACGTGGAGTGTGACTTGTTGGTTATTTCTCCAACCGGTTGGGATTTTGTCTCCAAGGGGAGTTAGGTTCACTATTAATGGAACAAGAATGTTCATAGGCTATAGGGGCGTTGGGAGTCGGGATGCTCGGGGACTCCAACAAAACTACATGGATTTGAATTTACATTCATGACGGGATAGGCTTTTGTTGTACAGAAATGGCCTCTACCTTTTTGTGAGGGATTCAATTAGAGTTTTAAGCTCGGGATCTGATTTAACCTCAAACATACCGGGTAGCCTTTAATCTGTTGAAGAAGAACTAGCGGAGCGGGAGTAATCGTCACTACCCCCCATTATTATTACGCTTTAGTCGATCTTCCAAAATTTATATGCCTCCTCGAGGCTCCTTTACTTAGGAAACTACCCCCATTCATTATGTCTAGGACTTCTTTATGGTGGTGTAGAAGTCCTTTGAAAAAGGCACGAACTAACGTGTCTTTTGCTAGGTGATGGTGTGGACACTCTATAAGGAGATCCGTGAAACGATTCCAAGCCTCTGAAAATGATTCATGAGGATTCTGTCGAAAGAAGTGAATCTTGGAAAGCATTTCATCCGTCTTTAGGGGTGGGTAAAAATGTTCCATAAACAGCTGAACAAGTTTGGCCCACGAGTCCACATAATTAGGCACTTGGGCAGTTAACCAAGACGCCGCCTTATCAGCTAAGGTGAAAGGGAATACCCTCAATTTAATTTGTTCCGCACCAACCGTAGGATGGTGGAATGTTGTAAGGACTTGTTCAATCCTACGCATGTGATGATAAGGTTTTTCATGGTCTAAACCATGAAAAACGGGTAACAAATTAAATATATTTGGGGGATCGGAAATCCCCAATCGGGTCTACTAGAACGATGCGATTTAGGGCTATCGCCAAGGCTTTATAAAAAGTCGAGAGAGAGTCTCTCTTTCTTCACCATAATATCGGTGGTGTGTGTGAAATAGTAGCTAGAGGTGTAATGGGTGGGAAACTAGATAGACTTGTTTGTTAACGTTGTCGTGTAATTACGTTAGTTGTTTTCTTCTTGACCGGACCTTAATCTCATGCAAGACTAAGTCGAACTTAACTAAACATGCAACACTCCAAACAATTACGATATACTAGTAGAAACCTCTAACGGAGATGCGAGGTATGGAAGAAAGGAATACCCGATAGGCGTTCTTGCTTCGCTTATGAATAACGCCTTTGTTTACGCGTGTTCAGTGTGAATAACAAGTTAGAACACCGAAAAAAAAAAACTTAAAAATCGAAATTCAAAACAAACTGTAGAAATCCATAAAATTTTGCATAGAGCGGTCGCTCCCTTGTCCAAGAGTTAAGCTGGTCGCTTCGGTCCGGTAGGGGTGGTCGCCGTGGGTCCAAGAACTATAGGGCTGGTGGCGCCAAGGAATGCGCTGGCGTATTCCAGCTATAGGCGCAGCACGCATCCTTATAGGCGGTCAGCCAAGTATATTTTTGGAACTTTTTCAACGCTGAAATGGACAACCACAAAGATGAATCAAAGAAGGGTGGGTGGGTTTAATGGGACTTAAAAATGACTAATTCTACTATGAAAACAATGCTAAAGTGCAACTAAGATGGCAGCGGCGCCATTTGATAAACGATAAAATGAATAGTCTACCTACGAAATGAACGATTATCTCAAAACGTAAGTAAACTAAAACTTATTTACGAGTCTATATTTATCAAAGTTTCTACTCTCTTTCTATTGAACAGATAGTGGAGTAGGAAGTTCGTTCCACTCCTAGTGCTCTAGCATGGAATTGTTTTCTAATCTAATTAATCGGTCTTAAGTCAATGAGAGCTTTACGAAGGTGATATACTACGATACTTACTGAATTTGATTACTTGAATTTAACTACGAATGCTATGGAAATATGATTGTGCTTGAATCTAGATAAAGGATTAGAGGGGAATTGAATCCACCTCGAATCCAACTTATAGCCTAACATAGATTCTTGTATCTCGATTCTTACGTTCTTACGGCGGCAAAAATTCGAGTTCTAATCCCTAGTGTTCATGACATTTCTACCGAGTACTAACTAGCATGTGAGGTCGTCCACCCATTCTCATGGCGAATCACGACCTTCTAGATTGGAATAGATTCTACAATGTTTCTACACTATACCACTAAGTTTTCATCAAGGCTTCATCAACCCCTCTAATGGAGGTTTTAACCTAGAGTCATCAAACCATCATTTCCCATTTCATTATAACTACCCATCATATTAAAATTCTAACTTAACTAAATTAACTAACAATGGTTCAATCTATTTAAACTAGGGAATGATAATCAACAAGAATTAAAATCAGATCTAGAAATGGAAATGATAAAAATCGAAATTGAAAAAAATACTACTTTATTGATCTAATCAAATGAAGAACAAGATTCAAAGGTTTAATCTAATACAATGAATTGAAACTAATTAAACTAAGTTCTAAAACTAATTAATGGAGGCTAACTAATCTAGGTCTAACTATCTACCATTAACAAAGAGTGAAGCTTTGGTTTTTATACATTCAAATCCAAAAATCGTTCATGGGCTTGGAGCCATATTTTGGGCCAGAGAATCAGGCCCAAAACCCAATTCTTTCAGTCCAAAAAGGCCTCTTCAGCTGCAGTTGGCTTTAACAGACTTTTCGTCCACTTCTGCTCCTCTGATTGAGTTAAGGCTTGGACAATTGGAAAGCTCTTTCCGAGCCGGTCGTTTTGACATAAGGTAGGCCCCATTCCGAGGTCTGAGTCCAAAGATACGGCCTTTGGAAGTTCTGCTGACTTGTGTGCTGTTTCTGCCCGTGTCGACTTTTCAGCTTTTGACCGGGCTTTAGAAAGGCTTTATCTTCTTGAATCTTGGCCTTTAATCATGGAACTCCTTAGTAACTGACCTTTGTTTCTTTATCTCGCTAAAGTGGCACATTTCTGCACATAATGGACTTTGAAGCCTGAAATGCATAAAACACGTGATCAGTGTTAACTCTTAATTATTACTCACATAATTGGTCTAATAGTATGACTGTTACAGGGTTAAAACTACAGTTTTGGGCTCTTATCACGTACCATGGTAATCCCTGATTTTTTTGGAACTACATGAATGGGACTTACCATGGTATATGATACCCGCATTGAGTAACCGTAAGACCTTTTCCCTGACCACCTCTTTCATGGCAGGGTTCAAGCAACGCTGAGGTTCGCAAGAAGTCTTTGTGTTATCCTCAAAATGGATACGATGAGTGCATACATTAGGGTCAATTCCCTTAATGTCGGCTAGGGACCAACCAATCACAGAACGATGTTCCCTAATCACCCTGATCAACCGTGTCTCTTCCTCCTTAGATAATAGAGAAGATATAATTACCGGATGACTACCATCCGTATCAAGTTGAATATACTTTAACTCAGGAGGAAGTGGTTTAAGCACCGGGGTGGAAGGAATATCGATAAATGCTTCTAGAGGGTCCTCATCTTGAGTAATGAATACTTGCTTAGGCAACATGTCTTCAAACTCTGTATATGGAGCAACCGAAGGGTCTACGATTTGTGTAGACTCGAAGATGTGTTGACTTCCTCTACGTAGGAGTCACCGACAAAATCTGAACTTCCAAAAGAAAGGAATTTATGCATATGGTTGTCTGGAAACATGTTATTAAAGTTATCTTGAGCTAAGCTCTCGATCATGCTAACCTCTCCATCTATAGACGAATCTGGTAACTATTTCATCATTTTAAAAACATTTACCTCAACTAAAAGATGGCCAAAAGACAAGGACATCGAACCATCGCGGCAGTTTATAAGCGCGTTGGCAGTCGCCAAGAAAGGACGCCCTAAGATGATCGGAACAGAATCATTAGCGACTTCTGTATCGAGGATAACAAAATCAGCAGGATAGTAGAAATCCTGGACCTTAACAAGCACGTTTTCAACCACACCGTTAGGGTACTTAATAGATCGATCCGCTAATTGCAACGTCATTTTAGTAGGTTGCATCTCTTGTAGACCTATTTGTTTGTATAGATAATACGCGAGTAAGTTAACACTCGTCCCCAGGTCTAGTAAAGCGGTCGTCGTGTGGGAATCTCCTAAGGTGCATTGTACAGTGGGACGACCATGGTTCTTGTACTTAACGATTCCATTGTGTTCCGTTAAAGTTGGAAACTGTTCAGTTAAATAGGCCTCTTTAGGAATATTTGTCTTACACCTTTTAGTGCACAACTCTGTGAGAAACTTAGCATGGCGAGGTAATTTTTTAATTTTGTCTAGAAAAGGTAAGTTTATCATTAGATTTTTAAAAACTTTCCTAATCTCGTCAAAGTTTGTATCCCTGTTTAACATAGCTAATTTCTGGGGAAACGGTGGTTTCTCTCTATATTTAGCGTATAGATCAACTAGATGTCTAACCTTTGCTTTATGTTTCTTAGGTTGTGGTTTAACTGGTAACTCTACAGGGGTAGGCTCTTCAGTTTCTATTACGGTATCTAGTTCAATCTCCGATGTAAGGACAACTGGTGGGGTAACTATAGGCATAATTACTTTGTTATCAACCACTCTCCCAGAACGGAGAGTGGTGATGGCATTTAGCTCACCTATGTTTGCATTTTTCATACTAGTATTACCATTCACCTCAAAGGCTGTATTTGTTGTTTTAGGATTAGCCGTCGCTTAACCTGAAAACACACCTTTGGTTTGTACTTTCTCTTGAGCTCACCGCTGTAAGGAAAGTTGGATGGCTTGTAAAATCTGTTGTTGAGATTGCATAAAGGTATCGAAACAATGAGATTGTGGAGGAGTGTTAGCTATAGGTTGTGTGACAGGAACTATATCACGTTGATTATTAATTGGTGGATTTTGATAGTTATTATTTACCATAACGATACCTCTATTAGTATTATAATTATTATTATTATAATTATAATAATTACCCTGACCTTATCCTTGTCGTGGTTGAGCTTGGTTACTATAATTGTAATTACCCTGACCTTGTCCTTGACCTTGTCGTGGTGGGCCTTGGTTATAATTGTTTGCTGGCCTAACATTTTGATTATTAAACCCTGGAGGTGTTACTTGTTGATTATTTCTCCAACTGAAGTTGGGATGTTGTCTCCAAGGGGCGTTAGGAATAGGATAACTATTAATTGAGCAAACATTATCTTGTTGTGATTGTTGTTGTTCATAGGCGAGAGGATAATAGGAGTCGGGATGCTCTAGACTCAAACAGAAATTACATGGATTAGAGTTGACATTCATGACGGGGATAGGCGTTTGTTGAACAGAAATAGCCTCTACCTTTTTAGTTAGAGATTCGATTAAATTTTTAAGTTCTGGATCGGGTTTGATCTCAAACATGCCGGTGGCTTTAACTATTGTAAAAGAACTAGCGGAACGAGAGAAATCATCACTACCCCCCCCAATTATTATTACGCTTAGTTTGATATTCTAAAAATTTATAAACCTCTGAGGCTCCCTTACTTAGGAAACTACCCCCATTCATTATGTCAAGTACTTCTTTACGGTGGTGTAGAAGTCCTTCGAAAAAGGCACGAACTAGCGTGTGTTTCGCGAGGTTATGGTGTAAACACTCTATAAGAAGATCGGTGAAACGATTCCAAGCCTCTGAAAATGATTCATGAGGATTCTGTCAAAAGAAATGAATTTTGGAAAGCATTTCATCGGTCTTCAGTGGTGGGCAAAACTGTTCCATAAATTGTTGAACAAGTTTAGCCCACGAGTCCACTGAATTAGGCGCTTGGGCAGTTAACCAAGACACCGCTTTTTCAGCTAAAGTGAAAGGAAATACCCTTAGTTTAATTTGTTTAGCACCAACCATAGGATGGTGGAATGTAGTAAGGACTTGGTCAATCCTATGCATGTACTGATAAGGCTTTTCATGGTCTAACCCATGAAAAATGGGTAACAAATTAAATATATTTGGGGATTCGAAATCCCCATCATCCGGTGCAAGATTTAGGGCTATCGCTCAAGGCCCATCGGCGATGCAAGCAAGATTTAGGGCTATCGTTCAAGGCTTTGTAAAAGTTAGAGAGAGGAGACTCTCTTTTTTCAGCCATTATTTTAAGTGGTGTGTGTGGTATATTAGCTAGAGGTGTAGTGAGTGGTATACTAGAAAGGCGTGTTTGTTGACGTTGCCGGTTGATTACGTTAGGCGTTTTTCTTCGACCTGACCTTAATCTCATGCAAGGCTAAGCCAATCTTAATGAAACACAACAACACTCCAAACAATCCTTATATGCTAGTATGAACCTATAACAGAAGATGCGAGGTGTGGAAGAAAAGGGTACCTGAATGCCTCATTGCTTCGCTTATGAATAGCGTCTTGTTTACGCGTGCTCAGTGTGTATAACAAGTTAGAACACTGAAAACTACCAAGAAATGGAAATTTGAAACAAACCTGTGGAAATCGGGCAATTTCAATAGAGGGCACAATTCGCGCTCAGAATAGGTCTAAGTAAGGCGCAGGTCGAGCTCAAGTCAAGCTGGAGTTCCAGGCGTTTGGGCGCGGGTTTTGCTCAAACTTAGCCTTGGTAGGGCGCGGGTCCCACTCAGGGAAAAACTCAAGGTCCAGGCGCTTTAGCACAGGGGGCGCTCGTGTTTTGCCTTGGCAAGGCGCGGGTCACGCTCTACCAAAAAGTGGAGTTCCAAAAGGGCATGGTTGGCCTCAATTTAGCTTGCCGTAGGGTCGTCAAGACCGTGTAATTATGCGAAGAAAATTTTCACTGCTGAAATGGACAACCACAGTGAGAATCAAACAAGGGTGGGTGGGTTATGGGACGTTGGAAAACTAACAATTCTAAAGAAAACAATACTAAAGTGAGCTAAGATGGCAGCGGCGCCATTTGATAATAGGATAAAATTGAATATAACTCTACTTATGAATAAACGATGAATTCTAAATGCAAGTAAAACTATTTCTTTTATGTATACTATTTATCAAAGATTTCTACTCTTGATACTATTGAAGTAGAGTTGGAATAGAAAATTTGTTCCACTCCTAGTTCTTTAGCATTCAAAGTTTTTTACGACTATTAATCCTACCAAAGTCAATGAGAGTTTTATGAATTATACTACGATGCAATTTATACTAACAAGATAATGGGATTCACCTACGAAATGCTACGGGTTGAATCTATGATAAGGAATTAGGGGGGATTGATTCCACCTTAACTCAACTTAATTTACTAACGACGAATCGTCGTAATCTGAATTGAACTGCTTTCGCAGAACAATTGGTTCTTCCTAATCCCTAGTTAATTATGGTAATCTCTACCAACTAACATCTAGCATGTGAACGATCAAACCCATTCTCATGGTGAATTAATTGTTTCTAGAATGGAATGGAAATTACGACTACTCTACGCTAACACAAATCAAGCTTCATCAAGGCTTCAATCCCCTCTAATGGAGGTTTAGCCTAGAATCATCATGCTATCATTTCCATATGCAATTAAACAAGTCATCATAAAAAGATTGGAACTTTGCTTATTTAAACTCAAATGGAAACTACTCATGCAATAATTGATTTAAACTAATAATGACAATAAGTAAATCTAAGAATTGAAGCTAATAATTAATGGAAAAAGAAACTAGATTATCAAGAACTAAATATTTTATTGATCTAACAACTAAATAACAATCATTCAATACTGAAATTAAAACATGAATAACAACTAATTAATTAATTGAAAAACTAGATCTAGAACTAAGCTTTAATTGCTACTTGCTATCCTAACCTAATTGATACTTAAGAGCTAAGTCTTGTGTGTGGAAATGGAGGAGAGCAAATCCATATTTTCGTGCATGGGCTGAGGGTCCATGTTTTGGGCCGGAAAATCAAGCCTAAAGCCCAATTTCTTCAGTCCACATGACCCTTTTCAGCTAGCTTTGACTTCAATAGGCTTTTCGTCTACTTCTGCTCCTCTGATTGGGTCAAGGTTTAGACCATTGGAAAGCTCTTTTCGATCCGGTCATATTGACATAATGTACGCCCAATTGCAAGGCCTGAGTCCAAAGATACGGTCTTCGGAATTTCTGATGACTTTTGTGTGCTGTTTTTGCCCGCATTGACTCTTACTTTTCAGCTTCTGACCGGGCTTTATAAAGGCTTTTTCTCCTTGAATATTGGCCTTTAATCACAGAACTTCTTAGCAACCAACCCTTGCTCCTTTATATCGCCAAAGTGGCACATTTTTGCACATAATTGACTTCAATGCCTAAAATACATAAAAACACGTAATTAGCATTAACTCTTATTTATTACTTGCATAATTGGTCTAAAAGTATTATTGTTAAGGGGTTAAAACTACAGTTTTGGGCTCTTATCAGACTATCTCCACCGCTTGTAAGTTCCCTTCCATCTTTGGACTCTATCTTCCTATTAGGAATTCCCTCTTTATGGAAGTCTGAATCTAGCCCATATCTTATGAGAGGTAAGTTTCTTTGCTGATAATAATTTCCCATCATTTTTGTGAAGATTATATCTAAAAGGTAACTCTCCAAGATATGTCATCACGATTATTTCCCTATCATCAAGGATCGCCCTAATCAGTTTCCCTATGTTCAGGAACTATCCATATCAGTTCCTAACGACTTGGAAAACTGTTGTGCCTAGAGGCGGTCAGTCGCATGCCTAGCACATTTCCACTAAACACTCGTGCGAAGCACGAGTTCTCTTATTCATAGAACTGATCCGATAGTCCTCGTTTCATTCTGGACATTTATTGTCTTAGGTTATTTCCCATGCACGTGTCATCTATCTAATGACGGGAAATCCCCCTTACACCTCTTATGAGGTTATTACTTAAAAAAATCACAAGGATAACAGTACTTTTCAAGTAAATGGTCAGCGCGTCAAACATTTTCATGAGTTACTGTCTATGGATGTCGATGAAACCATTCTCCAAGATCCCATCTAAGAGGATTAAATCCTCTTTTCCCCGATGTATTACTTTCCCATTTCTTTCCATCTTCCGCTTTTAAAGGGAATACATCAATAAGGTAACCGGACCTCTCCATTTGGAGGGTGTGGTTGTAAGTGCCAGAGTCTTAGTCCACAGTATATCTCACATATTTGTAAAACAGTTTTTACTCATCGTTTGAGTAAGTTTGAACATGTGGAGTGAGTATACAATTTTTCTTTCTTTATTTTACACTTCTTTTTTTAAAAAAAAAATAGTTGTTTTTTCTGCTCTTTTAATGCAAGATAGTCGATACATCAATAGTTAAGTGATTTTTCAAAAACGGACAATGGATTTTACACATACCAACCCCTAAAATAATGCAATCTAAGGGCATTTTGAGATCAGCTTTGCTTACTAAGGGTCACCTATATCACCGAGCTATTCACTGGGTTAAGACATTCCATGTCTTGCGCAATAAATCCCCCAACTCGTGTAACTGAAGCTCTGTCTGTCTAGATTAGGTTCGCCACAAAGCCAACATGAGAGTTGCCTAAGATTATATGTCTCCAAACGAGAATTAAACAAATAGAGTAACCCAAAGTGATACTATTCTTTGTTTAATTCTATCTTTTTGCTTCCACCTCTCTATTTGTCTCAAGAATATGACATTAAAAGACTCAACATGTACAAAAAATTTCAAAAAAATTCCCTTTCTTTCTTTTCCCCATCTAGATCTTCCTTTCTAAAAACATTCTAAAAACTTTCAAAAATGTCTTCTAAAAACAAAAACCATCCATCTAGCAAGACGAGATGGATAAGTTTCAATGACCGTATGCAAGCACTTCCTAGAGAACTGTAGCTGAAGATATGGATACTTATACCAAAAACCATTCCTGGTTTGGGTAAGAGTTCATACGCACGTAAGAGACACGCTATGAGAGAAGGCTGGTGCTTGAATTGTTAAACACCAACTTGCCCTGGTCTTCAACCTTATAACAATTTTGTTTATAAAGTCTACACGGGTTATCCTCTAGTGCATTACACTCAGTTTAAGAAAGTAATCCAACCGTCTAGTAAGGATTGACTCAAGTTTTCAAAAAACTTCCAAGTCTTGGGGATCTGACTTAAAATGACCCAAACTTTTTAAAATTTTCAGTCAAATTTATTCAAAACATAAAAATATTAATTAAAATTTTATTTATGTTATCTATACATATTTCCCTTTAGTTCCTATACAGTTCCTTCCTTTATCTATTCTTTTTTCACCGTTGGATGTGAAAGTACCCTATACCGTTGCGTGGCATTTTCGATGCAGATCATTTTGGTACCTCACAGGACAAAATCATACAAGTAACAAAGCGCGGATCGGCTCTTGAAGTTGGCAAGGCACTGAGGACAGGATTGAAATTTCCTTAATTCATATGGGCTTGAGCCAAAATTTTGAGTTTCTTAAAAAGGCACGTGCTTCGCACGTACCATCAACCCATATATATAACTCGCAACAGCCCACAGTCATCTTCTCGATCACAAAATCCCCAACCCTAGCCGCCCACACCAGCTCGCGCTCGACTCGCGACCGCGACCTCACCTCAACACACTGACCACGCTTCTTTTTGTGTTTATTGGATGGTATATGGATGTTGTAGATAGATGATGGTTGTTGAACAAAATAGAAGCGTATCAAAACCTAATTATCCCTCAATAAATAAAGGATGAGTAGGGTATCGTTCTAGTTTTAAGTGTATGTTTATATGAAGGACATGATTGGAAAGGGGGTTTGAGGGATTAAAAACTATGATTATAGATATTTTAGATTCTACTGCTAAACTAAACTAAACATACTAAACTATTGAGAATTTATAAGAGAGGGAATTTAAGATATTAGAATCCACCAATACTTTTGATTCAATGACCTTTTGCTTCATGGTTGTTCAGGCAATCGAGCGAGTGTCGATGCCCTCTTGGATGAAACATCGTTAACAATTAATTCTACTTAAGGTTGTTCCTATGTTTATGTTACTAGTATCTTCTTTTCTTTTATGTGAGCTTGGGCAGCTATTCAATGAATCACCATCTAAGGCAAACACAAGGAATACTTCTCTTACTCTAAAACACTACGCAACTAGAAGAAAAGTAGAGAATAATAATATAATATTCAATTACAATAAATAAAACCCTATTCTAACATTATATTCAATTGCAATAAATAAAACCATATCACTAGCAAATATTCAATTGCAATAAATAAAACCCTAAACTAGCATAATATTCGATTGCAATAAATAAAAACCTTAATCTATACTTCCATCCCCTAGTTTGGGCAATGGAACTAATAACTAAAAACATAAATAACTAACCTGAATGGAGAATATCATGAACCAAAAGAATCATCAAACCCTAAGCACCGGCTTCATCTCCTCCCTTGAAGGAGAAGATTAACCTTCCATAAAAAAGGAAGAACATGAAGAACGAGAAGAAGAAGAGTCGAAGAACATAAGACTAGAAAGACTAACTTATTAAGACTCGGCTAGTTAAAACCAAATCTTTTATTATTAATCTCTCTCTGCCTCAAGTTATGGAGAAAAGAGTATAAGTGAATTGTCAAATTACATGAGGCACTTAGGTCCTTTATTTATAGGGGTTATAATGAGTTCTAGAAGCATTCCAAACCGCCATTTGTTTCCTAATACAAATCAACTTCTTTTAAAGTCCAACTTCATCTCGAAAACTGAGAAGGAATTGGCTACAGTGTCATTTCATCCGTATGGACGCAAGATCCATGTGTCTCAGGCGCGAGAGTCACGTCTGGACGCACGATAGTCGCGACTCAGACGTAAGACTCTATTTTCTTCTTTTGCTTTATCCTTCTATCCTCTTTTGCGGGCTTTGGTCCAAACAACGAATCCTTTGGCATTAGGCTTCCAAATAGGCTTTAAAATAGGTCCAAGTCGCATCTTTAATAGCTTCAATTTCTTGGCCTTCTCCATGATTGTCCACGGGCTTCCTATGTGATCCTTAATGCTTTGAATTGCTCCGTTTTACCCCTTTTTCTCTAATATTCCACAAAACTCTCTCTTTCACCTATAGAATCATAAAACATAACTTATAAACACTATTAGTCCACTAAGATGGCTAAACAATAGGTATAATCGAGGGTTAAATTGCACTTTTTGAGCACTTATCACAACTCCCAACTAGCCTTTTGCTAGTCTCTTAGCAAATAAGATAAAAAATATATATAAGTGATCAAAATCACATTCTAATAACAAAAATAAAATCCTAACTCACTTTCACAGGCATTGTGATTGCATTTACCATATGCAACAAGGCTTTAAACCTTTAAGTTCCCCAAAAAAGACGAGTTATAGTCTCGTGAGGGTTTTCAGGTGATATACCCACAAAATCAATCAATAGCATGTTCAAGAATGATAGTTTTTTTAGAGAGAGAAATTCCTTACCCACTTAGTGTTTACTCCAACAGATGGTCTCCATTGCTAACTACATTGCTGCAAATACTCATAGATTATGATGGGACATGGTAAAAATTAACAAAATTCTCAATCAAGGCTTATGTGTGTACTCAGTCAATCTCCTATACTCTCCTATCCAAGAAACAGAATCCCTAGTTTACCATATGCAGATAATCTCGACTTTCAATCCTCACCGGTCATACTCTCAGAAAAGAATTTCTCAGTAGATGGTCTGCTATTTTACCTCATGTATGTGGGGGAGAGAATAATAATTACAAACATCCTACATACTACCTTGAAAAACGGACTTCTGAATGAAAGTAGTCTCATGGAAAGAATGTCAATCATATGAAGTGTCGGGTCCTTCACTTTAGCATCCTCTCACCTATTCTAGACTTTGTACCATACTGTAGTAATAAGTCATGGGTTGTAACTTGGTTTGGTATTAGTTTATGAAGGAACGGTAAAGAGGATTCTAAGGTTGTTTCTAAAAACACTAAGGGTTTCGCTTCTTTCTTTGTAAGATTTCTTCAAATTTTGTATTGCAGAGAAATTTTTTCCTTTGTCTTAGCTTTTCCATCCATTCTGTACAACTTTTTTTTTTTTTTTTTTAAAGCTCAGTGGTATATCCTTGATTAGTACTGAATATGCTTGTTTTCCACTAGCTTATTTCACTTTGAACAGAATGATGGTCTTCATTGTATCTCTCTGATATTTCCTTGTAATCTTCCTTTTGTGCTCTTTCTTCCTCCTTGTGCCCCTCGTATACTCAGAAACATATGGGTATGGTTGATAAAGGTTTTTGGCTATACTCCTTGTCTTGAGTTGGGTAAAGGATAAAGGGTTTCGGAAGAAATGGCTTGATGTAAGGCTCAAAAGGGTTTAGCATGATGGTCCTACTAGGAGGGATAAAGGCAGAATGGGTTCACTACTTGACTTATCAGTATGATACTCTGTTTCGAATAGACTACAAGACTTAATGGCTATCTCCCCAGTTGATGTCACTTCGTGATTAACCAAATCAACAAATAATTACAACGACATAAAGAACTGAAAGATGTTGAATCACTAAGACTCGAATTTTTCGTAAGACTCTCTAAAGAATGGGTATAAAGCTCAAGTCTCACAGGCTAAGTCTAAAAGTCTACTTCCAGTTTACTAGGGGTTTAAATCTCTCTTCTAGCAAAAGTACACAAAACTGACCAAGTACTATGGTGGTGCCTTGATAAAGAATTCTATCAACAAGAACTATGTCAGAGCATAATAAATAGTCTAAGCGGTAATGAAATCAATAATATCAACTATCTATCAAACTCAACATTAAGTAGTATAGAATATATATCACAGGCTCATCATTAAAATTCATTTTTCTCATGCTACTGATATAGAAACAAAAATATTTTTGTTTTTGAAAACTAATTTTCGAAATTCATTTCTCAAGTACACCCTCCCCCAACTTAACATATGCATTGTCCTCAATGTATAAAAATTAAGTAAATGAAATGAATGAGAAAAAGGGAAGATGTTACCATTGATGCCGAATATCAAAATTAATTCCAAAAATAAGAATATTTCCTTTTACCAAGATATATATTTTTTTTGTTAGGTCTTTTTAAGTCAGATCCCTAAGACTATATATTATATCATGCATTATCAATTTGGAGTGAGGAGATCAGATTTTCTTACGCAAATCTGACGAATGTTTGGAGGATGAGGAGGTCTCACCTTGTGGGTCATCAAAAATACTCCTTGATATGCTGGAAAGATTGCTGGTGAAGTTGATTTTCTACCTTTAACTATTTTAGGTCTGATGATTGTGTGATAGGCCTTGTGGTTCCTCTTTGTAGAAGATTGACAAAAATCTTTCTTTCTAATAGGACAATAGTATCTGATGTGCCCTTTACCACCACAGTAATGATAATGGATGTCTGGCTGACTGTGCTCAAGGTGGGCGGTAGACTAGTTCACATACTTCTCTCGTTCAGACAATGATGGTGTAGAAGAAGCTTCAGCAGTGCAATTCTTCTTATAAATATGGTCAACTTTCTGCTTCAAAAGACTCATTTCAGTTTCTAGATTCTGTTGTTTTTCCAAAACTTCTTTAAGCTGATTCTCTAGCAACTGATTTTTCTAGGTAGAAGTCTGTTGTTCATCCTTGAATGTAGAGTTCATCTTCTCAAGATATGATACTCTCTCTATCAATTTTCCATTCTGCTCACTTAAATCTTGAATTTTCTACAGAGATTTCAAGAACATGGCTAGCAACGCCTCTGTGGTGGGGTTCTCAGGTTCATCATAGTTTTATGTAGATTGAGCACTTTCAATTGTATCTTCGAATGGGACAAATTCTTGAATCATACTATCAAGGAAGTACACCTCTTCACCTTCGGCGTCATCACAATCCTTATACAACAGGTGAAAGATATTTATGTCCATGGACATCTTACCAAAGTTGATCTTCACTACAACATAAATGTCATTTAAAGTCATTCCATAAGTGATGTCAAAACTATACCACATCACTTTTGAAAGTGATGTAAATGGTGGCGACGTGAAAAATCAAGGTTTTTAAAGTCACTTTTTCGGTGATGCCAACAAGTGATTTGGTAGGTCTTTTACATCGTTTTTTTGGTGATATGGTAAAGATGCATCACTTTAGAAAGTGATAACCCAAAGTGACGTTATTCAAATATAGATCACTTTTTAGGTGATATTATAGTTGTTAGTTTTGACATCACTTTTGGAAGTGATGTGAGAATAGAACATAGACATCACTTAAGAAGTGATGTTAAAAACCAGTTAAACAACACCTAAAAAGTTATCTCACATATATTTTAAGTCACTCTAAAAGTGATGTCATAGTAACCAAAAAATTATTTTTTTTTTTTTTTTTTTTACGTTTGCTAATAATAAAAACCATAATAAAGCCATTGGTTAGCAAATATAGAAGAAATATACCATTATATTGTCATTAGTACTAACTAGTACGCTCAAAACACCAAAATACTCATTTATTTAGAATGGTACATGGACAATATTGAAATTTAATCATACACATTGTCAAAATACAAGCTAGCTAGCTTTAAAGACGTACAACGATATGGTATAACAAAACTAGAACTTAACTAATCACGACGCCATATGTGCAATCATCAAGCTGCATGCTAGTCTCGTAGCTATGCCTTTTACTAATATCCGTGCTTGTTCAATATAAGCTAATTAGGCACATCCCAAACTCTTTCAAAAGTCTCCAAGACATAAATACTAACACCTATATATGCAACAACAAGACAAAAATTTCGTGTAAGCATACGTACATGACGGTGGAATCTTATATATACAAGTCTCGCCAAACACACTAATCAGATATTACAAAATCAAGAATCATTAACGACTAGTCAACCTACATTACTACAAAATCTCATTGATCAAGCAACAATCTCATCCTTAAACCATTCAGCTACAACAATGAGAAAAACTAGATTAATGAGAAAGTTGAGACAACCTGAGAAAGAAAAAGTCGGTTCAACTATTACTAATGGATGCCTGGAACAAATCCACACAAGGATATAGGTAGGGCAGCACAGTTCCTCACTTGATATCAACAAGTCATATTTTAATTTGGTCAGACCTTTGGCTATAAAAGAGAGGCAATCTGTCATAATTCATTTACAGAAGAAAGCTCGTCAGTCCATCCTATTGAGCTCCGACGTATTATATCATGACAACCACCCCCAAACGTATGCAAAAATAAACAAACAAAGAGAAATAGTAATAATATATGCAAGAACACGAGAAAATGCACACTGTCAATTGGACCCAAGTCATGTACGAGCTCCCAATTTGGCGTAAATCATGTACAAAGACAAGAAGTGCTGTAATAGTAACCCAACTGAATGTACTTATTGTAGATTCCCAACAACAACCTAAGAAAGAGCATATAATGGAAAATAACACAATAACCTGGTTTTGAGACAGCTGGATACCATGAACTTCTTGACCTTGATTCTGATTGTCCATTAGGTATCTGCATAAAGGTAAACAGCCCAATTTCGTAGCACGTCTTATGGAAAAAATCAATTTCAGGAGCAAGGGGAACAAAGGAATAAGTATAAAACTCACTTCGTGCCCGTTTGTGGTGTATTCTTTTAGGCACGCTTCATGTAAGCTATTGTTTGTATGGAATGAAAGCACAAGACAAGTTTATAATCAACCATTTGACATAAAAAAAAAGTATAAGAAGCACGTACCAGATTGGTTTACATAACTGAAGAGTCTAAGACTCTTTCCCTTTCCCCTCCTCCTTTATCTAGGCTTGAATTGGGACCGGCATAAAGCTAGCAACAGCTCTAGAGGACACATTTTTTTAAGTAACTCACAAAGACAAATTCCACCATTACAGAGAGCTGTAGCTGTTACTAGGACAATGTCAACGGGCCAATCATGTAAGTACACAGAATGTCAACTGATAAGTATGAATACTAACATATCCATTAGAATCAAGTGCCACCACATGCTCATCCCCAGTAAAGACGCGCACAACATGAATATTCTTGCTTTTAAAGGACTGGATTGCGCGTGTGCGTGTGTTTTCATCAATTTCTACCAGTCATACCCTAGACACCCCCATATTTACAATGTCATAATTTCAAACCAGTAACCCAAACGAGAAGTACAATGATGCTAAGATTACTACAATAATTTAAAATTGTGTAAGATAGTAAGCATCTGAATCATGTATAGCAACATACCAAACAGAGGTACCAACAGTGAGCCAAAAGAAGGTCTAAATGCATGGGCAGAAGAAACTTTCCAAAAAAATTCAATCTTAATTATATAATAAGAGGAAGTAGAAGGACTTACGGGGTTGTACACATCTTTACTTAGCCGGAAATTTACGAGAATGGAATTGATTAGCATAGAGAAGTAGTGCACAAGAAAAGACCAAAATCCCAAGCTGAAAGGACAAATGCAAGGATAAAATAGTGTGTTAAAGATCAAATGAGATGATATAACACAGTTTCAACATTAAAAGGTAACAAACTTACCAAAGATGTAGAAATCACATGGTAGAAGGTCCCCTTCATACTCAGCATTTCAAGTAAACCGAATAATAAAATATTTATTTCCAAGTATAAATAGGTAAAATGAATGATAAAGCAATAAGGAAATAGATGCTGGAACTTTATGCATTCAAATGTCAACAGAACCACATTAAAACACAAAGAACCAGATTCACACAAATTGCACTAGCCTTCTCTAATGGCCACATTCCCTGGGTTCTGAAATCGAGATGGGAGAGAGCTACTGCTGCACTCTCCTACTATAGGATATCGCATACCTGGAGAGAAACCAACTTTAGCGCAGATGCTGCGGCAAAGCATGGAGCCACTTTAGACCAGGATGATTTTGTATGGAGCGTGGAAAGACCACCTTTTGTCACAAGATTGGAAAACCAGGACCAGTTATACTTTAGATTTCCTTAGAGTGTAGCAAGACGCCCTTTTGTTCCTTATGTAGCAAGAAACTCTAATATGTAACTTTATATTTATCTTTATAATATATTTTTGTAGTACGTCACACTATATTAGTGCGCTTTTGAATTTAGTCACACGAAGTTCAAAATTTTGATTTTAGTCACAGTCCATCAACAAGTCTGTCTCAAGGTGTTAGTCAACATATTTGACTAAGTTTGATTGTACGTTGACTGTATATATATATATATATTTATTATTATTTATTTTTTAGAAATGAACCAATCTAGCATCTCTTAGCACCACGCTCGAGGATAATTGAGCGTCCAAACCATGTATCATCAAACTAATCTAACTATCTCTCAACTTGAACCTTGAGGAATATCAACGGTTGAAAACACGAATCATCAACCTAATCAAAATCATCTGAAAACACGAAGTTCGAGGAATCGACAGTGGGAAACAAGTATCGCCCAACTAATCTAATCGTCTTGAAAACAAATCTCGAGGAATAACGACTGTTCAGAAAATTAATCAACCAACAAAGCAGTATGTGTTGGTTTACGGTATCCAAACACTTTACTGTTTGTCTTTGTCGTCGACTATCTTGTTGCTACCATTGATGGATCATGGTCGTAGCACCATCATGGTCCTAGCACCCACAAGAAGGATTGCTCATTGCTCGCTATTGACAAGTCCCAAAGCTATCTCCACCAATTGGGTTTCATGAAATTAAGGCTATGCTACCAAAACTAATATAGACGATCAGAGGCAAAAGCTTCTGTGTTGAGCCAAGAAATGCAATTCGATAAGTTCTTGTGTCACTAAGGTATTGCAAGAAGATGGGCTGAATTTATGGAATGGGTTGACTGGGAAGCTAGATCAGTACTGCAAGATCTTTACTAAGTAATTCTAACGCCAATTTGTCAACAATTCAAAGGATCGAGTTCACAATCAAATCCAGATGAAGCTTTTGTTTGGTTAGTCATGTCCGCATCCAACTGGAAAAATACCTCTGAGTTGTGAGTCTTGATCAGTGGAAGGTCTTTGAGTTTGGGGGGTGCAAGCTCTCGTACTGGTGCCTCCAATTCAGATTATGAACAAACCAATTGTTTCTTCTCCATTTTTTTTTTTTTTTTATTATTATTATTTTTTTTTCCAATTGAGTGAAATGAATAACCAACACTTACTGTTTTAGTAATTTCTTCGACTGTTGATATTCATCGAGATTCGAGTTGTGATTAGTTGTTAGATCAGATTGATGATGCGCATACAGTCAAACCTAGTCAAATACATTGACTAACAGCTTGAGACAGATTTATTGACGGAGTGTGACTAAAATCAAAATTTTGAACTTCGTGTGACTAAACTCAAAAGGGCACTAATATAGTGTGACGTACTACAAAAATACACTATATTCACATTCACATTTGTTTCGCCTCTTAGAGGCTCTACTGCATACTCTAAGAGGCAAAACAGTCCACCAGGCTCGTTCCATATCGTCAACGCATGGAGTATCTGTTTCTACTCAGAATGTGCGTCGATGCTTACAGAAGGTTGCTGATGGACATTTTACGGCAGCGGTAAAAGTGTTGTCATCATCAGGGGTCGCCTTAACTTTCGGGCGGAGACTATCCAAGCATTAGAGGAGAAACACCGGTCGCGACAACCACCCGTGAGACCAACTGCTCCTTTTGCCGAGCCTCCTTTATTTGTAGAGAAAATACCCTTTTGTCATGCATTAGGTCGCTTCGAAAGGCACTTCTTGTGGTCGGGATGGTCTCCGAGCTCAAGATTTGTTGGATGCTATGAGTGGTCTTTGCTGCAGGTAGCTATATCGTCCGATTTGCTAGATGCATTGACCCCACAATGGTGAATCTTTGGTTCTGAGGGGACGATGTCCACAGTACCGTTAAGCGGAATTTATAGCGAGTGCTCCGCTTTAGTCCACTTCTTAAGCCGGATAACGATTATTCGCCCTAGTCGTGGGCATGGTTTGGTCTCTAAGATTGCAATGAGAGGAGTTTCCGAGAGATGTGGTTGGGTACTTACGATTTCCGTATGGGGTGGGTGTTTTCGGTGGAGCGAGAGGCAATTTTGCACTGTCAACCGTATGGTGTATGCTAACAAACGGCCAATAGCTCTTTTCTATCTTTGTTGGTAGATTTTCAGAATGCTTTTAACATGGTTGATCGGACCATCATGTTGAAAGAGGTTCAGATCCGATGCCCAAATTATTGCCGCTTTTTGGTCGAAAGTACTTGTATTGTCGACTGCGAGGTTATACGTGGGGATGGCTACATATGGTCCTCTCTTGGGGGTCCAACAAGGCGACCTCTAGGTCCCTTCTATTTGCACCGGTGTTGCATCCTCTTATTCTATGGATCCAGTCCAGTTGTCAGTTATTGCTACAGGCGTGGTACTTAGATGATGGGACTCTGGTCGGGGATACAGAACAGGTGGCGACAGCTTTGGGCATGATTCAAGAAGAAGGACCTTCTTATGGGTTGGTTCTTAATATGGCTAAAACTGAGATATTTTGGCCATCACTAGATCCACGTCGCTCTACTCCTGGTCTTTTTCCTTCAGATTTGTCCCATCCTCAGCAGGGGGTCAGGTTGCTTGGAGGTGCAGTTAGCACTGATGCATCTTTTGTCATGGGTCTTGTTCGCAAGCGTATTGACAAGGCTATGACTCTGATGGACTGTTTGGCTGTATTAGAAGATCCATTAGTGAGTTAAGCTTCCACGAGCTTGTGTTGGGCTCTCTAAGTTGGTCTTCCGCGATTCGTACTTGTCCACCATCCTTTTTCGTGAGGGCACTTCGGACTTTTTGATCGGCATCTCCGCGGTGTTCTCCGTGGTATTGTGGTTTCTAATGGTCCCGCCGGTGATTTACTGATGGCGTTTATCGACACTCCCATTACGCCTAGGCGGTTTAGGTATTTATTGTGCCAATCGATGTATCTACGTTTGCTTTTGTGGCCTCCCATTTGTCGACTTCCGAGCTTCAAACCACATTCTTAGGAGTTGTGGCCCAATTACCTTTGGATGAGATTCTTGATGTTGCTAGTAGTGCATTGAGTCTCGCTGTCACCCGATTTTGACCTCGGTTATGGGTGTGAGTGCTACCGCCCCTCAAAACCACAAAAGTTTTGGCGGAAGCGTTAATATGGTAAGATTGTTCTTTGGTCTCTTGAGGGAGTTTGTGTTATCTGCTTTCGTCGAAAGCGGTCGTTGGATGCTTACAAATCGAACACATGCAAAGGATTTCCTACTTGCTATTCCGATGGAGGGACTTGGGCCGGATGTCGCCGATAGAGTATCGTTCTATTCTCCTGCATGACCTCATGATTCCTTTGTACTCGATGATGGTGGTGCCCCGCCTGTGTGCAAAAAGAGCGGACTAGATACTTTTGGGGACCATGCGGCACATTGTAGATATTTCCCAGAGCTTTCAAATACCGACATGATCATGTCGAGAGATATTTTATGTGATGCATTTTGGAGGGTGGGGTACGTGAAAAAGGAGGCTCCTGTGAATTTTCTCACTAATCCGAATGAGGGAGATCGACACTTCGCCCCTGCGGATGTATTGATCTACAAATGGTCCGGGGGAGGCATCGTGTGTTGATGTAACCGAGCCTCTCCATTAGTAGGGCTTGGGAATGGAGTCTTTAAAGTGGGAGAAGCGACTAATAGAGCAAATGTAGGAAAATTTGAGAAACACGAGGAGGCTTGTAGAGCTAACCAAAGATTGTTTCATTCCTTTCGGTTTGACACCTTTGGTTTCTTGGCACAACAAATCTGTTGAGCTCCTTAAGAGATTGCAGAAAGTTATGGAATCTGCAATGTAATGACAGTTGGTTCTAACGAGTTTGTTTTTAGGAGGATAGGTTTTGCTATTCAGAAAGGACTTGCGGCGCAGCTTGTTGCACGCTTGTCCTAATTATTTGTAAAACTCGTTATCATTATTAATAAAAATTTCACATTAAAAAACACATTAAAAACAGCTTCTAAAAATCATTACATTACTAGGTCCAGTAAAAAAGTTGAGTCTTAATGACTACACTATTTGAAAATAATCCCTCATTTGCTTCATATATTTGTCTTTTAAATTTGCTTAAGATATTCGTATTTTACCTAAAAAAAAGTAATTTTCAAGTACCAACTCTACTGTTTCACAATATAGAATTAGATGATTCTAGCTGTGGTTTGTTCTTGTCTTAAGGGTGTTGTCATGTGTGCATTTTCCCCGAGTTAACTAGCAATCGTTTTATTAAATACTAGGGTGCTCTATCTATCAGATCAGCTTTTGGAGAAAATAGTTCTTAACTAGAACTAGGCCGCTGGATTCAACAAGGTCGGGCTTTCAGGTAGGCTAGCGCCAAGACTTAAGGGGAATATACAGCGTGTGTGTTCAGCTAAAGTGTTGTGGCTGTGTATATTCCCTTGTCTGTGTATATTTTGTGCCTTTCAATCAGCTTGGGCTTCTAGGTTATATGGTTCTCAATATTTTAACATTGACAAAAAAAAACTATAAATTCATTATCGATAAGGTGTTCAGCTACACAACTTGTAGAAATCAATGTCTGATAGAATGAATTGACTTCTGAAGAAATTTCAGAAAAAAACAAAATCAATCAAAGGATACTTGTAGATCATATGTACCTGAAACAGAAGAAACTAACAAGACCACAAGCAAACTCCTACTGCCCTTGAGCTGCTATTATAATAAAATGGCACCCAGTCACTAACTATGGGTGCAAATAGCATTAAAAGATCGAATTCTGAAAACCAGACAGTTACCAAAATAAGCTAAAAGTCTAAATAGAAAAGAGCAACGAGATAAATTTCTACCTTCTTCAACAGAGACTGTAATGGGACCAGATGTTCCACCTACAAACTTTACATACACATATCTGTCCTCATATGGTGACATGAAAGCATTCCATTGCCTTTTTTTTATATACTTTTCCATTCCTCCTTTGCACATTCGCATATCCCTGAAAAAACATACAAACGTACTTGATTCTTGACCAATCACTACCACAAAGCTAAATCTAGTTTATTTAAGCCAAAAAAAATAAGGAAATTATACATGACCAGAACTAAAAAGGTGCATATACAGAATGGATTTTCAAAAAACAATAACTTAGATAATTCTTCAACACTAAAATAGACAAATTAATTGAAATCTCCGTTAAATGAAATAGGGAGAACCGATTGAGGAGCTTATCAAATTGAAATTCCACCGTTGAAATAGGGAGAACAATAAACTAACCTTCCATAAAATTCTGCAACAAACAACCGAATGAAATGAGAGAGGGAGAGAAGTGATTTTTCAGGAAAAAAAACAACATTTTCTAATCTAAGGTGATGGAAGAAACGGAAATTGAAGAACACGAATCGAAAGTAACCTTACCTGGTTCATCAACAATTGCTCGCCCCTCACTTACAAATTAAAGATAACAATAAAATGAAAATGGAGAAGATCAGAAGAGGAAACCCGAAAAAGAAGATGTTTACAGAAGTTAGGGTTCTTAAGAGAGAGGTTTTTCTCTTGATAACGAAAAAAAGAGGTGAACTTAAATTAGAATTTGGCTAACAATTGTTGCTCGAAAAATAGAAGGGGGAAAGATGTGAGCGTGAACAAATTTTTCCTGCTTTTTATTTTTCCCTTCTTTTTTACTTTTCTTTTAATTTGGTTTGCCTATTTCTCCCCTTTCTTTTCTCACGGATAAAAGTGTTACCATAATAGTTACCATATAATTAAATATTAATTCGGGGATTTTTGTAACGATTGTGGTCGATATGTGTGTTACAATAGCAATTATTTCCGTTACTTATGGAAAATCTACCCTATTACAAAATAGTTGTTCTAGTGTAGTGTCTAATTTTCGTTTAAGGGCTAGTCCAGCAAACTAGCGCTGTTTAATTTCTATTTAACCTAATCTTTCGATTCTAACTAGGGAAACCAAAATATATTCAGTAGAAATATATCACCGTTTTTTATTTTTTATTTTTTGTTTAAGGGCGGCTAGTCTAGCAAACCAAGTGCGCGCCCTGTTTCAATTATATTTAACCTAATTTTTTTTATAGTCTTTTTATAACTAATTAACTTAATTAAGATGATGTATATTAATAATAACAATTATGGAAGTCATATTATAAGTGATTTCAAAAACTTGGCAAAGTCACTTTTAAATTGATGTTAAATACATAGATATCATATCACTTTATAAGTGACACGGTGAATGACAACACTTTTAAAGTGATGTTGAATACATAGATATTACATTATTTTATAAGTGACACAGCAAGTGATGTAAAAAACTGTTACTACATCACTATCACGACATCACTTATTAAAATGATGTTGTAAAACTCTACTACATCAACTTTTGAAATAAGTGATGTTAAAAAAAAATTGTGACAATTATTACATCACATGCTGAGAAAAGTGATGTCATAGTTTTCATATGACATCACTTCGCTAAAAGTGATGTAAAATTAGTGATGTCATATGTCATATTTGTTGTAGTGTAGCTTCATTTCACCATTGTGACAATTTATCAAAGCTTTTGCGGTAGCGAGGAAAGGTCGGCCTAGAATAATTGGAATTTTATCAAAGGCCTCGTGGGTGTCTATCATATTGAAATCCACTGGATAGTAGAACGGCACCTTTCAAACTTCAGTTGAAATCTTGACCGATTGCTCTATAGCAATGTCATCATGAGAAGGTAAGTCAACCTTGTTGTCTATCTTCAATCCTGATCTGAGAGTAGTAACTGAGCTGACATGATCATGGAGGTGATCAGTACTAGAAGTTGTCCCAATGTGGCATACATCTTCACTCCTCAATATTGGTTCCAATAAGCTAGGTTGTGTGGCTTGTGTCTTTACAGACAAAGCAGTAGTGAGTTGGTCAACCTTAGCCTCTAGAGACTCCATTCTAGAATATTGACTTGCCTGAGATTGCTGGAGATTGAGCTAAGACTGTGCAAGAAGCTCTAGAACACTTTCAAACTTTTGATTTTTCTATGATAGCAAAGTAATAACATTCTCCAGGTTGGTAGGTGTGGCATAATTTCTCATAGGATTAGGCATTAACTCTGCACTTGTATTGGAATTCTACTGAGAGTATAATTGTTGTTGAGGAACCAACTGTGAAGTTTGACTTGTCTGTGGAATATAACTTTGATCTTGAGAACTTGGGGGTCCAGCGTTCTGTCTCCAATAATTGCCTTGAAAGTTATTACCACCTTGGTCGACCCTCTGAAATGAGCTTATATTGTACTCTCCAACTGATGCATGTTGATAGTAACCAGGACATTCTAGAGTTGCATGGGAAGTGTCCGAACAAACTTCGCAGTATCGGCTAGCTTGCATGACTGGGAGAGATTTAGCTTGAGACTTGTTGATCTTGGAGGGATTCATAGAGAACTGGTTTAATTTCTTACTCAGAGATTCAATGCTGGTGGCCAAGCTGGCCAATGTAGACTTCAGTTCTTGATCTGATTGTTCATATGCTCGGTAACCAAATTGCTTTGGCTCCCCGTCCATGCTAGCGACATCCTCGTTGCTAGTAGTCCATTGTTGTGTTTCTTCAGCTAAATTCTTGATAAAGTTGTAAGCTTCTCTCCATCCATTGATGTAAACTTGCCTTTGTGCATTGACTGTATCATCTGCTTGTTCATCACCAAGAGTCCTCGATAGAAAAAATGAGCCAGTGTGCTCTTGTCGTATCCATGATATGGACACGAGACTAGCAGATTATTGAATCGCTCCCAACTAGCAGATTGTTGCATGGCATCAGTCTTCTGGGGTGGGTAGAACTTGTTCATAAACTTCGTTCTCAACTTCTCCCAGTTGTCTATTGAATTGATCGGCTATATAATTAACCATTCAAATGCTTTACCTTCGAGTGAGAGTGGGAATAGAATGATCTTAATACTCTCATCCTGATATTCTGGTTCTTAAAAGTTCTGAGGACTTATAGAAACTTGTTCATGTGAACATAAGGTTGAACATTGTCTGAACCGTTGAACTTTGGAAGCATAGAAATGATTGATGCTCTAAGCTCAAACTGGTTAGCTTTTGTCTCTAGAAAAACAATACTACTGGGTGGGTCTCTAATGATTGGAGAATAGAAATCGCTCAGCTTCTTCCACTGTTGTGCTTGCATGGGTGGGATAGCTTCACCATTATTCGGTTCTATAACACCTCCATCATTACGTGCAGCCATTGTATCAATCTCATCTAGTATTCTTGTGAGTCGGTTGTTAAACCTTGTCCACTGTTGTGTTCTTACCAGATGACGATATGGACAACGGGGCATACACTAGAAAATGCTATGCGAAAAATGACGAACACTATTCTACTATGCTTGAATGCAATTAAACTAATATGCAACTATTCTAAATTTTACTAATATGCAAAACTATTTTCCTTCAACTGAGTTGGCTTTGCAGCAAGTATCTCGCCCATTATCTAAAGCTGTCTCTTCTAGGGTTATGGTGAATTACTTGGATTGCTTAAGTACCACGGCCCACAGACGATAGTCCGTTTGTCAAAATTCAGACAAGAAACACTAGAGTTTGATGTTTTGCTGTGTTGGCTTACAACTTCAATTGTTGAAAAGGTCCTAAATGCAATTATACTAGAAAGTAATAAAACTAAACTACGATGCAACTATACTAAGAATGAAGATTCGACTAACCTAGATGGTAGATCTTGTCTTCGAGATGTCCTTCAAGCTTCTCTCTTTCTCAAAAGGATGGATGATGTGGCTAAAATTACCTCAAGATCCAAAATTCTAATCTTGAAAGAAAACGTTAAACATAAACAACTTAAAACGGCAGCGACGCCATTTGACCTCGCTTCTTTTTGTGTTTATTGGATGGTATATGGATGATGTAGATAGATGATGGTCGTTGAACAAAATAGAAGCGTATCAAAACCTAATTATCCCTCAATAAGTAAAAGATGAGTAGGGTATCGTTCCACTTTTAAGTGTATGTTTATATGAAGAACAGGACTGGAAAAGGGGTTTGAGGGATTAAAAACTATGATTATAGATATTGTAGATTATAATGCTCAACTAAACTAAATATACTAAACTATTGAGAATTTATAAGAGAGGGAATTCAAGAGATTAGAATCCACCAATACTTTTGATTCAATGACCTTTTGCTTCATGGTTGTTCTCACAAGTAGACTACAATTAGGCAATCGAGCGAGTGTCGATGCCCTCTTGGATAAAATATCATTAACAATTAATTCTACTTAAGGTTGTTCCTATGTTCATGTTACTAGTATCTTATTTCCTTTTATGTGAGCTTGGGCAGCTATTCAATGAATCGCCATCTAAGGTAAACACAAGGAATACTTCCCTTACTCTAAAACACTACACAACTAGAAGAAAAATAGAGAATAATATTATAATATTCAATTACAATAAATAAAACCCTATTCTAGCATTATATTCAATTGCAATAAATAAAAGCACCATCCCCTGGTCTGGGCAATGGAACTAATAACTAAAAACATAAAGAACTAACCTAATTGGAGAATACCATGAACCAAAAGAATCATCAAACCTTAAGCACCGGCTTCATCTCCTCCCTTGAAGGAGAAGAGTAACCTTCCATAAAGAAGGAAGAACATGAAGAATGAGAAGAAGAAGAGTCAAAGAACATAAGACTAGAAAGACTAACTTATTAAGACTCGGCTAGTTAAAATCGAATCTTTTATTATTAATCTCTCTCTGCCTCAAGTTCTGGAGACAAGAGTATAAGTGAATTGGCAAATTACATAAGGCACTTAGGTCCTCTATTTATAGGGGTTATAATGAGTTCTAGAAGTATTCCAAAGCGCCATTTGTTTCCTAATACAAATCAACTTCTTTCAGAGTCTAACTTCGTCTCCAAAACTGAGAAAGAATTGGCTACAATGTCGTTTCATGCATCTCAAACGCGAGAGTCGCGTCAGGACGCACGATAGTCGCGTCTCAGATGCGAGACTCTATTTTCCTTCTTTTGCTTTATAATTCTATCCTCTTTTGCGGGCTTTGGTCCAAGCAACGAATCCTTTAGCCTTGGGCTTCCAAATAGGCTTTAAAATAGGTCCAAGTCAAATCTTTAATAGCTTCAATTCCTTGGCCTTCTCCATGATTGTCCACGGGCTTCCCATGTGATCCTTAATACTCTGAATTGCTCCATTTTACCCCTTTTTCTCTAATATTCCACAAAACTCTCTCTTTCACCTGTAGAATCATAAAACATAACTTACAAACACTATTAGTCCACTAAGATGGCTAAACAAAAGGCATAATTGAGGGTTAAATTGTACATTTTAAGCACTTATCACACACCACCACCAATATTTTCACATCCTGCTCCATTTTCAACCCCCATTCCAAATCACAACCCCAATTTAATCAATTCCTACTCTAAAATGGCTCAAGTTCTAAAAATTGTGTTGGAGCAAAATTTTCAAGACCTCTTCTATTCCGATTTGTTTGAAGTGCACTTCAGGGCAGAGATAAGGATAAAGTGATGGGAACCCTTGGTTATGATGGAAAAAGCGGTTTATTCCCCTTCTCTTATGCTTTCGTTCTATAATTTCATGGTTAGAGGGGAGAAAATGCGTTGAGGTTGCTAAGGATGGCAGAACACTGGAGCTCACCAAGGAGGTGGTGAGTGCTGTTCTGGGGATTCCTCTGAAAGCTTATGTTCAGACAGAACAGTCCCAAGATAACAAGAAAGTCGAGGTGCTCATGGCTGAGACTCTTCTCGAGGGGGTGAAAAACCCCAAGTCTCACTGTGTTTCAGAGTTCGCTATGAAAGAACCAGCAAGCAGTATCTCAGTGGATAGCCTACAACCTGCTAGGCTCAACCAAACCTTCGGATATAGGTAAGGCGATGCTTCTTCTTTTATGGATTCTTCAAGAGCAAAATAATGGTTTTTGCATCGTTTCCTTCCTTTTCGAGCAACTCTGCAAAACCAAGAAGTCGACAGCCCCTTTACTAGTGTTCGTCACAAAGATCATGCATCACTGGGGCTTTGAAATACCGGACGCCTTACTGGAGGTCAGGGACGCTACCTTAGGTCCCATCTATGCCCACTGCGTCCAGAAGTTTTGGTATCCCCCTACCGCTAGAGCAGCTTACAGAGCGAGTGGACTATTTCGCTGAAGGTGCCACCCGAGTGTTCACCCAGCCCATGAACGGAATTCACTTCCTCTATGGAGGCCAGAGGATTCTCGCCAAGACGGCCGACTCACACGCACGCACGTACACATCAAGATATCAAGGCAGCTCAACAGAACGTCGAGGAGCAAAGCGTGTCTTTCCAAAGAGAGCGAGATGCTTCCAAAGACAAGTCACTAGAACACTGCAGAGCATTCGAGATGCGCTTCCGTAGAGTGATAGACATGTTAGGACCCGCCGTCAAGGAGAAAGATCTTCTAGACGCCGCGACGAGTCACGCACGAATTCTTACTAGTAAATCTCCCTAGTGCTCGTATAGTTGGATATATTTATTTGTATTTTTCTTTTCACGTGTAGGACGTAGTATTAGTTAGATTATATATATTATTATCTGCTTGTTTCATTTCTTTTGAGGAATTTGGTATATGAGTAGAAGGTAATACAGATACATCATGCCAAAATTCTCCGTTTTTATCTTTCCATTTTTTCTGCATTTGCATAAGTTTTCAAAAATGCAAAAACCCAAAAAGATTTTCATAGTAGAATAATTATCCTTCATATAATAAACCATGTATTTCTCGTTCTATATCAAACAACCCACGCCCCAAACCTATTTGAGGGTGGTATATTTTCAGCATGAAGAACATAATACAGAGGTATCACCATTTTTGCTTATGTTTCTATGGTAATCTCTTTCCTTATATCTTCATACTTTGAGAACAAAGCATATTTTTCTTTGGGGGTGGTATAATAACATTTTACAAAAACTAGGTATTTTCTATATAGTATATATAATAGTATATTTCTTCCTTTCTAAAAATTTTTTAGGAAAAGACCAAAAATATTTTTCTATTTAGTATTAAGTCTTCTTTCCTTTTTCTATGATGAATAAATAGTCTAGAAGTCTCATTATATCAATAGAGTAAGGAATTGTTCTTCGAACTTAGACTAATATACACACAATAGTTTTTGCATCTTTTCATGAATGGCATGCATCAACATTTGTATGTATATAGCAGTGAGTTTCGAGACCAAGGTTAGAACAGTTAAGTTTCATATCATGTGAGAATCTAGCCAAAAGCCTCATCTGAATGATTATTGAGTGATGACACAAAGTATGTCCAGATAAAAAGACCACACGTCCACTTGCTTGATCACCATGCCATATCCTAGGAAAGAATTTAGCCCTTTTTGGATCGATATAGCTAAATAAACGTTAAAAACCCAAAAAAATAGATTTTACCTTTAGTTTTTTTTTAGCCTTCACCTTTTTCTAAAAGCCTTTTTATTCTTCACCATAAATTCCTAACCCGTTACAAAACCCAATAAAAAGCTTACCCAGCTCACGAGTTGAGAATTGGATGGATATCAGAAAAAAAAAATAAGAGAATACCTTGTACAAAAATAGATCAGTTAGTTGCTTCGAAAAGAAAAGAAAAACCCATCAAAACAAAAACTCTAAAAAAAATTTCAAAGGAGTCAAAAATCGCATCTCCCAAAGTTCAAAATCAAAAGGAGATGATATCAAAAACAAAAAAAACAAAAAAACAAAAGCAAAGTTAGAACTCCCAAAATTCAAATTCATATGGAGTCACTGATAGGGTTATATACTAAAAGCATTACTTTTGTATTAACTCTAATTCTTTATATTTTGAATGAGAATCATATTGGCAAATGTTATGCATTTGCCAATATCATCAGTACCTAGATATTTTATGTTGTAGATGATATGGTGTGTGGTGACACACAAAAGATCATATCATCAGTACCTTGTAAAATATAAGTAAACGTTCACAACCTAGATGGATTTGGACAAACCATTGGTAAGATTATAGTACAATCTGGTATTAGTCTATCTTGACTACAGGGATTACACTAGTACACTTTGTGTGTATTGAACAGGACCAAGTGAGGTTGTTTCTCTTTATAATGACTATATAAGAGAACAAACACCTCTGTTATTATGGATGTGTGTCCTCTTAAACCGGATTTAATAACGGGCACTTACATGCATTGTACATTGCTTTAAATCATCAATGAGTGAGATTCATTTGTGAATCAACAAACTCGATGGATTGGGTAATGACATTGTATGTAAGGTGTGTTGTTGATTATAGAAGGAATCTATAACCCACAGGAAGTCGGGTTGATGATTTCCCCTTGAGGAACTCATAAGGATTGTTATGTAAACCCTGCAGGTGGAGTTAATCCGACATGACAATGAGGTTGAGTGGTACTACTCAAGGACATAAGAAGTTGATTAATGTAGTTATCAGTAACTTGACTTAATCAACGGGCATTCGATATCTTAAACACGGGGAGATCAACGAGCATATAATATGGAGCCCATAAACGTAACACGTAATTTGGGATTAGGGAAGTAGTGCAACAATGGCTTTTAGTGGAATAAGCCATTTGTTGACGGACTTGGGCTGTGTGTTCTAGGCAAACATGGGAAGCCCAAGCCCGTCAGGAGACATAACCCTGATTTCTCCTCATGGTCCATGTTGTAGCCTATAAATAGAAACCTCTTTCTCTGGCCATTTTTTCTAAAGGTTTTTCTCAAGAAAAGTATATCCAAAATCGGTTCCAAATTTTGTGAGTGAGAGAGGCCAAGAGAGAAAGAAGAGGGTGGTAGATCGTTGCCCACACAACGTCCATTCTAAGGATATGAATACAACAGAAGATCAAGAGGTTGCTGATTCGTATAGCTTGGATTCTCAGAGTTATCACAGCTGATCAAAAGGTATCATTTCTAACCAAACCATGAGTACCCTTTATTCCGCTGCGCATGGGATTTTGCGGTTCGTAGTAAATCATTCGATGCAACCATAACGGTTCCTACAATTGGTATCGGAGCATGTAGATCTGTTGGTAGATGTAGAACTATTTTAACTTGATTTTGCAGGCATCTAGACCACCTGTTATGGTTAGAATGATTTTTGAAAATAAATGGATCGATTTTGTTAAAACATCATGTTTTTCAATTTCAATTTTTTTTCTTCTGTATTTGTTTAATGATGGATGTAATTTAAATCACGATATGTATCGTATTGTTGTTTTTTATCCATGATGTAATCATATGTAAAGATCAAAAGATCAAAAGATCAAGAATTGGATTGGTCGAAATCCGAGCCTGAGTTTTTTCTTGGTGGAGCGCGGGTTGAGTTCGGGTCGAGCTGATGTGCCTGGAAGTCATTGAAGGCATGAACGCACCACGTGCCTTGTGTAGGCATAAAAATAGCGCGGTTCGCACCCTTAGCACCAGAAAGAGGAAATATGTTTGCTGTTCGAGGGTCTATGGAGTGATTTTGTGAGGTTTCCAGTGAAGGAAACAGGCCACGATTTCTAAAAAAAAAACGGTGCGCTGCCCTCAACCCCACGACCTGACCGGGGAGGTCGAACCCCGCCGGACTTTGCGAAGGCAACTAAAAGAGTTCGGCGAACAGGATGGACCAATGAATATGGGTCATAACAGTTGGGAATTTATTTTCTATTTTATTATTCATATTTGCTTTTTCTATATGCATGTTTTTATTTGTGGATGTTTGTGCTAAAAACTAAGCCCACATGAATAATAGATCACATGGACATAGACCTGACCAGCAAGCAGAAAGATCCTCAGATCTAAATAACTAAGTGAGTGGGAATTTAGTTTCGTATAAATCCCATGGTCTCCATTACTGGTTTGTTGGTGATGTAATTATACTTGCGCGTCGGTTTTAGTGCCTTCCTCCATATCGGATGAGTCTAATTACGGATCACCAGAACAAACTTCTAAAGGACAACTATATGAAGTTATTAATGTATGGATTCACTTCTCCATCTGAAGGGATTCATTACAAATAATGGACTTAGTGTTGAGTAATGGTATACAATTAGATGCAAGTAATGGTATCCTCCCCATCGAAGTCATTGCTATTATTTGTAAGACCAAAGAAAGGTCAGCATTTTAGTTTTAGTTGTCTAGATGGCATGTCTCCACTCTAACGAGTGGTGTTCTGTTAAGTTGACGAGAAGTAGAACTAATAGGAAAAACTTCTCTACACGAATGTAGATATGGTAAACGTCCACACTATCGTGGCTTACTACTTCTCGGTGTGTAGGGTGCTGACGGGTTAATTAATTAATTTTTAAGTTAACCCCAAAAGTATTTCCACGAATGTAGAATGGTAAACTTTCACACTATCATGGCTTACTACTTCTCAGTGTGGTGCTGACGGGTTGATTAATTAATTAATTTTTGTTATTAACTCAAAAAGTTTTTGCCCTACATAATAGTAATTTTATGTGATTCTCAGGTTTTCAAAATGGTTACTTTCAACCCACTAGTAACTATTCTTAAGGAAAACAAACTCATTGTCCCTTATAACATAGACTGGAAGGGAGATGGTCCTCTTCTCAAACCAGAGAATAATGGAGGCATGTCTCATGCACTAGTTGTTGAAACATGTTTAGCGGTGTTATCTACCAGTACCTGGTGTGTATATACAGGAGCCACTGACCATGTATGCATTTCGATGCAAGGGTTCCAAGAAACCAGAAAACTAAGTGTTGGAGAGATTACCATATCTTTGGGGGATGCTACGAAAGTAGTAGCTATTGCAGTAGGAGATGTTTGTTTATCTTTTGGTAGAAATAAGACTATGGTGTTAAAGAATTGTCTTTATGTGCCTAATTTTAGAAAGAATTTAATTTCAGTTTCTATGGCAATTAAGGATGGATATTCTGTTTCTTTTAATGACAAGGTCGTCATTAAGAAAAGTTAACATTTTATCTGTTCTGGTGCATTAGAAGGCAATTTATACATCATTAATCCTATTCCACCCATAGTGCATCAAATGGAAATTAATAACATATCTTCTAAATCAAATAAGAGAAAGGAACCTTCTCAAATGAACCAAACACATCTCTGGCATCTACGGTTAGGTCATATCAACTTGAGGAGGATTCAGAGATTGGTAGCCGATGGACCTTTGGGTTCATTGAAAGTGGAAACTTTTCCTATCTGTGAATCTTGCTTGGAAGGTAAGATGACAAAAAGGCCTTTCATGGCCAAGGGGTATAGAGCTAAAGATGTGTTGGAACTGGTTCATTCTGATTTATATGGACCCATGACTGTCCAGGCTAGAGGTGGTTTTGAATACATTGTCACTTTCATTGACAATTATTCAAGATATGGGTACATTTATTTGATGTGTCGTAAGTCTGAGTGTTTTGAAAAATTCAAAATATACAAGGCTGAGACGGAAAAATGTCATGGAAAATGTATCAAGTCACTACAATCAGATCGTGGTGGTGAATGCCTCTTAGGAGAGTTTAGGGATTATTTATCAGAGGTTGGGATTACATCCCAAATGTCTGCACCTAGGACTCCCCAACAGAATGGTGTAGTAGAGAGGAGAAACAGGACTCTTATGGAAATGGTTAGATCGATGATGAGTTATTCGGATTTACCAATTTCATTTTGGGGATATGCCTTCGAAACGGCAGCTTACATTCTGAACCTGGTACCTTCTAAATCAGTACCTAAGACTCCAACAGAATTGTGGAGTGGGCGTGAGCCTAGTATGAAACACATTCAGATTTGGGGTACCCCAGCACATGTGTTGGAGATGCTGATAAGTTGGGATCTCATACAGAAGTACGCTTGTTTGTAGGCTATCCTAGAGGAACGAAGGGTGGTTTATTTTATAGTCCTAAGGATCAGAAGATCATTGTTAGCACTAATGCTCGATTCTTAGAAGAAGACTATGTGATGAACCACAAGACCCCAAGTAGTATTATTCTAGAAGAATTAAGAGGAGAGACACCCACTACTTCAGTACCAATAGTACAAGAACATGAACCACAATGTGTCACTAACGACGTACAAGAATAAGAGGTGCTTCGTCGTACTGGGAGGATTGTTAGACAACCTGATAGATGGATTGGTTTTGGAATGTCTTCAGACATAACCACTGATAACCAAGATCCTGATCCCTGGACCTACAATGAAGCACTCCAAAATAAAGATGTAGAATCTTGGCAAAAGGAAATGATTTTTGGGATAGAATCTATGGATTCTAATCATGTCTGGGAGCTTGTAGAGCCACCCAATGGTGTAAAAAACCATTGGATGCAAGTGGGCCTATAAAAGAAAAAGAGGGGCAGACGATAAGGTTGAAACCTTTAAAGCAAAGCCGGTGGCAAAGGGCTTTACTCAGAGAGAGGGTATCGATTATGAGGAGACCTTTTTCACCAGTAGCCATGCTTAAGTCTATCCGGATTCTTTTATCTATTGCAACTCATTTCAATTATGAAATTTGGCAAATGGATGTCAAGATAGCTTTCCTTAATGGAAGTCTTGAGGAAACCATCTATATGAAGCAACTAGAAGGATTCATTGAAAAGGGTCAAGAGCATCTTGTTTGTAAGCTTAAACGTCCCATTTATGGACTTAAACAAGCTTCTAGATCTTGGAACATTCGTTTTGATGAGGTAATCCAATCTTATGGATTCAATTAAAGCCCAGACGAATCTTGTGTGTACAAGAAATTTGATGGAAACGTAATGGTATTTCTTGTGCTTTATGTAGATGACATCTTACTCGTTGGAAATAATGTGAAAGTGTTGTCATACATAAGGGTATGGTTATCAAAGAAATTTGATATGAAGGACTTGGGAAAAGCGGGTCACGTCCTTGGGATCAAAATTATAAAAGATCGTAAGAAAAAGATGTTGTGCTTATCTCAGGCTACCTATATTGATACTGTGTTGACTCGTTTTAGCATGCAAAACTCTAAGAAAGGTTTCCTGCCTTTCAGGCATGGAGTTCCTCTATCAAAGGATATGTGTCCCAAGACACCAAAAGAGATAGAAGACATGAAAACGGTTCCTTATGCTTCGGCTGTAGGAAGCGTAATGTACGCCATGCTATGCACGAGGCCAGACATTTGCTTTGCCGTTGGCATGGTTAGCAGATATCAGAAGAACCCAAGACAAGGGCACTAGACTGCGGTAAAACATATTATGATGTACCTGAAAAGGACTAATGATTATATGTTAGTATACCAAGCAGATAGTTTGGTTCCCTTAGGGTATACAGATTCTGATTTTAAGTCAGATAAGTACAAGAGTAAGCCTACCTCAGGTTGTGTGTTTACATTGGGAGGTGGAGCCATAGTATGGAGGAGTGTCAAGCAGAAATGCGTGTCTGACTCCACCATGGAAGTTGAATATGTGGTAGCCACTGAGGCAGCCAAAGAGGCAGTTTGGCTCCGGAACTTCTTATTGGACTTGACAGTCGTACTTGGTTTACCTATAAGTGTCACACTTCATTGTGATAATACTGGTGCGGTATCTAACTCGAGGGAACCACGATCCCATAAAGCAAGTAAACATATTGAGCACAAGTACCACCTGATATGATCAATTGTAAAAAGAGGAGATGTTACTGTTACCAAGATAGCATCAGAAGACAACCTGGCTGACCCCATTACAAAGAGCTTATTGTCTAAGTCTTTTGACAGGCATGTTGAGGGGATGGGAATCAGATGCTTGGTAGCATAGCTATAAGTATAAGTGGGAGATTTGTTAGTAGTATACTAAAAAACAATGCTTTGAGTATAAGTGGGAGATTGATAGGGTTATATACTAAAAGCATTACTTTTGTATTAACTCTAATTCTTTATATTTTGAATGAGAATCATATGGGCAAATGTTATGCATATTATGTATGTTATTAGTTATACGCATGTGTCTAATACTTTATGTTATAGATGATATGGTGTGTGGTGACGCACAGAAGATCATATCATCAGTACCTTATAAAGTATAAGTAAATATTCACAACCTAGATGGATTTGGACAAACCATTGGTAAGGTTGTAGTATAATATGGTATTAGTCTATCTTGACTGCAGAATTACACTAGTATACTTTGTGTGTATTGAACAGGACCAAGTGAGGTTGTTTCTCTTTATACTGACTATATAAGAGAACAAACACCTCTATTATTATGGATGCTTGTCCTCTTAATCCGGATATAATAACGAGCACTTACGTGCATTGTACATTGCTTTAAATCATCAATGAGTGAGATTCATTTGAGAATCAACAAACTCGATTGGATTGGATAATGACATTGTATGTAAGGTGTGTTGTTGATTATAGAAGGAATCTGTGACCCGCAGGAAGTCGGGTTGATGATGTCCCCTTGAGGAGCTCATAAGGATTGTCATGTAAACCCTACAGGTGGATTTAATCCGACATGACAATGAGGTTGAGTGGTACTACTCAAGGACATAAGAAGTTGATTAATGTAGTTGTCAGTAACTTGACTTAATCAACGGGCATTCGATATCTTAAACACGGGGAGATCAACGAGCATATAATATGGAGCCCATAAACGTAACATGTAATTTGGGATTAGGGTGGTTGTGCAACAATGGCCTTTAGTGGAATAAGTCATTTGTTGATGGACTTAGGCCGTGTGTTCTGGGCGAACATGGGAAGCCTAAGCCCATCAGGAGACCTAACCCTGATTTCTCCTCATGGTCCCTGTTGTAGCCTATAAATAGAAACCTCTTTCTCTGGCCGTTTTTTCTCAAGGTTTTGGTCAAGAAAAGTATATTCAAAATTAGTTCCAAATTTTGTGAGTGAGAGAGGCCAAGAGAGAAAGAAGAGGGTGGTAGATCATTGCCCACACAACGTCCATTCTAAGGATGGAATACAATAGAAAATCAAGAGGTTGCTGATTCATAGAGCTTGGATTCTCAGAGTTATCACAGCTGATCAAAAGGTATCATTTCTAACCAAACCGTGATAACCATTTATTCCGCTGTGCATGGGATTTCGCGGTTCATAGTAAATCATTCGATGTAACCATAACAGTTCCTAAAGTCACAAAGCCAAAGGTCTAAAAGAATGAATCACAATTCGAAAGCAAAGAACAAAATGAGGTTCTTCTCTAGTTACAAGTATCATGAAGACCCAGTTCTCAACTTATCATATTTTGTTTTCCCTTCCTTTTTCTTTCTAGCCCATCACCCTAGCCCCGTAACTCCTAATAAAAGACCTCAAGCTCAATTAAGAATAGGATGGTTGATAAAAGTAAAATGAATTAGTCTTACCTACGAAATAAAGCGATGAACTCTAAACGCAAGTAAAACTAAACTTGAACTTTTGGGTCTATATTTATCAAAGTTTCTACTCTCAAATCTATCGAAATAGCGTGGAGTAACAAGTTCATTCCACTCCTAGTGCTCTAGCATGGAATTGTTTTCTAATCTAATTAGTCGGTCTTAAGTCTATGAGAGTTTTACGAGGGGGAATTATACTACGATGCAATATGAAATTGATTATTTTAATTTAAACTACTTAATGCTATGGAAATATGATTGTTTTTAATCTAGATAAAGGATTAGAGGGGAATTGAATCCACCTCGAATCCAACTTAATAACCTAGCATAGATTGTTGTATCTCGATTCTTACGTTCTTCGGCAAGAATTTCGAAGTTCTAATCCCTAGTGTTCGTGGCATTTCTACCAAATACTAACTAACATGTGAGGTCGCCCACCCATTCTCATGGCCGAAACACCTACGACCTTCTAGAGTGGAATAGAATCTACAAACAATTCTACACTAACAACTAAGTTTTCATCAAGGCTTCATCAACCCTCTAATGGAGGTTTTAGTCTTGATTCATCAAACTAACATTTCCCATTGAATCTAAACTAAACATAATGTAAAGAATTGAAATTTACTTAATCAAACAATAATGACATCTAATTTAATGACTAAAATAAAATAAGAACAAGAATTGAAATTAGATCTAGAAATGGAAATGACAAAAATCGAAATTGATAAAAATACTACTTTATTGATCTAATCAAATGAAGAACAAGATTCAAAGGTTTAATCTAATACAATGAATTGAAACTAATTAAACTAAGTTCTAAAACTAATTAATGGAGGCTAACTAATCTAGGTCTAACTATCTACCATTAACAAAGAGTGAAGTTTTGGTTTTTATACTCTCAGATCCAAAAATCGCGCATGGGCTTGGAGCCATGTTTTGGGCCAGAGAATCAGGCCCAAAACCCAATTCTTTCAGTCCAAAAAAGCCTCTTCAGCTGCAGTTCGCTTCAACAGACGTTTCATCCACTTCTGCTCCTCTGATTGGGTCAAAGCTTGGACCATTGGAAAGCTCTTTCCGATCCGGTTGTTTTGACATAAGGTAGGCCCAATTCCGAGGTCTGAGTCCAAAGATATGGTCTTTGGAAGTTCTATTGACTTTGTGCACTGTTTCTGCCTGCGTGGACTTTGACTTTTCAGCTTTGACCGGGATTTAGAAAGGCTTTGTCTTCTTGAATCTTGGCCTTTAATCACGGAACTCCTTAGTAACCGACCTTTGCTCCTTTATCTCGCTAAAGTGGCACATTTCTGCACATAATGGACTTTGAAGCATGAAATGCATAAAAACACGTAATCAGTGTTAACTCTTAATTATTACTCACATAATTGGTCTAAAAGTATGACTGTTACAGGGTTAAAACTACAGTTTTGGGATCTTATCAATGGTGTGATAGCAAGTGGCAAGCGTGATCAATCAACCCCGGTTCCTTTGGACTTCATTTGAGTATGTGAGGAATATAAGTGTCCGCTGCACTTGAGAGAATGAAAATTGAGTGAATCTATCAAAGAGTTATGATTACAACACACCCCAGTGAGAACCCACCTTAAGGACGCTCTTCAAAAGTCTCAGAAACAACTCTGCTTTTGCATTTCATTGCTAATGTTTTGCACATTTATCTTTAGATGATTAAATTACTATACATATGTTATTCTACGTTCAAAGGAGCTTTTCCTTATTCACCTCTAATGAGATGTATGGACATCTGAGAATAAATACGGAAACAAGACTCTTTGTTTTAAATAGAAAAAGTTTGTGAGTACCTTCACTGGAAAACTCTCACGAGGCTTAAAGCTCGTCCACTAGGGAATTCCTAGTGGTTTAAGGCCTTGTTGCATATAGTCAATGCAATCGCACTCTGCGAAACGAGATGTTTAGTTGATAATAAATCACACAGTTGTGATCTTATTTTTTTCTCTCATCCTTGCTTGAGGACAAGCATGATGTTATTTGGGGGTGGTGATCAACTCCCAAATATGCGTTTTATTACCCCTTTATTAATGCATTACATCCTTTCTTACGCTTAACGAAAAAACAACTCATAGCTTTTATTGCCTTTTTCAGGTTATGGAGATATTTTGACCATTTATCATAAAAGCGGTGTCTTAGCACCAAAAGGAGCCTTAATCATGCTTATTATGAAGACCAGAAGCTGCTAGAAAAATGTGCCGAAAAAGTCAACGGTCAAAAGTCAAAGGTCCTCAACTCTAAAGATGGATGTCCTTAATTAACTCAAAAGTAGGCCTTCTCCTAAACCTATTTTGGTGAGAAAGAAAAGCAAAAGCAAAAGCGAAAGGTGATGCGAGGTGTCTCAAGACTAATAGAGAAGGGCAAATCTGTAATTGGTAAATTGATAGTATATAAACAAAAGGCAATAGAGAGAGAAACCATCTATTGTATTAGGATCCAAACCATTTGGTTTGCTTTACTTTCTAGTCTTGTTTTTCAATTCAAGTTTTACTTTATTGTTCTTCATTTCTTGCATTTTTAATCTTGTTATTTCAATCAATCAATATTTCCTTATTGTTCTTTTTAAGGGGGATTTCCCGTCATTAGATAGATGACACGTGCATGGGAAATAACCTGAGACTATAGATGTCCAGAATGAGACAAGGACTATCGGATTAGTTCTGTGGATAAGTGAACTCGTGCTTCGCATGAGTGTTTAGTGGACATATGTCAGGCACGTGACTGGCCGCCTCTATGCACAACTGTTCTCCAAGTCATACGTTAGGAACTGACATGAACTGTTCCTGAATAGAGGGAAACTGATGAGGGCGATCTTTGATGATAAGGAAGGAATCGTAATGGCATATCTTGAAGAGTTACCTTTTAGATATAATCTTCCCATAAATGGTGGGACATTATGATCAGCAAGGAAACTTATATCTCATAAGATATAGTCTAGATTCAGTCTTCCACAAAGAGGGAATTCCTAAATAGGAAGATAGAGTCCAAAGATGGAAGGGAACTCACAAGCAGTGGAGACAGCCCTAACCCTAGGAGTCTCAAAGCTCTTCCTATATAAGCGATAGGGATTTCGCTCTTAGGAACAACGCAAGATAGGGTTTGATTCTTCAAAAATAAACAAGGAGATACGTAGGTAGCCGCCAAGCAGTTCAACTCTGAACTCACAATCATCTCATCCCTTCTCTACTCAGTAAAGGCTCCCTAATCACAAAGCACAGAGGATACTCGGAGATTCCCCTAATCACAAAGTATCCCTAATAAGGGGATACTCGGAAATTCCCCTACATCTTGTGGCGCCATCTGTGGGGACAAAATAGGTAAATATTCATTCCAAATGACTGATTTAGTCTAAAAACTCTTACTATTGTGATGGCAGGAGCAAAGAAAACAAAAGGTGGCGCTACCACACGCAATGTCACTATCAAAGAAGAAAAGCACGAGATACCTGAGGGGTGAGAATATCAGTCACCAAGATGTGAATAACCCCCCAAGGACCTATGACCAGCCCCGATGGACCAGTTGTTCCCGGTGCCGGCCCCAGGAATAACGCTCAAGAGGAACGTCAAAATGTTGAAAATGCTGTCTTCACCAACCCAGAGTTTATTCAGGTGAGCCAGGCGTTACATGCTCTGGAAAAGTGATAATAGGATAAAATTGAATACAACTCTACTTATGAATAAATGATGAATTCTAAACGCAAGTAAAACTATTTCTTTTATGTATACTATTTATCAAAGATTTCTACTTTCGATACTATTGAAGTAGAGTTGGAATAGAAGATTCGTTCCACTCCTAGTTCTTTAGCATTCAAAGTTTTTTACGACTATTAATCCTACCAAAGTCAATGAGAGGTTTATGAATTATACTACGATGCAATTTATACTAACAAGATAATGGGATTCAACTACGAAATCTTACGGGTTGAATCTATGATAAGGAATTAGGGGGGATTGATTCCACCTTAACTCGACTCAATTTACTAACGACGAATCATCGTAATCCAAATTGAACTGCTTTCGCAGAACAATTGGTTCTTTCTAATCCCTAGTTGTTCATGGTAATCTCTACCAACTAACATCTAGCATGTGAACGATCAAACCCATTCTCATGGTGAATTAATCGTTTCTAGAATGGAATGGAAATTACGACTACTCTACGCTAACACAAATCAAGCTTCATCAAGGCTTCTTCAACTCCCTCTAATGGAGGTTTAGCCTAGAATCATCATGCTATCATTTCCATATCCAATTAAACAAGTCATCATAAAAAGATTGGAACTTTGCTTATTTAAACTCAAATGGAAACTACTCATGCAATAATTGATTTAAACTAATAATGACAATAAGTAAATCTAAGAATTGAGGCTAATAATTAATGGAAAACGAAACTAGATTATCAAGAACTAAATATTTTATTAATCTAACAACTAAATAACAATCATTCAATACTTAAATTAAAACAAGAATAACAACTAATTAATTAATTGAAAAATTAGATCTAGAGTAAAGCTTTAATGGCTACTTGCTATCCTAACCTAATTGATATTTAATAGCTAAGTCTTGTGGGTGGAAATGGAGGATACCAGATCCATATTTTTGTGCATGGGCTGAGGGTCCATGTTTTGGGCCGGAAAATCGTGCCCAAAGCCCAATTTCTTCAGTCCTTAGGGCCCTCTTCAGCTGGCTTTGACTTCAACAGACTTTTTGTCCACTTCTTCTTCTCTTATTGGGTCAATATTTACACCATTGGAAAGCTCTTTCCAAGCTGATCGTTTTGACATAAAATAGGCCCAATTCTGAGGTCTGAATCCAAAGATATGGCCTTCGGAAGTTCTGCTGATTTTTGTGTGTTGTTTCTGCCTGCGTTGACTTTGACTTTTCAGCTTTGACCGGGCTTTACGAAGGCTTTTTCTCCTTGAATCTTGGCCTTTAATCACAGAACTTCTTAGCAACCAACCCTTGCTCCTTTATATCGCCAAAGTGGCACATTTCTGCACATAATTGACTTCAATGCCTGAAATACATAAAAGCACATAATTAGCATTAACTCTTATTTATTATACACATAATTGGTCTAAAAATATTATTGTTAAGGGGTTAAAACTACAATTTTTGACTCTTATCAAACCACCCCGAAACAGCATTTTGCTTGTCCTCAAGCACATATGAGAAATTAGCATAAGTGACCAAAAATGGAATTCTAACTAATCTCGTTTCGCCGAGTGCGGTTGCATTGACAATATGCAACAAGGCCTTAAACCACTAGGAATTTCCTAGTGGACGAGTTATAGCCTCGTGAGAGTTTTCCAGTGAAGGTACTCATAAACTTCATCTATAATACAACAACTCAGAAATAAAACTATTGTTTCCTTATCTATGTCTCAATTATCTATACATCTCACTAGCAATGAATACAGAATAATCAAGTCGAAACCTAAGCTAATATATGCATAATAATCAATCATCTATGAATAAACATATATATAATGAGTAATACTATGAGATGAACTAGCAGGTCCATTTCTGAAAACTCGGAATAGCGTCCTTAAGTAGGTCCTCACATAAATGTCAAGACAAAACCACTCGATTTTTTTTCCGCTCAAGTTTAAGCTACTCCGGTTAATGCGATGGGCACACTTTACCTTACAAATTCAATGACACACAAGGAAGCCGGAGTCGATCAAACACATCTGCCACTTACTATCACACTAACCTATTCCTAATTGAGCTAGAGCTCTTTATTAGGTGTTGTGGGGATTAGAAGATGGTTATAAGAAGGAAGGAAATGGATATTCAAAAAGAACAAGTCTGAGATAATAGAAGCTTCATATTATGTAACTAGATAAACCCTTGTTATTTACTTTTGCTTCTACACTTTGTTTCCATCCTTAGCCATATTTTTTTTCTTTGGCTTTTGACTCCTTGATTCTATTTTTGGAGTTCTAACTCTTTATTTTCTTTTATTATTTTATTTTATTTTTTATTTGGATGGAAACTTAATTTTCTCATCTGGAGCGACTAACGAATTCTTGATTTCAAAGGTTCTTCTCTTTTCTATTCTTCATCTCTATTCTCAGACTTATTCAAAGAATTGGGTAGGTTGATTTTTTTTTTTTTTTTTTTTAATTTTTTTTTTGTAAGAGGGTAAAGGGTTTGTGGTTTATGAAAGGCTAAAGAAAGACTCAGAGGGGCGACTAGCAAAAAAAAATTAATAGGTTTGAATTTCTGGCTATATCGATTCAAAGAGGGCCTAAATTCTCGCTTAGGCTGTGGTATAGTAATCAAGCAAGTGGACGTGTGATTTCTCTATCCGGATTTTACTTCTCCCTTGTGTAATTTCTCAAATGTTCACTCATATAAGGCTTTAGGCTATATTCTCACAAGATTTGTAGAATAAGTACTCTAGCCTACATTTCAGAAACTTATTGCCTGTGTCATTTCTCAAATGTTCACTCATATAAGGCTTCAGGCTATATTCTCACAGGATTTGTAGAATAAGTACTCTAGCCTACATTTCAGAAACTTACTGCCAACAATCATAGATACTCATGTAACATATTTATAGATAGATGCAAAGATTATTACCTACATATTAGCCTAAGTTTCAAAAAACTATTCTAATGCAAAAGCTACGTGAGATTTCTAGATTATCATGGGCCTAGAGAAGGAAACAATACAAATATTCCTAAGTGTATAGCATAAACTTTTTATTAATATATATATATATTTTTTAAATTTTTGAATTTTTAACTAGAAAAAAAGTAAATTTTTAGGATACATATCTATATCTTAACAGATGCCTTAATTACACGTGTTTCTATGCCCCAAACAAGAAGCATGCTTTGTCCTCAAAGTATTTAAATAAATAGGGTAGAGAAATACCATGGAAACGCATGAAATTCTGGAACATCTGCAAAACATACTAATATAGAAAAGAAAAACGGACGCAACTCTATAAGAGTTCCACCCGTAATAGGGTTAATGGGAAATAAATTGCTTGGGACATAAGCAGACACTAACTGAAATAAAAACTAACCTTAACTCCCGTTTAAGCATTTTTCTCATCATCCTCAATAAAGAAATGAGGTTCCTTCGCATCCTGCCACGCCATGGTAATTTGCCAGGCTTCACGCCACTTATCGTCTACAATAGCTAACCTGTTAAGCGCCACTTGGTCGGATGTGGTCTAAGGTGCAACCTGATGAGGTTGTATCCTTAATTGCACGGAACGATCGAATAATACAATTGGTGGGTCTCACAATGTCGACCCCAACCCAATCCGTGAAACGGGCACAAAAAATAGGGAAGAAACATAGCATAATACGGCAAATTAAAATAGGCATAAGAAGGTATTTATACCGCTTGTTATGGGCTCGGACTAAACTAGACATTAAGGTCTGGGGAATATCATAGAGTGTACGTCCCCTAGCTAAAGCAAGGAAAATATCACAAGTTTCATCATTCACAGAAGAATAACGCCATTCTCCTCTAATGTTTAGCATGATCCAAAACATAATAGTGCCCACGTTCATAGACAGGCTACCAAGGGCGACGTTATAATCCCCTTGGTCCTCTATCCTAAAGATTCCTGCCCCGTAATGCTCATGCAAATCATCATAGTTATATATGTACATATTATCTACCGAATAGGCCCATGAGTCTTGTATTCCGGCTGGCATACCAATTCTAAGCACAAAGGCTAGCAAGAACCTGGAAATTTCCATTGGTTCATCCCCGATGGTGATGGAGAACACTTGTTCTCCATCTGGTCTATCAAAAAACTTACAATTATCATAAAAATAAGATGTAAGTGCGGGAGAATAAAGTTCATCATGACTTACCAATAGTGGCTCCCAGCCTGCTAGAATGATCACTTCACGAAACCACACACCATAGGTGTCACTTTGGAACAAGTCTTCAAAAGACTATTCGGTATGATACGAGGGAATGTCATCCCCAATAAACTCGCTAGAATAGCTGCAAAGGATCCTGGAACAACCTACAAAAAATTGGATTTTACGTGCCCACGGGGTCAGGGCGCGGGGTGCGCTCCACCTATGCCTGGGATGGGCGCGGGGTGCGCTCTGGTGAATTTCGAGTTCCAAGCACTTGGGCGCAGGGCGCGCTCACTTTTTGCCTGGGATGGGCGCTCTGATGAAATTTGGCTGACAGAGAGGCGTTAGGGCGCTCAGTAGCGCCCATCAAAGCAAAGCCCGAATGCTGAGTTGCTAAAATGGAGAAGAAAAATGGGAAACGTGGGAGTGAAAGGTGAGAGATTAAAGTAAGGTGTAGTGTGGGTTGTGAGTGTAGAATGAATGAAATTTTTATAGGTTTTAAGTTGTTAAAACCAATCAGGAAGTTGCCAAAAAGCTTTAAGGCAATTGCCGGAAACAAAAAAAATTCCAAAACCAAAAACGGAAACAACCCATATTCTTCATTCTAAAACAACCCTAATATCTTTTAGATTGAATTTAGAATAATAACTTCTAAATTCTTTTAGATTTCATCCTACCACAACATCTAATCATAGGTATGCCCATATCGGGAATATTCTCAACCCTCACGTCAAACCAACTACTAAAATAGAGGATCCTATAACAAATCATGCTAGAGTAAATAATATCACCCCCAAACAATTCGGGAAGTGGGATTAACGATAAAAACAATGCACAATTTGAAAATAACCAAATTATATTCAAATTCAAATTCAAATACAATTAACTTCCGAATTTAAGTTTAACTATTGAATTTAAAAAAAACTTAATATCCGAACTAATAAAAACAATAAAAACAACTAAAACATCGAAACAACATATTTTTAGAAAACCTAGCCACGTGATGAAGATGGACCCTGAGATGGAGATTGGGCCTGGGATGAAGATGGGCCCGAGCCATCCGTCTTTTGACGACAATGCTCATGCCTCTCAAACTCATCTGAAATAGAACACTCCAGGGGTGGCATGCGTCGTAGAATCTCTACTTTGAATAGGCATTGTGCTTCCATTGCTGCTTTCATCTCTATATATTGCGCCTTGTGACGCTGAGGGAGTGTCTCCATGTTACACAAGAGATCCTCTTGACCCTTTTCGAGGTTTTCAAAACTCGTCTAAAGGTTCTTTTGTTTATTTCTAATTATAATCTGCCTATCCCGTACATCTTCACAAATAGCATAAATGCAACGCACACCAGTATGCAACACTGACATGTGTTCTGACTCAGACGTACACTTTTCCAAGGCATCTTCATCCAAACATGTCATGTCCTCCATTTCCTCATCCAAATCAACCACCCTATCCTCCGGCAACATCCAAGTATTTTGGATGCACTCCGTATAAATAATTTTATTTGAATGCAATTTCAAAATAGTCCGCTCAGTTCTTGGTTTCCTCCCCCCCCCCCCCCACGACAACATTATCTTCGTAATTAAAGCAGGGAATGGTGCAATACTCTTCCCAACTCCTCTTATCATATTTATCAAAAACTCAAGGATACAAAATTCATACCTCTTCTCTTGCAATATCCAGATAATGTGCAGACATGTCAAACCGTTGTCACTCACTTTCTCCTTCCCAATGACATTCTTACCAATCCACTGAGCTACAGCCAGTTGGTTGGCTCGTAGAGATGACTGTCGAACACAGTGAGAATTCGGATTGTATTGACCTTCCATGAGAGTGTCGTTCATCAATCCAGGAACTCCAGTATACTGGGATTCCTGCACGGTAGCGTCGAGGTGGCGTTTAGGCGTAATGCCTAGAATCTCAGCCAACTTCTCTCTCGATAATTCTCTCCTAACCCCAGCCACCTTCATGAAAACTTTCCAACCATCCAACTCTCTCTTCTTATTGAATTGTTCAACCTAATCGAAGTGGTAGAAATTATCTGTTGAGTACCACAACCTATTCCAATTCCTCCTAATCATCTCGTCACGAAAAAATGGCGCAAAATGGTCAGCCGTAAAAGCTTGTTCCAGCATAATTCTTCGTCTTAGAGTCATTGAAAGTTTTGAACTGATTTGAGGGTTTGTATATAGTGTAGGAAACAATATGAAACAACCCTACTTAAAACAGAAAACGATGGTGGTGGGACAGCTGTTGCGCGGCAGTTCAAATATTTTGTGTTTTTTTTTCTAATTTTTGGTGGTTGCAAATGTTGGGGATGGTGGTGGGACTATTTTGAGTAAGGTTTTGAATTTGGTCATGGTTGTATTTTGGTTTCTCTTTTTTTTTAAATATATATTTTAAGCTATGGTTTTGAATTTGGTAATGGCGGAATTGGAAAGAAATTGTGATTCTATTTTGTTTGGAAGAAGGAAACGCACGCACGTCACACGTGCGTACCTTGGGCCCAAGCCCAAATCGATTTCGAAATTCGTTGATTTTTCGCTCAACTTCAACCTAAAATTGTCGCTTCATTACCGGTCTGATTTATGCGAATGAGATATGGAAACGATCAAGAGAGAATTTTCAATCCAATGATACATAAAACACTCTATTCCAACTTAGGGTGACATATAAGTAGATGGAAAATGCCTGCAAGCGCGTGCATGACGTAAGTTATTGCGAACGAATGAAATCTAATTTCATAGATAATGTCAACCCGAATCGAAATATGATTAAAGGGCCTAAGCAACTCAAATAGAAAGTCGAACAATCCAATATGGAAAATGAACACCCCACCCCCAAACAAATTTTTGGCAACGAAGTTTAGAAAATTTGTTTTGAAAGCGGGTCTTTTAAAGTCAGATTCCCGAGACTTCCTAAATTACTATTTTTATGATTTTAACAATTTTTATTTTTTATGAATAAGATTTAATCTAAGAAAAACAAGAAAGCAATAAAAGCATAATTCACACTATAGAGGAACATGACTCAAAATCCGAGAAAACATGCAAGAGTGGAAAATGTGAATTATGTTTAACATGGACTTAGGATCCGGTACTTATAGCCACACACTTCATAGGGAGGGCCCGGTTACCTGAATGGTGCACTTACCAATATATGGAATTGTAAGGATGTACACCAAACAACAAAATGAGCCGTTTATAGGCAGATACACGAGACTTTAACGAACAACTGGATATATATATATCAACAACCTAAAGAGTTATGGGTCTCGTGTTTGAAGGAAATATATATATCCTTCAATTTTCCATATATCAACAACTTAAAGAGTTATGGGTCTTTCCATATATAAATAACAAAGAATGCACCCCCAAATAGAATCAAACACCAAGATTCTCTATGATGCAACTTATTGAAATGAAAATGAAGTCTAATAGATCTAGAACGTAACCGCGCATGCACCTTCTTTTTCATCTTTGAACGAGAGGGTGTCCAAGTGAATGATCGTGAGAAAATGGATGTTTGTGGAAGATATGGTGGATATGGATGACTTTTAGTCATAAGAAATGCAAGAAATGAGAATGTGGGTTTGGCATAAAACTCATTCATGGTGTAGGTGGGAACTGTCTCAATTCTGAAAATGAAGGTGTCAAGTGCCTTTCCCTTGGGAATTATTTCTGTATTAAGAGGATTTAGAAAATCATTAAGTACAGAAGAACCCAATCGCAAACTCCAGGTTCCTTTGAAAGGGTGGAAGGTGGGTAATATTGGTGAGGGAAGATGAATGAGTGTCAGCTAAAGCTCTCAGGTATACATCATTAGAAGTCTTGACATATGCCAGACATTTCTCAATAGGTGGGTCAAAAGAATCACTGGGATAGAGGGTGAAAAATTCATCTTCCGTTATAGCATCAAGGGATAAATAGATGTTGGCAGGGTGGGACTCGCGAGGTGGCAGGGAAGAGTTGCAAAAGAGTTGAAGGAAATCTTCCTCAATTTCCTCTACGTCCAAGGAGTATTTGTCGAAGTTGGAACTTCCAAAGGAAAGGAATTTGTTCATCTGGTCATTCGGAAATGTGGTTTTGAAATAATCATGAGCTAAGCTCTCGATCATGCTAACCTCTCCATTGATATTCGTATAAGGCAACTGTTTGATCATTTTAAAAATGTTAACCGCAACGGAAAGATGGCCAAAGGACAAGGACATCGAACTATCGCGACAGTTTATAAGCACGTTGGCAGTTTCCAAGAAAGGGCACCCTAAAATGATTGGAACAGAATCATTAGCGACTTCTGTATCGAGGATAACAAAATCTGCAGGATAGTTCGTAGAAATCTTGAACCTTAACCAGCACGTTTTCCACTACACCCTTAGGATACTTGATAGACCTATCAGCTAATTGCAACATCATTGTTGTAGGTTGCATTTCCTGTAGACCTATTTGTTTATATAAATAATAAGGGAGTAAGTTAATACTCGCCCCGAGGTCTAATAAAGTAGTGGTCGTGTGAGTATCCCCTAAGGTGCATTGTACAATAGGACGACCATGGTCCTTGTACTTAACGATTCCATTATGTTCCGTTAAAGTTGGAAACTATTCAGTTAAAAAGGCGTCTTTAGGAATCTTTGTCTTACGCCTAGTAGTGCACAACTCTTTAAGAAACTTAGCATGGTGAGGTAACTTTTTAATCGCTTCAAGAAAAGGTAAGTTTATCGTTAGATTTTTAAAAACTTCCCTAATCTCGTCAAAATTTGTATCCTTGTTTAACATAGCTAATGTCTGAGGAAACGATGGTTTCTCTCTATATTTAGCATATGGATAAACAAGATGGTTAACCTTGCTTTTCTATTTCTTAAGCTGTAGTTTAACTGATACCTCTACAGGGGTAGGATCTTCAGTTTCTGTTTCGGTATCTATTGTAATATTTGGTGTAGGGACTACTGGTGAGGTAACTATAGACATAGTTACTTTGTTATCCACCACTCTGCCTGAATGGAGAGTGGTGATAGAATTTATCTCACCTACGCTTGCATTTTCGTTACTAGTATTACCGTTTACCTCAAAGGCTGTGTTTGGTATTTTAGGATTAGGTATCGCTTGTCTTGGAAACACTCTTTTGGGTTGTACTTTCTCTTGAGCTAACTACTGTAAGGAAAGTTAGATGGCTTGTAAAATATGTTGTTGGGATTGAATAAAGGTATCAAAACGATCCAGTTGTGGAGTAGTATTTGCTACTGGTTGTGTGATAGAAACTATGCCACGTTGATTATTAATGGGTAGATTTTGGTAGTTATTATTTACCAGAACGATACCTCTATTAGTATTATAATTATTATTGTTATAATTATTATAATTACCCTGACCTTACCCTTGCCTTGGTGGACCTTGGTTGTAATTCTTTGTTGGCCTAACATTTGAGTTAAACAACCTTGGAGGTTGTTGATTATTCCTCCAACTGAAGTTGGGGTTTTGCTGCCAAGCTGCGTTAGGTTCGCTATTAATGGAACAAACATTATTTTGTTGTGATTGTTGTTGTTCATAGGCGAGAGGACAATAGGAGTCGGGATGCTCTGGACTCAAACATAAATTACATGGATTGGAGTTGACATTCATGACGGGGATAGGCATTTGTTGAACATAAATAACCTCTACCTTTTTATTTAGAGATTCGATTAAATTTTTAAGTTCCGAATCGGGTTTCATCTCAAACATACCGGCGGCTTTAACTGTTGTAGAAGAACTAGCGGAACGGGAGAAATCGTCACTACCCCCCTAGTTATTATTATAGTTAGTTTGATCTTCTAAAAATTTATAAGCCTCTGAGGCTCCCTTACTTAGGAAATTACCCCCATTCATTATGTCAAGGACTTCTTTATGGTGGTGTAGAAGTCCTTTGAAAAAGGCACGAACTAGCGTGTCTTTCGCGAGGTTATGGTGTGGACACTCTATAAGAAGATCGGTGAAACGATTCCAAGCCTCTGAAAATGATTCATGAGGATTCTGTCGAAAGAAATGAATCTTAGAAAGCATTTCATCGGTATCCAGCGGTTGGTAAAAATGTTCCATAAATAGTTGAGCAAGTTTAGCCCACGAGTCCACTGAATTAGGCGCTTGGGCAGTTAACCAAGACGCCACCTTATTAGCTAAAGTGAAAGAAAATACCCTTAGTTTAATTTGTTCAGCACCAATCGTAGGGATGGTGGAATGTAGTAAGGACTTGGTCAATCCTGCGCATGTGCTGATAAGGCTTTTCATGGTCTAACCCATGAAAAACGGGTAACAAATTAAATATATTTGGGGATTCGAAATCCCCATCGGGTCCGGAACGATGCAAGATTTAGGGCTATCGTTCAAGGCTTTGTAAAAGTTAGAGAGAGGAGACTCTCTTTCTTCAGCCATTATTTCAGGTGGTGTGTGTGGTATATTAGCTTAGAGGTGTAGTGAGTGGTTTACTAGAAAGGTGTGTTTGTTGACGTTGCCAGTTGATTACGTTAGGCGTTTTTCTTCGGCCTAACCTTAATCTCATGCAAGGCAAAGCCAATCTTAACGAAACACAACAACACTCCAAACAATCCTGATATGCTAGTAGGAACCTCTAACAGGAGATGTGAGGTGTGGAAGAAAAGAGTACCTGAATACCTCCTTGCTTCACTTATGAATATCGTCTTGTTTACGCGTGCTCAGTGTGTATAACAAGTTAGAACACTGAAAACTATGAAGGAATGGAAATTTGAAACAAACCTGTGGAAATCGGGCAATTTTAGCAGAGGGTGCAGGTCGTGCTCAGAATAGGTCTAAGTAGGGTGCAGGTCGCACTCAGGTTAAGCTGGAGTTCCAGGCGTTTGGGCGCAGGTCGCGCTCAGGGAAAAACTCATGGTCTAGGCACTTTAGTGTGGGGGGCGCTCGTGTTTTGCCTTGGCAAGGCACGGGTCGCGCTCAGCCAAAAAGTGGAGTTCCAGGCGTTTGGGCGCTAGTGGGGATCCAATTTAGCTTGCCCAAGGCACAGTTCGCGATCCGCGTAATTCTGCGAGGAAAATTTTCAGTGCTGAAATGGACAACCACAGTGGGAATCAAACAAGGGTGGGTGGGTTATGGGACTTTGGAAAACTAACAATTCTAAAGAAAACAATACTAAAGTGAACTAAGATGGCAGCGGCGCCATTTGATAATAGGATAAAATTGAATATAACTCTACTTACAAATAAACAATGAATTCTAAATGCAAGTAAAACTATTTTTTTTATGTATACTATTTATCAAAGATTTCTACTCTCGATACTATTGAAGTAGAGTTGGAATAGAAGATCTGTTCCACTCCTAGTTCTTTTGCATTTAAAGTTTTTTACGACTATTAATCTTACCAAAGTCAATGAGAGTTTTACGAATTATACTATGATGCAATTTATACTAACAAGATAGTGGGATTCAACTACAAAATGCTACGGGTTGAATCTATGATAAGGAATTAGGGGGGATTGATTTCACCTTAACTCGACTTAATTTACTAATGATGAATCGTCGTAATCCGAATTGAACTGCTTTCGTAGAACAATTGGTTCTTCCTAATCCCTAGTTGTTTATGGTAATCTCTACCAACTAACATCTAGCTTGTGAATGATCAAACCCATTCTCATGGTGAATTAATCGTTTCTAGAATGGAATGGAAATTACGACTACTCTACTCTAACACAAATCAAGCTTCATCAAGGCTTCTTCAACTCCCTCTAATGGAGGTTTAGCCTAGAATCATCATGCTATCATTTTCATATGCAATTAAACAAGTCATCATAAAAAGATTGGAACTTTGCTTATTTAAACTCAAATGGAAACTACTCATGCAATAATTGATTTAAACTAATAATGACAATAGGTAAATCTAAGAATTGAAGCTAATAATTAATTAAAAATGAAACTAGATTATCAAGAACTAAATATTTTATTGATCTAACAACTAAATAACAATCATTCAATACTGAAATTAAAATAAGAATAACAACTAATTAATTAATTGAAAAACTAGATCTAGAACTAAGCTTTAATGGCTACTTGTTATCCTAACCTAATTGATACTTAAGAGCTAAGTCTTGTGTGTGGAAATGGAGGAGACCAGATCCACATTTTTGTGCATGGGCTGAGGGTCCATGTTTTGGGCCGGAAAATCGAGCCCAAAGCCCAATTTCTTCAGTCCACACGGCCCTTTTCAGCTGGCTTTGACTTCAATAGGCTTTTCATCCACTTCTACTCCTCTGATTGTGTCAAGCTTTGGACCATTGGAAAGCTCTTTCCGAGTCGGTCGTTTTGACATAAGGTACGCCCAATTCCGAGGCCTTAGTCCAAAGATACGGTCTTCGGAAGTTCTACTGACTTTTGTGTATTATTTCTGCCCGCGTTGACTCTGACTTTTCAGCTTCTGACCGGGCTTTACAAAGGGTTTTCTGCTTAAATCTAGGCATTTAATCACAGAACTTCTTAGCAACCAACTCTTGCTCCTTTATATCGCCAAAGTGGCATATTTCTGCACATAATTGACTTCAATGCCTGAAATATATAAAAGCACGTAATTAGCATTAACTCTTATTTATTACTCGCATAATTGGTCTAAAAGTATTATTGTTAAGGGGTTAAAACTACAGTTTTGGGCTTTTATCAAACATCAAAGAAGCAACCTTGAGCAAGAGTTACAGCTGCTGAGGCACTTATATTAGTCTGACGCAGGGAAGGAGCCACTCATCGATTTCTCGATGATGACGACCTTCCTAAAGGTGGTCGTGCTAGGAACCCAAGGCGTGGGGATCCAGTTTGACGCGAGCAATCTGAGTCAGAATACAGTAATTCAGATGAGGACTCAAGAACAGCCTCAGAACTAGGGTAAACTGACCAAGATTGTGATGTCGACCCTCGACACCAAAAAAGAACTCAGAACAAGAGACTTTCTACCAAAGAAAGTGCATGGGAAACTGAGAAGAATGACCTGATCCGCCAAATGTATCGGATGATAGGCAAAGGGAGAAAAATGCAAGACTCCCTTGTTCAATCTGCTATAATGAGGGTAGGCATGTCTCCTTTTGCATCATGGGTGATAAGGAAGCCATATCCCCGTGGTTACAGATAATCGAAGTTCAGTGTCTTTAATGGCAAGTCAGATCCGGTAGATCACGTGTTCAGGTATCGTGCCACTATGGGACATTATGAAAGATATGACCATGTCATGTGTCAAGAGTTCAAAGCCTCCCTGTCTGGATCTACGCTCCAGTGGTACCACAGGTTACCATAGTGGCAGATCAGGTCCTAAGAGGAACTATTTAAAACCTTCATAGACAGATACTCGTGCAACAAGCATCAACCAAAATGGATTGATGCATTGTTTAATATCAAGAAAAAGGACAGAGAGGCATTGAGGTCCTACATGCAGCGGTTCATGGAAATTTCAATCCAAATAGAGTCTTGTGATGAACAGATTGCTATAATAGCTTTCAAACAAGGGTTGGATGAAAATAACGCCTTATTTGAATCTCTCTCCAGGAAACCACCCCTTGATTTAGAGGAACTCCTAGACATGGTTGAAACTCATGCGGGGTGGGAAGAGGATGCCCTAAACAGACGTCAGAAAGCGAATAAGGCTAATCGGACAGTTCATGTGGTCCCTCGAGAAGGGAATGGGAATTCTTCCCCTCAAAAATCAAAAAGAGACCGTAATCGTGGTCGCCAAAGTGCCGAATCCCCATCAAAGGGACGAATGCCTAGAGGGCAGTACCAAATGTAGCCAGTAGTATAGATGGAAAACCACAAAAGAAGCCTCGTATGGAAGAAGCTGGAGAAGTTCTTCCCTCGATGGACAGAAACTTCGCCCCTCTGAACAAAATGCCGAATGAGGTTCTAGACTCTATCAAAAATCAAAGTTACCTCAAATAGCCAGCTCTACTTAAGCTAGGCTCATTGGGTACCTGAGACCAAAGGACCTACTGCAAGTTCCATAATGTTTCAGCAAGATTTGCCAAAACACACCAGTTGAGGGTTGGAAGTAATGTTTTTTTTGGAGATGGTGAAGGAGATGGTGGTTGGGGAAAGATGAGACTGGACTTCGGTTTTGAAGTTGCCTACGTACCCAAATATATTGTTTGGGATCAAGTCTCGATGCGTAGTTCTGGAAAAATGACGAAGGTTGGATTTTATAGGAAGGATTGGTGATAGTTACTTCCTCGTTCTCCAATATTCCAATCGTGGGATGAAGTTGGAGAACTGGCGGGAGAACTGTCCAATCATGGGATGAAGTTAGAGAGCTGGCGGGACAACTGTCAGCTCATGGGATGAAGTTGGAGAACTGGCGGGACAACTGTCAGCTCGTGGGATGAAGTTGGAGAACTGGAGGGAGAGCTGTCAGCTCGTGGGATGAAGTTAGAAACTGGCGGGACAGCTATCAGCTCGTGGGATGAAGTTGGAGAACTGGCGGGAGAGCTGTCAGCTCATGGGATAAAGTTGGAGAACTGGCGGGACAACTGTCAGCTCGTGGGATGAAGTTGGAGAACTGGCGGGAGAGTTGTCAGCTCGTAGGATGAAGTTGGAGAACTGGCGGGAGATGAAGTTGGAGAACTAGCGGGGCAAATGTCAGCTCGTGGGATGAAGTTGGAGAACTGGCAGGAGAACTTTCGTGGGATGTAGTTGGTAGAAGTTGTTTGACTCGCAAAACATGTGTGCAATTGATATTGATTTTACGTGTATGTATGTAAGCTTTGAGCGTGGGCTTTTTGTAGATAAGCTCTGAGCATGGGCTCTGAGCGTGAGCTTTTTTGTAGCAAAGCTTTGAGCATGGGCTCTGAGCGTGGGCTTTTTTGTAGCATGGACTTTGAGCGTGGGCTTTTTTGTAGCAAAGCTCTGAGCGTGGGCTTTTTTTAGCGTGGGCTTTATATTGAATTGGGCTTTTATTGGGCCACATTTGTGGGGGCCAGAACATCGCCCTCTCTTTGTTACATGGACAAGGCCAGTGTGGCAAAGAAGTAATAATGATAGAATTGATCAGAAAAGTGGTCGGCAAATTTCTTGAAGAGTTTGACATGAAATTGGTATAAAAAATCAAAGTTGTTCGATAAATGATGGTATTTTGGTAAATATGGGAGGCATTGGAATTGGGCTTTGCTAATGGGCCTTTGTATTTTTGTTGATCGAGTTTACTTAGAGGATCAGCAAAAAAAGAAATGAAAAAAAATAGCATATCTTTGGCGCACAAGTTGTGAGAAGATTGTTTCGAAACCAGCGGCAATTCGATTTGAAAGGATTGGCAGTAACAGCGGAAATTCATTTCGAAGGGATCGGCAGCGGCAATTCAAACTGATCGTTATATGAGTTCTTGATTTCCTTTACTTTTGCATGGGTATAAACTGTTTGATACAGATCAGCACGAGTGGCAAACAACTTCTGGACGGAAAGATATTCTTTCGCAGGATAACAAATTTTATCACCCATAACCCGCATGGTTTCCATTAACCTTTCGAATTGAAAAATGGAACCCAAGCCACAAGCTCGGCAATCATGCTTGATATAGTCAAACTTGTCAACATCTATTCCATTCCGAACATTTGCAACAATGTCATACAGAAAAGATGTCTCTCCAGTGCGTTGTGGCACTTCGATTTCAGAGCTTGCAAGTATCATTTCCTTAGCTCTTTTAAGAATACCAGAATCAACGTCGATACGATGCTCATCAACAATGTAGTCGATCATGTCCACTGACATATTCTCATGGGACCATGTGCATCCATTGAGAACCCGAGGAAGAAACTCGCTCTCATACAAGTGGCTGAAAGGCCCATGACCAATATCGTGCAATAGTCCTGCAAGCTTCACTGTCTGTAAATCTAAAGGTTCAACGTCAAGCTCTAAGCCATGGTACTTTTGAAGTTTCTCAACAGCTTTACCAGCAAGAAAATACACCCCTAGTGATTGTTCGAACCGAGAATGAACAGCCCCTGGATACACCATATACGCTAGACCAAGTTGCTTTAGATCACGAAGCCACTGAAACTGTTCTGTATCTACAAACTTCAAAGCAAACAGCGGCAATTCAATTTGAAGGGTTGACAACTCATTAAGCGGCAATTCAATTCGAAGGATCAGCAGTACCAGTGGCATTTCAATTCGAAGGGATCGGCATCTCCTTCAGCGGCTATAAATTGATTGACTAACCCATTTTCAATCAATCGGTGACTTGGATGAGGTAGATGAGCTGGACTAGGTGACCTGCTATTAAGGGAGTGTTGCATAGCAGAAGAGAGCCACACCTGCTTGACTCTACCAAAGATAGTGTGATCATGCCAAGATTTTTTGCATGAGAACCAGTTCCCGATCACTAGAAGAACAGCTGCTTGAACTGTAGTAGGAGGATAAACTATCGACCCATATGGATACACCAAGCTAACACATAATATTCTTGTAAGAAGTTAGATGCAACCCAGCCTTCAATTGTTCCCTTAACTCATAGATTGAGAAATTTAATGTAAAGTTGAAAAAAGTTTGCCTCTGAAGAAGAAATGCAGTCCGCTCTGGGGTCACCTTGATTCTTCCCTTGAATTTAAGCACCTCGATATTGGCGTAAATGGAACAAATTAAGCTGGATTTATGAGATCGGTAATGCGAACGATGCGAGCGGCATTTATGGGATCGGCAATGCGAGCGGGATAGAAAAGAGGATCGGCCAAATTTAATTGATCGGCCATTGCGAATTGAATTAAGTGGATCGGCTGTTTGTAATTGATCAGTGTTGTATCAGTTGGGACTTGGGGTTATTTAGATATAGGAAACTCTTGAATTGGCAAATTGAGTGGTAAGTTAGTTATGTGTAGTGATTTATTTAATAGGGTTTGTTGAAAAATAGGTGTCGGGTGCTAACTATAGGTGAAGTAGGACTCTTCAAAATTCAAAATTGAGCTAGATCAAAATCATCGGCAATTGAAAACAAAGAATTGGAATTCAAATTCAATTTGAATAGATTTATAGAAATAGTGACGTGGGTGTTTTTTTTTTTTTTGCTTAATCGTGATCGGGTTGAGAGGCGAATTGTTGATAAACTAATCAAGTTTAGATCGTATTGACAATACTGAGCGGCATATAATTGCATTCGATTAGCAAGATACCAATGATAATAATGGTAGTGATTGATTGGCAATTTGACTGGCGGCTTGGGTTTATCAGCAAGTTGAGGGAATTTGATTTTTAATTGTTGGTTTATTGAAACACGAACTGGATAGATCCTCGTAATGAAATTTGGGGTGTCACCACCCCCAAAGTGATTAACGTTATGGAATTTGGGGTGTTGTCGCCCCATAATAATGTATTAAAATTTGGGGTGTCGCCGCCCCCAAAGTGTAATGACAACGTAATGAAATTTGGGATGTCGCCGCCCCCATAATAATGTATTGATAACTTAATGAAATTTGGGGTGTCGCCAACCCCAAAGTATAATAATAACGTAATGAAATTTGGGGTGTCGCCGCCCCCATAATATAATGATAATGAAAGTTGAGGTGACGCCCCCAGATTGTAACGATTATATATTGAAAGTTGGGGTGACGTTGCCCCTGTAATAATAACGTTATATAATTTGGGGTGTTGCCGCTCTCATAATAATGTATTGAAATTTGGGGTGTCGCCGCCCCCAAAGTGTAATGATAACGTAATGAAATTTGGGGTGTCGCCGCCCTCATAGTGTAACGATAACGTAATAAAATTTGGAGTATCGCCACCATCATAGTGTAACGATAACGTAATGAAATTTTGGGGTATCGCCACCCCCATAGTACAATGATTAAAATACTTTGAATGAAATGCTATATATGAATGCTAATTTAAATGTATGCATGTATGAATAATAGATAAATTATAAATGTAAAATGATATTTAAGATGCCCCTATATATATATGGTCTTTCATTTTGACTCTGTGAGACTCTGTCCCACTTTTGAATGTCGTAATTCCTTATAAATTGCAATATTTTTTGCAGTGAATCAATATGACTTTGAGGCAGAAGAATTTTAAGTATCATCATTCTTTGAGCAATGGTAAAACACTTCTTATTGTATGGCTGATCCATTTTTTTTTTTAGGCTATAAACAGAAGAATATCGCTATTATCATATTGGACTGATGAGCATGTCGATGAGCCCTAAGGTTTGAGCTACGATCAACTGTGCGAGTTCCATGACAAGTCAACCACTCCTTGTTATATGCCGATCCATTCTTCAGTGAGGCAACAAATAGAAGGGTTATCGACCATCATATGGACAGATCAGCATGTTGATGAGCCTTAAGGTTTGGGATACTATCAACTGTGCGAGTTCCATGATAAGTCAACCACTCCTTGTTATATACCGATCCATTCTTCAATGAGGCAACAAATAGAAGGGCTATCGACCATCATATAGACATATCAGCATGTTGATGAGCCCTAAGGTTTGGGCTACTATCAACTGTGTGAGTTTCATAACAAGTCAACCACTGTCCTTGTTGTATGCCAATTTATCATAGTTATATCTTGATGATCGAGCTAGTCAATATGAATTGATGGCAAACAGATCGGAATTGTTGAACTAGTGTACTGGTCATCAAATTGAGTCTTTTTGCTTGATGACCAAATTGAAAGAGCTTTTCGAAATAAAATTCTTGGAGTGCCAAAATTGAAAAAAAAAAAATTTTTTTCTTTTCTTTTTTCTTGCCGATCATTTGGATCAGCAAAATATTCTCCGAACATTTGGTCGGTTTTTTTAAGGTAGGTAAAATTAGATATTGCAAATTGGCAATGGAAAAGACCGAGCCAACTATGAAGATTGGTTCTTTCTTTGCCTAGGGTGAACATTTGGAGTATATGGACGGAAGGTTGGGATCCAATCACTCTTTTCGTGGTCCTCTATAAGTGAGTCACCATCTACATAACTACTATTGTCAACTGACATGTAATGTGAAACATGCATTAGTTAACAATGAGCTCGAGGGTTGGGACCACGACTTGTAAGGGGACCTTTTCAGAGAGGTTGGACTACTAAAGCGTGGTAACTAAAATCAGCATCCTGGTAATAGACTGCATGTCGACCTTCCATTTGTGGTCTGTCATGCCTACCTATTATATATATAATGTTCCGGATGTCCAGAGAATTTTTCTAAGAGAGAGCCGACCTCTTATAGCCTTTCGGCTATAATCGGCTACACAAATATTATTGTTTTTAATATCTTCGATAAGTCCAGATAATTTTTTCTAGGAGAGAGCCGACCTCTTATAGCCTTTCGGCTATGATCGGCTACGCCAACATTATTTTTCTTCATATCTTCAATGAGTTGTCAACCACTCCATTGAGTGATTGGCTGCAAAGTTAACATGCAAAGTTAGCAGAAGATTTTATTCACGTTTAGACTCGTTATTTTTCGTGAGTTGGCGATCCCTCACAGGGTGGTCGGCATAGTTTGTGAATTTGCTTACGATTACACTAGAAAGTGTTGGCTTTTGGCGTTGCACATTCGGTTTGGTGCAGGAGTTTGTGCTTGGAGTCTTTGACAGAGATGCTTCAGAGTTCAAACGATCCTAAACACTTTTTGTCGTGAACCCTGAGTCATCTTTGAGAAGTTGACGCAGCTGTTTCTTCAAATTTTTATTCTTACTCTCCAATTGTCGGAGATGATGGTCAACTTGAGTTGTTGGATCGGCTACATGAATACCCACTCTCTCAGTCGCAGATGGTCGAGGACCATCAGACTTGGAAAGTGAATTCCCAGCAGAAGGTGAGTGCTTAACTTGTGCGGTAAGAGGGAAACTTTCACCGTTGTTTGTTTTTTGAGAAGCCATTTACGTAACTTTTGTTTTATGGTTGAGGGTTCGATCCCCACAGATGGCGCCAAATATGTTTCAGCAAGATTTCCCAAAACACACCAGTTGAGGGTTGGAAGTAATGTTTTTTTTGGAGATGGTGAAGGAGATGGTGGTTGGGGAAAGATGAGACTGGACATCAGTTTTGCAGTTGCCTACGTACCCAAAGATATTGCTTGGGATCAAGTCTCGATGCGTAGTTCTGGAAAAATGACGAAGGTTGGATTTTATAGGTAGGATTGGTGATAGTTACTTCCTCGTTCTCCAATATTCCAATCGTGGGATGAAGTTGGAGAACTGGCGGGAGAACTGTCCAATCATGGGATGAAGTTAGAGAGCTGGCGGGACAACTATCAGCTAGTGGGATAAAGTTGGAGAACTGGCGGGATAACTATCAGCTCGTGGGATGAAGTTGGAGAACTGGAGGGAGAGCTGTCAGCTCGTGGGATGAAGTTGGAGAACTGGCGGGACAACTATCAGCTCGTGGGATGAAGTTGGAGAACTGGTGGGAGAGCTGTCAGCTCGTGGGATGAAGTTAGAGAACTGGCGGGAGAGCTGTCAGCTCATGGGATGAAGTTAGAGAACTGGCGGGAGAGCTGTCAGCTCATGGGATAAAGTTGGAAAACTGGCGGGAGAGTTGTCAGCTCGTGGGATGAAGTTGGAGAACTGGCAGGAGAGTTGTCAGCTCGTGGGATGAAGTTGGAGAACTAGCGGGACAAATGTCAGCTCGTGGGATGAAGTTGGAGAACTGGCGGGAGAACTGTCGTGGGATGTAGTTGGTAGAAGTTGTTTGACTCGCAAAACATGTCTGCACTTGATATTTATTTTACGTGTAGGTATGTAGGCTTTGAGCGTGGGCTTTTTGTAGATAAGCTCTGAGCGTGAGCTTTTTTGTAGCAAAGCTTTGAGCATGGGCTCTGAGCGTGGGATTTTTTGTAACATGGACTTTGAGCGTGGGCTTTTTGTAGATAAGCTCTGAGCGTGGGCTTTTTTATAGCAAAGCTCTGAGCGTGGGCTTTATATTGAATTGGGCTTTTATTGGGCCACATTTGTGGGGGCCAGAACACATAAGAGTAAGGGTCACAGCACCAGAGCCTGCAAAACCCTGAAGAATGAACTACAGGGTCTGATCGGAAGGGGATATTTGAAGCAATTTGTGGCACACAAACAGGCAAATGCAGTACAGCCTGAGGAGATCAGCACATCAGCTCAAAATCCTCCAGGTACTGGACTGCTCAATGGTCAGCTCTAGAAAAATATGATTTCCGAAAAAGCAAGTAAGCAAAGTGGGTAGGTCACTGAAATGGGTGTGCGATATCATATGTGCATCGCCAAGCAGATGATGATCATGAATAACGAACTAATTACGGGTGCTCAGGTCAACGCGGTACCCTAGAAAGATCCTCTCATTCTTTTCACTGACGTTAACTGTCTCAGCGTCCAAAGTATGCATGAGGATGCGCTGGTTCTCACACTCCCTTTTGGAGATTATTATTTGCATCGTATATTGGTGGACCCAAGTAGTTCAACAGATGTGTTATACTATGACGCATTCAAAAAGTTGTAGATCCCAGATTCTGAGATGGTTGCCACCAACTCCAACATGTATGGATTCAACGGGGACAAAGCTATAACAGTTGGGGAAATCCAGCTACCTGTAGCTATTGGTCCAGTAACTCTCATCATAAATTTTGTTGTGGTAAAAGCTTTTTTTTTTTTTCAACAACTAAGGGTTGCGATGGTACACGTCAGCTATTAGTTTCCCCTATTAGTGACCTAGAGATCAAAGACGCACTGTTTGCGATGGGAGACAACAAGGCACCAGGTCCGGATGGTTTCAACGCTTGCTTTTTCAAAAAAAGCTGGGATATTATTGGCGATGATTTCATTAGAGCTATTTAGCATATTTTCAGCCATAAGCAGATCCCAGGAGGTATAAACTCTACTTTTATGTGTCTTATCCCGAAGATGAAAAATGCCTCGCATATTGCTTCCTTTCGACCTATCGCATGTTGCAACATTGTTTATAAATGTGTATCAAAAGTGTTAACTAACAGAATGAAAGGTTGCATTTCATCTTTGGTATCAAGTCCCCAATCTACTTTTATTCCTAGACGATCGATTTAGGACAATCTTTTGATGGCCCATGAACTGCTGCGTGGGTACTCAAGGAAGAATGGGTAGAAAAGATGTGCAATAAAGCTGGACATTCAGAAAGCTTATGACTCTGTCTCTTGGGTAGCAATAGAAGCAATTCTACACAAGTTCAAGTTCCCACCCTTATTCATAAAATGGCTTCAGATGTGCTATACTTCGCCGTACTTCTCGGTGATGGTAAATGGGTCTCCTGAAGGTTATTTTCAAGGGAAGCAAGGCTTAAGATAGGGAGACCCTGTGTCTCCTAATCTGTTCGTGCTAGTCATGGAGATTTTGAGTGCGCTACTCCTTCAAGGGCTGCAGTCTCAGAAAATTTCAGCCTACTCAAAGTGCAAAAAGCTGGAGATATCTCACTTATGTTTTGCTGATGACGTGCTCCTGTTCTGTAAAGGTAACATAGACTCTATTATGGCTGTTAAGGATATCTTGCATTCTTCCGCTGAAGCTACAGGACTAAAGCTCAGTAACGCAAAGACAACTCTTCTAACTGGAAGTATGACTGAAGCGGAAGGGCTAGCATTAGCAGAAGCCATGAACATCTCTCTTGTAACCCCACCAGTCACTTACTTGGGGCTGCCACTCACGGCTACAAGATTAGGGGTAAAAGAATGCTTTCCACTCATAGAGAAGATTACAGGAAGAATCTCAAACTGGAAAAACAAGGAGTTGAACAGGGCGGGCAGAGTGCAACTTGTGAAGTCAGTGCTTTCATCCTTTCAGAATTATTGAGCAACAACTTTTGTTCTCCTGAGAGCAGTGCTGGATAAAATAGCTAAACTATGTAACAGATTCATCTGGGCAGGACCGAGTATGGCGAAAAAAATGCACCATGCGAGCCATGCTACTCTCAGACTTGACAAAGAGCAAGGCGAACTTGGTTTGGTGGATCCACGGGTTTGGAATCAAGCTAGATATTGTGGATTAGTGGTGAAATTAGCCCAAAAAACTGATTGTGTATGGGTTAAGTGGGCTTGGGAGAACCACATAAAGAAGAAGCATTTTTGGACCATGAAAGTTTCACAGGACTGCTCATGGGTGTGGCGAGGGATCCTAAAGAACAGAGAGAATGGCTGGAAGTATGTCAGATACAACATAGCGAATGGTAATGGGACGAGTTTTTGGCACGACCCATGGTGTGCAGGCTCACTCATCTTGGACCCTGATGCAAGGACACTTCTGGCTGATGTAGTTCCAATGGATGCGCTGGTCAGTTCAGTGATTATAAATGGAGAGTGGGCAAGGAGTATCATTGATCTACCTGAATGTGAAGTGAGGAGGTTGATCATGAACACAGAGATTAACTCGTACACCTCGGAAGACCAAGTCATTTGGACACCATTGAGTTCAGGGCTGTTTTCTGTGTCCTCTGACTATGCGGTCTTGAAGAATGTTAGAAGTAAAGTAAAATGGTACAAGATTGTAAGGGGAAAGCTGTCGATGCCGAAACATTCATTCACCGTATGGCAGCTATTTTCTGGATCGCTACCAACCCAGAACAGACTCATGGCGAAGAAAGTGATTAGGTATTCGCGATGCTGCCTCTGTGATTTACATGAGGAAAGTTCGGCGCATTTGTTCTTCGAGTGTTCTTATTAGAAACTGGTGTGGAGCAGTTTTAAAGAGGTGATGGGGTTACCAGGAAGAGTTCGGAATTCCCATGCAGAATGGTATTACATCATGCGTATTTGCAGACCAAAATCCATAGCCTCTGAAGTGTTGAGAGCGCTAACCTGTGCTGCAGTGCAAACTATATGGAATAAGAGGAATTGGAGGCTCAAGAGGCAGCGGTTCCTCAGTGCTGATTCAGTGAGCATGAAGGCTTTGAACAATACAAAATTGTATCTGGGGAAATCGCTGGAAGCAGTGAAGGATGATGTCGTAGTGCGAACTGTTTTGACTAGGCTAGGAATTGGTGTTACGTACACGCGAAGGGAGGACCAGTGGGTCAAATGGACGAAACCTAAAACTGACATTCTTGTCCTTAACATGGATGGATCATTGCACCAGGGTAAAGCAGGCTATGGAGGGGTTTTAAGGGATCGAAATGGAGAGGTTCTCATGGCATTCTGTGGAAACTCCACAAGACAGTCAGTCTTACATCAAGAGCTACTTGGGGTCCAAAAAGGCATTGAAGGAGTGGAAAAAATGAACATAAAGGAGGTGGTAGTGCAGTCTGACTCACTGAGGGTGATACAGATCTTAGAAAAGAGGGAAGCTCCACCTTGGTATTGTAAGAACCTGGTGGCTCAGATTGGGTGTGCACAAGCAAGATTTGCAGAGGTTAAATTCCAACATATGTTCAGAGAAGGAAATCAAGTTGTGGATTACCTGTCAAGAATTAGTAGTAATTTTAGTACTCATAGTACAGAATGTAGTAACCAATGCATGTACTTTCTCCCCCCCATGGATCAAAAACTTAGTGAATTGATCAAGGGGGATAAAGAAGGAAAGTTGTACTTGAGATTGTGGTAAAAGCTAACACACCTTATCACATGATTTTGGGCAAGACCTGGCTGCACAGACTCCCTGGCGTTCCTAGCACCTATCACCAATGTTTAAAATTCCCACATAATGGGAAAATTGAGACAAGCAGAGGAGATCAGGTGGTGCCAAAACATGCTATGCTCTGGCGACAAAGCAGTCCCCACTCCCTTTTGAACTAATGGAGGTAGGGCAACCCGCCAAATAGCAATAACAGTTGGATCCCCCTCTCCCGAACCTGGACCCAAGAGAGAGGGAAGATCCCCCCTCACTAGAGCCGTTAGAGGAAGTGGATATTAGGGGAGGTAGCTCGCTAAAAACCATTTTCATCGGCACCATGTTGAGTTCTGAAGAGCGCATGGCTCTGATACAATTCCTCCGAGAGCACAAAGACGTGTTTGCTTGGTCATTTGAGGAAATGCCAAGAATTGATCCCAATGTGGCATGCCACCGACTTAATGTCCGCAGTGATATAGTAGTAGTCGAGCAGAAACCAAGAAAAATAGGTGTTGATAGATCCAAAGCAGTAAAAGCCGAAGTTGGAAAGCTAAAGGCAACTAAATTTGTCAGAGAAATCAATTCCATACTTGAACTTCTAATATTGTCCCAGTGAGAAAGAAGAATGGGTCATGGAGAATCTATATCGACTTCACGGATCTTAACCATGCATGTCCAAAAGACAGCTACCCTCTGCCACGAATTGACAAATTAGTGGATGCAACGACTGGCCATGAAACAGATGGGTCGTCTGGTTACAACCAGATCCCATTGCATGAAGAGGACCACAAGTGTGCCAGTTTCACAACCAAGGATGGCCTGTACTACTATCAAGTCATACCATTTAGACTGAAATATACAGGAGCCACATACCAGCGTTTGGTAAACAAAATATTTGAAGGATTGATAGGTAACATTGTAGAGGTATATGTAGACGATCTTTTGGTCAAAAGCCTTAGGCGAGGAGATCATTTCTCCCACCTGAAGCGTGCATTTGATATTTGATAACCGTCAAAATTATCCTTTACTCCTACTTCACTAATTAAACTTAAATAGAAGTAAAGAATAATAATTTACTTTAAACTATTAAAGTTATCTACTCTCTAGAATCATGCAATAAATGGAATAGAGAATTCGTTCCACTCCTAGTCCTTTAAACGTAAGTTTCTGCTAGTTTAATCGATACTAACAAAACAGAATGAGAGTAATGAATTGAATTACACTAATATGGCAATTGAACTTAAATAAGATGTTTAACTTATACTATAATAATAGAATATTGAAATGTGAATATGGAGAAGGGATTAGGGAGATTTTAATCCACTTGATGTATTCCTAATATGCTAGTGTAGATTATTGCAGTCATAATCAAATAAGATTAAGTGTTGATCCCTAATTACTCATAGCAATCTCTGCCAACTAATAATTAGCATGTGAGGAAGTCCAACTTATTCTCATGGCGGATCAACTGTCCTTCTAGAGTGAAACTCTTAATAAGCAATAATTATAACTAACATATCAAGTCTTCATCAAGCTTCATCAAACCCCTCTAATAGAGGTTTAGCTAAATGTCATTAGACTATCATAAACAGATATATAAGAAGGAGACATAATGAAGAACAATAATAAACTTTTATTAATCTAATGAATACTAAAGAACAATAATTAACTAAGGTTTTAAACTAATAACTAAGTTTAATTCTAATTATCTATCTCTAATTTATTATATCTATCTAAGTCTAAGTATATAAAGAGTTCTGCTTTAGTCCTTTTTATATAAGAGAGGCTAGGTTTACAATTTCGTGCATGGGCTTTAGAGCCATATTTTGGGCCCTTAAATCAAGCCCAAAACTTAATTACATAAGTTCGGAAAGGGTTTCTCTACTAAAAATTATTGCAATAGCCTTTTTGTCCACTTTTACTCCTCTGATTTTGTCAAGGCCAACACCGTTAGAAATCTCTCTCCGAGCCGGTCGTTTTGACATATAATAGGCCTGATTCCGAAGTCTGAGTTCAAAGATACGACCTATGGAAGTTCTATTGACTTTTCTGCTCTATTTCTACCCGCGTTGACTTTGACTTTTCAACTTTGACCGGGATTTAAAAAGGTTTTTTCTCCTTGAATTTGGCCTTTAATCATAGAACTTCTTAGCAACCCACATTTGCTCCTTTATCTCACAAAAGTGACATGTTTTTTCACATATTTGACTCCAATGTCGGAAATACATAAACGCACGTAAACAGTACTAACTCATATTTATTACACAGATAATTGGTCTAAATGTAATGATATTAAAGGGGTTAAAACTACAGTTTAGGCTCTTATCAACATTCTCAAAGAGTATCGCATGAAACTCAACCCTGAAAAGTGTGCTTTCGTTATCTCATCAAGGAAGTTTTTGGGGTATCTAGTTACTAAGAGAGGAATCGAGGCAAACCAAAATCAAATCCGGGCGCTCATAGAAATGCCTTCACCTAAAAATATGAAAGAGGTTCAGAAAATTATAGGTAGGTTAGTAGCTCTGAACAGGTTCATTTCTAAGAGTTCAGATAAGTGCAAACATCTCTTTCAGTTATTGAGAAAGAATACCTCATTTGCATGGACAGAAGAATGCCAAAAAGCATTCGACCAACTCAAAACATACTTGGGGGCACCACCAATTCTTTCCAAGCCAGTTGAGGGAGAAGTCTTGGGTCTTTATCTATGTTCATCTGACTACGATATCAGTTTTGTACTAATACGCGTGGATGAAAATAAGGTTGAAAAGTCTGTCTATTTCTTGAGCCGAACGCTCCTACCAGCTGAAACAAGATACCCTAAACTCAAAAGAATCACTCTAGCCCTTGTTTTTGCAGCAGAAAAATTATGACCATATTTCCAGTCCCACACTATCAGAGTAATCATAGAGTACCAATTGCGATCAGTTCTGGAAAGACCGAACAGATCTGGCAGGCTAGATAAATGGTCTGTGCAACTATCAGAGTATGATATAATCTACGTCCCACAAATCTCAGAGAAGGGTCAGGCACTAGCAGAATTCTTGTGAAATTTCCCAAATGGCCTACACTGGGTACGACTCAACTATTCCAAGTTCAGATGATGGCATCCTGCCTGAATGTCCAAACACCCATCCAGACCCATGGGAATCAAGCTCCAGATGGCAATTGTTTGTGGATGGATCTTCAAATGACAGAGGCGCAGGAGTGGGAGTTGTGTTAGTTACTCTCGACAACATACGACTGGAGAAATCCATCTGGTTATGTTGGAACGCCTCTAACAATGAAGTAGAGTATGAGGCGATACTTGCTGGCCTCACAATGGCTCTCGACCTGGGTCTAACACACCTCACAATTTTTAGTGCTAACACACCTCACAATTTTTAGTGACTCACAACTAGTTGTGTTTCAAGTTGATGGAGGATATGAGGCCAGGGATGAACGAATGGATAAATACCTGGAACTGTTTAGGGGTCTTCAGGGAAAGTTTGAGAACATTCAATTTTATTAGTTGCCTTATTCAGAAAATCGACACGCAAATGCCTTGGTATATGTTGCCTCAATGTTGGGCAATAGCGAGTCTCGTTGCATCCCAATAGAGTTCTAAGGAAAACCTAGCATCCAAGCACTCGATTTGGAGACAGTTTGTGTGATCCCACCTACTGCACCGAACTGGATGGATGCATATAAGTCTTACCTCAAAGATGGGACACTCCTTGAGGATAAGAATGTTGCAAGGAATCTACTTGCAAAGATACAAAGGTTCACCCATATTGAAGATGATCTGTACAAGAAGTCCTTTCTGGGACCTTATCTCAGATGTCTCTCCCCAGACCTCACTGAACAAGTAATGCAGGAAGTTCATAAAAGAATTTGTGGCAACCACACTGGGGGCAGAACAGTAGCTCTCAAGATCCTGAGGCAAGGATACTTTTGGCCTTATATGCAAAAGGATGCACAGGTGTTTGCCCGCAAATACGATAAGTGCCAACGATATGCGCCCCTTATCCATGCTCCAGCAATAGAACTGCACCCATGGCCATTTGTACAGTGGGGAACTGACATTGTAGGACCTCTACCACCCACTCTGGGCAATGTATGATTCTTGCTGGTCGCAACGGATTACTTCACCAAGTGGATAGAGGTGGTTCCCCTTGTCTTCATTCGAGAACAGGACGTCAGAAAGTTCATTTGGAACAACATTGTCTGCATATTTAGCATACCCAAAGTTATCATCTCAGATAATGGGCAACAGTTCAATGGAGGATTGGTCACTAAACTCTGTGAGGAGTTTCACATTACCCATCTGTTCTCAACTCCAAGGTATCCACAAGGCAATGCCAGGCCGAAGTCATTAACAGGGTTATCTTGGATAACATGAAGCGTAAGTTAGATGACACAAAAAGATTACGGGTCGAGGAATTACCTAAGGTCCAATGGGTATACCGAACTACGCCTAGGCGATCGACTAGTGAGTCCCCATTTTCTCTGACCTACGGAACTAAAGTTATCATACCTCACGAACTGGTAGCCCCCACTCAGAAGTCCGACGTTGTGCATACCCTGGATAATGAGGAGTTCTTATGCAGAGATATGAATCTCCTAGATGAAAAGCGCGAAGGCGCCGCACTGCGCTTAGCTGCCAACCAGCAGATTCTGAAAAGATCATATGACAAGAGAGTCCATATTCAATCTTTCAAATCTAGCGATCTAGTTTTGCACGAGATTCCAGATCCCAATGGCAAGCTTGAACCTAACTGGGAAGGACCATACATCATTGACAAGGTTGGTCGAACTGGTTTTTACTACCTACGTGATAAATATAAAATGAATAGTTTTACCTACGAATAAACTATGAAACTCAAACGCAAGTAAAACTAAAGATATTTTACGCTAGTGTTTATCAAAGATTTCTACTCTCGAATGTTATAGCAATATAGTGGGAATAGAAAATTTGTTCCACTTCTAGTTTTTTAGAATTCGTGTTTCCTAAGATTATCAATCTATCCAAAGTTAATGAGAGTTTTATGAAATTTATACTACGATGGAAATTTAACTAACAAGATATGATTTTATATGACTACGGAATACTAAATTGATACTATGATAAGGAATTAGGGGGGATTTATTCCACCTTAACTCAACTTAATCAACTAACAAAGAAATGTCGCAATCCAAATCGAAATGCTTTCGCATAACAAATTGGTAATTCTAATCCCTAATTATTCATGGCAATCTCTACCAAATAATAACTAGCATGTGAAGCAATCAAACCCATTCTCATGGTGAACTAATTACTTTCTAGAATTGAATAGCTTATCACGACGATTTCTAAGTTAACAAAGATCAAGCTTCATCAAGGCTTCTTCAACCCCCTCTAATGGAGGTTTAGCCTAGAATCATTATACTATCATTTCTCAATGAATTTAAACAAGACATGGTATAAAGATTCTAACTTTGTTTATTTTAATTCAAATGGAAATTTAATCATGCAAGAATTAATTGAAACTAGTAATGACAAATAACTAAATCTATGAATTGAAACTAAAATGATTAATGGAAAATGAAACTAACTTATGAAGAACTAACTAACTTTATTGATCTAATAAAGAAATAACAATTGATTCAATAACTAAATTCAAACAAGGTAAGATGAAAAACTAATTAATTTAAAATCTAAATATAGATCTAATTATTCTCTAATGGCTACTTGCTACCTACAACTAAGAATGCTTAAGAGTTAAGTCTTTTGTCTTGAAATGGAGGAGACTAGATCCATATTTTCGTGCATGGGCTAAGGAGCTATGTTTTGGGCCGAACAATCGAGCCCAAAACCCAATTTCTTCAGTCCACATAGGCCTTTTCAATTAGATTTGACTTCCACAGACTGTTCGTCTACTTTTGCTCCTCTGATTGGGTCAAGGCTTGGACCATTGGAAATCTAATTCCAAGCCGGTCGTTTTGACATAAGGTAGGCCCAATTCTGAGGTCTGAGCCCAAAGATACGGTCTTCGGAAGTTCTGTTGACTTTTATGCGCTGTTTCTGCCCGCGTTGACTTTGACTTTTCAGCTTTGACCAGGCTTTAAAAAGGTTTTTTCTCCTTAAATCTTGGCCTTTAATCACAAAACTTCTTAGCAACCAACTCTTGCTCCTTTATCTCACCAAAATGACACATTTCTGTACATAATTGACTTCAATGCCTGAAATACATAAAAACACGTAATCAACATTAACTCTTATTTATTACTCGCATAATTGGTCTAAAAGTATTATTGTTAAAGGGTTAAAACTACAGTTTTGGGCTCTTATCAAACTACCCCCAAACAGCATTTTGCTTGTCCTCAAGCAAATATGAGAAATTAGCATAAGTGACCAAAAATGGAGTTCTAACTACTCTCGTTTTGCTGAGTGCAATTGCATTGACCATATACAACAAGGCCTTAAACCACTAGGACTTCCCTAGTGGACGAGTTATAGCCTCGTGAGAGTTTTCCAGTGAAGGTACTCACAAACTTCATCTATACTATAACAACTAAGAAATAAAACTATTGTTTCCTTATTTATGCTCCCAATTGTCTATATATCTCACTAGCAATGAATAAAAAAAAATCAAGTCGAAACCTAAGCTAATATATGCATAATAATCAATCATCTATGAATAAATATATATACAATGAGTAATACTATGAAATGCACTAGCAAGTCCGTTTCTAAAAACTCGGAATAGCGTCCTTAAGTAGGTCCTCACGAAAATGTCAAGACAAAAACCACTCTGATTTTTCCGCTCAAGTTTAAGCTACTCCGGTGTCACATGGGCACACTTTACCTTACAATCTCAATGATACACAAGGAAGCCGGAGTCGATCAAACACATCTACCACTTACTATCACACTAACCTATTCCTAATTGAGTTAGAGGTCTTTATTAGGTGCTACGGGGATTAGGAGATGGTTTAAGAAGGAAAGAAATGGATATTCTAAAAGGACAAGTCTGAGATAATAGTCTTCATATTATGTAACTAGAGAAAACCTTGTTCTTTACTTTTGCTTGTACACTTTGTTTCCATCCTTAGCCATATTTTTTTCTTTTTTCTTTGGCTTTTGACTCCTTTGATTCTATTTTTGGAGTTCTAACTCTTTATTTTCTTTTATTTGTTCATTTTTTTTATTTGGATGGAAACTTCCTTTTCTTATTTGAAGCGACTAACAATTTCTTGATTTCAAAGGTCTTTCTCTTCTCTTTTCTTCAGTCATCCTATTCTCAGACTCATTCTATAATGGGTAGGTTAATTTTTCTTTATTTATTTTGTTTTGTTTTTGTAATAGGGTATAGGATTTGCGGTTTATGAAAGGCTAAAGAAAGGCTCAGAGGAGTGACTAGCGAAAAATAATTCATAGGTTTGAATTTCTGGCTATATCGATCCAAAGAGGGCCTAAATTCTCACTTAGGATATGGTATAGTGATCAAACAAGTGGACGTGTGATTTCTCTATCCAGATTTTACTTCTTCCTTGTGTCATTTCTTGAACGTTTCACTCATATAAGGCTTTAGGCTATATTCTCACAGGATTTGTAGAATAAGTACTCTAGCCTAGATTTCAAAAACTTACTGCCAAACAATCATAGATACTCATGCAATATATTTATAGAAAGATGCAAAGATTATTACCTATATATTAATCTAAGTTTCTAAAAACTATTCTAATGCAACGCTACGTGAGATTTCTAGATTATTAAGGGCATAGAGAAAGAAAACAATACCAATATTCCTAAGTGTATAGCATAAACTTTTTATTTATATTTTTGAAATTTTTGAATTTTTACTAGAAAACAAGTGCATACTGTATATATCTATATCCTAACAGATGCCTTAATTACACGTGTTTATATGCCCCCCAAAAAAAAGAAGCATGCTTTGTCCTCAAAGTATTTAAATAAGACGTTTAGAGAAATACCATGGAAACGCGTGAAATTCTGGAACATCTGCAAAACAAAGTTAAAATATACTAATATAGAAAAAAAAAAAAATGACGCAACTCTATAGGAGTTCCACCCGTTATGGGGTTAATAAGAATTAAATTGCTTGGGGCATAAGCAGACACTAACTGAAACTAAAAACTTACTTCCTCTCCCGCTTAATCGTCATTCTCCTCCTCATCCTCTTTAAAGAGATGAGGTTCTTTCGCGTCCTACCATGCCATGATAACTTGTCAAGCTCGTCGCCGGGTGTCATCAACACATGCTAACCTGTCGAGTGTTACTATGTCAGATGGGGTGTAAGGATCAACCAAATGAGGTTGCACCTGCCATCCCGGCCAAGTCATTACTCGAAATGAGCGAACCACCCAATTGGTTGGTCTCATGACTTCAACCCTTTTCCAATCCCCGCGCATGATGCGGCAAACCAAAACTAGGAAGAAGAAGATACTTATGCCTCATGCTTTGGGCTCTCTTTAGACTAGTCACTAATACGCGGGGAATGTCATATCAACAACGTCCCTCAGCTAAAGCAAGGAAGATATCACCAGCGGTACTATTTGCAGAATTAAACTACCATTCCCTTAAAATATTCATCAGGATGAATAACATGGTGGTGCCTACATTGAGGGACAAGCTACCAAGGGCTATGTTATAATGCCCTTGGTCTATTATACGAAACACCCTTCCCCTATAATACTCATGGAAATATGTATAGTCATAGAAGTATGCATTATCGTTCATATATCCCCACGTGTGAATAGGATCAGGTATTGGTATTCCTGAAACTAACGCTACCAAATACTTATTGAATTCTAGTGGCTTGTCATCAACTACGACGGAGAATTCCTTTTCTCCATCCTGGTTACAATAGAAACTAACATTATTGTAAAAGTATTCAATAAGTTGAGGTGAATACGAGTCGTCTTCACTTACCAGTAGATGCCTCCATCCTAACTGCAAGATCTAGTCGTGGAACCAATGTCCATAAGACTCGCTTCCCAACAAGTCTTCGAAAGATTGTTCAGGTATGACTGTAGGAGATGTCATCACAAAACTACTCTATAGAACAGCTGCAAACGATCCTTGAATAATCCACAAAAAATCGGAATTTTTCGTGTTTACGAGGTCAGGGCGCGGGGTGCGATCAACCTAAGCCTTGTATGGGCACGGGTCGCGTTCAGGAGCAATCGGACCTACAGTGTTTTGGGCGCAGGTGACTCTTAGAATTGGTCTGGGTAGGGCATGGGTTGCGCTCAGGAGCAAATGGACTGACAATGTTTTGGGAGCCGGTGGCACTCAATTGAGGCGCAGGTGCTCTCCAAGCTACTGAGTGCTAAAGTGAAGCAGCAAAAGAAGGAAAACTTGGGAGCGAGTGAAAGGTGAGAGATGTGAGTTTTGTGTGGGGAATGAATGAATTTTATATAGGTTTTGAGTTTCCAAAATGAATCGGGAAGTTGCCAAAAAGTTTTAAGGCAATTGCCGTAAACAAAAAATTTCCAAAACCGAAAACGGAAACAACCCATATTCTTGATTCTAAAACAAACCTAATATCTTTTAGATTGAATTTAGAATAGTAACTTCTAACTCTTTTAGATTTCATCCAACCACAACATCTAATCATAGGTATGCCAATATCGGCAATATTCTCAACAATCACTCCAAAACAACTTCTAAAATTGAGGATCATATAAAAATCATGCTAGAATAAATAATACCACCCCAGAACAATTCGAGAAAGTGGGATTAACAATAAAATCAATGGACAATTTGAAAAGAACCAAATTAAATTCAAATTCAAATACAATTAACTACTGAATTCAAATTTAATTACGGAATTCAAAAATTAACATCCGAACTAATAAAAACAAATAAAAAACAACATCAACTCATTAGATCCCTAAACAACGCGCTGTTGGTAGTGGATGACACATGAGAAGGAGATGACTCCTGAGCTCCCGATGGGCAAGAGCCATCCGTCCTTCAGCGACAACGCTTGTGCCTCACAGACGGCCTCCTCAGTAGAAGAACCCCCGTGGAGTGGGTAGTGTTCAAGCATATCTGCTTGGAACTTTCGCTGAGCTTCCATCTCGACCTTCATCTCTTCCCAACACTCATCTTTGCGCTGGGCACGAGTCTCAAAGTTATTATGTATGGTAGCCTGCCGAGTCTGGAGATCTGCACAAATAGTATTGAGAGAACGCATGCCACGATGAAGCACCGACATGCATTCTGCATCAGACGTACACCTCTCCAAGGCATCGACATCAAAGCATGTCGTGTCCTCCTCATCCTCCTACTCATTCTCTTCCACTACCCTCTCTTCAGGCAACCTCCACATCTTTTGGATACACTCCATATAAATAGTAGGATTTTGGTGCCTCTTCAAGTAAATCCAATCAGACTTCGGAGTCACTCTCAAGGTCATCATAATTTTCGTTATCAAAACAGGGATAGGTGAAATACTCTTCCCAACTCCTCTAATCATAGCTATCAAAAACTCGAGGATACAGAATTCATACTGCTTCTCCTGGAGTATCCATAGAACGTGAAGACAATTCAAGCTGATGTCACTGACTTTCTCCTTTCCAATGACATTCCTCCCAATCTACTGAGCTACAACCAGCTGGATGGTTCGCAGAGATAACTGGCGAACACAATGCGAGCTCGCATTATAGTTACCCTCCAAAACTGTCTCGTTCATCAAAGGCTCGATCCCACTAACTTGGGATTCTTGTCACGTGGCTACTAGAGTGCGTCCTTCCTCCATGCCGAAGATACGAGCCAACAAATTTCTATACACTTCTCTCCTTACTTTATTCACCTTCACAAAAATTTTATTCCCAACCAACTCCCTTGTCCTATAAAATTGTTGGACCAAATCTTTGTTATAAAAATCGTTCGTCGTATACCACAAATGGCTCCAATCCCTACGAATCATCTCCTCACTGTAAAACGGCTGAAAGTGGTTGGCATTAAATACTTGTTCCGGCAAAATTCATCGTCTTAGAGCCATTTGATGTTTGAAAACTATTTGTGGGTTTGAATAAAGTTGAGGGGACGAGTTTGAAACAAACTCACTTAATATTTTGGAGGTGGCGCGGTGGTTTAAATTTATTGTAAATTTTTGTATTTTTTTAGTATTACAAAATATCGGGATTGGTGGGGGAATGTTTTGGAGAAGATTTGAAGTTGTTTTAAACTATTGGCGTGGGTGTATTTAGCTATGTTTTCTTTTTCTTTTCTTTTTTTTCTTTTTTTTTTGGTTAGGGTTTAAAGTTTATTAATAGTGGAAGTGAGAATGAAAACTCGCGATCTATTTTGGCTGAAGGAAGGAGACGCACGTGCGTGAGAGATTTGGGCCCAAGCCCAATTCGATTTTCAAAATTTGTCGTTTTTTCGTGCAAATTCAAACTAAAATTGCTTCTTCGTTACCGGTCCGATTTATACGAATGAGATATGGAAATGATCAGGAGAGAATTTCCAATTCAATGATCTATAAAACACTCTATTCCAACTGTGGGTGACATATAAGAAGATGGAAAATGCCTCGAAGTGTGTGTGTGGCGTAAGTTATGCGAACGAATGAAATCTAAATTCATAGATAATGTCAACCCAAATAGAAATATGATTAAACGGCCTAAGCAACACAAATGGAAAGTTGAACAATCAAGGATGGAAAAACGAACACCCTACCCCCAAACAAATTTTAGACAACAGAGTTTAGAAAATTTGTTTTAAACGTGGGTCTTTTAAAATCAAATTCCCGAGACTTCCTAAATTACTATTTTTCTGATTTTAGAATTTATTTTTATTTTTTATGAAAAAGATTTAATAGAGAAAAACAATAAAGCAATAAATGCATAATTCACATTATAAAGGAACATGACTAAAAAACCGAGAAAACATGCAAGAGTAGAATACGTGAATTATGTTAACCGTGGACTTAGGATCCGGTACTTATAGCCACACACTCCATAGGGAGGGCTCGATTACCTGAATGGTGCACTTACCAATATATGGAAATGAAAGGAAGTACACCAACCAACAAAGGTTAGTCCTCATAGACAGGGTCCTGTAAAAGGACTTCCTCCACATCAAGGGATAATAGCTCGTGAAAATGTTTTAACCGTTGGTCATTGACTTGAAATGGTACTGTTGTCCTTGGGATTTACCAAGGTGATTGCCCAGTAAGGGGTGACTTCAGTAACCAGTAAAGGACCAGACCAAAGGGGTTTTAATTTCCCTGAAAAAATATGTAGACATGAGTTGTAAAGCAAAACCTTTTGACCTACCACAAACTCTTTGCGCAAGATTTGCTTATCATGAACACGTTTCATGTTAGCTTTATAATCCTTCGCAAGATCATAAGAATCGCTACGGATTTCATCAAGCTCATTCAATTGCAACTTGTGCTTGACACCCGCCTCATCAAAATTGAAGTTAAGGCTTTTTATAGCCCACATAGAACGGTGCTCCAATTTAATGGGCAAATGACAAGGTTTCCCAAATACAAGTCTAAAGGGGGACGTACCTATAAGAGTTTTGAAATCAGTCCTATATGCCCATAAGGCATCAGATAGACGCTTCGACCAATCTTTCCTACCTGGATTTACAATTGTTTCTAAGATTTTTTTGATTTCCCTATTAGAAACTTCTACTTGCCCGCTAGTCTGTGGATGATACGGAGTTGCTACCTTATGTGTAACTCCATACTTTTTCACTAGAGATGCAACAACTCCATGCTTAGGCCGATGTCGCTGACCTTCTCCTTCCCCAGGACGTTCCGACCAATCCACTGAGCTGCAGCCAGCTGGTTGGTTCTTAGGGATGCCTGGCGAACACAATGTGATCTCGCATTGTAGTTCCCTTCGGTAACTGTCACGTTCATCAATGGCTCTACCCCATTATATTGGGACTCCTGCAATGTGACATCCAGATGGATTCTAGGCGGAATGCCTAGAATCTCAGCCAACAACCCAGTAGTCACTTCCTTCCTCCTCTTCGCCACCATAACAAAAATCCTAGTCCCCTCCAACTCCCTCGTATTGTAGAACCGTCGGACTAAGTCTTCGTGGTAATATGCTTCAGTCGAGTACCACAAGCTATTCCAGTCTCTACTGATCATTTCGTCACCGTAAAACGGCGCGAAGTGGTCGCCAGTAAAAGCTTGTTCTGGTAAAATTCAGCGTTGTGGAGCCATTGGAAGTTTTAATACGATTTGAGGTTTGTAGAAGGTAGGGGGAAGCAATGAGGGACACCTCACTAAAAAGAACGATGGTGGTGGTGGTGTGGTGGCGCGGCAGCACCAGTTTTTTTTTTTTATTTTAATTTTCCGGTGGTTTTTGTTGATGTAAATTGGTGGAGGTTGTGGGCGCGGGTGGAGTAGATTTGGGTTGGGTCTTGGATTGTGGGCATGGGTTAATTAGGTTTTGTTTTTAATTTATTTTTTTGGTCGGGTTTGAAGCTTTGTTAATGGCGGTTTGTGGAAAAAAAATGATGAACTGATGGTGAAGGTAAGGGCGCGGGTGCGCTGCCAGTAGGCGTGGGTTAGGCCCAAGCCCAATTCGAAATTTGTGAATTTTTCGATTTTTTGCGAAACTTCAAATCAAAATTGTCGCTTCGTTACCGGTCTGATTTTTACGAATGAGATATGAAAATGATCAGGAGAGAATTTCCAATCCAATGATCCATAAAACACTCTATTCCGACCGTGGATGACATATAAGATAGTGGAAAATGCCTCGAAGTGCGTGCATGATGTATGTTATGCGAACGACTGAACTCTAAATTCATAGATTATGTTAACCCGAATCGGAATACAATTAAACGGCCTAAGCAATTCTAATGGGACATAAAATATTTTAGGATAGAAACACGAACACCCCACCCCCAAACAAATTTTTTACAACAAAGTTTCGAAAATTTGTTTTTTAACAGTGGGTTTTTTAAAGTCAGATTCCCGAGACTTCCTAGATTACTATGTTTATTATTTAATATTTTTTTTCTTTTATAAGGAAAAACAATGAGCAAGAAAGACATAATTCACCCCATAGAGAAACATGACTCAAAAATCCGAGAAAAACATGCAAGAGTGGAAAACGTGAATTATGTTAATCGTGGACTTAGGATCCGGTACTTACAGCCACACACTCCTAAGGGAGGGCCCGGTTACCTTAATGGTGCACTCACCAATATATGGAAATGAAAGGAAATGCTCCAAAGACAAAAGTTGAGTCGTTTATAGTCAGATACTCGAGACTTTATCTAAACATATGCATGAATATGCAGTTTATCATATATCAACAGCCGAAATAGTTGTAGATCATTCCATAAATAAATATCAAAGAAAACATATCCAAACACAATTAAGCACCAAGATTTCCTATGACGCAACCTAGTGAATTGAAAGCGAAGTCGGATAACCCTATTACGTAACCTAGCATGCACCTTTTTTTCATTTTTGAACGAGTGGGTGTTCTAGTAAATAAGTGTGGAAAAGTGAATGGTTGTGGAGAATATGGTGGATATGGATAAGTTGTAGAAGGACAGAATGTAACCAATGAGAATGTGGTTTTAGCACAAAACTCATTCATGGTGTGTGTAGGGACTGTTTCAAGTCTGAAAATGAAGGTGTCAAACGCTTTTGTCTTCTAAAGTATTTGTTTACTAGGTGGATTTAAAAACTTATGAAGCACAGAAGAAACAAAAGGATCGAGTGCAAACTCGAGATTCCTTTGAAAGGGTGGAAGGAGGGAAGTCGAGGTGGATGTTGTGCAAAGTAGTTCTTGATAGGGTGAATCATCACCTGCTCTAAGAAACTCATCGAATTGCTCATCTAGATTGGTCATATCCTCGTTACTATGATAGTCCTCTACATCTTTGAGAAAGTCATCTATCTCATCCTCATCCGTAATATGTGTATCGACTAGTGTAGGGATGGAAATGTTGGAGTCTGAACTTCCAAAGGAAAGAAATTGGAGCATATGATTATCAGAGAACGTGTTGTTGAAATAATCTCGAGCAAAGCTCTCGATCATGCTAACCTCTCCATCCATAGATCGAATCGGGTAATCGTGTCTTTGTTTTAAAAACATTGACTTCAACAGACAAGATGGCCAAAAGACATGGACATTGAACCATCGCGCAATTAATGAGCGCATTGGCAGTTGCCGGAAAGGATGCCCTAAGATGATCGACAGAGTCGCTTAATCGACTTCGTATAGATAGGGATGACAAAATCAGCCTGATAGTAGAAATCCTGAATTTTTACCAAAGACATTTTCGACCACACCCTTAGGATACTTAATAGACCGATCACTAATTGCAACGCCATTTTAGTGGGTTGCATCTCGCCTAGACTTATTTGTCTATACAAATAAAATGGGAGTAAGTTAACACTAGCCCCCGTGTCTAATAACGCCGTCGTCGATAAGAATCTCCTAAGGTGCATTGTAGATGGGGCGACCCGTGGTCCTTGTACTTAACAATTCCATTATGTTCAAATAGAGTTGGGAATTGTTCTGTTAAAAAGGCATCTTTTGGTATATTGGTCTTCCGCCTAGTAGTAAACAATTCCTTAAGAAACTTAGCATGGTGTGGTAGCTTTTTAATAGCTTCGAGGAAGGGAAGGTTTATAGTTAGATTCTTGAAAACGTCCCTAATCTCCTCATAATTAGTATCCCTAGTTAACACGGCTAATTTTTGTGGAAACGGTGGTTTCGCCTCTATATTTAGCAATGGTATCACCGGATGTTTAACCGTGGCTTTCTGTTTCTTAGGTTGTGTTATGGGGGTACCTCTACAAAGGTGGTAGGCTCTTGAGTTTCTATTTCGCATTATCTAGTAAAATAGCATGTGTAGGGGCGACTGGTGGGGTACCTATAGACATAGTTACTTTGTTATCAACCACTCTGCCAGAATGGAGAGTGGTGATGGCCTTTAGCTCACCTATATTTTCATATTCATAACTAGTATTATTGGTTACCTCAAAGGCTGTATTTGTTGTTTTAGGTATTTCGTGACCTGGAAACACACCTTTGGGTTGGGCTTTATCTTGAGCCAACTGTTGGGTTAAATTATTAATGGATTGTAGAAGCTATTGGTTAGATTGAGCCATGGTTTGGAAAAGTTTTTGGCTCACTTGTATGAAGGTGTCAAGACGATCCGGTTGTGTGGGTGTAGTAGTCACGGGTGGTGTGACTGGAACTATTTCACTTGAATTATTTATGGGTGGATTTTGATAGTTATTATTTACCGGAACGATATCTCTATTAGCATTATAATTATTATAACTACCTTGACTTTGTGCTTGACCTTGTCGAGGTTGCACTTGGTTGTTATAATTATTAAAATTACCCTGACCCTATCCTTGTCGTGGTGGAGCTTGGTTAAAACTTTGTGTTGGCCTAACATATTGATTATTGTACCCTAGAGGTGTGACGTGTTGGTTATTTCTCCAACCGAAGTTGGGATTTTGTCTCCAAGGGGCATTTGGTTCACTATTAATGGAACAAGCCTGTTCATAGGCTATAGGACAGTGGAAGTCGGGATGCTCAGGGCTCCAACAGAAACTACATGGATTTGAATTTACATTCATGACGGGGATAGGCTTTTGTTGAACCGAAATGGCCTCTACCTTTTTAGTGAGTGATTCGATTTGAGTTTTAAGCTCGGGATCGTGTTTAATTTCAAACATACCGCGCGCCTTTAATCAGTATTAGAAGAACTAGCGGAGCGGTGGATATCGTCACTACCCCCCCAAATTTGTTATTTAAACTTAGTTTGATCCTCTAAAAATTTATAAGCCTCTGAGGCTTCTTTGCTTAAGAAACTACCCCCATTCATTATGTCTAGGACTTCTTTATGATGGTGTAGAAGTCCTTTGAAAAAGGCACGAACTAACGTGTCTTTCGCTAAGTTATGATGTGGACACTCTATAAGGATATCGGGGAAACGATTCCAAGCCTTTGAAAATGATTCATGAGGATTTTGTCGAAAGAAATGAATCTTGGAAAGCATCTCATCCGTCTTTAGGGGTGGGTAAAAATGTTCCATAAACAGCTGAACAAGTTTAGCCCACGAGTCCACAGAATTAGGCACTTGGGCAGTTAACCAAGACACTGCCTTATCGGCTAAGGTGAAAGGGAATACCCTTAGTTTAATTTGTTCCGCACCAACCGTAGGATGGTGGAATGTTGTTAGGACTTGTTCAATCCTACGCATGTGTTGATAAGGTTTTTCATGGTCTAAACCATGGAAAACGGGTAACAAATTAAAATATTTGGGGATTCGAAATCCCCATTAGGTCCGCTAGAACGATGCAAGATTTGGGGCTATCGCCAAGGCTTTATAAAAAAGTCCGAGAGGAGGAGTTTCTCCTTCGGGCATTGTTGTGTCGTGGTGTGTGTGAAATAGTAGCTAGAGGTGTAGTGGGTGGTATACTAGATAAACTTGTTTGTTGACGTTGTTGTGTAATTATGTTCGGTGTTTTTGTTCGGCCAGACCTTAATCTCATACAAGGCTAAAACCAAACTTAGCTAAACACATCAACACTCCAAACAATTCTGATATACTAGTATAAACCTCTAACAGGAGATGCGAGGTGTGGAAGAAAGGAATACCTGATTGCGTCCTTGCTTCGCTTATGAATAGCGTCTTGTTTACGCGTGTTCAGTGTATATAACAAGTTAGAACACTGAAAAACTTGAAAAATCAAAGTTCGAATCAAAACTGTAGAAATCCGGAAAAATCTAGCTTAGGGCGCAGGTACGCTCGCATAGGGCGCGGTCGCGCTCCGTGTAACTTCAAGTTACAGTGATTTAGGGTGGGTCGCGCTCAGTGTTCCAGGCTTATGGGCACAGGTGCGCTCGGTTAGGGCGCGGTCGCGCTCCGTGTATATTTTTGCGGAACTTTTCAACGGTGAAACGGACAACCATAGTATGAATCAAACAAGAGTGGGTGGGTTTAATGGGACTTTAAGAAAAGTACTTACACTACAAAAATAATGCGAAAGTGAAATTAAGATGGCAGCGGCGCCATTTGTTAAATCATAAAAATTGAATAGTTTACCTACGAAATGAACAATGAACTCAAAACGTAAGTAAACTAAAACTAGATTATGTGTCTATATGTTTATCAAAGTTTCTACTCTCAATCCTATGAGATATAGTGGAGTAGAGTGATTCGTTCCACTCCTAGTCCTTCCGCATGTTAATGTTCTCTTCGTATAAGTACTCTTAACTCTAAAGTCTAATGAGAGATTTACGAAGTGGCAACTAGACAACGATGCAACTACCCACAAGATGCAACTAGTCGATTATCAGAACAACTATGGGAATGGTACGTTGATTCTATGATAAGGAGTTAAAGGGGGATTGATTCCACCTTAACTCGACTTAATCCTACTAACGATGAATCGTCATAATCCGAATTGAACTGCTTCGCAGAACAATATGGTTACTCCTAATCCCTAATTACACATGGCATTCCTACCAATTCATAACTAGCATGTGAACGATTAAACCCATTCTCATGGTGAACTAATCGTTTCTAGAGTGGAAAGGAATTTACGACGACTCTACGATAATCGGAATCAAGCTTTCATCAAGGCTTCTCAACCCCCTCTAATGGAGGTTTAGTCGAGAATCATTACGCAATCATTTCCGATTAAATTAAAACTAAACATAATATAAAGAATTGAAATTTACTAATCTAATTTAAACAATAATTAAAATCTAATTAATAACTAAGAATTGAATAACAAGTAATAAATGAAATCAGATCTAACACAAATGTAACTGACAAGAATCGAAATTGACAAAAATAACTATTCTTATTTATCTAATCAATCAAGAACAATGATTCAAAGACTTAATCTAAAACAAGAATTGAAAATGGAACTTAAACTTAATTACTCTACTGAAAACTAGATCTAGAATTCTATATAGTTTTAAGTCTAACTAGCTACCTTAACTATCTACCCTATCTACCATTAACAAAGAGCTAAGCTTTGGTTTTTATACTTTCAGATCCAAAAATCGTGCATGGGCTTGGAGCCACGTTTTGGGCCAGAGAATCAGGCCCAAAACCCAATTCTTTCAGTCCAAAAAGGCCTCTTCAGCTACAGTTGACTTCAACAGACTTTTCGTCCACTTTTGCTCCTCTGATTGGATCAAGGCTTAGACCATTGGAAAGCTCTTTCCGAGCTGTTCGTTTTGACATAAGGTAGGCCCCATTCCGAGGTCTGAGTCCAAAGATACGGCCTTCGGAAGTTCTATTGACTTGTGTGTTGTTTTACGCCCGACTTTTTCAGCTTTTGACCGGGCTTTAGAAAGGCTTTGTCTTCTTGAAACTTGGCCTTTAATCACGGAACTCCTTAGTAACCGACCTTTGCTCCTTTATCTCGCTAAAGTGGCACATTTCTGCACATAATGGACTTTGAAGCCTGAAATGCATAAAAACACGTAATCAGTGTTAACTCTTAATTATTACTCACATAATTGGTCTAATAGTATGACTGTTACAGGGTTAAAACTACAGTTTTGGGCTCTTATCAGTAGTCCACGGCAACTAGAATATAAATGGAACTGTGGGAAACAGAAAAGGGACCCATGAAATCAATGCCCCATACGTCAAAAACTTCTACCACCATGATTGGATTTAATGGCATCACATTACGCTTCGTGATTCGCCCAAGTTGTTGGCAACGAACACACGTCTTGCAATGTACTTGGGCATCTTTAAAAAAAGTAGGCCAATAAAACCCACATTGAAAAAATTTAGCAGCTGTTTTCATACCACTAAAATGGCCACCACACTCTTTGTCATGGCAGAAAGACAGAACCTCATTATATTCCCACTGGGGAATACAACGACGAATAATCTGATCCGCATAATACTTAAAAATGTAGGGCTCATCCCAGTAGTATAGCTTAACTCTGGCCAAGAACTTCTTACGTTCATTTCTTGACCAATCAGCAGGAATAGTATCAGACGCTAAATAATTCACAATGTTAATATACCATGGTGCAGAAAAAATAGCATACAAATGTTCATCAGGAAAAGAGTCTGGTATGGACTCTGAATCACTATCATTGTCATTTGTAAGTCTAGATAAGTGGTTGGCAACTACGTTTTTGACCCCTCTTTTGCCTTTTATTTCTAACATGAACTCTTGCAGGAGAAGAATCCATCGGATTAATCTCTGCTTAGCATCCTTCTTTGCGAGAAGGTACTTAATGCTGCCTGGTCCGTGTAAACTAGAGTCTTAGAACCAACCAAATAAGGACGAAACTTATCTAAAGCATAAACGACAGCTAAGAATTCTTTTTCAGTAGTTGTATAATTCCTTTGAGCATCGTTTAAAGTTTTACTAGCATAATAAATAACAGTGGATTTATTATCTAGTTTCTGACCCCAAGACATCACCAACAACATAATCATTAGCATCACACATGAGTTCGAAAGGTTTAGACCAATCGGGAGTCTGTATAATGGGTGCAGAGATTAAGGCAGCTTTTAAAGTTTCAAAAGTCTGTTTACAGTTAAAATTAAAAGCAGATTAGTTAAAGGCCTAGCTATTTTTGAAAAATCTTTGATAAAGCACCTATAAAAACCTGCATGGCCTAGAAAGGCTCTAATATCATAGACAGTCCGTGGTATAGGTAGAGTCGCTATCTTATCTAGTTTGGCCTTATCTACTTCGATTCTATCACTAGATACAATGTGACCTAGCACGATTCCCTTTTTCACTATGAAATGACAATTTTACCAATTCAAAACCAGACTCTTTTTTTCACACCGTGTCAAAACCTTCGACAGGTTAGACAGGCAGTCAGTGAAAGAGTCTCCATAGATAGAAAAATCATCCATGAATACTTTCATGAAATGCTTTACCATGTCACTAAATATATGAAGCATACACCGCTGGAAGGTACCAGGAGCATTACAAAGGCCAAAAGGCATTCATTTATAGGCGTATGTTCCAAAAGGACATGTGAAGGTAGTCTTTTCTTGGTCATCAATATCAATAATAATTTGGAAATAGCCAGAGTAGCCATCCAAAAAATAGTAAAAAGCATGACCAGCTAGACGTTCTAGCATCTGATCTATAAAAGAGTAAAGGAAAATGATCCTTTCGTGTCATGGCATTTAAACATCTGTAATCGATACAGATTCGCCATTTCATAGGACCATGCGTTGTAACATATTCACCCTTGGCATTATGTACCATGGTAATCTCTGACTTCTTAGGAACTACATGAATGGGACTTACCTATTCGCTATCAGAGATTGGGTAAATGATATACGCATCGGTTAACCGTAAGACTTCTTCCCTAACCACCTCTTTTATGGCATGGTTCAAGCGACGCTGAGGTTTGCAAGAAGTCTTTGCGTTCTCCTCCAAATGGATAAGATGAGTGCACACATTAGGATCAATTCCCTTAATGTTGGCTAGGGACCAACCAATCGCATAATGATGTTCCCTAATCACCCTGATCAAACGTGTCTCTTCCTCCTTAGATAAAAGAGAAGATATAATTACCGGATGACTACCATCTGGATCAAGTTGAATATATTTTAACTCAGAGGAAGAGGTTTAAGCACCGGGGTAGAAGGAATGTCGATAAATGCTTCTGGAAGGTCCTCATCTTCAGTAATGAATACTTGCTTAGGCAGCAGGTCTTCAAACTCAGTAAATGGAGCAACAGAAGGGTCCACGATAGGTGCAGATTCAAAGATGGTGTTGACTTCCTCTAAGTAGGAGTCATCGACAAAATCTGAACTTCCAAAATAAAAGAATTTATGCATTTGGTTTTCTGAAAACGTGTTGTTAAAATAATCTTGAGCTAAACTCTCGATCATGCTAATCTCCCCATCTACAGATGAATCTGGTAACTATTTCATCATTTTAAAAACATTTACCTCAATAGAAAGATGGCCAAAGGACAATGACATCGAACCATCGCGACAATTTATAAGCGCGTTGGCAGTTGCCAAGAAGGGACACCCTAAGATGATCGGAACAAAGTCGTTAACGACTTCCGTATCTAGGATAACAAAGTCAGCAGGATAGTAGAAATCCTAACCTTTAACAAGCACATTTTCAACCACACCCTTAGGATACTTAATAGACCGATCTGCTAATTGCAACGTCATTTGAGTAGGTTGCATCTCTTGTAGACCTATTTGTTTGTATAAATAATATAGGAGTAAGTTAACACTTGCCCCAGGTCTAATAAAGCGGTCGTCGTGTGGGAATCCCCTAAGGTGCATTGTACAGTAGGATGACCAGGGTCCTTGTACTTAAAGATTCCATTATGTTCTGATAATGTTGGAAACTGTTTAGTTAGAAAAACGTCTTTAGGAATATTTGTCTTACGCCTAGTAGTGCACAACTTTTTAAAGCGTGGTGAAGTAATTTTTTAATTGCTTAGAGAAAGGGTAGGTTTATCGTTAGATTTTTGAAAACTTCCCTAATCTCGTCATAGTTTGTATCCTTGTTTAACATAGCTAATCTTTGGGGAAACAGTGGTTTCTCTCTATATTTAGTGTATGGACCAACTGGATGTCTAACCTTGGCTTTCTGTTTCTTAGGTTGTGGTTTAACTAGTACCTCTATAGGGGTAGGCTCTTTTATTTCTATTTCGGTATCTAGTTCAATCTGTGGTATAGGGACTACTGGTGGGGTATCTATAGGCATAGTTACGGCGTTATCAACCACTCTCCCAGAACGGAGAGTGGTGATGGCATTTAGCTCACTTACGTTTGCATTTTCTTTACTAGTATTATCGTTCACCTCAAAGGCTGTGTTTGTTGTTTTAGGATTAGGTATCGCTTGACCTGGAAACACACCTTTGGGTTGTACTTTATCTTATGCTAACTGCTGTAAGGAAAGTTAGATGGCTTGTAAAATCTGTTGTTAGGATTGCATAAAGGCGTCAAAACGATCCGGTTGTGGAGTAGGATTTGTTACAGGTTATGTGACAGGAACTATGCCACGTTGATTATTAATGGGTGGGCTGTGATAGTTATTATTTACCAGAACGATACCTCTATTAGCATTATAATTATTATTGTTATAATTATTATAATTACCCTGACCTTGTCCTTGACCTTGCCCTTGTCGTGGTGAAGCTTGATTGTAATTGTTTGCTTGCCTAACATTTTGATTATTAAACCCTGGAGGTGTTACTTGTTGATTATTTCTCCAATTGAAGTTGGGATGTTGTCTCCAAGGGGCGTTAGGAATAGGATAACTATTAATTGAGCAAACGTTATCTTGTTGTTATGTTTGTTGTTCATAAGCTAGAGGACAATAGGAGTTGGGCCGGGTGTTCAGGACTCAAGCATAAATTACATGGATTGGAGTTGACATTCATGACAGGGATAGGCTTTTGTTGAACAGAAGTAGCCTCTACCTTCTTAGTAAGAGATTCGATTAAATTTTTTGGTTTAGGATCGGGTTTCATCTCAAACATACTGGCTGCCTTAACTGTTGTAGAAGAACTAGCGGAATGGGAGATATCGTCACTATCTCTCCAGTTATTATTACGCTTTGTTTGATCTTCTAAAAATTTATAAGCCTCTGAGGCTCCTTTACTTAGGAAACTACCCCCATTCATTATGTCAAGGACTTCTTTATGGTGATGTAAAAGTCCTTTGAAAAAGGCACGAACTAGCGTGTCTTTCACGCGGTTATGGTGTGGACACTCTATAAGAAGATCGGCAAAACGATTCTAAGCCTCTGAAAATGATTCATGAGGATCTGTTGAAAGAAATGAATCTTGGAAAGCATTTCATCTGTCTTCAGTGGTGGGTAAAAATGTTCCATAAATAGTTGAACAAGGTTGGCTCATGAGTCCACAGAATTAGGCGTTTGGGCAGTTAACCAAGACATCGCCTTATCGGCTAAGGTGAAAGGAAACACCCTCAGTTTAATTTGTTCAACACCTACTATAGGATGGTGGAATGTGGTAAGGACTTGTTCAATCCTACACATGTGCTGATAAGGTTTTTCATGGTCTAACCCAAGAAAAACGGGTAACAAATTAAATATATTTGGGGGGATTCGGAAATCCCCCACTGGGTCTGCAAGATTTTGGGCTATCGTTCAAGGCTTTGTAAAAGTCAGAGAGAGGAGACTCTCTTTCTTCAGCCACTATTTCAAGTGTTGTGTGTGGTATATTAGCTAGAGGTGTAGTAATTGGTATACTAGAAAGGCGTGTTTGTTGACGTTGCTAGTTGATTACGTTAGGCATTTTTCTTCGGCTTGACCTTAATCTCATGCAAGGCTAAGACCAATCTTAACTAAACACGACAATACTCAAAACAATCCTGATATGCTAGTATAAACCTCTAACAGGAGATGTGAGGTGTGGAAGAAAGAAGTACCTGAAAGCCTCCTTGCTTCACTTATGAATAGCATCTTGTTTATGTGAGCTCAGTGTATTTAACAAGTTAGAAACACTGAAACTTGAAGAAATGGAAGTTTGAACTAACCTACGGAAATCGGGCGGTTTTAGAAGAGGGAGCGGGGGCTCTAGTTAAGCCTTGGGTGGGCGCGGGTCGCGCTCAAGTCCAGATCGAGGTCCAGTGATTTGGGCGTGGGTGGCGTTCCAAGTTTGCCTACCAAGGGCGCGGGGTGCGCTCTGGCCTTCACTGTTGTCTAGTGATTTGAGCGCGGGTGGCGCTCCAATTTAGCCTACCAAGGGCGCGGGTCGCACTCTGGCCTTTACTATTATCAAGTAATTTGGGCGCGGGTGGCGCTCCAATTTAGCCTACCAAGGACGCGGGTCGCGCTCAGTGTAATCCTACGAGGAAAATTTCAGTTCTGAAATCAACAACCACAGTTAGAATCAGACAAGGGTGGGTGGGTTTAATGGGACTTTGGAAAGACTAATTATACTAATGAAAACAATTCTAAAGGGAACAAAGATGGCAGCAGCGCCATTTGATAAATATAAAATGAATAGTTTTACCTACGAATAAATGATGAAACTCAAACGCAAGTAAAACTAAAACTATTTTACGCTAGTGTTTATCAAAGATTTCTACTCTCGAATGCTATAGCAATATAGTGGGAATAGAAGATTCGTTCCACTCCTAGTTCTTTAGAATTCGTGTTTCCTAAGATTATCAATCTATCCAAAGTTAATGAGAGTTTTACGAAATTTATATTACGATGGAAATTTAACTAACAAGATATGATTTTATACGACTATAGAATACTAAATTGATACTATGATAAGGAATTAGGGGGGATTGATTCCACCTTAATTCAACTTAATCAACTAACAAAGAAATGTCGCAATCCAAATCGAAATGCTTTCGCATAACAAATTGGTAATTCTAATCCCTAATTATTCATGGCAATCTCTACCAAATAATAACTAGCATGTGAAGCAATCAAACCCATTCTCATGGTGAACTAATTACTTTCTAGAATTGAATAAATTATCACGGCGATTTCTAAGTTAACAAAGATCAAGCTTCATCAAGGCTTCTTCAACCCCCTCTAATGGAGGTTTAGCCTAGAATCATTATACTATCATTTCTCAATGAATTTAAACAAGACATGGTATAAAGATTCTAACTTTGTTTGTTTTAATTCAAATGGAAATTTAATCATGCAAGAATTAATTAAAACTAGTAATGACAAATAACTAAATCTATGAATTGAAACTAAAATGATTAATGGAAAATGAAACTAACTTATGAATAACTAACTAACTTTATTGATCTAATGAAGAAATAACAATGGATTCAATAACTAAATTCAAACAAAGTAAGATGAAAAACTAATTAATTTAAAATCTAAATCTAGATCTAACTATTCTCTAATGGATACTGGCTACCTAAAGCTAAGAATGCTTAAGAGTTAAGTCTTTTGTCTTGAAATGGAGAAGACCAGATCCATATTTTCGTGCATGGGCTGAGGAGCTATGTTTAGGGCCGAAAAATCGAGCCCAAAACCCGATTTCTTCAGTCCACATAGGCCTTTTCAGCTGGATTTGACTTCCATAGACTTTTCGTCCACTTTTTCTCCTCTAATTGGGTCAAGACTTGGACCATTGGAAAGCTGATTCCAAGCCGGTCGTTTTGATATAAGGTAGGCCCAATTCTGATATCTGAGCCCAAAAATACGGTCTTCGGAAATTCTGCTGACTTTTGTGCGCTGTTTCTGCTCGCGTTGGACTACTTTGACTGGGCTTTAAAAAGATTTGACTTTGACTTTTTTGCCCACATTGATCTTGGCATTTAATCACAGAACTTCTTAGCAACCAACCCTTGCTCCTTTATCTTACCAAAGTGACACATTTCTACACATAATTGACTTTAATGCCTGAAATACATAAAAGCACGTAATCAGCATTAACTCTTATTTATTACTAGCATAATTGGTCTAAAAGTATTATTATTAAAGGGTTAAAACTACAGTTTTGGGCTCTTATCACTATGCACTGTGGAAGGTGACGTTCTTGTCAAACCATGGAACACACAGCACCTTCGGAAGTACTATCAGTAACTTGTTATTGCATGTTTTGCATACTTTTTCATCAATAAAGTGCTTCACCTTGCAATCGAATGTATTCCTTGCACATTTTTTATTAGTTATCTACAATGGACTAAGCCTTTAGGGAATTATTTTCTCACTATCTGTTCAAGAATATTGTATGCCAATTTGCTTTAGAACCAGTGATACTAAGTATGGGGAAGTTGAACTATATGTCAGTTCCTTTCTCATCCCCATGTAGCTAGAACTGTATGCCATTTCTTTTAAACTGAGATTATCCTCAATGGGTTACGCCTTTAGGGAATATGAAGACACTAATTGTTTAGTAAAATGTATGCCAGTTTGACTTGGAACAAGAGATAGTGTTCTTGTGAGCCTGAACTATATGTCAGTTCCAGGTGCTCTCAAAACATCAAACTTAGGGGTTGCTGGGAAGATCTGGGTTGGATCCAGATCCTAGCATGCAATCATCGGTCTGAAACTATGTCGGCATGATGGCGCTGAGGAAGACTCCTCCACTGCTGTTCTAGCGATACCCTTTTTATTTTTTAAATAAATAGGACCTATCGTTATTAAACATAGTGTTGTGCTCATGGCACCAAGTTACTTTCAATTCGCAAAGGCATATGCCTCTATTGTGATCGAACTTTCAGTTACAGTTAACTTGAAATGGCTTCCATATAATCCTGGTCAGATTCTGATTATACCTCATTTTAATCTGTTTAGCCTATTAGGGTCACCTATTGTTGTTCCAAATGAACTTTGGAGGCAACAGGGATAGAGTATGCACAGTAATACATGTAATATAACATAAAATGCTTCGAATGTATACATAAAATAGAATAGCTACAAAGCTCAGTAAGTAAATAGTATGCATAAAATAGAAGAGCTATAGAGCTCAGTAAGTAAATAGCATGCATAAAATAGTTGAGCTGCAGAGCTCAGTAAAGTAAATTGTATGTGAGCTATATAGCTCAATATTACAAACCCATAAAATAATTGTTTAAGAATAATTGTTTTTCAAATCATAAACTAAAGAGCTAAGTCTTTACTTAGCCTGTTGAGTAGGGGTAGAATCAAACTTTGGTTCACCATCAGTGTTTGCCGCTGCACCATCGTCAAGGACTCCTAGTTCACTCTCAAGAACAGACTATGAGGATGGATTAGCTGGAACTGTTGAAGGTTGAACAAAACACCCACCTGAAGCTGGCACTAGCAGAAAAGGAAGTTGAACTGGAGGCATGTCATTATTGGTGTCTTCTTCAGAAGATGAGGAGGCATCAGGCATAACTTCATTCTGAATGGCAGAGATACTGGTGTCTAGTTCAGGAAATAGGATGAAAGGGTTGGTTACCCACCCTTGGTCATCCAACTGAGAAACATACCCAGTAGCCTCAATAGCCTCCACAAACTAGACCTGTTTAGCCGCGTTGAAAGACCCTTTAGAAACATCAAGCACTCTCAAAGCAAAACGAATGGCTTTTTCAGCTGACCTCTTCTTTACCTCCTTCACCACTTGGGAATAAAACTCGAAAGTCTCCACCAAGTGGTCACCAGCCTTCTTATCAGAGCGAAGACGCTTCTCTTTTAGAGCCCTCTCATAACCTGACATGACATCATTTGCATGGACCATGGCTTGGCCAAAAGTTCTCATTTTGGTATTCCTACGGTGAAGTTCCCTTTGTACTTGGTCATGCTTTGCTTGCAGGGTGGTGAAGTGGGAGCATAATTCCAAGAACTTTACTTTCCAAGAGGCAACTTCAACAGCTCCTTTCTGAGCTTTTTCCAGTGAGTTCCGGAGATTGGAAATAGTGTCTCTTATATTCTTGAAGCCAGTATCAGATTTCTTCTCTTTCGCCAAGAGCTGGTTAACTTGGATATGTAGCTCCTCAGCTCTTTTCTCAGCAGCCTCTTTTGCCCAGACCAGCTCACCAATAACCATGTCGTCAGTAGCTATGCTGGTAGAGGCCGAAAAAATTGGTTCTTTCATGGCCAGAAAGTTATTTACTAATTGGAAAAGAATATAGAATGTGTAAGTAACACAATGAGAGAAACAGAACATTGAATAGAGAATAAACTCTTACCTTGACTAGATGAACAGCAGATCAAGAGAAGGACAGATCCAAGCTCCCAGCCATATTGGCTTCAGCTTTGTCAACAAGAAGTCACACAGCTTCCAAAAGTCCAAGCGTGATATCAACATCATTAACATAATGCTTGTTGGTAATAGGGAGTTCATCAGTTCGTCCCCAACGCCTCATCTCCACGATCATCTCCCTTTCAGGGGAATCCAGAGATCGAGGCGAGAAAAGGATGTAATCACTCTCCCTCCTCTTATCACCAAATTGAGTAGGAGGGAAACCGAAAATTACAGCAGTTGTTTCAGCAATACCCTTCCCTTGCGATTATCAGGGAGGGAAGGGTCAACAGTCAGAAGGACATTATCACCAGTTTGTTTAGAACCTGTAGGAGGATCTGGAACTGGTAGGGGTACAGCTACATTCTTACAAGACTTAACAGGTGGGGGAATACTAGCAGGAACCTTAATAGGTGTTTCTTCATTCACAGTGAGAGGACAAAATTTCATTTTCTTACCAGATGGGGCAACATTAGAAGCAGAATCAGCTCTCTTCACTCTAGAACGGTTAGACGCACACACTTCCCTTTTAAAATTGCTGGCCGCCAGCAGTTCATGAGGTAGTTCAGGGCCCCTCCCGCCAGTGATCACACAATCATCACTAACAGTAGGCTCCTGAACTGAAATCGATGTTGCAGCATCACTAGAGACGGCCACAAAACTCTTCTCCTTACAGTTTCCTCTTCTTTTGGTAATCAAAGAGGAGTCATCCTAAACTGGGGGAGGAAGAAATCCAGCATCCTGATCAATAGGAGGAGGGAGTGTTGTGCGCCCAGAATTCACAGTATTTATCCCAAAAAAGGAACAGTCAGGGGCAAGTTAAAGCAATTCTTCAGCAGACATGTTGAAATATTCAAAAAGACAGGTGGGATCAGGAACTATCACTTAAGGCATCTTTTCTTCCTTGGGGATCTTCTTGATGAAATTCATAGTAGCAGCATCAGTTGCAGACAGTTGATTCCAGGGGGAAGAGTCATCTGAGGAAAAACAACAAAGAAACTCAGGCGAAAGACTCTCATAATAATTGCGAAATTCATAAGAAAAGAGACTTACTGGTTCGAGCATGAGTGTGTTTTTTGGGAACTTAAATTCCCACAGTCTCACCATTAGAATCAGAGGGGCAAACGTCCTAGGCATCACCCAACACACGAAGGTGGTGATCAGCCCAGCCTTTGTCACTCTGCTTCCCCTCGAAAAAGACAATCGGAAAGTTCTTATCTCTGGTCATGATATAGTAGTATGACTGGTCTCGAATATTCTAGACCTCATAAAAGCAACCGAACACCCAACGATTTAGAGAGAATCCATGTCTCTTAGCAAGAATGGCAGAATACATGACAATTCTGTAGAACAGGGGTGCTGCCTAACCAAGATCAAGATTAAAGTGAATCAGACACTCTCTTAGCAATGGGTGGAGAGGAAGAGTGAGTCCGGCCTTAAGCTGACCAATGGTGATGAGCGCCACTTCCTTGTAGGCCAACTCGTCAAATAACCTCCCCCACTCCAGGCTAATATCCTCAGGGATGTGAAATTTCTCCCGGATCAGTTCCAAGGAAGAGAGATCCCCGAAGTTTACAAGCGAACAGTTGGGATTCATGATTGAAAAGGAAAGAAAGTTTCGAGCTTTGTTTAAACCCTAATGGGAGATCAAAGGCTTCGATATGTAGGGAAAAAGTAGCAAAAGACATAATGAGGGTTCTCTCACCAGATCCTTTATATACATATAATATGGATGATTATGATTAGCCTAAGCATTGCGTCTTTTTGGGATGGAACTGCCATCATTACCTTTTTTGGGAAACGGCGTGTCTATTTGAGCCGTCTTTCCAGAGCCTTAATTAGTTGATTACGTAAGCAGTTCCCGCAACTATTTAGGAAAAAGATTCTCGCGCCAAAAGCAATGTCGCTTCAAGCACCCACGTGCTAGAAGGCACGAGAGGGGGCATCTATAAGGGGGATTTCCCGACATTAGATAGATGACACGTGCATGGGAAATAACCTAAGAATATAGATATCCAGAATGAGATGAGGACTATCGGATCAGTTTTGCGGATAAGTGAAATCGTGCTTCGCATGTGTGTTTAGTGGACATGTGTCAGGCACGTGACTAACCACCTCTAAGCACAACACTTCTCCAAGTGGTTAGGAACTGACATGGATAGTTCCTGAACAGAGAGAAATTGATGAGGGCGATCTTTGGTGATAAGGAAGGAATCGTAATGGCATACCTTGAAGAGTTACCTTTTAGATATAATCTTCCCATAAATGGTGGGACATTATGATCAGCAAAGAAACTTACTGATAATAATAAAAACAATAGTTTTACCTACTCTTAATTAGTTATGCTATGAATAAGTAAAACTAAATGATTTTTACGCTATATGATCAAAGTTCTACTCTCGTGAATTAGAATATAATTGGAGTAAAGAATTCATTCCACTCCTAGCTCGTTCAGACGTAACGTTTCCTAGTTTATGTAATTCTAACAAAATCGATAAGAGTAATAAAATGAAATTATACTAAGATGGTGATTTAACTAATTTAGATGTTATGATTTAAACTATGGCAATTCAATACTAAGATGCGAATATGGGAAGGAATTAGGGGGATTTGATTTCACTTTGAATTCAACTTAATAAACTAGCATAGATTTGTTGTAATCCTAATCTTTATGTTTTCACAAAAAGATTGGGTCTTTCTAATCCCTAATTATTCATGGCAATCTCTATCAACTAATAATTAGCATGTGAAGCAATTTAAACCCATTTTCATGGAGAATTAACTACCTTCTAGAGTAGAATAGATTATTACGACTACTTCTACACTAACACAATCAAGTTTTCATCAAAGCTTCCTCAAACCCCTCTAATAGAGGTTTTAGCTTCGATTTATTAAACTATTATTAATAAACGAATAAGAAGAAGACATCCTTGAATAAATGTAAAATTACTTTATTAAATCTAATGAAAAAGAGTCTAATGATTCAAAACTGTATTAAAAACTAAGTACTGACTAATTAATTAAGTCTAATCTAAATTTATGGATAACTAACTATATCCTAAGATTGACGTCTTAGTCCTCTTTATATAAAAGAGGGCTAGGTCTACAAATTCGTGCATGGGCTTTGGAGCCATGTTTTGGGCCATAAAATCGAGCCCAAAACTTGATTACTTCAGTCCAAAAAGGGTTTCTCTATTAGAAATCACTGCAACAGCTTTTTCATCTACTTTTTCTCCTCTAATTGGGTCAAGGCTTAGACCATTATAAAATCGAGACGGTCATTTTGACATATGGTAGGCCCAATTCTGAGGTATGAGTCCAAAGATACGGCCTTCGGAAGTTCTGCTGACTTTTATTCGCTATTTCGATCTGCCCACGTTAATTTTGACTTTTCAACTTTAACCGGGCTTTAAAAAGGCTTTTTCTCCCTGAATCTTGGCCTTTAATCATTGAACTTCTTAGCAACCAACCTTTTCTGCTTTATCTCAAAAAAGACACGTTTCTGCACATAATTGACTCTAATGCCTGAAATACATAAAAGCACGTAAACAATACTAACTCTTATTTATTAATCACATAATTGGTGTAAAAGCAATATTGTTAAGGGGTTAAAACTACAATTTTGGGCTCTTATCAAACCACCCCCAAACAGCATTTTGCTTGTCTTCAAGCAAATATGAGAAATTAAAATAAGTGACCAAAAATGGAGTTCTAACTAATCTCGTTTCGCCAAGTGCGATTGCATTGACCATATGCAACAAGGCCTTAAACCACTAAGGATTCCCTAATGGACGAGTTATAGCCTAGTGAGAGTTTTCCAGTGAAGGTACTCACAAACTTCATCTATACTACAACGACTAAGAAATATAACTATTGTTTCCTTATTTATTCTCAGATATATATACGTCTCACTAGCAATGAATACAGAATAATCAAGTCGAAACCTAAGCTAATATTTGCATAATAATCAATCATCTATGGATAAACATATATATAATGAACTATGCTATGTAATGCACTAATAGGTCCATTTGTGAAACTTTGGAATAGCATCCTTAAGTAGGTCCTCACATAAATGTCAAGACAAAAACCACTCTGATTTTTCCACTCAAGTTTCGCTCACTCCAGTACGCAGTGGGCACACTTTACCTTACAATCTCAATGACACACAAGAAAGCCAAAGTCGATCAAACACATTTGCCACTTACTATCACACTAACATATTCCTAATTGAGCTAGAGGTCTTTATTAGGTGTTGCGGGGATTAGGAGATGGTTTAAGAAGAAAGGAAATGGATATTCAAAAAGAACAAGTCTGAGATGATAGAGTCTTCATATTATGTAACTAGAGAAAACCTTGTTCTTTATTTTGCTTCTACACTTTGTTTCCATCCTTAGCCATTTTTTTTTCTTTTTCTTTTTCTTTTGGCTTTTGACTCCTTTGATTTTGTTTTTAGAGTTCTAACTTTTTTTCTTTTTTTTTTCCTTTTCTTTGGATGGAAACTTTCTTTTCTTATTTGAAGCAACTAACAAATTCTTGGTTTCACAGGTCTTTCTCTTTCCTATTCTTTATTTCATCTCTATTCTCATACTCATTCAAAAATGGGTAGGCTGATTTTTATTTTTATTTTATTTTGTAAAAGGGTAAAGGATTTGTGGTTTATGAAAGGCTAAAGAAAGGCTCAGAGGGGTGACTAGCGGAAAATTATTTCATATAGGTTTGAATTTCTGGCTATATCGATCCAAAAAGGGCCTAAATTCTCTCTTAGGACATAGCATAGTGATCAAGCAAGTGGACGTGTGATTTTTCTATTCGGAATTTACTTCTCACTTGTGTACTTTCTCAAATATTTCACTCATATAAGGCTTTAGGCTATATTATCACAGGATTTGTAAGGCTATATTATCACAGGATTTGTAGAATAAGTGTACTAGCCTAGATTTCAGAAACTTACTGCCAATACAAACATAAATGCTCATGCAATATATTTATAGAAAGATGCAAAGATTATTACCTACATATTAACCTAAGTTTTTAAAAACTATTCTAATGCAAAAGCTAACGTGAAACTTCTAGATTATTATCATTATAGAGAAAGAAACAATACTAATATTCCTTAGTGCATAGCATAAACTTTTTATTTATATTTTTGAATTTTTTCCTAGAAAACAACTGCATATTGTACATATTTATATCCTAACATGTTCCTTAAATTATGTTTATTTCTATGCCACCCCCAAACAAAAGCATGCTTTGTCCTCAAAGTATAGAAATAAGAAGGGTAGGAGAATACCATAGAAACGCGTGAAATTTTGGAACATCTACAAAACAAAGTTAAAACATACTAATATAGGTTAATAAAAACATATACAACTCTATATGAGTTCCACCCGTTATGGGGAAAACAAAGATCAAATTGCTTAGGACATAAGCAGACACGAACAAAAATAAAAACTTACCTCATATCCAGCATTTAGGCGTTGTCAACCTCTTCTCTAAAGAAGTGAGGTTACTTCGCATCCTGCCACGCCATGATGATTTGTTAGGCCTCACGCCATTTATCATCTACAACCGCTAGCCTATTAAGCGCCACTTGGTCGGATGGGGTGTAGGGGGCAACCCAATTAGGTTGTAGCCTCCACCCCGGCCAAGTCATTGCACGGAAAGAATGAATAATGCAGTTGGTGGGTCTCACAATGTCAACCCAACCCAATCCGTGAAATGGGCACAAAATGCAAGAAAGAAACATAGCATGATACGACAAACTAAGACAGGCATAAGAAGGTACTTATGCCTCATGCTCTGGGCTCGTGCTAAACTAGACATTAATGTCTTGGGAAGGTCATATAGCAAACGTCCCTCAGCTAGAGCAAGGAAAACGTCGCAAGTGGCATCATTCATAGAAGAAAAACGCCACTCCTCTAATATGTTTAGCATGATAAACAACATCACCATGCCCACGTTAAGGGACAAGCTACCAAGGGCTACGTTATATTTCCATTGGTCCTCTATAAGGAAAATTCTGGCCTCATAAGTCTCATGCAAAAACTCATAGTTGTAGGCAGAAAAATAATCAACTAAATAGCCCCATGAGTCTTGAATCTCAACAGTCATAGGAAGCTCAACAGCAAAAGCCAACAAAAACTTGGTTATGTCCATTGTTTCGTCATTAATAGTGATGGAGAACACGTGTTCTCCATCCATCCGATAAAAGAATATACAATGTTCATAAAAATACGCTATAAGTGCAGGAGAGTAAATTTCATCAGAACTTACCATTAGAGACTGCCATCCTGCTTATATGATCACTTCGCGAAACCAAGATCTGTACATGTCGCTCGAGAACAAATCTTTGTAAGACTATTTTACTATGAGTGTAGGAGACTTCATATCAAACAACACACTCTAAAGTTGTTGGAAATAACCTCGGAAGAACCCACAAATAAAAATCAGAAGTGGAAGTGCTGCAAAGGCCAAGGTGCGGGGCGCGCTCTTGTCTTACTCGACCTCCAGGCACTTTAGTGCAGGGCGCGCTTGGAATTTGCCTATGAAGGGCGTGGGGTGCGCTCCGTGTACTTTGAGTGCTCTGACTTGAAAAGTGAAAAAGAAAATTGAGAGATAACAATGAGAGGTGCAAGGTGATAGGTGTGGTGTGGAGTGTAGAGTGAACAAAGTATTTATAGAGGTTTAGTTTCTTAATCGAGTTCCACAAGTTGCCCAGATTGTTAAGGCAACTTGATGGAAACAGAATATTTCTAAAACTAAAATGGAAACATACCAGATTCATTATTTCAAGAACAAACCTAATAGCTTAATGGTTTGAATTTAAAATAGCAACCTTCCAATTCCATTCCTTAAAATTTTAACCACTCCCATACTAGCTAATCCTAGCTACACCAAAATAGTAACATTCTCACAAACTTGCAACAAATTCTTTCAAAACGGTGGATAGAGTAAATAAAACAGTGTTGGACCATTAATGCCACCCCCAAACAAATCGGGGAGGTGGGATTAATGAAAAAACAATAGGATGCTTGGACAAAAATTTAATTAAACTTAAAATTATACTAACAACCAAATATTTGACAACAATTACATAATTCAAAATGAATTACTTAACTAAACAACTAAAAATAAAATTCTACTAAAAATAGGGAAAAAATCCTAAACACAATACAACTAAACTACGAGCCACGAGATGAGGATGGTTCCGAGTCATCAGTCCTGCGTCGACGACGCTCATGCCTCTTAGACTCGTTAGAAGTAGAACTCTGATAGGGTGGCAAGCGTCATAGAACTTCCACTTGGAACTTCCGCTAACTCTCTAGATATGCGTTCATGGATTCCTCGCGCTCATTATCACGCTGGACTAGGGTCTCCATGGTAGCCTGGAGCTCTCGGTTATTAGCACTGAGCTCCTCAAAATTCTGATGGATGTTCACCTGCCTAGTCCGCAGGTCCATACAAATGGTATTAAGAGAACGCAAGCCACGATGAAGCAATGCCATGCATTCTCCATCAGAAGTAGCCTTCTCCAAGGCATCGGCCTCAAAACATGTCGTATCTTCCTCATCATCATCCGAATCAACAACCCTATCCTCAGGCAACCGCCACGTCTTCTAAATACATTCCGAATAAATCTTTGCATTTGAATGCAACTTCAACATAATATGATCAGTTTTCAGAACATCACCAAATAACAGCATGAGCTTAGTAATCAATACATGGTAGGGTGCAAAATGGCTTCCAATGCCTCTAATCATATTTAACACAAAGTCGAGGATGCAAAAATCATACCTTTTCTCCTACAATACCCACAGAATGTGCAGACAGTTCAAGCTAATATCACTGACTTTCGAGGTGCCAATGAAGTTCTTATCAACCCACTGAGCTACAGCCAGCTGGTTGGTTCTCAAAGACGACTGTCGAACACAATGCGATCTCGTATTGTACTCTCCTTCCAAAATAGTCTCTCTCATCAATGCCTCTATTCCACCCCCACTGCGATTCCTGTATTGTGATTACGACGTTGTGTCTTAGCTCAACGCCCAGAATCCTAGCCAACATACCCATACAAACTTCTCTCCTCGAACCATTTACCTTCACAAAAATCCTCTTACCCTCAATTTCCATCTTCTTGTAAAAATACAAAACCAAATCCGGGTGGTAAAAATCATTCTCCTTATACCAAAACTTCTGCCATTTCCTACGCCTCATTTTTAGCAACCATTGAGGTTTTTGAATTCGAAAATGGGGTAAGGGTAAGGTGGGGGAGAGGTAATGAAACAAAAAAACGAAATTTGGTTTGAGTGGAGAGGGCGCACGATTCTTTTTTTTTTTTTTTGGGTTTGTTTGAACTGATGGAGGAGTGGAGTGAAGAAGATGAACGTGAATGGTTTTTGGGTGTTTTGGAGACTCAAGTGCGAGGCACGTGACTGCGAGGTTTTGGGCCCAAGCCCAAACAAATTCGAAAAATGCCCATTTTGTCCTTATGCGCGCAAACTTAAAACTGAAATTCTCGATTCGTTAACGGTCTAATTTTTGCGAATGAGCTATTAAAACGATCAACAAAGATTGTACAATCCATTTGTTTAAAAATACGACTTGAAGTGTTAAACCGTGGTTAACATATAAGAAAATGGACGCCTCGAAGTATGTGCATGACATAAGTTATGTGATCAATTGAAATCTAAATTTATAGATATTGTCAACCCGAATCAAAATAAGACTAAACAGCATAAACAACAAAAATAGAAAGTTGAGAGATCAAGAAAAGGAAAGACCAAACACCCCACCCCCAAACAAATTTTAGACAACATAGTTTAAAATTTTGTTTAAAAACGTGGGTCTTTTAAAGTTAGATTCCCGAGACTTGCTAGATTACTATTTTTATGTATTTAATATTTTTTACTTTTTATGAATACGGATTAATATAAGGGAAAATAATAAAGCAATAAAGACATAATTCACACCATAGAGAAACATGACTCAAAAACCCATAAAATATGCAAGAGTGGAAAACGTGAATTATGTTAAACGTGGACTTAGGATCTGGTACTTATAGCCACACACTCCAAAAAGAGGGCCCAGTTACCTGAATGGTGCACTTACCAATATATGGAAGTGACAGGAAGTACACCAAACATCAAAGGTCAGTCCTCATAGACAGGGTCCTATAAAAGGACATCCTCCACATTAGGGGACATTAACTCGTGAAAATATTTTAACCGTTGGCCATTGACTTGAAAGGTACTGTTATCCTTGGGATTTACCAAGGTGATTGCCCCGTTGACTTCAGTAACCAAAAAAGGACCAGACCAATGGGTTTTTAATTTCCCTGGGAAAATATGCAAACGGGAGTTGTAAAGCAAGACCTTTTAACCAACTACAAACTCTTTACGCAAAATTTGTTTATCATGAACACATTTCATGTTAGCTTTATAGTCCTTTGCGATATCATAAGAATCGCTATGGATTTCTTCAAGCTCATTTAATTGCAATTTGCGCTTAACACCCGCCTCATCGAAATTGAAGTTAAGGCTTTTTATAGCCCATATAGCATGGTGCTCCAATTCAACGGGGAAGTGACAAAGTTTTCCAAATACAAGTCTAAAGGGAGACATACCTATAAGAGTTTTAAAAGTAGTCATATACGCCCATAAGGCATCAGTTAGATGCTTAGACCAATCTTTCTTATCAGGATTTGCTGTTGTTTCTAATATTTTTTTAATTTCCCTATTAGAGACTTCTACTTGGCCGCTAGTTTGTGGATGATAAGAAGTTGCCACCTTATGGGTAACTCCATACTTTTTAACTAGAGAAGCAACAACTTTGTTGCAAAAATGTGTTCTACCATCACTAATGATGGCTTTAGGAATGCCAAACCGACAAAAAATGTATTTCTTAACAAAAAACACAACTGTCTTATGGTCATTGCTACGGCAAGCCATGACCTCTATCCATTTAGACACATAGTCCACGGCAACAAGAATATAAATAAAACCATGGGAAACAGGAAAAGGACCCATGAAATCGATGCCCCATACATCAAAAATTTCTACTACCATAATGGGATTTAAAGGCATTATATTACGTTTAGTGATTTGCCCTATTTGTTGACAATGAGCACACGTCTTGCAATACAATTGGGCATCTTTAAAAAGGGTAGGCCAATAAAACCCACATTAAAGAACTTTAGTTGCTGTTTTCATACCATTAAAATGGCCACCACACTCTTTGTCATGGCAGAACGATAGAACCTCATTATATTCCCACTGGGGAATATAACGACGAATAATCTAATCCGCATAATACTTAAAATGATAGGGCTCATCCCAGTAGTATAGCTTAACTCTGGCCAAGAACTTCTTACGTTCATTTCTTGACCAAACATTAGGAATAATATCAGAAGCTAAATAATTCACAATATCAACATACCATGGTGCAAAAAAAATAGCATAAAGATGCTCATCAGGAAAAGAGTCAGGTATGGACTCATAATCACTATCATTGTCATTTGTTAGTCTAGATAAGTGGTTGGCACTACATTTTCGACCCCTCGTTTATCCTTAATTTCTAAGGTGAACTCTTGCAGGGGAAGAATCTATCGGATCAATCTCTGTTTAGCATCCTTCTTTGCGAGAAGATACCTAAGGGCTACATGGTCCGTGTAAGCTAAAGTCTTAGTACCAACCAAATAAGGACGAAACTTATCTAAAGCATAAACCACAGCTAAAATTTCTTTTTTATGTAGTTGTATAATTTCTTTGAGTATCGTTTAAAGTTTTACTAGCATAATAAATAACAGTGGATTTATCATCTAGTTTTTGTCCTAACACAGCACCAACAGCATAATCACTAGCATCACACATAAGTTCGAAAGGTTTAGACCAATCAGGAGGCTGTATAATTGGTGCAGATGTTAAAGCGGCTTTTAAAGTTTTAAAAGCCTATTTGCAGTTATAATTGAAATCAAATATGGCATCCTTTAAAAGCAGATTAGTTAAAGGCCTAGCTATTTTTGAAAAATCCATAATAAAACGCCTATAAAAACCTGTATGGCCTAAAAAGGCTCTAATGTCAGGGACAGTCCGTGATATAGGTAGAGACGCTATCTTATCTAGTTTGGCCTTATCTACTTCGATGCCATCACTAGATACAATATGCCCTAGCACTATTCCTTTTTTAACCATGAAATGGCATTTTTCCCAATTTAAAACCAGACTCTTCTCCTCACACCATGTCAAAACCTTAGACAGGTTAGACAGGCAGTCAGTGAAAGAGTCTCCATAGATAGAAAAAGCATCCATGAAAACTTCCATGAAGCGCTCTACCATGTCACTAAAGTAATGAAGCATACACCGTTAGAAGGTACCAAGAGAAATACAAAGGCCAAAAGATATTTGTTTATAGGCATATGTTCTAAAAGGATATGTGAAGATAGTCTTTTCTTGGTCATCAATATCGATAATAATCTAAAAATAGCCAAAGTAGCCATCTAATCAACAATAATAAGCATGACCAGCTAGACGTTCGAGCATCTGATCTATAAAGGACAAAGAAAAATGATCCTTTCGTGTCATGGCATTTAAACGTCTGTAGTTAATACAGATCCTCCATTTCATAGGGACTCGTGTGGAAACATATTTACCCTTAGCATTACGTATCATGGTAATCCCCGATTTCTTAGGAACCACATGAATGGGACTTACCCATTCGCAATCGGAAATGGGATATATCATACCCACATCAAGTAACCGTAAGACTTCTTCCCTGACCACCTCTTTCATAGCAGGGTTCAAGCGACACTGAGGTTCGCGAGAAGTCTTTGCATTATCCTCTAAATGGATACGATGTGTGCATACATTAGGGTCAATCCCCTTAATGTCGTCTAGGGACCAAGCAATTGTGGAATGATGTTCCCTAATCACCCTAATCAAACGTGCCTCTTCATCAGCAGACAACAGAGAAGATATAATTATCGGATAACTACCATCCGAATCAAGTTGAATATACTTCAACTCAGAAGGAAGAGGTTTAAGCACAAGGGTGGGAGGAATGTCGATAAAGGCTTCTGGAGGTTCCTTATCATGAATAGTGAAGACTTGTTTAGGTAGAAGATCTTCAAACTCGGTAGATGGAGCTACAGAAGGATCTAAGATAGGTGTAGACTCGAAAAGGGCATTGACTTCCTCTACGTAGGAGTCATCGTCAAAATTTGAACTTCTGAAAGAAAGGAATTTATGCATCCAATTTTCTGGAAACGTGTTGTTGAAATAATCTTGAGCTAAGCTCTCGATCATGCTAACCTCCCTATCTATAGACGAATCTGGTAACTGTTTCATCATTTTAAAAACATTTACCTCAACAAAAAGATGGCCAAAAGATATAAACATCGAACCATCGCGGCAGTTTATAAGCGCGTTGGCAATTGCCAAGAAAGGATGCCCTAAGATGATAGGAACAGAGTCGTTAGCGACTTCTGTACTAAGGATAATGAAATCAGCCGAATAGTAGAAATCATGAACCTTAACAAGCACGTTTTCCCCAACACCCTTAGGATACTTAATAGACCGATCAGCTAATTGCAATGTCATTTTAGTAGGTTGCATCTCCTGTAGACCTATTTGTTTATATAAATAATAAGGGAGTAAGTTAACACTTGCCCCCAGGTCTAATAGCGCAGTCGTCATATGGGTATCCCCTAAGGTGCATTGTATAGTAAGAAAACCATGGTCCTCGTACTTAACGATTCCATTATGTTCGGATAAAGTTGGAAACTGTTCAGTTAAAAAGTCTTCTTTAGGAATATTTGTTTTACGCCTAGTAGTGCACAACTCTTTTAGAAACTTAGCATGGTGTGGTAACTTTTTAATCGCTTCAAGAAAAGGTAGGTTTATCATTAGATTTTTAAAAATTTCTCTAATCTTATCAAAATTTGTATCCTTGGTTAACATGGCTAATCTCTGGGGAAACGGGGTTTCTCTCTATATTTAGCATATAGATCAACAGGATGTTTAACCTTGGCCTTTTGTTTCTTAGGTTGTGGTTTAACTGGTACCTCTACAGGGGTAGGATCTTTAGTTTCTAGTTCAGTATCTAGTAAGTTTTCATTTGTTATGAGTACTGGTGGTGTAACAAGGGGCATAGTTACGGCGTTATCTACCGCTTTTCCAGTACGGAGAATGGTGATAGCATTTAACTCACTTACGTTTCCATTTTCATTACTAGTATTACCCTTTACCTCAAAGGTTGTGTTTGGTGTTTTAGGATTAAGTATAGCTTGACCTGGAAACACACATTTTGGTTGTACTTTCTCTTAGGTTAACTACTGTCTGGAATGTTGGATGGACTGTAAAATCTGTTGTTGGGTTTGCATGAAGGCGTCGAAATGATCCGGCTGTGGAGGAATGGTTGTTACAGGTGGTGTGACAAGAACTATCTCACGTTGGTTATTAACGGGTGGGTTGTGATAGTTATTATTAACCGGAATGATACCTCTATTAGCATTATAATTATTATAATTACCTTGTCCTTGTCGTGGTGGAGCTTGGTTGTAATTGTTTGATGGCCTAACATTTTGATTATTATACCCTGGAGGTGTAACTTGTTGATTATTTCTCCAACTGAAGTTGGGATTTTGTCTCCAAGGGGCATTAGGAATAGGATAGCTATTAATGGAGCAAACATTATCTGGTTGTGATGGTTGTTGTTCATTGGCAAGAGGACAATAGGAGTCGGGATGCTCAGGACTCAAACATAAATTACATGGAATAGAGTTGACATTCATGACAAGGGTAGGCTTTTGTTGAACAGAAATAGCTTATTCCTTTTTAGTGAAGGATTCAATTATAGTTTTAAGCTCAGGATCAAATTTAACCTCAAACATACTGGAAGCCTTAACTGTTGAAAAAGAACTAGCGGGGTGGGGGATATCGTCACTACCCCCCCTAGTTATTATTACGCTTTGTTTGATCTTCTAAAAATCTATAAGCCTCTGAGGCTCTTTTACTGAGGAAACTACCCCCATTCATTATATCAAGAACCCCTTTATGATGGTGTAAAAGCCCCTTGAAAAAGGCACGAACTAATGTGTCTTTCGCAAGGTTATGATGTGGACACTCTATAAGAAAATCAGTGAAATGATTCCAGGCCTCTACAAAGGATTCCTGAGGATTCTGGCAGAAAAAATGAATCTTGTAAAGCATTTCATATGCCTTCAGTGGTAGGTAAAACTATTCCATACACAATTGAACAAGTTTTGCCCATGAGTTCACAAAATTAGGCGCTTGGGCAGTTAACCAAGATGCCGCCTTATATGCTAGGGTGAAAGGAAACACTCTCAGTTTAATTTGTTCCATGCCTACCGTAGAATGATGGAATGTGGTAAGAACTTGTTCAATCCTACGCATATACTGATAAGATTTCTTATGGTCTAACCCATGAAAAACTGTTAACAAATTAAATATATTCGGGGGGATTCGGAAATCCCCCACTGGGTCTGTAAAAGTCAGAGAGAGGAGTCTCTCTTTCTTCAGCCATTGATTCAGGTGTACTGTGTGGTATATTAGATAGGTGTGTGCGTTGACGGTCATGATAGATTATGTTCGACGTTTTTTCCTTACCTGACCTTAATCTCATGCAAGGCTAAGTCCAATGTTAAAGAAATACGACAACAATCAAAACAACCCTAATATGCTAGAATAAATCCTCTAACAGGAGAGGCAAGGAGGGGAAGAAGGAGTACCTAAATGTCTCCTTGCTACACGTTTGAATAGCGTCTTGTATACGCGATTTCAGTGTATTCAAGAAGATAGTAACATTGAATAATTTGAACAAATGAAAGTTTGAACTAACCTGTGAAATCAGGCTTATTCAGAAGAGGGCGCATGGCGCGCTTGGAATTAACCTAAGTAGGACGCGAGGCGCGCTCTTGCCTTGGGCGATGTCCGGGCACTTTGGCGCGGGGCGCGCTCCAAATTGGTCTGAAACGGGCACAGGGCGCGCTCTTGCCTTAGATGATGTCCAGGCACTTTAGCGCGGGGCACACTTAGAATTTGGCTAAGAAGGGCACGGGGCGCGCTCTTTGTATTCCTGCGAAAAAAATTAGTTTCTGAGCCAAATAAACACAGTTAGAACCAAACAAGGGTGGGTGGGTTTAATGGGGTTTTGGTAGGATTAACACTACTAAAGGAAATGAAGCTAAACAAAACTAAAATGGCAGGGGCGCCATTTGATAATAATAAAAACGATTGTTTTACCTACTCTTAACTAGTTATACTATGAATAAGTAAAACTCTCGTGAATCAGAATATAATTGGAGTAGAGAATTCGTTCCACTCCTAGCTCGTTTAGATGTAATATTTTCTAGTTTATATAATTCTAACAAAATCGATGAGAGTAATGAAATGAAATTATGCTAAGATGGTGATTTAACTAATTTAGATGTTATGATTTAAACTACGGCAATTCAATACTACGATGCGAATATGAGAAGGAATTAGGGGGATTTGATTTCACTTTGAATTCAACTTAATAAACTAGCATAGATTTGTGGTAATCCTAATCTTTATGTGTTCACATAAAGATTGGGTCTTTCTAATCCCTAATTATTCATGGAAATCTCTACCAATTAATAATTAGCATGTGAGGCAATTTAAACCCATTCTCATGGCGAATTAACTACCTTCTAGAGTGGAATAGATTATTACGACTACTTCTACACTGACATAATCAAGTTTTCATCAAAGCTTCCTTAAACCCCTCTAATGGAGGTTTTAGCTTTGATTCATCAAACTATCATTAATAAATAAAGAAGAAGAAGACATCCTTGAAGAAATATAAAATTACTTTATTAAATCTAATGAAAAAGAGTTTAATGATTCAAAATTGTATTAAAAACTAAGTACTGACTAATTAATTAAGTCTAATCTAAATTTATGGATAACAAACTATTCCTAAGAGTGATGCCTTAGTCCTCTTTATATAGAAGAGGGCTAGGTCTACAAATTCGTGCATGGGCTTTGGAGCCATGTTTTGGGGAACAAAATCGAGCCCAAAACTTGATTACTTCGGTCCAAAAAGGGTTTCTCTACTGGAAATCACTGCAACAGCCTTTTTGTCTACTTCTTCTCCTCTGATTGGGTCAAAGCTTGAACCATTACAAAGCTCTTTTTGATCCCGTCGATTTGACATATGGTAGGCCCAATTCCAAGGTCTGAGTCCAAAGATACGGTCTTCGGAAGTTCTACTGACTTTTATGTGTTATTTCTGCCCGCGTTGATTTTGACTTTTCAACTTTGACCGGGTTTTAAAAAGGCTTTTTCTCCATGAATCTTGACCTTTAATCATAGAACTTCTTAGCAACCAACTATTGCTTCTTTATCTCGCAAAAGAGACACGTTTCTGCACATAATTGACTCCAATGCCTGAAATACATAAAATCACGTAAACAGTCCTAAACTAAGAGTCTACCTTCTTCCCTAAAACTCCCATCTCTCAACTTTAAACAATCTAGGATGAATCTCAATATTCAATACAACTTTGAAAACTTACTACCATAATACAACTTCAGACATCATAGAATCAAACAAGGGGTACTAATTTTTCGTTAATTTCTGTGTATGGTTTTTAATTGCATTTTTAAGTGGTAATGGATTTTGGTGTAGTTATGATTTGTTATGTCCTATGTAGACTGAACACTACTACAATAAGTAGGATAGAACACTCCTCCTAGTGTTATATGTTGTAGCAAAACATTACAATTCAATCTCTAATGACCAGAGAACATTTCATATCAACAATAGGTAACTTGGTTGAACTTGAACATGTATGCTAGTCATATCTGTTAATTTTATAGCTGAAAACAATAAAAGCATATATGGTAGTTTTCAGCTACATTCTTCTTGAACATATCTAAGACATGTTTAAACCTAGGTTACATGGACACGCCATATTTTGAAAAAAAATCCATGTCGGATAAGTATCCACGTGTCTGTGTCGGACACATATTGTATGTAATTTACCTCAAATTTTGATGTTTTGTCATGTTCGATAATTTGTATCCATGTTCGGTATGAACACGCCTACATACCCGTGTTAATGTAACCTAGGTTTAAACTTGTGTCAGTTTGCAATTGATCAAAAAAATTCTAGAAATGTTGGTTAAAACCCTGCAAATGTCACAAAATGGTGTAGTGTGTAGTTTATGAAAGTTTATTGTTAAAATAATACAAAAGTTAAGCTTTAAGTATGAAGTGTCTAGGTAAATATTCTACTGGCAGTAGGACATTGCTAGTATTTGATTTAGCGAATTTTCATACCACTTTAAATGATGGCCACCAGTACCAGTGTTACTTGATCATCACAAGAGAAGAAATGTGGAGGGCTTATATCATTTTCAAAATCGAGTGCAATTAACTAGAGTTCAACACATTATGCCATCTCTGGCTGTTTCAACAAAGCTTTTAGCTAGAGTTCAAGACACTAAGCAACTGCAGGTTCATAAAATAGAATTCAACTTCTTGATGGTCTTTGCAAGGATGAAAGAACCTAGTTATACTTATACCCGTATCTGTTAGATCTGCTAAGTAAACAACAAGATCTAAAATCATGTGCAACTATGAGTCATGTGTGGCAAGAAAGAAACAACAGAAGATTCAACAACTATGTACAGCCATGCAGAGCAGTCGAGACCAAGCTGATCAGTGAGGTAGTCATCTATCTCCAAGGTTAACTCTCCCAGGTACATGCCAGTATTCAAGATAGAATTCTCATTGATCGATCGACTTGGTATTCTTGTGTACTATAAAACTAAATTGCAAACATAATGCATTTAGATGAAGCCAGATGAAGGTGTTACCAAATTAAACACAAATGGATCTATTGCCGATACCAGTTGTGGTACAGGAGGAGTTGATAGGAACTTTTGAGGTGAAGTTTTATTTGCATTTACAGGTGCTAATGGAAGAAGATCAGTTTTGTTTCAAGAGCTATCTACAATTTTGTAAGGGATTCAAGGTTTCTTAGAAATGAATCTCACTAAGATCTTAGTTGATTCAGATTTGATCTTTGGGAGTAATATCTGGATTGAATCAGACTCCAAGGCAGCTGTCGCTGCCTTTAATTATGGAAAAATTTCATGGCAATTGAAAAAAAAATGGTGCAACATAACTACCAAGCTGACACACTGAGAATCACTAGCACATGGAGAGAAGTGAACTTCTTAGCAAATGAAGCTGAGTTGTGGGATTATCTTCAAAGTTGATTTGAATGTGGTTCATCCTAGATTATTTAGAGTTTGAATGATAGGAGTTTGAAGGAAGAAGATAGACTCTTAGTTTAGAACTTGTCCAGTTTTTTAGTTTATGAATGAAAAACATTAAAACTTAAGTTGTTTAAGATGGAAATGATTCAAAACATTGAAAGAAAGTATTGAATTGAAGATTGAAACAAATAACAACAAAATAAGAATGATTGATTGATTGATTGAAATAAGCAAAATAACAAGATTGAAATGAAAAGAAAATGAAGAACAATAAAGTAAAAAGACTTGAAAAATAAATAACTAGAAATTAAATTCTACATGACACTAGATTAATTATAGGTGCATTCTCTCTCCCTAACTTTTAAATTATATACCCCTACTTTATGTATTTTATTAATTTGCCCTTCTCTATTATATTTGAGACACCTCACACTTCACTTTATGCTTTTGCTTTTCCTTTTGCTTTTTGATTTCTTCTTGACCAAGATAGGTTTTGGAGAATGCCATATTTTAAGATAAGGGCCTCCATCTCTGGCCTTCTAAGTTGAGGGCTTTGGCCTTTGACTGTGACCTTTGACTTTGACTTTTTCAACACTTTTTCATAGCAGCTTCTGGTCTTCATATTAAGCGTGATTAAGGCTCCTTTTGGGTGCTAAGATGCAGCTTTTATAATAAGTGGTATGAAATTCTCTGTAACCTGAAAAAGATAATAAAAGCTATAAGTTGTCTTTTCATTAAACGTAAGAAGGGTTGTAATGTAGTAATATAAGGTAATAAAATGCACATTTGGGAGTTAATCACCACCCCCCCAAATAGCATCTTGCTTGTCCTCAAGCAAAGATGAGAGAAAAACTAAGATCACAAATGAGTGATTTGTTATAAGTTATACTAATCTCATTTCGTAGAGTGCGATTGCATTGACCATATGCAAAAAGCCCTTAAACCATTAGGAATTCCCTAGTAGACGAGCTTTAAGCCTCGTGAAAGTTTTCCAGTGAAGGTACTCACAAACTTCTTCTATATAGTACAAAGGGTCTTATTTCCTTATTTATTCTTAGAAGTCCATACATCTCATTAATGAGGAATAAGGACAAGCTTCTTTGAACTTTTTTTTTTTTTTTTGAACTAACTAGGGGTTAAAGATTCCCCGACCTTTTATTTAATGGCAACCTCGCAAGTACATTTTCCCTTCTTTATCCCCCTTGATCAGTTCATCAAGTTTTTGATCCATAGGAGGAATAAAGTACATGGTTTCATTTACACAATTTCTACTTACTTTTGCTAGATAGTCGGCAGCTTGGTTTCCTCCCTAAATACATGCTTAAAATTGACATGTACAAACTTTGAGACCACTTTTTTAGGCAAGCAAAAACAAGTTTCTGCAGCACCAAGGAGGCTCTTCTTTGAAGCTCAAAATCTGAATGGTTCTCATAGAATCCGATTGGACTTGTAGCCGCTGTATATTTAAATCCGCAGTTCCTTCCAGCCCTTTCAGCATTCCAAGAAGCTCTTGATAGAGCACAGACTGTCTTGCCGAACTGCCACCAAAAGCCATCAGCACATCACCATTACAATAATTTATTCATCTAAAGATAAATGTGCAAAATATGACCAATGAAATGCAAAAGCAGAGTTGTTTCTGAGACTTTTGGAGAGCATCCTTAAGGTGGATTCTCACGAAGGTGTGTTGCAATCACAACTCTCTGATAGATTCACTCAAGGTTCGTTCCCTCAAGTGCAGCGGGCACTTATATTCCTCGCATACTCAAATGACGTCCAAAGGAACCAAGGTCGATTGATCACACTTGCTACTTACTATCTGATAAGAGCCCAAAATTGTAGTTTTAACCCCTTAACAATATTACTTTTAGACCAATTATGTGATTAATAAGTAAGAGTTAGTACTGTTATCGTGTTCTTATGTATTTCAGGCATTGGAGTCGAATATGTGCAGAATTGCGCCCCTTTTGCGAGATAATGGAGCAAAGGTTGGTTGCTAAGAAGTTCTATGATCAAAGGCCAAGATTCAAAGAGAAAAAACCTTTTTAAAGCCTGATCAAAGCTGAAAAGTCAAAGTCAACGCGGGTAGAAATAGAGCACAAAAGTCAGCATAACTTCCGGAGGCCATATCTTTGGACTCAGACCTCGAAATTGGGCCTACCTTACGTCAAAACGACCAGCTCGAAAAGAGCTTTCTAATGCTCTAAGCCTTGACCTAATCAGAGGAGCATAAGTAGACGAAAAGGCTATTGAAGTCATTTCTAGCTGAAAGCTCCTTCGTGGACTGAAGTAATGAGGTTTTGGTCTCGATTTTCCGGCCCAAAACATGGCTCCTCAGCCCATGCACTAATTTGTGGATCTTGTCTCCTCCATATGAGAGACAAAGACTTAGCTCTTAAGCTATCTTGTTTTTTACTTAGTCAATTAGTTTTTAGTTAGTTTTTTAAAGAGTAAATGATAAAAATACTTAGTTTTAATTCATTAAATTAGTTTTTATAGATGAATCTAGTTAGTTATCAATTTTATTAGTTGTTAGAATAAGTTTTGAATTTTAGAATAAAATACTTAGTTTATATTTCAATATTTAATTTCGAATTCAATTCTTCATTCATAGATTTAGTTGTTTTAAATTGATAATTAGTATTCATAATCTGAGTTCTAAATTGGTTTTAAATTCAGTTTTAATCCATTTTGAATCTTAGACTATTGTTGAATTAGATTAATAAAGTTAAGTAGTTATTCAATAATGACTTGTTTTGATTGTTCTTGTTTTAGAAATGATAGTATAATGATTCAAAGTTAAAACCTCCATTAGAGGGGATTGAGGAAGCCTTGATGAAACTTTATTGTTGTTAGCATAGAATTATTTGTAATAATCTATTCCATTCTAGAAAGTAATTAGTTCACCATGAGAATGGGTTTGATTGCTTCACATTCTAGTTGTTAGTTGGTAGAGATTACCATGAACAATTAGGGATTATAAAGACCCAATTGCTATGCGAAAGCATTGCAATTCTGATTACGACAATTCCTCGTTAGTTGATTAAGTCGAATTAAGGTGGAATCAAATCCCCCTAATTCCTCCTCATATTGTCAATTTAGTATTTCCGTAGTTTGAATTATCGTATCTTGATTACTTGAATTACCATCGTAGTATAATTTCCATCGTTACTCTCATTGATTTTGATAGACTGATTATCGTAGTTAACTTGAATTCTAAATAACTAGGAATGGAACGAATTCTCTACTCCAAAAATTGCATTGATAACGAGAGTAGAAAACTTTGATATTAAGTACGGATTAGTTCTAGTTTTACTTACATTTGAGTTTCATCACTTATTCGTAGGTAAAACTTGCGTTTTACCTTTTATCAAATGGCGTCGCTGCCATCTTAGTTCTATTTAGACTTGTTTTCGTTCGTATTGTTAGTCTTCCCAAGGTCCCATTAAACCCACCCACCCTTGTTTGGTTCTAACAGTGATTGTTTGGTTCAAAAACTAAAAAAAAAATCCAAGAAAAGCCTCGAAGCCACCTATCCATCCCAGCAAAGTTCGAAATACCAGACCGACACGAATGGAACTCGAGTTACACATGGTGCGCGACATGTGCCCATCCAAGGCAAAGTTCAAGCGCCCCCTGCGCTGACACGCCTGGAACTCGAGTTACACAAGGAGCGCGACCTACGCCTTATCTAGGCTACTTGTGAGTGCGACTCGCACCCTTTTCTGAACAACCTGTTTTTCACCGGTTAGTACAAACTTCCATTTCTTAAAGGTATTCAATGTTTCTAACTTGAAAAATACACAAAGCTCGTGTATACAAGACGTTATTCATAAGCAAAGCGTGGAGGCATTCAGGTACTTATTTCTTCCACTCCTCGCATCTCCTGTTCGAGGATTTATACTAGCATATCAGGGTTTTTTTTACTGTTGTCGTATTTCTTTAATATTGAACTTAGCCTTGCATGAGATTAAGGTCAGGTAGAGAAAAAATGATTAACGTAATCTATTGTGAACATCAACACACAACCCTATCTAGTATACCACACACTACACCTAAAATAATGGCTGAAGAAAGAGAATCTCCTCTCTCTGACTTTTACAAAGCCTTGAACGATAGCCCAAAATCTTGCATCGTTCTTGCAGACCCAGTGGGGGATTTTTGAATCCCCCCAAATATATTTAATTTGTTACCCATTTTTCATAGGTTAGACCATGAAAAACATTATCAGCATATGCGTAGGATTGAACAAATGCTTACCACATTCCATCATCCTATGGTTGGTGCAAAACAAATTAAACTAAGGGTGTTTCCTTTCACCTTAGCCAACAAGGCGGCGTCTTCGTTAACTGCCCAAGCACCTAATTCTGTGGACTCATGGGCCAAACTTGTTCAACTATTTATGGAACATTCTTACCCACCACGGAAGACCGATGAAATGTTTTCCAAGATTCATTTCTTTTGACAGAATCCTCATGAATCCTTTTTGGAAGCTTGGAATCGTTTCACTGACCTGCTTATAGAGTGTCCATATCATAACCTTGCGAAAGACACGTTAGTTTGTGCCTTTTTCAAGGGACTTTTACACCACCATAAAGAGGTCCTAGATATAATGAATGGGGGTAGTTTCCTCAGTAAAGGAGCCTCTGAGGCTTATAAGTTTTTAGAAGATCAAACAAAGCGTAATAATAACCTGGGTAGTGACGATATCCCCTGCTCTGCTAGTTCTTCTTCAACAGCTAAGGCTGCCGGTATGTTTGAGATTAAACCCGATCCTAAGCTTAAAACTTTAATCGAATCTCTCACTAGAAAGGTAGAAGTTATTTCTGTTCAACAAAAGCATGTCCCCGTTATGAATGTCAACTCTAATCCATGTAATTCCTGTTTGAGTCCTGAGCATCCCGACTCCTATTGTCCTCTCGCCTACGAACATCAAACATTATAAACATATAATGTTTTCTCCATTAATAGCTATCATATTCCTAACACCCCTTGGAGACTAACATCCCAACTTCAGTTGGAGAAATAATCAACAAGTTACACCTCTAGGGTATAATAATCAAAATGTTAGGCCAACAAATAATTACAACCAAGCTCCACCACGATAAGGACAAGGACAAGAGAACTATAATAATTATAACAATGATAATTATAATGCTAATAGAGGTATTGTTTCGCTTAATCATAACTATAACAACCTACCTGTTAATAATCAACGTGACATAGTTCCTATCACACAACCTGTGACAAACACTCCTCCACAACCGGATTGTTTCGAGGCCTTTATGCAAACCCAACAACAGATTGTACAGTCCATCCAACTTTCCTTATAGCAGTTAGCCCAAGAGAAAGTACAACCCAAAGGTGTGTTTCTAGGTCAAGCGACACCTAATCCTAAAACAGCAAACACAACCTTTGAAGTAAATGGTAATACTAGTAATGAAAATGGAAACGTAAGTGAGTTAGAGGCCATCACTACTTTCCATTCTGGTAGAGTGGTTGATAACGTCGTAACTATGCATGTAGTTACCCCACCAGTCGTCCCTACACCGGATATTGAACAAGATACCGGAATAGAAACTTAAGATCCTACCCCTGTAGAGGTACCAGTTAAACCACAGCCTAAGAAACAAAAAGCCAAGGTTAGACATCATGTTGATCCATATGCTAAATATAGAGAGAAACCACCGTTTCCCCATAGATTAGCCATGTTAACCAAGGATACGGATTTCGATGAGATTAGGGAAGTTTTCAAAAATCTAACGATAAACCTTTCCTTTCTTGAAGCGATTAAAAAGTTACCTCACCATACTAAGTTTCTTAAAGAGTTGTGCACTACTAGGTGTAAGACAAATATTCCTAAAGACGCCTTTTTAACTGAACAGTTTCCAACCTTATCCGAACATAATGGAATCGTTAAGTACAATGACCCTAGACGTTCTACTATACAATGCACCTTAGGAGATTGTCACACGACGACCAAGCTATTAGACCTGGGGGCAAGTGCTAACTTACTCCCATATTATTTATATAAACAAATAGGTCTACAGGAGGTGCAACCTACTAAAATGGCGTTGCAATTAGCAAATAGGTCTATTAAGTATCCTAAGGGTGTGGTTGAAAATGTGCTTGTTAAGGTTCAAGATTTCTACTATCCTGCTGATTTTGTTATCCTCGATACAGAAGTTGCTAACGACTCCGTTTCGATCATCTTAGGGCATCCCTTCTTGGCAACTACCAACGCACTTATAAATTGCCACGATGGTTCGATGTCCATGTCTTTTGGCCATCTTTCTATTGCGGTGAATGTTTTTAAAATGATGAAACAGTTACCAGATTCGTCTGTAGATGGGGAGGTTAGCATGATCGAGAGCTTAGCTCAAGACTATTTTAATAACATGTTTCCAGAAAACCAGATGCATAAATTTCTTTCCTTTAAAAGTTCAGATTTTGAGGATGACTCCTACATAGAGGAAGTCAATGCCCTCTTCGAGTCTACACCTACCATAGACCCTTCTGTTGCTCCATCTAATGAGTTTGAAGACTTGCTACCTAAACAAGTCTTCACTACTCAAGATGAGGAACCACCAGAAGCCTTTATCAAAACTCCCACCACCCCAGTGCTTAAACCTCTTCCTTCGGAGTTGAAGTATATTCAACTTGATCTGGATGGTAGTTAGCCGGTAATTATATATTCTTTGTTGTCTGTAGATGAAGAGGCACAATTGATTAGGGTAATTAGGGAACATCGTTCAGGGATTGGTTGGTCCGTAGATGACATTAAGGGGATTGACCCTAATGTTCGCACTCATCGTATCTATTTAGAGGATAATGCAAAGACTTCTGGCAAACCTCAGCGTCGGTTAAACCCTACCATGAAAGAGGTGGTCAGGGAAGAAGTCTTACGTTTACTCAAAGCGGGTATCATATACCCAATCTCCGATAGCGAATGGGTAAGTCCCATTCATGTAGTTCCTAAGAAATCAGGGATTACCATGATACGTAATGCTAATGGTGAATCTGTTTCCACACATGGTCCTATGAAATGGAGGATCTGTATTGATTACAGACGTTTAAATGCCATGACACGAAAGGATGATTTTCCTTTACCATTTATAGATTAGATGGTCGAACGTCTAGCTGGTCATGCTTTTTATTGTTTTTTAGATGGCTACTCTGGCTATTTTCAAATTATTATTGATATTGATGACAAAGAAAAGACTACATTGACATGTCCTTTTAGAACGTATGCCTATAAACGAATGCCTTTTGGCCTTTGTAATGCTCCTGGTACCTTCCAGCAGTGTATGCTTCATATATTTAGTGACATGGTAGAGCGCTTCATGGAAGTTTTCATGGATGATTTTTCTATCTATGGAGACTCTTTCACTGACTACCTGTCTAACCTATCTAAGGTTTTGACACGGTGTGAAGAGAAGAGTCTAGTTTTAAATTGGGAAAAATATCATTTCATGGTGAAAAAGGGAATAGTGCTAGGTCACATTGTGTCTAGTGATGGCATCAAAGTAGATAAGGCCAAACTAGATAAGATAGCGTCTCTAACTATACCACAGACTGTCCCTGACATTAGAGCCTTTTTAGGCCATACAGGTTTTTATAGGCGTTTTATTACGGATTTTTCAAAAATAGCTAGGCCTTTGACTAATTTGCTTTTAAAGGATGCCATCTTTGATTTTAATTTTAACTGTAAACAGGCTTTTGAAACTTTAAAATCCGCCTTAACATCCGCACCCATTATACAGCTTCCCGATTGGTCCAAACCTTTCGATCTCATGTGTGATGCTAGTAATTATGTCGTTGGTGCTGTGTTAGGTCAGAAACTAGATAATAAGTCCACTGTCATTTATTATGCTAGTCAAACTTTAAACGATGCTCAAAGGAATTATACAACTACGGAAAAAGAATTCTTAGCTGTCGTTTATGCTTTAGATAAGTTTCGGCCTTATTTGGTTGGTACTAAGACTTTAGTTTACACGGACCATGTAGCCCTTAGGTACCTTCTTGCAAAGAAGGATGCTAAGTAGAAATTAATCCGATGGATTTTTCTCCTGCAACAGTTCACATTAGAAATTAAGGACAAAAGAGTGGTCGAAAATGTTGTTGCCGACCACTTATCTAGACTAACAAATGACGTTGATAGTGATTCTGAGTCCATACCTAACTCCTTTCCTGATGAGCATATGTATGCTATTTTTTCTGCACCATGGTATGCTGACATTGTGAATTATTTAGTGTCTGATATTCTTCCTGATGTTTGGTCAAGAAATGAACGTAAGAAGTTTTTGGCCAGAGTTAAGCTATACTACTGGGATGAGCCCTACCTTTTTAAGTATTGTGCGGATCAAATTATTCGTCATTGTATTCCCTAGTGGGAATATAATGAGGTTCTATCGTTCTGCCACGACAAAAAGTGTGGTTGTCATTTTGGTGGTATGAAAACAGCTGCTAAAATTCTTCAATGTAGGTTTTATTGGCCTACCCTTTATAAAGATGCCCAAGTGCATTGCAAGACGTGTGTTCGTTGCCAACAACTTGGGCGAATCACTAAGCGTAATATGATGCCATTAAATCCAATCATGGTGGTAAAAAATTTTGATGTATGGGGCATTGATTTCATGGGTCCTTATCCTATTTTCCATGGTTTTATATATATTCTGGTTGTCATGCACTACGTGTCTAAATGGATAGAGGCCATGGCTTGCAATAGCAATGACCATAAGACAGTTGTGTTTTTTGTTAAGGAATATATTTTCTGTCAGTTTGGCATTCCTAAAGCCATCATTAGTGATGGTGGAACACATTTTTGCAACAGAGTTGTTGCGCCTCTAGTTAAAAAGTATGGAGTTACTCATAAGGTGGCAACTCCTTCTCATCCACAAACTAGCGGCCAAGTAGAAGTTTCTAATAGGAAAATCAAAAAAATCTTAGAAACAATTGTAAATCTTGATAGGAAATATTGGTCCAAGTGTCTAACTGATGCCTTAAGGGCGTATAGGACTGCTTTCAAAACTCCTATAGGTATGTCTCCTTTCAGACTTGTATTTGGGAAACCTTGTCATTTGCCTGTTGAATTGGAGCACCGTGTTATGTGGGCTATAAAAAGCCTTAACTTCAATTTTGATGAGGCGGGTGTCAAGCGCAAGTTGCAATTGAATGAGCTTGAAGAAATCCATAGCGATTCTCATGATCTCGCAAAGGATTATAAAGCTAACATGAAACGTGTTCATGATAAGCAAATCTTGCGCAAAGAATTTGTGGTTGGTCAAAAGGTCTTGCTTTACAACTCCCGTCTACATATTTTTCCCAAGAAATTAAAAACTCGTTGGTCTGGTCTTTTTCTGGTTACTGAAGTCACCCCTTACGGTGCGATCACCTTCGTAAATCCCAAGGACAACAGTATCTTTCAAGTCAATGGCCAACGGCTAAAATATTTTAACGAGTTAATGTCCCCTGGTGTGGAGGAAGTTTTTTTACTGGACCCTGTCTATGAGGACTGACCTTTGTTGTTTGGCATACTTCCTTTCACTTGCATATATTGGTGAGTACACCATTCGGACCCTCCTATTAGAGTGTGTGGCTGTAAGTACCGGATCCTAATACCACATTTAACATAATTCACGTTTTCCACTCTTGCATGTTTTCTCGGTTTTTAAGTCATGTCCCTCTATGGTGTGAATTATGTCTTTATTGCTTTTCATTTTCCTTATATTAATCCGTATTCATAAAAAATTATATATATATATTTTTATGGTTTTGATATATATATATATCAAAACCATAAGGAAAATGAAAAGCAATAAAGACATAATTCACACCATAGAGGGACATATATATATATATCAAAACCATAAAAATAGTAATCTAGGAAGTCTAGGGAATCTAACTTTAAAAGACCCATGCTTAAAACAAATTTTCTAAACTCTGTTCTATAAAATTTGTTTGGGGGTGGGGTGTTGGTCTTTCCATCCTTGATTACTTTCCATTTTTGTTGCTTATGTAGTTTAATCATATTTTGATTCGGGTTGATATTATCAATAAATTTAGATTTCATTTGTTCGCATAACTCACGTTATTCACGTACTTCAAGGCATTTTATACCTTTTTATATGTCAACCATAGTTAGAATAAAGTGTTTTATGGATCATTGGATTGGAAATTCTCTGCTGATCATTTTCATAACTCATTCGCAAAAATCGGATCGGTAACGAATCAAGAATTTCAATTTTAGTTTGCGCGCATAAAAACGGAATTGTCTAAAATCGAATTGCGCTTGGGCCCAAATATCGCACGCAAGTGCGACACACGTGTGACGTCTTAAACCCAAAAACAGATCGCGAGTTCATCTTCTCCAATTCTCGCCATTATCAACAGTTAAACCCTAACAAAATTTATCCAAATACCACCATGTCAAAAAGGTTTCCCCCACTCCAAATCTTCTCCACATCATCTCCACCACCATTATCAACAGTTTAACCACAAAAAAAAAAAAAACCCCAACAAATTCAAACACCACCGCGCCCACTCCAAATTTTTGAGTGAGTTTGATTCAAACTCATTCCCCACATTGCACTCAAGCCCACAAATCGACTTCAAACTTCAATGACTAAAAAACGAAGACTTTTGTCGGAATAGGCTTTTACTGCCGACCACTTTACGCCATTTTTTAGTGACGAGATGATTAGGAGGGATTGGAATAGGTTGTGGTATTCAGAGAATGACTTCTACCACTCCGATTTGGTGTCGTAATTTTATAAGAAGAGGGAGTTGGAGGGTCAGAAAATTTTTGTGAAGGTGACTGGGGTGAGGAGAGAAGTTTCTAGAGATTTGTTAGCTGATATTTTAGGCATTACGCCAGAACCCCATCTCGAAGCCACCTTGCAGGAATCCCAGTATGTTGGAGTTCCTGCATTGATGAGAGACACTGTCTTAGAGGGACAGTATAATCCGAAATCACATTGTGTCCGACAGTCATCTCTGCAAACCAACCAGCTGGCTATAGCTCAGTGGATTGGTAAGAACATCATTGGGAAAGAGAAAGTCAGCGACATCGGGTTGAACTGTCTGCACGTTCTCTGGATATTGCAAGAGAAGAGGTATAAATTATGCATCCTCGATTTTATATTAAATATGATTAGAGGAGTTGGAAAGAATATTGCACCCTTCCCTGTATTGATCACTAAGGTCATGATGTATTTTGGGGCTGTTACAAAATCTGATCGTATTATGTTAAAGTTGCATTTAAATGCAACTATTTATACAGAGTGTATCTAGAAGACTTGGAGGTTGCCGGAGGATAGGGTAGTTGATTCGGATGATGAGGAGGAGGATACGGCATATTTTGATGCCAATGCCTTGGAAAGGTGTATTTCTGATGTAGAACTCATGTCAGTGCTGCATCGTGGCTTGTGATCCCTTAATAATATTTGTGAAGACCTACGGACTAGGCAGGTTAGAATCCAAAATAACCAAAAGAACCTTCAGACGGATTTTGAATTGCTCAACGTACGATGGTCACACGGATCTCCATGCTAACATGGAGACTATCGTCTAGCGTGAGGATGAGCGTTGGGTAGAGATGAAGGCATTTATGGAGGCACAGCGCCAGTTCCGAGTGGAAGTTCTATAGCGCATGCCACCCATCAGGGGTTCTTCCTCAAAGGAGTATGTGAGGCATGAGCGTCATCACCAAAGGACAGATGGCTCGGGCCCATCTTCATCTCGTGGCTAGTGGTTTAGGAAATTTGTTGTTTTGATGTTGTTTTTATTGTTTTACTATATTGGATGTTAAGTTGTTAAATTCAGTAGTTAAATTTGAATTCTGTAGTTAATTGTTATTTGAATTTCTATTTTAATTTAAATTGGGTTTTGTCTAAGCATGCCGATGATTTTTTGCGTAAATCTCACCTTCCCAAATTGTTTGCGGGTAGTATTATTATTTTCAGCATTGCTTTTATCTTATCCACCATTTTAGAAGTAATTTTGCATTAAGTTGGTTGAGAATGTTGCCAATATTGGTATGGCTAGGATTAGATATTGTGGTAGGATGAAATTTCAATGAGTTAGGAAGTTGCTATTCTAAATTCAATCTAAAAGATATTAGGTTTGTTTTGGAATAATGAATCTGGGTTGTTTCCATTATAGGTTTTGGAAATATTTTGTTTCCGGCAATTGCCTTAATAATTTTGGGCAACTTGTTAATTCGTTTTAGAAACTAAAACCCTATATATACTTAATGCATTTTACACTCACAACCCACACATCTCACTTACATCTCTCACCTTGAACCTCTAAATTTTTCCTTTTGTTTTTCATTTCATCCTGCTCAGAGCACACGGAGCTACCGCGCCTCTATATATAGGCTACTTACGAAGGCCAGACACACACAACTGAACTCGAGGTACACAAGGAGCGCGACCCGTGCCCTTTAAAGGCCATTTCGGAGTGCACCCCATGCCCTAACCTTCGTAGCCACTATAATTTTCTAATTTTTTGTGAGTGTTCCAGGGTTGTTAGCAGCACTTCTAGAGAGTAGTTATTGTGATGATATCTCCTACAGTCATACCTGAGCAGTCTTTCGAAGACTTGTTGGGAAACCAGACCTATGAAGGTTGGTTCCGCGATAGGATCTTGCAGTTAGGATGGCCGCATCTACTGGTAAGTGATGATGACTCGTATTCACCTCAGCTTACTACATATTTCTACAATAATGGTAATTTCTTTTGTCAACCTGATTGAGAACAAAAATTCTCCATCGTAGTTAATGCATACCTCTATGACTTTGCATAATCCTACAAACACTTGTTAGGAAGCGAGACCTATGGAGGTTGGTTTCGGGATTGCCTTTGCCTAATCCTACAAACACGTGGGGATATATGACTGATAATGCATACCTCTATAACTATGCGTATTTCCACGAGTATTATAGGGGAGGGGTGTTTCTCGTAATGGACCAAGGGCGATATAACATAGCCCTTGGTAGCCTGTCCCTGAATGTAGGCACCACCATGTTATTCATCCTGATGAATATTTTAAGGGAGTGGCAGTTTACTTCTGCAAATAGTACCGTTGGTGACGTTTTCCATGCTTTAGCTAAGGGACGTCGCCTATATGACATTCCCAAAGTTTTAGTGGCTAGTCTAAAGAGAGCCCATAGCATGAGGCATAAGTATCTTCTTATGCCTGTTTTGGTTTGCCACATCATGCACAATTGTTTACCTGAATTCTGTACCCAGTTCACGGATTGGATTAAGGTTGAAATCATGAGAGCCACCAATTGCGTGGTTCGTTCATTTCGAGTTATGACTTGGCCGGGATGGCAGGTGCAACCTCATTTGGTACAACCCTATCAGACCGAGTAACACTTGACAGGTTAGCACGGGTTGATGATACACTGCGAAGGGCTTGGCAAATTATAATAGCGTGGCAGGACGCAAAAGAACCTTGGACCTATAAAGAGGAGAGTGATGACTCTTAAACCCTGGAGATAAGGTAAGTTTTTTTTTTAGTTTCAGTTAGTGTCTGCTTATGTCCCAAGCAATTTGATTCTTGTTATACCCATAACGGGTGGAACTCATATAGAGTTACGTCTGTTTTTCTTTATCTATATTAGTATGTTTTAACTTTGTTTTGCAGATGCTCTAAATTTTCACGCATTTCAATGGTAACTCCTATCCTCCTTAATTCTTTATTTTGAGGACAAAGCATGTTTTTGTTTGGGGATAGCATAGAAACACGCATAAATTAAGGCACCTGTTAGGATATAGATATGTACAATATGCACTTGTTTCCTAGTAAAAAGTTCAAAATTTCAAAAAAAATTAAAAATTAAAAAAAAATTAATAAATAAAAAGTTATACTATACACTTAGGAATATTGGTATTGTTTTCTTTCTCTATGCTTTTAATAATCTAGAAGTCTCACGTTAGCTTTTCTATTAGAATAGTTTTTAGAAACTTAGGTTAATATGTAGGTAATAATCTTTGCATCTTTCTATAAATATATTACATGAGTATCTATGATTGTTTGGCAATAAGTTTCTGAAATTTAGGCTAGAGTACTTATTCTACAAATCCTATGAGAATATAGCCTAAAGCCTTATATGAGTGAAATATTTGAGAAATGACACAAGGAAGAAGTAAATTCCGGATAGAGAAATCACACGTCCACTTGCTTGATCACTATACCATATCCTAAGCGAGAATTTAGGCCTTCTTTGGATCGATATAGCCAAAAATTCAAACCTATGAATTATTTTCCGCTAGTCTCCCCTCTGAGCCTTTCTTTAGCCTTTCATAAACTACAATTCCTTTACCCTTTTACAAAAACAAAACAAAATAAAAAATCAACCTACCCATTTTAGAACGAGTCTGAGAATAAGATGAGTGAAGAAAAGAGAAGAGAAAAACCTGTGTAAACAAAAATTAGTTAGTTACTTCCGAAAAAAAAAAATCTAACCAAAGAAAATAAAAATAAAAAAAACAAAATAAAAACTCCAAAAATAGAATAAAATGAGTCAAAAAGCCAAAATAAAAAGGCTAAGGATAGAAACAAAGTGTAGAAGCAAAAGAACAAGGTTTTCTCTAGTTACAGAATATGAAGATTCTATTATCTAAGACTGGTTCTTTTTGAATATCCATTTCCTTCATTCTTAAACCATCACCTTATCCCCGCAATACCTAATAAAGACCTCTAGCTCAATTAGGAATAGGTTAGTGTGATAGTAAGTGGCAGATGTGTTTGATCAACTTCGGCTTCCTTGTGTGTCATTGAGTTTGTAAGGTAAAGTGTGCCCACTGCACACTAGAGTAGCGAAACTTGAGTAGAAAAATCAGAGTGCTTTTGTCTTGACTTTTATGTGAGGACCTACTTAAGGACGTTATTCCAAAGTTTCAGAAACGGACATGTTAGTACATTTCATAGTATTACTAATTGTATATATGTTTATTCATAGATGATTGATTATTATGCATATCTTAGCTTAGGTTTCGACTTGATTATTCTGTATTCATTGATAGTGAGATGTATAGATAATTGAGACATAAATAAGGAAACAATAGTTTTATTTCGTAATGGTTGTAGTATAGATGAAGTTTGTGAGTATCTTCACTGGAAAACTCTTAAGAGGCTATAACTCGTCCAATAGGGAATTCCTAGTGGTTTAAGGCCTTGTTGCATATGGTTAATGCAATCGCACTCGGCGAAACGAGATTAGTTAGAACTCCATTTTTGGTCACTTATTCTAATTTCTCATATTTGCATATTTTCTTGAGGACAAGCAAAATGCTGTTTGGGGGTGGTTTGATAAGAGCCCAAAACTGTAGTTTTAACCCCTTAACAATATTACTTTTAGACCAAATATGTGATTAATAAGTAAGAGTTAGTACTGTTATCGTGTTCTTATGTATTTTAGGCATTGAAATTGAATATGTACAGAAATGCGCCCTTTTTGCGAGATAATGGAGCAAAGGTTGGTTGCTAAGAAGTTCTATGATCAAAGGCCAAGATTCAAGGAGAAAAAACCTTTTTAAAGCCCAGTCAAAGCTGAAAAGTCAAAGTCAATGCGGGCAGAAACAGCGAACAAAAGTCAGCAAAACTTTCGAAGGCTATATCTTTAGACTAATACCTTGGAATTGGGCCTACCTTACATCAAAACGACCGGCTCGGAAAGAGATTTCTAATTGTCTAAGCCTTGACCCAATCAAAGGAGCATAAGTAGACGAAAAGGCTATTGAAGTCATTTCCAACTGAAAACTCCTTCGTGGACTGAAGTAATGAGGTTTTGGACTCGATTTTCCGACTCAAAACATGGCTCCTCCGCCCATGCACGAATTTGTGGATCTTGTCTCCTCCATATGAGAAACAAAGACTTAGCTCTTAAGCTATCTTGTTTTTTACTTAGTCAATTAGTTTTTAGTTAGTTTTTTAAAGAGTGAATGATAAAAATACTTAGTTTTTAATTCATTAATTTAGTCTTTATAGATGAATCTAGTTAGTTGTCAATTTTATTAGTTGTTCGAACAAGTTTTGAATTTTAGAATAAAATACTTAGTTTATATTTCAATATTTAATTTTGAATTCAATTCTTCATTCATAGATTTAGTTGTTTTAAATTGATAATTAGTATTCATAATCTGAATACTAAATTAGTTTTAAATTTAGTTTTAATCCATTTTGAATCCTAGACTATTGTTGAATTAGATTAATAAAGTTAAGTAGTTATTCAATAATGACTTGTTTTGATTGTTCTTGTTTTAGAAATGATAGTATAATGATTCAAGGCTAAAACCTCCATTAGAGGGGATTGAGGAAGCCTTGATGAAACTTGATTGTTGTTAGTGTAGAATTGTTTGTAATAATCTATTCCATTCTAGAAAGCAATTAGTTCACCATGAGAATGGGTTTGATTCCTTCACATGATAGTTGTTAGTTGGTAAAGATTACCATGAACAATTAGGGATTAGAAAGACCCAATTGCTATGTGAAAGTATTGCAATTCGGATTACGACAATTGCTCGCTAGTTGATTAAGTCGAATTTAGGTGGAATCAAATCCCCCTAATTCCTCCTCATATTGTCAATTTAGTATTTCCGTAGTTTGAATTATCGTATCTTGATTAGTTGAATTACCATTGTAGTATAATTTCCGTCATTACTCTCATTGATTTTGATAGACTGATTATCGTAGTTAACTTGAATTCTAAAGAACTAGGAGTTGAACGAATTCTCTACTCCAAATATTGCATTGATAACGAGAGTAGAAAGCTTTGATATTAAGCACGGATCAGTTCTAGTTTTACATATATTTGAGTTTTATCACTTATTCGTATGTAAAACTAGCGTTTTACCTTTTATCACTATCACACCATCTTATTCCTAATTGAGCTAGAGGTCTTTTATTAGGAGTTACGGGGCTAGGGTGATGGTTTAGAAAGAAAAAATGAAGGGAACAACAAAATCTGATAAGTTGAGAAACTGGGTCTTCAAGATACTTGTAACCAAAGAAGAACCTCGTTCTGTTCTTTTGCTTCTGATAAACATAAAAAGATAGTTTTACTCACAAATAAAGCTATGAAACTCTAAACACAAGTAAAACTATAAACTAAACTAAACTTATCAAAGATATTTGTTTTCTACTCTCGAATCTATTGACGTAGAGTTGGAATAGAAGATTCGTTCCACTCCTAGTCCTTTATCATTCAAGTTTTCTACAATTGACGAGTCTATCCAAAGTCTAATGAGAGTAATGATTGAATTTATACTACGATGTAAATTCAAATAACAAGTAACGAATAAGAGAAATGACAGGATGTTAAGGGTTTGAATCTAGATAAAGAATTAAAGGGAATTGAATCCACCTTAACTCAACTTAATCAACTAACAAAGACTCGTCGTGATCCAAATTGCAATGCTTCACATATCAAAATGGTAGTTCTAATCCCTAATTATACATGGCATCTCTACCAATTAATAACTAGTATGTGAGGTCGTCCACCCATTCTCATGGTGAATCAATGACCTTCTAGAGTGGAATAAACTCTCACGACGATTTCTAAGTTAACAAAGATCAAGTTTCATCAAGGCTTCTTCAACCCCTCTAATGAAGGTTTAGCCTTGATTCATCAAGCTATCATTTCCCATTGAATTAACACTAGACATAATATAAAGATTTGAACTTTACTAATTTTGATTAAACAATACTTCAAATCTAATTAATAACAAAGAATTGAATAACAACAAGAATTAAAATTAGATCTACAAATTTAAATGACAAAATCGAAATGAACAAGAATAAACTATTTTATTTATCTAATCAATGAAGAACAATGATTCAAAGAATTAATCTAAAACAAGGAATAAAACTAACTAATTTAACTAATTGAATTCAAAAACTAGATCTACAAGCTATTTTAATGGCTACTTTCTATACTAAGCTATCTAACTATGTATTTCTTAAGAACTAAGTCTTGTTTTATGTAAAGGAGGAGACCAGATCCACAATTTCGTGCATGGGCTGAGGTCTCATGTTTTGGGCCGGAAAATCGAGCCCAAAGCCCAATTTCTTCAGTCCACAGAGCCTGTTTCAGCTAGCTTTGACTTCAGCAGACTTTTTGTCCACTTCTGCTCCTCTAATTAGGTCAAGGCTTAGACCATTGGAAAGATCTTTCCGAGCCGGTCGTTTCGACGTAAGGTAGGCCCAAATCCGAGGCTTGAGTCTAAAAATATGATCTTCGGAAGTTCTGCTGATTTGTGCACTATTTCTGCCCGTGTTGACTTTTCAGCTTTTGACCGGGCTTCATAAAGGCTTTGTCTCCTTGAATCTTGGCCTTTCTCACAGAACTTCTTAGCAACCAACCCTTTGCTCCTTTATATCGCCAAAGTGGCACATTTCTACACATAATTGAGTTCCATGCCTGAAATACATAAAGCACGTAATTAGCATTAACTCTTATTTATTACTCGCATAATTGGTCTAAAAGTAGTATTATTAAGAGGTTAAAACTACAGTTTTTGGCTCTTATCAAACCACCCCCAAACAACATTTTGCTTGTCCTCAAGCAAATATGAGAAATTAGGATAAATGACCAAAAATGGAGTTCTAACTAATCTCGTTTCGCCGAGTTCGATTGCATTGACCGTATGCAACAAGGCCTTAAACCACTAGGAATTCCCTAGTGGACGAGTTATAGCCTCATGAGAGTTTTCCAGTGAAGGTACTCACAAACTTCATCTATACTACAACGACTCAGAAATAAAACTATTGTTTCCTTATCTATGTCTCAATTATCTATACATCTCACTAGCAATGAATACAGAATAATCAAGTCAAAACCTAAGCTAATATATGCATAATAATCTATCATTTATGAATAAACATATTTACAATGAGTAATACTATGAGATGAACTAGCAGGTCCGTTTCTGAAAACTCGGAATAGCGTCCTTAAGTAGGTCCTCACATAAATGTCAAGACAAAAACTACTCTGATTTTTCTGCTCAAGTTTCGCTACTCCAGTGTGCAGTGGGCACACTTTACCTTACAAACTCAATGACACAAAAGGAAGCCGGAGTCGATCAAACACATCTGCCACTTACTATCATACTAACCTATTCCTAATTGAACTAGAGGTCTTTATTAGGTGTTGCGGGAATTAGGAGATGGTTTAAGAAGGAAGGAAATGGATATTCAAAGAGAACAAGTCTGAGATAATAGAATCTTCATATTATGTAACTAGAGAAAACTTTATTCTTTACTTTTGCTTCTACACTTTGTTTCCATCCTTAGCCATTTTTTTTTCTTTTTCTTTGCTTTTTGACTCCTTGATTCTATTTTTGGAGTTCTAACTCTTTATTTTTTTTTTTTTGGATGGAAACTTACTTTCCTCTTCTGAAACGACTAACGAATTCTTGATTTCAAAGGTTATTCTCTTTTCTATTCTTCAACTCTATTCTCAAACTTATTCAAAGAATTGGGTAGGTTGATTTTTTATTTTTATTTGTTTTGTAACAGGGTAAAGGATTTGTGGTTTATGAAAGGCTAAAGAAAGGCTCAGAGGGGTAGCTAACGGAAAATAATTCATAGGTTGCAATTTCTAGCTATATCGATCCAAAGAGGGCCTAAATTCTCGCTTAGGATATGGTATAGTGATCTAGCAAGTAGACGTGTGATTTCTCTATCCGGATTTTACTTCTCCCTTGTGTCATTTCTCAATTGTGTAACTCATATAAGGCTTTAGGCTATATTCTCACAGGATTTGTAGAATAAGTACTCTAGCCTAGATTTCAGAAACTTACTACCAACAATCATAGATACTCATGTAACATATTTATAGATAGATGCAAGGATTATTACCTACATATTAGCCTAAATTTCTAAAAAATATTATAATGCAAAAGCTACGTGAGACTTCTAGATTATTGAAAGCATAGAGAAATAAAACAATACCAATATTCCTAAGTGTATAGCATACTTTTTATTTATATATTTTTTTAAATTTTTGAATTTTTTAGCTAGAAAACAAGTGCATATTATACATATCATTATCCTAACAGATGTCTTAATTACACATGTTTCTATCCCCTCCCCCCCCCCCCAAACAAGAAGCATGCTTTGTCCTCAAAGTATTTTAAATAAAGAGGGTAGGAAAATACCATTGAAACGCGTGAAATTCTGGAACATCTGCAAAACAAGATTATAACATAGTAATATAGAAAACAAAACTGACGCAACTCTATAAAAGTTCCACCCGTAATGACGTTAATAAGAAACAAATTTGCTTGGGACATAAGCAGACACTAACTGAAATAAAAACTTACCTGCACTCCCGTTTAAACATTGTCCTCCTCATTTCCCTCTTCAAAGAGATGAGATTCTTTCGCATCCTACCATGCCATGATAACTTGCCAAGCCTGCCGCCGTGTGTCATCAACTTGTGCTAACCTGTCTAGTGTTACTATGTCTGATGGGGTGTAAGGAGCAACCAAATGAGGTTGCATTTGCCATCCCGCCAAATCATTACTCAAAATGAGCGAACCACCCAATTAGTGGATCTCATGACTTCAACCCTTTTCCAATCCGTGAACTGGGTACATAATTCTGGTAGACAACTAAGCAGGATGCGGCAAACCAAAACAGGCATAAAAAGATACTTATGGCGCATGCTTTGGGCTCTCTTAAGGCTGCCTACTAATACTCGGGGAATATCATATCGGTGACGTCCCTCAGCTAAAGCAAGAAAAACGTCACCATCGGTACTATTTGTAGAAGTAAACTGCTACTCCCCTAGAATATTCATAAGGATGAATAACACGGTGGTGCCTACATTTAGGGACAGGCTACCAAGGGCTATGTTGTAACACCCTTGGTCCATTATATGAAATACCCCTCCCCCATAATACTCATAGAAATATGTATAGTCATAGAGGTATGAATTATCGGTCATATATCCCCACGTGTGAATAGGATCAGGTATTGGTATTCCCGAAACTAATGCTACCACATAGTTATTGAATTCTAGGGGTGTGTCATCAACCGTGACGGAGACACTACACCAGAAATGCTGAAAAACGACACCAGCTTAAGACTGCTAAAACCGTCCTTAAATTAGGACTAATAAAGCCGTCGTATATGGCGTAAGATCGTCGTATAATGAGTTGAGGTAAAAAAGTGGACGAGTTTTAGTGTGGTAAATACACGACAGTAGCGGCAGTTCTGGTACTCGTCGCCTGAAGTAGGCGGGGCTAGTTTTTCACTCTCGCGCTCATTATTTCCAATACCTTATTTTTAACAAAGCCAGTTAGAAACCTAGCGGAAAGAGAGATAAAACAAAAAAAAAAAAAAAAAAAAAAAAAAAAAAAAAAAAAAAAAAAAAAAAGTGACTTCTAACGAGCCGTGAGTTTTGTACACTTAAGCAAGAGCTTCTGTAAGGAACACAAGGCAATAGCCTTTGAGCTTCTGTGAAATTGTAAGCTCTCTCTTTCTCTCTCAAAATATAACATTTAGTTAATGATTTTTAAAGCTTCAAGTTTGTGTTTTTTCGACTGATTTTTGGTTATTAAATTGATGTATTATTCACTAAACTGAAATGGGTACTTGAAACTTCGATCAAATCAAAGTTCCTTCTCCAAATTGAGGTAAAGTTCTTTCCTTTCTTCATTCTTTTGCATTTTTTATTGTTTTATTACTATGGATTCAATGGGGTTCGCTGAATTTATCATGGGTATTTGTTATTTCGATTTTTCTTTGATGGGTGTGAAATATTCATCTATATTTTAATATTTGGGTTATGTTAATTTGATTCATATTGAATTATTTGGTGTTGATTGTTTTAGAGTTGCTTGATCTTAGTTGTTACTGGCACAAGTGTTGTTGTTAATTAATCTTGTTCAGTTTTCAGTTGTAAACTAGTTTTGTTGTAGAAATTATTTTCATTTGTCAAAATTTGGTTTTGTTATTTGCTAAAAAAAAAAGCTATCTTTTTGTGATTCTTGTGTAGTTAATGTTTTTGTATATGTTGAAACATAGAAGTGGTCATTACATTCCATTTCAATTCATTTTATGTTATTAATTAGGGTTATTAGATTAAGAGGTTAAATACGTATATGAGTGTCACTTTAGGTGATAAAAAAATTTGTTGATGGGGTTGTTCGTGATTGTTTTTTTGTTTGCACCCAAAAATTCTTTGTATATATCTATTATAATAAAACACAATGGCAGGACAAAGAGAGGTCGGGATCACGGGGGATATGAGTTAGATATGCATGGGGATTTGCATAGACACGTGTATGGCTTAGAATGTTTTGAAACCTCAATGACATTTAAAATGTTACTTAATGAATTAAATGTTTTGTAATAAAAGATTGATTTGGTAATAAAAGTATCAATTACTTCAGTTACCAAAAATAGTTATCAATTACCCAAAAAAGTGGTTGTATTAATAGTTATATTAACTTTCTACATGTGAATTTCTACACCATTTAAGAAATTTGAAACGTCATTTCCAATTTTTGTAAGGGGAATTAGTAACTCTTTTGACTTCTTAATTTCTTAGTAAATGGGTATTAATTACTTCAAAGATCGGTTACCAAATACAATTATACAATATGTATTAAATATCTTGAGCCGTGTAAATGCAATTAACTCTCTCATTTAATCTCAAAATTGTGCGTGAATATATTCTCAAGTTTCACATAAGCTTTGGGCTTGGTATAACTATGGAAAAAAAAAAAAAAAAAAAAAAAATGTAACACACGGAGATTGAAGATTGCAAACTTTTCATACAATTGAATTTTTGCATGATGTTATAAATATTTTTGCTTCAGCAGTGGTGCTTAATCCCCAAACCTCGCCATCGGTTTCAGAAAACCAATCAAGTCTTAATCAACCTCTACGTCTTCTATCAACTAAACATTAGCTATTAACTCTCCTATATTATTAAGGTTATCCAGCACATATAAAACACCACCTCCACACTCTCTCTCTCTCGCCAATAGTGTTTCTAATTTGTTCTTGATCTCTAATCATTTTCAGGAAGCTTCTTCAGGAAGTACGAATTTAGTGTTTTTTTCCCCTAATTTTAGAGTAAATAGATTTGTTGGATTATTGTTTGATGTTAGAGCATGGACGTTGGTTTTTGGTTGAGCTGTACGTTTTACTAACAGTTTTAATTTGTTTTGAATTTTTAACTTTGCCGATGAAGATTCAAGATTTTGGGTTTGAATGCGAAAACCAACAGTAATTTCGCTCACAACTGAGTTGTGATGAGAAGGTCACAGACCACCCTGCTCTTTCATCTACTATGTGTATGCATTTATTTTGTACTTTTGTTTTCAGTTGAGTTTGATAGTGGATATTGATGTCAAATTGTTTTCTTTATGTGTCATGCCTAAATTATTATAATTTAGCTTTGATCCGATGATCATAATTTACTGTCGAACTCCAATACTCCATTGGTTGTTATTCTTTGTTGACGCCACTTCTTCCTAGTTATGTATTCTCACTTTACACTTAAAAGTTAAAACATTTGCCCACCCAAACAACTGTAGTCACTTTTTTTTTTTTTTTTTATGGCTGGCTTTATTCTTAATCACCCAAATAACGCCCACCATAAATCATTAATAAACCATTGTTCTTTAATCACTAATAAAGCCTTCGATAAACCTCCTAACATTATTATAATATTATCGGAAAGAAGAAACTCCTACCATTATTTTCTACATAGGAATTAATGTATCGTTAAGAATAGAATCAGAAACGTCTGTAATACCAATAAACCTCTTTGTCTCCTCTACTAATCACCTCTCATGTCTCAATCAAAGATTCGTTTCTATGAAGGTTTTTCTTGCATTTCCATTTCCATTTCCATTTCATTTGTTCAATCCAAGTAGCGATTTACAATTAAGTTAGTCAGGTTCCCAAATTGCTCTCTCAAGGTTCGCAATTATTTAATTGTTCGTTAAATGTTTAATTCTAATTTTGGTGGTCTCTTTTGTTTGTTGATGTTGATTGTTTTGCTTTGCATATGATGAATCAGGACTGCTTCTCTGGCATTTAATTGATTTAGCTCTATCTGTCAAGGTTAGTAAGTTTCAATGAATTTAACTCCATTACTAGCCCAGAGAAGGGACATGTAGCCAGACTTCTATTGATAGTAAAATACCAACATTACATCTCATGGTATGGTAGTAAAATACCAACATTACATCTCATGTTCTGGTTCTTAATTTGTCCATTTCTTTTTCCATGACATTGTAGTATGTTTCATTTTTGTAAGGATATCCAAGGATGGGGATTTAGTACAAGGAAGGTGACCATAAAAGTTGAACCACAAATGGTGGTTGGGATTTCACAGGGATTTGTGTTCGACCGGAATAGATGTACGCTCTGAATCGTTTTGAAACATTTTTTAGTATACTTTTAAAGCATGTTAATGTGTATAAATACCAATTAAAAATGGAATAAAGGCCCACAAAATAATTCATAACTATTCAGTTTAATTTGTGAAATGTTAGTTTTTTTTTTCCGATAATATATATAATTTGTGAAATGCAACGGTTGTGATAAAGGGTCAAAAACACAAAGTAGCATATGGAAAGATTATTAAAGGTTTTGTGGGCTTGGGCCTCTACGACAACGTTTTAGGCCATTAAAAAAAATATATTCTACATTAAAAAAAATTATTTCTTACAACTAATATTTACTTTCAGTCTTTATGTTTTTTTAGATGAAAGATATATAACACTCCTTTTAGCATTTTAAAGTTACTTACAGGCATATTGAAATTGAGATACCCACTTGCTCCAAAGCAGCGTAGCAACATATTCCAAAGAGTAACATAGGTTACCTTGGTATTGAAAGAAATAGAAAAGCGTGTGGTGGAAGCCAAGTGAGCACTTTGGGTTTTGTATTGTAGCTTAATAGTTCACTTGCTTATTAGTTTCTTTGGTTTTGTAGCAATGTAGACAGTTTTTGTTTTTGCTACTGCATTTACTGTGACTGGTGTGGCTAATAAGGTTATTGTAGCTTTATATTTGTTGATTTGGGATAAGCATTTTAGTCCCTTAGCTTTGTTAGCTGATTTGTTTGCTAAGGTTGAGGAACGACCATATGCCCAAGGTGAATTAGATATATATAAATTCAAGTATTACTATCCTAATAAAAATGTGTTATATCTTATTTCTTGAGCTATTTATTGCATAACTCAATGGAGAAGAGTGTGCCAATTATCGTAACGCTCCTTGCTTTAGCTCGATTAAGCAACAAGAACATTATATCAATGCCATTTTCAACACCCCCCTTCTCCCTCTCTTTAAATTTTTATAGGATATGGGATTTTCCCATTTACATGAATTTGTGATATTTGCTTTCTCTTTGCAAAGAGATGAAATATCCATTTGTTGTCATTTGCATTGGTGTCTGGGTGTTTTGTATTTTTTTTTTGTTCAACATGGTATATCCTGTATTAAAACTAAGTTCCACTACTGTATGCAATAATAGTTGATTGTTTTTTACTCCTTAAATCATCTTCTAGGATGTTCTTCCCATGTTTATGTTAATGGTGGTTAATAAAGTTAAGTATACAGTTCCAGTGAGATGTATGTTATGCATAATGAAAGCTCCATTTGGATGTCAGTATGCATGTCCATGGTTGTGTTCATCGGTCGATCAGTTGGATGGTCAGAGAGGAATCTGAGAAGATTTAGACACCAAGCAATTCCATCAATCTTTAAAGTGTAGATCGATTGATGAGTGAGATGATGATAGCATTGTGGAGCAAGTTGTAAAATGTGTGTTGGACTATTAACCATAATAACTCCACTGGCTAACCTTCATGGCAGAATGGTTTTTGTTGCTAGGAGAGGATTATAAAGTGTATTCGGATCCACGACCTAGTAAGATAACAACAATAGATTAGTAAATACTAATGGATCTTAGACAAGCCTAAGGAATAACCAAAAAGTTAGTGTAGTTCTAGGTTTGTTCTGATAACATAAAGGCTTAGACCTATTATCTAAAGGACCGACAATATGTCATTTGATGTGGTGCAAGATAATAGTGACGTGCTACGAATACAAAAGAGTCATTAAGTCCATCAACGAGAGGAGAATTGGTCCAAGCTATTGACTTTTAGCATTGGTGTATCCACTTTTAGCATTTAGGGAAGATAGTGTAGGTGGAGTTAAAAGATTATAGTTAAACTTTGCGGTATTTGATTTGCAGCAAGTAAAGTATGATCCGAGTTAAACCATCATCCCTTGCTACTGTGGATGGTATGTATAGCATATGTTTTTAGTATTATTCAGTCTAATGCTTGCTTCGGTACTTCGATTTATTTAGTATTTATCTTTTCTACGCTCTCTTAGTTATCACAAGACAGAAGAGGTTAAACAAAGAAACATATGGAGATGTTAGAGTAGAACTGACCATACATTAATCAGGTGTTGTCCTTGGCCTAGCATGGTAACATTATAATCAGTGTGATTCTTAGGTCTTTTTTTGCACGAATTTTATACCGCCATTTATATGCATTGTTGTAATAAGCATTGACCCTGGACTACAAGATCATGTCTTTGGAAATAGAGTAATATTGTTTAGAGAATGGTAGGGAATAAAAATATGTAAGGAATTGAATAGGTGAAAATTTTGTGGCTACTTTCTGGGAACTATGAATTAGCATATATCAATGCTCTATTTGGCTTTAGAAATCACAATTAGCGTATGGTTTATTTGAATATCTACATTGGTGAGATTTGTTCTTAGCTGACAGCAGTGTGAAGGGATTTGATTTGGGCTTAACATCGATAAGTGAAAAGAATATATGTATGCAAGTCAGGCATTGGTAAGTTAAGAATCATGTTAAATTTATTGACACATTTCTTCCCATGCCTGGATTCACCTTGATGATCTGCAAATAATTATTGTTCCTGATTTTGTTACCATTTTATTTTGGGTTCGCAGATTAGACGCTATTGAAAATTGACGTGTTGAAGGAACATGGCCAAATGCCTGGTCCAGACTCCAGATGTGGTTACATTTAGGCTAATTATTGTTCCATTGGTTACTACTATGCTGATTTGAACGGTGAGTTGGAGTTTGAGTGCTGCTCAGTAGTAATGGCCAAGTTCAAAATATGCTTCACTGTTGAAATTTTAAGCTCAGACATGTAAGTTTGAAAACGGAATGAAAGTCCTTGATCACTAATAAGGACAATTACTAGCGCAAATAGTTTGAATGTATGTAACAAGGTCTGAGTTGGTATTATTTTTGCTTCATTGCTTGAACTGAGGTTGGGTGGTATTTCGGTGGTAGTGTTAATGCTACTTAATTATCTCATCCAGTGCAGTATGTGCAAGAAGCTACTATGGTCAAAGAGAAAGAATCACTATTCCTAATGGCCAAAGTAAAGGAAGGTTTAAGTCCCAAGTTATTAATAAAACTGCAGTACTAATGGAACTAGGAGTTGAACCGTTTCTTTGGCTTTGTGTTGTTGTGTGTTCTTAAATTCCTACTTTTAAGTGAGTATTCTATCATCATATATTTTTGGTTTGCTAATATCTGTTTTGCTTAACATACTTCGGTGAAATAATGTGAAAATATAATGGCATTTAGCACTTACTGAAACTTATGTCAAATTGGAATTGAAGGCCTACTCTTTTGTTTTACATAATTTAACCAGTAAGCTTGAAACTGATCCTGTATGTAGCACAAGTGGTTAACGTGGGTTTTCTTTATTGATGTACTTTTAGAGTGATAAAGTTGTATCTAAGGTCAGTTTGCAGCAACAACATTTGAGGTAGATGAACTGGGGATGAAAATAGATGCTTTCTCATTCTTGCTTAAATTTGCATTGTTGCGTTGGTTTCAAGTATTCTGTGTAGTTACTCTTCGTTTATGATGATTATTTTCTTACTTCATTTAAATGTTCTTATTATGTATGATAATGTCAAATGTTGTGCCTTATTGTATAGATAAATGATAGACTTGATTCTGTGATGGTCATGTTACAAGCAACAACCTCATGTAAAATAGTGGGTGATATAGGAAATAGACTTTTCTCCGTAGCTAACAAGATTCATTGTTCTTCAATTGTGAAAGAAAGATGTAGTTTGTCTTACAAATAGCTGCCTATTGGTTGAAACTTAAGAGGAAAAGTCTAACTTTGGACAGTTGAGTCTTCCTAATCTTAACTCATAACTCAATGCTAATTCTTTGAATTTTCACAAATGGGATTTTTAAACTCATAATTGAAGACTTGATCTATTGTTGTGTACTTGATGTATAGTTGCTATGATCTTGGTTATAAATTGCTTGGTCACATTTTGCTTCATCATTAAACCTCAAACTATAGCTAGCATGGAATACCTTTCCCTGTTTGATTACTACTGGCTAACCTAATTGATTTATGAATGTTACAATTGGTCTTTCAAATGATTATTCGTTATAAAAGAAGTATCTGAAGAAACATTATGGGAAATACATTCAATCTGATGAAGGTGGATACTATATACGAGGGGTGTAATAGGACCTTCATTGAGTGGATTTACAAGGAAATTGCAGGTAGCTCTAGAATCGATCATCAAGGGTAGACTAGCCTCAACTTGGAGAAAGGGAATTACGACTACTTGACTCCGCCTCGCCTCTCACAGGCAAATCCCCTTGAAGTAATGAATCAGTCGTAGCTAGAACTCTATTACCGTCCTTACGAGATGGTCTTTACGAGATTGTACATCTCACTTTATATCTGACTTTAGAAATACATAAAAAAAAATGCAAATGTGTAATGCATTTTTTCTGGCATGGAGCTTTTAGTCAAGTTTTGTTTTCTTTTGAGATTCATATCGCTATATAAGGTCGTTGCTATATTCTCTTTACATTGAATGAACCTTATATTGCAAGGTTTTCTTGATTGCAATTTTTACGCTTCATTGTATAATTTTTTTTGTGCTTTCAATCTAATTTTTTTTTTAGTTCCTTACTTTGTCCTCTTAGCATAACATGATGAAAAATTACTCGACCCGCGATGATATGTCTTGGCTTTTTTGAGAACTTTTCATGTCAATAGCTTGATGTTTGAAGTTGGTCCCCTGAAAAGAAAAGTCGATTGATTTCTCAAAGATGAATCTGATAATAATAATAGGTCGACAGTTGAATACAAAAAAATATGATCCTTTTCTTTGCAAATGAGAATGAGAGTGCTAGATGAGGTGGTGTTAATTATGGCACACAAACATCATCCAAGTGGACTTTGTTTTGGCGAAAGATTGTAAAAGTTTTGAGGACTAGTGTAATACCAAAGTTATTTTCTATACATTTTCCAAAATTGGAAGATTTTATGTTCCTCAGTGAATGAGAAGGTACAATAATGAAACAAATGGGCCATTGATAGTCTAACATTTGTATTAAAAGCTTCATATTTATATAACATCTAGAGGTCGCCTTGGTTTTGGATAGTGCAAGTTTTTGCAGTTTGCAATTGATTTTAATTACACTTAAATTATTACAACTGTTTTGAGTTATGCAACTATTAAGGTATATTGAGATTATATTTTTGAAATCCATCATTTAAATGGGTAGCCATAGTAAGGACATCCGTGCCGAAGGCACGGGTAATACCTAGTATATAATATGTCAAAGTGGTTGCTATCATTAGGACCTTAGGTTTCTCTTTGGTACTCTTGACTAGTGGTCCTGACCTTAACACGTAGTAGTGCCCTTGAAGAAGAACAATGTATTGATTGAATGTTTAACTTCCTCATCAACACTTGTTTTTTTTTAGTATCTTTCGTCAACATTTGTTGCGAGTATTTTTATTTGATCCATAAATTAAATTAGCTGAGGTATGTATATTAGCTTCTCTACTATTTTTTATGACATGTTTTTGTAAAAGTTAGTGAGACTTAGGGCTTGTTTCACTGCTTATTTGTAGTCTTTGTTGTTTGATAGTGCATATTTGAAATTTTGACGTGAATATGTGTACGTGGATATATTACCTATTGGAACTTGCTTCATAGTAATGAATGTATATAATAATAAATGTTCAGATTTATTCACTACTAAAAAAATGACATTTAATGATAGCTAAAAATTGTCATGAAATATATATAATGACACTTTCTAGTTGAAAAATATAGCCGTCATTACTGGGGGTGTCATAAAAAGCCTACCACAACTGTCATAAAATCTATGACAGTTTTAGTAAAAGTGTCAAGAAAAATCCTTCTTTCATGTCAAAAATTAAGTTAGAAACGTCATAGAGGGACATTGTTTATGACAATTTTTGATGAACCTGTCAACGTTTAATTACAGAAAGCGTCAAGATATAGTTCGCTTAATGACATTTTTACAACAACCGTCATAACAAGTTTATGATTTTTCAAAAAAAAAATTACAATATATATTGCAATTTTCAAGATATTCAACCTTTATGTCATTACCATAAACTTAAACCATAACACCACATTAGTTTAGAAGAAACTTCAATTCATTCCATAAATATTGTCAAAAACAAAATCATAACATAACATTCAATGATATGAAATATAAATTCTTTTCTTACATTTGAACACACGTCCTAAAATAAAAAAATTAAACAACTGCATCCAAAACACTTCGGCCAGCGTCTAGCATTTTCCCATTCTTGCATGTCAATTACGAGCAATAACATGCACATCCAATGACATGCCAATTACGAGCAAGCCAGGGAACTTGATCAATGCCCCTAAATAATTTGCAAAAACTTGTAGGAGAACCAAAAGATAATATATAACTATCAATGCTACGTGCCACTAAAGGATAAAATTCCATAAGACGAATGACCAAAATATATATCTAATTGGGAACTAATTTTCAAATGAATGCAATATTATTTATTGAAGCTGATCATTTGGAAAATCAAAATTTTGTACTCATTTCCCATATAAAAATAGATAAAAGTCATACTCCGATCCTACCGCGTCAAAGGTAAACTCTTAATCACAAGTTGCATTAGTTATGGCTTGCTACCTGTTCATTAGGCCGTAACAAGTCAAGTATAGAGACTACAATAAGTCTTAGAACCAAAATTGACTGCAACAAAACAGAATGGTCGATGAAGGTAACTTACATTGCAACTTAGTTCCAGACCAGAAATGCAAGCCATGTATCAATTTGAATCAACCCTTCAAAACTTCGACCGCCTCTTACAAACATCCAGTAAAGCAGCAAAGGAAGAGATTATTGGAAACAATAAGTGGCCTGACCTTGGAAAATAAAATTAGGAGTCGGTAAAAATAAAACAAGGATTAAGCTAAGTGCATTCAAGAAGCAAAACTGAAATTGGAATGCATCCAGCTTTTAATTAAGTAATTTAGATATGAATGAATGGCTCTTAATAATATACCGTAAAATCTAATCCATCACAAAAACTGGAATGCATCCTTTTAATTAAGCAAACCACAAAAAGACCCACTTTGATCACTACCAAGCATTCATTCTAAAACCATCACCTAAGGTCATCATTGCAACACTTGTTATAAAATAAGAAAAGACCGAACTTCAGACGTACTCGTGATCATATCAAGCAAACAATACACAAGGCATATGATATAACAAAGGACAATATGGATTATCTAGTACAAGAACTCGGTCATATGCATATGGTCATCTAATCATCTAAATAAAATATTACATGTTAGCAAATGGAAGGGAAAACCAATATATCTACTTAATACCTCACATTAAGCACCCATAACGACCACAACGAATTCCCTATCCCTGAAGAAGAAGGAACGCTACTTGAGAACTTCCCAATGAAACTAGAAAGCCAACCTAAAATCTGCAAGGATATTCAATCATTTCTCTGGTCATATCTTAATAATGGCAAATAAGCTAATCATCAAGTGGATGCACAACTCACATTGTTGTCAGATAGGTCAAGAGCAGAAAGACAAGAAGAAACACCAAGAAAGGTAGCCTTACATATGTACAGACATAGAACAAGATAATTTAAGGCTACCTACACATTCAGACCCAGGATATTAAAAGTAAAGGACCCGAGGAGGTTGTCTCCACTCACACAATTTGAAGAGTACTTATTCTTCCGATCCATGAACTATAGCATCCTCCCAAGCTTAATTAATCTAGCTAGGCAACCCTTTATTTTATCACTTTGTACCTGCACAAGGGTAATTTCTAGTAAGCAACAAACCATAAAATTGTATCAATATCCTCTCCCAGTCTCATCCCCACCCAAACACCAACCAAATATTCAACCACACATGTATTTGATTCATATTTATATATATATATATATATATATATATATATATATATATATATATATATATATATATATATGAATTCAATAGTTAACTTGAATATTAAACATATAAATAAAAATATAATATAAGACACCTTATATAAAATGCTGCAATCTGAAATTCCTTGTGAAGCAGTGCCCTTCTTCCATTAATTAACAACCAGATTGGCGTTTAAGTTATCAATTTATTGAATGTTGGTACAAAAATCCTACTGGGACACCCAAAATAGGACTATAGTAATTCAGTTACCGTAAAGCCCGCAAACGAGTTTACTAACAACAGTGGAATCATTCAAGTAAAGCAGCGCAGATGAGGCAATTCTCAATTAATGGCAGAAAAATTCAAGGAAACTTGTGTATTCAATCACGATGTACACTGTCATGGTGTGCCATTTAGCATAAAACAATTACATCACATTCTGGTTTCATGGGTTCAAGCCATGCTATCAATCATCATTGCCCATTACACAAAATTTCCCTTAGGAATAACATTCAATAGTGAGATGTTATTTAATACCAAAACAACAAAAGTTTTGTCTGGCATTTTATCAAACAGATAATGCGCCCCTTGCATACCCAATAACGACACTGAAAAAAATACATATCCAATAGTTAATGAGTATGTATAATTCTTTGTCTTTGATATCTCCCAAGACATAAAAATTAATTAGTAAATAACAATTAGAAAATAATCAGCATGTAACTGTAGCTAGCCTCTTGAAACCAATAGAGATGCACCAACAATAAGGAAAAGCACAAGCACACACAAGAACTTCAAGCCTTTGAAAGATCAAATTCTATCAGAAATTTAATCAAACAGTCAATATTCACTTTCATAAATTTACTCAGAAATTTCTTTCAAGCTGTCGATTGAAATAAAAATATACAAGTTCAATTCGTACATGATGATAGATTGAGAGAGTGAAAACTCGCTGCTGCTCATTGGTTAAGTTCCCTCGTTCCTTTTTCTTCTGGAGAACAAACTAATGCAAATGAATTCAAACCAAGAGGAAAAAGATTTAATTTTGTAAGTGAAAAAATGAAAGCAGATAAAGATTATGTGAAGATGGTTGGGAGAGGATCGGAAAAATGAAGGAGATGAAACTGGAGGCCGAACATATCAGTAAGGGGGAGAATTAGGTTTGATGAGGAGAGCATCACTCGAGTGTTTGAAATTTCAGCATTTCTTTTGTTTCATTTAGATTTATTCGAAATTTTAAATAAGTAAAAAAAAAAATGAGCTGCTCTTTTTGACGCTTCAGTTTAGCCAAGTGCCTAGGACTGAATACTTTTGATGGTTCACTTTCTTTGTGAGTTGGGGTTGTTTCTGGTTAAGTTCTCGATGGTTTAATTGAAGAGCATGTCTTCAGTGCGCAGGTCGTATGGTGCGCAGGTAATATGGGCCTTTGGATCAGTACTTTTGCCATTAAATACACACGCACCCCTTGGTATGAGTGGCCGAGATGTAATAGCACACCATACATCTCGCGCACCATAGATTTAGCCTTAATTGAAAGCCAAAAACGTGGGCCAGAAAATAATAGAAGGAGTTGACGGTTTATTATATTGCTAACTTGATTGTTTGAAGAAACCTGTCATAGAATCAACTTAGTTTCTTGACGCCTATCTCATATACCACATAATATTGTAACAACCATCATAAAATCATAATATTTTCTTGACGCATATGTCATATACAACATGATGTTGCAACAACCGTCATAAAAATATCACTAAGGTGCATATCTTGACAGTTTTCAACAAAGTTGTCAAGATATAAAAAAAAACCAGCGTCATAATATGTCCTTTTTTTAGTAGTGATTGGTCCATTATCTATAAGAGTAATGTTTTTTCTTGTCTTTCATAAGATGTAACGCTACTCTATATCTGTTTCATTTGCTTGTTTTTTCAAGATCATTTCTTGTTACGATGGTTTTCTGGTCTTTAGTATATTTGTGACCAAGCTATGGTTTTAATTGAAATGTCGTATTGAAGAATAGTGCAAATCATTTGGGTTATAGGGCATGCCAACTTCACGCTACACCAGAATTTAATAATTTGGACACAGTCTTGGGACTATACTCGTATACAATGAAGACTATATACACGTACAGTCTTGTAATGGTTAGCTATTGAAATGTAATGAATGATTAAATATATGAAAATGAGTTGTTTTGTAGTGAAAATGTAATGGATTTTTACGCCTCTGAATATCTTTGTATGATTTTTCAGAAAGAAAAAAACCCTAACTACAAGTGGTTTCCTACTCATTCTGCCTATACTCTTGATTTCCTCTCAGTATTGGGGTCTCAAATGAGCTAGGAGCCAGAGAACCTAAAGCTGCCAAGTTCTCTATAGTGATGGCTGTTTCGACATCCTTCCTGTTTGGTATTATTTTCTCAGGTTCAATATTAGCTACCAAGAGTCAATTGCCCAAAATTTTCATAGAGAAACCCTGTGATGTCCGGGTTTCTCATACCGTGTTACTGTGTTGCGTGTAGTTACTGTTCCTTTTTAAGTTTCTACTCTAAGGAGCACTAGAATTCCCCTTCATTCAGTTTGAGATTTCTATTTATTTAATTTGTGATTTTTAACTAGCTAGATTTATTTGTTTAATAACTTCTTTGATTTGCTAATTATTTTTGGTTGCATGTGAAGTTTTACTTTTGTGACAAGTGTGGGACACGTGCCACAAAACTCCTAAATAACTAGACTATGTACAATTAAACCTACCCCACAACCCAACTCTCACCTCTTGCTTGGGGCGTCCATGGTCGATGAGAAAGAACCACTTGCAAATAACAACAAATCAACAATATTTCTTATCTTTGTCTTATTCTACCATACTTTCACCCTTTCAATCATAGTAATTGGGTACTTTTTGACAATCCATGCTTTGGAATCACTATTGGGCATTTGATTGATTATGTGGTCTGAGTATTAATTGGGAGCATCATTTATAGCTTTCTTTACTCTCTTGGATTTTGCTATTCATCTGATTTTCCAACCATATATTCCCTAGTCTGAATTTGTACCTTGATTTGCAGTAAGTAGTTTACACTTACATCATTTTATCATCCTTTAAATAGCGTACTCCTTTTTGAATTTTGGACACACATCTTTCAAGTAAGTGGTTTATTTTTATTTTTATTATTTCTCTCAACTTTAGTGGAGCTGAATTTTGAGTGGGATTATAACTCATTACTGAAATTTCAAGTTTGCAGATGTATAGCTAATAACATGTGTCATAATTCAACATACGATTTCGATGACGACTATTCATGACGTCAACTTCGCATTTTAAGTCTGGTATTTATTTTATGTAAATGCTTGTTTTTAATGTTGTCCTAGTAAGACCATGGTAGCAAGTTTGATTTTAGAGATTGGATCTGCCTTTACTACGTCTCTAAAGACCACATTTGTATTCTTTGCTGAAACCATGGAATGTTTATGACAATCAGAGATAGTGTTGTGCATTGCATTTTATTCTTTGTACAGAAGAATTGAGATATAAATTGCAATTAGTAGTTTAAGTGACTGGTTGGTGCTAGCTGCAAGTTTGTATTACCGTTCACTGCTTGGTGCTAGTAGAATTGGTATTTATATAAGGGGCCTAGCTGGTTGGTGCTAGTAGGTGTGTACTCGTCGTTAGGGGCCTGGCTAGTAGGTGCTAGCAGGTGACCTATTATTGTTTTGCCTGGCTGGTTGGCGCTAGCCGGTGACCCGTTATTATTTTGCCTAGCCGGTTGGCACTAGCAGGTTAGCAAGCAGGGTCCTCGTTATTTTTATTGCTAGATATTTTGAACTCACCTGGACTAGTAGTTGTATTGCATGTACATATACTTATGAACGATGAGCTAGTTATATGGCTATGATTTTATTAATGTTTAGTAATATATGTGGTACCATTTTATTGGAATATGTAGTTTAATTAGTTGTTGCCTTTGCCTAATACTTACACTTTTTTATTATTTTTTTGGCATATTATAGTTGTAGTTGTAGACAATTTACTAGTGCTCTAAACTACTTGCTGAGCATCGAAGTCACTCATTTTATTTTTTCTATTTTTGATTTCAGATACGCCTTTAAGTTCGGAATGTCATCTAGACACCCAGCCTGTGAACAGTGGTTCGTAGGATGATAAAATTGATTTTACGTATTCTAACTATCTATGCGTAAACACAAATAATCAATTTACGTAAATACGTGTTTATATCAATATTCCTACTCTCAATAATGAAGTAATATCAGAGAGTCAGGATTCGTTCCACTCTTAAACCCTCAAGACTTAAATTGAATTCAACTAATCAAACCCAAAAGGAACAATAGTGAGAGTAATGATTTGATGTGAATTTTCTATTATACCATTCCCAACAATTGAATCTAAACAAGACATAATATAAAGATTTGAACTTTATTTGTTTAAACTCAATTTGAAACTACTCATGCAATAATTGAATTAAACTAATAATGACAAATAAGTAAATCTAAGGATTTAGGCTAATAAATAAATGAAAATGAAACTAGATTATGGAGAACTAATTAACTTTATTTATCTAATAGAACAATAAGAACAAGATATGATTGAATGAATAACAACTATTTTATTTATCTAATGAATGATATTCAATGATTTAAATAACTAAGCTAAAACAAAGAATGAAACTAATTAATGGAATGAAAACTAAGTAATTAACTAATCTAGATCTAACTTTTTCTAACCCTAAACTCCATTAACATTAGCTTCCTAACCTAACTGCCATTAACAAAGAGTCAAGCTTTTGTTTTATACTTCCAGATCCAAAATCGTGCATGGGCTTGGAGCCATGTTTTGGGCGGAAAATCGGACCCAAAATCCAATTTCTTTAGTCCAAAATGGGCTCTTCAGCTGTAGTTGGCTTCAACAGATGTTTCGTCCACTTCTGCTCCTCTGATTGGGCCAAGGCTTGGACCATTGGAAAGCTCTTTTCGAGCCGGTCGTTTTGACATAAGCTACTCCCAATTCCGAGATCTGAGTCCAAAGATACGGCCTTCGGAAGTTCTGCTGACTTGTGCACTCTTTCTGCCCGTGTTGACTTTTCAGCTTTTGACCGGGCTTTACAAAGGCTTTGTCTCCTTGAATCTTGGCCTTTATTCACAGAACTCCTTAGCAACCGACCTTTGCTCCTTTATCTCGCTAAAGTGGCACATTTCTGCACATAATAGACTTTGAAGCCCTAAATGCATAAAACACGAATCGGTATTAACTCTTAATTATTACTCACATAATTGGTCTAAAAGTATGATTGTTAAGGGGTTAAAACTACAGTTTTGGGCTCTTATCAAACCACCCCAAACAGCATTTTGCTTGTCCTCAAGCAAAGATGAGAAATTAGAATAAGTGACCAAAAATGGAGTTTTATCTACTCGTTTATTTGAGTCGCGATTGCATTGACCATATGCAACAAGGCCTTAAACCACTAGGAATTCCCTAGTGGACGAAGTTATAACCTCGTGAGAGTTTTCCAAAGAAGGTACTCACAAACTTCATCTATACTACAACGACTAAGAAATAAAACTATTGTTTCCTCATTTATGTCTCAACTATCTATACATCTCACTAGCAATTGAATACGTAATAATCATGTCGAAACCTAAGCTAATATATGCATAATAATCAATCATCTATGAATAAACATATATACAATGAGTAATGCAATGAAATGCTTAGCAGGTCCGTTTCTGAAAAACTCGAATAAGCGTCCCTTAAGTAGGTCCTCACATAAAAGTCAAGACAAAAATCACTCGATTTTTCCGCTCAAGTTTTCGCTACTCCATTGTCGCGGGGCACACTTTACCTTACAATCTCAATGACACACAAAGAAGCGGAGTCGATCAAACACAACTGCCACTTACTATCACACTAACCTATTCCTAATTGAGCTAGAGGTCTTTATTAGGTGTTCTGGGATTAGGAGATGGTTTAAGAAGGAAGGAAATGGATATACAAAAGGACAAGTCCGAGATAATAGAGTCTTCATATTATATAACTTAGAGAAAACCTTGTTATTTTCTTTTTGCTTCTATACTTTGTTTCCATCATTAGCCATATTTTTTTTTTTTTCTTTTCTTTGGCTTTTGACTCCCTTTTATTCTATTTTTGGAGTTTTTATTTATTTCTATTTTTCTTTTTCTCTTCTTTTCTTTGGATGGAAACTTCTTTTTTTTTTTCTCGAAGCAACTAACTAATTTTTGTTTACACATGTTTTTCTCTTCTTCTTTCTTCACTCATTCTATTCTCAGACTTATTCTAGATTGGGTAAGTTGAATTTTTTATTTTGTTTTGTTTTTGTAACAGGGTAAAGGAATTGTGGTTTATGGAAGGCTAAAAAAGGCTCGGGGCTTAATTAGCGGAAAATAATTCATAGGTTTGAATTTTTGGCTATATCGATCCAAAGAGGGCCTAAATTCTCGCTTAGGATATGGCATAGTGATCAAGCAAGTGGACGTGTGATTTCTCTATCCGGATTTTACTTCTCCCTTGTGTCATTTCTCAAATATTTCGCTCATATAAGGCTTTAGGCTATATTCTCACAGGATTTGTAGAATAAGTACTCTAGCCTAGATTTCAGAAACTTACTACTAACAATCATAGATACTCATGTAATATATTTATAGATAGATGCAAAGATTATTACCTACATATTAACCTAAGTTTCTAACAATTATTCTGATGCAAAAGCTACGTGAGACTTCTAGATTGTTAAGAGCATAGAGAAAGAAAACAATACCAATATTCCTAAGTGTATAGCATAAACTTATTTATTTATATTTTTGAAATTTTTAACTTGAAAACAAATGCATATTATACATATCTATATCCTAACAGATGCCTTAATTACACGTATTTCTATGCCCCCCAACAAGAAGAATGCTTTGTCCTCAAAGCATTTAAATAAAGATGGTAGAAAAATACCATGGAAATGCGTGAAATTCTGGAACATCTGCAAAACAAGGTTAGAATATACTAATATAGGAAATAAAAAAACTGACGCAACTCTATAAGAGTTCCACCCATTATGGGGTTAACAGAATTAAATTGCTTGGAACATAAGCGGACACTAAATCTGAAACTAAAAACTTACCTCCACTCCAGCGTTTTCGTCATCCTCCTCTTCTATAAAGAAGTGAGGTTCCTTCAAGATCCCCGCCATGCCATTATAATTTGCCAAGCTTGCCGCCATTTATCATCTACGGATCCTTAACCCGTTAAAGCCCACTTGGTCGGATGGGGTGTAAGGTGCAACCTCGATGAGGTTGTATCCTCCACCCTTGCCAAATCATCATTGCGGAAAGATCGAATAATAGAATTGGTGGATCTCACAATGTCGACCCCAACCCAATTCGGAAACGGGCACAAAAATAGGGAAGAAACATAGTATAATACGGCAAAACTAATATAGGCATAAGAAGATACTTATGCCTTCATGCTATGGGCTCGTGCTAAACTAGACATCAAAGTTCGGGAAGGTCATGGCACATACGTCCCCGCGGGCTAAAAGCAAGGAAGACGCCGCAAGTGGCATCATTCACGTAAGAAAAATGTCATTCCCCTAAAATGTTTAGCATGATCCAAAACATAACAGTTCCTATGTTCATGGACCGAGGCTACCAAGGGCGGCGTTATATTCCCTTTGTCCTCGATATTGAAAATGCCCGCCCCATAATGACTCATGCAAAACTCATAAGTGTAGACATACATATTATCTACCCAATAGCACCATGGGTCTTGTATTTCAGCGGCATGGCAAGTCCAAGAACAAATGCTAGCAAGAACCATAAGCGGTTCCCGACTCGTGTGTGTGATCACCTCAAAACCAAGCACCATAAGTAGTGCTTTGAAACAAATCTTTGAAAGACTGTTCGGTATTATTATAGGAGATGTCATCTCAAACTACGCTCTAGAATAGCTGTGAATGAACCGGAACAACCCGCTGAAAACTGGAATTTTTCTGGTCGACGGAAGTCGGTAGCCGAAGCCGCCTAACTATTTGAAATTCCAGTGTTTGAATTCCGAGTCGCTGAACAACAAAATTTCGACAAAGTGTAGAGGCTGAAGCGCCTCCTCCTCAGAAGCCTTGGCGGCCCGAGGTGTTGATTCGTGAAAAATGCGAAGCGTGGGAAACGTGGGAGTGAAAGGTGAGAAATGGAAGTTAGGTGTAGTGTGGGTTGTGAGTGTAGAATGAATGAAGTTTTTATAGGTTTTGAATTGTTAAAACGAATCGGTAAGTTGCCAAAAGCTTTAAAGGCAATTTCCTAAAACAATAAAATTTCGAACCCGAAAACGGAAACAACTCATATTCTTGATTCTATAACAACCCTAATATCTTTTACACTTTGATTTTAGACTAGTAACTTCTAAACTCTCTTAGATTTCATCATACCACCACATCTAATCATAGGTATGCCAATTATGACAATATTCTCAACCTTCACTCCAAAACAAACTCTAAAATGGAGGATCTTCTACAAATCATGATAGAATAAATAATACCACCCCCAAACAATTCGGAAGGTGGGATTAACAATAAAATCCATGCACAATTTGAAAAGAACAACATTATATTAAAATTGAAATTCAAACAACATTTAACTACCAAATTCAAAGTTAACTACGGAATTTAACAACGTAACATCCTATCTACTAAAAATAATAAAAGACAACATCAAAACAACAAACAAAGAGAAATCTAGCTACTCTTAAAGGGGAGCGAGGTGGGGATAAGAATAGGAAGTTTAGTGATCAAGCATGGAAAAACCAAACACATTCCCCCAAACAAATTTTTGAAAACAGGTTTGTAAAAATTTGTTTTAAAACGTCAGGTCTTTTAAAGTCGATTCCCTAGACTTAAAGTGATATATATGTATTTACATGCAGTTTCCCATATATCAATAATCTAAACAATTGTGGATCTTTCCATAAATAGTTAACATGGAATGCACCACCAAACGAATCAAGCTCCAAAACTTTCTACTGACGCAACTTCGTTGAATAAGAAGGAGTCCAAGTGAATGATCGTGAGTAAATGAATGGTTTTGGAAAATACTTGGAATGTGGATAAGTGTTAGAAGAAAAAGGGTGGGAAGAATGATTGGATTTTATGAGGGATTAACTTCAGTGGATGGTGGTAGGGTGGTGCTCTAGGTAGTGCTTGAGAAGGTGGATCATCACAGCTCTTAGAAACTCGTCCGAATTCCTCATCTAGGTTGTTCACATCCATATAATTATGGTATTCATCTCCATCTTTGAGGAATTCATCTATCTCGCTATTGTGAGGTTTAGTCCATCTCTTTGTATGGTCGTAAGGCAGGGTTGAAAATTCTTTCTCTAGTTCAGTTATGTTCAAAGAGTCAAAATTGTGATCTTTGTCTTCTTCCATAAGAGGGTATCTACTAGTGTGGGGACTAAAGCGTCACCGCACTAATGTGAGGTACAAAACTCTCAATGGACTTCACTTCTCCTTCTATAGGCAAACCTAGTTGTCCCTGTTTTTGTCTAAACATGTTAACTTCTACGTAAAGATTTCCAAAAGAAAGAGTCATTGAGCCATCCCGACAATTGATTTGAGCATTGGCGGTTGCCAAGAAAGGACGCCTAAGATGATGGGAATGGAATCATGAGCAACTTCGTGTCGAGAATAACAAAGTCGGCCGGATAGTAAAAATCCTGAACTTTAACGAGAATATTTTCAACTACACCCTTGATATACTTAATAGAACGATCGGGCTAACCGCAAAGTCATTTTGGTTGGTTGAAGTTTTGTTAGACCCAGTTGTTTATATAAATAAAAGGGAGTAAGTTAACACTTTCGCTCCTAGGTCTAATAAAGCAGTTGTTATAAAGGTATCACCTAAGGTACATTATGACCGTAGGATCTACCGTGGTCCTTGTACTTAACAATTCCATTATGTTCGATAAAGAGGGATATTGTTCGAGTTAAGAAGAAGCTTCGTGGGGTATGTTGGTTTTCCTCTTCTTGGTGCACAACTCTTTTAGAAACTTAGCGTGTCCTGGTAGACTTTTTATAGCATCTAGAAAAGGTAGGTTGATAGTTAGATTTTTAAACACTTCCCTAATCTCATCAAAATTCTCGTCCTTTTTAGACACAATTAGTCTCTCGGGATACGGTGGTTTATCTTTATGCCTAATATGAGGGGGAACATATTTGTTAACCGTTGCTTTATCTTTTATCACTTTCGAACTAGGTTTCCATATTGGAACCTCTACAGGTGTAGGGTTTTCACTTTCTATTATTGGGTCTTGTAATGTTTTCCCTTTTGGTTGTGGTTTAACCGGGTACTTCTACAGTTGTAAGGTCTTCAGTTTCTATTATAGTATTTGGTATGGTATCATTTTTAGTTTCGCGGGTAATCTTTAGGTATAGTCACTTGGTTATCAACTACTGCATCGAACGAAGGGGTAGTGATGCCTGTAGGGTCCCCTTTGTTTATATTACCATTACATCAATACTTTTTATTTCAAAGGCGGTGTTTGTTGACTTAGGATTAGGCATTGCTTGACTTGGAAACACGCCGGTTTGGTTATTATTTTGGTTAGAAGACATGTCAATAACCTTTTGGCACAAAGACCGCATCATTTGCATCATTTGTTTCATCATATTAGAGTTTTGATCATGCCGATCTTTCATCAAGTTGGAGTTTTGTTGCATAATTTGATTTTGTTTCTCCAACAAGGTCACTACTACTTTGTCCGTAGATGGTTGTATTGAATTAAAGCTTGTTGGCGTTCATGTCTTGATGTTGATAGTTAAGGGTTATGGGTACTAAACCTCTATTCTGGTCACCTAAGTTCCCTTGTCCTTGATGTTGAGTTAACCGGTTGAAGTGTGGTGGTTGTGGTGGTGTTTGTGCATAGACAAGAGGATAATAGAAGTCGGAATGCTCAAGACTACAAATGCATTACAACGAAAGTAGAGTTAATGTTCATGACCGAGTGGGTTGTTGTTGAACAGAGATGGCATCTACCTTTTTAGTGAGGGCATCGATAAGAGTTTTAAGCTCGGGATCATGTTTAACCTCAAGAGAAGAAGGAGAGGAGCGGGAGGAATCGTTACCTCCCCAATTGTTGTTCCTCTTAGATTGATCTTCTAAGAATGTATAAGCCTCCAAGGCTCCTTTACTAAGAAAACTACCCCCAGTCATGATATCTAGAACCTCCTTATGATAATGTGAAAGCCCCTTGAAGAAAGCACGAACAAGCGAGTCTTTCGCAAGATTATGATGCGGGCATTCAATGAGGAGATCAGTGAAACGATTCCGTGCCTCCTCAAAAGGATTCATGAGGATTATGGTGGAAGAAATGAATCTTGTGAAGCATTTCATCCGTCTTCATCAAGTGGGTAAAACTGTTCCATGAACAATTGAACAAGTTGAGCCCATGAGTCCACAGAGTTTGGCGTTTGGGCAGTTAACCAAGACGCCGCCTTGGTCGGCTAGGGTGAAAGGAAACACCCTAAGTTTAACTGTTCTGGACTTACGCTAGGATAATGGAATGTAGTGAGAACTTGGTCTATCCTACGATGTGTCTGTAAGTAAGGCTTCTCATGGTCTAAACCATGAAAACCGGTAACAAGTTAAATATATTAGGGGATTCAAAATCCCCCACTAGGTCCGCAAAGAACGATGCACCACTTAGGGCCATCGTTTAGGGCTTTATAAAAATCGAGAGAGGAGTCTCTTGTTCTTTAGCCATTGATGCAAGTGTAGTGTGTGAAATTCTAGATAGGCGTGTTGTATTTAATTCTTCAAAAACAAGCCCGATTCTACTAGAATTAAAACTCCTCCGACGTAAGAGGCGAGGAGTGAAAGAAGGAGTACTGAATGCTTCCTTGCTTCGCTACTTAATAAGCGCCTTGTATACGCCGATTTCAGTGTATTTAACAAGTTATAAACACTTTATAACTTTAAGGAATAGAAATTTGAACTTTCCTGTGAAAATCGGGTTGTTCACAATGAATTTTCCTTGTAGGGCGCTGGTTGGGCGAGTGCCCTCGCTTTGTCGAATGTCCGTGTTTTGGGCGCGTCGGCATTTCGGTTTTAGCTGGTCGCGCTCAGGGTTTTCAAGTTTTAGGCCTTTTATCGTACTCCAAAAAAATTGAAATTTTTACAGTAATTTGCTAAGACGTCTATCAAGTAGCCTGTAAAATTTCAGATCAATCGGAGCTGTGAAAGTCCCTCTACAGTTGCGAAACGGTTTTCGGACACAATACAAACAACCGAATGGTTAACCCATCAAAAAAAATCCAAAAATTGCCAAATATTTACTGGAGACTCCTGACAGATCCTACTTGTTCCTGTAAAATATTTAGAGCAATTGGAGTTCTACAACCTCTCCTTATTGGCTGGTGTTTCAGATATTAAGTGTTTGCAACACTGCAGAAACACACTTGAAACACTCTACTATTTAGGAGGTCAAAACAAATCAAAAACTCATCAAATTTTTACTACAAACTCCTTAGTTAGGATAGATACTCCTGTAAAAATTATAGAATTTTTAGAACTCCCTAAGTAACCTTACTCGTCTGTTTTTCAAGAACATACGGTGTGAAAACTGAAATGCAGCACTGTAAAGATCGTATTTTTTTCACAAGGTAAAACAACTTTGAAAAATCTGAAAATATTCCAGTAAATCAACAACACATTAAATAATATGTATGAAAATTTTCAGAATTTTCGAAAATTTAGAAATACCTTCACCGCAGTGTTTTTCTCTGTGAATCCGCAGCCCTATGCCCGAAACAAAGGAACAGTTCCGAAAATTCAAGAAACAAGAATGAAAAATTAAAAGGGTGGGTGGGTGGAGAATGGGGATTGCCCCTTGATTCAAGCAATTGAATTCTTATCTTGAACGAGATTAAGATGGCAGCAGCCATTTTTGATAAAATTGATTTTACGATTCTAACTATCTATGCGAAACACAAATAATCAATTTACGTAAATACGTGTTTATATCAATATTCCTACTCTCAATAATGAAGTAATATCGAGAGTCGATTCGCTCCACTCTTAAACCCTCAAGACTTAAATTGAATTCAACTAATCAAACCCAAAAGGAACAATAGTGAGAGTAATGATTTGATGTGAATTTTCTATTATACCATTCCCAACAATTGAATCTAAACAAGACATAATATAAAGATTTGAACTTTATTTGTTTAAACTCAATTTGAAACTACTCATGCAATAATTGAATTAAACTAATAATGACAAATAAGTAAATCTAAGGATTTAGGCTAATAAATAAATGAAAATGAAACTAGATTATGGAGAACTAATTAACTTTATTTATCTAATAGAACAATAAGAACAAGATATGATTGAATGAATAACAACTATTTTATTTATCTAATGAATGATATTCAATGATTTAAATAACTAAGCTAAAACAAAGAATGAAACTAATTAATGGAATGAAAACTAAGTAATTAACTAATCTAGATCTAACTTTTTCTAACCCTAAACTCCATTAACATTAGCTTCCTAACCTAACTGCCATTAACAAAGAGTCAAGCTTTTGTTTTATATACTTCCATATCCAAAAATCGTGCATGGGCTTGGAGCCATGTTTTGGGCGGAAAATCGGCCCAAAACCCAATTTCTTTAGTCCAAAATGGGCTCTTCAGCTGCAGTTGGTTTCGATAGATGTTTCGTCCACTTCTGCTCCTCTGATTGGGCCAAGGCTTGGACTATTGGAAAGCTCTTTTTTCGAGCCGGTCGTTTTGACATAAGCTACTCCCAATTCAGAGATCCGAGTCCAAAGATACGGCCTTCTAAGTTCTCACGACTTGTGCACTCTTTTTCGCCTGTTGACTTTTCAGCTTTTGACCGGCTTTACAAAGGCTTTGTCTCCTTGAATCTTGGCCTTTATTCACAGAACTCCTTAGCAACCGACCTTTGCTCCTTTATCTTGCTAAAGTGGCACATTTCTGCACATAATAGACTTTGAAGCCTGAAATGCATAAAAACACATAATCAGTATTAACTCTTAATTATTACTCACATAATTGGTCTAAAAGTATGATTGTTAAGGGGTTAAAACTACAGTTTTGGGCTCTTATCATAGGACTACTTTACTTTGATTTTGTCCTATCACCATGTTTTTGCGGCACATCGGTTTTGTCTGTTAATCATTGGTACATATTTTTCCTTACTATAATATATTGGGTCGTATGTTATATTATTTTGGACTTTATGTAAATTCACTTCTACGTATATTTTGGACAGTTAGCTGATATTTTAAGACATGTTGAAAAGTTGTTTAACCTTTTCGTATTTGGTTTTCGTACTCCAATATTGTATCTATTATATCATGAGCCTAATGAATAATTGACGTTTAGGAAGGACTCGTGTTGTGAGTCACCCTATGCATTCCACAAACAATGTGCTCCAAAGTGGGATGTCACAAACCCGTAGTTGTAAGAGAAGCTTCCAAGCTCGGATATATGTTAGCGGCTACCATTTTCCTGAACATCATTCATCCTGTTCTCCACGGTATAGCTCTGTTCTCGCTATAGTTTAGGAAACAAGAGAAGACAACTGTTATACATTTGAAAATGAAGAAAATCAATAACTAAATGGCACACCATGGTTTGTAAAGTCTAGTTAAGAATCTTGTCTTGAACACGCAGATTTCGCTGTTGGTGCAGGGTGGCAGTTCCAAGTTGCATTTATAAATGATGTCTGCTACTATGTAATTGGGCTTCCTATAGCTGCGTTACTTGGTTAGTTGGTTACAGGTTCAACCTTGGGATTCAGGTAAGATCCTTAAATAACTACCATTATATTTCCAGAAATTTTCATTAAAAACTCAAAATAGATAGCCCGATTAAATTCCAATCGCGTAATGTGGGGGATCCGGGTCCGAATGTTAACAGTGTCAAGCGGATCGAAGATGTCATGTACGCTTTCATTCTGATTAGTTCCAAGGGTTCCAGTAGGTAGATTTTTCAAGGAATGTTAACAAGTTGATTTTTCACTGCTGATTAGTTCCAAGAGTTCAAGCAGATAAGTACGCCATGTATATTTTCATTGCTGATTGTTTTTATTTCGGTTTAATAAGTATGAAGTTTGAAACTTTGTTAATTGCTAGCATTCCATTTGATTTTTTTGATTGGGGTTATATAGGTTCATGATGGGAATTCTTCTTGCTGTTGATTTGGTTTCTTTGGTTGTGTGCATTTTCTAATTGTTAGCTACTGAAATGTAATGAATGATGAAATATATGAAAATGAATTGTTTTGTTATGAAAATAAGTTGTTAGCTACTGAATTGATCGATTATAACATTACAATTCTATTTCGCATTCTTTCTTTTCTTTTATTTGCAAATGAAATTTTCTACTAATCAAAAGAAAGCATCTCAAAATTGAACTTAATTTCTAGTGCTGAATTTTTGTATCTCTTGGTCCCTTGGGCATATGGTCACAACTGGTTTACAGTGACAGTGCAATTAGAGTCTTCAGAAGTTTGTTTTTCTTTTTTCAGGGTAATGTATTGGAAAAGAATTGCAGCCTGAAGTGATCGAGCGATACTTAGCTGAGTGTAGGTCCTATGAGAGCTAGGGAATTTTCTTTCATAACAAGGTAACGCTCCAAGTCCTGTTTCTTATCTTTGTATTTTGAAATTTATTTATTGTATTAACTTAATTACATTGTACTCAACCATCTAACTTCTCATAGTGATTGGTAATAAGCTTCTTCGTAAAAAAAACCCGCTCATAAAGTGATTGAAAAACTATTATTATCCCATGGATCTATTCTAGAATTGGCTTGGTATGTTAAACTGTTGCAAGGTCAAACCCACACCATTAGAATTATATGCATGTTCTGATTTTGTCATTACCAGTACCTTTAAGTTTTAACTTGTATGAGATACTTTTTCTTGGTTCTTCCACTGGTCTTTGTTATGGATGTCCGTACAGGCAAGCATTTAAACCACATACATCCATGTTATGCATGGAGTTAGCCTACTTGAACATACTCATCATTGGTGCTTACTTAGTCTTTGTTGCTCATTCACAACCAATGTCAGCTAACTCTCTCTTTGCAGACTCCCAAGTTTGAACGGGTTAGTTTCTATGAACATGAGAGTTATATCTTTTTGAATCTGCACATTTTTAGTAATTGACAATCTGTTGGTCTTGGTTCATCAAGCTTAGTGACACTGTTAAGACTATCAAGGCAATGATATGATGTTTGTGCTTGAGATCAGCTAGGCCGCTGATCTCGGAAAGGCCTTGGTTTTAGGATAGTCTTCAACACAACCTCACTGACTGCTGAATATTTGGTTGTGTGGTTCGTAACTCTTCTTTGTAGTTTAGTTAGACATATAACACTCATCTTTTACAACAGTCTTGAAGATATCATTAGTTGTTATAAGCTTCTATAGGCAAATCACTGGTTGCCGAAGGAAGTTCCACATTTGTCCTCCCAGTTGACAACACCCTTTTTGCATAAGGGCAGTCAAAAATAGACTCGATATATTATATTTCCGAGTTGCTACAGTTTTTTGTGATCTTTGCCTAACTCTAAGATTTTAGTTCCCATTTTTCGTATTGTCTAACTTCAAGATAAATTGGTATTGTCTATTCTTTGCTACTATATCTTCTAGATCACTGCAGTACTATTTTACGCTTATTGGGTTTGTGTATTTGTTTTAGATTAAGGAAATTTCTGATGGTAAGGTCACAAGAGCATAGCTATTTGTGGCTGCTTATACAAGTATGGATGGGTCTTGTGTTTTTCCTGCAGTTTTCATTTTAAAGAGAAACTAGCTCAACAAACGAGGGATGATATGTTCGGAAGTACTTCTCAGGTACTTAAAGTTGATCGAATGACTTGAACAATTCAGAAATCTACTTATAACATCACATATCTTTGCTTTGGTTCCTTTTAGAATTTATGTATATGCTTTTGGGCTTTTTGTGCTTCCTTGACCTCCATATGTGTTTGGTTTTTAAGTTATTCAATTTGAGGATGCTACTACTTCCCTCTAAAAGTAGGGTGCACCTTAAACCCATTCAAGTAGAAACAAGCAGCTAGCCCATACATAGTTTAAAGGTTTCATATCTTTAATTTGCAGACTCTCAAGTTTGAACGAGAAAGTTTCTACGAACATGAGAATTATATCATCTTGAATCTGTACATGCATTTTTTTTTCTTGAGTCCTTCATATGATAGTGTTAAACCCGCTTTCACGGTAACTTTTACATGATGGTTTGAATGGTAAATAGCCTACTAGATACTTAAACCTTGATGTTTTCAATAGTGCCTTTTGTGTTAATTATTTGACTTTAGTCTTTAATATATGAATGCTATTATTAGGTATCTGGCTATAGTAACTTCCAAGTTCATTCCGACGAATCGAAGTCTACTCTTGCTCTGTGTGGAGTGGTGCTGCAATGATAATGCTCCTGCCGTGTTGTTTGCCTCTATTTGTTCCATCTCTAGAAAATTCTCGAAGCTCTTTACATACCCACATGAAAGGTTGTGCGACTCAATGAAAGAACAAATTGCGTAAAAGTGATGAAGATAGGAATTTCAAAGCACAAATTGTTTTTTCCATTATGTTTTTGTTATTATGCCATGTGTACTTTAAAAACCTAGTTATTTATTGGCAATAACATTGTAAATTTTGGAAAACCAATGTATAATATATCAATTTTTGAAATTTGTTGTTTTAGTATGTTGCTTGTATAATTGATTTTATGATCTGAGAATTAAGTAGTATTTAGTAGCGGTGTAGGGGGAAAATAGGTTCTACCAAAAAATTAATTATTAAAAAAAATAATTTAGACAAATACAATGGGGAATAGTGTCGTTAATTGACTTCCCAAAAGTAATATATCACGGAAATGTGTGTCCTAAATTTGGGATGTAAATTTACGACGGATGGGTACGTTCTAGATTTGAAAATATGAAGTTGCAGTACAAAGGAGATTTGCAACGGTTTTGAATTTCTTATAATTAACGATGGCGTTAAATGTCTCACACCCGTCGCATTTCTAATTCAATTTACCATACGATTTTCCGTCGTTAATATTAACGATAGTGCGATTCGCGACGAACTTTGGGACACCAATTTCCATCGTAAATCTCAATTTAGGACGGCAATTACCATCGTTTTTGGCTTTTTCTGGTGTAGTGAGAATTCTTGTTCTCCATCCTAGTTACAATAGAACTTAATATTATTGTAGAAAAATTCAGTAAGCTTCGGTGAATACGAGTCGTCTTCACTTACCAAAAGATGCCTCCATCCGAACTGCATGATCTTCTCGTGGAACCAATGTCAATAAGACTCGCTCCCCAACAAGTGTTCGAAAGACTGCTCCGGTATTACTATAGGAGAAGTCATCACAAAACTACTCTCTAGAACAGCTGCAACTATCCCGGAACAACCCTCGGAAAACTTTAAATTTTTAGTGCCCACAGGGGTCAGGGCGTAGGTGCGCTTAAGGTATGCCTGGGATGGGCGCGGGTGCACTCTGTTGAGTTTTGAATTCCAGGCACTTGGGCGCAGGGTGCGCTCACTTTTAGCCTGGGATGGGCGCGGGGTGCGCTCGGGATGAAAACTAGAATTCCAGTGTTTTGGGCGGTGGCTTTCGGGTTTTATCTTTGGAGAGGGCGTCACGCCAGGGTAGAATTCCTCGACGATCTTTGAGGGGTGCGGTGGCGCTCCACTGGAGCCTTGAGTGCGCTTCGAGGAGCCTAATGAGGCCGGTCGAAAGGAAAAATAAGGTAAAGTGGGAATGAAATGTGAGAGATGAATGTGAGATGTAGTTGGGATTGTGAGTGTAGAATGAATGCAGTTTTTATAGGATTTAATTTGCTGATATGAATCGGGAAGTTACCAAAAAAATTTAAGGCAATTGTCGAAAATAATAAAATTTCCAAAACCGAAAACGGAAACAACCCATATTCTCTATTCCAAAACAAACCTAATATCTTTTAGGTTGAATTTAGGTTAGATACTGCCTAATTTATCGAGATTTCATCCTAACACAATATCTATTTATAGCGATGCTCATATCGGCAATATTCTCAACCCTCACTCCAAAACAACTTCTGAAAATAGATGATCATATAACGAATTATGCTAGGCTAAATAATACCACCCCCAAACAATTCGGGAAGGTGGGATTAATGATAAGAACAACGCATAATTCGAAATTAACCAATTTATATTAAAATTGAATTCCAAATAACATACGACAAATAAATTCAAATTTAATTACTAAACTAATCTTTTTACATCCGTACTAAATAAAAACAAATACAATAAAACCAATCAACTCATTAGATCCCTAAACCACTCGCTGCTAGTAGTGGAATGCGCTCTAGAAGCATATGGCCTTTGGGCTTCCGATGGGCCAGAGTCATCCGTCTTGCGGCGACGATGCTCGTGCCTCACAGACTGCTCCTCCGAAGAAGAACCCCCTTAGGGTGGGAAGCATGCAAGCATGTCGTCTCGGAACTGGTGCTGAGCTTCCATCTCGGCCCTTGTCTGTTCCCACCGCTCATCCTCACGCCGGGCATGAGTCTCGAAGTTATGATGCATGGTAGCCTGCCGAGTTCGGAGGTCATCACAAATAGTATTGAGAGAACGCATGCCACAGTGAATCACAGCCATGCGTTCTGCATCTGACCTACACCTCTCCAAGGCATCGGCATCAAAACATGTCGTGTCATCCTCATCCTCCGAGTCAGTCTCCTCGACTACCCTCTCTTCAGGCAACCTCTAAACTCTCTGGATACACTCCGTATAAATATGATAATTTCGGTGCTCCTTCAGGTAAATCCTATCAAACCTCGGAGTCGCTCTCAAGGTTATCATGATCTTCGTTATCAAAACAGGGAGAGGTGCAATACTCTTTCCAACTCCCATAATCATGTTATGCAAAAACTCCAAAATACATAACTCATACTTCTGCTCCTGGAGTATCCATAAAACGTGAAGGCAGTTCAGACCGATATCGCTGACTTTCTCCTTCCTTATGACATTCCTACCAATCCACTGAGCTACAGCCAGCTGGTTGATTCGGAGAGACGACTGGCGAACACAATGCGAGCTCGCATTGTAGTTCCCTTCCACAACAGTCGCATTCATCAAAGGTTCTACAGCAGTAAACTGAGAATCTTGTAATGTGGCATCGAGATGGTGTCTAGGTGGAATGCCTAAAATCTCAGCCGACAACCCAGTTGTAACCTCTCTCTTCCTCCCAGCCACCTTAATAAAAATTCGATCCCCATTCAACTCCCTCGTCCTATAAAACTCTCGGACCAAATCTTCGTGGTAAAAATCATCTGTCGAGTACCACAAACCACTCTAGTCTCTCCTAACCATCTCGTCACCATAAAACGGCGCGAAGTGGTCGGCAGTAAAAGCGTGCTCCGGCAATATCCGACGTCTTTGAGCCATTAGAGTTTTTATATGATGTGTGGGTTTGAATAAGGTAGGGGACTTGTTCTGAAACACCCTAACTAAAAATAATGGTAGGAGGCACGGTGGTAGTGGTGGCAGTCAAAATTTTTGAATTTTTGGTGGTGTTTGGTTATTTAAGTTGGTGGAGGTGGTGGTGGTTGTAGTTAGGAGGAGATTTGGGGTGGGTTTTAACTTTGGGTGTGGGTGTATTTAGGTTTCTTATTATTTTTTTTTTAGGTTAGGTGTTTGAAGGTTTGTTGTTTGTTAATGGCGGTTTGGAGAAGATGAAATCGCGACTGTTGGTGGAAGGAAAGAGACGCACGTGCGCTACATGTGCGCTCGAGGTTGGGCCCAAGCCCACTTGATTTTCCGATTTTTGTTTTTCAATATTTCACGCAACTTCAAACTTAATTTGTCGCTTCGTTACCAGGCTGTTTTTTGTGAATGAGGTATGGAAATGATCAGGAGAGAATTTCCAATCTAATGATCCATAAAAGGCTCTAGTCCGACCGTAGGTAACATGTAAGAAGATGGAAAATGCCTCGGAGTGCATGTATGACGTAAGTTATGCGAACGAATGAAATCTAATTTCATAGATAATGACAACCCGGATCGAAATACGATTAAACGACCTAAACAACACCAATGGACAATTGAACAATCCAGGATGGAACCTGGACACCCACCCCACCCCCAAACAAATTTTAGACAACGAGTTTAGAAAAATTTGTTTTAAAAAGTGGGTCTTTTAAAGTCAGATTCCCGAGACTTCTTAACTTACTATCTTTGTGATTTTAACAATTTTTTATTTTTTATTTTTTATGAATAAAATTTTAATATAAGAAAAATAAGAAGGCAATAAATGCATAATTCACATCATAGAGGAACATGACTTAAAAACCGAGAAAACATGCAAGAGTGGAAAAGGTGAATTATGTTAATCGTGGACTTAGGATCCAGTACTTACAGCCACACACTCCATAGGGAGGGTCCGGTTACCTGAGTGGTGCACTTACCAATATATGGAAATGAAAGGAAGTACACCAATGAAAAAGGTCAGTCCTCATAGACAGGGTCCTGTAAAAGGACTTCCTCTACATCAGGGGACAATAGCTCATGAAAATGTTTCAACCGTTGGCCATTAACTTGAAAGGTATTGTTATCCTTGGGATTTACCAAGGTGATTGCCCCATAAGGGGTGACTTCAAGAACTTAAAAAGGACCGCACCAACGGGTTTTAATTTCCACGAAAAATATGTAGACGGGAATTGTACAGTAAGACCTTTTTACCTACCACAAACTCTTTGCGCAAGATTTGCTTATCATGAACACGTTTCATGTTAGTTTTATAATCCTTTGCGAGATCATAAGAGTCGCTATGGATTTCTTCAAGCTCATTCAATTGCAACTTACGCTTGACACCCGCCTCATCAAAATTGAAGTTAAGGCTTTTTATAGCCCACATAGCATGGTGCTCCAATTCAATGGGCAAATGACAAGGCTTCCCAAATACAAGTCTAAAGGGAGACATACCTATAGGAGTTTTGAAAGCAGTCCTATACGCCCATAAGGCATCAGATAGACGCTTCGACCAGTCTTTCCTATCAGGATTTACAGTTGTTTCCAAGATCTTTTTGATTTCCCTATTAGAAACTTCTACTTGTTCGCTAGTTTGTGGATGATATGGAGTTGCTACCTTATGTGTAACTCCATACTTGTTTACTAGTGATGCAATAACTCTGTTGCAAAAATGTGTTCCTCCATCACTAATGATGGCCTTGGGAATGCTAAATCGACAGAAAATATACTCTTTTACGAAAAATACAACTGTCTTATGGTCATTGCTATGGCAAGCCATGGCCTCTATCCATTTAGACACGTAGTCCACGGCAACTAGAATATAAATGAAACCGTGGGAAACTGGAAAGGGACCCATGAAATCAATGCCCCATACGTCAAAAATTTCTACCACCATGATTGGATTCAATGGCATCATATTACGCTTCGTGATTCGCCCAAGTTGTTGGCAACGAATGCACGCCTTGCAATGCACTTGGGCATCTTTAAAGAGAGTATGTCAATAAAACCCACATTGTAGAATTTTAGCAGCTGTTTTCATACCACTGAAATGGCCACCACACTCTTTTTCATGGAAGAATGAGAGTATCTCATTATGTACCCACTGGGGAATACAACGACGAATAATCTGATCCGCACAATACTTAAAAAGGTAGGGATCATCCCAGTAGTATAGCTTAACTCTGGTCAAAAACTTCTTACGTTCATTTCTTGACCACTCATAAGGAATAATATCGACACTAAATAATTCACGATGTCGAAGATACCATGGTGCAGAAAATATAGCATACGATGCTCATCCGAAAAGAGTTCGGTATGGAGTCGGAATCACTATCATCGTCATTTGTAAGTCTAGATAAGTGGTCGGCAACTACGTTTTCGACCCCTCGTTTGTCCTTTATTTCTAATGTGAATTCTTGCAGGAGAAGAATCCATCGGATCAACCTCTGCTTAGCATCCTTCTTTATGAAAGGTACCTAAAGCTGCATGGTCCGTGTAAACTAGAGTCTTAGAACCAACCAAATAAGGACGAAACTTATCTAAAGCATAAACGACAGCTAAGAATTCTTTTTCAGTAGTTGTATAATTCCTTTGAGCATAATTTAGAGTTTTACTAGCATAATAAATAACGGTGGATTTATTATCTAGTTTCTGTCCCAAGACAGCACCAACTGCATAATCACTAGCATCACACATGAGTTCGAAAGGTTTAAACCAATTGGGAGGTTGTATAATGGGTGCAGAAGTTAAGGCAGCTTCAAAGTTTTAAAAGCCTGTTTATAGTTAAAATTAAAATCAAAGATGGCCTCCTTTAAAAGCAGACTAGTTAAGGGTCTAGCTATTTTCAAAAAATCTTTGATGAAACGCCTATAAAAACCTGCATGACCTAGAAAGGCTCTAATATCACGGACAATCCATGGTACAGGTAGAGTTGCTATCTTATCTAGTTTGGCCTTATCTACTTCGATGTCATCACTAGATACGATGTGACCTAGTACTATGCCTTTTTTCACCATGAAGTGACATTTTCCCAATTTAAAATAAGACTCTTCTCTTCACATCGCATTAAAACTTTAGAAAGGTTAGACAAGCATTCAGTGAAAGAGTCTCCATAGATGGAAAAATCGTCCATGAACACTTCCATGAAACGTTCTACCATGTCACTAAATATATGAAGCATACACCGCTGGAAGGTACCAGGAGCATTACAAAGGCCAAAAGGCATTCGTTTATAGGCATATGTTCCAAAAGGACATGGGAAGGTAGTCTTTTCTTGGTCATCAATATCAATAATAATTTGGAAATAGCCAGAGTAGCCATCCAAAAAGCAATAAAAAGCATGACCAGCTAGAGGTTCAAGCATCTGATCTATAAAGGGTAAAGGAAAATGATCCTTTCGTGTCATGGCATTTAAGCATCTGTAATCAATACAGATCCTCCATTTCATAGGACCATGCGTGGCAACATATTCACCCTTGGCATTACGTACCATGGTAATCCCTGATTTCTTTAGAACTACATGAATGGGACTGACCCATTCGCTATCAGAGATTGGGTATATGATACCCACATCAAGTAACCATAAGACTTCTTCCCTGACCACTTTTTTCATGGCAGGGTTTAAGCGACGCTGAGGTTCTTAGGAAGTCTTTGCGTTATCCTCTAAATGGATACGATGAGTGCACACATTAAGGTCAATTCCCTTAATGTCGGCTAGGGACCAACCAATCGCAGAACGATGTTCCCTAATCACCCTGATCAATCGTGTCTCTTCCTCCTTAGATAACAGAGAAGATATAATTACCGGATGACTACCATCCAGATCAAGTTGAACATACTTTAACTCTGTAGGAAGAGGTTTAAGCACTGTGGTGGGAGGAATATCGATAAATGCTTGTGGAGGGTCCTCATCTTGAGTAATGAATATTTGCTTAGGCAGCAGGTCTTCAAACTCTGTATATGGAGCAACCGAAGGGTCTACGATTTGTGTAAACTCGAAGATGGTGTTGACTTCCTCTATGTAGGAGTCATCAATAAAATCTGAACTTCCAAAAGAAAGGAATTTATGAATATGGTTTTCTGGAAACGTGTTATTAAAAAATCTTGAGCTAAGCTCTCGGTCATGCTAACCTCTCCATCTATAGACGAATCTAGTAACTGTTTCATTAGTTTAAAAACATTTATCTCAACCGAAAGATGGCCAAAAGACAAGGACATCGACCCATCGCGGCAGTTTATAAACGCGTTGGCAGTCGCCAAGAAGGGACGCCCTAAAATAATCGGAACAGAGTCGTTAGCGACTTCTGTATCGAGGATAACAAAATTAGTAGGATAGTAGAAATCCTGGACCTTAACAAACACATTTTCAACCACACTCTTAGGGTACTTAATTGATCGATCCGTTAATTGCAACGTCATTTTAGTAGGTTACATCTCTTGTAGATCTATTTGTTTGTATAGATAATACGGGAGTAAGTTAACACTCGCCCCCAGGTCTAGTAAAGCGGTCATCGTGTGGGAATCTCCTAAGGTGCATTGTATAGTAGGACGACCAGGGTCTTTGTACTTAACGATTCCATTGTGTTCCGTTAAAGTTGGAAATTGTTCAGTTAAAAAGGCGTCTTTAGGAATATTTGTCTTACGCCTAGTAGTGCACAACTCTTTAAAAAACTTAGCATGGTGAGGTAATTTTTTATCGCTTCAACAAAAGGAAGGTTTATCGTTAGATTTTTGAAAACTTTCCTAATCTCATCGAAATTTGTATCCTTAGTTAACATTGCTAATCTCTGGGGAAACGGTGGTTTCTCTCTATATTTAGCATAATGATCAACAGGATGTTTAACCTTGTCTTTTTGTTTCTTAGGTTGTGGTTTAACTGGTACCTCTACAGGGGTAGGCTCTTCAGTTTCTATTACGGTATCTAGTACAATCTGCGGTGTAGGGACAACTGGTGGGGTAACTATAGGCATAATTACTTTGTTATCAACCACTCTCCCAGAACGGAGAGTGGAGATGGCATTTAGCTCACCTACGTTTTCATTTCCCGTACTAGTATTACCATTTACCTCGAAGGCGGTATTTGTTGTTTTAGGATTAGCTATTGCTTGTCCTGGAAACACACCTTTGGGTTGCACTTTCTCTTGAGCTAATTGTTGTAAGGAAAGTTAGATGGCTTGTAAAATCTGTTGTTAAGATTGCATAAAGGTATCGAAACGATCCGGTTGTGGAAGACTGTTAGCTTCAGGTTGTGTGACAGGAACTATGTCACGTTGATTATTAATGGGTGGATTTTGATAGTTATTATTTACCGGAACGATACCTCTATTAGCATTATAATTATTATTGTTATAATTATTATAATTACCCTGACCTTGTGCTTGACCTTGTCGTGGTTGCGCTTGGTTGTTATAATTATAATTACCCTGACCTTGTCCTTGTCGTGGTTGAGCTTGGTTATAATTGTTTGCTTGCCTAACATTTTGATTATTAAACCCTGGAGGTGTTACTTCTTGATTATTTCTCCAACTGAAGTTGGGATGTTGTCTCCAAGGGACATTAGGAATAGGAAAACTATTAATCGGGCAAATATTATCTTGTTGTAACTGTTGTTGCTCATAAGCGAAAGGACAATAGGAGTCGCGATGCTCTGGACTCAAACAGAAATTACATGGATTGGAGTTGACATTCATGATGGGAATAGGCGTTTGTTGAACAGAAATAGCCTCTACCTTTTTAGTTAAAGATTCGGTTAAATTTTTAAGTTCCGGATCGGGTTTCATCTCAAACATACCGGTGGCCTTTTGACCAGCCTCTTTTTGTGTGTGAGATGTGGTATATGGATGATGTAGATAGATGATGGTCGTTGAACAAAAAGAAGTGTATCAAAACCTAATTATCCCTCAATAAGTAAAGGATGAGTAGGGTATCATTCCACTTTTAAGTGTATGTTTATATGAAGGACAGGACTGGAAAGGGGGTTTGAGGGATTAAAAACTATGATTATAGAGATTTTAGATTCTAATGCTAAACTAAACTAAACTAACTAAACTTATACTAAAGCTAAGAATTGGAAATAGGGAGAGAATATGAGAGAGATAGATTCAAGAGATTCAAATCCACCAATGATTTTGATTCAATGACTTTTTGCTTCATGTTGTTCTCCAAGTAGACTACAATCAAGCAATCGAAATGAGTGCCGATGCCTTTTTGGTGAAACATCGTTAAACAATTAACTCTACTTAAGGTTGTTTCTATGTTCATGTTACTAGTATCTTCTTTCCTTTTATGTGAGCTTGGGCAGCTATTCAATGAATCACCATCTAAGGCAAACACAAGGAATACTTCCCTTACTCTAAAACACTACACAATTAGAAGAAAAGTAGAGAACAATAGTATAATATTCAATTACAATAAATAAAACTCTATTCTAGTATTATATTCAATTGCAATAAATAAAAGCATGTTACTAGCAAATATTCAATTGCAATAAATAAAACCCTAAACTAGCATGATATTCAATTGTAATAAATAAAAACCTTAATCTATACTTCCATCCCCTGGTGTGGGCAATGGAACTAATAACTAAAAACATAAAGAACTAACCTGATTGAAGAACACCATAAACCGTAAGAATCATTAAACCTTAAGCACCGGCTTTCATCTCCTCCCTTGAAGGAGAAGATTAGCCTTCCATATAGAAGGAAGAACACGAAGAACTAAAAGAAGAAGAGTCAAGAACATAAGACTAGAAAGACAAATTTATTAAGACTCACTAGTTAAAACCGATCTTTTATTATTAATCTCTCTCCTCAAGTTAAAGGAGACAAGAATATAAGTGAATTGGCCCCTTACATGAGGCACTTAGGTCCTCTATTTATAGGGGTTACAATGAGCTCTAGAAGCATTCCAAACCGTCATTTGTTTCCTAATACAAATAGACTTCTTTCAGAGTCCAACTTCATCTCCAAAACTGAGAAGGAATTGGCTACAGTGTCGATTCATGCGTCTGGACTCATTATCCATGCATCTCATACTCAAGAAATGCGTCTGGACTCACGATCTATGCGTCCCAGACGCGAGCATTGAGTCCAGACTCATGATCCATGAGTCTCAGACTCAGAAGTCTATTTTCCCTCTTTTGCTCCATCCTTCTATCCTCTTTTGCGGGCTTTGGTCCAAGCAACGAATCCTTTGGCCTTGGGCTTCCAAATAGGCTTTAAAATAGGTCCAAGTCACATCTTTAATAGCTCTAATTCCTTGGCCTTCTCCATGATTGTCCACGGGCTTCCCATGTGATCCTTAATGCTCCGAATTGCTCCATTTTACCCCTTTTCTCTAATATTCTACAAAACTCTCTTTTTTCACCTGTAGAATCTTAAAACACAACTTATAAACACTATTAGTCCACTAAGATGGCTAAACAAGAGGCATAATCGAGGGTTAAATAGCACTTTTTGAGCACTTATCACCTTTACTGTTGTAGAAGAACTAGTGTTGAGGGAGATATCGTCACTACCCCCCAGTTATTATTACGATTAGTCTGATCTTCTAAAAATTTATAAGCCTCTGAGTCTCCTTTACTTAAAAAACTACCCCATTCATTATGTCAAGGACTTCTTTATGGTGGTGTGGAAGTCCCTTGAAAAAGGCAGAACTAACGTGTCTTTCGCGAGGTTATGATGTGGACACTCTATAAGTAGATCGGTGAAACGATTCCAAGCCTCTGAAAATGATTCATGAGGATTCTGTCGAAAGAAATGAATCTTGGAAAGCATTTCATCGGTCTTCAGTGGTGGGTAAAAATATTCCATGAATAGTTGAACAAGTTTAGCCCACGAGTCCACATAATTAGGCACTTGGGCAGTTAACCAAGACGATGCCTTATCGGCTAAGGTGAAGGGAAATATCCTCAGTTTAATTTGTTTAGCACCAACCGTAGGATGGTGGAATGTAGTAAGGACTTGGTCAATCCTACGCATGTGCTGATAAGGTTTTTCATGGTCTAACCCATGAAAAACGGATAACAAATTAAATATATTTGGGGGAATTCGGAAATCCCCCACTGGGTCTGATAGAACGATGCAAGATTTAGGGCTATCGTTCAAGGCTTTGTAAAAGTCAGAGAGAGGAGACTCTCTTTCTTCAGCCATTACATCAGGTGGTGTGTGTGGCATGCTAGCTAGAGGTGTAGTGAGTGGTATATTAGAAAGACTTGTTTGTTGCCATTGTCAGTTAATTACGTTAGGCATTTTTCTTCGGCCTGACCTTAATCTCATGCAAGGCAAAGACCAATCTTAATGAAACACAACAACACTCCAAACAATCCTGATATGCTAGTATGAACCTCTAACAGAAGATGCAAGGTGTGGAAGAAAAGAGTACCTGGAAGCCTCCTTGCTTCGCTTATGAATAGCGTCTTGTTTACGCGTGCTCAGTGTATATAACAAGTTAGAACACTGAAAACTTTGAAGAAATGGAAGTTCGAAACAAACCTGCGGGAAATCGGCAGTTTAGGAGAGGCGTGCGCCTGAATATGCCTAGATAGGGCAGTCGCGCGCTCAAGCAAAAGTTAGGATTCCAGGCGTGTGAGCGTAGGTGGCCCTCCAAATTGGCCTTGGTAGGGCGCAGGTTGCGCTCAGGCAAAAGTTGGAATTCCAGGCGTGTAAGCGCAAGTGGTGCTCCAAGTTGGCCTTGGTAGGGCGCAGGTGGCGCTCAGCCAAAAGGTGGAGTTCCAGGCGTTTGGGCGCAAGGTTCGCTCCACTTTGGCTTGCCCAGGGCGTAGGTCGCGCTCTGAGTAATTTTTCGTGGAAACTTGCAAAGCTGAAATAGACCACCACAGTGAGAATCCAAACAAGGGTGGGTGGGTTATGGGACTTTGAAAAACTATCAATTCTAAAAAAACAATACTAAAGAGTACTAAGATGGCAACGGCGCCATTTGATAAACATAAAAAGATAGTTTTACTCACAAATAAAGCTATGAAACTCTAAACACAAGTAAAACTATAAACTAAACTAAACTTATCAAAGATATTTGTTTTCTACTCTCGAATCTATTAACGTAGGGTTGGAATAGAAGATTCGTTCCACTCCTAGTCCTTTAGCATTCAAGTTTTCTACAATTGACGAGTCTATCCAAAGTCTAATAAGAGTAATGATGAAATTTATACTACGATGTAAATTCAAATAACAAATTACGAATAAGCGAAATGACAGGATGTCAAGGATTTGAATCTAGATAAAGAATTAAGGGAATTGAATCTACCTTAACTCGACTTAATCAACTAACAAAGACTCGTCGTGATCCAAATTGCAATGCTTCGCATATCAAAATGGTAGTTCTAATCCCTAATTATACATGGCATCTCTACCAATTAATAACTAGCATGTGAGGTCATCCACCCATTCTCATGGCGAATCAACGACCTTCTAGAGTGGAATAAACTCTCACGACAATTTCTAAGTTAACAAAGATCAAGTTTCATCAAGGCTTCTTCAACCCCTCTAATGGAGGTTTAGCCTTGATTCATCAAGCTATCATTTCCCATTGAACAATACTTCAAATCTAATTAATAACTAAGAATTGAATAACAACAAGAATTGAAATTAGATCTACAAATTTAAATGACAAAATCAAAATGAACAAGAATAAACTATTTTATTTATCTAATCAATGAAGAACAATGATTCAAAGAATTAATCTAAAACAAGGAATGAAACTAATTAATTTAACTAATTGAATTCAAAAACTAGATCTACAAGCTATTTTAATGGCTACTTTCTATACTAAGCTATCTAACTATGTATTTCTTAAGAGCTAAGTCTTTTTTTATGTAAAGGAGGAGACCAGATCCACAATTTCGTGCATGGGCTGAGGTCTCATGTTTTGGGCCGGAAAATCGAGCCCAAAGCCCAATTTCTTCAGTCCACAGAGCCCGTCTCAACTGGCTTTGACTTCAGTAGACTTTTCGTCCATTTTTGCTCCTCTGATTGGGTCAAGTCTTGGACCATTGGAAATCTCTTTCCGAGCTGGTCGTTTCGACGTAAGGTAGGCCCAAATCCGAGGCTTGAGTCTAAAGATATGGTCTTCGGAAGTTTTGCTGACTTGTGCACTATTTCTGCCTGTGTTGACTTTTCATCTTTTGATCGGGCTTCATAAAGGCTTTGTCTCCTTGAATCTTGGCCTTTATCACAGAACTTCTTAGTAACCAACCTTTTGCTCCTTTATATCGCCAAAGTGGTACATTTCTACATATAATTGAGTTCCATGCCTAAAATACATAAAAGCACGTAATTAGCATTAACTCTTATTTATTACTCGCATAATTGGTCTAAAAGTAGTATTATTAAGTGGTTAAAACTACAGTTTTGGGCTCTTACCAGCTTCCAAATTGTGATACATTATTTTAGCCCTTTGGCTTTATGAATCCATATGATTTTGAATTTTTGGGAGTTCCAACCTTACTTTTGTTTCTTTTTGTTTTTTTCTCTGATATCATCTCCTTTTGATTTTGAACTTTTGGGAGGTTCGATTTTTGACTCCTATGAATTTTTTGGAGTTTTGGTTTTTGATGGGTCTTTCTTTTCTTCTCTTTCTTTTTCTTTTCTTTTCGAAGCAAATAATTGTTCTATTTTTGTACAAGGTCTTCTCTTCTCTTTTTCTGATATCCAACCAGTTCTCAACTTGTTAGCTAGGTAAGCTTTTTATTGTATGTTAGTTGTAACGGGTTAGGAATTTTTGGTGAAAAATAAAAAGGCTTTTAGAAGGCTCAAGAGGGGTAACTAAAGGAAAAACTATCTTTTTAGGTTTTTAACATTTATTTGGCTATATTGATCTAAAAAAGGCCTAAATTCTCTCTTTGGATATGGCGTGGTGATCAAGCAAGTGATAGGGTTATATACTAAAAGCATTACTTTTGTATTGACTCTAATTCTTTATATTTTGAATGAGAATCATATGGGAAAATATTATGTATATTATATTTGTTATTAGTTATATGCATGTGTTTAATACTTTATGTTGTAGATGATATGGTGTGTGTTGACACACAGAAGATCATATCGTCAATACCTTATAAAGTGTAAGTAAACGTTCACAACCTAAATGGATTTGGACAAACCATTGGTATAGTTGTAGTATAATCTGGTATTAGTCTATCTTGATTATAGGATTACACTAGTACACTTTGTGTGTATTGAACAGGACCAAGTGAGGTTGTTTCTCTTTATACTGACTATATAAGAGAACAAACACCTCTGTTATTATGGATGCTTGTATTCTTAATCCGGATATAATAACGGGAACTTACGTGCATTGTACATTGCTTTAAATCATCAATGAGTGGGATTCATTTGTGAATCAACAAACTCGATGGATTGGGTAATGACATTGTATGTAAGGTGTGTTGTTGATTATAGAAGGAATCCGTGTCCCACAAGAAGTCAGGTTGATGATGTCCCCTTGAGGAGCTTATAAGGATTGTCATGTAAACCATGCAGGTGGATTTAATCCGACATGACAATGAGGTTGAGTGGTACTACTCAAGAACATAAGAAGTTGATTAATGTAGTTGTCAGTAACTTGACTTAATCAACGAATATTTGATATTTTAAACATGGGGAGATCAATGAGCATATAATATGGAGCCCATAAACATAACACATAATTTGGGATTAAGGCGGTAGTACAACAATGGCCTTTAGTGGAATAAGCCATTTATTGACGGACTTGGGCCGTGTGTTCTAGGCGAACATGGGAAGCCCAAGCCCGTTAGGGGTCCCAACCCTAATTTCTCCTCATGGTCCCTGTTGTAGCCTATAAATAGAAACCCTTCTCTCCTGGCTGAAATTACTATTCATCTAGATTGAAAAGAGAGGCAAGAAAGATAGATCCAAAATCAGTTCTAGCTTTGTAAGAAAGAAGGGGGTTGGTAAATCGTTGCCCACACAACATCCAATCTATTGAAAGGAATACAACAGAAGATCAAGAGGTGGTTGCTGATTTCATAGCTATTGGATTCTTAGAGTTATCTAAACTGGATTTACATGTATGTTTTCCAATCCAAAATCGTGAGAACCATTAATTCTGCTGCACATGGTTTTCACGGTTTGTAGAAATATTCATTCTGAAAAAATGGTTCCTACAGCAAGTAGACGTGTGGTCTTTCTATCCAAACATCCTTTGTGTCATCACTCAATAATCATTCAGATGAGGCTTTTTGCTAGATTCTCATAGGATATGGAACTTAATTATTCTAACCTTAGTCTCAGAAACTCATTGCTATATACAAACAAATGTTGATGCATGTCATTCATGAAAAGATGCAGAAACTATTGTACGTATATTAGTTTAAGTACGAAGAACGAATCCTTACACTATTGTTATAATGAGACTTCTAAACTTTTTATTCATCCTAGAAAAAGGAAACAAGACTTTTTAATACTAAACATAAAAATAATTTTGGTCTTTTTCAACCAAATATATACTATTATACTATTATATCTACTATATAGAAAATGCCTAGTTTTTGCAAAATATTACTATACCACCCCCAAATAGAACTATGTTTTGTCCTCAAAGTATGATGAGATAAGGAAAAAGATTATAATAGAAACATGAGGAAAAATGGCGATACACCTGTATTCTGTTCTTCATGATGAAAATACGTCACCCCCAAATAAGTTTGGGGCATGGGTTGTTTGATATAGAACGAGAAATACATTGTTTATTATACTAGGGATAATTATTCTACTATGAAATCTTTTTGGGTTTTTGTATTTTTGAAAACATATGTAATGCAGAAGATCTAACATGCATGTATGATTATTATAACACTACAATTGAAGAAATAAAAAGTGTGAAACGTAAAATATGTAAACAACTATCTATATAGACACATATGAAATGTGTGTGTGTGTGTGTGTGTTTTTTTAAGAGATGGTTTTCTCATGCAAAAGATATCTCTAACCATATACGTCAATCCGATATCATTTTGGTTACTCCGGGGTGTATAATTTTCATTTTTATATTCTCTAGTTTTGAAAACTATGAAGAGATGTTTTAAGATACTCATACTCAAAAAGCCGTGATTCTGAACGCTAAGCTTTTGAAAACAAATCATAACAGGTAATCTCATGCAACTTTCGTGTCGGCTCTTTATTGAACCCAATCTAGTCAAACTGTGGCTTCAGTTATGTGTATTGGGGGGTTTACTGCGCAAGACATAATGGAAGGGTTTAGGTGATTAGACACTAGTGGGTGGTGGAACTAGGCCTCTTTGGTGGATTTTGGTAGTTTTAGTTAAAATGGGATAGGAACCAATGCTCTGTTCTGATTGTTGTAGGTACATTGTCCTTGTCTGAATGCATTTGGTGGTTTATGTGGTTGGTGAACGAACCCTGGAGGTGGTTGGGTTTGTATAATTTGGGTGTTGCCTCCATGATACATTTGGTATATTGAAATTACATACTTTTTTTGGGTGAAGTGATGATATGTTGGTGAGCAAGGGACAATTGGTATCTATATAGTTTAAGCTGAGACAGAAAGTGCATGGTGATATGGATGACCCTTAGTAACACATAACTAATCTTCAAACCCCCCTTAGAAAAATGGAGATTGCGTACTTCTAAGAGTTAGTCTATGTGGAATTCATTGCCCGTTTTGTTTTTTTGGAAAAATCACATAACTATTGATGTATCGAGAAACTTTCATAATGAGAACGAAGAAAAACAACTATTTTGAAAAAGAAATGTAAAAGAAAGAAAAGAAAAATTGTGTACTCGCTCCACAGGATCACACTTACTCAAATGACAAGTGAAAAGTGTTTTACAAAGAATACGCGAGATATACGTGGATTAAGGTTCCGACACTTACAATCAGACACTCCAAGAAGAGGGTCTGATTACCTTAATGATGCACTCCCATGGAATGCATTGAGAAAACACGATATGAATCTTGTATAGTCAAGACTATATATGGGGTCGTTTTAAGTCAGATTCCCCAAGACTATGTATATAAGATGGATGATATGTTGTTAACTATATACTAATAATCTAAACAGTTGGGGATCTTTATAGAAAAACATATGAAAGCATACACCCCCAAAAAGAATGAAATGATGTATTTGGAGTGTAAGATGCAAAATGATAAAAGGATGTTTGTGTAACCCATCATGGAATTTATGCAATAACCCATCATGTTTGAATTGTCCAAAAGAGTGAGTGGTTAGTAGTATATGTCCTTCATAAGGCTCAATTGATAGGGAATAGGACATACCAGGTTTCTCAACTGCAGAAATGATGGGCAAAGTCTCCTTACTGGGAAGGTTTAAAAAATTATGAATGATCTCAAAGGCAATTGGCTTAAGTGCGAATTTGAGGTTTCTTTGAAATGGTTTCGTGGTGTTGTCCTCAGAAATTGGTGATTTTTTTACGAATGGAGGTTGGATTTCAAGAGGTGTTAAATTGGGATGGTGATAGTTGGGTGGTGGTTCTTCACATGATTTCGAGGACTCAGAAAATTCTTCATCTAGTTTTGGCATTTCCACAAGATTATGGTTCATATCTGCAATATTAAAAATGTCACAAATTTGTTCCATCGATATGTCGTTAATGGCCAAACTAAATTGAAATCCACTTTCCAACATAGATTTTATTCGCTCTTTTTGAAGCACTTCATTTTCTTTTTCCTCTCTACCTAGATCTTCATAAATTTTGTCAATGCCATTTTCCAAGCGTGTCTAGTCCAATACATGCTCTTGATTTTCTCCTGCCAGAGTTTTCTCATTTATGGGTAATGATGTATTAAGGCATGTGAGAGAAATTGTGACTTCGGACATATAGTCATCATTATAAGATTTGGAATTCACACGATAGTCAGGTGGAGGATGATGGGTTTTTAACTGGTTATGAGTATCAAGATGGGCTTTAACAATTGGCTTTGTTATAGTAACACCTTGTTTCTCTTTTCAGTTGGGTTATGGACTGGTGGGAGGAATATTAGTCTCAGATGTGGCATTATTTGAATCAAATTGGAGAAAACATAAGGTAGTTACTATTTGTTGAGTTAGTATTATTTGTTTGGCCATTTCTTGATAGAGTTGGTCTGTGATAGATGGCGGTGTGGGATATGAATTTGATATGGATGGTGATGTGAATGATAATGGGTTTTGGGTGAAACCTTACTCTGACTGACCAAGTGGATATATGAATGGTGGTTGACTATTTGTGGTGGAATTCCATGAATTGTCGGCATGACTGGAAAACTCTTGAGTGTATGGGGTACTAGGGAAGTTTGAACATTGAGGTTCGTAAGCGTAAGGATTTTCCGTAGTATACTCGAATTCGGTATATGATGGACAATGAGATAACCAGTAATAAGGACTACCGCAAAAAAAATAAGGTTTTGGGTTTGCATTGTAATTCTATGACGGTTGCGATGCATATTGATAAGACATGAATGCTCAATCAATGATGATGCACAAATAGTAGAAATTCATTTTTTGGATTTTTGAAAATATTTGTTTGGTTTATAAATTATTATGCCCTGTTCAAGGGAACAATTGGGCACGAGACTAGGATGGCTCTACTACACAGCTCAGAAGAGTAGGCAGTCACTTCACCAAGTGATGTGCTACCAAGAATCTCACTCACGGTGAATCTGGGGGAGGGGAGTGAGGAAGGTAGTTGGTCCACCGGAATCTAGTAACTGATTACAATAAATCCTCGTGGCTATATTTTTGTCATTTTCTAGAGGAGTGTGACTACTTTGGGCTCTAGTTGATTGATTTTAATTCTTTTTTTTTTTTGTCTAGGGCTTCAAGAATCAAGCAACGTTCGATTTACCTACATTGGGGAATGATTTCCCAATGGCTGTTATGTGGCTCGGGTTCAGCCTTATGTGTGAATGTAAATTACAGTGCGGAAATTAAATTTTAAACAATCACGTAAGCATGCTTGAACACACAAGATATCCTCTTACTTGGGCTTCGAGGAGGTTTAGAATTTGCCTATCAAGTCGTGCTTACACGCTGCTTGAGGAGAAGGTGAGGTCGGTTGGCGTGTGATCTGAGAATCAGGCCCAACCTTTCAAGCTTTACCCTGTTTTAAGTTACAATAAAGGTCCACTTAAAAAGCCCACAAGTTGGGTTTTTTTTATAATTTAAATAACTTTGCCTTCAAGGGCCCAAAACTTAAAACTAAATTAATATTATACTAATCTAATATATTAACTAGTTTAGATTGATTATCTAGATTACCTAAAGTTAAATAGACTTAGAGTGTTGATTACCAAGTTGATTCAAAGTGTGCGAGCGATAATTCACAACTTGCCTCGCACACTCGAACTTCCCAAGGCAATGAAAACTCTAATCCCTTGGTAAGTATACAACTTCAACCAAATTCAACTCATGTTCATCTACAAAAATCAATCAAAAACCATTTTTACTAATTTTTTTCCTTTTTTTCTTTTTGTCTCTAACTATTACAAACAAGTTCCACTAGTTTATCCTACTTTATTAAAAAATCCACATTCGGAGTTCAACTATACATCAAAAATCAACTGGAACTGGAAACAACTAGACACGCGTATGTGGAGGTGCATGCACGGTCGCCTGTCCGATTTCAGTGAACTTCTTCCGGTTTTCTTCTCCAGCTTCAGCTCCTCTCCAGTATGTTGATCCCTAACCCTGATTTGCAAAAAAGTAAGTTAGTAATGAAAAAACAGCGAAATAAAACAACAAAAAAATTTTAAAAAAAATAGAAATAGAAAGGTGTGAATAGTGCTTCCTCCTTAGATGCTTAACCAAGCACTCTTGCTCCTTCAATCCATGACGGCGGTGCCATTTGAAGCTGAGTTGTTGGAGTATCTTCAAAGTTGATTTGATTGTGGTTCATCCTAGATTGTTTAGAGTTTGAATGATGGGAGTTTGAAGGAAGAAGGTAGACTCTTAGTTTAGAACTTGTCTAGTTTTTTAGTTTATGAATGAAAAACATTGAAACTTAAGTTGTTTAAGATGGAAATGATTTAAAACATTGAAAGAAAGTATTGAATTGAAGATTGAAACAAAGAACAACAAAATAAGATTGATTGGTTGAAATAAGCAAAATAACAAGATTGGATTGAAAAGAAAATGAAGAACAATAAAGTAAAAAGACTTGAAAAATAAATAACTAGAAATTAAATCATACATGACACTAGATTAAGTCTAGGTGCATTCTCTCTCCCTAAATTTTATATTATATACGCCTACTTTATACCTTTTACTTATTTGCCCTTCTCCATTACATTTGAGACACCTCACACTTCACTTTATGCTTTTGCTTTTCCTTTTGCTTTCTGATTTCTTCTTGACCAAGATAGGTTTTGGAGAATGCCATATTTTGAGATAAGGGCATCTATCTCTGGTCTTCTGAGTTGAGGGCTTTGACCTTTGACTGTGACCGTTGACTTCAACTTTTTCAACACTTTTTCATAGCAGCTTCTGGTCTTCATAATAAGCATGATTAAATTTCATTTTGGGTGCTAAGACGCAGCTTTTATGAGAAGTGGTCTAAAATTCTCTGTAACCTGAAAAAGACAATAAAAGTTATAAGTTGTCTTTTCATTAAACATAAGAAGGGTTGTAATGCAGTAATATAAGGATAATAAAATGCACATTTGGGAGCTGATCAGCAGACAAGGCAGCGAACGTCGGTGTATAGCTACCAGTTAACAATAGCTTTTTGTGTGAAGGTAAACCCCCATGGATTAAAGCTTTTCCTTAAAAAGATTAATGTTTTTATTAGTAGCTTCATTCCATTAAAATCTATCTTGTTTCAGACAATCTGTGAGAGGTGCAACAAGAGAACTAAAATTGTGACCAAAATGCCGATAGAAGGTAGCTAATCCATGAAAACTTCTGACATCTTTTATAGATAGAAGTTGGAATTGGCCAATCACGAATGGCTTTAATCTTAGTATCATCAACAAGAACACCTTTATCAGATATCACATAACCTAAGAAAAGTACATGATTTGTCATGAATGCACACCTTTTCAAGTTTACATATAAGACATTCTCAAGAAGTACTTGCAAACCTTGGCGAATATGAGAAATATGATCATCAATACTGCGACTAAATATCAAAATGTCATCGAAATAAACAATAACAAATTTTCTAGGAAAAGGCTGCAAAACCTTATTCATGAGTCGCATGAAAGTGCTAGGAGCATTAGATAATCCAAATTGCATAACAAGCCATTCATAAAGACCTTCTCTTGTCTTAAAAGTTGTTTTCCATTCATCACCGTGACGAATACGAATAAGATGATAGCCACTACGAAGATCAATCTCAGTAAAAACCACAGAACCAGATAGCATATCAATTATGTTATCAATGCGAGGAATGGGAAACCGATAAGGTATAGCTATGTGGTTCAATGCTTGACAATCAATACACATACGCCATCCTCCATCCTTCTTAGAAACTAAGAAAGTTGGGCAATAACAAGGACTCTTGCTTGGACGAATCAACCCTTTCTGTAACAAATCTTCAACTTGCCCTTGAAGAATTGTATTTTCACTAGGGCTCAATCAGTAATAAGGAAAATTAGGTAAACTAGCACCCAGTATCAAATCAATGTTATGCTGAATATCTCTCATAGGCAGTAAATAATTCGGCAACTCATCGGGAAATAAAGAACTGAATTTAACTATCAAAGGTTGTACCTTAGGAGGAATTTCCACTACTGGTGGCTTTGCAGCTTCATGTGCACTAAGAGAATGATGAGTAGAAGTTTGCAGATGTAAAGATTTTAGAATAGTAGCAACAAAAGCTTGTGTCTGAGCATCACTTTGTGAATGAGCAAGAGTAGAAGAACGAGACTGACACATTAGAAACTTTGCACCATCTTTACAAAAGGAGTAAGTATTCTCAAAGCCATTATACACAACAGGAACATCATATTTCCAAGGTTGTCCAAGAAGTAAGTGACTAGCAGTCATAGGCACAACATCACAAACAATAGAATCAACATAATTGCCAAAAGAAAATTCAACAAGGCATTGATGGGTTACCTTAGAAGAACAATTATTTGTTATCCAACCAATAGAATATGGCTTAGGATGGAGAGTAACAGGTAACTGAAGCTTTTCAACCAAAGCTCAAGAAACAAAAATTTTGCTACTGCCACTGTCAACAATTAAATTGCAAACATTGTCTTTAATGAAGCACTTAGAGTGGAAAATATCGTGCCTTTGTAATAGAAAAGGTTGCACAAGTAACAAAGGATGACAAATAGAAAGTATGGGATCACCGTCAACTTCATTAATCTCGTAAGTTGTATCTTGATTGATTTGCTCATTAGAAAAATTATCAACTTGTTCACAATCGAGTTCAGTGTCACGCTATAACACCCCGTGTTTTACTTTTACTTTTCCTATTACCATAATAATAATAATAATAATAATAATAATAATAGATAAAACAAAAATAGGATAGATATGAGTAAGGATAGGAAACCCAGTAGGGTTAAGAGATAAACCTTCTTTCCTTGTTTTTAGGGGGGTTTGAAAACCAAAAAGGAGTTCACACGGAGTTTTAAAAAAAAAAAACGAGAGTTTTATACAGGAAAAAAAAAAAAAAAAAAAAAAAAAGTTATACTGAGAGAGGAAAAGGAAGATTTTTCTGATAGCTGATATCAGCGGGTAGCAGGAGCGTATCACGGGTGAGTAGTTTAGTTTTCTTTTTCTCGTCTATACAAAGATAAAAAGTTTTACTGTAGTACAATGTTTCCGCTTATTTTTCTGCTCTTCCTCTCGTCTGTGATTATTCTGCTTGTTATTGTTAAAACCGGTTAGATTTATTGGACTGTTGGAACTCTGAAGGAGTTAATGGCTGCGCAAGCTAAGCCCAGAGGACAGAGAAATTGTCCCTGAAGGAGTTAAAACCTGTATATTGTTTGAATGTTTATTATGTATATAATGTTGTTGTTAATGGTTTGATGTTTGGTGGTAGTGGGGGTGTGTGAGGGCTGTCAAATGTAGGCTGTCGAAGCTTGGAGGGGTCGTTAATGGTGGGCGACCCAGCGTGGAGGAAGGGTTATTGATGTGGATTATTTCGTAGTTGGTTTGGTTGTCTGATAGTTGTTGGTAGTGTGTGTGTGAGTACTGTAGAGTGGGGGGTTGTTAATGGCGGCGCGATTCAACTGAGAAAAGAGTGAGTGATGTGAGGAAATCAATTTTTGTGTTTGTTAAAGTGTTAGGGGTTTTCATAAGGAGTAAAACCAGTGGGATGAAAGTGGAGGAGGAGGAGAACTCATGGTGGCTGATCCGGTGGTGGCTAGTGGAGGAGGCTACTGGCGAAGGGAGGAAGATGACTCTGTTGGGCTTGGGTTGGGCCGAAATCTATTTTTGTTTTGGGCCAAAATCTATTTTTTGTTTTGGGCTGAAATCAATAAGTTAAGTTGGGCTGAAACCTATTGGTACGTTTTGGGTCAGTTCTATTTTGGATGGGTGATGTCCATAGAACTTAAAATAAATCCAAGTGGGTCAGGTTATAAATTTATGGGCTTAAGTTTAGATTGGGCTTGGAAAAGACTAAACACTTTAGGCCTTAATCTTTGGTTTTTGGTTGGATGAGTTTAGGGCTGGTTGACTGCTGTTGACCCTTGGCAGGTTGACTTTGACTCGACAAATGATTAGGTCTATTATGATAGGACTAGGGCTATTAGCGTGTTTGGCGTTAGGCTAAGGCTTTATATATATATACGTGTGTACGTGTATTAACTACTATGTGATATATCAATCTTTTATGATATACGACGCTATGACACTTAGACATCAATCTAATTAATAACGCGTAAACAATAATACGTGAAACAAGTTACTCCTCCATTCTCTGAAATAATATATGCAATAAAATTCAATAGTGTTCTCAACAAATTTACCACACCCTTTTAGAATCTCTCCACGCCTCAAGTTTTGGAAATGAGTTTTTATGACTTAAGATGTCATGTGATAGGTGGGCAATTATTGAATGTGCCATAAATAGTCCGTTAGCGTTATAAATGGGTATTCATTGATTGTGTCATGAATGACCTAGGTATTCATTGAATGTGGCGAGAATGACCTAAGGTACATAGGTACTAAAGGGTGGGTGTATAAGAAAAGTAATTAATTAATTAATAAGAGAAATTGATTTGATTGTGCGGGTGTGCTTGGACTTGCATTTGAATACTTATAGGATATCTACATATGTTGTTTAGAATTTCTAACTTCCGTTTACAAGAGGGTAGGACTTAATAATATTTTGTGTAGGGATGTTGTCCTACCCTTATACAAAAGTGGATATCGATATGATTTAATTCAATTACTAAGTTATTAAGATGAGTTATTATAATGAGTTAATAGCATGGAAGTCTTGTTTGGGAAAGAAACTATGCCGTTTGAAATGATGAAACTACCAGTCTTCTAAGCTGAGAATGATCAAGTTATGGGTACATATAAAGTGTGGTTTGGGTAATTAAAGTATGGAATTGTATTTATGTTGTGAGTCTACTCATACCAGCAAATTCCATTTTGCTGACTCATGTTTGCTTTGTTTTGGCAACGTGGGTGTGTTCTTGGGAACATAGGTGGAGGGCAATGGAACCACGGCATTTGATTTAGATTTGTTTCTGGAGCAGTCCGGGAGTTTATTTTTATTAGGTCTGATCTTTTTAAAAGTATGTAATAACATGGTTTCATATTCATCATAACATGAGAATACGATGTTGAAGACATTTTATTCTTAGAGTTTGTTTTGATGGTTTTTGGACAGAAGATAGTCTTTTCATAAAGTGATGGTTGAGAAATTTTGGAGATTATTGTTGTTAAGTTGATTCGTTATGATGTGGGTTTTCGGTTTTGGCATGTGTTGTATCCACCCCATCATAGCCTGGGTTTTTAGACAATTGAATATAGGGATGTTTGAGATATTTATATTTCAAATATTCACTTTGTAATTGTTTAGAAATTCGGGGTGTGACACACGCTCCACATAACCAACAACTTGTTGCTGACATTGGGCAGAAGTGTGAGTAGTATCTCCACACTCATAACAGTGGTCTCCTCTATGTTTAGCATAAGGGTTATTGGACTTAGAATTTGGGTGGTTGAAAGGTTGGGTTCGGGATTGGTTGTTGTGGGTATTGTATTGAGGTTGTTGAAAGGTAGGACGGGTAAAGGGAGGAGTGGTAGGATTTGATGGTGGTGGTGTAGGTAAAGGAAGTAAAGGTGGTGAATATTGGTGTGAAGTCCTTTGGTAGGATGGGCGTTGGCGAGAGGAAGATGGAGGTTGGGGTGAATAGTTAAAAGTGTCGGAAGGAGAATTGGTATATGTATAAGGGGTGGGGGAATATTGTGGTTGTGTGTAGGATTTGGATTGGTAAGGTCAAGAGTAATTGTTGTGACTGTAAGAAGAATGGTTGGTTTGGGAAGAATAACTCAAAGTAGTTTCAATCTTTATCGCCGTCTGAATAACATCAACCATAGTACGAACAGGAGTAACCAGCTGATTTTTAACAATCCGATTGAGACCATTAAGAAAACGAGATACCAATTGTGATTCTGTCTCAATAACTTGATTGCGAGCAAGAATACCATAGAACTTTGTCACACACTCTTCAATGGAGCGTGCTCCTTGGCGACAATTCTGTAATTTAGTAAACAACTATTGTTTATAATCCTCAGGCAAAAATTTCTTGCGAAGAATTCTTTTCATCCTATACCACCTCAAAATTTTAGGTTGACCTTTACGACGTCTTTCTTCTTTAAAACTAAGCCAATAAGCTGCAGCGGCTCCTTTTAATTTATAAGCAACCATCTTGGCTTGCTTATCTTCTGGTATTTCCATAAACTCAAAGAAAGAATCAACTTCATATTCCTAATCTAGAAATTCTTCAATTTTAAAATTACCTGAAAAATTAGGGATGTCGGCCTTGAGTTTGTACTCTAGAATAACGCCATAATTCACTCGGTTTACATCTTGGTTGAGACGTTTTTCATCTTCATAACGACAATCAGTATCACCTTCAATATCATCTTCTTCAACTCTGAAAACATCATCATCATTATCATCATCTTCATCAAAAGATTGTTTTTTTTTTGTGGGAAAAGATGTGGTTTTGGGTGGGCTATTTAGAAAATCGGATTTTTTTTGTTGAAATATTTTGGCTATTGGATGTGGTAATAGTGGATCTTGTGTTTTTGGGGTATCTTTAGGGTTGGGGGGAAGATGATATTTAGGGTTATTGGATGTGTTTGAGGATTCAGTGATTGGTTTACCTGCCATAACTTCTTTAATTTGAACATATTCACGAGTCTCGTCTCCATAGCTTCAAGCTTTGAATCAATGTTCAATTCTAACTTAATTAAGCTTGTTGATAGCATTGTCGATAGTGTCTACTAGTTCCTTCGTAACATATTCAGCCATTAAGAGAAACAATTTTGGTGGTTTGCAGAAGTGGTGGTAGTGGATCGCTTTCTAGATTAGAATCTAAAAAGTGAGGCTCTTGATACCAATTGATGCGAAATAAAAGAGAATTATAAGAAAAGATGCATAGATCTTCAAAATGGATAATAAATTTAAGGAGGAAGAAGATTGAATTGAAGAATTGTAGAAGTTGAGGGAGAAAAGTATAATAGGTTTTGGAGATTTGATCGATAATTTGATAATTGATAATTAAATTAATGAACTAAACTATAATGGCCACTTTATATAGATAAGTCATACTTGATTAATAAAGAAAGAAACTAGACTTCTAAATCTAACCTAGACTTCTAAATCTAATTAAACTCTAAATATAAAATATTAAAGGGTCCGGTTTTTGGGACTCAATTTTATGATAGTGAGATCGGATCTTTCTAAGGGTTCATATTTCACACTAGATACTAGACATCTATAAGAGTGATGTTTCTCTCTCCTAGGTAACACGTTAATGAATCTGTATAAAATTTATAGAAACAGCCGATTTATTTGGAAACTTAAAAATCCCACAATTCAAGCCGATTAATTAGGAAGGAGTTCAGCTTGATATTAGAAAGAGCTATCCTACATTAATGGAAATGCATTGATTGGTCCTGTTTCCTATTCGCCCATATCCCCGTTTTCCTAGATTGGTAATGGATGGATTCGTCACCACGAAGGGTACTAAACCTGATACTTCTGCTCGGCTGGTTGTGAGGTCAACTGAATAATCAGAGACCCAGAATAGTTTGAAGGCAGATGTATAACTAAACGTAGTCGCAGAAGGTGGTAGATCAAGTGAAGTTCAAACTTCCAGAGGTCAATGGTAGGTAAGCGTCGAACCTAAATTAACTCGAAATCTTCTGAGTTCGAATTTTGAGCATGTATGGCCACATAATTGCTTTCCAATGATGGATTCCTAGCCACGTAATGGATCAAAGAAGAAATTGTTGCACCCTTGATTCTCAATAACCAATCCGAGAACCGAAGCATCGAGAGAAATGGCATTCTAATATACAAGTCTTTTCTTTCTCCCCTGTTAATTTAACTGGAGTTCACTATAGTAAAAAAGTTCACTTTTTTATCTTAAGAGATCTTCCCTTATTCTTGAGCGTCTCAGCAAACAAAATTGACATAGGAGTGATTGAAGCGATTGGACAGCTTTCCTTGGCCTTGATCATATCCCTTCCTCTAAGGACTTAAGGAGAGAGTAAGTTATTTTATCAAATAGGCTAGCTTCACTAAAGAAATTGACTGTCAGAACAGAAACCATACGTCCATAGTTCCATACTACCCAAAAGCAAACCACCCAAACAACAACGGTCAGGAAATCAATTATGAAAAAAGTTTAAAAGGAAAGAATATAGAACGTATTAAGGAATCCCAAAATTCATGCCCATTAATTAGGAATGAGTTCAGTTTGATATTGGAAAGAGCTATCCTAAATTAATGCAATGCATTGATTGTCAGGAAATCAATTATGAAAAGAGTTTAAAAGGAAAGGATATAGAATGTATTAAGGGCCGTTTCCTATTAGAACTTAAATTGATTATTAAGCATTGTGGTTATATTTTTAGTCTTTGATTGATTATTGAATGTTGAATTCTGCAAATTGCATCGCCTTAATGATGCGAAAGTGCAGTTGTTTTGGGTTAATGTGCTAGGAGTACGTTTTCAAAATGAAATCAATGATAACTTGATAAATGCATAATTACCAAAATAATATGTTGCCAAATCAATGTGTAGCAATTATATATGGCACATAATAAATAGGTTTTTCCGTTTCTAATCAGCTAGATGGACTGGAAAAAGTTAAAGTGTTGGGCTTCAAAGTTGATACTCCCGCCATTGTCAAAGAAAATTAGCTCATTCTAACTCTTCTAATTAATAGATAAGTTGCAAAGTTGAGAATTTCTAAAGGCGTAAAATCTGACCTATGTCGTTGTCATATATAGAATCCAGAAGAAGCGCAAGGAAGGGAGGTGAGGGTTTGCTGACTCGGTTATCACTATATACAGATTTCGTAAGGAGAAACTAACTGACCTTGCGATTGGTGAACTCAGCCCCATAACACTGCTGAAATGCCTTAAGAAGCTGAAAACTGAGGTAATTTGGAAATTATGTCTTTTAGCCTTTCAACGCAATCAAACGTTTTAGTCATCACAGTCATATATGCATGCCTTTCGCAGTAGATCCATATTTGGATTTGGTAAAAAAATTCCTGGGAGTCTTTTCTAAATTTTAATTTTCTAACATACAGCTAAGATTGGGATTTTTGTACATCGGTTAATAGTGGATGATGTTTTATTTCAGGGATCAGTTTATGTTCCATCTTTTGATCACGGTGTTGAGATCCAGTGGCTAATTTTTGGTGAATAATGAGTATAGTCTAGCAGGCATGCATCTTCATGAGAAATTAGCCCATAATTTTTTTACATGGAAAATTGACTCAAAGCTTCTCGAGACATTGGGGATTGTATGTTTAAGTGTTTAACCCATCCTTGAAAACACTATAATATAACTATGAAATCGAAGCAAGCTATTTGTTGTACCGCTATTGACATAAAGGTCTTACCAGTACTTTTGAAGTTCACTATCTTCATTTGAAACTAACACCAAGTTCTACAAAAAAGATTATTTGGATATGCACAATCTCAACAACCATGAGAGAACGACTTCAAATGGAGCATTAAGCCATAATATGCTATCGATTTTCTACTATATTATAAAGAACCTAACTTACACCAATTAAAGAAGCACGATGGATTCGAATCACTAAATCCCTCCATCAATGGTATTCACAACTACTATCGGAATCTCCGTAACTAAGATGTTGATTGAAAGCAATTTGAAGATGGAAGAGGTAGAACAAACCGAGGGCTGTGGTTGCAAGACTTATCCTTGAGCCTACATTGAAAACAACTTCATTGCCTTAATGGAGGAATTTTAATGAGCATGCTACACGAGTACAACCTACCCATACGTGCATCAACAAAAAAGATGTGTTAGGTAATTAACTTGCAACCATCAACTGCAACTTGGTTAATAATGTGTATGCTATGATGTGATAACTCATAGACATGTAATCTTTATGCAAGTGAGTTTTGTTAAAAAGATATATATTAATTCTTTGCTACAAGTTCATTGGTATTATTTTCAAATTATTTTACACGTACGTGTTTCACTTCTATATATACTTTCATGCTTGCTTTTATACCAATGAAAGTACGCACTAAATTAAATTGAGGGACTGGAAGGGACTTTGTAAGTAATATGTGCATATTTATTATCATGTCTTATTGCTTAATACGAATTATATAAGAGCTCGGGTACATGTGCCAATCCAGACGAAATTCAGACTCCAAAAATTGCTAATCTTTACACACTAAATAAAATTGAGAAGTGGGAAAGGACTTAGTAACTTTTATTTGCATATCCATCATGTCTTATTGCTTGGTACGAGTTATGTAAGAGCTCGGGTATATGTGTTCGTCCGACTCCAAAAACTGCTAATCTTTATGCACTAAATTAAATTGCGGAGGTTGGAAGGAACTTAGTAACTTTTATTTGCATATCTATCATATATATATAAGAGCTCGGGTACATATTGTGACAACAGTCCAAACGAAATTCAGACTCCAAAAAATGTTGATCTTTACGCACTAAATTAAATTGAGGGGTACATGTGACAGTCTAGACGAAATTCAGACTCTGAGGCTAGAAAATAGGAACTGTGTAAAAAATTTGGGTTTTTTTAAAAGTCTTTTGGAAGGTAGAAGCCATATATGTACACGAATGTTGGTAATGGTGAACACTGAGGGGAGTTAAAAGAGAATATGTAAAATATCATGGCTATGAGTTGCGAGTTGAATCAGATTTTGTACTTGCATTACATGGCGTCATAAAAGCTTTTGATAATATAATAGAAAGTATGAAATAAAAAATAGGCTCCACTACCCCCCGAGGATATTCTCATAGGGATGAGGGTCTACAGACCCTTGGATGAGTGATCAAACGGTCTGGAAATATCAAAATGACGCCCTTTTACATCATGCAAAATATCTAAAAGATTCTGGGCATATGCCCGGGTACAAAACCTAGTAACAATCTATAATGTTGATGTCATGTGAGACCTTCCATCTTTATTTTATGTTTTAATCTCTCCTTCCTCATTCTCTCTCATTCATCGTCTTCTTCTCTAATTCTTAAGAACCAAATTTGTCCTGCATTTTTGAACTCCATAACCAACTAGAGTTCTAGTTATAAAAAGAAAAAAACTATATTGAGGTATGCCTCCGTCATCGATACAAAAAACTAATATATGAGATACAAGTGATGATGGATAGAATTTAGTGATGAAGCAAAACATGCAACTAAAATGGTGTTAGTAATGATTAAATTTCAGCATGAAGAATAGGATTAGAAGCTTCAATTGGATTATTTGAGTTTGACATGTAAATATTCAAAAAATCAGTTGAATTAGCATTTTTGACGTCAAGAGTGTGGTTTTGGAACAAATAGAACTCATCCGCATTTTCCAAGAAGTTTTCTTATATCAATTTCTATTGAAGATAAAACCCAGTATGAGGAGTTGCTCAAGTTTCTCAGGCTCTATGCCCATGTGTTTTACTATTAATTGGTTCACTTGTTTCTTAATCTCCCACTACCATTCCTTTCTCATTATCTTCCCTCTAATTATAACTAGTAAACTGTCATAAATATATATCTTCAGAAAAAAAAAAATAGTTACTAAGATGGAATATAAAGGAATGTCTTGTATGAACCTAAAATCTCATGCCTGCTACAGTTCTCTTCTTCTTCCTTTCTTTTTCTTCTCCCTCCTTGTTTTCCTCTCCCTTTTCTCTCTAATGTAGCCCCATTTTATGTCTTCATCCTCTTCTTTTTATACCCCTCCCCTTCCTTTCTGGACTGCCCATCTGTCCCCTCATCTGACGGCTCTCCTATTTGTCGTACCTCGGCCACGTTCGCCCCCTAAGGCTCCGCAGCTCGGTTCTCCTGCTCCCCAGGGTAGCGTATTAAGTTGCTCCCCTTCCTTATCCCGCTGACTCGGTCTTTGCTCCTCTATTGAGACGCCTTAATCCAGACCGTCCCTCTTCCCTCCATCCCTCGGCCCATCTTATAGTCGTACCAGTGCCACGTCCACTCTCTAGGGTTTCGCGGACATGATCCCATACTCCCTAGCCTTCCTTGTTACACTGCCTCCCCCCTTTGTCTTTGCCTAAGTCCAGTGCTATATAATGGGCCACTACAAATGCCTCTTCTCAACTTCGCGGCCATATAATTGGCCCGAGGTCGAGAACTTCCACCTCTTTAATCTCCTCTCCAGCTAATATCTGGCCATTTTGGGAAGCGTGTGATGTGAAAGGTACTCATCTCGCGCGTTTTTTCTGGCGGCCCCTTGTTTCCTGTGCTCCCTCGTGTCGTCCTTCGGCTGGAGCCCCAGCCGATGCTTCGATTTCCTTGCCGCCCCGAAGTTACCTTTTTACCCCCAGCCTATTTAAACCCCCGTCCTTCTTCTTCTTCCCTCACTTTCTTTTTCCTTGTCTCTTCTTCTTCTCTCCCTTTGCTCCAACTCCCCATTTTTCTTCTCCTTCAATCCTTCGCCGGTGCACGTGTGTTTCACTGTGGTGGTCTCTCCGGTACCTTTCTTCACTTCCAGCTATCTTTCACGACCTCACCAACTCCCTCTTCCCATTGATCGGTACGTTTTCTTGGCCCTCTCTCTTTTAGTTGAACTGTCTTTCTCGTTTTTGTTTTGAAATAGTTCAATTTCTAAAATCTGTTCATCTCCCTTCCGATGTTGGACCACGAATATGGCGACTCATCCTCTTCCCGTTCAGCGGGGGTATCCTCTCCCCCACCTCCTGATTCCACTACGGTACCCTCCACCTCCGGCCGCCTCACTACTTTATTGCAGCCCCCGCCCTAGATCTCGTAGACCTAATTTAGACGCCATTAGAGTTGCCTACGGCGTTCCAGCCAACGTTATATTGGAACACATGTCCTCTGTCACCCACTATCCCCATTTGGTTCCTCACCAACCGGGCTCTCTTGTCATCACTATAGGCCAAATGGTTGACAGTCTACGGCTTCCCCTTACTCTTCTGGATGTCGAAGTTTGCAACCACTTTAACATTCCCTCTTGCCAAGGCATAGGAAATTTTTGGCGGATAATGTATGCCGCGAATTCTTACAATGGGACTCGAGAACCCAAGATCACCAGCCGCGACATCTACTCTCAATACTATCTCAAAACCAGCACCAAGGATGTCAGCATAGGATACCAGTCCTTCTGTGTTCGTCCTAAGAAACAATCTTTTCTCCTTCGGCTTACCACTTCGGATAAAGTTTGGCACCACTATCCGCTTCTATGTATCAGAAACTTTCTCGTCCATGGACATTCCTCCCACCGACTCTTAACCATCTCGCCTTCCGACTTTGCGGTGAGTATCGTAGTTCTTTTCCCGTTCCTTGAAGTGTTTTCCATTTAATCTATTAACTCACAATTGCTCTTATTTACAGGTTGGCGGCCAGATTCCAAATCCAGGATTTATGATAACATCTCCTGTCCTATCTTTGCCTAGCTCCGCGACCTTGGTTCTGCCCAGGCTGACTTCTTAGGCATTCATCCCACCACCGCTACTCCCTTAATGCCCATCCCCACTCTCAACACCTTCCGCAGCTTAACAGGTCCTTTTTTTTGTCCTCCCCTTCCCAAGGAGCGAAAGCCCCGCGTCCTCCTCCTTCAAAGAAGAGGTCTGATAAGAGCCCAAAACTGTAGTTTTAACCCCTTAACAATAATACTTTTAGACCAATTATGCTAGTAATAAATAAAAGTTAATGTTGATTATGTGTTTTTATGTATTTCAGGTATTGGAGTCGATTATGTGCAGAAATGTGTCACTTTTATGAGATAAAGGAGCAAGGGTTGGCTGCTAAGGAGTTCTATGATTAAAGGCCAAGATTCAAGGAGAAAAAGCCTTTTTAAAGCCCGTTCAAAACTGAAAAGTCAAAACCAACAGGGGCAGAAACAGCGCACAAAAGTCAGTAGAACTTCCGAAGACCGTATCTTTGGACTCAAACCTCGGAAATAGGCCTACCTTATGTCAAAACGACCATCTTAGAAAGAGCTTTCCAATGGTTCAAGACTTGACCCAATCAGAGGAGTAGAAGTGGACGAAAAGTCTGTTGAAGTCAAACCCAGCTGAGAAGGCCTCTGTGGACTGAAGAAAGTGGGCTTTGGGCTTGATTTTCCTGCCCAAAACATGGCTTCTCAGCAGATGCACGAAAAAGTGGATCTTGTCTCCTCCATTTCAAGACACAAGACTGAACTCTTAAGCATCTAGTTTTTTTAATTGCCTATTAGCCAATAATTTTAGATCGAGTTTTAGACTCCATTAATTAGCTTCTATTAACTTGTTTTTAATTTAGTATTTGAATCATTGATAATTCTTCATTAGATTAATAAAAGTAGTTAGTTATTCATAATTTTAGTTTTGGTTTATTAAATTACTTAGAGCTAAATTCAATTATTAGTTGTTAATCATTTCTTAGTTGTTAATTTAGATTTGAATCTTTGAGTAGTTCAAAGTAGTAAATTTATAATCTTTATATCATGTCTTGCTTAAATTCATATAGAAATGATAGTTTTATGAATCAAGGCTAAACTTTCATTAGAGGGGTTTGAGGAAGCCTTGATGAAAACTTGATTTTGTAGAGTAGAAATAGTTATAAGATTTTATTCCACTCTAGAAGGTAGTTGATTCGCCATGAGAATGGATTGAACTTCCTCACATGTTTTTTTTTTTTTTTTTTTTTTTTGAAATAGCTAGGGGTTAAGGATGCCCCAACCTTTTATATACTCAAGAACGCAAGTGCAGTTTTCCTTCTTTATCCCCTTTGATCAGTACATTGAGTTTTTGATCCATGGGGGGAATAAAGAACAAAATATCATTACACAAGGACCTATTAACTTTTGATAGATAATCATCCACCTGATTTCCTTCTCTAAAAATATGCTTAAAGATTACTTCATCAAACTTCACTCTCACAGCCCATATTTGTGCCACCAAGTTTCTACAGTACCACGGTAGTTTCTCCATCTTGTTCATGATGTGGATCACTCTCAAAGAATCTGACTGGACTTCAACTCTCTGGACGTTTAGATCTCTCGCACCTTCAAGCCCTTTCTGCACCCCCAGCGGCTCCTGGTATAGAACTGACAGTCTTGTTGAACTTCCACAGTATGCAAGTCGAACCTCTCCATTATAATCTCTCAAAGCTCCTCCAAAACCAGCTCTCCCACCTTGCAGAGACCCATCATAGTTAAGAGTAGGGATATCCTTGCATGATGCTAGTCATTAGTTGGTAGAGATTGTCATGAATGATTAGGGATTAGAACGACCAATTCTTATCGTAAGAACAGAAAAATTGGATTACAACAATCTATGCTAGTTTATTAAGTTGAATTCAAGGTGGAATCAAATTCCCCTAATTCCTTATCATATCATCAATTTAGTATTAGTTGTTGAATTATCGTATCTTGTTAGTATAATTTCCATCGTAGTATAATTTCCGCTTTTACTCTCATTGACTTTGGATAGACTGATAATATTAGTTAACGTTAATTCTAAAGAACTATGAGTGGAACAAATTCTCTACTCCACTTAGTGCAATAGCATCGAGAGTGTAGAAAACTTTGATAATTAGAATCGAAAATAGTTCTAGTTTTACTTGCGTTGAATTTAATCGCTTATTCATAAGTAAACCTATTCGTTTTCCATTTATCAAGGTCTCGCACCCATAGTTCTCACTGCCCCCCTCCTTGAACTTCCTCACAGTCTTCCACCTCCCGTGACCCTCAAGATCTCCACCCTTCCTCCCCTCCTAACGACGTCCCTTCCTACCGCTCTATCTCCCACTGGGACAATCAATTCACCTCTCCTCCCTCACCTCCAAAAGACACATGGACGTTCACAAGCAGAAATTGTTCGATATCGACTCCAATGATAATGTGATGGAAGTCCCCCGCCGACATGCATGTGCCTGCTGATCAGCCGCCAGCCAAGAGGCCGCGGACATCCACCTCTGATGAGCCTGTCTCTACAACTCACCAGGCCTCCGTGCCTGAAGGTCCAGCCCCTACTTCTTCACCTTCTCATCCAGCTGCCTCCTCTCCCTGTACTCGCCGGCTTGGCAAGGAACCCGCTCAGCCTATCGCCCCGGCATCCACTCTTGCAACTGTTGAGGACTTATGTCCCATATTCAATGTGCGCAACCAGAAAGTGAATATGGCGGACTCCACTTTGGATAATGCCGTCGTGGCCTTCTCCTTGTTCTACAATGCTCATCTGCCTAAGGACATTGCCTATGTGGACGGGGGTTTATTTGACCAACATCGCACTTCGCTGTACACCAACTGGGAAAGGGTATAACTTTCTTTCTCTCTTTTTTTTTTTTTATCCCTCTCTCTTTTTTACCCAGGTGAGCCTAGACATCTCCTTCATATGATCTGCGGCCTTCTCCGCGCCAAGAATAAGGTGACTGCCCTAGAACAGGAGCTTAATGGCCCCACTGGCTTGCGAGCGGCCTATTCCAGACTTCAGTCAGATCTGGCAGCTGCCAATTTGACCAAAGTCCAGGCTCAGAATGAACTTAAGTCGGCATAATCCTCCCATCAATCAAGCATGGACTCATGGACGAGCCATCGGCGGCCAAAGAGAAGAAAAGAGCTTCTCCAACACCACCAGCTTAACTTGAATGCCCTCACCCAACAACATCAGAAGGTCGGGGACGCCCTTAGTCAGGCCCACAAGGATGACACCGCCAAGATGATGGAGCAACACCAATTGGACATGATGGTTCTTCGTGACCGTTTCAAGGCCCTGGCTGAAAAGAGGGTGGCCCGGAAGGTCCAGGAGGAACTCGACCGGCTCACCCAGGAAGGCCGCCTTCTCCCCGATAGACCTGCCGTCCCGATGACTGAACCCACTGAGGCCGCCAACGAACCCACTAAAGCCGCGGACCCTTCTGGCATTCCAGAGAACCTTGTGATGGGCGAAGATCCCCTTCCCACTGCAGCCATTCAAGAGTCCCCCGCTGCCACCGTTGAAGACGCTGCTAAAGAAATGATCGTTGATTCATCCACCTAGGGAATGCCCTAGTCCTTTCTTTGTATTAAAACCTTGTTATTAACTTGCAACTTGATTCGCCCCTTGTTTATGTATTTTGTTGTGTGATTACGTTTTATATGCCTGTTATCTTTTTCCCTTCGATCTTTTTCTGTTTGTTAGATTTGCAAAGCATACCTCATGTCCCTAGTCAGTCCCTTGCCTTCTCATGAACGCCTTCCTGCAATTTTCCTCCCCTACGCTTTCCTCATCCAATTAGGGGCCCTCCTCCGCGGCTCTATATCGCGTCGCAGCGGTCCCGCCTTACATCGAGCTGACGGCTCATCCTCTTCGCCGCCCCTCTCTCTGATACACTCTGTGACCACTTCAAACTCCTGGCTGACAAAAGGGTGGCCAAGAAACTCCAAGAAGAGCTGAAGAGGCTCACCCGAGAAGGTCGCCTTCTCCCTGAAAGGCCTGCTACTCCTGTGATCGATTCCCCCGAAGCTATCGTGGAAGCCTCGTCGGCTCAAGAGGTCCTACTGAACATCTGTCAACCGTGGAGCCCTCTACCCTTGAGACAACTGCGGCCCTACCTGAGGAAACTACAGAAGGTATCACCGCTGCTGCTACCCAACAAGTTGCTGACGTGTTGCCCGCCAATGATTCTACTTTTGAAATGATTTAGTGATCTTTGTTTTGTAATTGGATATTTTACTTTCCTGGACCTGTTGTTTGCCATACTTCTCCTACCTCCATTATTTCCTTTAATATGATATTTGATTTTGTATGCTATGTTGTTACCTCTTTATCTTTTGATTCTAACTATCCACTTGAATGACACCTCTCTCCTTATGCAAATATCTACTTCTTTCCCTCCACTACCCTGCCCCCTGCTTCTTTATCTGGCTCGATCTGGCTCTCAAGCCCGCCGGAATAACCCTTCTTGTTCTAGGCACTCTTCTTCTCTAGCATAGGGATCATCCCCTCCGTTGCATCTCCCTCTGAGAAGTGTTGAAGTCAGCTGGGGCCACTTTCCTTGCCCCATATATTTCTTGCTTCCCTGATCCGCGGAGGGCTCACCCCACTCCGCGGGCTCGATTGAGGCTTTGGGGCCACTCTCTTTTGCCCCACCTGTCTCTTGCATCTCTGATCCGCGGAGGGCTCATCCCACTCCGCGGGCTTGATCAGGCTCTCAAGCCTGCTAGAGCAACTCCGCTTGCTCCAGGCTCACTAAATCTCTAGTGTCAGCGAAGGTCTCATCCCCTCCGCTGCCTCTCCCTCTGAGAAGCGTTGAAGCTGGCTGGGGCCCCTCTTTTTGCCCCGCGTGTCTCTTGTATCTCTGATCCGCGGAGGGGTCACCCCACTCCGCGAGCTCAATCAGGCTTTGGGGCCACTCTCTTTGCCCCACCTATCTCTTGCATCTCTGATCTGCGGAGGGCTCATCCCACTCTGCGGGCTTGATCAGGCTCTCAAGCCTGCTGGAGCAACTCCGCTTGCTCCAGGCTCACTAAATCTCTAGTGTCAGCGAAGGGCTCATCCCCTCCGCTGCCTCTCTCACTAAGAAGCGTTGAAGCCGGCTGGGGCCACTCTCTTTGCCCCGTGTGTCTCTTGCATCTCTGATCCGCAGGCTCGATCAGGCTCTCAAGCCTGTTAGGGCCACTCTCCTTGCCCCATGTATCTCTTGCATCTCCAATCCACGGAGGGTTCACCCCACTCCGCGGGCTCGATCAGGCTCTCAAGCCTGTTGGGGCCACTCTCCTTGCCCCATGTGTTTCTTCCATCTCTGATTCGCGGAGGGCTCATCCCTTCCGATGTCTCTCTAGGCTCACTCCATCTCTAACATCAACGAAGGGCTCATCCCCTCCGATGTCTCTCTCCAATAGGCGTTAAAGTCTACTGGGGCCACTCTCATTGCCCCACGTGTCACTCTCCTCACTGATCCACGGTTTATATTCTTCTTTAAACACTACACATAGCAAACACATTTCCATTCACAAAAATGATGTGGTTTTATACATTTACATACAGCTCTAGTCCTCTGTTCTGGACCTTCCTTACATTGCATGGGACTTCATTACATTCAGTTGTAAAAAAAATTCAACATTCTTATATTCCAAGGCTTTTCTATCAGTTTACCCTTCATGCTCTGCAACTTATAGGTACCAAAACCTCCCACTTCCACCACGGTGTACGGCCCTTCCCAATTAGGACCCAACTTCCCATCCTTCTCTTCTTTTGTACTCGGAGTTACCCAGCGTAGCACCAATTCTCCTATCTTGAAACGCCGTGGTCTGACCCTCTTGTTGTATTGTCTCTACAGTCTCCTGTGATACTCCTCCAGTCGAATACGAGCTGAGTCTATTTTCTCTTCTGCCAGGTTCAAGTCCCCTGCCAATATGCGCCAATTTGACCCCTCCTCCACAGCCTTGGTTCTCATAGTAGCCGCCACCATTTCTGAAGGAGTTATGGCCTCAACGCCGTATGCTGAGGCGAAGGGGGTCTCCTTGGTGCTTGTCCGTGGTGTGGTTCGGTAAGCCCAGAGCACATGGTTCAACTCATTGGCCCATGCACCCTTCATATCTTCCAATTTCCTTTTCAGATTGTTCATTATCATTTTGTTAGAAGATTCCGCCTGTCCATTGCCCTCGGCGTTGTAGAGGGCAGAGAATCCTTGTTTCACCTTGTACGCCTGTAGAAACGCTGCCACCTTAGCTCCCGTGAACTGTGTCCCATTGTCTGCAATGATGGCATACGACAACCCAAACCGACATATGATGTTCTCCCATAGAAACTTAATCACTTGCGTTTCCTTGACTTGCTGCAAAGGTACGGCTTCCATCCATTTAGTAAAATAGTCCGCGGCTGCCAGCATATATCTCCTTTTGCCGCTGGCCATGGGAAATGGTCCCACACTATCCATAGCCCATATTTCAAAAGGCCACGGACTCAAGACATTATGCAGGGGTTTCGTGGGTGCGAATATCAGCTGTGAGAATCTTTGACATTTGTCACATTTCTTAGCAAAGTCCACCGCGTCCTTCTTCATATGGGGCCAAAAGTAGCCTTGTGTCAAGAGTCGGTGCGCAGTAGTCCTTCCTGCGGAATGGCTCCCATAATCCCCTTCGTGCAATTCTGCCAGCACCTCAGATGCTAACCGCGGCCCTAGACATTTTAACAAGGGCCCACTGAAGTTCTTTCGATATAACTCACCTTCCACCAGCACATATCTCTAGGACGTCTGTTCCAATCTTCTCTTTTCTTTCTTGTCTGCCACCTCCTTTCCCTCTAAGAAATATCTAATGGGATCTATCCATCCCCCTTCTTCTTCAGTGACCTAACACACCTCTACCACCTCTTCCATGCTCGGCTTGTCCAATCTCCCTACCCGTAACGTCCTTTCCTTTGACCTGGGCATGGCTGCCGCAACGTACGCAGTGCGTCCACGTGTCTATTCTCACCGCGACCCAGATGTACAAATTAGAGCTTCACAAACTTGTTGGATCTCTCGCGCACCACCTTCAAATACTTAGCCATTCGCGGGCATCGAGCAGCGAACCCTCCATTAGCTTGACACACCACGAGATTTGAGTCTGAATACACGGTCAGTTCCTTTACCCCCAGATCCTTGGCCATTCTCAGTCCCGCTATCATTGCCTCATACTCTGCTTCGTTACTGGATGCAATGAAACCTAACTTCATGGTATGTTCTATTATGTTGTTATCAAGTGTAACCAACACAACCCCTATGCCTCTGCAGGCGTTAGTGGCAGACCCATCTGCGAATACCCTCCATCCATTCCTCTTGTCCCAAGGGTCCAGTAAGTCGGGCTCCCCCTCCCTCTCCCGTTCCATAACCATCTCTTCTCCCCAAGTGGGATCCTCGGCGGGGAACTTAGCCAGAAACTCTGCCACCGCCTGCGCCTTCTCCGCGGTCCTTACCTGATATTGTATCTCATACGTGCTAAGCATCACTACCCATTTCAACATTCTCCCTAACTTTTCTGTCCTTAATGCCTGTTTGAGAGGTAGGTTTGTCACTGATAGGGTTATATACTAAAAGCATTACTTTTGTATTAACTCTAATTCTTTATATTTTGAATGAGAATCATATGGGCAAATGATATGCATATTATATATGTTATTAGTTATATGCATGTGCCTAATACTTTATGTTATAGATAATATAGTGTGTGGTGACACACAGAAGATCATATCATCAGTACCTTATAAAGTCTAAGTAATCGTTCACAACCTAGATAGATTTGGACAAACCATTGGTACGGTTGTAATATAATCTGGTATTAGTCTATCTTGACTATAGGATTACACTAGTACACTTTGTGTGTATTGAATAGGACCAAGTGAGGTTGTTTCTCTTTATACTGACTATATAAGAGAACAAACACCTCTGTTATTATGGATGCTTGTCCTCTTAATCCGGATATAATAACGGGCACTTACGTGCATTGTACATTACTTTAAATCATCAATGAGTGAGATTCATTTGTGAATCAACAAACTCAATGGATTGGGTAATGACATTGTATGTAAGGTGTGTTGTTGATTATAGAAGGAATCCGTGTCAGGCAAGAAGTCGGGCTGATGATGTCCCCTTGAGGAGCTCATAAGGATTGTCATGTAAACCCTACAGGTGGATTTGATCCAACATAACAATGAGGTTGAGTGGTACTACTCAAGGACATAAGAAGTTGATTAATGTAGTTGTCAGTAACTTGACTTAATCAATGGGCATTCGATATCTTAAACACGGGGAGATCAACGAGCATATAATATAAAGCCCATAAATGCTGACACGTAATTTGGGATTAGGGCGGTAGTGCAACAATGGCCTTTAGTGGAATAAGTCATTTGTTGACAGACTTGGGCCATGTGTTCTGGGCGAACATGGGAAGCCCAAGCCCGTCAGGAGGCCCAACCATAATTTCTCCTCATGGTCCCTATTGTAGCCTATAAAAAGAAACCACTTTCTCTGGCCGTCTACACTTAGCTCTCAAGGTTTTACTCACGCAAAAACAGATCCAAAAGTTCAGTTCTAAGGTTGTGAGAGAGAGAGAGAGAGGCCAAGAGAGAAAGAAGAGGTTGGAAGATCGTTGCCCATACAACGTCTACTTTGTGCATAGGAATACAATAGAAGATCAAAAGTTTGTTGATTTCATAGCTATTGGATTCTCAAAGATATCAAGAAGCTGATCTAAAAGGTAAATTTCTAACCAAACCGTGACACCCCTTATTCCGCTGCGTGTGGGTGTTTCACGGTTCGTAGTAAATCATTCGGCGAAACCATAATGGTTCCTACAGTCACCACCACCACGGAGTGCGACTCGAAGTATGGCTTCAGCTTGAGAGCCGAGAAGATTAATGTCAAGGCATACCTCTCGATTCTACTATACCGCGTCTCTGCGTCCAGTAATGTTTTGCTTTGGAAATACACCGGTTTCTCCACTCTTTCTACTAGACGGACCAGTACTGAACTTACTGCATATTCGGTGGCCCCCAAATACAAGTACAACTTCTCTCCCTCTTTTGGCCGAGACAATAAAGGAGCCTTGCCCAAATACCCCTTCAACTCTTGAAATGCCTCCTCGCATTCCGCTGTCCAAGAGAAATCCGGGGTACTTCTCAATAATCGATACAGCGGCCTGCATTTATCAGATGATTTGGAAATGAATCTGTTCAACGTCGCCACCCTTCCAACTAGCCGATGTACCTCCTTAACATTCTGCGGTGAATGCATCTCTATCAAGGCTCTTATCTACTCAGGATTGGCCTCTATTCCCCAATGAGTCACGATGTAGCCCAAGAAATTTCCCGTGGTCACTCCGAAGTTGCATTTCTCTGGATTCAACTTCAAATTGTACTTCCGCAGTATCCCGAATGTCTCCCGTAAGCCCTCTAAATGCTCCTCCTCGGACATGCTTTTTTCCACCATGTCATCTATGTATATCTCAATCCCCTTCTGAATCTTGCTTTCAAATATTTTCTCTCCCAATCTTTGGAAAGTGACTCCAGCATTTTTCAGCCCAAATGGCATCCTTGTATAGCAATGCATGCCGCCTTCTACCAGAAATGTTGTTTTCTCCTGATCCGGCCCATACATCGCGACTTGGTTATACCCCATAGACGCGTCCATGAAAGAGAATATTTTGTACCCTGCCGTCCTATCCACCAACTCTTCTACTCGCGGCATGGGATAACTGTCCTTCGGACACTCTGTATTCACATCCGTGAAATCGACGCACATACGAACTTTGCCGTTCTTTTTCGGTACTGCAACCACATTGGATAGCCACTTAGTGAATTCCGTTTCCCGTATTATTCTAGCTCCCTTCAACCACGCCACCTCTTCGTGAATGCCCTCCGCGTACTTTGGTCTAACGCTCCGCATCCTCTGCCTCACTGGCTTGGCATCTTCCTTCATGTGTAACCTATGACATGCAAATTCTGGGTCTAATCCCATTACATCCTCAATGGTCCATGCAAACACATCTCTATTTTCTGACAAGAATTGTATCAATGTACTCTTCCGATCCTCTGGCAGACTGGATCCTACCGATGTGAACCTTTCTTCCTCCCCGTCCCCAATATTCACCACTTCAATTTCATCTAGCGTCTTTGGACCCTCCGTTGGTTCCAACTTTCTCTCCGCGGGGGCACACTATAATTGTTATGCTTGCCTCTTCCTAGGATGGGAACTTTCTTCTTCTGTTCCGTGGACCAATCGTTTCACTGTACCCCTATGACTGTTCTTGGCCGTCACCTGATCTCCGCAGACTTCATATGTGCCCGTCGGAGTAGGAAACTATATCACTTGATAGTACGTGGATGGGACGACCTTCATCTCATGGATCCACCGCCTCCCTAAGATCGCGTTGTACTGTGACGCAAAATCTACCACCATGAACCGTGCGAATACTGTCACCGGACCCGTGGTTACCAGCAACAAGAGTTCTCCCATAGGCTCTGCCATACTTCCATTGAATCCATATAAATTAGTTCGCGGAGGCCTCAACTGCTTAGGATCCATTCCCATTTCTTCCAAAGATCCTTTGAACAACAAATCCACCGTGCTGCCACAATCGATTAACACTCTCTTCTTCACCAAGTAATTGCCCATCGCCACCATGATGACCAACGCATCATCATGGGGAGAGTCTACTGCCCGCAAATCCGCCTTGCTGAAGACGATCCTGTCTTTATCCTCTACTGACCCTACCCTTGGTCGTGGCATATCAGTCCCGTCATGGATCTGCTGGATGCTCGCGGTCCTCCTCACCCTATCTCTATGGGCATTATGACTTAGCACCTCCCCACTGAAAATCACATGAATAGTTCCCAATATCTGATCCTGTCACGGCAAACGCTCCTCATTCTGCGCACCCCTCACAAACTCTCTCATCTTACCCCTTTCCACCAATCTCTGAACCATCCACTTTAGCGTGTAATAGTCATCAGTCTCATGGTTTCGCATCTGGGCATCATCATGGGGAGAGTCTATTGCCCGCAAATCTGCCTTGCTGAAGATGATCCTGTCTTTGTCCTCTGCTGACCCTACCCTTGGTCGTGGCATATCAGTCCCATCATGGATCTGCTGGATGCTCGCGGTCCTCCTCACCCTATCTCTATGGGCATTATGACTTAGCACCTCCCCACTGAAAATCACATGAATAGTTCCCAATATCTGATCCTGTCACGGCAAACGCTCCTCATTCTGCGCACCCCTCACAAACTCTCTCATCTTATCCGGTAGCTCTATTGGTGTGTTCCGCGGCCCTTCGTACCCTACAGGTTTTTAATCAACGGCAATATTTCTCTCAACGGTCTATTCAGCGGTGTCACCTCTATCTCCCGGTATGGCTTCCTTTCTCTATTCTCCCTTCTAACCCTTTCCCTGACTCTTTCCGCCCTCTGGGGGGTGGCCGCGGTACCCACCACATTCCCTTTCAGACGTCCCTTCCTTTCGGTGTTCCCTGTCTTTCTCCAACGATAAAACAGCTTTCCCTGACCTCTTAGACTCCTTTTGTAAAGTGTCCTCATACCTGATGTATTTCTCTACCCGCAGATATAGCTCATGCAAGATTGCAATCTCATTCTTCGCGACTGACTGGTGCACTCCCGTTCCTGGCCGCAGCCCTCGCTCAAACGCAATCACCGCGGTTCTCTCGTCCAGATTCTCGACCTTCAACGTCTCAGCCTTGAACCGACATAGATATTCCCTCACTGACTCCGCTGACCTTTGTCTCACATTGAACAAGGTCGCAATGTCCACCACACGCTTCTTCTGGTGTATGAAATGATCTACAAATGCTTGTTCCAACTCTTGGAAATTCCTTATGCTCCTTGCTGGTAACCGATAATACCAGTCCGACGCCCCTCCTTTTAAACTGGCCGAGAACATCATGCATCTCAGCCCATCATACCGCGACTCTTGCCATAGCAGCATCTGCTGCCGAAAATTATGGATGTGATCCGCGGGGTCCCCTTTACACTTGTACCTCTCGAATCTAGGCTAATTAAAGCGCTTTGGGACCTCCGACGCCTAGATGACGTCCACTAAAGGGTTGCAATTTAGCCTAGCCACCACCTGACTAGCTGCTCCTCCATGACTCTTCGCTTTCTGTTGGTTCGCTTCCCTATCCTTGTCTATCATCTCTTGCACCTGTTTGATTGTCAAGCCGGTCACTGGGTTTTCAACGAGGTTCGGCCCATCCTCCTCCTCTTCAGAGCTATCACTTACCTCTCTGCTTGCGCCTTCCTCTTCTCTTTCCCTCTCTCTTCTCAACCCGTCGTTCTCCTCTTTTAACCTCCCGATCTCTTCTCTCATGAGTCGCGTCTCTTCTGTTTCCGGCTCCTCTCTCATGTCTCCTTCTTCATCAATCATCGCCTCTGATGTTGGTTCCTGCACCGCCACTCTCTTCGGTCTGCCCACCCATTTCTTAGGTGCCATTTCTACTTTACTTTTGTTCGTTGTCCCCACAAATAGCGCCAAATGTATGAACCTAAAATCTCACGCCTGCTACAGTTCTCTTCTTCTCCCTTTCTTTTTCTTCTCGCTCCCTGTTTTCCTCTCCCTTTTCTCTCTAATGCAGCCCCATTTTATGTCTTCATCCTCTTCTTTTTATACCCCTCCCCTTCCTTTCTGGACCGCCCATTTGTCCCCTCATCTGACGGCTCTCCTGTTTGTCGTACCTCGCCACATCCGCCCCCTAGGGTTCCACGACTCGGTTCTCCTCCTCCCCAGGGTAGCGTATTAAGCTGCTTCCCTTCCTTGTCCTGTTGACTCAGTCTTCACTCCTCTATTGAGATGCCCCAATCCAAACTGTCCCTCTTCCCTCCATCCCTCAGCCCATCTTATAGTCGTACCAGTGCCACGTCCACTCTCTAGGGTTTTGCGGACATGATCCCATACTCCCCAGCTTCCTTGTTACACTGCCTCCCCCCTTTGTCTTTGCCTAAGTCCAGTGTTATATAATGGGCCACTACAGGTCTCTGAATTAGATAAGAGGACAGAGGAAAAGACGATGATGAGAATCGAGAAAAAACAAGGGGGAGAGAAACAAAAAATGAAAATGTTTTGTGACATCAGCATTAGATATTGTTATGTCTAGTATCTAGTGTGAAATCTAAACCCTTAAACCGATCTAATCTCACGGTCACAAAATTGAGTCCAGAAAACTTGAGTCCCATAACCGGACCCAATACTAAATACTTCAAATTCTTAATAAGTAATTATTTTAAATTCAAAACAACAATATTAGCAACTAAAAGATTGTATCCTATGTCCTGCATCAAATATAAAAGACACTATCTACCTATGGAACCCTCTCACCACTAATTACATTTCTATCCCTTGTCCACCTAATCCTACTCTTTTTCCTACTCGTGGGAAGACTACCAGATTTGTATTTGTTTTTCATCAAGCTATTAATAGATATAAAGTGGTAAGGCTTGTTTCTGAATTAGATTACGATAAGTGGGTGTTTCAAACTCGTATTAGTGCGTACATTGTTAGAAGAAGTTTGTCGTGGAGAACTTTAGAACAAGATAACCAGTACAATAACAATTTTATAAGTTCGACATCACCACTTGTCCATGGAGCTCTTCATTGGCTTGTACACAAGACTAGGCATTGTCATTCTGCAGTTGTCATTTCCTTTGATTTGAAAGAAGAGGTTTGTCAAGCAGGGCCGGCTCAAGCCAAGATGTGGCCTTAGGCGAGGCTTTTATTTGCGAGGCCTTTATTTCCTAGGCCATCTATAATCACCAAAAAAATCACTATATATTCACAATTTTATTATAAATTAAGAGCCAAAATCTCTAGTATCAAGACATAAATCAAACTAAAATGATGAGAACGTAACCAAATAAACATCAAAACTATAAATAAATAAAATAATATATTCATGTTTTTAAAAAATAAAAAAAATCATGTGTCACAAGAACTGTGAGTATTAAATGATGAATTGATGATTAACCGTTTAGAACTCAAAGAGTGAAATTGACAAATGGTTAAACTTGAAATTGGTGAAATAGAACAAGTGAGAGAGAAAGATTTAATGAGAGAAGTGTAGTGGCAATTTCTTTAATTAAGACAGTTGAATTAAGAAAGAAGAAGAAAAGGCGTAGAATATGGAGATTTTTTCACTAAACGTTGGATTTCCCCATTTGTTTTTATTCTTCCAATGAAACAATTTGGTTAAATGAGCACACTCCTACAAAAACTGAAATTACTACGTGTTTGTAGCCATTGGATTCATATTAATACTTCGAGATGTCATTTGTGCAGTGGACTATTGGATTGTATACACTCCAAATTAATTCACTCCGAAACTTAGTGCGTGGATAGAAACCCATTTGTAAACAAATTGACAATCATATCCTTTTTTAGTGTTTTTTTCTTTATAAAATTAGGTAATAATAAACAAATATGTGGATAAACTATGAAATATGAGGCCTTCCAAATTTGAGGCCTTAGGCAGCCGCCTAACTCTCCTAAGGGTTGAGCCAGCACTGTTGTCAAGAAATACAATTTCCGAATGATGATAACTTTAGTTACCAGTATTTTTATTTTCATGTTGGGGGATTGGGTGGATTACTTTGTTTGTTTTGTCATCAATGTGGAGTAGTGGATCTTCAGATATGGGTCATGAAACAGTATGGTGTGATCAGTTCATGGACCAAACAATTTAGTGTTGGAGGTAGTGTCGGCTCATCCATAAGGCGACTTAGGCGGCCGCATAAGGCCTTAGATAAGGCCTCAAAATTTCCTTATTTCTCCTTACATAAATTTGATATTACCATATTTTATAAAGAAAAAAATAAAATAAATTAATACTAGGAGTCTATTTGTTTTATCCCCACGCACTAAATCCAGGGAGTGAATTGGTTTGAAGAAAATTTAATCCAATGGACCACTACAAAATTTGCATCTCGGAGTTATATGATGAATCTAATGGTTGCTAGTGCGTAGTTATCTTAATTTTTGTGGGAGTGTCCTCATTTAGTTAGATATCTTAATTAGAAAAAATCAAAGAAAATATAAAATCCCACAATATATGCTAGAATCTCCACATTCCATGGCGCCTTTTCACATCTTCTCAACTTTACTAATTAAAGACATATATATTAAACGCATATTAACCAACCTCTCTCCCTCTCAACTAGGGGTGGAACTCGGGCGGGTTGGGTTGGGCTGATGTATGACACTAGCCCAACCCAAGTTTCAAATGTTTCAACCCGAGTTTAGGACTAAGCCCGGTCGGTCCTTAAATTTTCAGCCCAAACCCTAACCTGACCAATTCAGGTTGGGTCGAGTTATGTCAGGTTGGTTAAACTTTTCATATTTTTTTGGAATTATGGAGTAAAATTGAAATCTTCTAATAAAATCTCTTGTTTGAAAGGAAAACTAATTTTGTTGATTACATTATTCTCTCTAAAATAGAGATTTTCAACCTTATTTTTTACAAAAATAGAAGAATTGTTATGAAATCCGTGGGCCTATATGGATGTCCACCATTGAGCCCATATGAGACACCTCCTCATATGTGTTTATCCTGGTAATCCTTGTATCTTGGTGTTTATCCTAGTAATCATTTATCTTGGAAAGGAGGTTACCTAGTTATATATAAAGTTAACCTCCTCCCATTCAGTGATACTTCAATCCAGTGTTATCAGACCCAACCCCGCCTGGTGGGTTGACTCGGTAAACCAGTGAACCGGTCCCCTAACCGGGTTGGGTTGATAATTAGATTGTTTAAGCACTTAACCCAGTGCTGAACCAGTTAACTCGGGTGGTTTTTTATTAATCCGGCTAAATTGGACGGTTAACTAGTGGGTCGAGCGGGCCGATCCAATCTGCTGACTGTGGTATTTTTAGGTGGTCTCGAACCTTGGTTCCCAGCACATCAATCAACTTACACACATCAAGATATGCCAACTTATCACTCAACTATTACTGATTATTGGTTATGTATAAATATATATACTATATAGTCCAAATAGTGACCCACTGGTCCACCCAGTGAACCACTGGTCCAACCACTAACCCAGTGACCCAGTCCCTTCATCGGGTTAACCTCCAGGCTGGGTCTAATAACACTGCTTCAATCAATAAGATTTCTCTCTCTCATTCTCTCCATGATTCAATCTACTTAAGTTAGTGTGGTGCTCTCTCTAAGACTATTTAATTCTAACACGTTATCAGCATGAAGACTCTGGGAGCTATCAACTTCTCAGTGCCATATTCTTCTACGCATCATCTACTACACAAAAGCAAAGCACGAAGACTCTAGGAGCTATCAACTTCTCAGTACCATATTCTTCTACTCATCATCTACTACACAAAAGCAAAGGTATGAGAACACTAACCGATTTGTTTTCACTTGAGCAAGTTTTTTGTTTTCTGCTTAGATGAAAGTCTTTTTCCATTGTTGGATTGACCTGAAATGTTTACTGTAGATACACGACTCATGTTGTATAAACATATCAAAAGTTTAGGAAAATCCAACGGTTAGATCATCGGATATAAAATAAAGAATGTTACTGTTTATACTTGATCTATGACTTCAATTCGAATATTCTTTTCTTTTTTTTTTTTTTTTTTTTTTATGTATACTCTTGAATAATGATGTAAACCCTAAAGTTCTACGATATATTTGGAACCTGAAGTTCCAAGATCTTTTTTTTTTTTAGAGAGAGAGACTTGTTTTTTATCGGGGGTAATAGAACATGGAGATCCTGAAGAATGCAGACAATGGGTTTAATCTCCCTAGTATTTAAATGGTTGCACAAAACCCCCTATAAAGCGAACAAATGCATAAAACTTTCCTATTATTTAAAACATAACATCAAAGCCAAAACAGACCAAAATACCTCTGTGAAAACCGGACTGACGTCATCAATCTTTACTTATAATTTCAGCTTAAGGACAAACCGGACTGACATCATCCTATGTAAATTTGTATTTACATATGACAATATAAAATTACACAGTCTTCTTAACCAATTTAAATTTAAATTTTCATATGAAATTTTTTTCATAGGAAAATTTAAATTTATATTCTGTCTGGTGTTGTCGGAAAATTTTCAATCCCAAAAGTTACTATGTAAATTTAAGTTTTCATAGCTCCAATGACTATATAAATATAGTTTTACATATATATGACTATGTAAAAATACATTTACATATATTCTGTCAGGTGTCGGAAAATTTTCAATCTCAAAAGTTACTATGTAAATTTAAGTTTTTATAGCTCCAATGACTATGCAAATATAGTTTTACATATATATATATATATATATGACTATGTAAAAATACATTTATATATAGTCGGGAAATTTTCAATCCCAAAAAGGTAAAAAAGGAAATAAGATAAAATGGGAAATAAAAACAAACTAGATTTTATCTCTTTTTTTAAAAACAATGAGGTTATTTAACAAGACCTAAATAATAGGGAGGTTATGTGATATGGGTCGATGGGAGGGAGTTTATACTCAACCGAGTTAGAACCAAGGGGCTGAGCCTCATTTCTTGCTGAAGAATGTGTCCCACCAAGTCATGTAAAGACTTATTTTTATCAGGGGGAGAAATAGAACAGGGGGAGCATCCTGAAGAATGTATCCCAGGACATATGCACTGTACTCTTTTTCCTTATCTAGGTTTTATCCCACTGGGTTTTCCTAATAAAGGTTTTAATGAGGCAGTATTAAGCAAGTCACAATGATTTTGAGTAATGTTGTACTCTTTTTCTTTCGTTTTGGTTTTTCCCACTGGGTTTTCCTTAGCAAAGTTTTAATGAGGCAACTGTCATTTGATAGTTATAGAGCATCCAGAAGAATGCTAAAAAAGTTGCATCCACCAGAATTTTCACAAGAATGGTGGACATCCAAGGGGGAGTGTTATGAAATCCCATATGAGACGCCTCCTCATATGTGTTATTTATCCCGGTAATCCTTGTATCTTGGTGTTTATCCTGGTATTCCTTTATCTTCGAAAGCTAAGGAGGTTATCTAGTTATATATAAAGGTAACCTCCTCCCATTCAGTGATACTTCAATCAATAAGATTTCTCTCTCTCTCATTCTCTCAATGATTCAATCTACTTAAGTTTGTGTAGTATTCTCTCTAAGGCTATTTAATTCTAACATGAATGAAATATATACGGACATATATGCACATGGGCTCGAGTTTTTTGGTTTTTTGATATTCTAACCCGAGCCCAACCCAAAACCGAGTTGGGTTTGGATTTTACAAAACCAAGTCTGGACCACGGATCTGATATGTTAGCCCAAGACCAACAAAAGTCGGGTTTTAGTCCATCGGGCTTGGGCTAACCCGAACCAAGTTCCACCCCTACTCTCAACGTCTCTCACACACACACTACTTCCAATTTCTAAAGGAAAAAAAGGTATCGCTTAGATCGGTCGCCCAAGTCCACGTCTAGGCTTGAGCCGGCCTTGGTTGGAGGATTTGAAGTCTATAGGTCATTTGCCTCTTTGGAACCACTAGGTGTCTCCAGCATCACATAAATTATTAAAAGAGAACGAATTTGTAGACAGACTTGTCCACAAACATCACTTTTTGATTGGTTAGTTCAACTTTTGGGAAACTAAATAGTTTTTCCGGGCAGTTAAATAGTATTTTCGAGCATCTACTCCACCAATCAGTAGTTGAGGGCTTGTGGACAGTAAAAACATTTACCTGTCCACAAATTTGTTCTGTTATTAAAACCCCATATTTTTTGTTTTGGCAGTAAACTTCTAGTGGGTTTTGAGGAGTTAAAACAGGCCCATTATAATAGCCCAAATAGCTGGGTTTGGTAACTTGGTTTGACCCAACCGATTGATACAACCCAATAGACATCCTCTCGTTCTCTCTCATGTCTTCACGTACCAAAAGTAAGTCAACCAGAAAAGACCAAAATCGAAGACCAAGCTTATGGAAAATATTCCTATTTAAGTTATCTTGACTTAAGTAAGCTTTCGGGTTCAACATTGCTGCCGATTATTCCGTGGTTCGTGCAAGGTTTGTGTCAGTCTTGAGTTCATAGGTTATTTGTGGGTTTGGTCTCACTTTGTTTGCTTTAGCAATTATGATGGGGCAGAAATGTTGTCTTGTCGTATTTGTATTCATTGTTGATTCGATGGTCTGATTTGGAGCTACTAGCTAAAGTTGGGGGAAGAACCAATCATCACAGATGGGTCGATGAAATCCAATACCGAGTACTAAGAGGTTTACGTTATATCGGCGAGAAGGCAAGTATATCTACAAGCTTTTCTTTTTATGACCAAGTCTAGTTTCGACTTAGATGTCAACACTTTTACTGTGCATTTTAAATTGAGATTGGAAGCGTGGATTACAATAATTAATGTATTTGTAATTCCTTTTCCTGCTGAGTTTGTTTATTGTATGTTGAACCCATATGATTAAACTGAAATTGGTTTTATTTGTGTTGTTGTGCTTTTGGTTCTTTATTCTGACTTGTGTTGATGAATGAATTATTATTCGATAAAGATGATGCACTTTCTGAGTTTTGAGCTATATATTATGTATAAGTGTTTGGGATCATTTGTGTACGCTGCACTTGTTGAGTTCACTTGTTTTCCACATCTTTTGATAAATATTTCTACTGGTCAGTATTTGGAAGTATGTGTATTTGGAATTAAGTGTGTGTTGGCTCAGTTTTATTTGATATGCTTGGTATATTTTATTTAGATTTGAAAAGACTAGTTCGTGGATATTACTTGCTGGGCGTGTGGTTTTTACGCCCTTACAAATTTTGCAGGTGTTGGATTCTTGACCACGTGGAGAGAGAAGTTGGGATATTATTCGGGTTAGAACTTGGACACTTTGTTTTTGTTTTATATTTATTAGTTATCACCCGTATTTGATTTATCGTAATGGTTTCATTTTGTAAACCGGTTACTTGACTACTCTAACACTTGTCAAGACGGTCAAGAAACTGGGTTCTCCGACTCATTTATATCTTGGGCTGGTTCAGCTAGGTATAGTGGGTTTGGGGCGTTACAAAAACCAACTCCATCCGGGAACTTAAGAACTTTGGCTTTAAGTTTCTTAATGCGTTTACGTACAGAAGAAGCCTTATCTCGCCTAGAGTTATCAGTGGACTCGATCACAACATGACATAGAGGAGGCCAGATGAACATGGAAAGGTAATAATTATGTAGCAGATTTCATTTTTTCAATATATTTATGCATTCTCGTTATTTGGAATGCTGCGGATTATCCTTGTTACTTGGTAAGTTGGTATGTATCTATTTTTGGCTCAATAAATTAATCATATGTTTTGGGAGTGAAACACAAACCAAATTACTTTGAGAGTACAATTAATTAAGTGTACACAAAAGCATGCCATCTAGAGAATAAATTATCTTGAAGTGTATATATTACTGTTGCGTGTTGGAAGGTGTGAAACACTGAAACCCATGCACAAATGGTCTTCTTATATCCCATAGGATAGGTACATATTGTAGCCGTCTACTCAATAATTTTAGCATTGCTTTCTAGCAATATTTTTTAAACCAACACACAAAAAAGGGCTCACCAAAACAGCTTGCTATATGGAACATCCATTCTTTGAGGAGCTTAGCAAGTTCGCATTAAGACTAAATTTTCTTCTGAAACTACCAAGGAAACACCTAAATGTGTTTAGCTAAACTGCACTCTGAGAATAGGTGACAAACTGTTTCTTTGTTTGTCTGACACATGACACGACTGCCTGCAATGATCTTCCCCCATTCTTAAGTTGCCTGTTGTCAAACTTCTACTCCAAAGAAATCGCGAACCGGTGAAACTTGCCTTGGCCGTACTCTGTGATGTATACTTTCTTAACTGGGAAATCATAAGCCCAATTTCCTGTTCAGCAAGTCCATTCAGTTCAATGATCTCTAACAATGATTTTGTTAGAAATGTGCTAGTAGGAGAATGAGTCTCAACCCCACATGAAAGTTAGAGCATTATCACAAGCAACTTAATTTGGATGTCTATGCAGATGCATTATGTCAGTCTGATGATCAGTGCCTATTAATTAGGCACAATCCACGCTTGTCTTTAATCTTAGACCATCTACTCTCACGTCCTTTCTACTTACCACTTATTCCGATGATAAGAGAATGATAGTTTTTCTTCAATCTCAATCTTAACCTCTTAATTTTATTTTTGAAGTACAAAAAATTGCACGAACTAGAAAATCAGGTCTTCTCTTAAACGGACATGTTCGTGGGGCAGCTTATATGGTGCCTTGAACAACTTATATAGTGTCTCGAACAGTTTTTTAATTTATGCTTATTAACTTGTTCATGGATAGCTTATATACGACACTATATAAGTTGTGCAAGACACTATATAAGCTCTAAAGCACGGACGCACCTACCAATGGGCTGTGTCCGCGTCGGACGAGACATGGACGCGCGTCGGACGCGGTGAACTAAACCCGACGCGGTCAACATGGTCAAGACGCGGATTTTGACCCAAAAAAATAAAAAATAAATCAAAATAATATTAAAAAACTCAATTTTTTCATTTTTTTGTTTTGTTAAGACTTATGACATGTCTTTAAAGTTTGATTAGGAAATATTAAACTTAGTTTTGTGGCTATTTATCTTTAATAGTTTCGAATTTATAAATGTTGATACATTTAATTTAGTTTTTAATGTTTAATTTATATAAAATAAAATTATAAATATTAATTAATTTCTACGTCCTTTGCCACGTCTGCGTCCTACCTTTTTGAAATATAACCGAGTCGCCACGTTTGTGTCCGCGTCATTGTCCGTGTCCGTGCAACATAGTATATATAAGCTACTCAAGACACTATATAACATGTTCGTAAATGGACAGTCCGTTTAAGAGAAAGCCTGACAATATATATGTCTATATCTATATTATATTCATGGTCAAGTTCTGGTCCATGTTCCAGGCTACTATAATAAGATGCTCGTTCTGCCAAATATAAAATATCGCCTGTTCTTTTCAATGTCATAACTATTTAATGCTAAATTCATCTCCTTGTTAGACAGCTGATGCATCGACTGTCACTGGCTATTGGTGTTTGTTTTATGTTTGTCTCTGTGTGCATCGGCCCTTGTCTTTGTGTATCATGTAAACTTGTTTTCATCACACAGGTTGGTGACTTGGTGTAGTGCTGAAGATGATTACATAACCCATCCCATTCCAGTCGTTTCCCAGAAGAAGGCTGCAGTGGTAGTGTGGTACTTTAGACTTGTTTAGAGAGTATTATTTAGTGTTTGAGGAAAGTTAGCTTCTTGTTCATTTCTCGCAGAGATTCAGTTCGTTGCAATTTTCTGTTAGGATTCAGTGAAGAATGTTCATTCATAGCTCCCAATCTTAACGAGGTCAGTTCTTAGACTGTCTCTGTTCTTGAATTTTGAGTTTAAAGCTTGACTTGTCATTGTACTTTATGGTCGAAGCATTTTTGAATGTTATCCAATTCTTGTAATTTTTGCAAGATTTCAGATTTCCACTTCTATTGAAAAAAATAATAATAAATAGGTTTGACAAGTTTTTTTTTGTTTTTTTTTAATAAGTTTTTAGGGTTATGGAGACCACCCCTACCTGCATTAAGATCTTTGATAAACTTTTCCTAGCCTATCCTCCTCAATAATACAATGCAGCCTATTGCAAATGGACGAACAAAATAACAAACACCAGTTACATTTGATAGAGCTACTAAATAATCAGCCGCTCTATTACATTCCCAAAAGATGATTGATTCTAATTAGGGGTGTCTCTGTTTTCCGAAAACCCATTTTTTTTTAATTCCGATCCGATATTTTTCCAAATTTGGTAATAATATTTGTGTTCCGATATCTGATTTTTCTGAAAAATAATTGGATCGGAATTGGTTGTGTTTTCAAAATCCGATCCGATTTCCGATTAATTTCCAAATTTTTAACATATATAGTTACTTCATATAGTTACTAAATTAAAACTGCATATAGTTTACAAACCAAATAAAAATCCTAGAGAAGTACAACATTGTCTCTCTCACAATTTCAAGAAATCAATATTGTCATTCTAGTACAAGTTTCAATTTATCCCATATTCCTATTTACTGAATTAATGCATTAACATGAAGAAAAATTTGTTGAATGAACATGTTAAAAGGTCTAAATTGTTTACTGAATTAATACATTTCAAAATGATTGATAAATGAATGTATTAATTGGATAAGAAATGGTTATTCTAAAAGAGAATCTGATTATATAATTCAAATTTCCGATTTACTTCCATTTTTTTTTATATAGATTTCGAAATTTCGGAAATTTTTTCGATTTTCCGAGTTTTCCGAATTCGGAAAAAAAATTGTCATTCGAAAAATAATTGGATCGAATTTGGAAAGGATATTGTCATCCGAAAAAAATTGGAAATTTTTCCGAAAACCCTTTATCCGATCCGATCCGAAATCACCCCTAATTCTAATAAAAGAAAAGCTAGCTGTAGTAGCTTTGATATGATTTCTTCTACTAGGTTTTCACAATACCAAGGTACTCTTTCCTTTCCCAGTAGAATAAAAGTATATAACCAGTAGAATAAAACCTATTAATGTTACTTGCAGTTTCCTGCTTTATCAGTTTGAAATTATCCCAAATATTGTACTCTTTTTTTCCTACAATGAGTATTGGTGAAACTATTGACACAGACGGTGAAGAAACATGATACAACAGATTTTCGTATCTTGAAAAGAATTTCAATTTCCAAACGCCCAAGAAAAAGTGTGCTTCCTTAGGTGCCATTCCATGTATTTTACTAGTTAATGCCCATGCCTTCGGCATGGATTCCATAAAGAAATATCACAAATAATATGATTTAAAATTCCACATGTATTTATTATTTATTGTGATGGGAAAAAAATTGATAAGTGGGTAGCTCGATGAAAATAGAAGTGTCCAAGAATAGAAAATTCTCCTAAAGAATCGAAAAATAAAAATTGATAAGTAGGCAGTTCGATGAAAATAAGAGTGTCCGTGCCGAATAACTATGTAGACTGAGAAATGCAGCACAATTAAAATTCTAAATAGTTGGGTTCTGAAGGTTGATTGGGCTTCACGCTCCGTTGGCTATCAAGGGAGGCAACTCGAGATTGATTGGAGGTTCTAAAGGTTGTCCAACGTTTTATTAAATAATTGTAATCAATCCTTAGCTTTCAAATCACACGTGAAACACGAAATGCCTATGAAGATTCTTGTTTTGATTGTGAATTATAGGCACAACAATCTTTAGGATTCATCGGTTCTACAAGTAGTAATGTTTCCAGTTTACTAATACAATATTAATATTTGGAACAAATAGATATAAAAAATAAATTTTGTGAATGTACACCAACTCCATACAACTTATACAACTAATGCATTTGACAAAATAGTGATAAAATCAATGACCATGCTTAGTATTCTCCGTCCCAGCAATGCCTATTGTCTATCCAAAATCCTAAATTAGAAGGCAACACCATAACCATCTACTTAAGGACCATAACCATCTACTTAAGGACCATTGTGCAATGTTGAGCTGATGAGGCCATCATAGAATATTACCACCTGTCAGTAAATCAATAAGTTTAACACAAACAAAAATATTTCTGCAGCTTCAATAACCTTAAAAATTGCCAAATTCTACCTTTAATTCAACTAATTCTAAGGAAGTTGCAAGTACCCTATTAAAAGGTCATGTTTAAGTAAGTAAGTAAGCAAATGCAGTCAGTCTCGCCGCTATTTTGCAGATCCATCAATGCTAATTGGACTCATTATTAAACTGACTTCCCTAAAAGCTTCTTGGAAGCATACATTCATAATTGGTTTAACTGAAAAAGTAAAATAGTAGACTTCGATATCTTTCTAGTCATATTCATCCATATTGTTTTAGAAACGCGTATACGTCGTGCAACACATTTTGTATAGCTCTGCTTGGACAAAAAAATTGTGGCAAATTAATCCTACAAAAATTTATTTCGCTATACATGAATCGACCAAATATCAACTCCGGTTTTCAGAAAAATACTTAATGGATATCAACCTATTTCATACACAACTACACCTCTCACAATGTGTCATACCAAGTAAACAACTTAACAAATGAATTGACAGTAGACCTGGGGCAAATGATAAATTCCCTATGGTGAAGATGATCATCAGTGCACAACACGAAGACTTTGGAAAACCAAGAGGCCTGCGTAAAGTGCATGGAGTGGCCAAGCAATTCCAGAGTTTGCACCCTTATCTGGAATATACAGGAGACTCAACACCTCTTCCAAAGATGTTTAGATCAAATTGATCCGTCGGGGAAAATCCAAGGTCGCTTCGCAATTGGTTTTGTCAACATGAACTCTTTACTCACATCACATGAGCAAAAAGAAAATACATGAATTTTCATTTTGAAACCATTACAAATTAAAAATGTGTAGCAGAACGAAAATAAAAGTTGGGTGATTGCTTAAGCCCTTGTCCTTGCACAATTTTCTTGTCTCAATTACCTAAACTAAGACTTCCAAATTCAGCGGTCTCACTACAATATATTTTTTAGTTACTTAGGCACATCCAATGCTCCAAAAGGTTGCTTGAGAACTAAAGTACAGCTAGTAGAAAACCTAAGGTGGGAGAAACAAACCGTTCAATATAGAAATGGGTACAATATTGAATGTTTCTCCATATAGTAATCCTTGTTCCGAAAAAAAAACTGAAAAAATCAACACGTAAAAAAAATATAATATAATAAGTTTGAAACCAAGACATTGAATAGCTTGTCGCTTCCTAAACTACGATTAAGAATGCAAACCTAAGTATAACCTTATAAAGGAGAAAGCAACTGACCATCACTTATAATAGACCCACTCTTTTTTTCTTTTTTTTTTTTTTTTTTTTTTTTTTTTTTTTTTTTAATCAAACAATTTTTTATATAAAAAAAAAAGGAGAAATTAATAACTAGACATAAAAATTTATTTTGGTTTGAAATCTAAATATTCTAACAGTAGCTTACCCAAAAAGCTGCATAGAGTATTCTAATCTAGACATTCTAGTTCGGTGAACACATAATGCTACCAACAACTACTTGTAAAGAAAAACAATAAGAACATTCATCTTTCTTCCCAGACACCGACATTTGCAATTTAAACAAAAAAAACAGAAACTCAAATCCTTTTGACTTACTTGCTTTTCATTGGAAGCTAAATCTGGAACCGTCAACATACACTACAAAACGAACCACCAGTAACGACCGAAGCCCTCTTGACCACCAATAACAACAACCAAACTTTATACACGATTGCATTGCATGCTTTCAATGCGAAGCCGAGCCGAAAACATGAATGGTTATAAATTTGAGACATTGGAAACTCAATGGGGGAGTAACATTAGAGAAACACACCAAGCTTTCATAGGATTAGTGGGTGATACAATAGCAAATAACAAAGGACATAAACTATTTCCAGTTATACCATAGTCTCAACTCCCTAAAGTTAAAACAATTGGGCAATCCGTTCCAACCCTTTGTTGGTCCAAATAAAGCTCAATCTCCCAGATGAAAATTATTAGGCCATGGGACTCTCTAATCTTTGTTGAGCATACCCTAATAAATCAAACCTTTTTCATTCTAACATTTAAGGCCAAAAGAAACTGCTACAATTTTTACTTTTAACACCCCACTAACGCTTACACGTAACATATCATGTTCACACAATACACAAATTAGCAAACGTAAAAAATAATTTGATGAATTAAGTATCAAAAGAAATTTGATATCGTATGACATAACAGTCTAATGATACACCATCTGTATCAGTCAATACCCAAGATTTCAAATTCTAACAATACATGAAACAATGCATGTATGCACTCAAGCGTACCTACCATTTGAGGACTGGCATGTACATCAAAATCAAACCTTCGATCATCAACGCCATCGAACCCGCGATTAATCGGAAAAAAAAAAATGAAATTAGGCCTATAACATTGCCACACAAAACACCACACATTGCGGTGAAAGCAGTGGAACTTCTCCTTGAAGTCAATGGATTCTTTTGAACCACAAACACATATTACACATGGTTAATATTGAAGAATAAAAAGAAAAAAATATTGGGTATACATATACTAACGCACTTACCGTTCTCATCTCTTCAAACAACAAATATCACGCTTTTTGATATGCTCTTAAGGACAACCATCAAGATAAGTAATCAAACCAACACCACCAAAAAAAAAAATCTCTCCGATTCTACTACAGAGTTGTAGCACATAAGCATAAACCTGTCAATGATAACATAAACCTTAATAAGATGCATATAATTTTTCCACATTGGAAGAGTATAATCAATTGTTAGTACCCTATGTTAGTTTCATACATGTTTCAGATTAAATCTTGTAATTGATTGTTATATAAACAATAACCATTCGTATTGACATTGTAGAAGATTTCCATATCATCAAATACTAAGTTCTAACATCAAATTGAGTACGTTCTAAGAGATAGCCACAGATTACCAATCTATAGTGAGAAGGAATTGTGTCTCAGGATTCTAAATAGGCGAAAAATGTAATAAACATATATAAAAGCTTAGAGTACATTCTAACAAAATAGCCACAGATTACCAATCTATAGTGAGAAGGATCGGAATTGTGTTCATTGTCAAATAAAATTTAATTATAAAAATAATAATAATAATAAAAGAAAGAAAGATAAAACTTCCAACCACAAAGCCTTAACATCTCTTATCAAATGTTGCAGGCGTGACTATAAATGGAGAAGTACACTAAAGGAAGCGACATGATCAACAAACTCATATTCATTGTTACGATTTTGTGACCAAAGAATCAACTGTAGGCATATTATTACTACGTATGTGTGCTGCGACACCAATTGCTTCCAATTTAATTTTTTATGAAATAGTAATTTATGGTATTGGTATAAATAAATTCTTCTAAAATTTGTAGAGAGAAACGATAGCTACAAATAGAATAAATCAATGAGTTTACCATAGTTCATAGTTCAGAAGGTGGTTAATCAATTTCCTACAGACTAAAGAAAGAGTGTACAAACCTTTTTTTTCGCGAAAACTTCTCAGTTGGAGTAAGGTAACGTAGTTTAATCGATCTGAGATAATAAAAAACAAATATAAGATAAGATAGAGGAGATTGCTTACTAGGCGGCACTATTTATGAAAAATTATCATGGTGTAGGCTTAAGTGAAGAAGACAACAACTTGGATCTTTGAGGCATATATACAGTGGAAGAAGTAGTTTGGAGAAGGCGATATAGCGAAGAGTTATTTTTCTAATCGTGAGGCGGCTATTAGAAACGAAAAAAAAAATGTTTAAATTCACAATATATGGAGAAGAAGAGGAGCCCCAGTGGGCGTCTGATACTTGATTGAGCTATAGGCATTTGGTAATTTGCTGTAATAGAAATGATTCACCAACCAATGTAAATTATTTCATGAGCGAAAGGGGCCCTGGCAAGGGCATTATATCCACTAAACAATAAGAAATACACTCAATCAAGAAGTCATATAAAGCATTTTCTCCACACAACATCATTGCACCAAGCATTTCGCTAGTAAAAGTTTCAATGTTTCAGTATGCGTACGTATGCAAAGTTTCATAAATCCACAAATAACCATAGCACAAAATAAAGCGGTCAAGTAGGGAAAAAAAATCAGAAAAATTACCAAAAAGAAAATAATAAAAAAAATAATATACATATAGTACTACACTTTGATTCCATCCATCCAATTTCAAACCACGAGACAATTCAAAAAATTTGAGTGTCTAATCAGTTCTTGACCGACTAAGTTATACATATAGAATATAGAGAAACACCAATCCGATATTCTACTTACGAAGAAAAATCAACTTAGCCATGAGAAATACACAATTGGAAAGAATGAGAAGATTAAAGAGAAATACTAACTTCAAAAACACTCAATTAGAAGAGATGGAAACTTATGAAGCAATAGCCCATCCAACGAAAACCGTGCAACCGCAAGTTGAGCTATACACAATTGTTTTTTTTTTAACGCTAAATATCCTAGTCATCGGGTTATGCCCACGTGTACAAGGGTGAGAATGTTAGTTGACCAAGAGTACAATGTATTTTAAGATGTTAAATTTGTACAAGGAGGAGAATGTTAGTTGATCAATAGTACAATGTGTTTTAAGCTGTTAAATTTGTACAAGGGGGAGAATGTTAGTTGACCAATAATACAAGGGTTAAAACAATAGTTTAACCTATAATAAAAATACAACACCCTCCATATTGTATCAATAAGACAAATATAAGCAATAGAAACCTAACACTTATGAATAATCTCTTATCCGTAGAGCATCAAAATTATTCAACTTAATCGGGTGAGTTCTACTAGACCCATCAATTATTTCCATTATTATTTCTTTTGCTACTAAAACATAATTGCACAAACCGTAGGGCTGTCAACTATATTTCAACCAAGTGTACCATCATCATAATTAATTAATGTAACCGCGAGATAATGAATCCGTAAAGGAAAACACTCTCACTAGCCATATATGAATTTTTCTTCTTAAGAATATACAATAAACAAAAATATTTTAGCATGCAATTAATTTATCCATAGGGATCATATTAATCACATCTAAAAATATAATTCCTATTGAATTGATAACGGTGTAGCAAGAGATTCAATTCGTAAATTAAATGTCTTTACCACTTGCTTTATATAAACTAAGGGTAATAACAATTAATGATCAACATATATCGACAACTCTTAATATGAATGTAACATTATGTATATGTCACTAATTAGCAATGATATACTACTACCTATTTAATGGACCATGCATCTCATGCCAACAATAAATAAGTGTAAATATATCATTATGATACTAAATCAATAGTGGATTAGCTAACCGTCAATATCATATACATGTTGAAATCTTTTGGTACAGGTCATGTATGCATCTAATCGAAACATAAGATTAATTAGCATGCAATATATGTACCTTAAAATTGCTAATAGTAGCATACCATAACACATGAATTTCAACTGTTACTTTACCGTTAATATATTGATAAAAGCATATTCAGTTATCTCAATAATGGAAAAAACCGTTAGTCATGTTTACTATACAAACCTTAGAAGCCTTACAAACATCTCCTGCATGTGTTAGTAGATAAAAGTGTATTGACCAAATAGTCTACTAACTAATCATTGTTTCCATCCTTGTGTTTTTTCCTTTACTAAGAATTAGTACACTTTGTATGCATATTAAACAGTGTATAGAAACTTTTTGCTTAAAGTTTAAAAGAGGTTTTTGTCAGTACTTTTACATGTCAATTCTCTCTCACAAACACAAACATAATTACTTACTTTTGCTTTATTCCTTTACTAATAAAATGTTTTAATTGTGTATGCATGTGTTGGAAAATAAACATTGCATGCCACGTGTCAAGTCCTTATGCATCATCCATGTATTTAGTGCAAAGTTTTCATGTGTTATAACATGACAAAACAAGACTAGGCATATAGTTTACTATTACTGACGGCCCAAAACTAACTATATGATACAATGGTATCTGTCTTTTAGTGAATAGTAGTTTTGTCCTTTAGTGCATATGCTTTACATTAACAAGTAAATTGGCACTTCAATCTAAATCAGACTTTTGATCCTCTAGATTCCAACTACAGTTCCACTTCAACAATAATAAAAATAAAGTTTTATCACGTAACTGAATCACATGAAAATAATAATACCCAACGGAAGCAATCATATATTACTAATATTGTATGCACTATTCAGTATGTGATATATGTCACTCTCTTTTCTTTTATAGTATGTATCAATACTTAAAAAAGACATCTTTATTAATTAGAATATACAGATTTGAAATTACCTTATATCATATATATTTGTACAATCAAAAAAATTCAGATATGATTATTCTATGAAAAGCAAATAAAAAATAGATTATAGCATGACCCGCTCCGATACCAATTGTTGGGATTACTTTAATCCTACATCTTTAACTGCTAATCTATTATTGATAAAAAAAAAATTAAAAGAAAAATACCTTCGAAGCCAGAATTGGAGATTGACAGTAAAGAGAAACTTTCCAAAGCTGAATCCAAAAAACTTAGTCTTCAACCTTCTAGTAGTATTCACCACAAAACACTTTTGCTTTTCTCCTACTTTTAGTTGTACTTTTCCTGGAAAGACTAATGGTCCCTTTATCCAAAAAGTCATTCTCTTATATAGAGAAACTTTGAGAATACGTAAGTGTGTGTGTAGTGGGATCCACTTAGGATTCCAAGTCTTATCTTAAGAAGACAAGTCCTTGTCATACAAGTACTTGTACTTGATATACTAAAACACTTTTAATTTATATCTATTGGAATATAATTTTTTGCAACAAGAACAAACTGTGAATATAAAGGAGGCTGACTGAGGCACGGATCGGTACGCTCTCTTTAAGGTTGTTTTGCATCTGTTCCTCTTTATGCAGACAGACCACGTCAACCCCCCAGGATACAACAACCAGTTATTACTCTCCTTTGTTTACTGCAGATAAACCAAAGAAGAAAAGGAAGAACAATGAGACTGATCTTATGATTGCCCAAAACGTAGTTTAGAAAGTAGTTTTGCAGATACTGAATAGGCTGCTGGTAGAGGAGTATATATAGAGACCAGAAACATGGAGCATTAGTAGATTCGTTTTTATAGGGAACTGCTTCAATTTCCCGATAGGGATTGGATTCTACAAGTCCACTACATTTCTGTTTCCCAATCCATATCCAATTTTGTTTCCAAACATATCAGGAAACAGGTTTACCAAAAAGAAGATAAGGGATCAAAGAGCCCAAGCCCAAGTTCACCTCTTGTTTTATTCAAAATAACATAACAATCCCCCACTTATTTTTGATAAAAACAAAATATAAAATATATTTAAGGGCAATCAATATCAGTTTCAACATGTTATGCATAGATTAAGGTATCCAAGACTTAAACCTTTACGTAGTGAAAATTACTCAAAGTATAAGAGCCATAAGTGACTAAGTCTTAAGCTTAGGTCTTGAGTATACAATAAGTTAAAATCATGCATAACACATCCAGTGATCTTCTTTCATGTTATGCACATTAAAGGCATTGTGCTCTCTTCCTGGATTCGGGAATGATCTAGAGAATCAGCCTTCATTCTCATAGAAAGCGGCATGTACTTTCACATTCACTAGGTGAGTCTATCAAGAGTGCTCCTGTAGCTATGCACTCCGCCCATAAGGACCATAGAACTTCATTAAGAGTTTTTCCCAGAAAACCTCAACCTTTATTATCGCTTCAGGATCTCATCCATTTTACTATCCAACTACGGGACAGATAAGTAACAATGCATGTCTTACAACTAACATTCTATGACTTGTTCTTCCCTTTGAACCTAGTTCTTGGGATCTCTAGTCCCTAGGTTGGGTTACCATCATAGATGTTCATATTTCAATTAGCTTCAGCCCCATGCTAGTAGAGCAGTCCACATTGTATCTCTGGCCAGAGCTTTGGTATGTGAATCTGCAAGGTTATCTTCAGATTTCACAAAATCAAAATGATATGGACTCTCCCAGTTATAGCTGTAATGCTATCAACAAAGTATCATTGTAACTAATACTGTCTATCTCAGACTAGTATATGAGTAAGAAGGCCTTGTATTCAACTAACTTCTTCACTCGTACTAGCCAAATCAATAATCTCATACTCCATAGCATACTATGCTATAATGGTATGTTTCTTGGACTTCTAAGATATAACACCTCCACCAATGCTAAACACATAGCCACTGGTGATTCAGAATCTTCTGAAAGGATGTTCCAATCTGAATCTATTGCCTGCTAGTGTACATGCAAATAACACCTACTGTATAGGCAATGTCAGGTCTTACACAATCTGTAGCATATCTCAAACTACCAATGATACTTGTATATTCCTTCTGATTCACAGGTTCACCATTATTTGCAAATAATTTAATACAGGGATCAAAAGGAGTATTCACAGTCATGCAATCGAAGTAGTTATACTTTTTCAACAATTTTTCAATGTAGTGTGACTGATCCAACCATATGCCATCAGATGATCTTATAATTTTGATTCCTAATATTACATCAGCCTCTCCTAAGTCCTTCATATCAAAGTTAGAAGACAACAGGTTCTTGGTCTCTTTCACAACATGTAAATTAGAACCAAAGATTAGTAGATCATCAACATATACGCATATGATAACACATATATTCCATCAGAATACTTATAATAAATGCACTTGTCATTTTCATTTATCTTGAACCTACTGGTAATGATAAAGTTATCAAATTTTTCATGCCACTGTCTAGGTGCCTGTTTTAACCCATAAAGTGACTTAAGTAATATGCATACCTTTTTACCATTACATGGTTCTACGTAACCTGTTAATTGATCCATATAAATCTCCTCTTCTAAATCCCCGTTTAGAAAGGCTGTCTTAACATCCATCTGATGAATAACAAGATTATGAACATCAGCAACATAAAATAATATTCTAATGGATGTTATCCGTGTAACAAGTGAATATGTGTCAAAGAAACCAAAGTTCTCTCTTTATCTAATGCCCTTGATAACAAGTCTTGCTTTAAACTTGTCCACTAAACCATCGATTTTAAACTTCATTTTTAAAACCCATTTGATTCCTATAGTTTTACAACTTAACCAATATGCAAATCAACAAGTTTCTAAGTTTTGTTTTCCATGAGAGAATCAATCTCACTTGAATGACTTCTCTCCAAAACTCGAAATCAAAAGATATGAGAGCTTCTTCAATGGAGGAGGGATCTCCTTCCAAAGTACAGTGACAAAGTTGGGTCCCAAAACCTTAGTGACCCTAAGCTCTTTTATATCCTCTTGGTCCATCTTATGTGTCCATGATTCTATCATGCAATCTAGATATGTCAGTGTCAGAAACATCAATATTAGGGACCTTGAAGGATAATACCCCCACTAGCACCCCCACTATTTCTAGATAAATAGGGAAATCTATCTTTAAGAAACTCAGCATAAGATGATCAACAAAAATATTACTCTTCATATCTAGAAAAATGTAGGCATTGCTATCCATAGTATTGCCTAAAAAGACATACTCAAAAGCTTTACTCTCAAGCTTTGAGATTTTAGGATCATGCTTCCTTATAAAAGCCAGACATCCCCATGTTATGGAGTAACTCAAATTAGGCTTCCTATTATTCCATAGCTCATAAAGTGTAACCTTTGTATTAGAATTAGCAATTATGTCCAACACATATATAACATATAATCAAAACAGCTTCACCCACAAATTTGAGGGTGCTCCAAAACTAATCAACATAGCAACAATTAATCTCTTAAGTGTTTTGTTCTTACGTTTTATCTACTCCATTCATTTCAAGTGATTAAGGAGTTGTCATTTCATGAATAATAACCATGTGATTGCAAGAAAAAGATGAAAATCAGCATAACCATATTCAGTACCTCAATCACTTTGAATTACTTTAATGTTGCTATCATGCTGATTTTGAACCTCATGTACATAAGCTTTAAAAGCATAAAAAAAAAACACCACTATTTATTCTTCAACATATAAATATATGTAAATTTCGAGCAATCATCAATGAAAGTAATAAAATATCTTTTACCACCTCTAGTCAGAACACCTTCAAGCTCATAAATATCAATGTATACCAAGTCTAGCAGATTTGTAATTCTTTCAACTGACTTGTGACGCTTCTTTGTGATTTTGGCCTTAGTGCAAGATTCCCCGTGTACAAAATCATCATCATTCAAATTAGGAATTAAACCAAGTATGCTCATGTTCTTAACATATTTCGTGTTAATATGACACAATCTACCATGCCAAACATTAACTAAACAAGAAATCATGTAAGTAGACGTATAAGATTATTAAGATCAACAACATCCAATTCGATCCATACACCTAACAATCTCCCCCTTAGACCAAAACTGGTCTAACCAAACCATCGGCTTTGTCTCACCAGTCAGGCATGACCAGGGCCAAGCCTAGGGACCATCCATGGTACCCTCATATATGTCTCACCCAAGACTGATATTGTCCCCAACCTTAGCCATCACTTGGCCCAATCCTCAGTTGGACCTCATCTAAGGTGTGGGGGTTCTATATCAATAGAAGTGTAGCTCCATTACTACTTGATGTAGGATCAACAAACTTCAATATCTACTTACATGCATATCTCTTACCAACAAAAACACCAACCTTGGTGATCATATATGTACAAAAGAGAAATTAATCTCAAACAATTATATCTAGTAAATAAAAAAACTTTCAATGCATGTTAATCAACACCTAGTGCCACAACATATTGACTAGATAAATAACTAGAACATATAGTCTTAGGTTTTAAATTTTCTTAAATTAAAAACCCTAGCATGTAATTCTATGTTTTAATACATCTCACAATATAAAACAAAAAATTTCAGAGATTTGGTAAGGAATACGATACCTATCCGATTGAAAAATCGGATTATCACGTTCCGCTATTCGGCTAAAAATTGGACTATAAAGAACTATAAACCTAAATCAGCTTTGGATGAATTAGGCTTCAAGCCATACACCGTTGGAAACAACTCTGAGTTAGCTTTCTAACGCAAAAAGAGAATTGTGAATCCGATCATTGAGCAAAACGTTATAGCTGTTTTTGTCAGAACTATCCCACCATTCCGAATTTCGAACTATTTTTCTTTTTTTCAATAATCTCCAATTCTCGAAATTGTTGCGTCAAAACCACCAATATAACAGTATCTTGATGCACTGATTCCACCATCAGGTCCCTGGGACCATCATAATCCGAACTCAAGTAATGATTTGGACTTCCCAGCAACAAATCGATGCCTAGCAGCATTTGTTGCAACCAGAGAAGCATAGTTGATGAGATTCACAAAAAGAGTTCCAGCAGTTGAACCAACTAAATTGTACTCACTGCAACGGGCCCTTCAACTCTTAATAATGGCATCTTTGGGAACACAACTGAGCCCTCAGTCACAACATATACTTCAACATCAGAACAATCAATATTCCTAAGATAATCAAAAAACCATCCTCACATCCCCTGCCGAACACCAAGCTTTGCAATTTCCCATGGGATGCCCATATCTTCATGATGGAAGAGTATCACCTCACATGAAGTCAGCTGGCCATCACCTGTATTTGATTCCACCAAAGGAAGAAGGGGTAATAAATGTATTTGGTGTTCATTAGGACCGGCATGGTATACGACAAATTATAGCAGCAAACAAAATAATAAAGAGTTGTGCAGACTGAAGACCACACGATTATGCTTTCTAAGCCTCAAGAGCTATGTGCCCATCTCCAGGCGATATCTCAGAATTATTCTTGATTATAGTTCCACTCCAAAATTCATGATTAGCATTAAACCAATATATTTTTGTTGTCACCTTCGGCTCCACAGACTAACTATTAGTAGAGCAACCTTGACAATAATATACTAGATAATACCGTAATCATAATGCAATAACGCTTTAATCGCTCATAAACGAAAACCGATATGATAAACAAACCTCAACCTTTCTTCGTATTCATTGTCAAACAACCTTAAAATTATTGGCATATAATTTTCTGCAACAATAACAGACTGTGACTATAAAGAAGGTTGACTGAGGCACGGATCGGTACGTTCTCTTTAAGGTTGTTTCGCGTCTGTTCCTCTTTATGCAGACATATCACGTCAACCCCCAGGATACAATAACCAGTTATTACTCTCCTTTGTATATTGCAGATAAACCAAAGAAGAAAAGGAAAAACAACGAGACTAATTTTATGATTGCCCAAAATGTAGTTTAGAAAGTAGTTTTGTATATACTGAATAGGCTGCTGGTAGAGGAGTATATATAGAGACCAGAAACATGGAGCACTAGGTAGATCCATTTTTATAGGGAACTGCTTCAGTTTCCCGATAGGGATTCGATTCTACAAGTCCACTACGTTTCTCTTTCTCAATCTATATCCAATTTTGTTTCCAAACCTATCAGGAAACAGGTTTACCAAAAAGAATATAAGGGATCAAAGAGCCCAAGCCCAAGTTCACTTATTGTTTTATTCAAAATAACACAACAATATCTCTTTAATATAGAAAGTGCCTATTAACAAATCCATATTTACAATAAGGCCCCTGGAACTTTCAAGAAAGTCCTTCCTACCATTAATTATATCTAAGTCCCTCCACCTTACTTGTATTCACAATTAGACCATTGTGAATTTGTTCTTCACTGTCACACCCATGTCTAATTGACCCAATGTGACATTTAACATCAATAGAGCATTAAGAAACTATTTCTTATACCGGTCGGGTTTGAGCTCAATTAGTTATGTCACAATTTCCTAATACATAACTCTGTAGAGTGGTGGGTCATTTATTAGACTTCATGATTCAAGACGTCCTACATTCATTACCCAAAACGTTAAGTCTAGTCTATGAATAGACATTACTTTTTTATGTCTCAAAGTAATAAATTTGAGACACAATGATTTTTCACAATTCCTCGAGTATAGGGATTAATTGGTAGAGTGAGATTTGCACACTAACCTTAACAGCGAATTTATAGTGTGTTCTCACTTTGATCCCCTCAGTGTCAGTCATGTGACTACACCAATATACAAACTTAAAGTTATACTCAAATAATTGAGATATCATCATCCTATTATATAGTAGTTATGTATATTACAGTCTTATAAGTGAAGCGTCCGACTTCACTCCTAACTGTGAGCATTCTAGGTAAATATATACAATCAAATCTCCCGCACAAGACTCTTCATATGCTTGATAGTTTTAATTCTATTATCTATGGAACTTATGGTTTCATCATATGATATTAGTTCACCCATATGCATAATAATAAGATTCGTGTATTTAATTAAACATCATCACGTATAATCAATAAATGTTCATATGTATTTTTTTTTCAACTTCAGTGATGAATGAACCATGGGGACCATTATATTGGCGACATAAACTGATTTTGTGATCTAGTATCCATTTTATTACCCAAATTAGCTAAATTAGTTAGGCGAGAGCGTCGTTCTCTTTGTGTTCATTTCTTTTTCTGGTAAAATCCTCATTGTTGAGTTCAGAAAGAAAACCAAAACAAGATGGCTCTCATGATCAACAATCCGTCATTTCCCTCTCTTATGGCATCACCATTAGACAATCTTCAGTCCTTTCCCTCTCTTACATCCTTGCCTCTTGTTCAACAACAAGGTTCAACCTTTGCTCCTCCACAAGGTCAGAATCAATCGGTTCCTACTCATCCCCATTTGAGCGATGGTATGGGTGCTGAAACAACATAACAATCTGATTTAGACCCACTACAGAGTAATGGTGTAGCTCCTCCTCCTGTAACTAACCAGACAAGAAGAAACTGAGCTTATTCTTTCAATCTAATACGAGTCATTCTTCGGATGTTGCTCTCAAACAGTTTGATCTTCAAAATTATTGAAGGGGTTGCTCAAGTCCCGATGGGTATAATTCACAAAGGTTTCAGCGACTGGCGAGAGTATGTGGTTGGGTTCTTTTTAGAGCATCGCCTCCCCTACAAAGTGGTCGAAGAATTCTTAAAAAAGAAGTGACGTACTAAGAGTGAGTTTTAACTGGTGTCGGATGCAGACCTGTATTATTTCAAGTTTCAAAATGAAGAAGATAGATGTCTGGTGCTGGAAGCTGGACCGGTTTTTATTGGTGGTAGATGTCATGTTATATAGAATGGTCACCGGAGATCGAAAAGAATAAAAAGACAATTAAAGCTATTCCTATTTGGGTAAATTTGCATGAGGTACCCAAAGACCTATGGACTGGAGAGGGATTGGGTTTCCTTGCTAGTAGAATAGGCAAACCACAAAGAATGGATGGCCTAACAACATCCAAAAAGAGATATGTGTGTTAGTTGAGATAAGTGCGGAATTACTTGAATCCTTCGAAATCAATATGGGTGGTGATGATGTAAGGAGAATAGTAGTAGAATATGGCTGGGTTCCTAAATTTTGTGGCAATTGCAGGAAATTTGGACACAAGACTATAAACTGTTTGAAACTAAGTGGGTCAGATAGTAATGCAGCTCCCCGTGCTGCTGAAGGGCCTGCTGATCCTTAATTGTTCTAACTTTGGTCTCCAAAAATAGAATGATTTAGAGAGAGAATAAAATAAATATTTAATTAAATTTTAATTAACTAGAGTTAATCAATAGTTAAAAAGTAGTGGATGTGTGGTGGATGAGTGCTTAGGAGACTCTTCACTCCTAAGTGCCAAAAAGCGAATTTTTTCTCGTTACTCCCTGATGTATAAAACCCACATTAACGGCTAATCTAGTTCCTTAATGACATCAAACAATAATTTCATTCTCTAACCAATTTCTATAAGATAAGGTGATTACACATATAGAAATGAGAAAACAAGAGTGAGAGAGTAGCAAGAAATGGGATAGTACATATTATTTTACTTTGTCCAAAAATGGGAATGCAATTTTGACAAATTATTTGCACCTTATAAATACACAATTGCTGTTTGCAGATGCAATAAGAAATAAAATGTTTAAATATGACAAATTATTTGCAGCTTATAAATACACAATTGCTGTTTGCAGATGCAACAAGAAATAAAAAGTTTAGATATAAAAACAAAGAGGCGGAACATTGCCCCCATGCAGGATCGAACTACAGACCTCCAGTTTACAAGACTGGCGCTCTACCACTGAGCTATAGGGGCCACTGCTGTGCTAATTATCCAACTTGTAAATTTATCGTTGACAATATTCTCACACTCCGTCACGTGCTGGTGAGTCAAACGGGTAGAGAAACGAAAGGACACATAAGACACACTTTTGATCTGACCTGTCAACATTTGCCGTCAACACAAAATGGCTTGCTCTCGTTCCTCCTCTTCAGTGCTTGCACTCTCCAATACTCTCACCTATTCTACACCTCATCTAAAGAAACATTTCCCTCTTTTATCCTTCACCACAACTACTAGTACTACTACTACTACTACCCTTCGTTGTAATCTTCGGAACCCAAATATTATTAAAAAACTCAGCCCTCTCTTGTTCAGAATGGAGGTATGCTTTCTTTTTCTTTGTTCCTTTTATTTTTTTTATTCTTTTATTATTATTATTATGTCGTCTGCATAAATATATTCCCCCAAAATAAATGAATAATAACAAAACGTTTCATGACAATTTTGCAGCTCTTCTCAACTGAAAGGAACAAAGAACTGGTGGCGTATTTGCAGGAGTATGGCATGATAAGGTCGAAGAAGGTTGCTGAAGTTATGGTAACAGTTGATAGAAGATTGTTTGTGCCTCATGGGAACCCACCTTATGTAGACAGTCCCATGGAAATAGGATACAATGCCACTATATCTGCACCTCATATGCATGCCTCATGCCTCGAACTGTTACAGGAGAATCTGCAACCAGGCATGCATGCATTAGACATTGGTTCAGGTATCTCATCCTCCGTTTCATTTTAGTTTCCATTATGATCTCTCGTTTTAAATTTCATTAATAAACCAATATTTATTAGTATCCAGACTTGGACCCAACAGAACTATATGTGCCATTGCAATCTCCATAGGCGATATGCCTAACTGTATTGATTTGGCTCATAATAAACCACCAAGAGAGGGAACCACGATAAACGCACCCTCAAGGTGTTGAGAGAGGACACCATGATAAGATTATAGATTTCCAAGGACAATGAAGTAACAGTCACCCAATTTTTTTCCTGTCTATCACTCTACAAATTGATAGAGTGGACCCAAGCAACTGTGAGTCTGTGAAGTTGGAAATGTTGAAGTCCTTGAAGGCCGGGTTACCCTCATAAGCGGACCATAACAACTCCTTCATATTGGTGAGTGGTGACGAGCCAGTCAAGCATATAGTTTTTAAACAGAATCATCTTTAAGGTTATGCACCAAAATGTCATCACTCAAGACCAGACCTCACTTTCTGCCATGTAATCAGCAATTAGGGGACACATTGTCCATAACTGTAGAGAAGGCGTAGGATTGATATCTCCTTTAATTAGTTTAATCAAGTGTTCTATGTCTGGAGGTTCCATATATATATTTTGGATGTTTTTGGAGTATCAGGGAAATGGGAGTATTCAATTCTGCTACACTGGCAATGTTAAGCATAATCATTTGCTCTGTAGAATTTTTACCTTTTAATTGTACAAGATTGAGTACATAGGAGAATTGATGGGGAAGTCTGGGCCGTACGACATCTGGCCCTATTCTTTTTTCCACCGTAAAACTTCATTGTTTGATATTGTCATGGTGCATATTCCAAAAGATTAATCCCGTATGATGTTCAATGGCGTAAAAAAGAGGTATACATTTAAGGCTAATGAGGAGAGTCTACAAAATGTTACGACTCCTTGGTATTGTTTTGCTTTTTGTTTATCCATTTAGAAGAGAGAGAGAGAGTGTTTGTACATTTGAATCGAGATGCTGGAAAATTTTGGTGGTGAAATACATTAAGTAACTGCACTCAAGCCTAGTTAAGATATTGTACAGAGCTTTAGAAGAAAAACCAACAAGTAGTGACCAAAATGCATTGCTAATAACGATCTTATACGATGGGCAGTTACAAGTGAGCGTAAAAGAACAAGAGAAACTAAGTATACACACTTGAAGATGAGAAAGTGAAACTAGTGACACATACATGCTTGACTTATTAAGATTCATTGCGGTCCAAGTAGAGCTAGTCAGAGAAGGATAGAGTGGTTCTTAGTAGGCACATTGCACTTCGAGGGCATAGGAATAAAAGATACTAATTCGGAGTGGAGGATAAATGATTTAAATTTCTATATAGTCATGGTTAATTAATCCTATTAAGATAAACAACGTGCCCAAATCTTTTATTAAGTAGTTTCTTTAGTTATTAATTACTGAATAGAGGAGTGGGTCCATTACCATTTCCTTCTGGGAGGATATTTGGGTGGGGGAAACCTCGCTTAAGGAGATATTTGGGGACATCTATAGCTTGGGGTGCAACAAGAAAGCTTTGATATCGGATTATTTTGAAAGGGGCAATGAAGTGGAATGTGGCACTTAGAAGGGTTTCAGTGATTAAGAAATGACACTTCAAAGGGGCTTGAATGATTGGGAAGTGGAGCACTTTGAGACTTCCTTAGATCTCATCTATCAAATTAATCAAATAGGGAGTAGATTCGGAGAGTTCGATACTTAAAAGTGGATTTGGGAAGCAAAACATGAGTTCAATATGAATTCCTTCGACATGGTTTTAGCCAAAGAAGTTATTATTGAATCTTCGGGGAATTTACCTTGTTGAATCTTTGGGGTGTGGTAAGAAAGTTGGAGAAGTTTGAAAGTTCATTTTCTTTTGACAAAAAAAAAGATTTGATACATCAAAGGGAAAAGTTTGTATAGGGAGTTTATGTATTTAGTAATATTGTAATAACCCCTAAGGGCAATTCTGTAATTCAGGTCTTTAGATTTATATAAAAGGGAATTATCTCATTAGAGATTTCCCCAAGATTCTCACAATTCTACTTGGTATCGGAGCAGAAATAAGAAAAAAAAAAAAAAAAAAAACCCCGACAACTTGCTTCTACTACCATCTCTTACCACTGCCAAAGAATCAAACCATCAACATCTTCCCTCTTTGGGGGTTCTTTCTTTCTCTACAAGGATCACTGTTTGGAACTACATAAAGGTTATGCCTTTATGAGATCAAGTAGCTAATTTTTTTAAAGGTGCCACCTTTACACTTTGACTATGATAATTTATTTGAAATGGATACATAGGGGGAGAGTCATGTTTCAGTACAAGGTCCTCAAGCTACTACCACACTTCAGTCTATAACCTCAGAGAGGCTGAATGGGATCAACTTTAAGACATGGTCTAGATCATTGTCCATTATCTAACTAGGAAGGGTGTGGAGGATTAGTCGATGGGACTTACGCCATACCACTATTATTCTGGATGAGAAGAAATACACTCAATGGAAGAAGCATAATAGTATGGTTATTGGTCGGTTGTTTAACTCCATGGATACACCAATTGTTCGGATGTTTCTATATCATGATTTTGTTTATGACCTATGGTCCTCTTTGAAAGAGACATACTCCAAAAGAGTAATGGCTCTCGTGTGTTCAAATCTATCGTGAGGTCCATTCCACCTCACAAGGTGATCGATCGAGAGCTGAATATTTTGCACGATTGCAAACTTCGTTGGGAGGAGATTGACCTTCATGAGGTCATTGTTGAAGTTATTTGGAGAAGCCGCGATGCTTGTTGCTAAAGCGTCTTGACAAAACGTAAAGTGTTTGCTTTTCTAATGGGTTTTAAGGTCCCGAAGTTTGAGACCCTTGGTGGACAAATCGTTAACACACGACCATTCCCCTCTCTGATGAATGCCTTTGCGACTATCGACGATGATGACAGACGAAGAAGTATTCGTCAGGCTACGTTACCATCTGCCACAGTTCAGGGTATCATTGACCAATCAGCGCTTGTTGTGGACTCCTCTTATCTTAGAGGTCAGGGACAGGATGGAAGAGGTCGTGGTCGTGGAGGTCGAGGACGCAGCTCAATTACTTGTTCTCACTGTGGGCAATTTGGACATGAGAAGTCCAGATGTTATCAGCTTGTTACTTGTTCTTACTGTGGGCAATCAGGACATGAGAAGTCTAGGTGCTATCAGCTCATTGGTTATCCAGTTGGTTTCTTTGAAAGATCTCAATCATCATCCTCTGGTAGAGGCCATGGGAAGAGTCCAATAGCTGCAATTGTCGACCTTCCTTCTAGTTCATTGAGTTCTCCAAGTGTGGCTCCTTCGACCATCCCATCTCTTGATGTGTATAGTCATATATCGGGACAGATACAACATCCTCAAGGCCAACTTGAGGCTATGTTGGGTAACCGGACTACACCTCCTACAGCTTTGACTTCTATCACCCCGATGTTTTCTGATCCCTGTCGAGTTCCTTTTTGTTCTAAGACTCTACATTTAAGGCACGCCCGTTTGGGTCATGCCAACTTTCAGCATCTATGTTCTTTACTACCTGTTTTGAGAAACTCATGTCAATCTAACAAATTTCAATGTGTTGTTTGTGAGTTGTCCAAACATACTCGTGTATCTTATATCTCGCACATGCATCGATCTGCTTGCCTTTTTGACTTGATACATACTGATGTGTGGGGACCTTACCCTGTCACTTCTTTTGATGGATATCGCTACTATATCACTTTTATTGATGACCACTCTTGTTTTACATGGTTTTATTTGTTGAAATCTCGGACTGAGGTTCTTCCTACTTTTCTAAACTTTATGCAAATGATTCAGACCCAGTTTGGTGTTACTATGAGGTCTGTGCGTTCCGATAATGCTAAAGAGTATATATCTGATGATTTTAAACAACATCTTTTAAAGAAGGGAGTCATTCAACAACTCACATGTCCTTATAGTCCAGAACAAAATGGAGTGCCTGAGTGGAAAAATCGCTACCTTATGAATGTTGTTAGATGTCTCCTTCATGGTATGCATGTCCCTAAACGTTTTTGGAGTATGGCTGTTCTCACAGCCACTTTTTTAGTTAATCGTACTCCCAGTAGGATTCTTAATGGCCAGGTTCCTTTGCATTTAGTTAGACCTAGTCTTCATCTTTTTTCTATCGAGCCTCGAGTCTTTGGTTGCATTTGTTTTGTACAAGATCATACTCCAAAGAGGACGAAGTTAGATGACAAGGCTATTAAGTGCCTTTTTCTTGGTTACTCTACTCAATCTAAGAGTTATCGTTGCTATGAACCCGTCTCATGTCGTATCATTCACTCTAGAGATGTGACGTTTTTTGAGAATATTCCTTATTATACTTCTCCCTCTAATGAGCTGGAACAACCTCTTCTTATTCCACCTGTACTACCTGTACCTGTTTTTTATGAGTCTACTGCACACCTACATAGTCACGGTTCTACGAGACAACTATAAGGCAAGGTGTACACACGGCAGCCCAATAGATATTATCTCCTGCCACAATCTTCCTCGCCCTCAGGTACTACTCTCCATCATGATTTAGTAAATCCAAATTCTGCTCTTCCTACTCCTCTCATTATTGATGATTTAGAGTTTCCAATTGCTAAACGCAAAAGGAAGCGGGCATGTGTAACTAAACACCCTCTTGCTCAGTTTGTCTCTTACATGGTATTTCTCCTTCCTAGTGTGCCTATCTTGCTGCCACTGATTCTATTAGGATTCCACGTACTGTTTCTGAGGCATTGGAGCACCCGTCTTGGAGAGCTGCTATGTTTATTGAGATGCAAGCACTTGAGCAGAATCACACATGGAAGATGGCCTTTGGGAGATGGCCTTACTTCCAATTGGTAAACGGGTTGTTGGGTGTAGATGGGTTTTCATAGTGAAATACAAAGAGGATGGTTCTGTAGAGCGCTACAAAGCGCGACTTGTAGTGAAAGGCTTCACTCAAACACCTGGAAAAGATTTTGGTGACACATTTGTTCCTGTTGCAAAGCTTTCTTCCGTACGGCTCCTTATTTCCCTAGCTGCACAACATCACTGGTCTCTTCACCAGTTAGATGTAAAGAATGCGTTCTTTCACGGTGACTTGACCGAGGATATTTACATGTCTCAACCTCCGGGTTTTGCCTTTCAGGGGGATTATTCTGGAAAGGTGTGTCGCCTTCTCAAGTCCATATATGGCTTGAAACAGTCTCCACAAAATTCTACTGTTTGTAAATGTACTTTTGCTCTTTTCGGTAATTAATCCTAATTTGAATGCTTTTGGGGTTAGTTAATTTGTTACTTAACTAGATGTTTAACAAGATTTTAGAGAGTAGGAAAATGCAAGTTTTGGAACAGTAGTATAGTGTAAGCAATATCTATAGAATGTAATAGTTATTGTTGCATTAAATTCATATTTCACTGTTTTGTTTGTCGAAGATCCACAGTTTTACGTGAAGTTCTTGTGAGAGTCTTTATGTATTCTGAGTGGCTTGGAGAGTGAAGGATGAGAATATGAGATGGACCTGTTTCTGCTAGCATTACAGCTGTTGGAGAAAATCAGTACCCCCCCTCCCCCCCCCCCTGCCCTCCCCCTCCTTTGCTGCTGATTTAAAATTTTTAGATGTGTTTACGTATGTAACCAATGGTACTGAAAGTACATGAAAAAGAATAAAATTAAACTCTGTTAGTTGAACAGGATCAAGTAAGTACCAGAAGCTAATTTCGATACTAGGCTACACAAACATACATGATCTGTTCGAAATGCCAGAAAACGCAATTGGTGAAATAATGGATAAGCTTCTTCTTTATTTTCGATATTGGCTTTGATTTGTAAGTGAGAGTTTGTAAATGAGAGTCGCCTAAATCTTGGATGTCACTATGAGTTTGAAGGGTCTATTTGGATTTTGATTTGTTGATTTGGGTAACTTATTGGATGTGTTGTTTGTTGCCTGCTCATTTGAAGAATAGCTTGCGTTTTTTTTCGTTCTCTTTTTAAGCAACCATCGCACTTCGTCGTGATATATTTATGTCAGCTAGATGTTGGTTTACTCATTTATTCTCTTTTGACGTAATGACCTAAAAATACAATGTACTTTAGTGTTTTTTACATTAAATGCAATGTATTTTTTTTCTTGCCTAAAAATACATCATACTTTCAGTTTCTTACGATCAATACAATCTGTCAAGTCTAATTGGACGGAAAATCAATTAGCCGTCAGAAATATGGTCACGTGGGTTGCACTTCTCTCGCTATTTAACCTATGACTAAAATACCCCCGAAAACAAATCTAATTTTCAACATGTGCCTGAATAGTACAAGCAGGAAAACTTGTCTATTCTCTCACGTAATCAAATTTTCAATCATCTTTGTCCGTGGCTATGTGCACGTGCTTCCATCTTCCTTCAGACATCCCACCCAAAGCACTCCATAACCATTATCTTCAATAACAGATTTTGAAAAAGATTCCCATGAACAACCCACACTAGACAAACTACCAATTTGAACTATTGATAATCAGGAACTTATCTCATTTAAACCGATTGTTTTGGAGCAATAAAAAACATCCAATAACAGAATCTATGTTGATGCCTCTATTTGGTTAAAAGATGTTAGGTTTTGGAGAAAAGAATTTTCTATTTCTGATAGTGGTCTTTCATGATAACAATCAAACAAACAGAATCCAGTAAGAAATTAACCATGGTGACTAGATTTTGGCAAAAAAAGAAATGGGTTTATTAGTTACCATGTGATTATGTGTTTTTCTTTGAGGGCTTTTTATATATTAGAGAAGAAGTGTCTAAGTTGGCTGCCAAATGGGGAATATGAGAGGAGGGGTGCAATTCACGTGGCCCCATCCTAACAGTTAATTGACATGCCATCCATCATTCATTTAATAGAGTGTATCAATTGTAAAGAATTGAAAGTTTGATGTATTTTTAGGCAAGAAAAATAATACGTTGCATTTAATGTAAAAAACACTAAAGTAAGTTGTATTTTTAGGTCATTATGTCTTCTCTTTTACTAGAAAACTGTAGTTTTGTAATATTTGGTTTTTTTGGTTTTCTGCAGGGTCTGGGTACTTGACGGCATGCTTTGGTCTGATGGTTGGGCCCCAAGGTTGTGCAGTGGGGGTAGAGCACATTCCGGAGTTAGTAGCTTCTTCTATCCAGAATATCCAAAATACTGCAGCAGCAGCACCACTGTTGAAAGAAGGCTCTCTATGCTTACACGTTGGTGGTATGTTCAAACCCATAGCTTACAACTTTTTTAGTACAATCGACAGAGATTCAAGGTTATAATGGAGATTGTAGGAATGACTAAGTGACTGTATCTCACTATATGTGGATGGTTGCCTGCCATTTGATGTGGCCAACCTCCTTTCTCGCTCTGTTTTTTGCTCCAGCCCAATTCTCTTGTTCCTGCTTTATGGACGGTTTGCAAGCATTAAATTGAATACGTCAACAATACCAACGCCTGATCTCAGTAGAACACTGTTACGTGCTAATTGAATAAGTCTGGGTTTAGTTGCTAATAAGTAGGAAAGAACTAGTCTTCTCCTGGATAGTAGGAGATAGTAGCAAGTAGGTTGAGTAAGTAGTTGTAACTCTTTCCTATTCTCTTGGGAGAGTTCGTTGTAATCAAACACCTATATAAGGTGTGGTGAATATGGAATAAGACATGACTTATCACGTATCTTAATTGTTCAACTCTTGAGTTGTACTGAGGTAAAAGGTTCCTCTATAAGCCTTCTATCAATTTTCTACCATCCTATCTCTTAATTCATCATAGGTTCTAGCAAACAAAAGAGGAACACTCCTCAGTATATACCAAACACTCCCTTATAATTGGAAGGTGGCCCTGTTTTGTCCATTTTATTTTGGGAAATACAAGATAAAATAACACGTCCATTTTATTTTGTGTTTTTCATGAAACAGAAGCTTTTGTGTGTTATGCATGGTGCAATTATATCTGGAATGTGAGTGATCTGTTATAATTAAAATCTTTAGAGGTAATATTTCAGATGGCAGGCTGGGGTGGCCGGAATTTGCCCCTTATGATGCAATTCACGTCGGAGCAGCAGCACCAGAAATTCCACAACCACTGATTGACCAGCTGAAGCCTGGGGGAAGATTGGTGATTCCGGTTGGGAACATATTCCAGGATTTGAAAGTCATTGACAAAAATCTTGATGGCACTATAACGGTCCGCGATGAAACATCTGTTCGTTATGTCCCACTGACTAGTAGAGAGGCTCAGCTGCAAAACTACTGACTGCAATTTTCTTTGGCATTGCTAAAAAGCATGTGGTAAAATATACATCTCCACTTCTAGTCTGGATACATGTATTTATTGTCATCTTAAAAGAAATCAACAAAAGCATCCACCAATCGCTTCTGCTGATAGATTATTACTACACGAATACACGAATATACATGTTTCCAGACTAGGATTGGATTTGAATATTATGGCACATATTCCATTTACTCCAGGAAAATCAGCTTCTTCAACATTTAAGTAATGCTAAGATGAAGCCTTTTGTCCTATACAGAAAATAAGAATAGGTTATGGGTGGTATGTTTCTCCATGACGAGTTTTAGCTTTCTTTCTATAGCTCACCTTGTGTACACAGCTCACTCAGGTGCTTGTTATGTGCTTGTAAATTCTCTTACGAATGTAATATTCGGCTAGTTAGCAGCAGCTTTCCTGGGTGAAAGCACCAATTAATCTTTTGGTCCTGCACAATATCACCAGTGGTTATGGTCACATAATCTGCACTGATGGTGTCTTAGTTTCCACGCGTGAATTTCACCAATTTCTATCAGCATTTAGCAGGAAGGTACCAATCGACTGAAGCTGCCACATAAACAGAAGCTTGGTGACAATGGAAATAATTCTCTATAAAGTACGTATTCATTCGAGAATTTCTCGTTGCGTTTTCAATATTTCATGCTCATTTATGCTTGAACCAAAATATGTATTCATTTGCATATACTCTTGTTGTTTAGATTTTCTGTACAACAAATCTGCAATTTCGTGGATAGCGCATCACTTGCATGGACTTAAAACAGGCAGGGACTAGCGATCTTGTCATTATATGATTTTTGGTCCTTTTATTTATGGCGGTCATGCACCATTCTTGTTGTAGGGCCTAGAGATAAGTTCTCTTTAGTGGTGAGGGACTGACCTTGGCATTCAGCTTACAAGTTTAGTTTGATTTGCTTTCTCATTTTTTACATTCTTCAAGCTATTCCCTTTACTAACAAAGATTAATAATAGTGTTGTCAGAACCCTAAGTTCCTTTGATTTGGTCAGCCATTAACTGATATCTCATATATGAATGTTAGGTTTTTACCTGTTACGAGTCACATGTATTTTTAACTATCTGAATAGATCTACTGGTAACTTCTTCTCGTTCGCAGTGTCCACTGTCAATTCGTCCAACGATATATTCTGTCTTCAAAACATCAAGTGACAACACTGTAGCATCTTTTCTATTAATGTCCAACAGTAATCATATTTTTACGAGTTTTTTTATTTTCTTAAAGCCACAAACATAGTGAGTTGGTTAGAGAATCCGCCCTGGCAATGCCAAAATGTGACTGCTGGTAATCCGGGTATAACTTGGTTGACTAGTAGATTGGCTAGTGTTTAGACTCACTAAAAGTTTAGGTTATAATGTTATATTAGTTCTTATTAATGCGGTACCAGAACGAGCAGGCTTTGAACTTCAAAATTAAGATTTAATCTGATTTACGATTTAGGAAAAGAGCATACCAAAAAGTGAAAGATTGACATGGTGTACCAACCACGCATATTTAATTGTAAGTTTTGTACCCCACCATGATCATCCATCCACTTCTATTTGCACTTTTTCATAATTCATAGTTATAACTTTTGGAGTTTATCGTATTTATGTCAAGGCCCAAAATTTCGATATCGGTTAATATATCGGTGTATCCAAAAACCGAGATATATCGGATATATCGGTTTTTTTGGTAACCAGTCTAAACTATTTAAAATATCGGAAATATCAAACATATAATATCAAAAATATCGAAAATATATTAGAAATATATTGGAAATATCGGATTTATATTTAAAAATGGTCAAAAAGTCAACCGATATATATCGATTATATCGGAAATATTGATTATATCGGCGATATAAAGTTTTATATCGGAAATTTTGATATATCTCGAAAAAAAGGAGTTCAATATTCGGTGGATATATGTCGGAAATATCGATATCGGTGTACCAATTTACTCGAAATATATCGGCAAAATATCGGATATCTCGGTGATATTTTGGGCCATGATTTATGTAAATAAAAAAAAGTCAATGCAAAATCAAATAAACTTAATTATTTCAACCACTTCATTCTAATAGAACTTTGCCTTGGGAAGGTTTTCTATTGCTTTTGTAGGAAAGAAAATGGGACCTGTTCTTCATCTTTGCTGTTAAGTTTCTTCTGCTTTAATTACGTTGAGTTCTTGTGTTCTACCCAAGGCCCAAAATTTCAATATCGATGCATATATCGGTGTACCCAAAAACCGATATATATCAGATATATCTATTTTTTTTGGTGACCAGTCCAAACTATTTAAAATATAAAAAATATCAGATATATTGGAAATATAATATCGAAAATATATTGAAAATATCGGATTTATATTAAAAAATATCAAAAAATCAACTGATATATATCATAAATATAAGATATATCAATTATATCGGCGATATAAAGTTTTATATCGGAAATTCCGATATATATCGAGAAAAAAAGATTCTATATTCGGTGAATATAAGTAAAAAATATCGATGCGGTGTACCAAAATACCGATATATATCGGCGATATTTTGGTACATAGTTCTACCTAGGCTTGAACTTTACAAGCAAGCTATTCTTCATGTACAATGTAGTAGTCACCTTAGGAACAACAATGTGACCTTCAACCACTTTTGCAGAATACTTAAACAAGATTGTAGCAGCTACCATCTTCATTTGCATGTAAGCAAATTTCTTCCCTACACACAACCTTGGTCCCGCATTGAAGACTGGGTACTTGAACTGATTTGCCGTTATGAAATTCCCATCTTCAATCCATCTCTCTGGCTTAAACTCTCTGCAATCCTTTCCCCATATTCCCTCAACCCGAGCAATGGAATATATGCAATATAGCACCCGCGCTCCTTTCTTCACAACACTACCATCAGGAAATATATCGTCTTCTATGACCTCTTTAAAGTTGATTGGCACAGATGGGTAAAAGGCATAGTGCTTCAGTTAGTGATGCTTGAAGATACTCCATCTTCTTCAATTCTTCCATTCAGAAGACTGTCATCCGTGTTTTCGTCAGTCTTTCGAGCCCTAACAATGCTAGAGAGCTCATCAAGAATTTGATTCTCGACATGCTGGTGTTCATGTATAAGCCAAAAGAACCATGCCAGGGCAACAGAGCTGGTATCTCTTCCTGCTAAGATGAAACTTACGCAGAAATCCTTGAGAAAAGTGTTGGTGAATGGATTTTTTTTAACATCCAGAAGTCTTGTTAACAAATCAGACTTATATTTGGGATAGTTTTCATTTCTTCGCTCAGATATGGCCATCTCAGCAAACTCATGAACAACCTGAATCGCCCTCTTTAATTTCCTCTCTGACCCAATGTTGAAAAACTTCATGAGTTTCCACACAAATGGAGGCACTAGGAACCTAAATAAGGTAAACTCAGTAGCCTTTTCAAAGGCCTTAGTGAAAGGAATATAAGGCATTTCAACAGCCAAACAACCTGGATGGACGCCAAATGCAGCAATGCATATATTGTCAAACGTAAACCGTAGAAGCATATCTTGAAAATCAACGTTTTTGCCTCATTTTACATACTTCTCAATCACTTTTAACAACTTCTGGTGCACCAAATCGTGTATTGTTTGAAAAGAGAACTCAACAAACTGATTGCAATGCATCTCTGAGTTAGCGGCTTCTCTTTGATCCTTCCACAGTATATCATCAGCATTGAAGATACCGTCACTGAGTAAATCACAGAACCTTTCTTTGAAGTACTTTCCTTTAGGGAAGTTTTTGAACCTTGTCTTGAGATGTTCGAAGGACTAATAGTTACGATTCCATGTGCCCCGCCCATCCACATACCTTGATAGTAAAATGAGCCACCAGACGTGATCAAAGAATTGGTAACCCAGTCATAGATGTTGTCGAGGTGTACGAGGAAGATTGGTATGATTCCCATCACAGGCCACAACATCGGACCCTTGTTGCCGAATCTTTGTACCAAAGAACTGAAGATGAAGAGACCCAATAAAGCAAGTAATATATCAGAGAGCTTTATGTGTTCAAGCAAATTGTTCATGCTGAAGACTGAGAGCTCCATTTTACATTTCTGTCTCAGATGAAAATGTCAAAAGTGGAATGGAATGTGTTGTGAACCAATAATCAAATGATGCATATATATGAACTAAACAAGATAGACAAAGTTCTTGGGTGCAGTGTACCACCTGCTTTGCTGATCGACTACTATATAATTCATCAACTCCTTAATAGCTCATTAAAGGACAGGTTCTAAGTTTTCCTCGACATCAATTACAGTAGGTATCATGCGCATTGTGCAGTGAGCTACCATTCTCAATCATCATATTTACTAGGACTATAAGGTTGTCGCACAATATAAGCTAGTTTAACTTTCACTTGGAGCAGTGCCACATTTTTCCGAAAATTCTATTTTTTTCAAAACTAGATTTGATACGTGATTTCAAAATCGGTCGGATCCGATTTCCAATTATTTTACAAATTTTTAACATACTATTAGCTGTCAATATCATATATATATATATAACAACTAAATCATAACCATGAATAAGTTACAAACCAAATAAAATCCATAGAGAAGTAGAACCTTCTCTCTCTCACACCTTCAAGAATTCAAGACGGTTATTTTTGTACCTCTCTTTCATCTTTCCATTTATTGAAGTAATGCATTAACCTGTTGAAAAGACTTGCTAAATGAACTTAACGTCTAAGTTGTTTACTGAATACATTAAAAGGTTCAAAATCATTGCTAAATGAAAATACTAATGGGATAAAAATGGTTGCCATAAAAGATGTTTTTGTGCCGGGGCTGAACCACGTAACAGTAAACATTTAACCGGTCATAAACTTTCAACTGGACCCAAACCCAAACCAAAGTCGGTTTAAATATCTACAACCCGTACCCGACCCAATTACCTGCCCTACTTAAAAAAACACACCGACTCCAAACAAAATAGAATTGACACCGAGGGTTTTTAGTAGTAGGTCTCATATTCTCTCACCAGAAAAAAAAAGATGTCAGTCGGCCACACAGAAAACAGCCGAGAACCATGCCCAGACAGAATCCTAGACGATCTAGGTGGAGCCTTTAGCATGGGTTGCGTAGGTGGCTCGGTATTCCATTTCATTAAAGGTGCAAAAAACTCCCCACTAGGTGACCGTCTATCCGGTGGTTTCCAAACAGCAAGAATGTCTGCTCCACTTACAGGTGGTAGTTTCGCAGTATGGGTCTGTTTTCATGTTTCGATTGTACTATGGTTTACTTAAGAAATAAAGAAGATTGGAATTCGATTGCGGCTGGGGCAGCAACGGGTGGTTTTTTACAAATGAGACAAGGACTTAAAGTTTCCGGGAAGTCGGCTGTTGTTGGTGGGGTGCTTTTAGCTTTAATTGAAGGTGCTGGAATTGCTTTGAACATGTTATTTGCACCCAACCCGCAGAATATGCCTATTGAGAATAATCCTTATCAGACTATGCCAATGTCCAAGGAGGTGGAGAAGCAGGGGCGGCCCTGAGTTTTGGGGGGCCCTAGGCGAGATCCTAAAGTGTGGCCTCTGCCAATAAATGATGAAAAATACATAAGCCAATTTTTTTTTTCTTATTTGATAAAAAATTAAGTCCAAATTCCTTCGTACTCTTACGAAATCAAATGTGTGCTTAACATCAATAAATTCACACCAAAATTCAATTACAAAAACTAAACACTACTGAAAAGCTAGTCTTCTTACATTTCTAGCTGCGAAATCACTAATTAAGTCTTCATAATCAAGTTTTTCTACTAAAGACTTTTCAATAGATAACATAGTTAATCCATTTAATCTTTCTTGAGACATGCTCGATCGAAGGTAAGATTTGATCAACTTCAGCTTTGAAAAACTTCTTTCTCAAAAAATGCGTGATGGCGGTATAGTCAACAAAATTTTGTATGCAACCTAAGCATTTGGAAAATAGTTATCCCGTGACTTCAAATGATTTAATACGTCCATTGCTTTCTTTGTGTTATCTGGTAAAAGTTCTCTCATGATTCTTAACTCTGAAAATAAATCTATCCCGTCAATATCAGAAACACCGTCATGTTTCAAAAACTCTTCAATTTTAATGCAAGAAGTCTTTAAACTATTTATATATGCAACTTTTAACTTCTCAAACTCAAACAAGAACCCAAAAAATTTCTCATACACTTCGAACTGCTCAAATCTATTCTTGAATGAAGAAAGAGCTTGGTCTACTATGAATAAAAAGTAGTTAACTCGAAATGATTCTTTAGCTGATTGTGTCACTTCTTCACAAACTGTTCTCGTCATGTTCTCATCAAACTGTTTTTTTTCTACGAATGATCCGCCTTTCACGAAAAACTGGTTGAATTTCCATCATAGTTGCAATATCCCTAGCTTCTGTCATGACTTCTTCGAATCCGGTTTCTCTATACTTCTCAAAAATAGAAATAAGTCTTTTCATTTCATGTATGGCCACATCAATCTGCATGTCTTCAGTTTGAAAGTTTTTGCTAACAGAGTTAACAGCAAAAAGTAAATAATGCCAAATTACCATGGCAAGCAAAAACTCAAAACTCTCAATTTCATGTATCGCTAGTGACTCAGCTTCACTCTTTGTTTTAGGATCGTCACTATTTTCAGCCAAGTAAACCAATGCATCTCTTATTTTCGGAGCTTGATGTCTAACCGCATCTAACAACGCTTCACGCTGACTCTCCCAAATGTTCTTTGTCGACAAACGACTTTAGCGGGAGACTTGACTTGGGCTTCACATCTTTCACATGATCTTTAAACACTTTCCACCTCTTTGTGGAAGACGAAAATAATGAATAGATTCGCTGAACCACTCCAAAAAAGATATAGCTCTTGAACAAGAGCTAGCCATATCACAAAGAGCAAGATTCGGACTATGATGACCACACATGGGTGTATAAAGGCTCTAGGGTTTATTTCAAGTAGTCTACTTTGAACTCCTTTGTGTTTTCCTTTCATATTAGATCCATTGTCATAACCCCACCCTCTTATATCACCAATATCAAGGTCAAGAGCGTTCAAAACATTTTTGAGTGTATCAAAGAGGCCCAATCCTGATGTGTCATCCACATTCAAAAATCCTAAAAAAAACTCTTCAACCTTTGGACAACTTGATGTAACATCTACAAATCGAATCACAAGTGACATTTGTTCTTCATGACTAATATCCGGTGTACAATCAAGTATTACTGAAAAGTACCTGGCTTCCTTGATTTTCTGGACAATGAAAAGTACCTGGCTTCCTTGATTTTCTGGACAATGACTTTCTTCACCTCACTTGCTAACAACTCTATCAACTTATTTTGAATCTTGTGGCTAAGATAATGATAATGGATTTCTTTACTTTGAATCTTGCTCGAATGTGCTCTTTTTCAAGATCTTGGATCAAATTCAAAGAATCATTTCGATTAAACTTAAAAAAATCCCATTATTCTCATCATAAATCTTCTCATTCTTCCCACGAAAAGCCAAATTACTTTTAGCAAGTGCTTTCACTAAAGCAAGTATTCGTAGTAACACTTGTCTCCAATGTTCCCTCTTTTTGCTGATTTTTTCTTGTATTTTTTTGTCAATTATTTCATTCTTGTCAAGTCTCTTATTTAGTTCATACCAACTATTCCAATAAAGAAGATGCTCTGGAGATGATTGATGCTCTGAAAGCCTTCTACTTAGGTTATGCCAGTCACAATACCCTTCACTATCCAATTGAGAAGTGTTCGTGTGTCGCTTGAACAACTTACAACAAAAACAAAAGACCCTGTCCAAAGAAACAGAATATACGAGCCAAGTTCTATCTTTTTTAAATCCATTTGGCATTATTCGAGTGTAATGCTTCGAAGAGAAATGTCTGCCAAGGTGATTTCTAGGAAGATCAACATCAGTAATTCTTATAGGACCCTTTTCAACAAGTAAATCTCTAAGATTTTGATCAATATTGTCCCAATTTGCTGGATCAAAATAGTGGACAGGTACATATTCTGTATTATAATTTGTATCTTGATCGAGATCGTCATTCACTAAAGGCTCGTCATTATCATTCACCAAAGGTTCAACATCTTCATTCACTAAAGCTTCAACATCTTCGTTCAGTTCATGCTCTCCATTATCATCGTCATTCCTTTGTTCGACGTCAACCACTACTGTTTCACTTGAACTTTCTACTTGTTCTTTGTTACCAAAATTTTTTAGTATATCTCCGCTTTGGGATTGAGCAGCATTATCTAATCTTTGCTTCTTTTTCCTTTTCTCAGAGCCAGAAAGATACTTTCTAGTCGGAGGTTTCGGAGGCATGATGACAGACTGACAATTAAAATTCACCAACAATCAAACAATGATATGATTAATTAAAAAATCACCACAACCCCAGCTTAGTGGCTTACACACAAAATACATACAAAACAGTAGCTATTAATGTCTAGTAATCTCAAAGACTCAAACTAAAAGAAAAGGGAATTAAATAGAACCATAGAATAGTATTAAAAAATACTTACTTTGCAAATAACTGAAATAAGTATGATTAAAGTTTTAAGGAATTAATATGTATCAATTAATTAAAGTAGTAAACAAGAAACTACTGCTTACTTGGGAGTTGCAGCCTTGCAGGTATACTGTTAAAAGAGAGAGGAGTGGAGACCGTACAAGTTAGAGAACTCAGCCTTAAAGAATTGCAGAGACCGAGAGTCGAGAGTCGAGAGATTGAGACTTGAGAGGAGAAGTCAGAATCGGAGTCGTCAGTAACTCAGTCGTGGAGAACAAGACTCTCAAGTTTAGTATCGATGGGGTTTTGTTGTTGGGCCACGTTTAATGATTTATGTTGGGCCGACTCTCTAAAATATTGGCCACAACTGCTTTCAGCCCACAACTATGGTCTAATGATTTATGTTGGGCCAAATATGGTATAATGGACCACAACTGCTTTCAGCCATGGGGGTCTTAATATTGGGCCCCAGCCAGCTGCCTGTGTAGACTGTCCTCAGGGCCGGCCCTGTGGAGAAGGAGAAGGCCGGGTGGTTTGGTGCTGGAGGAATGTTTGGGAGGAAGAAGAAGGAAGAGAAAGAGGGTGGGGAGAAAAAATATGAGGAGGTTTTCGATAGTTTTGATACCCCGGCTGCAACGATGCCTTCTTTTGATTATAAATGAGATGCTTGTCGGTGATGGGACATTGGGGTAAGATGGTGTGGTTTATCTTTTTTATTTGTTTTAGGAGCTATGTTTTTAATATATAAATAAGGTGTTGAATTCTATAATAAGTGTAACATGTTTTTACTGGATGTTTATGTTAATGTTAGCTTTTGTTGAACATTATTTGTCTACATGGTGATTGATGTAGGGAGGATGTTTAGAGTAGTATCATTCAGTGCTTATATGATTCATTTGAAATTTTATTTGGTAAAGATCTGTGCTTATTATAAGTATTATGGAAATTGTTCATGGTTGGCATCAATAATTAGGAATTAGAAACAACACAGCTGTCAATGCAAAGGTAACATAGGTGAAGAATTAAAATAACAAAGGAAGATGAGATCAAACGTTAGAGATAAAGGAAAAATGTGAAGAGTACAATATTAGGTAATAGGAGTTGCCTATGCTCCAATATAATAAAATTCACAACAGTATTAGTGCGTTATCCTGCTGCTCTTGCTAGTATGATATAGAAGATATATGTACGGATTGAATCCTATCTGTAGGGTCTCTAAACATATATCTTACCAGTACTTTTTGGTAGAAATCATAGATGCGGAAGTGATTTAATTTGAAACAAAGCCATGAAAAAGGCTAACTAAAGAACAACTCTTTATTGTTCAAAAATAACTACTGAAAAAATGAGGCTCTAGTGGCCTTAAGACATAAGTTTCTTAATCTCCAAGCAAAAGAAAACCCTAATAAGCTTTCCAAATAAATCAAAATTCTAGAAAAATCAAATAAAACGAAAATAGAAAGTAAAGATATGTCGCAATAATTAATTGATGCCTAGGCTGGACCAATCTGGTCACACAAATCACATCACTTTTTAATTGTTAGGACGCCTCAATTGATAAACTTAAACCACGAAGTATGTTGGCCGGCCAATGGTTTCACCATTCTCAACCCAAGTGTCATGTATACTGGTTTAAAGTTTAAACACAATCTTTGCTTGGGTTGAGCTAGTTGGCATTGGCTTAGGCAATATTCATGCTTGACAAGGACCAAGAATTCTATCTTGTCAATTCTAATTAATTTGAATGTTCCTATTTCTTATCCAGTCTACGAAGGAACCACTTTTCCACAGTTAGTTTTTCGTTGAATCTTTTACCCAGTCCGACATGCTCTTAGATTTGTGAAAACCCCTATAAGTAATCCAATATAATTATTAGGGAGACCTAGGAAGCACGGATACCGATACGCGACACGGACAAGACACGACACGGATACGCGGATACAACATTTTTCAAAAATATAGGACACGGATATGTCATGGACACGTTTGAATAATATATATATATATATAAATATTATATAATTGAGCATTTTTCACCAAATTCAAATTAAAATGACAATTCTACTTCATAAAATGACCAATTCAAACACATTAACTTGGATTTCTTCATCTTTCTTCTCTTGCATCTCTTTTTAACTTGGATTTTATTTCACTTGTTTTTTTTTTGTTGAAGTTCCAAAAAAATTTCTTGTATGTGTGAGATTACTGTCCCCCGCGTGTCGGAAATTAAAAAATTAATTATAAAATCGGATACTCCAAATCGAGTATCTGACACGTATTGAACGCGTATCGGGGCGTATCCGTGTCGGACACGTATCAGACACGGATACTTCACCCTTAGGGACGTATCGGTGCTTCATAGAGGGAGAGTATTGGTGTTGCACCAATTGTCTGCTATCAACATGAGATTTAGTGTTGCAGATTATATTATGACTGCTTTCTAGATATGTTGAGGAGATTTCCCCAAGTTTAGGGTAGTCCAGTTTAGTATTTGGTTTTCAGATAAGATATCTTCAATTATAAATGAGATGGTGGTGCATATTCTGTCTTGGGCTAAGATGGTTTGGGTTTTAATCTTGTTGGTTTATCTATGAGGTAGCTTTGAATTCTATAGTAAGTGTAGCGTATCTTTGTTATTTCTGTTTATGTTAGTTTTTGTTGAACAATATTCGTTTCCATGTATGTGTATTGTCGATTCATGTTATATGCATGGTGATTGCTGCAGGACGGATGTTTAGATTTAGTATCGTTTGTGCTTACTTGATGCCAAATTTGATTTAGTTACATTCTGCGTTTATTTGATCTGATCTTTTGACTTGTTGCTTAGAATTTTGTTTTGAGCATGAATTATGCTTTATGAATTTTTTGTACTTACAGAGCTATGAGATATATCCTTTGTATGTCAGGTTCTTAGTCCATGTTTTGCTTCATATGTTATAACCCTATGATTTCGTAACGGTCTTGTCACGAGGTGGAGTGGAGTGTTACACTTAAGAGTCTTGTGATTGGGAGTTAGCCAGCTAGGTAGATGTTCTGACAGCTATATATCAAGTGGGATGTACATTACGGAAGGGGTTTTTTTTTTATTCTTTTTTCAACTCTTTTTATGAGATGATAAAGATGAGTTCACGGTGAAGTTGTTTTACGAACGTACTAGAGGATGATGGGGTGATTCCAGATTTTCCTCACAAGTGTATTTCAAAGAACTCTATACAATTCAGACTTGCTTTCTTATGTTGGGTGGGTTTTATGGTTTGGACTCAAACTACTTATAAATTGAATGGGAAAGGTATGGATATTCCAAACATCTCAATAAGAATTTTTTTAGCATAAATAATGCTGTGTAAGAATTTGGACAACATAATATACCACACGCCACTAGCAATGGCGTGTAGGAATTAAGGCATCAATTCCGCATGCCGTGTAGGACAATATCTTATGTTCCATCCCGCAATAACTTGACGGATATGTAGGTAAATTGATTGAGGTAGCGTTGACGGGTTGGTGTCATAGTGTACCATTGGACCATATTTCTACTCATATTTGATGGGATAGTAGACCATTGGACTTGGCCTTATAACCACAAAATAGTGTTGATAATATGGTGCGATCAGCAAATTGGGGATTGGGTTTCTAGGTGGTAGTCAGCAGTGAGTTAGGTGGTTAATGTTGATGACTTGACGGTATAATAGCAGGTGATTGATCAAATACCCATACTTAAATTCTAACCTTTACCTTTAAGACACTAATGGAATCCTTAGCACTTAGATTTCTATCACAGTCGTGATTTTTTTTTGGTAAAGCTGTACTATTATTCAAATACTAACATCTGTAAATTTCAGCTTAGTATTATTACTTTACTCTAATTATTAAACCTCGCGGCCCATACTGGTGCCTTTAATTTCAAAGTTTTCATTGCTAGATGCCTTTGCTCGCTGCAGCAACGAGAGGCTTTGTATTGAAGTGGGTGGAAGCACTCACATTGCATTGCAAGTTGTTACCAATTTGCTACAGGAAAAGAGGAAAGGGAAATAGATGGGTTTATGAGGAAGGAAAAACTGGTGGGAAAAACACTGTAGAGGGAAGGGTTTGGGGAGAGAAGCAGGAGGCTTAAATGGTTTTTTGCAGAAACAAGTGATGATGGCCTGCGGACAGTTAGACGCTGTAAGTTATCTAAACACCCCCACCCACACACTCTTATTGTATACGAGAATCTTGAGAAACATTATTAGAATTTTCATGACCTTTGAAAACATTTTGTGCTTCTTTTTATCCGTTATTTGGGTTTAGATTGATGTACAGAGTTGGATTGAGCCCGTTCTGAGTCTGTTATTGATTTTGTAGGGGATAGATCGGAAGAGTGGAAATCTGTGGCTGCTCCAACATAACTGTTGTTTATTTTGGGTGCGAGAGGGGACGATAGGAAGAGTAATTGTAGAAAGTAGAAACAACCAAGTTCTTGGCAGGCGTGCCAATTTTGAAACCTGTACTTCTGCTATATCTAGTAAAGCTGGCACTGACTTCTATGTTATTTATGGTGTGACTGGATTTTCATTTTATTTACATTAGAAATATCTTTGTCATCGCATACTCTAAGCTTATTTATCTTCAAAAGGTCTCTTCAGTTGTGTAGGATAATCATCTCAGTGTACTCATTAGACAGCAGTACATTATAATGGCAGAATCAGAATATATCGGCGAACTGCATTATATACAGGACACCAGTTAATATCGAATATGGATATATTTTGGGTGCTTCGTAGTGTATGCCTGTCTATTGTTTATGCAAAACGATTAACAAAATTAATTTAGAATAATCCAACTAGAGTTAAATACTGAACATTGTTCAAGAGTGCTTAAAACAAAAGCTACTATGCCAGCTTCCAGTTCTGTCCTCCGAAGATTCTTACTTAGTTGTACAATTTACTGAATTTAGAATTTTGGTGTTGTCGGATTGCTGCAACTTCAGCTAACAGATTCCGCCTCCTGTGCTGTTTCTGCTTTGAAACTCCTGTATGCCGCTCCTGGAAGTGTGCCTTTTTTCTCCCCACATAATCACTCTTGCAGCTCCATTACTTGTAACCCAGTTAAACAAGGCATCAACTGATATTGCAATTTCATTTTGATATTGGACTGATAGAAATAGAGTTTTTTTGTGGAAGAGTTTGTTCTGAGTTCGAATTATCCCCTTGACTATCCAAAGCTTGGGCGCGTCTCACCCATCGTGATTTTCTTTCTGTCTGAGCACAGAGCACTGTCTGCAAGGCGTCCCACCTTCAAACTTGTTAGCATTCCATTGTCAGTCTGAGTGCTCTTTGGTTTAAAAGGATGCAGACAAAGTCCTAGTTACAGTTATATCGACGTTATACATGCTTACTCTAATAAGTGCATCAGAGGTTAACCTAGTTCCTCTCAACGCATTCACATTAAAAATAGATATTGGGAGATGTTTCTTCAACCATCTGGTAGAATGGGTATTAAAATCACCACTAATTAAGTTTCCTGGATTCCAAGAGATCTGCAGTGGCCCAGTGGAGAGACAGTTCAGATAAAGCCTTCTGAAGGGAAAGTTGGCCTCTGGCAGTGTGTTTAGGACACAAATCTTCCCAACAGTTTTGTAATGTAGGGTGTATCCTTATCCATCCCAATGATCCAATTCTGATCTGAAAGTGAATTTGCATCTGGGCTTTCCAGCCCACACTAACTTAACAGGTAGAACAGAAGGTTTAACTTGAATAGCTCAGATGCTCTCTACCACGGGCCTTGGTAACAATTAGAATTACTAGTTTTCATTCCAACCCTTTTTTGCGGTTCATCAGAGCACTCACCCTAAGCATGGGGTCAAGTGGTCAACATTAGCTCTAGTTTACTTGGTCAATAATGAGAACACTGGGTTTTCCAACTGCACAAACCCAGATATCATTGAATTTCACACCAAGTTTCACTTCCATCACCAATATTCCACATAAGACCATTCTTAATGAGGTCAAAACTGTTCCAATTCCCTCTTTAAAAAAAAAGTATGAGAGGGTAGCTTGTTACCTCTACCGTACCTCCTAGGCCACCAATGCTGATAAATTGCTCTAATTATTCTGGCCTAGAGTGAGGCATTATAGTAAGGAGTCTCCCACTACATTGTTTTGCTAATAAGCATAGTTCATGACTTCATGGCCATAGAATCCGCTCTCAGACCAAGCCCTCCAAGAGCTTTAGGTCTACAGATAGATTGGGAATTCATTTTGTGGATGACTCAATTATCTTCAGTACCATTCCGTCCAAAATTAGAAATACTGAGTAACAGATGCTATATATGGCTGAGTCTGGAGATTTAAAACTTGGACTTCAAGCTTCTGTTTCTCTTCACATTCAAAGAACAATTATTGAGGTTAACCTTCCATTTTACTTCCTTTCAATGCCAGTTACAACTTACATGTGTGCCTGTGGAACTTAATATAATTCTGAAGGACGTCAGAACCTAGCTACTTGGTATCATACGAATGGTGGAAACTAACGAATTACAGGGAGGTAAAAATGTTGTTGCCAATTCATTAGCGAACCATGCCTCACATGTTGCTAGCTAGCAACCCTTTGGGGAAGTGAAGCCAATTCTGTTCAAGCTGATGATGAGATTTTGTGTATTGAACAAATTATTCCCGTCAACTGTTCCTTCTGGTGGATGGAACCGCCATGTTTTGTTTTTCCATCTTTGATGGCAGATGATGTACATGGTAATATCTTTTGAAGAGCCATTAGCCATTAAAATATATTATATTATAGTCTTCACTGAACCGCCCCTTGTCACTAACTTGGAGATTTGGAATCTTTCACATGCATCGAGTTATTTCAAAATGAGATATTGGATTCGTTTAATGCACAGTCCATTCATAGTTAGCGTTCATCAAATTTTATGAGAAAGGATAGAGAGAAGATGATAGAGAGCCCACAATAACGTTTCAAAGGTGATGAATATTAAGAAAAGAAAAGAAGACAGGAATTATATATTTTTCACCATAAGCAATCCATACAGGCATGTGTTTTTGATTGGATATACACAATCCTTTCATTAACGTATAAAGACATAAAGATTATACAACATTATTGGAAAAGTATGAATATTATATTAATATTTTTAAGCAATTCTACCATGAGTGTGCCTTGAGGGTAAGCCATGGAGATGATGGCCCATAAATGATTTATCAGAACACTTCAAAGAACTAGGACTGACCTGCAAGAAGAAATAGTTTCCAGCGAATATATCACCCAAATGTGATCTACTCTCCATGAACCAGTTTAAAATCTTTTCCACCGAGAATCTAGCATTGGTGAAAAGCACTTTTTTCTTCCTGAAAAACCTTCTCAGGCCTGGGATTCTAACCTTTGGCTTCTTCTTCAACGCAAACCTTTTAATCCATGATAATCTTGTTGTCCTCTCAATCAATCTTTCTTCCTCTTCTTCAAATCCACTATATTTTCTCAACCTCTTGTAAAAGAATTTTGTGTTTGAAGCCATTTTGAATAAACACCGTATGTTTTTAGAGGTAACAGGAATCCAAATTATACACTGTGTAGGCGTTTAGCATGGAATTAATAGGTATGGGGTTGCTTTTGTTATCTCTTCACATGAATGATCTGTCTGTTGTTAATTAATTGATGAAAGTGATGGTAGTGTGCATAGGTTGTTGAAAGCATTAAATGTAAGCATGATATTTTAGAATTCGTCGGTGTTACGTGATCGTATCGTATATGGTCGTGAAATGGTATAGGAATAAGTTTCAGAAACACAATGGTGTACTGTGCAGATACAGGCATTTTGTACAAACTTTGTTGCTTAGGGGCTGTTTGTTTTTTTTGAATTCAGCAATCACAACTTAAGTTTTAAGCATTGAGAGGCTCAAAACTTGTTTGTTTTTTTTAAGTAGTTTTCACAACACTAAAGTTTATTTTGAATGTTGAATTTTAATACTTGAAACAAGGAAGTCCCTTTTTGCCCTTTCTTAAAAACCCAATCTCAAAAACCTATCTACTTTCTTACCTTGACTTTTATGGCTTCAAAATAGGTTCTTCAAAATTTGATGTTAGCGTCACGGGTTTTTTCGTTTTTTTTTGGAGAATGATATCCATTTTGTTAAAAATAGAATTACATATATATTTTCTAAAAGTAAACAAAATATGAAAATAAATCGTTAAAATATATTTGTGAAAGCATATTTTAAATAAATTTATTTAGCATTTTTTTTCTTCGATAATCCATCTCCCCTCCTCAAATATAATATATACCTCAAATATAATATATATTTTGTTTTACAAGAAATCAAGTTAGTGTTTAAAATAGATAGCATGAATAAAATTGTCCGAATGATTTATATTCAGCCTTCAGAGCCAGGTTATTCTAACAAAAACAAACATGTTTTTCAGAATTCAGCAATCAGCATTTAACATTCAGAGGATGGGTCATTTAGCATAGCATTCAGTATTTAGAGGCTCAGAAAAACAAACAATTAGTGTTCAATTTTCTGAAGTTGATATTGAACGTTAGAGGAAGTTATAGAACAATGTTTCACTTTCTAGACAACTTGCAAACTTCTATGCTTCATTTGAAAATTTCAAGATATCTGACACCATCAAGTGGTATTAGAAAACTTGCTAAAAGCAATAAATCCAACTAGTAATATAAAATAAATGCTAAATCTACGGTGCACAAGATGTACCGAAACTAATGGTGCGCGCATTTTCTAGCCACACATTTGCGAGGGTAAAACTGGAACAAACTGGGTGAACAAGTTAATGCAACAAAAAATTAACATAAAATACTATATGTTACAATCGATAACATAGTTTGATGTAAATCATCGTTGTTGTGTCTTCTCGGGTGCACTTGTTTGCATTAATGAATGTAAGACGTGTTTACAAAGAATACGAGGTTAATTGAGAATATATTCATATTGCTACCTGAGCTCCAATCGTATTTCTCACTATATTGACAAGGTAATAACTAATTTCTCATTACTAATCCTCCAGTACTAACAACACAATATGTGTGAATATTTTGATTCCTCTAAGAGTTGTTGTCAACCATCAAAAACAAAAGTGGTTGTGGGTGCTAGATTAGTTCCAATAGGCTCACCAAAATTTGTCTAGCTAGAATCCGAATTCTCTTGGTTCTTCTACTGATCTCTGGTTAGATTAAAATGAATTATGTTGTCACTTCCAACATATCTGTTACATTTTAGTGTCATGAACGACATACAAAAAAAATATGTGTTTAATGGATATATATATAATACATTATGCTACTAATAGTAACATACTACAACAGTTGTTGTTCGTTCTAATAGGCTCACCAAAACTGGTTGGATTAAAATCACTTATGTTGTCACTTCCAGCATATTTGTCATATTTTACCCCCATGAACGACATACAAGATCCATATGTCTTTAATGACTCTATATTATACATTATGTTACTAATAGTTACATACTATAAAGTTTTGCAATAGATGGGAGACCCTAGCCCAACCCACAAGCCCAAGTCACCCCACAACAAACCCAACCCAAAAAACCACCGACTCTCCATCTCCAAAAATCAAAACCTTCAATTCCTACGGCAAACTCAAACACTCTCTCACCAACACTCTCATTCCAAATAACCAGTGACTACTCTCCCTCTCATTCTGTAGCATTCTCTCTTCGCATCATCAATAATTGGTACACATTTCTTATTCCTTACACATTTTGGTTTTAATGTTAAATTGATGGCTAATTATGTGCTTACAAGACAAAATTGAGTTATACATTAACATTTTAGAGTATTAGTCAGTTTGAACCCCATTTGGAAATCTAAATGTAACTTAATGTAAATTTTGATTTATGCATTATTTTCTTATTTTTTATTTACACTGGTTTTTATAGTATGGGGAGTTTGAATTCTAAACTGCAGTTTTTTGTTTTGTAATTATTATTTTGCTAGGTTGTGCTTTTTTGAAATCAAATTTACTTTTCTATATTGTATAGCTTATGGAAAAGGCAGGGGATGTAGAAAGGGGGAATATGGAAATTGATTCTACTACATAGAGCTACGAGGAGAATGCCAATGAAAGTGAAGTTGCAGATATTAGTGAGGATGGCAATGAAGGCCGGTGAAGTTGGAGGTGATGGTGGCAATGATGGGGGAGACGTGAATGGTGGAGATGGTGAGTACCGCCAATGCCAGCACTACAACAGAAGGGGTTTTCTGCAGTGCCATATACTGTCGCTAAAAGTCCTAAAAGCATTGCAATTGACCAATTGCAACGTCAAACAGGACGTCGCAAAGGCGCTGCTAAAAAGTGGGTCACAAAAGATAAATTGCGACGCAATGTATGGCGTTGCAAAAGCTCCCAATCTTTTGCAACGCCATTGGTCGTTGCTACTTCTATTTTTCAAATTTAATTGATATTGAAAATATTTCAAATTTTTAGCAACGCCTAGTGTTGTTACAAGAGTGTTGCAAAAGATAACTTGTAACAACACCATCAAGCATGGCAAAAAGTATACTTTTACCTACGCCTTTGAGGCCTCGCAAATGGCAACCTTTTAGCCACACTTTGTTTGTTGCAAAAGGTTGAAGTCATCTGCTGCATCTAGAGTGTTGCAAAAAGGGTGTTTATAGCTACTCAAGCTTGCCATGGCAAAATAGTGCTTTTTTATTTGCACAATTTTGTATCTTTTTTATTTGCAGATTGTACCTAATGCAACTTACGTAGATAAACACAACAACCCCATATCAATTCGCAATGATCATAACAAAATATATTAATTTCATTCAATCAAATCATACACTGTAAAAATATTTCACACAACCATACAAGTCTTTGCCAATACACCGTCTTACAAAATTTCCACAAATATCAACCTATTTAGGCAAATTTCTTAAAAACTAACTTAGCAAAATCAACAAAAGTCCATAAACTTCTAATTTGAAGAGCATCCACCCAAGTATTCTTCATTAGTCATAATAGCATCTGATCGCCCAACTGGTACAAAAAATTTCAAAAAAAGACACAATTAAGTAACTGAATAAAGACAATAAAGCTAAAATGCACTCATATAGCATTCCTAAATTCTAATGCTCTAAACTTAGTTGCTACCAAATTATCTAAAATAAATTATTTTTTTATTTGTTTTTTAAGATAATAATTGGATCCAGATCGAGTGATTCGAACCATCACTCCTAATTTAATGAGTGCTCCTTCCATTTAGAGCTTATGGAACCATGCATTGCAAAACCATACATACTAAATACTTTAGACTAACTAAACAAAAACAAAGAATCTAAGTAACAAATTCACACAATAAAGGAGAAGACAAAATTCCGTAGTAGATAATAATCACATAATGCTTTCGAACACATAAAATTGATGTTCTAAACTAGTTCTTAGTAGATCTAAGTACCTTAAATATCTTGCATCCAATCACATATCTGTCCCATTAACATAGTAAAGCCTGATCACCTATGAGCACTAACACAAAAAGAATTCATAACTTAATTAGCTATAAGCACAATCAAATGAAGTTGGATATAAAAAATTAATTTGAATAACTCATATCACCACCGCACCTGCTTGAGGCCCCATTGTATGAAACCATCGGGTTACCAATATGTTGTAAAGCCAACCATGAAAGAACAGACAAATCACTTGGGTGAAATTTTCATTTACTTCAGCTAAGAAAATAATTGTATTCTGATACATAAAGACTTAGAAGTCCTTTAATTTTAGCTTTCAATAATACAACATAAATGTATATTCTCAATGGCCCAAAGAAAGGCTTTAATCGAATCTAAAAAGCCTACTCGCCATGAATAATGTTCGGTCGAAACATAAACATCTTGAATGGATCTCAATATTTGCAATTTTTCAACTTAAAAATATAGGCATTCTTACACAACAGTTAAACTTAGATTACATAACTTTTATTACCCAATGCAACTCTCAAAGAGTTGCATGAAGGCAGGAGCACCAAATCTCTGCAACCTGCAACAATCAAGAAAAGAAAGGAGAGATTTACACAGAGAACCAAAAAAACAAAGGAAATCAATCTTTTCTTCTTTCCCAGTCTGCAGAATCACCTAGAAGATGAAAACAACACTGTCATGAACTCTAGACTTTTGGTTTTGCGCCACACATTCAGAGATCCACATAAGATTCCTTATTTCTTGCTCCCTTAACCTCATGTACGCAAAGAAAACCCCGTAATGGAACTACATTTGAAAATGAACAAGCTTCTGATTATTAGTTGATCCATGGATAGAATAGTTGCAGAAGCATAAGCTCATTTATCAAGATCACTGAGGAGCCGGGAAAGCCGAGACAGATCTACAGCTCATACTACTGTATCATGCATTTAAGATCAGAAGATTGACAAGCTGCTATAGAAGCCAAAACAAGAACATCTAACAAGAAAACTACAAGGAATGTACATGTCCTTGTGGTCTGTAAGACTCCATACCAACCATACAAGCTCTTACATATGACCCCTTCACAAAATTATCGCCCAAAAACTTATCTCGATTTTAGGCCATAACAAGATAAATCTGCTAACCACTGAGCCTTGTCTACCTTATCCAGGCCATAATATTTGTGATGTTGTTGATAAATATGGCGTCTTATTGATATTTGACTAGAAGAGTGCAGCATCTACATACCTGTTGTTCAAATGCTAAGCATTCCCTTTAACCTCCTCTTCATAGAATGCCTTGTCCAACATCCGCTCTCTCCATAGGACATTTTGGAAAATATAGATTGATATGGGGGTACTTCTCCATAACAAAGACGAACCTACAAAGTAAACCAATGCACATATATGAGCTACAAGCACCATAAAATTTGCACAAGATTGTCCATCCAATACGTAAAGCATATATCACACAACTAAATCATGAGAAGACTAAATTGCTTTGGTTTTAGCTTATTGTCTATAAATTTTGACAGTTTTCGTGATCGAGCTTGGAATACCATAGAGAAAAAATCACAAATTTAGAAAGCAAAATTTACAATTAGCTTTCATTCAAAGAAAACACCTAACTATGCACTTTCAAAGATTAGTAGAGCACCCACTCCAGTCTTCCTAATTGCTACATACCACATTTTAATTCTTCCAAATCCGCGGAGAGTTAGGGGACTCAAGTTTCATTCTTATAATGGTGAGAATGTGAGATAACAAAATAGTAATAACATAAACTACAATGTTTTTTTACCAAATAAACTGCCTAAACTAGCTCAACTACAATCTCAACTGAAACGAACATAATATAACCAGCATGGAAAGAATGATACAAGCATAGACTTTGATCTTATCAATAGACCCTCTACAATTTGAGTGAAAGAGTGGGCTTTTGAGTCAAAATTCATAGAGAACTCACTTGATCTATGTCTTCACAAAGAGCCAGTTCCTCGTGGCCATAAGGATGACTGCAAAGAAAAATATGATACACTTATTGATTAGTAACTCTTATACATAAACAAACAAACAGAAATATGCTTGAGAAGCCCGATTCTGAGGGCCAAAACTAGAATAAAGCTTCCTCAAGGGTCATCTCGAAATGGTTCAAGTACCAATGCTGAAAAATAGAAAGCACACTAGGTTTAGGTAAATGAATTAACGCATCACAAAATAATTGGAGAAAGCATTCAGAGAAGTATGGTGCCAAAGGTGTGAACAACAAGCACCGAAATAAAAGATCACGATATTTTGATCAACTGCAAGGCTAGCAATACTGAAAGAAAGAAAGTAGAAGATGAGTATTCATCCAAAGAGTTGAAGCATCAAAAGCTATATAGACACGTGGAACATAGACATTACCTATCAAACATACCCAATGGATGGCATTTCTCTAACAATTCATTCACATCTCGCCATGCAAAGATTGTACCAAGAATAACAATAGGACAACATTATCAATCATGTGACCATACCTATAAGAGTCAACAAAAACCTTAATTATATTTTACATATACCGCATTTAAATATACCAAAGAGTAGAATAAACATACATGATATACTCTAGGAATGTCGATAAGGGCTCGTGGGTTTGGCATAACATGTGCTTATACTCATCAACCAGTTTAAAGTACATTTCTCCACAATCGTAGTTTTATGCAATGAGGAAGGCTCAGAAACCATTAAGTTGTATACAATTGGTTATAATAAACAAGAATTAAGGTAAAATTATATAAAAAAGAGAAATTGAATACCGCTTTGTAGATAAGGGCCATATTCAAGAGCGAGAGATGCATCTTAATATCATCAAGAGTTTCACACTCGACATAAATTGTTATAATCAAATTTCTGTTAAAAACACCGGATCTATGTCTACGCACTATTGCTTCTAAATAACCTCCGTGTATGTTAAACGTCATAGCCTCGAATCCATACATCCTTTTTTACTATTTGGAAAATAATTGCTCAACCCCTAAATTTATTTTCCGGTGGTGGAGGATTAACCCAAAACCATACCAAAACCAAAATTAAAATTAAAGGAGAGAGAGAGAGAGAGAGAGAGAGAGAGAGAGAGAGAGAGAGAGAGAGAGAGAGAGAGAGAGAGAGAGAGTGGTGGTGGAGGAAGGAGGGTTAGAGGGATCAGAGAAACTTTGAGAGAAGAAAAAGAAAAGAGAGAGTACCATAGGTTTGTGGTGGTGGAGGAAGGAGGGTTATGGATGGGGGCGGACGGAGAGAGAAGTGTTTTCTAATTTTGTCCATTTTTTTTTTTAATTTTTTAGCCGCCCAATCAATTTGGTAGAGAAATCAAATATCCCGCACCTGAAAATCGTATATGCGACACTTGTTGCTACGGAAAACGTGTTGCTACTGAATACTTCTATGTGTAACCACTACAACCGCGTTGCAAAAGGTTAATTTAATTAAAAAATATATATTTATTCTTATTTTAAAACAAATAATTAGACCATTTGTCACTTTTCAAGCGCTGCTACAGTAAATCTAGTTAACGCCAAACTTGATAGAACGACAAACACTTAGTGACACTGGGAGGCATGGCAATTGATGTCTTTTACCAACAATTTTGCGGCGTTGCAAAAGGGGGCGTTGCAAAAGACCCCTTTTGTTGTAGTGCAGTATCGCGGTGGCCCAACAAACTCGTCCCTTATGTATAACTATGTTGCACACGTGGCTCGCAATGTTTGGAATGGGAATGTAATTTCGAATATATATACTTATTTATTTAGTATTTATTTTTGAGTTACTTAACTTCGTGTGCAATTTAATTTTGTGCGCTTTATTGTTTTAGGAGCGTGGTCCACTTAAGTGTATTCAACACAATAAGAAGTTGAATCAATGGAACATCATGGATGAATGCAAAAGTTTTAGATCTGAGCTAAAAAAGAGAGGCTTGTATGACTTGGTGATTGGTGTAAACCAGCACCCTCTGGACTTCGTGCTTATCTCTGCGTTCGTTGAGAGGTGGAGAGTTGACCATCACCTTGGATGATGTGTCCCAGATCCTGGGTGTGCCTATTACTAGGAAAATTGTTCATGGAAGTATTGATAAGGACTTGAAGAAAATGGAGGCAGAGCAACTGCTCCATGAAGTTCTTGGAATATCGTTCACTGCGGTGAAAGAAGAGTTGGAGAATTTTAGGTCTATGAGTGTGAGGTCGGAGTTTATTAGGAAACAGTTGGCGGAGAAATGCAAACCAAAGGTAAAGAAGAAGGGGGGTGGGGGGGGGGGGACTATTAGGAAGGGGTCGAGTAGAGAAGAAATCCAATGTGCAATAAAAGATTATATTTTTTTATTTTTTGGTTGTATCCTCTCTTGCGACAAGACGGGACATGCAATTCCCATTGTTTATTTGAGGTTGCTTAGGGTATGGAAGGAGATCAAAGAGTATGCTTTGGGTGCCGCTATACTTGCATATCTCTATCGGCAACTGTGGATTGCAATATGTGCTGACGTGAAATCGATTTCTGGCTATTTGGCTCTCCTCCAGGTAATTGTTTATTTTTATTTTTTATTTTTGTTTCTTTAATTATTGATGCCTTGGTATATTAAATATTGTTTTTACAAAAAATATATATAATTGTAGGTATGGATCTATGATCATTTCCCAAGGTTTAGGCCCCACTCTAACCTAAGGTATAACTTTGAGTTGTCGTGTGTGAAGAGGCATTCAAAATCCAATGTGTAGTATGAGGACTCGGAAGTGTCTTTGCTGTGGATACGAGTGAAGTTGGATAGGATGGAGCCATTCAAGGTAGGCATTGGGGGGTTTTTTTTTATAGCTTCGTTTAATCTCTTTTAGGGATGAAAGTTTTATTTTCTAAATTTATTTTGAAGGTTTATTGGGATCCGTATGCCGATGTTAGAGAGTGACACCTGGTAGATGAGATAGTGTTTTACGAAGGTTGTATATGCTTCATGGATATAAATGAGCATTACAACAATAGTAGAGTGTTTTGACTTTTGACCCCCACCTATGTGGAAAACGTCCATTGGTAGGGGTCTCCACTTTATTCGTTTAATCGACAAGGCTAAGGCCCAATTTACAATATCATAGATCAATGTACAAGCCTATTAACTCATGTTTCTAGAGTTGAACCCTAGCCACATGGGTTGCCTAGGGGTGTCAAAATGGCCATCAAACCCTCAGTCCACCCACCCCGACCCGACCCATGGGCAAAAAATGAGGCTCTCACACATTCGTGGGCTGGGCCTACCCGACCCTCAAGCCTTTAAGGGGAGGGTAAGGGCCTAGACTTTGAAACTTAAGCCCTCCCTTAAGACCGACCCTCATTAGGCCCTTGATAAAACAAGTTTTTATCCGAACGTTTGTTTTCAGTTACTTAGTTTCTTAAGTCTGAGGTCCACAGTCCGAAGTCCGAAGTCCGAAGTCCGAAGTCCAAAGACTAAAGTTCAAAGTCCGTATAGTCGTACGTTTTAGTCAAGTTACCTTACTCACGTGGGTTTGGTAGGATAGGTCGAGTAAGGGATCGTCCAAACCTTAGGGCTCGAAAAGGTTCACAATTGGAATTACAACTTTTGGTGAGTAGGATTTTAGGTTTTTTAGTTGGTTTTAATTAAATTAACGGTAATGCAAATAATGTAAATTACTACGGTGATTTTGATGTAGATAACCAAAGATAGAGAATAGGGAGAGAGTTAATCATACTCATGCAAGAATCATTTTTCAACAGTTTATATTATCACGTCACTACATCTCTAATTCGTCTCATGTTCGGAGACGACGTCGAGTATTGATCCTTAGCGCATGCCCACATCTCTGAGCCCCATCACACTAGCATAAGGAGTTGAACTAATATTTCATCTCTGGAATATCGTTTCAGCTCTTGGCTCGATTCCACATCAGCTGGACAAATTGGAGAGCTGTCTGACACCATAGAGTCGCGCGCGAGACATTTTAGGTCGCGCACGAGACTGTTCTGAAGCCTCAGCACTCCAAATTTGTATAGTCTCAGTCATTTTGGGACCAGATGTCTAATCTATGCCTAATTCTTAAGTAGTGATTCTAGAATATTAAAGAGTCAATTCGGATTCTTACACGAGCAGCATAACCCTCCCCCTGAGGGGGGGGGGATTAACTCATGGTCATTGAAGGAATAATAAAACTTGCTGTATACATTAAGTAAATAAATGCGTGATGGCCGACAATTACACTAGAAAAAAATGATCAAGTATTAAGGGTAAAATGACTTATAGTATTTAAGCTGTTGGAATGAAAATGACAGAGTTTAAGTGTTGGAATGAAACTACAGACGTTAAAGTAAAACTAATGTATAGCTAAAGCCATTCAAAGGGAAACCCTGGACAGCTGGTAGATATTCCATGTGATCATAAAAATAAGTTGCCAAACCTGGGGAGTATGTCTGCTCCGGGTGTAGAATAAGAGAGTTCCAACCAACTTGAGTGATGTAGTCTCTGAAAAGATGTCCATATGCAGGAGAATTCAGCAATGAATGGAAAGATTGTTCTGGAATCATCTTTGGAGCTTCCATTGTAGAAGATGTGTGAAAAAATGTGACCTGTTTAGACAAGGATAAACAAATATTAGAGTAAGATGAGAATAATTAAGTAAAAACAAATTACCATAGGAAAATTTCACTCTAATTAAAAACTAAAAAGAAAATGACAAATAATATAAAATTGCAAAATTTAAATGGTGTCATGGGCCCAAGTAACGGCGGGGATCCTTTTGTGGGAGGGATTCATTTATAAGATTTTCTATGTCGTCAATTCGTGCAACAGCCCATTGCAACATTTCGCTTTGTGTCTTGTAAATTTCAGCGTGGTTCTCCATTATGAGAGTGTGATTTGCCAAGAACTGGTTATGGCTGTGCAAGAATTGTGCTTGTTCCTCTTCGTTTATTGTCCGTAGGTCCTGGAATTCAAGAAGACTGGGGATGATAATGTTCTGACGTTTGAATAATGTCATCAGTCCTTGTTGAATTAAAAGAAGACCTTCCATGGGATTAAATACGTTGCATAATGCGTTTTCAGTGAAGATGTTGTCGGTGGAACAATCTTCGTCGGTTTCTGCACCGACATGGTTCTTTGCAACGTCGGGGTTCCAGAATCCGTTCCTACATACCGAAAGTGAATAGTAAGAATGTTAGCGTTCAAGAGGTGTATGAGGAGAAGTACTAGAAAAACCCCAACGTATCATGATAAGTGTCACAATGGTTGGTAAAGGAGCTGCCTTTTTCCTGGCACGTGCGATCGCGTTCCAGAGAAATTTAATGATGCAAAAATCATTGCAGTTACTCTATCAGACCCAGAGTAGATGGAGGAGAGGTTTGGTTATTTCGGAAGTCTTAGACATGCCGAACACATTATGAGCTACCCATTGGATCATAGATAATTGGTTCTTTTGCAAAGATCGTTGATAAATAATACGGTTTTTCCGGTTGTATTCGCCGTAAAGGATAGTTGCAAACATCAGATGCCTGATATTGTCGAAAGGTGAATCCTGAAGGTGTACTCCTTGGTTTGTAATAGGAATTTGAAGTACCTTAGAGATGATTTCCATAGTCAATTCACGCTCGCATCCGTTAGCACGGACAAAGAATTGCCCGTTTTGGAAATAACCACTTTTATAGAACAACAAGATCAATTCTCTGGAATAAAAAGCCTGCTTATGATGTAAAAGAAGGTACCATCCTCGACGTAATATTTCTGTGTCAAAAAAGGGATGAAAAAGACCATTTTGGAAATTTTCCATAAAATTTTGCTCGGGGCCGCGAACTTCGAGGTGAGGGCCATTAAAGATGGAGGGTGAAGAAAAAAAAATTTTTTTGGAAAAAGGGAAGTTAGATTTTTGAGGTGTCTATCATTGTTATAAATAGGCACCAATCCGAAAATGTAAAAGATACGGATCGAGGTGTCACAGGGTAGTTAGACCACGTGTATCTTCTAAGATATGCGTAAAAGTGGATGTAGTGTGGATGAGAAGAATGGGGCATGTGACAAGGAGTGCCTTTTTTTTTTTTACACTAGAGTGTAAGAATAAGGACAAGGAAAATGTAGATATACTATCACAATAAGATGTAAGAACGTACAATGGTATGGAAACACAACATAATGATACGAGGAATGAAATACAAACCTAAATATTAGATAGAACTATATGCCACATTAACAACATTACTATAATGAAACAAACAAGCATGAAGACTTGATTGGCATATTCAATTTGCCGCTACTCAAACTTTTCTAGTGCATCTATGAAGCTTGAAATTTGGAGCGGACTAAAAACGATTCTTTTAGAATAAGAAGTGTAGAGGGAAGAATATGAAATGAGTGAATGTGGATGAAGTGTTGAACTTATTTATAGAAAGAAGTTTGCCGTTTTCTGATCGTTTTTTGTGCGTTTTCATGACCGTTTAATAAAACGTTAGTTTACGGTAAAGTTTGTTGTTAAGTGTGACATCTAAAATATATATGTATATAAATTATTATTACTAATATTATTATATATGTTCCTACCTATATAATATAATATTAGACATAACTAATATATCCAGGCAGAAATTTTTAGGAAATAACCTACTATTAAGCTGGAAATGCAAACACGTAAATCAAATATCTGACATAAATATTAAATAAGACTGGAAAAATAAACTAGCTATTGATGATCCTCAGGGGCCAGAAGAATCCTCGGGGGCTGCAGAAGAAGAACTAGGAGTCCTGCGACGTCGTGCAGTACGAGCTCCCGTGGAGGCTAACTGCTCCTGGATATCACCCAGAGTATCCATCACCGAGCACGAATCGATCTGGCTCGCCATGAACATTCACCGAACTGGTTTTGGCGAGTAAGCATATGGTCCTGAAATGTAGTCATGGAAGCTCTCATTTCCTGCTGGAATTCGCCCATGCTTTTCATCATCGACTTCGTGGCGAAAGTGGTCATATCTATCCTTAACTTCGCCCAAGGTACATCTCATCGATACCGGGCGAAAGTGTACATGTCTCTCAAACCACTGTTTCCACAGCCGCGTAAGGCCTCTATGGGGTGGGTGATCTTACTCATGGCGCCTCATCAAAGTAGGGTGGGTGAGATGAACCCACGCTATATAGTTTTTCGGCAGCCCTTGGTGCCGTGGGTTCCCCAGGGTCCAAAGATGCATTTCTTGAAGACAAGCATATTCTAATATTGTGGTATAGGGAGTAACGGGGGGTGGCGGATAGAAAACCCAAGGTAATCATAACTTGTGTTACCGTAATGCAAGAGGGGGCGATATAAAGAGTGGCATGTGTAATAATATCAAAAAGAAAGGTAACGATGCAGAAGTTACCCTTTCACTCTGGAGGATCCGAGAGAAGGTGGAGGAAGGTCTTGTTGATGTCCGAGGGGCTTCGAGGTGCCAATGACGCTTCAGTCCCACCATTCAGATCCACCAGCCAAACCGGGTTCCGGTCGCACCGAACGCGATACGCGCATTTTCCGTCTATGTTGTACTCTCCCTCGATTAGTGTGTCGAGCATTAGGTCGTAAGTCCATGGGTACATGGACTGCTGCCGAAGTCAAAGACGCGGTCGAATTGACCGAGGAATGCCCGCGATCCCGTGAGAGCAAAACAGGTGTGACTTAATTATGCATACACCCTCGACGGTGACCCAAAAATGGTCGCCATTAAAGCTCCCATTATTGTAGAATTTCATCACCAAATCCTTGGAATAAAGCCCTCTATTAGCATATAACAAGTAATCCCATCCTCTAGAGTGAATTTCATTATCAAAGAATGGAGCAAACATCCCGTTTTCAAATAAATTTCCAAAATTTTTCTCCACACAAATACACTTGTTACCGGCCATCACTGGTTTTAGGGAGAGGCTATATATTGATTAATGATGAGGGGGAGAATTGGGACTTGCTGACGGAAGGGAATTGTGGTCGGAGTTGTAAGAGTCGCGCGCGAGACCTGGATATAGTGTGGGCCTGTCTCGTGCGAGACTAAAGCGAGAGGGGGCAAGATCCGGTTTTTTGGGAAGCAGAAGGATGTAAGGGTGACGCGTGTTTTTGGGTTTTTCGTGTTTAAATGGATCGAGAATTCGATATTTTGGTTGGGCCAAAAAATTTTCCCAAGCCCAAATCAAGCCTAAAGCCCGATTTAAACCTAAAAAATGTAAATGCTTACCCACGACTCGTTTGGACTCCGAATTGGACGAATGAGATATCGAAATGATTGGCACGAAAAATGCTATCCAATTGTATGAGTCATTCTCAAAGGTCACAAGAGTTTTTGAAAAGAAAGAGGGTGTTTTATTTGTAAACAAAGATTTTATTTATATACCAGGGAGATATACGTGAAAAACACTAGATGTCCAGAAGAGTCACCATCTTAAATCATAGACAACTGTCATGTCGGGAAGCGAAACCCAATCCGCCGGACCGTGGCTTTTTACCTCTATGTATTATGGGGTTAGGGGCAGGACGGTACCATCCTGGACCGTGCGCACTACGGGGTCTAATAAAATTGCCCTTATTACATATGGCTATCCTCAAACCACCCCAAGGGAACTCAAAGTAACCAATTCTAGGGTTGGTCTGGTGGAATCCATTGCCCGTTTGTGTTCCAAGTATGTGGCATCTGAGGTTGGACACGAATCTCATGTGCAAAACTTAATGCAAAGGGAAAAGGCAACAATATAAACATATCTACAAGGTGAGTCTTTTAACGTCAGATCCTCAAGACGAGTCGAGTCTTTTAATGTCAGATTCCCAAGATGAATCGGGTCTTTTAACGTCATATTCTCAAGACGAATCCTAACCTGTGGGAGAAACGGCGCGGGGACGAAGATTATCCTGCGCAGCTGGTGTCAAACAAAAGTGTACCTTAAACTGGCTAGTATCGGATAGGAAGTCAAGACCTAGACAGAAGGGTGTTTGACAATGCATACACCAGCCCATCCTTCGCGCACGTCGTTTACGAGCAAAAGTACTACGACCATTCCCTATTCGTGATGAGTGAGACTTACACCAAATGATTAGCTGAAGTTCGTGAGGTAGAGAGTAGAAAAGGGAAGAGAAGGAAGGAGGTGAAATTTTAGGTACCCATCATTTACCGAAAAGCACGTTTGCTCGTGTTGCAGAAGACATTTATACTCACTTCTGAAACAGAGTTTTTGTAGACTAAGGTTTCGGCGCTTGCAACCACACACTTCAAATAACTATGGATATCATAAGATAGAAGATGGCCTGGCTACCAAAATGGCGTACCCTCTATAGAAACAAGATTGAGTATGCCAAACGAAACATCTAGTCTGTGTAGATCGGATCCTGAAGAAGAGTTTGTTCAATATCTGGTGAGCGTAATTCGTGGTAATGTTTTAGGCATTGTCCATTGACTTGAAATTCGCTGTTATCTTATGGATTAAGCAAAGAGATTGCCCCATAATATTTTACAGCTGACACAATGAAAGGACCATACCATCGTGTTTTCAATTTACCAGGAAAGATGTGTAATCTGGAGTTGTACAGTAAAACTTTTTGGCCAATTTTAAAATCCTTACGCAAAATGTGCTTGTCGTGCACTCTTTTCATATTAGCTTTGTAGGATTTCTAGAGATCATAAGCATCACTCCGAATCTCCTCAAGCTCATTTAATTGTAGTTTTCGCTTCTCGCTTGCCTCGATGATATTGTAATTGAGGCTTTTGATGGCCCAAAGGGCACGATGCTCAAGTTCAACTGGCAGATGACAAGATTTTCCAAAAACAATGCGGTAAGGAGACATCCCTATAGGTGTCTTAAATGCTGTTCGGTATGCCTACAAGGCATCCGATAAGCGGAGAGACCAGTCCTTTCTTGATGGGTTGACAGTTTTCTCCAGAATACACTTTATCTCTCTGTTAGAGACTTCCACTTGGCCACTCGTTTGTGGGTGATATGGAGTAGCAACCTTGTGAGTAACTCCATATTTCTTCATTAAAAACCCAAACATTTTATTACAAAAATGTGTACCCCCATCACTGATGATAGCTTTGGGGACACCAAAACGAGAGAAAATGTTTTCTTTAACAAATTTCACGACAGTCTTATGGTCATTTGAGCGACATGCGAGTGTCTTAATCCATTTGGACACATAGTTTACAACGACTAGAATGTAGAGAAAACCTTGAGAAATAGGGAAAGGTCCCATAAAATCCATGCCCCAAACATAAAAAATTTTCACAATTAAGATAGGATTTAGGGGCATCATATTGCGTTTGGTAATTCGACCTAGGTGCTGACAACGAATGCAAGCTATGCAATGTTCGTGTGCATCGCGAAAAAGGGTAGGCCAGTAAAAACCACATTGTAATACTTTGGCCGCAGTTTTCTTTTCAATGAAAAGGCCTCCGCAAGATTGTTCATGGCAAAAGGATAATACGTCGATGTGCTCCCAGTCGGGAATGCAGTGACGAATGAGTTGGTCGGAACAATACTTAAAGAGGTAGGGGTCATCCCAGAAATAATATTTTACAGTGGATAAAAACTTTTTACGATTAGGACGTGACCAAGAGGAAGGCACTTTCTCAGTAACTAGGTAGTTAACGATATCCGCGTACCATGGAGAGGAGAAGATAGAGTACAAATATTCGTCTTGGAAGGAATCGCAGATGGCTTCAGAGTCACTATCAATGTCACCAACCAGCCTTGATAAATGGTCGGCCACGACATTTTCGGTTCCTTTCTTGTCTTTGATTTCCAGGGTGAATTCTTGCAAGAGAAGGATCCAACGGAATAATCGTTGCTTTGCATCCTTTTTCGCAAGTAAGTACCGAAGTGCGGCATGGTCAGTATATACGATGGTGGATGTTCCAATTAGGTAAGGTGAAACTTATCCAAAGCATAGACAACAGCTAGGAATTCTTTCTCAGTTGTTATATAATTACGTTGAGCATCGTTAAAAGTTTTATTAGCGTAGTAAATGATAACGGGTTTGTCATCACGTCGTTGGCCTAGTACGACGCCAATAGCAAAGTCGCTAGCGTCACACATTAGTTCGAATGGTTGAGACCAATCAGGGGGTTGAATGATAGGAGCGGTAGTCAGAGCGGTTTTTAGAGTATCAAAAGCTTGTTTGCAATTGAAACTGAAGTCGAATCGCGATCCTTAAGCGAGAGATTGGTTAAAGGTCGAGCAACTTTAGAAAAATCCTGAATGAATCTCCTGTAAAACCCAGCGTGGCCTAAAAAGGCACAGATATCACGAACTGTACGTGGAAAAGGTAGCGAAGAAATTTTAACAATTTTAGCTTTATCAACCTCTATCCCATCTTTTGAAACAATATGACCTAGAGCAAGTCATTTGGTAACCATGAAATGAAACTTCTCCCAATTGAGTACCAGATTTTTCTCTTCGCAACGCATTAATACTTTAGAAAGGTTGGATAGGCAGTCGTCAAAAGAATTTCCGTAGATGGAAAAATCGTCCATGAAGATTTCCATATAACGTTCCACCATATCACTGAAAATGTGAAGCATGCAGCGTTGGAAGGTGCCTGGGGCATTACAAAGACCAAAAAACATTCGTCTGTATGCAAAGGTTCCAAAGGGACACCTGAAAGTTGTCTTTTCTTGATCGGCGGGATCGATGACAATTTGGAAGTATCCGGAATAGCCATCAAGAAAACAGTAGTAAGCATGACCGGCTAAACGTTCTAGCATCTGGTCAATGAATGGGAGAGGGAAGTGATCTTTATAAGTTCTGGTATTAAGTTTGCGATAGTCATTGCAAATTCTCCATTTTAATGGAATGCGAGTGGAAATGCACTCACCATTTTCATTTTGTACAACTTGAATGCCGGACTTTTTGGGAACAACGTGAACATGACTAACCCAATCACTATCAGAAATAGGGTATATGATACTAGCATCAAGTAAACGTAAAACTTCCTCTCTCACCACTTCCTTCATGGCGGGATTAAGGCGGCGTTGTGGTTCTCGCGATGTCTTTGTGCCATCATCGAGATGTATGCGATGCATGCATATGCTAGGGTCTATTCCCTTGATATCATCTAAGGACCATCCAATAGCGGAGCGGTGTTCACGAATGACATGAATCAAACGTGCTTCAAAAACTTGGCATGCTTGGGTAAATGCTTAAGCGCATCTAGGAAAGGTAAGTTTATGGTCAAATTTTTGAAGGTTTCACGGATCTCATCGAAATGTTCGTCACGTTTGTTCTTTACCAAACGGGCAGGGAACGGAGCTTTTGGGCGGAATCGCGCATAAGGATTAGTGGCGTCTTTCCCTAGGGACGTGGGTGTAGAATTGGAAGGCACAACTTCGTCCGTTATAGGTTGCGAGGTAGGAGTTGGAAGGACGGCAGCCGTGGTTTCCGTCGATTCTTCGTCTGGCATACGTATTTTATTGTCGATGGTTCGGCCAGAACGAAGAGTGGTAATGGCATTTACCTCACCCTGGCTTGGATTACTAGGTCCTGGTGCATTGTTGAGTTCAAAGGCAGTGTTTGTAGGCTTAGGGTTTGGAACCGCTGCTTGGCGGGGAACCGCCTTTTGACTTTTATCCCGAGCTAATAGCTGAAGAGACCGTGGATAGAAGCTAGGATTTGATTCTGTTGATTCATGTATGTCGAGAAAAGTTTCAATTTGTTTTTTATCGGTACCGGGATTGTACCAATGAGCGGCGGAACTAGTTCACGGTTATTATTTACGGGTTGATTTTGGTAGCCATATCCTTGATTAGTGGGAACAAGGTTGCGGTTGTTTTGGTACCCTATATTTGCATTGTTGGGAAAATTACTTTGCCCTTGCTGGAATTGCGGAGGATTTCCTTGACGATAGGAATTGTAGTTCGCGGGTGGTCGTAGAGGAACATTGTTGACACCCGGAGGAGCTTGTTGTTGGGCAGGGGGTGTCCAAGCTAAATTCGGATGTTGTCGCCAAGGTGCATTAGGGATGTTGAAGGCACAAGCCTCTTCAGAAGGTTGGGGAGGGCACTCGTATACCAAAGGACAATAAGAATCGGCGTGCTCAGGACTTAAGCAAAGAGGACATGGGGAAGTGTTGGCAGCCATGACCTGTTTGGGTTTTTGATCATTTACTTGTATTGAAAGAGCATCAACCATTTTATTTAGGGACTCGATTAGAGTTTTGAATTCCGGATCGGGTTTGAGCTCGAACATAGACGTAACTTTGGTAGGAGTGTCTTTAGAAGATCTGGAAGAATCAGTGTTTCCCCATTGGGTGCTTCGTGAAGCCTGTTTCTCAAGAAAAGTGTATGCTTCAGTAGCGCCCTTGTCCATGAAACAACCACCGTTCATGATATCTAATGTTTCCTTTTGATGGTCAGAGAGACCATTAAAGAATGAACGGACTAATACAGCGGTGTCAAGTTGATGATGGGGACATTCGAGAAGCAGATCAGTAAATCTGCTCCATGCTTCCGAAAAGGATTCCTGGGGGTGCTGGCGAAATAATTGAATCTTTTGAAGAATTTCTGTAGTTTTCTTCTGAGTATAGAACTTTATCATGAATGCTTGTACGAGTTTGGCCCATGTGTCAATGAATTGCGGCGCTTCGCCTGTGAGCCAAACTGAAGCTTTATCAGCTAAGGTGAAGGGAAACAACCTAAGCAAGACTTGTTCGTTGGTAACAGTCAGATGGCGGAAAGTGGTGACTACTTGTTGCATCCGACGAAGGTGATTGTACGGTTTTTCATGGTCTAGACCATGGTAAATAGGTAACAAACCGAAAATGTTTGGCGGAATTCGAAAATCACCTACTATAGCATCAAATTTAATGCAAGAAGCAGGTCCTTCTTGTAAGGCAGTATAGAAATCCGAGAGGGGTTTATTGAGTGTGGGATTTTCCTGGGCCATAATTAAGGGAGATGATGGCGACGGAGATGTTTGACGAGGTTGGTTTACGGAGGAGGAACTATGTCTAGGAGATAGCATAAGCAGTTGTTTATTGTATTTCCGACGCCGATATGTAAGTTCTAATTCCTTATGTTTACCAGACCATAGTCTCATACAAATATAAAATTTAATTTAAGGCTCATAAGGAACGAATTATGAGTGGAGGTTTTAGAATTAAGGAAAGAGAGAGGTGAAACACGTCTTCCTGAGCTATTGCTAACTTGAGCAGGTAAGCTAGGATAACGTATGAATATTCCAGTGGCCAGGTCACCTGAGAGAATTGAGGGAGGTTATTCGTGCTAGCACGTTCCTTAATTAGGTAACCTCAATCTTTCAAGTTTTCTAGACACTGAGGGAATATGATGATAATTTATGAAGGTGTATTATGCGGGGTACTATTAAGATGATTAAGATGAAAATTTTAATTATTAGGATTTTTTTATTTTTTTATATATATATTTTTTATTTTTTATTTTTTGTATTTTGTGTTTACGTAATCAATGTATTATGGAGACGTGATTACGAAACATTCAATTAAAAACGATAGATGCCAAAATAGAAACTAAACATGCTAGTTTTACACAGGAAGTCTACACATGCAATCTTATATGATAAGAGCTCAAAACTGTAGTTTTAACCCCTTAACAATCTTACTTTTAGACCAATTATGTGAATAATAAGTAAGAGTTAATATTGATTACGTGTTTTTATGCATTTCAGGCTTCAAAGTCCATTATGTGCAGAAATGTGCCACTTTAGCGAGATAAAGGAGCAAAGGTCGGTTGCTAAGGAGTTCTATGATTAAAGACCAATTTTCAAGAAGACAAAGCCTTTGTAAAGCCCGGTCAAAAGCTGAAAAGCCAAAGTCCACGCGGGCAAAAACAATGCACAAAGTCAGCAGAACTTCCGAAGACCATATCTTTGGACTCAGACCTCTGAATTGGGCCTACCTTATGTCAAAACGACCGGCTCGAAAAGAGCTTTCCAATGGTCCAAGCCTAGGCCCAATCAGAGGAGCAAAAGTGGACGAAACATCTGTCGAATCCAACTATAGCTGAAGAGCCCATTTTGGACTAAAGAAATTGGGTTTTGGGCCCGATTTTCCGGCCCAAAACATGGCTCCAATCCCATGCACGATTTTTGGATCTGAAAGTATAAAAACAAAAGCTTGACTCTTTGTTAATGGTAGTTAGGTTAGGAAGCTAATGTTAATGGAGTTTAGGGTTAGAAAAAGATAGATCTAGATCTATTCTTTTTACATTCATTCAATTAGTTAGTTTAGAATCATATTTAGTTTTTAGAATAAAGTATTAGTTCTTCATTTCAATTTAGATTATTGTTTAAATTCTTATTTAGATTTAGTTGTCTTAAATTCATAATTAGTTATTCACAATCTTAGTTCTAAATTAGTTTTAATTTCAGTTTAATTTAATTATGTCTTATTGTTATTATTGTTCTTATGTTGGGAATGGTAGTATAGAAATTTCACATCAAATCATTACTCTCACCATTGTTCCTTTTGGGTTTTATTAGTTGAATTCGATTTAAGTCTAGAGAGTTAAGAGTGGACGAATCCTTACTCATTATATTGCATGATTATGTTTTGAGAGTAAGAAGAATTGATTTAAACGTAAGAACGGTAGGATTACGTATTAGTGTTGTTAACATTAATATTTAGGATTCTATTGTTTTTACGGTTATCAAATGGCGCCGCTACCATCTTAATCTCATTCTAGACAAGAATTCAATTGCTTGAATCCAAGGGGCAATCCCCCATTCTCTACCCACCCACCCTTTTAATTTTTCATTCTTATTTCTTGAATTTTCGGAACTATTCATTGTTTTAGGCATAGGGGTTGCGGAATCACAGAGAAAAACACTGCGGTGAAGGTATTTTAAATTTTTTGAAAATTCTGAAAATTTTTAGACATAATATTTAATGTGTTGTTGATTTACTGGAATATTTTCAGATTTTTCAAAGTTGGTTTACCTTGTGAAAAAAATACAATCTTTACAGTGCTGCATTTCAGTTTCCACACCGTATGTTCTTGAAAAACAGACAAGTAAGGTTACTTAGGGAGTTCTAAAAATTCTATAATTTTTACAGGAGTATCTATCCTAAGTCAGAAGTGTGTAGTAAAAATTTGACGAGTTTTTGATTTGTTTTGACCTCCTAAATAGTAGAGTGTTTCCAGTGTGTTTCTGCAGTGTTGCAAACACTTAATATCTGGAACACCAGCCGATAAGGAGAGGTTTTAGAACTCCAATTGCTCTAAAATTTTTACAGGAACAAGTAGGATCTGTCAGGAGTCTCCAGTAAAAATTTGGCAATTTTTGGCTTTGTTTTGATGGGTTAACCATTCGGTTGTTTGTATTGTGTCCGAAAACTGTTTTGCAAACTTTGCAGGGCAGTAGAGGGACTTTAGTAGCTCCGATTGATCTGAAATTTTACAGGATATTTTATAGACGTCTTAGAAAACTACTGTAAAAATTTGAAATTTTGTGGAGTATGATAAAAGGCCTAAAACTCGAAAACTCTGAGGCGCGACCCGTGCCCAAACTGAGCGCGACCCGCGCTAAAACACTGGACATCTGAAATTCCTGAGGCGCACCCGCGCCCATACCGAGTGCGACCCGCGTTAAAACACTGGACATTCGAAAACCTTGAGCGCGACCTGCGCCTAAGCAAAGCAAGACTGCGCTCAAAACACCGGAAGAATGAATTTGCCGAGCGCGCTGCAAGTGAAAGCGCACCCACGCCCTCAGCTGATTTTGCCAGATTTCCACAGTTTTGATTCAAATTTTCAATTTTTAAGTTTTTCAGTGTTCTAACTTGTTATATACACTGAATATGTGTGAACAAGACGCTATTTATAAGCGAAGCAAGGATGCAATCAGGTATTCCTTTCTTCCACACCTCGCATCTCCAGTTAGAGGTTTCTACTAGTATATCAGAATTGTTTGGAGTGTTGCATGTTTAGTTAAGTTCGAATTAGTCTTGCATGAGATTAAGGTCTGGTCGAAGAAAAACAACTAACGTAATTACACGGCAACGTCGACAAACACGTCTATCTAGTATACCATCTATTACACCTCTAGCTACTATTCCACACACACCACCTGATATAATGGCTGAAGAAAGAGAGACTCCTTTCTCTGATTTCTACAAAGCCTTGAGCGATAGCCCTAAATCTTGCATCGTTCTAGCAGACCCAGTGGGAGATTTCCGAATCCCCCCAAATATTTTTAATTTGTTACCCGTTTTTCATGGTTTAGACCATGAAAAACCTTATCAGCACATGCGTAGGATTGAACAAGTCCTAACAACATTCCACCATCCTACGGTTGGTGCAGAACAAATTAAACTGAGGGTATTCCCTTTCACCTTAGTTGATAAGGCTGCGTCTTGGTTAACTGCCCAAACGCCAAACTGTGTGGACTCATGGGCTCAACTTGTTCAATTGTTCATGGAACAATTTTACCCACCACTAAAGACAGATGAAATTCTTCAAAAGATTCATTTCTTCCGCCAGAATCCTCATGAATCCTTTTCAGAGGCCTGGAATCGTTTCACTGATATTCTCATTGAATGCCCGCATCATAATCTTGCGAAAGACATGCTTGTTCGTGCCTTCTTCAAGGGGCTTTTACATCATCATAAGGAGGTTCTAGATATCATGACTGGGGGTAGTTTTCTTAGTAAAGGAGCCTTGGAGGCTTATAAATTCTTAGAAGATCAATCTAAGTAGAACAACAATTGGGGAGGTAACGATTCCTCCCGCTCCTCTCCTTCTTCTCTTGAGGTTAAATATGATCCTGAGCTTAAAACTCTTATCGATGCCCTCACTAAAAAGGTAGATGCCATCTCTGTTCAACAACAACCCACTCTAGTCATGAACATTAACTCTACTCGTTGTAATGTCTGTTGTAGTCTTGAGCATTCCGACTTCTATTGTCCTCTTGTCTATGCACAAACACCACCACAACCATCACACTTCACCCCGTTAACTCAACATCAAGGACAAGGGAACTTAGGTAACCAGAATAGAGGTTTAGTACCCATAACCCAGAACTATCAACATCAAGACATGAAAGCTCAACAAGCTTTAATTCCAATACAACCATCTACAGACAAAGTAGTAGTGACCTTGTTGGAGAAACAAAATCAAATTATGCAACAAAACTCCAACTTGATGAAAAAGATCGGCATGATCAAAACTCTAATATGATGAAACAAAAGATGCAAATGATGCGTCTTTGTGCCAAAAGGTTATTGACATGTCTTCTAACCAAAATAATAACCAAACCCGGCGTGTTTCCAAGTCAGCGATTACCTAATCCTAAGTCAACAAACACCGCCTTTGAAATAAAACGGTATTTCTTGTAAATGGTAATATAAACCAAGGAGACCTACAGGCGGACTACTACCCTTCGCTCGTTCGGGCAGTAGTTGATAACAAAGTGACTATGCCTAAAGATTACCCGCAAAAACTAAAAATGATACCATACCAAATACTATAATAGAAACTCAAGACCCTACAACCGTAGAAGTACCGGTTAAACCACAACCAAAAGGGAAAACATTACAAGACCCAATAATAGAAAGTGAAGACCACACATGTAGAGGTTCCAATATGGACACCTAGATGGAAAACGGATAGAGATAAAGCAAAGACTAATAAAACTTTTATCCCTTCTGCTAAAAAATAGCGATAAAGCACCATATCCCCAAAGACTAGTTGTGTTTAAAAAGGACGAGAATTTTGATGAGATTAGGAAAGTGTTTAAAATTTGACTATAAACCTACCTTTTCTAGAAGCTATAAAAAGTCTACTGAACACGCTAAGTTTCTAAAAGAGTTGTGCACCAAGAAGAGGAAAACCAACATACCCCACGAAGCATTCTTAACCTAACAATATCCTCTTTTATCGAACATAATGGAATTGTTAAGTACAAGGACCACTGGTCGATCCTACTATACAATGCAGCTTAGGTGATACCTTCATAACAACTGCTTTTTATTAGACACGGGGAGTGTTAACTTACTCCCTTTTTTATTTATATAAACAACTAGGTCTAACAAAACTTCAACCAACCAAAATGACTTTGCGGTTAGCCGATCGTTCTATTAAGTATCCCAAGGGTGTAGTTGAAAATATTCTCGTTAAAGTTCGGGATTTTTACTATCCAAATTTACTTTGTTATTCTTGACCTGAGAACTTGCTCATGATTCCATTTCCATCATCTTAGGGCGTCCCTTTCTTGGCAACCGCCAATGCCCAAATCAATTCAATTGTCGGGATGGCTCAATGACTCTTTCTTTTGGAAATCTTTACGTAGAAGTTAACATGTTTAGACAAAAACAGGGACAACTAGGTTTGCCTGTAGAAGGGGAAGTGAAGTCCATTGAGAGTTTTGTACCTCATATTAGTGCGGCTGACACTTTAGTCCCCACACTAGTAGATACCCCTCTTATGGAAGAAGACAAGGATCACAATTTCTACTCCCTAGACGTAGATAACATCAAGGAGGATTTCCTTCGACTCTTTTGCAACCCTTCTTTGCCTTCTCAAGGAAGTTCTCTCCTATTGACATCCATTCATCTCTTGATGCCATGACGGAAGAAGAATTTTTCGCCCTCTATCCCAGTGATTCTTCTTACCCACCTATTGAGGAATGTCTTGCCTATCTCAAGGCCTCTGATGATATAGACCTAAGAACACTAGTTGAACACCATTCACCCACCTCATATCCTCATGTCACTCATTCACCTTCCATCACGAATGTTCCTCGCCGTCTACCTTTTCAAAGAACCATTGAGTTTGTACTTGACCTTGGCGTTTCTCCTATGCTTCATAACTATCTAAAACCAACTGGTGAAGAAGTAACACCCAAGGACAAGCCACCGACACTTTTTTCATTTTTTCCATTTTTTCCTTCTCAAAATTATCCACATCCTAATTATCTTCCACAACCATCAATTTTCTCCGCGTTCATTTATTTGGCATCCCTTCGTAGGGAGGACAAAGAAGAAACCTGTATGCTTTCGATTAGGTTTTAGATCTATAAGGCTTTGCTCTCATTCCATTAAGCTACGTCATAGGAAATCTTGGTGCTTAATTCTGTTTGATGGTGCATTCCATGTTAACTATTTACGGAAAGATCCACAATTATTTAGATTATTGATATATGGGAAACTGCATGTTAATACATATATATCACTTTAAGTCTAGGGAATCTGACTTTAAAAGACCCAAGTTTTCATACAATACCAACTTTCTGGAGTATAGGCCAAGCAAAATTTTCAAACTTAAAAAGAGTTTTCCAATTTTGTTTAGGGGTGGCATATTTTGGTATTCATTTCAAATCATGTTGCCACCCTAAGCCTGTCATGTTTACTCCAAAGAGAGTTTGTGTTAGTTAGTGCGATACCCGGTTTAATTGTGCTTCATATTATCATATCATCTTTACAATATTTACATTCACAGTGCTTGCTAATTTTTGCCACGTTCTATGGTAAATTCTTTCCTTATCTCTTTACACTTTGAGGACAAAGCGTTGATTGTTTGGGGAGTGGGATAGAAACATTTGCAAAAATTAGACACTTTTAGGATGTAAATTACGATTTTTATTTATAAAATGTTAAAAATTATAAAAATTAGTTAGTTACATAATTTAATTGTGCTATTGAATTGTTTCATGAACCCCTTTCTCCCAAATTGTTTGGGGTGGTATAGAAACACGATGTAAATGTTAAGCACATATTAGGTTGTATATTACGTATTATTTGTCTTAAAAATAATAAAAATAAAAATAAAAATAAAAATAAAAAGTTTATGCTATACACTTAGGAATATTGGTATTGTTTCTTTCTCTATGCTCTTAATAATCTAGAAGTCTCACGTAGCTTTTGCATTAGAATAGTTTTTAGAAACTTAGGTTAATATGTAGGTAATAATCTTTGCATCTATCTATAAATATATTACATGAGTATCTATGATTGTTTGGCAATAAGTTTCTGAAATCTAGGCTAGAGTACTTTATTCTACAAATCTGTGAGAATATAGCCTAAAGCCTTATATGAGTGAAACATTTTAGAAATGACACAAGGGAGAAGTATATTCGAATAGAGAAATCACACGTCCACTTGCTTGACCACTATACCATGTCCTAAGAGAGAATTTAGGCCCTTTTTTGGATCGATATAGCAAGAAATTCGACCTAAGTATATTTTCCGCTAGTTAAGCCCAATCGAGCCTTTCATTAGCCCTTTCATAAACCACAAATCCTTTACCCTGTTACAAAACAAAACAAAATAAAAAAATTCAACCTACCCAATTTAGATAAGTCCGAGAATAGAATAAGGAAAGAAAGAAGAAGAGAAAAACTTGTGTAAACAAAAGTTAGTTAATTGCTTGAAAAAATAAAAAAAAGAAGTTTCCATCCAAAGAAAAGAAAAATAAAAATAGAAATAAAATAAAACTCCAAAAAATAGAATAAAAGGAGCCAAAAGCCAAAGAAAAAAAAAAAAAAATGGCTAAGGATGGAAACAAAGTGTAGAAGCAAAAAGTAAATAACAAGGTTTTCTCTAGTTACATAATATAAAGACTCTATTATCTCAGACTTGTCCCTTTGAATATCCATTTCCTTCCTTCTTAAACCATCTCCTAATCCCCAACAACACCTAATAAAGACCTCTAGCTCAATTAGGAATATGTTAGTGGGATAGTAAGTGGCAGATGTGTTTGATCAACTTCGCTTCCTTTGTGTGTCATTGAGATTGTAAGGTAAAGTATGGCCACTTTTACACCTTTGGAGTAGCAAAACTTGAGTGGAAAAATCACAGTGTTTTTTGTCTTGACTTTTATGTGAGAACCTACTTAAGGACGTTATTCCAAAGTTTCAGAAACGGACCTGTTACTGCATTTCATAGCATTACTCATTGTATATATGTTTATTCGTAGATGATTGATTATTATGCATATATTAGCTTAGGTTTTGACATGATTATTATGTATTCATTGCTAGTAAGATGTATAGATAATTGAGACATAAATAAGGAAACAATAGTTTTATTTCTTAGTCGTTGTAGTATAGATGAAGTTTGTGAGGACCTTCAATGGAAAACTCTCACGAGGCTATAACTTCGTCCACTAGGGAATTCCTAGTGGTTTAAAGGCCTTGTTGCATATATGGTCAATGCAATCGCACTCAGTAAACGAGTAGATATCCATTTTTGGTCACTTATTCTAATTTCTCATCTTTGCTTGAGGACAAGCAAAATGCTGTTTGGGGGTGGTTTGATAAGAGCCCAAAACTGTAGTTTTAACCCCTTAACAATCGTACTTTTAGACCAATTATGTGAATAATAAGTAAGAGTTAATATTGATTACGTGTTTTTATGCATTTCAGGCTTCAAAGTCCATTATGTGCAGAAATGTGCCACTTTAGCGAGATAAAGGAGCAAAGGTCGGTTGCTAAGGAGTTATGTGATTAAAGGCCAATTTTCAAGAAGACAAAGCCTTTGTAAAGCCCAGTCAAAAGCTGAAAAGTCAAAGTCCACGCGGGCAGAAACAATGCACAAAGTCAGCAGAACTTCCGAAGACCATATCTTTGGACTCAGACCTCGGAATTGGGCCTACCTTATGTCAAAACGACCGACTTGAAAAGAGCTTTCCAATGGTCCAAGCCTAGGCCCAATCAGAGGAGCATAAGTAGACGAAACATCTGTCGAAGCCAACTACAGCTGAAGAGCCCATTTTGGACTAAAGAAATTGGGTTTTGGGCCCGATTTTCCGGCCCAAAACATGGCTCCAAGCCCATGCACGATTTTTGGATCTGAAAGTATAAAAACAAAAGCTTGACTCTTTGTTAATGGTAGTTAGGTTAGGAAGCTAATGTTAATGGAGTTTAGGGTTAGAAAAAGATAGATCTAGATCTATTCTTTTTACATTCATTCAATTAGTTAGTTTAGAATCATATTTAGTTTTTAGAATAAAGTATTAGTTCTTCATTTCAATTTAGATTATTGTTTAAATTCTTATTTAGATTTAGTTGTCTTAAATTCATAATTAGTTATTCACAATCTTAGTTCTAAATTAGTTTTAATTTCAGTTTAATTTAATTATGTCTTATTGTTATTATTGTTCTTGTGTTGAGAATGGTAGTATAGAAATTTCACATCAAATCATTACTCTCACCATTGTTCCTTTTGGGTTTGATAGTTGAATTCAATTTAAGTCTAGAGAGTTAAGAGTGGACGAATCCTTACTCATTATATTGCATGATTATGTTTTGAGAGTAAGAAGAATTGATTTAAACGTAAGAACGGTAGGATTTCGTATTAGTGTTGTTAGTCAGGCTTCTTTATATGTGGACCCGTTCTGCACTGGTTTTGTTCTTTTGGATTTCGTATTAGTGTTGGTAGGATTTCGTAATACTGGAATTGATTATATTGCTGCTTCTTTATATGTGGACCCGTTTTGCACTGGTTTTGTTCTTTTGGAAACTTCGGCTTTAGTCAGGCTATGTTGGGCTTCACGGGGGTTGAGTGGGAAACTTCAAATATTCCAGTATTCCCGTACTTCGATGCATGTTTTATCATTATATTCATTTTAAATGCGAAAACCTGCAAAAGTACGAAAATATAATTATTACATGATTATTAAACACATAATCGACCAAAATGCTATGCCTCTCGGGGTTTAATATTACAGTTTTGGGTGCTTATCAGCCCTCAACATTTATTACATATATTTTAATAATTTTTTTTATAATATATTTCATTTTAGCATTAATATGCTAAAAATCACTTAAAAGAACATTTATCTATTAAGTTTGCCAACCTTATAATTTCATTATAATATTTTATGAAATAAATTTAACTGATCTTAATTGACTAATACAACTTTAACAAGTTTTTTTTAGTAGTTTGAAGGTTTAATTGTGAAGTGCATTTGATTTTATCATTTTTAACTAATGTTTCTAAATTTATTTGGCAAATCAAATGTATAACATAGTATCTGACCCTCACGTTTGGTCCTCAAGCCCTCTCAAGAGGGTTGAGGGGCGGATAAAGGCTTCGAGATTTAAGCATTGGCCCGACCAGATCTGACCCTCAAGGTAAATGAGGGTAGGGCTGGCCCGGCCCTAAAACCATGAGGGCTTCATTGTTTGAGGGTCGGGCCAGCCCGGCCTGACCCATTTGACACCACTAGGCTTGCCACTTACGTATATTAACTTATGTCCAGATTCGTTACTTAGCAAAGAGATAATCATCAACTAAGAGTCATACTCCATTATAATTACTTGAGCTACAAGAAATCTCTACTCTACACATATAAATACCAAACTATTTTTCATAAAAGAACTACGTTCTTGAGACTTGATCCCATCGATAATTTGGGTACGTAGGCAACCGAAAAGTACAGTCTCATCATTCTCTCAATCACCATCACTTTTCTTAATACTTTTTTACGTTATTCATCTCTTTCATCACCACTTAGTGTTTTGATCATATTTGTTTGAAACATAATTGACGTCGTCTGCGGTTCTTATTCAAAACCCTTGATCACGTTCTACAACAATTCAAGATGCACTTACTGACGAACATCCCAAACATGATGTCCAAACTCAACCTAGTGACAATAGATAACAACTAAAAAAAAAAAAAAACAATCCCGCTTACTCCTCTTCAGCGCCAGACTCCACGTGACACTACTACTGTTCAACACTTCCACCAATACGCGAAATTGTTCAGCACGAAGATATTGTCTTTAAAAATTCTCTGCAATCTAATACTGATAATATAAGTCCAATGTCTCGAGAATGAAACACTTCTTCGATAGTTCAAGTGTGTACTGAAACAAAACAATTACTACAAGCGTCGTCTGCAACGAGCCATTCCTCTCGAAGATGATGTGAAATCTATTGCACCACAACATAACACATGCTAACGACATCATAGCGTGTGGGATCGTTTATGTGGTGAGGATGAGATTCCCGTTGTTCTCAACATTCAGTTATCCACGAGTTCTCAAAAATGGTGTTGTATCTGTCACACCACAACGTAACACATGCCAACAACATAGTTGTGTGTGGGATCGTTTACGTGGTGATGATTAGATTTTCATTCTTCGCAATGGTTACCCACAAGTTCAAGGCGATAAATATGGACTTCGCACTAGTTACTTTTCACGAATCCCAGCAAAACATTTTCAATTCATATTTGTCCATTGCCGTTTGATAGTGCCGATAGTCATCTCATATTCTTTGTTAGCAAGACTTTTATATCAGCTAAATCGAGGCATTCTTGCATTGAGAAAACTGTATTGGCCTTGTTTTATGCTGCCAGACGTCTTAAGCTTATTTTCAGGAAGGAATAATCGAAGTTTATACTGATTATCCGTTGCGCAAGTTTTTTTGCAATGTCTACGAATTGAGTCACAGAATGGAAAAATTACCTTAACGCTTACAACATTGTCTCTGACACTAGTACAGTTAAATAGTGACAAACTTTGGTTTTGTTAATGACTGATTTTCTTATTGATGATATTCATATGTCGAATGTATTACTCGATGAGAAAAATGTCGATCCCTAATTGTCATTACCTCCGGGGGGCGATGACTTGAAATACTTATTGGATATATCAGTTGATTGCTAGATTTACACCGATAGTTCACATAATAAGTCTGGCTCCAGTCTTGGTTTTGTCATTTTGAAGCTGAATGAAGACATAATCGAGAGGTCTTTATGTTTGGGTTTTGATGCTTCAAATAATATGGCAGAATACGAAACTGTCATTTACGGTATGCGGACAACTCTTCAGCTGGGGGCGACTAAGTTACGATTAATTATTCTAAGTTAGTTGCTATCCAATTTGAATGATAATATGCGTCTTGCGATGATAGAATGATTCTTTATTTGGATTTAATTCAACGAATTGCATGAAATTTTGCATCTATCAGTATTGTGCAGTATCCGGGTTATGGAAGGCATCCTGATTTTATCGCATATTTATCTATGGAAATCAAACTGTCGCTGTCAAGACAACACTGGATGACCAACTTATGCTGTCAGATGATCCCAACAAGCTTGGGACTGATACTGGCTCGGTATCTATCATGGCTACCGATGACAATCATATAGTTGACAATGCTTCAGAATTTCTGATAACCAAAAAGTTTGTGATCTTGTCAAATGTGATGGTTGGAAATATTGTCTTATCTCGACTAAGAACGGTTTTTCACAGCTCTATCATAATGGCACAAGTCTCAGTCATCTCCTACGTTGTTTGAGCAGAACGAACAATTTATTAGGCCTCGAAGAAATTCATTTATAGAGCAATGACCTAATGGTATTGGTGGCCATACATGCAAAATGATGTTCATCGTTTGTCCAAGAAGTGTGTGCCTTGTCAAAAACATGATAATATAGGTCAAACCTCCCGTGATAAAGCATCATCCAATCCATTTGGTCATTTGCGGAATGGGGCCTTGACATTGTTGATTTATTTCTAACAGCCCATGGCAGTGTTCATTTCTTGCTTGTCGCAACAAATTATTTTACTAAGTGAGCGGAAGAAATTCTGACAATGGCAAATAATACGTCATCGAAGAAATTTGACAATTTTGTTTTGACTTTAAGATTAGTCACAATTTATCGTCACCATATCATCTTTTATTTAATAGCCAAGCTGAAGGAAAAAATGGACAAAACTTCTTCCAATGGTATAATTATATATGTTTCCATCACAACCTTATTACCGTAATGAAAAAATCTGACTAAGTTACCACGTTTAACTAAGTTAGTCTAAGTTTGAACATTTTGAAGCTCGCTTAGTACGTTACTATCGCTACGACAAAATCTGACTAAGTTACTACGTTTAACTTCGTCAGTCTAAGTTTGAATGCTTTTATGCTCGTTTAGTTCATTACTATTACTACGACAAAATCTGACTAAGTTACGACGTTTAACTTCATCAGTCTAAGTTTGAATGCTTTTATGCTTGCTTAGTTCGTTACTCTCGTTACGACAAAATCTGATGAAGTTACCACATTTGGCTTCGTCAGTATATGTTTGAACGTTTTTCCGCTTGCTTAGTTTGTTACTCTCGCTATAACAAAATCTGACTAAGTTACCACGTTTAGCTTTGTCAGTCTAAGTTTGAACGCTTTTACGCTAGCTTAGTACATTACTATTGCTACAACAAAATATGGTGAAGTTACCACGTTTAGCTTTCTCAATCTAAATTTGAACGTTTTTACACTCGCTTAGTTTGTTACTCTTACTACGACAAAATCTGACGAAGTTACCATGTTTAGCTTTGTCAGTCTAAGTTTGAACGTTTTTACGCTTGCTTAATTAATACGTTATTATCGATATGACAAAATCTTTGCCAAGTTCAGTTAGCATTAAGGGCGTTTTTCTCTACATGGGGGCGTCTCGTTCTATTCCATTTCAACTACATAAATCAATAACACTGTCAGTTTTCCGCAGATATTTTCTCTGACATAACAACAATATTCAATACCAAAACCCATACTTTATTTTTATTTTTCATCAACATAATTTTTAGCTCTATGGTATTACATTCACACAATCACATAATCATTTGTTTGGGAAAATCCAATGTTCCTTACCAGCTTTTCGCATAGACCCTACACCATAATAGGATATTTGCAACACGGACTTTTTTTGCTTTGCAACGGTTACTTACCGTTAGCAAGTTGCCAACGCTATATAAGCGTTTGCAATGTTATAAAGCGTTACTTTATTTCGGTGAATTTTAGGAATTAATTGCTAACACTTAAAAATTGTGTGAGAAATGTTGCAAATTAGAAATATAAAACATAACTTTACTTTCTCTCCTCTCTCTCTCTCTCTCTCCGCTCGGCTCTCCAGTATACTCTCTCACTCTCTACCCACACACAAGAACCCTAACTCTATTTGCTCGGTCCTGCCCCTAGTTTAGTGAAAACTTAAAATATGCTACGCTAAGTTACAAACACTTTAGCTGTCTTCTTAATCGCGAATATGCCCTAGGGCAGCATGAATCTTTTTGGTCATCTAAGTGTTTACTTCTAAATTGAAATCTGGAACTTCAATTGAAGATCTCGACATCAACAGGAACTTGAACTTCAACAAATTGAGAAATTGAACTAGCTGTTCCTTCGTTGATATCTACTCGCAGAACTTCTCTCCCCACTCCTTTTAGAAGCTATTAAAGGTGCCCCTTTTCCTCAATTCTATGATTTTTATGCTTTAGCATCTGTAAACTTTATGTAATTCATTTTAAGATTAAAGCTCTACCATCTGTAATTCATTTTAAGTTTTTTATTTTATTTCAGGAATATGTTTATAATCGGCTACAATTCAGGTTTGTCAGTCCATCTTTGTTAATTGGTTCTAACTTGTGTATTATTGTTGCATTGAATGATTTTCTGATGAGATTGAGTGTTTTGTTGTTTTTTCAGCTATGGATGGTACTTCCCATTCATCTAGGGATTTGTTTATTTGATACTTATTCACTTCCAAGGTTTCACAGTCAAGCAAATGGTTAATCCTTGGAAGACTTATTTGAAACTGTCCGTCGTTCTTATGGGTTCACACGACCTCACTAAAGGGTCTTTGGCTTTCCTTAACTATCTCGCTCAGCTCATGTTCAAATCCACAAAGGTAAATCATATATGCAATTAATCAGTGTTTTGTAAATCACAACATCGGCCTATTGGTTAATTTTAAGAACTATGAATAACTGTAACCTTAAATGCAAATGTAATTCCAATATAAAATTTAATATTGCTCTAATGACAGGTGGTTATTGCTCTTTATCCTCTAATGACAGGTGGCTATTGCTCTTAATGATTATGCTCCTAGAACTACCCTGTTAATTGGTCAAATAGTTACAAATTGAATATCAGATCACGAGTGGGGTTGGAACTGCGTCCCAACCCAAAGTCTAGTTACAATCTCGTTAATGTAGATATAATTTAATAGTCATGTAAGGTCTGTATAAGCCCAGCAATTTGTTTGGAGAAGTTCTCAGTCTTCTCACCAGGGGTGAAAGCTAGGTGGTAGAAATCTTCTCATTTTCTATTTGAAAAACAAAAAAGTTGCAAGTTGCAAGTTTTTTGTTTCTTTTTTTTGCTTGACAATCAATATCATTTTGCAGCATCCTTATGTTTATGGGGTGCTCGTGTTTGAAGCAATGGCCACGTTCATCGGCCAAGTCTCAGTTTTGTTGCTCATTGCCCTCTTTGGGGCCGCAACAACTGCCATGGTACGCCTTTATTTTTATGTCTTGACTGGATTTAATGTTACAATTTTGTTAGATGTTTATAATTTTTTTTTTATTATAGATAACATTTAGTTATTTATTTTTCGAATATCTATATAAACAGTAACATTATTACTATCTTACCTGATATTCCCAAAGTCATTAACGGGGCAGCATGGGATAGGCCTCATACTCATAGCCATGGGAATTGCAATGAAGCTGGTGCTAGATAACAACTCGAACAAAAAGAGAAATGTAAGAGACCCATCAAAGCCCTCGTTCAAAGAAAAGAAGGTTCAATTGGGCACTATGGACGAAGATGAAGAAAGAAAATCGTTAGTTTGAAAAAAGTAAACTATATCTTGTAGTTTGTGGCTAAAAAAATATAAAATAGGGAAAAATAAATGAGAGAGAGTGGATTCAACTTAGGAATGATTGCTTGAGGTGTTTATGATTAATGATCTCCTATTAGAGTTCAGATTGAAAGTTTAATAGTTGATCAGCACGTCTTAGGCTGTTTTTTTTTTCAAAGGAAAAGGTTGGAAAGAAAGGTTTCTATTTTATACATGTGTTTAGTTCTTCCATAATAGGGCATAGTTGCTCTTTCATGACAAATGCTTATTCAATATATTCGTTTTAATGTTTTTTGTTTCAAGTTTCTAGTAGTAGTTTGAGGTAATTTAATGTTTCTTTCTTTGGCATTACTGGTCTCTTGAATAGATTTGTATTAATTTCGTTGACTTTGGCAGAGTTGTTTGACATTAAGATATGAGGCATTGATTCTTAGAGAGAGAAAATCCGTGGATGAGAATTGACTTCAAGTTTCATATCAAGAGTGGTCCAATTTTGCTAAAGATTCAGTGGGAAATGGATTTCACTACATTGCCATCAAGGTAATTAATGAAATGTTATTGTTTGCTTATTGGTGTTGCTGTTAAGCTAAAACTTTACTTGTTTGTTTGTAGGGGTGTGAAAGTGCACTTTCATGCATTTAGGCAAACAATGTCGTTTGATTTTGATTGCTTCAAGGTGCACTTTTTATTTGCTTATTTTCGTGAATTTAATATCTCTATACTGTATCGATTTTTGCTTTATTAGCTAATTTGCTTGAATTTAGTATCTAGGTATTGTTTTGATTTTCCTTGGTTTAAAAGTGTGTTTTTTATTTTCTTGAAGCTCTTGGTTTAAAATAAATTATTGAAGGAACTTGTGTTCTTAGATTTAGGGGTTTTCTCTTGCTAATGGTGTGTTTTTTCTGTGATTTGGGTTTCTGTTTGGAATTTCAGTTTACAAGATGTTTGAAAAGATTAGCACTTTGTTACAATAGGGCGTTGTCTAACTCCATACTTCAGTTTCTAAAGAATCATGGTGATGTTTAACAGGTCACAATAAACATTGTGAGAATTATTAAAAAAAAGACTAAATAAAAAATAAACAGTGAGAATGTTGTTTGGTTGCTTTTTGGCCTTTCTTACTTTGTTAGTAAACAAGATTGAAGTGACTATACAAGTTGATTCATATTGATTGTAATATGATAAAATCTTATTTTATTTTGAGAATTGGGGTTTACATTGGAAGTCCATTTTTCACATTACATTTGAGGCTAGTGTTGGAATTGGTGTAGGTGCTAGCAAATTCAATCTGGTTTGTGAATTGGTATGTCTATGGGTTTGGTTTCACAAGCAGTTCATGATGGTGGTGGCTGCCATGTTTGGCCCACATTCCTTTAGTGGTATGTCTGTTCACTTAGAAATCCCTTAGGCCTTCTTTCTCACAATTCAAGGAGTATAAAACTAAATTAATAAAAACCAAAAGCTTGCTACTTTTCTGGTTTCTTCTTGAACCATATGTTTCAATACTTTTTATGCACCGATTTTATCTAATCATTGTTTATGTCGTCGAGATAGGGGGGGGGGGGGAGTATTTAATTAATTGCATGAATTTAATTAGTATGATTGTTTTTATGAGTTCATTATTTGTTTTGTGATTTTTTTGGAATTAGATGGGCTTTGTGGAGCGGTACTAGGATTTCTATTGAGTGAAGCCATTGTCACTAATGCTTGTTATTGCATTTTGAAGATTTGGGATTGCTTGGAAAATCGTATAGAAATTTGTAACCCTTAGTAAATCTGAATTTGTAACCCTCAAAACTCTTTTGAAGTTATATATATGATTTAATGAATATAGTATATTTTTTCAGGCGTTTGCTTGTGTTTATTTTACTTGTCAAATGGTATGAAAAAACATTGGTAATTTTATTTGCTTCTATATGAAACCAGGAGGTGCAGGTTCAGGGCAGGAAAAAAAATTTAAAATGATTGTATTTTTACCATATCAACACATTAGTAACGGTTATAAACCATTGCAAAGCAAAAAATAAATATTAAAGCAGCCATCAATAATCATTACAAATCAAGCTACGCAACACTTTTTAACCGTTAGTAATTGTCACTCTGCAACGGTTAATAAACATTGAAAATTTTGGTTTGCAACACTTTTTAACCGTTAGTAATTGTCACTCTGCAATGGTTAATAACCGTTGAAAATTTTGGTTTGCAACGCTTTTTAACCGTTGCAAACATTTCTAACACTTTACCCACGCCCTATTTGCAACGCTTTTTTTCCGTTAGTAATAGCTTGTTATGGTGTAATATAACTCGTACAAATCTTTGTAATTCATCATTTCACGTTCTAGTTGATCTCTCGTTTCTGTTAAAGTCTTTGTCAATTGTCTTACGGTCACTCGATTAAATCTTCGTTTTCTTCTTCAAAATCTATATTCGCTTTGCTTAGCGCTTTCGGTTAACTATTTTCCGAATTCATTATTTTCTAAACATTGAGCCGATTTATCTGAGCGAATCTTTCCGAGTGAATTGAAACTTTCCGACAGCTTCATTATTTTTTTGAAGGCATTGAGCCGATCTTTCTCAACGAAACTTCTGTCAGCTTCTTTAATTCTTCTACGACATTAATTGACACCTTTCTGCGTGAAACTTTTCTCGGTCGACTCTTTGTGAATATATTTTGCTCGTAATACCGCCGTTTCTCAGTGTGGCGAAAATTCGCATTACGTCAAATTTCTGAGCGAAATTTTCTCCAACTTCTTATTTTTTCTAAAGCATTGATCTAATCTCTCCGAGCGAAACTTTTTGCCAGCTTCATTATTTTTTCTAAGGCATTGAAACATGCATTGAGCTGATCTTCCTAAGCTAAACTTTTCTTCAGCTTCTTAATTTTTTTCTAAGGCATTGAGCTATTTCCACTTGAAACTTTTCTTCGCAGACTTTTCGTTGATATCTTTTGCTCATAATTCCACCATTTCGACTTGCGACAAAAGTTCCAAACTTTTAGTTAGGCTTTCTAACTTAACCAAAATTTTAAAATAACTAATAACAAATACTAGCATACCTGTTTCATGCTGTCGAAAATCATTGACACCGCTTTGTCATATTCTCCGAAATTTTCCGTGTTTTGGTCACACTTAAAGGATTTTTCCAATTCATCCACAGTGAACGATACTTTTTCTTTATCCATTGCTTTTCGAATAGTAGCCCCCACATTCTTTATCATTCTTTCCTTTACGATCTGGTTCTTTTATTTTTCTCGCTCGCACGCAAGGACCCTTTTCTGGACGTCGGTCTCTAACCTTACGTTCCCATTCATCATCTATTTTTTCTACCAAGTCAACATTCAGATTCAATATCAGTAAAAAAAAAACCAAAAAAAAAAAAAACAAGATTGAATATATATAAACTTCTATCTACACCTTTCTTCAGTTAACAATAACATCTACACCTTTCATCATTATTCCTACATATAGAGTATTATTCTTCTCTTTATGCCCATATAACTACACTATCCTAAGTCCTCTTTCTACTTTTTTTTTATTCAGCTTATCATTAATTAGAACTCATATAAATAATGACTCAGGTTATCAAGTGCCTCATCAGTTAGATTCTTGTTGCATTAAGGCATGCTACTTGTTGTGAGATGCTAGGATAATCATAACAACATCATAGTACTAAAGGTCTTAATGTATTGATGAAGAAGAAGTTAAAAATAGAGGCTAGAGAATTAGGGTTCTTAACTTATTGTTACACAACACTTAGTTACATATAAATAAGTCTAATATACTAAAATAGGAAACACTAAACACGGTCCATTCTAACAGACCGAACCGATAGGCGCACGCCTATAACTCACACACAGATGATAGGCACACACCTGTATAATTCAACAACCCCTTCAAGTTGGAGCATAGATATCACTCATGCCCAGCTTGCTGCAAAGATGAGTAGATACTGGACGAAACAGTGGCTTTGTGAAGATATCGACCAACTAATTTTTGGACGCGACATGAGGAGTCTGTATCTCCTTAGTTTCAACTTTGTGCCTGGCATAATGACAATCCACTTTGATGTGCTTTGTCCTGTCATGAAATACTAGGTTGGAGGCAATATGAATGGCTATTTGATTATCACAATAGAGTGGTATATGCAACTAAACTGAGAAACCCAACTCATGTAACAGATTGCGTATCCACATTAATTCATTAGTGCCTTGAGCCATAGCCCTATACTCGGCCTCTGCACTGTACTTGGCAACAACTGTTTGCTTTTTGCTCTTTCAGGTGACCAAATTACCTCCCAAAAAGGTACGGTACCCAGTAGTAGATCTTATGTCAGAAACTGACCCTGCATAATCAACATTGGCATATCTAACAACATCAAGATTACCATTTGAATGATAGACAAGTCCACTCCCTGGAGAACCTTTCAAGTATTGCACAATGCGAATAACAACCTAAAAATGAGGAACTCTGGGCATATGCATAAACTGAGATACTACACTAACAGTAGTTTGTTGTTCGGAACCATAGGAGTCTCCACTAGTCGTGCTCCTAGATTACCAGTCTCACTGAGCAGATCCAGTTGATACTTTCGCTATGAAAGATGAATTTCACCAGGATACCACGTGACTTTAATGCCTAAGAAGTACTTCATTTCTCCAAGGTCTTTGGTTTGAAAATTCTTTGAGAGATTAATTTTGAGACGAGCATACGAGCAATGCCTTGTTTATCAGAACCAGTAACAACAATATCATCGACATAAACCACTAAGATAATAATGCCTTGCTCGGTTTTCCTATAAAATACAGAGTGATCATACTCACATCGAGTCATGCCATTAGCCATTACCACCTAACTGAATTTTGCAAACCAAGCTCTAGGAGATTGCTTGAGCCTATACAAAGACTTTTGTAATGAACATACTTGCCCCCCTTGAACAACAAAACCAGGAGGCTGCACCGTATATATTTCTTCCTGTAGGCCACCGTGCAAAAATGCATTCTTCACAACTAACTGGTATATAGGCCAGTTGTAATTGACTGCAAGAGAGATAACAATACACATAGAGTCTAACTCACCACAGGAGAAAAAGTCTCAGAGTAATCAATACCATATATCTGAGTGAAACCTTTAGCAACTAGCCGAGCTTTTAAACGAGAGACATTGCTATCTGGATTGTGTTTGACTGTGAAAACCCACTTACAAGCAACCACTGTCTTCCTAGGAGGAAGAGGAGTAAGCACCCAAGTCTGATTATAGTACAATGCACTCAACTCCTCCTCCATAGCTTGCCTACAGCCAGGATGAGATAAGGCGTCTCTGTAATTAGTAGGCAAAGAGACAAAGAGCAACGAGATAGCAAATGCCTTGATAGGAGGTGGCAAATGATCATGAGAGGTAAACTGAAAAATAAAATATTAAGCATACCAACAAGGAAGACATGTGCTACTAGGAGGGTGTCCAACTTTCCGAGAGCAATAGGAATGTAAAGTGCAGAAGGAGCAAGAGGATCAGTAGGCAAAGGCGCAAGAGGTGGGGGCAAAGGTGAGCAAGGAGGCGAGGGCACATGATCCAGTTGGGCTGAATTAAGTAAGCGCGTGCCCTCAGTTTGTGCTACAGTAATAGGTGCGCGCCCATCAGGTATATGTGCAGAACTTGTGTGCTCTTCCACCATTGGGCTTGGAAAGTCAACAGTGCCCTCATCCAGTACTGGAGTAGGAGAATGCAAAACTTCCTCGAAAGGTTCTTTAGACACCTGTCCCTTGAGAGAATAATACGATACATCCTCAAAGAAGGTTACATCAGCACAAACATAACACTTCCGAAGGTGAGGATTGTAACACTTATAACCCTTTTGTGTACAAGAATACCCAAGAAAGGCACACTTAGTAGCACAAGGGTCTAATTTATCACAACTAGGTTAAAGATTATGAACAAAACAAACACACCCAAACACCCTAGGAGTAAGAGAAAAAGATGGTTGACTAGGAAAGAGAACATACGTAGGAGTTTTTCCACCTAACACTGAAGAAGTCATACGATTAATCAAATATGTGGCAGTAAGGATTGCCTCTACCCAATAAAACTTTGGAAGATTGCTTTGAAACATTAAGCTACGGGCAACATAAAAAAGAGGACGATTATTTCTCTCAACAACCTTTTGTTGTGGGGTGTCAACGCAAGAGGTTTGATAAGTAATACCATTATCAACAAAGAAACATTTAAATAGAGCAGAATCATAACCCCTGACATTATCACTCCTAAAGACTTTCAACTTTGCAGAGTATTGATTAGTGATTTCAGCATAAAATTTCTGGAAAACAGGAAAGACTTGAGAACGATTCTCCATTATCTAAATCCAACAAACACGAGAAAAATCATCAATAAAAGTAATAAAATATTTGGCTCCCAAGAGGTCAATGGTTCTACATGGACCCCAAACATCGGAATGAATTAATTGGAAAGGACCACTTGAACAATTATTTAAACTAGTTTTGTAAGTAGCACGATGATGTTTAGCTAACTCACAAACTTCACACTGAAAAGATTGGACACTTGCAGGAATGCTAGGGACTAGACAACGTAGAATCTTTTGAGGTAGATGACCAAGCCGCCTATGCCATAGAGAAGCAAAGACAGAGACTATAAGGGCATGTTTTTGTTGAGGCTACCCAAGAACACTTTGAAAGTAGTAGATGCCACCTCGCTCATACCCCCTACCGACTAGTTCCTTTGTTTGCAAATCCTGAAAAACAACATGAGTAGAGGAAAACATGATAGAACAGTTAAGTGATTGGGTGAGACTATGAACGGATAAGAGATTAAAAGGAAAACTTTGAACAAGCAAGACAGAGACAAAAGACACATGAGGAGTTAGCTGAATGGAGCCTCGACCAAGAATCTTAGCTTTAGCACCATTTGCTAATGTAACATATGATACTCTACTAGTGTAATCAATAGTGGAAAACAACTGAGGGTTACCTGTCATATGATTAGAAGCTCCTGAGTCATTGACCCAAGAATTGGTTTCACTAGTATGAAAACATATATTACCTGATTTGACTAGAGTTGTTGTGGGAGCATTGAACGAACTCAAAGAACTAGCTGGAATAGATTGTATCCTTTTCATGAGGGCTGCAAGGTCATCTTGCACCTTTAGGATTGAATCTGTATCCCTGTTATCAGAAACTGTGGCATTGTTGGCTTTGGACAGTGCTGGTCGTCCAAATGCTTCCCAACAAAAATCAGAACCATGATTTGTGCACCTATAATGATCACATGGTGGCCAACCACCAATACCACGACCTCATCCACTCCCCTGGCTACTACGACCTCCTCCACGTCCACGACTAGTTCTGCCACCTCTACCTCCACTACCTCGACCAAAGGAAAAGGTATTGTTGTTGTTACTTGGAGGAACTAATAAGGCTGCATTGTCAGTGGATTTTAAAGGAGAAGTAATACGAGAAATACGAGAATAAGCTTAAGACAAAGTTGGGAGTTTTGATTCGGCTTGCATATGAGCCTTCACATTAGCAAACTTAGGACGTAGGCCAGACAAAAATTTAGAGACACAAAATTCCTCTCTTTGTTTCCTCAGCTAAGTGATATCTGTAGTCAACAGATGATAAATATTTAATTTTTTTCCACTTGCTGCGAAGAGAATTATAATACTCATAAATAGACATATCTCCTTGATTCAGATCAAATATATCTTCATACAACTGAAAGATACGAGATGTATTTTGAGATTAAGAATACGATTCTTGTAGATGCTCCTAGATTTTCTTAGAAGTCTTAAAAAAAAGAACACTATTGTATACATCTTTTTCCATAGTATTCCACAAAAAATTCTTAACCAAGGCATCATCTTTTGTCCAAGTCACCTTTGATTTCTCATCTGTAGTGACAGGTGAATCTGTAAGATGTGTTTCCTTACCTTTGCCAGTAAGGTATACGTTAACGACTTCTGCCCATTGAAGGTAATTGGTAACACCCTCCAATTTCACAGAAGTCATACCAACAGAGAAAACAAATGTGTTTCCAAACTCATCGGTATTTGGAACAATTGTTACTTCAGCCATTGTAAAGCAAACTTGAATACAAAGAGGTAGATTGATAGTTGTGCGGAAGCGAGATAATGAGATTGAAAAGAAAAACAAGACTCAAGCTTTAGGGTCTTTGATGGATCTCTAACCAGACGTTCTGATACCATGTTGTGAGATGCTAGGAGAATCATAACAACATCATAGGACTAAAGGTTTTAATGTATTGATGAAGAAGAAGTTAAAAATAGAGGCTAGAGAATTAGGGTTCTTAACCTACTGTTACATAGCACTTAGTTACATATAAATAAGTCTAATACACTAAAATAGGAAACACTAAACATGGTCCATTTTAACAGACCAAACCGATAGGCGCATGCTTATAACTCACACATAGATGATAGGTGTACGCCTGTATACTTCAATACTACTCTTAGCACGTGGTCTACTTTTTGACTTGGAGTTTTTGCATCTGCACAACACATTGTTTTTTCACCAAGTGCTTAGGTAATTCCTTGGTATTCAACGATTTCGACACCAGGTCATTGCATCTATTGATATGGTTTTGGTGCAATTTTCAATTATTAATTTTAGCCAATTCGTACAAGTTAGACATACCTTTTCTTTATCTCATAAGATCTTATTCGCACCTCTCCCAACTAATTGCGAATAAACCATTCAGCTTGTATCTCCTTCATTCTCTACTTAGCTAGTTTTTTCTGACTTGTTACTTCGGCTAAGCTTGTTACTTCGATTATTTTTGCAGAATTTTGTGACATCTCTTTACCGTTTACTGTTTTTTGCAACAAGTAGAACTTTAATTCATTTTTATAATATGTTTTTCCACCCATATTCCGTTTTCCATTTCCTAGTCTAATCATGTGTTAGTCCACTATTCTATTCCTTAGGCAATTCTAATTCCAAGACCAAGTTTAGGTGGGACACTACCAGCTTATATCCCAATTAAGGGTGGACACTTACGTTCCATGAGACATCACTCATACTGTGCGATCCTTGTATACATGCAATACACTTAATCAAGTTATTTTTTCACCCAATTCCTAGTTCTCACGGTGTTCATATATATAGCTTATTGAAAGCATGCACTATGTTTTTAGTTCTAACTTCTAAGGGCATCACCAATGGGTCCTTCATATAGTCCTCTATCTTCAAATTTGAGGGAGAAAAGGAAAAACTCTCTTCCAATGCAACCCCTATATGGGACTCTAATATTACCATCCTTTATAACTACCTCTAATTTTATCGGTGATTTTCCAGTTTTCAATAGGCCCTCATTTACGCTATTTTCCAGTTTTCAATTACAAAACACAATAAAAACAAAAAATAAACAATGTTCAAGCTGAGAATCAAACATGTGACCTACCACTTGAGAGGCCACATAGAATATTACTGTACCCACAACATATGAGCTGTGATATATTTCCAAGCATTTAATCTTGATTTTGAAGGTGTGCACTGTAGAAACCCGCTTTGAAGGTCCTCTAGACCACTTTGCTCCTTCATACACACCTTGAAAAAGCTGATGTGGCCCTCTATTTTAAGGGCCTGCATTGGTGATGCCCTAAGTGCTTTACTAATTCCTTTTCCAGCAACCAATTTTATACATACCATACCCCATAGCCCATATACTTAGTAATTGAATGACACCATACCTTCCTTTGCTTTTTGTCACTTAGTAATTGAATGAAAAAAATCTACCATTAACGTCCTTTATTATTCTCTTGAAAGTACGCATCGTCTGTTTTTAGCTTTCTTAACACCCATTAATCTCTCTCCTCCTTTCTTCCAGTCAATTCAATAACAACTTATCACTCCCTTTTCCACCCAAAATTCTTTTCATATTTTTTTTTTCACATACAAATATTAATTGTTACATGCATCGTTTACACTTTGCATGCATTTCGATTCCATTTTTTTTCATTGACTTTTCCTTCTTCTTCTTTTCCATCCGAACAACATTGTTTGCATGCCAAAGAGGGGGCGGTGTTTCGACCCCCACCTACGTGGAAAACGTCCATTGGTAGGGGTCTCCACTTTATTCATTTAATTGGCAAGGCTAAGGCCCAATTTGCAATATCATAAATCAAAGTATATGCCCATTAACTCATGTGTCTAGGGCTGAACTCTAACCATATGGCCTGCCACTTACGTATATTAATTTATGTTCAGATTCGTTACTTAGCAAAGAGATAATCATCAACTAAGAGTCATACTCCATTACAATTACTTTAGCTACAAGAAATTTCTACTCTACACATATAAATACCAAATTATTTTTCATAAAGAACTACGTTCTTAACATTTGATCCCATCGATAATTTGGGTACGTAGGCAATTGAAAGGTACAGTCTCATCATTCTCCCAATTACCATCACTTTTCTCATTACTTTTCTACGTTATTCATATAGTGTTTTGATCATATTTGGTCAAAATATAGAGTAATGTGCCAGGTTGGTTATGTGCAGAGTGTACCGAAGCACCCACCAAGACCTAACAACACCGTGGTTACTGTTTCCGGCCGTGGGTATAAGGTTCAATACTCTACTGCGATGCGGTGTTGGGATTCATGGGATAATCATGTGTTAAGCATTCCCCATCGAGGACGTAAAGTAAAGTATCCATCAGAGTGCGACAGTGAGTATTATGCGTGGTATCCCTTCGTAACCCACCTTGTAGTGATTAACCTTGAGCATTTGGAACCATTCAACATTGAGGATACGACCTATGAGTTGGTGAGTTTTCTTTATTTGTTTTATTTACTTATTCTTCATTATTTAATCAGTTTGCATTATTTATTTGTTTATCTTAATTATTTTGCAGTATGACGTTTTGGAATAAAGGGCGTATGATTCAACGCAGTATTGATGCTTGTGCTGATGCAACTCCTGTGGATGCGTTAAGATATTTCCGATGGGCATATCAGATGAGACAGATAGAGTTCATTCCTACTGGAGATTGCGGTGATGTTTGATGATGAAGCCTAAAATTGTCTAGTTACATTAGTCTTGTTTCTCATTTGTTAAGAGTCTTTTGCTTGCCTGTTTGTTGTCTAGGACTGCTTCTGTAACTACCAAACTTGTTTGTTTGCATTGTGTGTGTATGTGTTTTGTGTATTTAAATACCAGTATAAAGAAAGTGATTTATATGTTGATCGATCAGTGTTCATCTTGTTTGTTCAAATTGAAACATTAACATAACAGAAAATTAAACATGCATGCATGGTGTGTGTTTTTATGATAATTCCTAAGAGTTCAGACTTTATTTATTAGAAATTCAATAATGTGATTTAGCAATGAAATATAATTTAAATATTGAATTACCTTGGTAGCCACTAGAAAGATAAGGATTCCCTTCAAAACCATGTTTGCATCGACAATGATATCCAGAGCCATTAGATGAATTAACACATTCAGCATTATTTCCGCATTCACTACTCGTATAATTTAGTGTTTTCACACCTTCACATGTAACTTCCCCTATAGCCCAATCAAGAGTAGTATTTGAAGTCTTATTACTTGCTCTAATCAGGGATCTCATTACTGGGCTATATGGATCACTGTCATACAGGGCTGCAAAACTACAAACATTGGAGTCTGAAGCCCTAGAACGACGCGTCTGCGTGTTGATGCTATCTACCGACAAAGTGAATATCTTAAGACCCATAGGAATTGTTGTCTCACAGCAACCAAAGCCATATCAAGGCCCGTTTAACAACTTCAGACAGGTACCTTGATAAGCACCCAAAACTGTAGTTTAAACCCCATAATAGTATTACATTTAGGCCAATTATGTTTATAATAAATAAGAGTTAGTATTGTTTACGTGTTTTTGTGTATTTTAGGTCTTGAAGCTGTTTATGTGCTTAAAGACGTCATTTTGCATGGAAAATGAGTCAAGATGATTGCTAGAAGAGTTCTATATTTAAAGCCCAAGAATCAAGAAGAAAAAACCTTTTCAAGCCCAGTCAAAGTAAATTCGGATGGAAAAAGGACAAAAAACTATCAGAACTTCAAAAGGGCATATCTTTGGACTCGAACCTCGAAATTAGGCCTACTTTATGTCAAAACGACCGGCTCGAAATAAGCTTTCCAATGGACCTAGACTTACCCCAATAAGAGCTGCAAAAGTGGATGCAAAGGGTATTGAAGTAAGTTCTAGCAAAATTAGCCCTTTTAGACTTAGCCTAATGGACTATGGGCTCACATTAGAGGCCCAAAGTCCCCCTTTTTGGCCTATGCACGAAAATGTGACCTAATCCTCTCCTATATAAAGAGGATTAAGGCTAAACTTAAGCTCTCCCTTCTCTCTCCCTCATTAGTTTAGTTTAGTATAGTTTAGATTAGTTTAGGGTTAAGTAGTTAGGGTTTGTAGCCTCCATTAAACCTTTCAATAAAAGCTTTAGTTCTTCAATTCAATTCTCGTATTTTACTTTTATGTCTTTAATTCACTGTTTTAGTTTAATTCATCCAATGACACAAGGCTAAAACCTCCATTATAGGGGGTTTATGAAGCCATGTGAGGATGATTGGTAATTAGAATGGTTGTTGTTTAGGATAACGTTTCAAGTTTGATTCTCATGATTGTTTAGATATAAAAATCATAAGAGTTGAACTAGAGATTAGAAACCCCATCAAAGAGATTTGTGGAGGTGCTAATCTCTCATGCTAGTGAAGCCTTGATCAGAGATGACTTGGTATTAACTAGGGATCAAGAAAAGTGATTCAATGACTAAACTAATAGTTAATCGAATCATGTGGTGGATTACCCCTCTCTATATTTTCTCTTATCTTTAAATCACTGTTTTATCATCTTAGATTTAGTATTTTCATAGCATAAAAAGATTACTGTTATTAGTGAATAGTTTAGTTTAGTCTAAATTCGCATTCAAGTACGTGCAAACAAGAGTGGAAAACATGATTACTCTCCTATAGCAACATATTTGATAGTATTATTATTGATTGATATGCATGATTTAGTACTGTAAAAACACTGTTTTTACATCTATAAAAACCTTGGTATCAAATGGCGCCGCTGCCATCTTATTTGCTTGCGTATAACTAGTTTAGAGTCGACAAAACTGTTCATTGTTTTTCCAAAACAAAACACTGTTTTCACTGTTCATAATTTTCCACAATATTTCTGTTACTGTTTGAGTGCATACGAGTTATGAATCCAACTCCTTCCATTCCCGTGGCATTCCCTAAAAAATTCACCCTTCAATATTTACTTGAGAGCATGAAGAGGTGCAATTAGTGGTGTTGAGGGTTGAGTTGTTCACCTTAGATTCTTTTGTTTAGAGGATGGGTTTGATGGATGGAAACTACTCTCTATACTATTTTCTAATATTTCTTATGGTTATTGTAAGTACCCTCCGTTCTACACTACAACACACGTGTCCACAGACCAGGTCGTATTTCACCAGCTCGTACAAAGCCATAAAGATGTAACAATGACCCAGACTCAGGTCGTCCCAAATACCAGTTACAACCATATATGGAAGCAAATGATCTAGCGCAATCCTAGAGCTCAGTCATCGTACCAATCAAGGAGACATTTATTTTGTAACATCAGGAGTAATGGTGAATCATCAAGATAGCACACAATGTGGATCTACCCTTGACAACGGCCTAGAGCAAATAATAAGGAAGGTCAGTTCAAACATCTATAAGTAGAGAGAGATGAACTACGTAAGGTTTGATTCAAGTTTACCCCGAGAAACTTGATACGTAGGCAACTCTTATCCCAAGAAAGAGTGCAACCACTTCCTATCAACCTCAACCTCAGGTCGTAGACCCTAAAATGCCAAACCTCTATATTGGCGCTGTCTGCTGGTTCATTCCTTTGAGAAAACACAAACAAACTATTTTCTCAAGCCCATGAAGCTGGTCAGAAAAACCACCATGGAAGCACAACTACATGCTTTAGCAAATCAAATGAAGACGCTCCAAGATTCCTTTGTAGCCCTTCAACAAGAAAACCAAACTATGCACGACCAAGCCACCTCCAACACCAACAACGGCACCCCAGACGTAGTGGAGAACAACGCAGTCACATGCCTCACCACTACTACCAATCAGCGACTAGAAGACTTTGCCCAGAGGTTAGAGAAGTTGAACGACAAAGCTAGCGCGGTCCAGATCGCTCAAAAGATGCTCCAGTCATACAAGACATCACCATTCACCACTGAAATCAGGGATAAACAGCCTTTTTCAGAATTCATCCAACCAAAGTTCCCGTTGTACGACGGTAGCTCGTGTCCAGGCCAACACGTAGCTCATTTCAGCCAGATCCTCGCACTCTACAGCGCTCCAGACTACGACTACTTAAATTGCAAAATCTTTCCAGCCAGCTTGAAGGACGGAGCACTAGACTGGTTCTACACGCTTACCCCCGATTCAATCAATAACTTTGACAAGCTGGCTGAGACGTTCGCAGTAGAGTTCGTCCACAACAGAAAGAAACAAGCCGACCTGGACTCCTTGTTTCAACTTAAGCAAGCACATGGCGAGACGATCTGCGCTTTCCTAGGACGTTTCATGAAGGAACTCCTATCAATGGAGCCAGGCCTTAAGGACAGCTTTGCAACTTCTGCATTCACCAATGCCCTCCTAGACGACTCCGACCTAGTAGGGTCTTTAATGAGCAACAAGACAGAATGCTTAGAGGACATGTACCACAGAATCGACAAGTATATCAAGTACGAAGAATGGATGGCCCAGCGCAAGGGCAAAGAAGTCCTTGCAGTAAGCGACAAGCGAGGACCAAAAGAAAGTAATCACTACTTAGGCAGCAACAACAACAAGGGCTCCAGCTCCCACAAACCATTATACACCAAAAGGAAATTCTCCAACTTCTCTAAGATGGCAAGCCATATCCATAAGAAGATATATATAGAACCATATTTCAAGCCCAACATCAACAAAGTCATAGCAATCCAAGGACATCCATACTGCCATTTCCACAAACTCCACCACCATGACACATATGAGTGTTGGAGCCTCAAGCACTACCTCTAAGACTTAGTCGAAGAGGGAAAACTGAAAGATTTCTTGCCAGAAAGCAACCTCAGGCATAAGTTGAATGCCAATCGCAACAGAAACTGAAGCAGGAGCCAGGAACGACCTACTCGCAGGAGGACCAGAAGCAAAACAGCCCAACGATCTAAATCTCCAAGTCGGTCGAGGCACAACAGGAGACAACACTCCTCCGACCACGATGAGGAAAAAGTAATAAACATGATTACAGACACCTCCAACAACGAGACCTCAGGTTATGAAAAATGCAGGCGTGTAGGAGCGTTGCAAGAAATCTACCAGCTCTCCCACAAAGCTGAGGTGATCACTCCTACCAATTCTCAATCTACGACCTCCATACCATTTACCGAGGAAGACCTCGACAAGGTGTGCCTACCCCAAAAAATCAACAGATGGACAATCAAAAGGGTCCTCATTGACCTAGGTAGCTCCTGCGACATCCTCTTCTATCAAACATACAAAGACATGCACCTGCCAGACTTGGTGATGATAGAATCAAATGCAACACTTTATGGGTTCAATGGAGAGCGCATAGATGCCATTGGAGACGTCATCTTACCAGTCTCCATTGGAGAAAAAGAGGACATGGTCAAGACCTCAACACGTTTCAGTGTTATTGATGCCAAGTCATCCTACATTGCCATCTTAGAACGTAGGTGGATTCACAGGATCCAAGCAGTTCCATCCACCTTACACCAAGTCCTGCGGTTCCCCGGACCTCGAGGCATCATTGAGCTCAGGAGCAACCAACTAGAAGCTTTTAGATGCAATCAAGTCAGCGCAACAACCACGACCAAAACTCAGGTCATCTAAGACAAAGATGTCCCAAAGCTGCAAGATCTTCCGGCGTCCAGCTCATAAGCACCAGCAACAGACAAGCTCAAGGAGAAACAAGAACAAATTGAACCAGGAGAAAAAATCAATTTGGGCACAAATGATGACCCAAAGTTTGTTTATGTAGGGGCTAATTTAGACCCCAAGCTCAAGGAGCAACTTATCAAATTTCTATCTCTCAATAAAGATGTTTTTGATTGGTCGTATATCGATATGCCAAGAATCGACCCTCAGGTCGATTGCCACAAATTAAATGTAGATCCAACTGTAAAGCCTATCAAATAACGACCTAGGAAGCTTGCACTCAAATTTCAAAAAGCAATCAACAAAGAGATAGAAAAGCTTAAAAATGTTGGATTCATCAGAGAAGTCGAGTACCTGACCTGGCTAGCTAACATAGTAGCCGTTCCTAAGAAAAATGGCCAGGTACGACTCTGCATAGACTTCACCAACGTCAACAAGCATTGCCCAAAGGATAGCTTCCCCCAGCCAAGGATTGACATCCTGGTAGATCAAACTTGCAGACATGAACTTTTATCATTTATAGATGCATACAGTGGGTACAATCAGATACCACTTGCAGAAGAAGACCAGGAAAAAACATCCTCCATAATTGAACAAGGAACGTTCGGCTACAACGTCCTACCATTCGGCTTGAAGAATGCCGGTGCGACCTACTAGAGACTGGTCACAAAGATTTTCAAAAACTTGCTGGGTGACACTATGGAAGTCTACATAGATGACATGGTAGTCAAAAGTGAAAAAGCTGGCGATCACATTTCTCACCTCCAAGAAGCCTTTGAAAGATTGCGCCAAAACAAGATGAAGCTCAACCCAGCAAAATGCGTATTTGGAGTATCCTCAGGGAAATTCTTAGGGTACCTCGTTTCACAAAGACGCATTGAAGCAAACCTAAAACAAATACGAGCTTTCTTAGAAATGCTAGAGCCAACTACCAAGCAACAAATCCACAAGCTATCTGGCATGGTTTTAGCCCTCAACAGGTTCATCTCACGTGCATCTGACAAATACAAACCGTTCCTACAAATACTCAAGAAAGGCGCAACATTCACTTGGACAGACGAATGCCACAAAGCCTTCAACGACCTGAAGGCTTACTTATCAACTCCTCCCGTCTTGTCCAAACCAAAGGAAGGAGAAACACTGGGGATTTATCTTACAACTACCGACTTTGCCATAAGTTCAGTCCTCTTTCGCGAAAGTGAGGGAATCGAAAAGCCAGTCTACTTCATCAGCAAGACATTGGCAGATACAGAAAAGCATTACTTTACAATGGAGAAAACAATGTTGTCTCTGTTGTACTCCGCTCGAAAGTTCTGACGTTACTTTCAGGCTCACAACATTAAGGCCATAACAGATGTACCCATCAAGCAGGTCTTGAGTTCTAACAACAAAACGACCCGCATGGCCAAATGGGCTGAAGAACTCGGAGAACATCACATCGAATTTGTTCCCAGAACGTCTCGCAAAGGTCAAGTCGTTGCTGACTTCCTTGCGGACTTCCCCGTCGAAGATGTCAACTGGGAACCCGAGCCCATCACTTCGCTTTATCAACAAACCACCCCAGACACATGGCACCTCTACATAAATGGAGCGTGCAACAATAGCGGTAGTGGACTGGGGGATGTATTAGCTTCACCAGAAGGAACACAGCTACAAAAGTTAATTAAAATCGATTTTGCAACATCCAACAATGAGGCAGAATATGAAGCATTAATCACAGGCCTCTGCATGGCAAAACAACTACAAGTCCAAAAACTCAAAGCTTACCGTGATTCACAGCTAATCGTCAAACAGATCACTAAAGAGTATGTGACAAACAGAGCAAACTTAGCCAAGTACGCTCAGGTCATCAATGACATCAACAACTCGTTCAAAACATTCTCCTTAGAACATATTCTCCGAGATGATAACAGACATGCAGACAGCCTGGATTTCTTAGCCTCGAAAACCCAAGAGTCATGTCCCAGCACAGTCTATATTGACATCCTGGAGAGGCCCGCCCACCAGCAAGAAAGCGTCAACAGCCTCACAGACTTTGAGCCCTCATCCGAAGAAAAAATCACTCAATCTTGGATGAGCCCATTTCTGAAATTCATCCTACATGGTGAGCTCCTAGCAGAAGCAAGGAATGCTCGTGTCATACAATTTTGAGCTCCCAGATACACCGTGATCAACGGAAGATTGTTCCGTAAATCCGTAGGAAGACCCCCACCTATGGTGGATAACTCCACGCGAAGGCCAGCTCATCTTTGACGAAATTCACAAAGGCGAGTGTGGCAACCATGCAGGAGCAAGATCTCTAGCTCACAAAGCAATTGCCCAAGGGTATTATTAGCTAGGCATGCACATCGAGGCAAATACATATGTTCTCAAATACCACCAATGTCAAACATTTGGCCACAACCATCTAAGTCCAGCACGAGAGTTGATCAACATAGCCAGCTCATGGCCTTTTCATATATGGGGGCTAGACATCATGGGACCATTCATCCCACAAAAGAAAACAGGACTCAAATACGTCCTAGCAGCCACATATTACTTCACCAAATAGGTTGAAGCAATCCTACTAGTTCAAGTCAAGGAAGTCCACGTCATCAACTTCATATGGACTAATATCATCACAAGATTTGGTTTACCCCACACCCTTGTCATGGATAACGGAGCACAATTTGTTGGCACACAAGTCAAGGAATTTCTACATAAATGGCGCATCACTCAAGCATTTTCTACACCTAGATATGCACAAAGCAATGGCCAAGCAGAGGCCACAAATAAATCCATCAAAGAAAATCTCCAAAAGAAGTTGGAGAGTGAGAAAAGCCAATGGCCAGAACAACTCGAGAACATTTTATGGGTGTACAGAACAACAACCAGAGCCAGTACCAACGAGTCTTCTTTCACACTTTGCTTCAGAACAGGGGCAGTCATACCATCAGAACTCATAATCACAACCACAAGATCCGACATCGTTGAATCCGGAGAAAATGACAGCATCTTAGCCAAAGAAGTTGATCTCCTAGAAGAACGAAGGGAAACAGCTGCAATCTCCCTAGCTCGGTACCACTAAACAATCCAACGATCTTACAACAAGAAGGTCGTCCCAAGATCTTTTCAAGATGGTGATCTAGTCCTCAAAAGAACCTTAGCACCAGCCAAGCTTGACCCAACTTGGGAAGGACCATACATAGTTCACAAGGTCGTTGGAAATGGAGCCTACTAGATCAAAACCCAGCTCGGTGATATGCTTCTCCGACCTTGGAATACAGCTCTACTCAAGCATTTTTACCAATAATATGTCTCCAGTTATATCAATCAATTGAATGAAATGTCATAAGCATTTCACGTATGAATGTTATCTTTGCATTACATGAATACTGCACATCTTGCACACGCTAACTGATCTGGGGTATCACAATATCCGACCTGGCACTAACGCCATAATTGAGTACAACTTAACTATAATTGCCACGCAGTGGTTAATTATCAATCAAATTCAATCTACGGTCCCCTAAAAGGACATCAATCAACTTAACACCAACGCCAGGGTTAAGCATGATTCAACTGTAATTGCCGCACAAAGGCCAATTATCAGACAAATACAATCCAGGGGCCCAAAAGGACCCCAAGTTAACTTAAGGCCCTGAAATAGGTTAAGTTAGACTCAACTATAATGGCCATTCAAAGGCTAATTATCTGTCAAAAATCAACAAGGAGTTCCCCTAAAAGGAACGACTCAACTAACACATACACCTAAGGACACGAGGAAACCTAGGTGCCAACCATGCACATATATCAGGTCGTACACAAACGCTTTACGACCTATTACCATCAGACGACCTAACAAAGTTCAGCAGGTCGTCGGTTCTACTACTATACAACACAGGACGTCAAACAACAAAGCAATAGAAGCAATCACATTCATACCAACTTCAAACACAATCTCAACAAGTAAGTAATTTAAATAATTTTTACTTCATACAAATTTGGTTAGATGCTAGAGGCCCCCAGGTTATCCTGAGAAAACGACCTCAGCACCCCATTCATAAAAAAATAGAAGTATCAGTATTAAAAATAGAAATATTTAAATATTGTTCAAAACATCTTCATCCAAACATCAAATTACATACAAGAAGATCAACATCAATCAACATGGGCAAGATGCTCCACATTCAAAGGGTCCAGTTGACAGCCCTCTTCACCAACAGGGCCACAAGCTGGATCACCACTCCTATTCAGCACATTAGTGGCAACATCTTCAGTTGGCTGAGCAGTTGGAGCAGCACCCTGGTCAGTTGGCAGATCATGTCGTCTACTAGCATCTGCAATAGTACTTTCCACAGCTACTATTGCAGCCCCACTTTCGACCGACCTCTTGAGGGTTTTGTACTTACATTCGAGCTCCATGTAATCATCCACTAGAACGTAGACATCACCACTCTCTACCAAGTCAACAAGGTCGTTGTATTCATTTTGAGCTTGCTCAGCAATGACTTACGCATTTTTGCACTCAGCAACCTAATGCCCGACCTCCACCCTGGAAGCGTTAAGAGATGGTTGCAACAAGGCAACCCTACCAGCCAGCTCCCCGACCTGAGCCCTCATCCCCCTAACTTCAGCAAGCTCCACCTTTTGCACCGCCAACAACTTGTCATAGGCCTCCTTGGCAGCATCCATCTCATTTTTGTATAGGTCAGAGATAGTTGCCATCTCCTTCAGCTTCCTATACATGGCCATGACCTGACAAACAACAAAATAAGTCACAAAGCAATAAATCAAAGTACAAAACAAAAGCTCAGATCGGATGGACACTTACAAAGCAGATGGAACGATCCATATCTTTCAGGTTTGCTTCCAAGTCCTTCCCCGTCTCCAGTTGGTGCCTATCTCCATCCAAGGCAATACTCTCCTGTAGCCCTCTAGCAACTAGTGAAGACTTGAAGCTGCAGTCCATATTCTTCGCTAGCTTTCTCAAACCACTCACTAGGTCGTAGTAGCTGACAACCCTATCTAGGACGTCAGACTTAGCAGCCTTGTCACCTGGGGCTGCACTCCCAACCCCTTGCACTTCTGGACAGCTAGCTCAGTCTCACTAGCCTTTTTCTTGCCCCCTGGGCATCAGCCACCCCCACATCAATAGCTAAGTCCTTTAGATTCATCTTTTTCAAAGGAGTCCGACCTGAAGAGGTATGACCTTCTCCCACACCAGGTCGTTCCTCAGACCCAGTTCGGCTCCTTTTCACCCCCTCAGACTCAACCACCTCAGAGCCCCTCTTCAGCTGAGGCCTCAGAAAAGGTGTAGGAGCATCACCACTCCCCCCAGCACTTCCACCTACACCACGACCAACTCGGTCACCATCACCACCTTCAGAACATCTAGAGGCAGAACAGCTATCAGCAGCTCCTCTAGTTGTTCTCACTCCAGAAACAGGTTGCCTCCTTTTGCTCTCCCTCTCCATCTTAGGATCCGAGTTAGAATCAGAGATATCAAGAGCAAGCTTACGAGCCCTCTTCTTCTGCTCATCTTTCTTCCTGTTAATCTTTGCATCGCCTCGTCTCTTGAAGTAGTGGGCAACCTCCCTCAACAAGGACACTTTCTCTTCCAAAGTCAGCCTAGCAAACTCTTCAATAGCGTCCGTAGATGTACTATCACGAATTACAACCTCTACAAAACAAACAAACATCAGAACGTCATCCTATTGAACTTATAACCAAAACAAACGACCTACAACCTACAACTTACAACATAGAAATGACCTACATCAAATAAACGACCTACCATTAGTCCTCACACTACGATTCTCCACCTTATACCCAGGAGGACAATAATTCCCCACAATCAACAGAGGCCTACGCTCCACTCCTCCTTACTTACACCAACAATCACCGGTGATTTACCCTTCATCACTTGAAAACCAAAGTTCATAGCAGCAGAGATTTTCATAGAGAAATGCTCCAAAACGTCAGACAAACAGATATTATAACCTCTGAGTCTCGACAAATCTAGCACGTGAAACACCCTCCAGCTATTGCCCACAAACTACACGGGTGTCTTACCATAAAAATTCAGAACGTCCAAAGTCAGATGTGAGAAAGGCAACCTCAGCCCCGCCTTCAGTTGGCCATACATAATTACAACCCTACCATCTCAAGGCATATAATCCCAAACTCTTTTCTCAAGTCCCCAAAGTTATCCCACACCGACCTAGACACCGCCACATTAGTTATCGTCTCCAAGGAAGAGGACGATGACGCCTCACCTCCACTACGTGCCCTAACACCATCATCCCCATCACTTACAATTCTCACTCTCCACTGATCAATCTCCACTTCCCCACTCAAACTATCACTAGTAATCGACATTACAAAAACAAAAGAAGCAAAGAGATCAAATTTTAAAGCTCAAAAAGACGTACCTGAAGATGAAAACTCGAAAAGTTTTTGCTTTCTCTTTTTTTTCTTTGCTTTTCTTGACTCATGTTGATAGAATGAGAAATAAGAAACCATGGCCAGACCCTAAACCCTTCAACTGCACAAACCACGAAAAAGACAAAATGTTTGGGTTTCCCACACAACACAATCATAACTCGCCCACAAACCGCCGTGATTTTGGGGCCCGGGTCAGATCCAACAGTTCCCGCACATTTTCCAAACCAAACAAAGTCAGCTGCACGACACGTGTTTAAAGCTTTATTTTATCTTTTCTTTTCACATCACTGCTGTCCAAAGAATAAATAAAATAAAAGGGGTTATGTAAGTACCCTCCGTTCTACATTATAACACATGTGTCCACACACCAGGTCGTACTTCACTAGCTCATACCGAGCTATCAAGACGTAACAACGACCCAGACTCAAGTCGTCCTAAATACCAGTTACAGCCATAGATGGAAGCAAATGATCTAACGCAATCTTGGAGCTCAGTCAACGCACCAATCAAGGAGACATTTACTTTGTAACATCAGGAATAATGATGAATCATCAAGATAGCACACAATGTGGATCTACCCTTGACAACGTCCTGGAGCAAATAAGGAAGGTCAGCTCAAACATCTATAAGTAGAGAGAGATGAACTACGTAAGATTTGATTCAAGTTTATCCTGAGAAACTTGATACGTAGGCAACTCTTATCCCAAGAAAGAGTGCAACCACAACCTCAACCTCAACCTCAAGTCGTAGACCCTAAAACACCAAACCTCTGATAGGGTTATATACTAAAAACATTACTTTTGTATTAACTCTAATTCTTTATATTTTGAATGAGAATCATATGGGCAAATATTATGCATATTATATATGTTATTAGTTATATGCATGTGTCTAATACTTTATGTTGTAGATGATATGGTGTGAACACACAGAAGATCATATCATCAGTACCTTATAAAGTATAAGTAATCGTTCATAACCTAGATGGATTTGGACAAACTATTGGTACGGTTGTAGTATAATCTGGTATTAGTCTATCTTGACTATAGGATTACACTAGTACACTTTTGTGTGTATTGAACAGGACCAAGTAAGGCTATTTCTCTTTATACTGACTATATAAGAGAACAAATGCCTCTGTTATTATGGATGTTTGTCCTCTTAATCTGGATATAATAATGGGTACTTACGTGCATTATACATTGCTTTAAATCATCAATGAGTGAGATTCATTTGTGAATCAACAAACTCGATAAATTGGGTAATGACATTGTATGTAAGGTGTGTTGTTGATTATAGAAGGAATCCGTGACCCGCAAGAAGTCGGGTTGATGATGTCCCCTTGAGGAGCTCAAAAAGATTGTCATGTAAACCCTACAGGTGGATTTATTCCGACATGACAATGAGGTTGAGTGGTACTACTCAAGGACATAAGAAGTTGATTAATGTAGTTGTCAGTAACTTGACTTAATCAATGGACATTCAATATCTTAAACACGGGGAGATCCACAAACATATAATATGGAGCCCATAAATGCTGACACGTAATTTGGGATTAGGGCGGTAGTGCAACAATGGTCTTTAGTGGAATAAGCCATTTGTTGACGGACTTGGGCCGTGTGTTCTGGGCGAACATGGGAAGCCCAAGCCCGTCAGGAGGCCCAACCCTAATTTCTCCTCATGGTCCCTATTGTAGCCTATAAATAGAATCACTTCTCTCCTGGCAAAAATTCACTATTCACTGGATTGAAAAGAGAGGCAAGGAAAGATAAATCCAAAATTGGATCTAGCTTTGTAAGAAAGAAGGGGGTTGGTAGATCATTGCCTACACAACGTCCAATCTATTCTAAAGGAATACAACAGAAGATCAAGGGGTTGATTGTTGATTCGGATTCATAGCTATTGGATTCTCAGAGATATCAAGAAGCTAATTCAAAGGTATGTTTTTCTATCCAAAACCGTGAACCCCATTAATTCCGTTGTGCGTGGGTTTTCGCGGTTTGTAGAAATTTGCATTATGAAATAACTGTTTCTACAACCTCTACAGTTCTTAAGTTATAATGGTGGAAACACTAGTTTTTATCTAGAGTAGTTTGGACTCTTAACACATTTTAATGGAGAAACTTGTATGAAAATGGATTGGATGGTCATATTGCTCACAAAGTTATACTCATTTGAACTTGTCAAATGAGTATGACTTGTGTTTGTAGGATTTAATCAAAGATGAAATAAGTAGAGAAAACTTGTATATAAGAGAGGATGAAAAACTTGTATTGAAAAGACTAAGAACTTGTATTGAAAAAATTAAGAACTTGTATTGAAAACACTAAAACTTGAAGAACATAAAAATAGAAAACAAGTAAATAACAATTAAAACATTTAATCTACTCCTAATGACCAAAGATTAGCTCTAGTGTCATGTTCTTTCTCTACAACTTTGGTTTATATAGGACACCATTTACACTTATGCCCTTCCTTCTAGAAACAATCTTTGTGGGCTTTTGACCTAAGCCCATACAATAAAAGTCTTGATTTTGGCTCTAGGTCCCTGAGTTCATAGCCTTGAGTCCTTGAGTCTTTGACATTGACAGTTGACTTGATTTTTGACTTTGACTTTCTAGCACTTTTGCTCTTAAGCTGAAATCTTTCCAAGCAGTGTAAATAGTCATCCTTTTTGTGCTAAAATGCACGTATTAGGAATATGCGTCCTAAATGGCATGTATCCTACAAATGGTAGCAAAAGTTATAAGTTGTATGTTCATTAAGCATAAGAAGTAAGGGCATATTGAAGCATTGTAAAGGTAATAAAATGCACATTTGGGGACTGATCAGAGTACGCCTGCGCCCTCAATTTGCCTGTTCACAGCGCTCCCCATGCTCTCTTTCCTAGGCACGACCCGTGCCCAAATTACCTTATTTTTTAGCGCGTGCCCCCTAGTTTAATTAGAATAAATTAATTATTTTACAGTTAGTACAATATCACCTCATGAGTACATTATAGTACTCGTATGCCCAACAACTTAAGTAATTCAAAATTAATTTTTCATACTATAAAACTTAAAGAATTGGGGTTCTCTAATTAAGGAGCGTGCACGCACGGACAACCTCCCTCAATTCTTAAGTGGCCTGGCCGTTGGTTTGAAAATATTAGTAGTTAAATTAATAAGCCCGCCAACTACCAAAGCCAGTTTCATAGGCCTGACATCCATGCCCAACACGAAGCCCAGAGTAAAAAAAAGTTCGACCTTTATTTTTAATACAGTGCAACCTGCGCTCAAATTAGCATATTAGAGAGTATGCCCGCCCTCTAGATAATACTGATAAGGTTGAACATTTTACATGACTTCACAATTCACCTCGTGGACCTGGATCAGTACTTGTATAAGTGTTCAAGTAACAATAGACGTGCTTCAAGGCTGTTGAAGGCGCTATTTATACACGTAGCAAGAACGCTCCAGGTAACACCTCTTTACATCCTCGCATATACTGTAAGAGGATTCTATTTCTAATAATAATTAGGCTAATTTTTTCATGCTTATTAGAAATTGCCTATTAGACTTAAAACTAGCATGAGATTAAGATTTGGTACGCATAAACCTACTATTTTAGTTTCTCGCCAACACAAAAATAATCGCCTATCTAGAAATTCACACAATAATACACACAAAACACCTACACCCACCACCACTACATCTGTAGCAATAGGTGAAGAGATTTTTACAAAGCTTTGAACGATAGACTTGACTCTTGCATAGTTATTGTAGATACAATGGGAGATTTTAGAATCCCCCCTAACATCTTTAACTTGCTACCAGTTTTCCATGGTTTAGATCATGAGAAGCTTTATCACCACTTACGTAGGATACAACAAGTTCTTACTACTTTCATCATCCTAACATAAGACCTGAACAAGTAAAGCTTAGGGTGTTTCCTTTCACCCTAGCTGATAAGAGCCCAAAACTGTAGTTTTAACCCTGTAACAGTCATACTTTTAGACCAATTATGTGAGTAATAATTAAGAGTTAACACTGATTATGTGTTTTTATGCATTTCAGGTTTCAAAGTCCATTATGTGCAGAAATGTGCCACTTTAGCGAGATAAAGGAGCAAAGGTCGGTTACTAAGGAGTTTCGTGATTAAAGGCCAAGATTCAAGAAGACAAAGCCTTTCTAAAGCCCGGTCAAAAGCTGAAATGTCGACGCGGGCAGAAACAGCACACACATCAGCAGAACTTCCGAAGGCCGTATCTTTGGACTTAGACCTCGGAATGGGGCCTACCTTATGTCAAAACGACCGGCTCGGAAGGAGATTTCCAATGGTCTAAGCCTTGATCCAATCAGAGGAGCAAAAGTCGATGAAAAGTCTGTTGAAGCCAACTGCAGCTGAAGAGGCCTTTTTGGAATGAAAGAATTGGGTTTTGGGCCTGATTCTCTGGCCCAAAACATGGCTTCAAGCCCATGCACGATTTTTGGATCTGAAAGTATAAAAACCAAAGCTTAACTCTTTGTTAATGGTAGCTAGTTAAACCTAAAAAATATATATAATTCTAGATCTAGTTTTCAGTAGAGTAATTAAGTTTAAGTTCCAATTTCAATTCTTGTTTTAGATTAAGTCTTGAGTCATTGTTCTTGATTGATTAGATAAATAAAATAGTTATTTTTATCAATTTCGATTTTTGTCATTTCAATTTATAGATCTAATTTTAATTCTTGTTGATTATCATTTCGTAGTTTAAGTAGATTGAAACATTGTTAGTTAAATTAGTTAAGTTAAAATTTTAATATGATGTGTAGTTATAATTCAATGGGAAATGATGGGTTTATGACTCAAGGCTAAAACCTCCATTAGAGGGGTTGATGAAGCTTTGATGAAAACTTAGTGGTATAATGTAGAAGCATTGTAGAATTTATTCCACTCTAGAAGGTCGTGATTCGCCATGAGAATGGGTGGACGACCTCACATGCTAGTTAGTATTTGGTAGAAATGCCATGAACACTAGGGATTAGAACTCGAAATTCTTGCCGTAAGAACGTGAGAATCGAGATACAAGAATCTATGCTAGGTTATGATAAGAGCCCAAAACTGTAGTTTTAACCCTGTAACAGTCATACTTTTAACCAATTATGTGAGTAATAATTAAGAGTTAACACTGATTACGTGTTTTTATGCATTTCAGGCTTCAAAGTCCATTATGTGCAGAAATGTGCCACTTTAGCGAGATAAAGGAGCAAAGGTCAGTTACTAAGGAGTTCCGTGATTAAAGGCTAAGATTCAAGAAGACAAAGCCTTTCTAAAGCCGGGTCAAAGCTGAAAAGTCAAAGTCCACGCAGGCAGAAACAGTGCACAAAGTCAACAGAACTTCCGAAGACCATATCTTTGGACTCAGACCTCGGAATTGGGCCTACCTTATGTCAAAACGACCGGCTCGGAAAGAGCTTTCCAATGGTCCAAGCCTTGACCCAATCAGAGGAGCAGAAGTGGACGAAAAGTCTGTTGAAGCAAACTGCAGCTGAAGAGGCCTTTTTAGATTGAAAGAATTGGGTTTTGGGCCTGATTCTCTGGCCCAAAACATGGCTCCAAGCCCATGCATGATTTTTGGATATGAGAGTATAAAAACCAAAGCTTCACTCTTTGTTAATGGTAGATAATTAGACCTAGATTAGTTAGCCTCCATTAATTAGTTTTAGAACTTAGTTTAATTAGTTTCAATTCATTATATTAGATTAAACCTTTGAATCTTGTTCTTCATTTGATTAGATCAATAAAGTAGTATTTTTATCAATTTCGATTTTTGTCATTTCCATTTCTAGATCTAATTTCAATTCTTGTTCTTATTTCATTTTAGTCATTAAATTAGATGTCATTATTGTTTGATTAAGTAAATTTCAATTCTTTACATTATGTTTAGTTTAGATTCAATGGGAAATGTTAGTTTGATGAATCAAGACTAAAACCTCCATTAGAGGGGTTGATGAAGCCTTGATGAAAACTTAGTTGTTAGTGTAGAATTGTTTGTAGATTCTATTCCACTCTAGAAGGTCATGTTTCGCCATGAGAATGGGTGGACGACCTCACATGCTAGTTAGTATTTGGTAGAAATGCCACGAACACTAGGGATTAGAACTCGAAATTCTTGCCGTAAGAACGTAAGAATCGAGATACAACAATCTATGCTAGGTTATTAAGTTGGATTCGAGGTGGATTCAATTCCCCTCTAATCCTTTATCTAGATTCAAAAACAATCATATTTCCATAGCATTCGTAGTTTAAATTAAAATAATCAATTTCATATTGCATCATAGTATAATTCCCCCTCGTAAAACTCTCATAGACTTAAGACCGACTAATTAGATTAGAAAACAATTCCATGCTAGAGCACTAGGAGTGGAACGAACTTGTTACTCCACGCTATTTCGATAGATTTGAGAGTAGAAACTTTGATAAATATAGACCCAAAAGTTCAAGTTTTAGTTTTACTTAGGTTTTGAGTTCATCGTTCATTTCGTAGGTAAGACAATTCAATTTTACTTTTATCAAATGGCACCGCTGCCATCTTAGTTGCACTTTAGCATTGTTTTCATAGTAGAATTAGTCATTTTTAAGTCCCATTAAACCCACCCACCCTTGTTTGATTCATACTGTGGTTGTCCATTTCAGCGTTGAAAAAGTTCCGCAAAAATATACACTGAACGCGACAAGGCGCCTCTATACCTGGAACACGAAGCCAGTTCGCTGCGTTTGCGCCCCAGCCCGACCGAGAGTGCGACCCGCGCTAAGTCACTGGAACAAGGAGCGATCACGCTTCTATCTGAAAGCATCACCAGCCCTAAGCAAAATTTTCCGGATTTCTGCAGGTTTGTTTTGAATTTCGATTTTTCAAGTTTTTCAGTGTTTTAACTTGTTATTTACACTGAACACACGTAAACAAGATGCTATTCATAAGCGAAGCAAGGACGCAATCAGGTATTCCTTTCTACCACACCTCGCATCTCCAGTTAGAGGTTTCTACTAGTATATCAGAATTGTTTGGAGTGTTGCATGTTTAGTTAAGTTCAACTTAGTCTTGCATGAGATTAAGGTCTTGACATAATTACACGGCAACGTCAACAAACAAGTCTATCTAGTTTCCCACCCACTACACCTCTAACTACTATTTCACACAGACCACCTGATATTATGGCTGAAGAAAGAGAGACTCCTCTCTCTGACTTTTATAAAGCCTTGAAATAGCCCTAAATCTTGCATCGTTCTAGCAGACCGAAGGGGGATTTCCGCATCCCCCCAAATATATTTAATTTGTTACCCGTTTTTCATGGTTTAGACCATGAAAAACCTTATCAGCACATGCGTAGGATTGAACAAGTCCTTACAACATTCCACCATCCTACGGTTGGTGCGGAACAAATTAAATTGAGGGTATTCCCTTCCACCTTAGCTGATAAGGCGGCGTCTTGGTTAACTGCCCAAGCGCCTAATTCTGTGGACTCATGGGCCAAACTTGTTTAGCTGTTTATGGAACATTTTTACCCACCCCTAAAGACGGATGAAATGCTTTCCAAGATTCACTTCTTTCGACAGAATCCTCATGAATCATTTTCAGAGGCTTGGAATCGTTTCACCGATCTGCTTATAAAGTGTCCACACCATAATCTAGCAAAAGACACGTTAGTGCGTGCCTTTTTCAAAGGACTTCAACATCACCATAAAGAAGTCTTTGACATAATGAATGGGGTAGTTTCCTAAGTAAAGGAGCCTCGAGGCTTACAAATTTTAGAAGAACAAACTAAACGCAATAACAATTGGGGAGTGATGATATCCCCCGCTCTGCTAGTTTTTCTTCAACAGTTAAGGCCGCCGGTATGTTTGAGATGAAACCCGATCCAGAACTTAAAAATTTAATCGAATCTCTAACTAAAAAGGTAGAGGCTATTTCTATTCAACAAAAGCCTATCCCTGTCATGAATGTAAATTCAAATCCATGTAGTTTTTGTGTTGGAGTCCTGAGCATCCCGACTCCCACTGTCCTATAGCCTATGAACATTCTTGTTCCATTAATAGTGAACCTAACGCCCCTTGGAGACAAAATCCCAACTTCGGTTGGAGAAATAACCAACAAGTCACACCTACAGGGTACAATAATCAATATGTTAGGCCAACGCACAGTTATAACCAAGCTCCACCACAACAAGGACATGGTCAGGGTAATTATAATAATTATAACAACTAAGCGCAACCTCGACAAGGTCAATCACAAGGTCAATGTAGTTATAATAATTATAATGCTAATAGAGGTATCGTTCAGGTAAATAATAACTATCACAATCCGCCCATAAATAATCAACGCGAGATAGTTCCAGTCACACCACCCGTGACTACTACACACCCACACAACCGGATCGTCTTGACACCTTCATACAAGTGAGCCAACAACTTTTCCAAACCATGGCTCAATCTAACCAACACATTCTACAATCCGTTAATAATTTAAACCAACAGTTAGCCCAAGAGAAAGCCCAAACCAAAGGCGTGTTTCCGTGCCGATTATACCCAACCCTAGAACAAACCACGACCTTTGAAGTAAACGGTAATACTAGTACGGAAACTACAACCGTGGGTGAGCTAAATGCCATCACCACTCTCCGCTTACGGAAGAGTGATTGATAACAAAGTAACTATGCCTATAGTTACCCCATCAAGATACTCCTACACCGGATATCGAACTAGATACCGAAATAGAAACTGAAGAACCTACCACCGTGTAGAGGTACCGGTTAAACCACAACCTAAGAAACAGAAAGCCAAGGTTACACATCAAGTCGAGCCATACGCTAAATATAGAGCTTAAACCACCGCTTCCCCTCGAAAATTAGCCATGCTAACCCGGGGATACTAACTTTGAGGAGATTAGGAACGCGTTTTCAAAATCTAACGATAAACCTTCCTTTTCTCGAAGCTATAAAAAGCTACCTAACCACGCTTAAGTTTCTTAAGGAGTTGTGCACTACTAGGCGTAAGACCAACATACCTAAAGACGCCTTTCTAACTGAACAGTTCCCAACTTTATCCGAAAATAATGGAATTGTTAAGTACAAAGACCCTGGTCGTCCTATTGTACAATGCACCTTAGGAGATTCTCACACAACGACCGCGCTACTAGACCTGGGGGCTAGTGTTAACTTACTCCCATTTTATTTGTATAAACAAATAGGTCTAGAGGAGATGCAACCTACTAAAATGACATTGCAATTAGGCGATCGGTCTATTAAGTATCCTAAGGGTGTGGTTGAAAACGTCTTTGGTTAAAGTCAAAATTTTTACTACCCAGCCGACCGTTATCCTCGACACGTAAGTCACTAACGACTCTGTCTGCCGATCATTTTAGGGCCCCTTTCTTGGCTCGCCAACGCTCATAAACTGCGCGATGGTTTGATGTCCTTGTCCTTTGGCCATCTTTCTGTTGAGGTAAATGTTTTCAAAACGAGGACACAAAAGATCCCGATTCATCTACAAATGGAGAGGTTAGCATGATCGAGAGCTTAGCTCAAGATTACTTCAAAAACATGTTTTCGAGAAACAGATTACAAATTCTTCAAAATTCATGTTAACAATGACTCCACGGTAGTAGATTTAAATTGAAGAAGAATTCTGCAACTCTTTTGCACCTTCTTTACTACTTCATGAGTCCCCTTTGCCAACAACCATTCATCCCTTGATGCTATGACGGAAGATGAATTTTTCAATCTCTATCCCAGTGATCCTTTTGACCCACCTATTGAGGAATGTCTTGCATATATCAAGATTTCTGATGATATGGACTTGAGAGCTCTAGCTGAGAATCATTCATCTTCCATCACCAATATTCCCCACCCTCCACCTTTTCAAAGGAACCTCGAGTTTGCACTCGATCCTTTAGTTTCTCCTGTGCCTCATGATTTTTTAAATCCACCTAGTAAACAAATACTTCCCAAGGATAAACCACTTGACACCTTCATTTTCAGACTTGAGACAGTCCCTAACTACACCATGAATGAGTTTTGTGCTAAACCCACATCCTCATTTATTCCATGCTTTTTCTCTAAAACTTATCCCAATCCACCATATCTTCCACAACCATTCACTTTTTCACAATTATTTACTAGGACACCCTCTCGTTCAAAGATGAAACATAAGGTGCATGCTCGGTTATGTTATAGGTCTATCCGACTTCGCTTTCATTCCACTAAGCTGCGTCGTAGGAAATCTTGGTGCTTGATTGTGTTTGGATATGTTTTCTCTGATATTTATTTATGGAACGATCCACAACTATTTTGGTTGTTGATATATGATAAACTGCATATTCATACATATATTTAGATAAAGTTTCGAGTATCCGACTATAAACGACTCAATTTTTGTGTTTTGGTGCATTTCCTTTCATTTCCATATATTGGTGAATGCACCATTCAGGTAACCGGCCCTCCCTATGGAGTGTGTGGTTGTAAGTACGGATCCTAAGTCCACGGTTCACATAATTCACGTTTTCCACTCTTGCATATTTTTTTTGGTTTTTGAGTCATGTTTCTCTATGGTGTGAATTATGTCTTTATCGCTTATTGTTTTCCTTTATATTAAACCTAATTCATAAAAAGTAAAAAAGTTTAAAGCTATAAAAATAGTAATCTAGCAAGTCTCGAATCGACCTTAAAAGACCTAAGTTTTCGATAAATACCAACTTTTGGAGTATAGGCCAAACAAAAAATTTCAAACTTAAAAAGAGTTTTCCAATTTTGTTTGGGGTGGCGATTTTGGTATTCATTTCAAATCTTGTTGCCACCCTAAGCCTGTCATGTTTACTCCAAAGAGAGTTTGTGTTAGTTAGTAATGCAATGCTTTAATTGTGCTTCATATTATCATATCATCTTTACAATATTTCTGCATTACAGTCGCCAATTTTTACCACGTTTCTATGGTAAATTCTTTCCTTATCTCTTTACACTTTGAGGACAAAGCGTTCGATTGTTTGGGGGGTGGGATAGAAACATTTGCAAAAATTAGACACTTTTAGGATGTAAATTATGCACTTTTATTTATAAAATGTTAAAAATTATAAAAATTAGTTAGTTACATAATGTAATTGTGCTATTGAATTGTTTCATGAACCCCCTTCTCCCAAATTGTTTGGGGATGGTATAGAAACACGATGTAAATGTTAAGCACATATTAGGTTGTATATTACATAATATTTGTCTTAAAAAAAATAAATAAAAATAAAAAAAATAATAAAAAGTTTATGCTATACACTTAGGAATATTGGTATTGTTTCTTTCTCTATGCTCTTAATAATCTAGAAGTCTCACGTAGCTTTTGCATTAGAATAGTTTTTAGAAACATAGGTTAATATGTAGGTAATAATCGTTGCATCTATCTATAAATATATTACATGAGTATCTATGATTGTTTGGCAGTAAGTTTCTGAAATCTAGGCTAGAGTACTTATTCTACAAATCTTGTGAGAATATAGCCTAAAGCCTTATATGAGTGAAACATTTGAGAAATGACACAAGGGAGAAGTATATTCCGAATAGAGAAATCACACGTCCACTTGCTTGACCACTATACCATGTCCTAAGAGAGAATTTAGGCCCTTTTTGGATCGATATAGCTAGAAATTCCGACCTAAGTCTATTTTCCGCTAGTCGCCCCACTGAGCCTTTCTTTAGCCTTTCATAAACCACAAATCTTTTACCCTGTTACAAAAACAAAACAAAATAAAAAAAAAAAAAAACCTACCCAATTTAGAATAAGTCTGAGAATAGAATGAGGAAGAAAGAAGAATAGAAAAACATGTGTAAACAAAAATTAGTTAGTTGCTTCAGAGAATAAAGAAAAGAAGTTTCCATCCAAAGAAAAGAAAAATAAAAATAGAAATAAAATAAAAACTCCAAAAAAAAAAAATAGAATAAAAGGAGTCAAAAGCCAAAGAAAAATAAAAAATATGGCTAAGGATGGAAACAAAGTGTAGAAGCAAAAAGTAAATAACAAGGTTTTCTCTAGTTACATAATATGAAGACTCTTTTATCTCAGACTTGTCCTTTTGAATATCCATTTCCTTCCTTCTTAAACCATCTCCTAATCCCCTAAAACACCTAATAAAGACCTCTAGCTCAATTAGGAATAGGTTAGTGTGATAGTAAGTGGCAGATGTGTTTGATCGACTCCGCTTCCTTGTGTGTCATTGAGATTGTAAGGTAAAGTGTGCCCACTCAAGCACTAGAGTAAATAAACTTGAGTGGAAAAAAATCGAGTGTTGTATCTTGACTATTATTGTGAGAACCTACTTAAGGACGCTATTCCGAGTTTCAGAAACGGACCTGCTATTGCATTTCATAGTATTACTCATTATATATATGTTTATTATAGATGATTGATTATTATGCATATATTAGCTTAGGTTTCGACTTGATTACTCTATATGCATTGCTAGTGAGAGGTATAGTTAATTTAGAGCATGAATAAGGAAACAATAGTTTTATTTCTTAGTCGTTGTAGTATAGATGAAGTTTGTGAGTACCTTCACTGGAAAACTCTCACGAGGCTATAACTCATCCACTAGGGAATTCCTAGTGGTTTAAGGCCTTGTTGCATATTGTCAATGCAATCGCACTCAGCGAAACGAGAGTAGATAGAACTCCATTTTTGGTCACTTATTCTAATTTCTCATCTTTGCTTGAGGACAAACAAAATGCTGTTTGGGGGTGGTTTGATAAGAGCCCAAAACTGTAGTTTTAACCCTGTAACAGTCATACTTTTAGACCAATTATGTGAGTAATAATTAAGAGTTAACACTGATTACGTGTTTTTATGCATTTCAGGCTTCAAAGTCCATTATGTGCAGAAATGTGGCACTTTAGCGAGATAAAGGAGCAAAGGTCGGTTAATAAGGAGTTCCGTAATTAAAGGCCAAGATTCAAGAAGACAAAGCCTTTCTAAAGCCCGGTCAAAGCTGAAAAGTCAAAGTCCACGCAGGTAGAAACAGTGCACAAAGTCAACAGAACTTCGGAAGACCATATCTTTGGACTCAGACCTCGGAATTGGGCCTACCTTATGTCAAAACGACCGGCTCGGAAGGAGCTTTCCAATGGTCTAAGCCTTGACCCAATCAGAGGAGTAAAAGTGGACGAAAAGTCTGTTGAAGCGAACTGCAGCTGAAGAGGCCTTTTTGGACTGAAAGAATTGGGTTTTGGGCCTGATTCTCTGGCCCAAAACATGGCTCCAAGCCCATGCACGATTTTTGGATCTGAGAGTATAAAAACCAAAGCTTCACTCTTTGTTAATGGTAGATAGTTAGACCTAGATTAGTTAGCCTCCATTAATTAGTTTTAGAACTTAGTTTAATTAGTTTCAATTCATTGTATTAGATTAAACCTTTGAATCTTGTTCTTCATTTGATTAGATCAATAAAGTAGTATTTTTATCAATTTCGATTTTTGTCATTTCCATTTCTAGATCTAATTTCAATTCTTGTTCTTATTTCATTTTAGTCATTAAATTAGATGTCATTATTGTTTGATTAAGTAAATTTCAATTCTTTACATTATGTTTAGTTTAGATTCAATGGGAAATGTTAGTTTGATGAATCAAGACTAAAACCTCCATTAGAGGGGTTGATGAAGCCTTGATGAAAACTTAGTTGTTAGTGTAGAATTGTTTGTAGATTCTATTCCACTCTAGAAGGTCGTGTTTCGCCATGAGAATGGGTGGACGACCTCACATGCTAGTTAGTATTTGGTAGAAATGCCACGAACACTAGGGATTAGAACTCGAAATTCTTGTCGTAAGAACGTAAGAATCGAGATACAACAATCTATGCTAGGTTATTAAGTTGGATTCGAGGTGGATTCAATTCCCCTCTAATCCTTTATCTAGATTAAAAAACAATCATATTTCCATAGCATTCGCAGTTTAAATTAAAATAATCAATTTCATATTGCATCGTAGTATAATTCCCCCTCGTAAAACTCTCATAGACTTAAGACCGACTAATTAGATTAGAAATAAATTCCATGCTAGAGCACTAGGAGTGGAACGAACTTGTTACTCCACGCTATTTCGATAGATTTGAGAGTAGAAACTTTGATAAATATAGACCCAAAAGTTCAAGTTTAGTTTTACTTGCGTTTAGAGTTCATCGCTTTATTTCGTAGGTAAGACTAATTCATTTTACTTTTATCAGGTTATTAAGTTGGATTCGAGATGGATTCAATTCCCCTCTAATCCTTTATCTAGATTAAAAAACAATCATATTTCCATAGCATTCGTAGTTTAAATTCAACATAATCAAATTCATATTGTATCGTAGTATAACACCCTTCGTAAAGCTCTCATTAGACTTAAGACCGATTAATTAGACTAGAAAACATTCCATGCTAGAGAACTAGGAGTGGAACGAATTTGTTACTCCACTCTATTTCGATAGAATTGAGAGTAGAAACTTTGATAAATATAGACACGTAAATAGTTTTAGTTTACTTAAATTTTGAATTCATTTCGTAGGTAAACTATTCATTTTAACGTTTATCAAATGGCGCCACTGCCATCTTAGTTTTACTTTAGCATTGTTTTTATAGTATAATTAGTCATTTTTAAGTCCCATTAAACCCACCCACCCTTGTTTGATTCATACTGTGGTTGTCCGTTTCAGCGTTGAAAAGTTCCGCAAAAATATACACGGAATGCGCACGCTTCTAACCGAAGCACTGCGCCCAAAAAGCCGAACCTTGAGCGCGGCCTGCCCTAAAATGCTGGAACTTCAAGTTACACGGAGCGCGACCGCGCCCTAAGTGAGCGCACCCGTGCCCTAAGCTAAATTTTCCGGATTTCTACAGGTTTGTTTCGAACTTCGATTTTTTAAGTTTTTCAGTGTTCTAACTTGTTATTTACACTGAACACGCCTAAACAAGACGCTATTCATAAAGCGAAGCAAGGACGCTATCAGGTATTCCTTTCTTCCATACCTCGCATCTCCAGTTAGAGGTTTATACTAAAATATCAAGATTGTTTGGAGTGTTGTCGTGTTTAGATTTAGACTTGTATGAGATTAAGGTCTGGTCGGAGAAAAACACCGAATGTAATTAACCGTCAGCATCAACAAACAAATCTATCGAGTATACCAATCACTACAGCTCTAGCTACTATTCCACCAACCACACCTGACATAATGGCTGAAGAAAGAGAGACTCCTCTCTCCGATTTTTATAAAGCCTTGAGCGATAGCCCTAAATCTTGAATCGTTCTAGTAGACCCAGTGGGGGATTTTCGAATTCCCCCAAACATATTTAATTTGTTACCCATTTTCCATGGTTTAGACCATGAAAAACCTTATCAACACATGCGTAGGATTGAACAAGTCCTTACAACATTCCATCATCCTATGGTTGGTATAGAACAGATTAAACTGAGGGTATTTCCCTTCACCTTAGCCGATAAGGCAGCGTCTTGGTTAACTGCCCAAGCGCCTAACTCTGTGGACTCGTGGGCTAAACTTGTTCAAATTTTTTTATGGAACATTTTTACCCACCCCTAAAGACGGATGAGATGCTTTCCAAGATTCATTTTTTCTGACAAAATCCTCATGAATCATTTTCTGAGGCTTGGAATCGTTTCATCGATCTGCTTATATAGTGTCCACACCATAACCTAGCAAAAACACGTTAGTTTGTGCCTTTTTCAAAGGACTTCAACATCACCATAAAGAAGTCCTTGACATAATGAATGGGGGTAGTTTCCTAAGTAAAGGAGCCTCGGAGGCTTACAAATTTTTAGAAGATCAAACTAAACATAATAAAATCAGGGGTAGTGATGATATCCCACGCTCTGTTAGTTCTTCTTCAACAGTTAAGGCCGCCGGTATGTTTGAGATGAAACCCGATCTAGAACTTAAAAATTTAATCGAATCTCTAACTAAAAAGGTTGAGGCTATTTCTGTGCAACAAAAGCCTATCCCCGTCATGAATGTCAACTCCAACCCATGTAATGTTTGTTTGAGTCCTGAGCACCCTGAATCCTATTGTCCTCTCCTATGAACAACAACAATTAGAGCAAGACAATGTTTGCTCCATTAATAGCTATCCTATTCCTAATGGCCCATGGAGACAACATCCTGAACTTTAGTTGGCGAAACAATCAACAAGTTTCACCTCCGTGGTTTAATAACCAAAATGTTAGGCAAGCAAACAACTATAATCAAGCTCCACCTAGGCAAGGACGGGGACAAAGTCGGGAAATTATAATAATTATAACAACCAAGCTTAAACCACGACAAAGTTTAGCACAAGGTCGGGGTAATTATAATAGTTATAATACCAATAGAGGTATCGTTCGGTTAACAATAGTAACTATCACAACCCACCCATAAATAATCAACGTGAGATAGTTCGGTCGCACCACCGCGACTACTACACCATCACATCCGGATCGTATAGACGCCTTTATACAGGTTACCCAACAACTTTTCCAATCAATGACTCAATCAAACCAACAGATCTTACAATCCATAAATCAGGGCATACAACAGTTAGCCCAAGAGAAAGCCCAACCAAAAGGCGTGTTTACAGGACAAGCGATACCAAACCCTAAAACAGCAAACACAGCCTTTGAGATAAATGGTAATACTAGTACGGAAACTACAATCGTAGGTCACCTTAATGCCATCACCACTCTCCGCTCTGGAAGAGTGGTTGATAACAAAGTAACTATGCCTATAGTTACCCCATCAGTACTCCCTACACCGGATATCGAACTAGATACCGAAGTAGAAACTGAAGAGCCTACCACTGTAGAGGTTCCATTTAAACAACAAACAAAGAAACAAAAAGCCAAGGTTACACATCAAGTCGAGCCATACGCTAAATATAGAGCGAAACCACCATTCCCTCAGAAGTTAGCCATGCTAACCAGGGATACAAACTTTGAGGAGATTAGGAACATTTTCAAGAATCTAACGATAAACCTTCCTTTTCTCGAAGCTATTAAAAAGCTACCTAACCACGCTAAGTTTCTTAAAGAGTTGTACACTACTAGGCGTAAGACCAACATACCTAAAGACGCCTTTCTAACTGAACAATTCCCAACTTTATCCGAAAATAATGGAATTGTTAAGTACAAGGACCCTGGTCGTCCTATTGTAAAATGCACCTTAGGAGATTCCCACACGACGACCGCTTTATTAGACCTGGGGGCGAGTGTTAACTTACTCCCCGTGATATTTGTATAAACAAATAGGTCTACGGAAAAATGCAACCTACAAAAATAACGTTGCAATTAGCGGACAGGTCAATTAAGTATCCTAAGGGTGTAGTGGAAAATGTGCTTGTTAAGGTTCAGGATTTTTACTATCCTGCTGATTTTGTTATCCTCGATACAGAAGTCGCTAACGACTCTGTACCGATCATCTTAGGGCGCCCCTTCTTGGCAACTGCCAACGCACTTATAAATTGCCGCGATGGTAAGATGTCCTTATCTTTTGGCCATCTTACAGTTGAGGTAAATGTTTTTAAAATGATGAAACAGTTACCAGATTCGTCTATAGATGGGGAGGTTAGCATGATCGAGAGCTTAGCTCAAGATTATTTTAACAACACGTTTCCCGAAAACAATATGTACAAATTCCTTTCTTTTGGAATTTCAGATTTTGTAAATGACTCCTACTTAGAGGAAGTCAACACCATCCTTGAGTCCACACCAATTGTAGACCCTTCGGTTGCTCCATATATTGAGTATGAAGACTTGCTACCTAAGCAAGTATTCATTATGCAAAATGAGGACCCCGACGAAACATCTATTGATTTTCCTTCCACCCCAGTGCTTAAACCTCTTCCCCCGGAGTTAAAATATATTCAACTTGATCCGGATGGTAATCATCCGGTAATTATATCTTCTCTGTTATCTAAGAATGAAGAGACACGTTTAATCCGGGTGATTAGGGAACATCGGTCGGTGATTGGTTGGTCCCTAGCCGACATTAAGGGAATTGACCCTAATGTTTGCACTCATCGTATCCATTTGGAGGATAACGCGAAGACTTCTCGCGAACCTCATCGTCGCTTGAACCCTGCCATGAAAGAGGTGGTTAGGGAAGAAGTCTTACGATTACTCGATGCGGGTATCATATACCGAATCTCTGATAGCGAATGGGTAAGCCCCATTCATGTAGTTCCTAAGAAATCAGGAGTTACCATGGTACGTAACGGGAAGGGTGACTATGTTGTCACCTGAGGTCCTATGAAATGGAGGATCTGTATTGATTCTGACGCGTTTAAATGCTATGACACGAAAAAGGATCACTTTCCTTTTTACTTCTATAGATCAAATGCTTTCGAGCGCCTAGCTGGTCATGCTTTTTATTATTTTCCGGATGGCTACTCGGGGATATTTTCAGATTATTATTGATATTGATGACCAAGAAAAGACTACCTTCACATGTCCCTTTGGAACGTATGCCTATAAACGAATGCCTTTTGGCCTTTGTAATGCTCCCCGTACCTTCCAAATGTGTATGCTTCATATATTTAGTGACATGGTAGAGCTTTTATGGAAGTTTTCATGGATGATTTTTCTATCTATGGAGACTCCTTCACGATTTGTTTGTCTAACTTGTCTAAGGTTTTGACACGGTGTGAAGAAAAGAGCCTCGTTTTAAACTGGGAAAAGTGTCATTTCATGGTGAAAAAGGGCATAGTAGCAGGTCACATTGTATCTAGTGATGGCATCGAAGTAGATAAGGCCAAACTAGATAAGATAGCGACCCTACCTAAACCACGGACTGTCCGTGATATTAGAGCCTTTCTAGGCCATGCAGGTTTTTATAGGCGGTTTATTAAAGACTTCTCGAAAATAGCTAGGCCTTTAACTAATCTGCTTTTGAAAGATGCAATCTTTGATTTTAATTTTAACTGTACGCAGGCTTCTAAAACTTTAAAAGCCACCCTAACCTCTGCACCAATTATACAGCCTCCCGATTGGTCTAAACCTTTCAAACTCATGTGTGATGCTAGTGACTATGCAGTTGGTGCAGTCTTGGGACAAAAACTAGATAATAAGTCCACTGTTATTTATTATGCTAGTAAAACCTTAAACGATGCTCAACGGAATTATTCAACTACCGAAAAAGAATTCTTAGCTGTCATTTATGCTTTAGATAAGTTTCGTCCTTATTTGGATGGTTCTAAAACTTTAGTTTACACGGACCATGCAGCCCTTAAGTACCTTCTTGCAAAGAAGGATGCTAAGCAAAGATTAATCCGATGGATCCTTCTCCTGCAAGAGTTTACATTAGAAATAAAGGACAAAAGAGGGGTCGAAAACGTAGTTGCCAACCATTTATCTAGACTTACAAACGACGATCAGAGTGATTCTGAGTCCATACCGGACTCTTTTCCTGATGAGCATCTGTATGCAATTTTTTTAGCACCATGGTATGCTAACATTGTAAATTATTTAGCGGCTGATGTTATGCCTTATAATTGGTCAAGAAATGAACATAAGAAGTTCTTGGCCAGAGTTAAGTTATACTACTGGGATGAGCCATACCTTTTTAAGTATTGTGCGGATCAGATTATTCGTCGTTGTATTCCCCAGTGGGAATATAATGAAGTTCTATCGTTCTGCCATGACAAAGAGTGTGGTGGCCATTTTAGTGGGATGAAAACAGCCGCTAAAGTTCTTCAATGTGGATTTTATTGGCCTACCATTTTTAAGGATGCCCAAGTGCATTGCAAGACGTGTATTCGTTGCCAACAACTTGGGCTTAATCCTTAAAATGTAATATGATGCCATTAAATCTAATCTTGATAGTAGAAATTTTTGACGTTTGGGGCATTGATTTCATGGGTCCCTTCCCGGTTTCCCATGGTTTCATTTATATTCTAGTTGCCGTGGACTACGTGTCTAAATGGATAGAGGCCCTAGCTTGCCGTAGCAATGACCATATGACCGTTGTATTTTTTATTAAAGAATATATTTTCTATCGGTTTGGCATTCCTAAAGCCATCATTAGTGATGGTGGAACACATTTTTGCAACAGAGTTGCTGCATCCTTAGTGAAAAAGTATGGAGTTACACACAAAGTAGCAACTCCTTATCATCCACAAACTAGCGGACAAGTAGAAGTTTCTAATAGGGAAATCAATTTTTTTTTAGAAACAACTGTAAACCCTGATAGGAAAGACTGGTCGAAGCGTCTATCGGATGCCTTATGGGCGTATAGAACTGCTTTCAAAACTCCTATAGGTATGTCTCCCTTTAGACTTGTATTAGGGAAACCATGTCATTTGCCCGTTGAATTAGAGCACCGTGCTCTGTGGGCTATAAAAAGCCTTAACTTCAATATTGATGAGGCAGGTGTCAAACGCAAATTGTAATTGAATGAGCTTGAAGAAATCCGTAGCGATTCTTACGATCTCGCGAAAGATTATAAAGCTAACATGAAACGTGTTCATGATAAGCAAATCTTGCGCAAAGAGTTTGTGGTCGGTCAAAAGGTTTTGCTTTACAACTCCCGTCTACATATTTTCCCAGGGAAACTAAAAACCCGTTGGTCTGGTCCTTTTCTGGTTATTGAAGTCACCCCTTACGGGGCAATCACCTTGGTAAATCCCAATGACAACAGTACCTTTCAAGTTAATGGTCAACGGTTAAAACATTTTCACGAACTTCTGTCCCCTGATGTAGAGGAAGTCCTTTTACAGGACACTGTCTATGAGGATTGACCTTTGTCATTAGTGTACTTCCTTTCACTTGCATATAGTGGTAAGTGCACCACCATTCAGGTAACCGGGCCCTCCCTAGGGAGTGTGTGGCTGTAAGTACCGGAACCTAAGTCCACGGTTAACATAATTCACGTTTTCCACTTTTGCATGTTTTCTCGGTTTTAGAGTCATGTTCCTCTATGGGGTGAATTATGTATTTATTGTTTTTCATTTTTCTTATAATAAAATAATAAAAAAAAAAAAATAATAAAAATTCTTAATAATAGAAATAGCAATCCAACAAGTCTTGGGGAATCTGACTTTAAACGACCCACGTTAGAACAAATTTTGTGTTTAAAAATTTGTTTGGGGGTGGGCAATTGGTCTTTCCATCTGGATTGCCCGAACTTTCCATTTGTGTTGCTTAGGCCCATTACTTGTAGTTCAATAGGGTTGACGTTATCTTAAACTTAGATTTCCTTCGTTCGCATAACTTACGTCACACACGCACTTCGAGGCATTTTCCACCTTCTTATACGTCACCCATGGTTGGAATTGAGTGTTTTATGGATCATTGAATTGGAAATTCTCTACTGATCATTTCCATAACTCATTAAAAGCAAAATCGGACCCGAAGAACGCCAAAATTGAATTTGAAATTGCGCGAAAAATCGGAAAACTCGGAATTCAAATTGGGCTTGGGCCCAAACCGCACGCACGACTGTGCGACTCCTTCCTTCCCAAAAACGCACAGTTCTTTCCTTTTCAATCCCACCGGTTACCAAGGTTTAAAACAAATCTTAAACAACAAAATAAAAAAAAAAATAAAATAAAAAATAAAAAATAAAAAAAAAAAAAAAAAAAAAAAAAGAAAAGGAAACCTAACTACACCCACGCCAAGAAAATCAAATCCAACTAAAATCTTCTCCAAACCATTACCACCACCACCCCAACTCAAAAAACAGCCACCAATTCAAGTAACCACCGCCACCACCGTTGTTTTTAGTTGTTTTTCTTCAAACTCGCCTCCCCCACAGTCCACAAAACCATTAGTTGTCTCAGAAACTTCAATGGCGCTACGACGAAGAATTTTTGCGGAGCACGCTTTGTTTCCCGACACGACTTTCGCCATTTTACGATGCGGAGATGATTAGGAGGGATTGGAACGGATTGTGGCACTCAACTGAGGAGTTCTATCACTATGATTTGGTAGAACAGTTTTATAAGAAGCAAGAATTGGAGGGGGATAGGATTTTCATAAAGGTAGCAGGAACGAGGAGGGAAGTAACGAGACAGTTGTTGGCTGAACTGTTAGGAATTACGCTTGAAAGCAACCTAGTAACGACAATTCAGGAATCCCAGTATACTGGAGTTCCTGCTTTGATGAAGGATACTGTCGTGGAGGGTGAATATAATCCGACATCTCATTGCGTCCGCCAGTCAACCCTGAGAACCAATCAACTAGGCAGAGCTCGGTGGATTGGTAGGAACGCCCTCGAAAGACAAAGTCGATGATATCGACCTGCAATGTGCCGCGACGTTCTGGATTTTGCAAACAAATAAGTATAATTTCTGCATCCTCGATTTAATGCTTAATGTGATTAGAGGAGTGGGAAAAGAGCTTGGCTCTCTTCCGTATTGATCACTAAGATCATGCTCTCCTTTAGAGCTGTCCCAAAATCTGCTCCTATTAAGATCAAATTGCATTCTAATGCAAGTATCTATACGGATTGCATCCAAGAGACGTGGTCGTTGTCTGAAGGAAAGGTGGTTGAGTCGGAGGATGAAAGGGAGGATATGACATGTCTGGATGACGATGCATTAAATACTTGTAGTTCTAATTTAGAACGCATGCAAGTGTTGCAAACTGGCTTGCGTTGCGTTTATGGTATTTGTGAAGATATCAGAGATAGACAAATTGTAGTTCGAAATAAGCAAACGAACCTTCAGATGAGACTTGAAATGCTCGAAAGGGTTCAGGACGATATCTTGTCTAACATGGACACTATCCACCAGCATCAACAAGCCCAGTATGCAGAACTCAGGACTGACATGGAAGAACAGTGCTTGTTCCGAATAGAGATGCTACGACGCATGCCACCCGTGGAGGACTCTGTTTCAGCCGAGTCCGACAGGCATGAGCGTCGTCGCCAAAGGACAGATGGTTCAAGCCATTCTCCATCCCAGGGCCATTCTCCATCCCAGGGCCAATTTCCATCTCAGGGTCCATCTTCATCACATAACTAGGTGTTCACCATCAGTTTGTGTTCGCTGTTATTTCATGATTTTGTTTTATTAGTTGGTGATAAACATAAAAAATTGAATAATTTACCTACGAAATGAACGATGAAACTCAAAACGTAAGTAAACTAAAACTATCTTATGAGCCTATATGTTTATATTTATCAAAGTTTCTACTCTCAATTCTATCGAAATAGAGTGGAGTAACAAATTCGTTCCACTCCTAGTGCTCTAGCATGGAATGTTTTCTAGTCTAATTAGTCGTTTTTAAGTCTAATGAGAGCTTTACGAGGGGGAATTATACTACGATGCAACTACCCACAAGATACAAACTATAATTGATTCAACTACGGAAATACTACGTTGATTCTATAATAAGGAATTAGGAGGGATTGATTCCACCTTAACTCAACTTAACTCACTAGCGACGAATCGTCGTAATCCAAATTGAACTGCTACACAGAACAATTGGTTCTTCCTAATCCCTAATTACACATGACATTTCTACCAATTCATAACTAGCATGTGAACAATTAAACCCATTCTCATGGCGAATTAATCGATTCTAGAGTGGAATAGAAATTACGACGACTCTACGATAATCGGAATCAAGCTTTCATCAAGGCTTCTCAACCCCCTCTAATGGAGGTTTAGCCGAGAATCATTCCTCAATCATTTCCATATGAATCTAAACTAAACATAATATCAAGATTCGAAATTTACTAATCCAAATTAAACAATAATTAAAATCTAATTAACAACTAAGAATGGTAACTAACAATAATTAAAACTAGATCTAATAGATTGAAATAACAAAAACCGAAATGACAAGAATAATCACTATTTTATTTATCTAATGAATGATATTCAATGATTCAAGAAATTAATCTAAAACAAGAAAATGAAATTCTAAAACTAAGTTCTAAAACTCATTAATGGAGGCTAACTAATCTAATTCTAATCTAGGTCTAACTATCTACCATTAACCAAGAGCTAAGCTTTTGTTTTTATACTTTCAGATCCAAAAATCGTGCATGGGCTTGGAGCCATGTTTTGGGCCAGAGAATCAGGCCCAAAACCCAATTCTTTCAGTCCAAAAAGGCCTCTTCAACTGCAGTTGGCTTCAACAAACTTTTCGTCCACTTCTGCTCCTCTGATTGGCTCAAGGCTTAAACCATTGGAAAGCTCTTTCCGAGCCGGTCGTTTTGACATAAGGTAGGCCCCATTCCGAGGTCTGAGTCCAAAGATACGGCCTTTGGAAGTTCTACTGACTTGTGTGCTGTTTCTGCCCGCATCGACTTTTCAGCTTTTGACCGGGCTTTAGAAAGGCTTTGTCTTCTTGAATCTTGGCCTTTAGTCACGAAACTCCTTAGTAATCGACCTTTGCTCCTTTATCTCGCTAAAGTGGCACATTTCTGCACATAATGGACTTTGAAGCCTGAAATGCATAAAAACACGTAATCAGTGTTAACTCTTAATTATTACTCACATAATTGGTCTAAAAGTATGACTGTGAGTTAAAACTACAGATTTGGGCTCTTATCAGTTGGATTTTAATTTAGTTGTTAAATTTAAATATTAAGGTGTTTGTTTTATGTTGTTTGGTTTTAAATTTAAGTTTTAATATAATTCGTTATATGATCATCTGCTGTAAAGTTGTCTTGGAGGAAAGGTTAAGAATTTGGTCGATATCGGCATATCTATGAATTGTGTGGTGGTAGCATGAAATGTAGGAGAGTTTAGAAGTTACTATTCTAAATCCATTATGAAAGATACCAGAATTTTTAGAAAATCACGAAAATGGTTTGTTTCCGTTTTCGGGTTTGGAATTTTTCTATTTCCGGAAATTGCCTTAAAACAATTTGGGAACTTGTCGTTTCATTTTGGAAGCTCAGAACCTATTTAAACTCCCTTCATTCTACACTAACAAACCACACTAGACCCCAACATCATCACGCACCTTTCACTCCAAGTTTTTCCTTCTTTTTCCTCTAAACTCCTGTTTCAGCACTTACGAGCGCGCCTGCACCCTGTACACTTTCACAAATTTTAGTTAGAGCGCGACCCGCACCCAAAGCGAGCGCACCCGCGCCCTGCCATCTGTGAACACGGAAGTTCCAATTTTTTTGAGGGTCATTCCAGGATTTTTGGAACTGTTCAAGGAGTCATTGAGATGACATCTCCTATAGTCATACCTGAACAGTCTTTCGAAGACGTGTTGGGAACCGAGACCTATGGACATTGGTTCCGACACAGGATCCTACAGTTAGGATGACGTCATCTACTGGTAAGTGATGACGATTCATATTCACCACAGCTTACTGCTTATTTCTACGACCATGTTAAATTCTATTTTAATCAGGATGGAGAACAAGAATTCTCCTTCGTAGTCGATGACACGACACATAAATTCAATAAAAATGTGGTCGCTTTAGTTTCAGGATTACCAATACCTGACCCTGTTCACACATGGGCATATATGACCGATAATGCATATCTTTATGATTATACATATTTCCATGAGTATTATGGGGGAGGGGTATTTCGAGTAATGGACCAGGGGCGATATAGCATTGCCCTTGGTAGCCTTTCCCTAAACGTAGGCACCACCATGTTATTCATCCTGATGAATATTTTGGGGGAATGGTAGTTCATTTATGCAAACAAGATCTCTGGCTTTGTGACATTTTTCTCGCTTTAGGCGGGGGCGTCGCCGATATGACATTCCCGAAGTTTTAGTCGCTAGTCTTAAGAGAGCCCAAACCATGAGGCGTAAGTATCTTCTTATGCCTGTGTTGGTAAGCCGCATCATGCGTAGTTGTTTACCTGTATTTTGTGCACAATTCATAGATTGGAAAAGGGTTGAAGTCATGAGACCCACCAATTGGGTGGTTCGCTCATTGCGAATAATGACTTGGCCGGGATGGCGGTGTGCGACCTCAATTGGTCGCCTGCACATCCCATCGGACATAATAACACTTAACAAAGTTAGCATTAGTAGATGATAAATGGCGGCAAGCTTGGCAAGTTATAATGGACTGGCGGGATCGCTGAAGGAACCTCATCTCTTTAATGAGGAGGAGGATGCTTAAAGCGGGGAGATAAGGTAAGTTTTAGTTTTGTTATTGTTTGCTTATGTCCCAAGCAATTTAATTCATTAACCCCATAATGGGTGGAACTCTTATAGAGTTCGCGTCGGTATTTTTATTTCCTATATTAGTATGTTCTAACCTTGTTTTGCAGATGTCCCGCATTTCACGTTTTCCATGGTATTTTTCTACCCTCTTTATTTAAATGCTTTGAGGACAAAGCATGCTTCTTGTTTGGGGGCATAGAAACACGTGTAATTAAAAGGCATCTATTAGGATATAGAAATGTATAATATGCATTTGTTTTCAAGTTAAAAATTTTCAAAAATATAAATAAATAAGTTTATGCTATACACTTAGGAATATTGGTATTGTTTTCTTTCTCTATGCTCTTAACAATCTAGAAGTCTCAATGTAGCTTTTGCATCGAAATAATTGTTAGAAACTTAGGTTAATATGTAGGTAATAATCTTTGCATCTATCTATAAATATATTACATGAGTATCTATGATTGTTAGCAGTAAGTTTCTGAAAGCTAGGCTAGAGTACTTATTCTACAAATCCTGTGAGAATATAGCCTAAAGCCTTATAGGAGCGAAATATTTGAGAAATGACACAAGGGAGAAGTAAAATCCGGATAGAGAAATCACACGTCCACTTACTTGATCACTATGCCATATCCTAAGCGAGAATTTAGGCCCTCTTTGGATCGATATAGCCAGAAATTCAAACCTATGAATTATTTTCCGCTAGTCGCCCCTCTGAGCCTTTCTTTAGCCTTTCATAACCCACAAATCCTTTACCCTATTACAAAAACAAAACAAAATAAAATAAATAAAATCAACCTACCCAATCTAGAATAAGTCTGAGAATAGAATGAGGAAGAAAGAAGAAGAGAAAAACCGGTGTAAATAAAAGTTAGTTAATTGCTTCAGAAAATAAAGAAAAGAAGTTTCCATCCAAAGAAAAGAAAAATAAAAATAGAAATAAAATAAAAACTCTGAAAAAATAGAATAAAAGGAGTTAAAAGCCAAAGAAAAAGAAAAAAATATGGCTAAGGATGTAAACAAAGTGTAGAAGCAAAAGTAAATAACAAGGTTTTCTCTAAGTTACATAATATGAAGACTCTACTATCTCAGACTTGTCCTTTTGAATATCCATTTCCTTCCTTCTTAAACCATCTCCTAATCTCCGCAACACCTAATAAAGACCTCTAACTCAATTAGGAATAGGTTAGTGTGATAGTAAGTGGCAGATGTGTTTGATCGACTCCGGCTTCCTTGTTGTCATTGAGATTGTAAGGTAAAGTGTGCCCACTGCACACTGGAGTAACGAAAATTGAGCGGAAAAATCAGAGTGGTTTTCATCTTGACATTTATGTGAGGACCTACTTGAGGACGCTATTCCGAGTTTTCAGAAACGAACCTGCTAGGCATTTCATAGTATTACTCATAGTATTTATATTTTTATCATAGATGATTGATTATTATGCATATATTAGCTTAGGTTTTTGACTTGGTTATTCTTATTCATTTGCTAGTGAGATGTATAGATAGTTGGGACATGAATGAGGAAACAATAATTTTATTTCTTAGTCGTTGGAGTATAGTTGAAGTTTGTGAGTACCTTCACTGGAAAACTCTCACGAGGCTATAACTCGTCCACTAGGGAATTCCTAGTGGTTTAAGGCCTTGTTGCATATGGTCAATGCAATCGCTTTCTCAAATAAACGAGTAGTTAGAACTCCATTTTGGTCACTTATTCTAATTTCTCATCTTTGCTTGAGAACAAGCAAAATGCTGTTTGGGGTGGTTTGATAAGAGCCCAAAACTATAGTTTTAACCCCGTGTATGATCATACTTTTAGACCAATTATGTGAGTAATAATTAAGAGTTAACACTGATTACGTGTTTTTATGCATTTCAGGTTTCAAAGTCCATTATGTGCAGAAATGTGCCACTTTAGCGAGATAAAGGAGCAAAGGTTGATTACTAAGGAGTTCCGTGATTAAAGGCCAAGATTCAAGAAGACAAAGCCTTTCTAAAGCCCGGTCAAAAGCTGAAAAGTCGACGCGGGTAGAAACAGCACACAAGTCAGCAGAACTTCCGAAGGCCGTATCTTTGGACTCAGACCTTGGAATGGGGCCTACCTTATGTCAAAACGACCGGATCGAAAAGAGCTTTCCAATGGTCTAAGCCTTAATCCAATCAGAGGAGTAGAAGTGGATGAAAAGTCTGTTGAAGCCAACTGCAGCTGAAGAGGCCTTTTTGAAATGAAAGAATTAGGTTTTGGGCCTGATTCTCTGGCCCAAAACATGGCTCCAAGCCCATGCACGATTTTTGGATCTGAAAGTATAAAAACCAAAGCTTAACTCTTTGTTAATGGTAGCTAGTTAGACTTAAAAAATATATATAATTCTAGATCTAGTTTTTTTTTTAGAGTAATTAAGTTTAAGTTCCAATTTCAATTCTTGTTTTAGATTAAGTCTTGAATCATTGTTCTTGATTGATTAGATAAATAAAATAGTTATTTTTATCAATTTCGATTTTTGTCATTTCAATTTATAGATCTAATTTTAATTCTTGTTGATTATCATTTCGTAGTTTAAGTAGATTGAAACATTAGTTAGAATTTTAATATGATGTGTAGTTATAATTCAATCGGAAATGATGGGTTGATGATGCTTTGATGAAAACTTAGTGGTATAGTGTAGAAGCATCGTAGAATCTATTCCACTCTAGAAGGTCGTGATACGCCATGAGAATGGGTGGACGACCTCACATGCTAGTTAGTATTTGGTAGAAATGCCATGAACACTAGGGATTAGAACTCAAAATTCTTGCCGTAAGAACGTGAGAATCGAGATACAAGAATCTATGCTAGGTTATTAAGTTGGATTCGAGGTGGATTTAATTCCCCTCTAATCCTTTATCTAGATTAAAAAACAATCATATTTTCATAGCATTCGTAGTTTAAATTCAACATAATCAAATTCATATTGTATCGTAGTATAACACCCTTCGTAAAGCTCTCATTAGACTTAAGACCGATTAATTAGACTAGAAAACATTCCATGCTAGAGAACTAGGAGTGGAACGAATTTGTTACTCCACTCTATTTCAATAGAATTGAGAGTAGAAACTTTGATAAATATAGACACATAAATAGTTTTAATTTACTTACGTTTTGAGTTCATTTCGTAGGTAAACTATTCATTTTAACGTTTATCACTAGCTGACAAAGCGGCTGCCTGGCTAACAGCACAAAAGTCAAACTTTGTCGACACATGGGAAAAACTAGTTGAATTATTTATAGAATAATTCGACCCACCACAGAAGACTGATAATATGCTTTAAAATATTCACTTCTTTCACCAAAAGCCTCAAGAATCTTTTTCTAAGGCTTGGAATCGTTTAACTGATCTTCTAGTAGAATGTCCCCATCATAATCTTGGTAAAGACACACTAGTTCGTGCCTTTTCCAAAGGCCTATCCTAACACCATAAGGAGACTTTAGACATCATGAACGGAGGTAATTTCTAAAGTGAATGAGCCACAGATGCATATAACTTCTTAGATAATCAATCCAATAAAAGTAACAACTGGGGAGGTAATGATTACTCCCACTCTACCCCTTCTTCATCTACAGCTAAGGCAGCCAGTATGTTTGAGGTAAAACCAGATCCTGAACTTAGATCAGTGAACATCTCCCCTTCTTCTTCTTCATCTCTATGCATAAACAAGAAGCAAAACCCACTCCAGTCATAAACATCAACTCTCCTCGTTGTAATTTCTATTTTAGTCTTGAGCATTTCGACATCTATTGTCCTCCTATCTATGAACAACCACCACCACAGACAGAAAATGTCTACACTTTTAATAACAACCCTAACACACAATGGAGGCAAAACACTAAATATAATCAATAACAACAACTTACACCTCCATGTTTTAATAATCAAAATATTAGGCCCACTACAAACTTCTACCAATTTAACCAACATCTAGGACAAGGAGATTTAGGTGACCAGAATAGAAATTTAGTGCCCATGACCCAAAACTATCAACATCCATACATGAACACTTAACAAGCCTTAGTTCCAGGCACTCCTCTTATGGCCACTTACCTAGTTAAACCATCAACAGAGGAAGTAGTAGTAACCTTTTTGGAAAAACAAAATCAAATTATGCAACAAAACTCTAACTTGATGAAAGATCAGCATGATCAAAACACTAACATGCTACAACAAACAATGCAAATGATGCAGTCTTTGTGCCAAAAGGTTATTGACATGTCTCCTAACCACAATAATAACCAAATAGGCGTGTTCCGAGGTCAAGTAATGCCTAACCCTAAATCAATGAACACAGCCTTCGAAGTAACCGGTAATCTTAGTAATGACAATTTAATCCAAGGTGAATTAAAGGTCGTAACTATTATTCATTTGGGGAGAGCAGTTGATAACAAAGTAATTATGCCTGACGTTTCCCCATAAGCTGAAAAAGATAAATGAACCTTACTAGATACCGTAATTGAAACTAAAGATCCTACAACTGTAGAAGTACCATTCAAACCTCAACTTAGGGGGAAATCAGCAAAAGTTAAAGAAAAAGGCAATACTCCTATTGACCCTTATGCTAAGTATAGGGAAAAACTCTCATTTCTCCAGAGACTAGCCATGATAAAAAAAGACGATAACTTTGACGAGATTAGGAAAGTTTTTAAAAATTTGACTATAAACCTACCCTTCCTCTATCAAATCACGCTAAGTTTCTTAAAGATTTGTGCACCACAAAGAGGAAAATGAACATAACCTAAGAAGCCTTCTTAACTGAACAATATCCATATTTATCTGAACATAATAGAATCGTTAAGTACAAGGACCTTGTTTGTCCTACGGTACAATGCACCTTAGGCGATACTTTCACCACAACTGCTCTTCTAGACCTGGGGGTGAGTGTCAACTTACTCCTTTTTTATTTATATAAATAGCTAGGATAGGTCTCCATGAACTTAAACTAACCAAAATCACTTTGCAATTAGCCGATCATTCTATTAAGTATCCCAAGGGTGTAGTTGAAAATATTCTCGTTAAAGTTCAAGATTTTTACTACCCGGTTGATTTTGTTATTCTTGACATAGGAGTTGCTCATGACTTTGTTCCTATCATCTTAGGGCGTCCTTTCTTAGCAACCACCAATGCCCAAATCAATTGCCAAGATGGATCAATGACTCTTTCCTTTGGAAATCTTTCTGTGGAGGGTAACATGTTTAGACTCAAGGAGGGACAACTAGGTTTGCCTGTAGAAGAAAAAGTGAAGTCCATTGGGAGTTTTGTATCTCACATTAGTGTAGTCGACGCCTTAGTCCCCACATTAGTAGATACCCTTCTTAGGGAAAAAGACGAAGACCATAATTTCGACTCCCTACACATAGATGAAATCGAGGAAGATTTCCTTCGACTATTTTGTAACCCTTCTTTACCACCTCGCGAGTCCCCTCCTATTAACATCCATTCATCCCTTAATTCCATGATGGAAGAAGAATTTTTCACTCTCTATCCCAGTGATTCTTCTGACCCACCTATTGAGGAATGTCTTGCATATCTCACAGATTTTGATGACCTAGAACTGAGAACCCCAGCTGAGCACCATTCACCTTCCATCATAAATGTTCCCTGCTATCTATCTTTTCAAAGGAACCTTAAGTTTACACTTGACCTTCTTGCTTTTCCTCTGCTTCATGACTTTCTAAACCCATCTGGTGAGGACATAATACCTAAGGAAAAGCCACCTGACACCTTCATTTTAAGATATGAGACAATTCAGACCTACACCATGAATGAGTTTTATGCTAAACCTACATTCTCATTTTTTCCATTCTTGCCATCTAAAACTTATCCATATCCCACGTATCTTCCACAACCAACCTTTTTCTCACCATCATTCACTAAGACACTTTTTTGTTGGAGGAAAAAGAAGAGAGTATACACCCGATTAGGTTCTCCGTCCATTAGACTTCACTCTCATTCCGCTAAGCCATGTCATAGGAAATCTTGGTGCCTAATCTGTTTGGGGGTGCATTCCGTGTTAATTATTTATGAAAAAACCTGCAACTCTTTAGGTTGTTGATATATGGTAAACTGCATATTAATATATATTAGATAAAGTCTCGAGTATCTGACTATAAAAGACTCGTTATACTCTTCGGTGTACTTCATTCCAATCTTATATTATGGGAGTGCACCAATAAGGTAACCGGACCCTCCTTTTGGAGTGTGTGGTCGTAAGTGCTGGATCCTTAGTCCACATTTCATGTGACTTACGCATTCATCTTAGCCACTTTTTCTCGTTGTTTGAGTAGTGTTTCTCTATGGAGTGAGTTTCATTTTTATTTTTTCCTCATAATTTTGTTTTTCCAAAAATCGAACCTATAAAATTTTAAAAAATAAACTAAAAACATAAACATATATTAGTATGTGTAGGGAATCTGACTTTAAAAGACCCATGTTATTGTACAATACCACCTTTCTGGAGTATAGGCCACAAAAAATTTCAAACTTAAAAAGGGTTTTCAAATTTTGTTTGGGGGTGGTGTATTTTGGTATTTCATTTCAAAACTCTTTGCCACCCTTTGCCTGTCATGTTTACTCCAGTAGAATCTAGGTTAGTTAGTTACGTAATTAAATTGTGCTATTGAATTATTTTATGAACCCCCTTTTCCCAAATTATTTGGGGGTGGTATATTTAATTTCAGCACATTGTACATTCACATATTAACATTGCATGTATAAATATCGAAATATAGAACTCATGGGCCTTGTCGATTTAATTGGGATGCATAATGTAATTAGGTACCTTAATTTCATTAAATTTCACTATTTTATGGAATTTTGGAAGCTAATCATATGAGCCACGATATGCGCATATTTGAATTGTGAACGTATGGTATTACTTTATTTATATTAGAGCCCACTTATGCTCCAAGCGCTACTTATTATTTTATGTTATCCCCATAATGGGTGGAACTCATATAGGAGTTGCGTATGTTTTTATTTCTTTATATTAGTATAAATTAACCTTCTTTTTCAGGTGCTCCCATTTACAAGCACGTTTCTATGGTACTCTCTATCATTTATTTTCATTCCATACTTTGGGGACAAAGTATGATTCTGTCTGGGGGTGGGATAGAAACACGTTGTAAATGTTTAAGCACATATTAGGTTGTATATTACGCATTATTTGTTGAATAAAAATTAGAAAAGTATAAAAATCATAAAAATAGTTATACTATGCACTTAGTGATAATGGTATTGTTCCCTTCTCCATGATGATATTAGTATAGAAATCTCACGTAGTACTTGAATTGAATTAGGATTTAATTTTTGAAACATAGATTAATATGTAGGTAATAGTCATTGCATCTTTTCATGAACATCTTGCATGAGCATCTATGATTGTACATGGCAGTATATTTCTGAGACCTAGGTTAAAGTAATTAATACATATCCTGTGAGCATCTAGCCAAAAAGCCCATATGAATTAATATATGAGTGATAACATAAGGGAGAAGTCAAATCCGAGTAGAGAAATCACACATCCACTTGCTTGATCACCATACTATATCCTAAGCGAGAAATTAGGCCCTCTTTAATTTGGATCGATATAGCCAGAAATTTTGACCTAAGTATATTTTCCGCTAGTCGCCCCACTAAGCTTTTTCTTTAGCCTTTTCACAAATCACAAATCCTTTACCTAATAAAACAAAATAAAAAATAAAATCAGCCTACCTATCTGGATAAGTCTGAGAAATAGGATGAGTGAAGAAAAAAGAAGAGAAAAACATGTGCAAACAAAAATTAGTTAGTTGTTTCAAAAGAAAAAGAAATAGAAAAATGAAAAAAAAGAAAAATAAAATAAAAAGTTAGAACTCCAAAAATAGAATCAAAGGAGTTAAAAGCCAAAACAAAAGGGCTAAGGATGGAAACAAAGTGTAGAAGCAAAGTAAGAACAAGGTTTTCTCTACTTACGAACATATTTTGAAGACACTATTATCTCAGACTTGCCTTTTTGAATATCCATTTCCTTCCTTTTTTAACCAACACCTACGCCCCGTATCACGTAATAAAGACCTCTAGCTCAATTAGAAATAAGTTGGTGTGATAGTAAGTGGTAAATGTGTTTGATTAACCTCAGCTTCCTTGGATTGTCATTGAGATTGTGAGAAAATGTGTGCCCACTACACACTGGAGTTAGCAAACCTGAGTGGAAAAATTAGAGTGTTATGTGTCTCAACACATTCCTTATGAGAACTTACTTAGGCACGATACCCAAAAGTTTCATAAAAAGACCTGCCATTGTATTTCATAACATAGTTCATTATATAGTTGTTTATCTTAAGATGATTTGATTATTATGCATGTATTAGTTTAGGAGTTACATTGATGATTTATGAACAACCACCACCACAACCCGTAAATAATTACGCTTTTAACAACTCTAACACACAATGGAGGCAAAACACTATTTATAATCAACAACAACAACCTACACCTCAATGTTTTAATTATCAAAACGTTAGGTCCACTACAAACTTCCACCAATTTAGCCAACACCTAGGACAAGTAGATTTAGGTGACCAGAACAAAAGTTTAGTGCCCATGACCTAGAACTATCAACATCTAGACATAAACACTCAACAAACCTTAATTCCAGTCACTCCTCCTATGACCACTGATAATCAGTAATTTAGGGTTTTGTTCTTTTGAGTCCAAAGTCCGTAAAATGTTCGATTAGTCAAGTTACCTTACTTACGTGGGTTGGTAGCATAGATCGAGTAAGGGATCGTTCAAACCTTAGGACTAGGCAAGGTTCACAACTGGATTTACAGCTTTAAGGGATTAGTGAGTAGGATTTTAGTTTATTTCTTATGTTGCTCAATTAAAACTTGGAATGCAAGTTAACGTAAAATTACAAAGATTGATTTATAAGTAAACTAAATAGAGAGAGATACATGAAGAAGGTTAATCATAATCATGCAAGGTCAGTTACAAAAGTTTAAAGTACCTTATCACTACAGCTCTAATCCGTCTAGAGGTCATATACAAACCCGGAACGACGTCGAGTATCGATCCCTAGTGAGATGTACTCATCTCTGAGTTCATCTCACTAGCATGAGGAGTTAAATTAACATTCCATCTCTGGAATATCATTTCACCTCCTGGTTTGATTTTACACCAGCTGGACAAACCAGAGGGCTAACGGCCACCATAGGGTCTGGCACGAGACTTGACCTAGTGTTAACTAGGTCTAGCACGAGACTGGTCTGGAGTATCAGCACTCTAAACTTGGTCAGACTCAGTCATTTTGGGACCGGATGTATAATCTAAACCTATTTCCTAAGTAGTGATTCTGGACTACTAAATTATAGCCTGATCCTCACATGAGCATCATTAACCCTCCCCTTGGGAGGGTTTTAGCTCATGGTCATTGGATTGATTTTATGTCTTGCATGTATGAACTGAAAAGTGAAAAGAAGTAAAGGAATAACTTGAATCTAACTTGAAGAAATAGATTTTATTAGAAGTTAATACTTCCTGTACCAACCTAATACAAAAGCTTCAAAGTGAAAATATACTAAGCATGAAAATGTAAACAACGAAAGGAAATGCAAGAATGAGATGTGTGCCTTTCTCCAACCTCAAAAAATATATATCCCCCTCTTCACGTGAAGCTTTCGCTCCTTTATTTCCAATTTTGTCTTTTCTAGATTTGTCTTTTCTTTTCAAATCCTCCAAACTTTTTTCACACTTTTCCTAACAAAAAATCTAATCAGTCATTTAATGTTTTGTCTTGTCTCTCCTTGCAAGGTGTCACCAAAATGTCCATAACTTGCCACTTGTCCATGCATGATGACTCATTATTTCTTGTTGGCCCGCAGATTAGGTCCACGTGCTGTGTCCAGTGGCACCCCAGATTTTCGTGTTTTTATAAATTTTCTGTCTTTGCGTAGAGCTCGTCTCCCTGGTCGTTCTGGCATTTCACTTGCCAAAATCGGAGTCCAGGTTTAAAAGATGTGAACTTCGAAAGTTTGCTGCTTCTTTACATATGGTCCCATTCTGCACTGGTTTTGTCCCTTTGGAATCTTCAGCTGTAGTCAGGCTTTGTGTGGTTTCACTAGGGTTGAGTGGGAAGACTTCAAGTATGCACAGTATTCCTGTACTTTGATGTATGTTTTATCATCATATTCACGTTAACTGTGAAAACCTGCAAAAGTACGAAAATATAATTATTTCATGATTATTAAACACATAATAATTAACCAAAATGTTATGTCTCTACGGGGTTTAGTATTACAGTTTTTGGTGCTTATCACACCACCTTCAAATAGCACTTTGCTTGTCCTCAAGCAAAGAAGAGAAATTAAAACGATAAATGGCCAAAAATGTGTTGTTCTAAACTAAGTCTCATTTTGCAGAGTGCGGTTGCATTGACCGTATCCAACAAGGCCTTAAACCACTAGGAATTCCCTAGTGGACGAGTTATAGCCTTGTGAGAGTTTTTCAGAGAAGATACTCACAAACTTTATCTATACTACAATGACTCAGTAACAAAGGCTTGTTCCTTTAATTAATCTCAAATATCTATACATCTCACTAGTGGGGGAAACAAGGATTAATTCTTTTGAAATTCAAGTTAATATACATATAATAATCAAAACATCTACATATGAACATGCATGCAGTGATCTTTACAATGAAATGTACGAGCAGGGCCATTTTTGGATCTTTTGGATAGCGTCCTTAAGTAGGTTCTCACAGGTATGTATCAAAACACAAATTCTCTAATATTTTTCCACTCAAGTTTTGGTAACTCCAGTGTGCAGTAGGCATATGTTTCCTCACATACTCAATGACAGTCAGAGGAGTCGAGGTCGAGAATTCACATCTACTACTTTTTACCACACCATCTTACTCCTAATTAAGCTACAGGTCTTTATTAGGTGTTATGGGGCTTAGGTGGTAGTATAGAAAAAAATGGAATGGAAAATTAAAAAATGATAAGTATGGGAGAATAAGGTCTTCGAGATATTTACACTAGAGAAATCCTTATTTTCTTTCATGCTTCTAACATGATTTTCCATACTTAGCTTTTTTAAGCTTTTGTATTCCCTTTTGAATTGATTTTGGGGGAAAGTCTAACTTTGATTTTTCTTTTGATTTTTTGAAACATATTTTCTTTTTCTTTTTCTTTTCTTCTGAAGCAGGTAACTTATTTTGATTTGTGACAAGTTTTTCTCTTCATTTTTCCACACTTCATCTTATTTCTCATACCCATCATCTAGGTGGGCTTATTTATTTGTGGTTAATAGATGGTTAATGAATTTTTTTGGTGAAATAGAAAGGGTTAATGAAAGGTTCAGTGGGGCGACTAGCGGTAAAAATTTCACAGGTATGATTTTTTTGCTATATCGATCCAAAGAAGGCCTAAATTCTCACCTAGTATTCGGGTAATGATCAAGTAAGTAAACTCATGAACTTTTCTATTCAGAAAAACTACTCCTCTGTGTCATTACTCATATATCACACATTTTGAGGTTTTTTGGTTAGATTCTCACAGGATATGGAAATTAAGTTGTCTAATCGTGGGTCCCATAAACTTACTGCTATGTACATTCAATGATAGTCAATGCTTGAATGCTCATGAAAAGATGTTAAAACTATTGCATAGGTATTAACTTAAGTTTCTAAGAACAAATCCTAATTCTAATGCTAGGGTGAGATTTCTAGATATTTTTCATCACAGAAAAGGAAACGAGACTTTGTCACTAAATACACTTATTTAGGCAGAAAATAAAGCTATAAACAACCTATAAATGCTTAATTTTTGCGAAAGGTTCTACCCACCCCTAAATAGTAGGATGATGTGTCCTTAAAGTGTCAAGAGGAAGAAAGAATATACCTGAGATGCTTGAGCAAAAATAGAGCTGATATCTTCAACAGAAAATTATACGAACACCACATATTGATAGGGTTATATACTAAAATCATTACTTTTGTATTAACTATAATTCTTCATATTTTGAATGAGAATCATATGGGCAAATGTTATGCATATTATATATGTTATTAGTTATATGCATGCGTCTAATACTTTATGTTATAGATGATATGGTGTGTGGTGACACACAGAAGATCATATCATTAGTACCTTATAAAGTATAAGTAAACGTTCACAACCTAGATGGATTTGGACAAACCATTGGTATGGTTGTAGTATAATCTGGTATTAGTCTATCTTGACTACATGATTACCCTAGTACACTTTGTGTGTATTGAACAGGACCAAGTGAGGTTGTTTCCCTTTACACTGACTATATAAGAAAACAAACACCTATGTTATTATGGATGTTTGTCCTCTTAATCCAGATATAATAACTGGCACTTTCGTGCATTGTACATTGCTTTAAATCACCAATGGGTTAGATTCATTTGTGAATCGACAAACTCGATGGATTGGGTAATGACATTGTATGTTAGGTGTGCTGTTTATTATAGAAGGAATCCGTGACCCGTAAGAAGTCGGGTTGATGATGTCCCCTTGAGGAGCTCATAAGGATTATCATGTAAACCCTGCAGGTGGATTTAATCTAACATGATAATGAGGTTAAGTGGTACTACTCAAGGACATAAGAAGTTGATTAATGTAGTTGTCAGTAACTTGACTTAATCAACGAGCATTCAATATCTTAACTCAGGGAGATCAACAAGCATATAATATGGAGCCCATAAACGTAATACAAGTAATTTGGGATTAGGGCGGTAGTGCAACAATGGCCTTTAGTGGAATAAGCCATTTGTTAACGGACTTGGGCCATGTGTTCTGGGAGAACATGGGAAGCCCAAGCCCATCAGGAAACCTAACCTTAATTTCTCCTCATGGTCCCTGTTACCCTTCTTTCCTGGCCAAAACACTGAGTTATTGCTGAAGCAAAATTAGTCCCAAAATTCGGTTCTAACCTTGTGAGTGAGAGAGGCCAAGAAAGAAAGAAGGGGCTGGTAGATCGTTGCCCACACAACGCCCATTCCAAGGATAGGAATACAACAGAAGATCAAGAGGTTACTGATTTCGTAGAGCTTGGATTCTCAGAGATATCACAGTTGATCAAAAGGTATGATTCCTAATCAAAATCGTGAACACCCTTATTCTGCTGCGCATGGGTTTTCATGGTTTGTAAACAATGACATGTAACCATAATGGTTTCTACACATATAATATACAAAACAAAAGGGAAAGGGCACATCACAAAGTGAAACAACAAATATTTACATCAACTTACACTACCCTAATTACAAATTAGGGGTATGTCCATTCTAGCTTCATCTCTATCGAAGTACCATTCTTTGGCGTCACGCTAATTTATCATGGTCTACCAAACTTCACTCCACTTTATCTTTTTAGAAGTGTCCAAATGAGCTATCATGTCTTTGTCTTTGGGGAAGCAACGAACATACTTCAGGTACCTTGAAGAGCACCGATGCCAGACCCGAAATCTCAAAGAACGAATTATCCTGTTCGCCAGACACATAGAAACTACTCGTACCCAATCATGAAAAGTGGCCGAAAACTGTGGGAATAATGCCCTTATTATCTGGCATACGGTAACGAGCAAGGTGATATAATGGTGTCAAAAATGACGAGCCCTTTTCAGGTTATCAATTAAGAGGTTCGTGATGTCGAAGAAGGTGTGTTGCTGAGCAAGAGCATGGAAAGTCTTGCAAGCTGATGCAATGGTAGTGGAACAATGCCAATCTCCCATGATGTTCAGAAGGATAAAAAACATGGCAGTCCTGACATTCATTGTCATACTTGCTAAGGGAATTATTTTTTCTGGCCATCGACCATCTTCCCCACGTTCAACAACTTGGGTGAGGCCATCGCCATAGAGGCCGACGAAATCTTCCCAAAAGTAGTGATTAAAGGAGTTCTATATGATGTATTGAATGGTGGGGGTTGACTCGTGATAAGGAAGGTCTAAGGTCATAGCAACTGTTGGCTCGTAAAGAGATGTCTGGTGTTATTCATATGGATTGGTAATCCGTTCAAAAAGAAACCACGTGATGTTTTCCCTACTTTATTTCCAATTTTGTCTTTTCTAGATTTGTCTTTTCTTTTCAAATCCTCCAAACTTTTTTCACACTTTTCCTAATAAAAAATCTAATCATTCATTTAATGTTTTGTCTTGTCTCTCCTTGCAAGGTGTCACCAAAATGTCCATAACTTGCCACGTGTCTATACATGATGACTCATCATTTCTTGTGGGCCTGCAACGTACTGTGTCCAGTGGCGGCCCGTATTTTGGTGTTTTTACAAAATTTTGTCTTTGCGTAGAGCTTGTTGCCCTGGTTGTTCTGGCAGTTCACTTGCCGAAATCGGAGTCCAGGTTTGAAAGATGTGACCTTCGGGAGTTTGTTGCTTCTTTACACGAGGTCCCATTCTGCACTGGTTTTGTCCCTTTGGAATCTTCGGCTCTAGTCAGGCTTTGTTAGGCTTCACTGGGGCTGAGTGGGAAGACTTCAAGTATGCACAGTATTCCCGTACTTTGATGCATGTTTTATTATCATATTCACGCTAACTGTGAAAACCTGCAAAAGTACGAAAATATAATTATTTCATGATTATTAAACACATAATAATTAACCAAAATGCTATGTCTCTACGGGGTTTAGTATTACAGTTTTGGGTGTTTATCAACCACTCTACTAGTCAAACCATCTACAGACGAAATAGTAGTGACCTTGTTAGAAAAACAAAATCAAAATATGCAACAAAACTCCAACTTTATGAAAGATTAGCATGATCATAACTCTAACATGCTACAACAAACGATGCAGACTTTGTGCCAAAAGGTTATTGACATATCTCCTACCCAAAATAATAATCAAATAGGCTTGTTTCCAAGTCAATCTGTGCCTAATCATAAGTCAACAAACACTGCCTTCGAGGTAAGTAGTATTCAGTGCGATGGTACTATAAACCAAGGGGACCTACATGCCATTATTTTCTTTCATTTTGGGAGAGTAGTTGATAACAAAGTGAGTATGCCTGAAGATTGCCCACAAATGGAAGCTGAAAATGAAACCATACCAAATACTGCCATACCAAATACTATCATATAGGAGTTTTGCATGTTTTTATTTCTTTATATTAGTATAGATTAACCTTCTATTTCAGGTGCTCCCATTTACAAGCACGTTTCTATGGTACTCTCTATCCTTAATTTTCATTCCATACTTTGGGAACAAAGCATGATATCATTTGGGGGTGGTATAGAAACTTGTTATAAATGTTTAAGCACATACTAGGTTGTATATTACGTATTATTTGTCATATAAAAATTAGAAAAATATGAAAATCATAAAAATAGTTATACTATGCACTTAGTGATAATGGTATTGTTCCCTTCTCCATGCTGATATTAGTCTAGAAATTTCACGTAGTACTTGAATTAGGATTTAATTTTTGAAACTTAGATTAATATGTAGGTAATAGTCCTTATATTTTTTTATGAACATCTTGGATGAGCATCTATGATTGTGCTTGGCAGTATTTTTCTGAGACCTAGGTTAAAGTACTTAATACATATCCTGTGAGCATCTAGCCAAAAAAGCCCATATGAATTAATATCTGAGTGATGACACAAGGGAGTTGTAAATTCCGAGTAGAGAAATTACACATCCACTTGCCTGATGATAAAAGCAAATTTACGTAAACTAACTATCTATGCGTAAACACAAATAATCAATTAACTAAATAAGTGCTAAAAACAAAATATTCCTACTTTTAATTCATTATACAATATAGAGAGTCAGGATTCATTCGACTCTTAATCTATCAAGACTAAACAAATTCAATTAATCAAACACAAGGAAACAATAGTGAGAACAATGAGAGTAATGTTATGATTTATTTAAACTAAAACTAATTATAAATTAAACTAATTTAACTAAGCAATTAAAAGGTGAATTTAATGAATTGGAAGAACATAGAGGAAGGACTAATCCATCTATGTGAAGCTATGATTATTCTAACTAGTTTCTCATGTTTTAATCTTAACCTTTATTAATCTACACAAGGTAAAACAACTATAACACTTGATAAGAAATTCTCCTCCATAAATCTCTTTGTGGAGTTTCCTTTCTCTAGTTCAACTTCTATAATCTCTATCTCTAGACAACTATAACACTTGAACTTGAAGCACATAAGACAATAAGAAAAATAAAGAAGAACAATCATAACCCTCACATAGACTTCATAAAACTCCTCTAATGGAGTTTTTAGCCTAGTTTTATTGGGTTCATTAAAAATAAACAATAATAATAAGACATAATTAAATTAAACTAAACTTGATTAAAATAACTTGAATTCGAATTTAAAGATTGAAATATAAACTAAGTATTTTATTCTAAGATTCAAAACTTGTTCTAACAACTAATAAAATTGACAACAAACTAGATTAATCTATAAAAACTAATTTAATGAATTAAAACTAAGTATTTTGATCATTCACTAATTAAAAACTAACTAAAACTAATTTACTAAGTAAAAACTAACTAAAAACTAAGTACTTATTGTTCTAAAACTAATTTTTATAAAGTAGAACTAAGTAACTTAAGAGCTAAGTTTTTGCCTCTTGATATAAAAGAGACAAGATCCACTTTATCGTGCATGGGCTGAGGAGCCGTGTTTTGGGCCGGAAAATCGAGCCCAAAACCCAATTTCTTCAGTCCACATAGGCCTTTTCAGCTGGATTTTACTTCAACAGCCTTTTTGTCCACTTATACTCTTCTGATTGGGTCAAGGCTTATACCATTGGAAAGCTCGTTCCGAGACGGTCGTTTTGACATAAGGTAGGCCAAATTCTGAGGTTTGAGTCCAAAGATACGGCTTCCGAAAGTTCTGCTAACTTTTGTGCAATATTTCTGCCCGCGTTGACTTTGACTTTTCAGCTTTGACCGGGCTTTAAAAAGGCGTTTTCTCCTTGAATCTTGGCCTTTAATCATAGAACTTCTTAACAACCAACCTTTGCTTCTTTATCTCGCAGAAGGGACGCATTTCTGCACATATTCGACTCTAATGCCTGGAATACACAAGTACACGATAATAATACTAACTCTTACTTATTAATCACATAATTGGTCAAAAGCGATATTATTAAAGGGGTTAAAACTACAGTTTTGGGCTTTTATCAAACCACTCCCAAACAGTATTTTGCTTGTCCTCAAGCAAATATGAGAAATTAGAATAAGTGACCAAAAATAGAGTTCTAACTAATATCGTTTTGCCAAATGCGATTGCATTGACCATATGCAACAAGGCCTTAAACCACTAGGAATTCCCTAGTGGACGAGTTATAGCCTTGTGAGAGTTTTCCAGTGAAGGTACTCACAACCTTCATCTATACTACAACGACTAAGAAATAAAACTATTGTTTTCTTATTTATTGTCTCAATTATCTATACATCTCACCAGCAATGAATACAGAATAATCAAGTCGAAACCTAAGCTAATATATGAATAATAATCAAATCATCTTAAGATAAACAACTATATAATGAACTATGATATGAAATGCAATGGCAGGTCCGTTTCTGAAACTTTTGGGTAGCGTGCCTAAGTAGGTTCTCACAAGGAATGTGTCAAAACACATAACACTCTGATTTTTCCACTCAAGTTTGCTAACTCCAGTGTGCAGTAGGCATACGTTTCTTCATAATTTCAATGACAATCCAAGGAAGCCGAGGTCGATCAAACACATCTATCACTTACTATCACACCAACATATTCCTAATTGAGCTAGATGTCTTTATTAGGTGATACGGGGCGTAGGTAATTGTAAAAGAAGGAAGGAAATGGATATTCAAAAAGACAAGTCTGAGAAAATAGGGTCTTCATATTATGTAACTAGAGGAGACCTTGTTCTTTTGCTTCTACACTTTGTTTCCATCCTTAGCCTTTTTCTTTTGGCCTTTTGACTCCTTTTATTCTATTTTTAGAGTTTCTATTTTATTCAATTCAAGTACTACATGAGATTTCTAGACTAATATCATCATGGAGAAGGGAACAATACTATTATCACTAAGTGCCTAGTATAAACAATATTTATGATTTTTAATTTTTTATAAAGAAAAGTTCGTAATTTACATCCTAAAAGTACCTAATATTTGCAAATGTTTCTATCCCACCCCCAAACAATCGAAGATTTTGTCCTCAAAGTGTAAAGAGATAAGGAAAGAATTTACCATAGAAACGTGGCAATAATTGGCAGTACCTGTAATAAAAATATTGTAAAGATGATATGATAACATGAAGTACAATTAAACTGTTACGTACTAACTAACACAAACTCTACTTGAGTAAACATGACAGGCAAAGGGTGGCAAAAAGATTTGAAATGAAATACCAAAATACGCCACCCCCAAACAAAATTGGAAAACTTTTTTTAAGTTTGACAATGTTTGTTTGGCCTATACTACAGAAAGGTGGTATGTTACAAAAAAATAATATGGGTCATTTTAAGTCAGATTTCCTAGACTTAATGTGATATAAATGTATTAGCATGCAGTTTACCATACATCAATAATCTAAATAATTGTGGATCTTTCCATAAATAGTTAACACGTAATGCACCACCAAACAGAATCAAGCACCAAGACTTTCTACGACGCAACTTAGTGGAATGAGAGTGAGATCTGATGGACCTAGAACCTAATCGAGCGTGTACTCTCTTCTTTTTTGAACGAAAGGGTGTCCAAGTGAATGATCGTGAAAAAAAAAAATGGTTGTGGAAAATACTTGGAATGTGGATAAGTGTTAGAAGAAAAGGGTGGAAAGAATGATTGGAGTCTATGAGGGATTAGCTCAAGTGGATGGTGGTCGGGTGGTGCTCTAGGTAGTTTTTGAGAGGGTGGATCATCACAGGCTCTTAGAAACTCATAGAATTCCTCATCTAGCTTGGTCGCATCTACATAATTATGGTATTCATCTGCATCTTTGAAAAAATCATCAATCTCGTCCAAGGAGTCAAAATTATGATCTTTGTCTTCTTCCATAATAGGGGTATCTACTAGTGTGGGGACGAGATCGTCGGAAGCACTAATGTGATATACAAAACTCTCAATAGACTTAACTTCATCTTCTACAGGCAAACCTAGTTGTCCCTGCTTTAGTCTAAATATGTTAACCTCCACAGAAAGATTTCCAAAAGAAAGAGTCATTGAGCCATCCTGGCAATTCATTTGGGCATTAGCGGTTGCCAAGAAAGGACACCCTAAGATGATGGAAATAAAATCATGAGCAGTTTCTGTGTCGAGAATAACAAAGTCAACTGGGTAGTAAAAATTCTGAACTTTAACGAGAATGTTTTTAACTATGTCTTTGGGATACTTAATTGAATGATCGGCTAACTGCAAAGTCATTTTGATTGGTTGAAGTTTTGTTAGACCTAGTTATTTATATAAATAAAAAGGGAGTAAGTTAACACTCGCCCCTAGGTCTAATAAAGCAGTTGTTATGAAGGTATCACCTAAGGTGCATTGTCTGATGGGGACTGACCGGGGGTCCTTGTACTTAATAATTCCGTTATGTTCAGATAAAGAGGGATATTGTTCAATTAAGAAGGTTTCGTGGGGTATGTTGGTTTTCCTTTTCTTGATGCACAACTCTTTTAGAAACTTAGCGTGTCCAGGTAGACTTTTTATAGCATCTAGAAAAGGTAGGTTTATAGTCAGATTTTTAAACACTTCCCTAATCTCATCAAAATTCTCGTCTTTTTTAGACACAATTAGTCTCTGGGGATACGGTGGTGTATCTCTATATTTAGCATAAGGGTCAATAGTATTATTAGTCCTTGCTTTATCTTTAGCCGTTTTCCATCTAGGTGTCCATATTGGAACCTCTACAGGTGTAGGGTCTTCAATTTCTATTATTGGGTCTTGTAAGGTTTTCCGTTTTGCTTGTGGTTTAACTGGTACTTCTATAGTTGTATCGTATTTAGTTTCTATTATAGTATTTGGTATGGTATCATTTTTAGTTTGCGGGTGATCTTTAGGCATAGTCAATTGGTTATCAACTACTCGCCCTGAACGAAGGGTGGTGACTGCCTGTAGGTCCCCTAGGGTTATATTACCATTACACTGAATACTCTTTATTTCGAAGGCGGTGTTTGTTGTTTTAGAATTAGGCATTGCTTGACCTGGAAACACGCCTATTTGATTATTATTTTGGTTAGGAGACATGTCAATAACCTTTTGCACAAAGACTGCATCATTTGCATTGTTTGTTTCATCATATTAGAGTTTTGATCATGTTGATCTTTCATTAAGTTGGAGTTTTATTGCATAATTTGATTTTGTTTTTCCAACAAGGTCACTACTGCTACTTCCGTAGATGGTTGAACTGGAATTAAGGCTTGTTGAGTGATAAGCACCCAAAACTGTAATATTAAACCCCGAGAGACATAGCATTTTGATCGATTATGTGTTTAATAATCATGTAATAATTATATTTTCATACTTTTGTAAGTTTGCGCATTTAAAATAAATATAATGATAAAACGTGCATCGAAGTACGGGAATACTGGAATATTTGAAGTTTCCCACTCAACCCCAGTGAAGCCCAACAGAGCCTGACTAGAGCCGAAGTTTCCAAAAGAACAGAACCAGTGCAGAACGGGTCCACATATAAAGAAGCATCAAACTTTCGAAACTCAAATCGGATAAATCGGGGTGCCGACGTTGGCTAGTGAACTGCCAGTGCGACTAGGGCGACAAACTCTACGTAAAGACAGAAAGTTGTAAAAATGCCAAAATCGGCGCCGCCACTGGACATACTAAGTGGACCCATTCTGCAGGCCCAGAAGGCATGACGAGTCAGCATAGGTAGGTGGCAAGTGATGGTTTTAATTTGGTGCCACCTCGCAATATGGAAGACACGTACCAATTCAAAACAGATGGTTTGAAATGAAATTGGCTAAAAGACGAAACTTTGATACGGTAAAGGACAAAACAAATGGGTAAAAATCAAAGTTTTGAACAACTCAATTAGCAAACAAACAAAAGCAAATTAAACCGTCTCCAGTCTCCAGCCTATATATATGAGGGGGTAGCCTTCATATATTTTCCTTCAGCATTTTATGCTCTACCTTCCGCTTAGCAGTAGTTAGTTTTAATTCAGCACTTACATTCCGTCATTTACTTTCCAGCAGCTTAAATACTGTAAGTCATTTTACCCTTAATAACAGTCATTTCTTTTCTAGTGTAATTCCTGTCCTGCATTTATTTACTTAATGTATACATCAAGTTTTATTATTCCTTCAATGACCATGAGCTAATCCCCCCCCCCCAGGGGGGAGGGTTATGCTGCTCGTGTGAGAATCCGGATTGACTCGTTAATATTCTAGAATCACTACTTAGGAATTAGGCATAGATTAGACATCCGGTCCCAAAATGACTGAGACTGTACAAATTTGGAGTGCTTTGATGCTCCGAATCGGTCTCGGTAGCGACCCAAAATGTCTGTAGCGACTCTATATATGGTGTCAGACAGCTCTCCAATTTGTCCAGCTGATGTGGAATCGAGCCAGGAGCTGAAATGATATTCCAGAGATGAAATATTAGTTCAACTCCTTATGCTAGTATGATATAGCTCAGAGATGTGGGCATGCGCTAGGGATCAATACTCGACGTCATCTCCGAACACGAGATGAATTAGAGATGTGGTAATATAAACTGTTAAAAATGATTCTTGCATGAGTATGATTAACTCTCTCCCTGTTTCTCTATTTTTTTTTACCTACATATAATCGCCGTAGTAATTTACATTATTTACATTACCGTTAATTAAAACCAACTAAAAAACCTAAAATCCTACTCACCAAAAGTTGTAATTCCAGTTGTGAACCTTTTCTGAGCCCTAAGGTTTGGACGATCCCTTACTCGACCTATCCTACCAAACCCACGTGAGTAAGGTAACTTGACTAAAACGTATGACTATACGGACGTTGGACTTTGGACTTCGGACTTTGGACTGTGGACCTCGGACTTAAGAAGATAAGTAACTGAAAAATAATAAAAACGTGTATTATGATCGTTTTATCAAATGGCGTCGCTACACGCCGAAGGACTCTGGACTTAACGTAATAACTGGAATACATCGAACATAAACCCCCTCCCCTACCTCTTCATTTTTTAAATTTCCATTTCTTTTACGATACTAACGTGTTACGTAACTGTTTGCCTTAACTTTTTCTACTAACAAATATCTGTGAACCAAGTTTTGTTTATTTTTATTAGCACAGTTTAAGTATTCCGTAGGAACTTGAAGTACTGAACTGACAAAAGAGTCTCGGACGAGACTAAATTAGTAGCGCGAGAGACTAACCTGGAGTATCAACACTCCGGTTTTCAGGTACATGCCACTTTCCTTTTCAGTACTCTTTTGGTACTCTCTTGTCCAGTTTAGCAAGTAAGTTCACAAGCTCGGGAGTTAGTTCGATCGTGTACGAGGAATCGCGGGACACCAGGTTTCAAATCCTTAAACTCCTCAAACTTTGTCGAGGATATTATTTGGTTGTTACTATAACCTGTTTTACCTTGCATGTTTGTGTGTGGCATAAGAACTCTTTGCATATAAATGTGGTTCGTCATTACATATTCACGTTAACACGATCAATATGATTCGAATATATTTGGATGTATGTGTAGTTTCAAACCACCTGCTTAGAATATTTTTGTATGTGTATGTTACATCAATTCACATACGCGGTATTCATTTGTATGAGTTCGTTCTCGACATTCCCCTAGCTCACATATAACTTACATATAGTTGCACGTATAAGTAATATAGATTTGCATGTGTAGATTTTCTGCGTAAACTAGTATATGTTAGTTAGTTTCTATTTTGGCATTTATCGTTTTAATTGCATATTTCGTAATCACGTCTCCCTAATACATTAATTAAGTAAACAAAAAATAAAAATAATAAAAATAATAAAAATAATAAAAAAATAAAAAATTCATAGTAATTAAAAATTTCATCTAAATCATCTTAATAACACCCCGCATAATATACCATCATAAATCATCATCCTATTCCATCAATGCCTAGGAAACTTGAAAAAAATTAAGGTTGCCTAATTAAGGAACGTGCTAGCATGAACAACCTCCCTCAATTCTCTCAGGTGACCTGGCTGCTGGAATATTTACACGTTATCCTAGCTTACCTGCTCAAGTTAGCAAGCTCGAGGAAAGGCGTGCTTCACCTCCCTCTTTCCTTAATTCTAAAAGCTCCAGTCATAACTCGTTCCTTATGAACCTTAAATTAAAATTTATATTTGTATGAGACTACGTTCTGGTAAACATAAGGAATTAGAACTTACATATCGGCATCGGAAATACAATAAACAACTGTTTATGCTATCTCCTAGACATAGTTCCTCCTCCGTAAACCAACCTCGTCAAACATCTCCATTGTCGTCATCTCCCGTAATTATGGCCCAGGAAAATCCCACAGTCGAGAAACCCCTTTCGGATTTCTATACTGCCTTACAAGAAGGACCTGCTTCTTGCATTAAACTCGATGCTATTGTAGGTGATTTTTGAATTCCGCCAAACATTTTCGGTTTGTTACCTGTTCACCATGGTCTAGACCATGAAAAACCGTACAATCACCTTCGTCGGATGCAACAAGTAGTCACCACTTTCCGCCATCCGACTGTTACCAACGAACAAGTCTTGCTTAGGTTGTTTCCTTTCACCTTAGCTAATAAAGCTTCAGTTTGGCTCACAGGCGAAGCACCACAATCCATTGACACGTGGGCCAAACTCATACAAGCATTCATGATAAAGTTCTATACTCAGAAGAAAACTACAGAAATGCTTCAAAAGATTCAATTCTTTCGCCAGCACCCCCAAGAATCCTTTTCGGAAGCATAGAGCAGATTTACTGATCTGCTTCTCGAATGTCCCCATCATCAACTCGACACCGCTGTATTAGTCCGTTCATTCTTTAATGGTCTCTCTGACCATCAAAAGGAAACCTTAGATATCATGAGCGGCGGTTGTTTCATGGACAAGGGCTTGAAGCATACACGTTTCTTGAGAAGCGGGGCTTCACGAAGCAACCATTGGGAAACACTGATTCTTCTAGATCTTCTAAAGACACTCCTACCAAAGTTACGTCTATGTTCGAGGTCAAACCCGATCCGGAATTAAAAACTCTGATCGAGTCCCTAAACAGAAAGGTCGATGCTCTTTCGGTACAAGTAAATGATCAAAAACCCAAACAGGTCATGGCTGCCAACGCTTCCCCATGTCCTCTTTGCTTAAGTCCGGAGCACGCGGATTCTTATTGTCCTTTGGTATACGAGTGCCCTCCCCAACCTTCTGAAGAGGTTTGTGCTTTCAACATCCCTAATACACCTTGGCGACAACATCCGAATTTAGGTTGGGCACCCCCTGCCCAACAACAAGCTCCTCCGAGTGTCAACAACGTTCCTGTACGACCACCCGCGAACTACAATTCCTATCGTCAAGAAAATTCTCCGCAATTCCAGCAAGGGCAAAGTAATTTTCCAAACAATGCAAATATAGGGTACCAAAACAACCGCAACCTTGTTCCCGCTAATCAAGGATATGGCTACCAAAATCAACCCGTAAATAATAACCGTGATCTAGTTCCTGCTATTCCGCTGGTACAATCCATAGCCGATAAAACAGCTGAAACTTTTCTGACATACATGAATCAACATAATCAAATCCTAGCTTCTATCCAATGATCTCTTCTTACATTGTTAGCGGGATAAAAGTCAAAAGGGCGTGTTCCCTGGCCAAGCAGTTCCAAACCCTAAGCCTACAAACACTGCCTTTGAACTCAACAATGCACCAAGACCTAGTAATCCAAGCCAGGGTGAGGTAAATGCCATTACCACTCTTCGTTCTGGCCGAACCATCGACAATAAAATATGTATGCCAGACGAGGAATCGACGGAAACCACAGCTGACGTCCTTCCAACTCCTACTTCGCAACCTATAACGGACGAAGTTATACCTACCAATTCTACACCCACGTCCCTAGGGAAAGACGCCACTGATCCTTATGCGCGATTCCGCCCAAAAGCTCCATTCCTTGCCCGTTTGGTAAAGAACAAACGTGACGAACATTTCGATGAGATCCGTGAAACCTTCAAAAATTTGACCATAAACTTACCTTTCCTAGATGCGCTTAAGCATTTACCCAAGCATGCCAAGTTTTTCAAGGACATGTGCACCACCAAACAACGTACGAATGTTCCTCAACAAGCGTTCCTCACTGAGCAGTTTCCCTCGATTACCACTACTAATGGTGTGGTAAAGTACAAGGACCCAGGTCGACCAACTGTACCATGTGATATTTGCTTGTTACTACTACTTAGAGTTTTGAACTCTCTAAATTGATGCAAAAGCAATCAATGTTCCTTACTCACGATCTTCGTTTCGTAGAGTTTGAATAAGGATTCGAACTAACCTAAAGCTTAGAACAACTAAAAATTAGATGTTACAATAAAGGGAAATTAAAGAGTAAGGTCATAATATAAATGCTAGATTTTTCCTTCCTACTTACACATTAAGAAAACATTAACGTTGAAAACATTCACTTAATACCGAAATAGAGATTTGAAAAAGAAGGTGGAGAGTTAATCCTCCTCATGTGAACTATCATTAGTGTTGATTTGAAAAAGGTTTTGATTCTTCCTAGACTCATAGACAAGTCCCTAACGGAAAAATAGATTTGATCCCTAGCATGCATGGCTCACTAAATAGCTCATACATGCTAGCAAGTGAAACCAAACAATGACTTATCTCTAAGCTCATTGCTTGATTCCTAACTAAACTCTACACCAACTACCATTTTGGGATAGGATGTAGAGTTAGTTGTTCTTCCTAAACCTACCAAACCAACAACAATTGGTTTACCCTCACATGAGTTGGATTAACTCCCCAAAAGGGAAGTTAGCTCATGATCCTTGGGACAAGGATTTAAAAAAACTAAAAGAAAAACACAAGAGAGAGAGAGAGAGAGATGAACAAACAAACTCACTTCTATTTATTTTCTAGAAGAAACAAGTGTTCCTCCATTAAAACTATTACAAGCTTTCTAATAAAAACTAAAAACTCACTTCTCATTTTCACTAAGGAACTAAAATAATGCCATGTGAGGAAAATAAGTCAAGGGAGTAAATGGAGTGTCCCCCACCCTTGTCTAATTTCTTCTCCATTTGAGAGAAATCTCATTTCCTCCCACGTGAATTATCAAACCACATTAATTCATTTTTATCCACCACATTAAAACAAAGTGACACCTTGCCTTTTTTTCACTATTAACACCTAATCTAATTTATTACATGCAAGGTGTCAACTTTTCACCAATAATTTGTTATCTTTGTCTTGACATGCTCCATGATTGATGACTCATCCAATCTTGTGGCCCCGCATAGTGGGTCCATGTGCGATCCATGGCGATTCGGTATTTTTGGGCAGTTTACAACTTCCGCCTATCGTAGAGTTCATCGCCTTGATTATGCTGGCGGCTCTCTTGGTCGCATTCGAGTCCCGGTTCGAGAGGTAGGAGCTTTGGAAGTTTGATGCTTCTACGTGGATTTGGGAGAATTCATATATCACATGCCGTTCCTCGTGCTTTATTGCGGGTTTAACCAATATTTCCATGTTTCTTTGCAAATACACCGCAAAAGTATGAAAACATATTTATTTCATGATTATTAAACACATAATGAACCAAATTTATATGTCTCAATGGGGTTTCATAATACACTTTTGGGTGCTTATCACACTACCCCAAACAGCACTTTGCTTGTCCTCGAGCAAAGAAGAGACACTAAAATAGATAAGTGGCCAAAAATATGTAGTCCTAAACTAATTCTCGTTTCGCAGAGTGCGATTGCATTGACCATATGCAACAAGGCCTTAAACCACTAGGAATTCCCTAGTGGACGAGTTATAGCCTCGTGAGAGTTTTCCGAAAAAGATACTCACAAACTTCATTTATACTACAATGACTTCGATGATTTAAACTTGTTTCCTAAATTAATCTCAGATATCCATACATCTCCTTAGCAGGGAACGAGGATTTATTTCTTTGAAACTGATCAAGTTAATATGTATTCAATAATTAAAACATCTACATATGATTATTCATGTAGTGAACTTTTCATTGAAATATACTAGCATGGTTGTTTCTGGATCCTTGGAGAGCATACCTAAATGGGTTCTCACAGGTATGTGTTGAAACACATATTCACTCAAAATTTTTCCACTCAGGTTTTGTTAACTCTAGTGTGCAGTGGGCACACGTTTCCTTACATCTCAATGACAGTCAGAGGAGCCGATGTCGATCAATCACGTCTACTACTTATTATCACACCACCCTACTCCTAATTGAGCTAGAGGTCTTTATTAGGTATTGTGGGGCTTAGGTGATAGTGTACAAGAAAATGGAAATGGATAATCAAAATTTACGAGTATGAGAGAATAGGGTCTTCATATATTTACACTAGAGAAATCCTTGTTTCCTTTCCTTCTTCTAGCTGAGTTTTTCCAACCTTGTTCTTAAGCCTCCTCGATCTTCGATGCTTTTTTTTTTTTATATATATATATATATATATATATATATATATATATATGGCTTAAGAACATGATTCTATTTTTCTTTCCTGAAGCAAGTAACTGACTTATATTTAGGACAAGTCTTTCTCTTTATTCTTTCCACATTTCATCCTATTTCTCATACTCATCACTTAGGTAGGTTCTTTCATTTGGTTTAATAAATGGGTAAGGAATTTTTGGTGAAAGTGAAAGGTTTGATGAACGGTTCAGTGGAGTGACTAGCGGTAAAATTTGTAACAGGTAAGAATTTTTAGCTATGTCGATCCAAAGAAGGCCTAAATTCTCGCCTAGGGTTCGGGTGGTGATCAAGTAAGTAGATGCGTAATTTCCTCTAATCGGAAAAACTACTCCTCTGTGTCATCACACATAAATCACTCATATCAAGGCTTTTGGTTAGATTCTCACAGGATTTATAGTTTAAGTAACTAACCGTTGGTTCCAGAAACTTACTGCTATGTACAATCAATGATACTCAGTACATGAATACTCATGAAAAGATGTATAAACTATTGCATACATATTATTCAAAAGTTTCTTAAAAACAAATCCTAATTCGGATACTAATGTGAGATTTCTAGACAATTTTCATCATTGAAAAGGAAACAAGACTTTGTCACTAAGTACAATTATTAATATGAAAATAAAAACTATCAGGATGCCTAATTTTTTGCTCTGGGTTTAAAAGCACCCCCAAACGAGAATGATGCTTAGTCCTCGAAGGATCAATAATTAAAGAGAGAAAGTACCTGAGAACCGTGAGCAAAATTAGGGCTAGATTGCTGGAACAGAGAGGTTGGAGATCATAATATATTATTCAGAAAGAACAAGAAAATGTTCAATAGCACATTAAACATAGCACACGATACATAGCACACGAAATAATGAACCATAGCATACCAAACATGAAAAACAATAGCACACCAAACAGAAGGTTTAGCTAGATATATGTACAATGGCAAACTCAAGTTTACCATCCAGCAGGACGTGAAGGTCGGGCGTCCTCTTTAAGGAAATGCATTTCCTTAGCATCGCCAATAGATAATAGTCACGCCAAATTTCTGCCCATTCTTTGTCTCCGATTCCCTCAAATTGGTCTTCATCTTTTTAGTCCTTTGGGTAACATCGAACATGCCTCGGGTATCGAAGGGGCGCTTCCATTGACGAAAACCTCAATGAGCCGAATGATTACGTTTTTGGGCATATGGAATCCACCTTGACCCAGATCATGAAAAGTAGCCGCAAACCGTGGGAAATGTGTCTTCATGATTCGCAAGTGGTGGTGGTAAAAGTATATACTTGTCCCGAAAAGTCGCGAGCTCGTTTCAGTGGAGATAACACAACCTAAAATGTTAAATAATGCATGATCCCGAAGCTAGTGCACTGAATACAACGCATAGCGACCTCATTGGCGAGAAAAATGTCAATCTCCCATAATGTTTAGGAGTACAAATAACATTGCAGTCCCCATGTTCATTGTCATGCTTGCTAATGGAATGGTGATGTTCGCCCATGGCACATGGCCATCTCCTTCTCGTTTGATCTCAAGACCATCACCATAAGAGTCGCAAACGCTTTGTCACCGAAAGGAACGGTAAGAATTATGATAGATGTACTTGCCAAGATCTGCAAATGGGTTAAGTGGTATGGAAGGTCCAAAGATAGGGCAAGTTGTTGTTCAAAAAAGATATGAGGTGTGTCACCAACTCGGATTGTGAACCCGTCTAAGTAGAAACCATGTGCATGGTTGAATGCTGGTGTGTCATCCATATTAGCATAAAAGTATGCAGCCAAACTCGGAGAATAAGTTTGGTCAGGTTGAAGAATTAGGGAAGACCACCCAATGTTTGTGATGTAATCATGGAAGAGATGGCCATAGGCATTGGAATCCATCATAGACTGAAAGGATTGCTCAGGAATGAGTTTGGGAGGTACCATGGATGATGAAGATGCAATGTTTGATGAAGATACCTTGGTGGATGAAGTAAAGAAATGGGTAACGATACAGGCAAACTGGATGGAAAAATGAGTATGTAAGAAAATAGACCCTCCTGTAGCACATGTTAAAATTATATTAGTCACAATGGAAATGATGACAATCCTATTAAGCATTGCATACAAAAGAAGACAAAAAGATAAGACAAAATACATAGTAAGACAAAAAAAACGTAATAACATAGATGATTATATACTTATTGACTTAGTAATATCATGGATTTTTATATTGCTCTTGGAGATGCATATTTTGCACCAAACTGTTTAGGTCTTCTATTTGTTGGCCGAGCTGCATCTGAATGTCCCCTTGGCTGGCAGAGAGTACAGTTTGATTTTCCATTAGGAGAGCGTGATTTTGCAAGAATTGAGAATGATTTTCCAAGATCTCCTCCTGTTCAACATCATGCGTTGCTTGACGATCTTGGAAATCCTGAAGAGTTGTGATGATGATATTCGACGAGTGTAGTTCCCTCAAACCCCGATGAAGAAGTTTAATGCCTTCCATGGGATTAATAATATTCAAAGATGGCATTTTCATCAAATAAATGGTCAAATTTGAGCTTAGGGTGTTCGCTTTCATCTATCGAGTATCGGGGGTCCAAAAACCAACGGAGTAGTCTGTTTGAAGTACCTTTATATATGCTCTTTGAAGGAGTGTCTCTGGAGAAATTATTGGATAACCCCAACGCATCATAATCTGCGTAACCAAAGTGGGTAGAACTGCTGACCTTCTTGTTTTCTTGGTGATTACGTTCCAGAGGTGTTGGATCAGACAAAAATCATCTCTTTGAGTTTGCAAAATCCAAAGTAGGTGAAGTTGAGGCTTTGTGACTTCAGATTGGTGTGATGTACCTACCACATTATGTCCCAACCAGTGGAGCACAACACGTTGATTCTGTTTCAAAGAGTGTTGAAGAACCATGTGATGTGTATTTTCGACGTCGCCATGAGATACGGTAGCTCGCAGTAAAGTTTTTGCGGAATCGAATGATGACTCTTGAACAAGGGACTCCTGGGTTTTTATTGGGATTTGAAGTATGTCGGAGATCATTTCCTTATTCAATTCCAATCGTTGTCCATAGGCATTGAAGTAGAATTTTCCATCTTCATATCCGCTAAATTGGTAGAACATCAAAACCAATTCTCGGGAATAACTAGCTGCTGAATGATATAGAAGAGGCGTCCATCCGCGACGTATGATTTCGGTGTCAAAATAAGGAGAAAACCGGCCTTCTTCGAAAGTTTTTAGGTAGTCTTTCTCTGCCGTTATTTTTCTTGGTTGAGCCATTACTGAGGGGAGGATAGTGAAAATTGTATGAATAAGAATGGCTTAAAAAGAAGAGATTTATAGGCAATCTATGAGGCTATACCAATCTGGAGTCCAAGTGTATTTAATGACCCATGTGATTATGAACAGCATCATAGGGGATCCACAGTAAGTCTTTGTCATGTCAGATATCCAAATACAATTAATGAGATGGTTTAATGTTTAGAAAATATGGAGGAAAGTTTCATAGGGTAGTTCAACTTAAACGTAATTTCAGAAATTATGATCATAACTCAGTAATAGAATATGGATAGAATAATCGAGCTGCATTTGTGACAAGTGTTATGTGTACCTTCTAGCGTGCGCAATTTTCTCTGAACACTATGTGTATCCATTAATTATTTTGGTGAGTTTTGGATGGCCTTTCTTTGTTATGGTTTGTTTATTTATTTACTTATTATTATTATTATTATTATTTTAATATTATTATTATTATATATATATATATATTATTTATAGAGGGAAAAGACAACTAATATACACAAATATTTAATACGGAACTTCTCCATTTAATACGTAACCCGTACAAATGTGTGAGAATTATTTAACACACCATACTAATATACAAAATGAAAATCAAAAAAAAAAAAAAAAAAAAAAAAAAAAAAAAAAAAAAAAAAAAAAAAAAAAAAACGGTTACATAGATCTAGATGTTCTGGATCATGTTGTGCATGAGTGACAAGAGAATAATGATAAACACTGTTATCACAATTAATGTGATAGCCCATTCACGTTGCTCCTTTTCCCATCGCTCTATTTTATTCATTATGTTCAAGAAATTGAAAATTTGTGAAGAAGAATGTGTGAAGAGTGAGAGAAGGGAATGAGTGAAAGTGGAAAGGAGAGTTGTATTTATAACTTGATTTCTCACCGTTGGGCATCGGCCGTTTGGATCGATCCGTTGGGTTCGACCGTTGGGCTTTGAGAGTAGGCCCAATGAATCAATGAGCAAACTCATATTTTTGAAGTACTATATTTGCATAAATAATTTCTCATTCAAACCGTCTGGAGATACAAAATTATGAGAAATCAACCGATATATAATAATTTAGCTAAAAATAAAAATGCAATGCATAAGGGAAATAAATGACATAGTCATTTCTAAACCAAAGGAAATAAACAAACTATCGTGAATCCTCCTGTTAGCGTAAGATGAACCCGGTTTCTACGCCTTCGCCACTTAACTTCAGCCGAAATGACCGGTCCGAATGTGGTCTATAGATCAGAAGAACCGATCTTGAATTGCTGCTGATTTGCCATCATCATTCCCTGAATTGGCCTTGGCGATTTCTCATTTCTTCTTTGGAATTCATTCGGAAGTAATCATCTCTTCCCCCTCGAAGAAACATCCTGCAAGATACTAGAATTCATGTTCCTCAAGGCATCCATAAGAGTATTGATTCGCACATGGCATCTTCATTAAAACAGTCTGGTGGTGAAGGAGGAGGAGGAGGTACGTTATCATGCTCAATGTCATCTCTAGCTACTGGGTCCCAATGGTCTAAAACACAAGTCTCAAAAATTCCAAAATTCTCGAAAGACCTTGTTTCAATGAAAGGAGTAGCAGACTGGAACCCTAAGTTAAGCATAAGCTGAGTAACAAGTACGAAAGAGGAGTCGACCTATTTGACGCTGTCGTAGAAGAATATGGCCCGTGAAATGGACCATATAGAAAGTGTGCTTCCTCTCCTGTAGGATCCACAGCAGGTGCAAGAAAGTCTTGTTCACGTCAGACGTCTTTGAAGTTCCAATGACGTTGTGCGCCAGCCATTGAGTGACGGCTAATTGGTTACGTCTGAGCGAATGCTGGTACACGCAGTTCGAGCCAGTGTTGTACTCCCCGAGAAGCCGCGTGTCAAACATTGAATCCCTCGTGGTCGGATACTCTGACAATAACAGGGTCGGGCTATCAGAGTTAATCGGAATCTGCGCGGTATTCGAAATCAACTCCAGCGTGAGTTCACGTTCCATCCCATCCGCCGTAATCCAAAATTCGTCACCCCGGAAACCTCCATTGTTATAAAATTTCAACACCAATTCTTCGGAATATTGAGCTGGGATTCGATGCAATAGATATTCCCACTCTCTACTAGCAATTTCCTCATCGAAAAATGGGTGAAACATCCCAAAATTATAGAGATTTGTGAAATTTCTCTCAACTGTAATTCTTCTTCGTGCGCCATAGCGGTGTAAATTAACTTTGATGGTGCAAATAGCAAGAGGAGGTGGAGGAGGTGGTGCTGGAAGAAGGGGTTGAGTTTGGTGGAGGTTGGCCCACGCGGGTCGGTCAAATTCATCACCGGTATGCCGCTGAAAGTGGATTATTGGGGGGACCAAGATCCGATTTTTGTGGAAGAAGAAGTGAGGGGGGTGGACGCGTGGGTGCCCCACGCGTGGGCTTTGTACCCGGATCTTTGGTTTTTGGGTCGGGCAAAATTTTGGCCCAAGTACAAATGAATTATAGAAATTCCTCTTATGTCCCGAAATGTTCCGAAATTTCAAACGTGGAAATTCGATTCGTTTCAACTCCAAATTGAACGGATGAGATATCGAAACGATCAGTATTAAAAATGCCATCCACTAGAATATGAAAAATCACATTCAAACATCATTTTTTTTTTTTTTTTTTTTTTTTAAGATTTATGCAAGGGTTAAAATACAAACATGCAAATACGATCTACTCATACAATACTAAGTGCAGTAGCATGTGAAGATACTCTACTCATACGTATAGCTATACGAATAGGCAAGCTTGTGTCATCGATAAATATTTTCATACGTACAGGCAAATATACATCAGTAATACGTATATGTACGCTAATTTGTAAATCGATATTACGTAAACGTATATCAACAGTAACAGGCGAATTTGAATCACTCATACGTATCTAAATACATTAGCATACCTAATACACATTATACATACACAGAATAGACGACAAAACTAAACATGCAAAGTATTATACCTAAACTAAAATACGACTTTTGTATTGCATAATAAATCGATTTCGACAATACTCATTGAGATTGCGAATGTCCTATAGAGAGCAGCTTTACCCCGTAGGGTTTAGAAACAACTTACCCAACTCAGATTTTAACCCTCGTTGGAATGTTCTCCTCTTTCTTGACAAAATCGACTTATTAGACAAGACCGTAATGATAATCGTGAGAAAAATCAAACATGTAACAAGAAACATTTATAATGAGAAAGACATATACCCATGCAATACAAGATTACCATTAATATGTAAATATACATTCATATACAATTCATATCCGTGTAATCGTGATATAAATATTTACCGTATACCTAACTTGATTCATGCATAATTCGAGGCTAAAACTTAAATAATAAGCCATAAATTTTTCCTAATACTATATACATGGCATACATGCAGAAAAACATAATAAAAAAAAAAATTACAATAATACTGAAAATTGGAACCTCAGAAGCTTCCTCGTTTTTTGAACCCAAAAACAAACGTTTCAATTGCCGACGCGATTAATCCCAAAGGATTATCGAATTTTTCAGGTACGTGACCAGATATTTAGGCCTGGAAATGGATCAAGATAGATCTGGAGATGCTGGTGGTTGAACAGGAGCAGCAAAAAAGAAAAATCATTCGCGGACGCGGTTCACACCTGCGCGCGCGACTACACACCCGCGCACGCGTGTCAAGTAATCCATAGTGAGTTCAATTTTTTATGGAAGTCTTATAATCTCCTGTAGTGTTGTTTCCCAGTCCTAACTTTGGGTACCTGGAAGTGGAACGAATTTTTTTTTATCGAACAGGTCTATTGCAAGTTAAAAAAAAAACGAATTTGAACTAAAAAACGCAAACGAACGACAAGGAAAGTAATGAAGAGAATGGGGGTTCCCCCTTGATGCAACTTCCGATCTTTAGCACAAGTTCTATGGCTTTAGAATAGCAGCGGCGCCATTTGATATTTGCTTGTTACTACTACTTAATGGAACAGATCTTTAGCACAAGTTCTATGTCTCAATAGGGTTTCATAATACACTTTTGGGTGCTTATCACCATGCACGTTGGGCGACAAGTATACCGCTACCGCACTTTTAGACCTAGGTGCCAGTGTTAACCTACTTCCCTACTACTTATTTAAGCAGTTAGGTCTTCATGAATTAAAACCTACCAATATGACTCTGTAACTTGCGGATCGCTCTATCAAGTACCCAAAGGGCATAGTAGAAAACGTCATAGTCAAGGTCCAAGATGTTTACTACCCAGTTGATTTTGTCATTTTAGATACTAAAGTGGCTTGTGACTCCATTCCTATCATCTTGGGACGTCTTTTTCTTGCAACTGCTAACGCTCTCATAAATTGTCGAGACGGTTCAATGACATTGTCTTTCGGGAACCTTTCTGTCAAACTCAACATATTCAAATTAATGAAAAAATTTCCCGGTCCTATAATGGAGGGCGAGATTAGTTTGGTTGATAGACTGGAACATGATTATTTCACAAACTCTTCTCCCCCAGATGAGATACACCAATTTCTTTCTTTTGATAATCCTGAGTTTGACGATGACTCGTTCATAAGGGATGTCCACGCATTATTAGAGTCGGTTCCACTATTTGATCCTACTACTGCGTTGCAAACTGATTCAGAAGAACCGGATTCGCTCTGTTCCATTGAAGAGATGATCCCTCACGAATCCTTGATCCCCAATCCTCCAACTTCGGATTTAAAACCTCTACCCTCTAATTTGAAGTACGTGCATCTCGATCTCGATGGTAGTCACCCAATAATAATTTCTACTCACTTGACTATCGACGAAGAGGCACATTTGATTCATGTCATTCGTGAACACCGCTCCACTATCGGATGGTCCTTAGATGATATCAAGGGAATAGACCCTAGCATATGCACGAATCGCATACATCTCAATGACGGCACAAAGACATCGCGAGAACCACAACGCCGCCTTAATCCCGCCATGAAGGAAGTGGTGAGAGAGGAAGTTTTACGTTTACTTGATGTGGGTATCATATACCCTATTTCTGATAGTGATTGGGTTAGTCGTGTTCACGTTGTTCCCAAAAAGTCCGGCATTCAAGTTGTACAAAATGAAAATGGTGAGTGCATCTCCACTCGCATTCCATTAAAATGGAGAATTTGCATTGACTATCGCAAACTTAATGCCAGAACAAGTAAAGATCACTTCTCTCTCCCATTCATTGACTAGATGCTAGAACGTTTAGCCGGTCATGCTTACTACTGTTTTCTTGATGGCTATTCCGGATACTTCCAAATTGTCATCGATCGCCGATCAAGAAAAGACAACTTTCACATGTCCCTTTGGAACCTTTGCATACAGACGAATGCCTTTTGGTCTTTGTAATGCCCTAGGCACCTTCCAACACTGCATGGTTCACATTTTCAGTGATATGGTGGAATGTTATATGAAGTCTTCATGGACGATTTTTCCATCTACGGAAATTCCTTTGACGACTGCCTATCCAACCTTTCTAAAGTATTAACGCGTTGCGAAGAGAAAAATCTGGTACTCAATTGGGAGAAGTGTCATTTCATGGTTACCAAAGGACTTGTTCTAGGTCATATTGTTTCGAAAGACGGGATAGAGGTTGATAAAGCTAAAATTGTTAAAATTTCTTCGCCTCCTTTCCCACGTACAGTTCATGATATCCGTGCCTTTTTAGGCCACGATGGGTTTTACAGGAGATTCATTCAGGATTTTTCTAAAGTTGCTCGACCTTTAATCAATCTCCTGCTTAAGGATGCAGTATTCGACTTCAATTTCAATTGCAAACAAGCTTTTGATACTCTAAAAACCGCTCTGACTACCGCTCTAACTACCGCTCCTATCATTCAACCCCCTGATTGGTCTCAACCATTCAAACTAATGTGTGACGCTAGCAACTTTGCTATTGGCGCCGTACTAGGCCAACGACGTGATGACAAACCCGTTGTCATTTACTACGCTAGTAAAACTCTTAATGACGCTCAACGTAATTACACAACAACTGAGAAAGAGTTCCTAGCTGTTGTCTATGCTTTGGATAAGTTTTGCCCTTACCTAGTTGGAACATCCACCATCGTATATACTGACCATGCCACACTTTGGTACTTACTTGCGAAAAAGGACGCAAAACAACGATTGTTACGTTGGATCCTTCTCTTGCAAGAATTCACCCTGGAAATCAAGGACAAGAAAGGAACCAAAAATGTCATGGCCGACCATTTATCAAGGCTGGTTGGTGACATTGATAGTGATTCTAAAGCCATCTATGATTCCTTCCCAGACAAATATTTGTACTCTATTTTCTCATCTCCATGGTACGCGGATATCGTTAACTACCTTGTTACTGAGGAAGTTCCTTCCTCTTGGTCACGTCCTTATCATAAAAAGTTCTTATCCACTATAAAATATATTTTTTGGGATAACCCCTACCTCTTTAAGTATTGTTCCGACCAACTTATTCGTCACTGCATTCCCGACTGGGAGCACACCGACGTATTATCCTTTGCCATGAACAATCTTGCGGAGGTCATTTCAGTGGAAAGAAAACTGCGGCCAAGGTATTACAATGTGGTTTTACTAGCCTACCCTTTTTCGCGATGCACACCTAACATTGCATAGCTTGCATTCGTTGTCGCGACTAGGTCAATTACCAAACGAAATATGATGCCCCTAAATCCTATCTTTATTGTGGAAATTTTTGATATTTGGGGCATTGATTTGATGGGACCTTTCCCTATTTCTCATGGTTTTCTATACATTTTAGTCGCTGTAGACTATGTGTCCAAATGGATTGAGGCACTCGCATGTCGCTCAAATGACCATAAGACTGTCGTGAAATTTGTTAAAGAAAACATTTTCTCTCGTTTTGGTGTCCCCAAAGCTATCATCAGTGATGGGGGTACACATTTTTGTTATAAAATTTTTGGGTTTTTAATGAAAAAATATGGAGTTACTCACAAGGTTGCTACTCCATATCACCCACAAACAAGTGGCCAAGTGGAAGTCTCCAAATGAGAGATAAAGTCTATTCGAGAAAACTCACAACCCATCAAGAAAGGATCGGTCTCTCTGCTTATCGATGCCTTGTGGGCATACCTAACAAAGATTTAAGACACCTATAGGGATGTCTCCTTACCTCATTGTTTTTGGAAAACCTTGTCATTTTCCAGTTGAACTTGAGCATCGTGCCCTTTGGGCCATCAAAAGCCCTCAATTACAATATCATCGAGGCAGCAGAAGTTTAAAAACTGCAATTAAATGAGCTTGAGGAGATTCGGGTGATGCATATGATCTCTCAAATCCTACAAAGCTAATATGAAAAGAGTGCACGACAAAGCACATTTTACGTAAGGATTTTAAAATTGGCCAAAAGTTCTACTTGTACAACTCCAGATTACACATTTTTCCCGGTAAATTAAAACACACGATGGTCCGGTCCTTTCATTGTGGTCACCGTGAAACATTATGGGGCAATCTCTTTGCTTAATCCACAAGATAACAACGAATTGCAAGTCAATGGACAACGCCAAAACATTACCACAAATTACGCCACCGATGTTGAATGACTCTTCTTCGTGATCCGGGTCTACACGCATTCTAGATGTTTTGTTTGAGTACTCAATCTTGTTTCTATAGAGGGTACGCCATTTTGGTAGCCGGGCCATCTTCTATCTTATGATCTCCATAGTTCTTTGAAGTGTGTGGTTGCAAGCGCCGGAACCTTAGTCCACAAAAAGTCTATTCCAGAACTGAGTATAAATGTCTTCTGCAACACGAGCAAACGTGCTTTTCGGTAAACGATGGGTACATAAAATTTCACCTCCTTCCTTCTCTTCCCTTTTCTACTCTCTACCTCGCGAACTTCAGCTAATCATTTGGTGTAAGTCTCACTCATCACGAATAGGGAATGGTCGTAGTACTTTTGCTCGTAAACGACGTACGCGAAGGATGGGCTGGTGTATGCATTGTCAAACACCCTTCTGTCTAGGCCCTGACTTCCTATCCGATACTAGCCAGTTTAAGGTATACTTTTGTCTGACACCAGCTGCGTAGGATAATCTTCTTCGCCGTGCCATTTCTCCCACAGGTTGGGATTCGTCTTGAGAATCTGACATTAAAAGACCCAACTCGTCTTGAGGATCTGACGTTAAAAGACTCACCTTGTAGATATGCTTATATTGTTACCTTTTCCCTTTGCATTAAGTTTTGCACATGAGATTCGTGTCCAACCTCAGATGTTGCATACTTAGAACACAAACGGGCAATGGATTCCACCAGACCAACCCTAGAATTGGTTACTTTGAGTTCCCTTGGGGTGGTTTGAGGATAGCCATATGTAATAAGGGCAATTTTATTAGACCGTAAGCGCCATTTACAAATCGATGGTATCGTCCTGCCCCTAACCCCATAATACATAGAGGTAAAGCCACAGTCTGGCTGGATTGGGTTCGCTCCAGAGCCAACATGATAGTTGTCTATGATTTAAGATGGTGACTCTTCTGGACATCCAGTGTTTTTCACGTATATCTCCCTTGTATATAAATAAAACCCTTGTTTATAAATAAAATACTCTCCTTATTTTCAAAAACTCTTGTGACCATCAAGAATGACTCATACAATTGGATAGCATTTTTCATGCCGATCGTTTCGATATCTCATTCGTCCAATTCGGAGTTCGAACGAGTCGTGGGTAAGCATTTGAATTTTTTTAGGCTTAAATCGGGCTTTAGGCTTGATTTGGGCTTGGGAATAAATTTTGGCCCAACCAAAATATCGAATTCTCAGTCTATTTAAACACGAAAAACCCGAAAACATGCGTCACCCTTACATTCTTCTTCTTCCCAAAAAACCGGATCTTGCCCCCTCTCGCTTTAGTCTCGCACGAGACAGACCCACACTATATCCAGGTCTCGCGCACGACTCTTACAGCTCCGACCATAATTCCCTTCCGTCAGCAAGTCCCATTTCTTCCCCTCATCATTAATCCATATCCAAATTCTCCCCTAAGACCAAGAATGGCTGGTAACAGCGTATTTGTGTTAGAAAATTTTTGGAAATTTATTTGAAAACGGGATGTTTGCTCCATTCTTTGATAATGAAATTCACCCTAGAGGATGGGAGTACTTGTTATATGCTAATGGAGGGATTTATTCCAAGGGTTTGGTGATGAAATTCTACGATAATGGGAGCTTTAATGGCGATCATTTTTGGGTAAACGTCGAGGGTGTGCGCCACGAAGTCACACCTGTTTTGCTCTCCGGGATCACGGGCATTCCTGTAGTCGACCACGGTTTACTTCAGCAGCCTGCAGGTACCCACGGACTTATGACCTAATGCTCGACATGCTAATCGAGGGAGAGTACAACATAGATGGAAAATGTGCGTATCAGCATTCAGTGCGACGGAACCAGTTGGCTGTGACTCAATGGCTGGGACTGAACTTCATTGGCACCTCGAAGCCCTCAGACATCAACAAGACCTTCCTCTACCTTCTTTGGATCCTCCAGGAGCGAAAGGGTAACTTCTGCATCGTTACCTTACTTTTTGATATTATTACACATGCCACTCTTAGATCAGCCCCTCTTGCTGTTCTGGTAACACAAGTTATGATTACCTTGGGTTTTCTCGTCCACCACCCCTCTACTCCCTATACCACAATATGAGAATATGCTTGTCTTCAAGAAATGCATACAGACCCTTGGGAACCCACAAAGACCTAGGGCTGCCGAAAGCACGCTTAGCGTAGGCTCCTCTCACCCACCCTACTTTGATGAGAGACCGCCATGAGTAAGATCACCCACCCCATAGAGGCCTTACGTGCTGTGAACAGTGGTCTGAGAGACATGTACACTCGCCAGGTATTGATGAGACGTGCCTTGGGCGAGTTAAGGACAGATATGACCACTCGCCACGAGTCGATGACAGACAAAGATGGGCTTAATTCCAAAGAGAAATGAGAGCTTCCATGACTGCATTTCAGGACAATATGCTTACTCGCTAGAACCAGTTCCAACGAATGTTCATGGCGAGCCAGCATCAGTTTCAGGCTCAGGTGATGGATACTCTTGGTGATATCCAGGAGCAGTTAGCATCCACGGGGAGCTCAGATTGCCGCGGCGACGCGGGACTCCTAGTTCTTCTTCTCAACCACCTCGAGGATTCGCTCACTTCCGCCGAGGATCATCAGTAGCTAGTTTATTTTTCTAGTCTTGTATAATATTTATGTCAGATATTTGATTTACGTGTTTGCATTTCTAGCTTAATAGTAGGTTATTTCCTAAAAAAATTTACCTGGATATATTAGTTATGTCTAATACTATATTATATAGGTAGGAACATATATAATAATATTAGTAATAATAATTTATATACATATATATAATTATATATACATATATATTTTAGATGTCACACTTAACAACAAAATTTACCGTAATCTAACGTTTTATTAAACGGTCATGAAAATGCACAAAAAACGGTCATGAAAAAGCACAGAAAACGGTCATGAAAACGTTTTCTTAAACGGTCATGAAAACGCACAAAAAAAACGGTCAAAAAATGGCAAAGTTCTTTCTATAAATAAGTTCAACACTTCCTCCACATTCACTCATTTCATATTCTTCCCTCTACACTTCTTATTCTAAAAAATCGTTTTTAGTCCGCTCCAAATTTCAAGCTTCATGGATGCACTAGAAAAGTTTGAGCAGCGGCAAATTGAATATGCTAATCAAGTCTTCATGCTTGTTTGTTTCATTATAGTAATGTTGTTAATGTGGCATATAGTTCTATCTAATATTTAGGTTTGTATTTCAATTCCCGTATCATTATGTTGTGTTTCCATACCGTTGTACGTTCTTACATCTTATTGTGATAGTATATCTACATTTTTCTTGTCCTTATTCTTACGCTCTAGTGTAAAAAAATAAAAAATAAAAAATAAAAAATAAATAAAAAAAAAGGGGCACTCCTTGTCACATGCCCCATTCTTCTCATCCACACTACATCCACTTTTGCGCATATCTTAGAAGATACACGTGGTCTAACTACCCTGTGACACCTCGATCCGTATCTTTTACATTTTCAGATTGGTGCCTATTTATAACAATGATAGACACCTCAAAAATCTAACTTCCCTTTTTCCAAAAATATTTTTCTTCACCACTCCATCTCTAATAGCCCTCACTCGAAGTTTCGTGCCCGAGCAAAATTTTATGGAAAATTTCCAAAATGGTCTTTTTCATCCCTATTTTGACATAGAAATATCACGTCGAGGATGGCACCCTCTTTTACATCATAAGCAAGCATTTTATTCCAGAGAATTGGTCTTGTTGTTCTATAAAAGCGGTTATTTCCAAAACGGACAATTATTTGTCCGTGCTAACGGATGCGAGCATGAATTGACTATGGAAATCATCTCTAAGGTACTTCAAATTCCTATTACAAACCAAGGAGTACACCTTCCGGATTCACCTTTCGACAATATCAGGCATCTGATGTTTGCAACTATCCTTCACGGCGAATACAACCAGAAAAACCGTATTGTTTATCAGCGATCTTTGCAAAAGAACCAATTATCTGTGATCCAATGGGTAGCTCATAATGTGCTCGGCACGTCCAAGACTTCCGAAATAACCAAACCCCTACTCCATCTACTTTGGGTCTTACAGAGTAACTGCAATGATTTTTGCATTATTAAATTTCTCTGGAACGCGATCGCACGTGCCAGGAAAAAGGCAGCTCTTTTACCAACCATTATGACACTTATCATGATACGTTGGGGTTTTTCTAGTACTTCTCCTCATACACCTCTTCAAATAGCTAACATTCTTACCATTCACTCAGTATGTAGGAACGGATTCTGAAACCCCGACGTTGCAAAGAACCATGTCGGTGCAGAAACCGACGAAGATTGTTCCACTGACAACATCTTAACTGAAAATGCATTATGCAACGTATTTAATCCCATGGAAGGGCTTCGTTTAATGCAACTAGGACTGATGACATTATTCAAACGTCAGAACATTATCATCAATAGTCTTCTTGAATTTCAGGACCTGCGGACAATAAACGAAGAGGACCAAGCACAATTCTTGCACAGCCACAACCAGTTCTTGGCAAATCACACTCTCATAATGGAGAACCACGTCGAGATTTACCAGACAGAGAGCGAAATGTTGCAACGGGCTGTTGCACGAATTGACGGCATAGAAAATTTTATAAATGGATCCCTCCCACAAAAGGATCCTCGCCGCTACTTGGGCCAATGAAACCATTTAAATTTAGCAATTTTATATTATTTGTCATTTTCTTTTTAGTTTTTAATGGCAATTTGTTTTTACTTAATTATTCTCATCATACTCTAATATTTGTTTATCCTTGTCTAAATAGGTCACATTTTTTTTCAAATCTTCTACAATGGATGCTCCAAAGATGATTCCCTCGAACAATCTTTCCATTCGTCTTTGAATTCTCCCAAGATATGGACATCTTTTCGAGACTACATCACTCAAGTTGGTTGGAACTCTCTTATTCTACACCCGGAGCAGACATACTCCCCAGGTTTGGCAACTTATTTTTATGATCACATGGAAGATCTACCAGCTGTCCAGGGTTTCCCTTTGAATGGTTTTACACTAAGTATTGGTAACACTAGACACTCTTTTTATGAGCCAATTGTTGCTATGGCCCTAGATCTTCCTCCTCTTCAGCCAGACCTCCCAATTCAATACATGATAGAGAATAACTTTAATGACTATTCTAGGGAAGATTTTGCTGCCCGGTATGGCGATGGCATTGCCCACGTCAGAGAACGTGCCGATGCTGGCTGATGGCCAGACTTCACTATTCCACAAGCCAGTATGACCATGAATGTTGGAACTGCGATGTTATTTATTCTTCTGAACATTATGGGGGATTGGCATTTTTCCACTGCATCAAAGTCAGCGTGTAAGATATTCCATGCATTGGCCCAGCAACATACCGCCTTTGACATTACGCACCTAGTAATTGAGAATCTTAAGAAGGCTCGGTCTTTTCGGCAAAGACTATATCACCCCGCCACATAAAGATGGGATAGTGAGGGCGTACTTCCCACAGCTTTATGGCCACCTTTCAGATCGGGTAAAGGTCGACTGTGGTCCAACAAACAAGATAATTCGTTCTTTGCGATTTAGGACATGGCGGCGCCTGCAAGGTATCTAAAAAAAGTTCGTTTTTTCCCTCGATGATGATAAAATGATAGCTCATCTAGACAATGCAAAAAGAGGAAGTGGAGTAAAGTCCGAAAGCTATGATAGATTGGCGGGATGCAAGGGAATGGCATTTCTACTGTGGGATGAGGCAAGGATGGATTATCCCCCGCCAAAGGTTGGGGCAATGTGAGTTGATGCATGTACATATTTGTTTTACACTTTGATGTGAAATAAATAAATAACCTAATAGTGTGCTACTCTAACAGTGTGCTTCTACTTTTATGATGTATAATATATAGTGTGTTACAATAAATTTATGTGGAAGATGTCAGCTAGATTTTTGCTCAAAGCCTCTCAGGTATACTCTTTCTTCCTCTTAACACTTTGAGGACACAGTGTCCGACTGTTTGGGGGTGGTGAGAACCTTTTGCAAAAAAATAGGCATGCATAGTTGTATATAGTTTACTTAATGTCTAAATAAACGTATTTAGTGACAAATTCTCGTTTCCCTTCTATGATGACAAATATTTAGAAATCTCACCCTAGTATCAGAATTAGTACTTGTTCTTAGAAACTTAATTTAATACGTATGCAATAGTTTTTACATCTTTTCATGAGCATTCATGCACTGACTATCATTAAATGTACACAGCAGTAAGTTTCTGGGACCCACGGTTAGACAACTTAGTTTCCATATCCTGTAAGAATCTAACCAAAAGCCTCAAAATGTGTGATATATAAGTAATGACACAGATGAGTAGTTCTTCCGAATAGAGAAGTTCACACGTCTACTTACTTGATCACTACCCAAATCCTAGGCGAGAATTTAGGCCTTCTTTGGATCGATATAGCCAAAAATTCGCACCTGTAAATAAATAAATAAAAAAAAAAATTACCGCTAATCGCTCCACTGAACCTTTCATTAATCCTTTCTACTTCATCAAAAAAATCATTACCCATCTATTAACCACAAATAAATAAGCCTACCTAGATGATGAGTATGAGAAATATGATGAAGTGCAGAAAAATAAGAGAAAAACCTTGTCACAAATTAAAATCGCCACTGCTTTTAAGAAAAGAAAAAGAAAAAAAATAGAAATATGTTTCCAAAAATCAAAAGAAATATCAAGGTTAGAATTCCCCCCAAAAAATCAAATCAAAAGGGAATACAAAAGCTTGAAAAATCCAAGTATGGAAACCCATATTAGAAACAGGAAAGAAAATAAGGATTCTCTAGTATAAATATCTCGAAGACCTTATTCTCTCATACTTATCATTTTTGAATTTTCCATTCCATTTTTTTTCTACACTACCACCTAAGCCCCATAACACCTAATAAAGACCTCTAGCTCAATTAGGAATAGGATAGTGTGATAATAAGTAGTAGTTGTGACTTATCGACCTCGGCTCCTCTGACTGTCATTGAGTATGTGAGGAAACATGTGCCTACTGCACACTGGAGATAGCAAAGCTTGAGTGGAAAAATAAGAGAGAAATTGTGTTTCGACATATACCTGTGAGAACCTACTTAAGGACGCTATCCAAAGGATCCAGAAACGGCCTTACTCGTACATTTCAATATTAGATCACTGCATGCATTCTTATATATAGATGTTTCGATTATTGTATGTATATTAACTTGAATTTCGAAAGAATAAAATCCTTGTTTCCCCTGCTAGTGAGATGTCTAGATACCTGAGATTAATTAAGGAAACAAGCCTTTGTTACTAAGTCGTTATAGTATAAATGAAGTTTGTGACTATCTTCTCTCGAAACTCTCACTCAGGTTATAACTCGGCCCACTAGGGAATTCCTAGTGGTTCAAGGCCTTGTTGCATACGGTTAATGCAACCGCACTTTGTGAAATGAGATTTAGCTTAGGACAACACATTTTTGACCACTTACATTTTTATGTCTCTTCTTTGCTTGAGGACAAGCAAAATGTTGTTTTTGGGGTGGTGTGATAAGCACCCAAAACCGTAATATTAAACCCCGAGACATAGCATTTTGATCGATTATGTGTTTAATAATCATGTAATAATTATATTTTCAGACTTTTGCAGGTTTCCGTGATTTAAAATAAATATAATGATAAAACCTGCATCGGGCACGAAATACTTTGGAATATTTGAAGTTTCCCACTCAACCCCAAAAGCCCAACAGAGCCCGACTAGAGCCGAAGTTTCCAAAAGAACGTAACAAGTCTGTAACGGGTCCACATATAAAGAAGTAGCAAACTTCCGCTTAAATCGGATAAATCGGGTGCCGACGTTGGCTAGTGAACTCGCCAGAGCGCACCGCATGCAAAAACTCTACGCAAAGACGAAAAGTTGTAAAACGCCAAAATCGGGCGCCGCCACTAGACATACTAAGTGGACCCATTCTCGCAGCCCGAAGGGCATGACGAGTCGAAGATAGGCAGGGGCAAGTGATGGTTTTATTTGGTGCCACCTCGCAATATGGAAGACACGCACCAATTCAAAATAGATGGTTTGAAATGAAATTGGCTAAAAGATCTAAACTTTAATAATCAGAAAGACAAAACAAATGGGTAAAAAACAAAACTTTGATTCTCAAAGTTTTGAACAACTCAATTAGCAAACAAACAAAAGCAAATTAAACCGTCTCCAGTCTCTCAAAACCTATATATATATGGGGGTAGCCTTCATATATTTTCCTTCAAAGATTTTATGCTCTACCTTCCGCTTTAGCAAGAGTTAGTTTTAATTCAAAGACTTACATTCCGTCATTTACTTTCCAAAGCCTTAAATAATCGTAAGTCATTTTACCCTTAATAACATTGATCATTTCTTTTCTAGTGTAATTCCCGGCCCCGCATTTATTTACTTAATGTATACAAAAGTTTTTATTATTCCTTCAATGACCATGAGCTAATCCCCTCGTGGGGAGGGTTATGTTTGCTTCGTGTGAGAACCGGATTGACTTCGTTAATATTCTAGAATTACTACTTAGGAATTAGGTATAGATTAGACATCCGGTCCCAAAATGACCGAGATCTGCATAAATTTAGAGTGCCGATGCTCGTATCAGCCTCGTCCGATCCAAAATGTCTCCGTCGCTAATTTATGGTGTGTCGACAGCTCCAATTTGTCCAAATTGATGTGGAATCGAGCCAGAGCTGAAATGATATTCCAGAGATGAAATATTAGTTCAACTCCTTATGCTAGTATGATGCGGCTCAGAGATGTGGGCATGCGCTAGGGATCAATACTCGACGTCGTCTTCGAACACGAGACGAATTAGAGATGTGGTAATATAAACTGTTAAAAATGATTCTTGCATGAGTATGATTAACTCTCTCCCTGTTTCTCTATTTTTGTTTACCTACATATAATCGCCGTAGTAATTTACATTATTTGCATTACCGTTAATTAAAACCAACTAAAAAACCTAACATCCTACTCACCAAAAGTTGTAATTCCAGTTGTGAATCTTTTCCGACCCCTAAGGTTTGGACGATCCCTTACTCGACCTATCCTACCAAACCCACGTGAGTAAGGTAACTTGACTAAAACGTACGACTATACGGACGTTGGACTTTGGACTGTGGACCTCGGACTTAAGAAGATAAGTAACTGAAAACAATAAACATGTGTTATGATCATTTTATCATTGAGCATTCATGTCTTGATGTTGATAGTTCTAGGTCATGGGAACTAAACCTCTATTCTGGTTACCTAAGTTCCCTTGTCCTTGATGTTGAGTTAACCGGTTGAAGTTTGATGGTTGTGGTGGTAGTTGTGCATAAACAAGAGGACAATAGAAGACGGAATGCTCAAGACTAAAACAGACATTACAGCGAGTAGATTTAATGTTCATTACAGGAGTGGGTTGTTGTTTAACAGAGATGGCATCTACCTTTTTAGTGAGGACATCGATAAGAGTTTTAAGCTCGGGATCATGTTTAACCTCAAAAGAAGAAGGAGTGGAGTGGGAAGATTCGTTACCTCCTCAATTGTTGTTCCTCTTAGATTGATCTTCTAAGAATTTATAAGCCTACAAGGCTCCTTTACTAAGAAAACTACCCCCAGTCATGATATCTAGAACCTCCTTATGACGATGTAAAAGCCCCTTGAAGAAGGCACGGATAAGCGTGTCTTTCACAAAATTATGATGCGGGCATTCAATGAGAAGATCAGTGAAACGATTCCAGGCCTCTGAAAAGGATTCATGAGGATTCTGGTGGAAGAAATGAATCTTTTGAAGCATTTCATCTGTCTTCAGTGGTGGGTAAAAATGTTCCATGAACAATTGAACAAGATTAGCCCATGAGTCCATAGAATTAGGTGCTTGGGCAGTTAACCAAGATGTTGCCTTATCGGCTATGGTGAAAAGAAACACCCTCAGTTTAATTTGTTCCGCACCTACCGTAGGATGATGGAATGTGGTAAGAACTTGTTCAATCCTACGCATATGCTGCTAAGGTTTTTCATGGTCTAACCCTTGAAAAATTGGTAACAAATTAAATATATTTGGGGGAATTTGAAAATCCCCCACTAGGTATGCAAGAACGTTGCACGACTTAGGGTCATCGTTTAGGGCTTTATAAAAATAGAGAGAGGAGTCTCTTGTTCTTTAGCCATTGATGCAGGTGTAGTGTGTGAAATTTTAGATAGGCGTGTGGTATTTATGTCTACAAAAAACAAGCCTGATTATACTAGAATTAAACTCCTCTGACAGAAGAAACGAGGAGTGAAAGAAGGAGTACCTGAATGCTTCCTTGCTACGCTTATAAATAGCTTCTTGTATACGCGAGCTTAGTGTATTTAACAAGTTAGAATCACTAAATAACTTGAAGAATTGAAATTTGGACTAACCTGTGAAAATTGGGCTGTTCAAGAAGAGGGCGCGTGTTCAAAAAAAGGCCCTTTAGAGGTATGAAGTCAGCCCTTGTGTAACTTGTGTTCCAGCGCCAGCAAATAGCCAGGGCACGCCAACTTTGCCTTGGATGGGCGTGGGTCGCGCTCAGTTCTATTCTGAGTTCCAGGCGCTTCAGCGCTAGGCGCGCTCAAATTTAGCCTTGGATGGACGCGAGCACGCCAGCTTTTTTTTTCCCGATTTTTTTTTTTTTAACTACTAGAAAGTAGAGCCAAACAAGGGTGGGTGGGTTGAGAATGGGGGATTTCCCCTTGGATTCAAGCAATTGAATTCTTGTCCTGAAAGAGTTTAAGATGGCAGCGGCGCCATTTGATAAAAGCAAATTTACGTAAACTAACTATCTATGCGCAAACACAAATAATCAATTAACTAAATAAGTGCTTAAATCAATATTCCTACTCTCAATTCATTATGCAATATATAGAGTCAGGATTCGTTCCACTCTTAATCTATCAAGACTAAACGAATTCAATTAATCAAACACAAGGAAACAATAGTGAGAACAATGAGAGTAGTGTTGTGATTTATTTAAACTAAAACTAATTATAAATTAAACTAATTTAACTAAGCAATTAAAATGTGAATTTAATGAATTGGAAGAACATAAAGAAAGGATTAATCCATCTATGTGAAGCTATGATTATTCTAACTAGTTTCTCATGTTTTAATCTTAACCTTTATTAATCTACACAAGGTAAAACAACAAAAGCCACAATTTATTATTGATCCCTAACCAATCCTAGCAATCTCTATACTAAGATATGATTAGCATAAGAGAAATTCTCCTCCACAAATCTCTTTATGGAGTTTCTTTTCTTTAGTTCAACTTCTATAATCTCTATCTCTAGACAACTATAAAATAACTAACTAGATTAAACTAAACTTGATTAAAATAATAATAAGACATAATTAAATTAAACTAAACTTGATTAAAATAACTTGAATTTGAATTTGAAGATTGAAATATAAACTAAGTATTTTATTCTAAGATTCAAAACTTGTTCTAACAACTAATAAAATTGACAACTAACTAGATTAATCTATAAAAACTAATTTAATGAATTAAAACTAAGTATTTTGATCATTCACTAATTAAAAACTAACTAAAACTAATTTACTAAGTAAAAACTAACTAAAAACTAAGTACTTATTGTTCTAAAACTAATTTTTATGAAGTAAAACTAAGTAAGTTAAGAGCTAAGCTTTTGTCACTTGATATAGAAGAGACAAGATCCATTTTTTCGTGAATGGGCTGAGGAGCCATGTTTTGGGCCGGAAAATCGAGCCCAAAACCTAATTTTTTCAGTCCACAGAGGCCTTTTCAGCTGGATTTTACTTTAACAGCTTTTTTGTCCACTTATGCTCCTCTGATTGGGTCAAGTCTTGGCCCATTGGAAAGCTCGTTCTGAGCCGATCGTTTTGACTTAGGGTAGGCCCAATTCCGAGGTCTGAGTCCAAAGATACGGCTTCCGAAAGTTCTACTAACTTTTGTGCGATATTTCTGCCCGCGTTGACTTTGACTTTTCAACTTTGACCGGGCTTTAAAAAGGTTTTTCCTCCTTAAATGTTGGTCTTTAATCATAGAACTTCTTAACAACCAACCTTTGCTTCTTTATCTCGTAGAAGGGACGCATTTTTGCACATATTCGACTCTAATGCCTGAAATACACAAGTACACGATAACAGTACTAACTCTTACTTATTAATCACATAATTGGTCAAAAATGATATTGTTAAAGGGGTTAAAACTACAGTTTTGGGCTCTTATCACCTGATCACCATACCATATCATAAGCGAGAATTTAGGCCCTCTTTGGATTAATATAGCCATAAATTCTGACCTAAGTATATTTTCCACTAGTCGCCCCACTGAGCCTTTTCATTTGCCTTTTCACAAACCTCAAATCATTTACCCAATAAAACAAACTAAAAAAATAAAATCAGCCTACATATGTGGATAAGTCTGAGAAATAGGATGAGTGAAGAAAAGAGAAGAGAGAAACCTATATAAACAGAAACTAATTAGTTGCTTCAAAAAGAAATAGAAAAAGAAAAGAAAAGAAAGTTTCCATCCAAAGAAAAGAAAATTAAAATAGAAATAAAATAAAAAGTTAGAACTCCAAAAACAAAATTAAAGGAGTCAAAAGCCAAGACAAAAGGGCTACGTATGGAACAAAAATGTAGAAGCAAAATAACATGGTTTTCTCTAGTTACATATTTTGAAAACCCTATTACCTCAGACTTTTCTTTTTGATTATCCATTTCCTTCCTTCTTTAACCAACACATATGCCCCGTATCACCTAATAAAGACTTTTAGCTCAATTAGGAATAAATTGGTGTGATAGTAAGTGGTACATATGTTTGATCGACCTTGTCTTCCTTGGATTGTCATTGAGATTGTGAGGAAATGTGTGCCCACTGCACACTGGAGTTAGCAAACTTGAGTGGAAAAATCAGAGTGTTATGTGTCTTGACATATTCCTTGTGAGAACCTACTTAGGCACGCTACCCAAAAGTTTCATAAAAAGACCTGCCATTGCATTTCATAGCATAGTTCATTGTATAGTTATTTATCTTAAGATGATTTGATTATTATGTATGTATTTATTTAGGAGTTAGCAAAGTCGGTAAAACCTTTTGGTGATGATACCAGAGGTCTGGGGCTCGAACCCCGCCAACATCAAAGAGTTACTTATCTCATTTAAAATAGGCTTACCAATAAAAAAAAATTGATGATCCTTGTTTAACTGCTAGCGAGATGTATAGATTCTGAGATAAAACTAGGGGACATTACTTTTATTATTTAGTCGTTGTAGTATAAATGAAGATTGTGAGTATCTTCTCTAGAAAACTCTCACAAGACTATAACTCGTCTACTATGGAATTCCTAGTGGTTTAAGGCCTTATTGCATATGGTCAATGCAATCGCACTCTGTGAAACGAGATTAGTTAGGACCACATTTTTTGCCACTTATCTGTTTTTATTTCTATCTTTGCTTGAGGACAAGCAAAATGCTATTTGGGGGTGGTGTGATAAGCACCCAAAATTGTAGTTTAAACCCCTTAAGAGTATTACATTTAGGCCAATTATGTTTATAATAAATAAGAGTTAGTATTGTTTACGTGTTTTTGTGTATTTCAGGTCTTGAAGCTATTTATGTGCTTAAAGATGCCATTTTGAATGGAAAACGAGTCAAGATGATTTCTAGAAGAGTTCTATGTTTAAAGCCCAAGAGGATGATTGTTAGTAGTTTAGTTATTGTTTTGTAAATAGCGTTTCAAGTTTGATTCTCATGATTGTTTAGAGATAAAAATCATAACAGTTGAACTAAAGATTAGAAACCCCATTAAAGAGATTTGTGGGGGTGTTAATCTCTCATGCTAGTGAAGCCTTGATCAGAGATGACTTGGTATTCACTAGGGATCAAAACAAGTGATTCGATGACTAAACTAATAGCCAATCGAATCGCATGGTGGATTGCCCCTCTCTATATCCTTTTTCTCATCATTATATCTACTGTTTTAGCATATTTATTTACTGTTTTCATAGCTTAAAATATTACTCTTTCATTAGTGAATAGTTAGTCCAATCTAGATTAGTTATTAAGTATGTACAAGTAAAAGTGGAGAACAAGATTACTCCCCTTTATCATATGATTTAGAGAGTATTATTATTGATTGATAGCATGATTTTAGTATGATATAAACAATATTTTTACATCTATTAAAACCTTATTATCACCTATCATTTTTTTTGTCAGCTTCAGTAACTCGTGGAGCTGATACATAGTCAATTTGGTAGTCACCTTTTCCCTAGTATAGAAATTTGTTTTCAGATTACAAATCATGAAATGAAACTAAGAATATCTAAATTTGACCAGTAGATAACATACATGAAAACAATCACCGAAATGGGAATTATGAAGTAAAAATTGGGTTCAGATCATAAAAAAAAAAGGCATACATCTCACAAGTTAATCAATGTAATAAAAAAACTAAACATTTACAATTGCAAATGAAGTAAAGATAGAAACTTCACTAAACCTTCCAACTTACTGAAGAAGAAAGAATCAAGTAAATGAGAAAACAAAAACCCTAATTCTTTTGTAATTTTTCCCTTTCAAGTCATATATATACAGGTGCCTTGAAGACAATGGGCAAATGCATATTGAGTTGCCTTTTTTCTTACTCATTCACACTAACCAAATATTAACTAGTCATATTATAAATAAAATAAAAAGAAATACCTAGCATCAGACTTGCCTAAAACCTCGTCTGGGTATTTCCTTCGGTATTGTTGTGTCCAACGATACCTAAGCAACAATAACAAAACCATCCATCATCTAATTTAACAAATTCAACAAACAATTAAATAAATAAGAAATTTGGTTACTTACGAGAATTCTTGAAAAGCCTAAAGAACCAAATTTCTTATTTATTTAATTTTGGGAATGACAACAGGTAATCTCTCAAACAAAACGGACGCCGCTATCTTACCTGATGAAGAGGATGCTGATGTTGACAACCCTACTCTTGCTGACCCCGTTCTTCTTTTTAGAGAATGAGATAAATATGCCAACCTCCTCTACATTTTACTGTCACTATTGTTCACTGGTCAGTGAGAAGTGAGAAGTGAGAAGTGAAAAGTGTTTGTTCGAGAAGAGCCATTAGTCCATTTAATTGGGCTTACGTCCAGGCCCGGTCTGGACATATTTGTAACCTCATTCACACGTTAATCCATGAATACTATAAATAAGTTGGTAGTCACATCACGTAGACTTTAGGTCAAAAAGCCAGGATAAAGTGCGAAAACTATAAATAACTCACACAGGATGGGTGTGTGGCTTGAAAATTATAAAGACTTTTGGGGTGATGAACTCATATGGTTATCGAAGAAATTTGGGTCGGGTTAGCCCAAGCCTGATGGGCTAAACCTAATTTTTGTTGGTCCTAGGCTAACATTTCAGATTCGTGGTCCGGGTTTAGTCTTGTAAAATCAAAGCCCGACTCAGCTTTGGGTTGGGCTTAGATTAGAATATCAAATAACCGAAAAATTCGAGTCCATGTGCATATATGTAGGTATATATTTCATTCCTTCTATTATGTTATATTGTTTCCTTATTAAGATTTATTCTTGTAAAAAATAAGGTTGAGAATATCAATTTAAAATAGAATAATTGGATAAATCAGGTTAGTTTCCCTTTCAAATAATCAAATCCTTTTGATTTAGTTAGAATATTGCAATTTCGATGTTATTTAGCTCTTAATTTATTCATTTAACAGTTAAAAGGCATTGAGTTATTCATTGTTTAACAATTAAACCCGAGAAACTTGACCAACCTGACCCAACCCGAGTTGGGCTTGGGTTGAAAATTTAAAAATTGACTATGGCTTTTTCACGGGCTCGGGTTGGGCTTGGGTTAGGCCTAAACCTGATATTGTTCAAGTTACTGCTAGTGTTTAGTTGAGGGCGCGCACGCCCTTGGTTTGGGTTGTTCGTGGGGGCACATGCCCTTTGGGCCTTAAGTAGTCAGGCCTATTGTTTTTTCTGTTAGTTACTGTTATTATTTAGTTAAGAGCTCGCACACGCTTGGTTTAGGTTGTTCGTGGGGGCGCACACCCTTTGGGCCTTAGGTAGTCAGGCCTTTTGTTTTTTTGGTCACGTAGGAATTGGAAGGTCGATTTTAGGTCACCGCAAGGTTAGTTGTTTATGTTTTTGGGAAGCTTATTTAAGGTTTCTTAAGGGTTTGTAATAGACACTTTTGAGAATTGGATGATATGTAAAAAGAGAAGAGAAGACCTTGTACAAAAACAGAATAGTTAGAAGCTTCAAAAGAGAAAAGAAAAAGGAAATAAAGAAAATATCTAAAGATCGAAATCTCCCAAAAGTTCAAAATCAAAAGGAGTTGATTTCAAAAGAAACAAAAGCAAAGTTAGAACTCCCAAATTCAAAATCCTATGGAGTCACAAAGCCAAAGGGCTAAAGAATGAATCACAATTTTGGAAGCAAAAGAACAAAACGAGGTTCTTCTCTAGTTACAAATATCCTGAAGACCCAATTTCTCAACTTATCAAAGTTTGTTTTCCCTTCCCTTTATTTCTAAACCACTACCTTAGCCCCGTAATTCCTAATAAAAGACTTCTAGCTCAGCTAGAAATAGGATGGTGTGATAGTAAGTGGATTGTGATCAATTGACCCCGGTTTCCTTGGACTTCATTCAAGTATGTGAGGAATATAAGTGCCATCTGCACTTGAGAAAATGAAACTTGAGTGAATCTATCAGAGAGTTGTGATTGCAACACACCCCTGTGAGAACCCAACTGAAGGACGCTCTTCAAAAGTTTCGAAAACGACTCTACTTTTGCATTTCACCGCTCATGGTTTGCATGTTTATCTTTACATGATTAAACTACTGTATATATATTATTCTGAGTTCAAAGGAGTTTTTCTTTATTCCCTGCTAATGAGATGTATAAACATCTAAGAATAAATAAGGAAACGAGACCTTTTATACTAAATAGAGGAAGTTTGTGAGTACCTTCTCTAGAAAACTTTCACTAGGCTTAAGCTCGTCCACTGGGGAAGTCCTAGTGGTTTAAGGCCTTGTTGCCTATGGTTAATGCATCGCACTCCGCAAAACGAGACTAGTATAATAAATCACACATTTGTGATCTTAGTTTTTTTCTCTCACCTTTTGCTTGAGGACAAGCAGAATAGTGTTTCGGGGTAGTTGATCAACCCCCAAATGTGTGTTTTATTATCTTTACAATGCTTCAAATTTGCCCTTCTTATGCTTAATGAACAAACAATTTATAGCTTTGGCTACCGTTTGCAGGATCCAAGCCATTTTGGATGCATATTCCTAATAAGTGCATTTTTGTACAAAAAGGATGGCTATTTACGCTACTTGGAATGATTCCAGCTTAGGAGCAAAAGTGCCAGAAAGTCAAAGTCAACTGTCAAAGTCAAAAACTCAAGGACTCAAGGCTGAAAGCTACAGACTCAGGGACCTAAAGCCAAAAGCAAGAATTCTATTGTATGGGCTTAGGTCAAAAGCCCACAAGGTTGTTTCTAGAAGGAAGGGCATAAATGTAATTGGTGTCCTATATAAACCAAAGAGATGTAGAGAATTAGTGATTCAATGTATTAGGGTCCAAACCATTTGGTTTGTTAGAAGTAGAAACCCTAGACCTAATATTTGGTCATTAGGAGTATATTAAATATTTTAATTTAAATTGTTATTAACTTATTTTCCATTTTCATGTTCTTCAAGCTTCAGTGTTTTCAATACAAGTCCTTAATCTTTTCAATACAAGTTCTTAGTTTTTCAATACAAGATTTTCATCCAATCCAATTTCATACAAGTTTCTCTATTAAAATGAGTTCAAGAGTCCAAACTACTCTAGATAAGAACAAGTGTTTCCACCGTTTGAACTTAAGAACCATAAGAAAGATTATAAAATAGTAGAGAGTGAAGTTCCATCCATCAAAATCATTCCTCCCACTGTAAGAATCTAAGATGAACAACACAACCCTTCACACCATTATTCTAAAAACATCACCCGACAACTGCGTTGGTCCAGTTATTTATAGGACTTCACTATTGTTCTCCACCACATGTCTGGTGTCCAGAACCGTGTGGCTGATGCTCTTAGTCGTCGTTCCTTTTTATTGGTTTCCCTGCGTTCTATCGTTCTGGGTTTTGATTCTTTCCCTGATTTATACCCATACTTTGCCACTGTTCTAGCTTATATACAAGAAGGTCATTTGTCTGAGTTTTCCTTATAGGACAGGTTTCTGTTTAAAGGTCATCACCTTTGTGTTCCTGCTTGTAGCCTACGGCTATGTCTCCTTACCGAGTTACATAATGAGGGACATTTTGGTCATGACAGGACACTTGCCCTCTTATCAGCTTCTTATTTCTGGCCTGGCTTAAGCAAGGATGTCCAAAATTTTGTTGCATGTTGCCAGGTCTATCAATTTTCTAAAAGACACACTACTAATGCAGGGTTGTATATGCCTTTACCTGTCCCGGCTCATCCTTGGTGTGCAATTAGTATCGGTTTTGTTCTCGGCCTACCTCGTACCCAACAAGGCTTTGATTCTATCTTTGTGGTGGTGGATAGGTTCTCCAAGATGGCTCATTTTATAGCATGCAAGAAAACGACAGATACTGTCAATGTTACCCAATTGTTTTTTTTTGTGATATTTATCGTTTGCATGGTCTACCTGACTCCATTGTTTCTGATCGTGACACTCATTTTCTTAGTCATTTTTGGCGTTGCTTCTAGAAGCTATTACATATTGATTTGGAGTTTAGCAGTGCATACCATCCTCAGATGGATAGACAGACCGAGGTTGTTAACCGGTCCTTGGGTAATCTCTTACGTAGTTTAGTCGGTTCTAAAGTGAAATATTGGGATTCTCATCTTGCCCAGGTGGAATTTGCTTTAATCATTCGGTTAATCGCAATTCTAGTTACAGTCCTTTCCACATTCCATATGGCTTTAATCCGAGGGTTGTTGCTGATCTTGTTTTATACCGGGTTCTCGCCTGTTCATATTGTTGTTAGTAGTATACTAAAAAGCAATGCTTTGAGTATAACGAACTGGGAGATTGATAGGGTTATATACTAAAAGCATTACTTTTGTATTAACTCTAATTATTTATATTTTGAATGAGAATTATATGGGCAAATTTTATGCATATTATATATGTTATTAGTTATATGCATGTGTCTAATACTTTATGTTGTAGATGATATGGTGTGAACACATAGAAGATCATATCATCAGTACCTTATAAAGTATAAGTAATCGTTCACAATCTAGATGGATTTGGACAAACCATTGGTACGGTTGTAGTATAATTTGGTATTAGTCTATCTTGACTATAGGATTACACTAGTACACTTTATGTGTAGTGAACAGGACTAAGTGAGGCTGTTTCTCCTTATACTGACTATATAAAAGAACAAATGCCTCTGTTATTATGGATGCTTGTCCTCCTAATCTGGATATAATAACGGGCACTTACATGCATTGTACATTGCTTTAAATCATCAATGAGTGAGATTCATTTGTGAATCAACAAACTCGATGGATTGGGTAATGACATTGTATATAAGGTGTGTTGTTGATTATAGAAGGAATCCGTGTCCCGCAAGAAGTCGGGTTGATGATGTCCCCTTGAGGAGCTCAAAAAGATTGTCATGTAACCCTATAGGTGGATTTATTCCGACATGACAATGAGGTTCAGTGGTACTACTCAAGGACATAAGAAGTTGATTAATATAGTTGTCAGTAACTTGACTTAATCAACGAACATTCAATATCTTAAACACAGGGAGATCAACGAGCATATAATATGGAGCCCATAAATATTGACACGTAATTTGGGATTAGGGTGGTAGTGCAACAATGGCCTTTAGTGGAATAAGCCATTTGTTGACGGACTTGGGCTGTGTGTTCTGGGCGAACATGGGAAGCCCAAGCCCGTCAGGAGGCCCAACCCTGATTTCTCCTCATGGTCCCTATTGTAGCCTATAAATAGAATAATCTCTCTCTGGCCAAAATTCACTATTCATCTGAACAGAAAAAGAGGCAAGGAAAGATAGATCCAAAAATTGGATCTAGCTTTGTGAGAGGAAGGGGATTGGTAGATCGTTGTCCACACAACGTCCAATCTATTCTAAAGGAATATAACAGAAGATCAAGGGGTTGATTGTTGATTTTGGATTTGATAAAGCTTGAATTCTCAGAGTTATCTAAATCGGATTCAAAAGTATGTTTTCTATTCAAAATCGTGAGAACCCATAAATTCCGCTACGCATGGTTGATAATCGTAAAATTGAATAATTTACCTACGAAATGAACGATGAAACTCAAAACGCAAGTGAAACTAAACTTAATTACGCGTTGCTATCAAAGATTTCTATACTCTCAATTCTATCGAAATAGAGTGGAGTAAAAAGTTCGTTCCACTCTTAGTTCTTTAGCATTCAAGTTTCCTAAATTGACTAATCTATTCAAAGTCTAATAAGAGCAATGGTGGGAATTATACTACGATGTGAATTAAAACTAGGCGTAATATAAATATTATAACTTTATTAAATTTAACTAAACAATAATTGAATTCTAAATTAATAACTAAGAATTGAATAACAACAACTGAAATTAGATCTAACAATTTTAAATGACAAAATCGAAATGAACAAGAATTAACTATTTTATTTATCTAATCAATGAAGAACTATGATTCAAATAATTAATCTAAAACAATGCATGAAACTAATTAATTTAACTAATTGAATTCAAAACTAGATCTACAAGCTATTTTAATGGCTACTCTCTATTCTAGATTCTCTAACTATATCTTTCTTAAGAGCTAAGTCTTGTTTTATGTAAAGGAGGAAACCAGATCCACAATTTCGTGCATGGGCTGAGGAGCCATGTTTTGGGCCGGAAAATCGAGCCCAAAGCCCAATTTCTTCAGTCCACAGATCCCGTTTCAGCTAGCTTTGACTTCAGTAGACTTTTCGTCTACTTTTGCTCCTCTGATTGGGTTAAGGGTTGGACCATTGGAAAGCTCTTTCTGAGCCGGTCGTTTTGACATAAGGTAGGCCCAAATCCAAGGCCTGAGTTAAAATATATGGTCTTCGGAAGTTCTACTAACTTGTAAATTGTTTCTACCCGTGTTGACTTTTCAGCTTTTGACTGGGCTTTATAAAGGCTTTGTCTCCTTAAATCTTGGCCTTTATCGCAGAACTTCTTAGCAACCATTCCTTTGCTCCTTTATATCACCAAAGTGGCACATTTCTGCACATAATTGAGTTCCATGCCTGAAATACATAAAAGCACGTAATTAGCATTAACTCTTATTTATTACTCACATAATTGGTCTAAAAGTAGTATTATTAAGGGGTTAAAACTACAGTTTTGGGCTCTTATCAAACCACCCCCAAACAGCATTTTGCTTGTCCTCAAGCATATATGAGAAATTAGCATAAGTGACCAAAAATGGAGTTCTAACTAATCTCGTTTCGCCGAGTGCGATTGCATTGACCATATGCAACAAGGCCTTAAACCACTAGGAATTCCCCAGTGGACGAGCTATAGCCTCGTGAGAGTTTTCCAGTAAAGGTACTCACAAACTTCATCTATACTACAATGACTCAGAAATAAAACTATTGTTTCCTTATCTATGTCTCAATTATCTATACATTTCACTTAGCAAATGAATACATAATAATCAAGTCGAAACCTACGCTAATATATGCATAATAATCTATCATCTATGAATAAACATATTTACAATGAGTAATATTATGAAATGAACTAGCAGGTCCGTTTCAAAACTTCGAATAAGCCCCTTAAGTAGGTCCTCACATAAATGTCAAGACAAAACCACTCTGATTTTTCCGCTCAAGTTTTACTCTCTCGAAGTAATGCATTGGGCACACTTTACCTTACAAACTCAATGACACACAAGGAAGCCGGAGTCGATCAAACACATATGCCACTTACTATCACACTAACCTATTCCTAATTGAGCTAGATGTCTTTATTAGGTGTTGCAGGGATTAGGAGATGGTTCAAGAAGGAAGGAAATGGGTGTTCAAAGAGAACAAGTCTGAGAGAATAGAGTCTTCATATTATGTAACTAGAGAAAGCCTTATTCTTTACCTTTTGCTTCTACACTTTGTTTTCATCCTTAGCCATATTTTTCTTTTCTTTGGCTTTTGACTCCTTTGATTCTATTTTTTTTTTTTTTGGAGTTCTAACTCTTTATTTTCTTTTATTTATTTATTTTTTATTTGGATGGAAACTTCCTTTTCTTATCTGAAGCGACTAACGAATTCTTGATTTCAAAAGTTCTTCTCTTTTCTATTCTTCATCTTTATTCTCAGACTTATTCAAAGAATTGGGTAGGTTGATTTTTTATTTTGTTTTGTTTTGTAACAGGGTAAAGGATTTTGGGTTTATGAAAGGCTAAAGAAAGGCTCAGAGGGGCGACTAGCGGAAAATAATTCATAGGTTGGAATTTCTGGCTATATCGATCCAAAGATGGCCTAAATTCTCGCTTAGGATATGGTATAGTGATCAAGCAAGTGGACGTGTGATTTCTCTATCCAGATTTTACTTCTCCCTTGTGTCATTTCTCAAATGTGTCACTCATATAAGACTTTAGGCTATATTCTCACAGGATTTGTAGAATAAGTACTCTAGCCTAGATTTCATAAACTTACTACCAACAATCATAGGTACTCATGTAACATATTTATAGATAGATGCAAGGATTATTACCTGCATATTAGCCTAAGTTTCTAAAAACTATTCTAATGCAAAAGCTACGTGAGACTTCTAGATTATTGAGAGCATAGAGAAAAAAAACAATACCAATGTTCCTAAGTGTATAGCATACTTTTTTATTTATATTTTTAAAAAATTTGAATTTTTTTAGCTAGAAAACAAGTGCATATTATACATATCTATATCCTAACAGATGCCTTAATTACACGTGTTTCTATGCCCCCTCCCAAAACAAACAAGAAGCATGCTTTGTCCTCAAACTATTTTAAATAAAGAGGGTAGGAAAATACCATTGAAACGCGTGAACTTCCAGAACATCTACAAAACAAGGTTATAACATACTAATATAGAAAAGAAAACTGACGCAACTCTATAAAAATTCCACCCGTTCTGGGGTTAATGAGAAATAGATTGCTTGGGACATAAGCAGACACTAACTGAAATAAAAACTTACCTGCACTCCTGTTTAAACATTTTCCTCCTCATTTTCCTCTTCATCCTTAATAAAGAAATGAGGTTCCTTCGTATCCTGCCATGCCATGGTAATTTGCCAGGCTTCACACCACTTATCGTCTACTATAGCTAACCTGTCAAGCGCCACTTGGTCGGATGGGGTGTAAGGCGCAACCTGATGAGGTTGTATCCTTTACCCTTGCCAAGTCATTGCACAGAACGATCGAATAATACAATTGGTGGGTCTCACAATGTCGACCCCAAACCAATCCGTGGAACGGGCACAAAAAATTGGGAATAAACATAGCATTATACGGCAAATTAAAACAGGCATAAGAAGGTACTCATGCCTCTTGCCATGGGCTCGGGCTAAACTAAACATTAATGTCTGGGGAATATCATAGAGTGTACGACCCCCAGCTAAAGCAAGGAAAATATCACATGTTTTGTCATTCACAGAAGAATAACGTCATTCCCCTCTAATGTTGAGCATAATCCAAAACATAACAGTGCCCACGTTCATAGACAGGCTACCAAGGGCGACGTTATAATCCCCTTGGTCCTCTATCCTAAAGATTCCTACCTCGTAATACTCATGCAAATCATCATAGTTATACATGTACATATTATCTACCAAATAGGCCCATGAGTCTTGTATTTCGGCCGGCATAGCAAGTCCAAGCACAAAGGCTATCAAGAACCTGAAAATTTCCATTGGTTCATCCCCGATGGTGATGGAGAACACTTGTTCTCCATCTGGTCTATCAAAGAACTTACAGTTATCATAAAAATAAGATGTAAGTGCGGGAGAATAAAGTTCATCAGGACTTACCAATAGTGGCTCCCATCCTGCTAGAATGATCACTTCGCGAAACCACGCACCATAGGTGTCACTTTGGAATAAATCTTCAAATGACTGTTCTGGTATGATACGAGGGAATGTCATCCCTAATAAACTTGCTGGAAAAGATGCGAAGGATCCGGGAACAACCCTCGGAAAACTGGAATTTTTTGGTGCTCAGAGGGGTCAGGGCACAGGGTACACTCAAGCAATGCCTGGGATGGGCGCGGGTGGCGCTCTGGTGATATTTGAGGTCCAGGCACTTGGGCGCAGGGTGCGCTCACAGTTAGCCTGGGATGGGCGCGGGTGGCGCTCGGATGAAAAACCGAATTCCGGTGTTTTGGCGCAAAATGTAAATTTGGTTTGGCTGAGTAGGTGGTGCGTCGCTTCGGGGTAAGATTTCTCTCGATAGGCTTAGGGTGCGGTGGCGCTCCTTTTGGGGCGCAAAGCCGAGTTTCTTGATAGACCAAAGTGCGAAGGAAAAATAAGGTAAAGTGGGAGTGAAATGTGAGAGATGAATGTGAGATGTAGTTGGGGTTGTGAGTGTAGAATGAATGCAGTTTTTATAGGTTTTAAATTGCTAAAACGAATCGGGAAGTTGCCAAAAAGCTTTAAGGTAATTGCTGGAAATAATAAAATTTCCAAACCCGAAAACGAAAATAACTCATAATCTTGATTCTAAGACAACCCTAATATCTTTTAGGTTGAATTGAGGATAGAAACTGCCTAACTCATCGAGATTTCATTCTACCACAATATCTATTCATACCGATGGCCATATCGGTCATATTCTCAACCCTCACTACAAAACAAATTCTAAAATAGACGAACATATAAACGAATTATGCTAAGCTATTTAATACCACCCCCCCCCCCCCCCAAACAATTCGGGAAGGTGGGATTAATGATAACAACCATGCACAATTCGAAAATAACCAAATTATATTAAATTTTAATTCAAACAACATAAAACAACCAAATTCAAATTTAATTACTTAACTAATATCCGACTAATAAAACAATAAAAACAACGAAATAACAACGAAACACAAAATTATTCGAACACGTAGCCATGTGATGAAGAAGGGTCCTGAGATGGAGATTGGTCATGGGATGAAGAAGGGCTCGATCCATTCTTTCTTTGGTGACGACGCTCATGCCTCTCAGACTCATCTGAAACAAAACCCTCCAAGGGTGGCATGCGTCGATAGAATCTCTACTCGGAACAAGCGTTGTGCTTCCATCTCAGCCTTTATTGCTATATACTGGGCCTAGTGACGCTGGTGGATATTCTCCATGTTAATCAAGATATCTTCCTGACCCTTTTCGAGTATTCCAAAACTCGTGTTAAGGTTCGTTTGTTTATTTTGAACTATAATCTGTCTATCTCGTATATCTTCACAAATAGCGTAAATGCAACGCACGCTAGTATGCAACACTGACATGCATTCTGAATCAGACGTACACCTTTCCGAGGCATCTTCATCCAACCATGTCATGTCCTCCCCTTCCTCATCCGAATCCACTACCCTATCCTCCGGCAACATCCAAGTCTTTTGGATACACTCCTTATAACTACTTTCATTTGCATGAAATTTAATTCAACATTATCTACTCAGTTCTTAGTTTATTCCCCTAAGATAACATTATCTTCGTAATTAAAACAGGAAATGGTGCGATACTCTTCCCAACTCCTCTAATCATATTTAGCAAAAACTCGAGGATATAGAATTCATACATCTTTTCTTGCAATATCCAGAGAACGTGCAGACATGTGAACCTGATGTCGCTCACTTTCTCCTTCCCAATGACGTTCTTACCAATCCACTGAGCTACAGCCAGTTGGTTTGTGAGCAGAGATGACTGTCGAGCACAATGAGAAGTCATATTATATTGACCCTCCATAAGGGTTTCATTCATCAATGCAGGAATACCAGTATACTGGGATTCCTACACGGTGGCTTCTATGTGGCGTCCAGGCGTAATGCCTAAAATTTCAACCATCTTCTCTTTCGATAATTCTCTCCGAGTCCCAACCACTTTCATGAAAATTTTGTGACCGGCCAACTCTCTCTTCTTATAGAACTATTCGACCAAATCGGAGTGGTAGAAATCATCTGTCGAGTACCACAACCGATTCCAACCCCTGCTAATCATCTCATCACCGTAAAACGGCGTGAAGCGGTCGGCCGTAAACGCTTGTTCCGGCAACAACCTTCGTCTTTGAGCCATTGATATCTTAGAACGATTTGGGGTTTAAAAGGACTGTGGGAATGGAGTTTGAGGCTCCCTTACTAACAAAATAGTAGTGGTGGCGCGGTAGTTTGAATTTCGTTTGGTTTTGGGTGATTTTCGGTGGTGGAAATTTTTGGGATTGGTGGAAGAGTGTTTTGGATTAGAATCGAAGTTGGAATTGTATTGTGGGCGTGGGTGTATTGAGGTTTATTTTTACTATTATTTTTTGTTAGGTTTTTAAATTTGGAAATGGTGAAATTGGAAAGAATCGTGATTCAATTTGTTTTGGAGGAAGGAGACGCACGCGCGTGCGTTGGGCCCAAGCCCAAATTGATTTTCCGATTTTTGTCGATTTTTCATGCAACTTTAAACTAAAATTCCCGCTTCGTTACTGGTCCGATTTATGCGAATGAGATATGGAAATGATCATGAGAGAATTTCCAATCTAATGATCTATAAAACACTCTATTCCGACCGTGGGTGACATATAAGAAGATAAAAAATGCCTCGAAGTGCGTACATGACGTAAGTTATGCGAACGAATGAAATCTAACTTAATAGAAAATGTCAATCCAAATAGTAATACCATTAAATGGTCTAACCAACACAACTGAAGAGTTGAACAATCTAGGATGGAACGAACACCCCACCCCCAAACAAATTTTAGACTCAGAGTTGAAAAAATTGGTTTTTTTTTTTTTTTTTTTTGGGTCTTTTAAAGTCAGATTCCTGAGACTTCTCAACTTACTATGGTTGTGATTTTAATGATTTTTAATTTTTTATGAATAAAAGTTAATATAAGAAAAACAAGAAAGCAATAAATGCATAATTCACACCATAGAAGAACATGACTTAAAAGCCGAGAAAACATGCAAGAGTAGAAAACGTGAATTATGTTGACCGTGGACTTAGGATCCGGTACTTACAGGCACACACTCCATAGGAAGGGCCCGGTTACCTGAATGGTGCACTTATCAGTATACGAAAGTGATAGAAAGTACACCAGACAACCAAATGAGTCGTTTATAGTCAGATACGCGAGACTTTAACAAATAACTGGATATATATATTAATACCCTATAGTTTCTATATATCAACAACCTAAAGAGTGGGTCTTTCTAGAAATAAATAACATGGAATGCACCCCCAAACATAATCAGGCACCAAGATTTCCTCGGCGCAACCTAGTGGAATGAAAACGAAGTCTGATAGACCTAGAACGTAACCGAGCATGCACCTTCTTATTCATCTTTGAATGAGAGGTTGTCCAAGTGAATGAGTGTGAAAAAATGGATAGTTTTGGAAGATATGGTGGATAGGGATAAGTATTAGAAGGAAAGAATGGAAAGAATGAGAATGTTGGTTTAGCACAAAACTCATTCATGGTGTAGGTAGGAACGGCCTCCATTCTGAAAATAGAGGTGTCATGTGCCTTTTCTTCGGGAATTATATCCGTATTAGGCGGATTTAGAAAATCATTAAGCACAGAAGAAATAAGAGGATCAAGTGCAAACTCTAGGTTCTTTTGAAAAGGTGTAGGATGGGGTACATTGATGGAAGGGGAATGATGTGAGGTGGGTGAATGGTTATCAATAGGAGGGGACTCTCGAGATGGCGGAGAAGAGTTGCAAAAGAGTTGAAGGAAATCTTCCTCAATTCCCTCCACATCCAAGGAGTCCTTATTAAAGTTGGAATGTCCAAAGGAAAGGAATTTGTGCATCTGATTATTTGGAAACATGGTTTTAACATAATCATGAGCTAAACCCTCGATCATACTAACCTCTCTATCGATATTGGTATCAGGAACCTATGTGATCGGTTCAAATACATTGACCTTAGCGGAAAGATGGCCAAAAGATAAGGACATCGAACCATCGCGGCAATTTATAAACGCGTTGGCAGTTGCCAAGAAGGGGCGCCCTAAAATGATCGGGACATCGTCATTAGCGACTTCTGTATCGAGGATAACAAAATCCGCAGGATAGTAGAAATCTTGAACCTTAACCAGCACGTTTTCCACTACACCTTGAGGATACTTGATAGACCTATCAGGTAATTGCAACGTCATTGTTGTAGGTTGCATTTCTTGTAGACCTATTTGTTTATATAAATAATAAGGGAGTAAGTTAACACTCGCCCCTAGGTCTAATAAGGTAGTGGTCGTGTGAGTATCTCCTAAGGTGCATTGTACAGTAGGACGACCAAGGTCCTTGTACTTAACTATTCCATTATGTTCTGATAAAGTTGGAACCTGTTCAGTGAGAAAGGCGTCTTTTGGAATATTTGTCCTACTCCTAGTAATGCACAACTCCTTAAGAAACTTAGCGTGGTGAGGTAATTTTTTAATTGCGTCGAGAAAGGGTAGGTTAATCGTTAGATTTTTGAAAACGTCCCTAATCTCGTCAAAGTTTGTATCTCTTTTTAACATAGCTAATTTCTGGGGAAACGGTGGTTTCTTACTATGTTTAGTGTATGGTTCTACTGGATATCTAACCTTTTCTTTTTGCTTCTTAGGTTGTGGTTTAACTGGTACCTCTACAGGGGTAGGATCTTCAGTTTCTGTTTCGGTATCTAGTATAATATCTGGTGTAGGAACTCCTTGTGGGGTAACTATAGACATAGTTACTTTGTTATCCACCACTCTACCTGAACGGAGAGTGGTGATGGAATTTATCTCTCCTACGTTTGCAATTTCGTTATTAGTATTACCGTTTACTTCAAAGGTTGTGTTTGGTGTTTTAGGATTAGGTATTGCTTGTCCTGGAAACACACCTTTGGGTTGTACTTTATCTTGAGCTAACTGTTGTAAGGAAAGTTGGATGGCTTGTAAAATCTGTTGTTGAGATTGCATAAAGGTATCAAAACAATCCGGTTGTGGAGTAGTATTTGCTACTGGTTGTGTGACAGGAACTATGTCACGTTGATTATTAATGAATAGATTTTGGTAGTTATTATTTATCGGAACGATACCTCTATTAGCATTATAATTATTATTGTTATATTATTATAATTACCCTGACCTTGTGCTTGACCTTGTCGTGGTTGAGCTTGGTTATAATTGTTTGTTTGCCTAACATTTGGGTTAAACAACCTTGGAGGTTGTTGATTATTCCGCCAACCGAAGTTGGGGTTTTGTCGCCAAGCTACGTTAGGTTCGCTATTAATGGAACAAACGTTATCTTGTTGTGATTGTTGTTGCTCATAAGCGAAAGGACAATAGGAGTCGGGATGCTCTAGACTCAAACAGAAATTACATGGATTGGAGTTGACATTCATGACGGGGATAGGCGTTTGTTGAACATAAATAGCCTCTACCTTTTTAGATAGAGATTCGATTAAATTTTTAAGTTCCGGATCGGGTTTCATCTCAAACATAATCTTGGCGGCCTTTATCAAGAGAAGAACTAGCGCCAAGGAGATATCGTCACTACCCCCAGTTATTATTACGCTTAGTCTGATTTTCTAAAAATTTATAAGCTTCTAAGGCTCCTTTACTTAAGAAACTACCCCCATTCATTATGTCAAGGACTTCTTTATGGTGGTGTAGAAGTCCCTTGAAAAAGGCACGAACTAACGTGTCTTTCGCAAGGTTATGATGTGGACACTCTATAAGTAGATCGGTGAAGTGATTCCAAGCCTCTGAAAATGATTCATAAGGATTTTGTCGAAAGAAATGAATCTTGGAAAGCATTTCATCGGTTTTCAGTGGTAGGTAAAAATGTTCCATGAATAGTTAAACAAGTTTAGCCCACGAGTCCACAGAATTAGGCGCTTGGGCAGTTAACCAAGGTGCCACCTTATCGTCTAAGGTGAAGGGAAATACCCTTAGTTTAATTTGTTCAGCACCTACCGTAGGATGGTGGAATGTAGTAAGGACTTGGTCAATCCTACGCATGTGCTGATAAGGTTTTTTATGGTCTAACCTATGAAAAACGGGTAACAAATTAAATATATTTGGGGGAATACGAAAATCCCCCACTGGGTCTGATAGAACGATGCAAGATTTAAGGATATCGTTCAAGGCTTTGTAAAAGTCAGAGAGAGGAGACTCTCTTTCTTCAGCCATTACTTCAGGTAGTGTGTGTGGTATGCTAGCTAGAGGTGTAGTGAGTGGTATACTAGAAAGACTTGTTTGTTGCCGTTGTTAGTTAATTACGTTAGACGTTTTTCTTCGGCCTGACCTTAATCTCATGCAAGGTTAAGACCAATCTTAATGAAACATAACAACACTCCAAACAATCCTGATATGCTAGTATGAACCTCTAACAGAAGATGCGAGGTGTGGAAGAAAAGAGTACCTGAAAGCCTCCTTACTTCGCTTATGAATATCGTCTTGTTTACGCGTGCTCAGTGTATATAACAAGTTAGAACACTGAAAACTTTGAAGAAATGGAAGTTCGAAACAAACCTGTGGAAATCGGGCAGTTTCAGCAGAGGGCGCGGGTGCGCTCAGAATATGCTTATGCAGGGCGCAGGTCGCGCTCAAGCAAAAGGTAGGATTCCAGGCGTGTGGGCGCAGGTGGCGCTCCAAGTTGGCCTTGGTAGGGCGCAGGTGGCGCTCAGCCAAAGGGTGGGATTCCAGGCGTGTGGGTGCAGGGTGCGCTCCACTTTGGCTTGCCCAGGGCGCAGGTGTGCTCTGAGTAATTTTTCATGGAAACTTACAAAGCTGAAACAGACAACCACAGTGAGAATCCAAACAAGGGTGGGTGGGTTATGGGACTTTGAAAAACTATCAAGTTTACAGAAAACAATACTAAAGAGTACTAAGATGGCAGCGGCGCCATTTGATAATCGTAAAATTGAATAATTTACCTACGAAATGAACGATGAAACTCAAAATGCAAGTGAAACTAAACTTAATTACGCATTGCTATCAAAGATTTATATACTCTCAATTCTATCGAAATAGAGTGGAGTAAAAAGTTTGTTCCACTCTTAGTTCTTTAGCATTCAAGTTTCCTAGATTGACTAATTTATTCAAAGTCTAATGAGAGCAATGGTGAGAATTATACTACGATGTGAATTAAAACTAGACGTAATATAAAGATTATAACTTTATTAAATTTAACTAAACAATATTTGAATTCTAAATTAATAACTAAGAATTGAATAATAACAACTGAAATTAGATCTAACAATTTTAAATGACAAAATCGAAATGAACAAGAATTAATTTATCTAATCAATGAAGAACTATGATTCAAAGAATTAATCTAAAATAATGTATGAAACTAATTAATTTAACTAATTGAATTCAAAACTAGATCTACAAGCTATTTTAATGGCTACTCTCTATTCTAGATTCTCTAACTATATCTTTCTTAAGAGCTAAGTCTTGTTTTATGTAAAGGAGGAGACCAGATCCACAATTTCATGCATGGGCTGAGGAGCCATGTTTTGGGCCGGAAAATCGAGCCCAAAGCCCAATTTCTTCAGTCTATAGAGCCCATTTCAGCTGACTTTGACTTTAGCAGACTTTTCATCCACTTTTGCTCCTCTGATTGGGTCAAGGCTTAGACCATTGGAAATTTCTTTCTGAGCCGGTCGTTTTGACGTAAGGTAGGCCCAAATCCGAGGCCTGAGTCAAAAGATATGGTCTTTGAAAGTTCTGCTGACTTGTGAACTGTTTCTGCCCGTGTTGACTTTTCAGCTTTTGACTGAGCTTTATAAAGGCTTTGTCTCCTTAAATCTTGGCTTTTATCATAGAACTTCTTAGCAACCATCCCTTTGCTCCTTTATATCACAAAAGTGGCACATTTCTGCACATAATTGAGTTCCATGCCTGAAATACATAAAAACACGTAATTAGCATTAACTCTTATTTATTACTCGCATAATTGGTCTAAAAGTAGTATTATTAAGGGGTTAAAACTACAGTTTTGGGCTCTTATCAGTGGTTCTCGCAATTTGTAGAAATATTTGCATTTTGAATAACGGTTCCTACAGTTGTTGCGTCTGACATGGTTCAACAGCTTCAGGATATTCGTACTACTGTTCGGAAGAATCTTTTAGAGTCTAATGCCAAATATAAAGCTTTTGTTGGCAAACATCGCCGTCATGTTGAGTTTGAGGTAAGTGACTTTGTTTGGGCAGTGCTTACTAAAGAACGGTTTGCCATTGGCAATTACAATAAACTGAAGCATCGAAAGATTAGCCCAAACAAAGGTGATTGAGAAGATCAATCCTAATGTCTATCGTCTTCTTCTCCCTAGCCATATCCGTACTGCGAATGTCTTCAATGTGAAGCATCTTATGCCGTATTTTAGTGCCTCGTCTGATGATGATGCTAACATAAATTTGAGGATGAATTCTTTCAATCCAGGAGGGACTTATGCAGTTCAAGTTACTGCTAGTGTTTAGTTAAGGGTGCACACACCCTTGGTTTGGGCTGTTCATGGGGGCGCACGCCCTTTGGACCTTAAGTAGTCAGGCCTTTTGTTTTTTCTATTAGTTACTGCTATTATTTAGTTAAGAGCGCGCACACACTTGGTTTAGGTTGTTCATGGGGATGCACGCCCTTTGGGCCTTAGGTAGTCAGGCCTTTTGTTTTTTCGGTCACGTAGGAATTGGAAAAGGTCGGTTTTAGGTCACCGCAAGGTTAGTTGTTTTTGTTTTTGGGAAGCCTATTTAAGGTTTCTTAAGGGTTTGTAATAGACACTTATGGATTTTATCATCGTTTCTTGGTTAAAGAGCGATTCTTTGATTGTTTGAGAGCTAACGAACACTTAGTTATACATCAAAACCCGACCCAACCCGCTCGAGTTCCACCCCTACTATTGTTCACTTGTCTTATCGAAAGCATTTTAACAAGCTTTTGGGCTTTCTTCATTTGATTTGGGCTTATTACGGCCAGGACCGATCTGGACAATTACTATATATGAATCCCTTCAAAACAATAAGTCTTTCTACAAACATATTCAAGAAGTTGATCATTCTTTCTTTTAGGGGCGCAGTATTGACACCCCACTTTATGGGATTGGCACACCTTTGGCAAAAAGTAAAACAATAATGGTTATTCTTTATATGTCCTTTTATACCCCCCATATGTTCGATAGTTCTACGACATCGGGTTGCCGCGAAATCCTATATCCAACGACATTGCTGTAAGATCGCACAGTCCACGGTATCGGGTTGCTTTGTGAGATCTTATATCCCATGGCAGGGAGTTGCCGCGGAGGATTTTTTTGTGCTTTTTTATTTTTTTTTCACTTCAAATTTTGCGTATTGAACAACACACGCACGACATATGGATACCTCATTTTCTTCTTTAAAGCTTCTTTATATACTCCAAGAACAACACCAAAACCATGAAGAAAAAAAAAAAGTACAATCGAGGCATAATTTTGTTATCTCGCGACAAATATTTTCATATGCTATAAGAAAAACTTGTGATCAAATTAATGAAGAAGAGTTTTGATAATTAACACAAGCAAAGACTCCATTTTAGTGAACACAACCATCTCGCGGTAACTATCTTTTTTTACGGTGGCTATTAAAAAAATTTTAAAACAAAAAAGGACCCACGACAACAACCTTCTGTGGGATATGGGATCTCGCGGCAACCCGATGTCGTGGATTGTACGATCTCGCGGCAACTTCTTGTCGTGGGTGTTTTTTTATGTGATTAATGTAGGGGTGTCAATATCACACCCCAAATTTCCAAAAAATTTAAAATAGGGAATTATCCAAGATATAATTATCTCAATCGTCACCCTATTCCATCTTCTGAAAACCCAAGATGAAACGAAACCCTAATAACTCATTACTAAACATGATATAGAAAAATAAGATCAAATTAAAACCAAAAGAACAACTCTTAATTCACAAATAAATAAATAAAATACTAACCAACTCTATTACATCTGTTTCAAATCAAAACTTTCCACTTCAGAAAACTTAAACCAGTAAGGCTCCAATAGTGAATCCAAATCAAACGTTGTCATCCATTTCATTCTACCATCTATGTTGCCAAGAACATACCCACGTTGCAAAACAAAGTAACCATGGGTCAGCAAATTGAATTTGCTGGTATGAGTAAGACTAAAATAAAATATACACTACTACATTCAATTTTCCAAATAAATAAATATAACATTACCAACCATTTCAACTTGGAAGACAAGATAGTTCCGTTTTCCAAAACGGCGTGTAGTTTCTTCCCAAGTAAGATTTCAATTCCATTATCTAGTAAATTAATTTAATTAACATCTTACCTATATCTGCTTATGTGATAGGGTAGGATAACGTCCCTACATAAGATGTTAATAAGTCCTACCCTCCTGCAAAACAAAGTTAGGTTTCCCAAACATAAACATTTAATTCATACCTCTACTTCACTCTCACAACAACCATGAGAATACACAATCTGGCATAATATGTCACCAATATTAACATTCATGTCACATTCCTTCGTAAGAAAATTATATGTATCATATAATAATACACAACCAATCATATTCAACAACTCACTCATATATAAAGCCAATATTTTACTTAAACCACTCATCTACTTATGAGAACGGGGAAAATATCACAACCAAGGAGTACATTCATCCCTTGTGAGTATCAACTCACACAAACCACGTATATATTTCTCATAAGAAAACATGTACATTATAATACATAAATATTCATATGCAATAACTCACTCACACGTAAAATCAATATTTTACTTTAATATCACTCGTCTACTTATGAGAACGAGGAAAAACACAACCAGGGAGTACATTCATCCCTCGTGAGTATCAACTCACACAAACCACATAAATATTTTCTTGTAAGAAATCATGTACATCATAATACATAAATATTCATATACAATAACTCCATCACACGTAAAATCAATATTTTACTTTGCTTATTAATTATCTCATTGACTCATTTATTAAAAGTCACAGCCCAACCTTTAGTTCCTACTCCATGATTTGCACTTCACACATTTGCCAAATCACACATATCCGTGTGCCTTACTCACATCGAGTACCACTACAAGACATATGTCCCAAGCGGGGATATCGCCTCCACGAAACATATTTTCATCTTGTAAACTTGTAACTTGTGAGTCACAACCATCTCTGGGCTTTCCATACACAAACACAAAGCCTCTTTTGGGCATAACAAAATATCAGGTCATTCATGGCACATTTAATGAATACCTTGGGTCATTCCCGCCACATTCAAGGAATACCCATCATAACACTAGCAGGTCATTCATGGCACATTCAATGAATACCTTGGGTCATTCTCGCCACATTCAAGGAATACCCATTATAACACTAACAGGTCATTCATGGCACATTCAATGAATACCTTGGGTTATTTTCGCCACATTCAAGGAATACCCATTATAACACTAACAGGTCATTCATGGCACATTCAATGAATACCTTAGGTCATTCCCGCCATATTCAAGGAATCCATACCTACATTCTCGTACACTCAAAGAATACATCACACCCGCAAGGCAAATGCCTTAGTTCCTCTCTAAGGCGGCTTTTCAAATGGCATCATTAGTCATAAACATTTCTTTTCATCAAAGAGGCATGGAGAGATCTAAAGATGTGGGCGACACATTAAATTTTCATCGGACACTTTTACACCGGATTTTAACACTCAAGAGTTCTCATTTATTATAATATTTTCATTACAAAACAAACATCGTCTCAAACAATAATTCATTACTAAATATTCCAAACACAATAACTAATCAACTCACCTCATTATCAATTATATAAATCATAGATATCAAAAGGTTTAATCAAGAATAATGCATTACTTAAATGTCTTATGAATACATTTTAAACAACTACAATCATGTACACAATTAAGTACTAACATTGTTCACATATAGTTATCACAATATATAATATATAATATATAGTGTAGTGGCTGCACTTTTGCTCAAAACTGTCTACGTATCCAAATCTTTCAAGATTGGAATTAAGCCTTTGTAGTTCTTATCAGCCACATATTCAAAGTCCAAGTCCATCAGTGCTAATATATATTATTGCATAATACCACGCCAAATCTTTAGCTACCAATATACGCTCTATACATACAATATTCATCAAACAATTATGCATGCAACTCTTATTCCAATATATGTAATAGAACTCTTTAGACAAATAAAATAATTACTCCTCCAATCAATACGCATTTATTTGAAATATTAATACGCTACAAATTGCATGATCATTAAATTTTTTTTCTTGTACAACTAAAATCTACACTAATAAGTTACGTATATTGTTCTATGCATGAGAAATTGGTTAGGACAATTTGACCTTTGTCTATTCTAAAAATTCTAGAGAATTCATATAATCAAAGTTTTGAATCAATTATACCATTCTGAAAATTAGACAGAAAAACCATTTCAATAATAAAATTTCTAAACACTAATTCGTTTAGTATGTACTCTAAACTATGTGATGGAACAGACCTAACAACTTAAATTATGTTATTCAATTTTCTGACGCACTTTCTTGAAAAATTCACATCAAATAGAATATAAACTGGAATCAGTCAAGGCCAATTGGAAATCCAAGATTATTCAGAGAACTAAAATTGTTTAGTTATGTTGAAAAGCTAGTTACATCATCTAATTAGTCCAATTCAAGTCACAAGTCAGTACTTGTGCAGAATTCTGCAAACATATCACCGTTCCAAACGATAATTAAAATTACAAAACAAATATCAAACGTTCATAATTAAAGATGAAACTTTTATAAAATGATGATGAAACAATTATGAAGCAAACAAGATAAAAATCATAGAAAAATGATTTATATATTTTTTTTGATAAAAATATGTCTACTCACCTGAAATTGAATTTGCAAAAGAATATCCATGCTTCACTTTCTCCAATCCCTTTTCTTCTTCTTCCCCTTCTTTTTATTTCTTTCAATCAAAAATATTCTTTTTAACGGAGGCTAGGGTTTTGTTTTTGAATAATAATATTTTTACAAAGAAAATTCGCAAGTATTGTTTATTTAGTGTTTTAAGTCTGTTTAAGTTAACCTATGGACCTCAAATAGGTCTAAAAACACCCAAGGTCCATACCTATATGAATGGGTACATTTTAACAATGTTTTCAAGCCCAAAAATGATTCTAAAATACCCACACAAGTTCTAACAAACAATTCAAGTAAAAACAATTTTGAAAAATCAATAACAGCCAAACAAATTCTAGAATAAGCTAGACTTCATAATATAATAATTATTTTCAATTCAAATAATGTAATTTATGTTATTTAAAAATTGGGGTTGTTATAGTCAATACCGTGGAATTGGTTAAAGGGGTGTCAATCCCATAAAGTGGGGTGTCAATACCGCAACCCTTATTTTATACTAGAAGAAGTTGAAGATTCTTTGTGGAAAAAAAACTCATTCACGTTTTTCAGCTAACCATCATTGTTATACCGACATACCCTTAATGAAGCAAATTTATTTAAAGAGTTTTAATGAAGCAATACTATAATTGCATCAAATGTTTCATCAAATCAAACAATTACAGATTATATATCAACACATCCACTCTCATTTGCTTTATTTGAGGGATGATTTTGCAGTCAAGGCCAATCTTACTAAACCTTCTATTCGTCTAGATATGCGTTGTATCTGCATATGTACCGATATTGTTGCATAAAACCTAGCATCAGACTTGCCTAAAACCTCATCTGGGTATTTCCTTCGATATTGTTGCATCCAACGATACCTAAACAACAACAACAAAAACTTATGTCATTCAATTTAATAATTAAACAAATAAGAAATCTTGTTGCTTATGAGAATTCTTGAAAAGCGTAAACAACTGGTTCAATTTTGGGAATGACAAAAGGTAATCTCTCAAACAATACGGACACCACTATCTTATCTGACGAAGATGCTGACGTTGACAACCCTACTCTTGCCGACCCCATTCTTCTTATTAGAGAATGAGATAAAAATGTCAACCTACGTTGCATTTTATTGTCACTATATTGTTCATTTGTCTCTCTGCAGTTTGTTCATCAAATGGTGTTAGGTGGACCTGGTACATTTTTAACAAGCTTTTGGGCTTTCTTCATTTGATTTGGGCTTATTACGTCCAGACCCTATCTTACAATTACTTAGAGAGACAACGAATATAAACAGTTATAGATTATATATCAACACATCCACTCTCATTTGCTTTATTTGAGGGATGGTTTTTCGGGGAAGGCCAATCTTACTAAACCTTCTATTCGTTTGGATATGCGCTGTATCTACATATGCGCAAATCATAGCACGGGATGGTTGTCAATCCAATTGTGGAGACATTAACATTCCTTACCTTTTTGGTATAGGAAGGGATGTTATAGAGGCGAAGGATTTGAAATCATATGCATGTTAAAGGTAAACAATACCGACAATAATCTTAAGGGTAATTTCCCAAGTAGTAACCCATAATGTCAATGTGTTCCCAAGTAGTAACCCACTTTCAATTTTGACTTTTCAACGCGGCTTTTGACAATTTTGCCCTTCAAATAAAAACAAAACACTTTTCTCTCACCTCTTACACTTTTCTCTCTCTTTGTCCCATGATGTTGACGTATTTGAGTTTTGTTTTTAAACAAAACAGTACTCTCTCTCCTCTTACACTCAATCATTGATTTTTGAGTATTTTTTTATTTATTTCTTAAGTAACTAAAATGACTAAAAATATAATATATAAAAATAATTAATAAATAATAAAACAATAAATTTAACACAATCCATCTTCATTCAAATAACAAAATTCATATTCTTTGCAAAATAATAAAAGATGTCTCATAATAAAATGAACAAAATATATATTCCATTAAAATGATAAAATTCATATTCTTTTCAAATTTATTACATCAAAATCCAACAAAACCCGAAAAATTAAATCATGAAGTAGTTTCATCAGTAGATGAAATAATAATTAGTCAATGTATAACAGTAAAGTTGTTGATATACAATGCACATGAGTTTGTCAGTCCCTCACTTATAAGATGAAAATAGACAAATGAATTTGGCGAGAAATCTGTTAGGCGGGAAATAATTGAGCGGGAAAAATATTAGCGATAAAACAATTAACACTAGTAAAGTTCTTTCGATATACGTGCATGTGAGTTTGTCGTCTCTCTCACTTGTAAGGTGACAAAAGACATAATAAATTGGGCGACAAATAATAAAATAATTGGGCGGAAAATAGTTAGGGGGAAAACAAAGAAGATATCTCATTTTCTTCTTACATTTCTTATTACTCAACTCATTTCCACATAATTTCTTTTATTTTTTTTCAACTTTTTTTTCTTAATCCTTCAATTCTCTTGTTATTCACTTTTCCCCATTTACCATTTTCATTATCCTACATTTATCTCTCACAACCAATTATATTATCCATTTTAAAGTTTTTGTTCATATATAATTCACACGGAATAAACAAATATCAACTTGTTGAACTCATCATTTAGTTTAGCTACACTTAAAAGTTGTACAACAAATGAAAAAGGTTTTACCTTTGTGTGTTTGGATACGCTAAAACCTTATCATAGTTCCAAGACATAAGAAAGGTAAGTTGTCAAGTAACAACTTTGTCAAAAGATATTCCCAATCTATCTTTTTTCATTTAGTAGTTTGAAGACGTTCAAAATTGAAAGGTAAATTATCTAATGGAGAAAAAATTCCAATGTGATAAGTTGAATTGACAATGAGTGTTGGATATTTGATTGTGGAGCAGGTGTTTTAGAAGAACCCTAAAACGAACTTGTGTTTTTTTTTTTCAATACATTTTGTGTAAAAAAATTTTCTTGCCTATAATGTACCTAATTTGGTAGTTACTTTCAAACAATATATCAGCTACATAATGACGAATCTGTTTGTCACTTATAAATATTATTTCTTACATACCAAATATATACATTTTTAAAATGCTTGTTTTTTTAGCATAAATATCTCTGAGTTTTAATTTATTGATTTGTGATCGAGTTATAAACTAATAAATATATTTGTCACATATAGAAAATACTAGTTGAATGTTGAACTCGTGTTATTTAAATACATTTTGGGCTAAGTATATTTTGGACCTTATGTATATATATGATAGTTACTTTTGAAACATATCTCAAAGAACTTTTATGATTTTAGGTAATCTTGAAATGGTGATTATTATTTTATTTTATATTATTTTTTCTTTATTAAGTTTCTCTAAATGATAATGGGTTGAATGTTGAACTTCGTGTTTTTAGTACATTTTAGGTCAAAATTTGGTATGTATCTTTTGGATTTAGTGCACATATTTAGTAGTTACTTTCGAAATATCTTTCAACAACTTTTATTATTTTGGATACTGAAATGGTGGTGATTATTTTATTTTATATTTTTTTTCAATTAAGTTTCTACAAATTTTAATTTATTGATTTGTGATTGATGATATTGGTTGAATGCTGAACTTGTGTTTTTTTAGTACATTTTAAGCTAAGTATCTCTTAGATATAATGCACATATTTAGTAGTTACTTTTGAAACATCTATCAGCAATTTATATTTTTTCAAGTAAGTTTCTCTAAGTTGTAATTTATTGACCTGTGATCGATGATATTAGTTAAAGGCAGAACGCGTGTTTCTTTTAGTACATTTTGTGCTAAGTATCTCTTGGATCTAATGTACATATTTAGGTAGTTACTTTCAAAGCATCTGTCAGTAACTTTTAATATTTTAGGTACTAAAATAGTGATATCTATGATTATTTTGTTATTATTCTTTTTTATTAAGTTTCTCTAAGTTGTAATTTATTTACCTGTAATCAGTGATATTGGTTTAATGTTGAACTCGTGGTTCTTAAGTACAATTTGTGTCAAGTATCTCTTGGATCTATTGTATGTATCCGGTAGTTACTTTTAAAACATATGTCAAGAACTTTTATGGTTTTGGAACTGAACTCGATTAATTTTATTATTCTTATTATTCTTATTTTATTTTATTTTTAAGTTTCTCTCGTTGTAATTTGTTAAACCGTGGAGCGAGCTACATACTAAGGAATATGTTCACAACATCAAGCAATTGCAAAATGGGTTTCGAAGTTGTGAAATCAAAACTTAGGGACAATATTGATATGGCTCAAACATACGTGAAGGTAACAACCTTTTTAGCTATATCATCATGATGAGCGCAACAATAGCAACTACTAACCTATGTTCGTTTGCCTTTTTTGCTTGCAGATAAGGGAATGCTTCAGTGAGTCGTACCAAATGTTGCCAAATTATTGTAAAGAACTTAAAAGAGTGCATTCAGATTGTTTCACCGAGCTATTAACGTCGTCCACCCATGACCACAAGTTTGAGCGTTTGTTTGTTAGCTACGGCGTCACTGTCCGAGCTTACAAAAGATATCTTCGTCCATGGATTATGATTGATGGCACTTTCATGACAGGTAGGTACAAGTCAGTCATACTAACTGCTATCACGGCGGATGGCGATAGCCACGTGCTTCCAATTGCATTTGCTATAGTCCCGAAGGAAAACTATGACCACTGGGATTGGTTTCTGGAAAAGTTGAGAGACCTTGTTGTTGGGACTAAGCTAAACTTTATTCTTCTCTCTAATAGGCATGCAAACATTCTTCAGGTCATGCCTAAAATATTTCCTAATGTGGTTCATTGCTTTTGTGCACAACACATTTCAAATTGTGTGACTAAGCAATAGACAAAAGGGAAGGTGAAAAGAGCAGCTGAAGCTTACGAACAGGCAGAATTTGTAAGACTAATGAGCCAAATGTATTGTTGCGACAACAAATGTTATGCAAAGATTGTTAAGATTCCAAAAGAGTCGTGATGTTGTGCTTTTGCTAAAAGGAGAAGGCATGGCATTTGTTACACAAATCACATAGAGCTGGAATAAGATGATACTTCTAGAGAGTGCTATGCAAGTGACATCTCATTTTGTCAATGGTATCAGGTTGAACATAATGAAACATTTCTATGACTACCGGGTGATGGCGTCAAAGTTGAAGACAAAACTGACCAAATCAGCCGAGGATGTGCTCATCTCGTCGAGATATACGAGTAGACCTTTCACAGTGGTAAGGGCAAGTGAGCACATTTACTATGTGCATTCAGTGGATCGTACTGACACCGTAGACCTTTTGGAGAAGACTTGCACTTACAGTTTCTTTCAGCAACTTGGTCTTCCTTGTAACCATGCTATGAAGGCAATCGATGACGGTAAGATATGTGTATATGACTTTTGCATGCATTAGTACACAAAGGAAACGATGATGGATACATATAGGAAGAAGTGGACGCCATTAAGAGGAAAAGAACAGTGGGTTTGGGTTTATGATGACATCATTGTCCTACAAGTGAGAGACTGACAAACTCACATGCAATCGTATATCGAAGAACTTTACTATCATCGTTATTTGTTTTCTCGCTAACAGTTTTCCGCCAATTATTCCCGCTTAATAGTTTTCCCGCCAAATTCATCTGTCTATTTTCATCTTATAAGTGAGGGACTGACAAACTCATGTGCATTGTATATCAGCAACTTTATTGATGTGCGTTGTACATTGACTAATAATTATCCCATCTACTGATGAAACTACTTCATGACTTAGAATTTCGATTTTATTGGATTGATGTAATAAATTTGAAAAGAATATAAATTTTATCATTTTAACGGAATATATATTTTGTTAATTTTATTATGAGGTAACTTTTATTATTTTGCAAGGAATATGAATTTTGTTATATGAATGAAGATGGATTGTGTTAAATTTATTGTTTTATTATTTATTATTTATTTTAATCTATTATATTTTTAGTCATTTTAATTAGTTAAGAAATAAATAAAAAAAACACTCAAAAATCAATGATTGAGTGTAAGAGGAGAGAGAAAAGTGTAAGAGGAGAGAGAGTACTGTTTTGTTAAAAACAAACTCAAATACGTCAACATCATGGGGACAAGGAGAGAGAAAAGTGTTTTGTTTTTATTTGAAGGGCAAAATTGTCAAAAGCCGCGTTGAAAAGTCAAAATTGGAAGTGGGTTACTACTTGGGAACACATTGACATTATGGGTTACTAATTGGGAAATTACCCTAATATTAATAGTCTTGCACCTTTTTTGGGTATCAATGGTGCGGAAATCATAAAAGTATCACTAGATCAAACAGCACGCGTCCACGTGCCAACCGTTTCTAGTTGTTATGACAGAAAATTTGGTGAGCAACAAGGATCAAGTGATAACACGTTCAACTTATCTGAAGGCCCTTTCACTTTCTCAAATATGCACAACAAGTTAATGATTGTTGGTTGTGATGTTTTTTCTTATATCTTTGCTATAAATAGCGAGAAGTACATGAGTGGCTGCGCATCTCTATGTAGAGCTACCCGTCTGAAGTTGTTAAACGGGCCATGCTATGGTTTTGGTTGCTGTGAGACAACAATTTCTATGGGTTTGAAGATATTCACTTTGTCGGTAGATCGCATCAACACGCAGACACGTCGTTCTAGGGCTTCAGACTCCAATGCTTGTAGTTTTGCAGCCCTGCATGACAGTGATCCATATAGCCCAATAATGAGATCCCTGATTAGAGCAAGTAATAAGACTTCAACTACTGCTCTTGATTGGGCTATAGGGGAAGTTACATGTGAAGGTGTGAAAACACTGAATTATACGAGTAGTGAATGCGGAAACAATACTGAATGTGTTAATTCATCTAATGGCTCTGGATATCATTGTCGTTGCAAACATAGTTTTGAAGGGAATCCTTATCTTCCTAGTGGCTGCCAAGGTAATTCAATATTTAAATTATATTTCCTTGCTAAATCGCATTATCGAATTTCTAATAGATAAAATCTGAACTCTTAGGAATGATCATAAAACACACACCATATATGCATGCATGTTCTTGGACCAATAAAGGAATTTTGATATATTAGTTGTTTTTTTTTAGATAGTCACATTATTTGGCTTAAAGAAGAGAACTAGACATCTTCACTTTAAAAAATGAAGTTATATATGTAAGTAATCGATGGATAGAGTCTTAGCTTCTTGGAGTTTTGTCAAAATTTGCACAACAGTATAAAATATGTATATGTCAAATGGGCATTTGGCAATGAAATCCTATCATAGAGTTGCAATTGTAGGAAAAATAAAACGCATTTTTGACCCGTGAACTTGGCACAGATTATTCATCTAGACACTAAAGTTTGTTTCAAGTAATTTTAACCTTGGACTTGTAAACGCAAGCATCTCCAATTAGCACACTAAAATCCAGCACCTGAAAGTTGACGTGGCAATTTATTGTCTTACATGGCATTCATAATTTTTGAAGTGTAAAATTATTGTTGGGCGTGTTAATTAATACCAAGTCATCATCTAACAATATTACATTTTGACATGTGGCATCATATGTGTTGCAATAGTATTAATGTCGTATTATAACCTCTCTACTTAGAACCAGAACCCATTATATCCAAGACATAATCCATACACCTCTACATTTCAACCTATTATTATTCTTTTTACTATTCACTTCTCTCATTCTAGTATGTGATAAGAGTGAGAAACAAAGAAGAGTTTGTTCATCAAACGGTGTAAATTAGGGTTGGTCACCGAGTCGAGCTGTTCATGAGTAACTTGAGCTCGGCTCGTCAAAAGCTTGACTCAAACTCCCTCATTTAATAATATGAGTCGAGTTTGAGCACATTTTAAAAATCGAGTTCGAACTTGAGACGCTCGCGTGCTACTCGCAGTTCACACTTTACATAGTTATGTTAACTCTTATTTGGGATAATTATTTATGTTAGTGTGTTGGATTATAATTACTCAATACATATTGATTGTATTTATAATATGCACATCTTGAAATAGTTGTTTGATAGTGCTTATTATAGTATTAGTGAATTATAGTTGTATTTTAGTATTTTATTTAGATGAGTTTAGCAAGTTATTTTGGTATTGAGGCAAAATTTAGAGTCTATTTGTGCTCAATTATCTCTAGTTTGTGGTTTAAGTTGAGCCTATACATAATACAAGTTAAATCAAATTCTAGAGCCTACGATCGAATTCAAATTTGTAGTCTAGAAGAATAGGAATCTAGAATCATTAAGCTACTCGAATCCTCGATGAGTCGAGCTTGAGCACGAAATAAAGCTCGAACAAAATTTGAACTCGACTCGAGATATAACGAACCAAGCTTGAGCACCATAGTACTTGACAAGAGTAGCTCAATCACCAGCCCTAATGTAAATGGACTTGATTTTGCTAAAACAAAGTTGGGGCCTTTTCCATTTGATTGGGCTTAAGTTCAAGATCGGTCCGTACATATTTGAATCCACACTCTTACAGTCAAGGTGTGTGGATATGAGCTAAGTGCATCTCTTGGTGGTGGAGGCATCAAGTGCATGTTTGAGGCCAAAATTTAATTTGGGGCAAACATCTCCAAACAATGACCAACTCTAGGTGGGAAATCACAAATTATAAAGGAACTAACCAAAGCGACAGTTGTAGTGTCGCAAAAGTAAACCAAAAAAAAAAAAAAAAAAAAAAAAAAAAAAAAACAAACAAACAAACAAACAAACAAACAAACAAAAACAAACAAAAGCAAACAGTGACGATCATTTGCCAAAAGTGTTGGATGTTAGATTTTATTGAATCCTTAAAGTTGTCTCACGTGATGGACACATGTTATGTATAATTAATGGTTTACAAAACATGGGCTTACATGATGAAGTATCCAAATCTATATTAATATTTTGGCAATTAGAAGTTGTTTCCAATTATAGTCTAATTTTTATGGGAAATTAGAATCATTGTCCAATTAATGAAATTGTCCTCTCCCCCCTTTTCTCTATATATACACATACCTCATAGTTGTGTATATGATGATGTTAAGAAAACACATTAGGGTTAGAGAAAAAGCTTAGGGTGAGAAACAAGTTCTCCTTCGCCATTCTACACATTTCATTCATCTAAAACTATGGATTAAGGTATGTTTATTTACGTTTAATTATTGATTTATGATTGTTATGATATTGGTGAGTTCATGCGATTCAGGATCCTTGGCTTAAGTTTAAGAATATGTTTACATGTGGTATCAGTCGCCTTGTTGTGAATCGTATGTTTCTCCCGTTAAAAATACAAACTTTAATATTTAATATATATCGAGGGTATTATGATCTAATTGAACGGCAAAAACTTTGTTTGTATATATCAGTTTTTGTCTCTCACCCTCTAATTACTGTAAGGTCCATGATTCTTGATTGAGATTTAGTTTTTCGGGATTTCGTTCGTCACCATAAAAAATCATGTTTTCTATTAAAACCTTGTCTTGACAAATCATGCTTTTCTTTGCCATTACAGTGAAGTATAATCGGTTAAGTCATTCTTACTGTTTGTTTGTCGCCGATATTATGCGTATACTTGAACTAACTACGAATTGCTCACGTTGGGGTTATTTTTTTGTCAGAAATTGATTTTTTTTTTTTTATATGTGCTGATATACTGATATTATAGTTTCAATCACCTATGATGATATCATGGTTATTAATGGACCATAGTATAATTGCTAGCAAATGGTGTGTATGGGTCTGTTCAAGTGTTAAAGTCAATTGTTCCTTAAGTTGTTTTGGTGGTGATCGGCCACTGGAATTCATGTGATTGTTTTATCAGTAATTGATTTGTTTTATTTGCATGGTAAAATATGTAGTTCCGTTTTGATGATGAGGATATATTTTGCAAAGTTGAAAGTCTGTTCGTACGAATTGATTGAGGAAGGAGTTGACATGATGTCATCACCCATTAAAATGGGCTTTAAGTTTTTTACTTCGGGCCTAACGTTTTATAAACCTGTTTAGGACCTGACTTGCTGGATGGACTTTTTTCGGGCCTAACTTCTTATAACCTGACTTATGTTTTAAGCCCATGAGCTGTATGGGTAAGGATCTGACCCATAAGGACTGGTCCATTTTTAGTCCATTAAAGTGGTTATTTATGTAGGCCCAATTTGTTTTTAAGCCCATTAATCTTCTTTTGGACACACAACACTCTTTTGAAGTCCGTTTTTGACAAATGAATAGTCATTACAAAGCTTTTTTCAAGCCCTACGTATTGAACAACATTGAAAATGGTTTTGAAGATTTAAGAATTCCGATATTAAAGTTGAAAGTTTATATAATCTTTATAGCTTGCTAAGTTGGGTTTTGACTTATAAACTTGCGTGCATTATTTGTTTTATTACATTCAAAGCATGCAATATGATAGAATGAATATTGCTTTTGGTTTATTAATATTATTGATATCTATTAATTTCCACTATAAAGGTTATTGCATAGTGAACTTTTGATCCTGTACATTATGAAAGTACACACGTTATTTCGCTGCATGTTTAGTTTTTCACTATGATTATGTATGTTAATCAATGTCATTTAATGATTTGGTACTCACAAATTAAGCTGTATTGGTAGCTGCCACAGTGGCCCAATAGTAAGATATTGTGAATGTTTTATTGTATTATTGTTAGTGACATTGTATAATGTTATTTATGATGATGATTAAGGATCCATTGAGATTATAATTAAACAAAAATAATTGATATAAAGCTGATCATTTGGTAGTCATCACAGTGACCCAATATGAGAAGTAGTAAATATCATTAATGTTACAGTTCTAATTAATTTAGGGTGATAATGTGTACTAAAGAGTTAGATATGGACTTGACTGCCCACAAGTAGCATACCTATCTAATTTTGACATACTTAATGACTTAGCCCTAGATATAAGTGAACTCTTTGTATGTTGTGATACACGCCCACAGGTGGTTTCACAATTACAATGTATGTTCATCATCATAATATTATAGAATGAACACCTCGTGTGTTGTAGTACTCACCCACAGGTGGTATTGTAATGACACTATTATGTTCATCATTAGATTTTAATCTAAATTATAGTTATTTGTATTAATAATTAAAGTTTAATACAGTGAGCATTATTTTGTTTATTAAAGTCCTAATTCATATACCATAAAGTTTTACTTGTCAAAACCTAAGGTGTTGAATATTCATATTACGTATAAGTTGGTGTTCACCACAGTAATTCCAACTTTATTCATGAATATTGACTTAAAACATTACTTTATATATAGTTTGGTATTCACCACAGTGAACCAACTATATTCTTAAATGTTATAATAGTGACAATAATTGTTGTTTGTTTATTCGATTGTTTTGAGTTACCTACAGGTAGACCAAACATGTAAGGTTAAATAAATATTAATTATTTGGTTAAATAAGTATAGGATATCCACAGATACCATACTTATTTGATTATCGAATAGGGACTTTATTATTATGCATCTTAAAGTTAGAGTTGAACGTAGCTAAAGGACTATCATGTCTTCTTAGTTGTGGCATGAAAAATGTATAAATCTTTAGAGATAAACTTTATAGAATGATTAGCATATTATGTGATTCATTTGAATCTAAATTTACTAATCTCATATGTGTGTAGAGTGTATTATAAAAAAAAAAAAAAAAAAAAAAAAAAAACCAACACACAAGAAAAGAAAGCCACAATAAGTATCGACATTTCTATACTTTTGCCACTTTGTATTTTGTTGTGAGATACATCTCACATGAAGATGACAATTCACATTAAGATTATGTTCCTATCTTACATAATGAATCTCTACAAGTGTGAGTCGTTAAGATTTACATTATTGAGATTGTAAGCAACTAAACAGACAAGTGAAGACTGTCAAACCAAATTGAAGTGGTGAAAATTAAGATAAATGTCAATGTCCTAGACTAATAATTGTCGAAGTTTTAGAAAAGCATTGTATTTGTGATAAATACACAATACTTAAAACGCCACAGTATAATGATATTGTTGAAAAGCGTAATCGTACTTTATAGGACATGATTAGGATTAGGTTAAGTTAGTCCAATTACCCTAGTTATTGTGGATATTTAAAGAAAGTTATAAAGACGTACTGTTGTGTATAAACTAAACTCGCTTTCCAGTAAGAAAGTTTCAACGACTCTTTTGAGTAGTTATGGAATCAAAGGAAACCTAGTTCAAGTTACCCGCCAATTTTGGGGATACCAACAGAGTTTGAGCTTATAAATTATCCACATAAAAATATATTGGATTTTAGAAAAGTTAATGGTAACATTATTAATTGGTTATCTTTAAAAATCCAAAGGGTATATAGATTTGACTTATCTAACCATAGTATGAGAAGAGTAGAAACCGATAACGTTAGATCCTTTGACAATGGTGAAATCAGTGGGAGTGACATATCATGATACATGTCTATTAAAGAAAAACAATGACATAATCATGAAATGTTGAAAGTAAAGAAGTTTTAACGTAAGTCTAGATACTTGTAGCTTCTACAATTTTGTTGTTCCTCATGATATTGATTTATTCAATATGAATGAACAATAGTTGTAAGATCAAACACTCCATAATAGGATTATCATCAATAAAGCGTTTGTAGAAAAACCACAAGGAATGGTATTTGGAAAATCTTATATAACACAGAGATCTACGTTTCCGAATGACATTGTGGCATATCTACAAGAATCCGATTATGATCTAGGATCTGTGGAGACTTGGTTTCATTTCCATGAGCCAAGATAGGTATTGATTCTACTAATCATATTGACACCATAAAAGAAAGTTCAAATCAATGGAATATAATAGAGTTAAGGATACTGTCACATTGCCTAAAGGATACAAGAAAGTCAGCTATAAATGTGTCTTACAGACAGAGCGTAACTATAAAGGCAATAATAAAAGACATAGCCAGACTTGTTCCAAAGATTCCACCATCAAAGGTATTAGCAATATAATGTGATATGCTATCTTGTGTCATAGCAGGTATCACTTAGAATCATTATAGCTTTAGTGACTCATTACGATTTAGAGCTTCACTAAATGAATGTCAAAATCGCTTTTCTATATGTAACTTCATGATGAAAAGAACATATTGTTTGCAAACTTAAGAGTCATATTATGGACCCAATGATGATATTTTAGGTTGAACAATATTATTTGTCTCTTCAGCTTTAACGAAAGCACTATTGATTAGTGTGTATACCTGAAGGTCAGTGGGAGCATATTTTTGGTCTTGTATGCTACGACGTTTTGCTAACTAGTAGTAATCTTGGTTTATTGCCCAAAATAAACAATTCTCTCTTAATGAACTTTGAAACGAAAGATATTGAGGAGGCAACATGTGTGATTGAAATCAAAATTTTTTGAGATCAAGAGCAATGACTGTTAGCGTTATCTCATAAAGCACATCTTAATAAAGTTCTAGATATATTATCTATATTAAGTTTTCAGCTACTGATGCATTTTAAAGTAATTAGCTCACATTTATTATGATGAATCATTTACTTGTGATTGAATATTCAAACTCATATTATGTTGATTCCTTTTTATAGTAAATTTGAGGTTTGTTACTATATTTATGAACGAGCAAGTTTGTGGAATAATGCGAAGCAAATTATCTTTGCTACTTCCACTAATACAACTGAGTTCGTGGTTTGCTTTGAGGCCACAATTTACGATGTGTAGTGTGCATATTATCTTAGAATTTGGAGTTGTTAACTTTATTTCCAAATTGTTGAGAACTTAAGTTGCACCTATTTCTCCAAAAATGACAAACCATTATTGAGGTGCTAAACTGGTGAACTTGGAGAGAACTTACGGAATGCAAAAACAATAAGTGTCTATGGATTATAATAGTGCCAACTTATGAACTAGCGTGTCCTTAACCAATTGGGTACTATCAAAGACGATTATATATGGATTCTGTCGACAATACAAGTCTTTGATACAACTAATAATGTTATGGTTATATGGATACATTGATTATTTATGTTTTTTCTATTAGACACCTTAATAGCTCAATTTTGTGTTTTTGCCAAACTCTGTTTCATTAGTGGGAGTTTGTACATATTATGAATAAAACGAGTTATCACTGTTGGACATTTTAGACAATTATACATTGACTTATACTTCTTACTTATGTGTTATGTTAAACAAGTTATCATTGACGCACTAAATGGAAGGAATGGTGTCGCACACATGCATAAATGACACACGACCGTTATGACTTGCATTAGTAGATTGTTTGATAATGATATTATGATGGCCAAATTAATGAGAAAATTAGATTGGATACATTTTTCAAAATCACGTACGCATATCAGTTATTTTAAGTTAAACCCATAATGTGTCGTTTTACAAAACTATTATAAGGTATATATTTTCGATAAAACTTGTCGTGTGGGCCAAGTGGGAGACTGTTGGATTTTATTGGATCTCTAAAGTTGTCCCACATGATTAGGGCAGGGATCGGGTCGGATATGGCTATATCTGAATCCGAATCCGAATATTTTTATAATATCCGAATTCGAACCCGAACTCGATTATATCCGAAATTTAATATCTGAACCAGACCCGAACCCGACTAACCTGATCCGATAACACTAAAAATTCAAAAAAAAACCCAAAAATTATATCCGAACCCGACATACCCGAACCCGATTACATAAACGGTTATAAAAATCGACCTGATGTATTCGGTAATCGGGTCGGGTCGAATTTGGGTCTACCCGACCTGATTCCCTGCCCTACACATGATGGACACCTGTCATGTATAATTAATGGTTTACAAAACATGTGCTTATATGATGAAGTATCCAAATCTATATTAATATTTTGGCAATTATAAGTTGTTTCCAATTATAGTCTAATTTTTATGGGAAATTAGAATCATTGTCCAATTAAGGAAACTATCATCTCCTCCCTTTTCTCTATATATACACATGCCTCATAGTTGTGTATATGATGATGTTAAGAAAACGCATTAGGATTAGAGAAAAAGCTTAGGGTGAGAAACAAATTCTCCTTCGCCGTTCTACACGTTTGATTCATCTAAAGCTATGGATTAAGGTATGTTTATTTACGTTTAATTATTGATTTATGATTGTCATGATGTTGGTGAGTTCATGCGATTCAAGATCCTTGGCTTAAGTTTAAGAATATGTTTACATTGGACACTGCCAATGTCGGGTACACCATTCCAAAGTCAAAAAAAAAAAAACCCACGTGACACTCCCAATGTCTAATTTGAAGTAGGACGAATCAACATTTTGTTTTATATTCTTGCAGAATAATGATTTTGCTTTCTTAAGGAAATTCTTTCATTGTTGATTGCTTCTTTTCCTTGTCTTTTGTTTATGTGAATGTTTGTGTCTGTGATGTCCTGATTAAGTTTCGAAAGTATTTATTTTTTGCCCCACAACTGTGGGTTTGTCTCTGATTTTGCCATGAAATAGATTTCAGAATGGATTTTAGAGTTCTTCTAGTTGATTTTTGAATTTTCTTTTTTGAATTAATGTATTCTTCTTTTTGTGCTCTAGTTCTGAAATAAATTGTTATGTTAGTTCATGGTTCATCAACCTGGTGCATTGGAGGTAGGAGTACATCACAAATGTCATACTTTCATGTTGAGCATGCGTGTAATGTTTAAATCTGGGGAAGGTGGTTGGCACTGATTTTGAGGTGCTGGTGGAAGAGACGAGGAAGAATATGAATAAGAAGTTTGTTATTAGGATGGAGGTGGTGCATCTATTGCCAGTTAGATCTTAGGGAAAAGAAAAAGCATTTCAGTATTTCAGCAATGCCAAAGGGGTTAGCAATTCAAATAACAAATTATTCAGTATTAAGCTTCCAAACACGAAACACCACGAGATTTTGTCTACAACGAAATTGGCTTCAGAAAAAGCATGTTTAACCGGGAACAGTGTGTTGCAGACTAGCAGTTCATAGTGGGAATAAACTTCTCAAAGAGGCAAAACTAGCGTGAACATTAACTCACTACAATGACTCAATGATGATCACAATGTGTTTCGTGTTTGTCACTTGTCATGGCAAGTAGTGAAACAGATGAAAAAGAAAAGCTGAAACCCTTCTTGTAAGTCCCTCCTATCATTGGATGACATAGCAAACCTACCATGATTACTTTGTTATTTCTCTTCACTCGAAGTTGATTGTCCACCTAATCAGTGTTCAGTTTGCTGACAGTTTTTTGAAATGCATGGTACCTCTGTAACACTTCGAAATCCCTCAAGTTTGCTTGCTACTTCTTTCATTGTTGGCCTCTTTTTTCCAGCTGGTTTTAGACATTTTTTTGCAAGTTTGGCTACAGCTAAAATCTCTTCTTCCCTTGCCCCCGTCGATATCACAGTATCTAGAATTTGAAACAGACTGTTTTCTTTTACATATGTTATGAAATGCATGGCAAGGCTTTGGACTCCAGTTGTTGTAGAGAAAACTGGCTTCTCTCCTGTTAGCATGTCAGCAAGAAGTACACCAAAACCGTGAACATCACTTTTCTCCGTGAATTGGCCAGAACGAAAATACTTGGGATCCAAATATCCAAATGTCCCTTGCACAATTGCTGTTAGATGAGTTTTTTCAGATGGTACAGACCTTGAAATTCCAAAATCAGACAGTTTAGCTCTAAAGTTTTCATCCAAAAGTATGTTAGAAGACTTTATATCTCTGTGAAAGATTGGCACAGAAGCGGCAGAGTGTAAATAGGCGATTGCTCCTGCAATTTCTATGGAAATGCTTAAGCGAGTGTCCCAAGAGGAGGCTTGTGATCATCATCATTGTCATCATCGCCATGCAGATGGTTAGAGAGCGTTCCACTGGATATAAATTCGTAAACCAACAGACGAACTTCGGTTTCTAGACAGCACCCAAAAAGTTTTACTATATTCATATGATTTATGTGAGACAGAATAACCAATTCGTTGATAAATTGTTCTATTTGGCTTTCATCCACTATTTTCGATTTCTTGACCGCCACTATTTTACCATTTGGTAGCATCCCTTGTAAACTGTACCAAAACCTCCTTTACCAAGAATCCGACTCGCATTGAAGTTGTCTGTTGCTCTCTTAAGTTCTTCTATGTCATATATTTTTGCATTTTCTACGTTGTAGTTGTTTCGACCAAATATAATCAAAACACTAAGTGGTGACGAAAGAGATAAAGAACATAGAAACGTAGTAAAAAAGCGATGGTAATCGAGTGAATGATGAGACTATAACTTTCGGTTGCCTAGGTACCCAAATTATCGATGGGATCAAGTCTCATAGTTCTTTATGAAAAAACAGTTTTGTATTTATATGTGTAGAGTAGAGATTTATTGTAGCTCAAATAATTGTAATTGATCATGACTCTTAATTGATAATTATCTCTTTGATATGAAATGAATCTAGACATAAATTAATGTACATAAGTGGCAAGCCATGTGGCTAGGGTTCAGCCCTAGACACATGAGTTAATGGGTCTGCACATTGATTCATGATACTGCAAATTTGGCTTTAGCCTTGTCGATTAAACGAAAAAAGTGGAGACCCCTACTAATAGACGTTTGCCACGTAGGTGGGGGTCGAAACACCGCCCCCTCTTTGGAATGCGAACAAAGTTCATATGGCAAAAAAGAGAAGAAAAATCAAAGAAAAAATGGAATAAGAAAAGAGTGAGCGGAATGTATAACAAAGTGTCGTGTGAATGTAAACGATAAGAAAATGGACTGTCGGGAAAAAGTCGTAAATTATTGTGAACGAAATATTTCTTCGAGACGTCCTGAATGAATTTCTTCGAGGCCTAGTAAATCGTTCATTCTGCTGAAACAACGAAGGATAGGATTGAGACTTATGCCGCTGTGATAGAGCTTTTGGTCATCAGGAATTCCGGAGTATCGGTAGCTGCATGATCGTCGTCGATAGATACTGAGACATTATCAGTGTCAAGCTCGTTGGAATCATTTGACAGCATAAGTGGTTAATCCAGTGTTGTCCTCACAGCGACGACTTGAATTTCCATGGATAAGTATGCGATTGAATTAGGATGTCTTACATCATAACGCGCATACTGTATAATATTGATAGATGTAAAATTTCATGCAATTCGTTGAACTAAGTCCAAATAAATGTTCATTCTATCATTGCGAGCCGCATATTATCATTCAAAGTGGCTAGCGACTAACTTAGAATAATTAATCGTAACTTAGTCGCCCCCCCCCCGGAAGAGTTGTCATTATCAGTAAATGATGCTTTTTACTACTGCCATATAATGTGAAGCGTCAAAAACCCAAACGTAGAGACCTCCCAATTATGGCTTCATTCAGCTTCAAGATGACAAAACCAAGACCGGAACCAGACTTATTATGCAAACTATCGGTGTAAATATAACAATTAGCTGATATATCTTATAAGTATTTCAAGTCAGCGCCCCCGGGAGATAATGATAATTAGGGATCGACGTGTTCCTCATCGAGTAATGTGTTCGACATAGAAATATCATCGATAAGAAAATCAGCCATTAGCGAAACCAAATTTTGCCTCTTTTTAGTTGTATGAGCGTCAGAGACAATGTTGTAAGCGCTAAGATAATTTTTCTATTTTGCGACTCGATCCATAGACATTGCGAAAAAACTTGCGCAGCAGATATTCGATAAGTATAAACTTCGACTATTTATTCTTTGAAATAAGCTTAAGACATCTGACAGCATGAAACAAGGCCAATGTAGTTTTCGCAAAGCAAGAATGCCTCCATTCAGCTGATATAAGAACCGTATTAACAAATAATATAAGACGACCATCGTCACTATTAAACGACAATGGACAAATATGAATTAGATACGATTTGCTGAGATTCGTGAAAAGTAACCATTGCGAAGTCTGTATTTATTGTCTTGAACTCGTGGGTAACCATTGAGAACAACGAGAATCTAATTATCACCACTTAAACGATCCCACACGCAACTATGTTATTGGCATGTGTTAGTGTTACATTGTGGTGTGACAGATACAACACCATTTTCGAGAACTCGTGGATGACATTTGTTGCGAACAACCGGAATCTCATCCTCACCATGTAAACGATTCCACATGCTTTGATGTCGTTGACATGTGTTATGTTGTGGTGCGATAGATGTCACATCATCTTTGAGAGGAATTATTCATTTCAGATGACGCTTGTAGTAACTGTTCTATTTCCGATCCGTACATGCTTAAACTTTCGAATAAGTGCTTCTCGAGGTATTTGACTTATATTATAAGTATCAGATTGCGGAGACCATATCTCTGTGGAAAAGTAGTAATGTCGCGCGGCGCTGAAGAGGGGTAAGACGGGTATTTTTTTTGTCCGTTGTCGCCAGGTTGACTTTGAACATCATGGTTGGGTTGATTGACAGTAATTGTATCGGGAACTTGAGCTCTTCTAATATTCGTCATAATTTTTGCAGAATGTGATCAAGGGTGTTAAATAAGAACCGCAGACGGCGTCAATTATGTTTCGATCAAATATGATCAAAACACTAAGTGGTGACGAAAGAGATGAAGAACGTAGAAAAGTAGTGAAAAAGCGATGGTGATTGAGTGAATGATGAGACTGTACCTTTCGGTTGCCTATGTACCCAAATTATCGATGGGATCAAGTCTCAAGAACGTAGTTCTTTATGAAAAAATAGTTTTGTATTTATGTGTAGAGTATAAATTTATTGTAGCTCAAGTAATTGTAATTGATCATGACTCTTAATTGATGATTATCTCTTTGATATGAAATGAATCTAGACATAAATTAATGTACGTAAGTGGCAAGCCATGTAGCTAGGGTTCAGCCCTAGACACATGAGTTAATGGGCCTGTACATTGATCCAAAGTACTGCAAATTGGGTTTTAGCCCTGTCGATTAAACAAATAAAGTGGAAACCTCTAGTAATATACGTTTGCCACGTAGGTAGGGGTCGAAACAGTAGTCTCCTGAACAGATTTCTTGTTTCAGCAACAACCCTCCATTTCTCTTGAAAAACTTCTTTTTGATTTTCATGCGCTTTATTTTCCTTAGTATCTTTGTATACCGAGAAACCAAATGCAAGTAAAACAATTAGAGCTACGCCTACTCCAATACCTGCGTGATTCAAAAGGAAATGGTTGTTATTATTGTGCTGTCCAATCTTGTTTAACCGGAGTATATCAAGCCCTATTGAGTATGGACACCAAGATATAGTCCCGGCCAACACCCTAACGTGTATTCTGATGCATCAACTATCAGTTTTAAAACCCTCCGCCCAGAAGAAGGGTCTCTATCTTAAACTTAACCATTGTATGTCCAGGAATTTAATTAGAAACATTAATGTTGCTAACCAAAAACAAAATAAAAATACAAAATATATGCTCTTGTAAAAGATGAATCACTGTCAATGGATTTATGCTGGAGGAAAGGATCAAGTCACACCTATTAGGACCACTTTGGTCTGGCTAATTCCAGGTGTGCAACCCGATCCATCTCTTTTGCCGTCACCATGGTGCCCAGATGGACATGTACAGTAATAATCCCCATGTGTGTTGAAGCACTTAGCTTTGCTCATGCACTTGTTTGGACCCTCGCACTCGTTAATATCTGCTAGTCAGAACATCACAAACATGAATATCTGCTAATCAGAACATCACAAACATGAAAGAAACAGATTATTACAGAGCTAAATATTTACCAAGCAAAACCGCCCAGCCATAAAACACACCCCTCCCCTGCACTGTATTACGGAAATTTCTCCTTCATTTAGGTTGTTTGATAATATTCGAATTCCAACTTAGCTCCGAAAAAGGAGAAGTTCCAACTCAAAAACAGTGGAGGTGGACGCATATATATATTAAAAACAAGAAATTGGTCCAAGGCCTAATTTTGGGGAAAATGAAGTCCGGAGGACACGGTTTTTTGTGAGTAACTCACAAGGACAAATTTTGAGAAAAAGTAACTCACGAAACTACTATTTTAAAATTAGTAATCCTCAAGGACAAAATAAGTTGGCCCGCCTTTTTACGTTTTTAAAATGTCAATTATACTCTTCTATGAAAATAACTTTCAAGGACAAATGGCCCGGATTTAAAATAAATATTTTCCGATTTTACCTTTTCTGTCATTTTACTATAAACAATGAGTGTTCATACCTTCTGCTGGTATATAAATAATGATTGTTCATATCCAAATAAGTGAATGTACCTTATACAATATATTGATGTATGTTCATACCCAAAGGACTATGAACATTTAATGTTCATATCCAATTAATGTTTATACCCAAAGGACAAAGGACTATGAACATATATCCAATTAATGTTTATACCCAAAGGACAAAGGACTATGAACATTGAATGTTCATACCCAAAGACTATGAACATCGAATGTTCATACCCAATCAATGTTCATACCAAAGACTATGAACATTAAATGTTCATACCTAAAGGACTATGAATATTGAATGTTCACTATGAACATTGAATGTTCATACCCAATCAATGTTCATACCCAAAGACTATAAACATTGAATGTTCATGTATGGACATTAAACATTCAATGTTCATACCCAATCAATGTTTATACCCAAGGACTATAAACATTGAATGTTCATGTATTTTTTTTTTTTTTTTTTTCCGATAACCATTGAACATAGTTATTAGACCCAGCCCGAATACTAACCCGGTAAAGGGACTGAGTCAATGAGTCACTGGTTCAACCAGTGGGTTAGTGGTTTAACCAGTGGGTCACTGGTTCATAAATTAAGTAGAAATATAATTGAATTATTACTTGATATCACTAGTTTACTAGCCGTGCATTGGTTTTTAATCTACTCCCAAGTGACCAATGATCAAAACCATGCAGCTACGTTATTTTCAATTATTGTTGTATTTTCTCATCAAATACTATGCATAGTTATATTAATCATGACCCAGTAGTTCAGTCTAAACTGTGCTTGAACGTAAGGGTGGAATTTGAGCCGAGGGCTCGGAGCTCAGCTTGGGCTTGGCTCGTTTAAGCTCAGCTCGAGCTCGCTCGTTTAACTATATGAGCCGAGCTCAAGCTCAAATTAAAGCTCGTGTAACAAATGAGTTTGATGAAGTTTGGCTCATTTAGCTCAAATAGTATATTTATAGTGTAAAATAACCGAGCGGCTTGGGCTCGGCTCGAGCTCGCTCGTTTACTATATGAGCCAAGCTCGGCTCGAGCTCGCTCGTTTACTATATAAGCCAAGCTCGAGCTCAATTTAAAGCTCGTGTAATTAGCGAGCCGAGCTTGAGCATGGTAAAGCTCGCTTGTTTAGCTCGAATTCTACCCTTACTTGAACGATCTACTGAGCGACCCAACCCATTTGGGTGACCGGTTCAACAGAGTCAAATTTGACCCGGTTCAACAGAGTCAAACCATCGGGCTAGGTCTGATAATACTGCCATTTTATACCCAAAGAGTATAAACATTGAATGTTCATACTAAATACACCGGGTCATTTCTTCTAAGCCTTGAGAGTTACTGTTTTGGCATTTTTGTTATTGAGAGTCACTCCTTGTATGAAAAAAGACTACTTCACAACTACAAAAATGACGTTTAAAAATAGAGTAGAACTCTTGGAAGTTAGAAATTGGAAGTTTTAGAAGTTACGACTTTTAAGACTAAAGGGAACAAAGTTCAATTCTTTGAAAGTTGAAACGATGCATCAAGTTCTTCACTCAGAAATTGGATGAGCTGAAGAGCACGACGAGTTTGAAGAAAACACGCGTAGGTCAAGGTCTGGATTGGATTAAAACGCCATATTTGTACTCATTACCTCAGAAGTTGGATGAGCTTAAGAGCAAGACGAGTTGAAGAAAACACCCGTTGGTCGAGCTCTGGATTGGAGTAAAATGTCATATTAGGACTGTTAACGCAACTAGTAAATTAGTAAATGTGCTCACGTTAGTCACATCTCACTGCCGGAAGGATGAAGTTATACAGAGAGAAATTTGTTTGTTCTCCTAGCAATATAGGAGGATGAGATCAAGTTATAACCATGAGGCAAATATGGGTTCCCTTGATAACCTTCTAAGCAACGACAACGAAGTCCTGGCCCGTGGATTGAGTCAATACATTCGCTGTGATTCCCACATCTGAAATTACTTCCGTCCCTTCTTCGTGCCTCTTTGCATGTTTGTTCGCCCATAGCCCAATTTAGTGAAACAGTTGCCTGAATAGCCGCTAGTGAACTGTTTTCATCTGGTTCATTAAAGGAGACACTACCTTCCTCAGCCACGAATGCTATTTAAAAATCACTATAATCGGAACGATAGAATGATCTGTTGTGTTGTTGATTGGCAACCAGGCAATGCTTCTTCTGTACGTGTGCATAAGTCAATGGCACCCATATCCATACAAGTAAAACATTTTGCAACCTTGGTCTTAAAATAACCATCTCCTCCCCTCAAATGGCCATACAAATAGTGAAATAGGTAGGTGTACAGAAGAGTTGGAAGAAATATATGTGACTCAGGAATAAGGCTGTCTTTCTCTTGCAGTGGCAAACTGAGTGTTGGTGTCTTTTTAAAGGACGTCCAACACCAGAATCAATCCTTCACCAAAGCAACTTTTGAAAAGTTAAGTCAAAGTGCCTTAATTAACATTCATAATATACACTTTAGAGGATTTACAGCTATCGTGATCGTATTTGTCTTCCTTGTCATTACAAAATAAAACTGATAGAAAACTTTTTGACAATGTAGAGGACGATATAGACAATGTTTTGTTTTTTTCTCCTCTCTGAACAATTATCAACTATTGTAAGAGAGGATGCTGAAGGACACAACTATCATGGGTTAAAATGAATGCTGGTTAGGGGTCAGCCATAATCCCAGCTTAATTTTTTTTTAAAAATTTATAAACTTTAAATTACTATTTTACCCTTCAAAAGTTAAAAAAATAATAAAATATGAAGGACCAAAATGCCCCTACATCCACGCACATTCACTATTCACTCAACCCCTCGTTTTTCTATATATATATAAATAAATTAAAAAAAAATTATGACTATGAAACCAATTTTTAGTAAGAAAAAAGAACATAGAAGACTATGGAAGTGGATTTCATTATCGCCACCACCTTCATGTTGGCTGCTTTTGGAACAGTTGAAAATTGTTCATCTCATTTTATACTGCTATCTTATAACTCAAATAGAACATAAGCCCACAATTGCTCAATTTCTTGTTTATTTAGATCTCTTTGGCCGCGCTTGGAAGCCAGTAGCCAATTATTTGAATACAATTCAAGGATTTGGAAGGCAGTTTCATACTTTCATCACTAAAATTCCTGCCCGAGAGGCCGAGAAGATGCAAAAACAGAGACATTTACACTTTCATTGTAGCAGAAAAATTCTGAATGAAAATTAGAGTCTACTCCTAACACATGGTCGAGTTCTGGTCATCTTTATTGCGTCTCTGATGCTACCTATTACTGGTAGCTGTTTGCTTGAGTTAGGGCCGTAAAAGGATATCCTGTCCGTAATGACTCTGCTAACTTTTGTGCGCCAAAGAAAGAAATCAAAATCAAAATCAAAATCAAAATCCTATGGTGTAAAGCAAATGTCCTGTAGCACCACTCCAACTCAGTCAAATCTTCACTTCACCTAACCATGAAGTATGATTGTAAACTAAATCATAATTCCAAAAATTAATGTGAAAAAAAAACTTGTCATGCTTACTGTGCGGTTTAGGCAACTTTCCAGGATTGTCATTCCTAAACTATTTAGATTTTACTAAAATGAATTTTCCTTTTTCTACCCATTCTTGGCACTAAAATCAACAAAGAAACACAAGTTATCTTGTGTCCGATTGGTAAGCAAACATTTTTTCAGGTAAACAAATGATATCATAAAAGTATCCTACTCTATTTATTTTTTAAGTACTTAAAAGAAAACATAATAAACGGAACACTACTACTCTAAAATGTAAATAGAGTAGGATATTTCTACGTAAATCGACCGATCTGAACCATGTAAAATGCTCGTAACAAAAGCTGGATACCCATAAAATCTGGAACACTCTTGTTTCAGCAGTGAATCGAAAGATTATGACCACAAGACATGAGAAAACATACGGAGGCTGTGGCTCAAAATTTCAAGTGAGAAAAGCTTTTGATATTCTGACTGAAAAGCATCGGAACTCCGAATATATAAAGTCTCAGCTGATGATCATCTTGTCAAGGAAAGCCGCTTGCTCTGGAAAATACTCTGTTAATTCGTCCTTGGTCACCCAAACATGATCCTCACTCTTTCCAATCCTAAACTTGTTGGTAGCAATTACTTGGGACTTGAAAAAGAATCTCTGAGGAAAACAAACCAGAAGCATTGAAAAAAAAAGGAAAGGTTAAACAGTGTCATCCTTCCTTATAAAAAAAAACAGTGTCATCCTTTTGAAATGAAGGACATGGAAAGAACAAATGTTCAAGTCACATGACTTATTGGGGAAATCAAAAGTTGCAATGATATATATCATCTGTCTGTCTCGCATTGAGCTTTTCCTATAAGAAAGTACACAGTAAAGATTGCACATTACACAATCTCTTATATAATGTTCCATCTTTATCATCTGTCTGTCTCACATTGAGCTTTCCCTATAAGGAAGTACACAGTAAAGATTGCATATTACAGAAGCACTTATATAATGTCTGATCTTTATCATCCGTCTATCTCCAATACAGAATCTCTTATATAGTGTTTCTAAGGACTTGTTTGGTTTAGTGCTGCTAACAGATGAACTCATCTTGTCAGTAACATTAAGTTGCTGACCCATTATGCAAAAGGTATGACATCACAATGAAATGTTCTGTCTGCTTATAGAATTGCTAGTTCAGACTCTATTTCACCATAACACAAAAGAAGGACCAAAATAGAGATTACTAAATTCCTCAGTTTTTTAACAAACTCTACCTCCCTGCATCTTCAAATCATCATATGTTGCTGCGGTAAAAGAGAATTTTGCCAAAAGTCGATAACAGATCCTCAAAACATCATTAAGGATGCATAACTATGACTTTCAGCCTAGACTATTCTTCAGTATGCAAAGCAACGACTGAAGTAACAAACTACACCTTTGACGTATCCACTATTGTTTCTTTTTGAGAAAGAAACTTTAACATTGCAAACCAATAATAGCCTATGTTACATGGACACACCAAGTTTAAAAAATAAATCGTGTTGGATACGTATACACGTGTCCGTGTCATGTGATATACCTCAGTTTTGGATATTCGTAGTGTCAGACACTTCATATCCATGTAAATTTAACTTAGATAATAGCAGATCATATAGTTTAGAGGAAAAACATAATTTGGACAAATTTATAAAATCAGTGGTAGCGATAATATGCATCTCAGAAGCATCCAAATATCCACTTAAACGCATCAAATAAAAATAAAATAAACATACCTTAAAGGACGGAGTATCAGGCATATCATCCGTTGGCTGTATCACCATATGACCCATAGGAGCATTCCCAACGAAGTATGTGTAGGAGAGGTCTCCAAGAACAGATTTTAAGGCTGACGCAATATAAAGAGTTAAAACTTGAAAATATAAAATAGGAAAAAAAAAAAAAAGAAAATCGAATGAAACCAACAAACAATAGTGGACTTTTACCTTACGAAGTGTCTCTTCATGCTCTGTTTGGTTCGGTGCAATGGGTTGCATTTGCACCCCTTTCCCTCTAACTTCCCATTTACTGGTGTTTGCATTTGCATTTACGAAGTGTCTCTTCTTCTTCTTCTCCTCCTCCTCCTCCTCTTATACATATGAATAAGACAGAGGCCAAACCACTATTGGGTTATTCTTTTATTAAGAATGGCAAGTTGGCTGGATTTAAAGAAAAGCTAATCAGTCCAAGATAATACGGCATTTCCTGTAATTTATCATTCTATACTGCTTTGGTGGGATAAATGATATATCATGAATGTAACCAATGTGCCTCCTTGGCGCATAAAATTATGCGAATTAGGAAATTATAAGGTTCAATCATGTATTTATTGACTACAGAATGTACTTAAAAATAATTTCAACTGGAAGTGGTGGAACACAGAAACTCTTGTGATGTTTATCTTTTGCAATCAAGGAAAACTTAATCCTAATGGTATATGTCAAATGCTGCACAGTTGCAGCAGAGATTAATTTCACATGCTCATGTTTCAACTTATTGTTTTCTGTCTCTGTTTCTTTTTTGAAGTGGAATTGTCTCTTTCGTATTTTTCTGTTTGCACCAGGAAACATGAACTTATGTCCTTTAAAATCTTTCGTATCAAATAAGTGGAGAAACTGAACCCCTTTATTTTTGTAGACTATCTCACAACTCCAAGTACTCTAAAAATGTGAAAGAATCGCTAGAAATATTTGATCAACATTTTTATCCAAGCCTTATAAAAAACTTGAAGCATAATTTACACGTAAGGTGGAAACTATTTTTGTTTGTATATTTATGGACTTGGGTTTTCCATGCAAGGCTTATTTTTGCCATTTTAAAAACACAAAAGAAGTTGAAGGCCTGCTAATATATGTGCCTAAGCCATAGGAGAGTAGGGGACTATAGGAGTAGGTCCTGGTAAAGTGAACAATTAACTGTCTTTTGTATTACTACTTCTAGAACAAATCTCCATGAGTTAAAAAACAGGAGGCCCTGAAATCCAAAGTGTTTACTACTTACTTTTATATATGATAATGTTAAATACTCCTCTTGATCAATTTTCTCTACTGGCAGATAATCGTATAGAAGTTATGGATAATTGTGAAGATGAGGAGCGAATTAGAGAGGTTGTTGCTGTCGCTTGTGCAAGCGTTGCACATGTAGCAACAATATTTACTGCATACTTTTCTTTTAACTTACCAAGAGAACCTTATGTTCATCATGTTGCCGAACGAAATGCATATATCGACTCAATCATATATAATGATGAAAAGTGTCGTAAAAATTTACGAATGGGAATGGAGTCATTCCATCGACTCTGTTTGTTGGTTAGGGAAAAAAATCTACTGGAAGACACGCGAAATTGTCAAGTTAAGGAAATACTAATGAGATTCCTACATTTACTTGGGCATGATGTGAGGCATAGTGTGATGTCGGGTCGATTTTTCCGATCAAAAGAGACTATTTGTCGACAATTTAATGAAGTACTTGTTGATGTTTTGAAATTGTACCCATGCTTGGTAGCTAACCATGGAGAAGCCATACATGGTGGAGGAACCCCATCTGTAATCGTAAGTGATGTTAGATATGCACAATATTTCAAAGATTGTTTGGGAGCACTAGATGGTACTCATATTAGAGCTACTGTTCCAGAAGAGGATGTAGAAAGATTTAGGAGTGGTAGGAAGGACTTTACTTCTCAAAATGCGTTAGCAGCTTGCTCATTCGACTTGAAGTTCACATATGTACTAGTTGGCTAGGAAGGGACTTTTTGACATGACCAAAGAGTTTTGGATAACGCTTCGTTACTAGACCTAATCCATTTGTTATTCCTTCCGTAGATATCTATAACATTATATTTTTGGTTGATTGTTACTACCTAAAAGTACATGTAATAACTATGTGTATAACTTTGATTTTTATTTTATAGGTAAATACTACTTAGGTGACGCGGGATATGGTAATGAGCCTGGGGTCTTAACTCCATATCGGAATACAAGATACCACATTAGTGAATACATTACTATTCATGAGCCTCGAAACTTTAAAGAGTTGTATAATAAGCGGCATTCGCAACTTAGAAACACAATTGAGAGGGCTTTCGGAGTATTGAAGAAGCGGTGGCCCATGTTATCAGCTCATTCCCATTATTCATACAAGTCACAAGTTAAGATAGCTATGGCGTGCTTCATACTCCACAATCACATAATGGGTGTTGACCCAAAGGATCCGATTATTAAGGAAACAGACAAATAAATCCTAGCATCTCGACAACAAGTTGGTTCTTCATCAAGTCGTAATAGCCAAGAGCAGTAGATCCGTCAAGTAGTAATAGCCAACAACCTACATTTAGAAAATTTGAACAAGCTCGATGGCTACAATTTAGGGACAACACTGCTAACAAAATGTATATTGACTATCAAAACTACAAACAACGTAGAAATGCGGGAAGAAATGCATAAGTATATATAGTTTTTATTTTTTTTATTTTTTTTTTGTCTTATAAGAGATTGGTAGCAGACTTCAATGTATACTCATTGTTTTGTTTGTGTTTGTAAATTCGCTTAATTGAATGTGTGATTTTAATTGATATTTTCTTTAAGTGCACTTGTCTCTCTCTCACTCAGTGTGTACAATTGTTGTGAATTTGTTGCTTAATTTATATTACAGATATGGCCGACAAAGTACCCGAAGTAAAGACTGAAAAGGAGAAGCAAATAAGTTGGACTTTTTCCATGGATGCTGCACTAACAGAAACTTTCCTTAATGCATATGGGCAAAACAAGAAACATGGTAGGGTTTGGGATGAAGCAAGTATATACATCGATCCAATTGGCGATTGGCCAAAACTTCAAGAGCAAGTTGAAAAGGCTCATATCACGAAATTTGAATCGTCTAATGAGGAAAGAGTACAACTCTTTTACTTGATTTAAGCGTCAAGAAGTAGATTCGGCTGGGACCCAATTAAGCAAACAATCCAAAAGCTCCTCCTTCAAATGGATTGAGCTCCTAGTCGATCCCAGGTAAGTTGCATTTGTACTTGTTTCTTATGTTATCCCTCTTACGATAAAATCCAAATTAACTATTAGTTTTACTGAGTAAATAATAAACTGATGAAAAAAAAAATGGGGCCAAAGACATTTCTTACGAAGCACTGCCAAGTGCTGAGGCTAAGTGGTTGTAGCATATCTGTTTATGAAGTATTGTTTTGCGTGGTTACTACTTCTACGGTTCCTCTGACAATGAACTGTGACAAAAAATGAGGCAGACAATGAGCTGTGACAAAAATGAGCATATCTGGTCTTAGTTTGTTTTAACTGAGCCGAATAGACGGTTATGAGTGATCAATCTAGGCACTGTAGTCTAAAGGAAAATAGAATCGTTTCTTAGGTTGCTAGTTTGCTGTAAATGCTTCCATGTAAGTTTTGGTTAGAATATGGATGTTGAAGTAAATAAGTAAATTAATGATGTTTCAAGTCGTAGATGTTTTGAGGAGGAAGTCCTTCAAAAAATTGTAGGTGCTTCTACAGTTCTACACTTCTACCTGTAAATTCCTTCCAAAAAGAAAATGCAAATGCAGCTAAAATATTAAGTTTTCAATGGCACCATATTCTTCGCTGTATTTCATATTTTATGTTAGTTTCCCTTTAGAAATGGAATATATGCTAACTACTTAGAAGCTGCAACAGTCTCTGTTTTCGTTCAAAACTAGAGTCTTAACCGAAAATCCTACAAACACTTGAACAGACAAGTTTTAATCATTCAAAGTAATCATTCAAAGTACTGATAAACTGAACCATACATTTGCTTTTTATTGTTGAACACTTGAACAGACAAGTTTTAACCGAAAATCTTAATCAGAAAAGCATACATAAAAACCAAGATACATACAGTATCTTTACCAATTCAAAAAACAAGAAAAGCATACATAAAAACCAAGTTACATACAGTATCTTTACCGAGTCAAGTGACCATTGCAATGCCAAAACAAATTTATACAGAAAAAAATGATAAACAGAGGGGCATGAAAGGGATAAAATAAGAAGGGGAAGTCGTATATAGGTGTTTATCTAGTTACTAGTTTTGGCCTTCGATGTCTATGGAGTTAGCCCCATGGTTTTCCTCGTCTTCCCAACAAACAAATCCTCATCTTAACACAACTTTTCTTCATCGGTATTAGAGATGTATTTCATCCTATTAAGCTGTAGAAATAACGTGTAAGTTTATTATTTTATTTATTTATTTATTAGTGTGTTTTTTTTTTTTCAGAAATCAAATGAAAAGTATAAGGGATTTCGCGATAGGGGGCCAAAGTGGCCTCTTGATCACTTGGCTATTATCTTTGGCAACACATACACATCCGGATCCTACTCAGTTGGAGGCATAGACTCTGTTGATCTAACCCATATGGATAGTGTGCCTGACTTGAATGTTGAAAATGAAGAAAATAATCCCGTTGGTTTAGGAGAAGGTGAAACAAAAATGGTAATTTGAAAACGAAAAGTCCTCGCCATGTCGAAAAACACGTTGGAGGAGAAAAGGCCACATGGTAAGAAAGTGAGAGTGGTTGATGAAGTGAAAGAGATTGTTCAAGATATGACAAGTGCAATAGGTGATCTTAAAAGTTGTTGATCCCGCAGCTTCGTCGTGGAGTATGTGTCGTGAGCAAGTTATAAAGATTGAAGGTTTTACTAAACGATATTTAAAGAAGGCTTACACAATCCTAATGAGGAACCCCATTGAGAAAGAAATCTTCTTAGGCGGAGATTTGGAGCTCAAACAAGAAATGGTAGAGGAACTTCGTGATCTAATTGGAGATATTTGATTTCCTGTTTTTATTTTTTAGTTGGGAGTTTAGAAATAAATTTGTTGGATATGTAAATAGATGGGTTTAGTAGTTTTCCCCCCCTTTTTTTGTGTGCTTAAGCTTGGATTTTAACAAATGTGTCATTCAATGCTTAGATTCATTGAATTACATTATTCAAATATTTGTTTGTTCGTTATAAAATTATTATTATTTCATTTTTTAAGTAATTAATGATCCAATGTTCATGTGCATAGAATTATTTTGTTTACTCAAAATGTGAACCAATTCAATCACAAAATTTGAATGAGTGATAAAAAATAGAATGCAATAATATGTATTTTGCACTGATTTATATGCATTGCAGTGAACCAATCACAAAATGCTTATTTTGCATCTATTTGCAAAGGGTGAACCAAGCAACTGTAAATGAAGTACCTTGCAAGTTGATGCATTGCAATAAGATGTATTTGCATTTTTTTGCAAATTGCATTCAGGTCCAGCGAACCAAACAGAGCATTCAGTTTCATAGACCTTTTCCGAAAATGCAAACAGGATTTCCTCCAGGACATCCATATGTAGCACCATAGAGGAGAAGATAAAGTCTTCTGTCGAGTGCTCTCTGTAACGATCTAAACAAAAACAAGGAAAGGAACGATTAGCAAAAGAAAACTTGAGAAACAAAATTGTTACATTTTAACGCAAATATGAGCTTCCAAGCTTTTGTCACCACGTCATGGTGTAAGGTACAATTGTCAAGAATTACTGAGTCATATTCCTAAACAGCACGCACATTCATTATTTATGAGTCATATTAGCAATATGACAACCTATAAGTTACAGGTAAGTAGAAGGCACATGATCAGCACCATGTCCAAGTACAGAGGCTAAGGCATGAATCTCTCCCACCTCCCCAAAATATAACACCTTCCTCTAAGAGAGAATGGTAACACATACCCCGGACACAGCTACAAAACACAGAGGATGCCTCAAAACCACCTAACCTGCTCAATATCATCCCTTAAATAGGGAATAATATCATCTAACAAATTGAAGATGAGAAATGAGCAAGGTGGTATTGTCAAGAATGAATCAAGAATCCTCGAACCACATAATCTCAAACCTAAACAGGGTAGATCTTTTATGTTAATAATGAAACTAGGATCCTCAAACCACATAACCTCAAACCTAAATGGGGTTGTCCTATTTATATAGATCCAGTCACTACATTTCCAGTCCATTTTTCATAAGGAGAAGTTTCAACATGCAAACGAAGGAATCTGGTAGTAAGGGATCTCAAGCCCTAAACAAATAACATAAACTATAAACTGCAAATTGTTAGACAATTCAATTAGGATTTGGATTACGTTGTCTGGGAGTTGGTCCTAGTTATTTATTTATTTGAAGCTTAAAGAAACTTATTTCTTAACTAATGTTGCTCCCTTCTTACTTGAACACAAACTGTACTCCATTGTTTCCATTAATACTATTATGCTGCTTGTTCCACCTTGAGGGCTATCTTAAAAGGCCGTCAACACTGGTATAAGCAATTAAGCACATCTCCTACCGAATGGGACTAAGCATTATGTGATGGTTGTGCTAAATGCCCCAGACCGGCCAGACGCTAAGATACCCTGGTCAACCATCACAAGTAGGCTAGGCACCTTCCCAACGTCCTTATCCCACACTAGACAGGCAACCCATCCACCAGCCATCAGGTGAAGCATCTAAGGTGCCTACTGGCTCACAAGTCACAAATGTAGACAGCATTAGCAATATCAAGACGAGTCTAGTCCCAATTGTAACAAACTGCCTCATAGAAGGATGATGTATCCTCAACTTAGCCACCCACAAGGTGTGGGGTTACTTAAAGGGCTTCCACACTAGCAGAAACATATCTCCCACTTATAGGAAAGAATCTGGAGAGACCCCTATCTGATGGTACAAAGGCACTTAGTGTAGCCATCACCCTCACAAGGAGGCTAGGCACCTTTCAATCATCTTTCAGGGAAAAAAAAAAGCTCTAACATGGTAATTGGATAAATTCATTGTATAGAAACTTCAAGAAATCAATCACAAACATAACATGGACCTAGTGTTTACCTAGGAGAAAGTTTAACAATGTGACATATACTCTTCAAAGAGAATCTGAAATGCAATTTAGAGTTATACGTTTTGAACTAGAAAGTTAAGTCTGTAAGATTATTTAGAAGAAAATAAATAAGAAAGCCTCAAAGCACTAGCACAAGCAATATAACAACAACTTGCTACCTCCTATCATTTTTTTTGTCAGCTTCAGTGACTCGTGGAGCTGGGTACAAAGTCAATTTGGTAGTCACCTTTTCCCCTGTATAGAAGTTTGTTTTCAGATTACAAATCATGAAATGAAACTAAGAATATCTAAATTTGACCAGTAGTTAAACATACATGAAAACAATCACCAAAATGGGAATCATGAAGTAAAGATTGGGTTCAGATCATAAAAAAAGAAGCATACATCTCACAAAGTCACAAGTTAATCAATGTAATAAAAAACTAAACATTTACAATTGCAAATGAAGTTAAGATAGAAACTTCACTAAACCTTCCAACTTGCCGAAGAAGAAATAATCAAGTAAATGAGAAAACAAAAACCCTAATTCTTGTGTAATTTTTCCCTTTCAAGTCATATATATACAGGTGCCTTGAAGACAATGGGCAAATGCATATTAACTTGCCTTTTTTCTTACTCATTCCCACTCCAAACATTAACTAGTCATATTATAAATAAAATAAAAAGAAATACCTAGCATCAGACTTGCCTAAAACCTCCTTCGATATTGTTGCGTCCAACGATACCTAAGCAACAATAACAAAACCATCCATCATCCAATTTAACAAATTCAACAGACAATTAAATAAATAAGAAATCTGGCTGCTTACGAGAATTCTTGAAAAGCGTAAACAGCGGGGTCAATTTTGGGAATGACAACAGGTAATCTCTCAAACAATACGGACACCATTATCTTATCTGACGAAGAAGATGCTGACGTCGACAACCCTACTCTTGTTGACCCCGTTCTTCTTTTTAGAGAATGAGATAAAAATGCCAACCCCCTCTGCATTTTATTGTCACTATTGTTCACTGGTGAGTGAGAAGTGAGAAGTGAGATCCCCAATCAACCTGTCAAAATTAGTAACATCAAAAAAAATCCATTTAAAATTGCAGCAAACGATTACGCAATTACGCTCCAGGGAAAAGGTACATAAAAGCATCGAAGTAATTAAACCTCACAAACCAACGTTTTACTAATCGCATATCGTGATCAAGGAAGCATCAAACTACACAAATAAAATTTAGCCCAAGTAAAGTTGAAACTTTATAGACATATAAACATCACTTCCCATCACCATTAACTTTAAAGACACAATAGCAGTAAACAAAAAAACAAAAACAAAATTACTTATCGGAATTCATACCAATGTCTAAGATCCAAATTCAGCTACAAGCGGAGAAACTGAAATGTAGAGTAAGCATGGAAGAGGGGACACGCTCGAAGGAAAAAGGAACTGCTATTGTAAGAGAGTCGGCCACAAACAAGTTCTAAGTGGTAAGCAGCAGTAAAATTGTTCTTTACATAACAGTATAATTACATGGGCACACGAATATCGTACCAACATCAAGTCACAATGACCTAACTAATTAATCAAAGACAATCGAAACCGAATTTAACAAAAAAAATAACCTAACTAATTAATCAAAAACAAAACAGCAAGAAATAGTAAATCGAATATATTTTAGATTTAGGGGTGGAGAAAACTTACTAGCAGGAGGAGAGAAGAATGAGAGGAGAGAGGAGAGAAAAAGACGTGCGCTCTGAAAGTTTACGATGAAGAGAAAATAGTTCCTTAGCTTCTTTCTTCTTCTTTTTTCCGCTAAGCTATTGTGCTGCCAAAAAATGGAATCTTAAATATAAATATAAACAAGTATGGAAAACATTGAATTTCACTCTGTTTGTCGCTTCTCGTTGAAATGTTGATATATACAATTCACCACACTTCCAAGACTCTTTTGGAAGCAGTGCATGCTTTTTTTGAAGCATAATTAGCTTGGTTGTATACTAACTGGTGTGGAGTTTGAAGGGCAGATAAAAGCATAACTACATTTCCAACGCTCTCACACACTTCGCCTCTCGCTCTCCTGACCAGAAATAGAGAGAGCTTTGTATCTGAATGTTGAGAAAATCAGGGTCGTATAGGAATCGATCCTTGCCAACCAATGAATTATCTCCTTGACGTTCATATCTAAAACAAATATAGAAACAATAAGCAGAAAGGAGGGGGAAGAGTTCACGTAACATAGAGACGTTCAACCAACAATACACTGGGAAACATCAAGAATTAACGCTACCCTGGGAGATCCCCCAACAAACTGTCAGACGATTGGTTGACCATATCCATCTCGATCATCATGCATTACCCCCTACTAGATGGGCCAATTAGGATTTCCCCCAACTAGATCGGGAAATTAGGGTCTCCTCCCTGAGTATACCTGAGAGGGGAGACTGGGGTGTAATACGGGGCGGGGCGGGTCAAATAGTGATGAGGTGGGGCGGGACAGGTTTAGGGGATACAAATCCAGTGGACGGGGTAGGGCAGGACGGGTTGAAGTGTGATGTCTTACTACCATCACTCGGCCCGTTGGGTCAGCTTACGGGGCGGGTTTTGGACGGGTCATCCGGGTCAATTTCATCCAAAAAAAACTTTCTAATTCTGCAAGTAATATATTTCCAATTCACAACATAGAGAAAAAAAATTGAATCAATCAATAAAAAAAAAAAAAAAAAAAAAAACTTGAATTTGAACCCAAAACCATATATGTAAATTTGAAACTTCTTTCTGGTGATTTACCATTTGTAAATTGATTATTTTCCATAGTATGATAAAATGAAAATGGGAGCAAGGATCTATGGTACAAAACAATAAAATAAAAACTAAAAGAATTCGAAATTAATACAAGGATGAATGATTCTTCTTCCCAAAAATTCGAAAGTTGAATTTGAACTTTTGATATTTGCCCAATATTCAAACTTGAATATTTGAAATTGATGTTGAACTCATAAGTTTGTGTTCATATCTCCCAAATTCTTACAAAAGTTAAAAGAAAATATAAACAAAATACAAAAATATTAGAGTTAGAGTCTTGAAATTGTGTGGGTCAACGGGGTTGGGTCAACGGCTTTTGACACGGTGCGGGTCGGGCGGCTTGACGGGTCGGGTTTGAGCATAGAACCTACACCCATAGCCCGACCGAAGCGAAACGGTGGTGGGCTGGCAGTCCGTTTTCGGTCGGTCTTGGGTTTGGGTGGCGGGTGAAGACCGGGTACCCTACCGGATAATGGGTCAACGGTTTTTTTTTACACTCCTAGGGGAGACCTTAATCTAGTTGGGGGAAATCCTAATTGGCCCATCTTGTATGTAGGGGGTAATACTAGTTAACCCAAAAATAAATAAAGAAGTATGTGCTCGATTGGAATGACGAATCCATCCAATATGGTTTATTTTCATTTACTAGCATTTTGAGTTAACACTTCATCCATATCTTTAGAGCATATTTAGGAGAGAAACCCAAAAAAATACTAAATTTTTTAACCAAACCAAATACCAAACCAAAAAAACACCAACCAACTTCAAGAGAAACATCAAATATTCGACATCAAATGACGCGGTTTTGGATAAACCGCGCCGTATAGCCCACGCAGCTTTTTCAAAACCGCGCCACTGAAGCCCATCTTAGAAGCCCAAGCCCACGTGGTTTTCCAGAAACCGCGTGCTATAATCTTTTAACCCTCTAATCCTGCGAGGTTCTTTTCATTTTTCATGTTCCCTCTAATCCTAAACTCATCTCCTTAGCAAAAAAAAACTACCGAAACTCTTGACGATTTTTCAATAGGTCATTCATCTTCTTTTGATTTATTTTCTTCTGATTCATCTTCTTCTTCTTCATCGAGCTCGAGCTCGAGCTCTTCAAATGATAACACTGCAATTAAGCATTGTAAAAAATGAATGGCTATTGCTCTACCTTTGGTCCGACATCGTTTGGGTTTATTGCGTCAGCAAGAAGTGGAGTCTTCTTATAAACCACATGGTGGTTCAAAGAAAGGAAGAAAATGTAAAAATCATCAGTACAAGGCAACACTAGCTCGTGTAAATGCTAACTACTTCAGCGCAAATTCTATATTCACTGACCACGACTTTCGACGCCAATTTCGTATGGGTGAGTCATTGTTTACTCGTATTGTCAATCATCTTAACCATAATGTACCATATTTTTAACAAAAAGTTAATAATACGGGTAAGTTTGGGATTCACCCAAAAATCAAAGTAATTGATGCTATATGAATACTTGCTTATGGGTCTCCAACTGATCTAGTAAATGACATGTTATATGTTGCTAAGCCAACTGTTCATGAATGCATGCGCTATTTCTGTGATGGAATTATTAGAATTTTTGGAGGTGAATACTTGCGCAAACCAAATGTTGCAGATATTCAGCATTTGCTTGAAAAGTCTGAGGAACGCAGATGGCCTGGAATGCTATGAAGCATTGATTGCATGCACTGGCAATGGAAGAATTGCCCATCCATGTGGCAAGGGTCTCACACTGGCCATGTGCATAAACCAACAGTGATTTTGGAGGTGGGTGACACGTGACACGTGGATTTGGCATGTTTTTTTTGGAATGGTGGGTGATCTTAATGTGCTTGCCCACTTACCAATATTTGATGATATAGTCAATGATGAAGCTATTCCTTGTAACTACACTGTGAATGGGCATCATTATGATATGGGTTATTACTTGGCTGACGGTATATATATCCTAATTATGCCACCTTAATTCAAACAATTTCTAAGCCAACTGTTGCACAAGACAAATATTTTGCAAAGAAGCAAAAAGCTGTTAGAAAAGACATAGAGTGGGCGTTTGGTATATTGCAGTCGCGTTGGGCTATTTTAGCAAATTCGTGCAGGTTATGATATTTTGAGACCATGGCTACTGTTATGAGGGCTTGCATCATTTTACACAATATGATTGTGGAAGATGAACGTGAAACGGATATCCCGCAGTATATTCCTGATTATGAAATGCCAAGTAGAGAAGGTGCATCTGAAGATGAACGCCACTTTGTTCTATCTCGTTGGGCATCTGGCGTCGAGAGGGTTCGTTCAAAAGTTGTTCATGATAGATTGAAGAATGACTTGGTCAAGCATTTGTGGAGTAGGCGTGGGCGGCGTGGTCAGCATTGATTTCTATTTCTATTTGGACTTTATGTTTATTTATCGTTTCAATTTCTATGTATTTGTGTTCCAAGTTTATTTCTATATATTTATGGTTTTATGAAAGGATTTGTGTATATGAGAATTTTGAAAATATAAAGTAAACTATGCCGAATTTTTTTTAGAATGATAAAAAGTATCAACTTTAAATTAAGGTAACTCAAATTAAAAGAAAATATTCCATTAAAGTACATTCTAATTAAAATCAAAATACAACCTCAAATTAAAGTACGTCATAAATTAAAAGACATAAGTAGGAAGTAAATCATTTAGACTATGCACTACTTTGACTACTACCAGTGATATTGCCAAGTCGATTCTTCATTTTTTGTAAAAATTTTGCCTTTTTGAGTTGCCAAATTTCGCGCTCATCTTCGGGTAATCCTTATAATTTCATTCCTAGTATTTTAGCATCATTTTCATCTCCTCAAACTCGAAACGCATCTTTCTTCAATTGAAGTTTTTCTTTTTGAATCCATCGCATTTTTCTTCAATTGAAGTTTTTTGGATTCCATCTCATCTTTCTTCAATTTTCTTTGAGCTTCCAATTCATTGCCTTATTTGGTGGTTTTAGAAAGTTTCACAAAAAAATCATCAAGTTTCTTAGCAGATTCCTCCACTTTAGAATGACCTTTTTCTTTCTCTTTTTGCCTTATTCTCTTTTCTTCTTTCTTTCCAATATGCCTATCCTCAAGCCTATCAACTTGGTATGGATCATAATCCATTGGTTGAGTTGTCGCAATTGATATTGGAACTGATGAACCTCCTTCTCCACTGTTTGACTTCGACTTTTTGGTGGGTCGCAATTCATTTCTCAATTGTAGTCTCTTCCATTTGGGTGAGTCTTTCACCATATTATAGCATTGCATCCACTTCCAAACCCCCATTATGCATCCCATATGCATTTATTGCTTCCTCAACCTACCAATTAAGAAAAAACTAAATTAGAATTGAAAAATGTATTTATGAATCAAAATAACAAATAAAAAGTAAATACTTACAATCATATTGTCATTATAGCCACTTGGAGGAGATGTTTGAATCTTAGAAAAAAATAGCATGGAACTTGTTGATATTAGCTTGAATGAGAGTCCAACGGTGTTTCATGCCTGTGAAGTTGCGTTCGGTCACTCTTCCTAGATTTGCATGAAATGCATTTAGAATCATACTCCAAAATTCGTTTGACTTTTGCTCATTTCCTACTACACCATCTTGACTAACTTGTAGCCAACTATTGGTGATAGCAACATCTTCTTCTTGTATCCATGAACCCCCTCTAGATTTTGTTTTTGGCTCTTCACTATTTATTGTGGTTTAGAGTAGATAGTAGAGAAAAGAAGTGAGTGTAAAACCTATTGTGTGAGTGCTTCAATTTATAGTGAAAGAAAAATATAGCCGTTTTTTGCCCGTTTTTTCATTGAGAGCACACGGTGTTGGAAAAACCGTGCAGTTTTTGCAAAACTACGCCATAGAAGGCCAAGCCCATGCGGTGTTAGAAAAACCGCGAGAGAGATTCGATACGGCACCAAAGCTGGAACCAAATTTTGGTCGATTTGGTGTTTGGTTTGGTGTTTTTTTGGTGATTTCATCAACATATGTCTCTCCTGAAGATGAAAAAACACCAAATTATTGGAAATTTTGTGTTTGATGGTAGGATAATATCTCACCTAAAGATGCTCTAAAATGCAAATCTATGTGTTGCAAATTGAGGAATTTTTTAGTTTGGTTGAGTAATTAACGAAGTTTACTGACAGTAAAGACAATAATGGAAAATAAATAAGAGATTGAGATCCTATATTTTTGCTTTTGATTGATGTTTTCAAAGTATTAAGACTAAATTGATATAGATCTTAATATATGTTCATTACCTCAACAGAAGTTGGTCATGCGATTGAGGCCATGTGAAGCATGTGTTGGCAAAGACATCCACTAAATCTTCAAGGGTCTGCACATGAGAAACGAGAGGAATATTACACTCCGTTTAAGAAAACAGAGACGTGCATGTGTGTGTTAAAAAAAACTCATGTCCAAAGGAGAATGGAAGGTTTTTCATCTTTAAGGAACTCAACTTCAATTCGTTCCACCATTTCATTTACAAGGATCTTTCTTGGTTTGCAAAATGCTTCAGTCTAAAAGCGGGCAAATGCTCCTTGTTTAACAGATGTCCTTGTGACTAAAAAGATCATATTAAGGGTGATTTAACAAGCTATGCAACTTTTTAGGTGAGTTTTGTGCCAGTATAGACTAAACCTCCATCTGGGATCAGATGGATCACATATGCTTCTTTGTTATTGAATCTTCCTCTAATGATCATACTCTTAAGGAGGATTGTAAACTTTTTGCTTTGTTTTAATGAAACTGGTAAGGTCAGCCTCAACCCAAAAAAAACCATGCAAGTGTGAAGTGTCTCTGTGCCTGGAGGATTTACTAATTCAATATAAATCCTTCTAGAGTCTTAGGCTCACTTATTATTTTTTAACAAAATTTTGAGAAGCATACAAAAGGATACTAACACATCATTTACCAAATCAGGTGGACGTATTGCGCCTGAGACTTAGACAATGTGTTTCTAACCTTGGCTTCGAATAAAGGAGCAGCTCGCTCTTGGATTTCTTTGGGTAATATATATTGAGAATCCAAGTCAAAGTGCTTGAAGAACTGGCTTGCAGGGAAGTTATTATTGACTAAATTGTCCCACAAAAACTTGTAGCACATCAATTGAAACCTGCCATGGTTTTATAACAAATCGATATAAATTAACGAAAATCTAACCAAATTATAAAAGCATAATTGTCTACGATAAGAAAGTGAAAGCAAAATACACCTTCCAACTCTTTGTTGAGGTTCACTTGGAAGTGTAGATTTAACTCGAGTTTTTGTATCTTCAAAAGACGGTATTCGTGTAGATTCTGTGATAGACATTCGGATTTCATCAATCACTCCCTCAATCCAAACATCCTTTATTAAACCTAATCTGAAAACAAGCAAAGTTACGGTCTTAGAACATCCATGTTCATATATCCATCTTCTTCAACGTTGTAGAGGTTTAGTATCTTTGGACCTACGACATGAGGTTGGGATTGATATGAAGTGGTTGCACTCTTTCTTAGGACAAGAGTTGCCTACGTATCAAGTTTCTCGGGGTAAACTTGAATCAAGCTTTACGTAGTTCATCTCTCTCTACTTATAGATGTCTGAGCTGACTTTCCTTATTTGTTCCAAGCCGTTATCATGTGTAGATTCACCTTGTGTGCTATCTTGATGATTCGCCATTACTCCTGATGTTATAAAGTAAATGTCTCCTTGAATGGTGCGTTGACTAAGCTCCAGGATTAGGCTAGAAGATTTGCTTCCATATATGGCTGTACTTGAAATTTGGAACGACCTGAGTTTAGGTCGTTATTACATGCTGGTCAAGTGGTACGAACTGGTGGAGATACAACCTGGTGTGGACACGTGTGTTGTAGTGACATGAGCATAGAACGGAGGGTACTTACACAACCCCCTTTATTTTATTTATTCTTTGGACAGTTGTGTTGTAAAAAGTAAAAAATAGAATAAAGTGTTCAACACATGTTGCACAACGGGCTTTGTTTGGTTTAAAAAATGTGCGGGAATTGTTGGATCTGACCTATGGGCCCAAAATCACAGTGGTTTGTTGGCGAGTGATGATTGTGTTGTGTGGGAAAACAAAATATTTTGTCTTTTTCAAGGTTTGTGCATCTGAAGGGTTTATGGTCTGGTGGTGGCTTCTCATTTCTCATTCTACTAACAAGAGTCAAGAAAGCAGAGAAAAAAAGAGAGAAAGCAAAAACTTTTCGAGTTTTCTTCTTCAGGTGCGTCTTTTGAACTTTAAAATTTGCTTCTTTTGTTATTGCAATGTCGATTACTAGTGATAGTTTGAGTGGGGAAGTGGAGATTGATCAGTGGAGAGAGGGAACTGTAAGTGATGGTGATGATGGTGCTAGGGCACGTAGTGGAGGTGAGGCATCATCGTCTTTTTCATTGGAGACGATGACTGATGTGGCGGTGTCTAGGTCGGTGTGGGATAACTTTAGGGATTTGAGAAGGGAGTTTAGGAATGATAGCCCAAACCTGATGATATACGACCTGAGCGGTTAGCAGAATGTGTTTGGCTGTGATTATGTGCCTCGAGACGGTGGGGTTGTAATTATGTATGGTCAATTGAAGGCTGGGTTGAGGTTGCCGTTCTCACATTTGACTTTGGACTTTCTGAACTTTTGTGGTAAGCTACCTTTACAATTTGTGGGTAATAGTTGGAAGGTGCTCGGCATGCTGGATTTGTTGAGACTCAGAGGTTATAACATCTGTTTGTCTGACGTGCTGGAGCATTATAAAAATATCTTCTGGTTTGAATTTTGGTTTTCAAGTGATGAGGGGTAAGTTACTGGTGATTGTTGGTGTGAGTAAAGAGGAGTGGTGGCGTAGGCCTTTGTTGATTGTGGGGAATTATTGTCCTCCTGGGTATGAGGTGGAGAATCGTAGTGTGATGACTAGTGGTAGGTCGTTTATTTGATGTGGGTTGTTTTTATGTTGTAAGTTGTAGGTTGTAGGTTGTAGGTTGAAGGTCGTTTGTTTTGGTTATAAGTTTGATATGATGACGTTCTGATGTTTGTTTGTTTTGCAGAGGTCGTAGTTTGGAATCGTACGTCCACAGGGGTGATTGAAGAGTTTGTTAGGTTGACTTTAGAAAAGAAGCATCTTTGTTGGGGGAGGTTGCACACTACTTCAAGAGACGAGCTGGTGCGAAGATTAACAAGAAGAAAGTTGAGCAGAAAAAGAGGGCTCGTAAGCTTGTTCTTGATATCTCTGATTCTAGCTCAGACACTAGGATGGAGAGGGAGAGCCAAAGGAAGGCACCTATTTTTGGAGTGAGAACGGCTGGAGGAGCTGCTGATAGCCGTTCTGCTTCAAGTCGTTATGAGGGGGTGAAGGTGACCGAGCTGGTCGTGGTGATGCTCCTGCTCCTTTCCAGAGGCCTCAGTTGAAGAGGCGCTCTTAAGTGGTTGAGCCTGAGGGGGTGAAGATGACCCGAACTGAGTCTGAGGAACGACCTAGTGCGGGGGAAGGTCGTACTTCTTCAGGTCAGGTTCCTTTAAAGAAGATGAATCTGAAGGAGTTGGTTGTTGATGTGGCTGATGCCCGGGGCAAGAAGAAGGCTAGTGAGACTGAGCCAACTGCCCAAAAGTGCAAGGGGGTCGGAGAGTGTGACCCTAGGTGACAAGGCTACTGAGTCTGACATCTTGGATAGGGTGGTCAACTACTACGACCTAGTGAGTGGGTTGAGAAAGCTAGTGAAGAACAAGGACTGCAGCTTCAAGTCTTCACTAGTTGCTGGAGAGCATTGCCTTGGATGGAGATAGGCACCAGCTGGAGACGAGAAAGGACTTGGAGGCGAACCTGAAAGATATGGATCGCTCCATCTGCTTTGTAAGTGTCCCTCCGACCTGAGCTTTTGCTTTATGCTTTGATTTATTGCTTTGTGACTAATTTTGTTGTTTGTCAGGTCCTGGCCATGTATAGGAAGCTAAAGGAGATGGCAACTTTCTCTTACTTATACAAGGAGACTATGACAAGCGACTGGTGGTGCAAGAGGTGGAGCGTGCTGAAGTTGGGTTGGGGGAGGGGGGGGGGGGGGGTGAGGGCTCAGGTCAGGGACTTGGCTAGTAGGGTTGCCTTGTTGCAGCCGTCTCTTGACGCTTCCAGGGTGGAGGTCGAGAATTGGGTTGCGGAGTGCAAAAATGTGCAGGCTGTTGCTGAGCGAGCTCAGAATGAATACAACAAACTGGTCAACCTGGTAGAGAGTGGTGATGTCTACGTTCTAGTGGATGATTACATGAAGCTAGAACATAAGTACAAAACCCTCAAGAGGTCAGTCGAAAGTGGGGTTGTAACAGTAGTTGTGGAAAGTGTTGTTGTAGATGTTAGTATATGACCTGACTTGCCAACCGACCCGAGTGCTGCTCCAGCTGCTCAGCCAAGTGAAGATGCTGCCACAGAAGTCGTGAATGCAAGTGGTAATCCAGCAAGTGGTCTTGTTGGTGAAGAGGGCTGCCATCTAGATCTTTTAAATGTGGAGAATCTTCCCTGTGTCCTCTGATAGGCTCTTCTTTGTGATTTTGAGTGATGGTGGATGAAGTGTTTAAACAATATTCTCTTTTGTGATTGATACTGATACTTCTATTTTTTATGGGAATGCTGAGGTCATTTTTTCGGGATAACCTGGGGGCCTCTAGTATCTAACCAAACTTGTATTTAAGTAGAAATATTTAAATTGCTTACTTGTTGAGATTGTGTTTGAAGTTTGCATGCATGTGATTGTTTTTATTGCTTTTTGATTTGTTGTTCAATGACCTGTGTTGTATGGTTGTAGACTCGACGTCCTGTTGAACTTTGTTAGATCGTCTGGCGATTGTAGGTCATCAGTGTTTGTGTATGACCTAATATATGCACTTAGTTTGCACCTAGGCTTCCTTGTGTCTTTAGGTGTATGTAGTGATTGAGTCGTTCCTTCTGGGGGAATCTTTTATTGATTTTTGATAGGTAATTAGTCGTTGAATAGCCATTATAGTTGAGTCCGACTTAAGCCTTTTGAGGGCCTTAAGTTGAATTGGGGTCCTTTTGGGGGTCCCCTGGATTGTATTTGTCTGATAATTGGTATTTGAGTGGCAATTACAGTTGAATCATGCTTAACCCTGACGTTGGTGTTAAGTTGATTGTGGTCCTTTTGGGGGACCTTTGATTGAATTTGGCTGATAATTAGCCACTGCGTGGCAATTATAGTTAGGTTGAGCTCAATTCTGGCATTGGTGCCAGAGTCAGATATTGTGATATCCTAGATAGGTTAGTGCATGCAAGATGTGCAGTATTCATGTAAGGCAAAGATAACATTCATACGTCAAATGCTAATGAAATTTCATTCAATTGATTGGTGCATCTAGAGATAAATTATTGGTAAAAGTGCTTGAGGAGAGCTATATTCCAAGGTCGGGGAAGCATATCACCAAGCTGAGTTTTGATCCAGTAAGCTCTATTTCCAACAACTTTGTCAACTATGTATGGTCCTTCCCAAGTTTGGTCAAGTTTGGTTGGTGCTAAAGTCTTTTTAAAGACTAAGTCGCCAGCTTGAAAAGATCTTAGGACGACCTTCTTATTGTAAGATCGTTGGATCGTTTGGTGGTACCGAGCTAAAGATATTGCAGCTGCTTCCCTTCGCTCTTCTAAGAGGTCGACTTTTTTGGCTAAGATGTTGTCGTTTTCTCCTGATTCGACGATGTCAGAACGTGTGGTTGTGATTGTAAGCTCTGATGGTTGATAAGAGCCCAAAACAGTAGTTTTAACCCCTTAACAATAATACTTTTAGACCAACTATGTGAGTAATAAATAAGAGTTAATGCTAATTACATGTTTTTATGTATTTCAGGCATTGGAGTCGTTTATGTGCAGAAATATGTCACTTTGGCGAGATAAAGGAACAAGGGTTGGTTGCTAAGAAGTTCTGTGATTAAAGGCCAAGATTCAAGGAGAAAAAGCCTTTTTAATGCCCGGTCAAAGCTGAAAAGTGTAAAGTCAACGCGAGCAGAAACAACGCACAAAAGTCAGCAGAACTTCCGAAGGCCATATCTTTGGACTCAGACCTCGGAATTGGGCCTACCTCATGTCAAAACGACCGGCTTAGAAGGATATTTCCAACGGTCCAAGCTTTGACCCAATCAGAGGAGCAGAAGTGGACGAAAAGTCTGTTGAAGTCAAATCTAGCTAAAAAGGCTTCTATGGACTGAAGAAATTGGGTTTTGGGCTCGATTTTTCGGCCCAAAACATAGCTCCTCAGCCCATGCACGAAAAAGTGGATCTTGTCTTCTCCATTTGAAGACACAAGACTTAGCTCTTAAGCAATCTAGTTTTTAGTTAGCCATTAGCCAATAATTTTTAGATCTAGTAATTTTACATTCAATTAGTTAGTTAGAACAAGTAGATTCTTATTTAGAATCAGATTTTAGTTTTTTAATAAGTAGTAGTTCTTCATTTCAATTTAGATTATTGATTCAATTCTTATTTAGATTTAGTTGTCTTAAATTCATAATTAGTTTGTCTCCATTGATAATTAGTATTCATAATCTTAGTGCTAATTTAGTTTTAAATCTTGTTTTAATTCATTTGGAATCATCATTATTATTGTTCAAATTAGATTTATAAGTTAATCTTTTATCCAATAATGGGTTGTTCTATGTGTTCTTGTTTGAGAAGTGATAGTGTAATGATTCTAGGCTAAACCTCCATTAGAGGGGGTTGAAAAAGCCTTGATGAAAACTTGATTTCGATTAGCGTAAAATAGACGTAATAATCCATTCCATTCTAGAAAACAATTAGTTCACCATGAGAATGAGTTTGATTGTTTCACATGATAGTTGTTAGTTGGTAGATATTACCATGAACAACTAGGGATTATGAAGACTCAATTGTTATGCAAAAGCATTTCAATTCAGATTACCACGATTCTTCATTAGTAAATTAAGTCGAGTTAAGGTGGAATCAATCCCCCCTAATTCCTTATCATCGTATCAAGTTAATAGTTGAATTCCGTAATTTTGTTATTCATATATTGATTAGTAGTTTCTCATCGTAGTATAATTCAATCATTACTCTCATTGATTTTGATAGACTGATAATCATAGTTAACGTTAATTTTAAAGAACTAGGAATGGAATGAATTCTCTACTCTAAATATATATAGAACGATAACGAGAGTAGAAAAACTTTGATATATTAAGCGTAAAATAGTTTTAGTTTTACTTGCGTTTGAGTCTCGTTACTTATTCATAGGTAAAACTATCATTTTACCTTTTATCAATGGTATGGCTGCCTCTATTCCAAAGCAAAGTGTGAATGGAGATTCATTGGTATTGGCTCTGACAGTTGTTCTGTATGCCCATAGAATGTTCTCAAGTTGTTCTGGCCATTGACATTTCTTGCTTTCTAACTTCTTTTGGAGATTTTCTTTGATGGATTTGTTCGTGGCCTCTGCTTGGCCATTGCTTTGTACATATATAGGTGTAGAAAATGCTTGAGTGATGCTCTATTTTTGTAGAAATGCCTTGACTTGTGTGCCAGCAAATTGTGTCCCATTGTCCATGACAAGGGTGTGGGGTAGACCAAATCTTGTGATGATATTGGTCTATATGAAGTTGATGATGTGGACTTCCTTGACTTGGACCAGTGAGATGGTTTCCACCAATTCGGTGAAGTAATCTATGGCTGCTAGGACATATTTGAGATATGTTTTTTTTTGTGGGATGAATGGTCCCATGATGTCTAGCCCCCACATAAGAAAAAGCTATGGGCTGGCTATGTTGATCAACTCTCGTGCTGGACTTAGATGGTTGTGTCCAAATATTTGACATTGGTGGCATTTGAGAACATATTTCTTTTCTTCGATGTGCATGCCTAGCCAATAATATCCCTGGGCGATTGCTTTGTGAGCTAGAGATCTTGCACCTGCATGGTTGCCACACTCGCCTTTGTGAATTTCTTCAAAGATGAGCTGGCCTTCACTTAGAGTTATGCACCGTATTCGGCGGAATTATGGAACAATCGTCCGTTGATCACGGTGTATCTGGGAGCTCGAAATTGTATTGCACGAGCACTCTTTGCCTCTATAGGGAGCTCGCCATGTATGATGAATTTAAAAAATGGGCCTATCCAAGATTAAGTGATCTCTTCTACGGATGAAGGCTGGAAGTCTGTGAGGCTATTGACATTTTTGTGCTAGTAGGCGGGCCTATCTAGGATGTCAATGTATACTGTGTTGGGACATGCTTCTTGGGTTTTCAAGGCTAAGAAAGCCAGGCTGTCTGCATGTCTGTTATCTTCCCGAGGAATATGTTCCAAGGAGAATGTTTTGAACGAGTTGATGACCTGAGCGTACTTAGCTAAGTTTGCTCCGTTTGCCACATACTTTTTGGTGATCTTCTTGATGATTAGCTACGAATCACTGTAAGTTTTGAGCTTTTGGACTTGTAGTTGTTGTGCCATGAGGAGGCTTGTGATTAATGCTTCATATTCCGCTTTATTATTGGATGTTGTGAAATCGATCTTGATTGAATTTTGTAGCTGAGTTTCTTCTGGTGAAGTTAACACAGCCCCCAGTCTACTACCGTTGTTGTTGCACGCTCCATCTACGTAGAGGTGCCATGTGTCTGGGGTGGTTGGTTGATGAAGTGAAGTGATGGGCTCGAGTTCCTAGTTGACATCTTCGACGGGGAAGTCTGCTAGGAAATCAGCAACGACCTGACCTTTGTGAGACGTTCTGGGAACAAATTCAATGTGGTGTTCGCCGAGTTCTATAGCCCATTTGGCCATGCGGGCCATTTTGTTTTTAGAACTCAAGACTTGCTTGATGGGTACATCTGTTATGACTTTGATGCTGTGAGCTTGAAAGTAAGGTTAGAACTTTCGAGCGGAGTACAACAAAAACAACATTGTTTTCTCCATTGCTGAGTAATGATTTTCTGCATCTGCCAATGTCTTGCTAGTGAAGTAGACTGGTTTTTCGACTCCCTCGCTTTCTCGAAAGAGGACCGAGCTGATGGCAAAGTCTGTAGTTGCAAGGTAAAGCCCCAGTGTTTCTCCTTCATTTGGTTTGGACAGGACGGGCAGAGTTGATGAGTAAGCTTTCAGGTCGTTGAAAGCTTTGTGGCACTCGTCTGTCCATGTGGATGTTGCGCCTTTCTTGAGTATTTGTAAAAATGGTCTGCACTTGTTAGATGCCCGTGAGATGAATCTGTTGAGGGCTAAAACCATGCTAGACAACTTGTGGATTTGTTGCTTTGTAGTTGGTTCTGACATTTCAAGGAGAGCTCATATTTGTTATGGGTTTTCTTCAATGTGTCTTTGTTAAATGAGGTATCCTAGGAATTTGAGCTTCATCTTGTTTTGGCGCAACCTTTCAAAAGCTTCTTGTAGGTGAGATATGTGATCACTAGCCTTTTCGCTTTTGACTACCATGTCGTCTATGTAGACTTCTATAGTGTCTCCTAGCAAGTCTTTGAACATCTTTGTGACTAGTCTTTGGTAGGTCGCACCAGCGTTCTTCAAGCCGAATGGTAGGACGTTATAGCAAAATGTTCCTTGTTCGGTTATGAAGGACGTCTTTTCCTGATCTTCTTCTACAAGTGGTATCTGATTGCACCCGCTGTATGCGTCCATAAACGATAGAAGTTCATGTTCGCAAGTTTGATCTACCAGAATATCAATCCTTGGTAGGGGGAAGATGTCCTTTGGGCAGTGTTTGTTGACGTTTGTGAAGTCTATACAGAGTCGTACCTGGTTGTTCTTCTTAGGAACGGCTACGATGATAGCTAGCTAGGTTGGGTACTCGACTTCTCTAATGAATCCAACATTTTTCAGCTTTTCTATCTCTTCATTGATGGCTTTTTGAAATTTGAGTGCCAGTTTATGAGGTTGTTGTTTGATAGGCTTTATAGTTGGATCTACATTTAATTTGTGGCAAGCGACCTGTGGGTCGATTCCAGGCATATCGATATACGACCAAGCAAAAACATCTTTATTGAGAGATAGAAATTTGACAAGTTGCTCCTTGAGCTTGGGTTCTAAATCAGCCCCTACATAAACAAACTTAGGGTCATCATTTGTGCCCAAATTGACTTTTTCTCCAAGCTCGATTTGTGCTTGCTTCTCTTTGAGCTTGCCCGTACCTAGTGCTTGTGAGCTGGATTCTTGAGGATCTTGCAGCTTTGGGACGTCTTTGTCTTGGATGACCTGAGTTTTGGCCGTGGCTGTTGCGCTGACTTGATTGCATCGATGAGCTTCTAGTTGGTTGCTCCTGAGTTCCATGATGCCTCGGGGTCCGGGGAATCGTAGCACTTGGTGTAAAGTGGATAGGACTGCTTGGATCTTGTGAATCTACCTACGTCCTAGGATGGCAGTGTAGGACGACTTGACATCAATTACTCTTAAACGTGTTGAGGTCTTGACCATGTCCTCTTTTTCTCCAATGGAGACTGGTAAGATGACATCTCCAATGGCATCTGTGTAGTCTCCGTTGAATCCATAGAGTGGTGCATTTGATTCTATCATCACCGAGTTTGGCAGGTGAATATCCTTGTAGGTTTGATAGAAGAGGATGTCGCAGGAGCTGCCTGGATCGATGATAACCCTTTTGACTGTCCACCCATTGATTTTAACGTGCACTACTAGGGCATCATTGTGGGGTAGGCACACCTTGTCGAGATCTTCCTCCATAAATGCTATAGAGGTCGTTGATTGGGAGCTGGTATGAGTGATGACTTCAGCTTTGTGGGAGAGGTGGTAGATTTCTTGCAGCGCTTATATTCGTCTGCGCTTTTCATGACTTGAGGTGTCATTGTTGGAGGTGTCTATAATCATGTTGATTACTTTTTCCTCGTCGTGTTCTGAGGGGTGTTGTCTCCTGTTGTGCCTCAACCAACCTGGAGATTTAGATCGTCGGGTTGTTCTACTTCTGCTCCTTCAGCGAGCAGGTCGTTCATGGCTCCGGCTCCTGCTTTTGTTGCGATTGGCATTTAGCTTATGCCTAAGGTCGCTTTTTGGCAGGAACTCTTTCAATTGTCCCTCTTCGACTAAGTCTTGGACATAGTGCTTGAGGCTCCAACATTCATCTGTGTCATGGTGTTGGAGTTTGTGGAAGTGGCAGTATGGACGTCCTTGGATTGCTATAACTTTGTTGATGTTGGGCTTGAAGTATGGTTCTGTATATATCTTCTTCAGGATATGGCTTGGCGTCTTAGAGAAGTTGGAGAATTCTCTTTTGGTGTATGAGGGCTTGTGGGAGTAGGAGCCTTTGTTGTTGTTGTTACCAGAGTAGTAATTGTTTTCTTTAGGTCCTCACTTATCGCTTACTGCGAGGACTTCGTTGCCCTTACGCTGGGCCATCCATTCTTCGTACTTAATGTACTTGTCAATTTGTGGTATAGGTCGTCTAAGCGTTCTGGCTTGTTGCACATCAGAGACCCTGCTAGGCCGGAGTCGTCCAAAAGGGCGTTGGTGAATGCAGAAGTTGCAAAGTTGTCTTTGAGACCTGGATCCATTGATAGGAGCTCCTTCTTGAAACGTCCTAGGAAAGCACAAATTGTCTCGCCATGTGCTTGCTTAAGTTGAAACAAGGAGTCCAGGTCGGCTTGTTTCTTCCTGTTGTGGACGAAATCCGCTGCGAACGACTCAGCCAGCTTGTCGAAGTTGTTGATTGAATCGGGGGTGAGCGTGTAAAACCAGTCTAGTGCTCTGTTCTTCAAGCTGGCTGGAAAGTGTTTGCACTTTAGGTAATCATAGTCTGTAGCAGTGTAGTCAAGGCTTTAAGGCGCACCTAAGGCGCAACACCTTCTTCGTGCCTTAGTCGCAAGGCGCAGGGCGCGCCTGATTGAAGTGAGGCGCACAATACTAAAAAAATAGAAAAACAATAAAAAAAAAGCTCTTGGCCTATTTATTGTAGAGTAAATCTTCAATGGCAGGATGAAATGAGGTTAATCGCATCTGTTTTTGTGTGTAGGGAAAATAAACAGTTTGGTCGGCACCAGGTGCAACAATGTTGAACTTAGGATCAATTGATCAAACTTCAAAGACATCGATGCCAGAGACGACTCGAGATAGGCCTGGTAATGTGAAATTGTGAATGCAGTATGGCTCTCGTACTGTCCAGGCCTTTCCTTGCTGCAGATAAAAGCATTTAAGTACAATTATCACAAGCAACCTTCAACATGATTTGAAGATCGCGAACTCAGATGCATGAGTTTTCAAATACAAAAAGGCACCACGTAGAATGAGATATATGAAGTTACAACACTTGTTCAAAGTTCCAAAAATCCAAGATCTGATTATCATGCTAGTTACAGCACTTGTTCAAAGTTTCAAAATGTCAAACACTAAACAAACAAAAGAGATTCAAGTGCTATGGTCTTAAATTTCAACTGATAACCTAACTAAAAAACATAACTAATAGTCTAATACTCATCATCAAATTGAATATCATCCTCCAGCACATTCATCTCTCCGTCTTCTTGGTCCGCTTCTTTATCACTTTCAATTAAGTCAACTTCTTCGGTCATTGCTTCTTCTTCTTCGTCTTCTTCATCTCTAAGAGTGAACACAAAAGAACTTGGTGCAGAGCTTGTGGTACATTTGCTTCTGCCTTCACTAGTTGATGCCAATGCTTGTGGTACATTTGGCATAGAATTAGATGCCTCAAATAGGCCACTAGCCATTTCCACATCCCCTGGCAGTGAGCCAGCACCATCATGCACTTTATCTTTGGGATCAACATATAGTTCTCTGGTGATCCACTCATTAGACTCTTCAATCAACTCTGTAAGTGAAATAGGATCAACGACGTCCCTAATATTGTAACGGTCCACCAAGCTTTGGTTGTACTTAACAAACACCAAATCATTCAACTTTGTTTGCTCCAACTTATTCCTTTTCTTGGAGTGAATCTATTAATTCCCAAAAGAAATGCAAGTCAATACGCAACACCATAAATTTGATGCATTCATTTAAAAAGTAAAAACCAATTTAATTCATTAAAAAGCCATGAACCTCGACACTTAACCACATTGATTTGATAGTGATCAGCAAACTATATGTCATGTGATAGGAATAGCATTGAAACAACAAACATTTGATGGGTCACATTAGTAATAACTAATATTAGTATGCTACTTACATGTTCAAATATGCTCCAATTACGTTCACAACCGCAAGCACTAGTTGTTAAGCTAAGTATGCGTATTGCAAGTCTTCGCAGTTCTTTAGTACTTTGCCCGTATGCTCTCCACCATTCAGCTATATTTAAAAGTGAAATAAAATAAAATAAAGGGTATAAAACAAATTAGTAATTATATATAAGTCATTTGATTCTTTAAGCTTGTACAATAACATGATCTAGGTATCTAACATATTGAACTCATTATAACATATAAAATATTAAGAAATAGCATACCTGGTGCTACTTTTGTTTGATTTATAACTGCCAAGTTACTCCCAAATAGGCCTGCAGCTCTCTTGTACATTGGTAATTGATCGTTCGTAATCGAAACCTGCTCACTTATGGAAGGCACTAGCTTTTCAATGCAAGTAAGAATGCCTTTACCGATTACTGCATCTTCCTCAATTTTATCAAGATTGCTGTAAAAAAACTCCGGGTTTAGCAAGTGGGCAGCAACATGCAATGGCTTATAGAGTTGGCAATTCCATCTCTTATCTATGATTTCAAAAGCAGCATCATACTTGTCATTGTCGTTATTGAATGATACCTTGATTACATCCTTAGCCCTTTCCATCGCCCCATACATATACCCCATAGAGGGTTTCTTCTCGTTGTCTGCCATTCGGAGGACTTTAACTAGTAGAGAAGTCAACTTGAGAGCATAAACAATGCCATTCCAATAGTACTCTGACAAAACAATCTGTTCCACTTCTTTGACTTTTTTTTTTTTTTTTTTTTTTGTTCAATGCTGCCTTATGTAAATCCCATTTTTCTGAAGTGAACATCTTTCTCAAATTCCCCTTTTGCTTGTGTATGCTTCCGAGGGTCAAAAATGAAGTTGCAAATCTTGTTTTGGCAGGCCTAAGCAGCTCCCTTTCTTGTGTAAAGAACCTCATCATGTCTAGTGCTTTGAGGTGGTTGTAGAGGTACCCACTCAACTTAATTGACTTCTTTATGATGTTCAACACATCTGGCATTTTTCCAATATCTTCCAAAGTAAGATCAAGGCAATGTGCCGCACACAGAGTCCAAAACAAATGAGGGAAATGGGCTTCCAGATGTTTTCCTACCACAATTTACAAATAATTAAAAAAATAAATACAAGCATGCATGTAGAAATATTATATTTAAAAGTGCAATGTCAATAATATGTATTAAATAACTAAACTAGATTAACATACCAACTAATACATAGCTTGAGGCGTTGTCATTCACGATTTGTATGACATTCTTTGGTCCAATCCTCTCAATCACGTTGCTCACCATCTCAAACACTTTAAAGCCAGTCTTCGAAAATGACGAAGTATCAATTGACTCTAAGAACATTGTTCCCTTAGGGCTATTCACCAAGAAATTGACCAATGATATATTCCCTTCGATTAGTCCATCCATCATACATAAGTGAACAACCTGTCGTTTCCCACTCCTTTTTATTTGCTTCCAACATTTTACCCGTGTTCTCCACCTCTTTTTTCAGCAAAGGAACTCTCAAGTCATGGTAACTTGGAGGTTTCATTCCAGGGCATTGCCCAACAGCTTCAATCATGACTTTGAAGCTCTCAAACCTAGCGGCATTAAAGGCGATACCCGCTTGGTAAAACCACCTAGCTATGCATTGAATAGCATATTCAACTTTTCCCGGATCCAATGCCTCATCAATAGTAGTCTGTCTTACTTTCGCTTTCTTTCAATTACTGTCCACTTTTCGAATAACAAAAGCATCCATTGTACCTTTTCGTTTTTTTGAACTACTGCCAGAAACACCATCCCCCAAATTAACCACTTCATCTAAATCGATATCGTCCCCTAACACATCACGATCAAAAGGATCAAACGCACTTGAAGTAGACGAGTATGATTTAGCCATTTTCTTTGTATCTATAAATTCCTGAATTTCTTTTCTCACGGCTGCTGACACTTCTTTACATCCAGTCACTTGGCGTGCACCTCCTCCAACAAGATGCAGTTTGTGACGGTAAATTCCACCCTTACTAGTTTTGTTGCAGAATACGCATGTCACATCGTTTGAATTGTTCTTATCTTTTAAAAAGCCATACTTCCATCCCACATCAGTTTTCTTACTGCTATTCTCCCCTCCATTACCACTACCATCCCCCACATTACTAGCATTGCAGCCATTGCCATCAGCACTCATGTTTAGTTAAACACCTGAAAAAATGCAGAAGTTGACGAAATTATGATTACTTTGTTCTTCAAGCAAAAGTTATGTCATAAGTTTTTATTTTATTTCATTCTATTTTCTTATCATTTAAAAAAAAAGATCGAGATGGATTTAAGAAAAAAACATAAGAAGAAATAGTGAAATACCTGGTTGAAGGCTTGAAGCGGATAAAAAGAGATGCTTCAGTTGTTCTCGACTTCTCGTACTTTAGTTGTTCTTCACTTCTTTGGTCTCGTACTCACTCTGTTGAGTGACTTGAGTCTGTTACTCTGTTGAGTCTATTCTTTGTTTTTGTGACTCTTTGTTTTCTACTTTTCTTATTATATTTTCTTATTAAAATTGTAGTCTATTTTGAGTTTTTGACCATTGGATGCTTTAGAGATTTGTGAATACTGAATATTAACACCTAAATAAATAACTCAAGTCAGGCGTGTGCCTGGTGCGCCTTGCGCCTCACTTAAAAGTGCACAAAAGCGAATAAAGCGCATGCCTCATATTAGCTTCCGCGCCTTGACTGAGGCGAGGCACAGAAAAACGCCTCTCCGTGCCTTGCGCTTTAAGCGCGCGCTTCCTTGCGCCTTGACTACACTAGTCTGGAACGCTGTAGAGTGAGAGGATCTGGCTGAAACAAGCTACGTGCTGACCTGGACACGAGCTACGATCGTACAGTGGGAACTTTGGAGGTATGAATTCTGAGGGGGGGTTGTTTGTCTCTGATTTAAATGGTGAAAGGTGATGCCTTGTATGACTGGAGCATCTTCTGAGCGATTTGGATTGTGCTCGCTTTGTCGTTTGACTTCTCCAATCTCTGGGCAAAGTCTTCAAGTCGTTGATTGGTGGTGGTGGTGAGGGCTATGACGGCGTTGTTCTCCACTGCGTCTGGAGTATCATTGTTGGTATTGGAGGTTGCTTGGTCACGCATTGTTTGATTTTCTTGCTGGAGAGCTACAAAGGAATCTTGTAGCGTCTTCATTTGATCTGCTAAGGCTTGTAGTTATGCTTCCATGGTGGTTTTTCTAACCAGCTTCGTGGGCATGAGAAAATAGGTTGTGTGTGTTTTCTCACAGGAACGAACCGGCAGACGTCGCCTATGTAGAGTTTTAGTATCTCTAGACCTACGACCTGAGGTTGGGATTGATAGGAAGTGGCTTCACTCTTTCTTGGGACAAGAGTTGCCTACGTATCAAATTTCTTGGGGTAAACTTGAATCAAGCCTTACGTAGTTCATCTCTCTCTACTTATAGATGTCTGAGCTGACTTTCCTTATTTGTTCCAGGCCGTTATCATGTGTAGATCCACCTTGTGTGCTATTTTGATGATTCGCCATTACTCCTGATGTTATAAAGTAAATGTCTCCTTGAATGGTGCGTTGACTGAGCTCCAGGATTGCTCTAGATGATTTGCTTCCATATATGGTTGTACTTGAGATTTGGGACGACTTGAGTTTGGGTCATTATGACGTGCTGGTCAAGTTGTATGAGCTGGTGGAGATACGACCTGGTGTGGACACGGGTACTGTAGTGACATGAGCGTAGAACGGAGGGTACTTACAAACGTAATGCAAAATTGGATTGTTGCTGCATCAAATGCTCTAGAAAATTCAGGTCAAAAAGTCTGTAATCCATCCATTTATCTAGCTATATATGTATATAAATGAAGTCTCACTAATAAAGTTTCAACGACACATAAGATGGACTTGAGAAAACCATTTACTCTCTAAAGCATATTGCATATCCGTCCCGGCATCCAGTAAGAATCTATAAACTGCCCTCATCCTGCAGATTTATAATACTGTATGAATTGTCCCTGTTGTGATTCGAACATCATTAATACCTTCTCCTTAGGTGACTGAACTTTAGCACCAAAGATAGACCCAGCTCTGCTATAAAACTACACCAATCCATTATTAAAATTATCTAAGATCATATATTTTGAACATTCGAGGTAATACCATATATTGCAATCAAATTTTCATCCCATTAATTAAACAGTTTCTAAACCATCAGTGTAGAATTCATTTTTACAAACCTTGTATTTGTGCTTGTTCAATTCCTTTTAGGGTTGTACCCATTCTCCCTCTTCGTCCGCTTTACAATAGGTAGCACCCTATAGAATATACCATAAGGTCGACAATCATTTCCCTATTCAACACATCTTTTAACAAACAAACAATAATAAAACATTAAGATCATCCCTAAAAATTCATAAAAGAAGGATTGAGTTGTGTATATCTAATAGCTACTCACCAAGCAATGTAGAGATGAAGTCTCACAAATAGTGAGTCGGTCGGTCGCTATATGTGAAACTTGCGTGCATGGTTTCAAAATTACTGAGCTGAATGGGAAGGTCTTATACAAAGAGTTAGAACTAAAGTCTACTAAATCTGTATAGTCCTACAATCGTAGAAGAGAAAGGCAAACAAAGCTTAAATGTTCTAGAATAAAATACTCATAACCATTCCATTATTTTCCAAAGTTATGCAACATAATGTCTACTTGAGCATATATATAGTGATAAACACTCAAAACTGTAGTTTAAACCTCTTAATTAATAGTATTATATTTAGGCCAATTATGTTTATAATAAATAAGAGTTAGTATTGTTTATATGTTTTTATGTATTTCAGGTCTTGAAGTTGTTTATGTGCTTAAAGATGCCATTTTGCATGCAATTCGGGTAGAAAAGGGATACAAAACAAGAAGAACTTTAAAAGGGCGTATCTTTGGACTTGGGCTTCAGAATTGGTCCTACTTTATGTTAAAACGACCGGCTCAAAATAAGCTTTCTAATGGATCTAGCCTTGCCCCAATCAGAGTTGTAAAAGTAGACGAAAAGGGTACTGAAGTAATTTCCAACAGCTTTGGCCTATTTAGACTTAACCTAATGGACTTTGGGCTCACATTAGAGGCCCAAATCCCCCTTTCAGGCCTATGCACGAAAATGTAACTCTAATCCTCTCATATATAAATAGGATTAAGGCTAAACATTACACTCCTTCCTCCCCTTAGTCTCTAATTAGTTTAGTTTAGTTTTAGTTTAGTTTATGGTTATAATTAGTTTTGTAGTGTAGCCCCCATTACAACCTATCAATAAAAAGCTTTAGTTCTTCAATTAAATTCTTCTCTTTTATATTATGTCTTTTATTGATTGTTTAGTTCATATGAATCCGATGACACAAGGCTAAACCTCTATTAGAGGGGGTTTATGAAGCCACGTGGGAATGATTAGTATTTAGTTTTATTATTGTTTTACATAAGAACTTCAATTTCTTCGTTGTAAGTGTCTAGAGATAGAGATCATAACGGAGAACTCGAGATTAGAAACCACATCAAAGAGATTGTGGGGGTGCTAATCACTTATGCTAGTCAAACAATGACTATAGAGATATAGGTTGTTTACTAGGGATCAAGAAAGGCGATTCGATGACTAAACTAATAGCTAATCGAATCGTGTGGTAGATTAACCCCTCTCTAATCCTTTCTCATATCTTTAATTCACTGTTTTGACATCTTAGTTTACTGTTTTCATATCATATTACTCTCATCATTAGTTAATAGTAGTCTATTCTAGATTCGTTTACAAGTACGTGCAAATAAGAGTGGATCGAAAACGATTACTCCTATATATCAACACATGTTTAGAAAGTAGAATATTGAATGATTAGCATGATTTAGTACTGTAGAAATACTGTTTCTACATCTATCAAATTGAAGTTATTATATAGCAACGACGCCCTATAAAGCATTTCAAATGGCTTATGAGGCAACATGTTAAACAACACCAAACGGACTTTGGGCGTATGCCATCAGAAAATTAAACAACAATAACTCCACAACAATTCATAAAACCAAAAGAACAAATTAATTAGATGACTGAAGAGTAAAAAAGAAGACAATAAGAGGCTTGAATACTTGGTGACGAAGAAGAGGTTGAGCTTTCCTGAATTTTATCGGGTTTTATACCGATGTTCAACAACTAAGAATTATAGGGTAAAACAAAGTCCACTAAATAGTTTGAAGATACATGAAGTTAAGGTGCATAGTGCAGAAACTAAGGAAATGCTTGAGCTCATTATACCTGAGTGCCTAACATAACCATAGTTTTGAGGGTTCATGTTCACCCCATTTAAAGTAACATCATACAACCCCATTTAAATAAGGAAATCAGACGAAGCACTCCAAAACTCTAATTTAATTAATTGCAAAATGAAAAAACGAAATCAGACCAAGCACTCCAAAACTTTAATTAAACTGCAAAACGAAAAAAACTAACCATTTGACCAATACCCCTGATGATACACGAGATATGTTTTCAAGTTTTCCTGTCAATATCATCATTTGTGCTTTCACCTCTCCCACTCCTTTCCTGAAGCAAGAGAAAAGGAATAGGCAACAAAAAGATTTTCATTTTTTCCAATAGGGATTAGGTAACATAGATTAGGTACTTAGTGAAGACTAAGTCCATTCTAAATGCAGTGAACAATTCCTTCTAATATTTCATTAAGGGTATTTAGTGGTAGAAAGAAAAAAGGTTGGTCTAATTTAAGTGTCCATTTTAATTATGGTGTACTTTAGTAATAGAGATAACTTCTCTTCATAATTTAACTACAAGTCAACAACCCTTCATTTGTCTGTAGCCTCCCAGTGATTTGTACTACTCCCTTAATTAGAATCCAAAGAATTTTCTCCTTATTCAATAGAAAGAACCAACACCCATCTACTACCTTCCAAACAAAATTAATAATTCATTCCTCAATGCTTTCAAAATTGAGAATACATATTTTAGAGATATATTAGAGACAATAACTTTTTCGTTATATATTTCATATATTATTCTCTAGACAATGTAGACTCTTACTATTACTATGTGGTTGCCTTCGTCTCCCTACCACCTATCAACTAGGTAGCTCCATATATAATATTTAATGGCTTCGTAGCTTATGATATTGAATTTATTTGCTCAGTAAATTGATATAATTATTATGCATCATAATCTTTCACATATCGATATAATATGACCCTTACTCACTGTTCCGGCCCCCACAAATGTGGCCCAATAAAAGCCCAATTCAATACAAATCCATGCTCAGAGCTTATCTATAAAAAAGCCCACGCTCAGAGCTAATCTACCAAAAAGCCCACGCTCAGAGTTTATCTACAATAAAGCCCACACTCAGAGTCCATATTCAAAGCCTACATACATACACGTAAAATCAATATCAATTGCCCACATATTTTGCGAGCCAAACAACTTCCACAACTTCGTCCACATTCAAGATTCACTTCCATCAACTTCATATCGTGTGATAGTTCTCCAACTTTATCCCACAATTGGACAGTTCTCCAGCTAACTTCATATCGTGTGACAGTTCTTCCGCCAATTCTCCAACTTCATCCCACGATTGGACAGTTCTCTCGCCAACTTCATATCGTGTGACAGTTCTTCCACCAGTTCTCCAACTTCATCCCATGATTAGACAGTTCTCCCGCCAGTTCTCCAACTTCAACCCACGATTGGACAGTTCTCCCGCCAGTTCACCAACTTCATCCCACAATTAGACAGTTCTCTCGCCAGTTCTCCAACTTCATCCCACGATTGGAATATTGGTGAACGATGAAGTAACTATCACCAATCCTACCTATAAAATCCAACCTTCGTCATTTTTCCAGAACTACGCAATCGAGACTTGATCCCAAGCAATATCTTTGGGTACGTAGGCAACTTCAAAACCGAAGTCCAGTCTCAACTTTCCCCAACAACCATCTCCTTCGCAATCTCCCCTGAAAAAGATCACTTCTGACCCAACTGGTGCGTTTAGGCAAATCTTGTCGAAACACTCACTATGATGGCCAGGTATATAATAGTGACCACTACAGTACTAAACTAACTACTATGTAAACTCTTAGCAACATTTGCTTTCAGTTATGTGTGTTCATGCCTTGCTTTCATATTCAGCTTGACAAAAAAACAAAAAAAAAGGTTTGCGGTACCAATATATATAGTAGTAAAATGCACGTGCTTTGCACGTGGTTAAAAGCAATTTACCAAACAATCAATATAATTTCAATTCAAATGGTCAGAGTATAAAGAGGTGGAAATTGGTAACTATTAGTGATATGAAAGTTCATGATATTTTCTATTTCAGCATGGAGACCCTTCAGATGGAGACCCTTCAAACGTAATAGGTTGAGCACCTAAAGGTAGAAAAGATCTCAAGATGCACATTTAATTACAATGGTGCAAACATTGGAAATGATTTATTTGATGTTGATGTCATCGATTGTCATAAATATGCATATGTAAATACATTGTAAATTTCTAATACAGGAACATACAGAATTTGTACATTTGATCAATTGTTTGCCAAGTGATGACTGAAATGAACTAGTTCAACATAGCTAGTTTCATACCTAGTTCTACAAGTAAATGCTATCAAGTGTTCAAAGCCCTGCATGTCTCTCATTGTTGTGCATTAATGCATTACTAGCAAAAGGCACGTGCTACATGCACATTTTGTAAGCCGCTATTGTTGACTAAGTCTTAGAATAGAGTAGGGTTACATTATGTAAATAACTAGAAAGTATAGGGGAAAAAATGTCATAAAAATAGAGAAGTGATTGAGAGATACATAAAAAAATATTAAAACACTATTACGGGACTGTAGTTGAGGGGCGCGGATTTGAAAATATTTTAGATATATAGAAAAGAAAAAAGTGAAATGAATGTCGTTTTCCATTTTAATTGAGTTCAAAACTTCTAAAGTGAAATACAAAATTCTTCGTGTATGAATAAGAAAAATACAATGATTATTTATTATATAAACATGAGTGAAGGGAAAACAACTAAAAATTCCTACAAAGTAGGACAGCTAGAAGGAGCGAGACTTGAGCTTATTCAATGCAAGTGGCGTTACACCAATAACCTAACCTGCAACACGTAAAAAAGTTGGATTAAAATGCGAACATTTATGTGGGAATAAAAAATAATTGCTAACTTAATAACCAAAATAAGACATACACCAGCCCAATCCTGGACAACCTTTTTTGGCTTTTTTAGCTCAATTTTGAATGATTAGATTAAAGAATATACCAAATCAGTAGATAAGAAGCTCAAATAGTAACAACTATGCTACCTAAACTCACAAATACAACTTTATTTTCTCTAATTTACATACAAAGTTGTTTACAATAGCTTGCAGTACAATCTTAACATAATAAGTACATAAAGTATAAAAGTCAAAATCAATGCTCATTGAAACTATGTCTTGCCCTAAATCAGACCAAACCATACCATAAGTGTTGTCAATTCTTGCTTGGCTTCTTGTTAAAATTAAAACTAAATATAAAATTTAAAGCCATTCACAAAGCCTATATGATGACCTTATTGTTGTCGAAAACCATCTCATCATCACCCACCTATAAGTATCTTCACTGTGGGTGTCAATGTGTCATGTTGTTTCTCTTTTCTATCTTTTTTTTAAAGATAGTCGTGGTGTCATACAAATCACTCTTTCAAGACTGGTGACATATTTATCAAAAACTTGACACATTCTAAAGCAATAGATGCAATGAATTTGTATTTTGTAATAAGAAGCAACACGAACATTTAGGCCGAAGTTAGAGACTTTTACCAGCAAAAGAAACAATTAAAGCATATATATGGCAAGTTACATCTCGAGAACGTTGAGCAACGAAATCTTCTAGTTCTCTATTAGAGTCCCTACCATCTATAGTGGTCTAGTAAACAATTCATAAGATTCAGACTCCGACCTAAATTGTTTTGCATATAGAGTCACATCTACACATTTCCAAGACAAAAGTTATTAAATAAAACATAGAAAAAGTAAGAGATGTACTTTTAAAAAAAAAATTGCGAGAGAGGTAGATAGGTAGATGGGAACCAATGAATGATATAAATCAACAAACCATGAAAGTTTATACATTAAACTAAATAACTCGACATTAGCCATAAATTTTAGGAGAACACTAGGATATAACTGAGAGTGGACTATTTGCTCATTTAAAACAAAAAGTTTGAAGCATTAGGAAAAAAAATGGGGTTCAAGGCTTTAGATATGCATTTTGATGACACACACTAACATCATTAACTCATCAAAATAATTGAAGGTTTAGTCACATTTAATCCATTAAGTCATCAATGTGAAAAAAAAAAATATATATGTATTTTTGTTGTTATATAAGCTATATCTACGCATACAAAAGAATAACGCCTTAGACAGAGTTATGGAAAATTTTATCAATCTAATCTAACAACTAACAACAAATTCAAAATTAGAAGGAATAACCTTAACATAATATTAACTATAGATATCAAACTAATTTCAAAACGAAAATATTTGCTAAAGTTAAAAAAAGAATCAAACTAAACTTATTAAAAATAATAAAAATAAATAGAATATAAGTTGTTGTAAGCATACTTGATTTATAGAACATCACATACCTTCATCTTCCTCACGGAATCTATTACTTGTGAGTCAAACCAAAATCCATACTAATTTCTTGAATCATTCATTACCTATTCCAAGGAAATATATATTGAACCCATAACCATTTGATACAATTACAACAAATAAAAACAAAAACAACATACCTTATTGAAGGACCTAAAGAAAAAATAAAGCCTTATTGAATGACATCATAGTTCATAGCACATTACATGCTAGGGTATCTTGTCTACTCGGATTATCTACTATTCAATTCAACTCCACGTACATGACACTTGTCCATATTATAAGAAAATTTTGGCTTTACTCCAAAAATAATGTAAATTAGTCTGTGTTTCTGGTCTTCTTGGTGGATACACTCACTATGGAATATGGAAATGCTAATGGGTAAGATAACGGATGTTGCGACTTGCATACATGCCACACTTTTTGTTTACGCTTGGAAAGTATAGTTGTATTAAAATATAATGTAAATGCTCAAAGAATACTATCACAAGGACTTGAAATAAGTGAAGAACACAGTAAGTAAAACTTAATGCAAAACAAAATATGCCCATTGCAATGACATTATTACTTAACAAAATCAGAAACATTCTTGGAATGGAGCCCCCATTTGGTTTAACCATGGTTGTCTATGTGATTGTTTCCTGAGGTTGTAACCTTGTTCATGCCTTGGCAATTGGATCACCAGAGAAGTTTTCTTCTCATACATGCCTACATGCTAGACATACTTGATGTCTTCAAATATTAAAAGACGTAATCCAATTAACTTCTAGCTTAACTTCTAAATCGCATAAACCAAAACAATATAAAACAATATATATTGAAATAATGAAATGCTACGTAAAGAATAAAAATTGAAATAGAGAATCTAAATATCACAAGGAAACATTTTACGGGGGTGGGACTAGCAGTTGGCGCGGCATGTGGTATTGCTAACAACTTGATCAAAAGAAGCATCTGGAGTAAAAACATTACTGGGGGTGTTTAGGTTGTGCTCAAGAATGCTCCTCATTGTGTTGTTATAATGGACACATGGTGCGCTGGCATTGGTTCACATTCGTGGGAAGGAAAGTCGTTAATTGGGACTTAGTTGGCCTTGTCGCAACTGCTTTTGCGATGATGACGACGTTTCGTAATGGAATCGTTGTTGCTTCAAAAAACGCACTTTTGAATGGTCTTATTGCTAGTCCAACCCCTATAATATCCCCTACAGTTAATAATCTAGAATTTGGGAAAGAGCTTGTAGCCAAACATAGGGAAGTCAGAGGGAAGAACTAAATAGGTGTTGATCGCGGCACATCTTGTGACCATATAAAAACTTTGTCAGGACAGGAAAAATATATCTATTTGATTTTCTGTACAATGATCGTGTATATCAATTGCAAAAAAATGGATTATTAATGATTAGAGGGCAACAGCCAGAATATGTCAAACAAAAAGAGCTGTAGTAAACATGGCAGTAAGTGTACATGACAGTGAACAATAGCAAGGGAAAAATGAGAAATAAGTGACTTCGCAAGCTTCCGTATGTTGGTCATCTCTGCATTTGTCAGTCGAGAACGCATGGCAGTAGCAAGAAGTCTAAAAGGAGTTTTGTAACCATGGATCTTTGGAGGAAGCAAGTCAGCATCTATTGTTGGTTATTTTAATCGTTTTGGTATGTTTACAAACAAAAAAAAAAAAGAAAAGAAAACGTTTTTGCTTTGGCTGTAAGTCCATAACCGACACTTTAGTTTGGAACGTTACTTTTTATTTTGTAATGTTGAGAGTTGACCAAACGTTGAGAGCTTAACGTTACACTCTCTCGATCCCTATAAAACAAGGCTTTACAAACATACCAAACACACCAGTTTTTCGTATCTTTCCTCTCTTGAAGAAAAACTTCTCTCCCTGATAATGGCAGTAGACTATTAATTCTTGTTCTCTCTTCCATTTTTGGTTTTTGCTGTGCAGTGATCATCAAGACATTTACAGAGGTTGTTGTATCCTGGAGGTTCCGCGTCTGCCTGCACCAGGAGGAACAGACCCGCAATACCTTAAATAGAGCGACCTAGTCCGCGCCTCAGCTTCCAATTTCATTGTTAATCCTGTTTTTGCAGATTGTTTTCCAACAATTTTAAGGTAGTGTTTGTCTGTTTAACAATGGAACACGAGGAAGGAAGCCAGTTCAAAAACGAAAACAACAATAATCGCCCTTTCAAGTTTGCCGGTCAAAACTTCAAACGGTGGAAAGCAAAGATGACATTTTATCTGACCTTGGTGAAGGTTGATAATGTTCTGACAGAGAAACGACCTACGACGGAAGATCTGTTGGAACCTGCTCTTACTGTTGCTGTCAACAAATGGAATGCTGAGGATTTCAAGTGCAAGAACTATATCCTGAATGCACTTACTGACGACTTGTACAACCTGTACTGCTATCTTCCAATTGCTTCTGATGTGTGGGATGCTCTGCAGAAGAAATATGACACTGAGGAGGCTGGCTCGAAAAAGTACTGTAAGTCGTTACCTTAAATTCCGGATGGAAGATGACAAATTCGGTTGTGACTTCGGTGTCACGACCTACAAATAATTGTTCATGAAATACTTTCTCGAGGGAATGAAGATTGACGAGCAATTTCAAGTTGCGTCGTCATTGATAAGCTTCCTCCCTCATGGAAGGATTTTAGAAACATTCTTAGACATAAATCCAAGGAGTTTTTCGATGGAGAGTCTCATTATGAGACTCGGATTGAAGAAGAATCCCCAAAAGGACCACAATGAGGAAGTGGCTATGTCATCTACCAAGGCTAAAGTTAATATCATAAATCAAGATGCTAATAAAACCAATTCTAATCAAACCTAATAAAAGGCAATGAAGAACAAACCGAATAATAACAAGAAAGCTCCACATAAAAACGAACCGTGTTAATATGAACCAAAGGCCACCATGGAGACATGACCGAGTTGTATGTTATACATGCAAAAAAAAAAACATTATGCTCGTAATCGCAAAACATAAATGAGGCTAATGTCACCGAGGACACTTTTTGTGGCAATGATAACTGAAGTCAATTCTGTCAATGTCTCGAGGGGATGGTGGGCTGATACTGGTGCTTCTAGGCATGTCTGTTTTGATAGAAACTGGTTCAAGAGTTATACTACAACTGTGAACCAGGAAGTTCTATTAGGCGACAACCATACTATCAAGGTTGTAGGTTCTAGTGATGTGGAGTTGGTGTTTACTTCTGGGAAGAAACGGTTTTGAAGGATGTTCTTCATACACCGATATTAGGAAGAATTTAGTTTCGGTTTTATTTTGAACAAAGCCGGTTTTCAGCAAAAGTGATAGGTAGTGATCGGTATGTGATCACTAAGTCCGAATTTTGTTGGCAAGGGATATGCATGTAATGGGATGTTTAAATTGAATGTTGCTGACATGAATAAAACTTCTACTTCTGCTTACATGATTGCTTATTCTGTTAATGTTTGGCATGGTAGATTTTGTCATATTAATAGGAAGTATGTTAAGAACATGAGCACATTGGGTTTAATTCCTATCTTGAAGAATGATGATTTTGTACACTGTGGATCATGCACCAAAGCCAAAATCACTAAGAAACCTCACAAGTCAGTTGAGAGAAGTACAAATCTACTAGCATTAGTACATTCTGATATTTGTGAACTTGAAGGTGTTCTAACTAGAGGTGGTAAAAGATATTTTATTACCTTCATTGATGATTTCTCAAAATTTACCTATGTTTATTTGTTGAAGAATAAGAGTGATGCTTTAAATGCTTTTAAAGCTTATGTGATTGAGGTTCAAAATCAGCATGACGGAAACATAAAAGTAATTCGAAGTGATAGAGGTACTGAGTATGATTCTACTGATTTTAATCTTTTCTTACAATCACATGGTATAATTCACGAGACGACAGCTCCTTATTCACCTGAAATGAATGGAGTAGCTGAACGTAAGAACAAAACACTTAAAGAATTAACTATTGATATGTTGCTTAGTTCTGGAGCATCCTCAAGTTTATGGGATGAAGCTGTTTTAACTGTATGCTATGTTTTGAATAGAATTGCTAGTTCTAAGACTAAGGTTACACCTTATGAGCTATGGAAAAATAGAAAGCCCAACTTGAGTTATTTCAGGACATGGGGTTGTCTGGCCTTTGTAAGGAAGCATGACCCCAAAATCTCTAAGCTTGATAGTAAGGCCTATGAGTGTGTCTTTTTAGGCTATGCTATGAATAGTAAGGCCTATAGGTTTCTGGATATGAAGAGTAATGTTATTATTGAATCATCCGATGCCGAGTTTTTAGAAGATAGTTTTCCTTATTTATCTAGAAATAGTGGGTGTGCATCTTCCTCTAAGACCCCTACCAAAGATGTTTCTGCTTCTGATGTATCTAGATTGCATGATAGGGACACATACACTGTAACTGAACCAAGAAGAAGTAAAAGAGCTAGGATCGCTAAAGATCTAGGATCTGATTTTGTGACGTTTTCTTTGGAAGGAGATCCCTCCTCCATAGAAGAAGCTCTTGCCTCTTCTGACTCTGAGTTTTGGAGAGAAGCTATTCAAAGTGAGATAGATTCTCTCATGGAAAACAAGACTTGGGAGTTAGTGGATTTGCCTCCTGGTTGTAAAACTATAGGAAGCAAATGGGTTTTAAAAAGAAAGTTTAAAACCGATGGTTCAATAGAAAAGTTCAAGGCCAGACTAGTTGTCAAAGGTTTTCGACAAAAGGAGAACTTTGACTTCTTTGATACATATTCACTAGTTACTAGGATAACTTCAATCAGAGTATTATTATCTATTGCTGCTGTTCATAATCTAGTTGTTCATCAGATGGATGTTAAGACAGCCTTTCTAAACGGGGATTTAGAAGAGGAGATTTACATGGAACAACCAGCAGGTTATGTGGAACAAGGTAATAGTAAAAAGGTATGCAAGTTAGCGAAGTCACTTTATGGTTTAAAACAGGCACCGAAACAATGGCATGAAAATTTTGATAATTTTATGATTGCTAATGGTTTCTACATAAACAAAAGTGGCAAATGCATATACTATAAGTACTATGATCGAATATGTGTTATAATATGCTTATATGTTGATGATCTACTTATTTTTGGGTCTAATTTGCAAGCGGTAAAAGAGACCAAAGACTTGTTGTCTTCTAACTTTGATATGAAAGACTTAGGAGAAGCAGAAGTAATTTTAGGGATTAAAATTACAAGATCATTAGATGGCATATGGTTAGATCAGTCACACTACGTTGACGGAAAGTGTTAAAGAAGTATAACTACTTGATTGTAAGCTGTTTTGCTCACCTTTTGATTCAAGTGTTAAATTGTTTATTAATAATGGTGAACCTGTGAATCAGAAGGAATATGCTAGTATCATTGGTAGTTTAAGATATGCTACAGATTGTACAAGACCTGACATTGCCTATGCAGTAGGTGTTTTGTGCAGGTACACTAGTAACCCTAGTGTTGAACATTGGCAAGCAATAGGCAGGTTAATGAGATACCTAAAGAGAACAATCAATTTGGGTATTCATTATCAGAGATTTCCTGCTATTCTTGAAGGGTACACTAATGCTGATTGGAATACTCTTTCAGAAGACTCTAAGGCTACTAGTGGATATGTGTTCTGCATTGGTGGAGGTGCTGTATCTTGGAAGTCCAAGAAATAGACCATTATAGCACAATCTACTATGGAGTCTGAGTTGATTGCTTTGGCTAGTGCAAGTGAGGAGGCTGGTTGGTTACTGGGACCTACTCACCACATACCGATTTGGCATAGACCGTACCGGCTACCTTGATACATTGTGATGATAGCACCGCTATCGGGAGAGTCCACAACAAGTTTTATAATGGTAAATCACGACGGATACATCGTAAAGCATAGTATGCATGCGGGATTACATATCCAAGGGTGCAGTGACTATTGATTTTGTGAGATCCGGTGATAATCTTGCAGATCCATTTACTAAAGCTCTGGCCAGAGAAAAAGTGTGGACTACTGCCAGAAGTATGGGACTGAAGCCTATTGTAAGATAAATGTATATGACGGTAACCCAACCTAGGGACTGGAGATCCCAAGAACTAGGTTCAAAGGGAAGAACAAGTCATAGAATGTTTGAGTATAAGACATACAATGATACTTATCTGTCCCGAATTTTAGATAAGTAAATTGTATGTGATCCTGAACGATTAGAGGTTGTACTTTTCTGGGAAAACTCTTAATGAAGTTATATGGTCCTTATGGACGGAGTGCCTAAGCTACAGGAGCACTCTTGATAGAACTCACCTAGTGAATGTGAAAGTATAGGCCGCTTTCTATGAGAATGAAGGTTGATTCTTTAGATCATTCACGAATCCAGGATGGAAGCACAGGGCCTTTAATGTACGAGTTTGGAAAGAGAACAATGAGTATGTTATGCGTGATGATAACTCATTGTATACACAAGACCGAAGTTCAAGACTTCGTCACTTATGGATCTTATACTTTGAGTAGTCTTCACTACGTAAAGGTTTAAGTCTTGAACACCTTTATCTATGCTTGATATATTGGAACTAATAGTGACTGCCATATTTCTTTATTTTGATTTCTGTTATTAAAATAAGTGGGGGATTGTTGGTTATTTTAATCGTTTTGGTATGTTTACAAACAAAAAAAAAAAAAAAAAAAAAAAAAAAAAAACGTTTTTGCTTTGGCTGTAAGTCCGTAACCGACACTTTAGTTTGGAACGTTACTTTTTATTTTGTAACGTTGAGAGTTGACCAAACGTTGAGAGCGAACGTTACACTCTCTCAATCTATAAAAACAAGGCTTTACAACCAGACCAAACACACCAGTTTTTCGTATCTTTCCTCTCTTGAAGAAAAACTTCTCTCCCTGATAATGGCAGTAGACTATTAGTTCTTGTTCTCTCTTCCATTTTTGGTTTTTGCTGTGCAGTGATCATCAAGACATTTACAGAGGCTGTTGTATCCGGAGGTTCCGTGGTGTCATGCGCACCGGGAAGAAACGGACCATAATACCTTAAATAGAGCGACCTAGTCCGCGCCTCAGCTTCCAATTTCATTGTTAATCCTGTTTTTGCATATTGTTTTCCAACATCTATTGGTAGGTAGGCTTTGCAAAACAACACATATTGTCGATGTGGCCATTGGTATCATCAACCTCAACCGTGTGAGCCAAAATTAATTGGGAATTATTTCTTCAATTTATTAATCCACTTTCTAATTAAAACTAAAGATGAACTAGAAAATAAGCGGAAATTAAATCCGAATAACTAACCCATATCAAACCACAAACCCAAAATTCAATCATAACAAACCTTTCAAAAAACCATAACCATTAAAGTACCCAATCAGAAATTAACCAATATGGAAATTAATCCTGAAGTTAAGAGAATTCATCCATTAAAGCAAATTGACTGATTTTGAGAAGTGAAGAAAGCAATCATACCTGATTGGAGGTTCTTAAGCAATAGAGAGATAACGGCAAAGATTCATTCGCCAATTCCATCCTAGATTAGAGTACTCACTATTTCAACTATTTAGATTTTTTACCTCGATTGAAATGAATGGCTGGAATTTGTTGCAATGAGAGAACTCAATTTGAAGAGAGAATGATGGCTCTATTTACTTTTTGTTGCAAAACTTATTTTTTTTGTACTGCTTGCAAAAGAAGGGAAACTTAGGGGTGGAGATTATGAGGGAAGACGTAGAAGTGTATTTATTGTAATTAATCTAATTAAATTACCCAATTATTATTGCTAATTAAATGTCATTTATGGCGTGGCATACAATTCGAAATTTAAAATGGCGTGGAATTGGTTTTTTAATTCACCACCACATGAAAGTACCCATTACTCCCATTCAAAAGTGTTAAGCAACATTTTAATTTAAGGGCAATATCGTCACTAAGAATTTACAAAGGCATAAAAAGACCAAGTAGTCCTCATTAATAAATATCTAGGTATTTGATTTAATTATTCATCAAGGGATATTATGTGTAAGAAAAATACCCGGATGAATTTAAGAGTCCATGTTAGTTATAGAAGATACTACTAGTAGAGATTTTATATGTATGATGTTTACAAAAATATCTCTAGCTACTTTAATTTACTTAAACATTAAGGAACCGGCAACTTATGGGCCAAAACCCTAATAGTCTTGGGCTTTTGGGCTTTTCTTCTTGATTCACCATTTTCCTTAGACTTTGACCTTTGAATGAGCTCTTCTTGGATCAAGTTGAATGGGCTTTATCTCAAAGCAACATAGTTTCACGCTAAAATGCTGATTTTACTGAAATTTTGTTAGTTAAGGGTCGTAACCTACAAAAACATGAAAACTATAATTACTTCACTTTATTAAACACATAATTATTTACCTAAACAAAATACTATTAAGGGTGGGTGTTTATCACACCTCCCCCAAACAACACTTTGGACAAGCAAATATGAGAAATTAAAAATATATAAGTGGTCAAATATGTATAATCCTAAGTACTTTTTGTTTCGCGGAGTGTGATTGCATCGACCATATGCAACAAGGCTATAAAAACACTACAAATTCCTAGTAGACAAGTTATAGCCTTGTGAGAGTTTTCCAAAGAAGATACTCACAAACTTCATCTATACTACAACGACTCAGTAACAAAGGTCTTGTTCCCTTATTTAATCTTAGACATCTTACACATCTCACTAGCAGTGAATAAGGACAAATTCTTTTGAAACTTAAACAAATATATGCAAAATAATAAAATCATCTAAGGATAAACATGCATGCAATGAACTATGAAATGTACAACCAGGGTCGTTTCTAGCACTTTTGGATAACGTCCTTAAGTTGGGTTCTTATAGGTATGTGTCAAGACACAATTTTTTCTTATTATTTTTCCACTCAAGTTTCGCTTACTCCAGTGTGCAGTAGGCACACACTTCCTCAAAATCTCAATGACGTCCAAGAGAGTCAAGGTCGATCGATCACATCTACAACTTACTATCAGACAATCCTATTCCTAATTGAGTTAGAGGTCTTTTATTAGGTGTTACAGAGATTAGATAGTAGTTAAGAAGAAAATAGAATGGATAACAAAGAATGATAACTTTGAGAAACATTTTTTTTTTCTTTTGCTTCCGAACTGTGTTCCATACTTAGCCCTTTTTGGCTTTTTGATTCATTTTGATTCAACTTTTGGGAATTCTAACTTTGATGTTTCTTTTGGTGGAACTTTTCTTTTGAAACAACTAACTAATTTTGCACAGGTCTTTCTCTTCTCTTTTATGCTATTTATCATATTTCTCAAACTCGTCAGATAGGTGGGCCTATTTTATTGGTTTTGATAGGGTAAGGAAGCGGTGGTGATCAATAGAAAGGCTTAATGAAGGCTCAATGGGGGAAACTAGGAATTATTTCATAGGTTTGAATTTTATGGCTATATCGATTCAAAGAAAGCCTAAGTTCTCGCCTAGGATGTGGATGTGTGATCTTTCCATTCGGAAAAACTACTCTTTTGTGTCATCACTTAGATATTACTCATGTTGAGGCTTTTGGCTAGATTCTCACTGGATTTGGAAATTAAAAAGTCTAACCATTGGTCCCATAAACTTATTGTTATGTATATGTAACTAGCTTTAATTTCGAACCTGTCCTACGAACAAGTGTCGTTATATTATATTATTTTAAAAAATATTAGCAACTATGTAGGGCTATGGGATATGAATATTATATTGATCACTCATCAAAATTTCTTGCAACTTGTAGAGTGAAAAAACTCCCCCTTGATAGAAGTTTTGTACATGAGAATGCCCAATGAGGCGAAGATCATATTTAATAGCTACTTGAATAGCCAGCCCAATCATGCAAAAAGAGATAGGGTAAACACCATTTTAAATGCAAAATTATACTTATTGAGACATTCCTACGACATATAATACCACTATATTTTGCGGTTACTTCGATCAATGCATTTGCATTCAGTTTTTGATCCCGTTAACTATTATTTAATGTTAGTTCAATGTATTTGCATCCAGTTTCTGATTTTCTGTTAATTATTCTTTGAGTTTCGTTCAATACAATTGCATACAGTTTCCAATTTTCCATTAATTATTCTTTAAGTTTTTTTTTTAAGATTAAGCTAGGGTTAGGCAGACCCCCACCTGTATTAATATAATATATCCTTACATTCATAGTACCACTCGCATCCTCGTTTATAATCACGAGGATTTACAAGTGAATCGTGGACAATTCAACATCTTGGTGCAATTAAGTAACCATGCTGGTACTAACTACGTTGAAACCCCGTTAGGCAGGGCTCAAACTAGGTTCAAACATAGGAGACTAATAGCTGATGAAAAACCCCTTATCCTGGCTCAAGTCTACACTCTAGGCTAATAAACCGGCCCAACTAAACGGGCCAGAATCCAAACATCCCGAGCCCAACCACACCAACCCACCTGAGAAGTGGATCTGGATCAACAACCCACCACCTTCTTCTCTACCCGCCAGCAACAACTACCACCAACTTTGGCAGCATCTCTTTCCCAGCGCCACCAATCAACCAACCAGTCCATCCATGCAATGTTCTTTGCCCCGCCTCCCGACAGTTCCCCCAACCCACCCTAGAAACCAACTTCAGCAGCCAAGAATCCAACTCTCGATCCCAATTCAAACCAAACCCGTCCAGAGAGGTTGTATAGGTCATCTCCTTCCACCGGTCACCTCCAGTGTTCCAACCAGCCGCGTCTTTAAGTCAAGTTCTGAGCTTTATCCAGCACATCTCTGCAATCCCAAGCTCACACACCCAATCCAAACCACAACACAATCAAACCTCCATAGTAACCAAGAGTAGACCACACTACACAACCAGTCGGCCTTGCCTTGTTTGAATTCGGAGACAATCACTTCTTCTCGCCACCTGAGCATCGGTCTTCTAGAGTTTTACCAATCAAACCACCAAGAGAAAGAGCAGAGACCAATCAGGGGGGCGAACTCACTTCTAGGTGGTAAGGGATCTAAGGGAGATCCAAGAGAGATCCCGAAACACCTCTCACCAGACCCCCGAACTCATACTAACCAACCATAAAAAGGGATGTGACTATGGATAATAAAATATATCCAAGCCCACGATTGCTAAAGCCCAAGACAAGATGCTGCTTCAAGCCCACCATGTTTCAGGCATGCGGATTGAAAGTGGGTCTGGATCGTGCAACCCGATCAGTCTACCTTCTCTACCCGCTTGCAACAGAACCTTTGTTATTTTCATCCCCTTCACAAAACTTTGACATTTTCGAATCGCGAAGCTGATACAATTTCACATTCCAATACCCCCTTGGTAGCCTCCAAATAGTTGTACAAGATCTAAGTTTGGAATTCAGCTTAGGATCAGATCTGCAACAATTGCTTATGATAAGAAAGCAGCATAAAAACAAAAATCGACCTCAGCTCCTCTCTTCAAAAACCCAACCTCAACAAGAAACTATCGGCAAGAAATAAATTCGATCCCAAACGCCAGTATCCACCCATATAGAATAGGGTTGTTTAAAAACCAGCTCCTACCTTGAACTCTTCGTTTGTTTCCATCCAAGCATAGTATGAATCAAGTCCCAAACTTTACAAGTTCTCCCACCAGATCCAACCTCTACTCAACTCCAACCTCCAAGGACGTCCATGATAATGGACCAAGGCTTTCACACAACACGAACTCAGTATGTCTTCTACGGATCTTGAGGAATCAGACCTATCTCTCAACCCATGGCCAATGACAACCAGAACCTTGACAACCATAAAATTTTCCCATTCAGAATCAGTTCCAAAAAGAAAAAAAGAAAAAGAAGAGAAGACGAAAAGAAGAAGAAGAGTTCCGGCGACGGTGCGTTAAGAGGCAACTGCCGCCGGTGGTTGATTGATAATTGGGTTTTCCCTTCCAGAAGAAAAAAAAAGTTTTACAACCACAGCTTTGATTTCCCGTCAATTAAGTTAGTTCAATGCATAGTTGCATCTAGTTTTTGATTTCCCGTCAATTATTTTTTGAGGTTAGTTCAATGCATTTGCATCCATTTTCCGATTTCCCATTAATTATTCTTTGACGTTAGTTCAATGCAGTTGTATACAATTTCTGATTTTCCGTTAATTATTCTTTGAGGTTAGTTCAATGCATTTGCATCCAGTTTTCCATTTCATGTTAATTATACTTTGAGGTTAGTTCAATGCAGTTACATCTTTTGAGATTAGTTTAATGCATTTGCATCCAGTTTCCAATTTCTCATTAATTATCCTTTGATATTAGTTTAATGCAGTTGCATATAGTTTCTGATTTCCTGTTAATTATTCTTTTGAGGTTAGTTCAATGCATTAATTGCATCCATTTTCTCATTTCCCGTTAATTATTCTTTGAGGTTAGTTCAATGCAGTTGCATCTTTTGTGGTTAGTTCAATGCATTTGCATTTAGTTTCCGATTCCCCATTAATTATTCTTTGACGTTAGTTCAATGCAGTTGCATACAGTTTTCGATTTCCAATTAGTTATTCTTTGAGATTAATTAGTTCAATGGATTTGCATCTAGTTTTCGATTTCCCGTTACTTATTTTTTTAGGTTAGTTAAGTGCATTTGCATTCAATTTTCGATTTTCTGTTAATTATCTAAGATGGTGTGTAATACCAAATTCTATTGATCGTTTTGTAGTGTCCTTACAAACATGACATAAAAAATATTATACACAATTTACTATATGAGATCATCAAAGATTATCCAATTTCCAGTTTCCCGTTAATTATTTTTAAGATTAGTTCAATGCATTTACATCCAGCTTCCAATTTTCCATTAATTATATATTGAGGTTAGTTTAATGCAATTGAATCACGTTTTATGATTTATCGTTAATTATTCATTGAAGTTAGTTCAATGCAATTGCATCAAGTTTTTGGTTATTTCCCATTAATTACTTTTTGAGATTTGTGCAATGCATTTGCATCCAGTTTCTGATTTCTCGTTAACTATTATTTGAGGTTAGTTCAATACAAATGCATCCAATTTCCGATTTATCGTTAATTATTTTTTGAGGTTTATTTCATGTAGGAAAGAAGAAATAAAATTTGTAAGAGGATGCAAGAAATCACGTAAGGAACTCACAGTATTAAATCTGTATATATGTTGCTTCGAAAGACTCGATTATGGTTGCTTGAAGTTGTTTGATGGCCTTAAGCTTCAAGAACAATTATTGAAGTTTAGTTGTTTGATGGTTGCTTTAGTCTTTGTTCATTTTCCTTTATTTCGTTGTTTCAATTTGTTGTTTTAACTTTTTTTGAACCATTTTATGGTTGATGACTTCCCAATGTTTTGCAATTCAGTCGGTAAGATGCCAGTTGTAACATATTAAAAAAGTTCTAATATATCTTTACCAATAAAAAAGAATTTCTAATATGTCTAGCAGATGGTGGCACAAAATATTTTCTCACAACCCACAAGCAAACTTCACTATCATGCTAATAACAACAAAATCACATCTACTGTGTTCAAAGAACAATTGAAGGTGGTAAAGCATTGAAGATTCACATCCACAACTGGCTTGCATACACTTCTTGTACAAAAAGATGTCAACATATTGGGCAAGCTATATTTAAAATATCAAATTTAGTTGTAGTGTTGACTTAAATTGAGTGTTCTTAAATTTCGGATGTCGGGGATGTAGTATTTGATTATCATTGTTTGTTGATAAATCTAACGTTTTTTGGCTGTTGTAACATGTAAACTGGACTTCTCTTAACAAAATCAAACACCCCTATTTCTTGTTTCCATATTTCAGTTAGTTAATTAGATTGCTCACTCTTAATCTCAATCTCCATTAGCATTAACATTATTTTCTATTGTTGGAGTGGTATTTGATTGATCAGAGATTCAGATTATACTTTGTGATTTTGTGTATATATGATATGACACATATCTCTCCTACATCTTTGAATCCACATAAATTTGAGCCAAGTACCAACATATTGTGAAAATCAAGACTCAAATCTTCACAAAAGTTCACCTTAGGATGTACCAACATATTGCAAAAATCAGGACTCAAATCCTCACAAAAGTTTACCAACATATTGCGAAAATCATGACTTAAATCCCCACAAAAGTTCACCTTAGGATGTACCAACATATTGCAAAAATCAGGACTTAAATCCTCACAAAAAGTTCAATCACCTTAGGATTTGATTTTGCACGCCTAATGTGGTTCAGTGCAAATGCTAAAATGTGTTTTTTTTCAGCCCATATAGAATGCGTACTTATACTATTGTTGCTCAACAAAAAAATGTATGGTGTGCTAGTAATATCTACTGATTAGCTTGGAGTGAAACCACCAATTTTGAAATCACAATATCTACATGGTCAATATTGTCTTCGTGCTTATGCCAACATCCTTTAACCCAAAAAAATAGCCTTGTATCTGTGACGTAATTGTGTTCTTACTTTGAGGTTTATGAGCTTTGATATGATAAACACGATGAATGGAAACTGTAGCAAGTTCTTTTGGATAGTTGTTTGATCCATATTTAGTGTATTGTCGTGAGGGGGAGTTACTTTATCATTCACCTCAACCAGTTAGGGTGGAACTCGGGTAGGTTAGGTCGGGTTGAGGCATAACCCGAGACCAAGCCCTAGTCAGTCCTTAAATTTTCAACCCAATCCCTAATTTGACCAATTTGCGTTAGGTCGAGTTATGCCAGGTTGGTCAAGTTTCTCAGATTTTCTTTTGGAATTAGGAGGTAAAAAACACCGAAATTGAAATCTTCTAATGAAATCAAAGAGATTTGATTGTTTGAAAGGGAAACTAACCTTGTTGATTATATTATTCTCTCTAAAATAGAGATTCTTAACCTTATTTTTTACAAAAATAGAAGGATTGAAAGATATACGAACATATATGCGCACGGGCTTGGGTTTTTCGGTTTTTTTTTATATTCTAACCTGATCCCAACCCAAAACCGAGTCAGGTTTTGATTTTACAAAACCAAGCCCAAACCACGAATCTGACATGTTAGCCCAGGACTAACAAAAATAGGGTTCCATCGGGCTTGGGCTAACCCAACCCAAGTTCACCTCTATCCAGTTGTTCTCGTTCCAGTTGTTCCTTGTGAGGAGGTGCCTCACTCACCAAATGCGCCTGGTAAGGAGGTACCTCCCTAACCAGCTGTGTATTGTGAGGAAGGGCCTAGTCGTATTCCTATTATGACCGTTAAGGGATCCATACCTATTTATGCTCAATATCATCATATTTTTACTTGAAAAAAAAGTTCTTAATGTGGAATTTGCTACTGTCACTACTGTTAAACCAGTCCCAAACCAATCATATCGTCGTCTTTGAAAAGGGCTCTTTTGGTTAATATTGAACCTGTTGTTATACGAACCAGGTCTCATGTTGAACTAGGCCTAAAGGGTGAAAGAAAATTTAACCCATTCTCATGGTGAATAAACTAAACTCTAGATTGAAACTCTTGAATAAGCAATAATTATAACTAACACATCAAGTCTTCATCAAAGCTTCATCAAACCCCTCTAATGGAGGTTTAGCTAAGATTTATTAGACTATCATTAATAGAAGAAGAATAAGACATAATGAAGACAATAACAATAACTTGGTTTTATTAATGGAGGCTAGGTTTTAGAAACAATAATTAGGTTATACTAAAGAGAGAGAGAGAGAGAAAACTAATTTAATTAAGAGAGTTATAATTAATGGGAAGGAATCTAAGAATTAAAAACTAAGTATTTAGAGTTATGCCTTAGTCCATTTTATATAGGAGAGGGCTAGGTTTACAATTTCGTGCATAGGCTTTGGAGCTATATTTTGGGCCATTAAATCAAGCCCAAAACCTAATTACTTAAGTCCAAAAAGGGTTTCGTGCATAGGCTTTACTTCTCTGATTGGATCAAGGATTAGACCATTAGAAAGCTCTTTCCGAGCCGGTCATTTTGACATATAATAAGCCCAATTCTGAGGTCTGAGTCCAACAATACGGCCTACAGAAGTTCTGTTGACTTTTCTACTCTATTTCTGCCCGCGTTGACTTTAACTTTTCAGTTTTGACTGAACTTTAAAAAGGTTTTTTCTCCTTGAAACTTGGGCTTTAACCATAGAACTTCTTCGTAACCAACATTTGCTCCTTTCTCTTACAAAAGTGACATCTTTCTTCACATATTTGACTCCAATACCTGAAATACACAAACGCACGTAAACAGTACTAACTCTTATTTATTATAAACATAATTGGTCTAAATGTAATATTATTAAGGGGTTAAAATTACAATTTTTGGCTCTTATCAAACCACCCCCAAACAGCATTTTGCTTGTCCTCAAGCAAATATGAGAAATTAAAATAAATGACCAAAAATAGAGTTCTAACTAATCTCGTTTCACCGAGTGTGATTGCATTGACCATATGCAATAAGGCCTTAAACCACTAGGAATTCCCTAGTGGACGAGTTATAGCCTCGTAAGAGTTTTCTAGAGAAGGTACTCACAAACTTCATCTATACTACAACGACTAAGAAATAAAAATTACTATTTCCTTATTTATTCTTAGATATCTATACATCTCAGTAGCAATGAATACAAAATAATCAATTGGAAACCTATGCTAATACGTGCATAATAATCATTCATCTACGGATAAACATATATATAATGAACTATGCTATGAAATGCAATAACAGGTTTGTTTCTGAAACTTTGGAATAGCGTCATTAAGTAGGTCCTCACATATATGTCAAGACAAAAACACTTTGATTTTTCCACTCAAGTTTCACTCACTCCAGTGTGCAGTGGGCACACTTTACCTTACAATCTCAATGGCGTACAAGGAATCCAAAGTCGATCAAACACATCTGCCACTTACTATCACACTAACATATTCCTAATTGAGCTAGAAGTCTTTATTAGGTGTTGTGGGGATTAGGTGATGGTTTAAGAATGAAGGAAATGGATATTCAAAAGGATAAGTCTGAGATAATAGAGTCTTCAAAATATATAACTAGAGAAAACTTTGTTCTTACTTTGCTTCCACACTTTGTTTCCATCCTTAGCCAATTTTTTCTTTTTCTTTTGGCTTTTGACTCCTTTGATTATGTTTTTGGAGTTCTAACCTTTTTCTTTTCTTTTCTTTGGATGAAAACTTTTTTTTTTTTTATTTGAAGCAACTAACAAATTCTTGGTTTTCCACAGGTCTTTCTCTTTTCTTTTCTTCATTTCATTTCTATTCTCAGACTCATTCAAAAATGGGTAGGCTGATTTTATTTTTATTTGTTTTTGTAAAAGGGTAAAGGATTGTGGTTTATGCAAAGGCTAAGGAAAGGCTTAGATGGGAGACTAGCGGAAAATAATTTCATATATATTTGAATTTCTGGCTATATCGATCCAAAAAGGGCATAAATTCTCGTTTAGGATATGATATAGTGATCAAGCAAGTAGACGTGTGATTTCTCTATTCGAAATTTACTTCTCTCTTGTGTCATTACTCAGATATTTCACTCATAATGATTTAAGACTATATTCTCACAGGATTTGTAGAATAAGTACTCTAGCCTAGATTTCAAAAACTTACTGCCAATACAAACATAGATGCTCATGCAATATATTTATGGAAATATGCAATGACTATTATCTACATATTAGCCTAAATTTTTAAAAACTATTCTAATTTAGGAGTTAACGTGAAACTTCTAGACTAATATCATCATGGAGAAAGAAACAATACCAATATTCCTAAGTGCATAGTATAAATACTTATTATTTATATATATATTTTTATTTTTTTACTAGAAAGCAAGTGCGCGCATATCCTATATATATATATATAGGTGCCTTAAATTACGCGTGTTTCTATGTCACCCCCAAACAAAAACATGTTTTGTCCTCAAAGTATGGAAATAAGAACGATAGAAAATACCATGAAAACGCGTGAAAATTTTAGAGCACTTGCAAAACAAATTTAGAACATACTAATATAGATAAATAAAAACAGACACGACTCTATATGAGTTCCACCCGTTATGGGGATAACAAGAATTAAATTGCTTGGGACATAAGTAAACACTAACAGAAAGTAAAACATACCTCATATCCAGCATTTAAACGTTGTCCTCCTCTTCTATAAAGAAGTGAGGTTCATTTGCATCCTGCCAAGCCATGATAATTTGCCAGGCCTTACGCCATGTATCATCAACCCTTGCTAACCTGTTAAGTGTTACTCGGTCTGATGGGGTGTAAGGGGCAACCAAATGAGGTTGTAGCTTCCATCCCGACCAAGTCATGGCACGAAAAGATCGTATAATGCAATTGGTGGGCCGCATAATATCAACCCCAACCCAATCCGTGTAGCGGAATGCGAAATCAGGAAAGAACATACCATGATGCGGCAAACCAAGACAGGCATAAGAAGGTACTTATGCTTCATACTATGGGCTCGTGCTAAACTGGACACTAAGGTCTGGGGAATTTCATATAGCATACGTCCCTCAACTAAAGAAAGGAAGACGTCACCGGTGGTGTTATTCGCAGAAGAAAACCGCCATTCCCCTAAGATATTCAGCATGATAAAAAACATTATAGTGCCTACGTTAAGAGACAGGCTACCAAGGGATACATTAAGATGTCTTTGGTCCTCTATACGAAAAATCCCCGCCCCATAAGTCTCTTGGAAATACTCATAGTTATAGAGGTATATATTATCAGACATATAGCCCCATGAGTTTCGGGGAGCAGGCATATGCATCCCAATAGTAAAGGTTACCAAAAACTTGTTGAAATTCATTGTTATATCATCAATGGTGACAGAGAACACTTGTTCCCCATCCGGTCGATAAAAAAACGTACAATGATCATAGAAATAAGCAGTAAGTTTAGGAGAATAAGAGCCATTGGCACTTACCAGTAGATTTTGCCATCCTGACTGCACAATCCTGTCGCGGAACAAGTATCCATAAGTGTCACTCTCGAGCAATTCGTCAAAGGACTGCTCCGGCATGATTATAGGAAATTTCATATCAACAATTACAGTACTGGACTCCTTGAAGTGAGTATAGAAAACCCCAGAAAAAAGAACTGGTGGTATGTTGAGGTGAGGGCACGTGCGCTTTGGAATAGCCTTTGCTAGAGGGGCGGCGGCTCTCTCCTCACGTAAGAAAAATTCGGGATCTTTGGACACGAGGGGCGGCGCTGCTTACGTATTAGTGAAAATAGGGGGTGTGCGCCCTTTGATTAATTCTTGTGTGATGGAAATAATAGGGGTGCAGTGTGAAGTGTAGAGCAACCCACGTATTTATATCACACAAGTTTCTTAATCTAAGTTCTGCAAGTTGCCCAAATTGTGAAGGCAAGATGATGGAAAAAGAAAATTTTTCTAAAACCAAAAATAGAAACAGACGAGATGCAACCTTGGAAATCAAACTGATAGCTTTTCAGCTGGAATTAAAAATAGCAATCATCCAATTTCGAAACCTTAAGGTTGCACAAACCAAGAGTATCTAATTCTAGCTATTTCCTATTAGCATGATGCACATACAACCGATAGTTTATCAAGCAGGCAATAATATTTCGAAAAACAAATACATGGATATGATTAAACACATTGCTAAATAAATAATGCCACCCCCAAACAAGTTGGAAGGGTAGGATTCACAATAAATAACATAGCAAATGCCGAAAATTAAACCAACTTTAAATTTAAATAATAAACAAACACAGAATTCAATATTAACTACTTAACTACAATTGGGAATAAAAATAAACTAAAATAGGGAAATATCTTAAAAATAATACAAATGAACTAGCCACGCGCTGAGGAAGGTCCAGAACCATCCGTCCTACGTCTATGACGCTCACGACTTTCGGAGCCAGAAGATGAAGAACCATCGTGAGATGGTAGGCGTTATAGAACTTCTTCTTGAACGTGTGCTATTGCTCCATTAAAACATCCATGGCTTCCCAACGCTCCTTATTAGTCAGAGCAAGATTTTCCATGTTATCCTGGATATCTTGGTGACTATCACTGAGCAACTGAATATTCTGCTACAGCTTAACTTTGTTACTGATAATGGTACCCTGCCTAGTCTAAAGGGCCTCATAGAGGTCAACAAGGGAACGTTGGCCTATTCAAATCATCTCATACTGAGTATGGAGAGTTCGCATGCCTCGGTGAAGTAAGAATAAACGGGCTCTATCAGTAGTAGCCAACTTCAAAGCTCCTACATCAAAACAGGCAATATCGTCCTCCTCCACCGACTCCATTTCATCAGCCAACACCTCAGGCATATTCCAATCTTTCTAAACACACTCTCTATAAATCCGTGCATTCTCATGCACCTTCAACTTAACCTTACCCGAACCCGACACACATCCCTACAACAACATTATCTTCGTTATCAAAACAGGGAAAGTGACGGTAGTACCACCAACTCCGATAATCTCATTAATCATAAACTCAAGCAAACAAAACCCATACCTTCTGTTCTGCAGGGCCCATAGAATGTGAAGACAATTCGAACTGATGTCACTAGCTTTCATGGTGGCAATGACGTTCCTGCCAACCAACTGAGCCACAGCCAGCTGGTTCCTCCTCAGAGATGACTAACGAAAACAATGCGAACCCGCATTGTAATGTCCTTCCAAGATTGTCTCCGTCATCAGCGGTCTTATACCCCCGAACTGAGATTGCTGCATTATGATTACAACATTTCTTTCCTCAATGCCAGTTATCTCAGCCAACCTCCCTCTAGTTAATTCCCTCCGACCATCATCCAAATCCACAAAAATCCTATTACCTTCAACCTTCTTGTTCTTGTAAAAAGACAAGACCAAATCCGGATAGTAAAAATCCTCAGTTGAATACCACAACCCATCCCACTTCATAATGTGCATTTCTGTATCGAAAAACAGTGTAAACTGAGCACTGATAAAAATTTGTTCGGGAAGGATTTTAGGGGTTTGGGGATTCATGACGATCTGGAATTGAAATTTTTTTTGTGATGGTGAAGGTGTGTTATGAATGAAAATGAATCGGTTCAAATTTGAGGTGCAACTGTGTAAAGGTAATGGCGCGGGTGCGCTTTGAATGGTCTTTGTCAGAGGGCGTGTGCGCTCAAGTATTTTCAAGGTCAGTAAGTGTTCAGTAATGGAGGCGAAAAAAAGAAGAAGAAACGCGTGGGTTTTTTTATTTAAATAGGGGGTCACATGTGTGGCACGTGACCTGGTATTTTTTTTTTCCAGCTTTCGAGCCCAAGCCCAAAATAAAACATATAATACTCATCCTGTCCCATGCCTCATATATCTTAAAATTGAAATCTCCGATTCGTTAACGGTCCGATAGTTACGAATGAGCTATGAAAATTATCAGCATAGAAAATGCAATCCAATGATCTGTACCAAACTCAAATCTAGCCGTGGTTGACATATAAGAAGATGGAAAACACCTCAAAGTGCATGAATGACATAAGTTATGTGATCAAAAGAAATCTAAATTTATAGATAGTGTCAACCCGAATCAAATTACGACTAAACGGCATAAACAACAAGAATAAGAAGTTGAGCGATAAAGAAAGGGAAAGACCAACACCCCACCCCCAAAACAAATTTTTGAAAACAAGGTTTAGAAAATTTGTTTTAAACGTGGGTCTTTTAAAGTCAGATTCCCGAAACTTACTACACTAATATTTATAAGGTGTTTTTTTTTTTGACAATAACAATAAAGACGTAAATCACTCCATAGAGACACACGAATCAAAAACGAGAAAACATGTAAGAGTGGAAAGCGTGAATTACATTAACTGTGGACTTAGGATCCGGTACTTATAGCCACACACTCCAGCGGGAGGGCCCAGTTACCTTAATGGTGCACTTACCAATTTATGGAAATGAAAGGAAGTACACCAAACCTCAAAGGTCAGTCTTCATAGACAGGATCATGTAAAAGGACATTCTCCACATTTGGGGACATTAACTTGTGAAAATGTTTTAATCGTTGGTCATTGACTTGAAAGGTATTTTTGTCTTTTGGGATTTACCAAGGTGATTGCCTCGTGAGGGATGACTTCAGTAACCAGAAAAGGACCAGACCAACGAGTTTTTAATTTCCCCGAGAAAATGTGCAAACGTGAGTTGTAAAGCAAAACCTTTTTACCAACTACAAACTCTTTACGAAAATTTGTCTATCATGAACACGTTTCATGTTAGCTTTATAATCCTTCACGAGATCATAAGAATCGCTACGGAGTTCTTCAAGCTCATTTAATTGTAATTTGTGCTTGACACCCGCCTCATTAGTATTGAAGTTAAGGCTTTTTATAGCCCACATAGCACGGTGCTCCAATTCAACGGGCAAGTGACAAGGTTTTCCAAACACAAGTCTAAAGGGAGACATTCCTATATGAGTTTTAAAAGTCGTCCTATATGCCCATAAGGCATCTGTTAGACGCTTAGACCAATCATTCCTATCAGGATTTACAGTCGCTTTTAATATTTTTTTAATTTTCCTATTAGAGACTTCTAGTTGACCACTAGTTTGCGGATGATAAGGAGTTGCCACCTTATGGGTAACTCCATATTTCTTAATGATAGCGATTTAACCAACCTAATAAATAGGTTAATTAACTCCTATTACTATTACTACTTGCAAGTGCACAAGGTCTATTGTAGTAGGTGTGCGAGAACAAGGTCGAACCCACAAGGATTGTGATCTAGGAATAACTGAATTCTAAAAATACTACTTAACCTAATCCAAATATTATGGTTGTTGATTGAAAGAGTGGTTAACTACTTCTATTTTAATTATACTATGAAAATTATGAAACTTGTATTAACTAGGAATGGTGGAAACACTAAGGCGCTTGATTCCACCTTAGACTCTTGTAAGTTCTCTTAATCTACTAATTTAAAGTTCTCTTTTATTGTACGAGTAGCATAAGGGAAAGGTAACCCTAGCTTGCTCAAATATGTGATCGTGTATATCTTATATCAATCTATGTATTAGGTTGTTTGAATTTTCAGCACATAATTATAAACTTCTAGCAAGAACTGTCTTCTTACAGCACAATTCTTCACAAAAGCTTATAATAACAGTAAAGGCAAAGCTTTGATGATAACAACACTTAATCTAACTATGGACTAGTCAATACATGAATACTATAAAGAGAGATATAATCCATGAAAGTAGTGTTACTATAAACAGTGATATTAATCAAGCTAATCATTAATTATCAAGGAGATAACAGTAAACATTAATCAAGAAAATCATACGCAAGTCTAGGGCTTCACCAAAGCCCTAACTTTGAGTTTAGTTACTCATAAACATGGTGGAAGAAACAAAGGAATAAGGAAGATAAATCATTGACAAAACCATGGGGTAGGCGTTGGCTTCTTCTCCAGCAACTCCACTTCTTTTTCTCCAGCAAACTGTCCTGAGGTTTGTGATTTTGTGTGTTGGGGGCGAGAGAAAGATAGCTCTCTACTTCCTTTGTTTATATAGAGATCCCTTAGGTCGTACAAGCCTTGGAACTCCTTTAGAAAGATTCCTTTTCGTGTGTTTAATCACTTTTGGAACAATCCAAATCGAGTTCAAGCGGTGGAAGCAAGCTGCGAAGGGTGCTGTGAAAACACTGGAATTTTGCATTTTTAGAAGGGGGCGCAGGTGCACTTTGACAAAGGCTTCTTCAAGCGCCGGCTCGCTTTGACCTCTTGGCAACAGTACCTCAACTTTTTGCAGTAGCTTTATAATGTCACACACATATTATTTCCCACCTTGTTTCATGTATTCTCTATGTATCAAGACTTGAGAATCTCACAACTCATTAAAGTCCTCGGTCTCAGCCCGTTTCTTCGTATTCGCGTTGATTTCTGTAAAACCAAGAAAATAGACTAATCAAAGGAAGTTATATTAATTAACTAGACAATATAACATAAATATGGGCATACCTGTGTAGCATTTATGTGCTTATCAAATACCCCCAAACTTACATTTTACTAGTCCTCGAGTAAACTAACTCTAAACTAATAAAAAAAATTAAAAATCCTAACTCATTTTCGTAGGAATCACGATTACACTTAGCATGTGCAACAAGCCTTTTAAACCCCTAGGTTTACCCTAGTGGACGAGTTTAGTCTCGTGAGAGTTTTCAGAGAAGATACTCACAAGCTTCATCTATACTATAGTGACTAAGAAATAACAGTAATGTTTCCTTAATTTACCTCAGGTTTCATCTATACTATAGTGACTAAGAAATAACAGTAATGTTTCCTTAATTTACCTCAGGTGTCTGTACATCTCACTAGCAAGGAATAAAGAATACTCATTTTAAAACCTAAGTTAATACATGCATAATAATCAAATCATCTAAAAATAAATAAACATGCAATGAACTATACTATGAAATGCAATGGCAGGTTCGTTTATGAAACTTTGGAATAGCGTCCCTAAGTAGGTCCTCACAAATATGTCAAGACAAAAATACTCTGATTTTTCCACTCAGGTTTTGCTCACTCCAGTGTGTAGTGGGTACAATTTTCCTCTCAATTTCAATGACATCCAAGGGAGCCGAGGTCGATCAAACACATCAACCACTTACTATCACACCAACCTATTCCTAATTGAGCTAAAGGTCTTTATTCGGTGTTATGGATGGTTTAGGTAATGGTTTAAGAATAAATGGAATGGATAAACAAAATAGACAAGTCTAAGAAAATAAGGTCTTCAAATTATGTAACTAGAGAAAGCCTTGTTCTTACTTTGCTTTTACACTTTGTTTTCATCATTAGCTATTTTTTTTGGGCTTTTGACTCCTTTAATTCTATTTTTGGAGTTCTAACTTTTTATTTTATTTCTATTCATTTTTCTTTTCTTTGGATGGAAACTTTCTTTTCTTTTCCTTATTTTTCTTTTGAAGCAAGTAACAAAAATCTATTTCTGCACAGGTCTTTCTCTTCTCTTTTTCTTTATTTCATACTATTTCTCAAACTTATCTAGTGGATAGGTTTTTTTTTTTTTTTTTTTTTTAAAGGGTAAGAAATTTGTGGTTTATGAAAAGGCTAATGAAAGGCTCAGTGGGGCGGCTAGCAGAAAAAATATTCTTTAAGTTGGAATTTCTGGCTATATCGATCCAAAAAGGGCATAAATTCTCTTTTAGGATATGGTATGGTGATCAAGCAAGTGGACGTGTGATTTCTCTACTCGGAATTAACTTCTCCCTTGTGTCATCACTCAGATATCAACTCATATGAGGCTTTTATTTAGGCTAGATTCTCACAGGATATGTAAATTAAGCACTTTAACCTAGGTCTCAGAAAAGTACTGCCAAATGCAGTCATGATGTTCATGCAAGACATTTATGAAAAGATGCAGAGACTATTACCTATATATTAACCTAAGTTTCTAATAACTACTCTTAATTATAATGCTAAATGAGATTTCTAGACTATTATCATCATAGAAAAAAAAACAATACCATTATCACAAAGTGCATAGTATAAATAATGTTTATTTTTCACTAAACAAAACATTTTGTTCCCACCCCCAAACTTATTTTAGACATTGTCCTCAATGTTGACATATATGTGCAAATGAAAAAGATAACAACATGGACAAATAAAGGACCCATGAAGTCTATACCCCCATACATCAAAAAGCTCCACAACTAAAATAGGGGAAAAAGGCATCATATTCCTATGGGAAATATTACCTGTACGCTGGCATCTATCACAACTCAAACAAAACTCATTCGCATCCCTAAAGAGAGTAGGCCAATAAAAACCACACTGCAAAACCTTCGCAACTGTCTTTTTAGGACCAAAGTGACCACCACATGCATGGTCATGGCAAAAAGAGAGAATACTATGAAATTCACTCTCAGGGACACATCTCCTAACAATCTGATCAGGGCATGACTTAAACAAATATGGATCATCCTAGAAAAAAATTCTAACTAACCTCAGCAAGAAACTTAGATTTATCCTGTTGTCTCCAATGAGATGGAAACTATTTTGTTAACAATATCCGTATACCAAGGCGACGGGGATATAACAAAAGGTTGCTCATCAGGGAAAGACTCATTCATAGGCAAAATAGTCTAGACAAGTGGTCAGCTACCATGTTCTCCGTACCCTTCTTATCCCTAATCTCTATATCAAACTCTTGCAACAAGAGTACCCAACGAATCAGACGCGCTTTAGCATCCTTCTTAGTAAGGAGATACTTCAAAGCCGAATGATCAGTAAACATGACAACCTTAGACCCTATGAGATAAGCCCTAAATTTGTCTAAAGCAAACACAACAGCTAACAACTCTTTCTCAGTTGTAGTGTAGTTCATCTGTAAATCATTAAGAGTTCGACTAGTATAATAAATAACATGGGACAACTTGTCAAACCGTTAACCTAAAGCAGCCCCAATTGCATAGTCAGACGCATCACACATTAACTCAAAAGACACACTCCAATCAGGCGGCGTATGATAGGAGCGGTAATCAATAAATGCTTAAGCTTCTCAAAAGCTTTCAAACAATCATCATCAAAAACAAAAGCTACGTCCTTACCAAGTAAATTACATAAGGGATGAGAAATCTTACTAAAGTCCTTAATGAAACGCCTATAAAATCCAGCATGACCTAAGAATGACCTAATATCTTTCACAGTCTTAAGTGGTGGAAGACTAGAAATGACATCAATTTTGGCTTTGTCAACCTCAATGCCTTTACTAGAAACAATATGACCAAGAACAATTCCTTGTTGAACCATAAAATGACACTTCTCCCAATTCAACACAAGATTCTTCTCCTTACACCTAATTAACACCAACTCTAAATGGTGCAAACTCTCATCAAAATAATCACCAAACATGGAGAAGTCATCCATAAACACCTCAAGAAACCTCTCTACCATATCAGAAAAAATATTAAGCATGCATCGCTGGAAGGTACCAGGTGCATTACATAATCTAAAAGGCATACGACGATAGGCAAAAGTTCTAAAAGGACAAGTAAAAGTAGTTTTTTCTTGATCCTCAAGTGTAATACATATTTGGTAATAACCGGAATAACTATCAAGAAAGCAATAGTACTTATGACCGGCTAACCTCTCGAGCATCTGGTCAATAAACAGAAGGGGAAAATGATCTTTCCTAGTGGCCAAATTCAACTTACGATAGTCAATGCGAAAACGCCACCCGGTAGTCATACGGGTGGGAACTAACTAGCCCTTTGAATTCTCAACTACTGTAAGCCCAGACTTTTTAGGGACAACCTGAACAGGACTCACCCATTTACTATCGTAGATTAGATAAATGATACCAGCATCTAACAACTTGAGAACCTCGGCTCTCACTACCTCTTTCATGTTAGGATTAAGCCGTCTTTGAAACTCATAGATCGGTTTAGCATCCTTCTCAAGATGAATTTGATGCATACAATCAGTTGGGCTTATACCATTGATATCAGTAACATTCCACCCTAAAGCTGCTCTATGCTCTTTAAGAAACCTAATCAATTTACCCTCTTGTTCACTATCATGATTAGAAGTAATAACCGGTAAAGAATCATCAGGTCCCAGAAAAACATACTTAAGAGTATCAGGTAGCGGTTTCAACTCTAGCTTAGGAGGACTCTCTATGGAAGAAACTGGGGTAGACTCAGATGGAGCCAGAGGCTTTATTATGGCTCTCCACGTATCAGTTTCTAAAATTGGGGTTGCATCAAGCAACACATTAACTTCATAAATGACCTCATCTACATCACATCACTACCAGAATTAGTTAAACAAGACTCAAGAGGGTCATCAGAATAACTCTCAAAGAAAGTCTCGTGAACTATACTATCAATAAGATTAACACCCTAAAAATCATCAGGTTCAGGTGGTTCTTAACCCACATTAAACACATTAAGTTTTGTAGTCATATTACCAAAAGAAAGCTTTAACACTCCATTCCGACAGTTAATGATAGCATTAGAAGTGGCTAAAAAAGGACGACCTAAGATGACCGGAATATGGTGTTTAGGATCTTGAACAGGTTGTGTATCTAGAACAATAAAATCAACAGGGAAATAAAATTTATCAACCTGAATCAAAACATCCTTGACAATACCACGTGGAATCCTAATAGACCTATCTACCAATTGAAGAGTAATTGGTGTAGGTTTCAACTTACCAAGACTAAGCTGTAAATAAACCGAATAAGGCAACAAATTAACGCTAACTTCTAAATCAAGTAACGCCTTCTCAATCATATGATTACCAATAACACAAGAAATAGTAGGGCATCCTAGATCTCTAAACTTAGGCGGGGTTTGGTTTTGGATAATATAATTCACTTGCTTAGTAAGGAAAGCTTTCTTGTGCACATTCAACTTACGTTTTTGTGTACACAAATTTTTAAGAAACTTGACATAGGAAGGAACTTGTTTTATAGCATCAAGTAACGGAATATTAATTTGAACCTATTTAAACATCTCCATTATCTCATTAAGATTAGAACCTTTCTTAGTCTGAATCAAACGTTAGGGAAAAGGAGCTTTAGGTATATAAGATGGCACAAGGTTAGTCTCCACAGCAGTAGGAGGTTCTACACCCTTCCTAGAAGTATTATGACTATCAGATTTACTCACATCACTCTCCGCCTGCTTACACTCTGTAGGATCAGATCTGACCTCAGCGTCCCTAGGCATCTCAACCCTATTATTAATATGTTTACCACTCCTAAGAATAGTGATAGACTTGGCTTGCTCCTGGTGAGCTTGGTTCAAGTTAGAACCTATTTCTAGCTGACCCCTCGGATTAGCCACTGGTTGACTAGGAAACCTACCCTTGTCCCTCTCATTCAAAGTATTAGCAATTTGACCTATGGTGACTTCAATCTTCCTAATGGCTTGAGCATTATCATGAGTAGCCGTTTGACTGGCTTGCATAAACTGTTGGGTTGTTTCCTGGAATTTCATGGTGTTTTGTGATAATTGAGCAATGGCTTCTTCTATAGGTGAAAGTTTAGGTGTTTAAGGTGCATACTGTGGTACTGGGTTTTAGTTACCCACGGGGCCTCCCTGATGTATACCCTTAGACCAAGACAAATTGGGGTGGTTACGCCACCCAGGGTTATACGCGTTAGAAAAAGGATTATTGCCTCACTTTTGGTATGAATTAAAATCATTGACTTGTGTAATTACACCAAGGCAATTATCTATAACATGATCAAGACTATCACACAAAAGACACCCAGGGGCATCAACATTGTTAACTAGAGCTAGAGAGGTTGTCTCTTTTTCTAACTCGAGAGCTTCAACTCTTCTAATTAAAGTGGCCATCCTAACGTTCGTGTCAAATTTCTTGTCAATGCGGAACAACCCATTCTATGTAGTACTACTAGCCACCTTCTTAGGCTCACAACTAGTTTCCCATTGCTGAACCTTCTCAGAGACTTCTTCTAAAAAGGTCCATGCTTCTTCTACAGTCTTATCACAGAAATCTCCAGTACTCATGGTCTCAATCATAGCCTTAGAATTAAAATCGAGACCCTCATAGAGAATCTGCACTAGCCTACCCTTCTCTAGGCCATGGTTAGGATACTGTAAGAGCATGTCCTTAAACCTCTCCATACACTTCCATAATGACTCTCTATCAGTTTGGCAAAAAGAAGACAAGTTTTTTCTAAAAGCAGTTGCCTTATGATTAGGGAAAAAGTTCTTTAAAACACAATGCATAACTTTTCCCATCCTATTATGGAATTCGATGGGAGAGTGTGAAACCAACTCTTGGCTTTTCTTTAAGAGAAAATGGGAATAATTTTAATTTTATAGCTTTGTCACTAAATTATTGAAGCTTAATAGTCCCACAAATATCCTCAAATTCCCTTACATGAAGATATAGATCTTACTCCTCCGTTCCCCTAAACTTAGGAAGGAACCCCAACAGAATGGGTTTCAACTCAAAGTGATTAGCATTGGTTGCAGGGGGAACGATGCACGATGGTCGGGTTGTCCTAGTAGGATATATGTATTCCTTAATAGATCTAGGTACTTAGGCAATCACTTCATTGTTATTACCCTCCATGTCAGCAAAAATATGTGTATTGCCAACGAAAGTTACGGGTACCTCTAAATCGGGATTTCTACTTCTTCTATGGAGAGTGCGTTCAATCTCTGGATCAAACGGTACAAAAGGTGTTTTATTAGACTGAGTTTCTACCATAAACTATTTCTAAAACCTAGGACTCTTATTTAACTATCACGGCAGATAAGACAAACAAATTTAAACTACGAGTAAGAAATGTACCTCCCTTAGTTTCACTGCGTCCTCCAGCACTGGAACACTTGTACAAGCACGGTTCTGGGTTCCTCACAGCAATTGGAAGTAGCCTGTAAAAAAAATCAGATGCCTCATTATAAAAGTCAAGGCGTGTGCGCATTCATAAAACTCAAGAACAAAGAGCGTGCGCGCTCTGTGCTTCATTCGCAGAAAACAAGAAATAGCACGGGCGCGCTTTCTGAAAGGCAAACTAGGGCGCGGATGCACTCTAAGTTGCTCATAGGTGGGTTTCAAAGTTTCTAGGAAACTTATCACAGAGGTCAGGAACTTGTTCCTATGGTCTTATGCAGGAAATACGAAACAAAAACTTAAATTATCAATATGACTAATTTTAACTATGAAAAATCACGAAATACAAAAAACAATGTTTTAACGTTCAATTATGCCACTACAATCCCCGGCAGCGGTGCCAAAAACTTGATAGCGATTTAACCAACCTAAATAAACAGGTTAATTAACTTTTATTACTATTACTACTTGCAAGCGCACAAGGTCTATTGTAGTAGGTGTGCGAGAACAAGGTCGAACCCACAGGGATTGTGATCTAGGAATAGCTGAATTCTAAAATACTACTTAACCTAATCCGAATATTATGGTTGTTGATTGAAAGAGTGGTTAACTACTTCTATTTTAATTATACTATGAAAATTATGAAACTTGTATTAATTAGGAATGGTGGAAACACTAAGGTGCTTGATTCCACCTTAGACTCTTGTAAGTTCTCTTAATCCACTAATTTAAAGTTCTCTTTTATTGTACGAGTAGCATGAGGGAAAGGTAACCCTAGCTTGCTCGAAGATGTGATCGTGTATATCTTATATCAATCTATGTATTAAGTTGTTTGAAAACACTGGAATTCTGCATTTTTAGAAGGGGGCGCGGGCACGCTTTGACAAAGGCTTCTTCAAGCGTGGGCGGGCTTTGATCTCTTAACAACAGTACCTCAACTTTTTGCAGTAGCTTTATAATGTCATACACATATTATTTCCCACCCTATTTCATGTATTCTCTATGTATCAAGGCGTGAGAATCTCACAACTCAGTAAAGTCCTCGGTCTCAACCCGTTTGTTTGTATTCGCGTTGATTTCTGTAAAACCAAGAAAATAGACTAATCAAAGGAACTTATATTAATTAACTAGACAATATAAAATAAATATAAGCATACCTGTGTAGCATTTATGTGCTTATCACTTAACTAAGGACGTAACAACTCTATTGCAAAAATGAGTTCCACCATCTTTGATGATGGCTTTAGGGATGCCAAAACGGGAGAAAATGTATTTCTTAATGAAAAACACAACTGTCTTGTGATCATTGCTACGACAAGCCATGACCTCTATCCATTTGGAAATGTAGTCTACGACAACAAGAATATAAATAAAACCGTGAGAAACAGGAAAATGACCCATGAAATCAATGCCCCATACATCAAAATTTTCTACTACCATAATGGGATTTAAAGACATCATATTACGTTTAGTGATACACCGAAGTTGTTGGCAATGAACACATGTCTTGCAGTGTACTTGGGCATCTTTAAAAAGAGTAGGCCAATAAAAACCACATTGACAAACTTTAGCTGCCATTTTCATACTACTAAAATGGCCACCACACTCTTTCTCATGGTAAAAGGATAAAACTTTATTATATTCCCACTGGGGAATACAACGACGAATAATCTGATCCGCACAATACTTAAAAAGGTAGGGCTCGTCCCAGTAGTATGACTTAACTCTGGCCAAAAATTTCTTATGTTCTATTTTTGACCAAACATCAGGAATAATATTAGAAGCTAAAAAGTTCACAATGTCGGCATACCAAGGTGCAGAAAAAATAGAATAAAGATGTTCATCAGGAAAAGAATCAGGTATGGACTCAGTGTCACTATCACTGTCATTTGTTAGTTTAGATAAGTGGTCGGCAACTACATTTTCGACCCCTCATTTATCCTTAATTTTTAGGGTAAACTCTTGCAGGAAAAGGATCCATCGGATCAATCTCTGTTTAACATCCTTCTTGGTGAGAAGGTACCTAAAAGCTGCATGGTCCGTATACACTAAGGTCTTTGAACCAACCAAATAAGAACGGAACTTATCTAAAGCATAAACCACAGCTAAAAATTCTTTTTTCGTAGTAGTATAATTTCTTTGAGCATCGTTTAACGTCTTACTAGCATAATAAATAACGGTGAACTTATCATCTAGTTTCTGGCCTAACAGCATAATCGCTAACATCACATATAAGTTCGAAAGGTTTAAACCAATCGAAAGGCTGTATAATCGGTGCAGATGTTAAAGCAGCTTTTAATAACTCAAAAGCCTATTTGCAGTCATAATTGAAATCAAAATTGCATCTTTTAAAAGCAGATTAGTTAAAGGCCTAGCGAATTTATAAAAATCCTTGATAAAACGCCTATAGAAACATGCATGGCCTAAAAAGGCTTTAATGTCACGGATAGTCCATGGTATAGGTAGAGACGCTATTTTATCTAATTTGGCCTTATCTACTTTTATGCCGTCACTAGATACAATATGACCTAGAACTATTCCTTTCTTTACCAGAAAATGACATTACTCCCAATTTAAAATCAGATTCTTTTCCTCACACCATGTCAACACCTTAGAAAAGTTAGACATGTAGTCACTGAAAGAGTTTCCATAAATAGAAAAATAATCCATGAAAACTTCCATAAAGCGCTCCACCATGTCACTAAAGATATGAAGCATACACCCCTGGAAGGTATTAGGCCAAAAGGCATCTGTTTATAAGCATATGTTCCAAAAGGACATATTAAGGTAGTAACGTCTTGGTCGTCAGGATCAATAATGATCTAAAAATAGCCAGAGTAGCCATCTAAAAAATAATAATAAGTATGATCGGCTAGATGTTCGAACATCTTATCTATAAAAGGTAAAGGAAATTAATCATTTCATGTCATGGCGTTTAAGCGTCTATAGTCAATATAGATCCTCCACTTCATAGGAACTCGCGTGGAAACATATTCACTAGCAGCATTACGAACAACGGTAACCCCCAATTTCTTAGGAATTACATGAATGGGACTTACCCATTCGTTATCGGAGATAGGATATATGATACCCGCATCGAGTAACCGTAAGACTTCTTCCCTGACCACCTCTTTCATGGCAGGGTTCAAGCGACGTTAAGGTTCGTGTGAAGTCTTCGCATTATCCTCCAAATGTATTCGATGTGTGCATACACTAGGGTCAATCCCCTTAATGTTGTCTAGGGACCAACCAATCGCGGAACGATGTTCCCTACTCACCCTAATTAAATGTGCCTCTTCATTAGCAGATAACTGAGAAGATATGATCGCCGGATGACTACCATCCGGATCAAGCTGAATATATTTCAACTCAGCAGGAAGATGTTTAAGCACAGGGGTGGGAGGAATGGGTAAAAAGGCTTCCAGAGGGTCCTCGTCTTGGGTAGTGAATACTTGTTTAGGTAAAAGGTCTTCAAACTTGGAAGATGGAGCTACAGAAGGATCTAAGATAGGAGTAGACTCGAAAAGGGCGTTGACTTCCTCTAAGTAGGAGTCGTCATCAAAGTCAGAACTTCCGAAGAAAAGGAATTGGTGCATCTGATTCTCTGGAAACGTGTTGTTGAAATAATCTTGAGCTAAGCTCTCGATCATGCTAATTTCTCCATCAATAGTCGTATCGGGTAACTGTTGCATCATTTTGAAAATATTTACCTCAACAGAAAGATGGCCAAAGGACATGGACATCAAACCATCGCGGCAGTTTATGAGCGCATTGGCTGTTACCAAGAAAGGACGCCCTAAGATAATAGGAACAGAGTCGGTAGTGACTTCTGTGTCGAGGGTAACGAAGTCTGCTGGGTAGTAAAAATCTTAGACTTTAACCAGCACGTTTTCAACCACACCCTTAGGATACTTAATAGAATGATTTGCTAATTGCAATATCATTTTAGTTGGTTGCATCTCTTGTAGACCTATTTGTTTATATAGATAATAAGGGAATAAGTTAACATTCGCCCCCAAGTCTAATAGCATAGTCGTCGTGTCGGTATCCCCTAAGGTGCATTGTACAGTAGGACGACCAAGGTCCTTGTACTTAACGATTCCATTATGTTCCGATAGAGTTAGGAATTGTTCAATTAAAAAGGCGTCTTTTGGTATATTTGTTTTCCACCTAGTAGTGCACAACTCTTTTAGAAACTTAGCATGTTGTGGTAATTTTTTAATAGCTTCAAGAAAAGGTAGGTTTATCGTTAGATTTTTAAAAACTTCTATAATCTCGTCAAAATTTGTATCCTTGTTTAACATGGCTAGTCTCTGGGGAAATGGTGGTTTCTCTCTATATTTAGCATAACGATCAATAGGAGTTTTAACTTTGGCCACTTTCCTCTTGGGTTGTGGTTTAATTGGTACCTCTACAGAAGTAGGATCTTCAATTTCTATATCGGTATCTAGTAATTTTTTCATTTTCAACGACCACTGGTGGTGTATTAATGGGCATAGTTACGGCGTTATCAACCACTTTACCAGAACGGAGAGTGGTGATAGCATTTAACTCACTTACGTTTAAGTTTCCATTACTAGTATTACTGGTTACTTCAAAGGCTATGTTTGGCGATTTAGGATTAGGTATAGCTTGACCTGGAAACACACCTTTTGGTTGGGCTTTCTCTTGGGCTAATTGTTGTATGGAATGATTAATGGATTGTAAAATATGTTGGTTAGCTTGCATGTAAGCTTCAAAACGATCCAGTTGTGAAGGTGTAGTGGCCACAAGTGGTGCGACTAGAACTATCTCACGTTGATTATTAACGGGTGGATTGTGATATTTATTATTAACTGGTACGATACCTCTATTGTTATTATTATAATTATTGTAATTATTATAATTCCCTTGGACTTGTCCTTGTCTTGGTGGAACTTGGTTGTAATTATTTGTTGGCCTAGCATTTTGATTATTAAACCCTGGAGGTATAACATGTTGATTATTTCGCCAACCGAAGTTGGGGTTTTGTCTCCAAGGTGCGTTAGGTTGGCTATTAATGGAGCAAACATTATCCGGCTGTGATGATGGTTGTGTTAGTTGTTCATAGACAAGAGGACAATAGGAGTCGGTATGCTCAAGGCTATAACAGAAATTACATGGAAGAGAGTTGATGTTCATGACAAGAGTAGGCTTATGTTGAATAGAAATGGCTTCTACTTTTTTTGTGAGGGATTCAATTAGAGTTTTAAGCTCAGGATCAGAGATCAGATTTAACCTCAAACATACTAGCAGCCTTAACTGTAAAGAAGAATTAGCGGAGTTGGGGATGTCATTACCCCCCCCCCCCAGTTATTATTACGCTTAGATTGATCTTTTAAAAACCTATAAGCCTCTGAGGCTCCTTTACTAAGGAAACTACCCCCAGTCGTTATATCAAGAACCTCTTTATGATAATGTAAAAGCCCTTTGAAAAAGACATTACAAGCGTGTCTTTCGCGAGGTTATGATGTCGACACTCGATGAGAAGATCAGTGAAACGATTCCAGGCCTCTGAAAAAGATTCATGAGGATTCTGGCAGAAGAAATAAATCTTTTGAAGCATTTCATCTGTCTTCAGTGGTGGGTAAAACTGTTCCATGAACAATTGAACAAGTTTGGCCCATGAGTCCACAAAATTAGGCGTTTGGGCAGTTAACCAAGACATCGCCTTATAGACTAGGGTGAAAGGAAACACCCTCAGTTTAATTTGCTCAGAACCTTCGTTAGGATAATGGAATGTCGTGAGAACTTGTTCTATCCTACGCATATGCTGATAAGGCTTTTCGTGGTCTAAACCATGAAAAACTAGTAACAAATTAAATATATTTGGGGGAATTCGAAAATCCCCCACTGGGTCTGCAAGAACAATGCATGACTTAGGCCCATCGGTTAGGGCCTTGTAAAAATCAAAGAGAGGAGTCTCTACTTCTTCACCCATTGATATAGGTGTAGTGTGTGGTATTATAGATAGGCGTGTGCGTTGACGTTTACGATAGCTACCAGAAGATGGTTTACTCTTACCGGACCTTAATCTCATGCAAGGCTAAGGCCAATATGAAACAAACCACCAATAGGAGTCAAACAACCCTGATATGCTAGAATGAAAACTCCTCTGACAGAAGAGACGAGGAGTGAAGGAAAAAGTACCTAAATGCCTCCTTGCTTCACGTATGAATAGCGTGTTGTATACGCAATTCCAGTGTATTTAAGAAGTTGGAAACACTGAATATAAAATAATTTGAACAAAAGGAGAATCTGCAACTAACCTGTGAATCGGGCTTTCTTCAGAAGGGGTGCGGGTGCACTTAAATATAAGGCAACAAGGGCGCGTGCGCGCTTGGAAGATGGGCGCAGCTGCGCTCAGAGTGCACAAATTCGGAGAATTCCAGTAGACTTCCAGGAGCAATTTTTCTGTTTGTGGAAGACAAAAGGGCAAGCCTCGATAAACTCAGAAAATAGATAGCAGCGCGTGCTCGAAAGTACAATTCCAAAAATTTCCAGTAGACTTCCAGGAGCAATTTTCTGTTTTTCTGAAAAACACAAACACAGTTAGAACCAAACAATGGGTGGGTAGGTGAATTGGGATACATAAAATTGAAAAACGAATGGAAACTAATCTAAACAATACTAAGATGGCAGCGGCGCCATTTGATTATCTAGGAATAATTTGTTTTACTCCTACTTAGCTAATTATGCTAGGCAGAAGTAAAAGCTATTTTCTTAGACTTAGATCAAAGTTTCTACTCTCGATTATCATGCAATATGGTGGAGTAAAGATTTCGTTCCACTCCTAGTTGTTTAGACATAACAGTTTCAATAGTTTTAATAATTTTACGTATATCAATGAGAGTAATGGATTGTAATTTACTAATATGATAAAAATAACTAATTACGAAGATTTAATGGTCTAGTTTATACTAAGGTAATTTACTACGAATATTTTAAATGGGAAGAAGGGATTAGGGAGATTTAATATTCACCTAGATAAATTTCTAATATGCTAGTGTAGATTATTGCAACTCTAACCAATAAAGATTAAGTATTTGATCCCTAACTATTCATGGCATCTATAACCAAATAATAATTAGCATGAGAGGAAGTTTAACCCATTCTCATGGTGAATAAACTAACCTCTAAATTGAAACTCTTGAATAAACAATAATTCCAACTAACACATCAAGTCTTCATCAAAGCTTCATCAAACCCCTCTAATGGAGGTTTAGCTAAGATTCATTAGACTATTATTAATAGATGAAGAATAAGATATAATGAAGACAATAACAATAACTTGGTTTTATTAATGGAGGCTAGGTTTTAGAAACAATAATTAGGTTATACTAAAGAGAGAGAGAAAAAACTAATTTAATTAAGAGAGTTCTAATTAATGGGAAGGAATCTAAGAATTAAAAACTAAGTATTTAGAGTTATGTCTTAGTCCTCTTTATATAGGAGAGGGCTAGGTTTAATATTTCATGCATAGGCATTAGAGTTATATTTTGGGCCATTAAATCAAGCCCAAAACCTAATTACTTAAGTCCAAAAAGGGTTTCTCTGCTGGAAATTACTGCAATAGTATTTTCGTCCACTTTTACTCTTCATATTGGATTAAGGCTTGGACCATTAGAAAGCTCTTTCCGAGACGGTCGTTTTGACATATAGTAGGCCCAATTCCGAGGTCTGAGTCCAACAATACGACTTGCGGAAGTTCTATTGACTTTTCTGTTCTATTTCTGCCCGCGTTGACTTTGACTTTTCTACTTTGATTGGGCTTTAAAAAGACTTTTTCTCCTTGAAACTTGGGCTTTAACCATAGAACTTCTTATCAACCAACATTTGCTCCTTTTTCTTGCAAAAGTGGCATCTTTCTTCACATATTTGACTCAAATACCTGAAATACACAAACGCACGTAAACAGTACTAACTCTTATTTATTATAAGCATAATTGGTCTAAATGTAATATTATTAAGGGGTTAAAACTACAGTTTTGGGCTCTTATCAGCCATAAATAAATATTGTTCAATAAAACAATATATAGTAAAAAAAAATTCGATGCGACCGAATAAAAAATGTCGATTAAAATTGAGTGTAGAGGTTGGTTGTTAAATGAGCAATATATGTAGGCGAGTGTCTATTGTAGGCCTTAAGCATCTAGTTTTCAAAAAAAAATAATAATAATAAAATCATGTAGCCTACGGAAAAACTATATTTAAATTATAGCATAAATATTGGTTGTCAAGTAATCAATCAAACCTATAAGTAGCTGAGGACACATTGTAGTACCTATGCGTGGTTGAGGCCATCGTAGGCATTAAGTATTAAGTATACAATAAACAATATTATTTAAAAAAATGATGTGGTCAAGGTTCTTTTTGGAGCTTAAAGATGGTTATTAAGTAATTATCAATCAAATCTAGTGTGGATGAGGACTTTGTATGATAGTATTTAGAAGGATTTACTATTCAAAAGCAAATATCGAGTAAAAACTCAATTTGATGTAGCAGAGAAAAAAAAATGAAAATTTAATCTAGTTACATAACAACCAACTTTTACACCCTAGACACTTACACTACTTTTGCAAGATAGGTTTGACATTCTTACAGACTTATGTATACCCCCCGATAGTTTTTCTTCAATCCTGTCAAACTACCAGTGATAAACCCGTTAGGCCAACCACACCACCCAAGACGAAAAAAAACACAAATTAATAATTAAAGGACAACACACAGTTACCTTATTACACATTAGCATCAAAGTCGTCTTCTTCACTCTTCAAAGCCTTTGCAAGTATTTTCTTTGCTCTACCTGTCCTTTTTCTCTCAGCAATTATAATTTTCTCTCCGAGCTTAGTTAATTTTTTATACTCATCACTAGTCCTCAAGTCAACAAGATCCAGTATAAACCCATCAATCATAACCCATTTATTAATCGAAGGAAACAATGTGGAGAAGGTTTAGTTAGTAGTGAAAACAAAACATTAATCCACTATAAATCTCGCAAAAACATTTCAACTACTACATCCATTTTTTGCCCATATAGGTCATAAGAGCATCTCTAGGTGGACGTATTCATGGTCGCATCCTTCAAATTTGAAGGAATGCGTCGGAATTTTCCGACATACCATCTCTAGGTGGTCGCATTCGTGGTCGCATCACCTGTTTGTTCACATTCTTGTTCGTAAATTTGGCAATTTGGATGGGGATGCGGCGCGACATTGGTAATGTCGCGCGCCATTGCAAATGTCGCCCCACAACTTTTTTGACTTTGACCAGTACCACGCGCGCCAGTTGCACTGTCGCGCGCCACTCCTAATGTCGCGTGTTCCAACGGAAAAAAACGGGCAAAAAACGGCCGGATTTCTACATCCATATATCTACACTCATCTCCTTCTTCATTTTCACACACAACACTCTCAATGTCATAACCAAAACAAGGAAGGGGTCCAAGTTGGATAAATGAAGAATATATTGCTCTTACTAAAACGTAGATTGAGATTGGAGAAGATCCTATAATAGGTAATGATCAATCGGGACAAGTTTATTGGGAACGAATTATGGCTAGGATGAATCAAATTCAAGGTTTTGATCGCAACCGTAAGTGGAAAGGAGTCTCACAACGTTGGTTGATTATTTTATCGTTCTTCAACAAATATCATGTTTTACTAAGAAAGCTTGAAGAACAACCTCCAAGCGGGTGGGGACGTGAAGACATTGTAAGATTCGTTTATACTTTGTTTTATATACTACTTGATATTGATTTTTTTTTTTTTAATAAACGTAGCTTTCAGACGCGGCAACAACTTATGCGGCTACTACTGGGAAACCATGGATATGGCAAGATTGTTATAATCTAGTCAAAAATACGCCAAAGTGGCAAAGAACTCAGTTACGCAATGAAACGCTTGCTCCAAGACCAAAGAAGAAAGCAAGATCCGGAGATGTTGAAGGTTTTGATTCTTCACCCTCAACCCCAACCCCTTCAACGCCTTACTCTACCCCTTCACCTTCACTATACTCGGAATACGATCCTAACAGTACCGAAGGTTTTTTGGAGAGGTCGGTCGGTAGGAAGCAGAGCAAAAATATTGAGAAGAACAAGAAAGTTGCTTCTACTGTCGAGGGTAATGTTGCATCCACTGCTAAAAATATGGATGACTTTCTTGAAGCTTTTAAAGTAAGTCGAAGAAATAAAGAAGAGAATCTAAATGAGCAATTTCAAACTATGATGAAATTGAAGCAAGAGATGACACAAAAAAAGTTCTTTTTGAAGCAAGAAAAACTCCGTGTTAGAGAGGAGGAAAATGAGACTAGGTTGTTGGCAATGTCACTCAACAAAGTCAATCCTCATTTGCAAAGGGTTTTAGAGCTAAACCAAGATGCAACTGTAGCTAAATATGAAAAGAGGGCTAGATCAAGTAGTACAAATGAAGCTTCCAACGACGAAGAAGCCAATGATGAAGGAAATGATGACTGGCTTGATAACTAGAGTAACTCTAGTAGTATGTAATAGTTGTCTTTTATTTATTTATTTTTATTTTATGTATTTGCAATCATGTATTAGTTGTCATTCTATTAATAAAAATTGCAATTCATTTGCTAAATCAAAGGAAGTAAATTAGAACTTATCAAAATGATCAAATGAACAATTCTAAATCACACAACATAATAATAATCGTCATACACCAAATAATATTATAAATCATCAAGTCCTCACTTCCTACATACGCCTCCTCTGCCGCGTGAACTCCTCCTCGATCCGTCCTTTGTCTTTGAACTCTCCGACCGCCATCTTTGTGATGAACTCACCCTTGTGCGATCAATTTGAGCATGTAACTCATCAACCTGGCGTTGCAAATCGTCATAATCCACATGAGCCTGGGAAAGAAGTCTCTCTCTCTCAACACTGTAGGCGAATACCGAGGAGCGCAAGCCATCATTTACACGAATGCATGTCTCATATCTCATGCGTAGCTCATCTTGAAATAATTATTCATTAATAATTTATGACATTTTTATAATAAACAAAAATAAAATAAACCAAAACCAAAAAAATAATTACCAGAGGTAGATGTCCAAGTTTGGGCTCTAACTGTACGACGCAAGTGTCATCAATAGAAGAAATGGGCTGGTAAATCATCTAGCCACTCGGATCACTCAAACTGAAAACCCAAGGCCACTCGACCGAGGGGATCTAGCTACTTGGAACAAATGTGTAATGCCATCCATCTTTGAAACGTCGGTTGTGGACGGTGGGCCAATCTGAATTCACGTCCGACACCCAAATTGCTAACCGTATGAATGTTGCTGCAGACGACGACGGTGGGGAGCAAATGACCAATAGATACCCTAAACCAATAACGATAGTAATCTTTGCTCATAAGTCTGCAATGTAACTAGGTCGGTCGCACGTAGCCAAAGTCCATGCACATTTCTCGATGACTTGCTCTAAGGTCATGTCCTTAGCCTCGATACATGGGTAGGCGGATCGGGGGGATACCAAAGCATGGTGTGAGTACATGCGTAACATCTATCCCTAAATACCACTCCATATCACTCCCACAAGTGAATACCATCCTCCTATGAAAATCATCAATGTGTATCTACAACCATTCACGCCGATATGCCTGAGATGTCCTCCAAGGCCTCCAAACAATAGAAGCCCCGTGTTGCTAAGCTCGATCCGGGTTCGGACCGAAGTTATGTTATGACTGATCTCTCACTGGTCGACGAGCTCTCACGAGGTCCGTGCCAAACCCGATCCTAGGTGTCACACCAATTTCGGCCAATCTGAAAAACATTATTTGTCCCCGACTCTTCGATTTCGAGGGTGTGACGACTCTCCACTCCCAAAACCCATAAACAGTTTTAAAATATGCGGATAATTAAAACCAATAAAAATTTTAACTTAAACAAATACCATCTTCATTACCAAAAAATAATTTACAAATGAAAATGCAAATAACCTTATCTCAACTGAAAATCTATATCACCTCGAGGGAAAACAAAACTTATCCGAGGATCAATGCTAATGAAAACCACAAGCGACAAACCAATCTTCTTCATCACTAAACTCAAGACTTATCAACTATGTTCATTTAATGAACACACCCGATAAGCAAACATGCAAATCGGTCGGACATTATAAACAATCTTTGGTGTGAGTAGCCCTAAAACAACATATACTTATACAAATATAAACCAATCCATTAAGGCGGTTAGTTCCTCCACCGAGGCACCTTAACTTTCAACGACAAATAAAACATCCTTAAGAATAATAATTAAGGCGAGGTAGTTCCTCCACCGAGGCTTTAACTTCCCACTAACCACACAACAAACTATACACATAATAAATAAGGCATGTAGCTCCTCCATCGAGGCGCTCTTTAGGTTCAACTAAACAAATAACCAAACAAACATATTATATAATGCATTCATTTCATGCTCAATCACGGAGTGGAGTCTCGCTCTCCCCAAAGTAATTAGTTTGACCCCAATACTTCAAAAACCATATATAATCATCTATCTACATATACATCATTAACAAACATATTACCATAATTATATTAATTAAGGTTTTCTTTTGCGTGTCCCTAAAATCACGTCGTTATCTATGTCTTACCTAGTTTCCACGGGCTACAATAATCGCGAACCCAACGCCGAACATGTACATCCACATGCTTCCCTACATAATGAACCACTCCGATGCGTAACCACCACGGCGGGATGCCGCGACACGGTAAATCCTCACACGGAAGCAATTATGTAAAATCGCCACTATTCGGCATAAAATATTATGCATCATCGTTCTATTTTGCGCGAGCGGAATAATCAAGCCACTATTCGAATCGCCCGGAGGAGGCCATTCAAATTTTCTTGAACGCCCGGAAGGGCCGCCGAAGGCCATTCGGATTAACTGAAGCGCCCGAAGGGGCCAATCACATGAGTTGTGGTAGTCGGGTTCTAGGATTTTCGTTATGTAATTTATTCAGTGTCATACATTAATGACTTCATAAACATTCCATTATATCACGTCGGTCAATTACCTTATTGCACTAAGCCATAATATCTAGAAACATCTAAATTATATCTCATAGTCACTTTCATTCTTTTTCACGTGCCAATATATTATTGCAGACTACACCACACTCCCGCAAAATATTCACCAATACTATATTAGCATCTCACATATAAAATAATGGAGTGTATATACATTTCTCCAAGATATTGCATTAATATAACTATCCCAAAGATATTATATATCATGTCACAATGCTTCAACGTGTCGCGATACATTTTTTATTATAGCGTTATTAGGAATATAATATCTCCTAACATCTCCATATCGTCCGTGTCAAAAATACACAACATCAAGGTCAAATCTTTCTTAGATAATGACCACCAAATTATACCACCGAACTTCCTGACATTTTATTACTATATGTGTCCATATAATATACACATAAAGCGTAGCACAAATAAACGGATCCACAATAAAAGCCCAATATATATATGTTTTACACACTACTCTCACGTCAAATCTAAATTAGATAATGACCAACCAAGTTATCTGATATCAACAATATTTTATATAATCAAATATGTGAAAAGCTGGAAAAGTCAACATTCACAAATACGGGTCAAAGTCAAAGGTCAACACATCATGGTTAAGTCAAAACTCAACATGTCATGGTCAAGGTCAAACTCAACATGTCATGGTCAAAGGTCAAAGTCAACGGTCAACGGTCAAAGTCAAAGTTTCCTGGTCAAAGTCAAAGTCAACACATCATGGTCGAAGTCAACATGTCCTAGTCAAAGTCAACGTGTCATGGTCAAAGTCAACATGTCCTAGTCAAAGTCAACGTGTCATCGTCCAAGTCAAACTGTCGTTTCCAGGTTCGACAGGTTCATGGTCATAGCCATGGTTCATGGCTAAGGTCAAAGGTGCATGGCTCATGGGATCATAACCAAGGTCATGGTTCGGACCCAACTGGCCAAGCCCAAACCTTAGAACTCGGAAGTGTAAACATGTAAAGACCCAGAAAGATCTATTTTAAGTCCAATGGACTGGCCCCAAACAATATTAGAAACGGGCCCAAAACTTTGGGATTTGGCCGCCCAAAATAATTTAATTAGTTTGGCCCCAATCCGGAATAGAACTTCGGCCAATAACTAACACACTAAACTGAAATTTCGGTCCAACCACTATTGAAATTTCGCCCCGCCAATAAAACATTTCGCCCAACAACTTAACTAAAAACCGGCCCAACCAAACTAATGTTTTTGGCCCAAGGCCCAAAGCCCAAACCAAAATCACTGTTCATCTTCTTCCCTTCTCTCCTCCACCAAAAACCAAAATACCACCACAAACCTCTACACAACCACCAATTCCAACAAACCCGAAAATGGAGAGGGTACAAACCCCCACCACTTTAATAAAACCAAAAACTCTAATTCATACAATCCTAACTTCATCAATTCTAGATCTAAAAATCATTTCGGCCACCATTAATGGTTCTTCCACCTCCACTCGACAGCCCGCACTCAAACACACCCCCTTCAATCTATCATCACTCAACCAACCAAAATCAACCCAAAAACAACCAAAACAGTTTTTTTTATATTGGTTTACTGGAGGACGGGCGTGCCGCCATTAATGGTTTCTCTGAGCTTCTAATGTTCGATGAAACCAACGATCAGCCCATCACCAATCCATCAGTTCTCAACCAACATCGAGACAAATTTCCCATTTAAAAGGTATTGACCCTTCCTCCACTACCTCCCTCCCCAGTCCGCCACCGACCACCAATTCGGTTTCACCAAGGCCTGACTCAAGTACGCATTGATTCCTAAATCAATTTGTAAGAGAAAACCTTAAATCTTGAGCTCACACCCCATTACAGAGTTAGTGTTAACCAAAACGCAGCTTTGGACCGATTAAAGTCTCGATAAGATAAAGAACGCTAGATTTCAAGGATTTTCAAATGATTTTAACCAGTTTATCTACCGACCAGTTTTACCAATATATAAAAACAGAAACCTATACACCGATATACGAAAACTGTAAATCCGGTGATATAGCAAAATAGCTACTCACCAGATGAATGCGGCTCCTACTTAATTTCTCCGAGTCGATTCGTCATTCATCCACCCCCCAAACAAACCCGGCTTCTCTCTCTGCCTCCATTTTAATATATTATTTTTCTCACAACCCTATTTTCTAGAAAAATGTGTTTATATACTTGGGTCGAAACCAAACCAATCTGGGAACTTCGGAGCCCAAAACCAGGCCCATGTATCCGAGTCAATCCGGCCAATTTGAAAATAAATAATTAAATTAATTAATTAAATAGATAAAAACGTATTTAAAAAATCACGCATTCTACTATATACACATCTCAAAAAGAATCTCGTCCGAGATTCGAAAGTAAAACTATACGAACAAATAACGTAGGTTATTAACTTAGAACATATACAAGAATGCACGTTGATTAAACTTAAACAAGATAACATTAGTATTAATTATTTGGAATAATTTCAGAATATGTCCTCATGCCATTACAAAACCTATTATAGTTTAACTGTACATATTAAAACAAATTATTACTGTCACTTAAACGCAAGATAAATATATCATATCTTTCTAGCATGCAGTTTCTTGACACGTAGCAAACTCTACGAAAAAAATATTCTACTTAACTAATCAATAATATAGAGAAAGTTCATCCCGGTATAAAATATTAGAGAGTCTTTCATTATCATGCATAAAAGAAAATTAGTGTCCTGATACACTTAAATTAAGAATTACTCATGTCATTGATACCAGAATAAAACTTTATATTTACTTTAGTCATGCTCCCAGAAATATCAAATTTTAAAACCACCCTTGAATCCTAATTCATGCTTACAACTGGATCAAATATAGCACGTATCAAAAAAATAATTTTTCATATTCATGTATAAAAATCATATAGACTGAAACCAAACAAGTAAGAATAAATACTTGAATATGCAAAAATCATGTGAAACTAATTTAACGATATTAATCAATCATATCATGCATACGTAATAGTTCACCTATATACAATAATATAAAATGTGTATCGCATGAAGTATACACCTCTCAAAGAATACACGTGTATAATATAAGTATACACTTCTCTCAAGAACACCACGTGTATCATCATCCCGGTATACACATCTCAAAGAATACACGTGTATCTAAGCAAGTATATCACGCGTCTCAAGAATACACGTATATGCGGGTATACACATCTCAAAAGAATACATACAGTATACATAAGTATACACGCCTCAAAAGAATACTGCGTGTATACGCAGTATACACATCTCAAAAAGAATACACGTATATTTTATTATTATATTCAATCTATTTCTAACTAATCACCTCTAACAGATTAATCTCTTATACTTTAAAATACTATTCATCCATTAAAGTGTACAAGTGAGGCGAGATAGTTCCTCCAACACCGAGGCAATTAGTTCCTTACTCAGTACGTCACAAAGCCACCAGATAATACAACTCATTCAATATAGATAAAATATCTCCTTGTTTCTTAAATAATAACACAACATTCCAATACAAAGTTCACAGACAGGTCGTCATACTTAATCCATACTCCACGTGAAAATGATCACCAACAACAAAACCACACTATAGCAGCACACATCATTTTGATCAAATCCGTCAATAATTAACATATTACACATATAACCACTCCTCATATGATAAGGAAAATAAAAACCATTCCATATTCACTCCACAAGTAACTAATATAAATATACATATTACACGTACAAACAAATCAAGAAAAAATATTTACTCTCTTTATTTACTCAGATCTCTTTCTTTATCTTTGTAAAAATAAAACAACTAAGCGGAAATAGTTTTGAAAATAATACTTTCTAAACACTACCCATAAACCACGATCGAGAATCACCTAGACTCACCCTAGTCTAAATAACCAAATGCTCACGATACCAAATCACACCCTCAATTTCGATGAATTGAAAAACATTATTTGTCCCCTCGACTCTTCGATTTCAGGGTGTGGCCTCTCTCCACTCCCAAAACCCATAAACAGGTTTTAAAATATGCGGATAATTAAAACCAATAAAATTTTAACTTAAACAACAAATCATCTTCATTACCAAAACAATTTACAAATGAAAATGCAAATAACCTTATCTCAACTGAAAATCTATATCACCTCGAGGGAAAACAAAACTTATCCCGAGATCACGAATGCTAACGCAAAACCACAAGCAAAGAACCAATCTTCTTCATCACTAAACTGTCAAGACTTATCAACTATGTTCATTTAATGAACACACCCGATAAACAAACATGCAATCGGGTTGACATTATAAACAATCTTTGGTGTGAGTAATACTAAAACAACATATACTTATACAAATATCAACCACAATCCACAAGGCGCTTAGTTCCTCCACCGAAAAATCTTAACTTTCAACGACAAATACAACATCCTTAAGAATAATAATTAAAGGCGGTAGTTCCCATCGAAACCTTTAACTTCCCACTAACCACCGAACAAACTATACACATAATAAATAAGGCATGTAGTTCCTCCATCGAGGCCTTAGGTTCAACTAAACAAATAACCAAACAAACATATTATATCATTACTCATTTCATGCTCAATCACAGAGGTGGGTCGTCTCTCGCCAAGTAATTAGTTTGACCCACCCTTCGCAAAACCATATATAATCATCTATCTACATATACATCATTAACAAACATATTACCATAATTATATTAATTAAGGTTTTCTTTGCGTGTCCCTAAAATCACGCGTCAGATCTATGTCTTACCTAGTTTCCCCGCTACTACCACAATCGCGAACCCAACGCCCGAACATGTACATCCACATGCCTCCTTACATAATGAACCACTCCGTCGCGTAACCCACCACTCGAAATGCGGATGCCGCGACACCGTAAATCCTCACACGGAAGCAATTATGTAAGTATCGCCACTATTCGGCATAAAAATATTATGCATCATCGTTCTATTTTCTGCGAGCGGAATAATCAAGCCAATTATTCGGCTACGCCGGGGGGGCCATTCAAATTTTATTGAACGCCCGGAAGGGCGCCCGAAGGCCATTCAGGATTAACTCAAACGCCGGAAGGGGCAATCGGATCACATGAGTTGTGGTAGTCGTTCTAGGATTTTCGTTATGTAATTTATTCAGTGTCATACATTAATGACTCATAAACATTCCACTATATCACGTCTTGGGTCAATTACCTTATTGACTAAGCCATAATATCTAGAAACATCTAAATTATATCTCATAGTCACTTTCATTCTTTCACGTGCAATATATTATTGCACTACACCATACTCCCGTGAATAAATATTCACCAATACTATATTAGCATCTCACATATAAAATAATGGAGTGTATATACATTTCTCCAAGATATTGCATTAATATAACTATCCCAAAGATATTATATATCATGTCACAATGCTTCAACGATCGCATACATTTTTATTATAACGTTTATGAATATAATATCTTCTAACATCTCCATATCGTCACGTGTCAAAAATACACAACATCAAGGTCAAATCTTTCTTAGATAATGACCACCAAATTATACCAGCTTTCCACAACATTTTATTACTATATGTGTCCATATAATATACACATAAAACGTAGCACAAATAAACAGTCCACAATAAAAGCTCAATATATATATGTTTTACATACTACTCACGTCAAATCTAAATTAGATAATGACCAACCAAGTTATACAATATCAACAATATTTTATATAATCAAATATGTGAAAAACTGGAAAAGTCAACATTCACAGTCAACGATCAAAGTCAAAGGTCAACACATCATGGTTAAGGTCAAACTCAACATGTCATGGTCAAGGTCAAACTCAACATGTCATGGTCAAAGGTCAAAGTCAACCGTCAAAGTCAACGGTCAACGGTCAAAGTCAAACTTTCCTGGTCAAAGTCAAACTGTCCTGGTCAAAGTCAACACATCATGGTCGAAGTCAACATGTCCTAGTCAAAGTCAACGTGTCATGGTCAAAGTCAACATGTCCTAGTCAAAGTCAACGTGTCATCGTCCAAGTCAAACTGTCGTTTCCAGGTTCGACAGGTTCATGGTCATAGCCATGGTTCATGGCTAAGGTCAAAGGTGCATGGCTCATGGGATCATGACCAAAGGTCATGGTTCGGGACCTAACCGCCAAGCCCAAACCTTAGAACCCTAAGTGTAAACATGTAAAGACCCGTGAAGATCTATTTTAAGTCCAATGGATCGCCCCAAACAATATTAGAAAGCGGGCCCAAAACTTTAGACCGAATCGCCCAAAAATGTTTTAATTAGTTTGGCCCAAATCCGGAATAGAACTCGGCCCACAACTAACACTAAACTGAAATTTCGGTCCAACCACTATTGAAATTTCGGCCAAAAAATAAAACATTTCTACCAACAACTTAACTAAAACCGCCCAACCAAACTAATGTTTTTGGCCCAAGGCCCAAAGCCCAAACCGAAATCACTGTTCATCTTCTTCCCTTCTCTCCTCCACCAAAACCAGCCACCACAAACCTCTACACAACCACCAATTCCAACAAACCGAAAATGGAGAGGGTACAAACCCCCACCACTTTAATAAAACCAAAAACTCTAATTCATACAATCCTAACTTCATCAATTCTAGATCTAAAAATCATTTCGGCCACCATTAATGGTTCTTCCACCTCCACTCGACAGCCCCCACGCACTCAAACACACCCCCTTCAATCTATCATCACTCAACCAACCAAAATCAACCCAAAAACAACCAAAACAGTTTTTTTTATATTGGTTTACTGGAGGACGGGCGTGCCGCCATTAATGGTTTCTCTGAGCTTCTAACATGACCCGAAGAAACCAACGATCGCCCATCACCAATCCATCAGTTCTCAACCAACATCGAGACAAATTTCCCATTTAAAAGGTATTGACCCTTCCTCCACAGCTACCTCCCGCCGCTCAAGTCCGGCCACCAGCCACCAATTCGGTTTCACCAAGGCCTGACTCAAGTACGCATTGATTCCTAAATCAATTTGTAAGAGAAAACCTTAAATCTTGAGCTCACACCCCATTACAGAGTTAGTGTTCAACCAAATGCGCAGCGGTTGACGATTAAAGTCTCGTCTCAAGAGATGCTTAACGCAGATTTCAACAGTTCAACAAATTTTAACCAGTTTTAATACCGACAGTTTTACCAATATATAAAAACAGAAACCTATACACCGATATACGAAAACTGTAAATCCGGTGATATAGCAAAATAGCTACTCACCTGTATGAACAGCTCCTACGAATTTCTCCGAGTCCGATTCGTCACGCTCCACCCTCCAAAGAAACCCGACTTCTCTCTGCATTTTTTTTAATATATTATTTTTTCTCTCAACCCTATTTTCTAGAAAAATGTGTTTATATATACTGGGGTCCTAAACCCAAGCCCAAATCTGAACTTCGGCCCAAAACCAGGCCCACGTATCCCGAGTCCAATCCGACGAATTTTGAAAATAAATAATTAAATTAATTAATTAAATAGATAAAAACGTATTTAAAAAATACGGGCGTTACACTAGGCCTCTCATCGATATACTCTGTGAGGATAGGATTTGCAGCACGAAAATACTCATAAAACCATACCTCTAAGAGAATGACAAACCCTCCCATTAGGGGACTACTAACAACACCAGTCTGCCGAGAAGCCCTATCTAAACAACGCAACAAATGACAGTATATGGCTCCACCAAAATCAATACCGCCTAACTCATGCAAGTGCTCAAAGTTGGCTAGATACCCTAAGTTAATCGTGGAATGGCCAGAAGGAAAAAAGAAGACGCCCATCAAATACATACGGAAAGCTCTTACATACTCATCAACATGTGCTTGACCATCATCAAAATCAAGTGACAAATAATTTATCAAAAATTGCAATCCTGAATCAGTATGCAACGGTGTAATGTATGCAGCCTTGATACCATAAATCCTAACACCAGCACTGTCATATGACTCCTTGATCAGACAAGGGAAAAAACTCATCATTTGGGAACAACTCTGTAATTCAGTGCTACATCTCAACGGATTACCTAATCATATACTCAAACCAGAAATCATGGTAAAATCTAGTGGAGTGAAGCCCAACTCTCCCTGAGGGAAATGAAAAGTATGTGTACTATCCCACCCACGTACTATCCCACCATCTCTCAACTAAACCAAAGAATAACTCCCCTCAATGTCGGTTCTTCATCAGAAGGTATGTCAACTAGATGGCCAAAGGGAGTCGCTAAAATTGCATCTCTAACATGGTCAAGTGCACCGACTTTCTTAATATCATCCCACCACGTCTTAAGCGCACGTGGAGTGCACCGAACCCGTTACATAACACATTTTTGATGTACGCAAAATGAAACTAAAATTAAAAAAATAAAAATAAAAATAAAAATGTACGTATTTATAACAACTAAAATTAACTACTACTACGACTAATATATGAAATTAAAATACATACATGTTGTTCAAGAACAACTCTTGAGACATGCCTATCATGAAACCTCAATGACACCGGCCTAAGAAGGCTGAAATCAATAGCATCAGCAGGAAATTCAAAGTTGACTTCCTGATACTGAAACAACAATGGATCGTCAGCCTCAGTGTTTGGTTCATCATCTAGATCACCAATGGGATTGTTCCAAACGTATGCACTATTACCACTGTTTTCTTCTTCCTCACCGTCACTACTCCATCGTGTTTGGTTATTATAGACGTATTCGTCGTCCGAATTCATTTTTTTACTAGAACTAGAACTAGAGTAAGTTGAAAAAAAAGTTGTGAAATGACAAAAGTCCGAATCGTCGCGACATTTTTTTATTAAGCATATCGCGACATTAGTAATGGCGCCAAGCATACTAATGTCGCGTAGGGTGGGGTCTACAATGAATTTTGCGGTCAAAATTTGCGACCACCTAGAGTTGGTCGAAATTTGCGACCAGTTTCTCTGGTAGCATTCTTCAAATATGAAGAGTATGCTACCACCACCTAGAGATGCTCTAAGTAATAGAGGTAAATACAATAATATTTAGTAAAAAAAATTTGATGTGTTGAGGAAAAAAACAGTAGATTTAGGGTGATTTTGGACACACCCATAAAAACACTTCGGTACCCCATAACTAACTTGAGTTTTTGTCATACCCCAATAACCGTCTTAATCCAATAATATATCCCAAATTAATTTGGGGTATTTCCAATAGGGGCAATATATTAAAAAAACAGAAAAAAAAAAAATAACAACACGTGTTTTGGGTATCCGTTCTTTTGGAAAAAGAAATCAATATCACTTTTTTCTTTTGAAAGAAGAAGAAAAACACGTTCTTTTTCAGTTACAAGTGAAAAACGTAGAATATATAGAGTTTAGTATAGGGTCCCATGATGGATGTATATTAAATAAATGACTTATTTTGTCTTGGATACACCTAATAAAAAAAAATTAAAAACCTAAATGTGTCTAAAATAATTTTATTTATATTATTTTAAAATTAGGATACGGGAGTGTTTTTATGGGTGTGTCCAAGATCACCCTAGATTTAAATTGGTGCGTATAACTTGACTGTAAACTATCCAATCAAAACGTAGACGACACCGTCCGTTACAACTTAACATACATACGACACAAATTATGCGAACCTATACTAACCCGGCTAGAAAACAGTAATTAGTTATGTTAAATATGCCTTAGGCTAAGTCCAATGGTTTGGTGTAGCAAAACACCAAACCACAATAGCACAGTGGATACCGTTAGTGGGATAGCGAAATCAAACCCAATCGTTTATTTTTTCACCCGCCAGTATCACTGGCGTGCAGCCTAAAATATTTAATATAATATCGACTTTTGTTACCGCCATCAGCAGTGGCGGCCAAGAGATAAAAAAAAAAAAAAAAAAAAAAAAAAACAAATTTTTTTGTACGCCACTCCCACAGGCGTGTAGCTAATTATCTCCCCATTTTACCCTTTCAGGAAAAAAAAACACCCAAAACAAAAAAAAAAAAAAAAAAAAAAAAAAGGAGTAGGATAGAATGGTAATTGCATAAATTAAGTTATTAAAAAAACAAAAAAATAGGAATCAATTCTAACCGCTATTGGGAGTGGCGGGTGGAAAATAATAATTGAATTCTAACCGCCATTGGGAGTGGCGTGTAGGTTATTATTTGAATTAAATCAAATTTCTAACTGCCACTGGCTATGGCGTGCAGACTTATTTGGATTTTTTTTTGTGGCATGCCATCGGCTATGGCGCATAAAGCATACTGCTTATAACGTTAAAATTGACTGTATAAATAGAGAAATTTATAAAGATAGCGTTGGCGGTATAACGTTTTAACGTACCATTGGATCACATTTTACGTGAAATTTGGTGTTTTGCCGAAGTATTGGAATTAGTCTTATAAAAGCTAAAAGCGTCAAATGAAGTGGCACTACCAGCCCACAACTTTACTTTTTGGGCCCAACACAAAACACAAGTTACCACTGTTGGGCCTGAGGCCCTTAAAAAACCCACTTATACGTCTTGAATTCTTCCGAGCATTTTGGATTTTAATTACAAATACTTAATAAAAGAAAATAGTTGGTTCTTGAGAAGAAAATTAGTTGTTGGGCAGAACATACGTTGGTTTCTTCCTCCCATTTATTTAAGGTATCTTCTTGTTTCTTTAGTAAAACTGCATGTTCTTTGTATCATAAATTTTCTGTATAGTCACTAGTTTTGATACTTATTAAATTTTCAAGTAAGAGAGAACAAATACGTCTTGTTTTTTTTAAAAATTAAATTTTTATATCTGCAACGTGTTAATATATGGTGTATGGAAACCCTAATTTGTTAACTGGTTTGTGATAATGGTATTGTGGTCGTAGGTATCATATAAATTCTCCTGAAAGGGTGTATATGCCCAAAGAATTAGGCATCCCGGGATTCAAGAAGACTTTATTTAGTAACTAGTCTGACTAATAGGTTGTTAATTGGTCCAGGAGGCGATTATCAACTAGGCCTAGTAATCTGAACTAATTGGGGATTAACCAGGAAATAATCGGGTCAACCCAAATAGAAATTTTCACTCCCCCCTAGGTAACACAACTGATAACAGATATGCAAGTATGCCACATGTAACTAGTAGCTCAAAATGGAATACATATTGAAGTGAAACGTAATCAACAATCACTACGAACAAAAGAAAGTCACAAAATTCTTAAGTTTCACTAACAAAGTGTCAAGTGCCAACATAGCCTCATTGCGACATAGTCTACATAAGTCAAATTAGAACATAAATAACACAAAGGAGTTGTGTTTTAAGCTTTTAATGTCTTCTAGTTCTCAATATCAATGTTGAACTGTTAAAGCTGTGTGGTTTTTGGTTTATATATGTCGTGGCTGTTTTGGTTTTGAAAAAGGAAATCCCGCACCTTTTATTCGCTGAATAGTGGATCTTGAAAAAACATAGCTACTTTTTCCTAATCGGATCGCTCCATTAGCCCATAGTGATTACTCGGCAACTAATAGGCGATTAATCACCGCTTAAACTGCACAGGCTAATGGAAAGAAGTTATCATAGACAGGTATCGTGTCGAGTGTCAAGGGTGCTGTATGGTTAGGGGTGTCATACACGTTGGGTCTGGTCAACCACGGGTGTAACAGTAGCAGGGTGGGGTGCGGCGGGTCCAGGGGTTGCAGAGCTAGGGTCCCTGGCGGGGCAGGTTGAAGTGCCATACCTCAGTACCATCACCTGGCCTGTTGGGTAAGATTATGGGGCGGGGTTTGGGCTGGTCAACTAGGAGTCGGCCGGATTTCATCTTCTATACTTGTTTACCCCAGTTTCATAAAAGCTTTTGGGACTGGTATGAATTTTTTGAGATTGCTTCGAAAACTACGGGGAATATTTATTGACATGTGCATGGCCATTATATATTTCCATGCATATAATAAAGTCCAAAATCACATGATAAGAAGTAACTAATGAATAGTACAACTTCATTTATATATTAGATAGACTTGGTAATTGGGTTTACAGTCACAAATTACATTACCACATCCCCTTGTGAAGACCAAAAAAGTACAAAAGTGATAAACAAAATTACAAAAGTGGTATACAAAATAAAAAGTTACATCTAATCTAGATTTAAAAATTCCAGTTCCATTCCGATTATCTTCTCATCACCTTCTTCTGCCATTGAACATCTTCCGCTATAAACCAATCCTCAAGGCTTAAAAGACAATAGCCTAATGGGGTGGCACCATTCAGCTTTGGTAATCACTATGAACTTGTCTCCCTATAGAAAATGCCGATTCCGATGTTATAATTCTCATTGGAATTGTTAGTGCATCACACGCCATTGTTGAAAGTATTGGAAACCTTTGTTTGTTCACTTCCACCAAGCCAATACATTAAAATCATGGTTAATTCGGTACCAGTAGGTTCGGATTGATATCATACTAATTCGGATCTAGTTCCACTAGTGGACTTCATACGACCTTGTATAATTGCCAATGCACCTCCTCTTTTAGAATTAGAACTACTAGGCATACTACTACTTGTACTAGTAGTTCTACTATTTGCATTATTAACATAAAATAATACTACTATTTGAGTATCTTACGTATTCTTCATAAAGTTTGCAATTTCATATGTAATATGAATGCAGAGTATTAGCACCAAAACATTTAGCAATTTTAGTAGAATTTTGAAATTATTAAGAATAATTGATTGCATTATATCTAGTCCATAATATTTTGCTATAGGATCCAAACTGTAATCAACTCCATGCAATATCAGAGTTTTTCCTCAATATATCACAATTTTTTTTCCATTTGCTTTAGCAATAGTATCAAACCCATTAATATCTTTATTATTGTAAAAACCAAAGCAATACTAGCCAAATAATGTAGTGTACAGTTGTATAATAAACACTGGAAAAGAAAACATTAGCATCATTAAACACATTTAAAAAATCTCTAATGCTTTCAGCCATACTCCAATGCTCATCATAAATGGGACATGGACTTCTTTTATCATGCAAATATTTTTTAACTATACCATAATAAGGAATAACCTCTTTTAATATTTTATGAGTAGAGTTTCATCTATGTTGGACATCAATAAGATGTTTTCTAGGAGTCAAATTTGCATGATTACATGGCTCACGAAATGTTTGATATTTTGATGGAGCATTAAAAAAAAAATCCCTAATACAGGTTACTACTCCATGAGTTTCAGGAATTTTCAAACCATCTTGAACAATTAAATTTAAAATATGACAACCATAACGAACATGGAAAAGTGAACCAATTAAAGACAATGTCAATAAACATGTCAAAACATCTACGACACTATTATTTGAACTTGCATTATCTAATATTATATCATGGATGGCTTATTTGTGAAGTTTCTCAATAATATAAGTAGAAATTTAATCACCCGTATGTGGGTAAGCTATTTAATTTGAGCAAAACAAACAATTCTTTTATGCAATTTCCACTCTAAGACCAATATAGTGAGCCGGAAACAAATTGACGTGGCTGCTAGTTCACGTGCTCTAGAAAAACGGATTAGCAATCAATCCATTTCTTTGTTTGTTCTTGATACTAATAAATCAATCCATTAAGAGAGAGCGCTAGAGAGAGAGAGAGAGCCTGACCACTGGCGTTGTTCCTGACAGTCCAGTGGTCAGGCTATGATCAAAATAGGTTCTTCTAGGTCTTGTTAAGTGTTGTTTCTCTCATCAAGAGAGGGTTGTGAGATTTGGTCCTTCCCAGGATTCACATCTTTAAGGATCATAAAGAAGGGCTGACCTTTGAACTTCAAGTGCAAATCCCAGCTTTGGTTTCAAGATATAAACATTGCAAGTCAAAATGAACAAGGTAATTATGCTTGTCTTTGTATGTTACTACGCAAAGCTTGAAACTTTTCAAGTTTCAATCTTGTACTTGAAAGAGATCTACTCCCATTTGGGTTGCTTAGTTCTATTTTAGGAGTTATGATTCAGATCTGATCAACAAGTTGTTTATTGAAGATCCGGGTTTCCTTTATTTGGAATTAGCATGCTCGTTGCTTGAGGGTTATATGCTTCTAGAACCGATATTGTGGACATGAAAGCTGTATTCTGAAATCGGTTTTCGCCATCCAGCAAATCCTTAGAAAGGGGTTTGTTTGAATGGAAAAGATGCTCCATTGAAGGAGATCTTATGTTTGCTACTTAAAAAAGGAAGAAGCCTATCTCTTTGGACTGGATGAAAAGGACTGATTGTTGGTGTGCACCTTAGCATACATCAACAGTTCTTATACTCAGATTATTTGGTTGTTGTGGATTCATACCATAAACACGACCTTCGCAGAAGATGTTTAGGTGACAATGGTTTTCCATTGTGCTAGCCGTGAAGCAGATGTATTGTTTATCCTAGGCTAAGGTTGCGTCACTGTTTGTGTTCATGTGTTAAGACAATAGTTAATTTATTACTGCGTTTCTAAGGTCTTAAGGATCTCCTGATTTGGTGGAGGGTTATTAACTGGAGTTTGAGCTTAAAGAAAATCACAGGTTACATGATGCTTGAAGCTTGACAACACTTGGAGGGTCTTGCTGTTCATTTATGGAGCAACAAGTTCAAGCTAGCAAAGCTAAAGAGTTGCGATTGTGGTGATTGGTGCGATGGGTGTCTGACCGTCATGTTCTTTCCATTGATCTAGTCTCCTTTTTGGGTATGCGAATCTGTCCAATCATTGACTATTTGGAGATTATGTTCTTCCCTTTGTGGGATTATGAAACTTGGGGTTGGAGAAGCTCAAACTATGTTACTGTAGAGCTTGCTACTTATTGGTGGCCAAAACCTCTTGCTTCCATGAGCTGAAGATTTTGCGGTAGCATGTACAAGTGAAGGTTTAATGGGGTTCTTGACCCAATTGAACTGATGTTTCAGACAGAGACTGGATACATGTACCGCTCAATTATTCGTCTACCAGATTTGGTCATTGGTTTCGATTGACGGAGTGCATTAATGCATCCTTGGGATGTAATCAGTAACTAGGTTCTAGGATGCCAATTGCGTGCTTGCAGGAATTGTATAGCCTTTAGGCTATCTACTTATGCATTTGGGACCCTATGTGTTTTGTCTCCTAATCTATTTGGGCGGGTTGTAATAATTTATGATATTAATATACTGGTAGGGGTCTGCCCAACCCTAAGCTTTGTTCTAAAAACAAATATAATGAGCCATAATTGAGCAATATCCAACATTTTGGTTTGATGTCCACAAATCGGAAGTCAAACAAAATTTTCCAATCAAATTTTGTAAAATAGACTTTACTTTATTTTACTACTCTATAAAGATGTTGACAACATCGGTTCTAACTGTGTTACGTGAAAATTTTACAACTTGTAGACATAAATAATTGCATACCATAATTTTGAATTCGGGCGGTTGTAAAGTTGTAAACGGAATTTCATTTTCTTACAATTTCTCTTCTAGCCGTATTTTGAGTAAGATTGAAAGCAATATGTTCGACCATTCAGGCTCTTACTTAAATTTGGTTGACTAAGTTCAAATTTTCTTTTTTTTAGCCCAGAGTAATGTATATTCGGCTACTAGTGCCATCATTTGCATTTGCACCAAATAACTCTGCACACATATGACAACTATATTTTTTATTCTATGTCTTTATGACAATAAACTTCATAATAATCACGAATTCATGATTTGGCCAAACCAGAGATTTTCTTTTTGCCTTTTCTTCTCTCAAATCTCTAGGTATTGATGGATCCGCTAAAGTTTCAAAACTTTTGAGAGTTTGTGGTGGAGCTATTTCACAAATCAAAGGAGAAGAGTGTGACAATATTTTGATTGGTAAGCTGGATAACTCATGAATTTCATTAAAATATTGATAATCATTACTTCATTAGCACCATCTCCAACATCCATTTCAAAATTGTTGTGATCAAAAGGAACTTACGAAATGGAAATTGAAACTAAATACCAATGTAAATGCAATCGATATTTTAATTAGTAAGATGGGTATTTTTTAAACAAATTGATAAACTATATAATAAATAACGATACTTATAACAAAAAAAAGAACTATAACTAACCAAATTAGAATTGACACTTGTGAAATGAATGAAGCTTTGAAGATGAAGACTTGAACTCTAACACTTGATAATTGATGATCCCAGATTCCACTTTAAATTAAAAGTCCAAAGTAACTTAAAATTAACTTGAGAAATTTGATATCTTGATAGAGTAGCTTAAATAACTTAAAAACTCAATTGAGAGTAATATTTAAATTTGAGAGAGATTGTGAGTTGAAAATGCAAACAACTGGGGTATATATATAGTTTTGTGTGTGCGTGTGTTTGCAAATGATAATTTTATCTTCAAAATATAATTGTTACTTGTTAAGGTGCCCAATTGTCATATTTTAGGCCAACAGTCCCGTTTGCCCAATATATAGTTGGGGTTTTTTATGGTGGTTGGTGAGCAATGCAAAAAAAAAACGGCCATAAAATTGCTAGTCTAATTTTCAAAAGGGGTGGATGGACTGTGTCGGATCATATTTAACAGTTGAAGTGGGTCAAACTTTTGTAACGATTACCGGTGCAGTTGGGCAGCTTGGCGGGTCGGATTTGAGGATGATTCATACACCTATAGGCCACAGCCAGACTGTATAGCAATGGGCGGGGCGGGTCAACTTTAAGGTCAGTCCGAGTTCGGGTGGCGAGTCAAGTCGGGGTGCTTGTTGGGTACTTGACCTGCTATCCAAACCTTGACTGGCCCCAAAATTGACCCGCCTTGCCCTGTTTCTATATTGTTTGGCTATGGGTGTAAGTACTGCCTTCAAACCTGCCCGTCAAGCCGTTGGCACCAATCCACGTTAACCCACCCCCACAAGGGTCAAATATGCCCCGACCTGGCCCAACCCATCATTAAAAATAAATAAATAAATAAAACTAGCCATTTATGGCTGTGTTTTTTGCCATTATTATAGACTGTATGAACCTATATTTTGAGTATTATTCACCGGTCAAAACGCCAACAACTATATTTTGAGCAAATGACACTCTTGGCCTTAATATGACAATTTGACACTCCAACAACTATATTTTGAGGTTAAATTTGTCAATTGTCAAAGCAAAAAAATTATAAATGCCTAATTGTTTACATTTTCAACTCATAAATACACAAACTCTCTTACTCTCTCAAATTTATATATTACCCTAAATTCCTCACAGTTATCACGTTATCTATGTTACCCTCCATCTCTTCCAAAAATCCCCTTCTTATTAGTTAAAATGTAAAATATCTATTGCATGTTTATTGACATTAACTTTTACTTTCCATAAGTGTGTTTTTTATCACTAGAATTTTAAAATGGGAGGTAGAGATAGTGTTAATGATAATCCATATTTTGATGAAATCCATGAGAGCGATCCAACTTACCAATTGGGGTATTTTCCAAATCTTGACCCCTCAATTTTGTGAAATAGCTCTACCACAAACTCTTAATAGTCTTAAAACGTTAGCGAATTTTTTCCAACTAGCAAATTGAGTGAAGAAAAAGAAAAGAAAATCCTTGGTTTGACAAAATTATGATTTCTTGGAAATCCATGATCATAAAGACAAAGTATGGAATAAAAAAAACCATGTGTAATATGTGTGCAAAGTTATTAGGTGCAAATGTAAATGATGACATTAGTAGTATTAGAAATCATATATTAGTTTGTGCCAAAAAAAAGATAACTTGATCTTAGTGAACAAGTTTAACAATGAGACCCAATGGTTAACTGATTCATTTTAGTTTTACTCAACATGCGGCTAGAAGAGAAATTATGAGGTGGATTGTGAAAAAGAAAATTCCATTTACAACCGTCAAGGGTGCTAAATTTGAAATGATGATACACAAATCTTTATGTCCTTAATTTGTAAAATTTTCACTTAACACGATTAGATATTGTCAAAATCTTCATAAAGTAAAAAGATAAGTTAAAGTCTCTTTAAGAAATTTGAATGGAAGAATTTGTTTGGCTTCGGATTTGTGGACGTCAAATGAAAATATTGCTTATTGTGCAATTACGGTTCAGTTTATTGATCTTGAGTGGAAATTGATAAAAATAATTGTTTGTTTTGCCCAAATAGATTACCCACATACGGGTGATGAGATTACTAGTTATATTGTTAAGCAACTTCATAAATTGGGCTTATATAATAAAATATTTTCCATCTCTTTAGATAATGCAAGTTCAAATATTAAGATAATTGTTTTTTTGAAAAACTCAAAACAGCGAGAGAGAGAAAAGAGAGCGAGCCTCCTCTGGTTGGCCACTGGAGGCTGCCTCTTGGCATTCGGCGGCTGATCATTCCCTCTCTTGGACTTCACCATCCTTCTTTAGTTCCTACTTCTCAAGGGTATGAGATTATAGTGTTCTCCTTCGACCTCTACGTGACTACGTGAAAAGCTACAACTTTGGAAGAGATTCGGCTTGTTCTTGGGGAAAGGTAATAACTTTTGGATGTTTCAACATTTCTAAAGCTATTTCAATATCGGATCTGACCAACTATTGTTATACTTGGAGATCCTTGTATTCTATCTTGATGGTAGTGGTAGGAGTCTATCTCCTCTATGGTTTGATATGTTCCATTTGAGGTTTTTACAAACCAGATTTATCCTATCTTAGTATATAGGGTTTGATTAATTCTGTGAAGGGGTTGATGAAGCAATAGAAAGAGGCAAGATTATAACAAGTTATTGCTCTCCTCTTTAGGCTATTTGCTTGAAAGTCTTTTGGGAAAAAAACTGCCTCTGGTGCTCATAGCCAACAGGGCTGCATGATTTCTCAACATGATCGTTACATGTTGTAGATGAGAATCGGGTCTAAAAGATGTCCTACCCGTTTGGGTCTTGCACAGATTTATAGATGTGGAAGCGGGTGATCGGTCTTGGTCGACCCTTTCACTTAAGGTTGGGTTGACCCATTTGCAGGTTGAGGATCTGTTTGGCTGGGTCAAAGAGATGATGATATGGGTTAGATTTGACGTATAAGTTGGGATGTGTTGCCCATTAGTTATTGGACTGGATTCATGGGCTTGAATTAAGATCTATCAAGTCTTTGGTATAGCTTGCTGGACTTAGTTGACTTACTCTGGTTATGATTTGTAGGTTGAGACTCTAGTTGGCTGTCTCTTTAGCATGAACAATATGAAGTTAGAAGTTAGGGTGATCAATGGAAAGAGAGTTCCATTACGCCTAGTCGTAGTACAGGACCAATTGAAAATTTTAGGCTTAATTTGTTCTCTTATTGTGTGCTATGGAACAATGGGGCTAAGTTGTTTTCTTGCATTTGTAGTTAGTTGTTTAGGTAGTTTCAACATTTTGTGTTGGCAGAGACTAAATCCTTTGCTAAGGATGGATTATGTTTCTTTGTAATTGAATATCCCCCTAATGACCCATACTCTTAGGGAGGATTGTAAGCTTGTAAGCTTTTGCTTGTTTTAATGAAAAAGGTTGGGGTCTGCCTCAACCCCAAAACTTATTCAAAAATATAAAAAGTTCAAATAATAGTGTCGTTAATATTCGTTTGAATTTTAAATAGGTTTGACACGCTCATTGACATTGCCTTTAAATGGTTCACTTTTCTATGTTCGTTGTCATTGCTATATTTTAAATTTAATCGTTCAATATGATTTAAAAATTCCTGAAATTCATGGAGTACTAACCTGTATTAAAGATAATTTGCAATTTATTTTTATTGCTCCATCAAGATATCAAGCATTTCATGAAACATGTAATGTTGCAGATCTAAATCTAAATCGTAGAAGACTTCCTATTGATGTCCAATACATATGAAATTCCACGCTTAAAATGTTATGTTAAAGAGGTTATTTCATATTATGGCATAATTAAAAGATATTTGAATGATAAAAAAATGTCTACAAACCGAATATTATGAGAATTGGAATATGGCATAAATGATTAGAGATTTTTTAAGTGTGTTTAATGATGCTACTGTCTTCTTTCCGGTATTTATTATACAACAAATCATTTGGTTTGTGTTAGTTTGGTTTTTAACTATTATAGGGATATTAATGGGTTTGAAACTATTGTTGAAGCAATGGAAAAGAAATTTGTGAAATATTAGGGGAAATTCCGACATTGTATGGACTTGCTTATATTTTAGATCCTAGAGCAAACTATGATGGACTACTAGATATAATGCAATCGGTTTGTGAAATTGCTAAATAATTCCGACATTATTTAGATATAATTCTAAATAATTTTCAAAATTCTATTGAAATTGCTAAATGATTTGATACTAGTAGTCATAGTAAAGATGAAATTGTCAAACTCTATGAAGAATATGTTTAATACCATAGTGATGCTAATAATGCAAATAGTAGTACTATTTGACCTTGCTGAGCAAACTTCCTGGGAGTCCATCTTTGTCGTTGCTTCAGTTTCTTCTTTGACGTTGTCTTAGAAGGTTTTGGATGTAGAGCAGGTGGTGCATCTTTGTTCTTCAAAATCTTCAAACACTTAGCATCAGTTTACCCAAAAACATTGCATTTCTTGCAAAGAGCAGGTTTCCAATCATAATTGAAGCTGATGTCCACTATGTTCCCATCACTCAATTTAACTCTTTTAGAAGAACTCAACTTAACTCTTTTAGAAGAAGGAAACTCAAAATCAGTATCAACCACACACTCGTGCATAACTGAGCGAGTCCTATTTGCTGTAGGATCATCCATGCAATCTCCCAGAATACTTGAAACAAAATCAATAACTGTTTTGGTAAAGCAATCTTAACCCATATAGGGACAGCTTTGTCATTGTTTATGTATTGTTCTATTGATTCAGACCAAGGTCTAACATCAAAGATTCTTCCTGCGATGAACAGGGGACCATGCTCGATTACCATTTGTCGATCTTCATCATTTACAAATTTGAAGTAAAATAAATCCCGATCAGCAATCATCTCATAGCTACCATTTACTTTCCATTGTTTGTTTAAGGTTTCTTTAACAAACAATTGAACAAATAGGATAATCTCTTCTCCACAAAAAATCCAATCACATAATCTTTCTAATTCCTCCACTATTTCTAGCGGGACTTGAACAACACCATCATTATTATTAAGATATACCTTCTTAAGATTTGGTTTGAGTTTTAAATTCTTACTTGTGTTAAAGAGGTAGCTCCATGATCTCACACCATTAGAGATAGATTATGTGGTTTGTGGATCAACACGATCTATCACCAACTCGTCTGAAGTGGGGATATCAAGCGGATTTGTGTTCTCCTCAACTTCCATGATGTCGCTGTTACAGAGTCAACGGCAAATGGCCATCGGAGGGCGCAGGCCAAAGTTGCCCAGAAGGACAACTTCCTCCAAGAGAAGGTTTACGGACTAAAAAAAGTTAAAAATGAGCAAAAGACCAAAGAGACCTCAACACTCTCTCAAGAGTCTTTATCTTGAAGTTATGTATATATTGATAAGAACAAAAGTTGCAATTATCAAAGACTCACTCTAACTAAATACGGAGAGAACATGACACAGGTCTCCTAGCTGTTCAATGTGGGACTAAATACCACTACTCAATACTAGTAAGACTAGCACTTAGACACAATAAGAGACACCTGACATTCTCAACAAAGTTGATAAAGGGAATATGGTTAGATTTTGGGAGGGTGTCTGGATTAGTGATAGACCTTTATGTATGGAATTTAGAAATTTCTATGCCATGTCTGACAGGAAGCATCATCCTGTTTAGGATTTTATTTTTATGGTATATTGTATTGCCTCATGGAACATTGATCTTAGACATGCATCCAATATTTAAGAGATTGACAATTTAGCCGCCTTGATGGCAAGATTAGGGCTTCTGCCTATTCCCACTCTCCAAGATCAGCTGGTTTGGGCCCATGATACCAAAAGGAATTTTCACAATTGAATCTTGGTATTCAGCTCTCCTCAGCTCGGCTAACCAACCTCATATCTTATCATTTCTTAATTATCATTGGCAATATATTTGGAGGGCTAAAATTCCATCCGGGTTCTCTTGCTGCTCGGTTTCTGGGTAGGGTGACAACCTTCGGAAAAGGAAAATGATTATTGTTAACCTTTTTCCTTTTTGTTATGCATCTAGGGAATCTGTTGTTAACATCCTTGTCCTCTGCCCCTATTCGTGTGCCATTTGGAGCTATTTATTTCAATTTTCCTCAATTACTTGGGTGTCTCCTAGGTCTGTGCATCTCTTGATGATGTAATCTAACCTATGGTCCACCCGTACTAAAAGGAAGGTATGGAACATCATTCTCTTCGCGATACTTTGAGGCATATGGTTGGAAAGGAACCTAAGGCACTTGGCTAAAAGCCTTGACGTTGCATAGTTGATTCTTCATATCAATGGATTGTTTTTCCTTTGCTGTAAGCGGTGGAGGGAGTTCAAGGAGATACCCTTTGGGTCTTTTGCATTTTCGTGGGAAACTATCATTTGAGAAGCTTAATTCATTGTTGTCTTTTTGTATTTTCTTGTAGTTTTTTGTGTTTTTTTGCCCTCTTAGCAATTTCCTTAGTATGATATCTCATCCTCCATTGTACTTATTCCCTGTTTATTGCTAATATATAAATTGATGTTTACCTCACTAAAAAAAAAGCATTCGGTCAGTTGCAACAACAATCTTATTCCTTACTTGCATCCTTGCCGTCCCACATGAATGGCCTTTAACTTTTAAAAGAGTGCTGACCTAGTTCCTCCTGCACCTGTGAAAGCCAATAGGGTATCCCCTGTATTGTCTCTGACGAAGACACCAATTCCATCAGTGTTTAACTTTACGTAATCAGTTCCAGGTTTAATCCAGATACACTGGACTGGCTGCATTGAAATCACCTGAACACACAGTCCTAGTCTTTCTATGATTCTTCTGTCCTAAATGGAATCTTTAGTAGTCATCAGTTTGCTCTGCAGGTAGAGAAGAATGTCACTGACAATTCTAATTCTAGTTTTCACTACCTGACATTCTCTCCCAGCATAACTTATAGTTTCATAGATGAAGGCTTTGTAAATATCATCCGCAGTGGTATTCTTAGCGCACAACTTCATGATTCTATGCCATTCTTGATTCCCATTAGTTGCTTGAACTTTAATCCCATTATCCCAGGAATCGTTTCATACTATACCATATCTCTTTTATGCAGCTGCATTCAAAGAATAGGTGTTTAGAATTTTATCTGGACCTGTTACAAAGACAACAATATGAAGAAGTTTGGGTCTGTTAGAGGTCTCGTTTATTTTAGCAATGATGGTCAATCCTGGATTTCAACATCAGGAGAGGTTTTTTTTACCGCAAGATGCTAAAACTTTCAGTTTTAATATCTTATGTTGATGGTTTCAGCCAAAATGAGAACGAGGACAGTAGGGTGTGGGCTGGAAACTCTGCACCGTTTACTCCTAAAACTATTTGACTCCAAGAAGAATTTTATGTATAGAATAGGGTTTTTAGACATTGGTCTTACTATTACTATGGAATTAGACTTTGGTCCAGAAATACTGAAATATTAGTTTTTGGTCCTACTTCTGTTACTTGACCGTTAGTCAACTTAGTTGACTGTGGTCATGATGTTTGCTCTTTTGAAATGGCCAAGATGCCCTTGAGCGTGGGTCACACACGCTTACAAGTAGGACTAAACTCTAATAACTAACTTACAGTAAAACTATTATTTACTTGAGAGTTCTAATGGACCATTCAGATGAAATTTGATTTCTATATTGAGGAAAGTTTTTTTCATGTTCTACAATAAATTGCCTCGAAATTAGCTGATATGTTATATAAACCAATTCTCTTAGTGGGGAATAAATTCAAAGCACCACCTTCAGTATCATCTTTTGCACCAGAAATAATAATATGTAAGATAAATAAGAAACTAAACAACATAACCAACATCGGACACACTGTAATTATTTTAGGATCTATAGGATTTTCTGTTAGAGTAAAGATTTTTCTTGTTTGTTTATTTTTAATCGTGCTAGGGTTAATATTTTCACGACACAATTTTTGATCGATGAATGTTTTACAAGTATATATATTGAATCTCTGTGGTATCAAAAACGTGTATCCGAAGAAAAGTTGTGGGTATAATTCTAGAAAGTAGAAATGTCATTCAATGTTCAAGTAAAAATTTAATATGTTCCATTGTTCCACCTCATAATGGACCGAACGTGTAAAGATTATATGAACTTTTTTGTCTTTGATTTGGATAACATGTTCCAAGATCCTACTAGAAAGATGCATATTTAATTCTTTTGTGACTAGTAACTTTGTAGTGAGATACTCACGACACCATAGTACTTCTTCTATGCATATGTTTTCTAAATAATTTTTCTAGTTTTCTTATTCTATGCATGTGTTTTCTAAACAATTTTTCTAGTTTTCTTATTCTATGCATGTGTTTTCTAAATAATTTTTCTAGTTTTCTTTTGTTTTTTTATTCTCTGCGAGGCACATATACTATGGAACTCGAAAAAAAACTTGCAAAACTTAAAGAGCATAATGAAGAATTGCAGAAGATCGAAACAAGAGTATTGGAAGATACACATTGTCTAAACCATCGTCTTATCTCACTCTGAAAGATAAGTTAGTATTTGATCTAGATAATAATGTCATTGTTAGGACATGGTCTTTATTGTAAGTTAGATATTAGAGTTTAGTCCTACTTGTAAGCACGTGTGACGCACGCTCAAGAGCATCTGGCCATTTCAACAGAGCAAACAGCATGACCACAGTCAAGTTGACTGACGGGCAAGTAACAGAAGTAGGACCAAAAACTAATATTTCAGCATTTGTGGGCCAAAGTCTAATTACCATAGTAATAGTATGACCAATGTCTAAAAGAATAATGTCTACTTCCATTTAGTTTTGGATTCATAGAATAATATTAAGCATAGAATTATATGCATGGGTTACATCACAACCTGTCCAGATAAAATTTCAGAACAGTCCACTTTGCAGGTCTGTTTACAAAGCCAAAACAACAGTTATTACCTTAGGGCATAACACAAAATTTGTAGCCCTGGATGTCTAGTTTACACAGGATTTTGAATCAACACAAAAGGATATATACTCACTTATAAAAACTTTCTATAATTGTAAGACTGGGAAAACTGTAAACTAGGTATCTTTAGATTTAGAGTTTAGTTCTTGTGAAGTGCCAACCTAGTTTGGAGGTCATGAAGGACTTTGGTAGTACCTGTACTTTGCGTTTTAATAAGACTGAAAAGTGCCTAGTAACAAATGTAATATTAAGAAAGAAAGAAAGCAAATTCCTATGATGCTTTCAATAATTCATTGGTTCATCCTTAAACGTTATTTACACCACTTTGGTGCAAAAGCATTTTAGACGTCTATACTTCTGGATCTGCACTCATTAATAGTAAAATCGTAAAATGGATATCCCTATGTGATAAAGGTATAAGTGTATAACCATTTTGGCACAGAATAAGACTTGAGTAATTATTTTCTGCTGAAGTTAATATCTCCTAAAATTTAAGAACCTCACAACCAACTTTTTTTTTTTTTACTGTCTTAAAACTTGAGAATCTTATAGCCAATTTTTATTTGTTGTAAAGGATGATGACGTGGAAAGACAATTGAAGTTGTGCCAGATATTGGGCCAACTGCTATCTCACTGATGGATAGTAGCTTTATCACGAGAACTGATTGAGCTACGGAAAGCAAGGGCATCCACAGGTATTGTGTCAAACATCATTAAGGCATTCACTGGTGTTACTAGTCTTGTGTTCTCATTTCTTCATTTGAGCTGTCTGTACTGGAATGCTTGACCATATAATTGTACAAAAGGGTGGGGCAAAAAGTTGCCTTTGAGTCGTATTGCTGTTGTTTCGGTTATAGATTCTAAGTAACTCATGATCAAAGTGTAAGGATCTATGCCTTCCCTATCACTATGCCAACAGCTTAGTAGTTGCATAAATTGTTGGTTTGTAGTCTGATATATTGGTTGGATATGTTTTCTTATTTTGGAATCTTGTGTCCTCATTTTGCGTACGTAATTATCAGATGTTATACTTATTTTAAATATTTTTAGGATGTAATCTGCCAAAGATCTTGATATGTAATATAATCTGGAGATTCTTGCAAAGGGGGTTGGTGAAGGAAAGAAAATGAACATTTGTAAAGTCAGTTTTTTTTAATGGCTGTGGGATATTGCAATGTACGATAAAGTTTCTCAAACATGACTAATTAGCATGAAAAATTAGATACAATACCCTTCACACTTAATCCTGAGGTATGCTATCAACAGTAACGTACATTGACGAGTAATTTCTTATTGGCTGATGTGGCGGTACTTCTTTTTTCTGACCATTGTAAAGTCTACCATGAAACAATAAAATCTCGCAGGATAGTGCATAAAACAGAACTAGGCAGGATGTGGATTTCATCGTCAGGTACTAGAGATGACATCTCAAACCAGCCTAACAAAATTGAAGTTCAGTGGGTTGAGTTTAAGAGCAAATTGCACCAGTAGGAGACAAAGATGAAATACAGAGTAAATAATGATATTCCAACTTACAGGGTCAATTCACGGGTTAAACCGTCCATGAATAACTGATTTCTGCCAATAATAAAACAGAAAATTAGTCTAGAGGACTTAGTTATAAATATTTAGTAGTCCTAAGACTCTTCTTAAATTTGTTTAGAATTTAATACCCCAATTTGACCAGAATATGGAACTAACCACTGTTATCCAACTTTACCAAGAATAGACGAAAATATCCTCACTTGGAAACAAACATAACCGACTATCTACCGAGTAATATAGTGGGATACAAAATAAAAAATTAAATTTCACACAAAAAATTCACTTATAACTACCTGCCTTCACATTTAAAAATGCATATAATGAAAAGAGGGCATCTAGGGTGCATCGAGTGTATGAGTCTTGCTTGAATGAGAGCCCTTGGACAATACTTCTTTCTTTGTCTTTTAATACACCAAGATACTTGTGCCTATATGAGTGGCCCAGATGCTATACGCTGAGTACACCCTGCACAGACTAGCTTTTCGGTAATGAAAAAACTAAAAATATTATGTCTCCAATATTTTGTGGAGGCATTTGACATTAGTCGTTAAGTCTAAATTCCAAACCACTAGACATTAAACCCAAAATCTTTATAAACTAGACCCTAAGCCTAAACCCTAAACCTTAAGACACTAAACCCTAACCCCTATAAACTAGACCCTAAGCCTAAACCCTAAACCTTAAGACACTAAACCCTAATCCCTATATTCTAAATTTATAAACAATAAACTCTAAACCAACCCGTTTCATTTAATAGTAGTTAATCAAACCCACAAAATAAATAATCAAATGCATTTTGAATCAGTATTTTAAAATCGTGGTGTGTATGCATTTTAAAATATATAGGTTTATAACGTGGTGCATCTGCATTTTAAAATATATAAGTTTATAACGTTAGTGCATCTGCATTTTAAAATATATAAGTTTATAACATGGTGCATCTGCATTTTTAAAATGTATAAGTTTATAACGTCCACATTCGGATGAAAACAGTAGTAGTGTCAAATTTAACTTTTGGAGCAATACACGTTTTTTTTTGCTAAATTCTATTCAAACCCAAAATATACTCTTTTTTGTTCTAGTAGTTATCTTATCTAAAAGTAGTTATCTTATTCAATCTTTATTCCTAGTTATCTTATCTACAAGTAGTTATTTTGGAAGGGTGAAAAAGAGAATAATTTATATTAAAAAATAACAGGTGGCACCTAGTCTCGAGTCAAAAGCTTAGATTCTAAAGATTTTCTATAAAAAAACACTTATGGCGAATAAAAACAATGTAGGGGTATTAAAACCCAAAAAAATTATGGATAGGGCTTTAGAGTTGTTTTTTTTTTAAATGAGACTCTCTAGCCCAATTTCTTGAATAATAAAATTCATGAACTTTTCAGCCCAAATATCTTCAGTGGAGCATCTACGAAGTTATACCTTTTTCGTTACCTGCTAATTCACAAGTTATAAGTATAGAACTTAGACCCATGCATATAAACAACAAAGTGCAACACAATTAACAACTAGATAACAAGGGAAGTTATTGACGTAAAAATCCTTGGTAATAGAATGCACAAGGGAAGTAAAGCTAATAGACAGAGAGAAGCTAACACCGTGCATGTAAATTATTTCTGCTCATGCTCAGAGCTTGACTGGAATCGATGAACTCAAAAATAAACCTAACATTTAGCTTTGAATGTATGCATAACTTCCTGAGATACGATAGCATATCAATATATATGAGTACAGAAATCTTGTAAATATTCTTATTATTCTCTGTTGATATAACTATTCTAATGCAATTAATTTTAATACTCTTGGTAAAGGGCGATGTGCATACTATTTTGTAGTGTTCAGCAGTGCTTAACGTAAATAAAAGACGCATATTCTCCCTATATCCTTTAGAGAAATTAACAAGATAAATCAATACAATCGATCTTCAGTTGTTTATGGCGAACTCTACCTGCTTTCATAGCATTAGTGACTTTAGGCTTGCCAAGGTTGAGCTCAAATTCCACTTTCTTTTCACACCATAACTATTGTTAAGAACAAGAAAGAAAAACATAATGAAACTACATTACATTTGCTATATTTACGTTACATTCGATCTCAGCTTAAAGTTTCACAAAATATCACATAAATTTAAACAGTCCAAATGATAAGTCGAAAACCATACCGCCCCTGCGAGATCAGTCACAGAAAGAGCTTTATTTGGCAGAAACCGATGTAACAATGACTCGGGTAGGTCTACTTTCTTCTGGTTTCCACTAAAACCATCACTTGTTTTATCGCGTTGCGAAGTAGTAGACCGAATGGACCTTGCATTCCTTTGAAACAGAAGAAGAGGTGATCCAGAGGACAATGCAGAGCGTGTACTAGTAAAAGTCAGTTGACTTATGAAACCCATTTCACAAGGAATATTGATATCAAATTCTCAACTGGAATGACTATTGAAGAAGAAATGTGGTGAGTGTTCCATCACATTATGAGATTTGTATGGTGAGTGTTCCATCACGTTCGGTTATATTCAGTTATTAGATGACTAAGTAACCGTTAAAACTGCCACACCCTCCTCTTTTTAAGATCATGGTCTGCGCGCTTCTTCTTCGTTCTTTGCTCGCTTACTTGACGGTTAAGAGTTCTTCTAAATAGGCTTGGACTTTGGTTAGTTAGTGGACTTTTTACCATACTTTACCTTCGGAACTTTTGGGCTTAGGGTAGCCCAACCCAAAAATGCAAGGTTCAACTGAAAGTAATCATGACCTCCTCAATCTCGATCACTTTCTTGGCAGTGCATTCACAACTCATTGTTGCAGCACATTGTAGTATAGTGTTGGTGCTGAAACCTCGCAATGGACTTATCATATGTAGAAGCAAATACTAGTGATGTCAGATGAGTATGAATCTGTTTCCAAAACGCAAGGGATAAATATTTCCATGGAATAGACTTATAGATATGTCTTGAGAACACATCACCACCTCACATGTTCATTCCTTTTGGTTTATGAAATCTGCACTACCAGAGAATTTTCAAGAGTACTAACCCTTAAAAGGTTTGGGCTCATTCCATCCAATGGCATTAACAGAGTCAATTTGCTTGTATTGTCTCTCCGTTAATATCTTTCCCATGTGCGAAACCGCAAAGGTAAAAAATTGCTGTTTATCAAAAAGAAAATATATAGTAAAGACTTATTTTTCTTCAAAAACAACAAAAGATAATTTCTATATAATCCCACTTTACAAATAGAAAGTAAAGCAAATAATAAATCTGCCAAAGCAATTAGATGGGTTTTCTATTTTAAAAAGGATACACGTCTTCGAATATGAATATTGCAATAGCAATACAAAAAGACTTGAATAATGCTTTAAAGGAAACATTGCTGAAACAAATTAAATTCCTGCAGGTCGTTGTGTATTGACTGTGGACAAGCATCCATAGTGTCTATCTAACTCATCTTAATCTATGAACGGAAGCTAACCACGTATAAAACTCCTTGCTCCACAAGTAATGGAGTGGGACTGGTATTTACATGATCTTTTCCTCATTAGGGCTGATGCAAACTCGGAGTCATAAAACTAGTCCAGAAAATGTGAATTAGTCAGGTGGTAGAATCTGTAAGCAGCACCTCTTCCAAATCTTCTTTACATGTAGTTTGATCCACCTCTATAGTCGAGTTGAGTGGGCCTTGGGGCGTTCCAAAAAGAGTAGAAAATATTTGTCTATGACATTCGTCACAAAAACAGAAATAGGAGAAGTGACCCTCACCAGGAAGCTTGTGCACTGTCGCACCGGGTACTAGCCGCCCAACAAACTCTGTGGTTGATGGTGTCACCACTTGATCATCCATCCCCTGTTAAACATAGTTTCATGAAGAGTTAGGATGCATGTTTAAATGCGAAAAGCCCAAATTATTCGATACAATTTCAAGATACATTTATGTTTTTTGTGTACATCCTATATCGAACAATTGTATCGATATAGGGAATGCCCCAGTTATTCGATACAAGTTCAAGATGCAATTGTTCGATACAACTTCAAGATTTGGATTCTCAACAAAAAACAAACGGTGTAAACGGGACATTCCCTATGCAAAGCATGTGGGCTGTGGCTCTCACTAATATATAGTGAAGATGGTCGGGACAATCCAGTTAAATGAAGATGAAAATTCATCAAAGCAGATCTATTGTGAGCATTGTAATAGAGGTCCAGAACTATTAGAAATGCTCTGTAAATTACAAGTATCAATCCATGTCAATAAAACAATCCTAATTTGAAAATAACATCTTCAACAAATTATGAGCACTCTATTTGATCTTAATGAGAAAACAAATTCGTTTTGTGATGCCCATTTAAAGACAAATATTAGGTTAAAAGAGGAGTACTGAATAATAAGATGTGTCCAAACCTACCAGATATGTATTGGACCAAGAAATCCTGCCCACTCTAGTTCAGGCTGAGCGTACATAGACTTCAGCCAAGGGATGATGCCTTTCTCCCGGCGCTTCCTTTGTATCTGAATGTCCGCTAAACTGAAACCCCATCTGGATACTTGTAAAACCGCTTCTTCTACAAATGGTCTTATATTCCCTTGACGAAGTGATTCTTCCACGTCTCTCTGCCAAAACTCTTCGAATATAGGCTCCTCTATCAAACTTTTATCCTGGAAGATCAACAGTGAATACAAAGATATTATAATTAATGAAAACTCTTCTCGCAGCAAGAAGTAGCGATGTATTAGAGACAAAAATTCTGCTTTTGCAGCATCGGATAAGAAAATAATCCAGAGACCATTTTTCGGAAAAGGGCTGTATGTGGTATTTTAGCAGGACTACCATTTGTGTTCATTGTTTTCGACTTTAGGTTATTCTTTCTATAGAAACAATGGCGAAGAAAGTATGAAGCTAAAAAGAGCTAGGACGCTCTAAACACAAATTGAAAAAAAAAAAAAAAAAAAATGCTACAAGTTATGGCCAACCCCACCAACCAAATTTTAGATTGCAACACTAGCAGCTCAGACAGCCTCTCATTGGTTGCATTGGGCAGTGAAGTGAAGATAAAAACACACCCTCCGGGATAGAAAAAATCTCATCCATGAAAGTTCCCTGATTCCTTACTGGAATATCTATTCTTCTGTCCGGTCTGAGTCGGGCTGCAACATACTACTATATAATTAGTAATTTTCCAACCCAAACGCAGCACTGAATAAAAAGTGAATGATAGATTCTTCCTCCTGGTTGGAAAGAGAGAATGAGCTAGAAGTATCACAAGAAATGGTGGATTTGGGCGAGCTTTTCCAAGCTCACCGTTCGAAAGAAGCAAGTAAAAATAGTAAAATACTCAACATAAAAACTTTTCTTCCCCATACCAACAATCGCCTCCCTCTTCAGCCTCTAAAAAAACAGTTTCCAGAGACAAGGTGATTTAAAGGATATCCAATCTTTTGAAATCTTGAAGATTCCCACACAATAGATACTAGATCACGTACTAGTAATCAATAACTCCGTTCATTGGGCTATGTTCCGATCAGTATTGATTTTGGGGTATAGGGAAATAAAAGGCCAATAATGATAGTTCGACGGCCTCATTCTTAATTTCTGGTGATGGTCTCATCAGGGAGACGTTAGCTATTGTAATGCGGATGAACAATTGTATCAAATCAACACATTATCAAAGTAGTGGGTAGAGAAAGTAGATAGAATTAGTAGGTTTGTGTAGAAGTGCTGTTCACAAAATTAGGAATTTCCCATTCAAGAGTTTGCAGTTCTGCTGAGCTGAGTCCAGTAGTATGGCGGAATTAGTAAGATTAGAATTAGTTGCAAATCATATTTGTAGCATTTTTTTTTATCACATAGACTCATAGTGTTAACTTATAAATCAATTATTAGTAGAAATGGAATCTTCCATGATAACCAGAGAAGGAAAACATACTTACTTTTTTCCCCAATGACAATGATAACCATTTATCAAGCTGACCATGCTCTCCGGACATATAGCTTCGGCGGTAGAAGTACTTAAGAAGACTAGGAAACCTCCGAGCTAAGAAGTGCATCAGTTTCCTTCTTTGAGTCCACCTCTCCCAGATTCCGTATCTCTCTTCCTTAGTCATGCTTGAATCATATGGATTAACAATTGGAGCAAACATTGCTGCCCCTGAAAGGTTGGGAGCATCGGAATAAGTACAAGCTGTGTATATAATGGGGGAAATAACTGGAAAGATATAGGTTTACTTGTTACTAATTTAATACATTTAATTGATGAAAAGATATGTTATATGTACCTTAAGCTAATAAAGATCAAGTACCTAAAGTAAGTGCTATCTTTAACGTTGGAAACAGATGGATTCAGTACGAGTCGGGACTACTCTTAAGACCACCACACTTTCTAACCATTCAACTGAAGAAAGAAATTACTTCAGCAATTAAGTACTGAAAAAATCCAGAAGCAGGAAAGGTCATTCCTGTTGCATTACCATATAAAATTAAACTAAGTGATGCTTCACATGGTGTACGCTATGTTGACCAAATGGAGCGAAACTCGGTCCCAATGTTGAAGGAATTAACATACAACATTCTGATATAGGTGCTTCTCAATACTTTACAGATTACACAAATGTGCCATTCCAATGAAGAACCAACCGGAATTCAGTAATTGGTTATTATGTTTTTACTTTTCTTGACACACTCCCGTAACCCACCCCAGCCCCCTCCTAATAAAGTCGTAAACCCAGAGAATGGGACAAATAATCAAACTAAGACCTCTTGGAATAACCCCGAAAGCCCTTGCCAGAAGACCACTCTATCCTAGCTTTACTTATTAGGAAAATATACGACGCCCTCTTATAGTGACAGTCAGTCATAAAGAAACTCGATTCAGCTAGAAATCTAATTTTTTATTTTTGGGACAAATGTAAGAATTTCATTTTCATTCATCCTGTTATAAGCATAAGAAATATGCACCTCAAAATGGAAAAATCCATTTAGAATGTCCAAACTATTGCTCATTTCAATGTTAAATATTAAACTTGAGCTGATTCCAAGAACGTGTAGAAGAAGTTGCTCAGGGAAATCTGTACTGCATTAAAGAATCCCTTACAGAAACGGACTCAGAACTTGCTTACAGTACGAAACTACAACTCGTGGTATTGGGCGTTCTTCATGCTTATTACACCGAGGAGGTGGCATTGTTACCGAGTAATTATTTCTACAGTCAGCAAATAAAACACAATCCACGAGCACAAGATCTTGCTTTGGAAAATTGGCTAGAAATCTAATTGTCTATTTTTGGGACAAATGTAAGAATTTCATTTTCATTCTTCCTGTTATAAGTATAAAAAATTTGCACCTCAAATAGAAAAATTCATTTAGAATGTCCAAACTATTGCTCATTTCAATGTTAAATATTAAACTTGAGCAGATTCCAAGAACATGTAAAAGAAGTTGCTCAGGGAAATCTGTACTGCATTAAAGAATCCCTTACAGAAACGGACTCAGAACTTGCTTACAGTATGAAACTACAACTCGTGGTATTGGGCGTTCTTAATGCTTATTACACCAAGGAGGTGGCATCGTTACAGAGTAATTATTTCTACAGTCAGGGAATAAAACACAATCCATGAGCACAAGATCTTGCTTTGGAAAATTCAGTTTCTTCAAGAAGAAAAAGTTTATTTCCAATCAAATTTCAGTCTTGAGCACTTGGACTCGGTATGCTCTTGAGAGCAACAACTCCACATGTGCCTCGTCTACAATGAATCAGTACCCAACACTAAAGAACCCCTCCCTCTATTGTCTTTACTATGCCAACTTCTACAAGCTTCAATAATTTTGAATCATTCCATCTCCATAACAAATTTTTCCCATTTTTAAAATTTTAAAAAGCTTCAAATTGCTCTCTTTTTTTTTTTACTGTGATCAGTGTGATGTCATACACTAGCAACGGACTTACGCTGAAAAGACTCATGTTTTCATACTTAATAAAAAAAAGGAGACTACCTCTATGGCCCTATACTTGATTGTTGAAACAACTCTATCCCTATAAAATATTCTGAACAAGTTTGGACCATGTGCGTTGCCTACTAATAGGGTCAGAAGACATGGGGAAAAATAAACAAACAAACATAAAACACTCACCTGCAAACTTATCAGGTATATAGCTCAGTGCAGCCCAAGCATGCACGCCTCCACCAGAGTACCCGACCACCCAGAACTTGTCATTTACACCAAGGGCGTCTGCTAGACGCAACATACCCAGGGCTGACGTGTTAAGGTTTCTATTGGGATGAGGGTCACTCTCGCCAAATCCAGGAAGATCATATGTTATCAAGCGAACACCAAAATCCTGCAGCAAGGACTCTTTGATTCCAGGTATCCCTGTTTCAATAACAAATAAATGTGACACATTATTCAAAAACCTGTTTTTACCTTTTACTGATTTTCAATCCACAGTTATCAATAGTAGAAGCCTTACCTGCAAGTCTCGAGGAAAGAAAAGAATGAGGAGAAAACAAGGAGAATCTAGCTGTTTCAGCTGATACACCTCGTTCATGGTATGCCATTTGCCTTCCATTGGGAAGCTGAACAAGGGTAGCACTAGGAGGATGTATATGCACTTTCTTTGGCGACAGCGGTGGACTTCGTGGTTCCGTATTTACACTTAACACTGCACATCCTTACTTGAGTTAAGAATGTCAAATATATAAAGGAAAATAAGAACTATTGAAAAGAATAAAGTTGAATAAAATAAGAAAGCAAAGAAGATATATGTGCAGCAGTTATGCTATAAGATTATCATATTGCAAGGATAGTAGGATGATCCCGAAGTCCAGGTCAACAAGACTGAGAAAACAAATCATGAGCCTATGAACCCAGAAAACTGATATACTTGCGCCTTGTCAAGAACAAGTGAATTATTCTAGCTTCAACTTAACTACCCAAGTTTACAACATACAGGAAAAAGGCAGCCTATGGAAAAGTTTAAGCTGCAAATCTGGGGTACTATCTTAGGCTATGTTGTCAAAGGCAGCTCCAAGGCGCCCCGACGCCAAAGCAGTAAAGGCGTCACCCCTAGGCATTTGTTGACAAACCAAACGTCTGGTCCCTAACAACATAGATCTTAAGCACCAAATGTAATGTCATAATGTATCTTAGTGTTGATTATAAAATCCCCTTTTTTATTTCTCTTCCTCGGTGTCCAGCAGCAAATAATTTCAGAGGTTTTCCGGACTGTACACTATATATGCACACGTGATTCAAACTAACACGTAAAATCCTACTGACTAGTGAGGAACACGTGATGACTTTGTTAAAAAAGATGAAGAATCAAGGTACAACAAAACTCTATATAAATTACAGAGAGTCCAATGCAGAGGACTCATATCCTAATAACGACATACAGAACCGCAAGGAGTTTCTAATCAAATCCTTTACCCAACGGTAAACAAAACATATCAAAGCAAAACTACTTCTGCTGACTAAACTACCAGGTTTCAAATCTCTGTCTCTAACAACAATTCCCACACAAACTTTACCAAACCAAAACTGAACATATCCTATTTACTAACAACACAATTAACAATTCAATAACAATGCAATAAAACAAGACAACCAATAATAAAATGGTTCCGAAATATACCAGCAACAGCGACAATGAAAACGAAAAACACAACAGGCCCAGCAAGAACAGGATATCGATCTTCCGGTAAAAACTCATTCATAAATCTCAATCTCCCATACACTTTCCCTAAAGGCTCCCCAAATTTCTTAACAACATAACAATCTCTTATAGCTTCCCCAAAACTCTGCTTCACAGGATTGAGAAGGTAATCCTTGTTGTGGCTTGAACCAGAAGGATCTTTGCTCCATATCCATTACCAACAACAGGTAAATAATTGAGGAGATGATGCCTCTCCACCCAATCCAGTGATGAAGATAACCAAACTGACTGCACAATAAAGACATGCCAAAAGCAATCCAAAGACCACCATTATTCCTTGTTTCTTGCACCATTGTGTCCATCAGAAAGTCCTTCAATCAACAGTGTATATGTATGACTGTATGAGAATTAGGTTTGCAACCATTTTCCTCCATGATGCTAACCAGTTTGGAGCATTCCTCCACAAGACCCTTCTTAAGTAAACCTTCAATAAGAACTTTCCAAGCTACTTCATCATAATTATGCTCGGGCCTAAGTAGAGTACAGAAAACAGTTTTGGCCTTCTGAATGTTTCCTTTGTTGCATAACCCACAAATAAGTAGCTTGTACGATTCCAAATTCGGTAGACGACCTTGTTTAACCATCATATCCACCAGGGCTGATGCTTCTGCATACATACCATATTTGGAGCAACAATTTGCAAGAGAGATAAAAATACTCTCATTGGGATCTAATCCAACTTCAGTCAAATAATGGACTAAATTCTGAGCAACATCCAACCATGTTCAACCATTTTTTCAATGAGCTTCAGAGCAGTCTCGAGGTCAAGTATCTTCCAGACATCAGCAACACTAATAGAAGTACCATTTGCAGCTGGATCTAGACACATGTTATAACTTTTTCCGAAGACTCGTTTTTCATTGATAAAATGTTTGACCAATATGGTATAAGTTTCGTGAGAAGGCTTGCATCCAACATCGACCATCCGCTTGAGAACATCAAAAGCACAATCTACTGGTCCCGAATTTCCGTACCCATCTAACAATGCAGTGTAAGTCACCAGATCTGGACGAATCCCTTCTTTGTTCATCTTAATCATCAAATCCTCGGCTTGTTCTAACTTCCCATTGCTGCACAGGGTATGAATAAATGAAGTATATGTACAAACATCTGGCTTTAGACCTGAGGATATCATTTGCTTGAAAACCCTGTCTACCTTGTCAGGTTGACATTCTTTCAGCATCTCATCAATAAGGATGATATAAGTGAAAACTGTTGGCTCCACACCTACTTCAACCATCTTATCTAGTAACAGCGATGCTTTGTCCATTTTCTTTTCTTTGCACAGACCATCTATCAACACATTGTAAGTGTGTGAGTTGGGAATGCACTTCTCAGCAAGCATCTTCTCAAACAAATTCTGGGAAAAGTCCATGTTCCCTACCTTGCAGTACCCATCAATCAAAGCAGTATATATCACTTCACATGGCTTTATGCTTTTCTCCCCGAGTGAATCAAATAGGGAACTAGCTTCTTCTAACCTCCCCTTTTTACATAGCGAGTCTATTAGCATGGAGTATGTCCACTGGTCGGGAGCAAAACCATCCTCCTTCATCAAATGCAGTAACCTAAAAGCACTGTCTAAATGACCTTCCTTGCACTGGCCACATATTAGCAAATTATATGTGACAAGACTAGGTTTCAAATCACGCTCAAGCATTCTATTAAACATTGCCATTGCTTTATGAACCTTTTTCTCCGTACACAGCCCAAATATCACCTCGTTGTATGTGCGAGTATTTGGTTTACAACCACTGGATGCCATTGAATCCATAATTTGAAATGCAACATCAGTCTTTCCATCATTGCAGTATCCATTAATAAAAGCATTGTTGGTCACGACATCTGGAATCAAACCTTTCCCCAATATCTCATTCAACATCATATGTGCATCATCAAGTTTCTTCTCTTTACACAAACTATCAATCAACACATTGTAAGTATAGAAATTCGGCTCACACCCTCTCTCTTTCATCCCCCTATACAAATCAAACGCTTCCAATCTCCTACCAGCTCTACAAAGTGCTGAAATAAGAACCGTATAAGTACGAACAGTAGGTCGGCAATAATCATCACCCATTTTACCATACAATGCAAAAGCTTCACTAATCCTCTCATCCTCACAAAGCCCATGTATCAACGTAGTATACGCAACATCATTCCTACGACAACCCTTTTTCGTCATAAGCTCAAAAACCCTTTTAGCATTATCCACATCCTTACATCTACAATACCCCAAAATCAAAGAAGTATATCCGGACACAAACCAGCGTGCGTAATCTTAGCCTTGTCAATATCCCCAACTTTACAATACACATTAACCATTGTATTGAAAGTATATATATTAGGACATATCTTATTATCCAACATCTCAAGATAAACTTGTTTCATGTCATCAATCAATAAAACTCTAGCTAACGACATTAATAAATAATTATAACATTTCAACGTAAACTTAAACCCGCATTCCCCACTAGTCAATTTTCTCAATTCTGTTAAAACATACTTACAATCTTCCATACTCTTGCAAGATTTAATCATGGAAAGACGTATAAAAAACGCGCACGAATAAGGAAATTCAATAGAGATAAATAACATTTAACGTCGTGGCGGTTAAAGCGGTTTAAAAGTTGGGACACATGGAATGGAGTTAGTTTTTGAAGAGATGGGTTTTTTTTTTGCCAGTTTGGGTGAGTTAGGGAATCGGGAAATGAAGCGATGGAGGAGAAAGAGTGAGATGATGAGGAGAGTGTGAGGAAGTTTCTAGATATTCTCATTTGGCGGTACTCGATAGTTGGGTTTGTTACTGCCTCAAATCTATTTAACAACAACTCTACTCCAAGCTTCATTGTCATTCTCAAACATATTCTCTTCTTTACAACAGGGTACAGTAAAATCCTCATATTTTAAAATTTATATTTTCGTTGTCTCCTTCGTTCATACATAAAGTTTTCTTTCTTAAGTCATCAATTCTCTTTGTTGATACGCAAACTTCTTCTTGTAAATTCAAGGCGCGCAGGTTCAAAGAAATCGTTTTGCTGTAGCAGTGATACTCTCGCAGTTACTTGGTATTTTATCATTTATTTTTTCTTTTGTTTTCATGTTGGCGTGCTCTAGTGACTAGTGTAGACCTTGTATTATTATTGTTGCTTGTAATTTTGGGATTTATAGGTTATATATTGAGGTTTCTCAATTTGTTTTAAATCTTCTTTTTCCACGCCTCCCTTTTGTAGACCTTTTGTATATGAGTTTCTTTCATTTTTTTTTCTATTGAACTTATATATTGAATATTGATTATTTTCGTATGCATGTAGTTTATGTTTTTTGATCTACTTTTTATTTTCTATAAATGTTGAACTAGTTTTCTATCAAGTTGAAAGTACTAGCACTAAAAGTTAACTTATTTATTTGTGTCTCTGTGTGCTGATCGAGTTCTTATAACTGGGATTGTCACGTACATACTCTACTTTACTCTGTAGGGAGAGCTTATTAATTAATCAAGCAACTTTTAACTACAAAAATCAGATGAACCAACTCACGACTCACAAGCTGGAGGGAATATGGCCGGGGTGGTAAAAAATTTCTTGTATAGGCATTTTGATATCTTAAGTTATTAATATCATATAGGGTTTAATGCTACTGAATGTCGGTCTTAAAGTTGATATCTTTTTTGGATTACCAAATGCAACAAGTGGATAGGATTTTTCGCATACTGTGTGCTATGAAGTAGATTTATATACTGTTTTTGTGTGTTCTATATCTGTGGGAGAAGTAAGAGAAGGCGCGGGCGTGCTCTTGGCCAGGCAAAGTCGAGGGCGGGGCGCGCTCAATCGCCTGGAGGTTCGTCAAGACAAGAGCGTGGGTTGCGCCTTGAGCAAGACTAATATGAGGGCGGGATGCGCTCTAGTCGGTTTTGACAGATATTTGATAGATTCGTATGTTTTCTATAAAGGAAAGTCTTCAATCATTTTAGAAACAAGAGACACGAATATGCACTCATGTTGTGCTATATAAACACACCTGTAACACAAACCAAAATTAATCAAGCAAAACATTTCTTCTCCCGTGGACGTAGGTTGCCGCATTGGCACCGAACCACTATAAATTCTTGTGTGTTGTCTATTTAATTAGTTGTTTAATTCTACATGGTATCAGAGCAGAGCGCTTAATCTCTCATCTAAATCAATCTAGATAAACACAATACATTATGTCAGATCCAAAACCAAATTCAAAGTCTGCTGTTACAACAAAGACTGATTCTAATCCTGGTTGGAAGCTGTCATCAATTCTCTTGAATGGAACAAACTATATACATTGGTCTAAGACTGTTTCGCTATCGCTTGGTGGCAAGAGAAAATTAGGGTTCATTAATGGTGCAAAGGTGTGTCCTGCCACTGATGATGCCAAATATGAGAATTGGGTTTTCAATGATTAGCTTGTTCGATCTTAGTTACTCAATTCTATAGAGTCTACTATTGCTGGAATTTTTACTTTCTCTGATTCTGCAAAGGAGATGTGGAATTCAATTGAAGATTTATACGGAAACTAGAACAATTATGCCCATGTGTTTGAACTTCAACTCGCAATCGGTGCTTTGCAACAAGGTGAGAAGACTTTTATAGAACACTTTGGGAATTTGAATAAATTATGGGATGAGTTAAACATATATCGTCCACACACCACAGATGCTAAGACTATTTTGAAACGGGATGAAGAGGATAAAATCTTCACAGTATTTCGCAGTCTTAAACCAGAATATGAAAATCTGGAAAACAATTTTCTAATGGAAAGCACTCTTCCATCACTTGCTACTGTTTGTGAAACTATTCAGAGAGAGGAAACAAGGAAGGAAACCATGAACTCCGAGGTAAAGTCCTCAATCTCTGAATCTACTGTATTACTTGCAAAAAACGATTTTTGAAAGAAGTCACAGGGATTCGAAAAAGGTAAGGGAAAAAGGGAACTGTCTCACTGTGATTATTGTGGAAAGAACTGGCACACCAAGGACCGCTGTTGAGAATTATATCCGCATCTTAAAAAGGAAAAGGAATTGTCCAAGAAAGAGCATGCCGTTGTTGCCGAGACATCAATGTCCAACTCAGATATTAGTCATCAGTTGAGTCAAATTCTCTAACAACTCACTAAGTCCATGTCATATAGCAAAGGTCAGTTTGCCTTAACTCATGTGTCAGGTAATTTACATGCCTATTTTACTATGCCAGAAAATAGTAACTCATGGATAATTGATTCGGGGGCTACGGATCAAATGGCTAATTGCCCTGTCTCTGTCCATAATTTTGTGTCCAAAATCGAAAAACATAATATTTCCATAGCCAATGGCTCCACCGTTCCCATTATAGGTAGTGGTCAAGTGGATTTTTTTTATCAAAGTCTCAAGAGTGATGCTCTAGTTGTTCCTTCATTCCCTGTTCAACTTCTATCTGTTGGAAAACTTACCAATTCTTTAAATTGTGATGTCATTTTTTCTCCTAACTTTGTCATCTTTCATAATCGAAAGTTGAAGAGGACGATTGGTGAAGGAATTCATTCCAATGGACTCTATTTGTTGAAGTCGCATATGAAGGCGTGCCAAGCTAGTGATTTACTTGAGAGTCGAATTTTGCATAAAATACTTGGGCATCCATCTAGTCATGTCCTGTCAAATTTGTTTCCGCATGTTTCTTTAAACTCTGATGATGTTTGTGATGTTTGTCAATTTTCTAAACAAACTCGTTTATCTTTTCCAAACTCGAATTCTATGTCAAAAAAGTTGTTTAAGTTAATTCACTCTGATTTATGGGGACCTATTCCCGTTAATTCTTATGATGCCTATAAGTATTTTGTGTTGTTTATTGATGATAAATCTCGTGCTACATGGTTATATTTGTTGAAATAAAAAACTGAGATTGTGACTGTATTCAAGGATTTTCATACTATGATTACTAATCAGTTTGGAGCAAACATCAAAATGTTTAGATCTGACAATGACACTAAGTTTTGTAAAGGTCTGTTACCTGAGTATCTTCGTAGTCAGGGGATAATTCATCAAACTAGTTGTGTTGGCATACCTCAGCAGAATGGCGTGGCTGAGAGAAAGAACAGACACCTTTTGGAGACCACTCGTGCTCTTATGTTGGGCATGAATGTTCCTAAGTAATACTGGTCTCATGGTGTCTTAACTGCTGCCTATTTGATTAATCGTCTTCCCAATCAGGTTCTTGGCTTTAAATCCCCTTTGGAAGTGCTCAAATCTAGACCGCTGGATCTCTCTCATCTGCGAGTGTTTGGGTGTGTTTGTTATGTGCATCAGCAAGCTATTCATCGAGATAAATTTGATGCTCAAGCTACTCGATATGTGTTTGTTGGTTATTCTGCCACACAGATAGGCTACATATGTTACAATCCGGCGACAAGGAAACTGGTTGTCTCTCGTGATGTCCGATTTGTGGAATCTGAAGCTTTCTTTCACGATTCAGCTGTGCCTGGGAATCGGTCCCAGGGGGAGTGTTTGGCAGATTTGGCACCTCTCCCAACTGTTACGGTTGATTTGGCTCCTCTCCCAGCAGTTGGTGAAGGCATTGTTCCTGTCCCAACGATTGGTGAAGGTATAGTTCCTGCCACTGAAGAATTGGGCTCTACTGAAGCAAGGGCGCGCTCCTAGACTGAGCAAAATGAGGGTGGGGCGCGCTCTGGTGCTCCACGACCTCCAGTAAATGAGGCGCGGGCGCGCTCTAGTGCTCCTCCAGCTTCTAGACAATCTGAACGAGAGAGACGACCTCCAATAACTCTCAAGGATTACTATAAATCTGATAGAGAACTGCATCCTCCAGTGACTCACAAGAATTTTTATTCTTTGCATGATGTTTCATATCCTCTACAGGAGTATATAACATATGCCAATATGAGTCGATGATGTGCAAGAACCCAAGAACTTTAGAGAAGCTAACTCTCGTCCAGTATGGAGAAAGGCGATGGAAGAAAAACTTCGTGCTCTAGACGAGAATAAAACTTGGGATATTGTTATGCTACTGTATGGAAAGAAAATTGTTGATTATCGGTGGGTGTTCAAAAACAAGTTCAACAGTCATGGTTCCTTAGAGAGGTCTAAAGCTCGACTTGTTACAAGGGGATTCACCCAAACTTATGGTCAGGACTACAAGGATACTTTTGCACCAGTTGCAAGGATGAACACGTTTAGAGTTCTTGTATCTCTAGCTGTAAATCAAGACTGGAAATTATTTCAGATGGATATGAAAAATGCATTCTTACACGGAGATCTTAAATAAGAAGTGTATATGAGCATCCCACTTGGACATCCGAAGGAGACTAAGGTTGGATTAGTATGCAAGTTAAAAAAGGCTATCAATGGACTTAAACAATCTCCACGAGCGTGGTATGTCAAGCTCAGTTCTGTTCTAGCTATGACCGGCCTTAAGCGAAGTGATGCTGATCCTTTCTTATTTGTTAAATCTAGCAGGTTATGCTTGGTTATTGTTCTTATTTATGTTGATGACATTGTTATTACAGGTGATGACCATATCGAAATTTCTAAGCTCAAGGAGTTACTGCACAAGAAATTTGTCATCAAAGATCTGGGTATTATGAAGTACTTTCTTGGGATCGAAATTGTTTATTCAAAAAGAGATATATTTCTAAATCAAAGAAAGTATGTGTTGGATCTTTTGAGTGAAGCAAGAAAGCTGGGGGTAAAACTATTTGATTCTCCAATTGACAGTGGAGCCAAGTTGGACAACACCGGTGATCTTCTTACTGACATTGGTCAGTATCAGCGATTAGTTGGTAAACTAATAAATCTAACTATTACCCGACCAGATATTTCTTATGCAGTAAGCTTGGTTAGTCGTTTTATGCATACTCCAAGGACTCCACATATGAATGCAGTTTCTAAAATACTGCAGTATCTGAAAGGGTCACCAGGCAAAGGTATTTGGATGCGGAAAAATGGGCATACATCTATTACTACTTATACAGATGCTGATTGGGTAGGATGTCCAGTTGATCGGAAGTCTACTTCTGGTTATTGTACCTTTGTGGTAGGTAATTTAGTCACTTGGAAGAGCAAGAAACAAAATGTAGTGGCTCGTTCTAGTGCAGAAGCTGAGTACAGGGCTATGACTTCCACCACCAGTGAAATCATATGGCTTCGCACTCTTTTGAAGGATTTGTGTTTTGGGTTACATCTGCCAACTACACTTTACTGTGATAATCAAGCTGCTATGCACATTGTTACAAATCCGGTGTTTCATGAGAGAACTAAGCATATTGAAGTTGACTGTCATTTTGTGCGTGAAAAAGTACAGTCTAACATTGTCACTACCTCCTTTGTTCGAAGTGACCAACGAAATTGCGCGCATTTTACCAAGGGACTTCCGAACTCCAAGTTTCATGATATTCTCTCCAAGTTGGATTCGCTGGATATCTTCGCACCAACTTGAGGGGGAGTGTGGGAGAAGAAGAGAAGGCACGGCCCTTGGCCGAACAAAAAGTCGGTGGGCTCAATCGCCTGGAGGTTCGTTCAAGACCGAGGCTGGTCACTGCGAAGCAATACTAATATGAGGGAGGGGCACATTCTGGTCGGTTTTGATAGAGGTTTGATAGATTCGTATGTTTTCTATAAACAAAAGTCTCCAATCCTTTTAGAAACAAGAGACACGAATATGCACTCATGTTGTGCTATATAAACACCTCTGTAACACAAACCAAAAATAATCAAGCAAAACATTTCTTCTCCCGTGGATGTAGGTTGTCGCATTGGCACCGAACCACTATAAATTCTTGTGTGTTGTCTCTTTAATTAGTTGTTTAATTCTACAATATCATGCAAGTATTAATATTAAGCAGAGTCATTTTATGAAAAATTCAACAGAGAACCCAACTGGGTTTTGGGGTTTATATCCTGCTGGACGAGATGAGGTTGTCACATAGGCCTTTTTCTCTCATTTTGTCATGTTCTCCACCTTTGTACTGGTTTCTATTTTCCTCATAAAGTAGGCCTATGTCTTTTGTGTCCTTGGGTTTATAATAGGGGTTATAACAGTTTTAAGTATATTGAAAAGAGATGTGTTTTTCCTTAGGCTCCTACTATATCTACTAAATGACATTTTAGATACCTCTATAAATAAATGTTTGAGTGCAGCCTTGTGTGGTGTTGATATCATGAACATATATTTTTTTTTCTGAAGATATTTGATGTGTGTTCGAAAATCAGAGAACCCAACTGGGTTTTGGGGTTTATATCTAGCTGGACAAGATGAGGTTGCATTATCACATAGATTTAAATTGTTAGATTTTAAACAGTTGATTAGTGCCTTGGTTCATGCCTTATATTATTCTTGTTGCCTATCCTTTTTGGGTTTTATCCTTTCAAGTAAAATATTTGGCATAGTTGAGTAAACTTAGGATCGGTTAAGAGTAGACTAGTGTGGACCTTGTATGATATGTTTCAGTGCTTAGCGGGTTTTAGCTCTGTAAAGCTTATTGAGATACATTTGAAACAAATAATATATTGTTCTATAACAACTTAGTTCGCATATTTAGACCCTTGCTTATAGAGAATGTGCTGCCAGCAAATTCTAACTTTAAATGGCATGTTAATTAGCTAGCAGATAAGTTACCTTAGTTAGATGGCCAACCACGGTTCTTTCATGCCAGCAATGGTACCTTTAGATGAGAATTGAGATATGCACCTATTGAGAATTGAGATTACTAAATGACTGAATTTGACTTGTGTTCTTAGCTTATGAGTATGTTCTCTAGAGCTTATCTAATGAGGCTGTAAATAAAATAGAAGGGTTCATTGCTTAGGTAGGTCTTTTATACTAAAAGAAAATTAAGAGATAAGTTTAAAACCGATATAAAGGTTAGGTTTATAGCCTTGTATAAGTTTGACTTGTAGGTTCATTATACAAAAGAGAACCAATAGTTAAAGAGATTCAAAACTAATATATAGGTTAAGGCCCATGCACATTAATTTCTGACTTAGTTTAGCTTAACCTTATTATAACTAGGTGAGCAACAAATTAAGGTGTGCCTCTTAGGTAGTCAAAACAGTTCCTTCTTTGACTTATAGAATTTAAGTCCACATATTCCTACATAATCATCACCACTTATTTCATATTTTAAATATCATGAAGGTTAACACAAATTGTTACAATCAAATATTCCTTAGATCATCACCGATCATATAAGACACTTCAGTAGCAAATAATTCATACAGATGCTTCAACTACTTAGTTCTCATACATATATATAAGCCATTTCTAATTACATATATATATAAGCCATTTCTAATTCATAGACACTTCAAATGTTTATTCTCATATCTATAAGCCACTTCAAAAGCAAATAAGTGATGCAGACACCACCAACCATATAAACTCATTTATATCAAAAGAAATCTCAATGTCAGTAACTTAACACAGTATACCCTTTTCTTTTCTTTTTTGGCTTTGATCAACATAACAATTTTTCACTTCAAATTTTCAATAAATAAATTCAGTACATCACTAATATAATTCATATATATGATAACTAATCAATTAAATTTAAAAATAATAAGGTTTAGATGACTCACCTGAAATTGAATTTGCAAAAGAATACCAATACTTCCTTTTCTCCAATCCCTTTTCTTCTTCTTCCTCTTCTTTTTGTTTATTTCAATAAAAAATGTTCTTTTTAATGGAGGCTAGGGTTTGTTTTTGAATAATAAGATTTTTACAGAGGAAATTCGCAGGTATTGTTTATTCAAGGTTTTAAATCTATTTAAGTTAACCTATGGCCCTCAAATGGGTCTAAAAACACCCAAGGTCCATACCTATATAAATGAGTATATTTTAACAATGTTTTCAAGCCCAAAAATGATTCTAAAATACCTACAAAAGTTCTAAGAAACAACTTCAAGTAAAAACAATTTTGAAAAATCAACAACAACCAAACAAATTCTACAACAAGCTAGACTTCATAATATAATAGTTATTTTTCAATTCAAATAATATAATTTATGTTGTTTAAAAATTGGGGTTGTTATAGTCGGGTTTTGAAACCATTGATAATGACATTTTTTGGGTTATAACTATTAGAAAACACTAGATTTCACATTTTAATTATTAATAAGGACATACTTAATTTATTTATTTTCCACTTTTTCAATTTTACCCTTCTATAGTCTGTGTACACCGACATTTATGCATACCATTTTCTTGTGATGCTTGGTATGCACAGATAAAACTGATAAAAGCATCTCCAATGGGGGGTGCATGTAAACCATATAGAGTGGAAAGTTTACACCCCAAGTGTCAAAAAACTCTATCCAATAGGGGTGCTAAAGTGTAGATAATAGACTATTAGTTGATAGAGGGGATGATAAATTTCCCATCTCGCTATCAGTTGAAAAATAGCTTGGGCGACACTTGAACACACGTCTGAATAAAAGAAACGTTCGAACGTCATTTGGAGTGACGTCCCTATCTATTTCTAAAGTCACAATTTGAAAATTTTAAACTCGGACGACACTTGAAGTGATTAAAGAGGGATGTCACTTCAAGTGTCATCTGATTTTAAAATCAAACTTTTTTACACTTCTCCGTTGGGAACAATAGATAGTAGATATTTATGGGCTATACAATAATTTGCAATTATAGCTGTAAAATCCTAATGGCACCTAGGTGGAGCCTATGTGGAGGTGTAATTTTACACCTCCCATTGGAGATGCCCTAAGGACAAAATTCCGAAATAATGAACCCAAAAAAACACCCTGATTTCAAAAACACTCTCAAAATCTCAAGGACAATAGTTGACTCTTGTCCGAAAAACACAATAGTACCCCGGTATGCACAAGTGTCGGTATATACCACTTTTGATCTGTGTATACCAAACATAAAAAGGTAAAATTGGAAAGAGTGAAAAATATAAAAATCAAATTTGTTCTTATTAATAATTAAAATGTGAAATCTGATTTTTCTAGTAGTTACAAACAAAAAAATGTCTTGTCTTTATCAATGGTTTTAACTTTTAAAACTTAGTTGTCCTATACGATTAAAATTGGAAAGTAGACATTTTGGTTTATTTCTTGATGCTGATTTGAGAGGGGAAAAATGGGCAGCTAGCCTGGCTAGGTAAGTTGGCTCGTGAAAGGAACAATATAAAAAAAAAAACTTTACACCCGGAAAAAAAAAAAAAAAAAAAAAAAAAAAAAAAAAAAAAAAAAAAAAAAAACTCTTCCAATAGAAAGTGTAAAACATAGGTAATAGTTATTATTGTGTAAAGCAAGGGGGGAATTCTCTAACTCAAATAACAGTTTGTAAAAAGCTCGGATGTTAGTTAAAGTGACGCGCCAACTTAAGTTCTTCTCAAACTTTACCTAAACCTACGCCTGTTTTTTTTTTTTTTTTTTTTTTTTTTTTTGTTGTTTGCAACGGACATAGGCCGTCGTTTATTGGGTGTTTATGTTTTAAGTAACTACAGACGTTACTAGGAGTTACGGTGTTTTGTTTTGGTTTTTAGTTCAACCTATTTGTGACAGACTTGGACCGTCGTTTTTCTCAAATTACTTTTACAAATTTGTAATTGGATACAATTTTGGATATGAAAACTATTAATTAATGGGTAACGGGGTTATGAAATCCTAGTGACTCTTATGTGGATCATATGTAGAGATGTATATTCATAACCGCATTACCCACTAATAATTTTTATACCCAAAATGGTATCCATTGCAACAAAGCTTATGAAGTTGTAAAATTAAAAAATTGGGAAAAAAACGACAGTTAAAGTCCGTCGCAAATTGGTTTAACTAAAAATAAAATAAAATGCAAGTCATTTCGAGTAACGTCTGTTGTCAACTAAGGGGCTATTTGTTTTTTTGGGTTAAGTTATAAGAGGGTCTTATAAGACCATGTGTTATAAGATGGTCTTATAAGATGGTCTTATAAAGTGATTTGTTTTTTATTTTAAGTTCTCCTTTATAAGCACTTGTAAAAATAGAAAAAACAAATACATGACATCTTATAGATGGTTATTTGACAAATATAACCCTACTTTACATCACATTTAACTTGAATATATTAATTTGAAACAAACGTATAGTTTGATTTTCGGTTTCAAATCAATTTTGATAATTAGAATATCGATTTTAAGAAACTACCTTAATTGGCGGTGGTGGTGGTAGTGGTCTTAATAGCACGGTGGTGGTGGTGGTGGTAGTAGAGATGATGATATTAGTTTTAATAGTATGGTGATGGTGGTGGTAGTAGAAGTGGTGGATGTCTTAATAGCACGGTGGTGGTGGTGGTGATAGTCTTAATAGTATAGTAGTGGTGTTAGTGGAGGTGATGATATTGGTCTTAATAGTACAGTGGTAGTAATAGTGGTGGTGGTAGTGGTGGTTTTAATAGCACAGTGGTGGTGATGGTGGTGGTGGTAGTGGCGGCAGTGGTGGTGGTGGTAGCCGGTGGTGGCTAGGGTAATAGAGTTATTTGAAAAATAAGATAATGAAAAAGGAAGAAAAGATAAATGAGGCTAGGGGTATATAGACGGGGGTATTTGAGTCATTTTTCAAGTTATAAGACTTATAGAATTGAAGTAGATCCAATTTTGGTACTTATAGAATTGGAGCCTCTTATAAGACATTTCTAGTAAAATGCCTCTTATAAGAGGCAAAAAACAAATAAAAAAAATATCCAAAATCACTGGGCCACATCTTATAAGAGGTTATAAGACATCAATGTCTTATAAGAGGCAAAAACAAATGGCCCCTAAAACTGACACAACCAATAAATGACAGTTTTTGCCCGTCGCAAACATTACAATTGTTAAAAATAAATAAAAACAAACGTGAGTTTATGTGACGTTCAAATTTGTTTTTAGTTGGGATGTTATTTCAAGTGGCATCCTATATATTTATTAACTAATAGCCCGATGGGGAATTTACACCTCTCATTGGAAACAAAATTTTGACATTTGGAATGTAAACTTTACACTTTAAACAATTTACACCTCCAATTAGAGATGTCCTAATAGTAAATATATAGAGATGACAAAATTTAGTATGCCAAATTCTTCCGAGTTTGAGAAAAATTCTTGCTACTATTCTAGAGATGGTTTTAGGTTACTGCGACATGAAATTGAAATTGAGATGTACCCAAGAAAAGAAAATATCCCAACCTACCTTGTTGAAATTTCAAGCAATTGTTATGTACCTAAAACTAACTTTAACTGTTACAATATTTTCTTGCTATCCCTATAGACTTGGCAAGATAGATATACTATGACGTTTTAATCTCCAATTTTCAAAAGCCACATAAAGAGAACAATATTCACTCGCTTAAAATAATGGGGAGGGGGGATTTGATTTAATAATATATTAGCCTATAATGGAGATTGTAAGTCCAATACTATCCCCTTAAACTACACTACATTTGGTATTAAATCTATATAACTGAACTAGTATGCGATATGTGCTACACACTAGTTCTTGTAAGCTTTTGCATAAAAAGATAGATTATCAATATTCTTTATAGATCTATGTCGACTTGTTACATCAACAATAGTAATAAAGAATTATAAAAATTAAAATTGTAGTTGAGTTTTTCGTTTGAGCCAATTTGTCACTATTTTGCAAAAACAGTGTGAGAATAAATAAAAATGAAGTGACTTAGAATAGTGCAGGGGAGTATTACTAATGAAATAGAACAGAAGTGTACGTTTACAATTATGTGGGAAGGTATTAATAAATAATGAAATGGGAAGAAGATGCTTACAACTATGTGGGGGCGGTATTACTAAACAATAAAAAAAGCAAGAGAGTAAAAATACACTACTCGCTAGGTAGATGCAATTTCGAAAAGTCTAGCTATCGAGAAGAGACAAATATACAAACCGTACTACACATCGACTGTTTTAAAGTCTTTAAACCCATTGCTCAAGAACATCTATTATTTACTTACAGACAGGGTTGGAGCCAGGAATCTGGGTTAGGAGGGCCAAGATATATGAGGAGACAGTAGTATACTATTTTAAAAGATATTGGAGGGTTAAGTCTTATAGTTCTAAAAACTTTTGTACATATTGTAATATAATTTAATTTGATTGGAATATAAATGAATGTTTTTTCTTTTTTCTAGGTTCTATTTTAATTCAAGAAGTAGTTGGGGGTTGACTATAAAATTTCAGTGACCTAAAGAAAGTTCTTCCAACAATAGGAGAGTTTATTCTAAATTTAGTGAGGGAGGTGTTTTTAAATTGTAGAAGAAGAGAAATAAAAAATAACTTATTTGATAGCGAGGGGTTGGCAGTATCACACAATCACGGATAGTTCGTGATTTCGAATAGAATATTAGGATTCCATTAACGAAATCAAAATAACAATACTGTTTGTATTAGGGTCGAAAAATATAAATTTCAAATTTTAGTTGAAATATGTTGATAATTCTAGCAAAAATTCCGATTTTTAGAACTGTTTGAATTTTGAATTCCAAAATTTCCGAAATTTCAAACTATGGTTTCACACTTTCACCATATCGTGGATTCGTGAGAGAATTGCTAGCGTTCTGCCCGGGGTAGGACAGTCCTGACCTACCTAAGTGATAAAATAAATTAACTGTTGACATTTTACAAAAGTTTATATTTTTCAGAAAATACAAATAAATCAATGAGTTGACTTATCTTCTTCCAAACCAAACCCAATCTGGCCACCAGTGTTTCAAACACCACCAACCACTTTCCAACACCGGATCCTGTCATAGGTTTACACACCTTTTCCAAATTCCTTTAAATTTCGAAAAAAATATATGTTTAAGATTGTACAATCTTCAAACCCAATCTTAAGTTCAGAAAAACAAAGTGGAAAAAAAGCAATTTTTTCAGGGAATCAAAGTTGTTGGGTTAAAACAAAAGTGTTCAAATGTTTATTTTTGTTGGGTTTAATTAATTATTCAAGAGTCTTCATTTTAACATAAACATATATAATATGAAAGTTGTTGTTTATATAGTGGGTTTTCGTTGAATTATTACTTCTTTGTGGATAGTGAACATTTCTTTTTCCGATGAACTTCCGTGAGCAGTTTACATTTTCTGGTTTGCAAGAAGAAGGAAAGAGAGTGTATTGAGTTTATTTTTAAATTTTGAATCAAGTAACTGGTCGGGACCCTCCAACCCCCTTAAAAGTTCAGGACGCTAGCAATTATCATATCGTGATGGTTGGAGGTTGGTTCCATTCCACCGAATATATAAATGGTTGGAGCTGGTCTAAGTAATAACAAAGTTGAATTTTTGAACATGTTGCATTTCACAGTAACAGTAGGATGGGAAGCAAAGAGACAAGTTTAGTCCACATCAAGGACACACCCATGCAATTTTAAAATGTCAATCTATCTAATAAGATAGGGTTATTTTTTTCCCACTACAGGACAAAACTATAATAAAGAACGGCCCAGATCATTTCTAACAAAATCTAACGGCATGGGTTCGAGCCCAAAAAAAACATTAGTTTCGGTTTTTTTTACCAAAGAACATCTTCTCACCTCATCATCGCTGGGGTTTTATACCATTTCTCTGGCTGGGTTTTATACCATTTCTCTGCTCATCTTCGAGCACTCGAACTCCCCTTATTCAAAAATCCCAAAATCCCTTCAAATCAGAGTAGCTTAAGCTTAGCTTGGCTTGCTTTTTTCTGAGAATATTATTTGCTTAGTCAGCTTTCGGATAGACTCAACGCCCTCTGCTAGATGACTAGCAACTGGTTTCCCAAGGTAAATCCACACATTCACTATTAGGCATAAGAATAGGAAGCGGCAGGTGCAGTTGCGTCCCGCCATTCATTCCTAGGGCGATAAGGCAGCATCCGAAGCATCGACAGAAAGGAAGGAAAGCAGTAAAAAAGCAGTAGGAACTAGACCGATCAAGGCCACTAGGCTCTCTCTCGCAACCGATTTCACACAGAAAAAAGGAATGTCTTCTTATGCACTGAAGGAATCCTGTTGTTATGAGTCATTCTATTGGAGTAAGTGAGAGTAGGAATGCACTGAAGGAATCCTGTTGTTACAAATGAGTTGCACTGAAGGAATATAAGTTTTCATGTTGTTACAAATGAGTTGCACTGAAGGAATCCTGTTGTTACAAATGAGTTGCGTCTGTTAGTTTGGGTTTCTTTGTAGCATCCTGGGATCCTGTTTCTACAAATTAACGGTCCAGAGTGTGTTTTGTTTTTCCGGGCTTTCGCGGGTTCGAGCCAAGAGAACACTGACAAGTTTGGGTTTTTTTTTTACTCTAATCTTCTTAAAACACAGTCGACTCCACTACTTACCCAGAGGTCATTGTCACCAGTAAAGCACCACTTGACCGGCTACATTCGCGGGATGCTAGGAGAGTGGCAGGAGGCAGACAATGCACTGCTAAAGGAGGATAGACGTGATATCAAAGAAATGTGTACTATTTTATAGCTTTGTGCTGGCGTCGTTGCTTGCTGGAGGTGGAGACAACTTCCGAGAGATCGAAGCTGCCATCGTTGCTATTCTGCAGTCACAAAGTATTTTGCTGTTCCGATTTTAAGGTGAAATTTATTGAACCCTCTAGCTTATTTGAATTTTTCTTTTCGAATTTTATTGAACCCCCTAGCTTATTTGTTTTTTCTTTTTTAATTAAGAAATGGGTATTTGTTAACTTTGTGCTGGTGTCGTTACTTTGTGCTGGTGTGCTATTTTTTTTTTAACTTTGTGCTGGTGTCGTTACTAGAGCGTTTAATGGGGTTACTTTCGAATTCCTTTTTTTACCATCGATAGTGGAGAATGACAGAAGTTAAAATGTAGACTTAATTAGAATTAGAATTTTCTTTGTTAATTCCTAGATATATATCGGTAGTGGAGAATAGATGGTTAAAATGTAGACTTAATTAGAATTAGAATTTTCTTTGTTAATTCCTAGATATATCTCGACAACTCAAACTCTTGCCAATTTGTTATAATTTCAAAATAGGAAGTGGAGAGTCCTTTTATTTAATAGGAAGTGATTTTATTTAAATTGACTGTTCAGAAGTAAGTGAAGGCAATTTCTTACTTCGTCCCACTGGTGGTCTTACTTTAGTGGGAAAAGTCTACGAGCATTGCTGGTTGGTTTCCTTTTTTTATATTTACATCGATAGTGGAGAATCCACTTCCTGTTATTAATGCAATTTGCATGTTTTTGATGAAATAGTGGAGAATGTAAATAAACTAACGAACTCTTCTTACTTCTTAATTAAAAGCTGAAAAAAAGACTTAATTGAATTAGAATTTTCTATGTTAATTCCTAAATATATCTGAAAGTTAATGTATTTCAGTGCTTTTCAATTAGGTGTTCTACTATTTACTGCTTTGAGTCTTCGCTGTGCTCTTTGATTAGAGCTCCGTTTTGATTCTTTAACTTTGCGCGTTTCCAAATTTTTGCGAATTGACGCTTCCTAGGCAATCATGGTTAAAAAGCGCATTGAAGAGAGAGGAAGGGAATCGTTAGTTCACCCAGACAATTCCATAGCAGAACCTCCCAATCTGGTATATGTACCTCCACATCGAAGAAATGTTGTGTCTCCTAATCTGGTATATGTGCCTCCTAATCGAAGATCAACTGCGACTCCCAATATTTTATTTGTTGTGCCTCCTAATCGAAGATCTAATGCGGCTCCGAATAGGTTATCTGTTGTGCCTTCTAATCGAAAATCTCCCGCAGCTCTTAATAGGTTATCTGTCGTGCCTCCTAATCGAAGCTCTCCTACGGCTCTTAATAGGTTATCTGTTGTGCCTCCTAATCGACGATCTCCCGCAGCTCCTAATGTGTTATCTGTTATTTCTCATAATCGAAGATCTACTGCGCCTCCCAATCTCTTATCTATTGTGCCTCCCAGTCAAAGCTCTATTGCACCTCCTAATCGGAGATCTATTGCACAACGTCTTCGAAGAGAAAAAGATATCGATCAAAGGACTATAGCACAACAAAATCGAAGACGGAGGGAAAAAGACGTTATGTCTGATTACATATCAGATTCCTTTAAGAAGACGAGGTCAACGTACGAAGTTGGGTCCTCTTCATCTATCACGGAAGATGTCACAATGCAAAGTTGTGAGGATAATACTATGTAAGTCAAGTGCTTAAATTCTCATTCTTTTGTTAGGTTTCAACATACCGTAAAGTGTGATATATCATAGGTCTATTTTTGCAGTGATCATAATATGACTGGATTTGATGAAAGTGAAGAAGAAATTCTTAATCCTCATAGAGGCCATGTGCTTCCTGTTCCAAATCGCCGCCACTTTCTGGGAAAGATGGATGTTCTCTGTCCATTTTGTTCGGCCCTTCATTGGAAAGATGAACAGTTATCAAAATCAAGGCGCAACCGACCTTTATTTGGAACTTGCTGTTTACAAGGAAAAGTTAAGCTACCGCTTCTTTCTCCACTGCCTCCGGCACTTAAATCTTTATTCGAAGGATCTAATAAACGTGCAAGATTATTCCGTGGAGCAGATTCGCAATACAATGTGTGTAATGCCTTTACCAGTCTTGGTTGCAAATTTAACGATCGTGTAGTTACATGGGCGTGGTCCAACCTCATTCATCATCCATGGGGAGTTCGCGGCCCAAATCGGTTCATTGTTGCCTGATCCGGGGGATGGAACCTAAGTTTTCGCGAACTTTATATTTATGATCCCCTAGCTGCTTTGGATCACCGCCACAATCGCAACCCGAATTTGTCAAGAGAAGTGTTGAAAACTGCATAAGAAACTCTTACGCACCCACAAATTTTGTGATATCTATAAGGAAGCATTTGAGGTTTTAACTGAAAATGCTTCTGAGAATAACAATGTTCCGGTCCATCTACACTATGATCCGCGTTCGGATAGACGAAGGTACAATCTTCCGACAACTGATGAGATCGCAGTGATATTGCCTGGAGATGGGAGTAAGGTTGATGCCATGCGTGATATTGTACTTCGCTTGAGAGGAGGGCATGAGTTGGAACGGATAAGCGAATGTCATCCCGCTTATTTGCCTTTGCATTATGTTCTTTTGTTTCTTTATGGGGATTTGGGTTGGTCACCTGATTTGAAGTTGTGGGACGTCAAGAGAAATGCTCCAAGCAATGCAAGACTCACTCAATTATTATATTACGCCTACCGTTTGTTTGAACGACCCACAGAGTACTCATCCATCTTGCTAGGGTGTAAATTGTTGCATGAATTTTTTGGTTGATGCTTGGGCTGCATATGAACGCGTAACCGTCTGCGATACATTAGACTAAATCAAGACACCATCCGTTCGGATGTGTACAAGTGCTTGACAGATGTTGCACTTGAGGGATTAAGTCCTGATCAAATTGGCCAACGGTTCATTTTGCCTTCCTCGCATGTTGGAAGTCCAAGGCACATGTAACGAGATTTTTCAAGATTCAATGGCTATCACCCGGCACTATAAGCACCCGGATATTTTTCTTACGGTGACTACAAACCCCTAATTGGCGGAAATTAAAGATGCGCTCAAGGAACACCGGACTTCGACACCGGCCCTGAAATAGTTGCACGGGTATTCGAAATAAACGAAAAAGCAATTATGAAAGAAATCTTGAAGAATGATATCTTCGGCCGGGTGGTTGCATATGTCTATACCATTGAATTTCGAAGCGCGGTCTTCCACACATTGCCTTTTTTTATTTCTCGCATGATGACAAGATCCGAAACAGTGAACAAGTGGATAAATTTGTATGTGCGAATTCCCGGACCGACACACCCACCCCCCGCATTGTTTGAAACAGTGAAGAAGTGCATGGTTCATGGCCCCTGTGGTGATCGAGATCCGAGTGCTTCATGTATGGAAAATGGTCGATGCACCAAAGCCTATCCAAAAGAGTTTGTGGAGGAAACAATTATGGATAAAAAAGGGTACTCCATTTACCGAAGGCGCGACACTAGCAAGAAATATTTTGTGAAGAGGAAGAATAAAATGGTTAAAGTTGATAATGGAGATGTTGTTCCCTACAATGCATATCTGTCTGAAATGTTTGACTGCCATATCAATGTTGAAGTTTGTGCATCGTGTCAAGCTGTTAAATATATTAACAAGTACATCTACAAAGGCTATGACAAAGCAATGGTGGTGGCGGGGAACAAATGATGAGATTCAAAGAATATATCGATGCAAGGTACATTGGACCAACAAAAGCCGCATGGCATCTATTTCAGAATCCAATGCATAAAGAGTTTCCAAGTGTCCAACGATTGGTGCTTCATTTGGAAGGCATGCATAGGGTTGTTTTCAATAGCAAAGAGCCCATGGATGCAATTCTTGCCCGAGCGGAGACCAAACCTCAACACCGACAACTTTCTTTAAGTGTTGTCTTTGAAGATCCAAATGCACGCGAGCATTTACCTATCAAGAATTTCCAAGACACTATGTTTTCACAAAGACTCTCAAGAGTGGACTCCTAGGACTCGGGGACCTTCCATTGGTAGGATGTATTTTGCAAGCCCTAATGCCGGAGAGGGTTTATCTACGCTTGCTACTTATTGTTGTAAAAGGCCCTACCTCCTTTGCATATCTTTATAAAGTCGGTGATACCATGTACAACACACATACAAAGAAGCATGTATTGCCCGTGGGCTGTTGGAAGTCGATGATGAGTGGATACAATGCCTAGAAGAGGCGGCGATTATGAAAACTGGATATCAACTACGGAGGTTGTTTTGTGTAATTCTTTTAGAGTGTCATCCGTTTACGACCGGATCTACTTTGGAGCAAATTTGCATCGAGTATATGTGATGATCTTGGACACTGGCTTTGAACAAAGCACGCATCCCGGATCCAAATGATGAGCAAATAACAGATTACGGCTTATATCTGGTGGAACAAGTCCTTTTAGAATCTGGGAAGACATTGGAAAATTTCCCGCCCATGCCAAAGCCAAAAGAGGATTGGAGAAAAATTGTTGGCAATAGGCTCATTTGGGAACAACGCCAACTTCAAAGATGAAGGCATAGGAGAAGAGGTCAGAGTTGATGTTAGTCGCCTTAATGACGAACAACTTCATGCTTATAATTTTTGGATCGATTCAAGATTTGGTGACAAGGGCAAACTTTTCTTTTTGAATGGAGCACTGGTGCAGGGGAAAACTTTTTGTATAATACAATTGCAAAGCCTGCCTGCCGCAAACATGGGTCTTATTGTCATCATGGTGGCATCATCGGAATTGCATCTCTTTATATTGTCGGTGGACGACCGCTCATTCTACATTTAAAATTCCAATTGATGTGATGGATACCACTTTTTGCGGCTTCACTAAACATTCCGACCTTGCTGACCTATTTAAAGAAACAAAACTAATTGTTTGGGACGAGGTGCCCATGCAACATAGATACTGTGTTGAGGCTGTGGATAGAACACTTCAAGATATTTGTGGAAACAAGAAGATATTTGGTGGTATCACTACAGTTCTTGGTGGTGATTTTCGACAAACACTGCCTGTTATACCGTTAGGCCAGAGAGAGCAATTTGTTGGTGCATCACTACGACGCTCTTTCCTTTGGAGTTATTTAGAAGTTTTGCACTTGGTACGTAACATGCGGCTTGAAATGGCGGAGTCCGAAATGTCGAATTCGCCCGATTTTTGTTGGAGGTGTGCTACTAATGCCTTCTAATTAGAATGTTTTTTCTCCATTAGTTTCATATATAAACGAACTATTTTAAAAACTAATGAATTCATTTTTGCTTTGATTCATTTAGATTGGTTCAATCCCAAAGAATGCGCGTAAATTGCGCGAATGGAATACGCAAGTGTACCAATATCCAAGAACTCATTTTCTCTGCCTATCCCCAATTGGATGTTATGGACACACCGTCTCCAAATTTCTTAACCGATCGTACTATTCTTGTTTGCCCCGTAATGATGATGTGAGTGCAATTAATGAGGTTGCACTGAATTTGTTCCCCTGGTGAAGCCTTTGAGTATTTGGTGCAGGATAAAATCATCGAAGATGATATTGATAATCCAAGTGGGGCTCACTATCCCACCGAGTTTCTCAACTCCCTCGACCCTTCTAGCTTACCACCTTTCAATCTCAAGTTAAAACCTGGATGCCCTATAATGTTGCTCAGGAACATAGCACCTAAAGATGGCCTTTGCAATGGGACCGCGACTTATGGTGCTTCAATGTGCGAAAGTAAAGTCCTTCAAGCCAAAATTTTGACTGGAGAGAAAGCTGGAAATCCGGTACTCATCCCAAGAATATCTCTGGCTCCCTCAAATGCAAAGTTGCCTTTCAAACTATCAAGACGACAATTCCCTGTTCGACTAGCTTATGCCATGACAATTAATAAGTCGCAAGGCCAGTCAGTGAAATATGTTGGCATTGATTTGAGGACACCAGTTTTCAGTCATGGGCAACTCTATGTGGCCATGTCCAGATGTACTTCTTCAAAAAGAATATCCATTTTTCTTCCACCTAATGCAAGAAATTGTACTACAAATGTCGTATACCCAGAAGTTCTTCTCTAAGGACATCGATACCAATGAGAAAAGGCAAGTGAGAAATTAAAGAATATTACATTTATTGGTTTAGAAATTAAAGAATATGTTGTATCCATATATATGCTATGTAAGTTTTTATGATAGTTGTTGTTGTTGTTTTTTTTTTTTTTTTATGATAGCGTGGATACTTAAAAATAAGAATAGAGATTATTTTATTTTGAGAACCATCTCTTTTGTAAATAATATGCTAAATGTACCAATTCTAAAAAAATCATGTGTATATGGTTTGTTTGCAGGTACCAAGTTAAATTGCCATAATTTTTCAGCAACATGATTGTAATCTTTGCTCCATGGCGCATTTATCCATATGGTAGCAGAATGGTGTGAACAATATGCATAGAGGGGAGAATGAGAGAAATAAAGAACTCGATCAGTGGGCGTGGAGTATTTATTTTATTTTATTTTTCTCTTCGTTACTAGAATTAGCCCCAGGTGAAAATTTATGCAAAGTCTTCTTTAATGTTTAATGAGTTGTCTTTTAGTTTTAGAAGTAATTTGTGTTATGTATAAATATGAAGTTATATATTTTGGTATAGTTGATCTATGAGAATTGTATTGTTTGATTTTCAAGTTATGACAGGATTTAGGTTTTTGAAATGTTGAAAATACAAAGGAGACTCTGCTGGATTTTTTTTATTTAAAAAAAAAAAATGATGATGCTTTTAATTGAAGACTCTCTCCTTTTATTTTCATCATTCTCATTCTGATATGTATTGAATTAATAAATGTGTAAATGTATGTGTAATGAGTTGGTTTGTGAGAAATGAAATGTATAGAATTGCAATAATTAAGCTCACTTTAGTATGCATATGAAATGATTATGAAGTATAAAACTGTTGGAAATGGTTATATTATCGATCCAATGCTACCATAGAGATGGTCTCTCTTGGGGTGTTGTTCAAAAACAATGTGTTTAGAGTGCCGATTGGCACGGGCATTCACTAGTTATATAATAATTTAAGGTTACTAAAGAACCTGATCTTGCACCTGATCTTCACCGTCGTCGAACAATCCAAATTCACCAACGTCAATCTGATCAAGAATTAGAACCAAACCCATGGCAAAAGCAGCATCAAAACCAGGTTTAACCACGAGTGTGAACACATCTTTACCAAACACCACATTAGCGAGGCGCGTTTCTTTCCTTCAACCTCCGCCATCGTCACTCGCCGCGCATTGTAAAAATCACAAAGACCGCCCGGGCTAAACGAACCATCGATCCGGTACTCCTCACCGGATTATCTCCATAAACCTCTACGATCCGCGGCCGGCCCCTATTATTGATGATCTTCATACACTAAAAATTGGTTCATTCTTTTGCCCTTCGATTATTTCTCCTAGAAATCCTTCCCATCTTTGGTGCAGACTTGGCCTCTAAAACAAAATTTCATTTAAAAAATTAATCAATTATAAGATTCACGTACTGAGTTCAGTTGAATATGAATACTAAGACCACTAACCTTTCTGCGAACACTGATGAGGCATTTGCCAGAAATATCCATGAGGACAAGTTCATGTCTATCTCCGACATCGTGACCATACGAATCAACTCGAAACACACGCTCACCCTTGTTATCATAGGCCGCGAAACCATCCCCCGCAAAGAATAAACATGTCTTGAGTACAGTGAGATGGGTTTCTTGTTCGAAGACATAACTTCCTCCCACCATGCTCATCAGCTTTTCCTTTTCTTTCCCCTCAAACTTGTTTTGTTATTTGTCTTTACTTCAGTAACACGCTATTCGAAGGGTGTCGGGGAGAGGAATATGGACCAAGCAGCTAAGTATATATTAGGCTGAGTCCAATGGCTCCCTATCCCTTTAAAAGTAGTGTTAAGGTCAATAAAATACAGTTAAAATAAACAAAATAGAGCTAAAGTCAACAGATTTTACTCTCTATCATTAATTTCCTCTTTATATATACAAAGGATTTTACTCTCTATCTCTATTTTACTCTCTCTATATATAAAATAGAGATAGAGAATAGAATCCTTTGTATATATAAAGAGGAAATTAATGATAGAGAGTAAAATCTGTTAACTTTAGCTCTATTTTTAAAGGGATAGGGAGCTATTGGACTCAGCCTTAGGAAAAGAAAATGGGTAGAAACGAAGCTAAAGTGAAATTGATTCCTTCTCAACGCGGTGGAACAGAGCGCTAGACATGTGGTTATTATTAATATAATATCTCTACTAGGATCTGCCAATGAGTACTGGCTGCTCCCTCTCACTTGTCATAGAAGTGAAAAAAAAAAAAACCGTCAGCCTATCATCCGGTTGGGTACCCGGTTTTCACCCGCCACCGTTTTTACGCAGTCGGGCTATAAGTGTAGGTTCTATATTCAAACCCGACCCGTCAAGCCGCCCGACCCGCACCGTGTCAAAAGCCGTTGACCAAACCCCGTTGATCCGCACAATTTCAAGACTATATTATAATATTTTTGTATTATGTTTATATTTTTTTTTAACTTTTATAGGAATTTGGGAGATCGATATGAACACAAACTTATGAGTTCAACATCAATTTCAAATATTCAAATTTGAACATTGGACACATATCAAAAGTTCAAATTCAACTTTTGAATTTTGAAGAAAATGAATCATTCATCCTTATATTAATTTCGAATTATTTTAATTTATATTTTATTATTTTGTACCATAAATTCTCGCTCCCATATTCATTTTATTATGTTATGGAAAATAATCAATTTATAAATGGTAAATCACGAGAAATAAGTTTCAAATTTACAGATATGGTTTTAGGTTCAAGTTCAATTTTTTTTATTTTTGTTTATTTTTAATTGATTGATTCTATTTTTTTTTTCTATGTTGTGAATTAGAAATATATTACTTGCACAATTAGAAAGTTTTTTTTGGGTGAAATTGGGTTAAAATGATAATTTCCACCCGACCCGGATGACCCGCCCAAAACCAGCCCCGTAAGCTGACCCAATAGGCCGGGTGATGCTACTAAGACATGACACTTCAACCTGCCCCATCGGAGACCACTGTATTTGTATTCCCTAAACCCACCCTGACCCATCACTATTTGACCCGCAATTAACCCGGCCCGCCCCGTATTACACCCCTAACTTGTCAGCTCTAGCTAGTCCTACTACTTTTCATAGGCTCCACGGGAAATAGAACCACAAAAATACAAAACCAAAACCCATTAACATGAGCCGGGCCTTAACTTAAAATACCCAATCTCATATTCTCATTAACGAGTCCACCAATCCTCCCTCCCAAAAATAAACTTACCTTTCATACAAGTGGGCAAGTGCCATTTCAGTTCGGAGCTATGGCGGCTTATTCTACTACTAGTAGTTGCATAAAAAACACGAAATTTTCATTTGAGAAGCGTTACGATGGAGGGGGGTTTTCGAGAAGCGTGTCGTTATTTAATTGGGGTTCAAAAACTAGAGTTTCGGTGCTGAATGGACGACTGATGGTCTGTGCAAGCAGTAGCACCGAAAAGTCTCAGAGCAGTGACAATGCTGCCTTCTCTTTATCCGACTCTTCTGCTCCCAGAGCAAGGTCTAAGTAAGTATATTATTATTATTAGTTCAGTTTATTTTTTTTGCCTATGTGTTGTTTACATTTATCGAATTATGGATTAGTCCAAGCGTAGAGAGTAAACATAAAAACTGCATGATTTTAATTCATAATATTAATATTAAGTTTGAACATTCCATTATATGCAAACTTCTTTGGTATAATTCCACAACAGACCCATTCTTAGTCGAAATGTAACAGGATGTGGTGTGCACAACACCTTTCCGCAAAATTCAAAATTAGTTCAACCTCTCCTGTATGGAAAACCTAGAGTACCTTTGATTGGAAGATGGAGAGTATGATTTGAACTAGTTCTTGTGTATGGACGCATTTACTAGAACAATTTAATCCACCATTCATTAGACTTACTGAGAGTGTTAATCTCAGTGATCATAATAACCATTAAAGGCTTTGCAACCATGTAGGCCTGTGTATGGACTGCAATTACGAGCAAAATTATCAGGCATGGTAGAGAGTTTGAGATATGTCCTTATACTGTCTCACTGCTGGATTTGGCTTTTGCTTTTGATCATCTGTTAGGCGAAGTGGATTTGGCTTTTGCTTTTGATCTGTTTTTGAGGGGATGTCAAATTAACATTCTTGGAAGAACCATTCTCCTCTTTTAAATCCTGGAGCCAGGCTTCTTCCTTAATCTCATATCAGACCCTTAATCCTAAATCATTCCAACAAGGAGGCAACTTGTTCATCAAGACAACTAGTGAAACCACTCATTTGTGTTATTAGGGCCGCGACCAATCTTTCCCATGTAATGCCTGGCCCTACCTTCAAAACAACCTTCGGCCCCTTAAGCACATAGATGACGCATTTGATGGCCTTGGCAACATGCTGACGCCTATAACAGATAAATGTCACCTGACAAGGAAAAAAGAAAACTAAAACAGCCTTAACATCTATATTATTATGGACAAAGACTTCTTTTTGTGTGGTTTCCGGTTATTTTTGCTATTTAATATTATTGCCAAGGTTACTTTTATATCTAAGTGCTAACTCAAACATTTATCCGGTTGCACTTCTGCAAGTTATAGTGATTAATGTCTTGTTAGTAGTGAACACCGACCAACTTAGGTTCATGCTTGACATTCCGTTTCAATATAATTGCAGAGTGAGGCGACACACAATTTCGGTATTTGTTGGTGATGAAAGTGGAATGATAAATCGTATTATTAGGGGGTCTTTGCCAGAAGGGGTTATAACATTGAATCCCTTGCTGTTGGCTTGAACAAGGACAGGGCTCTCTTCACTATAGTTGTTTCTGGAACTGAAAGGGTCTTACAACAAGTTGTGGAGCAGCTTCACAAGCTTGTGAATGTCTTGAAGGTTCTCATCTCATCCCATCCCTGATTTTCAGATGATATGTTTTCTCTTTAGTATAAATCATTATCTTCTATCACAAAAACATTTTTATTACGTGGACCATCTGGCTGGAAAGAAATCATAGGACTTTTTGAGATAAGTTTTGCGATTTAGATTGCATTATTTGTAAATGCAGATATGTACTTTGGGGCTGGCCATCTCATCTTCTTACTGTTAGTAATGTGAGTTTTGATTTTATTGTAACTGCTTGTGCTACTGTTAGGAATGTGGGTTTTGATTCAATTGATTCAAAGGAAGTTCGTCAAATTTCAGGTAACGCCACTATTACGTTCAACTGATTCGATAGAAAAGCAACGTTTCTTCCACCATGCGCTGCATCAAAAACTCGAAAGGGCATCAAAAACTTGTTGATTCTACTAACAGAATACTAAGATATGGGTGATAAACAAGAGAAACCAATTTCTTTAAACAATTTTCATTAATTTTTTTTTTTCGTTTTACAACTTAGTGGTATATTTTATAGCCTCCTACTAGAAACATCCCAAATTGGTTATACGGCCTAAAGGGGTCTAAAACTACTTAAAATACTTCAAATATCACTCAAGAAACATCTGAAAACACCCTAAAAAATGAAAATACTTAAAAATAATAACTTCTAAAGTTTCAAAAAATCACATATGGGCAGAAATTTTGAATCCCATTAATCATGCTTTGAAATTCAACCTGCACCATTAATTAAATCTTGGTGGAAGATAGGGAGACCTTAGAGAAACTGTTATAGGATGATGAGATTCTTGAAGGTCTCACTCGACAAAGGGGATCAAGTGAAAGGGATCTAGCCCCTGGTTCTCATGGTTTTCCTATTGAATTTTGCAAAAAAATTTGTATTAATATTAAAGGAGATATTTTGGAGATGGTGAGAGATTTTCAACTGAATTTCTTTGGTACTAATCACACCTTTCTTCCTCTCATATCTAAGATGCAATGCGGTGGAAATGGATGATTTCATACCTATTAGTCTTGTGGGCATTGCTTATAAAACAGTTTCCAAAGCTCTCTCTTTGAGGTTAAAGAAGGGTTTGACTCAATCATCTAACAAGAACAAGGGGCCTTTATTTATGATAGCCAAATCCTTGACGGTGTCCTCATTGCTAAAGAAACTATTGATGATAGGATAAGGTCTTGTGAGCCAAGGGTTGTGTAAGGTGGACTTTTCCAAATTCTATGATTATGATAATGTGAGTTGGTACTTTTTTGATTACGTGTTTGGTGGATGAGTTTTGGAGAGGTGTGGAGGAGTTGGATTATAAAGTGTGTTTCTTAGCGCTTTTTTGTCTTAGTGAATGGGTCTATTGCAAGGTAATTTAAAAGTCTTAGTGGCTTAAGGTAGGGTGATCCTCTTTCTCCATTCCTTTTGCTTATTGTGGTGGAAGCTATGAGTAGGATTATTCGAAGAGCTAATGAGTGGGGTGTTTTATTAGGTTTCACCGTGGGAAGAGACAATATTAGGGTCACCCATTGACAATTTGTTGATGACACACCATCATTTTTTTGGGTAATGAGGTGATTAAAATTAGATACCTTAGAGGTCTTCTTACTTGTTTTTAGGCGGTATCCTGTTTGAGGATTAACATTGCTAAGAGTAGGAGGGAGAAATAGTGCAATTCAGCTTGCTAAGGTCATAGGGTGTTCCTTGGGTTCTTTTTAAGCTTCATAATTAAGTCTTCCCTTGGGTGTTGCTTATAGGTGTGTTTCTCTTTGGGACCCTATCATAGAATAATTTGAACACAAGTTGGCCTTCTATAGGGGACGATATGTCTCGGAAGGGGGTGGAGTTGTCGTCATCAAGAGTTCGTTGTCTAGCGGTCTAGCTCTAGCCTAGTTGTTTATTTCATGTCGCTCTTTAAAGATCTAGTGAGTGTCACCAAGCGGCTAGATAAGATCTCGAAAAACTTTTTTTCAGGTGATTCCAAGTAGGTACATCACTACCATCTTGTTAGTTGGGATAGAGTGTAACTGTCAAAAAAATGGGTGCTTTGGTCTAAAGAAGCTAAAGACTCAATTTATGAATCGTGCTCCTTTGAGTATGTGATTTTGGAGGTATGACACTCAGAGTGAGAGACTTAGAAGGAGAACTATTGTCTACATGCATGACTTGAATCCTTTTTGGTGGGAAAATTGTGACATAACAACCCCTTATGGGTGAATGTGGAAGGGGATTATGAAGGAAGTGGAGGATTAGACAGAAAATTTTATAAATTTAATGAAAGGGACGGTTAGATTTTGGGAGGATGTCTCAATTGGTAATAGAGCTTTACGTAAGGATTTTGGAAATTTCCTTAAGTTACATTGACACAGATACGTGTGTCCCTATCCGACACGGATACAAAAAGTCTTAACACGATGACATGTAAAAAGTTGAGGTATATCACATGCAATATGTGTCTAATATGTGTCTCACACATACATTTGGATACATATCCGACACAAATTATTTCTAAAATATGGCTTGTCCATGTAACATAGGAAATTTCTATGGCATGTCAGATAGGAACCATTCATCTTAGATAGACGTTTGTTGGTTGGAAGATTGATGATGTAGCCACCTTGATGGCAAGATTAGGGCCTCTGATTATTCTCACTTTTGAAGATGATCAGCAGGTCATGATACCGAAGGAATTTTCACTGCTAGATCTTGGTATTCATATATCCTTATCAGCTTGCCTAGCCAACCTCCTATCTTATCTTCTCCTAGTTATCCTTGGAAATATATTTGGAGGGCTTACTCCAGCCAAGGTCTCTTTCTTCTCTTGAACTCTGGGTGTTCGGTTCTGGGTAGGATATCAACCAGTGACAACCTTCGGGAAAGGTAAATGAATATTGTTAACTATTGTCCTTTTTGTTGTGCAAGGAATCCGTTTGTCACATCCTTATCCTCTGCCCCTATTCGTATGCCATTTTGAGCTATTTTCTTCAATCTTTATCAATTAGTTGGGTGTATCTGAGGTCTGTCTGTGATGTCTTGATGATGTGGTCTAATCTATGGTCCCCCACCTATAATCTCTTGAGGAAGTTCTGGAGCATCATTCCCTTTGTGATATTTTTGGTATATGGTTGGAAAAGAACCGGAGATACTCTGAGGCTAGAAGCCTAGAAGCCTTGGCATTGCACAGTTGATTCTTTACATCAAAGGGTTGCTTTTCCTTTGGTGTAAGCGGTGGAGGGAGTTCAAGAAGACACCCTTTGGGTCTTTTGCACTTTCCTCGGAAGCAATCTTAGTTCAGTGTTGTTTATTTAGTTACATTTTTTATATTATATTTTATAGTTTTTTATTGACGTTGTTTGCTGTTCTATACGCTCTCCCTTTCCTTAGTAGGATATCTCATCCTACATTGTACTTATTCCCGTGGTATTGCTAATTTATAAATTGATCAGTTACCTATTCAAAATAAAATTTCAGACCTTTTGTATTACCCCGCTGCAGTGTTTCATATACACCTATGGCAACCAGCTTTTACCCCAATACCCTTACACATCCTATCCCTCCTACAAACCACAACCACAATTCCTCCAAAGCTCCCATATTTGGTACACCGATTTGAACACAGATACCCACCTCCAGCAACCGTCAAGACACCTCAGGGCACCACCACAACAGCAATATGCACACCATAAAACGCCAAAATGTTCACCCACCTCTCCTTTATGAAAGACCTTCCTCTAATTTTTTTAATTCACAAACTACCCACATTAAGGCAAACTTTAACACCAATACCAATCCTAACGCCATCACCAGAACCAGTCCACAATCTCAAACTACCAAAAGTTAACAACACAACACATCCCCAACTTCAAAACCAATCCAGTGCGCCCAAGCCGAAATTTCCTTTCGAAGCACTTCTACCCAGACCCAACGGCCTGCTGAGAGTCTCAATGCCTTTATTTAAGTTGATTTCTGTGTAATTGTATATCTGTACGTGTATAAGCATGAGAATATGTGCCATGTATATGTACGTGTATATATTTAGGTAATATCTCCAAACAGTGTGCTCATATAGTTATTTTAAATAAGGGGATATCTAATACATTATGCTTGATGTAATTTATCAGGTTGAAGATCTTTCAAGGGAGCCACAAGTGGAGCGTGAGTTAATGCTTATAAAACTCAATGCAGATCCAAGCAACCGTCCGGAGGTAACTGCAATTCTTAGTGTTTTTCTTATGTTATGTTTTTATAGTTTCTCTACATCTAATTGCTTTCTATTCTACTTTATTGATTTTATTTTTTATTTATTTTTTATTTTGTTTTTTTTATTTACATAAGAAAAAAGGAACTCTATAAAAGATTACAAGGTGGATAAGAAAGTAACATGAACAGAAACACAAAACTCAAGGAATCAAATTTATTAAATAATCTCATCTAAATAGTTGAAATTAACTCCTTAAAAATATTTCTTAAGTGCAATACTTTGGGCTGGAATATGGTGGCCCGAGACACCTGCCTATTTGGACTGTCCAGGGCAGGCCCTGGCGAGTCAACTGCCCTCGCCTAAACTCATGGATCCAGATCAGGAACCAAATTATTTAATGTTCATGTGGGTCAGATGCAGATCTAAAAGTCGAATCCAAGTCTTAATTGAGTCTGATACTTTTATGGGTAAAACTTGGATTCTCCTTGATTTGTCTCATGCTGACCTATTTGCACCCTAGTCATCCTTGACTATTTCACCTGATGGTTTGGTCTGCTTCTAGGATGCGGTGACTTGACATTAATGTCACTTGTACATTTCCTGCAGTAGTCATTTTAAGAGACTAGATAGAGATAATTTTGCTTCATGTGTAACGAGTTTGATAATTATTGTACCAACACAAGATTCCGCACTGGACCTTATCTCTTGACTATATTTGTTTCCCCTGAGAAAGTACTGTACTAGTCACAAGCAGCACCAATGTAATTAGCCATAATCAAATACCTGTAAGACTATTCAAATTGTTGAATGAGAATTTTCCAGTAAATGAATAGATGTTGATGATGTACGGAAAGCATCATTCTCATTGCTTCTAAGAACTTGTGAATGCTGTTTCGATGGAAATGGAAATTTAAGTTACACTGACACGGATACGTGTGTCCGTATCAGACACGGATAAAAAGTGTCTGACATGGTGAAATATAATAAATTGAGGTATACCACATACAATATATGTCCGTTAGTGTCCGACAAGGTATACCACATACAATAATGTCCGTTAGTGTCCGACACCGAAAAAAATGAGTTTCAATGAGTTTTGGCAGTTTTAAAACACGTGCTATACGTTTTATCTCTTAGGTTAACCTGTCATACCCCCTTCTTTTTGGTATTGCTGCTATATTTTCCTCTCTTTTCTGAGTTGTAGACAGGAACTGAATATGTTCTAGTTTTAATTTCAGATCATGTGGTTAGTGGACATATTCAGGGCGAAAATTGTGGATATTTCAGAGGATTCACTAACTATTGAGGTGACAATTGTTACATACTTGGTTTTGTGTTTTCACTTGTATATAGCATTGGTAATGTCACTTAAGCTTTGATTTTTAAATTTTTTTAACAGTGTGAAGGGAAGATTTTTGAATTATTTACATATCTAAACAAGTATATTTTATCAATTCAGAGATTTACAATGAAAATAATGATTATCACCTTTACAGTAGTTCTTTTAGTCTTTTTAGATGAGTAACTTTTATTTTTCTTTTTTTTGATAAACATCTCTTAGATTATGTAGAGAGCTACTCTACTCTGACTGTGAGAGAAATCCGGAGAATATTCAAGACTATGGTATTGTGGCTTTTGGGACCATTTGACATGATTGTATTAGTATTTTCACTCACCATGACTTAACCTATATAACAAATTGTACAAAAAAACAGTTCCTTGATTCCAATATGTGAAAATTGTACCATCTTGATAACATTGCAGGTCAATTTTGGGGGAACAGAAAAATGCTTGCATGCATGGGTACAATTTTGGGGGGACACTGGGGTAATGACACACCGGACACAAATGTAGACCCTAATTCTCAGATCTCGCCGTGTCCAAATCGTCGTACCCGTGTCCAAACCAGACACTCCGTCCCGTACCCATGCAACACAGGAAAAATGTAGTGACATAACAATCAATTCAAGGGTTGACGGGTGTCGCTTTTACTCAAAACACTTTATTTGAGTAAATTGGCGTTAAGATGCAACAGGTGTAAGGACAAAGGAGTCAAATTCAACTTTTAGATTCAAAATGTACAAACATATTTCTTACGCATTTTGGATTTCAAAGTTCAAAATGCTAGAACTTTTGATCCGCAAGTCAGTTTTTATTATTTGAAGGAGAGCCGTAGGTATAGCTTATTAAACTGGAAATGGCATATTTGACTAAGAGAGATAGGGGTTGGGATTCTAAAGGATGCACGAGTTAAATCTGGCCTTGATGGGAAGTTGGCTTTGGAAGTTTGGTTCGAAAAACATAGGTTATGGTGAAAGGTCATTAAGTCTATATTTGGGGAGGCTAATCCCAGACGGGTGTTGCTTTACTCAAAACACTTTATTTGAGTAAATTGGGGTTAAGATGCAACGGGTGTATGGACAAAGGAGTCAAATTTCAACTTTTAGATTCAAAATGTCCAAACATATTTCTTACACTCTTTGGATTTCAAAGTTTAAAATGCTATAACGTTTGATCCGCAAGCCAGTTTTTATGATTTGAAGGAGAGCCATAGGTATAAATTATGGAACTGGAAATGGCATATTTGGCTAAGAAAGATAGGGGTTGGGATTCTATAGGATGTATAATCAAGTGTTTTACATTCATTTTAATGCAAGCTCACTTGTAGATGCATTCAAACACCTGATTGAGTGGATGAATGCATCTACAAGTGACCTTAGAATGAATGCAAAACACTTGCATTCAACACCTGATTAATTGAATGAATGCATCATTCATTCTAACGAATGTGAGTTTAATCTGGCCTTGATGGGAAGATGGCTTTGGAATTTTGGTTAAAAAAACATAGGTTATGGTGAAAGGTCATTAAGTCTATATTTGGGGAGGCTAATCCCAGATGGCTGGCCCTGATGGTGTGGTGTGCAACACATAGTAAAACTCCAACCATAGATAAACTTATTAAGAGAAAAAAGATTGTCATTATGTATTGTCCTTTGTCTATGTCTTGTGGGAAGTTGGTTAGTCACATTCCCATCCATTGCAAATATTCCTTGTCACCCCCTGATGTTTGTAGGGTGGAAAAATGTTTTGTCTGTTGTTGGAGAGTATTAGGAGACTTATTTTTGATAGAATGGCATCAGTAGTGAGGCAATTGTTTCAACCGAGGACTTTGTCGTTCTTTGGTTGAACTTTTTGTTAGATTGGAGGGACATGTCAATCGGAGCATTCATAATCTGTTGGGACTCTTTGTTGGGGGCTTGCCTTGTAGTTGATCTTGTAGCTAGCTTATTTTAGCTGTTTCCCGGTTTTGTATTTATGTATTTGTATTGTAGGATATCTCATCCTAACAATTTCATTCCCTTTAATAAAAAAGATAGTTATTGGCAGTAACATCAGTCTAAAACCAGTGCATGCCTGGTAACTATTGTCGCACAGAGAGTTTGATTACATTACCAAGAATAAGAATTGTAGGAAATAGATGGAGAACTTAGGTCAGGGTACTTTTCATTTATTTATGCATTTTTTTTTTGGCTTGAAGATTGACTCTGTTACAATTGATGTTACTTGAGCTAAAGTGTAGAGATTGAAGAAGAGGAGACAAATTCTAGGGTAGGTCACTGTGATCTTTATCCTATACATATGTAAATAACTTGTAGATTACTGTATGCCGAAATGTATGTGTACAAGTGTTGGCCAATATGAGATGACTAGATTTTTTTAGGACCGATATATAATTCCAAAAGAGAAGCAAGTTCTTAGTTCTTACCCCAAATCAACCACCGTCCTTCTGTCCTCTTCTAATTTTATCCACCTCCTCTTCTTCCTCCATCAAACTCCAAATCCTCCATGAATCTGACAGTGGCACAACTGCTTCCGCAGGTTACGGGCTACTATTACTATTGTTGATTAATCCAAAGGGGAGAGAGTTGTCGTGTTCCCTCCAACGTGTTTTCTTTATTTTGTTTTATTTTTTTCCTCCTTGTCCCAAGCTGAAAATGTGGGTGCGATGCAAGTGCTTCGCCAGTCATTGGTTTTCTAGTTTGACTTGTTATCGGGTTGCCTTATTTGAATTAGATGTTGTCGTGTGCCCTTACTAATATGTACTTAAAATGTGTATTGACGTATCATAAAATTTTCTTTCTTGCTAACTTTTGGCTACTGTTTTTCAATTAATTTTTGTTCTTAATTGATTTGATGGCCTAAAGTTTTATAAAATAGATCATTTTTCAATTGACTGTTAATGATGTAGGTGACGGGAGATCCTGGTAAGATGTTTGCTGTGCAAACAAACCTTAGGAAGTTTGGTATTAAGGAACTTGCAAGAACTGGAAAGGTATGCTACGTACTTATATTCAATTAATCATATGAAGTTGTCTTGCATTTCTAGTGCTCTGAACTAGCTGGTTCTTATAGATTGCTTTAAGAAGAGAAAGGATGGGTGAGAATGCTCCCTTTTGGAGGTTTTCTGCAGCTTCGTATCCCGACCTTGAAAGTACAATACCAGTAGATGCTGTTTTGAGGACCACAAATAGAGCTCTCAATGAAGAGTCAGAGCTATCTATGGGGGTATAGATTTCTTTCTATTGTTGTTGATTTATTTTTATTTTTTTCTTAATTGGGGACTATTTAGTTTTTATTTGCATAAGAAATTTCTGAAAACTAATTTTACCATTAGGAAAGGAAAGAAAAATTTCGGGGAATGGTAGAAAATATATCAAGGATTGGAATGAACACCTTTCTTTTAAACTTTCTGCCTTAAACTATATAAATTGTTTAAATAGTGTTGGAATTCTTGAGTGCTATTTTTGTAATTCAAATAATAGCTACTTAGACAAACAAATAGTTTTAGATTTTTTTATGTCTTTGGTTATAAACCATTGTGAGCTCCTCAAGTTAAATATTTGGTTCTAGAAATCAATGGTAATGTATCCTCATTATAGTACAAACCAATGATAATGTAGCCTCATTGTGGTACAGCAAACGCCTCGATAATGGGTATGCGGGACTATTTCGACAATGTACAAGAGACAAATTTATTAGAATCAGTGTTATATAGTTATTTTTATTTGTTGAGGTCTAACTTTTCACAGTTTTTTTTACATTAAATGCATACGTTATTTGAGCCGCACGCAACTAGGTCTGTAGCTGACACTTTGGCCAACTTTCCTAAAAGTCATTAGGACTCTGAAAAAAAAAGAAAACAAAAGAAAGGGTCCTTCGGGTTAGGTAGTTCCAACTTGGTTATTTGGTGGTCAGGAATCTCTTAAAATATGGTATCGAAAATACTGTTTTATTCCTTAGAATCCATGATGGCTTAGTAGAAAGTTCTCGTTGGACTGATGATCATAGTGACTCAATCTTAAAGTATTAGTGCTTGGCATTCGGCAAAGAAAATTCCTGTTAGTGAGTTTTTATACGGACAAAGTGCGATCCTCTTGAAATGCGTTAAATCACAATTTGTCTGGTACTATTCGTTTTGACTCACTTATTTATTAATTTAGCTTTGTAAACCCAATCTTATATCCTTTTCAGTACCATCGATTCACAAATTCCTCTCTCTCTCTCTCTCTCATACGCACACACCAATCTTTGCCTGTCCGTTTTATGGTATTGATAGTTCCTTACTTGCACTTAAATTAATGTTTTATCCATTTCTTTTGTGTCGCATAGATACTACCACTACTACTAATAATAAAAACTATATTCCCAGAAAATCATAGCTTTTATCCTGGACCATGGATTGACAAAGTTTCATTGTAATAGACTAAGAGTGATGACACAATTTGCCACTAATCGTCTTCAACACTTAACTGACTTTTACCTCATTTTATGCCAATTTTGGTTAGCCTTTGTCTTCCTTAAAGCACTTAATCTTTTAATATCTTGTGAAGGGTGATGTTTATCCTGTGGAGCCTTATGATGGATTTATGATGAATCAAGTTCTTGATGCTCATTGGGGTGTTCTTGATGATGAGAATGTAAGACTTTCATTTCCTGCTCAGAATTTTAATAAATTTTGTTTCATAATTATAACTAGACTTGTTGATGCATGAGCATGGAATAATTAGACTTGATTTATTATTAGATTGGATTTATGAAATTCGTTTTTATTCATTAAACCCTAGTTTTGGGTATTTTATACATTGTGTATCTATTATTCTTGCTTCTGCGGCAAAGATACATCACTTGTTTTCTAATTTCCTATGGAATATATGGAAGAATGTATCCCCAATAGTTTGTAGATTTATACAACTCAATTTTTGATTATTAAATTGAACTCCAAGGTTTGATGGTTCTTTTTTCGCCCCCAGTCTAGTGGTCTTCGGTCTCACACACTTTCTATGCTCGTAAATGACACTCCTGGAGTTCTCAACGTAGTGACTGGTGTTTTTGCTCGTAGAGGTTACAACATTCAGGTTTGTTGGTTTTGGTTTTTTTTCTCCTTTTGTCATGGAGCCTTCATACTTAATAACACTGATCATTTCATGCTTTAGAGTCTGGCTGTTGGACATGCAGAAAAGGAGGGGCTCTCTCGCATTACTACTGTTGTTCCCGGCACTAATGAATCTATTAGCAAGTTGGTTCAGCAACTTTATAAGCTTATCGAGCTTCATGAGGTAAGGTTTATTTCTCATAGATTTACACTTTTAAGTGGAAGCTGTTAAAATTAGGGAAATTGTTTAATTTTTCGTATCCTAACAGCTTGAGAAAAAAGCAGAAAATACAGCACGACTAAGATTATGGATTTCATGATTATTTTTAATATGTTTGGAGTGTCAGATAATCTATAATAAATTGTTATTGCTCTATTTAATAGTTTTGAGTTTGAAAAAAAAGAAAAAAGAAAACTCAAGATTCTATTGAGAAAGTTCATTTGGAAGCAAGAAGTCAACAAGGAAAGACTTCAACAGCCAACAGGGGAGGTAGACTAAACCGTAAAAACTAAAATAATCAAACGAAAACGGAAATGTGACAATATATAAAATTTGAAGTTTTGTCTGAGATTAGTTTGCATCTTTTTCTTCTGGATAAAGCAACCAGAAGAGAAAAAAACGGATTGAGATTGAGTGCAGTAATGCATAAGAGGATTAAAGCTTTTCTGGAGAGCCCCATCCTCAATAGATGTCCACAAAAGAATTATGTACCTAAGCAGTTAAAATCGGATTTAATCGGCGATCAATCGGTGAGTAATTGCATATCGGGACTGAAGCGAGATGTTTTCCACCGATTTATCAGTTAGTACTCAGTTAGTGATATTTTCGGTCGCATATCCGATAACACCGATTTCTTGGAGAAATGAGAAAAAAAATCTCGCCGAGATTATCGAACCCAACAATTAAATAGAAAAAGAAGAAAACATAATCGAATTATCAACCACTTCCGATTCCCGGCGGCTTGTGTTTCATCTCTCTTCTTCAACTATGAAGTGAATGATTAAGAAAACATGTATGACTTATTCTTTGTTCCCTCTTCTCCTCTCCACTCTATCGGAATAGGGTAGTGTGCTAACTTGTTCTGGCTGGTATTCTGAAGGCAAACCACCAGAAACTGATACATTTATGCAAAAATCCGTAACCCCTTTGCTAGAAAAAGGTGAGAAACAGAATGGGTAAGATTAAATCCAAAGAAATTGAATGAGCTAAAAGTGGAGAAGAGTTGAGTGTGCATAGTGGTACCTTTTTATTATGACTCATCCTGTCACTCCTTGGTTTGGGTGCTTCAAGAAATTAGATGCAATTGTTGTTGTTTTGGTACATGTGTACATGGGTTGGTTTGGTTAACTTCAAGTGGGTCAGTGACTGGTTGATTCCACGTGTCAAGAGTGTGGGTAAAGAATAATTGAAGAAAATTTTCGTTTGAAAAATAATTAAGAGAAAATAATAATGGCATATGGGAGCATAGTCTGTTGGTAACACAGTTGTAATTTTGTACTTGAGAGTTGCAACTATTTGTTATTTTGAACTTGCAATTTTGTAAATCTACCTATACTTTGAACGAAAATGGGATATATTAGAATTTACAACTTGTGTTTTACTAAATTGTTTCTTAATTATTACACTTAATGTTGTTGCTATTCTAAATTTCGAAGATATAATTGTATTATTTGTATATAATAATATAAAACCGATTAACCGATTAAATTTCCGATTAATCGCATATCGCTCCTAGACCGATTACTTTTGAAAACCGATTTTAACTGCTTAGTTCTGTACAGACCTTGGACCTTCTTTATCTGTATGAGACACTGATTCATCTGCTGTCACTTGTGGTCCTCATCAATTGGTATTTATTTCGAGTAGATGACAGTGAGCTGTCCAAAGTTGTACCTACTGAAAAAAATAAGAATTAATAAAATTTAAAAGATTTGATCTTACATTTGATAAGTTGATTCTTAGAAAGACTGTTACGTTGTCCATAGCTCACTATTTCCTTCCTCTAGATCTTTGTATAAAAAAGTAATATGCTTGTTTTATTAGAATTGCTGCTCAATACCCCCAAAAATTAATGAGGAATTGTAGCTTATGTTGGCCCATACTGGACTCCTGGCAGGCCGTTGCCCTGTTAATATACATCAACTTTTGCAAAGATCAAATTTATCCTGAGGGTTCTCCTATTGATTTTGCTAAGTGATCTGGATTTTATGATGAATTGATGACACTGTTGTATATAGTTCACAGTAATGAATATCAAATTTATTAAACAGAGTTCATGACCTTTTCAGGTTCGGGATCTTACCCATCTTCCGTTTGCTGAGCGAGAACTGATGCTAATAAAGGTTGCTGTAAACACATCCGCTCGAAGGGATGTGCTTGACATTGCTAGCATATTTCGGGCAAACGCTGTTGATGTATCTGATCACACAATTACCCTTGAGGTGTGCATCCTTTCCCTTGAAGTCAAATATCTTTAATTTATTAAACAGAAAAGATATCTTTCCCTTGAAGTCAAATATCGGGCAAATATCCTTCCCTTGAAGTCAAATTTATTAAACAGAAAAGATATCTTTAATTTCCTTTTAGATTAAATTTTGCTGAGTAATAGTACTTTTAATAGTGGATTGGATTAGTTTTTTATGGTAATTGTTTGGGACTGGACCTATAGAACAAAAATCTTAAAACGGATACACAGTGTTATAGAGTCAGTTTAGCAAGGCTATCCATCTCGCAATACAAGTGTATCCCAATAGGCCAATACAATAAAATTTACAAAGTTAACCTCTTTGAATGTTGGACAACCTCCTGCCCAGTAAAATAGTGTCTCCTTACCTCCACTTCCAATTTGTAAAAACTGTCCCAACCAATTGCTATACTCCTCTGTAAAGTAAAGTAATCCATGGGGATTACGCGGCTCCTTCAAATACCACTTGGTTTCCCCTTCCCCATACTTCTCCACTACTCTTTCCATGATTCCGTCAAAGTTGGTCCTCCTCTTACCCAAACCTCCTAAGCTATTTACCCAACAAATCTTGGTTCAGTAGCAAAGTGTGCTTACACCCCCAAGTCATCCTCTTCCTTGGAAAGGGAAAGTCTATCACACTTGATCCAATTAATATTCGACTTTCCTTCCTCACCATCGCACAAAGATTCTTCTAAATACGTGGATTCTTTGACAACGGAGGGGATTGGTTTCTTTGCCATATTCTTTGATAGTTTGGGATCTTATAGCTTCCTTCAGATCCTCCCAATTGTGCTTGAATATGCTAGAGATGTAAGAATGGCTTAGGTAACTCTGTTTGAGTTATTACCAGACATTGTTCTGAAACCGGCTCACTCACCTATCCAAAATTAAAAACAGATTATAAATGACTTAAGCCAGGCTCTACAGAACTGGAAACTACTTCTGAAAAGTTGAAAATACTGATCCGAGGTTTTAAGGTTTTTGTTGGCACTTGGTAACTAGCACAGATGCTGTAACATCGAGTATACAAATATGCTATATTAATGTTGTATTTCTAGTTCTACATCGACATGTTGTGCCCTGGTACTCTGATTTTAAACTAGGCGATGTATTTCTTTTAGGTAACCATATAATTGTTTAGGCTGTATATTTTAACCGGGCGGTCAAGTATCAATTGTGTTGGGTAATAACTAGGTCATTCTTTGTATTCATCTGCCAAACTTTGGTCCTTTCTCTCGGCACTTCAAAAAAAGCAAAGGATTGAAATTTGAAAAAACTACTGTTTTGCTTATTTTTGCCTCCTATTGAATTTGGTTTTAATGAGCTCCTTCTTTCTTTTTTGGTAAATTCCCTAGAATGCATAGACTCCAAGAGTACTATGGCAGTAGTAGCTTCTCCTTGCAGTTATTTGACATTAAACCTTAGATATTCATTTTGGTTTCTTTTAGATATATTTGGTTGTAATTGAATCATGCCTTCCACATTTCAGCTTACTGGAGATTTGGACAAGATGGTGGCATTGCAGAGGTTGTTAGAGCCTTATGGAATTTGTGAGGTCTGCACCACAAACTTGACTTCTCATGGAAAAATAGTGTTGAAATTCTTGTTAAGTTTGATATTATATTTACATTATCTTGGTAAAAAATGTGGGATGCACACACAACGAGCAAGGTTTCTTATCTTATAATTCATATACTTGGTTACTACTACAGTTTTGACTGGAATTTTAAAAGTTTATAAACCAAACTGCTTTCTAGTAGTTACACCTTGGACACCTGGTGCTCCACTTTTTAACTCTTCCTTTGCATCTTGGCCTTTTTTGAAGGTGGCACGAACTGGGCGGGTTGCACTGGTTCGCGAGTCTGGAGTGGATTCAAAGTATCTGCGTGGATATTCTTTACCTCTGTAGTATTGGTTACTTTGGCAGCTTGAAGGAATTGGATGAAATCTGTAGGACGTTCTGCATAGAATATTTCCTTTAGTTAGATCTTATTACCTTGGGTAATTAAGTATCTGAAGAAACAAACACAAAGTGGATTCATATATTCGTGGGTTTTGGCATAATTTTAAGTTTTTAACTAACTTTATTTGTTGAGTTCTGTATATATATATATACTAGCTTGTAGGCCTGTGCATACGCATCAGTTCTTTTGAAAACATTTATATTTTTTTTAGAAAATTGGGATTACCGTTTTAATTTTCTAACAAATTGTTTTAAATTAAGTTTTAAAAATCCGTTTTTTCAATTGGTAGAGAGATTCTGTTTTATTAATAGGAGAATGATTCCCGTTTTAATTAGATACGTTAGATTTTCGTTTAATTTTCAATAGGGGAGGAATTCTCATTTTAATAGGATAAGGATACTCGCTTTAATTAAAAATGTTAGAATTTGTTTTAATATGGGTCGTTATAATAGAAGAGAAATTTCCGTTTTTCAAATAAAAGAAAAATTCTCGTTTTAATAGGAGATGACGTAGAATTTTAATAGAGCTCGAAAAATATTCTTAGGGGAACTTTAATATTAAAATATTGACTTGTTCAAGGAAGTCATTCAGGCCGCCAAGCAGGTAATGGACCAAATGAAGTGGGGCAATTACTCTTATGCGATTAAATTGACAAAATCAAGATTTTAGTCTTTCCCCGCGTCCTCATCCATGGCGATTTGAGAGCAGTAACTTCGTTTAGAGTTTTTAATGCAACTTCCCGTTGGCTTCTTTTTTCTTCAAACAGAGCCCGACTTTCCCAATTTGGAAATCATGCTTTGTTTGACGTAACCCAGGCTCGTGAAATCAATCAGTGTTCGTGATTCCGAACGAAACCTCGGAATTTCGTACAATATTTCGGTTTTTGAGAAAACCGAACGAGGGATATTATTGTAATTATGGTTAATCATTCGAATTAACAGTTAATAAAACAGATCTCAGTCTCTAACCCTAGCTTGACATCTCCAGCCAAAACAATGTTGTAAAGAAATACAGAAACCTTTGTTGTAAAGAAACACTTTACATGGGCGTCATGACGACCATAAACAATGTAAAATAGCCCTAATTATGTTTTATGCTCCCGTGCTTATGTGGTGTAGCTGCTACACTAAAACCACTTTTTCTCGCTTTGAAATTCCAAATGTTGGCTCTCGTTTCCTCTTTTAAGTTTTAATTAAGTTGTAAAGGTTACTGATAATACAGTTTATGTTTCTCTTCGTTCATTCCTACCAAGATAATGCTATCTAATTTGGAAAGCTATGAGGTCACTAGGAAAGTCATGTGTATGAGTAATGCAAAAGGGATTCATTGCTCGAGATAGTTGGAATGTTTGTGTAGTGGCCCAATAAAGAGAAGTGGACTAGGTCAACAGATTAAGAAACGGGATGTAACGTAATATGAGAATTCGAGGAGTAGGGAATCGTGGCCGCGGAACTCTAGACCGTGGACGTAGAATATATACGGCAAGAAAGGGAACCGAGAGATGAGAAGACAGGTGGATGATCTAGATGAAAGGGGGAAGGGGTATAAAAAGAAGAGGCCGCACAGTGAGAAAAGAGAGTGAAGAGAGGCAAGAAAGAGGGAAAAAAGAGAGGAAAAAAGCTTGGTAGAGAGTACATTTAGGTCTTCGGTTTGTATTAAAGGTTTTGATGTTCATACATTTGGTGCCATCTGTGGGGAAGATCAGAGAAAGTCAAAAATGGCACCAAAAGTTAAGAGAAGGGTAGGCAGACCAAGGAGGGCAGTGGTGCAAGAGCCAACACCGGAGGCGGTGATTGATGAGGAGGGAAATCAAGAAGAGGAGCACGAAACAGAAGATACCCGGCTTATGTGAGAGGAGATTGTGAGGCTGAGAGAGGAGAACGACGAACTGAGAAGAGAAAAGAAAGAGCGGAGGAAGAAGAAGGGGAAGAAGCAGAGGAGGAGTCTGATGATGAGGAGGGTGGGCCGAATCTTGTCAAAAACCCGGTTGTTGGCTTGACCATGGAGCAAGTCTAGGAGATGATAGATAATGATAGAGAGGCGAATCGGCAGCGGGCGAAGGATCGTGGGAGAGCGGCTAGTCAAGTGGTGGCCGGACTAAACCGCAATCCATTAGCAGATGCCATTTGAGCTTCAGAGGTCTTGAAGCATTTCACTCAGCCGAGGTTCGAAAGATATGTGGGCAAGGGAGACCCGGCAGATCACATCCATCATTTCCAACAACAGATGCCTCTTTGACAAGAGGCTTGGTATGATGGGCTGCGGTGTATGATGTTCCCGGCCAGTCTTAAAGGAAGGGCGTCGGATTGGTATTACAGATTGCCAGCTGGAAGCATAAGTAATTTCCAGGAGTTGGAACAGGCGTTCATAGACCACTTTATACGCTAGGAAAGGCGAGTGGTGGATATCGCGGCGTTGTTCAACGTGCGATAGAGATCCGCAGAGTCAGTCAGAGAGTACTTGTGTCGGTTTAAGGCTGAGACATTGAAGGTTGAGAATCTGGATGAGAGAACCGCAGTGATCACATTTGATAGAGGATCAAGCGTCGCGACGAGGAGCATCACCGCGTGGCGAAAAGAATGAGATCGCGACCTTGCACAAGCTATATCCGCGGGTGGAAAAGTATATAAGATGTGATGACACTATGCATAAGGATTCCAAGATGTCAGGGAAGGCAGTGTTAGCGTTAGAGAAAGACAAGGAGCACCAAAGAACAGAGACATCCGGAAAAGAAAGCGGGGTATTCGCGTGGGTGGAAAGAAATCGGGAGGGGATTCGAAGGGATAACAGGGAGAGGAAGCCATACCGCGAGATAGAGGTGACACCGCTAAATAGACCCCTGGGTGAGATTTTATCCCTGATTAAGAACATGCAGGGATATGAAGGTCCGCGGAGCACACCGACAGAAATACCGGATAAACTTTTCTGCACATATCACCAAATACGAAATCATGAGACTAATGACTGTTACGCACTAAAGTGGTTGGTCCAGAGATTGGTGGAAAAAGGGAGGATGAGGGAGTTTGTGAGGGGCGCACAGAATGAGGAGCACTTGCCGCGCCAGGACCGAATACTGGGAACTATTAATGTGATTTTTAGTAGGGAGGTTCTAAGTCATAACGCTCATAGAGATAAGGTAAGGAGAACATCGAGCATCCAGTAGATCAACGAAGGGACAGATAGGTCGTGACCGAGGGTAGGGGCAGCGGAGGAGAGAGATAGGATTGCCTTTAGCAGTGCGGATCTACAGGCTGTGGATTCCCCCCATGAAGACGCGTTGGTCATCACAGTAGCGATGGGCAACTATATAGTGAAGAGGGTGTTGATTGACTGTGGCAGTGCAGTGGATTTGTTGTTCAAAGGAGCTTTGGAAGAAATGGGAATTGATCCTAGACAACTGAGGCCTCCGCGAACCAATTTATACGGCTTCAATGGGAGTATGACGGAACCCATGGGGGAGCTCTTATTGCCGGTGACCACGGGTCTAGTGACGGTCTTCGCCCGGTTTATAGTGGTGGATTCTACTTCTCAATACAACGTAATTTTAGGGAGGCGGTGGATTCATGAGATGAAGGCTGTCCCATCGATGTATTACCAAGTGATACGATTTTCCACCCCGATTGGCATGTATGAAGTTTGCGGCGATTAGGTGACGGCCAAGAACAGTCATTGGGGTACAGTGAAACAATTGATTCGCGGACAAGAAGGAGAGACTACAAACCCTCGGAAGTGGCAAGCATATCAATTATAGTGTGCCTTTATAGAGGGGGAGGAGGAGTCAATGGTGGGTCCGAAGACACTTGATGAGATTGAAGTAGTGAATATTGGTGAGGGGGAAGAAGAGAGGTTCACGTCGGTAGGATCCAGTTTGCTGGAAGAGTGGAAGAGTAAGTTGGTACAATTCTTGTCTAAAAATAAAGATGTCTTTGCTTGGGTAATTGAGGATGTCAAGGGACTAGACCCAGACTTCGCATGTCATCGGTTACACATGAAGAAAGACGCCAAGCCAGTGAGGTAAAGGATGCGAAGCATTAGGCCGAAGTATGCTGAGGGAATTCGTGAAGAGGTCGCAAGGTTAAAAGGAGCTGGAATAATACGAGAAGTGGAATTCACAGATTGGTTGTCCAATGTCGTCGTGGTACCGAAAAAGAATGGCAAGGTTCGAATGTGTGTCGATTTTACAGATGTGAATTTAGAGTGTCCCAAGGATAGCTATCCCATGTCGCGGGTGGATGAATTGGTGGATAGAACAACATGATTCAAAATATTTTCGTTCATGGATGCATCTATGGGGTATAACCAGGTCGCGATGTACGGACCGGATCAGGAAAGGACAACATTTGTGGTTGAAGGCGGCACGTATTGCTACACTAGGATGCCATTTGGACTGAAGAATGCCGGAGCTACTTTCCACTGGTTGGGAGAGAAAATGTTCGAAAGCAAGATTCGGAAGGGGATCGAAATATACATAGATGACATGGTGGAAAAGAGCATGTCGGATGAGGAGCATCTAGAGGGTTTAAGAGAGACATTTGGGATACCGCGGAAGTACAAATTGAAGTTGAATCCTGAGAAATGCACATTCGGAATGACCATGGGAAAGTTCCTGGGCTACATTGTTACTCACCGGGGAATAGAGGCTAACCCTGAGCAAATAAGATCCATGGTGGAGATGTCATCACCGCAGAATGTCAATGAAGTGTAGCGGCTGGCCGGTAGGGTCACAGCTTTGAATAGGTTTATTTCCAAGTCATCTGACAAATGTAGACCATTGTATCAATTACTAAGAAGCACACCAGATTTCTTGTGGACATCAGAATGCGAGGATGCATTTCAAGAGTTGAAAAGGTATTTGGGCAAGGCTCCTCTGTTGTCACGACCAGAGCAGGGGGAGAAATTATACTTGCATTTAGGGGCCACCGAATATGCAGTTAACTCAGTTCTTGTCCGGCTTATCGACAGAATGGAGAAGTTGGTGTATTTTCAAAGCAAAACATTGTTAGATGCAAAGACGCGGTATAGTAGAATTAAGAAATATGCCCTGGCGTTAATCTTCTCGGCCCTAAAGCTAAAACCCTACTTCGAATCACACTCAATGGTAGTGGTGATGAACCTACCTCTAAAACAAGCATTAAAGGCAGAAAAATCAGGCAGAATGTTGAAATGGGCAGTGATGCTTAGTTCGTACGAGATACAATATCAAATAAGAACCGCGGAGAAGGCACAAACGGTGGCAGAGTTTCTAGCATAGTTCCCCGTGGAAGATCCCACTTGGGGAGAAGAGATGGTCATGGAACCGGAGAGGGATGTAGAGCCCGACCTCCTAGACCCTTGCGATAAGAGGAATGGGTGGAAAGTATTCATAGATGAATCTACCACTGACGCATGCAGCGACATAGGTGTTGTATTGGTTATACCTGATAATAACAAAATAGAACAGACCATGAAGCTAGGGTTCGCAACAACCCGATAATGAAAGCGGTATGATCACGATGATAGTGGGATTGAGAATAGCCGAGGACTTGGGGGTGAAGGAACTGACCGTGTATTCTGATTCAAACTTAGTGGTGTGTCAGGCAAATGGACGGTTCGCTGCCCGCTGTCCGTGGATGGCGAAGTATTTAGAGGTGTTGCACAAAAGGTCCACCAAGTTTGCGAAGCTCAGATTTGTACACTTGGGTCGCGGTGAGAATAGGCATGCATACGCCCTTGCGTATGTGGCTGCAGCCATACCTGGGTTAGAGGAAAAGACGATACGGGTAGGAAGATTGGAGAAACCAAGCATAGAGAAGGTGATGGAGGTGTGTCAGATCACAGAAGAAGAAGGGGGATGGATGGATCCCATTAAGTGTTTCTTGGAGGGAAAGGAGGTGACAGATAAGAAAGAAAGAAGAAAGGTGGAACAGACTTCTCAGAGATACGTACTGTTGGAAGGCAAATTATACCGAAAGAACTTCAATGGGCCATTGTTAAAATGCCCAGGGACGCGGTTAGCCTTAGAGGTACTAGCATAGATGCATGAAGGGGACTGTGGGAGCCATTCCGCCAGAAGGACTACGGCACACCGACTCTTGACGCAGGGCTACTTTTGGCCCCACATGAAAAGGGATGCAGTGGAGTTCGCTAAGAAGTGTGACAAGTGCCAGAGATTTTCTCAGCTGATATTCGCCCTTACGGAACCCCTGCATAATGTCTCAAGTCCGTGGCCTTTTGCTATGTGGGCGATGGATATCGTAGGATCATTTCCCATGGCTAGCGGCAAAAGAAGATATATGATAGCAGCTACGGACTACTTCACTAAATAGATAGAAGCCGTACCCTTGCAGTAGGTGAAGGAGACACATGTGATTAAGTTTTTATAGGAGAACATCATATGTCGGTTTGGACTCCCATATTGCATCATTGCAGACAATGCGACACATTTCACGGGAGCTAAGGTGACCGAGTTTCTGCAGGCATACAAGGTGAAATAGGGCTTCTTGGCCCCCTACAACCCTAAAGGCAATGGACAGGCCGAATCTTCTAACAAAACGATAATGAACAACCTTAAGAGAAAGTTGGAAGACAAGAAGGGGGCGTGGGCAGACGAGTTGAACCAGGTTCTTTGGGCATATCGAACTACTCTTCGGACGACCACCAAAGACCCCATTTGCCTTAGCCTATGGCGTTGAGGCCGTGATTCCTTCAGAGATGGTGGCAGTTACAATGCGAACCAAGGCCGTGGAGGAGGGATCGAACTGGCGCATCTTGGCAGGGGATTTGAATTTGGCAGAAGAAAGAAGAGACTCAGCCCGCATTCAGTTAGACGAGTATCACATGCACTTACAGAGGCAATACAACAAGTGGGTTAAGCAGCGGTAATTCCAAATAGGGGACTTAGTGCTCCGTCGAGTGACTCCTAGTACAAAGAGGGAAAAAGACGGGAAGTTGAGTCCAAACTGGGAAGGGCCATACACCGTGGTGGAAGTAGGAGGGGCTGGTATTTACAAGTTACGAACAATGAAGGGCAAATTGATAGAAAAGCCTTGGAATGTGAGAATGCTAAAAAGTTTTACAATTGAATGTAATAAAGGTACAAAGCAATGTAATGGAGGTCCAGAGCAAAAGACCAGAGCTGTTTGTAAATATATAATACCACGAACCTTTTGTGAAAAGAAATGTGTTTGCTATGTATGATTTCTAAGTAAGAAGTAGGTCCATCAATGGTCATCGCATCCGTGGCTTATTCAATAGTCGCATCGGTAGTCTCTTTAGTGGCCGCCGTCTGGCTTATGAGTCCTTCTGTCACGGGATGCTCAGGGGTTACCTTGGTGCCCGACACCTCTTCATTGGCTATCTTAGGGGTTGCGATCGCCGGGACAGCAGACCCTTCAGGGAGAAGACGACCTTCGCGAAGGAGGCGTGCATGCTCCTCTTGAATTTTCTTGGCCGCCCTCTTGTCGGTTAGGAGCCTGTAGCGTTCCTGAAGGGTGGTCATATCCAATTGGTGCTGCTGCATCAGGTCCGCAGAGGCATCCTCATGCTTCTGATTGAGAGCATCCAGGGCCTCCTGGTGTCGTTGAGCGAGGGCATCCAGATTGGCCTGGTGTTGTTGAGGGAGCACTTCCCTTTGATGGCTCAGGCGTTTGTTGACCGAGTCCATGTATTGTTGGTGGGAGGACTCCGCGGTCTTTAGCTCGTCTTGAGCCTGAACTTTAGCCAAATTGGCAGCTTCTAGATCCGATTGAAGGTGGGCATAGGCAGTTCGTAGTCCGGTAGGGCCGCTGAGTTCTTTCTCGAGGGACTCCACCTTGGCCTTGGCACCAAATAGGTCACGGATCATGTAGGACATATCCAGGCTGATAGGGTTATATACTAAAAGTATTACTTTTGTATTAACTCTAATTCTTTATATTTTGAATGAGAATCATATGGGCAAATGTTATGCATATTATATATGTTATTAGTTATATGCATGTGTCTAATACTTTATGTTGTAGATGATATAGTGTGAACACACAGAAGATCATATCATCAGTACCTTATAAAGTATAAGTAATCTTTTACAACCTAGATGGATTTGGAAAAACCATTGGTACGGTTGTAGTATAATCTGGTATTAGTTTATCTTGACTATAGGATTACATTAGTACACTTTGTGTGTATTGAACAGGACCAAGTGAGGTTGTTTCTCCTTATACTGACTATATAAGAGAACAAACACCTCTATTATTATGGATGCTTGTCCTCCTAATCCGGATATAATAACGGGTACTTACATGCATTGTACATTGCTTTAAATCATCAATGAGTGAGATTCATTTGTGAATCAACAAACTCGATGGATTGGGTAATGACATTGTATGTAAGGTGTGCTATTGATTATAGAAGGAATCCGTGTCCAGCAAGAAGGCGGGTTGATGATGTCCCCTTGAGGAGCTCAAAAAGATTGTCATGTAAACCCTGCAGGTGGATTTATTCCGACATGACAATGAGGTTGAGTGGTACTACTCAAGGATATAAGAAGTTGATTAATGTAGTTGTCGATAACTTGACTTAATCAACGGACTTTTCGATATCTTAAATACGGGAGATCAACGAGCATATAATATGGAGCCCATAAACGCGTTGACACGTAATTTGGGATTAGGGGTAGTGCAACAATGGCCTTTAGTGGAATAAACCATTTGTTGTTGACGGACTTGGGCGTGTGTTCAGGGCTTAACATGGGAAGCCCAAGCCCGTCGAGGCCCAACCCTAATTTCTCCTCATGGTTCCCGCTTGTAGCCTATAAATAGAATAATCTCTCTCTGGCTGAAATTCACTATTCATCTGAACAGAAAAAGAGGCAAGGAAAGTTAGATCCAAAATTGGATCTAGCTTTGTGAGAAAGAAGGGGATTGGTAGATTGTTGTCCACACAACGTCCAATCTATTATAAAGGAATACAACAGAAGATCAAGGGGTTGATTGTTGATTCGGATTCATAAAGCTTGGATTCTCAGAGTTATCAAAACTGGATCTAAAAGGTATGTTCTCTATCACAAATCGTGGACACCCATTAATTCTGCTGCGCGTGGTGTTCGCGGTTTGTAGAAATATTCACATTCTGAATAACGGTTCCTACACAGGCTCACCTATGAACAGGGAAGAGGATGAAAAAAAAAAGACAAAAGAAAAAGGAGAAGGGAGATAGTACTAGGGCTGGTCATGAGACTCGGTGCTCGTGAGTAACTCGGTGCTCGGCTCGTTTTGAGATCGGCTCGTGCTCGCTCATGAAATAATATGAATCAAATATAAGCTTAGTTTTAGGCTCGTTTTGAGTTCGAGTCGAGTACGAGTCGAGTAGCTCGAGCTACTCGTTATTTTATTAAATTATTATTTTTTCTATATATTATATATGATCCATAAAAATACCCACTAACCTAGGCCCATAAACATATTAACCCACAAGATAAAACCCTAAAAAATAGCCAAAACACCAAAACTTTGAGGCCGCTCTCAATTCATGAGTTGGGTTTCTCAAAGAGAGAGAGGTCTTTTCACCCTAGATTTGAGCACTTGATTTCGGCAGTAGGACAAATCGACTGTGATGAATCGAGTGTTGTTGTGGAACTCAATCGAGTGTTACTGTGGAACTCAATCCAGCTGTCTTTCTTTATGAAGACAGCTTTCCTCATTCGCCCCTGTTCGAGATTGTGGATCGGAAGCTGCAGCCTTTTGTTTCAGACTTTCCTATACATTCAGCTGGAATAAAAACCTTCCTTCGAGCGTGTTCTAAGGGCATGGCTCTCCCACATCTTATTCAACAACTTCTTTTGGAGAGGAAGTCAGTAATAGCTTTTGGATGTTGATGGTAGTTTGGATTCGCTTCTTACATTGTGAAAACTGAAATGTAATGTTTTTTTTAGATTTTTTGAGTATATATGCTACTGTTTCCAGATGCAAGCTCACGAGCTAGTTTTGAGCTCGAACTTCAATCGAGCTCGTTTTGTAAAACGAGTCGAGCCGAGTCGAGCTCGAGCTAATTGTAATTCAAAACGAGTCGAGTTTGAGCACAAAGTAGAGCTCGACCTTGAGTTTGAGCTTGGCTTGAACTCGACTCAAAAACTCACGAGCCGAATCTGAGCATGCCAATACTCGGCTCGCTCGACTAGATGACCACCCCTAGATAGTACCTTCTCCCAGTTGGTGTATAGGGAGGTCCGGTGTTGTTCAAAGGAACCCCCTTCAGCATAGGCTAGGTCCTTAGGCAGATGAGCTCCAAAAAATAAGGAGGAGGCCACGGCTGGGTTCTCCAGAGTGGAGTCTGCGGTATTCACCTTGCGATGGCGCACCTTAAAAGTAGGACAGAAGGCCTCGGGGATGGCAAGCTCGGATGTCGGGGCGACGGGAGGAACGAGGCCTTTTCCAGATCGACGTGTACGGGGGGAAGAGACTGCAGACTGAGCAGGTAGAATGGTGGGCACAGGCTCTTCGAACACTGATGTCCACAGTCTCTTGGTCAAAGGCCTGTCAGCAACAGCCTACACTTCCGTGGAAGGAACCTCCCTCACGTTATCATCTCCTTCAGAGTCACTAACAAACAGTTTCACCTTGTGGACATCCATGTCTTCAGGAGGGGAGGTAGGAGAAGTGTATTGATCATCCCAAGTGAAGATAGAGCGGTATGAAGGGACGTCCTCGGGGGCGGAGGAGATAGGAAGATCGTGAGATTCAAAGGATGCGGGGGAGTGTGAGGAGGTTCGGGGATGGGTACGGCGAGAGGAATGGAGGCGACTCTTTTTCTTTGGAGGAGGAGACGCTCTGGGTTTCCGTTCCTTGGGAGGGGGAGGACGGTAAAAAGGAGCTGAGTAGCCGCTGATAGTGTGGAGAGCAGGGATTGGCAGCAAAGGTGTAGCGGTAGTGGGGTGGATACCCAGGAGGTCGTGCATGACGAGAAAAGTGGTTGAAGGCCATGCATGACGAGATGGATTTTTTGCATAAGAATCACACTTATGAGTTAGTTAAGAAACCGCAAGGACGAAAAATTCTCAAGAATAAGTGGATATTGATAAGCACCCAAAACTGTATTATAAAAACCTGTAGAGACATAACATTTCGATCAATTTTGTGCTTAATAATCATGAAATAATCGCATCTTCGTGCTTTTTGCAGGTTGGAGCAACTAATGTAAAAATTATGATAAAGCCAGCATTTAAGCACGGAATAGGGAGTATACACATGTTTTCCGATCAAGCCCATGTGAAACCCAACAAATCCGAACTAAAGCCCAAAGACTCAAATAGTACGTAATCCAAATAAACGGGATTACGTGCGTAAGCGTCAAACTTCCGGCTCATATCTCTTGAATCGGGACTCGAATCGCGATGAGTGAGCTGCTCCGACGATCAGTCACGACAAACTCTACGATAAAGCGGAAGTTGTAAAATGCCAAAAGACCGCCATCGACTTTCGCCGCGGGACCCACTAGGCGGGCCCATAAGATTTGATGAGTCATCATGCAAGTCAAGACAAAGGTGCAAATAATTGGTGCAAATTTGACACCTTGCATGAAGTTAATGAGTTGGTTGGATTTAGGTGATGATTATCTAAAAAAATGAAAGGTGTCAAATGGGGGTTAGTTGTGGATAAGTGAAAAATAAATGAGAGGAGAGTGTTTCACGTGGGAGAAGAGAAAAAGGCTCTCTTATGTAAAGGGGGGCTAATTTTGGGAGTTGGCTAGCTTTTACTTCCTTGACTTTTACTTTTCATTTACTTCCATGTCTTTACTTTTAGTTTTAAGAAAAAAAACTTGTAACTTGTTAATGGAGGACTACACCTTCTAGTTCTTGAATAAAAACTTCTGTTTTCCTTAGGTAATTAGTTGGCTTTGTATTCATTTCTTCTTTCTATCTCTTTTTACTTATCTTACTTGTAGTTTTAATCAAATCCTAGGATCATGAGCTAAAACTCTCCCAAGAGGAGGGTTAATGATGCTCATGTGAGGACTAGGCTACAAATTTAGGATTCCAAAATCACTACTTAAAAGACTTAGGTTCTATTTTTCATCCTGTTCCAAAATGACAGAGATTGACAAATATCTGATCAACTGTTGTAAAGTAGAACTAGGAGTTGGAATGATATTTCAGAGATGAAATATCATTTTAATTCCACATGCTAGCATGATATGTTTAGAGATAGGTATATTATGTTAGAGATTTGAGATGGTAGTGACCTGTTTCTAAAAGACTTGTAGCTAGGCCTTGCATGAGTAGGATTAATACTTCCCTATCTTTCTCTCTCTTTCATTTAACTATAAAACAAACTTACAAATTTTAGATAACTTGTGTAAAAAAAAATCTATCTATTAAATCCTTCTCACTTAGTTCTCCAAGGTGTAGATTTCAGTTGTGATCATTTAGATTCTTGTCTTAGAAGTTGGAACGAAATCCCTACTCGAACTAGATTGGCATTCTAAAAGAAAAACAGTGAGTAATGAATTATTGAGTTTTAGCACGTAGTAAGTAAATTTCTAAACAAAACACTGAAAAATGCTAAGATCAGATATACAAAGTTAAGCATGAAGAGAACAATCCTCACCCAAGGCATAAAGCTCGCATTGTTATTAAGGGATTTGGTCAAAGGAAAGGGATTGACTTTGATGAGATTTTCTCTCCTGTAGTGAAAATGACTTCTATCCGGGTGGTATTGGGTATGACCACAAGTATGAACCTAGAGGTTGAGCAGCTAGATATTAAGACAACTTTTCTTCATGGAGACCTTGAAGAAGATATCTACATGGACCAGCCAGAGGGGTTTGAGGTCAAAGGCAAAGAGCACCTAGTATGTAAGCTGATAAAGAGCTTGTATGGGTTGAAGCAAGCACCGAGGCAGTGGTACATAAAGTTTGATTCCTTTATGGCGAAGCATGGATATAAGAAGTTTGCTTCTGATCATTGTGTGTTTGTTCAGAGATTTCCAGACGATGATTTCATTGTGCTTTTTTTGTATGTGGATGATATGTTGATAGTTGGCCCAAACATCAACAAGATATCCAAGCTGAAGAAAGACTTGAGTAAGTCCTTTGAGATAAAGGATTTGGGTCAAGCAAAGCAGATACTTGGGATGCGGATCACTCATGACAGAAAGAGTGGGAAGTTGTGGCTTTCTCAAGAAAACTACATTGAGAAGGTGTTGAAGAGATTCAACATGGATCAAGCGAAGCTAGTCAGTTGCTCGCTTGGTGGCCAGTTCCACATGACCAAAGAGATGTGTCCAAAGGGTGAGCATGAGCAGAGTCAGATGGAAAAGATTCCTTATACATCCACAGTGGCAGCTTGATGTACGTAATGGTGTGTATAAGACCGGATATAGCTTTCGCCGTGGGCGTTGTAAGCCGATTTCTGTCAAATCCGGGGAAAGAGCATTGGAAAGGTGTTAAGTGGATATTGAGATATCTCAAAGGCACTTCCAAATCGTGTTTGTACTTTGGTGGAAGTAAGCCCTTACTTGAAGGCTACACTGATGCAGACATGGCAGGTGATGTTGACTCGATGAAGTCCACCTCCGGTTATCTTGTTACTTTTACAGGGGAAGTAGTTTCTTGGCAATCAAAGTTGCAAAAGTGTGTTATCCTCTCCACTACAGAAGCCGAGTATATTACAGCCACTGAGTGTTGCAAAGAGTTGCTATGGATGAAGAGGTTCTTCGACAAATTAGGGCTAAAGCAGAAACAGTTTGTAGTTCTATGTGATAGTCAGAGCGCTATCCATTTGAGCAAGAATCCGAGTTTTCATTCTAGATCTAAGCACATACATGTGCGTTATTATTGGATTAGAGAAGTACTCAAAGACAAGTATTTGTGTATCGAGAAGATCCATACCGACAAGAACGGGTCGGATATGATGACCAAAGTCTTACCGAAAGGTAAGTTTGATGTTTGTTGTGGTATTGCTGGAATGGCATCACACTCCTCCTGTTGATTTGGAAATTGCATGGAGGAAGCCCCCCTCACTGTTCGGGAGGGGGAGATTGTTGGCTTTATCCCTCACATGAGGAGAGAGAGAAGGAGTTCATTCTGCATGGAAATATTTGAGCGCGACCTGCTCCCATGCCGTGGAAGACTTCCAGTACCTTCAGCGCGACCCGCACCCAAGTCTATTTTCAGAAGAAATTTGGGACCGCGAGTTTGCAATAAGAATTAAAGTTTTTGGCAAAACCTAACACCCAGAAAACACATGAGAGGCATCACAAAAGTCAGAGAAAACCCAATCTTGAAAGCTATCAAGATTGAGAGATAACCTTTACAGAGATACGACCCTGTAAAGAGATAAGAGTGATCTAGTAAGGTGAGAGACTGAAAGGAGAGATTGTAATCTTCCTTCCCACTTTATAAAAAACTAGCTCTTGTGGAAGTAGACATAATTGGCCGAACCACGGTATATCTTTGTGTTGTGGTATGCGTTTAATCCTGCTTTACATTATTATCTGTTGTTAATAGTTGTTTAGCGAGTTGGGCATGTTAATATAGGTTGTAGTTGATATTTAGAATTTGTCTGGAGTTGAATTGTGTTCAAATACAAATTATATGTGTAGTGAGAGAATCGATTGGTATTGGTATAAACCCCAACAGGTAGATGTTGGTTATTTGATGTTCAAGACAACCTCAATTGGTATGGTGAATGTATCTTGTAATTGGTATGGTGAATGTATCTTGTAAGTGAATTTTATACATTAACGTGGTTTCCCTGAACCACTATTTTGGCGGGATTCAGATGAAGTCGAACTATCCTGTTACATCAGATTGTGTTATAATCTTACAGACCAACTTCTATGTGACAATGTAAGGCGTTCGTTGTATTGTAATGACCACATCAATTGTGTACAAAATCTCCCAATAGTTATTTTATATGACAGGTAGATTTTTTCTGTTATATCTCTCAATAATCAACATGATATAAGTATGCACTATGCTCCTGGTCAACGCAGTTAAAATAGTGATTTGGCTTAATTATGTGAGGATGTTCGGACGGTGCACCTTTGTTAGCCATATCACTTGCTCAACCCTTGAGCGTTATTCCGGTGCGGCACAGTAACTTCTACATAAACTTTATCAAACCGATAGAGTAAAAGTCCCTATTCATGCCCTCTTGGTGCGGCGTTGCCAGGCAGTTTGGTCATATAATATGCTGAAGTCAGGCTGTATCAATTCTCACATACACAGTAAGTTACCCAATACTTGATCAGTTATTTAGAAATTCTTTATTTGATGTTCTAAATCAGTGAAGCCTCAAAATTCAGATGTGCATGTGAGTCAGACATTTGAAAACCACTCCATGCAACTCGCAAACTCGTTAGCTGCTTGCAAAAAATGCGATGGTTGGTAGTTGTAATTGGTTTGTGCTACCTTGTATTTTTATTGTACAATATTTGCTTGTTTGTTGATGAGTTGATACGGCCTTAGTCTCCATTGCTTATGCACCTTATGTGGAGCCTTTCTGAAATGCTTACAGTAGCATCTGGTTATTTGTGGGAATTGGAACGACTGCCTTCCATAGAATGATGAGTTCTCAGTTAACTGAATACTGACTGGCTGCCTCAAGGACTGTAAGGATATTACTGGTTGAGGGCTAGTTTGTAGATATGCAAGGATATAAGTGAGAAATGCTGTATTTTGGGTAGTCAAGTGAGCGGAGCGAACGTTTCAGCGAGGGGTGGGGGTATATTGCCCAAAATGTAGTTTGGTAGGTTTCTGCAATATCTCACCTTCCCTCTTTCCCTCTCTCCCTCTAAGGGTGGAATTTGAGCCGAGGGCTCGGAGCTCGGCTTGGGCTTGGCTCGTTTAAGCTTGGCTCGATTATTGCTAGTTAATGCTCGTGCCTTCGGCACGGATTCCATAAAGAAATATCACAGATAATGTGATTTAAAATTCCACATACATTTATTATTTATTGTGATGGGAAAAAAATTGATAAGTGGGCAGCTCGATGAAAATAGAAGTGTCCAAGAATAGAAAATTCTCCTATAGAATCGAAAAATAAAAATGGATAAGTAGGCAGCTCGATGAAAATAAGAGTATCCGTGCCGAATAACTATGTAGACTATGAGAAATGCAGCACAATTAAAATTCTAAATAGTTGGGTTCTGAAGGTTGATTGGGCTTCACGCTCCGTTGGCTATCAAGGGAGGCAGCTCGAGATTGATTGGAGGTTCTGAAGGTTGTCCAACGTTTTATTAAATAATTGTAATCAATCCTTAGCTTTCAAATCACACGTGAAACACGAAATGCCTACGAAGATTCTTGTTTTGATTGTGAATTATAGGCACAACAATCTTTAGGATTCATCGGTTCTGCAAGTAGTAATGTTTCCAGTTTACTAATACAATATTAAGATTTGGAACGAATAGATATAAAAAATAAATTTTGTGAATGTACACCAACTCCATACAACTTATACAACTAATGCATTTGACAAAATAGTGATAAAATCAATGACCATGCTTAGTATTGTCCTTCCCAGCAATGCCTATTGTCTATCCAAAATCCTAAATTAGAAGGCAACACCATAACCATCTACTTAAGGACCATAACCATCTACTTAAGGACCATTGTGCAATGCTGAGCTGATGAGGCCATCATAGAATATTACCACCTGTCAATAAATCAATAAGTTTAACACAAACAGAAATATTTCTGCAGCTTCAATAACCTTAAAAATTGCCAAATTCTACCTTTAATTCAACTAATTCTAAGGAAGTTGCAAGTACCCTATTAAAAGGTCATGTGTAAGTAAGTAAGTAAGCAACAGAGTCTATTGTCGCTATTTTGCAGATCCATCAATGCTAATTGGACTCATTATTAAACTGACTTCCCTAAAAGCTTCTTAGAAGCATACATTCATAATTGGTTTAACTGAAAAAGTAAAATAGTAGACTTCGATATCTTTCTAGTCATATTCATCCATATTGTTTTAGAAACGCGTCTCACGCCGCGTTAACACACATTTTGTATAGCTCTGCTTGGACAAAAAAATTGTGGCAAATTAATCCCACAAATAAAATTTATTTCGCTATACATGAATCGACCAAATATCAACTCCAGTTTTCAGAAAAATACTTGATGGATATCAACCTATTTCATACACAACTACACCTCTCACATTGTGTCATACCAAGTAAATGACTTAACAAATGAATTGATAGTAGGGCAAATGATAAATTCCCTATGGTGAAGATGATCATCAGTGCACAACACGAAGACTTTGGAAAACCAAGAGGCCTGCGTAAAGTGCATGGAGTGGCCAAGCAGTTCTAGAGTTTGCACCCTTATCTGGAATATACAGGAGACTCAACACCTCTTCCAGCATGTTTAGATCAAATTGATCTGTCAGGGAAAATCCAAGGCTGCTTCGCAATTCGGGTACCTGTCAACATGAACTCTTTACTCACATCACATGAGCAAAAGGAAAATACATGAATTTTCATTTTGAAACCATTACAAATTAAAATGTGTAGCAGAACGAAAATAAAAGTTGGGTGATTGCTTAAGCCCTTGTCCTTACACAATTTTCTTGTCTCAATTACCTAAACTAAGACTTCCAAATTCAGCGGTCTCACTACAATATATTTTTAAGTTACTTAGGCACATCCAATGCTCCAAAAGGCTGCTTGAGAACTAAAGTACAGCTAGTAGAAAACCTAAGGTGGGAGAAACAAACCGTTCAATATAGAAATGGGTACAATATTGAATGTTTCTCCATATAGTAATCCTTGCTCCGAAAAAAAAACTGAAAAAATCAACACGTAAAAAAAATATAATATAATAAGTTTGAAACCAAGACATTGAACAGCTTGCCGCTTCCTAAACTACGATTAAGAATGCAAACCTAAGTATAACCTTATAAAGGAGAAAGCAACTGACCATCACTTATAATAGACCCACTCTTTTCTTTTTCTTTTTCTTTTTTTTTTTTTTTTAATCAAACAGTTTTTTTTATAAAAAAAAAGGATAAATTAATAGCTGGACATACTGGTTGCTATACAAAAAAATTATTTTGGTTTGAAATCTAAATATTCTAACAGTAGCTTACCCAAAAAGCTGCATAGAGTATTCTAATCTAGACATTCTAGTTCGGTGAACACATAATGCTACCAACAACTACTTGTAAAGAAAAAACAATAAGAACATTCATCTTTCTTCCCGCACACCGACATTTGCAATTTAAACGGAAAAACAGAAACTCAAATCCTTTTGACTTACTTGCTCTTCATTGGAAGCTAAATCTGGAACCGTCAACATACACTACAAAAACGAACCACCAATAATCTACCCGAGCCCTCTCGACCACCAATAACAACAACCAAACTTTATACAAGATTGCATGCTTTCAATACGCGGAGCCAGTAAACATGAATGGTTATAAATTTGAGACATTGGAAACTCAATGGGGGAGTAACATTAGAGAAACACACCAAGCTTTCATAGGATTAGTGGGTGATACAATAGCAAATAACAAAGGACGTAAACTATTTCCAGTTATACCATAGTCTCAACTCCCTAAAGTTAAAACAGTGGGCAATCCGTTCCAACCCTTTGTTGGTCCAAATAAAGCTCAATCTCCCAGATGAAAATTATTAGGCCATGGGACTCTCTAATCTTTGTTGAGCATACCCTAATAAATCAAACCTTTTTCATTCTAACATTTAAGGCCAAAAGAAACTGCTACAATTTTTACTTTTAACACCCCACTAACACTTACACGTAACATATCATGTTCACACAATACACAAATTAGCAAACGTAAAAAATAATTTGATGAATTAAGTATCAAAAGAAATTTGATATCGTATGACATAAACAGTCTAATGATACACCATTTGTATCAGTCAATACCCAAGATTTCAAATTCTAACAATACCTAACACAATGCATGTATGCACTCAAGCTTACCTACCATTTGAGGACTGGCATGTACATCAAAATCAAACCTTCGATCATCACTGCCATCAGAACCCGCATTAATCAGGAAAAAAAAAATGAAATTAGGCCTATAACATTGCCACACAAACACCACACATTGCGGTGAAAGCAGTGGAACTTCTCCTTGAAGTCAATGGATTCTTTTGAACCACAAACACATATTACACATGGTTAATATTGAAGAATAAAAAGAAAAAATATTGGGTATACATATACGAACGCACTTACCTTTCTCTGGCATCTCTTCAAACAACAAATATCACGTTTTGATATGCTCTTAAGGACAACCATCAAGATAAGTAATCAAACCAACACCACCAAAAAAAAAAATCTCTCCGATTCTACTACAGAGTTGTAGCACATAAGCATAAACCTGTCAATGACAACAAAAACCTTAATAAGATGCATATAATTTTTCCACATTGGAAGAGTATAATCAATTGTTAGTACCCTATGTTAGTTTCATACATGTTTCAGATTAAATCTTGTAATTGATTGTTATATAAACAATAACCATTCGTATTGACATTGTAGAAGATTTCCATATCATCAAATACTAAGTTCTAACATCAAATTGAGTAATGCGTTTAGAGATAGCCACAGATTACCAATCTATAGTGAGAAGGAATTGTGTCCCGTGATTCTAAATAGGCTTAAAAATGTAATAAACATATATAAAAGCTTAGAGTACGTTAGAGAGATAGCCACAGATTACCAATCTATAGTGAGAAGGATCGAATTGTGTTCATTGTCAAATAAAATTTAATTATAAAAAAAATAATAATAATAAAAGAAAGAAAGATAAAACTTCCAACCACAAAGCCTTAACATCTCTTATCAAATGTTGCGGTGACTATAAATGGAGAAGTACATTTGAAAGGCGACATGATCAACAAACTCATATTCATTGTTACGATTTTGTGACCAAAGAATCAACTCTGTAGGCATATTATTACTTACATTATGTGTGTGATGCGACACCAATTGCTTCCAATTTAATTTTTTATGAAATAGTAATTTATGGTATTGGTATAAATAAATTCTTCTAAAATTTGTAGAGAGAAACGATAGCTACAAATATAATAAATCAATGAGTTTACCATAGTTCATAGTTCAGAAGGTGGGTAATCAATTTCCTACAGACTAAAGAAAGAGTGTACAAACCTTTTTTTTCGCGAAAACTTCTCAGTTAGAGTAAGGTAACGTAGTTTAATCGATCTGAGATAATAAAAAACAAATATAAGATAAGATAGAGGAGATTGCTTACCAGGCGACACTATTTATGAAGAATTATCATGGTGTAGGCTTAAGTGAAGAAGACAACAACTTGGATCTTTGAGGCATTAGAAATAATATACAGTGGAAGAAGCAGTTTGGAGAAGGCCGGCGATGTAGCGAAGAGTTATTTTTCTAATCGTGAGGCGGCTATTAGAAACGAAAAAAAAAAAAAAAAAAATTGTTTAAATTCACAATATATGGAGAAGAAGAGGAGCCACAGTGGGAGTCTGATACTTGATTGAGCTATAGGCATTTGGTAATTTGCTGTAATAGAAATGATTCACCAACCAATGTAAATTATTTCATGAGTGAAAGTGGCCCTGGCAAGGGCATTATATCTACTAAACAGTAAGAAATACACTCAATCAAGAAGTCATATAGAGCATTTTCTCCACACAACATCATTGCACCAAGCATTTCGCTAGCAAAAGTTTCAATGTTTCAGTATGCGTACGTATGCAAAGTTTCATAAATCCACAAATAACCATAGCACAAAATAAAGCGGTCAAGTAGGGAAAAAAATCGGAAAAATTACCAAAAAGAAAATAATAATAATAAATAATATACATGTAGTACTACACTTTGATTCCATCTATCCAATTTCAGCTTCTGAGACAATTCAGTAAGGCTGAGTGTCTAATCAGTTCTTGACCGACTAAGTTATACATATAGAATATAGAGAAACACCAATCCGATATTCTACTTACGAAGAAAAATCAACTTAGCCATGAGAAATACACAATTGGAAAGAATGAGAAGATTAAAGAGAAAAACTAACTTCAAAAACACTCAATTAGAAGAGATGGAAACTATGAAGCAATAGCCCATCCAACGAAAACCGTGCAACCGCAAGTTGAGCTATACAAAACAAACGAATAGTGATCGCACAATTTCAAGTAAACAGTTTCAATTGAATCAGTGGTTGCATGAATCAGTTATGTGAGACCCAAATTTCAACCAATAAAAGGCCAATAGTTCAATTGAATCAAAACATAAACCATTTAAAATTTGGGAATAAAGAACAACCGAAGCAAAAGAAGAAAAGAGGACAAAAACTTTACCTTGTAAATGCATCAATTGGCTTTGGTGAAGAAGACAACGACATTGGTAATAGATGGGAGAGAGATCTGTAGAAGTTTGGTGAATTGGAGAAGAGAGAATGACTATTCGGTCAAACTTCTAATTATGTTGAGAATTGAGCGAATGTAAACAGTTTTGTCGAAGAAGGTAAACACGTATAGAGATAGAAAGTTAAGAACTCGAAGGGTTGATTGGAATCAAGAAAGGGCAAGCTTACTCATTAATTCTTTTTCTAATTTTACACGTGTCTTCGGTTTTGACCGCCGATTTATACCCACTGAAATGTGACTCCCAGCCGTGAGTCAGAGATGAAACATATCAATGATAATCCGTGTTTTGAGAAAGTAGGACATCCATAGAACATAGCCAAAGATAAATTGTGTAACAATACCATATGATTCCATCCTTTTACATTGATTAGCAACAATTTCATGATCAAGAGAAGGGGAAAACTCGAAAATGAATAGCAATTCAAAAGGGAAAAAAAATAAAAAATCAACATCAAAAGATTTTTTTGAGTGTCGAGCATGAATAAGCTTCAAACACCATCAACAAAAAAATGAGAATATTTTTTGTGAAAAAATGTCAATAATAGTGTCATCAGTTCAGATCTTAAATTGCGTTAATCAAGAAAGAGAGATAGCAAGAGGAAAGAGATCGACTTACAAACATTGGGCTACTCAGAAAGTCTTCTGCATAATTGTTTTCATCTTGTGCTTGCCAATGACTTTTCTAGCTTGTTCCACTCTACTTGTTCCTTCAAATCCTAAAATAAAAAAATTTACTCGTTAAACGACTAACAAAAAAAAAAGGTTTCTTAAAGGAGGTTTGGGAACACTATAGAAAGCACTGATGTGCTTATGAACCTGCACAGATATGTATGCATCTAATTACTTTAGTAATACAACGGGTTTAAATTAGGCAGTGTCCGTTGCTTCATGTTGAAAATAATTCCTCACATGGTTAGCTACCATATGTTTCACTATATGTACAAAAGATTTCCAGTTCAAATGATCGATGAAAATGGCTAAAAAGTGAACAATGTGACAGTCCTTATAATTACAAACACCATTCATACCCTTTAAGATGATAGAGTGGGAACTAAAACACCCTTTGAGTTGTTTGGGGAATGAGAGAGCATCCCAACCATTGGTGGGATGAAATCTCAACCACAACCTATAAAGAAGCTAGGCACATGAATTAGTTGTCCAATAAACTATAGTAGTAAGTTGTACATGTTTTTACATGAAACTCCTTCATCTGCTATATTTTGTGTGCAAACTTCCTCTGTTCAATTGGCGTTCCTCTGTTCAATGCAAATTTACCACGTGTTTAGTTTTGGCAATGCAAATTGATTTAGCACACCTATCTTCATAACAAAAAGCTCCAGGCAGCAACAGTTTGCATTACTGAGATATCGATAATAAGTAGAAACTATACAATGAGCATAAAACGAACCAAATCGGCTTGCAAACTTCTGTGCAGATTGCTCCAATCCCCTGAAGTATATTATCACATGATTTATAATGTATTGATCCAAACCAATAAAAGATATTACAACGCAAATATCGAACTACATATGCAAACATTGATATAGAGAAATACCATTCCGACAATCTGATTTTCAAAGAAAAATTAACTTAGCCATAAAAAATACACAATTGGAAAAAATAAGAAGATTAAAGAGAAGCACTCCATTAGAAGAAATGAAAACTATGAAGCCAATATCAATCACAATGAAAACCGCGCAACCGCAAAAACCTCAAAAGTTGAGTTACAAAAACCAAATAAATCAGCAAGACACGCACACTTTGAACTAAATAGTTTCTTTCGTAGTTTTGTGAGACCCAAATTTCAGCCAATAAAAGGCCAATAGTTTAATTGAATCAAAACATAAACTATTTGAAACTTGGGAAAAAAGAACAATCAAAGCAAAAGAAGAAACGCTGATCGAAACTTTACCTTGTATATGGCATGCATTGGCTTTGGGTGAAGAAGACAACACATTGATCTTTCTAATAGAATCATAGCTTGAGAGAGATCGGAAGTAGTTTGGACTTTGGAGAACTGGAGAAGGCAAACAGAGAGAATGACTATTTGGTTCAATTTCTAGCCATGTCTAATTAATTGCAAGCAAGGAGGTCTTAATGGTGAGAGTGAGAACCAAGGGGTTTGCACTACAAAGGGTTCTCACAATTAAGACTTTTAATTATTAGTAGGCCACATGGCAGAACGGTGGCCCTCGATTTATAACCCCTGAGAACGAATCCCAGCCGCGAGTCAGGAAACCGAGCTGTTTTGTTAAGTTGATGCAAGTGGAGACGGGGAAGTTATACCAAATTATACAACTATGCAAAATAGGAATATAGTTGCTGTCAAACCAAGAAGATATCAGAAGCAAGAAGTACTTGGTGCTCAAATTGTGAAAGAACTGAATTATATTGCAACATAATACTCACCCAAATCTTTTTTGCCTCCCTCACTAACTTCATTCCCTCTTCATTATACCCATTCGATTGTACAGGTGGATTAAGCACCTCAAAGCTAAGCTGGAACAAAAAAAAAGGTATCAACACGAACTCGGCATACACTGGCATATAAGAATGCAAATAAAACCATCGAGTAACTAAGAGAAACCTCGAGGGCCTTATGTTGCGTAACATAAAACATTGTATTGTTAGGGTTCTGCTTAGAAGGTTCCATCAAAAATAAAACAACAAGAGATTGATCAAGGAGAATCAGTAAGGAGCTACTCCTTTGGAGAAAAGCACCAATTTACCCAGGCCTATAAACACAAAGTTCAAGTTCATGTTAATGCGGGTCGAGGGGACAAACTGTGCAACTTCCATACCATGATCGTCTTGAAATTCACATTCCTAGGGGGGTGGGGGGTGTAGCTTGGTGCAACTCTTCTAAAGGTATAGCTCCTTGGCATTCCACAATTGTGCAATATCATGAAATTATAGTTAAAGAAAACCTCATGAAACTTCACTATTCTTTCATCTAATGCATCAGCTTCACAGAATGCTTGAAATTTGCTAATTACCATACGGGCTACCTGTCATTAAAAAAAAAGAAGAAAAAAAAGGGGAAATTTAAACAATTCAATCATATGGCAATTGAAGCATGAAAATGTAAAATTCAGTTACTGTGGCCAACATTCAGTATTCGTTGTATTCGTGTATTACTCCGAGTAGGAAAAACAAAACTAAAGAAAGTGGATAGATCGAACTCAACCTTGGCGTAGCGATCAAGAGGAGTCATTGCGATCAAACACATAATAGTAGCGCAATTAGGATTAGCAATAATAGCACCTTTACCATAAAAGAGTCTAGACATTATACCGGATTAACTTCGGAATGATTAGTGGAACCTGTTTATACATAATGAAACACGTATATTATCTATAACAATTGCTCCACGCCAACAAAGAAAGCAGTGTGCAAACTCCTTACTAATTGATTCACCAGCACTAAATAAAGCAATATCAATCCCATCATCAAAGTTGTTGCGATTTATCCCTTCTATTACATAATCTTGGTCTTCAAACCTAATTTTTTCTCCCGCATAACGTTCGATTGCAAGCATTTTGATACTCCGATAAGGAAAATCTCGTTTCATGATAACGTTGAGAAACTCCTAGCTAATGATGGACTGTTTTCTTTATTGAAACTCATTCTTACCAGCGAAGACGACTTGTTTGTACAAATAGGATTGAGAGTGTGGGCATGATGAACGATTGACATTGTTTTCTCTTAGAGGTTGAAGATGGTGCAATTAAGCTTACCACGTTATATTAATGACTATTTTCTCTCAGTGGAGAGGGAGTGGCCAGACCCTTGATTTATCCGAAGGGTTTATTGGAAAAGAAAAAGGTTATTGGAACTGAATTAATTGCTTAGTTATCGTCATTAACAAAAGATAAATACCTAAGGGGTTTGCGCTACGAAGGGTTTTCACAATTAAGACCTTTCATTAATTCCTAATCTACTAATCTACGTGGCAGAACGGTGGCCCTCGATTTATACCCTCTCAAAGTGAATCCCAGCCGCAAGTCAGGAAACATCAAGAGACAAACTAATGTTGAGATTCGAGAGAGAGAGAGAGAGAGCTGAAGAAGAGGAAAAGTAGTTAGGGGTGGGGGAAGACTGAAAGATGGGTAATTAACGTCTTAGTGAAAGTGAAAGTGAGAACCAAGGGGTTTGCACTATGAAGGGTTTTCATTACTTTTAATTTATTCCTAATACACGTTGCTGAATGGTGGCCCTTGATTTCACAATTCCTAAACATTTAGTCCAACTTTGCAGTAAGGTAGTGTTTATTTTGTGTGCTTAGTGGCACAATGTTTTTTGAGGAGGCCCATTTTAAACAATGTTACATTTACCTACTAATTGTGTTGCCTAGGACACTATGAATGGATCCTTTGGCCCCACCATGCCTTGCAACATTGTTAATGGTGTCTCTGGCACAAAGTACATGCCTAAAATATAGTAGGATTCCAAAGTGGCAAAAAAAAGGGGGGAAAAAACCAAAAAAGAAAAAAAAAAGAAAATGACAACCCCAAGATTTCAAATGTAAAAGACTAAGAGAATAGAAACGGAGAACAACGAAGTGAGTATACCCAGGAAGAAGAAATGAACTTGAATCTTCTTGAGTGGCAAAAAGGAAAAGACGAAGATTTGGTGTTTACAAAAGAACTTCCGAATTCTAAAGCGTAAGCTTAGCTTGTTATAGCTTGACTTCCACGTACATTTACTTCATGTCCTTCCCTCTCTTTAAACTTCATGAATGGCTGATACACAGAAACATTAATAGTAATATAATATCAACAACAAAGAAACAGAAGATACAGACTATCTCAATACTTGCACAAAAGCTAAAACAATATATGCATTGAAAAAACTCGAATATTGAAAATAAAGTACATTGGAAATTCTTCTAACACCATCAAGACAGTATTAATGTCTACGTGAATATCATGATTCTCATAGCAGTAAGCTAAATGTTTTATAACCAAGAAAGAACATACAGGGCTGACTTCAAGAAACCACCATTTTTGTTTGCAACGAACAGTGCAGAAGCTATGCCTTGACTAAGAATGAAAAGGTTTCTACCCTGATAAAGATTGATTACATAAAATAAATTGAGTTAGTAAAGAAATCTACTCTTGGCATAAGTAAACAATTGGATTAGTACAATCACTTATACATACAAAGCTTGTGTACACAACGTAGAAAACTTTAGTAGTCAATAGGCCTCCAATGCTATAAAACAAAGCTTAAACCAAATTGCTTCATTTATGGCTGCAAAAGGAGGGTGTGCACATAGCTATCAAGCATAGAACAATACAATATAGGTTTCAAATTTCAAAACAAAGACATTACCTATGAGGTCAATATCATTATTTAAAGGGGTAAAATGATATATTTTTAATAATTAAGTAAGACTGTGTATACCGGTACGTAAAAAATAAAATATTACTCCAATTTTTACCAAATTATAACAGCTCGGAACAAATGAACATGATGATCAAAGAACAATCGACCATGCATATCCACCATATCCACCACAATTTAATTCTTAAATGCAACTTCAGTCAAAAAAAATTTTAGGCAAGGTCAATGGATATCAAGGTCATAAAATAGGATGAGCTTTCAGAAGAATCAAACTTAAAAACATTATGACATAAGAGTAAACCTATTCCCAATAAAAATTTGACCAAGTGGAAAATCTGAAACAAATTATCTTACTATTTTGTAGAGAAACACATTTCAAATAGGCCAATTCCGCTTTTAAATTACTATAACTCACTTCAGAGCTGAGTGATTGGAGTTAAGTGCATAATTCATGAACATATGTTCACGGGTATATCCCTTTTTTTTATGGTGGGGGTGGGGGTGGGAGTTGAATCACATGTTTATCAAAAATCAATGCTCAAGGTAACAACCAAACCGTTAAGTGGTCGAAAAGGGAAAACATCTTATCACAGATCCTCCAATCAAAAAGGAAAAAGTAAGAAACTTAAAACGGTGCATACAAATGAAAAAAATTCCCACGTATTACTTACCAATGCTACTTCATAGGGTGCTCTAATGGAGACTTAAGACCTCCTCAATTAAAGTATCATCAAGAAGAAACCTTCTGTCAAGGTCCCTTAGCTCACTGAGAGGAATAAAATTCCAAAATCCCCAATCAGGATGTTTTGCACTAAATTGGTGTTGTGTCTCTGCATGAAGAGTAAGATTCAATTTATAAAACATAGACATGCTATATATTATCCTAAACTGAAATAAGTTATACAAAAAGCACACATAGAGTAATATTCAAAGCTCTTCGCACGCTTAACCGATCATTCATTTGATGAACAACCGAGAAACTAAACCCAGCAATATCATATCTACTCCAACCATCAGGCTGACCATATGAATTTGCAACATCTAGGAACACTGACAAAAAATGATCCACTTGGATAAACCAGCACCCGCCTATCCGAAAACACGCAATGATCAAGAATTTTTTTAAAAAAGAAGTGGTAAATTATATTATATACAACATATATATCTACTCTACTATACTGGAAAAGTGATCGATATATAAGCTTACCATGGATAACCACCAGTTGTAAAAGCTCGAGAATAATAGCACTCGTCGTTCAACTTAGAGAAGGCTTTTATAGTTCAAAGGAGGCGCACATTGCATGATGCACCTGCAGTAATGGCTAAGTATAATGGATTATTTGATTGATCTCTGTAATTGCGGACGATGAAAGAGAGACAAAAGAGGCGCACACTATATGGGAGGGGAAGAGAGAACGAAAGGAGAAGCTAAGCATAGTACATGAAGGGTTTCTACCATTTATTGCCACAGTTAAGTTTCTAATTAACATCCAAATTAATTTCTATCTCTGTTCGGTTTCCATAATTAACGAGGGAGAAGAAGTAGCGAAAGGGGTTTGCACTTTACGAAGGGTTTTCACAATTAATACCTTTAATTAATTTCTAATCCATATCCTAATCCACCTGGCGGAATGGTAGCCCTTGATTTATACTCTCTCAAAGTGAATCCCAGCCGCGAGTCAGGAAACAGCTCTGTTTTGTTAGATTGATATAAGCCAAGCTCGAGCTCAAATTAAAACTCGTGTAACAAATGAGCTTAATGAAGCTCGGCTCGTTTAGCTTAAATAGCATATTTATAGTGTAAAATAACCGAGCGGCTCGGGCTCAGCTCGAGCTTGGCTCGTTTAACTATATGAGCCGAGCTTGAGCTCAATTTAAAGCTTGTGTAATTAGCGAGCCGAGCTTGAGCATGGTAAAGCTCGGCTTGTTTAGCTCGAATTCCACCCTTATCTCCCTCTTCCTCTCCCTCTCCCTCCTTCATTCTCCGCTCAAGTCCCCACTGCAATGCCCGTATACTAGAAAATTTTACTTAACAAAGCCCAAAACACAAGCCCAACTAATCCGTCCAACCCTGTCTAGGTCCGCCAAGGCCCGTCTAATTGGCCCACTGATTACTTCGATGATTAGATACCAAATCAGTTCGGCTATATACCACCTAGGCGGCTGCCTAGCCCGATTTTTTAGAGCACGGGTCTTTATCATGTTTTTTTGGGCCCTAGACCGCTTACTCGGACCGCCTAACCCCGCATAGTCAGTCAACTGATTTTTTCACCGATTTGGTGTGATATTTTACAAGAAGATTGTGGTTGGGACATTGAATATATGCTTGGATTGGCAACGAGAGTAGGTGCAAGGTTCTTGTTGACTAGTACTAGTAAGGTGTATGGTGGTCCTCTACAACACCCTCAGGTTGAGACTTACTGGGGAAATGTTAATCCAATTGGTAATTATTCTTTTGGATCCGTGGATCTGACTTTCTAGTGTGCACATTTCGTGACTTACTGGCTTATTGCGCTTGAGAGACCCTACTAGCTCAGAATCATCTAGGAGGGCATTGGTGAATGTCGAGGTTGCAAAATTGTCCTTCAGGCCTGGTTCCATTGATAGCAATTCCTTTTTGAAATGACCTAAGAAGGCGTGAATGGTTTCGTCGTGTGCTTGCTTCAGCTGAAACAACGAGTCTAGGTCGGCTTGTTTCTTCCTGTTGTGGACGAACTCTGCTGCGAATGTCTCGGCCAGCTTGTCGAAGTTGTGGATTGAATCAGGCGCTAGCGTATAGAACCAGTCAAATGCTCCGTCCTTTAGGCTGGCTAGGAAAAGTCTGCATCTCAGGTAGTCGAATTCTGGAGCGTTGTAGAGCGTCAGGATCTGGCTGAACCGAGCTACGTGCTGACCTAGACACGAGCTACCATCGTACATTGGAAACTTTGACTGGATGAAATCATTGGGAGGCTTCTTGTCCCGGATTTCAGTGGTGAATGGTGACGCTCTGTAAGATTGGAGCATCTTTTGGACGATCTGTGCTGATCTTGGCCTTTTCGCTTATTTTTCCAAGCGCTAGGCGAAGTCGTCAAGGCGTTGATTTGGCTGCGACGCCGATGTTATCAATGGCGTAGGGATCCATGTTATTGGTGTTGGATGTTGTTTGTTTGCAAAGAGTTTGATTCTCTTGTTGAAGGGCTGTAAAAGAATCTTGGAGAGTCTTCATTTGATCTGCTAAAGCTTTGAGCTGTCCTTCCATGGTAGTTTTACCAAGTTTCGTGGGCTTGAGAAAATGGTATGAATGGTTTTTCTGAAGAAGATGAACCGGTAGACGACGCCAATGTAGATGTGTGAGTTTCTACCTACGACCTGATGTTGAGGTTGATGGGGAATGGCTGCACTCTTTCTTGGGATAAGAGTTTCCTATGTATCAAGTTTCTTGGGTGAACTTGAATCAAGCCGTACGTAGTTCATCTCTCTCTACTTATAGGTGTTTGATTTGACTTTCCTTATTTGCTTCAGGCCGTTGTCAGGTGTAGATCCATATTTTGTGCTCTCTTGATGATTCGTCATTACTTCTATTGTTAGAAAGAAAATGTATCCTTCATTAGTGCGTTAACTGAGCTTCAGGATCACCGTAGATCATTTGTTTCCATATATGACTATATTTGATATTTGAGACGACCTGAGTTTGGGTCGTGGTTACGTCTTGGTGGCGTGGCACAACCTAGTGATATAAGAGTTGTGAAGATACGACCTGGTGTGTGGACACGTTTGTTGTAGTGATTGGTTTGAGAATGGAGGGTACTTACATCCCCCGATGGAGAGAATCGGGATCCTACCACCGCGAAAGGGTCCGAAACAGAGGAGGTGTTGCACGCTATGCAACCAACACAACCATAACAGAGGCACTTGCAAGTACTTCATTGATGACAGGGGGGCTAGTAAACGTCCTGCGAACCAAGAGACTATTGACAAACGCTTCAATATCTGAGTTTCGAGTAGCACAGACTAAATTTTGTGTTTCACTCTTTCTGTTTTCACGCAAAAAATCAGCCATAATTGAAATGAATCATTGTATTTGTTTTAACTATGGCTACAACATGATCTGGAAACATATTTTGAAGGGATAATCACGTAGTGAAAAATTAAATCCAAACAACAGCGTTATGTTTTCTTACACCTACGTGTTGGTGTCGCCTTATGCACACTTTTAATTACTGCGATTGTACATGTTTACTAAAACCGTTACTACAAGTTACAAGTTGGGAATTCAACGAGTTGACCACCACCTCCTTCTGACGTTACTTGCAATTGGCCCCACCTAATTTATTGAAGTTTTGGGGTGAATTTTGAGTGGTCACTCTTTGCTTTTGAAAACAGGTAACCCTAACCCTAAATCCCCAATTGGATGCAATATCACATTCTTCCTCTTAATCCCTGACAAACCGAAACTAATCATGAATTATGATAGAAGGTTGGTTGGTTGAGGAAGTTCTAGACCCAAAACTAGAGGAAAGTGTGGTTGTTTTAGCTGGGTTTGTCCATCAAGAAGGGATTCTAGCTCAACGATTCGACTAACTGCAGTACGATATAGAAACAAACTGCTCTTCGGTTTAGGGAAGTGGAAGTGGTGAACAATTTAATAGGAGAACAAATTGATGAAGAGGAAACATTTATTAGTTCAGACTAACTGCTGAACGACTTGGGTATTCAGAGAAAGTTGCAATCTTTAGTGTTGTTTGTCCTATGGGGTGTACTGGTTGTACTTGTAATGCAAGTGTAACTACAAGTTAGCTACCTTATCCATATCTGTTTTACTATCTTATCTTGGGATGTGGGATGATAAAGTTGAATCGTGCTCCTGAAGCTTCTGATCAGTCTTTCCCGGTAAGTTTTGGTGGTATCATTCAGAATCTTGCATGACACACCATACAATTGCAAGATATATAAGATACTGTCTTTCTCTACTCCAATAGAAGTTTGTCTCATAGTTTGAAGCAGAAATTTAGGTTTGATAACACAATGAAAATGTCAATTACTTCCGGGTCATTTCTTCCACCAAATCAATGTGTGCAAACTTTAGAAGAAATATTGTTGTCCATCACTAAGCTGAAGAATGAAATGAGTTTGGAAGGCAGGATGGAGTTAGATATTCTATATGGCAAGTTGGATATATTTGTTTGTGAATACGATATGATGCTGAAAAGAACAGAGGCGATGACAAAGTTGGCTCTTGCACATATGCACCAAAAAATGAGGCGGGTGGTGGCGTGCTCTCGTAAGTGGAAGCGCAAATTAAAATAGCTAAAAAGTGTTATACTATATTCATCAGAGGTCCCTTCATCAGATAGTTCGTCTTGAAAATGTATAACATGGCATCCTCTTCGGTGCCATTGGGAAGAAAAGGGAAGAAAAGAATTCAGTTTAGTTGTGAGGTTATGTTGCTTGTTTGTTTCATGTTGGGATATTTGTAGATGTGATGGTTACTGTCGTTATCATCTTACTAGTTTATGCTAGTTTATGCAAGTGATAATGTTTTTCCCTAATGTTTATGTTAGTTTTGGAATTTATGATGGTGTTTTGAATGCAGTGGAATAATCTGTAATTTCTAGGGTAATTTCCTAATTTCTATGTAGGAGTTCATTTCATTCGTCAACAAGCACTAGGCGTTGAATATGTTACTATTATAGTCCAATGTAGTGAAATAGGGAATCTCACCACTCGACAGCATGCATTGCAATCTAGTGATACGTTAGAATGTTTGACTACTTCCATAAGATGTTGTAAGGAAATTATCCATTACAAATAAGAAACGCCACAGTACAAAAATGAAATGAAAACCCACAGAAGTAAGACCGGAGACACGCTATGAAGAGACGACAAGTGATTCCTATTCTGCCCAAGTTTTCCGCCAACCCTTATAGGGTTCTCTGTGGAGCAATTGGTAGCGGCATCGAAGTCGGACATAATCGGAAGAATATCTTGCATGCCTAGTGTTGGAATTTCTTTGTCTGATATCATCTCCCTGGTACCTAAATTGAACTGCATGATGTTCCTATCACTATTAAAAACAACAATGTCTCTGGAATTTAAGTGAACAAAGTTTGGAGAGGGTATAATATTGCATAAATGATGGCTGTGAAAGTTATGATATTTTCAAGCCCATTACTCATTGTCAAGTAACCAAGATATGCTATTCAAGGTGTACTCGGCTAGAAACAAATGTTTATTCGCAAGACTTGCCCATTGACGGCATAATTTCTTGGACTTGTGATGTAAGGATAGTGGAGCAAGAGTAAGAATGTGAAGAACCGTTTATGTTGGAAGGTACTTATTGTTCTTGTGCTCTCCTTGCAAAGAAGAGGCTTCCATTGTAGAGTTATTGGTTGAAGGATGTCTTGTGATAAGTTAGTAGTCCATGTCTTTTGTTTATAATATGTATGGTAGATCATGATATATATAACTACTTTGAAATGTTGTTGATGTCTAAAAGGGATAATAAGTTGTCTTAGACAAGATAATTATAAAAGTGTAGGCAAAGCATAAGTAACTGATGACAGTCCAGTACAATGGAATTATTTTGTCCATCCCTGATAGTACACTAGCCAATGGTTGTTGCTAAAATTCACGTATGGTGAACACACATTCTACTAACGTTGTTTCTCCACATTCTCAAATTGGGATTGGGTCAACCCACATTCTATAAGGTCTTTGGCCACCCTATTTCTTAACATGGCCCCAGACCGGCTGAATGTTGGGGCATCATCTCAAAGTAATTAATCGGCATAAGCCAGTACGAAGACCCCAGTGTCCCTAGGATCCTTCTGCTTCTTACAGTCTTGGTATTTGATAATCCACTTTCTCTGTAGCTGCGATTGTGGTACACAGTCTTTGTTGTGCATTAAGAGTGCGTACGGAAGTAAGGTACAAATTTTTTCCAGCCGGGGTGTATGGTCGGCAATAATGTCCGCCAGCGAATCGTAAATCAGGCAAGTACAAGTGCAGAAGTTGAAGACCACCAGTATCCAAAGGTGGTTTGAGAGATCGTAGGCATCATCAACCCCTTAGACCTGGTGACGTACAGGATGCGTGTGTTTTCTTCGAGCAATTCTTTGAAGGTTAACCTTAGGGACCATGACATGTTGGAAGCAAGTACATAAATCTTTTCTTCTGTAGTCAGGCTTTGATCAGTGAGAGTCTCCCCAACAGTGGCATACAAAGACTCCATGTAGACCTACATAGTTTTTGAAACCATAATTATTCGGAGCATTGTTGACAAATCTCAGAATAAGTCGGAGAAAAGAAGTGGATTTTGGGAGACATTACCAGCATCTGTGTATCTGGGATGATAGGTAGTATTCTAACGGTTCATGTATTGTCACGAAATCCTCATACCGTGCAAGTTTGTTGTAGCACCTGTCCAGAAGGGTCATGTACACCGAAATAACCTTGACTAGGAAAAAAAGGGTAAAAAAAACAAGACAAATTGACTAGTTAGATGATACGGTAAGTTAAATATTGCTGGAAAGGCCAAAATGTAGCAAGTAGCATTCTACAAACCTTGTGATTTAGCCACTGGTACTGTCTAAGCAATTGGTAGTTGCTCAAGTTTATGGACAACCCCCGACCATAGACCCTGACGGTTAGATCAGCAGCATGCCCAGTCTTGAGAGTTTGGTCATACAACCACCAATACACCTATGCAAGGACTTTTGACTATGTACTTTGCGCGGGATTCAGAGGCAGACTATGTCTAGGAGTGACGGTGGGATTCTGCTTTATTAATGGCAAACCCACCGACATAACTTCCATAAGCTTATCAAGACACACTTCAGCAACTCTCTCCTCCCTAGCACTTAATTTATTACAGTCCTTCAACTAGCAACCCTCTCCTCCCTAGCACTTAATTTATTACAGTCCTTCAACTGCTTAACTTCCGGTTGACTGTCAAGTGTCTTTATTTGCACATTGTTGGGCTCCACTTCCATGGTGTCTAGCTGCAAAACATCAGCCACAAAATTAAGGTCAATAGTGGGCTCAGTACTAACATTGCCATTGGTAACCTATGCCAAAGATCACAATTATATTAGTTAGTAACTATGATGTCTCAGTAGGGGAACCTAATGCCCCAGTCCAAATTCTCTACTACATTCGCATCTGGGACATTATTTTAAGGGTTCGTTATTTTAATTTGTCAATATTTAACCCTACTTTATATTTATATATGATGGCGTCCTAATCCCAAAAGCACCCTGCAGAAGAATAGATTAGAACTCCCAAAACACCTATGATATCTTTGAACAGTGACATAATGTACTAGAGTTGTAACAGAGTTTTAGCTAGAGTCTGCAGGATCCACCTCCACGACACCAATTGGTGCACTTTGAACTTCAGCAACCGTTCGCCCACCACCAGCTTCTTTTCCCGCATCAAAGTCCAAACGGCGACCAACTTTCCTCTGACAATACTCTTCGTCAGATATGCCACACTCCAACAAGTCCTTTGCTATTCTTTATCTTATATACAGTCGCCTTTTCACGGGGAAGACTGGTGACTGATTTCGCAGTAGGCTGTTAGCAAAGACAAGTGTAAATGTACCACAACTGTTGGCATCATCTTGTTTGCCGCAAACCAGAAACTCAACACTCCACTGACGACCCAATTTGGCAATGTTTATGCATTCTCCATCCTGGCTCAACAATGCGTAAGGGAGCACCGTCAACCACTTTTTCACCAGTGGTGTTGGATCAAGAGGCCAGGGGCGACCATCGTTCGGATTCTCCAACGAGTCGTAGATTTGAACACCCCACGGCACTAAATTGAGAACGATGAGGATCCAATGCACTCCTACAACATTGACCGTCATCATCAAACCACGGCAGTTACTCAAGTCTAGCCTCGAACTATCATGCCCAACCAATTCTATGATTCGACGTTTTAACGAACCCATAACTTGATGTTTTGCTTGATGAAGCTTCTCTTCAACCATTGTGTTATCCTCTTCTAATATTTCTCCCAATATTCCGTATATATCATACAGGTAACACTGTCACAAAAACTAAATAATAAGAAACAAGGGAAGAAGAAATAAACCTAAAAAATAATGAAAGATAATATATACGGATGCGCGACTTTACCGAGAAGTTTGATTCTTCAACTACAACGTACATATCCTCCATTACAGCGTCGACATGTCCTACGACAGTGCACCACCGACTGAGTAAGTACATGTATGAGTCCAGTACCTTGGAATCCAAAAACATAAAACAATCATATGCTAAAGGCTATCTATATATATATATTATGTATATATATTAGTGTCAAGAAAACGTATAATTGATAGAGACAAACCACATCATTCACCCAGCCTCCCTTGTACAATCCATAGAAGCTGCTCATGTCAAATATGAACACTATTTCCATAGCGCCTAAGAATGTCACAGCGACTAGATTCCTCAACATCATGCTTCTTCCAGTAATACGAAACTTGGAAATAGGAGGTAGTCATCTTAGTTAGGTCAGTCCCAACCTTTTGGAAACTTACAATAGCAGGCTCTCTTTCTAGCAATCCATTTTCTTTCTTGTTTAAAATAGCAAGAATTAAGTTTTGGCAAACAGCAGCCACTTCATCCTCTAATTGATTGGATTTGATTACAGGAACAAATGTTTTAGATCTTCTTGCCATATCATCTTGCATAACAAATGCAGCAACAGAATTGGGTCCCTTTTTTGCATCGTCAATCACTACATACAATAATAATGTTGTATGAGCAATTGAGAATGAATTTGCAATAGAGGCAATTAATGTCTCAGTCCAATTACAGTATGAACATGGTGTCGGTGACAGAAGTGTACCTTATGGTAAGGTTGGACTATATTGGACTTCCTCATCAGAAATTGAACAAAATAATGTTGAACTTCCTCATCAGAAATTGATAAAGATTTAATAGTACCACTAGCAATCCCACAAGCTTCCTGCGCACAAATTTAATAGAACTCAGAAACTAACTATAATGGCTCACAACTTGAACATAATGTCTTACGAAGATACTTTAGAAAAAGGGTAGTCTTGTTGCGGTTTTTACGGAACAGACTTATTGGACTTCCTCTTCATGTGGTTCCCCTTCAGAAATAGGAAGAAATTTGATTGGACTACTTGTAATCCGACACGCATACTGCATCAAAATTGATTAGAACTAAACATGTTTCTATGATGTCTCAGAGCATACACACAATGTCCCCCCTCATATAACAAACTTTTAATCCATATTAAGACCATAACTAAGTGTTTTTCATGTATTCAAATTTACCTTTTCCCCATCGATACTGGGTAACATTTTTTGCAAGCGATGATTCCTTGACAAAAACGTTTTGTAAACTTCTTGGTCTGTCATTCCCCTAACCGTTCACCTGCCCTAACAGTTGACTCGGGTTAACTTTGATCACTAGTGCTCAGATTAATGGCCAGAGAAGTGTCCATAACAATTTTTGGGCCTCTATATCAGATAGGACAATATGAGTCTCTTCAACGGGTGATTGGTGATCAGTGGCCGGTGTTAGGTCTTTAGACTCCATGGGAATTTCATTCAAATCCCGATCTTGATTTATCACAAACACAGATACCGACTTTATTTTTTCATACTATACCTTTAAACTCTTGAAGGAATGTCTCCATAATTTATCTCCCATTATCCTCGCATCATTTACACTTGACTCACCGCCCGTCCGGACACTAACAGTCTCTGTTCTGCAGCAGCCTCTTCCTCTGGTAGGTCACGGTTGACCAGTCCTGCTAGCTTTGCTAGGCCCAGATAGTTATCCAGTTCGGGGCATTCAAGTTTGTGACAACTCGATAGAGGGCCTGGTTCAATACCCCCAACCCTCTGAGTCTTATTATCAATTTCGGCTACCCTCGGCTTTTCTTTACTTGTGCTTTCTCGGTAGGTAGAAACACGTAAGGTGTTGGACATGGTGGTTTATTTTGAAGTTGTCGACTGCGGTGACCTCCTAATGGCAGCAGTAGCAGACACTCTCTCTAGACTGGGTCCTCGGTTCCATAATTTGTTTGTGAAGGGGGAGATGGGGCTGTTTTGTTTTTAGAAGCTGCTGCTTTTTTCATCGAAGGTGGTGCTTTGTTCTTCAAAGGTGGTGGTTTGATCTTCGATGGTTGGGCTGGTTTGTTCTTCAACTGTGGGGCTAGTCTGTTCTTGGATAGTGGGGTTACTTTGTTCTTAAATGGTGGTGCTCGTTTGCTGCGGACATCCTTGCCTATGGGGGACTTAGTTTGCAGCGCAAAGGAACGTTGCACCCTTTTTGCAGGGGCTTGTTGGGACTCATCTTCACTGCTATGCTTGTGTTCCTCTTTGTTCTCTTCTTCTTATCCAATATCTTCTTCCATGGGACTAAGTTTGAGTTTTCTCTTCAAATATCTTCTTAAATTTGTTTTGCCTCCGCTGGGACCATGAAGAAGGAAGTCCTGGGTGGCCTGCATGATCAGCTGAAATGACAAAACATTTCCCAAACATAAATTAGAACTAACAAACTAAATTGCCCATCTGTTAAAGAGACAACCTTGGGGAGAAAACACAAAACCGTGAAAATTATGCCGTTACTGTCTCCCGGGCAACAAGTTGATTTTTCGTGATGATATTGTATGACTGACTAGGATCGTTCTTCTCCCGCTGTCATAATAAGCATATAAAAATTTAGGAAAATTGTCAATAATATATTAAAAAACTGTACAAGCAGTAATGACCTCATAAATACGAACCTCCAAAGCATCTCTGACCACGACTTTCTCCCTAACCTCATGGGGTATACGTAAGGGAGTGACAACTTGTAGTTTCTTCAAGTCACTCAACTTTTTCTCCCACGTACTACCCTGGCAACTTTTTCCGGGAACTTTCACCCACCCTGTGAACCATGGGAAGTTGTTTGGTTCTAACCTTGTCGCTTCTAGAGACGGCACGTGGAGGAATATCCACAGGGTGAATGCTAGGGCACAACCTTGGAGGGTGCCAGTATATGGGTGGCCAGTCTTATACTCGTTATGTTTACCGATGGCGTCATATAGCGACTCCAACTTCTGCTTAAGCAGCTCATACGCAAGATATCCCTAAGGAAAACTATCAAACTTGTTCAAATTTTCGGCAATTCCATATGACATCGACTCCTTTCGACCTGGTTGGTAAAAGAAAAGCTCCAAGCACGTATAGCCTATTGAGGCGATGGATATCATCAGCCATATTTGCATCAAGTAATGCATTTGCCTTCGCCTCCTCCCTAACTCGCATAATATCTGTTAGTCTAATTTGACCACGTACAGAACCACGAGTGCTCGTAAAATATCTCTTTCTGAAATCACTGATGTTCTTGGGCTTCATTCTGTAATACCATTCTGGTGGAGAGTCTGTGGAAAGCCTGGTGAGTAGTGCCACATCGGACATCTTGAAGCTTAAGAATTTGTCTCCAATTTGGTAAGTGACGGGAGCTACTTGCTTTTTTAGAACCTCTACAACCAGTTGGGGGTGGGTAAAATGAGTGTAGGACGTGCTGTTTGGATCCATAGCGTCCGCATTTTCAACAATACTCTACAAAAACCCAAACGGAGATGATTTAAACCTTTCCTTTTCCTCAGCATCAAACACTGACAACAGTTTCTTGCGAAGCATTTTTGGACAGTAGCCGGAAGTTATCTTTGTGGCTGGCCCAGCAGTAGCTTGGGGCCACTTCTTACCACTACTCAGAACAGAACAAGCCAATGTGTAAGCATACTAATACCCTTTAATTGTAACCACAAATATTCTACATATTTCATAACAACTAAGACGGTTATTGCCATTTGAAGTTGCACTTTAATATCACAACTGTGCAATCCGACAGTGACTAAATAATATCAGACAGAAACAAAGGAAAATATTCTGAGCAAATATAACTTACCAAACAATTGGTTATACAATAAATAAATATTAGGGTCAATATTATCGGATTACTTAAATCCAACTCAAGTACTGTAATAATACTCACCAATTTCATATGTATCTAAGAACCATACCTTTTAGGGTTTCTCATGATATACAGGAATCTGAATAAATATGTTGACGAGGAAATTGACGACGAAATTTGGCCACAGTGATATGCAATGATTGAAATGAGAGGGAGATATTGTCAAATTATAGATGGGAGAAGAGGAAGTAGAAGTTAAGGTAAAACTGAGAGGGCTCCCATCCTAGTTCCCAAACTTGTTTCCCCCCAAAACTGAACGTAACTGATCTGGTACACCGAGACTAGGGATGTCCAAATGGGTACCCGGCCCGAATTTTCGGGTTTTGAATGGGTATCGGGTTATTTGAACCCATACCGGTTTTCAACGGGTCGGGTTCGGAGTTGGGTATTTTGTTGAGAAGTGTGACCAAACCCTACCCTAACCCTATATTTTGGGTACCCATCGGGCTCGGGTTTGGATTTCGGGTAGGATAAAACCCGGTATAAATGAAAAAAGAAGACAATAAAATACCTCATTTGAAATATATATCTACATTTTATTCATTTTTCGGCTATCCACCAATCCTTCAAACAAAATAAAACTTCTAATGAACTTGGAAGTAATTATCACCTATATTCGGACATAATTCTTTTATATGCTTTAAAAATAGATGGACTTGGAAGGAACTATAGATAAATGATCACGTGCAATTCTCGAAAAATTGGAAATCCCAATATAAATTTTTCTATAATCCAATATATTAAATAACTTGTCATTGTATACATGAATGAGATCATAATCCAAATATTTCTCTAACTCATTCTTTTATATAAGATTAGTAGTAGGCAATTGAAACTGAATTTGGGGTTCGGTTTCGGTCTGGGTTCAGTTTTGGGCTTTTTAGCTCTTTTAATGGGTTTAGGGCTAAATTATCGGGTCGGGCTCGGGTCGGTTAGGGTTTAGATAGAGTGACCAAACCATATCCTATGTATTTTGGTTTAGGTTCGGGTTTGGGTTTTGTTGTGTTCGGGTAGGGTTCGGTGCGGGTTTTTTGTTTGGGTTTTGGGCGGGTTTCGGGCTTCGAGCAAGATGGACATCCTTAATCGGGATCTATTACAGAGAAATTGTTGTCACGGTCGACGTTAGCCATGTGTCACAATCACAATCGACTGATATACATAACCTATATAAGACATCATATAAGGCTCTAAAGACAATATATATGGCATGGAATAACAAAATAGAACAACCATTATTCTTTTCACTAAACAGATGGGTAACCATTTTTAACGAAGAAACGCTTGATGTGTTAGATATAAGGTTACACATAACTGTTTTAACATTTTTTATCGGGTGGTACCTGGAATGTGATTTGCCCATTTGGTCAATGAAGAGACGGCAAGTGATTCCCCACGTCGGCCCAGGGATTTGCCTATTTGGTAAATGAAATGCAGTTGATACATATTTATTCATAAAACTAAATGTATTCATAAAACTGTCAAATGCAGTGATAGATATTTATTCATAAAACTATATGTATTCATTCTATGACAACACATTAATTTAGTCCAAATAAATAACATACACACGAATTAGCAGTTAAATTGAGTTGCGGCGAAGTTTGACTTGAATGGGAAACGGAGTGAAGGCCACTTGTTGGGATTTGATATTCTGATAGAACTTTTCTGTCTATGAAGTCGTACCATATGATCATGTTGTTCAAACTGAAAACAATGCCAATGTCGGTTGAGAGTAGATCGACGGATTTTGATGACGCCATGACCGACATGCCATATTGTTTGAAGTGCATAGTATTGCCTGGAATTGGTACATTGTTTGCAATGCTGGATGCAAACAATATCGTGGATTCCCATTTCTTTTCCGTATTATAAATGGAACCGAGAAATGATCCCGTTTTCAACGCTTGCTTATTTATGAAGTGGAGTACTTTTGACAATCACTTCATACAGTTCTAGGGGAATGTCATATCCTTTGTTGTTGTTGTTGGTGTTACTTATTGAAGAGGATGCCGCCTTTGTATATATGTTTATGGTTTCAGCTGGTATTTAATCAGTTTCCAAGGAAGTTTTCATGACATCCTTTACTATGTTTCAGGTTTTATAACTGTTGAATGGTGTCTCCATGAGAAGGTTTGAACTTACCAAATAAGTTGGATAACTGTATTTGAACTTGAATATACCCGTTTAGCGAAATAAAAAATAGTTTGATATATTTGAAATTTAAATCTAACCGCTTAATGAACACAAAAAAAGATTTTCTATTTAGACCTATTAAGGCTAACTATAATGGCTTATAATTTTGTTATTTTGTCATAGAATGGACATGTACATTTCGTCTAACTTTGATTTCAATCTAACCGCTTACTTTATGAACAGAAAATTCGTTTTCTATATTGACCTAAGAGGGGAACTAGTAATGTCATATAGCCTAGTTATATTGTCATAGCATACTGTTATTGGTTCCTCGAACTGTAATATGATGCGGACACTTAGTTAATGGGGACTTTGCCAGAACTTTGTTTATCAAGTGAGCGGAGCGAACATTTTGGGCCGAGGGGGGGTTATGTGGCCAAAAAAATAATTTAGTTGGTTTCTGTCTGTCTGTCTGACCTCATTTTTCTTCTCTCTCTCTCCACTCTCCACTTTCCATGCCCTCCTCCCTCTCCAATTCTCCATCTCCAACCTTTCATCTCCAGTTCTCTGATTCTCCACTCACGCTATGCAGTATACTAGTTATGTCTTCGGTTATTATTTTTAAACCTTACTTTTATTTTCTATGTTGAATTTAAAGTGTATTTCACTTGTCACCTAAAATTTAACTGCCACCGTTCGATAGAGTTTTAATTCTTATTTTATCATCTAGGATTAACACAAGTGTACTCATTTGTACACATCCCCAACTTAAATGCACCTCTATGGCACTTCTGGAAATCTAATTTCACGTGGACACGTGGTCAACTGGTTACTGCCCACCACTTCACTTATAGTTTTTTTGGTGTAGCAAATCACTTAATTTTTGTGATTTTTGGGGGGAAAGTTTGTGAACCAGAATTTGTATTGGAAACATTAAGCTCAATTTCAACTAACGTTCAGTTCTCACATTCTAAACTCTGACCTCTAAGTTTTCATCCCAAATTAAGACGAAATACTCGACCTTTTCGTTACTTTCCCTTCCTTAATCCTTCACCCAATTGAAGCAAGGGTTTGAGCAATCTATCTGCTGTTGCCATCACTTTGCTCTATTTTTTTTCGCCCTTTTTTTAGGATCCCCGCTGCAATGCCAAACCCTAAAAGGTGTGTTTTTTATATACGGAAATTTATTGGTTTAGTATGATTCACAATGTTGAGTTGAACTATTACACAGTGAAAATTGCACAAATTTTAAGATTAAAATAAGAGTAATATTTGGTTGCCTTTTCCAGGATTTCATATAGTTTCAGTTAGCGATAGTGTAATAAGGGAAATGTGTTTGATAATATAACCAGTTGATGAGGAATTCTTTTTTATGATGTATGCTTTAGCAGTAACTGTAGAATTAATCGTCTGTGCTCTCTAGGATGTTTCAAAGTTGTTTGTTGTCTACTTATTAGTGATGTTGTCTTAATTTGCTTACAAAATGTCTTGATGTGTGCAGTAGTTCCAAGAGGAAGGGCAAGATAGTTGAACATAAAGCAGGACCTGAAGTAAGGATTACTTCCCGCTACTGTCCTAGAAAGCTTCGATAGCAGCTGTTTGATTTATTTGATAATGATGAAAGAGAACATTTTCAGACTTCTCTGTTTGGTTTTCTTCTGAAGGTTGATGGGATTGTGGACTCTAGGGATCTTGAAAAAACCGCGTACAATCATTTTAGCCACCCCAAATTGGTTTTAGAGTTGCTGAAATGAGAATCGCTCTAGGAACTTTCAGTGTTGGTGGCAAGTACATCTCATTCAAGTCGTCGGATATGGTACTGCTAACCGGGCTTCCGACCCAACATCCACCTAGCTGGTATTATGAAATGAACGAGAACGAGCCGAGTGATTTTCGGACGAGGTATTTTCCCTTAACAGAAGCTCGTGCTTCACTATGTGGTCAAATTAAATGTGAAGATATTCTCAAGGCTAGAGAGACAGCCAAGTATAATGCCCTAACCGATCCAAACACGGCTGATGATATCCACTGCCTTAATAGGATTTTCTGTCTTGGTGCTTTCTTGATCTCAAGTTGGTCGAAAGGGGTCAGAGTCTAGTGGGTTGACATTGTTGCTGATTTGGAGAAGTTTGATTCTTTTCCTTGGGGTTATCTTGCCTACGAACTGGTATACAAGGAAGTTGAGTCGTTGTATGAGAAGATGAATGCCCACTTTGCAGCATTTACTATCTGCCCTTATACTGGGACCCTCCACGGGTGTGTCCTAGCGTTCAACCTCTAGGTATTCCTCCACATTCCATCACTGGGGGCAAGACGGTTGGATCCTCTCAACTTCCCGTGGCTTAAAGGGTGGGTGAAAATTCTTGGACAGAGTTGTCGGGCTATTGGGTGGGAATTGAAGCTGACTAAGAGGGGAAGAGTGGATGTTGTGGTTCTCGATCGCTTAGATATTCCAGAGGACATTAGGAATAAGGAAGTGGTCAGATCTGCTTTGGAGGTTTGTATCTCTTTGCCTAACCATTTACGGTGGTCTACTGTGTTATGTGTACTTTTTCGAGAGCAGCTTGTTTTATGATTTTTCTGTTTTGTTATGACAGCGAAAGCTGTTTGATATGTCTAAGGATTACGATCTCCTGGCGTAAAGAAGAATTGTGGCAGAGGATATGTTAATGGTATAACTATGAGGGGTTCTTATATTCTACTCGTTTTTCAATACGAATTAGACATTTTGGTATACTATTTTGACATCTAAGTTGTTTCGTTTTAGGCGATGAAGAAGACAGTAGAGGAGATCCTCGCTCTTGCTCACAGCCAAGTGAAAAGGTATGTGAGAAGAGAACTGACTCCGGTGGAAGAGGAACTAGATAGTGACGAGGAAGAAGATGAAGAGGGAGAAGAAGTTGTTAGTAGTGAAGGTGGGTCAAAAAAAGTGCATACCAGGAAACGTACAAGACGTGAGTCTGTTCCCCAAAGAAAGGTTGTCAAAGTAAAAGCTGTCAAGAAGAAACAACCTATCCCTGTTAAAGAGAAACAAGCTGTTGTTGTTAAAAAAAAACACCCCGACCTTCCACTAGGAAACCACCCCAACTTCCAAAGATGAAAGAACATACCCCTCCAAGAAATAATCCTACTACCATAACCCGTGAAGTACAGATGGTGCCTGGTACTGGAGCCATTAGAAGGGCAACACGATCATCGGCCCCCTTGGAGTAAGTGCTATGCTCCCCTCAACTTATGGGAGGAAGAGAAAAGCTGTGTCTGAACAACTCCAGGATTTATCAAACTATACCGTGTCTGACAGCTTGCCTCTTTCTAAGTACCCCAAACATAAACGTAGCGCTAAATCCCAGGCTGGAGAAACTGTAGTTATTACCCAGCGTGTTAGGGGGAATGAGCCAGAGCCTTTATCAGTCCCGGATGAAGATGAACATTACCCTATTGAATACGCAGAAGGGCCACTTAACCTAGCAAGATTGATCAAATTAGATTTTCGATACTACTCCTCTTAAAAGCAGTATCGATCGATACTTATTAAGATTTTGAAAAGAAAATTAGATTTTTAATACCACTCCCATTAAAAACAATATTGATTGATATCTTTTCTTCGACATCGATATAACTTTATAGATACCATTTTCTTTGAACCATAAATTTTAACCTGGTATCGAGATGAGGATCTACGGATTTCCAGAATTTTTTCTTTAACTTGGTACCGATACCAGGATTCGAACTCGTAATCTTGCTCTTGAAGACAAATTTGATAATGAACTTGTAACATTTCCTCAATATAAAAACTCATATTACCAACAATAGATAAATTCAATCATCTGGCTCAAAACCCAACATGCACTGAATTAAATGACGCCATTAAACTTTAGTGAATTATCATTTAAACCTTAAACTGTCCCGCGCACTATTCACTTTTTCATTAATTTTTCTCGTTTTCTTGTTAAACACCATTAAGTTTCCTCGTTTTCTTGCTAAACACTATTAAGTTTCATCGTTTTCTTGCTAATCACCATTAAGTTCCCTCGTTTTTATAATTTTTTACTGTTATAAAAAGACCTTCACCTGCATGATTCTAAACCATCTTTTGTAATCCTCTTACTGACACCACCAAACCTAAACAAAAAATGTCTATCGTTTCAAACTTTCTTACTATTCTTGCCGTTTTCATGGTTCTCCCAGACTGGCCTCATTGGTCAGACTGTCCTACCACCGAGTATTTTGATGATGAAGAAGAACAAGAAGAAGAAGAAGAAGAAAAAGAAATAGAAGCAGACGAAAAAGAAGAAGAAGAATATGAAGATGAATGGCTTCGAGACCCATATTGCTATGAAAAAGGTAATGGTGGGTCTTCGACTGATGGTGATGATGAGGATGATAGTGATGATGGTGATGATGAGGATGAAGATGAAGATGACGATGAAGATGAAGACGAAGATGAAGATGACGATGTAGATGAAGATTAATGTTTTCTTTATGTTATTTAGTTTTATACTCTATGTGTACCAACCTTGTTTTGCTTATGTTATCCCTTTTTAATAAATTATTATTGCACTACTTTTGTTTAAACAAAATTTTCAGTGCTACTCTTATCAAATGACATTTGTAATCATTTAAAAAGAACAAATTGGAAATTAGATACTATTCTCCTGACCTATTTGGGACCAAAAAATAAGAAAGAAAATATCCCTTATTGTTATATACTTTAAGTGTCTGTCTCCTTGTTCTTTGACCTGGTATCGAGCATACATACACCAAGATTTTCATCACGATCTTGACATGATATCGACATTTATGCCCATACCAGGATTTTCATCACGATCTTGACATGATATCGACATAATGGTTTTATTTGTTGCTTCTGGTTGTCCATTACCCTATGCATAATATGGTGCAGATGTGAAATGCTTTATCTTGTATGATTCCAAGAAAGCTTTTACTTTTCCTCCCTCGAACTGTGGCCCGTTATCTGATATAATGGCATATGGCAACCCGTATCGGCATATTACTCTTTCGAAAAGAAAATTTATCACATCTTGCTTTTTTATGTGCTGTAAGGCTATGGCCTCCACCCACTTGGTGAAATAGTCTGTGACCGCGAGCATGAATTGTCTTTTATCTCTTCCAGGTGTTAGAGGACCGACAATATCCATGCCCCATAGCGCAAAAGGCCATGGGTTCGATACACAGTGCAACTCCTCAACTGGAACGTGTATAACCTTTCCATGTATTTGGCATTGCATACACTTTTTAGCATAACGAAGACAATCTCTTCGCATTTGGGGCCAAAAATATCCTTGCCTCGTTATTTTATTTGCCAATGATCTTCTAGCTGAATGGTTTCCACATTCTCCTTCGTGGAGCCCTGCAATGATTAAATGTGCATCCTTAGGTGATATATATTTCAGATGCAGACCTCCAAGATTCTTTCGATATAGCTCATTATCAATCAATACATATCTTTGCGCTTCAGACTTGATTCTTCTGGCTTCATTTTTGTCCTCAGGTACTTTACCCTCAAATAAGTATGATATATATGCTTCCATCCATGACGCCCCCAGTGTGTCGATTTCCATAACCTCTGGTTTGTCGACATCGATGCTTGGCCTCTCCTGGATGTCGATGTGCAAAGTGTGACCCTCCGTGTTTTCTAGCATCACTGCCACATAAGCTAGGGCGTATGCATGCCTGTTTTCATTTCTATTGAGGTGATGAAACCTTATTTTACTAAAGTCCCTCAACTTAGTTTTTATAAAACTCAAGTAATCTACCATGTTATCACATTTTGCTGAATATCCTCAACGAGCATTGAGTCGCTAAAAATTGATAATTCTTTCACTTTAAGAGATTTGGCCATCTCGAGTCCGGCGATTAAAGCTTTGTACTCAGCCTTGTTGTTCGATGCATGGAATCCTAACGTCACTGCTGTTTCGAGCCTTTGATTTTCGGGTGTAACCAATACAACCCCGATGCCATATCTCTTACTCCCAAATGATCCATCGACAAATAGTTTCCAACCGTTTGTTCCAGCCCATGGATCATCTATATCGATAATATTCTCGGGCTCTTGCAGCTTTGAGAACTCCTCCTCTTCCATGCCCCAACTAGCATCCTCACATGGAAAATCAGCCAAGAAGTCGGCCAATACCTGACTTTTCTCTGATACTCAGTTTCGGTATTCGACACCAAATTCATTTATTAGTACTGACCATTTCGACATTCTTCCTGATTTGGCAGTTTTCGCCAGAGTCTGTTTTAATGGGAGATTCGTCGTAACGATCATAGAGTGATTGAAAATACGGCTTCAGCCTCTGAGATGAGAATAAAAGCGCTAGAACGTATTTCTCCAGTGTCGAATATCGTGTCTCTGCCTTGAGCATTGTTTTGCTTTGAAAATACACCGGTCTTTCAACACCCTTTTCAAATTTTACAACACCGAACTTATAGCAAATTCTGACACAGCCAAATAGAGAAGCAAACTTTCTCCCTCATCTGGCTTTGTAAGCGTCGGCATTTCTTGTAGATATTTCTTTAATTCAAAAAATGCTTCTTCATTCCAACATAATTTAGTATTCTTTTTAAGCATATCATTGTTCATACATCAGCATAAGGTATATATGAACACTTATTATTCATAGTAAAACGACAGAAAGGGTAAAGTCGGAAAATATTTATTTCAAATCCTGGCCATTTGTCCTTAAGGATTATTTTCACTCGAAAATTGGTTTTCCGGGTTATTTTCACTCGAATTTTGTCCTTGAGAGTGATTTTAAAAAAGGGTTAACGAGTATTGCCTCCCCCCCACACACACATAGATTTTTGTGTGTATTTGGTAGTTGCGGAAGGGGGGGGGGAGACCCTATCTAGTGTGTGGGGGGGATCCTAATAGGCTCATCTAGTGGGGGGTAATACTCATTGACCCTAAAAAAAATAGCTGGTTTAGAGAGTGATTTTCACTTGAAAATGGGAGTTGGGACCAATTTCTTGAACTTTTATACTTCATCTGAAAATTTCAAACTGAATTGTTGCAGAACTGCAGGAATTTGGATATTCTTGATTTTGCTTCGAGAGGCTATCAGTTGAAGATATCCGACACAATCAAGTGGTGTTAGAAAAGTTGCTAAAAGCAATAAATACAACCAGTAATATAAAATAAAATAAATTTTGCGTTGCATGAATTAGTCTGTCCTAGACTGTATTCATTGTTGAGAGTTCGGTTGTTCACCGATAATTTGTTTTGCCTTGGGTGATAGATATCCCTTATGTATGTAATGTCCAGACTCCAGACTATTCTTTTGATGGAGCCTACTAACGTTCTCTACCAAGATGGATTTACCCCAAAAACTAAGGAGCATACATACAAGAGTCACATGTGTGCATTTAATTCCTTTCCTTTCCCTTCCCTGATGCCTTCATGCCCTTCGATTATAATGATTTGTGTACTGAAATTATGCTCAGATTATAATTACTGGTTTAGTAAGGACTGTTTTTCTTATGAAGTTAGCTGTTTCATTCCGAACCACATCTCAGTACAAGTGGACCAGATCATCATTTATTCAAGAGACAGTAACACGCAAACAAATACTTGAAATTATATAACCATGTACAACTGTTCAAAAGTTTAAAAACACAATAAACAGAACGACACAATTTCGATGACAAATTTAATACACATCAAGGATAAAAGAATTACAAAGAATTTGACTATGTTCTTTCCACAGGGTGTAGCGGTAGGATCAAGGGTAAGAAATCGAAGCTAGTTCAATTTCTAATAGAGCTTTATTCTGGTTTGTATTGGATTCCTTTATTGATTGACAAATTTTGGACACAACTGAAGATCTTTCCCAATAAACAATCACAACATGTCTGCCAAAAAAAGAAGCACTCTAAAATGTTAATATCCTACGCAATCCTGTTCAATTTCTAATAGAGCTTTATTCTGGTTTGGGATGTCAAGGAAACATACTGTCACAAACAATAAAAGTAACCTTATACTGAAAATTAGTAAAACAATAGAAAGAAAGCAAGTCATCATACCAGATGTCCACAGCCAAATGCCATATCCTTTGCGTTGCTAAGGCAAATGGGACAAACCTGCACCGCAACATTTCAATTGAAAATTGTTTGAAAAAAACAAACGACGAATTGAATGATATCCCAAATATTTTGGCTAATCGAACTGAGATAGGCGCTAATGAAAGCCAGCGATCATTTTATGTATGCATTGAACTAAAGTAGAAATGATACTACATGTTTAATGATATTTGTTTATGTAAGAAAGTGAACTGACAAAATACTTGGGTGATTCCAGGAATGGCAAGTAAAAATGGTGACAACATTGAAACCGTTCCGCTATATCAAGGCGAGGATACTGTTGTAGAGACTTCGGGCGGTTTCCAGTGGCCACTCAGCCTTGGGAGGTCGGTCTCAAGGTCTTGGATTCAATTCCCACCTTCACCAGGAATAAGGGGATTTAAGGGGACTAGGGTACAAAGGTTCTAACTACAAAAAAACAGAGTCGAGAAGCTTTGGTGCATGAGATTGATGGTGGTAAAGCAAGTTAAGAAGGTTCATTGTAGATGAAGCAGTAGTGAGAACAACTCAGCCTCGACTTCTTTCAGAGGTGGCAAATTCGAGGAGGCGGAGCAAGGAAGGGAGGTTGAAAACGAATGTGATTGAGGTAAGATGCATTAAGATTTTGAGATGGACGAAATGTAAACTTGAAGAGCATGAAAAAATGTGTTGTCACCGTAAGACACATCATCTTTCATGCTATTGATCAACAATTTCCTAACGTTATTCATGTTTCATAATTCATTCATAGATAACTAATTTTTGTTATAAAATAACACCTTAAGGCACCCGGATATAGGATTTTACAAGGTCACTAACTGATTACCAATCCCATATCAGCAAAAGAAGGATAATGAGTATGAACAAAAAGCGGGCGTACCTGGTTATCAAAAGCAGAACTTTCAGGAGGAGCCGTGCCCATGGTCTTCTCTGGCACAGGATAAAGAGGTGCACTCTGTTGGAAACTGCTCAAGCGAGAAGGTTTTGAACTGAAAGAAGGTTTCGAGCTGAATGAAGCTGCACCATACACAGGTGGAGGGAGAGGAAACCTTCCTGCAGACCTCCCTGTCTGCTGACTACTCAAACAAAAAAAAACAAAAGAGAGAAAATTAAAATGCATTATGGTTTAAGATTTTTACTTCAGAAATACAATTGATGCTAACAAACAACTCATGCCCAAGTTGTATGCATACCCTACTAAAAGAAACTTGTTTATCCTCGGAATTCAAAAAAGTATTGCATAGCCAAGGCGAAAGCTCTTTTAGTGAGGTGGCATCTACGCAACTCATTTTGAGTTGCATGCTAGCATCCCTTCAGAAATATTTTACATGCCAAAAATTAAGTACATGATAGACAAGAAAGCTTAAATCTAAACACAGAGCGCTAGCTATTACCCCAATAATTTAAGTTCCATTGTTGCTTTATACTGAGAAGGTATTTCCATCAGTGCTGTCAGAGCAAACAGTGTCTCCCTTCTGGGTACCGGTACACTCTTAGACATGATTTCTGTGAAATTCACAAACTAGACAGCACATACAGAGTTTTAATTAAACCCTGACAACAATTTGACTCAAAATATAGACAAAACAAGAAAAGATAAAAAATCTTAGTGCCATTTAATGCCTTCTTACTTGGAAGTTATCAAAAGACCGGGCAGGAATATTATCATCAAATTCCTTCATCATGTCCCAAGGTCCATCTCCTACTCCGACCAAGACAATTGACAGGGGGTACTCACTGCAGAAAACAAGAGAATTTTGTATCTAGTTATGTCATAAACAAATGATTAACAAAGAAGCACATCACCAAATACTTACCTGGCCTTCACAATTGTTTCAACAGTCTTCTGCTCCTGCGGGCTTAGGTGTCCATGCTCAGTATCCACGCTTCTAGTTACCTGAAGTGGTTCATGGCTACTGTGAGATGAAAACCTTAGATTTGTTTAAAATTCCTATCTGACAGTTCAAGGATTATATGCAACTCAGCCTTGGCAAAGCTATATAGGTTTCTGCTTGGGACTATTATAACAGGCAATTTGCAACAGTAGTTAATTTTTCGCATCTATTATTAAAGATTGGAACTTGGAAGTATAGTTTGACACAAACTAGGTGTAGACTCCCTTCCAAGTACAGTTTTAGTTGATCGGTGCCAAAACACCTCCAGCTTATAGACATAACTCTTCTTTTCATAATGCTTTTGTTAATCACTGGAATCACTTTTTATTATTTTCATTCTCATTTAGTTAAGCATTTTGTGAGTGCATAATATTGAAAATAAGAGGCAACATCAACACCTGTCATAAGGTCAGCATTTAGTCTATACAAGTACATCTGTAGCTTATTTTGTAAACGAGGTAATCACATACTTCAACAATAGCAAACCTGGCATGGGGAGCTCCAAAATGATGTCAAACATCAGAACCCCAAACAGCACATAGCGTTAGGTTTAGAATGAAAAATTTATCAGAATGGTGGTGAGAGTACACTGGACAGGAGTCTTGGCTAACAGGGGTAATGGTGCCCCCTGCAGTAGTCCCATCATAGGTCAGGGAATATTCAAGATCATGGGCTATATGTTATATTTTTGCAAGTTCTTCCTTTTGCACAGGCTTTAGTCGCCACCTAGCTAGCCAAGGCCAAAGTCCATCATGGTCAAAGGTTTTCAACAAAAGGCCCTAAAACATGTGGTAGATCATTACACTATATCCAGGATCGTGAACATCTTCCTATCTGATGTGGCCGGTAAGCCTAAACCAACATGACGTACTGCAAATAAAACAATTTAGGGTGTGTTTGAGTTGTGAAAATAATTCCCACTCATTTATAAGCTAACATCCTATAGGTTAGTTCATTTTAGTGGGAACTTTTCCCACTCAAAAGCTCTATTCTCACTCAAATTCTTCCACTACCTCCAACTTGTAAAAAACACTCAACTATTGACTTGTGAAAAGGTCCCAAAATTACCTATCAAAATGGATGTTTCCCATGAGAATTATTCCCACAAATCAAACACACCCTTAATCAATTCTTATTCTCATGTGTGTATAAATTTGAGGAGGTGACATAACTCCCATACGTGACAAACTAACAAACCATTGACTTAGGGTGTGTTTGTGATGTAGTAGGCGTATTGATGTGTCACGCCCATAGTGTGAGGGTAATTTAGTATTTTTATTGTTTTAGGCCTTGTTGGCCCAAGTCCAGCCCATTTGGCTTAGGTTACAATTGAGGAGGTTAAAGTTTAGTATAAATAGATATTCCGCCTCCGTTCAGCTGCTATTCAGTTTATGTTGAAAGAATATTAATTTGACGTGAGTTTTATTAAACAATTATTTGATTGAGTGAATTCCTGCAAGATTGGTCTTCTGCCGATCTCAATTCACATCGAAGTGGTATTAAGAGCCAGCAATTTTGGCAAACTTTTCTCTCTCCGTACAAGATTCAATTTGTATAACAGTACTGTCCATCGGAACTGTTCACAGGGTACTGGTTGTCAAATAATGTTCTTCGATACTGTTCAGAGCCAATGATTTTATTTTTAGGCGACTTTTTTTTCTCTTTTATTAAAGTTTTGAACTTTTTTACTATTATGGTAAAGAAAGCGAATTGGAAAGCTCCAATGCAGAAGGTAGAGGGCGATTTGGCGAATATAACTTCTAGTATTCTAGCATAGTTAATTTAATTGCTGAACAACAAAAGCACGAAGCAAGTGGCAAAATTGATGCTTTGCTCACAGTAATAGGTGCTACCCTCTCCATCAGTCGCTTAAAGCATTGTATACCATTGTATTGTAGTAGAAGAATCCATCTGTGAGGATGCTGTAGATTCAATGGGTATTTGTTCCACCGATATTGTTTAACCAACATAAAGAACATATCGTTGCTAAGCACAATGGTTTGAAGGAAGCAGATATGCAAGTTTCTAGTCTTCACTAGCATGAATCGATGTTCCATTCTGATTCCGATGGCTAAATGGATGGTGTTTCCCTTGCAAAATTGGTCACCTTTATACTCCTAGTTGCTATGAAAAAAATACCTGATGTTGATTGGGATGCTCCACCAATCTTTGATAAGTATAAAGATCAGTCTCTTTTATTTTTGAGTGCGAAGATCCGATTTGGGAAAATTTTGTGAATCAATTTAACAAACAAAGTGATTTGATTTTCTGAAAAGCATGTTTGCGCAGGTTTGGATTTCCTTGAAGAAAGTCACACATGTTTGGTGAATCTAAACGCTTTCAAGACAAGCCTTTAGTACCGATGGATTCTTCTACTACAATACGATAGTAAGCAACTAAGCACTACTTTGAGCGACTGATGGAGGGGGGTAGCACCCATTGCTGTGAGCAAGACATCAAATTTTGCCACTTGCTTATGTTGTTCAGCAATTAAATTAACAACTCTAATAAAGAAGATAAAAAAAAAAAATTGTCCACATATAAAATCATTGGCTTTGAGCTCTAAACAATATTGATGAACAGTATTGCGGAACAGTATCATGTGAATAGTACCGATAGACAGTACCATTATATTAAATTGAATCTTGTACAAAGAGATAAAATTTTGCCAAAATCATTGGCTCTGAATACCACTTTGATGTGGATTAAGATCGGTGGAAGAACAATCTTGTAAGAATTCACTTAATAAATTAATTGTTTAATAAACCTCACTTTGAATTAATATTTTTTCAACATATACTGAATTAAAATTGAACCAAAGAACTAATGGAGACGCAATAATTATTTAAACTAAACCCTACCCTCTTGAATGTGTTGGACTTGAGCCAACATGGCTTAAAACATAAAAACAATGAAAATACGAAATTATCCTTGCAATCTATGTGCATGACACATCAATACGCCTTTTACAGCACAAACACACCCTTAGTTCTAAGAACTCCCTACCAAAATTGCCTAATTATAGAATCACTCCTGCAGAACATCCAGAGGTACAAATTATGTCAAAGTAAGACCATTAATGGAACTACTACCAAAATGCATATCTCACAATCCACATTTGGAGGATTCATTTTATTCTTTACATGGACCTAAGATGTTCCAAATAAGATTTATGCAGCTGGTATTGTCAAATCATATTGAGGCCAGGAGACAGAGTCTATAAATGGCTTGTAAACCCATTCAACCTTTCAAATGCTCCCTTGACTTTCAAGAGATTGACTGTTAAAGTTTGAGGCAGTAATTAGCTAAATCTATGGTTGAATATTTTCATGGCATCCTCCTTGTTTACAATAAATTTGAGGAAGAACATAAAGGAAAATTCATTTTTCTCAAATCAATTATATATAACCAACATATTGAGAAAATTCTAGGTATTGTTCTCGAGCTCAAGAAGTGTTCTTTTGTGGTGCCGTCAGTGAACATCCTAGGTTATGTGTCTGCAGATTTCAACTTGATGAATCTAAGGTTTAAATATAGATTGGCCCACTCGAATGGGTGCTACTCAAGTCAGGGGTTTCATGTTTAACTTGCTTCTAAAGACTCTCTTTTCAGAGTTCAACTACAAGCATATGGCCCCTTCAATAACTTGAATGAAAGATGGAGCTTTCTCTTGGACTCCCAATGCAAAAAACACACTTCAACTTATCGAAAAACAAATTGCGCATTCCAACTTATCAAAACCAAATTGCTCATTTCAACTTATCAAAACCAAATTTCCACAGCTCCAGTTATTACCAGATTTTGATCAAATTTAAGGTTGTCTGTGATGTATGTATATAAGTCATGGCACAGCTTTCCATCAAAATGGGGGGCCAGTTGCTTTTTATAGCAAGAAACTACGGTATTCTACTTCTGAAGTGGAGCTATACACAGTTGTGCAAGCTCTATAGTGCTACGTCATAGACACATCCCCATCGAATTTGTTTTGGATTCTAACTAGAAGCTCTCCATATTTGAACTATCAGATCAAGGTCAGTGACAAGCCAACAAAGTGGTTCAATTTCTTGTAGGATCATCATTGCAAGGAACCAGATAAAGATAACAAGTAGCACATGATTTCAGCAGAAAATTTCAAGCCGTAGGCTTTGTATTTCACTACTGGGTCTTGGGACTTGAGGAGTTTGAGTTTTGTATCCAGCAAGCCTTTCTCTGATTCTTTCTTTTACTTAGTGGGTCATCAGTAAGATCTTTATGGTAACTACATTGTCCAAGACGGTTATCTTTTTAAAAATACCCAACTATGTATTTCATCTTTTTTCATGAAAGGGAAAACTTCAATAGAAGTCCCATGTTTGGCACCTGGTTATTAGGTTAAATGCTTTCCATTTTTTAATGTTAAATAGGTTTACTCCTGTCAAACCTGCCAGATTGACAAGGGGAAACTTTCCAATGCAGGTTTATATGCCCTACACTCTATTCAAGAACGTCCTTAACTTGATGTATCAATGAACCTTCTTCTGAGTTTACCTAAAAGCGCCCAAGTATTTCATTTGTTTTTCTTCACAAGATCTCCAAGATGATACATTTCAATATTTCATTCCCTGTAAGAAAAGGCAAACTGCTACCTATGTAGTTCACTTGCACTTTCACAACAGTTCTTACTTAACACCATCATCTGCAACCAGGATGTCAAGTTAAGATGATACTTTTAGAAGACTCTGGAGACTTCTTAAGCACACGCTACAGTTTTCCAGTGACTTCCACCCACAGACCAATCGGCAAAAAGAAGTTGTCAACATAAGCTTAAGAGAATTATTGCATTAAACTGTGGTTGACAACCACAAAGCATGAGAGTTTGCTCTTTCACATGCTCAATAACTATTTTATTGCGTCTACTGGACGTTCAGATCAAATCGTTTAGGGTTCCTACTGATCCTATGGATTTCACCAAACTTTCTTCTGTACCAGCTTCTAACTCTAATATGAATTTGCCTCATGTCCAATCTCAATCCATGAAGATGCGCGTAAACATATTGAAAAAACTTATGCTTCTTACAAATCAAAGGTTTATCCACACATGCCATGCCTTGTATTTCGGACTGGTGAGATGTTATGATTTAATTGCAGAAGGTACGACGTTCTGATCAAGGCGGCAATCTTAAGTTGAGATGATGTGCTAACTTATCAGTTGTTAGTTGTTGTGGAGATAATACAACTGATTAAACCTTCATCCTGAACTTTACCTCTCTAAGACCTTAATGTGTCCAAAATCTCCTCTTTTCTTGCTGATCATGTGCCCCTATGTGTCCACATCCCTTTGCTATTGACTGTTTGAGGCTATCTTAGAATCTACATCTATTCCACAAAGCAGGAATTATATAACAGGTCTAACATTTCTTCATGAATCTTAACATACGGTTCATCTTTTTTCTTGCTTCCGTCAAAGTTTCAGACAGTTAGCCCTCTAACCAGTTTTAATGTTCAAATTTTTCGATGGAGAATAATGTATCATTCGTTTAGTTACTGGTAACAATGAAACATAAGATAACCATCAACTTGTTCACTGAGTAGGGCTGAAGGCAAGCTGCCTTCAAAAGTGGGCCCTTGTTTGGTCGTTTACTCAAAAAAAAATATGGATTCTGCCGTTACCATTTCATTATTGTTACTGGTAGAACAGTAAACAATTGTGTGTCTTGTCTTGTCTAAAGGAGATAGCCCTGAAATAATAGCTAATTTGTGCCGACCAATTGGCTTTGACTATAAAGAGAAAAATATTTAAGTCCAAACTACTACAATTTATCTATGTTACATGGACATGCCATGTCTTAAAAATATTCCGTGTTGTATACGTATCCATGTGTCTGCGTCGGACACGGCACGGCGACATGGATCTTGTGGTATACCTCAATTTTTTTATATCTTGATGTGTCAGACATTTTGTATCCATGCCAATGTAACTTAGCAATTTATGGTCTTGCTATTGAATGTCGGAACAAATTGCACAATATCAATTGATATTACTACGTCATGAACTATATTAAATGAGAAAAACAATTCTGAATCATGAAAGACTAAAACCAACCACGAGATAACGAAAACAATAAAGATCTAAAGTTGCCACTATTAACTCAAAGTACCTGTCCATCAGCAATTATCAACAAGACGTGATACTGGCCACCGCTTTCCTCAACTATAGTCATAGCCATTTCTATCATCGGCGCAAATGATGTCGGTCCTGCAAAAAAACAGAAGCCAAATATTATGACACACTACTACCAAACAGACAAGGTACAAGAAGCACTTAAACAAAACTAAGGAGCTTAATGAAACACATTTGGAAAAAGGGAAAACTGAAACTAGAACCTGCTAGTTTTAAACTTGGGACGATTTCTCTGTATCGTACTAATGCTTCTTCAAATCCATTACAAGATCTTCCTTCTTCATAGAAGCTGAACACATCTTGATCATGCGTTGACGCTGCAAATTTACAGTACACATAATGTCACCTTCACAAATTCCAAAAACACGTCTTCTAAAAGAATCACTAAGATAATGTAACCTTAACACCCTACCATCTCCAAATCCAAAACAAGGTATCAAATTGTCTTCATCAAAAGCAGATATAGTTCTCCCAATTATAGATATTGCTTGCTCATATGGATTCTGAACATCTCCTATGTGATGTAAACTTTTCCGGTTAAATGACCTCGCACCTAATCACCAACCTAAGTCAAACACACATTCTTTTATACATTTATCTCAGAGTTTATTAGGAAACCATATTCGTCAAACCTGTCCACTCATTGCTCTTTGTGAAGTCAATGCCAACAATGAGATTAGAAGATTCAAGCCCAGCATGTGCAAGTGCTTCTGTTACCTGTATTGCAATTAAGGTATGGTCAGCCTCATTGTTTGCATAAGAAGTTCTAGTGTGCCAATACTATAATAATTATTCCACAACCATGCCATTACGAATCGAGACATAGAAACAAGATTGCGACTAAGAAGTTCAATAATGCAGTATATCAGCATGTAAACGTTATTAGCTTTTACCTAAGTAGCATGGACACTTCATATTCTTACAAAATAATCCGCGTCGGACATGCAGACACACGGAGACTCTTGTCACTTTGTCAGACACGTGCATATGATTTTAAAACTAAGGTTTCTTTAAGAAAATAATCTATGACACAGTTAAAACTTCATAACATACAACTTTCAGTTATTCATTTCTAAGGATACACACTTTGTAAGGTCTTGAGCCAACTAATTGGCTGTGTAACTAAATAATAATAAGAGTTTTGTTTTAATATGTGTCAATGTAACTTAAGTTATTTACAATTACCATATGCTAAAAAGTAAAAACAACAAACTATAGTAGTATTTCAACAACTTTTACCTGTTCCAAAGAATTATATTGGTCAGCTATCCTCGAATACCGCCTATCCAATGTCCGTTGCAGCGGCACGACACCGCCACCATAACTTTGTGGTGGATAATTCTGCTGCTGAGGTGGCGGTGGGTACGTTTGTTGTTGTTGTTGTTGTTGAGCATATGGTGATTGAGGAGAATATCCTTGATTATATCTTTGATTTAACGAAGACTGTCTATAACTATCCTTTGAACTACTTCCTCCCATTCCAAATATTATTATGGCAAAACACAAAACTTAAGGAATAGGAATTATTTTCTTGTATTTTTTTTTTTATATATATTGTATGTAAAACGAGGACTTCAAAAAATGAAAAGGCGGTTTTGGATAACGACCGAGTTGCTTATTAGAGAAGGGAAAAAAGAAGAAATAGAATAGAACATGCCAGGTGGGTTCGAGGTTAGGGAACGTAACTGCCTAAAATTGGGTTTTATGTGTATGTATGTGTGTTGTTGTGTAAAGAAAGCCAAATCAAAGACGACTCTTATTTAGCAAATAAGGCGGCACCGCCATTTTTCAAATTGCACAATATTTAGATGTAATCATCAACTAAATTTTATTTACTCAACATGGGTTGTAAATGTCAGTAAGTATTTATTTTCGAGAACAAACCACTAATGAGGACGTTTCGTGAACAGTTTTTTTGTTGGTAAATTGTTTTCAGTTACCAGTCACTATTCTTGGTTGAGAATTTAGACTGGAGAGAAAAGACGGTCACGAGAGTGTTTTGCCGGCAAATTGGTATTATTTTTGCCAGACCCATTTAAGAGGCGGTTATGGGATTTCTGTTAGTAATTGACTTTTGACTTTTGAGGAAAGTGTAATGTCCTTTTAGCGGTTCAGGTGGTGTGAAGTGTGAACAACTTAGAAAGCACGGTATATCTGTTGTATGATTCAGTTGGTTTGTTTATTCATGGCGCTTTATTTCATCTAGTGGAGGCACCATTTGCTAAAGCTATAAAAGGGAGAATCGTACGCATGTGCGGAAAATGTCAAATGAGTAGAATGGGCCGGGTCTTTGTTCTAGTCTATACTCTATAGTCTATATATACTCTTGTCTAGAATAAATGAATAATAGTACCAATTATCGTGTGATATGGGGAGCATATATCGACCTCTAAAATCACCATATGTGCAGTTTAAGCACTAATCGGGAGCAAGTCGCTACTCCAAGAGCTTATAGCGATTAATCGGAATTAATTGCCTTAGTTAATATATAATACATATTGTAGTGGCATAATATGGGAAGTTGGACTAAGTCAGCGGTGCATAGGATAGGGTGCAACATAACAAAGGAAAAAGAGGAACACGGTAGCGTAGCCGCCGAACCCTAGACCGCGGACGTGGCATGTGTACGGCCAGGAGGAGAGCCATGAGATAATAAGACAGCTGGACGGTCCAGATAGAGTGGGGAGGATATAAAAAGAAGAGAAAAGGGAGAGAAAAAGGGGCCACTGGAGAGAGAGAAAAGAGAGAACAGTGAGAAGTAGAGAAGAAAAGAGAGGCTTGTAATTCTAAGATATTTTAGGTTCATACATTTAGCGCCGTCTGTGAGGACGTAGATAAAAACAAGTTAGGAATGACACCAAAGAGAGCAGCGGGTAGACCAAAGAAGGTGGTGATCCAAGAGTAGACGCCGGAGGCGGTGATTGAGGAGGGGAAGGAGAAGAGGAGCGAACAGCGGAAGAAACAACACGGCTGATGAGGGAGGAGATTGAAAGGCTGAGAGAGGAAAATAACGAGCTGAGAAGAGAGAAAGAGAAGGCGGAGGAAGAGGCCGGGGAAGAATAAGAGAGGGATCAGAAGATAGGGGATCGGAAGAGGAGGGATCTGAAGGTGAGGAGCCCGGGCCGGATCTTGTTGAAAACCCGGTAGCTGGTTTGACAATAGAGCAAGTGCAAGAAATGATAGACAACGACAGGGAGGCAAACCAGAAGCAAATGAGGGGTTATGGAGGAGCGGCCAGTCAGGTGGTGGCTGGCCTGAATTGCAACCCACTAGCAAATGAGATATGGGCTTCAGAGGTTCCAAAGCGGTTCACACAGCTGAGGTTTGAGAGGTACGACGGCAAGGGAGATCCAACGGATCACATCCATCATTTCCAACAGCAGATGCCTCTTTGGCAGGAGTCACGGTACGATGGTCTGCGGTGTATGATGTTCCCGGCGAGTCTAAAGTGAGGGGCGTTAGATTGGTACTACATATTACCAGCGGGAAGCATAAAAAACTTCCAGGAATTGGAATAGGCGTTCATAGATCACTTCATACATCAGAAGAAGCAGGTGGTAGATATCGCAGCCTTATTCAATGTGTGACAAAGGTCCGCGAAATTAGTGAGGGATTTTCTATGTCGGTTCAAGGCAGAGACATTGAAAGTGGAGAATATGGATGAAAGGACAGCGGTGATAGCATTTGAAAGAGGTTTGCGTCAGGGAACCAGAGTGCACCAGTCTGTGGCAAAGAATGAGATCGCGACCTTGCACGAGCTGTATCCGAGAGTGGAAAAGTACATTAGATATGAAGATACCATGCAGAAGGAGTCTAGGAGATCAGGGAAGGTAGTGTTGTCTTTGGAGAAGGAACGGGAACACCGGAGGGCAGAAGCATCAGAGAAAGAAAGCAGGGGATACTGCGGATAACGAGCACGGGTAGAAGAGAGCCGGAAAGGCGTCCGAAGGGAGTACAGGGAGAGAAAGCCATACCGCGAGATAGAATAGACTCCGCTGAATAAGCCACTGAGTGAGATCTTGCCCTTAATAAAGAATCTACCGGGGTACGAAGGACCGCGAAGCACGCCGATAGAGATAATAGAGAAGCCCTTCTGCGCATATCATCAGATAAGGAATCATGAGACGAATGACTGTTACACTCTAAAATTGTTGGTTCAAAGAATGGTGGAGAAAGGGAGGATGAGAGAGTTTGTGAGAGACTCCCAGAATGAAGAGCGCATGCCGCCACAGGGAAGAATATTGGGAACCATCAATGTGATTTACAGCGGTGAGGTTCTGAGTCATAACGCTCATAGAGACGAGGTAAAGTGGACCGCGAGTATTCAGCAGATCAACGAGAGAATGGATAGACCACGACAAAAAGTGGCGTCAGCAGCAGAAAGGGACAGAATTGTATTTAGTAGCGCGGACCTCCGGGCAATGGACTCACCCCATGAAGATGCGCTGGTCATTACAGTAGCGATGGGAAATTATATGGTGAAAAGGGTGTTGATTGATTATGAAAGTGTAGTGGATCTGTTGTTTAGAGGTGCTTTGGAGGAGATGGGAGTCGATCCTAAGCAGTTGTGGCCTTTGCGGACCAATTTGTACGGGTTCAATCGGAGTATGACAAAGCCCATGAGGGAACTTTTATTGCCTGTGACTACAGGGCCAGTGATGGTTTTGCCCGATTCATGGTGGTGGACTCTGCTTTGCAATATAACACAATTTTAGGAAGGCGGTGGATTCACGAGATAAAGGTGGTCCCATCAACTTACTATCAGGTGATAAGATTTCCCATGCCTATTGACATGTGCGAGGTATACGGTGATCAGGTAACGGCCAAGAATAGTCATCGAGGAACATTGAAGAGGTTGATCCGCAGAACAGAAGGAGAGACTTCCAGTTCTAGGAAGAGACATACATAGCAATTACAGTGCTCCTCTGCGGAGACATCGGTAGGACCAAAGACGATCGATGAGATTAAAGTGGTGAATATTGGGAGGGGGGAAGAAGAGAAGTTCACATCGATAGGATCCAGTTTGCCAGAAGAGTGGAAGGGCAAGTTGACACAGTTCTTGTCCGAAAATAAAGATGTTTTTGCTTGGACGATAGAGGAGGTCACAGGGTTAGACCCCGAATTCGCTTGTCACCACTTACACATGAAGGAAGATGCTAGACCCGTGAGGCAAAGGATATGCGGCATCAGGCCTAAATATGCCGAGGGAATCCACGAAGAGGTCGCAAGGTTGAAAGGGGCAGGGATAATCCGAGAAGTTGAGTTCACAGACTGGTTGTCTAACATAGTTGCGGTACCAAAAAAGAATGGCAAGGTTCGTATGTGCGTGGATTTTACAGATGTAAATTTCGAGTGCCCAAAGGACAATTATCCTATGCTGCGAGTAGATGAGTTGGTAGATAGGATGGCGGGGTTCAAGATATTTTCCTTCATGGATGCGTCGATGGGGTACAACCAGGTTGCAATGTACGGGCCAGATCAGGAAAAGACAGCATTTGTGGTAGAAGGCGGTACATATTGCTATACGAGGATGTCGTTTGGTTTGAAGAATGCGAGGGCTACCTTCCAGCGGTTGGGCGAGAGAATGTTCGAAAGCAAGAGTCGGAAGGGGATTGAGATCTATATAAATGACATGGTGGAAAAAAGTATGTCGGAAGAGGAACATATAGAGGGTTTGCGAGAGACCTTCGGGATACTACGGAGATACAACTTAAAGTTGAATCCTGAAAAGTGCACATTCGGGGTGACTACAGGAAAATTTCTGGGTTATATTGTTACTCACAGGGGAATCGAGGCTAACCCCGAGCAAATAAGATCATTGGTGGAGATGTCATCTCCGCAGAACGTTAAAGAAGTGCAGCGGTTGGCAGGAAGGATCACGGCTTTAAATAGATTCATTTCCAAGTTGTCCGATAAATGTAGACCGCTGTATAGGTTGTTAAGAAGTACACCGGATTTCATGTGGACCGCGGAGTGTGAGGAGGCATTTCAGGAATTGAAAAAATATCTGGGAAAAGCGCCTTTGTTGTCACGACCAGAGACGGGAGAAGCTGTATTTGTATTTGGGGGCCACGGGGTATGCAGTTAGTTCAGTTCTGGTTCGAGTTGTAGACAAAGTGAAGAAGCTGGTATATTTTCAGAGCAAGACTTTACTGGACGCAGAAATGCGGTATAGTAGAATTGAGAGGTATGCCTTGGCATTGGTGTTTTCGACCTTGAAGCTGAAACCCTACTTCGAAGCTCATGTGGTAGTGGTGGTGACAAATTTTCCTCTGAGGTAAGCATTGAAGGCAGAAAAATCTGGTCGAATGTTGAAGTGGGCGGTGATGCTAAGTTCTTATGAGATACAATATCAGGTAAGAACCGCGGAAAAAGCACAGGCGATGGCCGAGTTTATGGCAGAGTTTCCTGCATAGGACCTACTTGGGGAGAAGAGATGGTCATGGAACAAGAGAGGGAAGGGGAGCTAGACCTCCTGGATCCGTGGGATAAGAGCAACAGATGGAGGGTATTTGCAGATGGATCGGCTACAGATGCGTGCAGCGGCATAGGAGTAGTGTTGGTGTTAAGTTACACCCGATAATACCAGAATAGAGCAAACCATGAAACTAGGCTTCGCGGCATCCAGTAATGAGGCAGAATATGAAGCGGTGATTGCTGGATTGAGAATGGCTAAGGATTTGGGAGTGAAAGAACTGACAGTGTATTCCGATTCAAATTTGGTGGTGTGTCAGGCGAACGGTGGGTTTGCCGCCCGATGCCCCAGAATGGCAAGATATTTGGAGGTGCTACACAAACGATCTGCAAAGTTCACAAAGATCAAGTTCATCCACTTGGGTCGTGGAGAAAACCGACATGCCGACGCCCTGGCATATGTAGCCGCCACAATCCCCGGGTCGGAAGCAAGTATGATACAAGTGGGAAGGTTGGAAAAACCGAGCATCGAGGACGTGATAGAGATTTGTCAGGTCACAGAAGAGAATGGGAGTTGGATGGATCCAATTAAGAGCTTTTTGATAGGAGAGGAAGTGATAGATAAGAAGGAAAAAAGGCGATGGGAACAAACTTCTAGGAGATACGTTCTGCTGGAGGGAGAGTTGTACTGAAAAAACTTCAATGGACCGCTGTTGAAATGCTTGGGTCCGCGGTTATCATCTGAGGTGTTGGCAGAATTACACGAGGGAGATTATGGGAGCCATTTAGCGGGGAGAACTACGGCCCATCGTTTATTGACACAAGGGTATTTCTGGCCCCATATGAAAGAGGATGCAGTGGAGTTTGCTAAGAGATGTGACAAATGTCAGAGGTTTTCCCAGTTGATCTTTGCCCCTGCAGAACCATTGCATAATGTCTCGAGCCCATGGCTGTTCGCTATGTGAGCAATGGATATAGTGGGACCGCTGTCTATGGCAAGTGGCAAGCAGAGGTTCATGCTCGTAGCCATTGATTATTTCATGAAATGGATTGAGGCCGTACCCTTGCAGCAGATAAAGGAGGCGCAAATAATCAAGTTTCTATGGGAGAATATTATCTGCAGGTTTGGACTGCCATATGCCATTGTAGCAGACAATGGAACTAAATTCACAAGAGCGAAGGTAACCAGTTTCTTGCAATCTCATAAAGTGAAACAGGGGTTCTCAGCCCCTTACAATCCCGAGGGCAACGGACAGGCGGAATCATCCAACAAAACTATCATGAACAACCTTAAGAGGAAGTTGGAAGATAAGAAGGGGGCATGGGTAGACGAGTTGAATCATGTACTCTGGGCCTATAAGACCACACCTCGGTCGTCCACCCAAGAGACCCCGTTCTCGTTGGCTTACGGTGTGGAGGCCGTGATCCCTTCTGAGATGGTGGCAGTGACGACAAGAACAAAGGCTGTGGAGGAGGGTTCAAACTAGAGGATATTAGCAGCGGATCTAAATTTGGCAGAGGAGAGAAGATACACAGCCTGTATAAAATTGGAGGAGTACCATTGGAAATTGCAAAGACAGTACAACAAGAGCGACGATTCCAAGTAGGTGATTTGGTGCTCCGTCGAGTGACGCCTAGTACCAGAAAGGAGAAAGATGGAAAGCTGGGTCCGAACTGGGAGGGACCTTACACTGTGGTGCATATAGGAGGAGCTGGCATCTACAAATTACGAACACAGGAAGGCAAGTCGGTAGAGAAGCCTTGGAACGTGATAATGCTAAAAAATTTCACACTTGAATGTAATGAAAATCTAGAGCAAGAGTCTGTAGCTGTATATAAATATATAATACAATGACACTTTTGAGAAGAGAATGTTATTTGTAAAGGCAAGAGTCCAAAATAGACATGGGGCATGAAACCCAAGCGCAGAGAGAGACAACGGAGGGGGTGAGCCCTTCGCTGGTACCAGGTCAGAGTCGGGCCTGGGGGAAGATGAGTTGTCTCAATTAAACTTTCGTAGGCTATAGAGCCCGCGGAGTGGGTTGAGCCCTTCGCGGAGGAAAGGTGCAGACTGCACCTGGGGCATGGAGTCCAAGCATAGAGAGGGACCGCGGAGGGGATAAGCCCTTCACTGGTACCAGGCCGGAGGTGAGCCTAGGGCAAAATGAGGTGCCCTGACTGACTTCTTGAGTACACAGAATTTGCGGAGTGGGACGAGCCCTTCGCGGATGGGACATGCAAACTACACATGGGGCATGGAGCTCGTGCATGAAGAGAGACAGCGGAGGGGATGAGCCCTTCGTTGATACAAGGCTGGAGTTGAGCTGGGGGTCACGTGAGTGCCCCAACTAATTTCTTGAGGATAGGGAGCCCACGGAGTGGGATGAGCCCTCCGCGGACGAGGGATGCAATTTACACATGGGGGTATGGGGAGTGACTTGCATTCAGGTAAATAGCCAAATAACGAGAAGGGGACAGAACAAGGCCAATATCTAATTAATTCAAACTTCACATTAAAGAGAATATTGTCAATAGACCAACAAAACAAGTAGTGTAGCAATATCTAGACAGGAGGAGATAAAAGTAAATTATTATAGACAAAGAAAGATTTCTAGTGCATCTCAGAGAGAGAGTCTTGAGCAGGCATGGTGTCAGTGGCTTCTGCAGGGTTTAGCGACTATTTCTTTGGTGGTGTCTTCCATGGGCGCGACAGTGGTCTCCTTAGTGACTGTTGCAGGGGTAGAAGTCTCTTCTAGCACAGGGGGGGGGGCGAGGATGGTTTTAGTGGCCACCACTTCTTCCCTCGTGGTCTTAGGGGAGTCTATTACTGGGGTGGTAGGCCTTTCAAGGAGAAGCCGCCCTTCCTATATGAGTCGCGCATGCTCTTCTTGGATTTTCTTCGCCACCCTCTTGTCGGCTAGGAGGTTGAAGTGGTTGCGAAGGAGAGTCATGTCAGTTTGTTGGTGCTTCAGTAGGTCGGCAACAACATCCTGGTGTTTTTGGTTGAGATCGTCAACGGCTGCCTGGTGTTGTTAAGCAAGAGCATCCAGATTGAGTTGGTGCTGTTGGAGAAGTGTTTCCCTTTGGCGACTCAGGCATTCGTTGACTGAGTCCATGTATTTCTGATGAGAGGACTCCGCAGACTTGAGTTCATCCAGAGCCTTGAGCTTAGCCAAGTTAGCAGCGGCCAGATCTGATTGGCAACTTTTATGCCAGAAGGGCCGTTGAGTTCTTTCTCTAGAGCGGCCACCTTGGTCTTTGCACTGAAGAGACCGCGGATCATGAAGGAAACGTCCAAGCTTACCTAGAATCAAGAAGAAAGATTAAAAAAAAAAAAGAGGAGAGAGAGAGAGAAAGAGAGTGTACCCTCTCCCAGTTGGTATACAGAGAGGTACGGTGTTGATCAAACGACCCCCCATCGGCGTAAGCTATTCCTTGGGTAAATGAGCATTGTAGAATAGAGAAGAGGCTACAGCCACATTATCCAGAGCGGAGTCCGCAGTATTCACCCAGCGGTTGCGTACATTGAAGATAGGGCAAAAGTCTTCTACAAGGGCCGACTCAGAGACTGGAGCTGCCGGTGGAATTGGTTCTTTGCCGGGCCGGCGAGTGTGGGGGGAGGAGATGGCTCGGGTGAAGTGGAGAGGAGACAGGGGTAGGTTCTCTAGAAGCTGAAGTTCGCTGAGTGATAGGGACAGATTCCTCAGAAGCGGAGGTCCGCAGCCTCTTGGCTGGGGGCGCTTCAGCAGAAGCCCTTACTTCGGTGGGAGGAACCTCCTTCACGTCGTCGTCATCAAAATCGCTGTCAAACAGTTTCTGTTTGTGGATGTCCATATCGTCGGGTGGAGAGTGGGGAGAGGTGTACTGGTCGTCCCAGTTAGAGATGGAGTGGTAAGAGGGGATATCTTCAGGAGCAGAGGAGGTGGGGGGATCGCGTGATTTGAGTCAATGAGAGGAGGCTTGAGGATGATGGCGGTGGGAGGCAGGAGCGCAAGTCCTTTTTCTTATAGGTGGAAATGCTCTGGGTTTCCGCTCCTTGGGTGGGGAAGGACAATAGAAGGGGGCTGAGAAGCCGCGGAACTTGTGTAAAGTTGGGATTTGCAACAGTGGAGTAGCGGTAGTAGGGTGGATGCCCAGGAGGTCGGCCTGGGCAGGGTCGAGGTCACGAAGTCTTTGAAAAATAGGGCAGGAGATGCCAGAATAGAGTTGGGATTTGGAGTCCGGCCACCAACCTGCAAAACAGAGAGGAACAGCGGGTTAGGGTGTAACGAAAACAACACATCTAGGGAACGGGGAAGAACAAAGATACTCACCACGGGTTATGAAGGCAAGATGGGTAAGATTTAAATCTGAAGGAAGGTCTGCGGACAGAAATTGCCCCGATACATATAAAGGATAGTGATGCCACACTTTATCTAAGGTTGTGACATGGAGCAAGAGTGATGGCTTCTGAGGATGGACACAGAAAGACTGGTACCCCACACCGACGTCTTTGGTACTTTTCTTAATGAAATAGTGAGAGAAAATATCATGGCTAGTAATCTTGGGCTCACCGGTTCTGTTGTATGAGTTCGCAGCATATATGATTCTCCAAAAATTCCCTATGCCTTGACAGGGGGGAATGTTGAAATGATTACACACCTCGACATCTAGGAGAGTGAGGGGCAGTCATAGACTGGTGATAATTTGACCCACAGTGATCACAAGGTACCTCGGACGTCGGGGAACCAAGTGGGGGTAGTGTGTGATGGATGGCACGTGCTTTAAGGTTATGTTGGCTGGAATGCCATAAGCAACCCTAATGGCATCTAAATTGGGGCGGCGGAAACAAGAGGGTGGTGGTAGCAAAGGACCTGGGCAGCCCGAGGTAGATGGGGCCATGTTTTATTCTTTCTTTTTCCTAATAATAATAATAATAGATAATAGATAAAATAAAATAGGATAAGTGTTAGTGGAAATAGGAGACGTGAGTTTATGCGATAAACCTTCTTCCCTATTTTGGGGGTTTTGTTTTTAACAGAAAGGAAACAGAATAGGGTTGGTCAAAAAACCCATAGAGTTTTATACAGAGAAAAAAAAAATAGGAGTTTGGTTGAAAGAAGAAAAGGAAGAATTCTTCGGATAGCTAGCTGACAGTCGACTTCGGTCTTTCGGGGTTTTTCCGCTTTTGGACAGTTGTTCGGTTTATAAACTGTGAGTAGTCGGACGATATTTTTTAAATATTTTGTTTTATGTTAATCATATCCGTAATAGTGATTTCCTTATTTGAGATCGTGTAAATTACATTCGATGCCGTAAACTCGCTAATGGTGCCGCAGTTTAGATAAAATTTTGGAAGTACTACAAGATTACCTAAAGTTCGACGATTCGAGTTTAACTGTCGAAGACTTGACGCTGGTTGTTAATGGCGCCACCGCCATAACCAAATCGTCAAAGTTTTTGTTGTGTCAGAATGGTTTGTTTTGTTTGATTTTTTTTATGAATGTTAGACTGTTGGGTTGGATGGATGAACTGTGGAGTTGTGGACTGGGCGTGGTGAAGTAGAGGTGGTTATTTAAGATGAGGGGAAGTGCTGTGAAGCTTGAACAACCATTAATGGCGTTCAAGCAAGAACCTAACCGTTTCGTTTTTGTTGTTGTTTAACTGTTTGTCAGGTTTGTTTTTTTGTTGTGAGGTTTTGTTGATGGTTGTTTGGGTGCTGGAGAGGGTGTTGTTGAAAGCTTGAAGAACCATTAATGGAGGTCGAAATTTCTAGATCTAGTTTGGAGGGAGTATATGAATCGAATGATTTGGGGAGTTTGTGTTTGACAAAGTTGTAGGCGTTTTTGCAAGGGTCAAAACCGATATGATGTAGAGGAGAGTTGGTGGCCGGCGCGATTTGGTGGCTGGTGGGGGAGGAGGTTGTTGTAGCTGGTGAGGAAGAAGAACTGTTGACTGGCTGGGCTTGGGCCTAATCGGTTGGGCCAAAAACCTTATTTTGTTTGGGCTTTTTCTATTTGGTTTTCTTTGGGCCGAACCAAGTTAAGTTTTGGGCCAGTTCTCTTTGTTTTGTTTTGGGCCGAAATCTAGTAGTGTGTTGGGCCAGTTCCAGATTAAGTTGTGGACCGGTTTCGGTTTTTGGGCCTTAGCTAGGTTAAGTTGTTGGGCTTAGCTAGTTTAAGTGTTTGGGGCCATTTCATTTTAAGTTTTGGGCAGTTCTTTTTAAGTTTAGACTTTGGGCCTTGGACTTTGGGCTTTTGGGTTAGAAGAGTTTGGGACTGGTTGACTGCTGTTGACCCTTGGCAGGTCGACTTTGACTTTGACTTTGATCAGAGTTGATTGTTGACCAGAGTTGACTTTGACTAGTTGACCCATTTTGACCTTTTAACTCGGATTATGATTTGGGCTATTAGGATAGGTCTAGGGCTACTAGCATGCTTGGCTTTAGGCTAAGACCCTTTATATATACGTGTGTACGTGTATTAAATACTATGTGATATTTCAGTTTTATATACGACGATATGACACTTAGACATCCCTATAATTAATAACGCGTAAACCAAAAATACACGAATCAAGATACTCCTTCGTTTTCGGAGATAATATATGCAATAAAATCCAATAATGCGTAAACAATTTACCGCACTCTTTTAGAACTCTCCACGCCTCAAGTTTTGGAATTGAGTTTTATGACTGTTGATGTCATATGTTAGGTGGACATTTATTGAATGTGCCATAAATGGCCCGTTAGCGTTATATAGGGGTATTCATTGAATGTGCCATGAATGACCCGGGTATTCATTGAATCTGTCATGAATGACCAGATTGTTTGGACTGTCCTAGAGAGGAACTAAGGTATTCGCCTTGCGGGTTAGTGGTATTAATTTGATTATGCGAGTGTTTGGGTTTTCTTTTGAATAACCATAGGATATCTACATATGTTATATAGAAGTTCTAACTTTCTTTTGCAGGAGGGTAGGACTTAATAACATTTTGTGCAGGGACGCGGTCCTACCCTTATACCGCAGTGGATATCGGTAAGTTTTAATTCAATGACTTAGTTATTAAAACAAGTTATTATAATGAGTTAATAAAATAGAAGTTTTGCTTGGGAAGAAACTATGCCGGTTGAAATGACGGAACTACCTATCTTCCAAGCTTAGAATGATTAAGTTATGAGAAAATATAACGTGATTGTTTGGATAATTAAAGTATGATAATGGTTTTATGTGGTTAGTCTACTCATACCAGCAAATTCCATTTTGCTGACCCATGTTTGCTTTGTTTTGGCAACGTGGGTGTGTTCTTGGGAACATAGGTGGAAGGCAGTGGAACCGCGGCGTTTGATTTGGATTTGATCTGGAGCAGTCCGTTAGTTCTTTTATTAGGTCTGATCTTTTTGGAAGTATGTAATAACGTAGTTTTCTTTTCATATGACATGAAAAATACGATGTTGAAGACCTGTTATTCTTAAATTGGTTTGATGTTTTATTGGGACGGAAGATAGACTTTCATAAAGTAATAAAGAGAATTTTTGGAGATTATTTTTGTTGTTAAGATTCTTTTATGATGTGGGTTTTCGATTTTGGCATGTGTAGTATCCACCCCGTCATAGCTTGGGTTTTTAGACAATTGAATATAGTGATGTTTGAGATATTTATATTTCAAATATTCATTTTTTTAATTGTTTAGAAAATCGGACTGTGACAAGGAGGCAGAGATGCTATTCTATGAGACGGAGAAGAGGAAGAGTCGCTGGATTCAGAGCCCGACATCGGAATAGTAGATGAACAGATGCAAGATATAAACAGACACCAATATTCAGTTCAAACAAAAATAAGTAAGGCCTAGAAAATGTACCGAATGAAGCAAAGAAAGGAGTGGTTAGGCCTGAGTAGAGTGTTAGGAAGAGGTAGGAGCCACCGGAAAACTGAGGAGGCGCACGCAAACTAGAAACTGATCGGAGAGGGGAAATTGGCAAGGCAGTGAAGAGTAAAGGGAAGAGGGAAAGTAAAGTGAGGAAGAGGGAGAAGGAAGGGAGTTTAAATAGGGGAGGGGTAAAAAGGTAATTAGTCGGGTAGGGGGAACTCGAGGAGTCAGGTAGACAATCCAGCCAGAATGAGACACATGGAAGCGCGAGGTATGAGGGGCAGCTGAAAACACTCATGATGAGTGTAGTGCACCTCACACGCGAATCGAGAAAAGAGAACATGGGCGGTGGAAAGAGAATGCTAATGAGGATTCTCGACCCTGGATCTATTATCTGGACCGCGGAGTCAAGAAAGGGCATTTGTAGTGGCATAATATGGAAGTTGGATTAAGTCAGCGGTGCATAGGATAGCGTGCAACATAACAAAGGAAAAATAGGAGCACGATAGTGTAGCCGCCGAACCCTAGACTGCAGACATGGCATGTGTACGGCCAGGAGGAGAGCCATGGGATGATAAGACAGCTAGATGGTCCAGATAGAGTGGGGAGGATATAAAAAAAAGAGGAAGGGGAGAGAAAAAGGGGCTGCTGGAGAGAGAGAAAAGAGGGAACAGTGAGAAGTAGAGAAGAAAAGAGAGGCTTGTAATTCTAAGATATTTTAGGTTCATACACATATGTCACATATAAGTAATATAACAACCTAAAACAAAAAAAGTCAAAAAACTACAAGCCTGAGTGGTGGACTGCTAGCTTGCCTAAGAGTTTTCTTTGGTGGTTTTTCACTTTTTACGGTTTTGGTTGTTTTTCCTCGATGAAGCGAAACCATTTTCAATATATAGATTCGTGGGCTTTTCTTTTTTGGGCTTTTTTGTGGACTTAATTTTTTTAAAAAAAAAAACAAATAAAACCTGCAAACCTATTAATGGGCACTTTTTTTATACTGATTTTTCAAAAATCGGCCGATTAAGCGGAAGAAATCGCCCGTTTTATGACACCCACTCAGACTTCTAAATTTTTTCTTGATCGGATCGGTCGAGGGGCGCATAGCGCTTATGCGCCGATTAAGCAGCGATTAATAGGCGCTTAAACTACCCATATCACAATGCAATACCCTTTGTGTGGGGATATTTTCCATTGGCATACATGCAGTTTTCAATTATCGAAGACGTATCAACAAGTATCGCCGTGTTGTTGATATTTCTTGATATATCGTGATATATCCTCAATAATTTAAGTTGTTATTGTCAACCAAAAACAATTGACATCATATCGAATATCATATCGCGATATATCATGATATTTTGTGGAGTTATTTAGGTTTTTGCCCCACTTTTTAAATAGTAACTAGATTTTTGGACCCATTCAACGAACGGGGACCGTTCTTATATATATATATATATATATATATATATATATATATATATATATATATATATATATATATATATATATATATATATATATATTATGTATCAAAAATTTTACTTCTAAACACTATTGAAACTCATACAGTAAATTAATTGATCAAAGTTCTCAGTGTCAATAATTTGCTATGGCTATTAAACAAAGTTACAAACATAGAGCGCTGAGCAAAATTCATTTTATATATATTTTATTATTTTATTATTATGTATCAAAAATCTTACTTCCAAACTGTATTGAAACTCATACAATAAATTAATTGATCAAAGTTCTGAGTGCCAATAATTTGTTATGGCTATTAAACAAAGTTACAAACATAGAGCGCTGCGCAAAATCCATGCCACTGAAATTCAATCAAGAACTGTGGGAAGTATACATGGATATATCCTACAAATCTCCACCCATTAGAAATAACGAACTGGCAAAATTTGTCTGAAGTCACCACCCATTAGAAATATTTTGCCACCGAAATGTGTGGTTTCTTCATCCATTATGTCTTTTAAAGTTCTGTCAGCAGCTTCAAATCTGTGCCTATGAGTCATTGGGGCTTCATCCCATAAAATAAGATCGGCTTTCTGTATGAGCTTGGCCAGTGCTTCATGTTTTGAGATGTTGCAAGTTGAATCTTCATTGGTAGGAATTTGAATATTAAATCTCGAATATGTTGTTTGGCCTCCTGGTAAAAGGAGTGATGCTATTCCTAAAGAGGTAACTGCAAATACAATTTTAGCTTCTGATCTCAACTTTGAGATGATAGTCATGTACAAATACGTTTTTCCAGTTCCACCGCTGCCATAAACAAAAAATACACCTCCATTCTGTGAATATACTGCTTCTATGACTGATTGAAAAACTTCACGTTGCTCAGTATTAAGGGTTTCATGCAATTTAACGTATTCATTACGTAATGCACAACAGTTATAGCAAGTTCTTATACAATTATTTTATTCCCAGCTGGCATTTGGTCCTTCATATCTGGAAATGGAAAGTCCTTCACAGTTGCCAAAGTTTTTCCTCTTTTGAGCATGATATTTTCAATCTCACACAGAGTGTAATTTTTTATTTTCTCTTATGATAAATTCAATGTCTGATTTCCATTGTTTCTTCTATACCGATATAGGATGTCTTCTCCAAGAGCATGATGGTGTTTTTCCCATAATTTTTTAGGAAATGATATCTCGCACTTCAACATTAATGTCACAAACAGTTCACGTAACGCTTTAGGGCTTTGAAATCCGCTGGCCTCTTTCAGAGCATCATCCCACTCGCTGTCATCATCAAGCAAACCTAGTGCATGACAGGTAAATTTCATTTAATAAATTTATAATAATATATATATATGCATATGCATAAAAAAGATGTGCTAAATGAAATTAAATAATATACATGCATAATAGATATGTCTCTGATTGTGAAAAGCTTTTAAATTTTTTGGAGCATGCATTTTATAAGTTACCTGACATGCCGCTATGAAAGTAGGATAAGTAGTTCCATTTAATGTTCTGATCTCTTCAAAGCTTCTAGGGCCTTTGACAATATTAAGCAACATATGCAAGTAAAATCTTTCTCTTGATGTAAGGCCGGTGAGCATAGTAAACACGACCGATCTTTTTTTTACCACCACCTTTTCTTGGAGTCCACTCCCTACTTTTGGTTTGCCAAACCCATTTAGTGGGAAAATCCATATAAGTAAGTTCTCTAGCAGACGGGTACATGGCATTTACTTTAAACCACTCTGTAAACTTTGTCTTTGATGCATTCTCGCGCTCTATGACTTCTTCTGGTAGATCTTTATCACTGTAATAGACCATTTGCTCTCCTTTAAGATGGAATGGCAACCTTTCTACACATGGGGTATCTATATTGAATTTCAAAATTCAATAACCTCCAACATGCTTTAGAAGCAGAAAGATAACGATAATCAAGAAAATGTTCAACTTCGTCTACATCTCTAATGGTCTGTTTCCCCGTTCCTACATCTGTTGCGACATTTTCGACAATAATGGGAGTGGCTCTGTCTTTTGCCCTTGTTAATATACTTGAAAAGATATTTTATCAACCTCACCTTATTACAGTACTCAACATTTATGTGTGCTTGAAATTTCACACACAAATTGACATTATATGGTATCACCCACCTATTGTCTAGTTCTTCAGTTTTATCAAAAACTTTAACCATGACTTTAAGACCATTGTTTCTTCTCCTATAAATGGTGAAGTCATTGTGATCAATAGAAGTCTCACTACAAAAGGCCTTGGGATAGTGTCTAGAGCACTTATTTTCCAACATACACGACGAGCTTGAATTTAAATCTCCACAGGGACCATGCATCATAAACCGTGTGACTGCTGCATATGCAACTTTATCTTCTAGGTCTGGAAGCTCTGCTGATATTAACTTATTGATCTGTGCAGGGGTCTTTGGCTTGGCACCATTATGCAAGAAAAGAAATATATGAGTGTATGGTAAACCCCTCTTTTGAAACTCTATTGTGTATATTGTAGGGGATTTTCAAAGTATCCCATAATCATCCTCTATGCCTTGTGATTCAGGAGCCCTGTTCTTGAAAGAGGCGGGATGAGATAATATAAAGTTCAGGGTTGAACTACCTGGCGGCTGCCTACGTATCTCCTTGTTTGTTTAGGAGAATCAAACCTTATTTTGCGTAGTTCCTAAGAGAGAATCCCTATGGTTTATATAGGAAGAGCTTTGAGAGTCCTAGGGTTAGGGTTGTCCTCACTGCTTGTGAGTTCCCTTCCATCTTTGGACTCTACCTTCCTATTAGGAATCCTCCCCTTATGGAAGTCTGAACCTAGACCATATCTTATAAGAGGCAGGTTTTCTTGTTGATCATAATGTCCAATCGTACATGGGAAGATTATATCTAAAAGGTAACTCTTAAAGATATGCCATCACGATTCCTTCTTTATCATCAAAGGTCACCCTTTTCAGTTTCCTTCTATTCAAGAACTGTCCATATTAGTTCCTAACGACTTGGAGAACTGTTATGCTTAGAGGCGGTCAGTCACATGCCTACTAAACACTCGAGCTAAACACGAGATCACTTATTCACAGAACTGATCCGATGGTGCTCATCTCATTCTGGACATCTATAGTCCTGGGTTATTTCCCATACACGTGTCATCTATCTAATGAGGGGAAATCCCCCTTACAGATGCCCCCTCTCGTGCCATCTAGCATGTGGGCGCTTGAAGCGACACTGCTTTTGGCGCAAGAATCTTTTTGCTAAACAGTTGTATGAACTACTTACGTACTCAACTAATTAAGGCTATGAAAAGACGGATCGAACAGACACGCCGTTTCTCGAAAAAGGTAATGATGGCAATTCTATCCCGAAAAGACACTGATAAATAGTAAAAATGATAGTTTTACCTATGAATAAGTGACGAGACTCAAATGTAAGTAAAACTAAAGCTAATTTTAGCTTAAAGTTATCAAAGTTTTCTACTTTCGATGCTATTGTAATATAGTTGGAATAGAAGATTCGTTCCACTCCTAGTTCTTTAGAAGTCTAAGTTAACTACGATTATCAATATATCAAGGTTAATGAGAGTAATGACAGAAATATACTACAATGGGAAACTACTAATCAATATGCGAATAACGAAATGACGGAATTCAAATACTAACTTGACAATAGAGAATGAATTAGGGGAATTCGATTCCACCTTGATTTGACTTAATCAACTAACAAAGAAATGTTGTAATCCAAATTTCAATGCTTTCGCATAACAAACTAGTATTTCTAATCCCTAATTATTCATGACAATCTCTACCAAATAATAACTAGCATGTGAAGCAATCAAACCCATTCTCATGGTGAACTAATTACTTTCTAGAATTGAATAGATTATCACGACGATTTCTAAGCTAACAAAATCAAGTTTTCATCAAGGCTTCCTCAAACCCCTATAATGGAGGTTTTAGCCTTGAGTCATTAAACTATCATTTCTATATGAATTTAAGCAAGACATGATATAAAAATTATAAATTTACTATATTGATCTAATCAAGAATTCAAAACTAAATTAACAACTAAGAAATGATTAATAACTAAATGATCGAAATTAGATCTAAGTGATTTAATAATTAAAACTAGATTATGAGTAACAAACTAACATGATTGATCTAATGAAATAAAAGAGTATTGATTCAACAATTGAATTAAAAACAAGTAAATAAAACTAATTAATGGAGTCTAACTAATTTATTTTCTAATCTAGGTCTAGCTTATGAGTCTGCCTCCTTTCCCCCTTTCAAGAAGAGAAAGAGATCCTCAATTTTGTGCATAGGCCTGGAGCCATATTTTGGGCTGGAAAATCGAGCCCAAAACCCAATTTCTTCAGTCCACAGAGGTCTATTCAGCTAGATTTAACTTCAACAGACTTTTCATCCACTTTTGCTCCTTTGATTGGGTCAAGGTTTGGACCATTGGAAAGATCTTTTCAAGACGGTCGTTTTGAAATAAGGTAGGCCCAATTTTGAGGTCTGAGTCCAAAGATACGGCTTTTGGAAGTTTTGCTGACTTTTGTCTTATTTGTTTAGCTTTCTGCAAGTTGACTTTAACTTTTCAGCTTTGACCGGGCTTTAAAAAGGCTTTTTCTCCTTGAATCTTGGCCTTTAATCACAGAACTTCTTAGCAATCTTTACTCATTTATCTCACAAAAGTGACACATTTCTGCACATAATTGACTCCAATGCCTGAAATACATAAAAACACTTAATCAGCATTAACTCTTATTTATTACTCGCATAATGGGTCTAAAAGTATTATTGTTAAGGGGTTAAAACTACAGTTTTGGGCTCTTATCAGACATAATGCTTGGGCTAATCATAACCGTCTATCTTATCTGTATATAAAGGATCTGGTGAGAGAACCCTCATTATCTCTTCCGCTACCTTTTCCCTGCATACTGAACCCTTTGATCTCCTATTTAGGGTTTAACCAAAACTAAAAAAATTCTCTCTTTTCTGATCATGAATCCCAACTGGTCACTTATAAACTTTGGAGATCTTTCCTCCCTAGAACTGATCCGAGAGAAATTTCACATCCCTGATAATATTGGCCTAGAGTGGGGGAAATTTTCTGATAAGTTGGCCTACAAGGAAGTAGCGCTCATCACAATCAGTCAACTTAGGGCTGGACTCGCCCTTCCCCTCCACACACTATTAAGAGAATGTCTGATTCATTTCAATCTTGCTCTTGGTCAAGCAACACCCCTGTTATACAGAACTGTCATGTACTCTGCCATACTGGCTAAGAAACATAGATTTGTTCTAAATTATTGGGTGTTTAGATATTTCTATGAGGTTTGTCGCATTAGGGACCAATCTTACTACTACCTCATGACCAGAGACAAGAACTCTCCGATTGTCTTTTTCGAGGGGAAGCAGAGTGACGAAGGTTGGGCTGATCACCACCTTTAGGTGTTGGGTGATGCGCGGGACACTCATCCTTCTGATGCTGATGGTGAGCCAGTAGGAATTCTTGTTCCCAGAAAACACACTCATGCTCCAACTAGTAAGTCTATATATTTTCTCCCAAATTTTGCAGTCATTATAAGAGTCTTTCGACTGAGTTTCTTTGTTATTATTCCTTAGATGACTCTTCCCCCTAGAATCAATTAACTGCAACTGATGCTGGTACGGTGGACTTCATCAAGAAGATCCCCAAGGAACAAAGGATGCCTTGGGTGATAGTTCCTGACCACCCGTCTTTTTAAATATTTCAGTATGTCTGCTGAAGAACTGCTGGAACTTGCCCCCGGCTTTTCCCTTTTCGGGATAAACACTGTGAATTATGGGTGTACAATACTTCCTTTTCCTGTGGATCAGGATGCTGGACTTCTTCCTCCTCCAATTCAGGATGAATCCTCTTTGAGTACTAGAAGAAGAGTAAACCACAAAGCGAAGAGTTCTATGGCAACCTCCAGCAATGCTGCGACTTCTGGTTCAGTTCAGGAGCATGCTGCTAGTGATGATTGTCTGATCACTGGTGGGGGGGGGGGACCTGAACTGCCTCATGAACATCTGGCTACTAACAATTTTAAGAGGGAAGTACATGCGTCCAATTGTTCAAGACTGAAGTGAGCTGATCCTGCTCCCGCTTCTAATGTTGCCCCATCTGGTAAGAAAATGAAATTTCGCCCTTTGACTGTGAATGAAGAAACACTTTTCAAGGTTTCTACGAGTATTCCCCACTCTGGCAAGTCTTTTGAGAAAGTAGTTGTACCCCCACCAGTTCAAGATCTTCCTATAGGTTCTGGACAGGGTGGTGACTATGTACCTCTGACTATTGATCCTTCCCTCCCCGATAACCGAAAAGGGAAGGGCGTTCCTGAGACAACTGCTGTAATTGTTTCTCTCCGCCCTCCTCAATTTGGTGATAGGAGGAGGGTGAGTGACGACATTCCCTTCTCGCCACAATTTCTAGATTCTCCTGAAAGGGAGATGAGCATGGAGATGAGGCGTTGGGGCCGAACTGATGAACTTCCTGTTACCAACAAACACTCTGTTAATGATGTTGATATCGCGCTTGGAGTTCTGGAAGCTGTGCGACTTCCTATTGATAAGGCTGAAGCCAATATGGTTGGTAGTTTGGATCTGTCTTTCCATAGATCTGTTGTTCATCTTGCTAAGAATTTATTCTCTGTTCAATGTTATGTTTCTCTCATTGTGTTACTTACACATTCTATATTCTTTTCCAGTTAGTGAATAACTTTTTGGCCATGAAAAAACCAATTTTTGCGGCCTTAGCTGATACAGCCACTGATAACATGGCTATTGGTGAGCTGATCTGGGCGAAAGAGGCTGCTGAGAAAAGAGCTGAGGGGCTGCAGATCCAGGTTAACCAGCTTTTGGCAAAAGAGAAGAAATTTGATGCTAGTTTCAAGAATATGAGAGATATGATCTCCAACCTCTGCAACTCTCTAGATAAAGCCTAAAAAGGAGCTGCTGATGCTGCCTCTTGGAAAGTGAAGTTCTTGGAACTGCACTCCCACTTCACCACCTTGCAAGCAAAGCACGATCAAGTCCAAGGGGAGCTTCACTGCAGGAATACTGAGATGAGAACCCTTGGCCAAGCCATTAAACATGTCAATAAAGTCATGACTGGTTATGAGAGGGCTTTCAAAGAGAAGCACCTACGTTCTGAGAAGAAGGCTGGTGATCTCTTGGCGGAGACCTCTGAGTTCTATTCCAAAGTGGTGCAGGAGGTGAAGAAGAGGTCAGCTGAAAATGGTATTCGTTTTGCTCTGAGAGTACTTGATGTTTCTTAAGAGTCCTTCGATGCATCCAAACAAGTTAAGTTTGAGGAGGCTATTGAGGCTACTGGGTATGTTTCTCAGTTTGATGATCAAGGGCGGGTAACCAACCCTTTCATCTTATTTCCTGATCTGGACACCAATATCTTCGCAATTCATAATGAACTTATGCCTGATGCTTCCTCATCTTCTAAAGAAGACACCGATGATGACATGCCTCCCGTTTAGCTTCCTTTTTTGCCAATACCAGTTTCAGGTGAGTGTTTTGTTCAGCTTTCAACCGTTATAGCCAGTCCGACCACATAGTCAGTTCTTGAGAGTGGTCCAAGAGTTCTTAATGATGGTGCACCAGCAAGTATTGGTGCTGAACCGAAGTTTGATTCTACCCTTGCTCAACAGGTGACCAAAAATGGAGTTCTAACTACTCTCGTTTTACCGAGTGTGATTGTATTAACCATATGCAACAAGGCCTTAAACCACTAGAAATTCCCTAGTGGACGAGTTATAGCCTCATGAGAGTTTTCCAGTAAAGGTACTCACAAACTTCATCTATACTACAAGGACTAAGAAATAAAACTATTGTTTCCTTATTTATGCTCCCAATTATCTATATATCTCACTAGCAATGAATAAAGAATAATCAAGTCGAAACCTAGGCTAATATATGCATAATAATCAATCAACTACGAATAAACATATATACAATGAGTAATACTATGAAATGCACTAGCAGGTCCGTTTATGAAAATTCGGAATAGCGTCCTTAAGTAGGTACTCACATAAATGTCAAGACAAAAATACTCTGATTTTTCCGCTCAAGTTTCGCTGCTCCAGTGTGTAGTGGGCACACTCTACCTTACAATCTCAATGACACACAAGGAAGCCGGAGTCGATCAAACACATCTACCACTTACTATCACACTAACCTATTCTTAATTGAGCTAGATGTCTTTATTAGGTGTTGCGGGGATTAGTATTCTTAATTGAGCTAGATGTTTTTATTAGGTGTTGCGGGGATTAGGAGATGGTTTAAGAAGGAAGGAAATGGATATTCAAAACGGACAAGTCTGAGATAATAGAGTCTTCATATTATGTAACTAGAGAAAACATTGTTCTTTACTTTTGCTTCTCCACTTTGTTTCCATCTTTAGCCATATTTTTCTTTTTCTTTGGGTTTTGACTCCTTTTATTCTATTTTTAGAGTTCTAACTTTTTTTTTTTTTTTTATTTATTTATTTATTATTATTATTATTATTATTTTTATTTGGATGGAAACTTTCTTTTCTTATTTGAAGCGCCTAATAATTTCTTGATTTCAAAGGTCTTTCTTTTTTCTATTCTTCATCTCTATTCTCAGACTCATTCAAAGAATGGGTAGGTTTTTTTTTAACAGGATAAATGATTTGCCGGTTATGAAAGGCTAAAGAAAGGCTCAGAGGGGCGACTAGTAGAAAATAATTCATAGGTTTGAATTTATGGCTATATCGATCCAAAGAGGGCCTAAATTCTCGCTTAGGATATGGTATAGTGATCAAGCAAGTGGACATGTGATTTCTCTATCTGGATTTTACTTCTCCCTTGTGTCATTTCTCAATTTTTTCACTCATATAAGGCTTTAGGCTATATTCTCACAGGGGATTTGTAGAATAAATACTATAGCCTAGATTTCAGAAACTTACTGCCAAACAATTATAGATACTCATGTAATATATATATAGATAGATGCAAAAATTATTACCTACATATTAAGCTAAGTTTCTAAAAATTATTCTAATGCAAAAGCTACGTGAGACTTCTAGATTATTCAGAGCATAGAGAAAGAAAACAATACCAATATTCCTAAGTGTATAGCATAACTTTTTATTTATATTTTTGAAAATTTTGAATTTTTACTAGAAAACAAGTGCATACTGTACATATCTATATCCTAACAGATGCCTTAATTACACGTGTTTCTATGCCCCCCCCCCCAAAACAAGAAGCATGCTTTGTCCTCAAAGTATTTAAATAAAAATGGTAGATAAATACCAGGGAAACGTGTGAAATTCTGGAACATCTGTAAAACAAGGTTAAAACATACTAATATAGAAAATAAAAACTGATGCAACTCTATAAGAGTTCTACCCGTTATGGGGATAACAAAAATTAAATTGCTTGGGACATAAACAGACACTAACTGAAACTAAAACTTACCTTAACTCTCGTGTTTAGGCATCATCCTCATCATCTTCCTCTCCAAAGAGATGAGGTTCCTTCGCATCCTGCCACGCCATGATAACTTGCCAAGATCGCCGTCGTGTGTCATCAACTTGTGCTAACCTGTCGAGTGTTACTATGTCTGATAGGGTGTAAGGGGCAACCAAATGAGGTTGCACCTGCCATCCCGGCCAAGTCATAACTCGTAATGAACGAACCACCCAATTGGTGGGTCTCATGACTTCAACTCTTTTCCAATCCATGAACTGGGTACAGAATACAGGTAAACAACCACGCATGATGCGGCAAACCAAAATAGGCATAAGAAGATACTTATGCCTCATGCCTTGGGCTCTCTTAATACTAGACACTAATACTCGGGGAATGTCATAGCGGCGATGTCCCTCAGCTAAAGCAAGAAAAACGTCACCAACGGTACTATTTGTTGAAATAAACTACCAATCTCCTAAAATATTCATCAGGATGAATAACATGGTGGTGCCTACATTGAGGGACAGGCTACCAAGGGCTATGCTATAACACCCTTGGTCCATTATACGAAACACCCCTCCCCCATAATACTCATGGAAATATGTATAGTTATAGAGGTATGCATTATCGGTCATATATCCCCACGTGTGAATATGATTAGGTATTGGTATTCCCAAAACTAACGTTACCAAATACTTATTGAATTCTAGTGGCGTGTCATCAACCACGACGGAGAATTCTTGTTCTCCATCCTGGTTACAATAGAAACTAACATTATTGTAAAAATATTAAGTAAGCTGAGGTGAATACGTGTCATCTTCACTTACCAGTAGATGCCTCCATCCTAACTGCAAGATCCTGTCGCGGAACCAATGTCCATAAGTCTCGCTTCCCAACAAGTCTTTGAAAGACTGCTCCGGTATGACTATAAGTGATGTCATCACAAAACTACTCTCCAGAATAGTTGGAGCGATCCTGGAACAACCCACAAAAAATTGGAATTTTTCGTGTCTACGGAGGTCAGGGCACGGGGGCGCTCAACCTAAGCCTTGTATGGGCAAGGGTCGCGCTCCGGAGAATTTGGACTCATAGTGTTTTGGGCGCTGGTCGCGCTCAGGTTTGGTCTTGAGAGGGCGCGGTCGCGCTCAAGGGAAAACTAGACTTACAGTGTTTTTGGTGCGGGTGGTGCTCCACTGAGGCGCAAGCGCGCTATGAGCTGCTTGAGTGCTTAAGTGAGAAGGAAAAGAAGGAAAATTTAGGAGTGAAAGGTGAAAGATGAAAGTGAGAGATGTGAGTTTTGTGTGGAGAATGAATAAAGTTTATATAGGTTTTGAGTTTCCAAAATGAATTGGGAAGTTGCCAAAAAGTTTTAAGGCAATTGCCGGAAACAAAAAATTTCCAAAACCAAAAATGGAAACAATCCATATTCTTGATTCTAAAACAACCCTAATATCTTTTAGATTGAATTTAGAATAGTAACTTCTAAACTCTTTTAGATTTCATCCTACCACAACATCTAATCATAGGTATGCTAATATCGGCAATATTCTCAACAATCACTCCAAAACAACTTCTAAAATTGAGGATCATATAAAAATTATGCCAGAATAAATAATATCACCCCAAACAATTCGGGAAGGTGGGATTAACAATAAAAACAATGCACAATTTGAAAAGAACCACCTTATATTAAAATTGAAATTCTAACAATATTTAACTATCCAATTCAAATTTAACTACGGAATTCAAAAATTAACATCTGAACTAAATAAAAACAAATAAAAACATAAAAGGAACAATAAAAACAACATCTAATCCATAAACTCTCTAAACCATCCGCTACTGGTGGCAGATGGAACATGAGAAGGAGATGACTCCTGAGCTCTCGATGGGCTAGAGCCATCCGTCCTTCTGCGACGACGCTCATGCTTCACAGACGCCTCCTAAAAAGAAGAACCCCCGTGGGGTGGGAAGCGTTCAAGCATATCTTCTCTGAACTTGCGCTGTTCTTCTATCTCGGCCTTCATCTCTTTATAATGCGCAACCTGATGCTGGAGGACTGTCTCCATGTTATAATGGAGATCCGCCTGGCTATTGTCTAGCACTTCAAAACTCGTCTGAAGGATCTTTTGTTTATTTCGAATTATAATCTGCCTATCTCGTATATCTTCACAAATACCATAAATGCAATGCAAGCCACTCTATAGCACTTGCATGCGTTCTAAATCAGAAGTACACTTATCTAAGGAATTTTCATCCAAACATGTCATATCCTCCATTTCCTCATCCGAATCAACCACACTATCTTCCGGCAACTTCCAAGTCTTTTGGATACACTCTGTATAAATAATTGCATTTGAATGCAATTTTCTCATAATACGAACATATTTTGTGATAGCTCTAAAAGACAGCATGATCTTAGTGATCAATACTGGAAGGGGCGCAAAGCTCTTTCCAACTCCTCTAATCACATTTAATATAAACTCGAGGATGTAGAAATTATACCTCTTCATTTGCAATATCCAGAGAACGTGCAGGCATGTCAGACCGATGTCGCTGACTTTGTCCTTCCCGAGGACGTTCTTACCAATCCACTGAGCTACAACCAGTTGGTTGGTTCGCATAGACGACTGTCAAACGTAATGAGAATTCAGATTGTACTGACCCTCCACGACAGTGTCTTTCATCAATGCAGGAACTCCAGTATACTGGGTTTCCTGCAAGGTGGTGTCGAGGTGGTGTTCCGGCGTGATGCCTAAAATCTCGGCGAACAGCTCTCTCGATACTTCTCTCCTCGTCCCAACCACCTTAACAAAAATTCTATTCCCATCCAACTCCCTCTTTTTATAGAATTGTTCAACCAAATCAGAGTGGTAGAAATCATCAGTCGAATACCACAACCTATTCCAATTCCTCCTAATCATCTTGTCACCGTAAAACGACGCGAAGCGGTCGGCTGTAAAAGCTTGTTCTGGCAAAATTCTCCGTCTTTGAGTCATTATAAGTTTTGAAAGGATGTGTGGGTTTCAATAAGGTGGGAAAAGAGTTTGAAATCAAACTCACTAAAAATAATGGAAGGAGGCGGTGGTGGCGGTGGCAGTTCGAAATTTGTAAATTTTTGTATTTTTTTGGTATTCCAAAAGGTCGAAATTGGTGGGGGAATGTTTTGGAGAAGATTTGGTGTTGTTTTAAATTGTTGGGCGTGGGTGTAGTTAGGTTTTTTATTTTTTATTTTTTTTATTTGTTTGGTTAGGGTTTTGCAACTTTGTTAATGGCAGAAATGAATAGGAAAACCCGCGCCCTCTTATGAAATGCCCGATTTCCGCAGGTTAGTTCAAACTTCCATTTCTTCAAGTTATTAAGTGTTTCTAACTTGTTATATACACTGAGCTCGCGTAAACAAGACGCTTTCATAAGCGAAGCAAGGAGGCTTTCAAGTACTTCTTTCTTCCACACCTTGCATCACCTGTTAGAGGTTCATACTAGCATATTAGGATTGTTTGAGTGTTGTCATGTTTAGTTAAGATTGGTCTTAGCCTTGCATGAGATTAAGGTCAGGTCGAAGAAAAACACCTAACGTAATCAACCGACAACGTTAACAAACATGCCTTTCTAGTAAACCACTCACTACACCTCTAGCTAATATACCACACACAACACCTGAAATAATGGCTGAAGAAAGAGAGTCACCTTTCTCTGACTTTTACAAAGCCTTGAACGATAGCCCAAAATCTTGCATCGTTCTATCAGACCCAGTGGGGGATTTCCGAACCCCCTAAATATATTTAATTTGTTACCCGTTTTTCATGGGCTAGACCATGAAAAACCTTATCAGCACATGCGTAGGATTAACCAAGTTCTTACTATATTCCACCATCCTACGGTTGGTGCTGAACAAATTAAACTAAGGGTGTTTCCTTTCACTTTAGCCAATAAGGTGGCGTCTTGGTTAACTGCCCAAACACCTAATTCTGTGGACTCGTAGGCCAAACTTGTTCAACTATTTATGGAACATTTTTACCCACCACTGAAGACCGATGAAATGCTTTCCAAGATTCATTTCTTTCGACAGAATCCTCATGAATCATTTTCAGAGGCTTGGAATCGTTTCACCGATCTTCTTATAGAGTGTCCATACCATAACCTAGTGAAAGACACGTTAGTTCGTGCCTTTTTCAAGGGACTGTTACACTACCACAAAGAGGTGCTTGACATAATGAATGAGGGTAGTTTTATAAGTAAAGGAGCTTCAGAGGCTTATAAATTTTTAGAAGATCAAACAAAGCGTAATAATAACTGGGGGGGGGGGGGGTAGTGACGATATCTCCCGTTCTGCTAGTTCTTCTACAACAATTAAGGCCGCCTGTATGTTTGAGATGAAACCCGATCCTGAGCTAAAAACTTTAATCGAATCTCTCACTAAAAAGGTAGAGACTATTTCTGTTCAACAAAAGCCTATCCCCGTCATGAATGTCAACTCAAATCCATGTAATTTCTGTTTGAGTCCTGAGCATCCCGACTCCTATTGTCCTCTCGCTTATGAACAACAACAATCACAACAAGATAATGTTTGCTCCATTAATAGCGAAACTAACGCAGCTTGGTGACAAAACCCCAACTTCGGTTGGTGAAATAATCAACAACCTCCAAGGTTGTTTAACCCCGGCAGCGACGCCATTTGATAAACGGTAAAATGAATAATTTTACCTACGAATAAGCGATTAAACTCAAACGCAAGTAAATCTAAAACTGTTTCCGTGTCTAATTATCAAAGTTTTTCTACTCTCAATTCTATCGAAATAGAGTTGGAATAAAAGATTCGTTCCACTCCTAGTTCTTTAGAATTTGCGTTTCCTAAGATTATCAATCTATCTATAATTAATGAGAGTTTTACGAAATTATACTACGATGCAAAATTGAACTACAAAATGCTAAATTGAATATATGATAAAGAATTAGGGGGGATTTCCACCTTAACTCGACTTAATTTAGTAACGAAGAATTGTCGTAATCCAAATTGAACTGCTTTCGCATAACAATTGGTTCTTCCTAATCCCTAGTTGTTCATGATAATCTCTACCAACTAACATCTAGCATGTGAAACAATCAAACCCATTCTCATGGTGAACTAATTGTTTTCTTGAATGGAATGGGAAATCACGACTATTCTACGCTTAACAAAAATCAAGCTTCATCAAAGCTTCTTCAACCCCCTCTAATGGGGTTTAGCCTAGAATTATTATGTTATCATTAATACACAAATTTAAGCAAGACATGATATAAAGATTATAACTTTGCTTATTTCAACTCGAATGGAAATATAAATTTGCTAGATTTAATTGAAACTAATAATGATAAATAACTAAATCTATGAATTGAAACTATAATGATTTAATGAAAATGAAACTAGATTATCGACTAATTAACTTTATTGATCTAATAAATAGCAATAACAATAATTCAATAACTAAATTTAAAATAAGGTAAAATGAAAACTAATTAATTTTAAATCTAAATCTAGATCTCAACTATTCTCTAATGGCTACTTTCTACCTAAAGCTAATTATCTTTTTTAAGAGTTAACTCTTGTGTCTTCAAATAGAGGAGACAAGATCCACATTTTCGTGCATGGGTTGAGGAGCCATGTTTTGGGCCGGAAAATTGAGCCCAAAACCCAATTTCTTCAGTCCACAGAGGTTTTTTTAGCTAAATTTTACTTCAATAGACTTTTCGTCCACTTTTGCTCCTCTGATTGGGTTAAAGCTTGGACCAATTGGAAAGCTCTTTCCAAGACGGTCGTTTTGACATAAAGTAGGCCCAATTCCGAGGTCTGAGCCCAAAGATACGGTCTTCGAAAGTTCTATTGACTTTTGTGTGCTGTTTTTGCCCACATTAACTTTGACTTTTTAGCTTTGACCGGGCTTTACAAAGGCTTTTTCTCCTTGAATCTTGGCCTTTAATCATAGAACTTCTTAGCAACCAACCCTTGCTCCTTTATCTCGCCAAAGTGACACATTTCTACACTTAATTGACTTCAATGCCTGAAATACATAAAAGCACGTAATCAACATTAACTCTTATTTTTTACTCACATAATTGGTCTAAAAGTATTATTGTTAATGGGTTAAAACTATAGTTTTGAGCTCTTATCAACAGGCTAAGTAAAGACTTAGCAATGCAGTTCATAATTTAGAAAACAATTATTTTGAAACAATTATTCTATGGGTCTGTAATATTAAGCTATGTAGCTCACCTACTATTTACTTATTGAGCTCTGCAGCTCTTCTAGTTTATGCATGCATTTAAAGCATTTTATGTTATATAGCATATAATGACCGGTACTATGCATATTTTACCCCTGATACCCCCAAAGTTCATTTGGAACAACAATAGGTGACCCTAGTAGGCTAAATAGGCTAAAATGAGGCATAACCAGAATCTGATCAGGATATCATGGGAGCCGTTCTACTTAACTGTAATTGAAAGTTCGAACGTAATAGAGACACAGTGCCTAGAGGAGCCATGTGTCTTGTGAAAGTAGCTTGGTGCCTTCAGCATAACATTATGTTTAATAACGATAGGTCCTATTTATTTAAAAAATAAATAGGTTATTGACAGAATAACAGTGGGGGAGTTTTCCTCAGCGCCATCATGCCGATATAATTCCAAGCCAATGATGGCGTGCTAGGATCTGGATCCAACCCAGATCTTCCCAACAACTCCCATTTTTGATGCTATGAGAGCTCCAGGAACTAGCATATAGTTCGGGCTCCCAAGAACACTATCTCTTATTCCAAGTCAAACTGGCATACAATTTACTGAACAATTAGTGTGGTTAGATTCCCTAAAGGCTTAACCCATCGAGGATAATTGCAGTCTGAAAGAACTGGTGTACAGTTTAGGTTGCATGGGGATGAGAAAGGAACTGACATACAATTCAACTTCCTTAAATTCAGTATCACTGGTTCTAAAGCAAATTAGCATACAATATTCTTGAACAGATAGTGAGAAGATAATTCCCTAAATGCTTAGTCCATTGTGGATAATTGATAAAGAACTGAAGCAAGAAATAAATTTGATTGCAAGGTGAATAACTTTATTGATGACTGGAGGGAATAAACAATGCATAAAGAAGCATGAAATAACAATTTACTGATAGTACTTGCGAAGGTGCTCTGTGTTCCATGGTTTGACAAGAACGTCCCCTTCAATAGTACATAGGTAGTAAAAACCAATTCGGCCAACCTTGTCGATGATCTACGGTCCTTCCCAGTTGGGCCCAAGCTTGTTGTTATGCTCTGGGATCTCACACAGAACTAGATCACCAGATTTGAAAGATCGAATTTGGACTTTCTTGTCATATGATCTTTTCAGAATCTATTAGTTGGCAGCTAAGTGCAGTGCGACACCTTCTCGCTTTTAATCAAGGAGATCCATTTCTCTACATAATAATTCCTCATTGTCTAGGGTGTGCACAATGTCCGACTTTTGAGTGGGAGCTACCAGTTCAGGAGGTACGACAGCTTCAGTTTCGTAGGTCAGTGAAAATGGGGACTCACCAGTTGATCGCCTGGGTGTAGTTCGGTATGCCCATAGAACCTTAGGTAGTTCCTCGACCTATAAACCTTTTGCGTCATCTAATTTGTATTTCATGTTATCCAAAATAACTCTATTGGAGTTGAGAATAGATGGGTAATGCGAAACTCCTCACAGAGTTCAGCTACCAATTTGCCAGCGAACTGTTGCCCATTATCTGAGATGATAATTTTGGGTATGCCAAACCTGCTGACAATGTTGTTCCAAATAAACTTTCTGACGTCCTATTCCCGAATGAAGACAAAGGGAACTGCTTCTATCCACTTGGTAAAGTTAGCCGTCACGACCAGTAAGAATCTGACATTGTTAGGAGTGGGTGGTAAGGGACCCACAATGTCAGTTCCCTACTGTGCAAATGGCCATGGACTGGCCAATGGGTGCAGCTATGTTGCTGGAGCATGGATAAGTGGAGCATGTCGTTGACAATTTTCATATTTGCGGGAAAAAACTTGTGTATCCTTTTGTATATAAGGCAAAAAGTATCCTTGCCTTAGGATCTTGAGAGCTAATGTTCTGCCCCCCACGTGGTTGCCACAAATTCCTATGTGAACCTCTCGCATGACCTGTTCAGTGAGGTATGGGGAGAGACATCGGAGATGAGGTCCCAAAAAGGACTTATTGTAAAGATCATCTTGAATGAGGGTGAATCTTGGTACCTTTGCAAGCAGATGCCTTGCTGTGTTTTTATCCTCCAGGAGTGTTCCGTCTTTGAGGTAAGACTTGTATGGATCCATCCAGTTTGGTGTGGTGGTTGGAATGACACAAACTATTGTAACATTGAGTGCTTTGATACTAGGTTTGTCTTGGAACTCTATAAGGATGGAGCGAGACTCGCTGTTGCCCAACATTGAGGCAACATATACCAAAGCATCTACGTGTCAAATTTCTGATCGAGGCAGCTGATAAAACTGAATATTCTCAAACTTGCCCTGAAAACCCCTTACTAGTTCTAGGTATTTGGCCATTCGTTCATCCTTAACCTCATATCCTCCATCAACTTGAAACATAACCAGCTGTGAGTCACTAAAAACTGTGAGGTGTGTGAGGCCCAGGTCGAGAGCCATTGTGAGGCCAGCAAGTATTGCCTCATACTCTGCCTTATTGTTGGATGCATTCCAACCTAATCGGATGGATTTCTCTAGTCGTATGTTGTCAGGAGTAACTAACACAGCTTCAATTCCTGTGCCTCTGTCATTTGAAGACCCATCCACAAACATTCGCCATCTGGAGCTCGGCTCCCTAGGGTCTGAATGGGTGTTTGGAGATTCAAGCAGGATGCCATCATTTGGACTGGGTGTTGTTGAGTTATACCCCGTGTAGGTCATTGATAAGTGCTCAAAAAGTACAATTTAACCCTCAATTATACCTCTTGTTTAGCCATCTTAGTGGACTAATAATGTTTGTAAGTTATGTTTTATGATTCCACAAGGTGAAAGAGAGAGTTTTGTGGAATATTAGAGAAAAAGGGGTAAAACGGAGCAATTCGGAGCATTAAGGATCACATGGGAGGCCTGTGGACAACCATGGAGAAGGCCAAGAAATTGGAGCTATTAAAGATGCGACTTGGTCCTATTTTAAAGCCTATTTGGAAGCCTAAGGCCAAAGGATTTGTTGCTTGGACCAAAGCCCGCAAAAGAGGATAGAAGGATAGAACAGAATAGACAAAATAGGCTTACGCATCTGGGACGCATGGATCGAGCATCCAGACGCATTGATCGCGTCTGAGACGCATGAATAGTGCGTCCAGACACATGGATCGACACTGTAGCCAATTTCTTCTCAGTTTTGGAGACGAAGTTGGACTCTGAAAGAAGTCTATTTGTATTAGGAAACAAATGGATGTTTGGAATGCTTCTAGAGCTCATTGTAACCTCTATAAATAGAGGACCTAAGGGCCTCATGTAATGGGCCAATTCACTTATACTCTTGTCTCCAGAACTTGAGGCAGAGAGAGATTAATAATAAAAGATCGGTTTTAACTAGCTGAGTATTAATAAATTAGTCTTTTTAGTCTTATGTTCTTCGACTCTTCTTCTTCTCGTTCTTCGTGTTCTTCTTTCCTTATGGAAGGCTAATCTTCTCCGTCAAGGGAGGAGATGAAGCCAGTGCTTAAGGTTTAATGATTCTTTTGGTTCATGGTGCTCTTCAATCAAGTTAGTTCTTTATGTTTTTAGTTATTAGTTCCATTGCCCAGACCAGGGGATGGAAGTATAGATTAAGGTTTTTATTTATTGCAATCGAATATCATGCTAGTTTAGGGTTTTATTTATTGCAATTGAATATTTGCCAGTGACATGCTTTTATTTATTGCAATTGAATATAATGCTAGAATAGGGTTTTATTTATTGTAATTGAATATTATACTATTATTCTCTATTTTTCTTCTAGTTGTGTAGTGTTTTAGAGTAAGGGAAGTATTCCTTGTGTTTGCCTTAGATGGTGATTCATTAAATAGCTACCCAAGCTCACATAAAAGGAAAGAAGATACTAGTAACATGAACATAGGAACAACCTTAAGTAGAGTTAATTTGTTAACAATGTTTCGTCCAAGAGGGTATCGGCACTCGCTCGATTGCCTAATTGTAGTCTACTTGTGAGAACAACCATGAAGCAAAAGGTCATTAAAGCAAAAGTATTGGTGGATTCTAATCTCTTGAATTCCCTCTCTTATAAATTCTCAATAGTTTAGTTTAGTTTAATTTAGTTTAGTTTAGTTTAGCATTAGAATAAAAAATCTCTACAATCATAGTTTTTAATCCCTCAAACCCCCTTTCCAGTCCTGTCCTTCACATAACATACACTTAAAAGTGGAACGATACCCTACTCATCCTTTACTTATTGAGGGATAATTAGGTTTTGATATGCTTCTATTTTGTTCAACGACCATCATCTATTTGCATCATCCATATACCATCTCATCTCATAAACAAAAAAGAGGCAAAGTCAGTCATTGGGAAATCTCCCAAGAATTCTGCTAGTGCCTGAACCTTCTTTGAGATTCTTGGGACGTAGATAATATCATACTCTGACAGTTGCACAAACCATTTAGCTAACCTTCCTGACCTGGTCGGCCTTTCCAGAACTGATCGTAATTGGTACTCTGTGATTATTCTGATAGTGTGGGACTGGAAGTATAGTCGTAATTTTTCTGCTGCAAAAACAAAGGTTGAAACGACTTTTTCGAGTTAAGTGAAAGTCAAACCGGATTAAAGGCAGAAGAAAAGTCAACAGAACTTCAAAAGGCCATATCTTTGGACTCAGGTCTCGGATTTGGGCCCATTTTATATCAAAATGACCGGCTCAGAAAGCTCTTTCCAATGATCTAGGAGTTGACTCAATTAGAGTACTATAAGTTGGGAACAATGCGCGCTATAGTAACACGACCAGAATTGGAAGTCTTGGATTCAACCAATTGGGTTATGGACTTTATTTATGGGTCCATAACCTAACATAAAAACCCATGCACAATTTTGTATCATGAGATAAGATAATAAAAACCCTAAACCCCATATCACTCCCTCCCATTAGCTAGAATAATATATCTGCTTCCTTCCCTAATTAGTTTAGAGTAATTAGGGTTTAATGTTCTTGCCTCCAACTCAATTATATCATTAGTTTTATTAATATAAGTTTAGCTTAATTTAATTATGTCTTCTTCTTATTATTTATTGTTAATGAACCCAATGAAACTAGGCTAAAACTCCATTAGAGGAGTTTTATGAAGTCTATGTGAGGGTTATGATTGTTCTTATTTAGTTTTCTTATTATCTTATGTGCTTCAAGTTCAAGTTTTATAGTTGTCTAGAGATAGAGATTATAGAATTTGAACTAGAGAAAGGAAACTCTACAAAGAGATTTGTGGAGGAGAATTTCTCTTATGATAATCATATCTTAGTACAGAGATTGCTAGGATTGGTTAAGGATCAATACAAATTGTGGCTTTTGTTGTTTTACCTTGTGTAGATTAATAAAGGTTAAGATTAAAATATGAGAAACTAGTTAGAATAATCATAGCTTCACATAGATGGATTAATCCTTCCTCTATGTTCTTCGTATTCATTAAATTCACCTTTTAATTGCTTAGTTTAAATTAGTTTATTGCATTGTTAGTTTAATAAATTTATAATTAGTTTAGTTTAAATAAATCACAACACTACTCTCATTGTTCTCACATTGATTTCTAGTAGAATTCTAAGTTCTTAACGATTAAAAGTGGAACAAATCCTAACTATCTATATTGCATAATGAATTGAGATCGAGTAGGAATAAATATTGATAAGTTAGTTGATCATTAGTTGTTTATGTCCTTCTATAGATAATTAAGGATCAAATTTTAACTATTATCAAATGGCACCGCTGCTATCTTAAACTTGTTCAAGACAAGAATTCAATTGCTTGAATCCGAGGGGCAATCCACCACACTTCACCCACAAACCCGATTGTTTGTGTTCTCACTGTGTTTATATTTTTTTTTAGAAAAAACGGGATTCTTGCTCCTGGAAGTCGACTGGAACTTTTTTCGAAATAGTACCTTGAGCGCGCCCGCACCCTAATATCTCTATTTGTGAACGCGCCTGCGCCCTTTTAACTCTATTTCTGAGCGCACACGCCCTCTTGTTACTAGAAAAAAATTTCGACATAGTACTCGGAGCGCGCCCGCACCCTTGTTTACTTTAATTTATTTCTTAGCATGCCCGTGCACCTCTGAAGAAGCTCGAATTTAACCAGGTTAGTTACCGGTCCTTGTTTTCATTGGAATTTATTGTTTATTCAGTATTCTAAGCATCCACAGGACAAGTCGGTTTGTATTAAATACGCTATTCATAAGCGTAGCAATGAGGCATTCAGGTTCTCCTTCTGCCACTCCTTATTTCTTTTGTCTGAGGAGTTTAATTCTAGTATAATCAGGCTTGTTTTTCATAGACGCAATACCACACGCCTATCTAGAATTTCACACACTACACCTGCATCAATAGCTAAAGAACCATAGACTCCTCTCTCTGATTTTTATAAAGCACTAAACGATGGCCCTAAGTCATGCATTGTTTTTGCAGACCTAGTGGGGGATTTTTGAATTCCTCCGAATATATTTAACTTGTTACCGGTTTTCCATGGTTTAGACCACAAGAAGCCTTATCAACACATGCGTAGGATAGAACAAGTTCTCACTACATTTCATCATCCTAGCGTAAGTCCGGATCAAGTTAAACTTAGGGTGTTTCCATTCATCCTAGCCGACAAGGCAGTGTCATGGTTAACTACCCAAATGCCAAACTCTGTAGACTCATGGGCTAATCTTGTTCAATTGTTCATGGAACAGTTTTACCCACCATTGAAGATAGATGAAACGCTTCAAAAGATTCATTTCTTCCGCTAGAATCCTCATGAATCATTTTTAGAGGCCTGGAATTGTTTCACTGATCTTCTTATTGAATGCCCGCATCATAATCTTGCGAAAGACACGCTTGTTCGTGCCTTCTTCAAGGGGCTTTTACATCATCATGAGGTTCTAGATATCATGACTGGGGGTAGTTTTCTTAGTAAAGGAGCCTTGGAGGCTTATAAATTCTTAGAAGATCAATCTAAGAGGAACAACAATTGGGGAGGTAACGACTCTTCCCACTCCACTCCTTCTTCTTTTGAGGTTAAACCTGATCCCGAGCTTAAAACTTTTATCGATGCCCTCACTAAAAAGGTAGATGTCCTCTCTGTTCAACAACAACCCACTCCTATCATGAACATTAACTCACCTCATTGTAATGTCTGTTTTAGTCTTAAGTATTCCTATTTCTATTGTCCTCTTGTTTATGCACAACCACCATCACAACCATCAAACTTCAACCAGTTAACTCAACCTCAAGGAAAAGGAAACTTAGGTGACCAGAACAGAGGTTTAGTGCCCATGACCCAGAACTATCAACATCAAGACATGAACGCTTAACAACCCTTAATTCCAGTTCAACCATCTACAGACAAAGTAGTAGTGACCTTGTTGGAAAAACAAAATCAAATTATGCAACAAAACTCTAACTTGATAAAAGATCAACATGATCAAAACTCTAAAATGATGCAACAAACGATGTAGTCTTTGTGCCAAAAGGTTATTGACATGTTTCCTAACCAAAATAATAACCAAACAGGCGGGTTTCCAGGTCAAGCAGTGCCTAATCCTAAATCAACAAACACCACCTTCGAAATAAACAGTATTCAATATAATGGTAATATAAACCCAGGGGACCTACATGCAGTCACTACTCTTCTTTCAGGGAGAGTAGTTGATAACAAAGTAGCTATGCCTGAAGATTGCAGGAAAACAGAAAATGAAAATGAAACCATACCAAATACTGTCATAGAAACTGAAGACCCTACAACTGTAGAAGTTCCAGTCCCACCACAACCAAAAGGGAAACCCTTACAAAATACCACCACAGAAATTGATGATCCTACACCTGTAGAGGTTCCAATATGGATACCTAGATGGAAAATGGCTAAAGATAAAGCAACGACTAATAGTACTTTTGACCCTTATGTTAAATATAGAGATAAACCACCGTATCCCCAAAGACTAGTTGTGTCTAAAAAGGACGAGAATTTGATGAGATTAGGGAAGTGTTTAAAAATCTGACTATAAACCTACCTTTTCTAGATGCTATAAAAAATCTACCTGGACACGCTAAGTTTCTAAAAGAGTTTTGCACTAAGAAGAGGAAAACCAACATACCCAACGAAGCCTTCTTAACTGAACAATATCCTTATTTATCTTAACATAACGGAATTATTAAGTATAAGGACCCTGGTCGTCCTACTGTACAATGCACCTTGGGAGATTACTTCATAACAACTGCTCTATTAGACTTGGGGGCGAGTGTTAACTTACCCCCTTTTTATTTATATAAACAACTAGGTCTAACAAAACTTGAACCAACCAAAATGACTTTGCAGTTAGCTGATCGTTCTATTAAGTACCCTAAGGGCGTAGTTGAAAACATTCTCATTAAAGTTCAAGACTTTTACTATCCAACCGACTTCGTTATTCTCGACACAGAAGTTGCTCATGATTCCATTCCCATCATCTTAGGGCGTCCTTTCTTGGCAACCGCCAATGCCCAAATCAATTGTCAGGATGGCTCAATGACTCTTTCTTTTGGAAATATTTATGTGGAAGTTAACATGTTTAGACAAAAGTAGGGACAACTAGGTTTGCTTGTAGAAGGAGAAGTGAAGTCCATTGAGAGTTTTGTATCTCACATTAGTGTGGCCGACAATTTCGTCCCCACACTAGCAGATACCCCTCTTATGGAAGAAGACAAAGATCACAATTTTAACTCCCTAGACGTAGATGAAATCGAGGGAGATTTCCTTCAACTCTTTTGCAACCCTTCTTCGCTACCTCACGAGTCCCCTTCTATTAACATCCATTCATCCCTTGACGCCATGACGGAAGAAGAATTTTTTACCCTCTATTTCAGTGATTCTTCTGACCCACCTATTGAGGAATGTCTTGCATTTCTTAAGGCCTCTAATGATATAGAACTAAGAACACTAGTTGTGCACCATTCACCCACCTCACATCCTCATGTCACTCATTCACCTTCCATCATGAATGTTCCTCGCCCTCCACCTTTTCAAAGAACCATTGAGTTTGCATTTGACCTTCTTGTTTCTCTTGTGCTTTATGATTTTTTCAACCTCCCTGATACAAAATAATACCCAAGGAAAAGCCACCTGATACCTTCATTTTCAGATTTGAGACAGTTCATACCTATACCATGAATGAGTTTTGTGCTAAACCCACATTCTCATTTTTTCCATTCATTCTTTCTAAAACTTATCTATATCCCATGTATTTTCCAAAACCATCTATTTTCTCACGTTCATTAACTTGGCATCCTTTTCGTAGAAGGAAAAAGAAGAAACTGTATGCTCGATTAGGTTCTAGATCTATCAGGCTTCACTCTCATTCTACTAAGCCACGTCATAGAAAATCTTGGTTCTTAATTATGTTTGATGGTGTTTTTCCGTGTTAACTATTTATGGAAAGATCCACAATTATTTAGATTATTGATATATGGTAAACTACATGTTAATACATATATATCACAATAAGTCTAGGGAATCTGATTTTAAAATACCCATATAATTTTTCGTAACATACCACCTTTCTGGAGTATAGGCCACAAATTTTTTCAAACTTAAAAAGAGTTTTCAAATTTTGTTTGGGGGTGGCGTATTTTGGTATTTCATTTCAATTTTTTTTGCCACCCATTACCTGTCATGTGTACTATAGTAGAGTCCATGTTAGTTAGTATGTAACAGTTTAATTGTGTTTCATGTTATCATGTCTTATTTATAATATTTCTGTTACAGGTATTGTCAATTTTTGCCACGTTTCTATGGTAAATTCTTTCCTTACCTCTTTACACTTTGAGGACAAAGCGTTCGATTGTTTGGGGGTGGGATAGAAACATTTGCAAAAATTAGGCACTTTTAGGATGTAAATTACGCACTTTTCTTTATAAAATGTTAAAATCATAAAAATTAGTTAGTTACATAATTTAATTGTGCTATTGAATGATTTCATGAACCCCCTTCTCCTAAATTGTTTGGGGGTGGTATATTTAATTTTAGCACATTTGTACGTTCACGTAATATAATTGTATGTATAAATATCAAAATCTTAGTTTAATTGGGATGCATAATGTAATTAGGTACCTTAATTATGTGAAATTCACTATTTCACAAAATTTTGAAAGCTAATCCGATAGGAGCCATGATAGGCGCATGCTTGATTTGTGAATGTATGGTATTATTTTATTTACGTTAGAGTCCACTTATGTCCTAAGCGCTATTTATTATTTCATGTTATCCCCATAACGGGTGGAACTTCTATAGGAGTTGCGTACGTTTTTATTTCTTTATATTAGTATAGATTAACCTTCCTTTTTAGGTGCTCCCATTTATAAGCACGTTTCTATGGTACTCTCTATCTTTTATTTTTCATTTCATACTTTGGGGACAAAGCATGATTCTATTTGAGGGTGGTATAGAAATACGTTCTAAATGTTTAAGCACATATTAGGTTGTATATTACATATTATTTGTTTTATAAAAATTTAAAATATATAGATATATAGATATATATCAAAAATATAGTTTATGTTATGCACTTATTGATAATGGTATTGCTCCCTTCTCTATGATGATATTAGTCTAGAAATCTCACGTAGTACTTGAATTATGATTTAATTTTGGAAACTTAGATTAATACTTAGGTAATAGTCAGTGCATCTTTTCACGAACATCTTGCATGATCATCTTTGATTGTACTTGACAGTATTTTTCTGAGACCTAGGTTAAAGTACTTAATACATATCCTGTGAGCATCTAGCCTAAAAGCCTCATAAGAGTGAAGTATCTGAGTGATGACACAAGGGAGAAGTAAAATCCGAGTAGAGAAATCACACATCCACTTGCTTGATCACCACATCATATCCTAAGCGAGAATTTAGGCCCTCTTTGGATCGATATAGCCAGAAATTCACACCTATATGAAATTTATTATCTGCTAGTCGCCCCACTGAGACTTTCATTAGCATTTTCACAAACCACAAATCCTTTACCCAATAAAACAAAAAAAAAAAAAAAAAAAATCAGCCTACCTATCTGGATAAGTTTGAGAAATAAGATGAGTGAAGAAAAGAGAAGAGACAAACCTGTGTAAACAAAAATTAGTTAGTTGCTTCGAAAGAAAAAGAAATAGAAAAAGAAAAGAAAAGAAAGCTTCCAAAAGAAAAGAAAAAAATAAAAGTTAGAACTCCAAAAATATAATCAAAAGGAGTCAAAAGCCAAAATAAGGGCTAAGTATGGAGCAAAAAGTGTAGAAGCAAAAGAACAAGGTTTTCTCTAGTCACATAACATGAAGACCTTATTTTCTCATACTTGTCTTTTTGAATATCCATTTTCTTCCTTCTTTAACCAACACCTACGCCCCGTATTACCTAATAAAGACCTCTACCTCAATTAGGAATAGGTTGGTGTGATAGTAAGTGGTAAATGTGTTTGATCAACCTCGACTTCCTTGGATTGTCATTGAGATTGTGAGGAAATGTGTGCCCAATGCACAATGGAGTTAGCAAACTTGAGTGGAAAAATCAAAGTGTTATGTGTTTTGACACATTCTTTGTGAGAACCTACTTAGGCACGCTACCCAAAAGTTTCAGAAATGGATCGGACCTGCCATTACATTTCATATCATAGTTCATTGTATAGTTGTTTATCTTAAGATGATTTGATTATTATGCATGTATTAGCTTAAGTTTTAGAATGATCATCCTTGTTTAAATACTAGTGAGATGTATAGATTCTAAGATAAAATTAGGGAACAATTACTTTTATTTCTTAGTCGTTGTAGTATAAATGAAGTTTGTGAGTACCTTTTCTAGAAAACTCTCACAAGGCTATAACTCGTCCATTCGGAAATGTTTAGTGGTTTAAGGCCTTATTGCATATGGTCAATGCAATTGCACTAAACGAAACGAGACCAGTTAAAAATACATTTTTGGCCACTTATTTTAATTTCACATATTTGCTTGAGGACAAACAAAATGCTATTTGGGGGTAGTTTGATAAGAGCCCAAAACTGTAGTTTAAACCATTTAATAGTATTTCTATTTAGCCAATTATGTTATTAATAATATAGGTTTATCACTAATTACGTGTTTTTGAGTATTTTAGGCTTCGGAGTTGAATAAATGTAAATTCGTTACTAATTAGGTGCTAAAATGAGCTAAAGTGATTGCTATGGAAGTTCTATGAAGAAAACCCAAGTTTCATTGAGAAAAAGCCCTTAAAAAGCCCAAGTCAAAACTGTTAAGTGAAAGCCAAACCGGATTAGAGAGTTGAAGAAAAGTTAACAGAACTTCAAAAGACCATATCTTTGGATTCAGGCCTCAAATTTAGGCTTATTTTATATCAAAATGACCAGCTCAGAAAACCCTTTCCAATTGTCTAGGCCTTGACTCGATCAAAATAGTATAAGTTAGTGAAAACGCGCGCTATAATAACATGATCAGAATTAGAAGTCTTGGATTCAACCAATTGGGTTATGAACTTTAAGGGTCCATAACCTAGCCTAAAAACCCATGCACGATTTTGTATCATGATATAAGAGAATAAAAACCCTAAACCCCATATGACTCCCTCCTATTAGCTAGAATAATATATCTGCTTCCTTCCCCAATTAGTTTAGAGTAATTAGGGTTTAATGTTCTTGCCTCCAACTCCATTAGACCATTAGTTTTATTAATATAAGTTTACCTTATTTTAATTATGTCTTCTTATTATTGTTTATTGTTAATGAACCTAATGAAATTAGACTAAAACTCCATTAGAGGAGTTTTATAAAGTCTATGTGAGGGTTATGATTGTTTTTCTTTAGTTTTCTTATTATTTTATGTGCTTCAAGTTCAAGTTCTATAGTTGTCTAGTGATAGAGATTATAGAAGTTGAACTAGAGAAAGGAAACTCCACAAAGAGATTTGTGGAGGTGAATTTCTCTTATGCTAATCATATCTTAGTATACAGATTGTTAGGATTGGTTAGGAATCAATAAAAATTATGACTTTTGTTGTTTTACCTTGTGTAGATTAATAAAGGTTAAGATTAAAACATGAGAAACTAGTTAGAATAATCATAGCTTTATATAGATGGATTAATCCTTCCTCTATGTTCTTCCTATTCATTAAATTCACCTTTTAATTAGTTAGCTTAAATTAGTTTAATTTATAATTAGTTTATTGCATTTTTAGTTTAATAAATTTATAATTAGTTTAGTTTAAATAAATCATAACACTACTCTCATTGTTCTCACCTTAATTTCTAGTATAATTCTAAGCTCTTAATGATTAAGAGTGGAACGAATCCTGACTCTCTATATTGCATAATGAATTGAGAGTAGGAATAATATTGATATGTTATATTAGTTGATCATTAGTTGTTTGTGTTCATCTATAGATAATTAAGGATCAATTTTAACCATTATCAAAAGGGTTGCCCCAACTCCCTTGTTTCAAAGCAGAGTGGGGACTGCTTTGTCGCTAGAGCGTAGCATGCTTTGGCAGCCACTTGATCTCCTCTAATTGTCCCAATTTTCCCGTTATGTGGGAATTTTAGACACTAGTGATAGGTGCTGGGAATAATGCGGAGTCTGTGCATCCAGGTCCTGCCTAAGATCATGTGATAAGGTGTGTTAGCTTTTATAACAACAAAATTTATGAAGAGAGTTACCAGACTAGTAGCTACGGGTAGTTGGATCTCCCCAATTGTTAGAGCTTTGTCCCCGCTGAATCCATATAGGCTGGAGTTGGTGGTGACCATCTCAGAGTCAGGAATCTGTAGTTTTTTGAATGCGTCATAGTATAACACATCTGCTGAACTTCCTGGATCAACCAATATACGATGCAAATCATAATCTCCAAAATAGTGTAAGAACAAGTGTATCCTCATGTAGACTCTGGATGCTGAAACAGTCAGCCTCAGTGAAGAGGATGAGAGGGTCTTTATGGGGTACCGCATTGACTTGAGCTCCCGTAATCAATTCGTTGTTCATGATCCTCATTTGCTTGGGTACGCACATTTGATATCACACACCCTTTTTAGTGACCTGCCCACTTCGTTTGCTTGCCGTTCCTGAAATCATATTTATCTGGAGCCGACCATTGAGTGGTCCAGTACTTGGGGGATCCTGAACTGATGTGTTGATCTCTTCGGGCTGTATTGCGTTCGCCTGCTCATGTGCTAGAAACTGCTTCAAATACCCCCTTTCAATCAGATCTTATAGTTCATTTTTTAGGGTCTTGCAGGCTTTGGTACTGTGACCCTTATTCTTATAGAACTTGCAGTTGGTCCTCTGGTCTCTGGTACCTACGGAGCCTGGCTTGAGTAGAGCTGGCCACTTAAGATAACTTTGGTTCTTGATCAAGTCCAGGACCTCGTCTAGCATTTTGTTCAGAGGGGTGAAGTTTCTATCTATTGAGGGAAGAGCTTCTTCAGCTCCTTCCATCCGCGGCTTCTTTTGTGGTTTTCCATCTGCATTATTGGCCACATTTTGGTACTACCTTCTGGACATTCGTCCCTTGGATGGGGATTCAGCCCGTTGGCGACCACGATGACGGTCTCTCTTCGGCTTCTGAGGTGAAAAGTTATCATTCCCCTCACGTGGGACCATAAGGGTTGTCCGATTAGTATTTCTTGCTTCTTGACGTCTGTTCAGGACATCCTCTTCCCACTCTGCATGGGTTTCAACCCTGTCTAGGAGTTCCTCCAAATCACTGGGTGCTTTTCGGGAAAGGGACCCGAATAAGGCATTGTTTCATCCACCCTTGTTTGAAAGCTATTATAATAGTCTGTTCATCACAAGACTCTATATGGATTGAAATTTCCATGAATCATTGCATGTAGGACCTCAATGTCTCTCCATCCTTTTTCTTGATGTTGAACAGTGCATCGATCCGTTTTGGTTAGTGCTTGTTGCATGAGTACCTATCTATGAAGGCCCTAAATAGTTCTTCTGAGGACCTGATCTACCACTCAGGTAACCTGTGGTACCACTGGAGCGTAGATCCAGATAGGGAAGCTTTGAACTCTTGACACATGACGTGGTCATACCTTTCATATTATCCTATAGTGGCATGATATCTGAATACGTGATCCATCGGATCTGACTTGCCACTGAAGACACTGAACTTCGATTGTCTATAACCGCAGGGATATGGCTTTCTCATTACTCGTGATGCGAAAGGAGATCTGCATGCCCCCATTATGGTGGATTGAACAAGGGAGTCTTGAATTTTTCTCCCCTTACATGTCATCCGATGCATCTAACGGATCAGGTCGTTCTTCTCAGTTTCCTATGCACTTTCTTTGGTAGAAAGTTTCTTGTTCTGGGTTCTTTTTCAGTATCAAGGGTCGACATCACGATCCTGGTCAGTTGACTCTGGCTCTGATGGTTCGTGTCGAACTGTATCCCCACGCCTTGGGTTCCTAGCCCAATCATCTTTTGGAAGGTCGTCATCATCGAGATCAATTAGTCGCTCTTTCCCTGTGTCATATTAATACAAATGCCTCAGCAGCTGTAACTCTCGCTCAAGGTTGCTTTTTGCTGATCCAGAGTCTGTACCGCCTGAACAGACTCTGGATTGGTGAGAACAACATTGTCACCATTTTGACGTTCCTCTTGAGCATTATTCCTTGGGCTTGCACCAGGAGCAACTGGTCTGTCGGTGCTGGGCGCTGGTCCTTGGAAGGGATTATTCGCATCATGGTGACCAACACTCTCCCCCCTTTCAAGCATCTCGTGCTCTTCTTCTCTGACAGCAATGCTGCGTGTGGAAGCACCACCCTTTGTTTTCTTTGCTCTTGCCATCACAATGGTAAGAGTTTTTAAACTAAATCAGTTGTTTGAAAGGAATGTTTACCTACTTTCGTCCCCACAGACGGCGCCACAAGATGTAGGGGATTTTATGAGTATCCCCTGATCCTCCTCTGTGCCTTGTGATTAAGGAGCCCTGTTCTTGAAAGAGGCGGGATGAGATGATATAAAGTTCATGGTTGAACCGCCTGGTGGCTGCCTACGTATCTCCTTGTTTGTTTAGGAGAATCAAACCCTATTTTGCGTAGCTCCTAAGAGCGAATCCCTATGGTTTATATAGGAAGAACTTTGAGAGTCCTAGGGTTAGGGCTATCCTCACTGCTTGTGAGTTCCCTTCCATCTTTGGACTCTACCTTCCTATTTGGAATCCTCTCTTTATGGAAGTCTAAACCTAGACCATATCTGATTAGAGGCAGGTTTCCTTGTTGATCATAATGTCCCATCATACATGGGAATATTATATCTAAAAGGTAACTCTTAAAGATATGCCATCACGATTCCTTCCTTATCATTAAAGGTCACCCTATTTAGTTTCCTTCTGTTCAGGAACTGTCCATATCAGTTCCTAATGACTTGGAGAACTGTTATGCTTAGAGGCGACCAGTCACATGCCTGGCACATGCCTACTAAACACTTGTGCTAAACACGAGATCACTTATTCACAGAACTGATCCGATGGTCCTAGCCTTATTCTGGACATCTATAATCCTGGGTTATTTCCTATACACGTGTCACTTATCCAATGACGGAAAATCCCCCTTACATATATTGTTGCATAACAAAAGCGGGAAAGTATTATTTCTCTGGCATAGACAAAACTTGAAAAAACAAATTGAGTGGAAACTTTGGTGTACAAAAGAATATTATTATTGCTTCGGAACAGATTATATGTGTGTCTGTGTTTTTTTTTGGAGAGATGAACGTATCAAAGCAATATGGAATTACTCCTGATCCTGAAGTACTTGACATCCTTCATACAGTTCATAGGACCAAAGGGGTACTCAAATTTAAATTTCTTTCTATAGTTTGTTTGTAACCATATATAGAATACAAAGTGATTTGTGTATACCATCCATATTATTGGCTTAATGATTATTATGATGGTCATGCTACCAAAGCCCCCGACGGATACCGGTGTGATTATTACTGAGGGTGAAAGTTCTTGGAGACAACTAAAGTTTCCATACCAAGTCAATTTCCAGTATGGGTCAGAGACTGTTTTCTTGGATGGTGCTTTCCATTGGATGATTGATACGGAAGATAAAACACATCCAACTACTCTTTTAGAGCAAATACTTGCACTCGATGTTAGTAATGAGGAGTTTCATACTATCAGTATCCCTCCTTCTATTGTCCTTCCTGACTCTTTGATCTTAATTAACTTGGCAGGGTATCTAGCTTTTGTTCAATCTACACTTGATACTTCATCTCAGATTTGGAAAATAGTGGGTTCTAAGACTAATTAGTAGACACATTTTTTGATACAACTGCAACTGTGTGTTTGAAACAGATGGGTTAAACTATTTTTGAAGATTGTTAAATATGTCGAGTGATGGATGCTACTATTATCAAGCAACAGAGCATCTCCAAGAAAATCGATCGATTTCTCAACAGAATCCTAAACCATGTGATCACCTGGCTCTCTATAGTCCTAAGAAGGATCAATCATTCTTTCTTTATATGCACGGTATTCCACGATCTTTCCATACGGTGAGTAAATACTTCATTTTCTTGATAAAATTATGCATGTGGCAGAGCATATTATTCCATATACATTTGTTCTTGGTACACACATCCACTAAAAATATTTCTTCAGACTGGAAAGCTTTTGTGTGCAGGGTCTTGCTTGGTAGTGATAGCAACTACATTGTGACAAATGCTAGTTGTCCAGTTACTTTTGTGAAAGGTGCAACAATGTCCAAGCCATAGGTTAGCTATATGGAACCATGGATAAGGGGTCTGTACTTAATTTGTGATGTTTGTGCTGTTAAAAGGAATTTGAGTGGGAAAAATATACAATTCTAGAGAGGCTGCAAATTTAAAAGTAGTTTTTGAATTCAATGGCCTCAACAGTTAATTTTAATTGGAATTTCTCTATAAGTGCTCTGATTAATTTATTTTATTGATTTAAATGATTTTATTAAGTGAATAACTGTTCAATCACATTCTCTGAGCTGTTCAACAGGTCTTCCCTCTGAAGCTGGGAACAGTTCATTAAGTCTATCAACCACCAAGCAGACTGGAAGAACTAACGTAGTAGGTAAGAAAGAGGAAGAAAAACTCAAGAACAATGATGGGAGGAATTAGCATGGTTCAGAGAGTATTAGTGTAAAAAAGGGGGAAAAGATTGAAATAGAGCAAGTAGGAAAAAGTGGCAAAGAAATAATAAAGACGATGAAAGGAATTTCCATTGGTGAAAGTTCAGGGATGGGTTTGTCTTCAGTTGATGTTGTCTTCTGAGTAAACCTTTAGTTACTTTTTATCCACTGATAGTCTTTCTTAGCTTTTCCAATATGCATGTTTATTTTTCGTTATAATGAATGATACAAATTCTTAGTCAAAATAGAAATGTGTAGTGGTAGGGTATCTACTCGGCCTTTTTTTTGTATCACAGTTATCTGTGAAACACAATTGAGACTCAAACTTTCGTCATGTAAAACGTCCAAAATTAGGGGAACATGAATGGAACTAAAAATAATGTATATATACATGACTGTTAATCCCAAATGGAACTCCGCTCATTCATTTTATGAACTTAATGTGCAGAAATGATAGGCAAAATAATTAAACATAAAGTTTGACGTGCCCAAGCTTTACCGAAATGTTTACGCCGTTGCAAATCAGTCATTAACTCGTGCAGTTTAATTTCAAATACTCGAGCAACAATTTTAGGGGCATCTTTAGGTTTTAGTCCCTTAGAAACGTTGTCAAATGCCATTTGAATTTCAGGCCACTTGGGGTTGCAAGTAAATGTGGTGAAAATATCAGGAGTTCCAACCTATCTGGAAATGGCTATGACATCCTGATAATTTTGTACCATATATCTTGGATCACCTGTAAAAGACGATAGTAAAACTAATCATTTGACATTATAAATTCATCTTCAAAGGTTGCGAGTGAGTTTTGGGGATTTAATTGAAGTTACCTGTAAAAGACGATGGCAAAACTAATCGCCTACAAACAGCTGCAGGTTTAGTGTCCCCAGAAACAACAACATCAACCAAACCTTGGAATAGTTCAGCACGAATCGTATATATGTTGGTTATTTCTAACCCATGAAAGCCTCATTTCCTCAGCAACACTGTATGCATTAACCCAAAATTGTTGCTTCAATCTGCCACCTCTAAATATTGTTAGTCCTTCATTTGCTCTCATTTGCATTCTAAAAGCATAATACTCTTTCATGGTAACATGTTGTCTCTTACCAACTTTACTACCATTTCTGTATTTGATTTCAGGCCTATTCCCATCAGCTCCATCAAGAAATAAGAAAGGGTATTGCATTGACATAAAACTTGGAAAAGTCTCATTGATTCTCTTCAAGCCGTATCCTTTCTTGTCAACAACAACATCACGGTGACCTTGAGATTCATCTCCATTACCAACAATGAGACCAGCTGTAAGGGGGATTTCCCGTCATTGGATAGATGAAATGTGTATGGGAAATAACCCAGGATGATAAAAGGTAAAATGCTAGTTTTACCTACAAATACAATTACGCATAGGTAAGTAAAACTAAAGCTTAACTTGTGCTTAGACTATCAAAGTTTTCTACTCTCGAATGCTATCGCAATAGAGTTGGAGTAGAATATTCATTCCACTCCTAGTTCTTTAGAATTAGCGTTTTTCTAGATTATCAGTCTATCCAAAGTCATTGAGAGTATGATGGGAATTATACTACGTTGTATGCAAATTATACTAACAAGATATGATAATTCGACTACGGAATACTAAACTTCACTATATGATAAGGAATTAGGGGGGATTGATTCCACCTTAACTCCACTTAATTAACTAGTGAAGATTCATCCTAATCCCAATTGCAATGCTTTCGCATAGCAATTGGGTGTTCCTAATGCCTAATTGTTCATGGTAATCTCTACCAACTAACAACTAGCATGTGAAGCAATCAAACCCATTCTCATGGTGAACTAATTACTCTCTAGATTGGAATGGAAAATTACGACTATTCTACGCTAACAACAATCAAGCTTTCATCAAGGCTTCCTCAAACCTCTCTAATGGAGGTTTAGCCTAGAGTCATTAAACTATCATTTCCAATTGAATTTAAACAAGACATGATATAAAGATTCTAACTTTACTAATTTGAACTCAAATGGAAATCTAATCATGCAAGAATTAATTGAAACTAGTAATGACAAATACTAAATCTATGAGTTGAAACTAACTAATTAATGGAAAATGAAACTAGATTATGAAGAACTAACTAACTTTATTGTTCTAATGAAGAAATAACAATTTATTCAATAACTAAATTAAAACAAGGTATATAAAACTAATTCATTAATGGAGTCTAAATCTAGATCTAAAAACTATTATCTAATGGCTGGCTACAAACTAGAATGCTTAAGAGTTAAGTCTTGTGTGTTGAAATGGAGGAGACCAGATCCACATTTTCGTGCATGGGGTGAGGAGCTTTGTTTTGGGCTGGAAAATCGAGCCCAAAACCCAATCTCTTCAGTCCACAGAGCCCTTTTCAGTTAGATTTTCCTTTAACAAACTTTTCGTCTACTTTTGCTCCTCTGATTGGGTCAAGACTTAGACCATTAGAAATCTCTTTCCGAGTCGGTCGTTTTGACATAAGGTAGGCCCAATTCCGAGGTCTGATCCAAAACTATGGTCTTTGGAAGTTCTGCTGACTTTTGTGCGCTGTTTCTGCCCGCGTTAACTTTGACTTTTCAGCTTTGATTGGCTTTTTAAAGGATTTTTCTCCTTGAATCTTGGCCTTTAATCACATAACTCCTTAGCAACCAACCCTTGCTCCTTTATCTCACAAAAGTGACACATTTCTACACATAATCGACACCAATGCCTGAAATACATTAAAACACGTAATCAAGATTAACACTTATTTATTACTCGCATAATTGGTCTAAAACTATTATTGTTAAGGGGTTAAAACAACAGTTTTGGGCTCTTATCAAACCACCCCCAAACAGCATTTTGCTTGTCCTCAAGCAAATATGAGAAATTAGCATAAGTGACCAAAAATGGAGTTCTAACTACTCTCGTTTCGTCGAGTGCGATTGCATTGACCATATGCAGCAAGGCCTTAAACCACTAGGAATTCCCTAATGGACGAGTTATAGCCTCATGAGAGTTTTCCAGTGAAGGTACTCACAAACTTCATCTATACTACAACGACTAAGAAATAAAACTATTGTTTCCTTATTTATGCTCCCAATTATCTATACATCTCACTTAGTAATGAATACAGAATAATCAAGTCGAAACCTAAGATAATATGTGAATAATAATCATTCATCTACGAATAAACATATATACAATGAGTAATACAATGAAATGTATTAGCAGGTCCGTTTCTGAAAACTCAGAATAACGTCCTTAAGTAGGTCCTCACATAAATGTCAAGAAAAAAACCATTCTGATTTTTTCGCTCAAGTTTCGCTACTCCAGTGCGTAGTGGGCACACTTTACCTTACAATCTCAATGACATACAAGGAAGCCAGGTTCGATCAAACACATCTGCCACTTACTATCACACTAACCTATTTCTTATTGAGCTAGAGGTCTTTATTAGGTGTTGCGGGGATCAGGAGATAGTTTAAGAAGGAAGGAAATGGATATTCGAAAAGGACAAATCTGAGATAATAGAGTCTTCATATTATGTAACTAGAGAAAACCTTGTTCTTTACTTTTGCTTCTACACTTTGTTTCCATCCTTAGCCTATTTATTTTGGCTTTTTGACTCCTTGTATTCTATTTTTGGAGTTTTTGTTTTGTTTCTATTTGTATTTTTCTTTTCTTTTCTTTAGATGGAAACTTATTTTCTTTTTCTTTTCTGAAGCAACTAACTATTTTTTTTCGTTTACACAGGTTTTTCCTTTCTCTTTTCTTCACTCATCCTATTCTTAGACTCATCCTATAATGGGTAGGTTGAATTTTTATTTTGTTTTGTTTTTGTAACAGAGTAAAGGATTTGCGGTTTATGAAAGGCTAAAGAAAGGCTCAAAGGGGCGACTAGCGGAAAATAATTCATAGGTTTGAATTTCTAGCTATATCGATCCAAAGAGGGCCTAAATTCTCGCTTAGGATATGGTATAGTGATCAAGCAAGTGGACGTGTGATTTCTCTATCCGGATTTTACTTCTCCCTTGTGTCATTTCTCAAACGTTTCACTCATATAAGGCTTTAAGCTATATTCTCACAGGATTTGTAGAATAAGTACTCTAGCCTAGATTTCAGAAACTTACTGCCAAACAATCATAGATACTCATGCAATATATTTATAGAAAGATGCAAAGATTATTATCTACATATTAACCTAAGTTTCTAAAAACTATTCTAATGCAACACTACGTGAGAATTCTAGATTATCAAGGGCATAGAGAAAGAAAACAATACCAATATTCCTAAGTGTATAGCATAAACTTTTTATTTATATTTTTGAATTTTTGAAATTTTAACTAGAAAACAAGTGCATATTATACATATCTATATCCTAACAAATGCCTTAATTACACGTGTTTCTATGTCCCCCCAAACAAGAAGCATGCTTTGTCCTCAAAGTATTGAAATAAAAAGTGTAGTAAAATACCATGGAAACGCGTGAAATTCTGGAACATCTGCAAAACAAGGTTAAACATACTAAATAGAAAAAGAAAAAGAGACGCAACTCTATATGAGTTTCACCCGTTATAGGGTTAAAAGAAGAAACTTGCTTGGGACATAAGCAGACACTAACTGAAACTAAAAACTTACATTAACTCCCGCTTAAGCGTCATCCTCCTCATCTTCAACTTCAAAAAGATGAGGTTCTTTCGTGTCCTGCCATGCCATGATAACTTGCCAAGCCCGCCGCCGTGTGTCATCAACTCGTGCTAACCTGTCGAATGTGTCTAGGTCTGATGGGGTGTAAGGAGCAACCAAATAAGGTTGCACCTGCCATCCTAGCCAAGTCATAACTCGAAATGAATGAACCACCCAATTGGTGGGTCTCATGACTTCAACCCTTTTCCAATCCGTGAACTGGGTACATAATTCAGGTAAACAACCGCGCATGATGCGGCCAACCAAAACAGGCATAAGAAGATACTTATGCCTCATGCTTTGGGCTCTCTTAAGACTAGCCACTAATACTCGGGGAATGTCATATCGGCGACGTCCCTCAGCTAAAGTAAGGAAAACATCGCCAGCGGTACTATTCGCAGAATTAAACTGCCACTCCCCTAAAATATTCATCAGGATGAATAACATGGTGGTGCCTACATTCAGGACAGGCTACCAAGGGCTATGTTATATCGCCCTTGGTCCATTACACAAAACACCCTCCCCCGTAATACTCATGGAAATATGTATAGTCATTGAGGTATGCATTATCGGTCATATATCCCGACGTGTGCATAGGATCAGGCAAGGGCAATCCCAAAACTAACGCTACCAAAGACTTATTGAATTCCATTGTCGTGTCATTAATTGCAAGGGAAAACTTTTGTTCTCCGTCTTGGTTACAATAGAAAGTAATATTATTGTAGAAAAATGCAGTAAGTTGAGGTTAATACTAGTCGTCATCACTTACCAGTAGATGCCGCCATCCTAACTTCAAGTTGAGGTTAATATGTAAGTCTCGCTTCCCAACAAGTCTTCGAAAGACTGCTCCGGTATGACTGTAGGAGATGTCATCACAAAACTACTCTCTAGAACAGCTGCAACCGATCCTAGAACAACCCACCAAAATTCAAAATTTTTCATGCCTAAGGAGGTCAGGGCGCGGGGTGCGCTTAAGCTATGCCTAGGTAGGGCGCAGGGTGCGCTCAGGCTATGATCGAGTTCTAGGCACTTAGGCGCAGGGTGCGCTCACTTTTAGCTTGGGATGGGCGGGGTGCGCTCTAGTCTAAATTGAGTAACAAGCACTTAGGCGCAGGGCGCGCTCAATTTTTTCCTGGGATGGGTGTAGGTCGCGCTCAGGTGAATTTCGAGTTACAGGTGGGCAAGCGCAGGTGGTGCTGAACTGAGGCGCAGGCGCGCTCCTTGCAGCTTAAGTGCTGAAGTAAAGCAGAAAAAAGGAAACTTTTTGGAGTGAAAGGTGAGAGATGAAAGTGAGATATGTGGGTTTTGTGTGGAGAATGAAGGAAGTTTATATAGGGTTTGGGTTTCCAAAACGAATCGGCAAGTTGCCAAAAAGCTTTAAGGCAATTGCCATAAACAAAATATTTCCAAATCCGAAAACGGAAACAACCCATATTCTTTTTTCCAAAACAAACCTAATATCTTTTAGGTTGAATTTAGGATAGTAACTGCCTAAGTCATTGAGATTTCATCCTACCACAACATCTATTCATAGCCATGCCACTATCGGCAACATACCCAACAATCATCGCAAAATTACATAATGAATTTTGGATCATATAACAAACCATGCTAAAAGAATTAATACCACCCCCAAACAATTCCAGAAGGTGGGATTAACACTAAAATCAACGGATAATTTGAAAAGAACCAAATTATATTAAAATTAAAATTAAAATACAATTAACTACCGAATTCAAATTTAACTACTGAATTCAAAATTAACATCCGAACTAATAAAAACAATAAACACAAACAAAACAACATCAATCCATAAATTCCCTAAGCCACTCGCTACTAGTTGAAGATGGAGCATGAGATGAAGATGGGCCCGAGCCATTCGTCCTTCGGCGAGGACGTTCGTGCCTCATAGACGCCTCCTCAGAAGAAGAACCCCCCTGGGGTGGGAAGCATTCGAGCATTTCTTCTCGGAACTTGCGCTGTGCATCCATCTCTGTCTTCATCTGTTCCCAACGCTCATCCTCGCGCTGGGCACGAGTCTCATAGTTACGATGTATGACAGTCTAGCGAGTCCGAAGGTCTTCACAAATCATATTAAGAGAACGCATGCCATGATGAAGCACCGACATGCGTTCTGCATCAGACGTACACCTCTCCAAGGCATCGACATCAAAATATGCCATGTCCTCCTCATCCTCTGAGTCAGTCTCTTCCACTACCCTTTCTCCAGGCAACCTCCAAACTTTCTGAACACAGTCCGTATAGGCTATGACATTCGTATGCAACTTAATCATAGTACACTCAGTTTTCGGAGTTGCTCTCAAACTCATCATGATCTTTGTTATCAAAATAGGTTGAGGTGCAATAATCTTCCCAACTCCCCTAATCATATTAATAAAAAACTCGAGAATACATAATTCATACTTCTGCTCCTGGAGTATCCATAGAACGTGAAGACAGTTCAGACTGATGTCACTGACCTTCTCTTTTCCGGTGACATTCCTACAAATCCACTAAGCTACAGCCAGCTGGTTGGTTTGCAGAGACGACTGGCGAACACAATGCGAGCTCACATTGTAGTTTCCTTCCAAAACTGTCGCGTTCATCAAAGGCTCGATCCCACCAAATTGGGATTCCTGCAATGTGGCGTCGAGATGGCATCTAGGCGGAATGCCTAAAATCTTAGCCAGTAACCTGCTAGATACTTCACTTCTTGTCCCAGCCACCTTAACAAAAATTCTATTCCCCTCCAACTCCCTCTTCTTATAGAATTGTTCCACCAAATCGGAGTGGTAGAAATCATCTGTCGAATACCACAACCTATTCCAATCCCTCTTAATCATCTCGTCACTATAAAACGGTGCGAAGCGGTTGGCTATAAAAGCTTGCTCCGAAAAAATTCTCCGTCTTTTTGCTATTGAAGTGTTGAACCGATTTGAGGGGTTACATGCAATTTGGGGATGGAGTTTAAATTAAACTCACTTAAAGTTTGGTGATGGCGCAGTGGTGGCAAGTTTTTTTTTTTCAAATTTTTTACTGTTTGGTGGTTGGAATTTGTGGAGATGGTGGTGGGGATGTGGAGGAGGAGTTTTTTGGAGTGGGTTAAACCTTGGGTGTGGGTGTATTTAGGTTTTTTTTTTAAAATTTTTGGTTAGGGTTTGGAAGCTTTGGTAATGGCGGAAGTGAAAAGGAACTCACGACTGTTTTCTTTTTGGAGGAAGGGGACGCGCGTGCCGCGCACGTGCGTACGGTATTGGGCCCAAGCCTAATTCGATTTTCGAATTTTTGTCGATTTTTTTGTGAAACTTCAAACTAAAATTGCTGCTTTGTTACCGGTCTGATTTTTGCGAATGAGATATGAAAACGATCAGGAGAGAATTTCCAATCCAATGATCCATAAAACACTCTATTCCAACTGTGGGTGACATATAAGAAGATGGAAAATGCCTCAAAGTACGTGCATGATATAAGTAATGCGAACGAATGAAATCTAAATTCATAGATAATGTCAACCCGAATCGAAAAATGTCATAAGCAACACAAATGGAAAGTTTAGCAATCATGGATGGAAAACCAGCACCCCACCCCCAAACAAATTTTTGGCAACAAAGATTAGGAAATTTGTTTGAAACGTGGGTCTTTTAAAGTCAGATTCCCGAGATTTTCTAGATTACTATTTTTATGGTTTTGATATTTTTTACTTTTTATGAAAAAGATTTAATATAAGAAAAACAATAAAGCAATAAATGCATAATTCACACCATAGAGAAACATGACTCAAAAACTGAGAAAACATGCAAGAGTGGAAAACGTGAATTATGTTAACCGTGGACTTAGGATCCGGTACTTACAGCCACACACTCCAAAGGGAGGGCCCGGTTACCTGAATGGTGCACTTACCAATATATGAAAGTGAAAGGAAGTACACCGACGAATAAAATGAGTCTTTTATAGTAAGATACTCAAGACTTTATCTAACATATATGTATATAATAAACATGTAGTTTACCATATATCAATAACCTAAAGAGTTGTGTGTCTTTCCATAAATAAATAACATGGAATGCACCCCCAAATAGAATCAAGCATCAAGATTTTCGACGATGCAACTTAGTGAAATGAAAGCGAAATCTAATAGATCTAGAACGTAACCGAGCATGCACCTTCTTTTTCCTCCAATGAAAAGGTGGCCAAGTGAATGAGTGTGAAAAAAATGGATGGTTGTGGAAGATATGGTGGATATGGATGAATTTTAGAAGTAAGGAATTGAGAAAATGAGAATGTGGGTTTAGCATAAAACTAATTTTTGGCATGGGTTGGTATTATCACACAACTGAAAATGAAAGTGTCAGGTGGCTCTTTAGGTAGTATTTTCTTAATAGGAGAGTTTAGAAAATCATAAAGCACAGGAGAAACAAGAGTATTAAGTGCAAACTCTAAGTTCCTTTGAAAGGGTGGAAGGAGGGGAATCGAGGCGGATGGTGGGCAAGGTAGTTCTTAATAGGGTGAATCATCACCTGCTCTAAGAAACTCATTGAATTCCTCATCCAGCTTGGTCACATCCACATTACTATGGTATTCCTCTGTATCTTTGAGAAAGTCATCAATCTCGTCCTCATCCATAAGATGGGTATCGACTAGTGTAGGGACGAAAATGTCAGAGTCTGAACTTCCAAAGGAAAGAAATTTAGGCATTTGATTATCAGGAAACGTGTTGTCGAAATAATCTCGAGCGAAGCTCTCGATCATGTTAACCTTTCCATCGACAGTCGTATCTGGGTACTGTTGAATCGTCTTAAAAATATTTACCTCAACAGAAAGATGGCCAAAGGATAAGGACATCGAACCATCGCGGCAGTTTATGAGTGCATTGGCAGTAGCCAAGAAGGGACACCCTAAAATGATAGGAACAGAGTTGTTAGGGACTTCCGTGTCGAGGATAACGAAGTTGGCTGGGTAGTAAAAATTTTGAACTTTAACTAGCACATTTTCAACCACACCCTTAGGATACTTAATAGAATGATCCGCTAATTGCAACATCATTTTCGTTGGTTGCATCTCTTGTAGACCGATTTGTTTATATAAATAATAAGGGAGTAAGTTAACACTCGCCCCCAGGTCTAATAGAGCAGTTGTCGTGTGATTATCCCCCAAGGTGCATTGTACAGTAGGACGACCAGGGTCCTTGTACTTCGATTCCATTATTTTCAGATAGAGTTGGGAACTGTTCAGTTAAAAATGCGTCTTTAGGAATATTTGTCTTATGCCTAGTAGTGCATAACTCTTTAAGAAACTTAGCATGGTAAGGTAATTTTTTTATCGCTTCAAGAAAAGGAAGGTTTATCGTTAGATTTTTGAAAACTTCTCTAATCTCATCGAAATTCGTATCCTTGGTTAACATTGCTAATCTCTGGGGAAACGGTGGTTTCTCTCTATATTTAGCGTAAGGATCAACAGGATGTTTAACCTTGGCTTTTTGTTTCTTAGGTTGTGGTTTAACTGGTACCTCTACAGAGGTAGGATCTTTAGTTTCCAGTTCGGTATCTAGTAGAATATCAGGTGTAGGGACCACTGGTGGGGTAACCACAAGCATACTTATGGCGTTATCAACCACTCTGCCAGAACGGAGAGTGGTGATAGCATTTAACTCACCTACGTTTCCATTTTCATTACTAGTATTACCGATTACCTCAAAGGCTGTGTTTGGTGTTTTAGGATTAGGTAACGCTTGACCTGGAAACACGCCTTTTGGTTGGGATTTCTTTTGGGCTAACTGTTAGGTTAAATTGATTAATGGATTGTAAAACCTGTTGGTTAGATTGAGCCATGGATTGGAAAAGTTGTTGGCTAACCTATATGAAGGCGTCAAGACGATCCGGTTGTGTAGGTGTAGTGGTCACAGGTGGTATGACTAGAACTATCTCACGTTGATTATTAACAGGTGGGTTGTGATAGTTATTATTAACCGGAACGATACCTCTATTAGCATTATAATTATTATTGTTATAATTATTATAATTACTTTGTTATTGTCCTTGTCTTTGGGGAGCTTGGTTGTAATTGGGTGCTGGCCTAACATTTTGATTATTATACCCTGGAGGTGTAACTTGTTGATTATTTCGCCAACCGAAATTGGGGTTTTGTCTCCAAGGTGCGTTAGGTTCGCTATTAATGGAATAAACATTGTCCGGCTGTGCGAATGGATGTTCATAGACTAGAGGACAATAGGAGTCGGGATGCCCAGGACTTAAACAAAAATTACAGGGAATAGAGTTGACATTCATGACAGGGGTAGGCTTTTGTTGAACAACAATAGCCTCTACCTTTTTAGTGAGAGATTCGATTAAATTTTTAAGCTTAGGATCGGGTTTCATCTCAAATATACCGGCGGCCTTAACTATTGTAGAAGAACTAGCGGAGCGGGAGATATTGTCATTTCCCCCCCCCCCCAGTTATTATTACGCTTTGTTTGATCTTTTAAGAATTTATAAGCCTCTGAGGCTCCCTTACTGAGGAAGCTACCCCCATTCATTATGTCAAGCACCTCTTTGTGGTGGTGTAACAGTCCTTTGAAAAAGGCATGAACTAACGTGTCTTTCACGAGGTTATGGTGTGGACACTCTTTACGAAGATCGGTGAAACGATTCCAAACCTCTGAAAATGATTCATGAGGATTCTGTCGAAAGAAATGAATCTTGGAAAGCATTTCATCTGTCTTCAATGGTGGGTAAAAATGTTCCATAAATAGTTGAACAAGTTTAGCCCATGAGTCTACAGAATAAAGTGCTTGAGTAGTTAACTAAGACGCCGCCTTATCGGCTAAGGTGGAAGGAAATACCCTCAGTTTAATTTGTTCAGCACCAACCGTAGGATGGTGAAATGTAGTAAGGACTTGGTCAATCCTACGCATGTGCTGATAAGGTTTTTCATGGTCTAACCCATGAAAAACGGGTAACAAATTAAATATATTTGGGGCGATTCGAAAATCCCCCACTGGGTCTGATAGAACGATGCAAGATTTTGGACTATCGTTCAAGGCTTTGTAAAAGTCAGAGAGAGGAGACTCTCTTTCTTCAGCCATTATATCAGGTGTGGTGTGTGGTATGCTAGCTAGAGGTGTAGTGAGTGGTATACTAGAAAGGCGTGTTTGTTGACGTTGCCGGTTTATTATGTTAGGTGTTTTTCTTCTACCTGACCTTAATCTCATGCAAGGCTAAGACCAATCTTAACTAAACACGACAACGCTCAAAACAATCCTGATATGCTAGTATAAACCTCTAACAGGAGATACGAGGAGCGGAAGAAAGAAGTACCTGAATGCCTCCTTGCTTTGCTTATAAATAGCGTCTTGTATACACGAGCTCAGTGTATTTAACAAGTTAGAACACTGAATAACTTGAAGTAATGGAAGTTTGAACAAACCTGTGGAAATCGGACGGTTCCAGAAGAGGGCGCAAGTCGCGCTCAGAATTAGCCTAGGTAGGGCGCGGGTCGCGCTCAGGACCAACTCGAGTTCCAGGTGCTTCAGCGCGGGGGGCGCTCGAATTTAGCTTTGTGTGGGCGCGGGGCAAGCTTAGGTCCAGTGATTTGGGCATGGGGTGTGCTCCAACTTTGCCTACCAAGGGCGCAGGGTGCGCTCCATGTATTCCTGCAAAGAAAAATTCAGTTCTGAAGCAAACAACCACAATTAGAATCAAACAAGGGTGGGTCGGTTTAATGGGACTTTGAGAAGACTAACAATATTAAAGAAAACAATACTAAAGGGAACTAAGATGGCAGCGGTGCCATTTGATAAAGGTAAAATGCTAGTTTTACCTACGAATACAATTACGCATAGGTAAGTAAAACTAAAGCTTAACTTGTGCTTAGATTATCAAAATTTTCTACTCTCAAATGCTATCGCAATAGAGTTGGAGTAAAAGATTCGTTCCACTCCTAGTTCTTTAGAATTAGTGTTTTCCTAGATTATCGGTCTATCTAAAGTTAATGAGAGTATGATGGGAATTATACTATGATGTATGCAAATTATACTAACAAGATATGATAATTCGACTACGGAATACTAAACTTGACTATATGATAAGGAATTAGGGGGGATTGATTCCACCTTAACTCGACTTAATTAACTAGCAAAGATTCGGCATAATCCGAATTGCAATGTTTTCGCATAGCAATTGGGTGTTCCTAATGCCTAATTGTTCATGGTAATCTCTACCAACTAACAACTAGTATGTGAAGCAATCAAACCCATTCTCATGGTGAACTAATTACTCTCTAGATTGGAATGGAAAATTACGACTATTCTACGCTAATAACAATCAAACTTTCATCAAGGCTTCCTCAAACCTTTCTAATGGAGGTTTAACCTAGAGTCATTAAACTATCATTTCTAATTGAATTTAAACAAGACATTATATAAATATTCTAACTTTACTAATTTGAACTCAAATGTAAATCTAATCATGCAAGAATTAATTGAAACTAGTAATGACAAATACTAAATCGATGAATTGAAACTAAATAATTAATGGAAAATGAAACTAGATTATGAAGAACTAACTAACTTTATTGTTCTAATGAAGAAATAACAATTTATTCAATAACTAAATTAAAACAAGGTAAATAAAACTAATTCATTAATGGAGTCTAAATCTAGATCTAAAAACTATTCTCTAATAGCTGCTTACAAACTAGAATGCTTAAGAGTTAAGTCTTGTGTGTTGAAATAGAGGAGACTAGATCCACATTTTCGTGCATGGGATGAGGAGCCATGTTTTGGGCCGGAAAATCGAGCCCAAAACCCAATCTCTTCAGTCTACATATATCTTTTCAGTTAGATTTTGCTTCAATAGACTTTTCATCCACTTTTTCTCATCTGATTGGGTCAAGGCTTAAACTATTGGAAAGCTATTTTCGATCCGGTCATTTTGACATAAGGTAGGCCTAATTCCGAGGTCTGAATCCAAAGATATGGTCATCGAAAGTTCTGCTGACTTTTGTGTGCTGTTTCTACCAGCGTTGACTTTGACTTTTTAGCTTTGACTGGCTTTTTAAAGGCTTTTTCTCCTTGAAACTTGACCTTTAGTCATAGAACTCCTTTGCAACCAACTCTTGCTCCTTTATCTGGCAAAAGTGACATATTTCTGCACATAATCGACTCCAATGCCTGAAATACATAAAAATACGTAATCAACATTAACTCTTATTTATTACTCGCATAATTGGTCTAAAAGTATTATTGTTAAGGGGTTACAACTACAATTTTGGGCTCTTATCACAGGACTATAGATGTCCAGAATAAGACGAGGACAATCGGATCTGTTATTCGAATAAGTGATCTCGTGTTTAGCACGAGTGTTTAGTAGGCATGTGCCAGGCATGTGACTGACCGCCTCTAAGCATAACATTTCTCCAAGTCGTTAGGAACTAATATGGACAGTTCCTGAACATAAGGAAACTGAAGAGGGCAACCTTTGATGATAAGGAAGGAATCGTGATGACATATCTTTAAGAGTTACCTTTTAGATATAATCTTCCCATGTACGATGGGACATTATGATCAACAAGGAAAATTACTTCTCATAAGATATGGTCTAGATTTAGACTTCCATAAGAAGAGGAATCCTAATAGGAAGGCAGAGTCCAAATATGGAAGGGAACTCACAAGAGGTGAGGACAACCCTAACCCTAGCACTCTCGTAGCTCTTTCTATATAAACCATAGGGATTCGCTCTTAGGAACTACGCAAAATATGGTTTGATTCTCCTAAACAAACAAGGAGATATGTAGGCAACCACCAGGCAGTTCAACCCTGAACTTTATATCATCTTATCCCTCCTCTTTCAGGAACAGGGCTCTTGAATCACAAGGCACAGAGGAGGATCAGGGGATACTCAGAAAATCCCCTACATCTTGTGGCGCCGTCTGTGGGGACGAAAGCGGGTAAACATTCATTTCAAAAATAACTTTCATCAACACCTTATTGAGTTTTGAAGAGCGCCATGCTCTAATACACTTCCTTCGAGAACAGAAAGACGTGTTTGCTTGGTCATTCGAAGAAATGCCAGGAATTGACCCCATGTAGCATGCCACCGGCTCAATGTCCGCAATGATGCAGTAGTAGTCAAGCAGAAACTGAGAAAGATTGGTGCTGATAGATCTAAAGCGGTAAAAGTCATAGTTGAAAAGCTAAAAGTAGCTAATTTTGTTAGGGAAATTAATTTCCCGTCCTGGATTTCTAAAATTGTCCTAATATGTAAGAAGAATGGGGCATGGAGAATCTGTATCGACTTCACGGATCTAAACCGCGCGTGTCCAAAATACAGTTACCCTCTGCCATGGATTGACAAATTGGTAGATGCAACGGATGGACATGAAATGTTATCTTTCACAGATGGGTCATCTAGCTACAACCAGATCCCATTGCTGAGGAAGACCACAAGCATGCTAGTTTCACAACTGATGATGGCCTGTATTGTCATCAGGTCATGCCATTCGGATTGAAAAATGTGGGAGCCACGTACCAATGTTTGGTAAAAAAAATGTTTGAGAGATTGATAGGCGACATTGTGGAGGTGTATGTAGACGATCTCTTAATGAAAAGCCTGAGATGGGGAGATCATCTCTCCCGTCGAAAACGGGCATTTGACATTCTCTGAAAGTATCGCATGAAACTCAACCCTGCGAAATGTACTTTCACTGTCTCATAAGGGAAGTTTTTAATGTATTTTGTTACTAAGAGAGGAATCGAGGCAAACCCAGATCAGATCCGGGCGCTCATAGAAATGCCTTCACCTAAGAACATGAAAGAGGTTCAAAAAGTCACTAGCAGGTTAGCATCTCTGAATAGGTTTATCTCCAAGAGTTCAGATAAGTGCAAACCTCTGTTTCAATTACTGCAAAAGAATACCTCATTTGCATAGAAGGAAAAATGTCAAAAAACATTCGATCAACTCAAAATGTACCTGGGGGAACCACCAATCCTTTCCAAAATAGTTGAGGGAGAAGTTTTGGGTCTTTATCTCTGTTCATCTGACTACGGTATCAGTTCTATATTGATACGTGTGGATGAAAATAAGGCTGAAAAACTTGTCTATTTCTTAAGTCGAACTCTCCTTCCAGCAGAAACAAGGTACCCTAAACTCGAAAGAGTCGCTTTAGCCCTTCTTTTTGCAGCAGAGAAATTATGACCATACTTTTAGTCCCACAATATCAGAGTAATCACAAAGTACTAGTTACGATCAATTCTAGAAAGGTCGAACAGGTCAGGAAGGTTAGGTAAATGGTTCGTGCAACTATCAGAGTATGATATTATCTATGTCCCAAGAATCTCATAGAAGGGTCAGGCACTAGCAGAATTCTTGAGAGATTTCCCAATAACCTATACTGGGTATGACTCAACAACCCCCAGTCCAGACGATGGCATCCTGCTTGAATCTCCAAACACTCGTCCAGACCCTTGGGAGCCAAGCTTCGGATGGCGACTGTTTGTGGGTGGGTCTTCAAATGACGGAGGTGCAGGAGTTGAAGCTGTGTTAGTTACTCCTGACAACATGCGACTAGAGAAATCCATCCTATTATATTGGAATACCTCTAACAATGAGGAAGAGTATGAAGCGACGCTTGCTGGCCTCACAATGGCTCTTGACCTGGGCCTCACACACATTACAGTTTTTAGTGACTCACAGATGGTTGTGTTTCAAGTTGATGGAGGATATGAGGCCAAATATGAACGAATGGCCAAATACCTAGAACTGGTAAGGGGTCTTCAGGGTAAGTTTGAGAATATTCAGTTTTATCAGTTGCCTCGATCAGAAAATCGACACGCAGACACTTTTGCATATGTTACCTCAATGTTGGGCAACAGTGAGTCTCGCTCCATCCTTATAAAGTTCAAAGATAAACCTAGTATCCAAGCACGCAATGTTATAATAGTTTGTGTCATTCCAACCACCACACCAAACTGGATGGATCCATACAAGTTTTACCTAAAAAATGGAACACTCCCGAAGGATAAGAGTACAACGAGGCATCTACTTTCAAAGGTACCAAGATTCACCTTCATTGAAGATGATCTCTACAAGAAGTCCTTTTTGGGATGTCATATTCGATGTCTCTCCCTATACCTCGCTGAACAGGTCATGCGAGAGGTTCACGTAGGAATTTGTGGCAACTACGCAGGGGGCAAAACACTAGCTCTCAAGATCCTAGGCAAGGATACTTTTGGCCTTATATGCAAAATGATACATAAGTTTTTGCCCACAAATGTGAAAAGTGTCAACAACATGCTCCATTAATCCATGCTCCAGCAACAGAGTTGCACCCGTTGGCCAGCCCATGGCCATTTGCACAGTGGGGAACTGACATTGTGGGTCCCTTACTATGCAGTTCCCCTTGTCTTCATTCGGGAATAGGACGTCAGAAAGTTCATTTGGAACAACATTGTCTACAAGTTTGGCATACCCAAAGTTATCATCTCGAATAATGGGCAATAGTTCGCTGGCGGATTGGTCGCTGAACTCTATAAGGAGTTTCGCATTACCCATCTGTCTCAACTCCAAGGTATCCACAAGGAAATGGCCAGGCTGAAGCCTCCAATAGGGTTATTTTGGATAACATGAAGCACAAATTAGATGATGCAAAAGGTTTATGGCTCGAGGAACTACCTAAGGTCCTATGGGCATACCGAACTACACCCAGGCGATCAGCTAGTGAGTCCCCATTTTCACTGACCTACAGAACTGAAGCTGTCATACCTTCCAAACTGGTAGCTCCCACTCAGAAGTCGGACATTGTGCACACCATAGGCAATGAGGAATTATTATGCAGAGAAATGAATCTCCTTGATGAAAAGCGAGAAGGTGTCGCACTGCACTTGGCTGCCAACAAGCAGATTCTGAAAAGATCATACGACAAGCGAGTCCGAATTCGATCTTTCAAATTTGGCGATCTGGTTCTGGGTGAGATCCAAGAGCATAACGGCAAGCTTGGGCCCAACTGGGAAGGACTGCACATCATCGACAAGGTTGGCCGAACTTGTTTTTACTAACTACGTATTGTTGAAGGGGACATTCTTCTCAAACCATGGAACGTAGAGCACCTTTGCAAGTACTATCAGTAAATTGTTATTTCATGCTTCTTTATGCATTATTTATTCTCTCTAGTCATCAATAAAGTTCCTCACCTTGCAATCAAATTTATTTCTTGCGTCAGTTTTTTATCGATTGTCCACAATGGATTAAGCCTTTAGGGAATTATCTTCTCACTATCTGTTCAAGAATATTGTATGCCAATTTGCTTTAAGCCTTTAGGGAATCTAACCACACTAACTATTCAGTAAACTATATTCTAGTTTGACTTGGAACAAGAGATAGTGTTCTTGAGAGCCTGAACTGTATGCAAGTTCCTGAAGCTCTCATAACATTAAACATGGGAGTTGATGGGAAAATCTGGGTTAGATCTAGATCCTAGCGCGCCATCATTAGCCTGGAATTATACCGGCATGATGGCGCTGAGGAAGACTCCCTCACTGTTGTTCTGGCGATAACCTATTTATTTTTTAAATAAATAGGACCTATCGTTATTAAACACAGTGTTGTGCTCAAGGCACCAAGTTATTTTTGCAAGACACATGGCTCCTCGGTGTCTCTATTACGATCGAACTTTCAGTTACATTTAACTTGAACGGCTCCCTTGATATCTTGATCAGATTCTGGTTATGCCTCATTTTAACATGTTTAGCCTACTAGGGCCACCTATTGTTGTTCCAAATGAACTTTGGGGGCATCAGGGGTAGAATATGCATAGTAGTACATCTCATTATATGCTATATAACATAAAATGCTTTAAATGCATGAATAAACTAGAAGAGCTGCAAAGCTTAGTAAGTAAATAGTAGGTGAGCTACATAGCTCAATATTACAGACCCACAGAATAATTGTTTTCTGAATCATGAACTGAATAGCTAAGTCTTTACTTAGCCTGTCAATCAGGGTTAGAATCAAACTTCCGTTCAGCAACAGTACTTGTTGCTGCACCATCATCAAGAACTCCTAGACCACTCTCAAGAACTAGTACTCTCACATGAAACTAGTACTGTTAAAAAATGAAGCTGAATGGGAGGCATGTCATCATCGGTGTCTTTTTCAAAAGATGAGGAGGCATCAGGCATAAGTTTATTATGGATAGCGGAGATATTAGTGTCCAGATTAGGAAATATGATGAAAGGGTTGGTCACTCGCCCTTGATCATCTAACTGAGAAACATACCCAGTAGCCTCAATAGCCTCCTCAAACTTAACTTGTTTGGATGCATTGTAGGACTGTTCAGAACTAAACCACTTTAGAATAAAACTTAGAGGTATCTGCAAAGAGATCACCAGCCTTCTTCTCAGAACGCAGACGCTTCTCTTTGAGAGCCCTTTTATAACCAATCATGACTTTATTGGCATAGGTAATGGCTTGGTCAAGGGTTCTTATCTCAATATTCCAGCAGTGAAGCCCCCCTTAGACTTGATCGTGTTTTGCTTGCAAGGTGGTGACGTGGGAGTGCAGTTCCAAGAACTTCACTTTCCAAGAGGCATCATTAAAAGCTCCTTTTTGGGCTTTATCTAGAGAGTTGCGGAAGTTGGAGATCATATCTCTCATATTCTTGAAACCAGCATCATATTTCTTCTCTTTTGCCAAAAGCTGGTCAACCTTGATCTGTAGCCCCTCAGCTCTTTTCTCAGCAGCCTCTTTCGCCCAGATCAGCTCACTAGTAGCCATGTTATCAGTGGATGTATCGCCTGAGGCCGCAAAAATTGGTTCTTTCATGGCCAAAAAGTTATTCACTAACTGGAAAAGAATATAGAATGTGTAAGTAACACAATGAGAGAAATAGAACATTAAACAGAGAAGAAAGTCTTACCATGGCAAGATGAACAGTGGATCTGTGGAAAGACAGATCCAGACTACCAGCCATATTGGCTTCAGCCTTATCAATAGGAAGTCGCACAACTTCCAGAACTCCAAATGCGGTATCAATATCATTAACAGAGTGTTTGTTGGTAATAGGAAGTTCATCAATTTGGACCCAATGCCTCATCTCCACGATCATATCTCCCTTTTAGGAAAATCTGGAGATTGTGGCGAGAAGGGAATGTCATCACTCACCCTCCTCCTATCGCCAAATTAAGGAGGGGGGAGAGCAACAATTACAACAGTTGTCTCAGCAACGCCCTTCCCTTTTCGGTTATCGGGGAGGGAAGGATCAATAGTCTGAGGTACATAGTCACCACCCTGTCCAGAACCTATAGGAAGATCTTGAATTGGTGGGGGTATATCTACTTTCTCAAAAGACTTACCAGAGGGGGGAATACTCACAGGAACCTTGAAAAGTGTTTCTTCATTCACAGTCAGAGGGCGACATTTCATTTTCTTACCAGATGGGGCAACATCAGAAGCGGGAGCAGGATCATCTCTCTTCAATCTTGAACGATTGGACGCATGTAATTTCCTCTTAAAATTGCTACCAGCCAGAAGTTCATGAGGCACTTCAGGGCCCTTCCTACCAGTGATCACACAATCATCACTGACAACAAGCTCCTAAACTAAACCCAATGATGCAGCATCGCTAGAGCTTGCCCTATAACTCTTCTTTTTGCGGTTTCCTTTTCTTCTAGTACTCAAAGAGGATTCATCCTAAACTGGAGGAGGAAGAAGTCCATCATCCTAATCCACAGGAGGAGGAAGTAATGTGCGCCCAGAATTCGCAGTGTTTATCCCAAAAGGGGAAAAGCTGGGGATAAGTTCCACAGTTCCTCAGCAGACATGTTGAAATATTCAAAAAGCCGAGAGTTAGGAACTATCACCCAAGGCATCCTTTGTTCCTTGGGGATCTTCTTGATGAATTCCACCGTAGCAACATCAGTTGTAGTTAATTGATTCCAGGGGGAACAGTCATCTAAGGAATAATAGCAAAGAAACTCAGTCGAAAGACTTATAATAATTGCAAAATTTGGGAGAAAATATATAGACGTACTGGTTAGAGCATGAGTGTGTTTTATGGGAACAGGAATTCCCACTTGCTCACCATCAACATCAGAAAGACGAACATCCCACACATCACCCAACACCCGAAGGTGGTGATCAGCCCAACCTTCGTCACTCTGCTTCCCCTCGAAAAAGACAATCGGAGAGTTCTTGTCTCTGGTCATGAGGTAGTAGTAAGATTGGTCCCTAATGCGGCAGACCTCATAGAAATATCCAAACACCCAATGATTCTATGGCGAGTACATGACAGTTCAGAGAAGAACAAAGTCTTTGCTTGACCAAGAGTAAGATTGGAGTGAATCAGACATTCTCTTAACAGTGGGTGGAGGGGAAGGGCGTGTCCGGGCCTAAGTTGACTGATTGTGATAAACGCTACTTCCTTGTAGGCCAACTCATCAGACAATCTCCCCCACTCCAGGCCAATATCATCAGGGATGTGAAATTTCTCTCGGATTAGTTCTAGGGAGGAAAGATCTCCGAAGTTTATAAGTTGCCAGTTGGGATTCATGATAAGAAAAGAGAGAAAGTTTTGAGTTTTGGTTAAACCCTAAATAGGAGATCAAAGGGTTCAGCATACAGGGAAAAGGTAGCAGAAGAGATAATGAGGGTTCTCTCACCAGATCCTTTATATACAGATAAGATAGACGGTTATGATTAGCCCAAGCATTTTGTCTTTTCGGGATAAAACTGCCATCATTACCTTTTTTGGAAAATGGCATGTCTGTTCGAGCCATCTTTTCAGAGCTTTAATTAGTTTAGTCTGTAAGCAGTTCCAACAACTGTTTAGCAAAAAAATTCTCCAGATGGCACAAGAGGGGGTATCTATAAGGGTGATTTCCGTCATTAGATATATAACACGTGTATAGGAAATAACCCAGGACTATAGATGTCCAAAATGAGATGAGGACCATCGGATTAGTTATGCGAATAAGTGATCTTGTGTTTAGCATGAGTGTTTAGTAGGCATGTGACTAACTGCCTCTAAGCATAACAGTTCTCCAAGTCGTTAGGAACTAATATGGACAGTTCCTGAACATAAGGAAACTGAAGAGGGTGACCTTTGATGATAATGAAGGAATCATGATGGTATATTTTTAAGAGTTACCTGTTAGATATAATCTTCCCATGTACGATGGGACATTATGATCAACAAGGAAACTTGCCTTTAATAAGATGTGGTCTAGGTTCAGACTTCCATAAGGGGAGAATTCCTAATAGGAAGGTATAGTTCAAAGATTGAAGGGAACTTACAAGCGGTGAGGACAGCCCTAACCCTAGGACTCTCAAAGCTCTTCCTATATAAACCATAGGGATTCGCTCTTAGGAACTACACAAAATATGGTTTGATTCTCCTAAACAAACAAGGAGATACGTAGGCAGCCACCAGGTGGTTCAACCCTGAACTTTATATCATCTCATCCCGCCTCTATCAAGAATAGGGCTCTTGAATCACAAGGCACAGAGGAGGATCAGGGGATACTCAGCAAATCCTTTACACCAGCTACCTCATTAGAAGTTGGCAAGTTGTATATTCTTCCGTCAGTCTGTCTTGTACTAATGAGTCTTATACTAACATTAGCGATTTCAAATTCTTTAAATCTATCTCTGGCCATTCTGTAACTCTCAACTATTCTATTGTTTTTATTTAACATTTCAATGAGTCCTGATATAATGTTTGGATCCAACGGTTTTTTCCTTCTCAATCTTCTTACTAAAAGAGTTCAATCTATTTTGCACTTCATTGGTTGTATCATATAGGTATAACTGGCCAAATTTAGGAATCTGACCTGGCATAAAGAACAAAAACCAAATTAACTCGTAAAGGACATGTAAAAACAAAATTATTAAGAAAATTCAAATGTCAAATTATTTTCTAAATTGTTCATTAAAGAAAATTATACATACTAAAACAATCTAATATTTTAATATTTAAGAATATAATATTTGGAAATATTGTGAAAAGGGTTTTGCACTTTATTTGTTGTATATACGTATAACTGGCCAAATTTAAAAGCCTGACCTGGAATGGGTAGCAAGGTTCCAATTTTGTGGTGTTTTTGCCCACTGATCTTATAAACATATGGCCCCTTTCCGTTGTTTATTTTTTTTTATCAACCACTCCTCCAGTTGATGTGAAAGCAAACATCGAGTTATATGCCCGTATATTTTCTCTATAATTTGCTGACCTTGTACCACTTTCATAATCTAGTAGTTGGTTTAGGAATGGAGGTGCATCAGCCAGAACAGAAAGTTGAACTTTTCCGTGTAGGTATCATATTCCAAACTTTGGTTTTTTGGTTTGTCTTGTTCGCCCAACCCTTTCTTCATACCATAATATTGCTCCACAAAAAGAACACACACAATTTGGTTCTCCAAAATTCCATGCTTCTTGAAAATTTCCCATGTAAAAAAATATCAAAATAAAACACAATTAACTTTATTTTTCCTGTAATTTTTACATTCTAAATATCAAAATAACATATCTTTACACTACTAAAAAAATGACTTGTGATGACGGCTTTTAGCCGTCATGAAACAGGTTTAATGACATTTTTTCATTAAAAAAACTACCGTCATTATAGAGCCCGTCATAAAAGTTAACCAAAAGCGTCATAATTTTGATGACGGTTCTAGAGAAGCTGACATCAAAGCTCGAATTTAATATGACAAAAACTCATTTATAAACGCCATAATCTGATCCTTTTGCATGACATGTTTTACTTAACCGTCATAATTTATTAGAAAAAGTGTCAAAAAATAAACCTTCATTTATGACTGTTTTTATTTAAGTGTCATCCTGAGAAACAAAAGCGTCAAGAAATTAACACTAAAAACTGTCAAGAATTGGTATGCCACACGACAGTTCTTTGGAAGCCGTCATAACTCCTCTTTTTCTTTTTTTTTTTTTTTCCTGTAAATCTGAAAATTCCTATAAACCAATACATTCCGACACCACCAATACATTCAGACACTTGACAGCTAGAGTCCATTACGGAAACAAGAATCATACTTTTATTACTAACATAAATCATTCCAAGAACTTGTTCATATTACATGATTTATTCACGAAGAAAAAAATTAAATAACTTAAGCACTTGATTCAAAATCAAGTCTTATAATCCAACAACAATGTAATTTACATAACCCATCCAACAAATTGCTAATCAACCGATCCATCTCAAACAAACTTAATTGAGCTACCGTGCTATCTCACTTATAACCTAAAAAACAATATGAAGAAGAATGTGTTAGTTTGTTTAATAAGTAAACTAAAAATATAATCATATAACAACTTCTACACATTAGCACACTAAATCAATAACTACTAAATGAAAGAGATACAATCAACTATATATGACAGAGAATCATATTGGTTAAGCCCCAAATAAGAATTACACCACTATAGGATATATCTGATATGTACTAACTAGCCAAGCACTAAAAGGTATAGGTGCTACCACTTTCGAAAAAGGGAACTCAATCGCTAAAGCAAAGAATATAGGAAAAACCGAGGATACTTAAACATGAACCTCATTCTCCTATCTTAGGCCTTTAGGTGGCATAAAAGCCTTGGAACGGCTGTCACTGATTCGACTCACCATTATTAGATTAGGCCTCTTTGTGTGCATTACCCTACTTCCTTAATCCAAATAGCCATAGGAGAAGCCGAGCTAGCTAGCCTAAGTCCGTAGCTAAAGTTCTCAAACAAGAGTTCCATTCCCCTACCTATTGCGAGGCAAATCTCGTTACTAGTAGTTCAGGTTAGACCACTTGCTCTTGGAGTCTAAGACTTCTAACTTTTTAGCCTCATTGGACTCAAGGACATATCAAAGATGAACTAACCAGTAAGAAGGAAAAAAAAACCTAACCGAGGCAAGAATTTTTAGTGAAATAATGACCCGATACTAGAAGAGATAGAGTAAGGAATTTCCAATCGGAAGCATTAGAAGAAAGGATGACTCACTCATAGGGATAGAGGCAATGAGAATGGTTCAATCTAAGACTAGCAAGTGAAAACAAGAAGCTTACAGGCCTTATTACACTCAACCGGAAAGAAGGATCTTGGAAGCAAAGCAAGGAAAATGGACAAGAACTAGATCGTGCATTTATCTCCCTCCTCGCTAAGAGTCCAATGGATCGAACTGTTAAGCCCAATTGTTAAGCCCGCCGTTCGCCTTCTTCACTCCTTTTACTTCTAATTTTGCAAGGGCATCCTTTAGGGTCTGAACTTCAGGCCTCGATTTCTTTGCTCTTACCGACTCTGCAGCTACCTTTGCCTTGAGATTCTCGGCTCTCGGAGTCCATTCCGTCATCATCATGAAAATGGAGGCCTTTTCTAACCCTTCCTTCTCCTGATCCAAACAACTCATTGACGGCAATCAATACCGATTAATCAAAATGGGTTCGTGATTTGTTAGATAGGCTAACATTGATACACGATGATTTTTGTATGGGCTCGAGAATTGAAGAAAGATAAACACTCCTTATGTTTCAGACTTTCGGTACCTACAATCACAGTTCTAAGGCATTAAACAAAATGAATGTAAAAATAAATCCAAAGACTATCTGTTCAGTTCAATGATCAATATAACACGGAAGAGCACGAATCAAAAAAGATATTGATGTAGGTCTCCGCCTCCGCCTTCAACCAAAGTTAAAGAGCTCTCGCCATGTTCTTCTTGATGTTTTCTCTCGAAGTCTCTCGTGCCCTCTCGACAAGTCTGTAATTTCGGTACAATTCTCTTGCTTGGCTACCCCAGGACATGGAGGAAGAACTTACACAACCATATAAAATAATTGCCATAACATCAGCGTATGGTACAAAGAATAGTGTGTAGGTAATGAAATAGTGTGAAAATAATTCATACTCTGGTAATGAAATAGTGTCGTGGCAAACATTAAAGTCTGAGGATGGAATTCCACATGGTCTTGACCTTAGCTCACACTTAAAGTAATCATTCATCCTCTATGCTATAGATTCATGATCCAACAGGTAATCTCCACAAGAAAATATGTAAGCCAATCAATACCTTCCTTTACACAAGTATATTCCTCGAGTCTAAGGTCCGAGCATTACAATATTTGGCCATTTGGTGTGACCAACACGACACTTTCCTTCATGATCGTAATCATCCAGGATTATATCAATTAACAATAGATCATAAAACAACGTTCTTAGGAAAAACAAGGACATGAGAATCTTGTAACTTGTAAGACAGATTAGCAATAACAATTTATTACCCACCCTTCCAATAGGCGACCTTCGCGCTTCCATCCGGCGTGGAACATAAACGCTCTTCAACTTTCCCGATTCATTCAACAAGAGAGGAAAACAAATTCAGTTCTAAATTGCTCATTAAATTTCGAATGGTGTTTGATCCAACTCAAGGTTTCAAGCTACCATACAATTGACGAGAGAGGATGAGAGGCAGAAAATCACTGGTTCAATGAGTGGTCAAAATCATGACACATGACTCTTTTCTCTAATATTATAATACAGACCAACTTTTCTGTTTGGTAAGAGGATTTTGGATTTTATAATAACCATGTTGGATGGGACAGCTTATAGGTGACTCTTTCATCCGATGCACACGTAAAGTACAAAGATCGACTTTGAGACACGATTCTCAAACATAGAAACCTTTCTCTAAACACACAAACTTTTAGTATTCATCAACTCTAACTTGGCCTAAGGCCTACACCTCATTTTATAATCTAACACAATTTTCAAAATAGAAATCTAACCTAAAACCAATTCTAATCAAAATAGAAACTGAAATTCATAATTAAAATAATCCAAAAAATAGTAATAGCCTAAAAGACCTAAAAATGCTAATTAAACTCAAATTCTACAAAACCTTGAAAATCTGAATTAAAATAGTAACTAATCTGGGGCTGACATTGAGGGTTTGTAAACCCTAGGATGCATAATAACCATCCTTCAGGATTAAGTGCCCCAGGATGTGCGTCAAAGTAGTGATGCATGCACAGACAATCGATAAAATTTTTGACAATTTGGGGTTAATCCCACTAGAAGATAAAATTTAAAGTAGAATCCCAGCTGCAAATTTTTTAGAAGTATTAAATATCGTATGATATTTAATACTTGAGGCTGCCTTCTGATCCAATACCTTCTTATGAGTGAGCTGTTTCTAATTTTAGCTCTCTATGTAGTAAGCACTAAGGAGTTTGGTTTTATGTGTATGATCCGACCCCTAACAATATGACGAGTTTAAGTATTTCAATCCCTTGATCTCATCCGTAGGTAAACTTGTTTGGCTTGGAATTACACTAGATACTACACATACATACATACATACTAGCCGATACATCGTTTGGCTGGGCCACCCAATTACTTGTATCATTGTATGAGTCCCACATGCCTGTCCTACTTGACTGATCAAAAGCCGGAGGGGTTTGTAAATTTTATTTCTTAGTTTAAAGATATATGATTGACGGCGACTGTACTAAGTTACTAACTTAAAGCACAAGTAGGAGTCGCCACCCACAAGCTAAGAGAAAGATGTGTGTATCATCTTCACGACCATATTTTGGTTTTAATTATGATCACATAAGAAATTAAAGGTAACATACCTCTTCACAAACACATCAAAAGGCTTCTTCCCATCCTAAAACCATTGTAGCAATGCATAAAAATTGCTTTTGAAATCTTTTTTTTGGGCAACACTCCAAAGCATATGAGATGCTTGCACCTCCACAACCGTGACCAACCAAAATAACCAAAAGAACTCAGATATCACAATACTTGTCCAAAAGGATTACGGATAAAATATATGAAAGAATAATCTGGATCACATCATCACTAGCACACTCACACCTTTTTCTTCTTCGGTAAGTTCTAAATAATCAATCGGGGGCTTAACGTAATCAGCCAAGGTTGATATATTTCAGATCCGTTCGATCGATCCCAGATCCCAAAGAGATTTATGGCAGTGGGAATCGGACTTTCCTCCAAGAGAACAATCAGTCTTTATACCAACACCATGCTCCAAACCCTTCTCCATGAACAATAACAAATTTCTTTGTCTGCAAGTTCTCAAGAAATTCTGGATCCTGCAAGAGGTACCTAAACTTATTCCTTCATCATCCGAAGACGGGAAAATTATGAAGAACAAGCAAGTCAAAAATAGTTGAGGAATGTTGTTAACAACGAAACTTTTAGTTGATTGCATTCAAAACCATTTTGGAAGGAGCTCTAAAAATAACACAGGTAGTGTGCGTAGGCTCTTCTAAGTATGAAGTCAGTTATTGTAGCTTTTATCTCTACTGTGTGGGTAGATTGTTAAGGTTATTTTTACTTCATATCAACAAGGCCTGACATGGTTACACAATGTAAAAAATCTGCAAAGTGTACTGGCCTTACCTCGGTGCTCCTACTCTCTTCGAGTTCATTATTGAGTTGAAATCTCCCAATCCAAGGCATTTGGATTTTGCAAGCCCAATCCATTATGCTATTCCACAACACCCTTCTTTAGCAGGTGGCTCGGCGGGAGATGGTTCGAATCAAAGCGAAACCAAAGGCATTCATTGGCACCCGAAGCTAAAGCGTTAGAGAACCACTTTTTGGGATGGATGGACTTAGTATGAATAATGAAATTTTCTAAACTCATAAAATGAAAATGGGTATTGATCGGGAAAAAAAAAAATGGAATTGGGTTTGAGCAAGAGAGCGGCTGTGTTTGGTGGACTGAATCTCTTGATTCCTTGGCCAATTTGCTCACTTATTTCAGAGTATGTGGTCAGTCTTTAGTTAGAATTTAAGAGAGGAACAAAAGCTTATCAGGAAGGAGGCCGGTGAATTAGGTTTGAAAAGTATATAAGTCGATAAGGGGAGAGGTTGGGTGTTTGAAATTTCAACATTTTCTTTTGTTTCACGACATTTTGAATAAGAAAAAAACGAGTTGGTTCTTTTTGACGCTTCAGTTTTGGGGCAGTGCTAGACTGCTAGGTTTGTTTAATCTTGACGGTTCACTTTTTCTACTGATCGATGTTGGGTTTTCTTCTTTTTCTTTTGTCTAGTTCTTGACGGTTGAATATGCATGGTCCAAGAGCGTGAAAGGTGTTGACGGTTTATTATGGTGGCCGTCATAAAATCATAATATTTTTGTGACGAGTCATACACATCATAATGTTGCAAGAGTTGTCATAAAACATATATTTAGATTATCAAAAAAAAATCAACATATTTTCTTGACGGTTGGGTCATACACGACATAATGTTGCAATAACCGTCATAAACTTATTATATTTTTTTGACGCTTGTGTCATAATGACATAATGTTGCAATAGCCATGTTATATTTTTGACGCTTGTGTCATACATGACATAATGTTGCAATAGCCGTCAAAAATTATTAAATTCATGACATAATGTTGCAATAGTCTAAAATTATTATATTTTATTGACGCTTGTATCATACACGACATAATATTGCAATAGCCGTCATAAAATATTATTAAAACACCTATCTTGACGGTTTTTAACAAAGCCGTCAAGATAGATAAAAAGCAACCGTCATAATATGTCTTTTTTTTAGTAGTGTTAGATTCTTACTTGTATGTTCATTTTCTCTAAGCATCTTATCTTCATATGAATTGCCTTCTTCATCACCATCTGATTCACATCCACTGATTTGTGAATAGTAATCATCATCTATGAGCGAATCAAAATAGTTTCTTTTTCTCTTGAGGTATATTTTTTTTTTGGATGGGAATTTGTTTCATTAAACCCTTCTTTAGTTGATTTTGCAAATCACCAACACCTAGAGGTATATTCCTCTTTTTGGCTAAAGAAGACATCCGATTAGATCGATTAAATTTACATTCTTCTTTACTTAGTACTGGAGTACTAAGAATAATTGGTTTTTTTGCCAAACAATTTTATGGGTCAGATATGTTTGTTCTTGATCTTCTTACAACTCTAGGTTTGGTTGTACTATGTAGTGCTCTGCTGCTATTTGTAGTACGCTTTGTTGTCCCTCTTGTAACCATATTAGAACTGTATGTTACATAAGACATAAAATTATTATAAGATCTACTAAAATTGACAAACAAATATAATTGTTATCAATAAAAGCAAAGTAATAGGAATTGTAAACACTTGTCTCTGTGTAGGTTGTATATTTGCTTATGTATGTGATTTTAATTTTGGGTATATGTGAACCGTGAAGTCTGTTTCAGCTTAGAGTATTTGTTTAAGGTTGAAAGGCCTTGTTCCTTTGCTCTGGTCAAAAGTGAGTCTTTGCTTATTTTTTTCGATCTATCTTATTTCCCTAACAATTCAACTTATCAAAAATATCATAAAGAGAAAACAAACTAAAGGAAACAGTAAGAAGAGTATATATATACCTAATTTGGTGAACAGCATATAGGTTTTTGGAACATGAAATAAAGGAAAAATAAATAGAGACGGTAAGGAGGTGAAGTAAAGAGGTGAAGTAAATGAAAAAAACAACAGGGAAAAGAAGAAAGAAAATAGACGGTAAGTAGGTGTTTTGGTTGAATATGGTAATAGGTTTTCAGATGAATATGTATAAGGTAATAGGTTTTTTGTAGAATATATTGTACCGATAATTACCTCCACCTTGATCATTCCAAGGCCATTATCAGTGAAAGTGGAGCAAAACACTTGATACAACTGGTTTAGTTTGGAGAGCAAATTGTTTAAATATCATCATTGGTTCTTCTATGATACACTGCACTTCATGTCCTTGACAATGAGGCAATGACACTGATAAGAGCTCAAACTTGTAGTTTTAACCCCTTACCAATATTACTTTTAGACCAGTTATGTGATTAATAAGTAAGAGTTAGTATTGTTATCGTGTTCTTATGTATTTCAAGCATTGGAGTCAAATATGTGTAGAAATGTGTCTCTTTTGCGAGATAAAAGAGCAAGGGTTGGTTGCTAAGAAGTTCTATGATAAAAGGCCAAGATTCAAGGAGAAAAAACTTTTTAAAGCCCGGTCAAAGCTGAAAAGTCAAAGTCAACGCGGGTAGAAACAGCATACAAAAGTCAGCAGAATTTCCGAAGGCCGTATCTTTGGACTCAGACCTCAGAATTGGGCTTACCTTATGTCAAAACGACTGGCTTAGGAATAGCTTTCCAATGGTCTTAGCCTTGACCCAATCAGAGGAGTAAAAGTGGACAAAAAGGCTGTTGAAGACTAATCTAACTGAAAAGCCCTTTGTAGACTGAAGTCCTGAGGTTTTGGGCTCGATTTTCCGGCCCAAAACAGGCTTCCTCAGCCCATGCACGATTTTGTGGATCTGGTCTCCTCCATTTAAAAAACAAAGACTTAGCTTTTAAGGATAGCTAGATCTGAGATCAGAAAATTAGGTTTTAAACTTAGTTTTTATTTAGTCAATTAGTTTTTAGTTAGTTTTGAATTAGTGAATAATCAAAATACTTAGTTTTAATTCATTAAATTAATTTATATATTTTTAATCTAGTTAGTTGTCAATTCTATTAGTTGTTAGAACAAGTTTTGAATCTTAGAATAAAATACTTAGTTTATATTTCAATCTTCAATTTCGAATTCGCATTCATAGATTTAGTTGTTTTAATTTGATAATTAATATTCATAATTTTAGTTCTAGATTAGTTTGAATTTTAGTTGTAATCCATTTTGAATCTTAGACTATTGTTAAATTAGATTAAGAAAGTTAATTATTTATTCAATAATGACTTGTTTTGATTGTTCTTGTTTTAGAAATGATAGTATGATGATTCAAGGCTAAAACCTCCATTAGAGGGGTTTGAAGAAGTCTTGATGAAACTTGATTGTTGTTTGCGTAGAATAGTTTTTAATATTCTATTCCATTCTAGAAAGTAATTAGTTCACCATGAGAATGAGTTTGATTGCTTCACATGCTAGTTGTTAGTTGGTAGAGATTACCATGAACAATTAGGGATTAGAAACACCCAATTGTTATGCGAAAGCATTGCGATTCGGATTACGACATTTCTTCGTTAGTTTATTGAGTCAAATCAAGGTGGAATCAAATTCCCCTAATTCATGATCATATAGTCAATTTAGTATTTCCATATTTTGAATTCATCCCATTTAGTATTTTCGTATTTTGAATTATCGCATCTTGATTAGTATAATTTCCATCGTTACTCTCATCGACTTTGATAGAACTAATAATCTTAGTTAACGTGACTTCTAAAGAACTAGGAGTGGAACGAATTCTCTACTCCAACTATATTGAACGATAACGAGAGTAGAAAACTTTGATAATATTAAGCTGAAATTAGCTTTAGTTTTACTTGCGTTTGAGTTTCGTAGCTTATGCGTAGGTAAAACTATATTTTTACTTTTATCAGACACAAGCCGAGGTACTCTCAGTACTCGAATGGGCGTCAAAGCAAACCTTCATGGTGCAAGATCTTTCTATTGAACCATTGTTGCCTGAGGCCAAAGGTAGGTTGGAGCTTTATCAGTCTAGAGTCTCGAGGGGATATTGTTGATTATTTTGAACAATTAAATTACATTCAAATCAACTTTTCCTACTTTTATAACACGGCTATTGTGTGCTTCCCTATATTTTTTATTCACTATGTTGGTTTGATTCACTATGGTATTGATGGCTCTCTCTGTTCGTATAGTAAGTGCTACCTAAGCTCAGATATGTGTTAATGTATAACCTTGAGTGGGGGCTCTTCTTTCTTTCCTTGTTCAAGCCGTAGTGTTAGTTGGAGTCAATTATGAAGATGTAACAACTCTAATAGCGTATATAAGTAACAACACCTATGCATTTGAACAATTTAGTGTAAATTCCATTGGTGGGAAAGTAGAAATGATTTAAGCCAATGTTTTTTTTTTTTTTTACTTTTTCATACATTCCTATTGTTCCCTCAACCAAACATTTGAACAGAATACATGTAAAAACACTTGGTTCAAGTTCAAGTCCACTTCTCCTGCACCCTTGCCCTTGCATTTTTGTTGCCGTTTGTTCTTCTATGGTGACTATAGGGGGATTTCCCGTCATTGAACAAATGACATGTGTATGGGAAATAACCTAAGACTATAGATGTCTAGAATGAGAAGAGGACCATCAGATCAGTTCCGTGAATAAGTGATCTCGTGCTTAGCACGAGTGTTTAGTGGACATATGCTAGGCACGTGGCTGACCGCCTCTAAGTATAACAGTTCCTGAACAGAAGGAAATTGAAGATGGGGATCTCTGATGATAAGAAAGGAATCGTGATGACATATCTTAGGAGTTACCTTTTAGATATAATCTTCCCATACACGATAGGACATTATGATAAACAAGGAAACTTACCTCTCATAAGATATAGTCTAGATTCAGACTTCCATAAGAAAAGAAATCCTAATAGGAAGGCAGAGTCCAAAGATGGAAGAGAACTCACAAGCGGTGAGGATAACCCTAACCTTAGGACTTTCGTAGATCTTCCTATATAAACCGTAGGGATTCGCTCTTAGGAACTACGCAAAATAGGGTTTGATTCTCCTAAATAAGAAAGGAGATATGTAGGCAGCCGTCAGACGGTTCAACCCTGAACTCACCATCATCTCATCCCTTCTCTATCCAGTAAAGGCTTCTAGATCACAAGGCACAGAGGAAGATCAGGGGATACTCGAAATTTCTCCTACGTCTTTTGTCGCCATCTGTGGGGACAAAAATAGGTAAATATTCATTTCAAATGATTGATTTAGTCTAAAAACTCTTACTGTTGTGATGGTAGGAGCAAAGAAAACAAAGGGTGGCACTACCACGCGCAGCGTCGCCATCAGAGAAGAAGTGTTGGAGATGCCAGAAGGGGGTGAGAATGTCGGTCACCAAAATGCGAATGATCCCCCCCAAGGACCTGTGACCAGCCCCGATGAACCATCTGTTCTCGGAGCAGGTCCCAGGAATAATGCTCAAGAGGAATGTCAAAATGGTGAGAATGCTATCCCCATGAACCCAGAGTCTGTTCAGGCGAGTCAGGCGGTTATGGAATTGCAAAGAAGCCACCTTGAGTGAGAATTACAGCTGCTAAGGCACTTATATTAGTCTGACACAGGGAAGGAGCCACTCATCAAACTTGATGATGACGACCTTCCGGAAGGCGGTCGTGCTAGGACTCAGGAATAGCCTCAGAACCGGAGTCCACTGACCAAGATTGTGATGTCGACCCTCGACACTGAAAGGAACTCAGAACAGGAAATTTTCTACCAAAGAAAGTGCATCAGAAACTGAGAAGAATGACCTAATCTGTCTGATGCATCAGATGATAGGCAAGGGGAGAAAAATGTAAGACTCCCTTGTTTAATCAGCCATAATGGGGGCAGGCAGATCACCTTTTGCATCACGGGTGATGAGGAAGCCATATCCCCGTGGTTACAAACAACCAAAGTTCAGTGTCTTTAGTGGCAAATCAGATCTGGTGGATCACGTATTCAGGTATCGTGCCACTATGAGACAATAAGAGATATATGACCATGTAATGTGTCAGGAGTTCAAAACCTCCCTGTCTAAATCTACTCTCCAATGGTACCACAGATTACCTGAGCATTAGATCAGGTCCTCAAAAAAACTATTTAGGACCTTCATAGACAGATACTCATGCAGCAAGCATCAGCCAAAACAGATTGATGCATTGTTCAACATCAAGAAAAAGAATGGAGAGGCATTGAGATCATACATGCAACGGTTTATAGAAATTTCAATCTAAATAGAGTCTTGTGACGAACAAACTTCTATAATAGCTTTCAAACAAGGGTTGGATGAAAATAACGCCTTATTTGGATCTCTCTCCAGGAAACCACCCCGCGATTTAGAGGAACTCCTTGACAGGGTTGAAACTCATGCGGGGTGGGAAGAGGATGTCCTAAACAGACATCAGGAAGCGAAGAAGACTAGTTAGACAGTTCCTGGGGTTCCTCGAGAAGGGAATGGAAATTCTTCCCCTCAAAAATCAAAGAGGGACCATAATCGTAGTCGCCAAAGGGCCGAATCCCCATCAAAGGGACGAGTGCCCAGAGGGCAATACCAAAATATAGCCAGTGCAGATGGAAAACCACAGAAGAAGCCACATATGGAAGGAGCTGAAGAAGCTCTTCCCTCAATGGACAGAAACTTCGCCCCTCTGAACAAAATGCCAGATGAGGTTCTAGACTCGATAAAAAATCATTGTTAACTTAAATGGCTAGCTCCACTAAAGCCAAGCTCCCTGGGTACCAGAGACCAAATGACCTACTACAAGTTCTATAAGAGTAAAGTGGTCCGCGACACGAGCCCGGCGGGACCACGAAAAAATGAACTACATGATCTAATTGAAATGGCGATTTGAAGGCGGTTTGTGGCACCTGCGAGCGCTTAACGCAGCATGATCTGACTGAGGAGATCGAAGACGTCGATTCGGGATCCCCGGTATTGGACCGCCAATGGCGACTCGGATAAATATGATTTCTGGAAAAGCAACTAAACGAAGTGGATAAATCACTAAAAAGGGTGTGCGATATCAAATTTGCATCGCCAAGCAGATGAGGATCATGAACAACGAGCTAACTACAGGAGCTCAGGTTAACACGATACCCCATAAAGATCCGCTCATCCTCTTCACTGAGGCTGACTATTGTAGCATCCAGAGCCCTTATGAAGATGTGCTTGTTCTGACACTTCCTTTAGGAGATTATGATTTGCATCGCATATTGGTTGATCCAGGCAGCTCAGCGGATGTGCTATACTACGACGTATTCAAGAAGCTGTAGATTCCTAATTTTGAAAGGATAGCCACCAGCTCTAACCTATATGAATTAAGTGGGGAGAAAGCTCTCACAGTTAGGGAGATCCAACTACCTGTAGCTACTAGTCCAGTAACTCTCATCATAAACTTTGTTGTGGTAAAAGCTAACACACCCTATCATATGATCTTGGGAAGGACCTGGATGCACAGACTCCGAGCTGTTCCTAGCACCTTTCACCAATGTCTGAAGTTCCTGCATAATGGGACTATTGAGATGATCAGAGGGGATCAGGTCGCTACCAAAGCATGCTATGCGCTGGCGATGAAGCAGTCCCCACTCCCTTTTAAACCAATAGAGGTGGGGCGACCCGCCAAATAGCAATTACAATTGGATCCACCTCTCCTAGACCTGGTCCCATGAGAGAGGGAGGATCCCCCCTCACTGGAACCATTAGAGAAAGTGGAAGTTGTAGGAGGTAGCTCGCCAAAAACCACTTTCATCGGCACCTTGTTGAGTTCCGAAGAGCGGCAAACTCTGATACAGTTCCTCTGAGAGCACAGATATGTGTTTGCTTGGTTATTTGAAGGAATGGCAGGAATTAACCCTCACGTGGCATGCCACCAGCTTAATGTCCACAGTGATGCAGTAGTAGTCAAGCAGAAACTGAGAAGGATAGGTGCTGACAGATCCAAAGCGGTAAAAGCTAAAGTTGAAAAACTAAAAGTAGCTAATTTTGTTAGGGAAATCAATTTCCTCACTTGGATTTCTAATATTTTCTCACTAAGAAAGAAGAATGGGTCATGGAAAATTTGTATTAACTTCACATATCTGAACCGTGCATGCCTGAAAGACAGCTACCATTTGCCACGAATTCACAAGTTGGTGGATGTAACGGCTGGACATGAACTGTTATCTTTCACAGATGGGTCGTCTGGCTACAACCAGATCCCATTACATGAGGAAGACCACAAGCATGCAAGTTTCACAATCGAGGATAGCCTGTACTTATATCAGGGCATGCCATTCGGACTGAAAAATGTAGGAGCCACATACCATCATTTATTAAATAATATGTTTGAAAGATTGATAGGAGACATTGTGGAGGTGTATGTGGATGATCTCCTGATCAAGAGTCTGAAACGGAGAGATCATCTCTCCCACTTGAAACGGTATTTGACGTTCTCCGAGAGTATAACATGAAACTCAACCCGGTGAAATGTGCTTTCGTTGTATCATCAGGGAAGTTTTTATGGTACCTAGTTAGTATGAGAGGGATTGAGGCAAACCCAGATCAGATCCAGGAGCTCATAGAAATGCCTTCACCTAAAAACATGAAAGAGGTTTAAAAAGTTATAGGCAGGTTAGCAGCTCTGAACAGGTTCATCTCCAAGAGTTCAGATAAGTGCAAATCTCTCTTTCAGTTACTGTGAAAGAACACCTCCTTCGCATGGATGGAAGATTGCCAAAATATGTTCGATCAACTCCAAATATACCTGGGGGCACTGCCAATCCTTTCAAAGCCCATTGAGGGAGAAGTCCTGGGTCTTTATCTCTATTCATCTGACTACGACATCAGTTATGTACTAATACGCGTGGATGAAAAGAAGGTTGAAAAACCTGTCTATTTCTTGAGCCGAACGCTCCTACCAGCAAAAACAAGGTACCCTAAACTCGAAAGAGTCATTTTAGCACTTGTTTTTGCCATAGTGAAATTATGACCGTACTTCCAGTCCCACACTATCAGAGTGATCACAGAGTACCAATTGTGATCAATTCTGGAAAGACCAAACAGGTCGGGAAGGCTAGCTAAATGGTCTGTGCAATTGTCAGAATATGATATTATTTACATACCCAGAATCTCAGAGAAGGGTCAGGCACTAGCAAAATTCTTAGGAGATTTCCCAATGACCTACACGGGGTATGACTCAACCACCCCCAATTCAGATGATGGCATCCTGCCTGAATCTCCAAATACCCATCCAGAACCATGGGAGTCGAGCTCCGGATGGCGGCTGTTTGTGGATAGATCTTCAAATGACAGAGGCACAGGAGTTGGAGCTGTGTTAGTTACTCATGACAATATATGGCTGGAGAAATCCATCCAATTAGGTTGGAACGCCTCTAAGAATAATACATGCTTTTTGTGTATTACAACTATTGGAAACCAATATGTAAAGAAATATGTCACTTTTGCAAGATAAAGGAGCAAAGGTTGGTTACTAAGAAGTTCTAAGATTAAAGGCCAAGATTCAAAGAGAAAAAGGCTTTTTAAAGCCCAGTCAAAGCTGAAAAGTCAAAGTCAATGCATGCAAAAATAGAGCAGAAAGGTCAATAGAACTTTCGTAGACCGTATCTTTGGACTCAGACCTCAAAATTGGGCCTATTATATGTCAAAACGACCGGCTCGGAAAGCGTTTTCTAATGGTCTAGGACTTGACCCAATCAGACGAGCATAAGTAGATGAAAAGTCTGTTATAGTAATTTCCGACAAAGAAACCCTTTTTGAACTTAAGTAATTAGGTTTTGGGCTCGATTTAAGGGCCCAAAACATGGCTCCAAAGCCCATGCACGAAATTGTAAGCCTAGCCCTCTCCTATATAAAGCGGACTAAGGCCAAACTCTTAAAAAAATCTAGGAACTTAGTTATTAATTCATGTACTTAGATTTAAACCTAGGTTTTTAATTCATATAGCTTTTTCATTAGTTTTAAGTTAGTTGTTTGTTCTTCATTATTCCATTAGATTAATAAAATCCAAGTTATTGTTCTTCATTATGTCTTCTTCTTATTTATATATTAATGATATTCTAATGACTTCTAGCTAAACCTCCATTAGAGGGGTTTGATGAAGCGTTAACGAAGACTTGATGTGTTAGTTAGAATGATTCTATTTAAGAGTTTCACTCTACTAGGTTAGTTGATTCGCCATGAGAATAGGTTGAACTTCCTCACATGCTAATTATTAGTTGGTAGAGATTGCTATGAATAATTAGGAATCAATTACTTAATCTTTATTGGTTAAGATTGCAATAATCTACGCTAGCATATTAGGAATTTATTTAAGTGGAATCAATCCCCCTAACCCCTTCTCCATATTCACATTTTAGTATTAAATTGTCGTTGGTATAATCCAGTTATCATAATTACCATCACCCTATTAGTATACTTAAATCCATTACTCTCATTCGTTTTGGTTAGAATCGATTAAACTAGTGAAACCTTACGTTTAAACAAACTAGGAGTGGAACGAATTCTCTACTCCACATATTTAACGAAAACCGAGAGTAGATAACTTTGATCATATAACGTAAAATAGCTTTAGTTTTACTTATTCATAGCATAATTAGTTAAGAATAGGTAAAACTATTGTTTTACAGTTTATCAAATGGCGCCGCTGCCATCTTAGTTTTGTTTAGATTCGTTTCCGTTCGTATTTTTTACCCTACCAAAACCCCATGAAACCTACCCACCCTTGTTTGGTTCTAACTGTGTTGTTTGGATCATAATTTTTTTTTTCAGAATTCTACACTGAGCGCGCTTGCGCCCAAAGTACTCTAATTCTGAAGTGCATCCGCCCTCAAAGTACTAGACATCGTGCCAGGCAAGAGCGTCCACGCCCTTCTATGCCTGTTTCCAAGCACGCCTGCACCCCTTCTGATACATCCCGATATTCACAGGTTAGTTCATACTTTCGTTTGTTCAAAGTTGTTCAGTGTTTTCAACTTCTTAAATACACTGACATTGCGTATACAAGACGCTATTCAAACACGTAGCAAGGAGGCATTCAGGTACTCCTTCTTCCACTCCTCACCTATCCTGTTAGAGGAGTTTTTTATTCTAGCATATCAGGGTTGTTTTGACTATTGTTCGTATTGCTTTACTATTGGCCTTAGCCTTGCATGCGATTAAGGTCCGGTAAGCGTAAACCATATTCTGTTCTTCATCGTAAACGTCAACGCACACGCCTATCTAGAATACCACACACTACACCTGCATCAATGGCTGAAGAAACATAGACTACTCTCTCTAACTTTTATAAAGCCCTTAATGATAGCCCTAAGTCTTGCATCGTACATGCAGCCCCAGTGGGGGATTTTCGAATCCCCTCGAATATATTTAATTTGTTACCAGTTTTTTATGGGTTAGACCATGAGAAGCCTTATCAGCATATGCGTAGGATAGAATAAGTTCTTACCATATTTCATCATCCTATTGTAGGTTCAGAACAAATTAAATTGAGGGTGTTTCTTTTCACCCTAGCCGATAAGGCGACATCTTAGTTAACTGCCCAAACGCCTAATTTTATGGACTCATGGGCCAAATTTGTTCAATTATTCATGGAACAGTTTTACCCACCTTTGAAGATAGATAAAATGATATATAAGATTCATTTCTTCTGCCAGAACTCTCATGAATCCTTTTCAGAGGTCTAGAATTGTTTCACTGATCTTCTCATCGAGTGTCCGTATCATAACCTGGCGAAAGACACGCTTGTTCATGCCTTTTTCAAAGAACTTTTACATCACCATAAGGAGGTTCTTGATATAATGACTGGGGGTAGTTTCCTTAGTAAAAGAGCCTCAGAGGCTTAGAAGTTTTTGGAGGATCAATCTAAGCATAATAATAACTGGGGGAGGGGGGGTAATGACATCCCCCGCTCCGCTAATTCTTCTTCCACAGTTAAGGCTGCCAGTATCTTTGAGGTTAAATCTGATCCTAAGCTTAAAACTTTAATCGAATATCTCACTAAAATAGTAGAAGCTATTTCTGTCCAACAAAAGCCTACTCATGTCATGAATGTCAACTTTATTCCTTGTAATTTCTGTTTGAGTCCTGAGCATCCCGACTCCTTTTGTCCTCTAGTCTATGAACAACCATCCGCACAATCGGACAATGTTTGTTCCATTAATAGCGAACCTAACGCACCTTGGAGACAACATCCCAACTTCAGTTGGAGAAATAATCAACAAGTTACATCTCCAGAGTTTAATAATCAAAATGTTAGGCCAGCGACCAATTACAACCAAGCTTTACCGAGACAAGGACAAGGACAAGGTAATTATAATAATTATAATGTTAATAGAGGTATCGTTCTAGTTAATAATAACTATCACAACCCACCCGTTAATAATCAACGTGAGATAGTTCTAGTCACACCACCTGTGGCCACTACATGTTCAAAACCGGATCGTTTTGAAGCCTACATGCAGGCTAACCAATAGATTTTACAATCCATTAATCATTCTAACCAACAGCTTTTACAATCCATTAATCATTCCATCTAACAGTTAGCTCAAGAGAAAATCCAACCCAAAGGTGTGTTTCCAGGTCAAGCCATACCTAATCCTAAAATGCCAAACATAGCCTTTGTAGTAACCGGTACCCCTAGTAATGAACATTTAAACGTAGGTGAGTTAAATGCCATCACCACTCTCTGTTTTGGCAGGGTTGTGGATAACGCCGTAACTATGCCTGTTGTTACCCTACCTGTGGTCATTGCACCTGATAATTTACTAGATATCAGTGTAGTAACTGACGATCCTACTCCTGTAGAGGTACCAGTTAAACCTCAACCCAAGAGAAAAGCGACCAAGGTTAAAACTCCTATTGATCCATATGCTAAATATAGAGAGAACCCACCGTTTCTCTAGAGACTAGCCATGTTATACAAGGATACAAACTTTGATGAGATTAAGGAAGTTTTTAAAAATCTAACGATAAACCTACCTTTTTTTTACACTATTAAAAAGTTACCACAATATGCTAAGTTTCTAAAAGAGTTGTACACTACTAGGCGGAAAACCAATATACAAAAAGACGCCTTTTTAACTGAACAATTTCCAACTCTATCTGAACATAATGGAATCGTTAGGTACAAGGATCCTAGTCGTCCTACTGTACAATGCACCTTAGGGGATACTCACATGACAACTGCGTTATTAGACATGGGGGCAAGTGCTAACTTACTCTCTCATTATCTATATAAACAAATAGGTCTACAAGAGATGCAACCAACTAAAATGACGTTGCAATTAGCGAATCGTTCTATTAAGTATCCTAAGGGTGTGGTTGAAAATGTGCTGGTTAAGGTTCAAGATTTTTAATACCCAACAAACTTCGTTATCCTAGACACAGAAGTCGTTAACAACTTTGTTCCTATCATTTTAGGGCGTCCCTTCTTGGCCACTGCCAACGCGCTCATAAATTGTCGTGATGGTTCGATGTCCATGTCCTTTGGCCATTTTTCTATTGAGATAAATGCTTTCAAAATGATGAAACAGTTACCCGATACGACTATCGATGGAGAAATTAGCATGATCCGAGAGCTTAGCTCAAGATTATTTCAACAACATGTTTCCTGATAATGAGATGCACCAATTCCTTTCCTTCGGAAGTTCCGACTCCGATGTTTTTGTCCCCACCCTAGTAGATACCCCTCTTATGGTCGAAGACAAAGATAAAAATTTCGACTCCCTGGACGTAGATGAAATCGAGGATGATTTCCTCCAACTCTTTTTCAACTCTTCTTTGCCACCTCGCGAGTCCCTCCTTATCAACATCCATTCACCCACATCACATCCTAATGTCACGCTTTCACCTTCCATCACAAATATTCCCCACCTTCCACCTTTTCAATGGAATCTTGAGTTTGCACTTGACCTTCTTGCTTCTCCTATGCTTCATGATTATTTAAACCCTCCTGATACGGAAATAATAACCAAGGATAAGCCACCCGACCCTTTCATTTTCAGATGTGTGATTATACCAACCCAGGCCACCATTGAGTTTTGTGCTAAACCCACATTCTCATTTTGTCCATTCATTCCTTCTAAAACTTTTCCATATCCCACATATCTTCCACAACCATCCATTTTTCACGATCATTCACTTGGCTACCCTTTCTTCGGAGAAAACAGAAGAAATTGCATGCTAGGTTAGGTTCTAGATCCATCAGTATTCACTCTTATTCTGCTACGCCATGTCATAAGACATCTTGGTGCTTGATTATATTTTGTGGTGTCGTCCGTGTTAATTATTTATGGACAGACCTGCAACTCTTTAGATTGTTGATATATGGAAAACTGCATGCTAATACATATTTTAGTCTAGTAAGTCTCGGGAATCTGACTTTAAAAGACCCACGTTTAAAACAAATTTTCTAAACTCTGTTTTCAAAAAGTTGTTTGGGGGTGGGGTGTTTGGTCTTTCCATTCTTGATCACTCAACTTCCTATTCTTATCCCTTCCTCATCTCATGGCTAGCTTTATTGTATTATTGTTGTGTTAAGACTATTTGTCCTATTTTTAGTAGATTTTGATTCCGAATTGTTTAGTTAAGTTGTTAATATTTGAATTATGTATTTATTATTTTAAATTTGAAGTTATTTTAAATTCTGGCATATGCTATGTTGTGTATCATGAATCCCACCCTTCTAACTTGTTTGGGGGTGGATTTATTTATTTTAGCAATGCCTCTAATCATATCCACTTGTTTTTTTTTTGTCAAAATATTATTGCCTGTTTGATAATGATTGAATTATGTGAGAATGTTGCTAATTTGGTGTAGCTAGAATTAGCTAGTGTTGTTGGTGCAACCTCAAGGAGTAGTGATTAGATGTTTGCTATTGTAATTCCAACCAAAAAGCTATTGGTTTGGTTTTGGAGTTTGCATCTGGTTTGTCTCTATTTTGGATTTAGAAATTTTCTTTTTCCATCTGGTTACCTTAACTATTTGGGTAACTTATGGAACTTAGAAACTAGTCCTCTATAAATACAGGATTCACTTTCAACTTAACATCACACCTCTCACCTCTCACCTTGCACCTTTCACTTTTCCTTTCAATTTCACTTCATAGCATTTCTATTACACGGAGCACGCATGCCCCTTATTGTGCCTAAAGTTTGAGCGCACCCTCCCTCAAAACACTGGAACTCTCATCAAGCAAGAGTGCGCACGCCCCCTTCCACATGCAAGTTTGAGCGCGCCCGCCCTAAAAACACTAGAACTCCGTCAAGCAAGAGCGTGCCCGCGCCCTTGCACAGGCAATTTTGAGCACGCTCGCACCTTAACCTCCACAGCCACTTCCAGTTCTAATTTTTTGTAGGTTCTTCTAAGGTTGTTTCCAGGATCTCTTGAGTGTATTTGTTTGATATGAAATCTCCTCAGATCATACCGAAGCAGTCTTTCGAAGATTTGTTCGCGAGTGACATGTATGGATCTTGGTTTAGCGACTTGATTATAAAGGCGGGATGGCAGCCTCTAATGGTAAGCTCTGATGAACTTTATTCTCCTGCGCTTACTTCGTATTTCTATGACCATTGTAAGTTTTTTTATCGCATAGATGGAGAACAAGTGTTCTCCATCATCATTGAGGATGAAACAATGGACATAACCAAGCTTTTATTGGCGTTTGCTATTGGGCTTTCTATGCCTGCTGAAATTCAAGACTCATGGGGCTATTTGGTTGATAATTTCTATGCCTACAACTATGAGTTTTTACATGAGACCTATGGGGCAGGAATTTTCCGTGTATAACACCAAGGGCAATATAACATAGCCCTTGGTAGCTTGTCCCTTAAGGTGGGCACGGTGATGTTTTTTTATCATGCTAAACATACTAGGGGAATGGAGTTTTTCTATTGCGAATGACGCCACTTGCAACATTTTCTTTGCTCTAGCTGAGGGACGTATGCTCTATGACCTTCCCAGACCTTAGTTTCTAGTTTAGCACGAGCGCATAGTATGAGGCATAAGTATCTTCTTATGCCTGTCTTAGTTTGTCGAATCAAGCTATGTTTCTTTCTGGAGTTTTGTGCCCATTTCACAAATTGGGTTGGGGTTGACATTATGAGACCCACCAACTGCATTATACGCTCTGTGCAATGACTTGGCTGGGGTGGAGGCTACAACCTAATTGGGTTGCCCCTTACATACCATCCGACCAAGTGGCGCTTAACAGGTTAGCGATTGTAGATGATAAATGGCGTGAGGCCTGACAAATTATCATGGCATGGAAGGATGCCAAGGAACCTCAATTCTTTATTGAGGAGGAGGACAACGTTTAAATGCTGGATATGAGGTAAGTTTTACTTTTTGTTCGTGTCTGCTTATTTCCCAAACAATTTAATTTTTGTTACCCCCATAATGGCTGGAACTCATGTAGAGTTGTGTCTGTTTTTATTTATCTATATTAGTATATTCTAAATTTGTTTTGCAGGTGTTCTTCAATTTTCACACGTTTCCATGGTATTTCCTACCCTTCTTATTTTAATACTTGAGTTTATGACTATTTAGTACTACGAACTTTCGTTTTTTTTCCTAAATGGTACCCGAACTTTGTTTCCGCCTATTCATACCACGAAGTTTCAATTTAGTACATCAGTTAATTTTTCATCCAATTCCGTCCAATTTCACTAACGGCGTTAGCACTATTCACGTGAACAGTGTTGTCACTATTTACGTGAACAATATTATTTCAAAAATTCACATTTCGAAAAACAAAAAACACTGTTCACGTGAATAGTGTTTTTTCAAAAAAAATACTATTCACGTGAACAATTTTTTTTAAAGAATCTTTAATCAATCTTAAAAAATAAATTTTTAATGAAATATAATAAAAACAATATTCACGTGAATAGTGTTTTTACTATTCACGTGAACATTGGTTTTTTAACTGAAAAATAATAAAAACACTATTCATGTGAACGGTTTTTTTTTTTTTTTTGTAATAATCTTTAATCAATCTTAAAAATTATATTATCACAAACAAAAACACACACACTGTTCACGCAAATAGTAAAAACACTGTTCACGCAAATAGTTTTTTATTATTATTTTTCATTAAAGAATTAATTTTTAGGATTGATTAAAGATTTTTTTTTAAAAAAACTGTTCACGTGAATAGTGAAAATACTGTTCACGTGAATAGTATTGTATGAATAGTACTAATGTGAATAGTGTTGTGTGAATAGTGCTAATGTGAATGGTGCTAACGCCGTTAGTGAAATTGGACGAAATTGGATGAAAAATTAACTGAGGTACTAAATTGAAACAAATTGAAACTCCATGGTACGAATAGGCGAGAAAGAAAGTTCGGGTACCATTTAAGAAAAAATGTGAAAGTTCGTGGTACTAAATAGTCATTAACTCTTTAATACTTTGAGGACAAAGCATGTTCTTGTTTGGGGGTGGCATGGAAACACGAGTAAATTAAGACACCTATTAGGATAATACATGTATAATATACACTTATTTTCTAGTAAAAAAATAAATAAATATTTTATGTTATACACTTAGAAATATTGGTATTGTTTCTTTCTCTATGATGATAATAGTCTAGATATTTCACGCTAACTTTTATATTAGAATAGTTTTTACAAATTTAGGTTAATATGTAGGTAATAATTATTGCATCTTTCTACAAATATATTGCATGAGTATCTATGATTGTTTGGCAGTAAGTTTCTAAAATCTAGACTAGAGTACTTGTTCTACAAATCTTGTGAGAATATAGCCTAAAGCCTTATATTAGTGAAATATTTGAGAAATGACACAAGGGAGAAGTAAATTCCGAATAGAGAAATAACACGTCCACTTGTTTGATCATTATACCATATTCTAAGAGAGAACTTAGGCCCTCTTTGGATCGATATAGCCAAAAATTTAAACCTTATAAAATTATTTTCCGCTAGTCGCCCTTATGAGCCTTTCTTTAGCCTTTCATAAATCGAAAATCCTTTACCCTTTTATACAAAACAAAATAAAAATAAAAATCAGCCTACCCATTTTTTAATAAGTTTGAGAATATAGATGAAATGAAGAATAGAAAAGAGAAAGACCTGTGAAACCAAAAATTTGTTAGTTGCTTCAAATAAGAAAAGAAAGTTTCCATCCAAAGAAAAAAAATATAAATAAATAAAATAAAAAGTTAGAACTCCAAAAACAGAATCAAAGGAGTCAAAAGCCAAAAGAAAAATAAAAAAATAGCTAAGGATGGAAACAAAGTGTAGAAGCAAAGTAAAAACAAGGTTTTCTCTAGTTACATAATATGAAGACTCTATTATCTCAGACTTGTCCTTTTGAATATCTATTTCATTCCTTCTTAAACCATCTCCTAATCCCCGCAACACCTAATAAAGACATCTAGCTCAATTAGAAATATGTTAGTGTGATAGTAAGTGGAAGATGTGTTTGATCAACTTCGGCTTCCTTGTGTCATTAATCGAGATTGTAAGGTAAAGTGTGCCCACTGCGCACTGGAGTGAGCAAAACTTGAGTGGAATATCAGAGTGTTTTTGTCTTGACATATATGTGAGGACCTACTTAAGGACGTTATTCCAAAGTTTCAGAAATGGACCAGTTATTGCATTTCCTAGCATAGTTAATTATATATATGTTTATCCGTAGATGATTAATTATTATGCACGTATTAGCTTAGATTTCGACTTGATTATTCTGTATTCCTTGCTAGTAAGATGTATAAATATCTGATAATAAAGTAGGAAACAGTAATTTTATTTCTTAGTCGTTGTAGTATAGATGAAGTTTGTGAGTACCTTCTCTGAAAAACTCTCACGAGGCTATAACTTGTCTACTAGGGAATTCCTAGTGGTTTAAGGCCTTATTGCATATGGTTAATGCAATCGCACTCAGCGAAACGAAATTAGTTAAAACTCCATTTTGGGTAACTTATTTTAATTTCTCATATTTGCTTGAGGACAAGCAAAATGCTGTTTGGGGGTGGTTTGATAAGAGCCCAATACTATAGTTTTAACCCCTTAATAATATTACATTTAGACCAATTATGTGTATAATAAATAAGAGTTAGTATTGTTTACGTGTTTTTTGTGTATTAGAGGTATTGGAGACCAATATATGAAGAAATATGTCACTTTTGCGAGATAAAGGAGCAAAGGTTGGTTGCTAAGAAGTTCTATGATTAAAGGCCAAGATTCAAGGAGAAAAAACTTTTTTAAAGCCTAGTCAAAGCTGAAAAGTCAAAGTCAACGCGGGCAGAAATAGAGCAGAAAAGTCAACAAAATTTCCGTAGGCCATATCTTTGGACTCTGACCTTGGAATTGGGCATATTATATGTCAAAACGACCAGCTCAAAAAGAGTTTTCTATTGATTTAGGCCTTGACCCAATCAGAGGAGCAGAAGTGGACAAAAAGGATGTTGAAGTAATTTCCAACATAGAAACCCTTTTTAGACTTCAGTAATTAGGTTTTAAGCTTGATTTAAGGGATCAAAACATGGCTCCAAAGCCCATGCACGAAATTGTAAACCTAGCCCTCTCCTATATAAAGAGGACTAAGACAAAACTCTTTAAAAAAAAACCTAGGAACTTAGTTATTAATTCATGTACTTTGATTTAAACCTACGTTTTTAATTCATATAGCTTTTTCATTAGTTTTAAGTTAGTTGTTTGTTCTTCATCATTCCATTAGATTAATAAAATCCAAGTTATTAGTCTTCATTATGTCTTCTTCTTATTTATATATTAATGATAGTCTAATGACTTCTAGCTAAATCTCCAATAGAGGGGTTTTATGAAGCTTTAATAAAGATTTGATGTGTTACTTAGAATTATTGCATTTAAGAGTTTCACTCTAGTAGGTTAGTTGATTCACCATGAGAATGAGTTAAACTTCCTCACATGCTAATTATTAGTTGGAGAGATTGTCATGAATAATTAGGGATCAATTACTTAATCTTTATTGGTTAGGATTGCAATAATCTATGCTAGCATATTAAGAATTTCTATAAGTGGAATCAAATCCCCCTAATCCCTTCTCCATATTCACATCTTAGTATTAAATTGCCATTAGTATAATCTAGTTATCATAATTACCATCACCGTATTAGTATACTTAAATCCATTACTCTCATTCGTTTTTGTTAGAATCGATTAAACTAGCGAAACCTTACGTCTAAACAAACTAGGAGTGGAACGAATTCTCTACTTCACATATTTTACGATAACCGAGAGTAGATAACTTTGATCATATAGCGTAAAATAGCTTTAGTTTTACTTATTCATAGCATAATTAGTTAAGAATAGGTAAAACTATTATTTTACAGTTTATCACCTCATAATGGCCCTCGACCTGGGCCTAACACACCCCACAGGTTTTAGTGACTCACAACTGGTAGTGTTCCAAGTTGATGGAGGGTATGAGGCCAGGGACGAACGAATGATCAAATACCTGGAACTGGTGAGGGGTTTTCAAGGAAATTTTTAGAACATTCAGTTCTATCAGCTATCGCAATCCAAAAATCGACACGCAGATACTTTGGCATATGTTGCCTCGATGTTAGGCAACAACGAGTCACGTTCCTTCCCTATAGAGTTCCAGGAGAAATCTATCATTCAGGTTCCCGTTACAACAGTTTGTGTTGTTCTAGCCATTACTCCAAGTTGGATGGATCCATATAAGTCCTACCAAAAAGACGGGACACTCCCTGAGGATAAGAATGTAGCAAGGCGACTGCTTGCAAAGATACAAAGATTCACCCTCGTTAGAGATGATCTGTACAAGAAATACTTTCTAGGACCTCATCTCAGATGTCTCTCCCCAGACCTCGCTGAACATGTTATGTGAGAAGTTCATGAAGGAATTTGTGGCAACCATGCTGGGGGCAGAACACTAGCTCTCAAGATCTTAAGGAAAGGGTACTTTTGGCCTTATATGCAAAAGGATGCACAGGTTTTTGCCCGTAAATGTGAAAAATGTCAACGATATGCTCTGCTAATCCATGCTCCAGCAACAGAACTGCACCTATTAGGCAGCCCATGGCCATTTGCACAGTGGGGAACTGACATCGTAGGACCTCTACCACCTGCTCCTAGCAATGTCAGATTCTTACTGGTTGTGATGGATTACTTCACCAAGTGGATAGAAGCAGTTCCCTTGTATTCATTTGAGAATAGGATGTCTGAAAGTTCATTTGGAATAACATTGTCTGCAGGTTTGGTATACCCAAAGTTATCATCTCAGATAATGGGCAACAGTTCGCTGGAGGATTGGTTGCTGAACTCTGTGAGGAGTTTCACATTACCCATCTGTTGTCAACTCCAAGGTATCCACAAGGAAATAGCCAGGCTGAAGCCTCTAACAGGTTCATCTTGGATAACATGAAGTGTAAATTAGACGATGCAAAAAGTTTATGGGTCGAGGAACTACCTAAGGTCCTATGGGCATACTGAACTACACCCTGACGGTTAACTGGTGAGTCCCCATTTTTACTGACCTATGGAACTGAAGATGTCATACCTCTAGAACTGGTAGCTCCCACTCAGAAGTCAGATATTGTGCACACTCTGGACAATGAGGAGTTGTTATGTAGAGAAAATGATCTCCTAAATGAAAAGCGAGAAGGTGCCGCACTTTGCTTAGCTACTAACTAGCAGATTCTGAAGAGATCATACGACAAGAGAGTCCGGATTCGATCTTTCAAATCTGGAGATCTATTTTTACACGAGATCCCAGAGCTTAACGGCAAACTTGGGCCCAACTGGGAAGGACCATATATCATCGACAAGGTTGGTCGAACTGGTTTTTATTATCTACGCAATATTGAAGGGGACATTCTTGTCAAACCATGGAACACGCAGCACCTTCGCAAATACTATCAGTAAATTGTTATTCTATGCCATTTTACGCATTGTTTACTCCTCTCCAAGTCATCAATAAAGTTCTCCACATTGCCATCGAATTTATTCCTTACATTAGCTCTTTATTTATGATCCACAATGGACTAAGCCTTTAGGGAATTATCTTCTCACTATTTGTTCAAGAATATTGTATGCTAATTTGCTTTAGAACCAGTGATACTGAGTATGGGAAAGTTGAACTATATGCCAGATCCTTTCTCATTTCCATGCAGCTGGAACTGTACGCCAGTTCTTTCAAACTGCGATTATCCTTGGTAGGTTAAACCTTTAGGAAATCTGACCAAACTAATTGTTCAGTAAACTGTATGCTAGTTTGACTTGGAGCAAGATATAGTGTTCTTGAGAGCCTGAACTGTATGCCAGTTTTTGGCACTCTCATAACATCAACATAGGAGTTGCTGGGAAGATCTGGGTTGGATCCAGATCCTAGCATACAAATCATAGGCCTGGAACTGTATCGGCATGATGACACTGAGGAAGACTCCCCTACTGTTGTTCCAGCAATAACCTATTTATTTTTCAAATAAATTGAACATATCGTTATTAAACACAGTGTCGTGCTCATGGCACCAAATTACTTTAGCAAAGACATATGACTCTATTGCGATCGAACTCCTAATTACAGTTAACTTGAATGGCTTCCATGATATCCTGATCAGATTCTAGTCATACCTCATTTTAATCTGTTTAGCCTACTAGGGTTACCTATTGTTGTTCCAAATGAACTTTGGGGGCATCAAGGGGTAGAGTATGCATAGTAACATATGTCATATAACATAAAATGCTTCTAATGTATACAAAAACTAGAAGAGCTACAAAACTCAATAAGTAAATAGCATGCATGCATAAAATAGGAGAGCTGCAGAACTCAGTAAGTAAATAGTATGCATGCATAAAATAGAAGAGTTGCAGAGCTCAGTAAATAAATTGTATGTGAGCTACATAGCTCAATATTATAGACCCATAGAATAATTGTTTAAAAAGAATTGTTTATGTGCATCATCAACTGAAAGGGTTATGAAGCAGGGGTGAAATCAAACTTTGGTTCACCATCAGTGCTTGTTGATGCACCATCATCAAGAACTCTTGTTTCACTCTCAAGAACAGACTGTGTGGTTGGATTAGCTGGAATGTTTGAAGGCTGAGCAGAACACTCACCTAAAGCTGGAACTGGTAGAAAAGGAAGTTAAACTGGAGGCATATCATCATCGGTGTCTTCTTTAGAAGATAAAGAGGCATCAGGCATAAGTTCAATTTGAATAGCAGAGATACTGGAGTCCAGATCAGGAAACAAGACAAAAGGGTTGGTTACCCACCCTTGATCATCCAACTTAGAAACATGCCTAATAGCCTCAATAGCCTCCTCTGACTTAACTTGTTTGGCAGCGTTGAAGGACTCTTCAGAAACATCCAGTACTCTCAGAGCAAAACGAATGGCATTTTCAGCTGATCTCTTCTTCACCTCCTGCACTACCTTGGAATAGAACTCGGAGGTCTCAGCTAGGAAGTCATCAGCCTTCTTATCAGAATGAAGATGTTTCTCTTTCAGAGATCTCTCATAGCCTGACATGACCTCATTTGCATGGGCAATGGCTTGACCAAGGGTTCTCATCTCGGTGTTCCTATGGTGAAGTTACCCTTGGACCTAGTCATGCTTTGCTTGTAGGGTGGTGAAATGGGAGCCTAGTTCCAAGAACTTCACCTTCCAAGTAGTAGCATCAGCAGCTCCTTTATGGGCTTTTTCCAGAGAGCCCCGAAAGTTGGAGATCATATCTCTCATGTTTTTTAAACTAGTATCAGATTTCCTATCTCTAGCCAAGAGCTGTTCAACCTGGATTTGCAGCTCCTCAGTTTTTTCTCAGCAACCTCTTTTGCCCAGATCAGCTTGCCAGTAGCCATGTCATCAGTGGCTATACCAGCTGAGGCCGAGAAGATAGGCTCTTTCATGGCTAAAAAGTCATTCACTAACTGGAAAAGGATACTGAGTATGTAAGTAACACAATGAGAGAAATAGAACAATGAACAGAGAGGGAAAGTTTTACCTTAGCAAGATGAACAGCAGATCGATAAAAGGACAGGTTCAGGCTCCTCGCCATGCTGGCCTCAGCCCTGTCAACAGGAAGTCGCGCACCTTCAAGAACTCCAAACGCGATGTCAACATCATTAACAGAATGCTTGTTGGTAACAGGTAGTTCATCAATTCATCCCCAATGCCTCATCTCCACAATTATCTCCCTTTCAGGAGAATCTGGAGATCTTGGCGAGAAGGGGATGTCGTCACTCACCCCCCTCCTATCACTGAATCGAGGAGGAGGGAGAGCGATAGTTACAGCAGTTATTTCAGCAATGTACTTCCCCTTGCGATTGTCAGGGAGGGAAGGGTCAACAGTCAGAGGGACATTGTCACCAGTTTGTTCATAACCTGTGGGAGGATCTGGAACTGATAGGTGATAAACATAAAAATGAATAAAGTTTACCTACGAAATGAACGATGAAACTCAAAACCTAAGTAAACTAAAACTTATTACGTGCCTAATTTATCAAAGATTGTTCTACTCTCGATCTATTGAACAAATATAGTGAAGTAGGAAGTTCGTTCCACTCCTAGTCCTTCCGCATGCTGTGTTTTTTACGTATAAATAATCTTAACTAAAGTCTAATGAGAGATTTACGAAATGATAACTAGACTACGATGCAACTACCCACAAGATGCAACTAGTCGACTATTTAAACAACTATGGGAATACTACGTTGATTCTATGATAAGGAGTTAGAGGGGAATTGATTCCACCTTAGCTCAACTTAATCCACTAACGACGAATCGTCGTAATCCGAATTGAACTGCTTCGCAAAACAATCTGGTTTCTCCTAATCCCTAATTACACATGGCATTTCTACCAATTCATAACTAGCATGTGAACGATTACACCCATTCTCATGGTGAACTAATTATTTCTAGAGTGGAAAGGAAATTACGACGACTCTATGATAATCGGAATCAAGCTTTCATCAAGGCTTCTCAACCCCCTCTAATGGAGGTTTAGCCGAGAATCATCACGCTATCATTCCTAATCAAATTCGAACAAGACATGATATAAAGATTTGAACTTTACTTGTTTAAACTCAATTCAAAACTACTCATGCAATAATTGAATTAAACTAATAATGACAAATAAGTAAATCTAAGAATTGAACTAAATAAGTAAATGGAAAATGAAACTAGATTACCAAGAACACTATTTTATTAATCTAATGAATAATAAAACAATGATTCAAATACTAAATTAATAATCTACTTTGTTCTAAAGTAATTAATTAAACATGAAACTAGATCTAAAACAAGATATGAAAAACTAATTAATTAACTAATTGAAATTCTAAAACTAAGTTCTAAAACTAATTAATGGAGGCTAACTAATCCAATTCTTAATCTAGGTCTAACTATCTACCATTAACAAAGAGTCAAGCTCTTGTTTTTATACTTTCAGATCCAAAAATCGTGCATGGGCTTGGAGCCATGTTTTGGGCCAGAGAATCAGGCCCAAAACCCAATTCTTTCAATCCAAAAAGGCCTCTTCAGCTGCAGTTGGCTTTAACAGACTTTTCGTCCACTTTTGCTCCTCTGATTGGATCAAGGCTTAGACCATTGGAAAGCTCTTTCCGAGCCGGTCGTTTTGACATAAGGTAGGCCCAATTCCGAGGTCTGAGTCCAAAGATACGGCCTTCGGAAGTTCTGCTGACTTTGTATACTGTTTCTGCCCGCGTCGACTTTTCAGCTTTTGAACGGGCTTTACAAAGGCTTTGTCTTCTTGAATCTTGGTCTTTAATCACAGAACTCCTTAGCAACCAACCATTTCTCCTTTATCTCATCAAAATGACACATTTCTGCACATAATTGACTTTGAAGCCTGAAACGCATAAAAACACGTAATCAGTATTAACTCTTAATTATTACTCACATAATTGGTCTAAAAAATGATCAATTATTCTGAGGTTAAAACTACAGTTTTGGGCTCTTATCAAACCACCCCCAAACATCATTTTGCTTATCCTCAAGCAAAGATGAGAAATTAGAATAAGTGACCAAAAATGGAGTTCTATCTACTCTCATTTCGCTGAGTGCGATTGCATTAACCATACGCAACAAGACCTTAAACCACTAGGAATTCCCTAGTGGACGAGTTATAGCCTCGTAAGATTTTTTCAGTGAAGGTACTCACAAACTTCATCTATACTACAACGACTAAGAAATAAAACTATTGTTTCCTTATTCATGCTCTAAATTAACTATACCTCTCACTAGCAATGCATATAGAGTAATCAAGGCGAAACCTAAGCTAATATATGCATAATAATCAATCATCTACAATAAACATATATACAATGAGTAATACTATGAAATGCCTAGCAGGTTTGTTTCTGAAACTCGGAATACCATCCTTAAGTAGGTTCTCACAATAATAGTCAAGATACAACACTCTGATTTTTCCACTCAAGTTTATTTACTCCGATTAAATGCGGTGGGCACACTTTACCTTACAATCTCAATGACAACAAGGAAGCGGTCGATCAAACACATCTGCCACTTACTATCACACTAACCTATTCCTAATTGAGCTAGAGGTCTTTATTAGGTGTCATGGGGATTAGGAGATGGTTTAAGAAGGAAGGAAATGGATATTAAAAAAGGACCAGTCTGAGATAATAGAGTCTTCATATTATGTAACTAGAGAAAACCTTGTTATTTACTTTTGCTTCTACACTTTGTTTCCATCCTTAGCCATATATTTATTTTTCTTTTCCTTTGGCTTTTGACTCCTTTTATTCTATTTTTTTGGAGTTTTTATTTTATTTCTATTTTTATTTTTCTTTTCTTTGGATGGAAATTTCTTTTCTTTATTTTCTGAAGCAATTAACTAACTTTTGTTTACACAAGTTTTTCTCTTCTTCTTTCTTCCTCATTCTATTCTCAGACTTATCTAAATTGGGTAGGTTGAATTTTTATTTTGTTTTGTTTTGTAATAGGGTAAAGGATTTGTGGTTTATGAAAGGCTAAAGAAAGGCTCAGAGGGGCGACTAGCGGAAAATAATTCATAGGTTTGAATTTCTGGCTATATCGATCCAAAGAGGGCCTAAATTCTCACTTAGGATATGGCATAGTGATCAAGCAAGTGGATGTGTGATTTCTCTATCCGGATTTTACTTCTCCCTTGTGTCATTTCTCAAATGTTTCGCTCATATCAGGCTTTAGGCTATATTCTTACAAGATTTGTAGAATAAGTACTATAGCCTAGATTTCAGAAACTTACTGCTAACAATCATAGATACTCATGTAATATATTTATAGATAGATACAAAGATTATTACCTACATATTAACCTAAGTTTCTAACAATTATTCTGATGCAAAAGCTACGTGAGACTTCTAGATTATTAAGAGCATAGAGAAGGAAAACAATACCAATATTTCTAAGTGTATAGCATGAACTTATTTATTTATATTTTTGAATTTTTGAAATTTCAACTAGAAAACAAGTGCACATTATACCTATCTATACAGGTGCCTTAATTACACGTGTTTCTATGCCCCCCCCCCCTCCCCTCCAAACAAGAAGCATGCTTTGTCCTCAAAGCATTTAAATAAAGATGGTAGAAAAATACCATGGAACGTGTGAAATTTTGGAACATCTGCAAAACAAGGTTAAAACATACTAATATAAAAACGGACGCAACTCTATAAGAGTTCCACCCATTATGGGGTTAACAAGAATCAAATTGCTTGGGACATAAGCAGACACTAACTAGAATTAAAACTTACCTTATCTCCCACTTTATTCATCATCCTCCTCACCCTCTTCTTCTATAAAGAAGTGAGGTTCCTTCGCGTCCTGCCATGCCATGATAATTTGCCAGGCTTCCCGCCATTTATCATCTATTATTGCTAGCCTATTAAGCGCCACTTGGTCCGGACGGGGTGTAGGGTGCAACCTGATGAGGTTGTATCCTCCACCCTTGCCAAGTCATTACACCCGGAAAGAGCGAATAATACTATTGGTGGGTCGCATGCGATTCGATCGTAATCCAATCCGTGAAACGTGTACAAAAATAGGAAAGAAACATAGCATAATACGGAAATTAGAAACGGCATAAGAAGGTACTTATGCCTCATGCTATGGGCTTCGCTAAACTAGACATCAAGGTTCGGGAAGGTCATGGCACATACGTCCCCGTGGCTAAAGCAAGGAAGACGCAAAAGTGGCATCATTCACGTAAGAAAAATGCCACTCCCTAAAATGTTTAGCATGATCCAAAACATAACAGTTCCTATGTTCATGGACGGGGCTACCAAAGGCGACGTTATATTCCCCTTGGTCCTCGATATCGGAAAATGCCTGCCCATATCGACTCATGCAAAACTCATAAGTGTAGACATGCATATTATCTACCCAATAGCACTATGGGTCTTGTATTTCAGCCGGCATAGCAAGTCCAAGAACAAATGCTAGCAAGAACACGGTAATTTCCATTGGTTCATCATCAATGTTGATGGAGAACACTTGTTCTCCATCCGGTCTTTCAAAGAACATGCAGTTATCGTAAAAATAAGATGCTAGTATTGGAGAATAAAGTTCAGCAGGTCTTACCATAAGCGGTTCCCAGCCTACGTATGTGATTGCCTCGCGAAACCAAGCACCATAAGTAGTGCTTTGGAACAAATCTTCGAAAGACTGTTCTGGTATTATTGTAGGAGATGTCATCTTAAAACGATGCTCTGGAACAGCTGCAAATGATCTGGGAGCCTCCCGCCAGTGATCACACAATCATCACTGACAGCAGGCTCCTGAACTGGGCCCGATGTTGTAGCATCGCTAGAGGTGGCCACATAACTCTTCTCCTTACGATTTCCTCTCCTTCTAGTAATCAAGGACGATTTGTCCTGAACTGGTGGAAGAAGAAGTCCCGCATCCTGATCCACAGGAGGGGGAAGTACGGTGCGCCCAAAATTCACAGTACTTATCCTAAAAGGGGAAAACCCAGGGGCAAGTGCCATTAATTCTTTAGTAGACATGTTGAAATACTCAAAAAGTTGGGTGGGATTAGGATCTATCACCCAAGGCATCCTCTGTTCCTTGGGGATCTTCTTGATAAAGCCTACCGTAGCAGCATCAGTTGTAGTTAGTTTATTCCAGGGGGAAGAGTCATCTAATAGATAATAGCAAAGAAAGTCAGGCAAAAAACTCTTATATCAAATTATAAAGTTTTTGAGTAAGAAGACTTACTGGTTGGAGCATGGGTGTGTTTTCTGGGGATAGGAATTCAAATTGGCTCACCATCAGCATCAGAAGGACGAACGTCCCATGCATCACCCAACACACAAAGGTGGTGATTAGCCCAGCCTTCGTCACTCTATTTCCCCTCAAAGAAGACGATTGGAGAGTTCTTATCTCTGGTCATGAGATAATAGTATGATTGGTCTCGAATATGTCGGACCTCATAAAAGTAACCAAACACCCAGAGGTTCAGAGCGAATCCATGTCTCTTGGAAAGAAGGGCAGAATACATGACAGTTCTGTAAACTAGGGGTGCTGCTTAGCCAAGAGCAAGATTGAAGTGAATCAGACACTCTCTTAGCAATGGGTGATGAGTGCCACTTCCTTATAGGCCAACTCATCAGATAACCTCCCCCACTCCAGGCCGATATTCTTAGGGATGTGAAATTTCTCTCGGATCAGTTCCAGGGAGGAAAGATCTCCGAAGTTTACAAGTGACCAATTGGGATTCATGATCGGAAAAGAGATAAAGTTTCAAGTTTTGGTTAAACCTTAATGGGAGATCAAAAGGTTCAGTATGCATAAAAAGATAGCAGAAAAGACAATGAGAGTTCTCTCACCAAATCTTTTATACAGATAAGATGGACGGTTACGATTAGCCCAAGCATTGTGTCTTTTTAGGATGGAACGCCATCATTACCTTGTTTGTTCGAGTCATCTTTTCAGAGCCTTAATTAGTTGGATACGTCAGCAGTTCTAGTAACAGTTTTGGAAAAAGATTCTCGCACCAAAAGCAGTGTCACTTCAAGCGCCCACGTGCTAGATGGCACGAGAGGGGGCATCTATAGGGGGGATTTCCCATCTTTGAATAGATGACACGTGTATGGGAAATAACCTAAGACTATAGATGTCCAGAATGAGATGAGGACCATCATATTAGTTCCATGAATAAGTGATCTCATGCTTAGCACGTGTGTTTAGTGGACATGTGCTAGGCACGTGGCTGACCACCTCTAAGTATGACAGTTCTCCAAGTCGTTAGGAATTGATATAGACAGTTCCTGAATAGAAATGAACTGAAGATAGTGATCTCTGATGATAAGGAAGGAATCGTGATGACATATCTTAGGAGTTACCTTTTAGATATAATCTTCCCATACACGATGGGACATTATGATCAACAAGGAAACTTACCTCTCATAAGATATGGTCTAGATTCAGACTTCTATAAGAAGAGGAATCCTAATAGGAAGGCAGAGTCCAAATATGGAAGGGAACTCACAAGCGGTGAGGACAGTCCTAACCCTAGCACTCTCGTAGCTCTTCCTATATAAACCATAGGGATTCGCTCTTAGGAACTACACAAAATAGGATTTGATTCTCTTAAATAACAAAGGAGATATGAAGGTAGCTGTCAGACGGTTCAACCCTGAACTCACCATCATCTCATCCCTTCTCTATCCAATAAAGGCTTCTAGATCACAAGGCATATAGGAAGATCAGGGGATAGTCGGAATTTCCCCTACAGTGACTATACACTTCAATCAAAAGCTAATAAAAAACATCAAACACATAAATATAAATTGGCAAAGTTCCACAGTAAAATACAAAGAGAAAGTAGCATCTCTAAGATATACCTCCATATTGATATTTTTCTTTACTAAAAATAGAAAGGGAAAGACCTAACAATTTAGAAATAAACAAAGCAAATGAAATGTGACTTGTTGCATTAAGCCTGAGTGCACGAACACTTTGCGATTGGAGTCCTAAACACATAGAAAAGAGGTTATTATTCTTCAAGATGTTGCTCTATCGCTATTCTATAGCGCATTGAGTCTGCTGCCTCTTCTTGCACGTAAAAAGTATACATTCATGCCAAGCTTCTCAAGCACTCCCAAAGTCTTCTCCCATACTGCAAAGTCCTCTTGAGGGGTACTAAGCTTGCTGGTTTTTATAGCATCAGCAAAATCTATAGTTTCAGAAATTGCTCCTATAGCTAACTTGATATTGATGCCTTCTCAAAGATTGTCATGAAGGAAAATGTCTTGACTGCAACAGAGTTCATAGTACTTTTCGCGATCGTTCTTAGAGATCTCAGAATCTATGGTCAAACCGTTTACTCCAATGGTGAAGCTATCTAGATCTTTCATGTCTTTGAACTTGAGAGTTTCTTCCAAAAGCCTGACACATTTAATAACTACTAAACCAAACTCTTCATTGCCAATTCTTGACTTCTCAATTATTGGGGGTTGAGGAACCACTTGTAAGGCATAACATGAAAACGAGGTTATTGTCACTTCTCGACATTATGCTCTAACCTGAAAAATAAGTGCTAAAAAATAAAGCACAATGTCATAACAGAAAACTCAAGAAACACAATAAATATATCAGGAGTCACATACGCATATAGAAGGATGAGGTTTAGCATCACCACTCACAACTCAGAGGCATGCTAACTTCAAATTCATCTTTCCCAACTTTTGATGCATATTATGCAAGATTTAACAATGTTGTTCCAAAAATTAGTGTCTTAATCTTTTATCCCTGGCTCAAGACCTGAATGAATAAAAAATCAATAGTAGATGATATCAGTATTTAAATACAAAAACAACATACATCCAAAACCGGAATCCATAATAGCGTGAAAAAAAGGAACCAACGATGGATGTAAAAGTTGGCAAATGATGGATTGGGCAAAGCATCGAAATAAAAAAAAATAATATAAATAAATCCTACCTTTATGATGGGATACGTCCTCAATAATTGTTTGATGATGACCCTGAAAATATTAAGGAAGCCGTGATTATGAGTACTAAATAGCAACTGAAATAAGGGAAATTAAAAAACTGGCAAACAAAAAAGTAAGAAAATAATGTTTTTAAAAAATAATTGTAGCTCGCTCATAGTGGTTAAGGAATCTAAAATCAGCACATGTCACATTAAAAGTAATAATCAAGACATGCAGGCCATTTTGAGCATAAAAACTTAATGTAGCCTTCCCATGTGCATTGTACACATGGATCCAATCTTTAGATCAAGTACCTTTCCTGCTAATGCAATCCTTAGACAAAAAATAATTCTAAAGTTGCTAGGTTTATTCCTTATGACCTAATTTGAGTCGTCACTACAGAATGTGCAAAATCAACAACTCACAAAAAGTGTTTATTCTCCAAAACCACTCCTTGATCAAACTATTTCTCTAAAGCAACCATTGTTCATCGATTTTATGATGGAACTAACACTGAGATCCAACTCGATACATACTATTTGACAATAACTACATCGTTATAAATTAGAAACCCTATTGGTTGTGTATGATGTGGATATATGTGTCGTATATGTCTGTCCATTAGGTACAACATACAATTCCTTTATTTAAAAATGGTCACAAATTAGGTCCATGAAAGTTATAATTAATGAAAAAATAGGATTAATGTTAATGACAGACACAAACAGCAGGTTTGAATGCAACTGAATTATTGTGGGGTATAATCAATTTGGTATCTAGTCTGGCGAGCGACCTACTTGTACAAACAAAGAATTGTGGAAGTACTAACTCATTGAGAACAAAGAATTATGGAACTAATGGAAGTACCAACCCAGTGGGCATTCTATGTATTAGCAATAGTTGAACTAAAATTTTACATTTGTGCACCACAAAATATACTACTTAAGCAATTTCATATAATTATTGAGCACTTAATTACTCTATATTGTTGAAATATTTATTAAAGAATAAAGAAATGTGTTCTGACCTCTGTGGAAGGAATGGCAGTCGACTTCAAGAAACCAAATCAATAGTTTTTACCTTCCTTACAATGAAACTGGCCGGATGCACCACAGAGTCTACACATGTTTATGAAGAGCCATCTACAAAGTGAATTCCTTAAATAACATTTGACATAGAGTTGCAATAACATTAACTTAGAATGATTGATATGCCTGCAAATGAATTCTAGAAAAGAGCGTTAATTGGTGCAGGGAATGAGTTATAAACTTTTGAACTGATAACTCATCAGGTATTAAATAACTCAGCATTAGATGTAGTAATTTTAATAAGGAAGTAACATATGAAAGTTTCGATCCAAGTAACATGGAGGCTAAATGAATCATACCACGACGATGAGCAAATGAAAGTGCACAAAGTTTATGGTAGCAAGATGATATCTTCCAACAATCTTCTCATTAGTACAGGCTTTTGGGCACAGTAAAATAAAATGCTTCCATCTACATAATGAAAAAATTGTTATGAGTAATGGATCATTAAAAAAGAGACAAAAGAAGCTAGTAATATATGACACCACAAAGCAATTGATGAAGCCCACCCTTCAAGATTAGAAGCAACGGCAGGTTAGTTGTTTCAAGTATAGACTAAAAAAGTAAAATGTTTGACCATGTAGGAGACATTAACCATATTGGAAAAATTTCCCGAACCAACACAGAAACAATATAGTGACTTGGCTCTTTGCTTCCAACTCAATGCAAATTATTTTTCACAGTTAAATAAGAAATGATGACAGACAACAGCAGAGAAGATCAGTAACTCAATTTCTTCCTTAAACATTCTTTTAACATTTGGAATTACCTGAGATACTATATCCATTCTGAGTTTTAAGACGCACTAAAATAAATAGGATGAACAATTCAAAATGACAATGTTGGTTTTTTCATAGGAGCAAAATGTGACAATGCAACCTGATTCACAATAGTTAGATATTAGTAGCATCATTTAGTTTTATACAGTTGTGCTGTAAGTACAGAAACTATTCGATCAATAGTGAATGCCAAAAAATGTAGAACAATGAATGTTCAAATAACAGAAAATTTGGAATGAAAAAAAAATAAAAGACGGAAGAAAGAGGACTAATGTTCATGATTCTCAAAAATTCTTCAACAACCTAGTGATATTGAAGATTCGAAGCACCTAATTCTTTAAGAAAGCTAAAACAATGAGAGAAGTAGAAATGCATAGAGAGAACATTGAAAGCAACAAAGTTAAATAAGAACTGAAAATGGGAGGAAAAAGAAAGAAATATTGTATTGTTGAGATTGGGAAAAAAGATTGAGTAATGTAGATTTTTCGGCAGAAAATCTAAATTTGACGACAAAAGCCCAATTGCCTACTAAGATTCAAGTAGGAAAAAAACATTGAAAAAATGATTGCTCGAACAATGAAAAAGGCTGTAGAAAAAATTTAAAGAACTTTAATGTTCAAAAACAAAACTAATTGTGAACGGTGAACCAAGTACAAAAAGTTGGAAGAAGAATAAATCAATCTTATCCATATTATTACCTGTTTAACGGGAATGAGAAATTGAAGTTAAACAAATCAGCTGTCTTTGAGTGAGTTTGCTTCTTCGTAACACGGCCCCATTGAGAATGTACAACTGATTTTTCATAGCATACCATCGAATGGCAAAACAGTGAAGGATATTGCATTGGTTCGATATTTGGAATTCCTTGTTTGAAAGATGCATAAAAAAATTACATACAGTTTATGTGAAAAAAGGACAATCGGTAACTTGAATCGCCACAGAATATGAAGAACTAAAAAAGTGTTAAGAAATTGGAAAACACGAAGGGTGGAAGAAAATTAGGAAAGTACTGCAGAAACGTTGTCAGTTGAGGAGGAGGTATTTTGTCTATAGAGAATGTACGTAACGAAAAATGGATAGAGAGGCTAAATAACTTTAAAAATAAGAAAACACCATAATGATATATAAGAACCAAATTGATAGTAACCTGAGATATACACAGTACATAAAACACAATTATTAATTAAAATAGAAAGGAACACCTAATATAACACATTAAACATAATATTTCAAAAAGAAGCCCATGAATTACATATCAACAATAAACAAAATGAAGGGCACTCAAGCTTACACAATAAATCCAAATGATGTTTCATAAGAAAAACAAACAAATACTTCAAGATGTTGATCCTTATGGCATTCAAAGAAATCAGTATGGAAAAGCGGATATATGTGTATAATGATATATTATAATAGTTTGGACCAATTCAAAAATCAACTAACCACGACCAAAAACATAACTTTCTACCATCACAAACAATTATTTTTCAATCTCTAGATATACATGATTTGCATTTATTCTAGAATCAAACAACTCAATTCAATCACTTAAATATAATAAAATCTTATTTTTTTGGGTAGAATTTTGTTTTCATGAAAAATCGAGCTTACCCAATGAGAGCAAGCCAAAAGAACTGAATAAGAAAAGAGACAATCATTCCTAGAAATAAAAAAAAAAAAAAAAATACAATTTTGGTGATTAATCAAAAGCTTATTAGTATCAAAATGCATATACTTAGATTGAAAATCATTCAAGTCCAAAATGGGGTAAAGGAATTACCTGTTTATCAAGCTTGTGAAGAAGAAGATAGTGAATTGATGACGGATTATGAACTCAAAGGCACCCATTGACTCAATTCAACAAACTCGGTAACCAAGAAATAGTTAATCAGCTCGACCGATCAAGCAAAATCATTTCTTATCAATATTAAACAATATGCATTGCTTAAAATCAACAAAACACATATATACCATGCTTAATCATGAAAATAGAAACATACCCAGTGCTTTAATTCAACAAAAAATGTGAGAAACTTGTATATGGGAAGAGAAACACAGCATGATGAGGAAGTAATAATGGATCACTAACAGAACATTGTAAAAATATTGAAGAAAAGAAGGACCACAATGTAAGCGACGATGGATAGAAAAATAATAGAAGAATAACACCTTGACTTTTGCAAGCCTCCTAGGTTTCAAACCAATTTGGTTATATGTATCCTTTGGTTTGAAGTTATTTGAAATTTGAAAGATTGAGTGTTGAGAACGAAATCCTTGGTGCGATTTTTAAAGTTAACAGAGAAGGTCAAATATTTTCCCTAAAAATATATAATGCACACCGGTTGTGCCTTACTACTTAGCCTTCTATTCTTCTATATGGCTTGTTAGGAATTTTTTTATGGGGATTTATCTTCTATGGAATTCTTTGGGCTTTATTGGGATTAATACCAAAATAGAAAAACGAAAAAATAAAAAGGAAAAAGTTAATCACCATTCTCAAGGTTTCCAATGATTGTATCTTCACCAAATCTCGCCTTCTTCCAGAGTGAATGAGCAGGAACTTCATAAAACAAACAGTAATTGTCGATAATTTATATCTGGAAAAGGCATGACGATATAGTTTTCAGTAATATTTTGAACCTAGATCAAATATATCTTCGAGATAACTTCACTTTTCTTGCTTAATTGACAAATCTTTGAACCATGACCTAGTGCAATTAAAAGAAAAGAACCTTACTTCCTTATAACTAAAGTTTCAAAACCAAATTACGAAAACCTAAACTTCCATTGAGTTACTTAGCCTTCTAGTTTTGCTTGTCAGTTTTGGTTCACAGTTTTGTCAGAGTGAGCTATGGTAAGTGTACTGATTAAGAAGATTTATGAGATAAAAAATATTAGTCTAGCTACCACTTAAATATTAGTCTACTACTAAAATATTAGGCAATTATGAATTTCTAGATGCTAGCAGGTATTGGATTTCCTTTTTCTTTCTTTAATTTCATGAGCAAAACCTATATATTGTAGACCGGTTGTACATCACAAAGCAAAACCTATGTTTGACATAAGCAATAACAACACAAAGCTAAAAATAACTGCATCCATTGGCTTTCAAATAGCAAGCAAGATACACCAACACCATACAATGAATAGAAAACATTCAACATGACTAAACAGATCAACATCCTAAAAGCTAAGTTTTCATAGAGCATAAGTGAAAAGTCCAACAAAAATCACTGACAACGAAAACACAAAATTGGCAAACCTCCTTAGCCAAATTGCATGGTGAGCAGGATTCTAGATGTCAAGAACCTAGTCAAGAACCTAAAGATTAGATGACTCCGATAATAAAAAATAAAATGTATGTGTCACATGGGATCCCTTGAGATCGACCCCTCCCAAAATCTCTCTTAGTTTGCCTTGCAGCCATCACTCTACTTTAAATCTAAAAAATATTAGTCTACCACTTAAATATTAGTCTACTACTAATATATTAGGCAATTATGAATTTCTAGATGTTAGCAGGTATTGCATTTCTTTTTCTTTTTTTAATTTCATGAACAAAACCTATATACTGTAGACCGGTTGTATATCACAAAGCAAAACCTATGTTTGACATAAGCAATAACATCACAAAGCTAAAAATAACTGCATCCATAGGCTTTCAAACAGCAAGCAAGATACACCAACACCATACAATGAAGAGAAAACATTCAACATGACTAAACATATCAACATCTCAAAAGCTAAGTTTTCATTGAGCATAAGTGAAAAGTCCAACAAAAATCACCGACAACGAAAACACAAAATTGGCAAACCTCCTTAGCCAAATTGCATGGTGAGCAGGATTCTAGATGTCAAGAACCTAGTCAAGAACAATAATTAAAAATAAAAGGTATCCATATCACATCAGATCTCCCTTGAGATCGACCCCTCCCAAAATCTCTCTTAGTTTGCCAAGACTACTAATATTAGTTAGCCTTGCAGCCATCACTCTACTTTAAATCTCATAGTTCTACTACAATCCTTCACCGAGGCATGGCGTATTTTTTCTATGTCTTGAAGCAACAATGGAGAAATAGATATTGCTTCTTCAAATTAAAGACATAGCGCTCACCCATTCGACACCGTGATGACCATGCTTAATTATGAGATAGTCCACAATTAGTACTATTTCCCACATTTAAGATAATTGCCTTCTAGCAGAAAACCATTTAGGGCAAAGGGCTAGAAAATCAAACTTCTTAAACTTTTTCCAACTCATTTCAAAGTAGTGGCTGGAAAATCAGAACCCCTTAATCAAATCAAATATCGCCAATTTCCTTTTTTTTTTTTTCTTTATTTTGATAATACCCATTTTCCAACTTCAAAACAACCCATCTCAATTGTTGTATACAAATAGTAGAGATAAGATAAATTGAAGTTCAAGTTTCATTATGATTATAAATTAGTACTTATTTCATACTAAAGAAGACCGATTGATATGAACTCATCTTATTCTCTTCCTAAGTATGTCCATCTCAGTAAACAAAAGTTGGAAAGCGGAGATTTGAAGGAGTTAACACATTGATCAAATCAAATTGAAACTACAAACGTATGCTTCCGCAACCATCGAAATGGGTAAATGGTAATAAGTTTGCCCCATTAGTAATTAATAATGTATCTCTATGTTAATGATGTTAAAGAGTTCATTTCTTGATGGTAGGATGTTGAAAGAGAACATTATGTGTGTGGTATGATATAGTGAACTCTAAGTTCACATGATCCCACTCTTTCTCTACAAAATACCGGTGAATATGAACTCATCTTATTCTCTTTCTAAGTATGTCAATCCTACAACTGAAGGGCTCACTTTTTAGGAAAACCAATTTTTGACAAATCAAACACACCAAAAAAAACACAAATATATACACACAACAAATTTAGAAGAAGTATTGAAATGTTTAAGAAAGAGGTAAAAGGAAAAAAGGAAGTCGTATTCTTTTGCTAGAAAATTAGCGTGTGCAACCAAATAATTGACCCATACCAATGGGAAAAAATTATAAACAAATAAACATACAACAGGGCCTATAAAAAATAGCGTGAAATTAGCTTAAAAAGCAGTAAGGACAAAAGCACAAACTACATTGAATTTTTTTAGTAAGGAGTGCACAGCTTTTGGCTCTTTGTCCTTCCTTCAACTTCCTCTTTAGTTTCTTTGAAGTGTGCACTTCATCATCTTGCCCCATGCTCTTATAGGACGTGGTAGTTCGACTACTCATGTTATTTTGATGAATGTTTGCCTTTCTTTGATGTGTCTGTCCTTTTCACTGTTAATTTATGAATTCACAAATAACATATCATCATTGTAAGGAGTTTTACCCTGCTTTACCGATTATGTTTGGGTTCACCATTAGACTTCAACCCACACCCTACTTTACCCCTTCCTTTTTGGTTTTCCAATAAGATATGCATCATCAGCTGGCATCTCAAGGTCGATCATTCATCTTGTTTGTGAAAAACACCAAAAACCTTAGCTTCATAAGATTTAGTATGAGGATTTTCAAACCAAAGACATTAAGGAGACAGAATGTGCGAAACTATAAATTTGCTTCGTACTAAGAAATAAAGCCTAATGTTTTCATTGCCAACTTTTGCTTTCAATTCAATGTTCAGCTTAACCAAAAGTGCAAGACTAGTTGCTGCAATGGAATGGTAAAAAAGATTAAAAAAACTGCATATTCTTTAGACTGAATTAGATTGGGGGGAAATCAAAAAATAAAATAAAAGATATTGCCTTCTTTCTCTGGAAGCAGTGGATCTAGTAGTAGTACCTGCACATTTTAGTTGATGGTTCACTATCACACTAAGTGCCTACCAGTACTTGCCCTTTGCCAATAAACTATGTGGAATATGACTTGAAAATTAAATTGAATTGTTAAACCCTGCTTGCTCATCAAGCTGGAACTGGTGAGCGTGGGTTGTGATTGCAAGGATTCTAGTTTATAATTTATATCATTCTTCTTACCCTATGCATGTTTGTAATGTCTCACCTTGCCTTTAGTGTACCTACAAAGACTGATTTCAAAGCCTCTCATTTTTCCATCCTGTTCATGTTATCAGTAAATCTTTCTGTGCTAATAAGAAGTAGGGGCACACACGCTGACACACACAAAGTACACACATGAAATAGAACAATCAAATCTCCATGTGTGCATATATAGTGGCACATAGGGCAAAATGACCTCCAAACCTGGTATATCTTCAGTAGCGTAGTCTCTGACAGAATGTACTCGAACCTTTTTTCAGGAAGTTGGACTGATTGGTCTAATTGAAAATGGAAATTTCACCACCATTGATGTTCAAAATAGAAGAATGGATGTTCAGTTGACTAAGGAAGAGATTCCTAAGCGTAGAGAAAAATGGACTCCGCCTCCATATAAAGCTGACAGAGGAGTCTTATACAAGGTTCATAAGCAAATTAATTCTTTCCATGCATATATATATATTTGAATTCTTAAATAATAATTTATCATTCATTACAGTACATCAAGAATGTGCAAACGGTTTCAAGGGGCAGCGTAACCAATGAGTAAACAGAAAACCTAGTTTTGAATGTTATAGAGCAATGAAACGTCTTCCTAGTTTTCTTACATGCAATCATGACAACTAAAAACTATGAAACTCTATGTGTATACCACATGCAATCATTAATTAAACTTGTCTAGTTACCAACAACTTTAATTCACTAAGATAGATTTAGTTAAAGTACCTATTTTTGCAGCATAATGCAAAGGAGTAAAACCAGAATCATCCGCAATATAAGGATTAGCACCCTTTTTCAGTAGATAAACAGCAGTGCCCAAATGCCCTCATAAAGTTGCACTGTGTAATGGGGTTTCACCTATAATAATAAACCAAATCAACAATACACCGTCATGACGATTATTGTTTTTCAGTATTCATTTCACCCGAAAATACATAGACTCAAGGTTAAGTATCATGGACCTTTGTTATCTTTGATATCAACATCAAGTTTTGCTTTGTTAAACTTGCTGCCTATAGAATTGTTTTATTTGCTTGTTAGGATTTTTAATTTTTTTTCCTACATAATGAGAAAGGGTTTGGAGTGGTGGAGAGATCCGTTGTGGGAAAGAGGTGAATGAGGAGAAATCAACCCTTTTCTCCCAGCCGTAAAAGTTTAGTCGGAATTTTCCTTATTAAGAGTTTATGTGCAAACAAATTAGTTTTAGCAAAATTTCCACTTTTAAGCATGTTAGGGGAGGTGATTATAATTTGAGAATAGATTAGGGAGAATTAAACAAACCTGGAGAGGTGTTTCTAATTATTAGGACCTCCTCATTTTTAGGAACCACTAATATTGTTTGGGTTGGAAAATAGAGCGATATAGTGAGGAGAGAGAATATGCGCGAGCTTTTATATATATATGTTAGTGTTTGGCTCCTTTATGTTGTTCGTTTATTCATTTTTGGCTCCAATCCTGTTAGTTGACTCAATCAACTTTAACTCCACCATATCCTTTGATCCTCATATTTTCCTAATGCGTCGACAAATAAATAGCCCTCATATGCGACACACGTGACCAATTTTTTCAAACAAAATAAATTTACATGTGTCCAAATCTAGTGGTTGGTATCCAATGGTTATTGATAACTAGTATCTCACTGTCCATTAATGGAAGAGGGTGTAAATACCAAAATGACTCTATTTAGGACTCACTCTAATATTACACCAAATGTGATTATAACTGATCTAATCAATGACAAATGAGGGAGGTTTTGGGTGTTTTGTAATGGTTGCTCTTCTTGATAGAAGATGCCTATGTATCCGGTTAAGAAGATGGATATGGAATCAAGCTAATATAGTTCTAAGGTCAGTTTTTGTAGAGATGTGGTGGTGGAGAATGATCTTGAAGAAAGGGGAAGCCATTAGAGATGTTGGAAGAGAGGAGAGAGTAGAGAGCCCCCTACCCTCTTTGTAGTTCTGGATCTTCTTTATGTATGTGAAGATGGTATATATGGTGCAAGTTTGGTAATGAGTGGTAAACATGGTGTGAATAGTAGTGGTTGGTGGAGGAGTGTGATGGCTTGTAGTTGGTGGAGAAGTGTGATAGCTGGTTAGATATGTGTCCCTTTGTGATTGGTTGATAGGTAAAGGGTATATATATATATATATATATATATATATATATATATAGATAGATAGATAGATACAAATCCCTCTCTCGTTAGAGAGTCTTTGTAGAAGACAGACTGACGAGAAATACAAAAGTTCTTGGATACGGGTTGAGCTTGGTAAAATTGTGATGGTTGATGGCGTGTATGAAGGTTGATTGTGTCGCAAGTTTAGTTGTTAAAATAGGTAGCCCTCAATTAGATAAGTTTGACCGTGTTATAGAGTATTGATTATTTATTTATGAGGTCGTTGGGAGATGTTTGAGTTTGACTTTGTAGGTAGAGTTGAAGAGATAAATGTCTGAGAGATTGTTCGCAATAGTGAGAGCGTTGTTCGTCAAGTTGTAGCAGAACGTTATTGTGCATTGGTTTGTAGATTTCATCTGGCCCTCAATGTTCGAGGAATATAGATGTTTTTAGAGATCTTAGTACGGTCATGTCGGTGCCTTGGGAATTTAGTTTGTTCGTCATGGCCTCATGGGTACGGTCTGGTTGTTTGTCTGGTACTTAGAATATTAAATAGAGAAGTTGTACATCATGTAGTTGTTTAAGAACTTATGTACTAATGATGTTTACCTATCGGGAGGGTGTGTAGCACGTTATAGGAGTGTCAAAATCGTTGTAATAGATAGTTTGGGGGATGTCGAGCTCATATGATAGTTTGAGGGGACGTCGAGCCCATTGGACAATTTAAAGGAGTGTCAAATCCGTGTGACAATTTAGGGGAGTGTCATACCCTTTGGACAATTTAGGAGAGTGTCATACCCTTGGACATTTTGAGGGAGTGTCATACATGTTGAATCTTCTATTAGACATTTTAATAAGGGACTGTCATACCCGTTGAATCTTCCATTGGACATTTTAGGGGAGTGTTTATTTTAATAGAGTGTCATACCCGTTGAATTTTCCATTGGACATTTTAGGGAAGTGTCATACCCATTGGACATTTTAAGGGAGTGGCATACCCATTGAATCTTTTGTTGGACATTTTAAAGAAGGGTCATACCCGTTGAATCTTCCATTGGACATTTTCGATTGCATTTTAGAACGGAGTATGATAGGTCCTTATGGTACTAAGTTGAAGCTGGGTAATTTTGTTCGAGTCCATCTGTTGCGAATGAATTGAGTTGAAGCATTGGCGCCCTGTATAAATTTAGTTGAGGACTTACGAATTGCCTTGATAAATATAATCTTGCAAGGGCCCTTATGAACGGCCTCTAAAAATGAACTTACTTGAGCGTTCTTGACTTATGGTGATCTAAAGAAAGATCGAGAGAGGGCTTACGAACTGTCTATGCATGAGTTGTATTAAACATGTTTGAAGTGCACCCTTGTTGAAGTGAGATGGTGTTTTAAATTGTCTCGCTGATTAGAGGTGTTGGAGGCCTTATGATTTGCCTTAATGTGATTTGGATAGGGCTTACGAACGACCTAGTAGCGTAGTGTATATACTGACAGATTGGCTCTTAGCCCTCAGTTTGAAATTAAATGAACACCTTGAGCAAACCGATGACTGACACTTTGAATTAAATAGAAATCAAGTGATGCCATGCGCTTTTAGTTCTTAGTTCGGCGCCTTGTGCTTCTAGCCTACAGTTTGGATCATTTTGATTATCCTGCAATGGGTCGGGTTATAGGATAAAGTCATTAGCTATTTGAGCACGCCGCTAGTTGATATGCATAGGATGGTGCCGCTAGTTGATATGCATAGGATGGTACCGCTAGTTGAGATGCATAAGAGCAAGTCCAATGGGGGGCTATATGGGCTACTAAAGGCAAATATAACACCCCAACCACAAAAATGTCATTCCAATGGGGTTGCTAAAAGGGTTTTAAATTTGGAAGGCGTTAAAAACCCAACCAAAGTTAAGACCTTCGCTAGTAGCTGCCATAATAAGTTCTGGGAGATGGACGACATAGTTTCTACCGTCTGTTAGTTATTTATGTACAGATGGCATAAACTATGACGTCTGTCTCCCGTTTTAATTAAATGGATGAACGGCAGACACTGTGCCGTCCGTACCTTCCAGACACTCAACACGATTTAGAGTTAGTCAAATTCAACCAATTTTTCACTCACATGCATTTACTTGTCATCAAAGCCTCAACCCTCAACTCCTCAACCACCAACCTCATTTCTTGTGTCAACTTTATAGACCACAAATTTCTCAATTTTGCCTTCACTCACACTTTTTGCATTATTATTCTCAATTTTGCAAACTTTCTTCTCACATCCATTCTCAACTTTGCAACTTTTCTTCTCACATTCAAAATGTCTTCTTCTTCTCGCTATGTTGAATCAAGCTCCTCATCCGAAGATGAGAACATGATGAATGACAATGAGAACATGTTCGTACCTATTTTCTCATTGTTGCAAGACATGCACAAAGCTACTCGTGATCATCGAGGCTTTATCCCCAGTAGAAAGTATATTTATCGTGATCGAATCGACGCTCACAATAGGATTATGAGGGATTATTTCGTGCAAAACCCTAAGTATCCCCTTTATATCTTCCGTATGAGGTTTAGGTTGCACTGCCATCTCTTCCTCCAAATTTTGAAAGTCGTCTCCGACCATGACAAGTACTTCACATACAAGGTTGTTGGCATTGGAAAGCCATGTTTGACGGGTTCGCAAAAGGTGGTTGCTTGCATATGGTTATGGTACGAATGTGTGGGATGAATACGTTCAAATCACAAAGAGCACCCTTTTCGAAAGCTTGAGGCATTTTTGTGATGCCATGTTGGCTGTCTTCGAGGAAGAATATTTGAGGGCTCCAAACGAAGAAGACATTCAACGTCTACTCGCACAAGGTGAAAATCGTAGCTTCCTGAGCATGCTTGGAAGTTTAGATTGTATGCATTGGAAATGGGAAATGTGTCCTACGACATGACAAGGTACACATGTAGGACATAAGAAGAAACCTACAATTATTTTGGAAGTCGTTACCGATCAAGACTTATGGATTTGGCACGTTTTTTTAGTAACAACGACGTCAACGTGCTTTAACGTTCTCACCTCTTTGACAATCTTATACTTGGTGATGCTCCTCATTGCAATTATACCATGAGCGGTCGCCAATACAAAATGGGTTACTATCTAGTCGATGGGATTTATCCTAAATGGGCTACACTTGTACAAACAATCCCTCACCCAACAACTCAAATAGAGGGATTCTTTGCAAAGATGCAAGAATGTTGTGGAGGCGTGCATTTGGTGTCTTACAAGCTAGATGAGGGATAATCAAGAGGAACATTAATCGGATAATGAAAAACGTGTATAATTTTACATAATATGATTGTCAAGGATGAATGAGAGATTAATATCAAAGATTGGCAAATTGACATGGATTGGGAGCCACCAGTCGCATTGCATGTTGTCAGGAATTGAAATGAGGAAATGTCAACACACTTTCACATTGAGCATGTTCAACTATGAGTTGACCTCATCAATCACCTTTGGCAATTTTGTGCGGATCAAGGAATGTAGTATGGGTATTTCTATATTTGTAGTTTGAGCATTATCTATGTTTGTTCTATAGTTTGAGTATTATCTATGTTTGACTTTATGTTGTTTCAAGACAATTAAAATTGAAATTGAAATTACAATATTTGAAATGAACTAACAGCAAAAATAGAAATGAAATAACTAAAAGAACATTGAAATTAATCTAAGTAGTAGAAGCACCACCACCACTAGAAGCACCACTTGGAGTTCCAAACGTTCCACTCTCTCCTTTGGTGAATTATTTCCATTCTCATCATCCTAAAGCATTCGGCAACTTCCGGCTTAAGAGTAGAAGTATCTTGTGCTAATATTTTGTTCTCTTCTTTCCACTTCTTGAGCTTCATCATCTTCATCCTATCGGCAGCGACATTCATCATTTATGCCAAATACTTCTCTATCATCTTGTAATTCTCTCCTCTTTTCTTTATCCTTTCTTTCTCACCCCTTGTCCCCAGTGGTCGTTTTTTCTTGGTTCCACTTCTACTTGCATTTCCACTTCCACCTCCACTTCCATCCCCAACTTGTGTAGGAAATGGATCAATTGGAATGCCACTAAAAAAGTTGCCCAGGGCGTGTTAACTTTGTCATGTACATCGAGAATGACGTTGGTTAGAGCTAATTCTTCATTCCATTTTGGCCTATCCTTGATGCTTGAAAGTGTGTTATGAGCTAACATATATGTTGTTTTTGCCTCGGCCAACCGATCTTGGATCGTTGTGCCACTTCTTGCAGTACTCTCCGAAGAGGAGATGATTCCCGCCTAATAAGAGCACAAAACTGTAATTTTAACCCTTTAATGATATTTCTATTTAGCCAATTATGTTATTAATAATATAGGTTTATCACTAATTACATGTTTTTGAGTATTTCAAGTTTCGGAGTTGAATAAATGTCAATTCATTACTAATTAGGCGCTAAAAGGAGCTAAAGTGATTGCTAGAGAAGTTCCATGAAGAAGCCCAAGTTTAATGGAGAAAAAGCCCAAGTCAAACCGGATTAGAGAGCTGAAGAAAAGTCAATAGGACTTTAAAAGGCCATATTTTTGGACTCAGACCTTGGATTTGGGCCCATTTTATATCAAAATGACCGGCTTAGAAAGATCTTTCCAATAGTCTAGGCCTTGACTTGATCAGAGCATTATAAGTTGGTGAAAACTCGCACTATAGTAACACAAACAGAATTGGAAGTCTTGGATTCAACCAATTGGGTTATGGACTTGATTTATGGGTTCATAACCTAGCCTAAAAACCCATGCACAATTTTTTATCATTATATAAGGGAATAAAAACCCTAAACTCTCACCCCTTAGTTAATTAATTAATATCTCTTCCATTAGTTAGAATAATTTAGCTCTCTCTCTCTCTCCCTTTTGAGTTTAGGTTTAGTTAATTAGTTTAGTTTGTAGCCTCCATTAGAACATTTTAATAAAATCTTTAGTTTATTCAATTCAATTACTTCTTCTTTATATTATGTCTTTCTTTCATTATTTTAGTTTAATTAATCCAATGATATTAAGCTAATCCCCCCATTAAAGGGAGTGATTATGAAGCCTAATGAGGAATAGATTGCTTAGTAAAATTATTTAATTGTGTATGTATTTCAATGAGTTTAGTTTATTGTATGACTTCGAAAATAAGCATATAGTAAATTAAACTAAGGATTGTTATAATTAAGTCAAGAAATTTGGTTGTAATAATCATACATGCTAGTAATAATGACTATAAAGATGTAGGTTGTTGCTAGGGATGATAAACTTTGAGGTTTTAGGTTGGATCATTGTGTGAAAACCTAAAGATGATATATTTTCAATGAGTAATTCAATTCTTGCTTGAAACTAATCATTAGGTGGATTGATTACTTTTCTCTATAACTTTCTCTTCCATCAAAACCCTATTTCTATTAGTTTAGTTAATTTAGATTTATTTGAATCTGTATTATAATCATAAAATAGAAATCTTTCAACATAATATTACTCTCCACTATTGTTTCTTTGTGATTTAAATTAGTTGAGTTTCTTTTATGTCTTGGTAGTTTATGAGTGGAACGAATCCGTACTCTTTATATTACTTCATTATTATTTGAGAGTAGAAATATTGATCTAAGCACTTGTTTAGTTAATTGATTATTTGTGTTTATGAATAGATAGTTAGTTTACATAAATTTGTGAATATTACTGCCCACCAATTGCAAACTTTTTGGATGTTTCCAAATCGAGTGGACACCAAATCCTTGCTTCTCTTATTGTTTTCGCCAGCTCTCTCTCGAAATTTCTCTAATATTTTCTCCCAATAGTGTGTGACTCGTTGCCCCGTACCAACAATTTGATATTCATTAACATATATCCATGCTTTGCAAAGAGCCTCGTCTTCTTAAATTGAAAAATTGGCAGACCTTGTAGATTTCTTTCCTTTTGATGTGGTTACATGTTCATTTGGATCCATTGCTGTACTTGGAGTAGTGATTGTTGTAGTTGGAGTAGATAGAAATTGTATGAGAATTGAGAGCAAATGGTGAGAAAGTTGTGTGAAGCAGTTGCTATAAATTTGCAATTTCAAAAAAAACTAGCTGTTGGGATGTCTGGACTAGACAGACGGCAGAGTTTCTGCCGTCCGTTGCAACTTAACATACGACAGCGTTTTAGCTGTCCATCTCCCGAACTTACCAGCTACTAAAAAGTGTCATTGGAATGGTTTTAGAAGCTTGGCTACCAAATTTGGCTAGGCTTGCTAAAAGGCCTATGTGGCACCTTTTAGCAGCCCATTATAGCAGCCCTCTATTGGACTTGCTCTAAGGCGTTATACATAGGACGTTGTACAGGACGTTTTGGAAGCAAACATGTTAAGCCAATAACCAATAGAAATACGCATGTATGTACTTTTAACTTTGCAGTATAAGACATTAGTGAGGTATAGGACATTTAGAATCTAGAACGTTGGTATTTTGCCATACATGGCTGACATATGTGGGTATGTGGCATGGTGATCTTTTGTTTTTTTCGTTGCAGAAAAAAAAAAAAAAAAAAAAAAAAAAAAAAAAAAAAAAAAACGTTAGTGGGGGCATAAAACGTTACTTATTTGCTTTGATTTTTCAAAAGGATGTTAGTGGGCCTTCTAGCTAGATAGTATAAGAGCAAGTCCAATGGAGAGCTGCTAAATTGGGCTGCTAAAAGGTGCCACATAGGCCTTTTAGGATGCCCAGCCAAATTTGGCACCCCAAAATCAAAAAACCAATCCAATCGCGTTTTCTGTTTTGAAGTGCTAAATGATACGGACAGCATAGTTTCTACCGTCCATCCATTATATTGTAACTTAAGTTGAAATTTTTTTGGACGAATGGCACAATTTCTACTGTCCGTCGAAATTTAACACACGGACGGCAAAAACTATGTCATCCGTCTCCCGAACTTATTATAGCAGTTGCTAGCAAAGGTCTTAACTTTGGCTGGGTTTTTTACTCCTTCCAAATTTAAGTAGCAGCCCCATTGGAATGACATTTTTGTGGTTGGGGTGCTATATTTACCTTTAGCAGCCCATATAGCCCCCCATTGGACTTGCTCTAAAGACATGTTTATTGATCATGGTCTCAAGTTAAAGATATGGTCTGACACTTTTTGTAAGTAGTAGGTCCACCTTGATTTACAAATACAGGTGCTTCGGAATTAGCTTGGTTCTAACTGTAGGATATAAATTCTATTCATGAATCAAAACATTAAGGTATGTTTGTTAACTTTCACTAATGGAAAGGAAAGGAAATAAAATAGTGGTCCACTATAGGAAGAAAAGGAATGGAAACAGTTTTAAAATGGTGCATGTTTGGTAAACTGTGGAAAGGAAAGTAAAACTGAGGAAAGGAATAGTATTTAACTATGCAACACTATAAATTGTTATGCAGATGGAACCGAGTCAACTGACCGAACCAAACCGAATCGGCTATAACATTTTCTTACTTTTGATTTTTTTTCATACAGGTCAACAAGTCCAAAAGTCAATGGACTGTAAACCGTTTTGTCTGGATTCTGAGCCTTTGTACTATTCTGAGTATTCTTCATGTTACCTTGATTAGTAAGCTTATCCTTTTTTGAATCTTTAGGAGAGGAATTTTTGCCATCTTTTTTATGTCAATCCCTTTGATCATCTTCTACCCGGGCATACCTTTCAACTCGGGTAAATAAGTCAAACAGAGTGGTGGACAGCTTTCGAGTAAGAGAGTTATAAAACCCATCTCTGTCAAAAGGCAACGCTTAATGGAATGTCTGTGTTGTGAAAACATTTTTTTTTGCTAAAGGGTAATTGTATTAAGCAAAAATGAAAAAAATTACATGTACATTTAGTGAGAGCCTTGTCTAGGTCTCTCCAACTTAATTAAGGAACCTGCAGTAGGCTTCTAGATGCCCTCCTCATCTTGTTTTCAAAACCAAGAGCCTGCAAGGTTGCTAACTCTTGTCTGGTGTTGTGCATTGTACCACCTGACTTGTGATACACTTCCAATATAGTCGTTCTAGTCTGTAGCCTCACAAACCTGACTTGTATTGGGAAAACATCACTCACATCTAGAACTTTAGCATGAAGCTTCTTCAACCTTCGTACCAAACTCTTGATCGTTTCACTTTTTTTCCATAGCGAAATTAAATAGTGCGTTGGGCCTTTTCTTCATTTTCATATTGTATTGGAAACGATCAACGGACATATTGCTGAGCTTGGTAAAGCAATCAATCGAACGAAGCGTTAACTTGTTAAACCATGATAGTGCATATCCTTTCAACGTGGCTGGGAAGATATGACACATCAATACATCATGAAATTTTCTTAAGGTCATAGCCGCCAGGTAACTCATGACATGCTCATTTGGACAACCATCCATATCATCATAAGTCGGGAGAAGAGGTTGTTTGAATGCGTCAGGTTGAACGCAATTCCTAATTGATTTCATTAACAAAGGGTGAAAATTCCAGAACTTGCACAACCCTTTCCAAGAAAGGATCATCTCGGGTTGTTTGCCTAGTCACGACTTGGTTGATTAACTCCCTGACCCTTTGTTCATTCATATTCTCATAGCCCTCATCATCTCCATTCTCTTCTCTGCAAATCTATTCATTATGAGCCAAGACTCTATTGAGATTCTATTGCTGCCTACGTCTGATTCTACCCCACCTCTTCCCTGCCACTCTATTAATTAGCAACATATCTTGATCCATCCACACCTTAATGGACCCTGGCAAACGTGTTTCGGAATTGGAGCTCAGTATAATTATAGGCATTCCAGACCTTTGTGGTTGGTTCTCACCAGTATTACTAGGTTGGTTTCACTAAAGATTTGCACCCAAACGATCCCAAGCATTGTTTGATCGTGAGTGAGTTAGTTGGGACAGGCAGGACAGGGTGAATAGTCAAGCTTTGGCTTGGATCTTTAGCTCGACCATCATTCCGACTAGTGTTTTCCCTATTGTTAGGATTCTCACGCCATTCCGGTTTAGCCCGCTATTTTTGCCTATGTTCAGACAATGGTGACTCAACCGATTGGTGCTCCTTAGGATCTCTTGGTTGTTTATCTAGGTGATTTCTCAACATCTCATTTTCCAAAACTATTCTTGTCAAAAGAGAAATGAGAGCAGGATCTGACTGTGTTTGCAAGTTCTGGATGGCGGTTCGTGGGTTAGCCTGTCGGCCTCCCCTGCCCCTTCCACGACGTCACAAAGTAGTAGTTTGGTTATTCTCGCCTAGACCATCCATGATGTGTATCCCAACGGCTCTTGTGCTCCGCATAGCATTGCAGTGAGGGACATGCGATTGGGTCCCCAAGTACCTAGTGGTTCTATTGGTGGAACTACTTCAGAAGGTTCGTTTCCTCCATGCTGAGAAAACGATCTTCGTCGACTCGACTAACCCACCTTTGTAGTGGTGTGACACGCGTGTGGTTTTAGAGGGAATTAGAATGAAATATGGATGATGATGGATGTCGTTGGTCTAAACCTCATGTAGGGGGGATTTCTGGTCATTGAACATATGACACGTGTATTGGAAATAACCTAAGACTGTAGATGTCCAGAATGAGACGAGGACCATCCGATCTGTTATGTGAATAAGTGATCTCGTGCTTAGCACGAGTGTTTAGTGGACATGTGCTAGGCACGTGGCTGACCGCCTCTAAGTATGACAGTTCTCCAAGTCGTTAGGAACTGATATAGACAATTCCTGAACAGAAGGAAACTGAAGATGGCGATCTCTGATGATAAGGAAGGAATTGTGATGACATACCTTAGGAGTTACCTTTTAGATATAATCTTCCCATACATGATGGGACATTATGATAAACAAGGAAACTTACCTCTCATAAAATATGGTCTAGATTCAGACTTCCATAAGAAGAGGAATCCTAATAGGAAGGCAAAGTCCAAAGATGGAATGGAACTCAAAAGCGGTGAGGACAGCCCTAACCCTAGGACTCTCGTAGCTCTTCTTATATAAACCATAGGGATTCGCTCTTAGGAACTACGCAAAATAGGGTTTGATTCTCCTTAAGAACAAAGGAGATACGTAAGTAGCCGTTAGACGGTTCAGCCCTAAATTCACCATCATCTCATCCCTTCTCTATTCAGTAGAAGCTTCTAGATCACAAGGCACAGAGGAAGATCAGGGGATACTCGGAATTTCCCCTACATCTTTTGGCGCTATCTGTGGGGATGAAATTAGGTAAATATTCATTTTAAACGATTGATTTAGTCTAAAAACTCTTACTGTTGTGATGGCAGGAGCAAAGAAAGCAAAGGGTGGCACTACCATGCGTAGCATCGCCATCAGAGAAGAAGAACACGAGATGCCTGAAGGGGGTGAGAATGTCGGTCATCAAGATGCGACTGATCGCCCCCAAGGACCTGTGACCAGCCCCGATGGACCAGTTCTTCCCAGAGCAGGTCCCAAGAATAACGCTCAGGAGGAACGTCAAAATGGTGAGAATGATGTCATCACCAAACCAGAGTCTGTTCAGGCGAGCCAAGCGGTGCAGGCTGTGGAACAGCAAAGAAGCAACCTTGAGTGAGAATTACAGCTGCTAAGGCACTTATATTAGTCTGACACAGGGAAGGAGCCACTCATCGATCTCGATGATGAAGACCTTCCGGAAGGTGGTCATGCTAGGAACCCAAGGCGTGGGGATCTAGTACGACACGAGCCATCTGAGTCAGAATACAACAACTCAGATGAAGACTCAGGAACAGCCTCAGAACCGGAGTCCACTGACCAAGATCGTGATGTCGACCCTTGACACCGAAAAAGAACTCAGAATAGGAAACTTTCTACCGAAGAAAGTGCATGGGAAACTGAGAAGAATGACCTGATCCGTCAGATGCATCGGATGACAGCTAAGGGAAGAAAAATGCAAGACTCCCTTGTTCAATCCGCCATAATGGGGGCAAGAAGATCTCTTTTTGCATCACAGGTGATGAGGAAGCCATATCCCTGTGGTTATAGAACACCGAAGTTCAGTGTCTTTAGTGGCAAGTCAGTTCTAGTAGATCACGTATTCAGGTATCGTGCCACTATGGGACAATATGAGAGATACAACCATGTCATGTGTTAGGAGTTCAAAGCCTCCCTGTCTGGATCTACGCTCCAGTGGTACCACAGATTACCTGAGCATCAGATCAGGTCCTCAGAAGAACTATTTAGGACCTTCATAGACAGGCACTCATGCAACAAGCATCAGCCAAAATAGATCGATGCACTGTTCAACATCAAGAAAAAGGATGGAGAGGCATTGAGATCCTACATGCAATGGTTCATGGAAATTTCAATCCAAATAGAGTCTTGTGACGAACAAACTGCTATAATAGCTTTCAAACAATGGTTAGATGAAACAACACCTTATTCGGATCTCTCTCCAGGAAACCACCCCACGATTTAGAGGAACTCTTTGACAGGGTTGAAACTCATGCGAAGTGGGAAGAGGATGTCCTGAACAGACGTCAGAAAGCTAAGAAGACTAGTCGGACAGCTTCTGGGGTTCCTCGAGAAGGGAATGGAAATTCTTCCCCTTAAAAATCAAAGAGAGACCGTAATCGTGGTCGCCAAAGGGCCAAATCCCTATCAAAGGAATGAATGCCCAGAGGGCAATACCAAAATTTAGCTAGTAGTGCATATGGAAAACCACAAAAGAAGCCACATATGGAAAGAGCTGAAGAAGCTCTTCCCTCAATGGACATAAACTTCGCCCTCTAAACAAAATGCCAGATGAGGTTCTAGACTCGACCAAAAATCAAAGTTACCTCAAATGGCCAGCTCCACTAAAGCCAGGCTCCCTGGGTACCAGAGACCAAAGGACCTAGTGCAAGTTCCATAAGAGTAAGGGTCACATCACCAGAGCCTGCAGGACCCTAAAAAATAAACTACAGGATCTGATTGAAAGGGGGTATTTGAAGTAGTTTGTGGCACACAAAAAGGCGAACGCATTATAGCCTGAGGAGATCAACATATCAGTTCAGGATCCCCCAGGTATTGGACAGCTCAATGGCCGACTCCAGATAAATATGATTTTTGGAAAAGCAAGTAAACGAAGTGGATAGATCACTGAAAAGGGTGCGCGATATCAAATGTGCATCACCAAGCAGATGATGATCATGAACAGCGAGCTGACTACAGGAGCTCAGGTTAACACGGTACCCCACAAAGATCCGCTCATCCTCTTCACTAAGGCTGACTGTTATAGCATCTAGAGCCCCTATGAGGATGCGCTTGTTCTGACACTTCCTTTTAGAGATTATAATTTGCATCGCATATTGGTTGATCTAGGCAGCTCAGCAGATGTGTTATACTATGACGCATTCAAGAAGCTGCAGATCCCTGATTCTGAAATGGTCGCCACCAACTCCAACCTATATGGATTCAGTGGGACAAAGCTTTGACGGTTGGAGAGATCTAACTACCCGTAGCTACTAGCCCGGTAACTCTCATCATAAACTTTGTTGTGGTTACCCTATCACATGATCTTGGGCAGGACCTGGCTACACAAACTCCGAGCTGTTCCTAGCACCTATCACTAATGTTTGAAGTTCCCGCATAATGGGACAATTGAGACAATCAGAGGGGATAAGGTGGCTACCATAGCATGTTACGTGCTGACGAAGAAGAAGTCCCTACTCCCTTTTGAACCAATAGAGGTGGGGCAACCCACCAAATAGCAATTATAGTTGGATCTACCTCTCCCAGACCTGGTCCCATAAGAGAGGGAGGATCCCCCCTCACTGGAGCCGTTAGAGAAAGTGGAAATTGTATGAGGTAGCTCACAAAAACCACTTTCATCAGCACCTTGTTGAGTTATGAGGAGCACCAGGCGCTGATACAGTTCCTCCGAGAGCACAGAGATGTGTTTGCTTGGTTATTCGAAGAAATACCAAGAAATGAACCACATGTGGAATGCCACCAGCTCAATGTCCACAGTGATGCAGTAGTAGTCAAGCAGAAACTGAGAAGGATAGGTGCTGACAGATCCAAAGCGGTAAAAGCTGACGTTGAAAACTAAAGGCAGCTAATTTTGTTAGGGAAATCAATTTCCCCACCTGGATTTCTAATATTGTCCCAATAAGAACGAAGAATAGGTCATGGAGAATATGTATAGACTTCACGGATGTGAACTGTGCATGTCCGAAAGACAGCTACCCTCTGCCAAGAATTGACAAGTTGGTGCATGCGACGGCTGGACATGAACTGTTATCTTTCACAGATGGATTATCTGGCTACAACCAGATCCCATTGCATGAGAAAGACCACAAGCATGCAAGTTTCACAATCGAGGATGGCATGTACTGTTATCAAGTCATGCCATTCGAACTAATAAAATGCATGGGCCACGTACCAGCGTTTGGTGAACAAAATGTTTGAAGGATTGATAGGTGACATTGTGTAGGTGGATGTAGACAATCTCTTGATCAAGATTCTGAAATGGGTAGATCATCTCTCACACTTGAAAAGTGCATTTGACGTTCTCCGAGAGTATCGCATGAAACTCAACCTTGTGAAATGTGCTTTCGTTGTATCATCACAAAAGTTTTTCGGGTAGCTAGTTACTAAGAGAGGGATTGAGGCGAACCCAGATCAGATCTGGGCGCTCATAGAAATGCCCTCACCTAAAAACATGAAAAAGGTTCAAAAAGTTACATGCAGGTTAGCAACTCTGAACAGGTTCATCTCCAAGAGTTCAGATAAGTGCAAACCTCTCTTTGAGTCACCTCTTTCGCATGGACGGAAGAATGCCAAAAGGCATTCAATCAACTCAAAACATATCTGGGGGCACCGCCAATCCTTTCAAAGCCCGTTGAGGGAGAAGTCCTGGGTCTTTATCTCTGTTCATCTGACTACGGCATCAGTTCTATACTGATACGCGTGGATGAAAAGAAGGTTGAAAAACCTGTCTATTTCTTGAGCCGGACGCTCCTACCAACATAAACAAGGTACCCTAAACTCGAAAGAGTCGCTTTAGCACTTGTTTTTGTCGCAAGGAAATTACGATCATACTTCCAGTCCCACACTATCAGAGTGATCATAGAGTACCAATTGCGATCAATTCTAGAAAGACCGAACAGGTCGGGAAGGCTAGCTCAATGGTCTGTGCAACTATCAAAATATGATATTATTTACGTCCCCAGAATCTCAGAGAAGGGTCAGGCACTAGCAGAATTCTTGGGAGATTTCCCAATAACCTACACGGGGTATGACTCAACCACCCCCAGTTCAGATGATGGCATCCTGCTTGAATCTCCAAATACCCGTCCAGACCCATGGGAGTCGAGCTCCAGATGGTGGCTATTTGTGGATGGATCTTTAAATGACAGAGTTGCAGGAGTTGGAGCTATGTTAGTTACTCCTGATAATATACGGCTGGAGAAATCTATCTGATTAGGTTGGAACACCTCTAACAATGAGGCAAAGTATGAGACGACACTTGCTGGCCTCATAATGGCCCTTGACCTGGGCCTAACATACCTCACAGTTTTTAGTGACTCACAGTTGGTTGTGTTCCAAGTTGATGGAGGGTATGAGGCCAGGGACAAACGAATGGTCAAATACCTAGAACTGGTGAGGGGTCTATCAGCTGCCTCGATCCGAAAATCGACATGCAGATGTTTTGGCATATGTTGCCTCGATGTTGGGCAACAGCGAGTCACGTTCCTTCCCTATAGAGTTCCAGTAGAAATCTAGCATTCAGGTCCCAGTTACAACAATTTGAGTTGTTCCAGCCATTACTCCAAGTTGGATGGATTCATATAAGTCCTACCTTAAAGACGGGACACTCCCTAAGGATAAGAATGTAGCAAGGAGTCTGCTTGCAAAGATACAAAGATTCACCCTCGTTGGAGACGATTTGTACAAGAAGTCCTTTCTCAGACCTCATCTCAGATGTCTCTCCCCACACCTCGCTGAACAGGTTATGCGAGAAGTTCATGAAGGAATTTGTGGCAACCATGCTGGGGGCAGAATACTAGCTCTCAAGATCCTAAGGCAAGGGTACTTTTGGACATATATGTAAAAGGATGCACAAGTTTTTGCCCGCAAATGTGAAAAATGTCAACGATATGCTCCGCTAATCCATGCTCCAGCAACAGAACTGCACCCATTGGCTAGTCCATGGCCATTTGCACAATGGGGAACTGACATCATCAAACCTCTACGACCTGCTCCTAGCAATGTCAGATTATTACTGGTTGCGATGGATTAATTCACCAAGTGGATAGAAGCAGTTCCCTTTGTCTTCATTCAAGAACAGGACGTCAGAAAGTTCATTTGGAATAATATTGTCTGTAGGTTCGGCATACCTAAAGTTATCATCTCAGATAATGGGCAAAAGTTCGCTGGAGGATTGGTCGCTGAACTCTGTGAGCAGTTTCACATTACCCATCTGTTCTCAACTCCAAGGTATCCACAAGGCAATGGCCAGGCTGAAACCTCTAATAGGGTTATCTTGGACAACATAAAGCATAAATTAGGCGACGCGAAAGGTTTATGGGTTGAGGAACTACCTAAAGTCCTATGGGCATACCGAACTACACCTAGATGGTCAACTAGTGAGTCCCCATTTTCACTGACCTACGAAACTGAAGCTGTCATACACCCAGAACTGGTAGCTCCCACTCAAAAGTCAGATGTTATGCACACTCTAGACAATGACGAGTTGTTATGTAGAGAAATGGATCTCCTAGATGAAAAGCGAGAAAGTGTCGCACTTCGCTTAGTTGCTAACCAGCAGATTCTAAAGAGATCATACGACAAGAGAGTCCAGATTTGATCTGTCAAATCTGGAGATCTGGTTTTGCACGAGATCCCAAAGCCCAACTGCAAGCTTAGGCCTAACTGGGAAGGACCATATATCATCGACAAGGTTGGTCGAACTGGTTTTTATTATCTACGTACTATTGAAGGGGACGCTCTTGTCAAACCATGGAACGCACAACACCTTCGTAAATACTATCAGTAAATTGTTATTCTATGCTTTTTTACGCATTGTTTACTCCTCTCCAAGTCATCAATAAAGTTTTCCACATTGCCATTGAATTTATTCCTTGCATTAGTTCTTTATTTATGATTCACAATGGACTAAGCCTTTAGGGAATTATCTTCTCACTATCTGTTTAAGAATATTGTATACCAATTTGCTTTAGAACCAGTGATACTGAGTTTGGGAAATTTGAACTGTATGCCAGATCCTTTCTCATTTCCACATAGCTGGAACTGTATGCCAGTTCTTTCAAACTGTGATTATCCTCGATGGGTTAAGCCTTTAGGGAATCGGACCACACTAACTATTTAGTAAATTATATGCCAGTTTGACTTGGGGCAAGAGATAGTGTTCTTGAGAACCTAAACTATATGCCAATTCCTAGCACTCTCGAAACATCAACATAGGAGTTGCTGGGAAGATCTGGGTTGAATCCAAATCCTAGCACGCAAATCAGGGGCCTAGAATTGTATCAACATGATGGTGCTGAGGAAGACTCCCCCACTACTGTTCTGGCGATACCCTATTTAGTTTTTAAATAAATTGAACCTATCGTTATTAAACACAGTGTCGTGCTCATGGCACCAAGTTACTTTCACAAAGACATGACTCTATTGCGATCAAACTCCTAATTATAGTTAACTTGCATGGCTTCCATGATATCCTGATCAGATTCTGGTCATGCCTCATTTTAATCTATTTAGCCTACTAGAGTTATCTATTGTTGTTCCAAAAAAAATTTGGGGGCATCAAGGGTAGAGTATGCATAGTAACATGTGTCATATAACATAAAATGCTTCTAATGTATACATAAACTAGAAGAGCTATAGAGTTCAGTAACTAAATAGTATGCATGCATAAAATAGAAGAGCTGCAAAGCTCACTAAGTAAATTATATGTGAGCTATATAGCTCAATATTACAGACCCATAGAATAATTGTTTAAAAATAATTGTTTATGTGAATCATCAATTGAAAGGGTTATGAAGTAGGGGTAGAACCAAACTTTGGTTCACCATCAGTACTTACTGCTGCACCATCGTCAAGAACTCTTATTTTACTCTCAAGAACATACTGTGTGGTTGGATTAGCTGGAATGGTTGAAGGCTGAACAGAACACCCACTTGAAGCTAGAACCGGCAGAAAAGGAAGTTGAACTGGAGGCTTGTCGTCATCGGTGTTTTCTTTAGAAGATGAGGAGGCATCAGGCATAAGTTCATTTTGAATAGCAGAGATACTGGTGTCCAGGTCAGGAAGCAAGACAAACTTAACTTGCCATTGAACATCCAACTTAGAAACGTACCCAGTAGCCTCAATTGCCTCTTCGAACTTAACTTGTTTGGCCCATTGAAGGACTCTTCAGAAACATCCAGTACTCTCAGAGCAAAACGAATGGCATTTTTAACTGATCTTTTCTTCACCTCCTGTACTACCTTAAAATAGAACTCGGAGGTCTCAGCCAGGAGGTCATCAGCCTTCTTATTAGAATGAAGACGTTTCTCTTTTAGAGCTCTCTCATAGCCTGACATGACCTCATTTGCATGGGCAATAGCTTGACCAAGGGTTCTCATCTCGGTGTTCCTACGGTGAAATGGGAGCGCAGTTCCAAGAACTTCACCTTCCAAGTAGCAACATCAGCAGCTCCTTTCTGGGCTTTTTCCAGAAAGCCCCGAAGGTTAGAGATCATATCTCTCATGTTTTTTAAACCAGTATTAGATTTCCTCTCTCTGGCCAAGAGTTGTTCAACCTGGATCTGCAGCTCCTTAGCTATTTTCTCAGCAGCTTCTTTCACCCAGATAAGCTCGCCAGTAGCCATGTCATCACTGGCTGTACCGGTTGAGACTGCGAAGATAGGCTCTTTCATGTCTAAAAAGTCATTCACTAATTGGAAAAGGATATTGAGTACGTAAGTGACACAATGAGAGAAACAAAATAATGAACATAGAAGGAAAGTTTTACCTTAGCAAGATGAACAGTAGATCGATGAAAGGACAAGTCCAGGCTCCCATCCATGCTGGCCTCAGCCTTGTCAACAGGAAGTCGCGCAGCTTCAAGAACTTCAAATGCAATGTCAACATCATTAACATAATGCTTGTTGGTAACAGGTAGTTCATCAGTTCATCCCCAATGCCTCATCTCCATAATCATCTCCCTTTCAGGGGAATCTGGAGATCTTGGCGATAAGGGGATGTCGTCACTCACCCCCCTCCTATCACTGAATCGAGGAGGAGGGAGAGCGACAATTATAACAGTTGTTTCAGCAATGCCCTTCTCCTTGCGATTGACAGGGAGGGAAGGGTCAACAGTCAAAGGGACATTATCACCAGTTTGTTCAGAACCTGTGGGAGGATCTGGAACTGATAGGGGTACAGTTACTTTCCCAAAACCAGAACGACGAATAGTCACAAGAACCTTAAAAAGTGTTTCTTCACTAACAGAGAGAGGGCGAAACTTCATTTTCTTACCAGATGGGGCAACATCAAAAGCAGAAGCAGGATCAGTCCTCTTTAGTTTATGATAGCTGGACGCACACACTTCCCTTTTAAAATTACTAGCCACCAGCAGTTCATGAGGTAGTTCAGGGCCTTTCCCGCCAGTGATCACACAATCATCACTGACAGCAGGCTCCTGAACTGGGCCCGATGTCGCAGCATCGCTAGGGGCATCCATATAACTCTTCTCTTTATGATTTCCTCTCCTTCTAGTAATCAAGCAGGATTCACAGGAGAGGGAAGTACGGTGCGCCCAGAATTAGCAGTATATATCCCAAAAGGGGAAAAGCCAGGGGCAAGTTGCAGCAATTCTTCAGTAGACATGTTGAAATACTCAAAAAGACGGGTGCGATCAGGAACTATCACCCAAGGCATCCTCTGTTCCTTGGGGATCTTCTTGATGAAGTCCACCGTAGCAGCATCAGTTACAGTTAGTTGATTCTAGGGGGAAGAGTCATCTAAGGAATAATAGCAAAGAAATTCAGGCGAAAGACTCTTATATCAAATTATAAAGTTTATAAGTAAGAAAACTTACTGGGTGGAGCATGGGTGTGTTTTATGGGAATAGGAATCCCCATTGGCCCACCATCAGCATCAGAAGGACGAACTTCCCACGTATTACCCAACATACGAAGGTGGTGATCAGCCCAGCCTTCGTCACTTTGTTTCCCCTCAAAAAAGACGATCGGAGAGTTCTTGTCTCTGGTCATGAGATAATAGTATGATTGGTCTCAAATACGCTGGAGCTCATAAAAGTAACCAAACACCCAACGGTTCAGAGCGAATCAATGTCTCTTTGCAAGAAGGGCAGAATACATGACAGTTTTGTAAAACAGGGGTGCTGCCTGACCAAGAGCAAGATTGAAGTGAATCAGACACTCTCTCAACAATGGGTGAAGAGGAAGAGTGAGTCCGGCCCTAAGCTGACCAATGGTGATGAGCGCCACTTCCTTATAGGCCAACTTATCATATAACCTCCCCCACTCTAGGCCTCAATTAGTTGGATATGTCAGCAGTTCACGTAACAGTTTTGGAAAAAGATTCTCGCGCCAAAAGCAGTGTCGCTACAAGCGCCCACGTGCTAGATGGCACAAGAGAGGGCATCTGTAGGGGGGATTTCCCGTCATTGAACAAATGACACGTATATGGGAAATAACCTAAGACTATAGATGTCCAGAATAAGACGAGGACCATCGGATCAGTTCTTTGAATAAGTGATCTCGTGCTTAGCACGAGTGTTTAGTGGACATGTGCTAAGCATGTGGCTGACCGCCTCTAAGTATGACAGTTCTCCAAGTCGTTAGGAACTGATATTGACAGTTCTTGAACATAAGGAAACTGAAGATGGCAATCTCTGATGATAAGAAAGAAATCGTGATGACATATCTTAGGAGTTACCTTTTAGATATAATCTTCCCATACACGATGGGACATTATGATCAACAAGGAAACTTACCTCTCATAAAATATGGTCTAGATTCAGACTTCCATAAGAAGTTGAATCCTAATAGGAAGGCAGAGTCTAAAGATGGAAGGGAACTCAAAAGCAGTGAGGACAGCTACCCTAGGACTCTCGTAGCTCTTCCTATATAAACCATAGGGATTCGCTCTTAGGAACTAGGAAAAATAGAGTTTGATTCTCTTTAAAAACAAAGGAGATATGTAAGCAGCCGTCAGACGGTTCAACCCTGAACTCACCATCATCTCATCCCTTCTCTATTTAGTAGAGGCTTCTAGATCACAAGGCACAAAGGAAGACCAGGGGATACTCGGAATTTCCCCTACACCACACTAGATCAAAACCTAATTATTTCTTAATGAGTAAAGGATGAGTAAGATATCGTTCCACTTCTAAGTTGCATTAATTATGAAGGACGAGATTGGAAAGGGGGTTTAAAGGAATAAAAACGATGGTTGTAGACAGATAGATAGAAAAAAAACCGTACAAAGTGAAAATATGTTCTCATTCCTTTATCAATCACTTTGACTTTTGTATTTTTAGTTGGTCTTTTATTTTTTGTGACCCCTTCCATACTTTATGTACTACTTTAGCTACCTATGTGCCTATGTATCTGTTTTACGTGGCCCATTATAACTATTTGTTTTTTGAGACCTCCTTCAAATGGAACAGGTAGTAACAAGTTTAATAGTAAACGTGAAAAAATTATGTGTTTTCCATACATGTGCCTTTGTCGAATTCTACTTGCTAGTCTCACAGAAAAATTATTTGTTACAATTTGGTGTATGAATTAGTCTTAATGTTTTAGCCCTAAGAAAAACCCTTAAAATTCTTTTTCAAATTCTTTTTCAAAGTCTCAATGGTAGGTTAATTTCTTATCCCTTACGCCCCATAAGCAGCTAAGCCTATGTATTTACATAGAATTTGAAAAAAAAAATCTTCTTGTTTTTTCTAAATTATTGTGGTGAGTGATATATATATATTGCAAAATGTACAATTATCATGGATTATATATATATATGATAATCCATGATAATTGTACATTTTGCCCTGGCTTCAAATGGCTACTCTGCCTATCTCGCAAATGAGCTATGAAATTACCTTTATAAATAAAAGTTGATCATCCTAATAAAATTCAATAATATACTCCAATCAAAAGTTAATTATATCTTTTTGTTACATGTTAGTGAAAATAAAAATACCAGAAATCGTGCATTTACTTTTATTTTATTTTCCTTGGTTAGTGAAGTGATTGGTATCTTAATTGGGCTAACGCTCACCCGAGTTCCTGGCTCCGCCACTGGTTGTAAAGATTGTGAATTAAACTAATGCTAAACTAAACTAAACTATTGAGACTAAAAGAATATATGAGAGGGAATTCAAGATAATCGAATCCACCAATACCTTTGATTTGTAACCTTTTGTTTCATGGTTGTTCTCACAAGTAGACTACAATTAGGAAATCAAGCGAGTGTTACTGTATGTCATCTTGGATGAAACATCATTAATAATTATTTCTACTTAAGGTTGTTCCTATGTTTATGCTATTAGTATATATATATTTTTTTTATGTAAGCTCGGGTAGCCATTCAATGTATTACCAAGAGCAAAATCAAGAAGTACTTCCCAATTAGGTAGTCATTCAATGAATCACCACTTAAGACAAACACAAATAATACTTCCCCTGGGCAGCCACTCCTTTTTAAGCACCCCTTCTAGGGCAATACATAAACCCTATTATGTACTTCCATCCCCTGGTGTAGACAATGCGACTAATAACTAAAAACATAAAGAATTAACCTGATTAGATAACATCATGAACCAAAAGAATCACTGAACCCTAAGCACCGGCTTCATCTTCTCCTTTGAAGGAGAAGATTAGCCTTCCATAGAAAATGAAGAGCACAAAGAAGAATAAAAGAAGAACATAAGACTAAGAAGATTAATTTATTAAGACTTAATTGGATAGTGAAAATTGAATATTTTATTATTTATCTCTCTTTGCCTCAAGTTCTAGACACAAGGAGAATGAATTTGAATTGGCAATTACAACTGACACTGAGGTGCTCTTTATATAGGGGTTACAATAAGTTCTAGAAACATCTAAAACATGGGTTTTTGGATCCAATTTTCTATTATATATTGACCTCCTTTCAATTCCAACTGTCATTTCTAAAAAGATTGAAGAAGTGTAGCTGTAAGTCGGCTTCATGCGTCTGGGCACACGGGCTAATGTAATTCCATGCACCCCAGACGCATACCAAATTCACGAAGTCCTTATCAATATTGGCTTTTACTAAACTTATTAAATCAAAGAGGGCTGATACTGTTGCTCCTGTATCTGCTATTGAATTGTTGGCCCCATCATTGGTTATTATACCAAATGCTTATTGTGTATCGACTTTCACCAAATTCATAATTTTTTTTTAGGGTGAACTAGTATTACCCCACTAGATGGGAAATTAGGGTCTCCCCCCTAAATACACACAAAAAAAATTCGGTCAACCCATTTTAACTTTTTTTTTTGTGTATTTATGGGGGAGACCCTAATTTCCCATCTAGTGGGGGGATAATACTAGTTAACCCTTTTTTTTTATCTATATCTTCTTTCTTCAAACCAATTATCACATCATATCCGACATCACAAGCTTATTCATTTCTTCAAACTTATTATTAAATACATCAAACCCATCAATAACACAACCCATAATTCATCATCACCATAGCAGAACCAGAACTTGAATTCAAAATATTCTCAAAAACGTGTTAACCCCATAAACATCATGTACCAAGAATCATCAGAAATCAATTTATAGAATGGAATTAAAATAGCATGGAATTGAAATTTATGGAAATCAATTTGGGGTTGTTTTAATGAAACTGAATTTAAAGAGTTCAAGAAACTTATCTATACAACTCGATCTTGGGTGATTGATGGAACTTGATCATTTATCTTCATCAACCCAACACATTAAAGGTTTGAGAAGAAACGTATCACCAATTTCTCTTCGGAATAAATATTTTTTATGGTATTAGTGCTGATTTGTGAAGAAGTTTCTCTCAAAAATCTTGTTTTCTGAATCAATCCCCAGTAATAATCATTGAATTATTCTTGAAATAGATAGGGAAATTGGTTTCTTGAAGTTTTAATTTGATGGTGGAATTTGAAGGTTTATCAAGAAGTTTTAATGGTGGAAAGTAAGAAAAAATCTCAATTGACAAATGAAATCTAATCTTGATCTGATTCACTCAAACAAGAAAACTTGAATCTATTATAGGTCGGTTTCTCGAAGAATGGACGACGTCAATGTGAGATACAAGAAGAGATTTTGTTGATCAACTAAGTTTTTCATTACTTCACAAAGTTTCACTCTTTCTCTATTGGTTAAAAATAATAAAATGCAGAGATTCTCTCTCCTAAAAGTGTTATGTGTATGATGAATCTTGTGCCATGAATTGACTGGTTATGACTTGTCCTTTTCTCTAGCACCTTTTTCTCATTTTATAGCTGCTCGACATGGGCTTCCTCCAATTGATTTATGACATGTGTCCATTCTTGTCCCATTTTCTTCTACCTGCAGTTTATATGAATATATCGATTCTCTTGCCGATATTGTATTTAGACAATGATTGAGATAATGGCAAAAATCATTAGTGTACGATATTTAGCCACTACACATATATGCAATTGTTAAATTTGATTGTACAATATTCCATTAGTTGATTTGTGCTTTAGATTAGTGATTTAGTGAGTGTAAATGTCTAAATTTACACCAAAGGTTTGGACATATATAGTTCTTAGCTCTTAAGTTGGGGTAATAAAGAGGGAATGGTTTTGTTTAGTGTTAATGGCTGCTCTTCATGAGTAAGAAGATGCCTACGTATCCAGTATTGTGTTAGTGAGACTAGAATCAAGCCACACGTAGCTCTTAGAGGGTGGCTTTTATAGTCATTGAGAGTGTACATCTGATGCAACACGTGTACTGATGAGTACAGATGTGTGGTCGAGATGAGAGACATGTACCTATGGGAAGTATGTGGATAGTAAACGTTTAGGTTTATTTGAGTGGACATAGGGTGTAATGATGGTGTTTCCGTAATGATGGTGGATGGCTGTAATGGTGCATGTATTACAGCGGGAAAGGGGTTAAGGATAAAGTTAGTAATGATGATAGTGATATGTGATGATGTCACGAGATGGAGTCGAGTGATGAGTCACTGAGTTGCTGAGTATACGAGTCTTCTGATATGGCGAGAACTTGGAGTTGTTTGCGAGTGTGATGGGCATTGATAAGCATTGTCACCAAGTACGGTACAGGTTTAAAATGGTGTACTTGAAAAAAACTTAGTTCGTGTTTTAAACAGAACGTATCGGGAAAAAAATGGAAAATAAAAGCGTAACAAAAACGTAGGGCATAAAAAATGGGTTTAAAACGTATAATACGTAAAAGAAACGGTAAAAACCGATGATAAAGAATATAATAGATAAGGAGTTTGATTTTTTATAAGATTGAAAAAAAAAAAAATAGGCACATAAAATAATAATAATAATAATACAAATGAAAGAAAATTCAAATACATGAAAGTATCAAATTATAATTACTCATCCAAATACTATAAGTTTTAGATTCAGTACCAAAACACAACTCTAAATAAGATACTACTAATTACCAACCATATATAATAGCATAATCAAGTACTACAAATTAGTTAATAACTTTAAAATTTCCAATTATTAATAGTCCAAAGCAAAATAGAACTGTCTCAATAAGTCAATCGTTAGCCCACTCTTCAAAAAGGTAAACTCCAAAACCCATTTTTCTTCTCGCATTTTCTTTTAGATTATTAAAAAAAAAAAAGTTTTAAACGGGAGATTTTCAAAATCTCGGGTTTTAAACGACTTTTAAGTTTAAAACGCGTTTTTTTTTAAAAACCCGGGTTTTAAACTGGAACAAGACGCCTTGCTAATATCTCGGGTTTTAAATGCGTTTTTTTCAAAAAAATGCCGAATTTGGTGACAATGTTGATAAACACCCAAAAGTGTAGTTTAAACCCCTTAATAGTATTCTACTTAGGCCAATTATGTTTATAATAAATGAGAGTTAGTACTATTTACGTATTTTTGTGCATTTCAGGACTTGAAGTTGATTAGGTGACTAAAGACACCACTTTTGCATGGAAAATGAGTCAAGATGATTGCTGAGGAAGTTCTACATTTAAAGACCAAGAATCATGAAGAAAATCCTTTTTCAAGCCCAGTTAAAGCTGGGAAGTCAAAGTCAATCCGGGTAGAAAGAGAACATAAAAGTCAATAGAACTTCAACAGGCCGTATCTTTGCACTTGGGCCTCGGAATTGGTTCTACTTTATGTCAAAATGACCGGCTCAGAGCCAGCTTTCCAATGGATCTGGTCTTGCCCCAATCAGAGCTGTAAAGTTGGACGAAAAGGACACGGAAGTAATTTCTAGAAGTTATGGCCTCTTTAGACTTAACCTAATGGACTTTGGGCTCACATTAGAGGCCCAAAGTCCCCCTTTTTGACCCATGCACAAAATTCTAACCCTAACCATCTTCTATATAAAGAGGGTTAAGGCTAAACACTCCACTCCACTTTTTTTCTCTCAACCCCTTAGTTTATAATTAGTTTTAGTATAATTTAGGGTTAGAATAATTTTAGTTTGTAGCCACCAGTAATTTCCATCAATAAAAGCTTTAGTTCTTCAATAAATTTATTCTCTTTTCAATTATATCTTATATTAATTGTTTAGTTAAGATGAATCCGATGACACAAGGCTAAACCTCTATTAGAGGAGGTTTATAAAGCCACATGAGGATGAGTAGCCATTAGTTTAGTATTGTTTTGCATCAAAAACTTCAAGTTCTTCATTGTGAATGTCTAGAGATAGAGCTCATAACGGAGAACTAGAGTTTAGAGCCACCACCAAAGAGATTTATAGTAGAACTAAACTCTTAAGCTAGTAAAAACTTGATCTGAGACGACTTGGTGTTCACTAGGGATCAAACAAGCGATTCGATACTAACTAATAGTCAATCGAATCGCATGGTGGATTAAACTAACCCCTTCTAATATCTTTCCTCATCATATTAAACATTGTTTTTCACACTTAAATCTACTATTTTTACTCTTACTAGTAAATCATTTATCTAATCTAGACTTGCATCCAAGTAATGTACGACTAGAGTGGTACGAACACGACTACTCTTCCCTCTACCACATGATTTAGAGAGTTTCATATCATATAAATTCACTGTTTACTAGCATAATTAAATAATATACTATTTCTAAGAAAATTCTTTCTTATCAGGCATTCGTTTATCCGCAGGTCGCATTATGTTGGGGGAGTCGTTGTATGTGAGTCTTGTGCATATTACGTGACTGGTGGGATGTCCCTTATAGAGCCCTCTCTCGATAGCACATCATTGAAAAGGGCGTGTTGATGAGAAAAAAAAAGATAGATAATTGAAGGCACGTGATGTGACGGCTACGAAAAGCGAGGTGGTCTGGCTGGGGTAATAACTAATGCGGTTATGATTGTCTTGTGTATGAAGAAACAGTTGTGGAGCTCAAGGTGGGTACGTGGCAGACGAAGCGTGTGGTAGGTGATGTATCTATAGTAATGACGGATGGTCGTTGGATGAAAAACGTGTGGACCGTTGTTTGCGATGATGACATGAAAAAATGGCGCCCAAAAGATGGTAAGTGAAAAGTCGCGTTCTATGGAGCGTTGATAAGGCTATAGTGGTTTTAGGGATCAAACGGTTAGGGAGTGACTGGGTGTGATATATATATAAGTGGAAAGAGTTGGTGGAAAAAAGGCTTTGTTGCTGTTTGTGTAAAGTTGAAGGAAAACTTTGGAATACCAGTAGAGAGGATTGCAGTGAAGGTTATCAGTGACAGATTTGCGAGCATTGTGATCTTCACGATACAAGGTACGTTTTTGGCTTCTTAGTATTGTTGGTATTGTTTTTCCAATTTGTGTCTTTTGTTTCTGTTGGGGAGGGAAAAAATTATGTTGGTTAACTGGTGATGAAAGGAGAGGTTCTTTTTTGTTGTAATTTTATGTAGGGATTATTAGGATGGTAGATAGATATGGGTGGATTTTTGGATGTGGTCTAAATAGTGATAATGATAGTTCTGATGACACTTATGTAAGGGAAGAAGAGGTTGTGAGTGAGAAGGAAAGTGTTTGTCTGGAAGAGGTGTTGTTGTTGGTGAAGTTTGGGGGTAGTGTTTGTGTGAAAGAATTGTTGGATATGGAGGAGTCATTAAACTGAGAAGAGGGTAGTGGGAGCAGTGAGGAAATGACCGAATTTGGCAGTTGTGCGAGCGGGAACCAGGGAGTCGTGGGGACGTCTCTGGCTGGTAAAGTGCATCGCAACTTGAGAAGTGTGAAGTCGTTGGAGCAAACAACGAGGGAAATTATTTTAGAAAAGTTGAATTTTAGAGTGATTGCTGACATGCGAAGTGATTATCCAGCTTGTAGGACTCCTGGGTACGGATTGCCAATTTAGACAGTGGTAGTGAGTACTGGCCAGATGAAGACGGGATTGAGAATACCGTTTACAAAATTGACGGTTGAGTTTTTGAATTTTTGTAAGAAGAGTCCATACCAATTTACGAGCAACAACTGGAGGTATCTAAGGGGGTTTGATATATTGAATGAGAAGCAGAGTTATGGGATTACTCTGAGGGATATTCTGGAGTATATGTATGTGAAGGCGGCTTGGTCAAAGGATAGAACAGTGATGATGTGTTCACTGAGTTTGAGGGCGGGTGCATCAGAGTTGATGGAGTTACTGAACCGTGGGGCATGGTGGGAGCATCCGGTTCTGATTATAGGATTGTATTGTGAAATAGGTAGTGCTTTGCATTATTGTCAGTGTAACAATGAAGGTAAGAGTGGGTAGGGATGATGTTTGTGTATGTTTCGGTTTGAGTTTGAAGGTTGTTGATATATGTTTATTTGTATATGTTTTGCAAATATTCCAAGGTTCACGACTCCACTCGCAGAGCGGTGTGGTAAGATAGAAGGTTTTGCTAGCTTTGGGAGGGAGGAGAAAAAGAATTTGTTGACGTCGATTGCTGAGTTTTTCGATGAGCAGGGTCGATCACCGCTCGTGAAAGGAGAGACAAGAAGAAAGACTGGGCGAGGAGTCGCATTAAGAGGTTGCTGATCTTGATAAAAGATATGTTTGATGATATGGAGGGGGGTGTTAGTGATAAGAAAAAGGGTGTGTCTTTGGATTGGAGTCGTCGAGGGGAGGCCATAAGAAGTCAAAGTCAGGTTCTATAAAGATTGACTTTTTGAAGCTGGGTGGAAGGAAGGTAGTGGATCTGACTGAAATGGAAAGAGCTGGCAGAGTAGGAGATGCAGCTAGGGGCCTATAGTAAGTGGTAGTGAGGTGTCTATGCCAGCTGGGGCGAGTGAACATGGGGCTTTGGTGCTGAGTGGAGGTGGGGGTGGTGTGAGTGTGGCAGTGCCTATGCCAGCGAGGAGGGCAGTTGATGGCGGTCATGTGTCGACTAGCGAGAGGACGACCGGGCCTAGTAGACCAGTGGCCAGGCTGCCGAAAGATAAAGAGGATAACTATGTGGGGAAGGCGACTTTTGTGGACTGTCAAAGGGTGAGCCGAGTGAGGCACATAGATGAGGCTTATAATCGAGCGTCCATGGCTAGGGGTTTGGTGGACTCGATTATGTTGGAGGCCGATCGCAAGCTGGTGGACAAGATGACGGCTGTAGAACTGCGGGAGCAAAATGTTGTGAGCGCTTACTGGGTAAGTGTTTAATCATCTTCGGTCTTCATGAGTCATTTTATATGTGTCCATGTAGCTGACTGCGTCTTGTCTTGTTGTATTGGTGTATAATATGCTCTATATGCAGCGACTGGAGGTGATGGCGTTGGTTTCGACTTCATCTGATATGGTGATGCAGTCGAAATTGGTTGAGATTGCTGATTTGAGGGCGCATCTTGAAGAGGTGGATGTTGTGAATAATACTGTGCATGGGGACCTGGATGTGGCTGAGGCAGTGAAGATGCATGCATTGAAAGATTTGGCTGAAGTAGATTTTTAGCGTAATACTGAAAAGATGCTTCATGCAGAGTTGAGGAAAATGTACGAGGGGTGAAGGCTAGAGTTGGAGCGTTTGAGGAAGGACCTAGAGTTTGCGAAGGAAGATGCGCATAAGTATCAGAGGCTGGCGGATAGGCGCACTTCTAAGTGGAATCGTCTGGTTAGTTATCTTGCGGATGGGAAACTGGTGGTGGCACCTAGTGCAGAGATTGCAACCATTTCCCAAAGTGATGATGATGCAAGTGTGGATGATTATGAAGAAGGCGACTGCGGTGGTGAAGCAAAAGTGTCGTATACGGCTATTATGGATGCGGGTTGAAAGGGAAAGTTGTGGTAGATGTTGATGTGCCAATTGAAGGGACGAGTGATGGTGCCTCGACTGAGGTGATTGTCCAGGCAATAGAAGCAGTTGAAGCGACTGGGGAAGAGGCTGCGAAAGATGCAGGTGAATTTAAGGTGAGGCTCGTGTCGTATTGAATTTGTTGTTTTAGCAAGTGTTTGGTCTGAAAATGTAATATGAGAAATGTAGTTTGAAAATGTATTATGATATATAAAGGAATGCCATTGTCTTTTATTCTAGCGTACTGAATATAACTTGTTGTTTGTTGTGGTTTGAACATATGTTGGATTTGTATGGTAATCTCAAGTCGGCAATGGGCAGTCGATTGGTTCAATCAGACAGATGTAAAAAGGTGTAGAGATAGCCCTTAGTGTTGAGGCTTGGTCACGAGTTGTCTCAATCAATGCGAGCGGGAGAGGGCCTATGAATTGCCTCAGTAAAATGCAAGCGGGAGAGGGCTTCCAAACTGTGTGTAGCCCTTGGTTATTGTAGACCATAGGTGCAGCTGTTAGCCCTCAGTGCGGAACTGGAGACGTCGTGCCTTGACCATTTTGAGGGCTTGATTTTAATCTATCACTCAATTGTTGAGTATTGTTTGTAGTGTGGTGCTTTTTGAAGCCGTTGTGAGGGCGTTGAACACATGGTACCAAGAGTTAGGCCATTGGCCTTCTTGGGTTTAAGATTTGATCGGTAGAGTACATAAATTAAAATCCAGCCCTCGATGATCGAAAGTTGTTGGATTGATCTGCAATGTGTCAAGCTATGCCATAAAAAATGTCGATGGTAGTTAGTAAAGGTTTAGAATGTTATGAGTAAAATGAAGACGAAAGAAGTAGAAATGTTTTAGCTTGGTTGTCTATGATGTTTCTGTATTCATTATGGCTTGACTTGGTGAGGGTTTGGCAAAAATCTACACCTTAGTCATCACATAACGTTGGTGGTAGATTGAGGCCATTGTAAGGGCGCTCAACATGTGTACCAAGAGTTAGATCGTAGACCGACGTGTATGCGTTGATGAGGTCATTGTAGGGGCGATCGGCATGTGTATTTCGAAATGGATTTATGGAGGACATAGATTAAAGCCAAGCCCTCAGTGATCAGATTAAAGCCAAGCCCTCAGTGATAAAGTATTGTAAACACTTAAATGTCAAGTCATTGTTGGTAAAAAGGGAAAAATGTAAATGAAAAAATAAAAATACTTAGCCTTAAAATACGATGATGCTTTATACAAACGCTTGGATCTGGAATGAAACTCACAGTGCCTTGAGCAAACAAATGACGCCAAATGTAAATGCCTGAATGGTTAGTTCCCCAAATGTAAATGCCTGAATGATTAGGTCCCCACAGGCGGTGCCAAATGTAAATGTCTAAATTTACATCAAAGGTTAGGACTTAGTTGTTAGCTCTTAAGTTGGGGTAATAAAGAGGGAATGGTTTTGTTTGGTGTTAATGGCTGCTCTTCATGAGTAAGAAGATGCCTACATATCCAGCACTGTGTTAGTGAGACTGGAATCAAGCCATACGTAGCTCTTAGAGGGTGGCTTTTATAGTCATTGAGAGTGTACATCTGATGCGACATGTGTACTAATGAGTACAGTTGTGCGGTTGAGATGAGAAACATGTATCTATGGGAAGCATGTGGATAGTAGGCATTTAGGTTTATCTGAGTGGACATAAGGTGTAATGATGGTGTTTCTGTAATGATGGTGGATGGCTGTAATGGTGCATGTATTACGGCAGGAAGGGGGCTTAAGGATAAAACTAGTAATGATGACAGTGGCATGTGATGATGTCACGAGATGGAGTCGAGTGATGAGTCACTGAGCTGCTGAGTATGCGAGTCTTCTGATATAGCAAAAGCTTGGAGTTGTTTGCGAGTGTGATGGGCATTCGTTTATCCGCAGGTCACATTATGTTGGGGGAGTTGTTGTATGTGAGTCTTGTGCACATCACGTGACTGGTTGGATATCCCTTAGAGTGAGGTAGTTTGAACAAACCCAAAGTAACCCAAAAGAAAATATATATACAAGCACACATTGCATAAATGGAGTAGTTTTTTAGCGACTGACTATAGTTTTCTCCTACCATGGAGGGATGAATTGGTTTTTTGAATTGATCTTATGCATCTCTCATCACATATCTAATAAACTAATAAGAATCGTGAACCAATTCTAAAAAATCTCTTATATGATTAATTCTTTTTGTCTTGCTATAAAGTTGTGACTTGGTCTCTTTAATACTAGTCTAATAAAACTTTGCTGGTGTTTGAAGAAAAAAAAAAATGTATAGAAGATTTACTGAAGAGTAAAAAAACGAGAAAGTTTTTGAGAGAAAATAATAATTATTTTATATAAACAATTTAAGTTGAAGTGGCAATAGAATTTGCAAATAAGAATGAAATGTTTCCCATGTGTGTTTTGGTTTTGTTGTGGTTTGTTGGTGGAGTTGTTGGTACGTATAGTATTATTCGGCACTTGTGTCCATTTTTAAATTGGAAGAACACAGACAGGCCTGACATTGAAATCTTTACTATATAGAAAAATATGGGGTTGATGAATAGCATATTCACATACGTCATAGGGGTAATTTTGTCATTTTGCAGTTTTTAATATTTATTTTGTTTTTTGGAGGGGTAAAATAGTAATTTTGCTATTTTAAAAATAGTTTTTTTTTGTAAATGCGTGGGCTTTGGTGGGTCCTTCCGATGGAGAAAGGTTTATACTTAAGGGTATAGTAGTAATTTTAAATGTATAAATTAATAAAAAAAAAGTAGAAAAAACTCCGGTATGGCCCCACGTGGGTCCCTCGTGTACAGTTAAATGGATGTCATTCCTCAGACAAAGTTACTGTGGAGCAGTGGTGGTATACCTTGGCTGTGCACCAAGTATCCATGGAAAGCCTACAAAGCAATCTGCCTTTCTTTCTGGTTGCAGCCATATTTCTGCTGCCACTGCTATACTCTCTCTTAATTAAGAACCCAAATGAAACACAAGGCCATGGAAAAAGTAAAAAGCTCCATCTCCCACCAGGCCCCACAAGGCTGCCAATTATCGGCAATCTTCACCAGCTTGGCAACAGTCCTCACCTCTCTCTCAGTCGCCTCTCGGAGAAGTTCGGCGCCATCTTTTACCTACAACTAGGTCATATCCCAACTGTGATAGTCTCATCAGCTAGATTAGCCAAAGAAGTCATGACAACACATGACCTTACTCTTTCAAGTCGCCCCCAGCTCTACTCTGCAAAACATTTATTCTATAACTGTACCGATGTAGCCTTCGCCCCCTACGGCGCTTATTGGAGGCACTTAAGGAATATTTACATACTTGAGCTTTTAAGTGCGAAACGAGTTCAGTCTTTCAGCTTTATAAGAGAAAAACAGGTTGCTCGTCTAATTAACCGAGTTGCTGCCTCATATCCCGGCACCACCAATCTTACTAAGATTCTTGGGCTATATTCAAATGATGTACTTTGTGAAGCCGCCTTTGGAAGGGATTTTTCTGAAGGGGGTGAGTATGACCAACACGGATTCCAAAAGATGCTCGAGGAGTATCAAATTTTGCTTGGAGGATTCAGTGTGGGAGACTACTTCCCTTCCATGGAGTGGATGAACACTCTGACAGGCATGAAATCAAGACTAGTTAAAACGTTTCGGCCCTTTGATCATTTCTTCAATGTGATCATTGAAGAACATCTCAATCCTAAGAGAGTAAAAGGATAACATAAGGACCTTGTTGATGTTTTGCTTGATTTGCAGAAAGGTGGAACGCATGGCATAGCTCTCACAATGGATAACATCAAGGCTGTTATCTTGGTGAGTTAATACATTCAATGACAAACTTTTCTCTTCAGTAAAATTGGCACTCAGTTCACTATTGGCAAGCGTTCAATTGAGTCTAAACTAAGAGGCGGTGGAGATTCCATTTTAGCTGGTTATAGGGGATGACTTTATGAGTCAATTCCCCAAGTCAGCTATGTATCTCACTCCCTTAAGGTGATCATGCTTGCCAGGTTACTGAGCCTAGATCATTGACAGCTAATGTGTTACATTAAATCATCATTTACTGGTTGTAGAATATGTTCGCGGCAGGAACTGATACTACATTCATAACCCTCGACTGGGGAATGACAGAGCTTGTCATGAACCGAAAAGCCATGAAAAAAGTGCAAACTGAAATAAGAAATTTCATGGGAGAACGAACAGTGGTACTAGAGAGTAATCTGCCTCAGCTGCATTACCTGAAAGCCGTGATCAAGGAGATATTCAGATTGCACCCTCCAGCTCCGATACTAGTTCCAAGGGAATCCATGGAAGACGTAGTAATAGATGGATATGATATTCCTACCAAAACGCGCATATTCATCAATGTCTGGGCAATTGGCAGAGACCCGGAATCCTGGGAGAATCCACATGAATATGAGCCAGAGAGGTTCATGAGAAGCAGCATAGATTTCAGGGGGCAGGATTTCGAACTGATTCCATTTGACGCTGGAAGGAGAAGTTGTCCTGCTATTACATTTGGAATCGCAACTGTGGAGCTTGCTCTAGCTCAGCTTCTCCATAGTTTTGACTGGAAGCTCCCACCAGGCATCGAAACGAAGGATCTGGACATGACTGAAGTGTTCGGTATCTCAATGCACAGAGTCTCAAATCTGATTGTGGTTACCAAACCACACTTCACCAATATTATCTAGTGTTGACAATTTACTATATCTTGCTTCGTGTATGTATTTCTGGATTCAGTCAAATAACGAATAAGCATTCCAACCTCCATCTGCCAACTTGCTCATCCATGTAATATCCTCCACCAAAAAGAAAGAAAAAAGCACATACGTACATATATGTGTCGCACATGCAAGATTCATATTGATAGACCGGCTGATGACGAAGGGACTGAAACCAAAATGAAAACATGGCCTACTTATTCTCAAGAGTGATGCAGAACATTTTGCTATCCACAGTGCAAAAAACCTCTGTAAGACCCGAGGAATTGATACTACAAAGAAAAAGAAATTGGGCTCAAGTCCCCGGCTAACACTTCTAGAAGATAAGATGACAAGTGACATTTACAGAATCCTAACTACCTCAGTTGCAGAACTCTAACATGCATCAGCAGAAAGTGTAAGAAAAGTTAAAGTCTCCCTAATAAACCGAAAATGTTAACCTAATCTATATGAAGAGTATACATTTCCAACATCTTAATCACTACATATATAAAGAGAGAGAGAAAGACTTACAAACCTGCCACTGGAATACAACCTAATTGTTTAAATATAACAATACCTGAATGGACAAGACAGTTAAAAGTGAAGTTCAAGAGCATCCTAATAAATCTTCTTTGACAATGAAAAAAAGAAACAATTAATATATATATTTCATAGACAGAACATATTTTAAAAATAATCCGTATCAGAGACGCATCCATTTGTGCGTGTTGGGCATGTCTACCTCAATTTTTTATGTCTTTGTGTCAGACACTTCATACGTCTACCTCAATTTTTTATGTCATCGGATACACACTTCGTTTCCTCATCGGATACAGACACATGTATCTATGTCAATGTAACATAGATTAATATAACCCAAACTAAAAGAAGAACAGGCCACACAGTACACTTTGAAGATTATTACAACCTACTATATAGGATGGTCAGAAACTTATGCAGCAATGTTAGGAGAAACTGTGACAAAAGCTGTTTGTGACTGATCAACAAAGTCAAGAGAACCTAGAGGAATGGTTGAATCTGAACATGTTAGTATATCATCTTGTGCTGGTCGTAGGGATTCCTCTGGGAATACTGTTGCATCCGCGCAAAATGAGTGTCGTTCTCTTTTTTCTTTTCTTGATTGCTATCGCTAAAGTCAAATTGAGTTTCCTTGGCTCAAATTCAACAACCTCATAGGGTGAACACTCTGAGGATGTAGATGTGAAGGACGCATTGGGAATTATTTTAAAAGAAATCCTCAACTTGATAGCTCACGCCAACTATGTATATTAAATGGACAACATGATCCTCGTGACTTCTTTAAATCTATGAACACTAACATTATGATGAATGAAATCACAATGGAGACCTGGATTACCAACCCACATTTTATTAGTTACAATTACATGTATGTGTAAGGAAAAAATAATAATAAAAGAAAAAAAATACTCAGTGATCTCTCCTCAGAGAAGGGGTTCTGACAGCTCCATTTCATTTGAACCCTGCTGTTGTGTCTCGACCAGGTGGGATCCTACAAAGTTCAGTCCCAGCCATTGCCAAGGCCAGCATACATATCTTTGCCTGCTTCTGTTCCTCGAGTCCTCCCTAGTATCTGACTCTTCAAGCTGCCGAGACAGCTCCTCCACCCTCTCACCAAGCCTGAAAGCCCTCAAGTCTGCCAACCTCAACGATTTCTCAGCTGCATCTCTTGCAGCCATGGCTGCAGCTGCTGTCTCTTCCTTAAATTTTAGCTTTTTCTCGGACTCTAACATGGCTTGTTTTGCCTCATTAAGTTCCTCCTGGAGGGCTGAAAACTGCAGCAAAGTAAATGTAAGAGATATTAATTAGACTCTGCAATTCAAGCTTCAAGTAAAATTAGGTGCAATAGTATCTAAGAAATTCTATTTACTATGAAAGGTTTTACATTATGGCAGTTGAAATTGCATTGCATAGTGCTTCATCAAATAATCAGGGTTGAAATCAACAAATCCAGAGGCAAATGTTCAAGGGTAGATCAATCTGAATCACCCTTGCCTTCAAATTACTTGTGTTTCCTTGCCACGTGTGTGGGTAGTAGATTATCACCCAAAGTCAGTCACGTTGAACACTTACACCGTGGTGGTTACAGTTTCTCTCAGTAATTTTCTTCCATATAATGAATCTATCGGGTCATGTTCAACTACCCGATATATGTAAAATACACAACCTAACTCGATTATAAGTGGAGTTTATGGTTGCAGCCTCAGTTTTCTGAAAGCGAAAGTATTTGCTGTTTCTGTTCTTTCTGGTCATTATCTATAAGAACTACTCCATACTCCAGAACCCGACTTCTATCCCTTGACTACTTAACTGTATTGTTGACAGTATAGTGTGTGCAACAAATTTCACCTAGCTTATCATGATGTGGTTTTCCTACTTTCTTTTTCTTTTGGGTTCTATTCTTCAAATCGCAGCATAAGAAATTCATTGAGGCGCATCAAACAAAACAAAGGAGGATCAAGGCAGCAACTTGATTAAAAGAAAAAATGTAGATATAACACGAGCCTCAAAAGGGACCTACAATATCCCGACATTGATTGCACCACATCTATAATAAATCTTTAATGTCTGAGACTGTTTGATGCAAATCATGTTCCGGGTTTCAAACTTTCTCCTTTCAAATTCCCAACTAACCATATGTGCTTTTTACTTTTCTTTTATTAGTAAGAAACAAAATTTGCCCAGTATATCCTAACAAGTACAAAATGGTGTTGCTCATCCCCGTCAATGCTCTGCTAATTACCCTTTGGAACTCAGACATGCACATCCAGCAGAAATACAAGAATGACCAAGTAATGAGGGGAAGGAATACCATTTGCACATACTCCGAACACGTGGGGGGGCCAATGTAAGAGAGTTCCTCATAATACAGGAAAGACCCAACAAAAATGCTGAACGCAAGATTACAAATTCATATCTTATACTTCTCATTTTCGAGGTATGTATAGATTGACTCAAGCTTAATATGCCAATATATAAGTACCAAACAAGTGCAAAATGTGGAGTACACTCCAAGCGCATTATGGCAATTCAACACATTGAGTTTACAGTGCCCCGCAAACTTGGCAGGTCTTTGATGGACAGGTTTGGAGAGCAAAAGTTGAAAGTGAGCTTGTCAAGACATTTAGTGGAAAAGTCTGCAGTTTGGTGTACAAAAGTTACAGGGCGAACCAATTAAGTGCAGAAGTAACTAGTTCAAGAACATGAGATTTGCAGATTGCTTGAAGAAAAAGGTATTGGAGTTTTCTAGATTAAGCAGAGATTTGGTATCTTGGACAATGAGGTTGTACCGTTTTTTATATTTCGAAGTGAGTTGGGTTGATTTTGACGGTGCTGCTAGAGGTGGCAGCCAACGCCTGTGGTGGTGGTGGAGATAGGAAGAAGATATGAGAGGAAGATGATGATTAAAGGTATCCATTGAATACTAAGCTGGTCCCATATAAATTGCTACATTAGTCTTTGGTCTCATAATATCCTAGGGACTAGTGAAAAAAAAACACTTTGACTCTGTCAACTCAAATTCAACATGGTAAACTGACAGAAAAAGGAAATGAATGGCATATTTGGATCAAAGTCTTCAAATATGCCATTAAAACTGGAACCAAAACTTAAAAACCCCTAAAACAAATTCAATGAATCAAACCTAGCCTCTGCTTCTCAAGCTCATAAGATCAGGAGTTGGTTGAGGATGTTTAATACTTCCTTGATAATTAAGTTCTCATTTAACCATACCAATTTGCTGTCCTTGCAGATTCTTAGCGCTGCACTACATATTCTGTCTAGCGTTTATTTTCAGTTCCTTAAGCATTAAAGCAGCTACTTCGTCATTAATCCTTTTCTAGTCCAGTTCCAAAGTCTTGGATAGACCAAGGTCAAAATAAGTTCAAATCAAAACAGCACATACTTCCACAACTCTGAGCTTGTACCACCCAAAAAAATGAGAGTACTCCAAACAATCATCAAATTACCAATACAAGATAGGGAATTAAGCAAATTGCCTGGTTTAATAGCAATAAGTTCCATCTGAGGTGAAAGACACATGCACATCATGACCTGGAACTTGATGAAAAGACATTACTTGGGAAGTGAATCGATGAGTATCAGCTAGAACTTATTTAACCAGGCTTGGTATAAAATAAATCACTTAACAAGCAAAGTAGGTCAAGAAGACCTGCAGTTACAAAGTCAAGAAACCAGACTAATCACCCAGTTTTCCAGAAAAGTAATAGATCCCATCTACCAGTAAAGTACTCAATGGAACAATTTCTAAACTCACCAAAATTTTTGGTCCATCTACAGAGAACAGCCTTAATGTTCAACCAAGTACCTAACTGCTCCATGTAAACACCGTTAGATACTTCGGTTGAACATTAAGGCCCGCATAACTTAGGTTGAACCTAAAAAGTTTGGTCCATCTACAGAGGACGGCCTTCGATTCCTATGTTAGATATATGTCCCGCATAACTGCAAAAAGGGAAGAAACTCCGAAGATGATCATACGGTGAGTGAAATTATCTGGACCCTAAAAAGGTTGCAAGTTCAACATTCGACCAGGGAACAACCAAATGACACTTGACTCCAAGAGATCGCTGATTAGTTTTTTTTATTGGGTAGATAAAAGGTATTCATCGATATATTTTAGAAATTACATCAAGAAGAATTCATGTGGACGATCAGCAAGTAACCAATTCTCCATAGACCCCAGCCCCCTAAGAGAAAGCAGACCAAATACTCTCAGTGAAAGAACAGTAATAACCACATGGTTTACCTACTCCCTTTACCTCCTACACAACTACAGCAACTACAAGACAATTTGGTTTACAACTCTACAATTTTTTTTCTTGTTGATAAACGGCACCATATTCATAAGATGGAGAAATTACATCACCACCAAGAAGTTTAACAAAGACTATTCTAAAAGGACTTGACCCAAGACACAAGTCCTCACCTGGTCACCTACCAAAGTACCATTACCGAAAGTAAAACACGTAAAACAAGCAGAAAACAAAAGAGAGAGATAAGAATCACAAAAAAAGCCAAAAAAACAGAAGCAGGAGAACAGTCCAAATCCTAGGAACCACCACCATGGTGATAATACCATCAAAACAGTATCAGCACAACAACAGAGACTACCCTCCAACAACCCCTTCTTGCTTCTGTATCAATTACGCACCATGTCTAACGTGCAACCCAGTCTTCCTCCCTTCCAGAATACTACAAATCAAGTTCGACCTCTTCCTTTTCATCATATTTGTCTTCAAGTCATCGTAGTTGTGAAGGGTACATATATATGTAATGTGGTTATAAGGGTACTTACGTAATAAGTGTAGATGGATATATAGCATGATTGTAATAGATTAGGGTTAACCAAGATAATACAATGTAGCCAATATTATTAGCATGGTATTGGAGAAACCGATCTTAGGATGGTTGTTTCATTTTCATAGTTTTCATTCGAGTTTATGGTGATCAGGAGTTTGATTTGGTTGTTTGACATTTGTGGGGAAGCAAAACATGGTTTGGCCGGTTTCAGATCTGATTTTTGTTTGGTTTCAGATCTGATTTTAGTGCAGGTTGTATATTCTGTTTTCAATGTGATTGGAATCCAATTTGGGTATCTATTTCTTGCTTGTTTGATTCTATGTATGGCGGAAATTTTTGGATTTGCTTGGACTGAAAATGGGTGGAGAAGAAGGTGAAATGGGTCAGGTTTGACCCATTCCAGTTCTGCTGGTCCTGTTCCTATTCTGGTATTCCCGTTCCGATTCTGATTTTACTGTTCTTATTCCAATTTGATGATTCTGGTTTCCTGTTCTGATTTTGATTCCTTTTTCTGATCCCCATTCTTGTTCTTGTTTTATGGTCTGATTCCGATTTATCTGAATTCTATTTTCGAATTTCCTGATTCCAATTTTGTGTTGTCTGCTTCCACTTCCTAATTATGATTTCCAGTTATGATTCTGCTTTTTCTGTTGATATTGATTATGATTTTCTAATTATGATTCTAGTTCTTCCGACTTCTTGGTTCTTTTCGATTTCTGGCTCTTTCGGTGTTCCTTTGATGTTCTTTGCGATGATTTCTGGTTCTTTCGATGATCTTTGGTTTTTTGGGTTCACTTCGTGAATTCAGGTTCTTGTGATTTTATGGTTCCTGTGGATTTTGTGGCTATCTGGTTCTTGTGATTTCTTGAAGTGGTTCTCGTGGTGCTTTTCGTGACTTTGTGGTGATTTTTGTGATTTTCTGGTGGTTCCTTAGCTATCTCTGTCAGTTGTTGTTGTTGTTTTTCTTTTCGCGGTGCTTTCGAGTTTTTGTGATTATTCCCTATGCTTCTAGGATTTGAGTTCTGCAATTTGGAGTTTTCTGTGATTTGGTTTCTCATGGCAATTTGGTGGTTTGTGGCTAGGCTCTTTGTGGTTTACCGAAGTGGTTCTTGCGATTGTTCGTGACGGTTCTTGTGGCTTCGTGCTTGTTTCTAACTTTCTATGGTGCTTGGCGGTTATGATACCCCCCAATTTTTATTTGGCAAATTCATGATTTTCCTTGCATGCCATCATGAGTTTGAGAGGGGGAGTAGAAGGGTTTATATATATGTAATATGGCTATAAGGGTACTTACATAATAAGTGTAGGTGGTACATATAGCATGATTGTAATAGATTAGGGTTAACCAAGATAATACAATGTAGCCGATATTATTAACAGTGGTATTGGATATCGTCTATCCATCCCTCCTTTTTTGCTCTCCCCCACGTTGCTAGCCTCCCTCTCGTCCAACAACCACAGTATTTTCCAGGAACTCTTCTTAAGTGTTTTTTCCCGCTTTCTAGCCAGCCTTCGTAGACTTCTATAAACAATTAAAATTAGTTTCCACCAGTTAGAAGTTAGACCTCTCCATTACTAACATGTTTTTACTTGCAAACTGCAAAGGGTAAGCTTCAATAAGGTTATAAGATGCTATCATTAACTCAAAGGAATCTTCTAGTTTCTCTCCAGCAACATCCTCTAGTGAATATATTTGCAGGCCATGGTTCATAAACTTTAAGAGTTGCAAGATATACTCAACACGGAGCCGATATCTATTGCAAAGATTCATCACTTATTCCAGGACACGAGAATATAAGCTGGTCATATACTCATATCTATGCTAGATAACCATACCTTTGCTATAAACTCTTGTTCAACGCCTCTTCCAGCAGTAGCTTCCTGCTCTGCTGCCACTTTCCACCTTGTGATTTCTTCCTCAGCAGCGGCAATATCCATCATAAGTCCTTCAACCTTTTAACAAAAATACTCCTAATCAATAAGTGACTCATATAATTACGTGGAGGGAAGGAAACAGTCATGAGTAACATACACTTTCGTTTGCCACTCGCTCTTTTTCTTCAAGTTCCTCAACACGGAGCTTTCTTTGATTGAGCTCTTTGGATTGAGCGTCCACATGGGCTTTAAGTAGACTCGACTCTGTCCTTAATCCAGATACAAAATATGCAAAATCGAATATTAAAACTCAGTATATCAGTGAGACTAAAGAGTGCTACCAAATAAAGAACTCTGCAATAAGCCAAGTACAAATACTTTAGACTCCACTAAAATCAACTTTCTTAAGAAAATAAACTATTAGCAAGCAACATTTAGAACAAGATTAATGATAGAACTAACAAATATGATCTCATAGACCAGGAGAAAGGAAATTGTCTTCCTAAACGGATTAACTTTCAATGTGCAATGAAGTTCTAGTGGGTGATATTCAATATCCTCAATGTGCTAGGATAGCTTTCACAAGCAAGAAAAATAAAGAAAGAGAACAGTAAATTATATTATAGTTAATGAAACAGAAAGTTTGGAGAGAAAAGAGAGTACCACTTTAATTGATTAAGGCCTTCTCTCATACATCTTTATATAAAAATAATAGGGTTTGCATAATGAAAACATAAAAAAGTTCGGGTAGTTGGGGTCCCGTAATCCCCAACTGTCCCTTAGAACTCTAAAAAGAACAATGCTATGTAAGTTAACTATTAACAATCATTGTATGCAAACGATAAGCTTTTGTCCCTAACACCAAATATGTATTTTCTATGAACTATGAACCACCAACTTACATGCAAGCACAAATGCTAACTAATATTGAAAAGATACCTTAATTCATCTACAGAATGTTGAAGCTCAATGATCTCAAGCTGACATGCCTTAACTATGTTCTCCAAAGCACCAGCCTACATAAAGTGCAACATTTACTTTCAATCAAAAAGAAGGGAAGCTTAAATTTGTGAGAAACAGTACAAGTTCTAACACAAAAAGAAATGCTTACCAGAGTATACACTTCATCTTCCCCTGCCTCATTAAAACCCTGTTCTTCATAGGAGGAATCCTTGCCATTCCCAAGGAAATTACTGAAACCAGGTTCTATCCCAATCTCTCTTAAACCATTTTCTGTAGCTCGTAGGATCTCGCTTGTTTTTGACGATGGATCAAAAGTCATCTTTCTTGGCAAAGCACTTCTAAGTAAAGACACGATATGTTGTTTCTCCTTCACCAAGCGAGTAACTGTCTCATTTAGACCTTTAGATTCATGGGTCCACACTTGCATTCCATCCCTTACCTTTTCCGCAGCAATGTTGGCAAGCTCAGAAGTAGATTTCATCATATCCAAAGAAACCTGTAATCTCTCATTCACGTCCATTTCTTGGGGGATAAAAAGTGAGTCTGTGAACTCTGACTGGTCTAATTGACTAGAATCCACTATCTTAATAATACCGTCAATCTGGTCATGGATTCGTGCAACACAATTCAGCTGATCAACCAAAAGCAGTCTTTGCAATTCCGCCTTTGATTCCAAACTCCTTAATTTACATTCACACTCACTGATAACCTCCTTCAGCTTATCAACTTCCTTCTCCGCCATATTTTGCTTCTCCAACAACTCTCTCTCCATCTCAGCCACCTTCCCATCTTTCTCACCAACCAACTTCTCCAAACTCTCCACATCCGACGTTTTCCTACCCACTTCCTCTCTCAACCCACTAATCGTCGCTTCAAGCTGAGAAACCTCAATAGCAATTTCATAATTCCTTTGTTCCATTTGCTCACGAGCCTCATTCCTAGACTTCATAGCCACGTCATACTGCTTAAGCATCTCTTCAACAATCTCATGTGTTCTCTTAATAACCCCATACGCCACCCCCGGCAATCCATTATACCTCTGCGACTTCGGCAACCCACCCGCCCCGTTAAAATTCTTAAAACTCCCAACCTTCCCACTAATCTTCTCAATCCCACTAACAAGCATTTGCGAAGCCGCCTCACTCTCCGATAACATTCCTTCTCTAAACTTAACCAACTCATCCCTCTCCCTCAAAACCACTTCCAACTCTTCCTTAATCTTCTCATTAACTCTCAAAGTTTCTTCCTTTTCCTTCAATTCATCCTCTCTTAATCTTTTAAACTCGTCTCGTTTCTTAATGGCTTCATGTGTAAGCGCTTTTAACCGCGTAAACGACCTTTCTAACTCTAATTTCGAATTCTCAGCTACAATTCTAGCTTTCTTCTCATTCTCTAATTCTAATACAATTTCTTTAAATTTATTATCGTCTGAATTTGAGGAATTTTGATAATTAATTAGTGTGGGATCATCTTCTTCTTGTTCTACATCACTGAGTACTGGATCGTTTTCTTCGTCACCCAAATTTGCCATTCTAATTAATTCATCAAAGTAATTAAATAATATGAGATCGTACCTTGGAAGAATACGCGGAGAACCGACAAGTGTTTTTGGTTTGGTTTTTTTTTTTTAAAAGACTTCGAGACGAGGAAGGAGGAGGAGACGGGTTTTAGGATCGTGTAGACCGGGTTGAGGGGTGCAAATCTGTATAGCCGTGTGCGTCGACCGTGAAAGTAGATTGAGATTGTATGTGGATAATCTTCATGCAAATTAACGGTGGATGGGAATGGGTGTAGTAGGAGTTTAATGTCTCGGCAGTGTGGTCCCAAGTTTAATAAGATGGCAGGAAAGAACGTGCAATGTTGTAAAAAAGCCACGTGTCACAACCACAGTTAGATGATCGTATGATCTAGGGTAGGGAATCAACCCGACCCGATTAGGAATAGTTCATGTTCGGGTTGATTTTTATAGGTCTCTGTTACTGCCGACCCCATATTATATTGGGCAGACCCAAAAACAAAAACAATTATTACAAATGTGTCATTGCCTCCAAAAGTTGTTTTGTGTTGGGCACTTCATAAACCAAAGTGAATTTGACTTGTTGCAACCTTTTCGGCCTCTCTCTTCTATTCTATTCTATTCTCTTCTCTTCCACCATAAAAAATCTTAAACCCTTAAACCCTAAAGAAAATTATATCATAACACTAATACTAAACACTAATGAAATAGCCCAACCCCATTTTAGAACTTGAAGATGAAGAAGAAAATGTAATGCATCATGACCCCATTCATGAAGAAAATATAGAACAAGTTCCAAGTGACCCCATTCAAGAAGAAAATGTAGAACAAGTTCCAAGTAATCTCATTCAAGAATAAAATGTAGAACAAGTTCCAAGTGACCCCATTCAAAAAGAAAATATAGAATAAGTTCAAAATGAAGAAAATAGAGGAATGGATGATGATGCATTTAATAAGAATAAGGTAAATCTAAATTAAACGTAATTATGCATGTAGTAATTATTCATGTGTACAGTGATATATAGGACTGAAAGAGAAAATTCGAACACCCGAGGCTTAAACGACCCGGCTAGGTCGTTTGTATTGCATACCAAACGGTCTGGTCACACCGTCTGGACTGAGTCCAAAAAGATGTGGACATGTCGTTTGGGATTTGAACTTAGAAAAAAAAAACTTCCTGGTGTGGTCACACTTTTTGGACTAAGTCCCAAACGACATGGCCACACCGTTTGAACTAAGTCCCAAATGACATGACCACACCGTTTGGACTGAGTCCCAAATAACAAGTCCAAACGGTGTGTGGCCATGTCGTTTGAGATTTGAACTTTGAAAAATATGAAGTTCTATTTTTTTGCCTCTTGACCAGTGTGGCCACACCGTTTGGAATAAATCCCAAACGGTGTGGCCAAGTCGTTTGGGACTGAAATTTGGCGAACCTCGATTTCTTTTTTTCTTAACTTCCATATTCCAACAAGGACTCTTCCAACAATTCTAACACTTCCAAATTCAACTTCCATATTCCAACAATTCTAACACTTCCAAATTCAACTTCCATATTCTAACAATTCTAACACATCAAAATTCAAAACCAAACACATAAAATGGAGAATCACATAATATCAAATAATATTTTGAAATAACATACGACAAAATCAAGTATTCATAAAGTTGGGTACAGATATCACAACGTCACTCTTTACAACAAAAGTAACTTAAACAACCCTATACTACTAGAACTCTAAAAGTTGAGATCAATGCTCAAGAATAGGCTGCTTCTTCACCTATGTTCCTTCACGATATCGTCCGCCAATGAACTTGCACCGGGTCAAATTGTATGCCTCCATGAACTCGTTCTGTGCATTGTCTGGAATCGCAGTCCCACCCAATTGCAGGCCTTGATTGAGCAAGCGAGAAATTTTCATCAACGATGGACAAATCTTTATCATTCTTTGTACCGCCACTACCATTGAACTGAATCACCGCGAGGGAATACAACGCCGTTGCATGTGAACTAATTGTTGCTTTCGCCATTAACGAAGCACCACTGCCTCTATTATCTAAATTGTAGAATCGAATCTGCACAATGAATACAAGATTTGTGAGTGTGAGAAATGATTGATCGATTCTGCCTGTGAATATATAAAGAGATGAAAAACCAACCATGCCTAGAGTATAACTTGCTTCAATGTTCCCAACATCCATACATTGTTTCAAGAATTTGTGAGCAGATTCACTCCAATTTTAGCTTTTGCAGTGAATGCTTTGGGGGATGTTTTCATTAGAACAAGTGGATGTAATCCTAATCCATAAAATCTCTTGCACCTGCAAACATTCAACATGAAAAAAAAATTAAAATCAATCTCAACAACAACAAAAATCAGATGGAGAAACGAAACCCAATGGAAACAAAAAAACCATTTTGAATAAGCGCAATTTTTGGTTTTTGGTAGGTTTTTTTGTGTATTCACGAGCGCAATTTTTTGTTTTTGGTTTTGGAATGTTTGTTTGTGAATTTGACGAAGGGTGGTAACTGGCTATTGCCGGTTTCTCGATTTGTTGAGTGTTTTGGTTGGGGGGTGTATGGTTCAAGTTCTACCAACCAATAATGGGCGCACTCCCGCCCAACTTCGGGTCCGCCCCAACACAATATGGGGTCTGGCAGTAACAAGACTCTTTTTATATCCGTTTTTTTATTCGGGTTGGGTTCGGGTTAAATATTTCGGTTTGGTTCTGGTTTGACCATATTCGACCCAAACCCGACCCATCTGCCCTAAGTATGATCCCAACCAGTGTTCTTAAAAATGCTAGACGGTAGTCGGGTGGTGGAAGAGCGCCTAGTGCTTAGGCCTTCTAGGTAGTGCCTAGACGGGCTAGGCGTTATGCGGTTTTTTTTTAATATATATAGTAATACACACATATACTACAAAAAATGAAGAAAATCATTTACTATAACTCAAAAAATAAACACAAATAAAGATACTTATTACAAAAATGCGTAATAGTTGAGAAATATTAACTTCATATAAAAACATACTCTTTGTTATAGTGGCATATAATTTACATTAGATTTAAGTCTTTTAAACTCATTCAAATCTTAAGCCTACACGGGCCTTTATTTTTTCTACATTTAATCATTAAAAAAAAAAAACTTGACTGGACCGCTTAGAGGCCACCTAGACCCGCCTAGTTGGTCCACCGATTTTTTAAACAACTAGAGCCTAGGCGAGTCAGTTGGGCACCGCCTAGTGCCTAGAGGCCGCCTAGACCAATTTTTAGAATAGTGATCCCAACTTTTGCCTCACCTCAAAAACTTATGAAACTAGTATATATGAATTATCACTTGGTAGGCTCCACTAGGGGGTAACCCACCCCCTCTCAACCTATCTTTTACTTTTTTGGTGCGAATCTTTGCAAAAATGACCCTTTTGAAATCACATGATATATCCAAGCCTATCTTAAGTCTAGAAGAGATAAAAGAACTATAAGTGTTCTCATGTGTAAACTAGTTTTCACAAAAAACAAAGAAAATAGTGGTCCTTGAGAAACTGAAGATAAAGGATAAGAGAAATAATGGAGCTAGTTGCAATAGGAAACTTTTCAATACCAAATGCTTCAATGTGTCTGTGATTAAGGAGGAATTACATAATATACATGGGAAACAAAGGGTAAAGTAGTTTTTGAAACAATGGCGCCAGGTTATTTTGAAGTTATTTTTTCAGATATTATTGAACTTCATCATGCAATAGTCCATGGACCTTGGAATGTGTGTAGGTACTTGTTTGCAGTGAAGAGATGGCCCAACAAAGATTGAGGGAGTAGGTTTACCAATTGAGAGGAATACTAATGTAAATCTCGCTAGTATTGGAGAAATGTTGGGGCAAGTATTGGAAGGAGAGAAAAAAGGGACTAAAGAATTAAAGGATGTTGTAGTAAGAATTAAGGTTGGCATAAATATTTTGGAACTTTTGTCCAAAGATAATAATATAATGTGAAACTAGAGGATGGAATCACTATTAAAGTTGATTTCAAGTATACAAAATTACCAATCCTTTGATACTTTTGTGGAACCATGCATTACACTGAATATGTTTAGCAAGAGAGAAGTTTAAGAAGGATATGATGAACTTGGGTATCAAAGTACCAATCCTTCAACCGTTCACAAACGCACTAAGAGCTTCAACGGGGAATCATAGGAACCTCAGAGATGGCAAAAAAATTGTCAATGTGGAGGCCTACTCGAGGAGTACGGCGAGAGTAGATACCCTAAAGTTTTACAAAGAAATGGGACAAGATAGCATAGGACAAAACAGAGAGATGTTGGATCCAACGTATGATAGCAATTCTACTAATATAGAACCAGGAGGTGGGGTCTTGAGGCATAAAAGGTGGATCCATAGATCAGGTTTTAGTCTAACGGTCGGGCAATAGGACCAAGACAATGGCTCGAAATGTTATTAGTCGATCAGAGGAGTATAGTAGGTGGCATGCAGAAGATGATAGGATATGGGCCTGGATTACAAACCCTACTTACCATATTCTTGTGGGAGTAATAGGTGGGCTAGATGGAATTCAAACTCCTAATATATAGCTATTGGCCCCAATTTCTCTATCCATGGGCTAGACATGGACTGGATCCAAGATGAACCTATATCTTCTAAGCATGCTCGAGATAGGCAAGATGGGTTTGAATTACAACAATTGGATGTACACAATAAGGGTTGCCCAATCAATCTTGGGAGACACATTTGGAGGTAACCAAGGTGAAGAGAGGGTCGATGTAGATATTTACAAAGAACTTTTGTATGAATTTGATGGAAAGGAACTTTCTAAAAATCATCTATACGATCAGTATGAAGACTTTTTGTCAAAAGGTGAGATATCGGGAAGGAGGAAAAACTGGAAAGTCAAAGTTGGACGCTCCCCAAAGATAGAGACAAGAGAGCTTTAGAACAAGTATTAGCAAAAGAAGAGGAGACGCTGGATAGTCAAACATTAATTACAACTATTAAACTAGAAATTTTCAATTGCAGTCTGAAGAAGAGAAGAATTACTGAGGTGGTTTTGGAGGATATGGAGAAAGGGATAGTAAGATGAAGAAGAAAGTTAGTCAAGATAACACTAAGGAAACTAAAGAGAACCCATGGAGATGTGTCTTTAGAGATCGATGGAATGTTCCACAAGTAGAAAGCAAGAAAAATAGGACTGAGGATTGGTACTTCTCCTTTGTTTATGTTAATACTCAAGCCATAGTACAAAATATCCCGATATATCGCGATATTTGGGGATATCTATCTAGATTTCAAAAAAAGATATATAAATATCACGATATGTTAAGAGATATATACAACTGCAAATATCGGCGATATTTTGACGATATTTGCAATATTTGTGATATTTTGTGATATTTAGCGATATTTTGTGTATATAACAATTTTATTTAATATTTACCATTATATTTTAAATAAATATAAATAATGTATCATGATAGATCAATAAATATCCACAATATCCACGATATTTGTCGATATTTTAGATATATCCACGATATTTGCATGTGAAACAATGTCAAATATCCCAAAAGAGAGGGATATATCCACGATACATATCTAGAAATTGAGTATCGATAAATACCCATATCCTGATATTTTGTACTATGACTCAAGCTAACCTTAAACACCTAGTGTGGACAAAGCTCAGGGATAATGCACCTTTGGTCCCTGGGCCTTGGCTACTTGATTAGCTCCCAAATGTGCGGTTTATTACACTTATATTATTGCATTACAGCCCTTCTTATGTTTAATGAAAATACAACTTATAGTTTTTATTGCTTTTTTAAGGTTACAGAGAAATTCAGACCACTTATCATAAAAGCTGCATGTTAGCACCTAAAGGAGCTTTAATTACGCTTATTATGAAGACCAGAAGCTGCTATGAAAAAGTTCTGACAAAGGTCAAAGTCAAGGGTCAAAGTCAAAGGTCAAAGCTCTCAACTCTGAAGACCAGAGATGGAGGTCCTTATCTCAAAATATGGCATTCTCGAAAACCTATCTTGATAAATAAGAAATCAAAAAGCAAAAGGAAAAGGAAAAGGAAAAGCAAAAGCATAAAGTGAAGTGTGAGGTGTGTAAAAGGGTAATATTTGTTTATCCTTTACATAACCAAAAATGATTGATTGATAGTATTGACTGAACTTCTTATGTGAAGCTGCCTACGTATCTAGTTCTTTTGTCAAACTAGAATCAAGTCATACGTAGTTCCATAAAAATTGAACTTGATTGGGGCGGTTTTCCTCTTGTGAGAGAATGTCCTCAGATGTTTAGATTCATCCTCCTTTTATTGATTTGGTTTGTCTCCTAGTTTTCCTCGTGGAGACGTTATGTAATAATGATTTAAGCTCTTGCTCTCCTTTCCTTTTATGATGCACGTTTGTTATGTTTGGCTCTTGAGATGGTTGTTCCTTACAATCTGTTTAACTCTTTGTGCTATTAATGAATGCTTTAATTGTGCTCGAATTGATTTCTGTTTATAGAGATTGTATGTGTGCCTTGATGTGTTAAGTTATATGTGACCTGTTGCTCTTGGAGTATACTTAGATTATAGGTCGTATGTTAGACTTGTGATTAGACTTTGGACACTGGACACATTGACCGTAATGATTGGTTGAGAACGTAGGGTACTAACACAACCACCTTTCTTTAGATCACTGTTTGTAGAACAGTGGTGTAAAGAAAGATAATAAATGAGACCACGTGTTAGACTTAGTGGTTTGAAATGGAGATTGTTGATAATTGAATTTTCTTATTTTCTGTGTTTGTTAGTTGGATGTCATTTGTTGCTTAGAGCTTTGTTGTGAGTTGATATGCTAGGTCCTGCTCATAGATCGTAGTTCGTAGATTAGATTTGACTGATAATTAGCTTTTGAGTAGTAATTACAGTTGAATCGAATTTAACCCTTGTGTAGGTGCTAAGTTAATTTGTGGGCCTTTTGGGGGCACCTTTGATTGAATTTGACCGATAATTAACCTTTGAGTGGTAATTACAGTTGAATCAAACTTAACCCTTGCATAGGCGTTAAGTCGATTTGTACGCCTTTTGGGGCGTTTTTATTGGATTTGACTGATAATTAACGTTTGAATGGCAATTATAGTTGAATCGGACTTAACCCTTGTATAGGCATTAAGTTGATTTGTACGCCTTTTGGGGGCATTTTTATTAGATTTGACCGATAATTAGCCTTTGAGTGGCAATTGTAGTTGAATCGGATTTAACCCTTGCATAGGCGTTAAGTCGATTTGTACGCTTTTTTGGGGCGTCACTATAGTCGATTCTCGTTGAGTGTCTTTGATGGCGATCTGACATTATAGTTCGTAGATCGTAGTTTGCAGATCAAACTTGATCCTTAGTAGGGCATCAAGCTGATTGGTCGATAGCTAGCTTTTTGGGGGCGTCACGATAGTTGATAGTTAGCCTTGAATTTGTGTGATTGTAGCTAGCCCCAGTTTTGGAGCTTGATTGACCTGTAAAAAATTTGTGCTAACACCAAAGAGTGAGTACAAACTAATAGTAGTAAGTCTGGAGGTGCATAAAGCGTAATAACTTAATTGAGCATGTTTAGATGGCAATGACTAGCCCCAGTTCGGAGATGGTTGTGGCGAGCCCCCAGTTTGGAGTGTAATCGACTTGTAGTAGGTCAAGCTGTAGATCAATATAGAAATTAGTAGTATAATCAAGGTTGACAATTTTAGTCGAACATTTGCATATTGGGGAGGGGGTCAATATGTGGATGACCTGCAAGGTGGCACTAAAAATGCCAAATAGCAATATTAGTCATTGAAAATGCAGGTTATATAGTCGATCTAGCTCAGAATGAATCTATTCAACATGCTAATGTAAGTGACCACAACTGCTGTCGTGGCCCTCACATCATATTGTAAGTGACCCCAACTGTCACAGCCCCAAATTTGGAGTGGAATCAACGAACTGATAATGCTGCCAAAGCTTGCTCCAAAGCAACTCATCCATTTTGTGACCTCTCAATTCATCGACTCTTAATATTTGAGGAATGTTAATTCAGTAGAGACTTGAAACTTCTATTGAGCTGATATACTGAAGTATATTTGCCACAATGTTAAGGTATCACCATCAAGTATTATAGGCTTACTGGCCGCTTGGTTGGCCAAAGCTTAGGTAGGATATGCCCATGTCCACAAGGTTTGTTGTTAGTTCGATCAGGTTGAAACCTTATGAACTGAAGATCCCGAAGTAACTCCAAGCAACAATCTTCCCATAATTGTTGGTACAAGTAAGTATATGTTTGTTTGGAATTGAGACTTTGAGTCAAAGTGACTCAAATTGACGACACACGTTATAAATTATTAATAGCTTATCCTAGATATTAGGAATTGGAAATAGAAAGCTTAGTGTAACTCTTACGAGGGGCTGAGGCTCATTAATGTAATTGAAGTTACACTAATATAAGCAATATTCAAAATAGCAAGAGTTCGACTAACAAAGGCAACTATATGTTGGGGACAACGATACCAATCGATCCCCACTAAAATAACTTGCAATTGGACAAACTACTACTCCAAACAAAAATCTAACCTTTTACTACAACCAACAACAAACCCAACCTTCCAAGTAATCAACAACTATCACAAACAAGTAATAATAATGCAAAGAAAGTAAAGCATACCACAACACAAGATGTAACGTGGTTCGGCTAATGATGCTTACTTCCACAAGAGCTAATCCTTGTATAAGTGTGGGAAGGAAAATTACAATCACTCCTCTCAAGTCTCTCCACCTTACTAGATCACTCCTCTCTCTTTACAAGCTTTTCTCTTTGTAAGGGTTTTCTCTCAATTTTGATTGCTCTCAAAATTGGGTTTCTATTCAAGACTTGGTTTTCCAAAACCTAACTTCTGTTTTTATACTAAACTTGCAATTTTGCAGTTACTGTAGAAATAGAAACTGACAATTTTTCGCATGAGCGAGGGCGCACTCTCAATAAGGCAAAATCGAGTGCGTGCACGCTTTCTTATTTTCCTCAAACTCAAAAAGTCCAGTAACTTTGTTTCATGAGAGGCTGAAAAAAAACTATCTTCTTTTTCACGACAAGGGATCGGGAGCGCCTTGGTCACGACCAATCTGAGCGTGTGCACGCTTAGACTTATTCACACGAACAGTACTGCTTTCTCCCATATTCTTCCTCATTTTCATGTAAGGGATAACTCCAACAATCTCCCCCACCCGAACAATGAGGGGGGATACCTCCATGTATTCCCAAATCAACAGGAGGAGTGTGTTACCATTCTGGTGATAGCACAACAAATATCAAACTTAGATTTCGATAAGACTTTGGTCATCATATCCGACCCATTCTTGTCGGTATGGATCTTTTCAATGCACAAATGCTTATCTTTGAGAACTTATCTAATCTAATAATAACGCACATGTATGTGCTTGGATCTAGAATGAAAACTCGGATTCTTGCTCAAATGGATGGCGTTCTGACTGTCAAATATAACTACAAACTGTTTCTACTTTAGCCCTAGTTTATCAAAGAACCTTTTCATCCATAGCATCTCTTTGCAACACTCAATGGCTGCAATATACTCAGCTTCTGTAGTGGAGAGGGCAACACACTTTTGCAACTTAGATTGCCAAGAAACTGCTCCTCCTGTAAAAGTAAACAGATAACCGGAGGTGGACTTCATAGAGTCAACATCACCTGCCATGTCTGCATTAGTGTAGCCTTCAAACACGCCTTGGAAGTGCCCTTGAGATATCTCAATATCCACTTAACACCTTCCCAATGCTCTTTACCCGGATTTGACAGAAAACGGCTTACAATGCCAATGGCAAAAGCAATATCCGGTCTTGTACACACCATTGCATACATCAAGCTGCCCACTGTAGATGCATAAGGAATCTTTTCCATTTAACTCTACTCATGCGGAACTGGCCACCAAGCAGACAATTGACTGGCTTCGCTTGATCCATGTTGAATCTCTTTAACACCTTTTCAATATAGCTTTCTTGAGAAAGCCACAACTTCCTACTCTTTTTGTCACTAGTGATCTACATCCCAAGTATCTACTTTGCTTTACCCAAATCCTTCATCTCAAAGGACTTACTCAAGTCTTTCTTCAGCTTGGATATCTTGTTGATGTTTTGGCCAACTATCAACATATCATCCACATACAACAAGAGCACTATGAAATCCCCATCTGGAAATTTCTGAACAAACACACACTGATCGGAAGCAGACTTCATGTAGCCATGCTTTACCATAAAGGAATCAAACTTTATGTACCACTGTCTTGGTGCCTGCTTCAACCCATACAAACTCTTTATCAGCTTGCATACTAGGTGCTCCTTGCCTTTGACCTCAAACCCCTCTGGTTTGTTCATGTAGACATCTTCTTCAAGGTCTCTATGAAGAAAAGCTGTCTTGACATCTAGTTGCTCAACCTCTAGGTCCATACTTACGGTCAGACCCAATACCACCCTGATAGAAGTCATCTTAACTACAGGAGAGAAAATTTCATCAAAGTCAATACCTTTCCTTTGACCGAATCCCTTCACAACAAGGCGAGCTTTGTGCCTTGGATCTGGATTATTCTCCTCATGCTTGACTTTGTAGCTCCACTTATTCTTGAAAAAATTTCTTCCATCTCATCATGCATGACCTTCAACCACTTCTCTTTGTCTGTACCTTCAAGAGCCTCTTGATAATACATAGGTTCTCCAACATCAGATAGTAAAACATACGTATGTGGTGGATACCTGGTTGAAACTTGTCTCTCTCTGTCGGACCTCCTTACCCCATCTTCTTGTGGCTCAGGAGGATGCACTTCATCTTGCTCAGGTGGTAGTTTATGCACTTCTTTTGCATCTTATATATCAATAGGTTATATCCCATCATGAGAAATATGATCATCATCATAAGCTTCAAACCCATGGTTCTCTGCATTCTCAATGCCTTCTACACGTTTCACAGTAGGAACTTTTGGTTATGAATCAACAAGATCATTAGTGAAAGCTTCTAGCTTCTCACTATCCTCAAAGTCTTCTATGGTTTAGTCTTCCAAGAACACAACATCTTGACTTCGGATTACCTTCTTGTTAATCAGATCATAAAGTTTGTAGCTAAACTTCTCATCCCCATAACCCAGAAAAATGTACTGCTTAGGTTTGTCATCAAGCTTGGATCTCTCATCCTTTGGAATATGAACAAATGGCCTGCACTCAAATACCCTAAAGTGTCCATAATCAACATCTCTGCCTGACCATACTCTCTCTGGATAATCACTATTCAGAAACTTCGAAGGTGATAGGTTGATCACATGTACAGCTGTGCGCATTGCTTCACTTCTAGGTAACTTAGAGTGAGACAACATGCATCTCATCCTCTATACAATAGTCTGATTCATCTTCTCGGCTATACCATTATGTTGCAGAGTCTTGGGAACGGTCTACTCATGACGAATCCTATGACTCTTGCAATACTATTCAAATGGCCTAATGTAATCACCCCCATTATTTGAGTGAATACACTTCAAAAGCTTCCCTGTCTCTCTTTCCACTATGCTATGAAAAGTCTTGAACACGCCAAGTACTTCATCCTTAGTCTTCAGACTATATGTCCATATCTTTCTTGACGCATCATCAATGAAAGTCAAGAAGTACAAAGCTCCCCCGTGGGACTTTACTTTCATAGGACCACATAAGTCTGTGTGTACTAGCTCAAGGACATTGTCCTTTCTATTAAAGGGGAATCTTTGGAAAGACACCTTGTGTTGCTTTCCTACCAAACAATGAGTACATCTATTTAAATGTGTACATTTAATGTTTGGCAAGGCCTTTTGCTTGGCAAGAACTTCCATGCCTTTTTCTCCCATATGACACAATCTCTTATGCCATAGTTCGGAGGAAGCTTCTTCTTGTGCCGCATTCAAATCTACTTTACACAAACTAGCCTATGTCTTGTAAAGCGAGCAAGTTTTCTTCCCTTCGGCTACTACAATGGAATCTCTGTTCAGTTTCTATAACCCGTTACCAAACGAGTTTTGAAAGCCATCATCATCTAACTTCCCAGCGGAAATTAGGCTTAGCCGAATGTCAAGGACATGTGTTACATCCTTGAGTGTCAAGGTGTAGCCGACATTGGTTTCTACATGAACATCCCCAATGCCTATAATCTTTGAGACTCCACTGTTACCCATCTTTACCTCACCAAATTTACCACAGCTGTAGGTAGTGAAGAATCCCCTGTGCGGTATGATGTGATAGGATGCTCCTGTATCTATCACCCACTCTGTATCCTGGCATGAGGTACTAACATAACATTCACCACAATTTGACACAATTCCCACTAGATCATCATTGACTAGTGCGGTAGTATCTCTGCTTGTGTCTCCGTTCCTCTTTACCATGTCTTCATGTACACACTTATTCTTCTCATCCCTCTTTAGTGTTCTACACTCATACCTGAAGTGACCCTTGGTGGCACAATAATAACATTGTCTCTTTACCTTAGGAGTTCTAGCTTCACCCCTAGATTTTCTTCTGTCATCACCTCTAGAATGAGATGGTTTTCTATTTTTTTCTCTTTCCCGCTTCTCTGTGACAAGGATCTCTGAGTGAGAGGAGCTTTTTTGTGAACCCCTCCTTGTCTCCTCGTTCAACAATGCCTCGGTAGCCATTTCCATGGAAATGATTCCTTCTTTAGAGGCTCCGTTGAGAGAAACTGCTAACGTCTCCCAATTGTCGGGTAGAGAGTTTAATAGGAACAAAGCCTCAACTTCATTACCCATATTAATCTTCATAAAGTGCAACTGATTAATGGTGTTCTGTACTTTATTAAGATGCTCATACATTGAAGAACCTTCTTTGTACTTCGTGTTAGCAAACTTTTTAATGAGCACTACCTTGTTTCCGGTCGACTTCCTCTCATAAAGGTCTTCGAGTTTCTTCCACAAGACAAAAGCGGTAGTTTCTTGGGATACATGGTGGAAGACAGTGTCGTCAATCCACTATCGAATGTACCCAATTGCTTTTCTGTCAAGATTGCTCCACTCAGCCACGGAAGTCACTTCCGGTTTTACTCCTCCATTCTCAATGGGTTGTGCCAAGTCTTTGCAATAGAGCAAGTCTTCCATCTTGGCTTTCCAAATAGTATAGTTAACTCTATTCAAACTAGTCATGCGAGTGTTTACAGAATGGTCCATCTCTACAAGCTATTTCAACTCAAACCTCCTCTCAAGAATTTTATCAAACACCTTCTGGGCAAGATTTGGATAACAACCTTGTTGGGCTTAATCCAATCTGGCTCCGATACCACTTGTTGGGGATAACGATACCAATTGATCCCCACTAAGATAACTTGCAATTGGACAAACTACTACTCTAGACAAAAATCTAACCTTTTACTACAACCAACAACAAACCCAACCTTCCAAGCAATCAACAACTATCACAAACAAGTAATAATAATGCAAAGAAAGTAAAGCATACCACAACACAAGATGTAACGTGGTTCGGCTAATGATGCTTACTTCCACAAGAGCTAATCCTTTTATAAGTGTGGGACGGAAGATTACAATCACTCCTCTTAAGTCTCTTCACCTTACTAGATCACTCCTCTCTCTTTACAAGCTTTTCTCTTTGCAAGGGTTTTCTCTCAATTTTGATTGCTCTCAAAATTGGGTTTCTATTCAAGACTTGGTTTTCCAAAACCTAACTTCTGTTTTTATACTAAACTTACAATTTCGCGGTTACTGTAGAAATAGAAACTGACAAGTTATGGCATGAGCGCGGGCGCACTCTTGGTAAGGCAAAATTGAGTGCGTGCACGTTCTCTTATTTTCCTCAAACTCAAAAAGTCTAGTAACTTTGTTTCATGAGAGCGCGAGGCTGAAAAAAAACTATCTTTTTTTGCACGGCAAGGGCGCGGGAGCGCCTTGGTCACGACCAATCTGAGCGCGTGCGTGCTCAGACTTCTTCACACGAACAATACTGCTTTCTCCCATATTCTTCCTCATACTCACGTGAGGGAAAACTCCAACACTATATAGCTATGATCAGGTCGGTTCCCATGTGAAAAGATATTAATAATAATCAAAAGTCATGAATAAATTGTGAGTGTTTCTTCAAGATATATACAAAATGTACTGTAAAATTTGGTGAAGGATCAAAATAATCAAGATCAAAGATGAATGAAAGAATCCAAATTTGAGTTGTAACGTTCCAGTATAATAGTTGCATACGACCATCTTTTGGCATGACTAGGTCGATTGAATGGTAATACGAACAATATAAATGGTTTAAAATTTGCAGCACTCATCCTATTGTATTTGGACTAAGAGATGACCACATCAAATGTAGTGATCGAGTGCCTTCAGGAAACTTTAGATCAAAGGGTATCATAGGTGCTACCATACCCCATAATTAGTTAAGCTCATTTGTGGTATGCAATGTAAGATGCCAATGACACACAATCATGTGACTGGTGAATATTGAATAGGTGGTAATTGTATCGACTCGGGACTAAACTGGAGATTATATATTTGATCATATTGAAACAAGAAAATTCAAAACAGTAGAATTGAACCTTCGATTGTTCATCTAATCATGTAGCCAAACAAATCAGGGAGTTTGTTTATCGGGAAAAACTTATCTTTCATTTATCGATCAAATCCATAGGCAAGCAAGCTTTTTGATTGATCTCTTTGGAACAGCCAACACCGCGCTTCGTGGGCTTGAGAATAACAAGTGAAAAGTGTAGTTTTCTCAAGAACTTCGACCCGCAGATGGCGCCAATGTAAAAGGGTAATATTCGTTTATCCTTTACATAACCAAAAATGATTGATTGATAGTATTAACTGAACTTCTTATGTGAAGCTGCCTACGTATCTAGTTCTTTTGTTGAACCAGAATCAAGTCATACATAGTTCCATAAAAATTGAACTTGATTGGGGAAGTTTTCCTCCTGGGAGAGAATATCCTTAGATGTTTAGATTCATCCTCCTTTTATTGATTTGGTCTGTTTCCTGGTTTTCCTCATGGAGACGTTATGTAATAATGATTTGAGCTCTTGCTCTCCTTTCCTTTTATGATGCACGCCCGTTATGTTTGGCTCTTGAGATGGATGTTCATTACAATCTGTTTAACTCCTTGTGCTATTAATGAATGTGTTAATTGTGCTCGAATTGATTTCTGTTTATGGAGATTGTATGTGTGCCTTGATGTGTTAGGTCGTGTGCGACCTTGTTAAGTCATGTGCGACCTATTGCTTTTTGAGTAGACATAGATTATAGGTCGTATGTTAGACCTGTGATTAGACTTTGGACACTAGACACGTGGACCGTAGTGATTGGTTGAGAGCGTAGGGTACTAACAAGGTGTCTCAAATATAATGGAGAAGGGCAAATCAGTAAAAGGCATAAAGTAGGGGTATATAAACTAAAAGTTAGGGAGAGAGAATGCACCTAGACTTATTCTAGTGTCAAGTAGGATTTATTTTCTTGTTTTTCAATTCAATTCATTTACTTTATTGTTTTTCATTTTCAATATTGTTATTTTCTTTTATCTTTCAGTCAATCAATCTTCTTTTTGTTGTTCTTCATTTCAATCATTCCTTTCAATGTTTGTGTCATTTTAATCTTCAAAACAACTTAAACTTTTATTGTTCTTCATTCAACTAGATCTAAACAAGTCCTAAAAAGAAACTACCAACCTTTCTTCTAAAACTCCTAATCATCTAACTCTAAACAATCTATGGTGAACCTTACTTCTAATCTTTTGAAGATACTCCTCAATACCACAACTTCAAATGGCGCCGTCATCATGGATTGAAGGAGAAAAGATGAGTGGTTGAGCATCTAAGAAGGGAAGCATCTTTTTCATCCTTTCACTTCTTGTTTTTTATTTTTTGTTGTTTTATTACGTTGATTTTCATTATTGATCGACTTACTTTTTTGCAAATCATGGTTCGGGATCAATATGTTGGAGAGGAGCTAAAGCTACAGTAAAAAACCAACGAACTTTCACTGAAATCGGATGGACGACTGCGAGGGCGACAGCGCAGGCACCTCCACACATGTGTCCAATTTTTTCCAGTTCCAATTGATTTTTGATGTGTAGTTGAACTCCAGACTTGGAGTTTGTAAGAAAGTAGGATAAATTAGTGGAACTTGTTTGTAATAGTTAGAGATAGAAAGAAAAAAAAAAAAAAAAAAAAAAATGGATTTTGATTGATTTTTATGGATGAACATGAGTTGAACTTGGTTGAAGTTGTAAACTTACCAGGAGATTAGAGTTTTCATTGCCTTGGAAAATTCAAGTGCGCGAGGCAAGTTGTGAATCATCGCTCGCACATTTTGAATTAACTTGGTAATCAACAATCTAAGTCCATTTAACTCTAGTTAATCTAGATAAACAATCTAAACTAGTTAATATATTAAATTTGTTTAGTATTAGTATATTATTAGTTTACTTTTATGTTTTGGGCTCTTGAAGGCAAAGTTGTTTAATTATCAAAAACCCAACTTGTAGGCTTTTTAGTGAACCTTATTTGTAACCTAAAATAGGGTAAAGCTCGAAAGGTTGGGCCTGATTCTCAGATCACGCGCCAACCGATGTCGCCTTCTCCTCAAGCAGCGTGTAAGCATGGCTTGAGAGGTAAATTCTAAACCTCCTCAAAGCCCAAGTAAGAGGATACCTTGTGTGTTCAAGCATGCTTACGTGATTGTTTGAATTTTAATTTCCATACTGCAATTTAAATTCACGCATAAGGCTGAACCCGAGCCACATAACAACCATTGGGAAGTCATTCCCTAATGTAGGTAAATTGGACGTTGCTTGATTCTTGAATCCCTAGACCAAAAAAATGAATTAAAATCAACTAACTAGAGCCCAAAGTAGGGGTGGGAATTTGGCCCTAACGACCCTAACCCGGCCCTAAGCCCTATAAAGCCCTCACAACTAAAGCCCTCACAGAGTTTAGGGCAGGGCCGACCCGACCCTAAGGCCTTCTAGGGCAGGGCTAGGGCTAAGGTTCTGAAACATAGGCCCGACCCTAATTCAGCCCTAGTTATAGTTTCACATTTTCACTATAAATACACGTACCATAATTGTCTAACTCTTTGCTAAATATTTTAAATTAAAATAACATTGTCCTTTATAATTTATCACTTACACCCAAGGGTACTTCCAATAACTTGTCTTATATAACAAAAACTTGTCAACCTATCTAGCAGCCATGAAGAACAATGAGCACTAGCCTAATAAAAAAATAAGACTTTATTCCTTTGATCATCAAATCAAAGTCTAGAACTTATTATTCTCAATTTATTTTCCCACTTACTTCTTATAAATTATATTTTTATTCACATCCAAGCCAAGTCTAGAACTAAAGGTTTCCGTCCACACCATTAAAGCGAAATACATAGCAGACATTTGTAACACAGAAACCAAAAAAACAACCTTTGTCTGAAAAATGACATTTGTAAAAAGAAGAAAATATATAGGCCCGGCCTTAAAACCCGACCCTAAAGCCTTTAAAGAGGGCTTAGGGTAGGGTCAGGGCTTGAGATTTAGACTTGTGACCCGCCCGACCCGACCCTATGCTGACTTTAGGGCCGGGCCGACCCGGCCTTAATATCTGAAGGGCTTTTAAATGTTTAGGGTCGGGCTAGCCTGACCAGGCCCATTGCCCACCCCTAGCCCAAAGTAGTCACGCTCCTCCAGAAAAGGACACAAATATAGTCACGAGGATTTAGAGTAATCAGTTACCAGATTCCGGTAGACCGCCTACCTTCCTCACTCCCCTCCCCCATATTCATCGTGAGTGAGATTCTTGGTAGCACACAATTTCATGAAATGATTGCCTACTCTTCTAAGACGTACGTGTAGTAAAGCCATCCTAGTCTCGCGCCCAGTTGTTCCTTTGAACAGGGTATAGTAATTTATAGACCAAACAAATATTTTTAAAAATCCAAAAAAATGAATTTATACTGTTTGTGCATCATCATTGATTGAGAATTCATGTCTTATCAATATGCATCACAACCATCATAGAATTACAATACAAACCCAGAACCTTGTTCTTTTTGCGGTAGTCCTTATCACGTATTGGTTATCCTATTGTCCATCATATACCGAATTCGAGTATACTATAGGAAATCCGTACGATTACGAACTTCAATTTTCAAACTTCCCTAGTACCCCCATACACTCAAAAGTTTTCTAATCATATTGACAATTCATGGAGCTCCACCATAAATAATCAACCACTATTCATATATCCACCTGGTCAGTCAGAGTACGGTTTCACCCAAAACCCATTAACATTTACATTACCATCTATATCAACTTTACCATCTATCACATACCAACTCTACCAGGAAATGACCAAGCAAACAATACTAACTCAACAAATAGCAACTAACTTATATTTTCTCCAATCCGATTCAAAAGATGCCACATCTGAGACTAATATTCTTCTCACCAGTCCAGAACCCAACCAACAAGAGAAACATGGTGTTACTATAACAAAGCCCATTACTAAAGCCCATCATGATACTCATGACTAGTTAAAAACCCATCATCCTCCACCTGACTATTGTGAGAATTCCAACTCTTATGATGATGATTATATGCCCGAAGTCACAGTTTCTCTCACATGCCTTAATGCATCATCACCCATAAATGAGAAAACTTCGGCAAAAGAAACTCAAGAGCATGTATTGGACTTAACACATTTGGAAAATGGCATTGAGAAATTTTATGAAGATCTAAGTAGAGAGGACAATGAAAATGAAGTGCTTGGAAAAGAAGGAGTAAAATCTATGGTGGAAAGTTGATTTCAATTTAGTTTGGCTGTTAAAGACTTATCGATGGAACAAATTTGTAACATCCTTACTATTGCAGATATGAACCACAATCTTGTGGAAATGCCAAAACTAGATAAAGAATTCTTTGAGTCTTCGAGGTCATGTAAAGAACCACCACCCAACCATCACCATTCCAATTTAACACCTCTTGAAATCCAACCTTCATTCATAAAAAATCCACCAATTTCTGAGGACCGCACCACGAAACCATTTCAAATAAACCTCAAATTCTCACTTACAATTGTGTTTGAGATCATTCATAATTTTCTAAGCCTTCCCAGTAAAGAGACTTTGCCCAATATACAAACGCAAGAGTCCATCATTTTAGTAGTTGAGAAACCTGATATGTCCTATTCCCCATCATCTGAGCCTCATGAAGGACATATACTACCAACCTCTCACTCTTTTGGATAATTCAAACATGATGGGTTATTGCATAAGTTCCATGATGGGTTACATAAGCTTTCTCTTATCATTCTGCATTTTACATTCCACATGCATCATCTCATTCTGTTTAGGGGTGTATGCTTTTACATGTTTTATGGATTGATCCTCAGCTGTTTAGATTATTAGTTTATAATGAGCATAAAATTCCACGTATATCTACAACAAGCGACGTGAATGAAGCTGGAGCGCTAAAACTCTTTCATGATAATCCTATCTATGAGGATTAAATCCTCTTTTCCTAGATGTATTCCTTATCCATTCCATTCCATATTTTGCTTTAAGAGAATATATCAATATGGTAATCAGACCTCTAACCGGACCTTTTCACTTGGAGGGTGTGGTTGTAAGTGCCGGAGCCTTGAGTCCACAGTATATCTTGCGCATTCCACGTTAGCACTTTTACTCGTCGTTTGAGTAGTGTATCCCTATAGAGCAAGTATACAATTTTTATTTTCTTTATTTTACACTTATTTTTAGAATAGCTTTTCTATTCCTGTCATTTACAATTCCTGTCTTTATTTTCATTTCCTTGTTTTCTGTTTTACATAAGCATTTTTCTTTCAATCTTCACCTTTGACGCTAAGTAGTCTTTCATTTATAAAGCAGAGATGTGAAACAAAATAGAGGGCGATGGGGATTGAGTGAAGGCGTCTTACGGTTGTCTCTCATGGTTGCTTAGCATGTCTCATCTTCCATAGGCATGTCATACCGTGGAATAGTTAGCAGCTGGAGCCCTTGATTCCAAAAACGTTTTCCTTCTATGGGTGATTTCTAATTGTTTCGAGCTTCGTCTTTCTCTCTGGTTGTAATAGATACCAAATAGGGTTAACTAGAGAGTAGGAGAGGAGAGACTAGATTATCTAGCAATAGAGCTAGTCCTTTTCACTAGATTCACTTTCTTGCAAAACAAGGAAGTGTACAATCTAAGGCAAGCCAAACACCACGCAGGTTCTCAATTAGAATCACTTAATTTCAAGCACCTTCTATTGGGAGGATCACTTTCGTCATAGTGATTTTTCTTAGTAGTTTTATAGTTTATATTTTTCTGTCATAGTAATTTAGTAACATAAAAACCAAAAAGCCAAAAACAAATGTTTCTTTCTTTCTTTAATAAAATTGATTGTTTTCACTGCGCTTATAATAGATGATTCTCGATACATCAATAGTTATGTGATTTTTCCAAAAACAAAATGGGCAATGGATTATACAGACCAACACCTAGAACAACGTAATCTAGGGGCAGTTTGAGATCAGCTTTGCTGTCGCCTATATCATCGAGCTATTCGCCCAGGTCAGGACATTCCATGTCTTGCGCAGTAAATCCCCCAACTCGCGTAACTGAAGCTCTGTCTGTCTAGACGGGGTTCACCACAGAGCCGACATAAAAGTTGCCTGAGATTTCCTGTTAGGGTTTGTTTTTCATCACAACTTTTGAGTACCAGTTTCTTAAAACATCACTCCATAGTTTTCGAAACTAGAGGATATAAAAATGAAAGTTAATACACCTCGGAGTAACCAAAATGATACTGGATTCACGTATAACTTTATCTTATTGTCAAAACCTTTATATGGTTAGAGATATATTTTGCTTGAGAAAACCAACTAAAAAATGATTCATCTCCAAACGAGAATTAAACAAATAGAGTAACCCAAAGTGATACTGTTCTCTGTTGATCAGTGTTCATTAGCTCTCCGAAATTCATTTGGTTTGTGCAGTAATTGAAGACAAGGTTAGTTCTTTCTTTCTCTTCGATTCTGAACTTGTTGCACTAAAAGGTTTTGGTTTTTGAGTTCTATAACATTTTCATTTTTCAGTCGAGCACGAAAACTAAACTGGGCCATTTGTTGCTACTATTTGTCGAAAATAGTCACCAGTGGTATTATTTTTCTAATTTAGTATTATTTTTCGAAATTCCGCTCTTGACCTCTTGTTCTCATAGTGGGAAAATGAAAATTTTGAGAAATCAAATGAAATTTTGCTAGGGTTTAATTTCTCAGATTTTTTTTAAGAGAAGGCAACTTCCTTAAGCTACCTTCCACCATTTGATTTTTCCCTTCTTACTTCCAAGGCTCCAATTCTCCTTTCAATTCTTGCTAGCGCTTGCCATGGTGTTAATCATTCAATGTTTAACCCAAAAAAAAAAAAAAATTGTTGTTCTTAAGTAAGTCCTTTCTAAATAGCACCTTTGAGATGGTGTGGCTGGTGATTAATCACGGTGTGCCTCAAATTTTTATTTTTTTAAAACTTGGTGTTCCTCTTTTTGGGGTTTTTGGTTAACAAGAGACACTCGAAAATGGGTCATGGTGTCAGCTCATTTAAAGATGAAATTTATTTTGTTTGTATTTGCTAGCTATTGAGGTAATTCGTTCCTCACTTTCTTTATTGTCTTTGAATATTTCAATAGTAGTGTGGGATGTTCAAAAATTTTGTGCATTAGGGCTTTAGGGTGGCATCAATGAGTGCCCAATTCAGTATGTAATCGATTTTTCCAATTTGGGTTTTAAAAATACTGGCTTTGTCCAAGTTTTCTTTTGGTTTGTTGTAGACTTACCAATAGCTGTTCTTCAAAGGTTGATATTGATGCTATTGGTACTTATTTGGTAGAACTGAGGAGTGGGGTCTTTCACTTTGAGGGAAATTAGGAGCCTTTGTGTTTTCCTTTAAACAGAAATAGAATCCTTTGTATCTTTAATTTGTTTGAATAGAAATAAAGTCCTTTCTTAGTAAATGGCTATTAACCTGGGAAACCATGACGCAATTAGTTGATCGAGCTATGCATATGAAAAATTGTTTGTTTATTAGTTTAGACTTTGGAAAATGCTAAAACTGCTAGTAGAGAAAATTTTGTATTAAATGTTACAGAAGTTTTCCCTTAAGTCAAGTGCATTAAATTATTACAGAAGCAAACTAATGTATGTGGTTGTTATTTTTAAGTGAACTAATTATACATCTATGATATGTCAAATTAAGGAAGAAAAAAAAAGAATGCTTTAAGTTGCTGCATCTGTTACTTTACATAATATATTATGTGAACTCTTGGTTACTTGAGTTCATTGTTTCCATTAGAGAACCTATAAAGGTGGAGTGCAATTTTTTTATAGATCTACCACAAGAGATTTTCCTTTTTAAAAAGGTAAAACTAAGGCCTTTGCAGGTGTGGTTTGTAGCCATCATGAGAGTATAGCTACTACCCGAGATCTATCTCTTTATTTTTACCGTTCAAAAGAAAAACAAAACTTGCTCACTTAGGAATAAAGCTTTGGCAGATATATATAATGCTTAGGAATAATGTTTTTGTTTGCAGGTTTATGTTTTTGTTCGTGAACATGTGGACGTGGACACTAAGGTGAGATAATTTTTTGACTTTGAGAATAGAATTAGTTCGGTTTGTTTTAATTGTTCTATTTTTAGTGACCTATTTATTTTGTTTTGTTTGAGCATTCTCGAGGGTTGGTTAGATTTGCGGGTTTCTCAAATTCCACGTACTCACCAATGGCTCAAGTTCAATAGCATGCCATTTCAGTTGCTATAATATATGGATTGTTGACAACCTACATAATAAAGGTTAGTTTATATACTGTCCTACTATTGGCCATAGATCATCACTGGGAAGGCAGTGGAGAATTTCACTGCAGAAAATTTTTCCTCAGAGGGTGCGACTGAGTATATCACTGCAGCGACTTTCTCTTCAGAGGGTGCGACTGAGTATATCACTTCAGTGAATTTTTCTCCAGAGGGTGCTACTGAGAAATTTTCTTCAGAGGGTGCGACTGCGAATTTTTCTATAGAGGGTGCGGCTGAGAAATTTTCCCCAAATGCGCATACAAAAGTAGCGAACGAAAAGAATGATGTTATGATTGTGAATTCAGTAGTGGAACATGATTTAAACCCTCAAGCAACATGTGAGGTGGTTGGTATGGCATCAACTGAGACTGAGCCTTCTCTGGATGAGTCCCTTGTGGCAAGAGTGACTTCAGCACTAGCAGAAAATGGGGTTAAGGTTACTACAACAGCAGCACCGTTAATCTCTCCAGCTGTGGGGATTCCGACCTCTCTAGTTCAAAAAGAACTTACACCCAATATAGTGCCTAACTTCAGATCCAATAATGAAGAGGCTGTTGGTTTACAGGTCTTGAATACTTCTACTGTGGGTGAGATATTCGCTTCCCCACCGGCACATGGGCCTTCCCCCAACATAGTGTCTAACTTCACCCATGAAGAGGCTGTTGGAGTTCAGGCTATGAATAGTAGAGTTTTTGATTCCTATTCCGCATCGTCAACAAGAGCAGAGTCCTTGTTTTCCACCTCAGATGCGGACAATAGTATCAATGTAGTGAATGAAACCAACTTTATCTCGAGAGCGGTGAATTGGGTAGACTTGGTTGATGAGGAGGACATATTGGATGATGGTGATGAACCATGGCAGACGATACCCAAGAAGAAATATAAGCCACAATGGATGTTGTAGGAACATTCTCCTCCATCCACAAGAGCAAGAAAAACTCCAAAATAGAAGAAATAAGTGTGCTCTTCTGGAATGTTCGCAGCTAGAGAAGAACCTTGTCGAAGAATTACTTAGAAGAAATAATCCAGGAGTATAAGCTTGACCTCATTGGACTGGCTGAACCTCTTATTTCCCCCACAATGACTCCAAAGGTCCTTTTAAACTATGGCTACAGTACATATTTTGCCCATAACCATACGCCACTTCGTACAGGTAATATCTAGATTTTTTGGAGGAAAGAGTTAACGGTGAATGTGGTTGCTTCATCCAACCAGCAGATTACAGTGGTAATCAATTTGCATACCATCTCTTTTATCCATGCCAAATGCTTTTTGATTTAAAGAAGAGCCCTTTGGGAAGAGCTCGATGATTTTGGTGCTCTAAACTACTTTTGGATGGCAATTGGGGACTTTAATATCGTTGCTACAAGTTCGGAGAAGAAAGGAGGTTGTCATCCGAATCAGAGAGCTAGGAATGAGTTTGTTGACTTCATTAATAACAATTCCCTTCGGGATACTACCACCTTTGGCCTAAGGTACTCTTGGTGTAATAGGCGGATAGGGAATAAGAGGATTTTGGCGAAGCTAGACAGAACTTTGGTCAATAACAGTTGGCATTTAGAGTATCAGAACTAGAGATGCAAAATTCTACCGAGGAAATTTTCTGATCATTCTCCAGTCATCGGATGGTGCAATAAAAACCTGAGACCGTCGAACGTTCCTTTCAGATTCAGGAACATACACTACACCATAATAGATTTATAATAGATATACATCCGTTACAAAAAATATTAGTAACGGTTACCTTGCGTTGACACAAAAGAGTGACAAATATTAGTAATGGATATTAGTAACGATTATATCCGTTAAAAATTTTATTGACGGTTATTAAGTGTTACTGAAATTAATTTCAGTAACGGATATCAAACGTTACAATATATTAGTAACACTTACTAATTTGTTTGCAAACGATTAATTGTTGACAATTATCCATTTCTAACGGATATACATCTGTTACTAATAGTTTGTTATATTAAAAAAAAAAAATTGGATTTTGTGGGCTTTTGTTTCGATTGGGCACCCACAATGCAACTGTACCTGTTCACTCCATTATATATCAACCAAATTCTTCTATTCATCCATTCTAACAAAATCTACCACCACACCACTTAAACATAACACAATCCACAATCAGTACTATACAACTAAAAAAAATAATTTTATTAATCTTATAATGATAGAAAAACACAAAATACAAAATTTCTTTCAGGTATACATATACTCTAAACTAGAAATTTTCCACCCAAAATACATAAGAAATGACCCAAGAATTTAATAAGAAAGAGCCAATGCTTGAAGGGTCGGTTCAACGTTATCAACACACTCCATCAAAAGTTCAAAATATCTGCAAATATCAATAAAGAAATATATTTTCATCTTACAGAGTACAAGACTAGTATATCACCCATACAAAAACATACTAATTATTAACATACCATTACTTTATCTAGATTAAACACTTCTAAAAAGTTACTTAACTCAAATTGAATTTGGAGACTCAATCAAAGATATGCGAGAAGACCCTTAAGGATCTCTCACTTTAAGGAGGTAGGAAGATACATGCATAAAGACTTGGTGCTTGTCAAGAAAAAGCTCTCTAGCTTTCTACATTTTGAACAATGCCAAATTCATTCACAAGTTACAATTCATTCTAATAAAAATGTGAAGGTAAACTGATGAAACAAAATGAATTCAATTGATTCTCAATTTTAACTTCCCGTTGCAACAGACTAGTTCACATTCACAATCAGATTAACAAAAGAATAATAAAATGAAAAATGAACACACCTTATGTCCTTCAATCCTAAAATGAAAAAGCTAAACTCATTCCATTCGACTTAAGAAACTCCATATTATTATCTAGATATGACCAAGCCCTGCTGGTGGATCTCTGAAATATGTTTATGGACAGGTTAGGACAACAGTGAATAATCTATAAATGAGAAAAACTTAGTGCTCAACACTAAGCACCTTAGCAACCAAAGCGTGAGTGAGTGTGAGGGTGAGAGCGAGTTCGCTAAAGCGTTTAAACTTAAAAATTCCCTTTATCCAAAGCACCCTAAAAGCGTGCCTTATGAAAAATTTAAAAACTTATATATACATTAAGAAAACATATACAAAAGAAGTAGTTTTCTTTTTTACAAAAATTAAACTACGTATATTAAAGTGATAATGTTATTCAAATTATGTTTTCCCATGAATAAAGCCGTTTATTTGGCAAATAGTTACATATATGGGATATAAGCTTAAGGCTTTTAGCACAATAATTCGACCAAATTTAACAGTCATGTCTTTAGAATCTTGGCCAAAGCATAGTCTATTATTCAACTCTAACTTTTACTAACAAAAAATAATAATAATAATAAATAAATTGATGACTTGTACAACAAAGTCATGCCTATGGCTAATACTCCGAGAGTGGGACAACTAGAGAACGTATTGACATTTTTTTGAAAGCACGACCTAACACATTTAAAAGCGCATTTTTTGTGAGACTTAGTAGTAAAAATGGAAAAACGTGATTTCAGTGCATGAGTGCGCTACCTACACATGATGCTTTAGGTTGCTAAGGTCAGCACCACCCACCAAATAAATACCGAGTACTACTCTAGGATTTCGACTAAGAAACAAAAGATATCAAAATATACCTCTGAGGTGGGAGAGCAGGCATCAGATATCTATCTTTGGTCCTTAACAGGGTACGGATTATATGTTGCATGAGCAGGAGGTATCATATAGTTTTCTACTACAAAAGACAAAGACATAATGAAATGCAAGACAAACAAAATCACAAGGGAATTAAAATCCTAATACCGACCTACTTAGAACATTAGAATGTTCAAAACAACACCACCATCCAAGAATGACACTATGATGCGCATCGCAGTCCTCTATCCTTTCCTTTGTATTACATCCAAAAGAAATCATTAATCTTCTAGAATACTAAACTAAACATTAGCTAAAATGAATTTAAAATAAATAACAATGGTATACATTGAAGGAAACTACCTTAAAATCAATTGGCAAGTAGAGAAAATCATAAAGTACCCTTGTGGTTTTCATCAATTATAGCCAACAATATCTTTGATGTGTATTTGGATCAAAGACAAAAGAGCAAACAAAAAAAGGAATTAAGTTTTTGTCCCACAATTTCATTTCAACCACATGGTGATCAAATTTCATCATACTTGTTAGGAGTGTTTGATCATTAGAGTAGTACGAGTATCTTTCCTATTAACAATCTTATCCAAGTCACCCTAGTACCAGAACCTAACCCTAACTGGTCCCGCACTAAACAGTTGGAGAGAGGTCATGCAGTGGGAACATTCACCTTATATGGGAGCTCCTAGAGAGTACACCCCATCTCATCATCCACTGCACGTCCTTCGATACAGATCTGTGTTGCATGGGTACGCTAAGACATGGCAAGACAGGGACACTCCGGAGACTCGGTAATTTCAGTTAAAATATGGAGCATCCGACACATGTATCAAGGTAATGGTTTCCATTTGGAAGTACCTGCGCAACACAGGTACATATTCTCATATATAGGAGTTTCTTGACATCAGTTGACATAGGTATACGATGGACTACTCATACACCATAATACAAAGCACAAATCGAATAATAAATAGAAAACCCACATAAGCATAACAATCAACGATATCAATATATCAACACAATGAAGGAGATAGACTATTCATAAAAAAATCATCACGAACAATACATTTCAAAGTAATAAACCATAGCAACAGATAGAGTTGAACGACTAACACACCAAAGTCGACATCATATAAAACCAAGTAAATAACAAAATCTACATATATGCATCACAAGTCATATATATATTCTAGCATGTATAACCAAAACTTAGACCTGAACTACACATAATTCATCACTTAATCAACATATTACCCTTAATCATGGGAATACAACAAGTCAATATGAAATACGGAATGCACCCAAATGTATATTGAATCATAAACACTACACCCAAGTTAGAATCCAAGGCATACAAGTAGAGAAGACTTGCCTGAAATCAGCAAAAACCATATATCTAGTGTCTCCAATGACCTGATCACATTCCTCCAAGTTCCTCCAAAACTTGTCAATTATCGTCCATGTTTCAAACCCTCCAATGAACTGAATTTCTGGAGCTTTTCACTTGAAACCAGCTATTAAGCCTTATGCCATCTAACAGCCTATCGAATTTGGTTTATAGGGAAACAAACGACATGCCAAACCTATCACTAAGGAGAAAACTACAATTATTTCCGTAGCAGGTGCTAAAATTGTTCAAAAACTGGTTTCTCTTTTATTTCTTCTTTCTAGTATACTGAATATGAATATGGATTATAAATTATTGGGAGACAAAAGGAGCCGCAAGAAATAATCGATTGATGAAGATAGAACTCTATTCACTAGGCTTGTGTTCACCACCTGTGATAAAAAGTAAATTGATTAGTTTTACCTACGAAATAAAGCGATTAAACTCTAAACCTAAGTAAAACTAAACTTAATTTTATCGGTCTATGTTTTATCAAAGTTTTCTACTCTCAAGTCTATGAGATATAGTGGAGTAGAGTGATTCGTTCCACTCTTAGTCCTTCCGCATGCTATGTTCTCAAGTGTAAGTACTCTAAACTTAAAATCTAATGAGAGATTTACGAAAAAGGCAACTAGACTACCATGCAACTACCCACGAAATGCAACTAGTCGACGATGGGAATAACTAAGGGAATGCTACGTTGATTCTATGATAAGGAGTTAGAGGGGGATTGATTCCACCTTAACTCGACTTAATCCTATTAACGACGAATAATCGTCAGTAATCCAATTGAATCGCTTCGCAAACAATTGGTTCTTCCTAATCCCTAATTACACATGGCATTCCTACCAATTCATAACTAGCATGTGAATGATTAAACCCATTCTCATGGTGAACTAATCGCTTCTAGAGTGGAAAGGAAATTACGACGATTCTAACGATATTCGAATCAAGCTTTCATCAAGGCTTCTCAACCCCCTCTAATGGAGGTTTAGCCAAGAATCATTACGCAATCATTTCCGATTACATTTAAACTAAACATGATATAAAGAATTGAAATTTACTTAATTAAACAATAATGAAATCTAATTTAATGACTCAAATGAAATAAAGACAGGAATTGAAATTAGATCTAGGAATGGAAATGACAAAATCGAAATTGATAAAAAATACTACTTTATTGATCTAATCAAAATGAAGAACAAGATTCAAAGGTTTAATCTAATACAATAATTGAAATGGAACTAAACTTAATTAATCTACATGAAAAACTAGATCTAGAATTCATTAATGGAGGCTAACTAATCTAAATCTAATCTAGGTCTAACTATCTACTATTAACTAACTACCAAGTCTACCCATAACAAAGAGCTAAACTTTTGTTTTTATACATTCAGATCCAAAAATCGTGCATGGGCTTGGAGCCATGTTTTGGGCCAGGGAATCAGGCCCAAAACCCAATTCTTTCAGTCCAAAAAGGCCTCTTCAGCTGCAGTTGGCTTCAACAGACTTTTCGTCTACTTTTGCTCCTCTGATTGGTTCAAGGCTTAGACCATTGGAAAGCTCTTTCTGAGCCGGTCGTTTTGACATAAGGTAGGCCCTATTCCGAGGTCTGAGTCCAAAGATATGGCCTTCGGAAGTTCTCACGACTTTGTATCATCGTTTTACGCCCGTCGACTTTTCAAATTTGGCCCGGGCTTTTGGAAAGGCTTTGTCTTCTAGAAACTTGGCCTTTAATCACGGAACTCCTTAGTAACCGACCTTTGCTCCTTTATCTCGCTAAAGTGGCACATTTCTGCACATAATGGACTTTGAAGCCCGAAATGCATAAAACACGAATCGTGTTAACTCTTAATTATTACTCACATAATTGGTCTAAAAGTATGACTGTTAAAGGGTTAAAACTACAGTTTTGGGCTCTTATCAAACCACCCCCAAACAGCATTTTGCTTGTCCTCAAGCAAAGATGAGAAATTAATATAAGTGATGATAACTATAAAATGAATAGTTTACCTACGAAATGAACGATGAATTCGCAACGTAAGTAAACTAAAACTGATATTTTACTATCTATTATCAAAGCTTCTACTCTCGATGCGAATTGCACTAAGTAGAGTAAGAAGTTCGTTCCACTCCTAGTTCCCTAGCATGGATTGTTTTCTAAGTCTAAGAAATCGGTCTTAAGTCAATGAGAGCTTTACTGAAGGGAATTAGACTACGATGCAACTACCCACCTAAATGCAACTAGTCGACTATCCGACAACTAAGGGAATGCTACGTTGATTCGATGTTAAGGAGTTAGAGGGGATTGATTCCACCTTAACTCAACTTAATCCACTAGCGGCGAAGTCGTCAGTAATCCGAATTGAATCGCTACGCAGAAACAATCGGTTCTTCCTAATCCCTAATTACACATGGCATTTCTACCAATTAATAATTAGCATGTGAACGATTAAACCCATTCTCATGGTGAACTAAACGTTTCTAGAGTGGAAAGGAAATTACGACAATCTCCGATAATTGGAATCAAGCTTTCATCAAGGCTTCTCAACCCCCTCTAATGGAGGTTTTAGCCTTGAATCATTCCGCAATCATTTCCATTTAAATTAAATCTAAACATAATATAAAGCATTGAAATTTACTTAATTAAACAATAATGAAATCTAAATTAATGACTAAAATGAAATAAGGACAGAATTGAAATTAGATCTAGAATTGGAAATGACAAAAATCGAAATTGATAAAGAATACTACTTTATTGATCTAATCAAATGAAGAACAAGATTCAAAGGTTTAATCTAATACAATGAATTGAAACTAATTAAACTAAGTTCTAAAACTAATTAATGGAGGCTAACTAATCTAGGTCTAATTATCTACCTAACCTAACTGCCCCTGACTGCCATTAACACTGAGTCAAGCTTTTGTTTTTATACATCCAGATCCAAAAATCGTGCATGGGCTTGGAGCCATGTTTTGGGCTAGAGAATCAGGCCCAAAACCCAATTCTTTCAGTCCAAAAAGGCCTCTTCAGCTGCAGTTGGCTTCAACAGACTTTTCGTCCACTTTTGCTCCTCCGATTGGGTCAAGGCTTAGACCGTTGCAAAGCTCTTTCCGAGCCGGTCGTTTTGACATAAGGTAGGCCTCAATCCGAGGTCTGAGTCCAAAGATATGGCATTCGGAAGTTCTGGCGACTTTTGCTCTTTTATCTCGCTAAAGTGGCACATTTCTCGCACATAATGGACTTTGAAGCCCGAAATGCATAAAACACGTAATCAGTATTAACTCTTACTTATTATTCACATAATTGGTCTAACAAGATGATTATTAAGGGTTAAAACTACAGTTTTGGTCTCTTATCAAACCACCCCAAAAAATGACATTTTGCTTGTCCTCAAGCAAAGATGAGAAATTAGAATAAGTGACCAAAAATGGAGTTCTAACTACTCTCGTTTTTGAGATCGATTGCATTGACCATATGCAACAAGGCCTTAAACCACTAGGAATTCCCTAGTGGACGAAGTTATAGCCTCGTGAGAGTTTTCCAAATGAAGGTACTCACAAACTTCATCTATACTACAAACGACTAAGAAAATAAAACTATTGTTTCCTTATTCATGCTCAACTATCTATACATCTCTCTAGAAATTGAATAAGAATAACCAAGTCAAACCTAAGCTAATATATGCATAATAATCTATCATCTACAATAAACATATACACAATGAGTAGTACTATAAAATGTTTAGCGGGTTTGTTTTTCGAGAACTTCGAAATAAGCGTCCCCAAGTAGGTTCTCACAATAATAGTCAAGAACAACACTCTAATTTTTCCATTCAAGTTTCGCTACTCTAGTGTACAGTGGGCACACTTTACCTTACAATCTCAATGACACACAGGAAGCCGGAGTCGATCAAACACATCTGCCACTTACTATCACACTAACCTATTCCTAATTGAGCTAGAGGTCTTTATTAGGTGTTACGGGGATTAGGAGATGGTTTAAGAAGGAAGGAAATGGATATTCAAAAGGACAAGTCTGAGATAATAGAGTCTTCATATTATGTAACTAGGGAAAACCTTGTTATTTACTTTTGCTTCTACACTTTGTTTCCATCCTTAGCCATATATTTTTTTTCTTTTATTTGGCTTTTGACTCCCTTTTATTCTATTTTTGGAGTTTTTATTTTATTTCTATTTCTATTTTTCTTTTCTTTGGATGGAAACTTATTTTCTTTATTTTGTGAAGCAACTAACTAATTTTTGTTTACACAGGTTTTCTCTTCTTCTTTTCTTCATCATTCTATTCTCGGACTTATTCTAAATTGGGTAGTTGATTTATTTATTTATTTTTTTTTTTTTTTTTTTGTTTTGTAGGGTAAAAGGAATTGTGGTTTATGGAAGGGCTTAATGAAAGGTTCAAGATTAGAGCGACTAGCGGAAAATAATTCATAGGTTTGAATTTCGGCTATATCGATCCAAAGAGGGCCTAAATTCTCGCTTAGGATATGGTTTAGTGATCAAGCAAGTGGACGTGTGATTTCTCTATCCAGATTTTACTTCTCCCTTGTGTCATTTCTCAAATGTTTTCAGCTCATATAAGGCTTTAGGCTATATTCTCACAGATTTGTAGAATAAGTACTCTAGCCTAGATTTCAAACTTCATCGCTAACAATCATAGATACTCATGTAATATATTTATAGATAGATGTAAAGATTATTACCTATATATTAACCTAAGTTTCTAACAATTATTCCTCGACGTAATTGACTCATTGAGACTTCTAGATTGTTAAGAGCATGGAGAAAGAAACAATACCAATATTCCTAAGTGTATAGCATAACTTATTTATTTATATTTTTAAATTTTTTTTTTGAAATTTTAACTAGAAAGCAAATGCATATCATACATATTTATATCCTAGCAGATGTCTTAATTACACGTGTTTCTATGCCCCCCCCCCCAAACAAGAAGCATGCTCTATCCTCAAAGCATTTAAATAAAGAGGGTAGGAAAAATACCATTGAAGCGCGTGAAATTCAGAAACATCTGCAAAACAAGGTTAGAACGTACTAATATAGAAAATAAAACCGACGAACTCTATAAGAGTTCCACCCATTATGGGGTTAATGTAATTAAATTGCTTGGGACATAAGCGGACACTAACGTAAACTAAAATTTACCTCCACTCCCGCCGTTATTCGTCATATTCGGCCATCCCTCTACTTCTATAAAGAAGTGAGGCTCCTTCAAGATCTGCCATGCTATGATAATTTGCCGGGCTTCACGCCATTTATCATCTATGGTTGCTAACCTATTAAGTGCCACTTGGTCCGATGGGGTGTAGGGTGCAACCTGGTGAGGTTGTATCCGCCACCCTTGCCAAGTCATTGCACGGAAAGATCGAATAATACTATTGGTGGGTCGCACCGTGTCTACCCTAATCCAATCCGTGAAATGTGTACAAAAAACAGGAAAGAAATATAGCATAATACGTGAAATTAGAACAGGCATAAGAAGGTACTTATGCCTCATGGTATGGGCTCGTGCTAAACTAGACATCAAAGTTCTGGGAAGGTCATAGAACCGGCCCCCGTGGCTAAAGCAAGGAAAACGCTGCAAGTGGCGCCATTCACGTAAGAAAAAAACCATTCCCTAAAATGTTTAGCATAATCCAAAACATAACAGTTCCTATGTTCATGGACAAAGGCTACCAAGAGGCAACGTTATAGTCCCCTTGGTCCTCAATCTGAAAATGCCCTCCCCCATAAGCCTCGTGCAAAGACTCATAAGTGTAGACATGCATATTATCGACCCTAATAGCACCATGGGTCTTGTATCTCAAATGGGGCATAGCAAGTCCAAGAACAAATGCTAGCAAGAACACGGTAATTTCCATTGGTTCATTGTCAATGTTGATGGAGAACACTTGTTCTCCGTCCGGTCTCTCAAAGAAAATGCAGTTATTATAAAAATAAGATGCAAGTCTTTGGAGAATAAAGTTCACCCGATCTTACCATAAGAGGTTCCCGGCCAACGATGTGATCACCTCGCTAAACCAAGCACCGTAAGTAGTGCTTTGGAACAAATCTTCGAAAGACTGTTCGGTATTATTATAGGAGATGTCATCTCAAAACTACGCCTCGAACAGCTGCAAAACAACCGGTACTACGCGAAAAACTGGAAAATTTCTGGTCCCCGGAAGTCGCGGCGCCGAAAGGCTTAACTAAGGCGCCGAAGTCGCCGCTCTTTGTATTTTGGAATTCCAGTGTTTTAGCCAAGTCACGCTTTGCCTTGCGCAAGCCAAGACCGACTAAAATTTTCTCATCATAAGTGTAGCAAAGCCATTCCTCCTCTAGGCGCGCCAGCCCGAAGTGATTTGCAAAATGGAGATCGAAAAACGGGAATCGCGGGTGTGAAAGGTGCGTGATGGAGTTTAGGTGTAGTGTGAGTTGTGAGGATAGATTGTATCAACTTTATATAGGTTTTAAGTTGCTAAAATGGGTCGGAAAGTTGCCAAAACTAATTACGGCGGTTTCGGAATCCTAAAATTTCCAAACCCGAAAACGAAACAACTCATTTTCTTGATTCTAATTCAAACCCAAAAGATCTTTTAGGTTGATTTATGATTGAATGTACCTATTTAATCTAAATTTCATCCTACAATGATTCTCACTCATAGATATGCCTAAACAACCATATTTTCACCTTGACTCCGAATAAATTCTAACAAAGAGGGTTATATAAAAATAAAGCTTGAATTGATAAAACCACCCCCAAACAAGTTGGGAAGGTGGGATCAATATGAAACAACCACACATACCGAAAATAACCCCTTATATTAAAATTTCATTCGAGTACCTTTCACTACAAAATTCAAATTACGAAAATAAAAGTTACATTACAATAAAACAACAAAAATAAATAAAACAACAACCACTATCAAACCTCGGACTCTAAACACCTCGCCACCGGTGGCGGAGGGCACACTCTCTAGTGGTGGCTCCCGGGCTCCCCGGCGTCCGGTCAGAAGCAGTCGCCCTTCGCCGACGACGCCATGCCTCGAAGCTATGTCCTCGAGGCGAGTCTCAGATGAGGTGGGAAGCGTGCAAGCATATCCACTTAAATCGGGGCCGGGCTTCCATCTCACCCGCTCCCATCTCTCATCCTCATCTCTCTCGTGCGGATCTCAAAGTTGTGATGAATAGTCGCCATCGAAGTCCGGAGGTCTGACAGATAGTGTTTAGTGAACGCGATGCCCCTATGAAGCATAGCCATGCGTTACGTGATCGAACCAACACCTCTAGAAGGCATCCGCATCAAAGCAGTCAAGTCTTCCTCATCCCGGAGGCATCCCGATGTCCCCCAACCTCCTCTTCATTCTCAGCTCCACCATCCTCTTCTTCTTCTTCTATCCTCAGCCCTCCTCCAAACTTGTTGGACACACTCCCTATAGATACGCTGCGTGTTACGGTGCGCAGGTAAATGTAAATCCTATCGATCGTGAGTCGGAGTCGCTTTCATCTTCAAAGATGATCTTGGTGATTAACACGAAGAGGTGCCAAAGACTTTCCGACCCCTAATCATGCTCGGCAAAAACTCAAAGATACAGAAATCGTGATTTCGCTCCCGAGTACCCATAAGACGGGGAGGCAGGTCGGACCGATGTCAATGACCTTGTCCTTCCCTAGGACATTCCGACCAATCCACCGGGTCAGAAATACCGGTTGGTCCCGGTGGATGCTGGCGAACACAATGGAGTTTGTATTGTATCTCCCATTGATGACAGTCACACCCATCAGAGGCTCTACCCCATCAAACTGGGGCTCCTGTAGAGTGGCATCCAGATGGATTCTAGGCGGAATGCCTAGAATCTCTGCCAACAGTCCAGTAGTCAACTCCCTCCTCTTCTTCCTTACCATCATAAAAATCCTACTCCCCTCCAACTCCCTGGTGTTGTAGAACCGTCGGACCAAGTCTTCATGGTAGAAGGCTTTGGTCGAGTACCACAATCTACCCCAGTCTCTACTAACCATTTTGTCACCGTAAAACGGCGCGAAGTGGTCGGCAGTGAAAACTTGCTCCGGTATAATTCGGCGTTGTTGAGCCATTTGAAGTTTGAATACGGTTTGGGGTTTGTAGAAGGTGTAGGAGTAATGAGGAAAGACCTTACTGATAAAAAACGATGGTGGTGGTGATGTGGTGGTGTGGCAGCACCAATTTTTGATTTTTTCGGTGGTTTTTGTTGGGTTAAATTGGTGGAGGTGGTGTGGTTTTAGTTTTAGAGGAGATTTGAATTGGATCTTTGATGGTTGGCGTGAGTTATTGTGGTTTTCTTTTTAATTTTTATTTTGTTAGGGTTTTGAAGCTTTTTAATGGCGGTGGAAGATGAAAACGATGAACTGTTCGTGAGAAGGTAAGGGCGCGAGCGCGCTGAAGCTACTGTCGTGGGGCTGGTTGGGCGGGTTGGGCCCAAGCCCAAAATCGAAATTTTTGATTTTTTTTTTTTTTTTTTTTTTTTTTCGCGAACTTCAATTCAAAATTCCCCGCCGTTACCGGGTCCGATTTTTGCGAATGAGATATGGAAATGATCAGGAGAGAATTTCCTATCCAATGATCCATAAAACACTCTATTCCGACTTCAGGTGACATACGAGATAGTGGAAAACGCCTCGAAGTGCGTGCATGACGTAAGTTATGCGAATGAATGAACTCTAAATTAATAGATTATGTCAATCCGAATCGCAATACAATTAAACGGCCTAAGCAACTCTAATGGGACATAAAACATTTTAGTACGGAAACACGAACCCCCCACCCCCAAACAAATTTTTACCACGGCTTAGAAAATTTGTTTTTAGCGATGGTCTTTTAAAATCGATTCCCGACTTCCTAGATTACTATGTTTATTTTTATTTTTTTATTTTTTTATTTTTTATTTTTTTATTTATTTATTTTTTTATTTATTTTATTTTATTTTATTTTATTTTATTTTTATTTTTTTTAGAAGGAAAAACAATAAGCAATAAAGACATAATTCACACCATAGAGAAACATGACTCAAAAATCCGAGAAAAACATGCAAGTGTGGAAAAGGTGAACTATGTGAACCGTGGACTTAGGATCCGGTACTTACAGCCACACACTCCATAGGGAGGGCCCGGTTACCTTAATGGTGCACTCACCAATATATTAAAGTGAAAGGAAGTGCACCAAACACAGAAATTGAGTCGCTTATAGTCGATACTTTCGAGACTTTATCTAAAATATATGTATGAACATGCAGTTGATCATATATCAACAACCGAAATAGTTGTGGATCATTCCATAAATAAATATCACAGAAAACATATCCAAACACAATCAAGCACCAAGATTTTCTATGACGCAGCCTAGTGGAATGAAAACGAAGTCGGATTACCCTATTGTGTAACCTATCATGCACCTTCTTTTTAATTTTTGAATGAGTGGGTGTTCTAGTAAATAAGTGTGGAAAAGTGAATGGTTGTGGAGAATATGGTGGATATGTATAAGTTGTAGAAAGACAGCACATACAATGAGGATGTGGTTTTAGCAATCAAACTCATTCATTGTGTGTGTAGGGCCGCCTCAATTCTGAAAATGAAGGTGTCAAATAGTTTGTCCTTCCAAGTATCTCGCTTGCTAGGAGGATTTAAAAATTATGAAGCACGGAGAAAAAAAAAGGATCGAAAAGTGCAAACTCGAGATTCCTTTGAAAGGGTGGAAGGAGGGGAATCAAGGTGGATGTTGTGCAAGTTAGTTTTGATAGGGTGAATTGTCACCTACTTTCGAAAAAACTCATCAATTCCTCATCTAGATTGGTCATATCCACATTACTATGGTAGTCCTCTACATCTTTGAGAAAATCATCTATCCCTTCCTCATCAATAATATGTGTATCGACTAGTGTAGGAATGAAAATGTTGGAGTCCGACTTTCCAAAGGAAAGAATTTTGGGCATATGACTATCGTGGAACGTGTTGTTGAAATAATCTCGGCGAAGCTCTCGATCATCTTGCCGACCTCTCCATCCATAGGCGAATCGGGTAATGCTGTGTCCTTGTTTTAAAAACATTGACTTCAACAAAGAGATGGCCAAAAGACATGGACATTGAACCATCACGGCAATTAATGAGCGCATTGGCAGTTGCCGGGAAAGGGCGCCCTAAAATGATCGGACAGAGTCGTTAGCGACTTCCTCAGATCGAGGACTACAAAATCAATGGATAGTAGAAATCTCAACTTTTACCAAACATTTTTCGACGACACCCTTAGGATACTTAATAGACCGATCAGCTAATTGCAACGCCATTTTAGTGGGTTGCATCTTGTCTAGACCTATTTGTCTATACAAATAAAATGGGAGTAAATTAACACTAGCCCCCGTGTCTAATAACGCCGTCGTCATAGGAATCTCCTAAGGTGCATTGTCAAGAGGGCGACCGGGGTCCTTGTACTTAACAATTTCATTATTTTTTCAGATAAGGTTGGGAATTGTTTACGTTAAAAGGCGCCTTTTGGTATATTTGTCTTACGCCTAGTAGTACACAATTCCTTAAGAAACTTAGCATGATGTGGTAGCTTTTAATAGCTTCGAGGAAGGGAAGGTTTATAGTTAGATTCTTGAAAACGCCTCTAATCTCCTCGTAATTTGTATCCCTAGTTAACATGGCTAATTTTTGTGGAAACGGTGGTTTACGTCTATATTTAGCAATGGTATCACCTGGATGTTTAACCGTGGCTTTCTGTTTCTTAGGTTGTGTTGTAACCGGGTACCTCTACAAAGGGTAGGCTCTTCAGTTTCTATTGCGGTATCTAGTAAAATAGTAGGTGTAGGGTTATTGGTGGGGTAACTATAGGCATAGTTACCTTGTTATCAACCACTCTGCCGGAGCAGAGTGGTGATGGCATTTATCTCACCTACATTTTCATATTCATTACTAGTATTATCGGTTACCTCAAAGGCTGTGTTTGTTGTTTTAGGATTAGGTATTGCGTGACACGGCAACACACCTTTGGTTTGGGCTTTATCTTGAGCCAACCGTTGGGTTAAATTATTAACGGATTGTAGAAGTTGGTTTTAGATTGAGCCATGGTTTGGAAAAAGTTTTGGCTCACTTGTATGAAGGTGTCAAGGCGATCCGGTTGTGTGGGTGTAGTAGTCACGGGTGGTGTGGACCGAACTATTTCACGGAATTATTTATGGGTGGATTTTGATAATTATTATTGACCTAACGATACCTCTATTAGCATTATAATTATTATAATTACCTTGACCTTGTGCTTGACCTTGTCGAGGTTGCACTTGGTTGTTATAATTATTAAAATTACCCCTGACCACCTCGCCCTTGTCGTGAGTGGAGCTTGGTTAAAGCCGCTCGTTAGCCTAACATATTGATTATTGTACCCTTGAGGTGTGACTTGTTGGTTATTTCTCCAACCGAGTTGGGATTTTGTCTCCAAGGGGCGTTAGGTTCACTATTAATGGAACAAGCCCGCTTCATAGGCTATAGGAGACGTGAGTCGGGATGCTCGGGACTCCAACAGAAACTACATGGGTTTGAATTTACATTCATGACGGGGGATAGGCTTTTGTTGTACGAAAATGGCCTCTACCTTTTAGTGAGTGTTTCGATTAGAGTTTTAAGCTCGAATCGTGTTTAATTTCAAACATACCGCCGCCTTAACTGTTGAAGAAGAAATTAGCGGAGCGGGAGTAATCGCCACTACCCCCAATTATTATTTCGCTTAGTTTGATCCTCTAAAAATTTATAAGCCTCCGAGGCTCCTTTGCTTAAGAAACTACCCCCATTCATTATGTCAAGGACTTCTTTATGGTGGTGTAGAAGTCCTTTGAAAAAGGCACGAACTAACGTGTCTTTCGCTAAGTTATGGTGTGGACACTCTATAAGCAGATCGGTGAAACGATTCCAAGCCTCTGAAAATGATTCATGAGGATTTTGTCGAAAGAAATGAATCTTGGAAAGCATCTCATCCGTCTTTAGGGGTGGGTAAAAATGTTCCATAAACAAAAACAACAAGTTTAGCCCACGAAGTCCACGCATTAGGCTTGGGCGCTAACCAAAGACGCCTTTATAGGCTAAGGTGAAAGGGAATACCCTTAATTTAATTTGTTCCGCACCAACCGTAGGATGGTGGAATGTTGTTAGGACTTGTTCAATCCTACGATGTCGATAAGGTTTTTCATGGTCTAAACCATGGAAAACGGGTAACAAATTAAAAATATTTGGAGGGATTCTCAAATCCCCATTTAGATGGTCTGCTAGAAACGATGCAAGATTTGGGGCTATCGCCAAGGCTTTGTAGAAAGTCCGAGAGGAGTCTCTCTTTCTTCCCCATTATATCAGTGGTGTGTGTGAAATAGTAGTTAGAGGTGTAGTGGGTGGTATACTAGATAGATTTTATTGTTGATGTTGTTGTGTATTTACGTTCGCTGTTTTTTGTTCGGCCGGACCTTAATCTCATGCAAGACTAAGTCGAACTTAACTAAACATGCAACACTCCAAACAATTCGATATACTAGTATAAACCTCTAACGAGGAGATCGCGAGGTGTGGAAGAAAGGAATACCTGATTAAGGCCCTTGCTTTCGCTTATGAATAGCGCCTCTTTTTACGCTTGTTCATTGTATAGAGCAGGTTTAGAACACTGAAAAATATGAAAGATCAAAGTTTGAATCAAAACCGTGGAAATCCGAAAATTTTAACATCAAGGGCGCCTTTGCGCCCGGTAAATTTTCAGATTACAAGTGTTTTTAGGGTCGCTCCCAAATGGGCGGGTCGTCAGCTCGGTGAAGTCGAAGTTCCAGTGTTTGAGCTGGTCGCGCTTTGGTATGGGCGCTGGCGCTACCAGGGTAGAAACGAAATTCCAATAACTTAGCTGGTCGCGACTCTCCTTGCGCGCTGGCTTCCATGTATTTTCTCGCGGAATTTGTCAACGCTGAACTGGGCAACCACAGTATGAAACAAACAAGGGTGGGTGGGTTTAATGGGACTTAAAAATGACTACTTCTACAAGGAAAACAATGCTAAAGTGTAACTAAGATGGCAGCGGCGCCATTTGATAACTGTAAATTGTATAGTCTACCTACGAAATGAACGATGAATTCGCAACGTAAGTAAACTAAAACTGATCTTTTACTATCTATTATCAAAGCTTCTACTCTCGATGCGAATTGCACTAAGTGGAGTAAGAAGTTCGTTCCACTCCTAGTTCCCTAGCATGGATTGTTTTCTAAGTCTAAGAAATCGATCTTAAGTCAATGAGAGCTTTACGAAGGGGAATTAGACTACGATGCAACTACCCACGAAATGCAACTAGTCGACTATCCGACAACTAAGGGAATGCGACGTTGATTCGATGTTAAGGAGTTAGGGGGATTGATTCCACCTTAACTCAACTTAATCCACTAGCGACGAGGTCGTCAAAATCCGAATTGAACGCTACGCAGAACAATCGGTTCTTCCTAATCCCTAATTACACATGGCATTTCTACCAATTAATAATTAGCATGTGAACGATTAAACCTATTCTCATGGTGAACTAAACGTTTCTAGAGTGGAAAGGAAATTACGACAATCTCCGATAATTGGAATCAAGCTTTCATCAAGGCTTCTCAACCCCCTCTAATGGAGGTTTTAGCCTTGAATCATTCCGCAATCATTTCCATTTAAATTAAATCTAAACATAATATAAAGCATTGAAATTTACTTAATTAAACAATAATGAAATCTAAATTAATGACTAAAATGAAATAAGGACAGGAATTGAAATTAGATCTAGAATTGGAAATGACAAAAATCGAAATTGATAAAGAATACTACTTTATTGATCTAATCAAATGAAGAACAAGATTCAAAGGTTTAATCTAATACAATGAATTGAAACTAATTAAACTAAGTTCTAAAACTAATTAATGGAGGCTAACTAATCTAGGTCTAATTATCTACCTAGCCTAACTGCCCCCTCGACCGCCATTAACACCGAGTCAAGCTTTTGTTTTATACATCCAGATCCAAAATCGTGCATGGGCTTGGAGCCATGTTTTGGGCCAGAGAATCAGGCCCAAAACCCAATTCTTTCAATCCAAAAAGGCCTCTTCAGCTGTAGTTGGCTTCAATAGACTTTTCGTCCACTTCTACTCCTCTGATTGGGTCAAGGCTTAGACCGTTGCAAATCTCTTTCCGAGCCGGTCGTTTTGACATAAGGTAGGCCTCAATCCGAGGTCTGAGTCCAAAGATATGGCATTCGAAGTTCTCACCTTGACTTTTGCTCCTTTATCTCGCTAAAGTGGCACATTTCTCAAGACATAATGGACTTTGAAGCCTGAAATGCATAAAAACACGTAATCAGTATTAACTCTTACTTATTATTCACATAATTGGTCTAACAGTATGATTATTAAGGGGTTAAAACTACAGTTTTGGGCTCTTATCAAGTGACCAAAAATGGAGTTCTATCTACTTCTCATTTCGCCGAGTGCGATTGCATTGACCATATGCAACAAGGCCTTAAACCACTAGGAATTCCCTAGTGGACGAAGTTATAGCCCGGAGTTTTCCAAAGGAAGGTACTCACAAACTTGATCTATACTACAACGACTAAGAAATAAAACTATTGTTTCCTTATTCATGCTCCAAACTATCTATACATCTCACTAGCTATGAACAAGAATAACCAAGTTTAGGTGTAGTGTGAGTTGTGAGGATAGATTGTATCAAGTTTATATAGGTTTAAAGTTGTTAAAATGGATCGGGAAGTTGCCAAAACTAATTACGGCAGTTTCCGGAAATCCTAAAATTTCCAAACCCGAAAATGGAAACAACTCATATCCTTGATTCTAATTCAAACCCAGTATCTTTTAGGTTGATTTTATGATAGAATGTACCTATTTAATCTAGATTTCATCCTACAATGATACTTAATCATAGATATGCCTAAACAGCCATATTTTCACCTTGACTCCGCAATAAATTATAATACGAGGGTTATATAAAAATAATGCTTGAATTGATAAAACCACCCCCAAACAAGTTGGGAAGGTGGGATCAATATGAAACAACCACGCATACTGAAAATAACCCCTTATATTAAAATTTTCATTTGGAGTACATTACACTACAAAATTCAAATTACGGAAATAAACTTGAAATAAAATAAATAACAATAATGAAATTACAAATAAAACATAAAACCTCAAACTATACTATCCCTAGCTACTCCTAATCGGTGGCGGAGGGAACATGCTCGAGATCGCTCCCCCGAGCTCCTCGAAGAGCAAACCCGCACCATTCGTCCCCCTTCGATGACGCCAGTGCGGATGGTGTGTCCTCGGAAGGAGAGTCCCCGAGAGGTGGGTATCGCGTCGAGATCTCGTCCGAATCGGGCGCCGAGCTTCTAGCTCGGCGCTTTATCTATTCCCACCTCTCGCCTCTCTCTGCGGTAATGGCTCGAAGTTGTGATGCATCGTTGCACTGTCGAGTCCGGAGGTCTTCACAGATAGTGTTAAGTGAATGCATGCCTCGATGGATCACATCCATGCGTTACGCATCTGTCCAAAGACTCTCCAAGGCATCCGCGTCAAAACAGTCCAAGTCCTCCTCATCCCCGAGGCATCCCGATGTCCCCGGCCTCCTCGGCATTCTCAGCTCCTCCATCCTCTTCTTCTTCTTCTCTATCCTCAGCCAATCTCCAAACCCGTTGGACACACTCCTTATAGATCACGGGTTACGGTGGAGAGTGATGTATGTCCGATCGATCGCTGAGAAGTCGCTCAAACTGAGCATGATCTTTGTTATCAACACGGGGAGAGGGCAAACAGTCCTCCCTACTCCCATAATCATGCTCAAGATAAAAACTATAAGATGCAGAAGTCATACTTCGCTCCCGGAGTATCCTTAAGATATGGAGGCAGTTCAGGCCAATGTCACTACCTTCCCCTTCCCCTCGATGTTCCGGCCAATCCACCGAAATAGGCGTTTGGTTGGTCCTAAAGAAGCTTGTCGGACCAATGCGATCTTGCATTGTAGTCCCTCCAATAACTGTCTCGCATCAATGGCTCTACCCCATTATGCCGACTCCTCCGCAGGGTAACATCCATATGGATTCTAGGCGGAATGCCTAGAATCTCAGCCAACAACCCAGTCGTCACTTCCTTCCTCTTCTTCGCCACAACTACAAAAATCCTAGTCCCTTCCAACTCCCTCGTATCATAGAACCGGCGGACTAAGTCCTCGTGGTAATAGGCTTCAGTCGAGTACCACAAGCTACTACAGTCTCGAGTGATCATCTTGTCACCGTAAAACGGCGCGAAGTGGTCGGCGGTAAAAGCTTGCTCCGGCAAAATTCGGCGTTGTTGAGCCATTGGAAGTTTGGAATGTAGTGGGGGTTTAAATGTGATGTAGTGGTGTAATTTTAATAGACCGGTTGAAGCAACCAGTGGTGGTGGTGGAGTGGTGGTCGGCAGCACCAAAATTTTGAATTTCCAGTGGTTTTTAGTGATGGAAATCGGTAGTGGTGGTGGTCGGTGGTGTTTGGAATCGATTTGGGTTGGGATTTGATTTGGGGCGTGGGTAAATTTTTGTTTTCTTTTTATTTTGATTTTGTTTTTTAGTTTTGGAGCTTGGTCGTTAATGGCGGATGGAGAAGAAAACGATGAACTGATGGTGAAGGTGAAGGGCGCGGGTCACTGCCGGTGGAGTGCGGGTTGGGCCCAAGCCCAAAAATCGAAATTGTGATTTTTTTTTTCGATTTTTCGCTAAACTTCAAATCAAAATTGCCGCCGTTACCAATCCGATTTTTTAAGCGAATGAGATATGGAAATGATCAGGAGAGAATTTCCAATCCAATGATCCATAAAACACTCTATTCCGACTGTGGATGACATATAAGATAGTGGAAAACGCCTCGAAGCGTGCGTGCATGGCGACGTTATCGCGAACAATTGAACTCTAAATTCATGGATTATGTCAACCCGAATCGTAATACAATAAAACGCCTAAAGCAACTCTAATGGGACATAAATATTTAGTAATGAAACATTTAACACTTCCACCCCAAACAAATTTTTTACAACGGCTTAGAAAATTTGTTTTAGCAATGGTCTTTTAAAGTCGATTCGAGACTTCCTAGGTTACTATGCTTATTCTTTAATATATATATATATATATATATATATATATATATATATATATATATATATATATAATTTTACTCTATATATATATATAGATTTATTTTTAATTTTAAAAAGAAAACAATAAACAAGAAGGACATAATTCACCCCATAGAGAAATATGACTCAAAAATCCGAGAAAACATGCAAGAGTGGAAAACGTGAATTATGTTTAAACGTGGACTTAGGTTCCGGTACTTACAGCCACACACTCCATAGGGAGGGCCCGGTTACCTTAATGGTGCACTCACCAATATATGGAAATGAAAGGAAATGCACCAAACACAAAAGTTGAGTCGTTTATAGTCAGATACTCGAGACTTTATCTAGACGTATGTATGAACATGCATTTTATCATATATCAACAACCGAAATAATTGTGGATCATTCCATAAATAAATATCACAGAAAACATATCCAAACACAATCAAGCACCAAGATTTCCTATGACTCAACCTAGTGAAATGGAAGCGAAGTCGGATAACCCTATTATGTAACCTATCATGCACCTTATTTTTTATTTTTGAATGAGTGGGAGTTCTAGTAAATAAGTGTGGAAAAGTGAATGGTTGTGAAGAATATGGTGGATATGGATAAGTTGTAGAAAGACACACATGTAAAACAATGAGGATGTGGTTTTAGCACAAAACTCATTCATTGTGTGTGTAGGGACCTGCCTCAATTCTAAAATGAAGGTGTCAAATGGTTTGTCCTTCTGTAGTATTTGTTTACTAGGTGGATTTAAAAAATTATGAAGCACGAAGAAACAACAGATCCAAAGGTAAAACTCGATTCCTTTGAAAGGGTGGAAGGAGGGGAATCGAGGTGGATGTTGTGCAAAGTAGTTCTTGATAGGGTGATTCATCACCTTCTCAAGAAACTCATCAATTGCTCATCTAGATTGGTCATATCCTCGTTACTATGATAGTCCTCTATATCTTTGAGAAAGTCATCTATCTCCTCCTCATTAAGTAATATGTGTATCGACTAGTGTAGGGATGGAAATATTGAGTCCGATCTTCCAAAGGAAAGAAATTTGGGCATATGATTATCGTGGAACGTGTTGTTGAAATAATCTCGAAAGCAACGCCTCGATCATGCTAACCTCTCCATCCATAGACGAAATCGGGTAATGTGTCCCTTGTTTTAAAAACATTGACTTCAACAGCAAGATGGCCAAAAGACATGGACATTGAACCATCGCGGCAATTAATGAGCGCATTGGCGTTGCCGAAAAGGTCATTTAAAATGATCGGACACCAGTCGTTAACTTCTCGTGGTCGAGGGTGACAAAATCAGCCGGATAGTAAAAATCCTGAATTTTTACTAGAACATTTTCGACGACACCCTTAGGATACTTAATAGACCGATCAGCTAATTGCAACGTCATTTTAGTGGGTTGCATCTCGTCTAGACCTATTTGTCTATACAAATAAAACGGGAGTAAGTTAACACTAGCCCCCAGGTCTAATAACGCGGTCGTCGTATAAGAATCTCCTAAGGTGCATTGTACAGTAGGACGACCAGGGTCCTTGTACTTAACAATTCCATTATGTTCAGATAAAGTTGGGAATTGTTCTGTTAAAAATGCGTCTTTTGGTATATTGGTCTTACGCCTAGTAGTACACAATTCCTTAAGAAACTTAGCATAGTGTGGGAGCTTTTTTATAGCTTCGAGGAAGGAAAGGTTTATAGTTAGATTCTTAAAAACATCCCTAATCTCCTCGTAATTTGTATCCCTAGTTAACATGGCTAATTTTTGTGGAAACGGTGGTTTCTGTCTATATTTATCAATGGTATTACCTGGGTGTTTAACCGTGGCTTCCTGTTTCTTAGGTTTTGTTGTAACTGGTACCTCTACAGTGGTAGGCTCTTCAGTTTCTATTTCGGTATCTAGTAATATAGCAGGTGTAGGGGCTACTGGTGGGGTAACTATAGGCATAGTTACTTTGTTATCAACCACTCTACCAGAGCGGAGGGTGGTGATGGCCTTTAGCTCACCTACATTTTCATACTCATTACTAGTATTATCGGTTACCTCAAAGGCTGTATTTGTTGTTTTAGGATTAGGTATTTTTTGACCTGAAAACACACCTTTGGGTTGGGCTTTATCTTGAGCCAACTGTTTGGTTAAATTATTAACGGATTGTAGAAGCTGTTGGTTAGATTGAGCCATGGTTTGGAAAAGTTTTTGGCTCACTTGTATGAAGGTGTCAAGACGATCCGTGTGTGGGTGTAGTAGTCACGGGTGGTGTGGACCGAACTATTTCAATGTGAATTATTTATGGGTGGATTTTGGTAGTTATTATTTACCTAACGATACCTCTATTAGCGTTATAATTATTATAACTACCTTGACTTTGTGCTTGACCTTGACGAGGTTGCACTTGGTTGTTATAATTATTAAAATTCCCGACCACATCCTTGTCGTAGTGGGGCTTGGTTAAAGCCGTAGGCCTAACATATTGATTATTGTACCCTTGGGGTGTGACGTTTTGGTTATTTCTCCAAACGAAGTTGGGATTTTGTCTCCAAGGGGCGTTAGGTTCACTATTAATGGAACAAGCCTGTTCATAGGCTATAGGACAGTGGGAGTCGGGATGCTTTCGGGGCTCCAACAGAAACTACATGGATTTGAATTTACATTCATGACGGGGGATTGGCTTTTGTTGTACGAAATGGCCTCTACCTTTTTGTGAGGGATTCAATTTGAGTTTTAAGCTCGGGATCTGATTTAACCTCAAACATCTTGGTAGCCTTAATCTGTTGAAGAAGAACTAGCGGAGCCGGAGTAATCGTCCACTACCCCCAGGTTGTTATTTCACTTAGTTTGGTCTTCTAAAATTTATAAGCCTCCTCAAGCTCCTTTGCTTAAGAAACTACCCCCATTCATTATGTCAAGGACTTCTTTATGGTGGTGTAGAAGTTCTTTGAAAAGGCACGAACTAACGTGTCTTTTCGCTAAGTTATGATGTGGACACTCTATAAGGAGATCGGTGAACGATCCCAAGCCTCTGAAAATGTTTCATGAGGATTTTGTCGAAAAGAAATGAATCTTGGAAAGCATCTCATCCGTCTTTTAGGGGTGGGTAAAATGTTCCATAAACAAATTGAACAAGTTTAGCCCACGAGTCCACGAGAATTAGGCGTTTGGGCGTTAACCAAAACGCCGCCTTATCGGCTAAGGTGAAAGGGAATACCTTTAATTTAATTTGTTCCGTACCAACCGTAGGATGGTGGAATGTTGTTAGGACTTGTTTAATCCTACGCATGTGCTGATAAGGTTTTTCATGGTCTAATCCATGAAAAACGGGTAACAAATTAAAAATATTTGGGGGAATTCGGAAATCCCCCGCTGGGTCTGCTAGAACGATGCAAGATTTGGGGCTATCGCTCAATGCTTTGTAGAAGTCAGAGAGAGGAGTCTCTCTTTCTTCCGCCATTATATCAGGTGGTGTATGTGAAATAGTAGCTAGAGGTGTAGTGGGTGGTATACTAGATAGACTTGTTTGTTGACGTTGTTATGTAATTACTTCGGTGTTTTTGTTCGGCCAGACCTTAATCTCATACAAGGCTAAAACCAAACTTAGCTAAACACATCAACACTCCAAACAATTACGATATACTAGTATAAAACCTCTAACAGAGAGCGAGGTGTGGAAGAAAGGAATACCTGATTAAGGTCCTTGCTTCGCTTTTATGAATAACGCCTTGTTTACGCTTGTTCAGGTGTATATAGCAGGTTAGAACACTGAAAAATATGAAAGATCAAAGTTCGAATCAAAAGCCGAAATCTGAAATTTTTGTTAAGGCGCTGGTGCGCGGATAGAAGCCTGATCGCTCCGGTAATTTTCAAATTACGGTGTTTTTTAGGGCTGGTCAGCTCTTGCTCCAGCTATAGGGCGGGTCGGCTTCAAGGAAAGAAAGCCTAGCCAATTATAATTTTTACCCGGAATTTTTCAACTCTGAAATGGACAACCACAATATGAATCAAACAAGGGTGGGTGGCTATAATGGGACTTTAAGAACAGTACTAACACTACGAAAACAATACGAAAGTGAAACTAAGATGGCAGCGGCGCCATTTGATAAAAAGTAAATTGATTAGTTTTACCTACGAAATAAAGCGATTAAACTCTAAACGTAAGTAAAACTAAACTTAATTTTATCGGTCTATGTTTTATCAAAGTTTTCTACTCTCAAGTCTATGAGATATAGTGGAGTAGAGTGATTCGTTCCACTCTTAGTCCTTCCGCATGCTATGTTCTCAAGTGTAAGTACTCTAAACTTAAAGTCTAATGAGAGATTTACGAAAAAGGCAACTAGACTACGATGTAACTACCCACAAAATGCAACTAGTCGACGATGGGAATAACTAAGGGAATGCTACATTGATTCTATGATAAGGAGTTAGAGGGGGATTGATTCCACCTTAACTCGACTTAATCCTATTAATGACAAATCGTCATAATCCGAATTGAACTGCTTCGTAGAACAATTGGTTCTTCCTAATCCCTAATTACACATGGCATTCCTACCAATTCATAACTAGCATGTGAACGATTAAACCCATTCTCATGGTGAACTAATCGTTTCTAGAGTGGAAAGGAAATTACAACGATTCTACGATATTCGGAATCAAGCTTTCATCAAGGCTTCTCAACCCCTCTAATGGAGGTTTAGCCGAGAATCATTACTAATCATTTCCGATTACATTTAAACTAAACATGATATAAAGAATTGAAATTTACTTAATTAAACAATAATGAAATCTAATTTAATGATTCAAATGAAATAAAGACAGGAATTGAAATTAGATCTAGGAATGGAAATGACAAAATCGAAATTGATAAAAAATACTACTTTATTGATCTAATCAAAATGAAGAACAAGATTCAAAGGTTTAATCTAATACAATAATTGAAATGGAACTAAACTTAATTAATCTACATGAAAAACTAGATCTAGAATTCATTAATGGAGGCTAACTAATCTAAATCTAATCTAGGTCTAACTATCTACCATTAACTAACTACCAAGTCTACCCATAACAAAGAGCTAAACTTTTGTTTTTATACATTCAGATCCAAAAATCGTGCATGGGCTTGGAGCCATGTTTTGGGCCAGGGAATCAGGCCCAAAACCCAATTCTTTCAGTCCAAAAAGGCCTCTTCAGCTGCAGTTGGCTTCAACAGACTTTTCATCCACTTCTGCTCCTTTGATTGGATCAAGGCTTAGACCATTGGAAAGCTCTTTCCGAGCCGGTCGTTTTGACATAAGGTAGGCCCCATTCCGAGGTCTGAGTCCAAAGATATGGCCTTCCGGAAGTTCTTTTCACTTTGTGTCTTTGTTTTACCAAGCCTCACGACTTTTCAGCTTTTGACCGGGCTTTTGGAAAGACTTTGTCTTCTAGAAACTTGGCCTTTAATCACGGAACTCCTTAGTAACCGACCTTTGCTCCTTTATCTCGCTAAAGTGGCACATTTCTGCACATAATGGACTTTGAAGCCTGAAATGCATAAAAACACGTAATTAGTGTTAACTCTTAATTATTACTCACATAATTGGTCTAAAAGTATGACTGTTAAAGGGTTAAAACTACAGTTTTGGGCTCTTATCAACCTGCTCAAGCACTGCCCCACAATTGGCGTCCTTATCCCAAAAGAGAAAGAGAGTAGAATCTAGGGGCTTCTACGTACTAGTTCTATCCTTTTGGTTATTGGGAATCAACTTATAAACCGACTAATTGGGTAGTACCATAGTCCAAATGGGCTCCCTACTAATAAAATCCATTCAAATGTCCTCAAAGTCCAAAGCCCACTTGCTAGCCATCAAGCCCAAAAATGGGGGTTTACACTTAGTTTTTCAGGAAAAAAAATGTAAACATTATGCGGAGAGAGTAAATGTTGTTTCAATTGTAACTTTTTCTATGCCATAAAAAGGGTCTACCTAACAGGAAATCTAAATAACTAACAAACTCGGTGGAGATGGACTCCAAGATCTGCCACAACCACCTTCCAACTGGCAGCATAATTAAGCAAGAGTATGTAAGATTGCACAAGGTGTAACTTCCGTTTAATGACCAAAATGGCATGAATAAAACTCACCATACCTTAGAAGTACATCTTGAATGAACATCTCTAGAATAAGGAGTTGGACACTTGGATGGAAAATTTGAAGCCCAACTCTGCCTCCTTCAGTTTTTGGTGTTAAATAAGAATTACTTTGTTGAACCATAGCACCTGGTCAATATATTGATGACTTCAGGTAAGTTCCGGAATATATTTCTTCAATAGAAAAGCATTAGCAGGTAGGGGAGTTGATTCATCTCTACTTTGGGAAACAACACCTACCTCTGATGTTCGAGTACCCATGTAAGCTCTTGTAATATCTTTGGTGAAGCATCAACTAGATCTAGTGACTACAAAATCAGGAAAAAAAATATAATCACAAGAAAAATAACAAGAACAAATGCTTCTAAGTATCAGGTTTGAGGTATGAACACTAAACAGACAGGGGGCAAAAGAAGCGCCTAGGTATGGAACATTGTACCATGAGTGAGGCCTTACTTACAGCTGATTGAGGAAAAAAATTTGGAATTTTTCCTGTAACTCTATTTTAGTAGACTGCTTTTTTAGCATCACTAGGTCTATTTTTCTGGCTCAATGAAGCATCAATAGCTTTTGCGCCTCTGGTAGTATCCAGATTTCTAATCACACAGTCACTGGCATCAGACTGAACAACAACATACAATATAAAAGGATAAACAATGAATAAATATGTAAAACCAGAACAACCTTCTTTTAACCTTTCTGTAGAAGTTGCAGCTTGATTCCTCACATCTTCAGCACTGAAAGAGATCAACAGTTGCATTGGCGGCTTCTTATTGTTGAACTTATCCACAACTGGGAGCCTGAGATAATATAATTTGCCACCTGTATATATGTTCAAAGTCAATCCCTTCATGTGTAAATAACTAACCTATATATATAAATGATCTTTCACAATGTGTTACCATCAAAGGAGTGACAAGGTTGGATCGATAAGCAAGTGCAAAATCACGCATCTTTCAGTAGATAAATGGGGAGGAATCAGCATTCCAGCTGGTAGCAAGATCATACGGGGGAAGGCACTTCAAGGCTATTTCAACACAAGTAGTAGGTGCACTGTTTTCTTCCATCAATACAACTCCAGGTTCGACCTTTATATTGTCGTGAAAATGCTAACTGAATAAACTCATTGACATATACCATTGAACCCAAGGAATGAAATTGAGGATAAAAGGTAACCTTGAGGTGGGAACTCAGGTCAAAACATGGTTTTTTCTGAAATCACGGTATTCTATAAAACCTGTTAAATAGAACCATTTTATATTTCAATTTCGCATTCTTAAAACTATAACATATATACAACCAGTTCAAGCAAACAAATGTTCAGAATGTCAAAAGCCAAACCTTAGTAAGCCGTTTTTTCATGTGGGACAGAATCAAAGACCCTATAAGTAGGGCTTAGACCAATCGAGCAAAAAGCTTTAGCGCATAACCCGTTTAAATGAGGAGCTGCAAATCAAACACCGATTCCAGAAAATATAAGCATGTAACAATCCAACTCCGTCATTGTAACTCATACAATGCAAGACAATTTATTGATACACATAATAGAACATTAGATCATTAGATAAACTGAGTACGTCATATAAAGATACAACCTTTTGCCATGGTTGACAATTTATACTTATTTATTATTAGCATACACCCTAATAATCCTATGTCTACACAAACCCAAAAGCTAATTCATTTTTTTTAGAAAAATGGAAACACTAAAAAACTCAAATAAAAGAGGATTCACTTAATAAAACGTTACCTTGTAGGCCAAAGAAGAATTGAAGCTTCCTTCAGTAGATTGACCAATTGATTGTGTAAATGTAAAACCCTAGCCAAAAAAAGATAATACGAAGAAAAGGAAGGAGAAGATGACGACTTGCCCCAGTGGGCAACACTAGAAGTGGCGATAGCAGTAGTTTTCTCTGTGCATAACTCTTCGGCTTTTGGTTTTGTTATTGAAAAGGGTGAGAGATGAGCGCGAGAATGAAAACATTCCCACCCATTGTTTTAACCCTCTTCATTTGTTTTCATTTTTTCTTTAATTTTTTTTCACAGACATAACACTTAATCATCCGTCACATAATATTAAGTATATGTTACTAAATAAATCAAGTATTTGTCTACAAAATATGTAACGGTTGGTAACATTACATGTGTGACAAACATAGTAACGGATGAATAAGTGTTAGCAATCAATTTTCCTATATGTTGCAATTTTAGGGTTATGGTGTAGTGATATGGCTGGAACATTCCCAGTTCATGGACTTGGTGAGAAAGAGTTGGAATGAGCCCATGAGTGATGGCCCTATTCGACTAGTGATGCGCAAATTGAAGAGGCTTAGAATCACTCTGAAGGAATGGCACAAGATAACTTATTGGGGGAACAAAGACAAACTCAAACAAGCAAATCTATCACTCCAAAAGTTACAAAAACAGCAAGAACATGAGCCTTTGGACCTTCAGCTGCATCTCTGGGAACTTGAAACGGAGAAACTCATTGATCAATTAATGCAAACAGAAGCAACCATGTGTAAACAAAGATCATGCATCAAGGAGGAGATTGAGAGAGACAGAAATTCTGCCTACTTCCAAGCTAAAGCAAAAATTCGCCAGGTCAAAACATTCATCGAGGAACTAAGAACAGCTGAGGGAAACATTCTGCAAGACCGAAAGTTCATCAAGCAATTCTTGGTTCAATCTTATGAAGAAAAGTTTAAAGCAGGACCGGTAAAGCATAATCAGGAGCTTATGGACCATATCCCACATTTGGTCACAGATTCCCAAAATTCTTATCTCATGGCAATTCCTGACTGGATAGAGATCACGACCACAATTATGAACATGGATCCCAACAGTTCTTCGGGGCCCGACGGATTCCTAGGAATGCTCTTCTAGAAATGTTGGAGCATTATTAGAATCGATGTGTGTCGATCTATCTGCTCATTCTTCTCAAATCAGAACATTCCTTAAGGCATGAACTCAAATTTCTTAGTATTGATTCCCAATTGCAAAAATGCTATGGAAATTGGCCAGTTTAGGCCTCTTTGCCTGAGTAACTTTCTATTCAAGATTGTTACAAAAATTCTTGCTAAACGGCTAACTTCCATTGCCACGCGAATTATTTGTTATGAGTAACATGGATTCTTGAAAGGAAGAACAAGTAGCACTACCATTGCCATGGCATCCGAACTCATCAATGACATGCATATCAAAAGAAGGGGAGGAAATGCAGTCATCAAACAAGACATTTCCCAAGCATTTGATTCACTTAGCTGGGAATTCCTTTATCTGATCCTCAACAGATTTGGTTTCTACAAAAAATTCTGCGACACGATTATGAAGGTACTCAGCAGTGCCAAAATCTCTATTATGATCAACGGTGGACCTTGTGGCTTCTTTGCCATAGGGAGAGGACTCCGGCAAAGAGATCCCCTGTCTCCTATTCTCTTTGCCCTTGCCGAGGACACGCTTAGCAAAGCCATTATAAGGCTCTATTTCTTAGGCAAAATCACCCCTATGGCTTTTGCAGGAAAATGTTCGCCACCCTCTCACCTACATTTTGCGGATGATATCATAGTATTTGCAAATGGAATTTTGAAAGGCCTAGCGCACTTGAGGAACGCATTGGAGGCATACCAAAAGGTGGCTGGTCAGCTAATAAACAAAGGGAATAGCAAGCTGCTTCTCAGTAGCATGACTGCCACCAAGAGAAGAAAGGTGGAAGTCCTGTTTGATATGAAGGAAGGACACCTACTAGAAAACTATTTGGGTGTTCCCCTTTTCAAGGGCAGAGTATGTCACGCCAACATTCAGAATCTGGTGGACAATATTAAAAAGAGAGCAAGTGGATGGGCCGGAAGGCTACTTTATTTTCAGGGTCGAGTTGTCATGGCACAATCTATTCTGAATACCATTCCCGTGTATAACATGGGCATCTACAAGTGGCCTCAAAAAAGCATCAAAGAAGGATAAGAAGCCATCAGAAACTTCATATGGTCAGGCAATCCCACAGTGAGGAAGTCCATTACTCTCAAATGGGCAAAAGTCTGCAAACGAAAGACTGAAGGAGGGCTCGGCATCCGGTCTCTCAAGGAGTTGAATCTGTCACTCCTCATGAAACTAGCATGGCAACTGTTAACCATGGACAACTCTTACTCCAAGTACATGGAACAGAAGTATAAAATGAAAAATGGCAAATGCCTTGCCTATTATAAGTGTTCCTCCATTTGGGCTAGGATTAAGTGGCTTTGGAATCCATGAGAAACCACATTTCTTGGGCCATTGGCAATGGTACTGTAGTGGACATGTGGTGAGATGCTTGGGCTGGGCCTAGTTCAGTGGCTGACTTGTTCCCACACATCGACTGGAGAAACCCCAAAACCAGAGTTAGCGACTTGATAAGGAATAACAAGTGGAATTTCCCTACCATAACTCTGGAGCTCTTTGAGTCGTTGGGCATGCCACTTCTCTCTCTACCTCCACCTTGTAATGAGCTAGATGATTGCCGAATCTGGAAGCCTGACAAGGAAGGCAAGTTCACGGTCCTCTCGGCTTATGACACTATAAGGGAAAAGGGGAATATTGTATGGTGGCATCACATCATCTAGACCAACTACATTTATCCCAAAACTGCGGGAATGGCTTGGTAGATTTTGCACCATATCATACCAACAGATGACAGAGTTACAAGCAAAGGTATCCAGTTGGCTTTTCGCTGTAACGGATGCAAGGAAGATGAAGAAAGCTTTGATTATCTATTCTGGTACTGCCCAAACTCTCAAGCTCTCTGGGATTAGATTAAAAGCTTATTCCAATTGAATGCATTATCAATTAACGGAAACGACGATATAAAGGAAAATCTGAAAGCAGCAAATCAAGCAAGCCCACTGATCAAGGAATTGTGGACAACAGCAGTTATGAGTTTGTTGGTATCAATATGGAAGATGAGAAATGCGCAGAGGTACAATGACTCAAACTTCAATCATCGTTACATAAGAAAGCTGGTCTGGCAAGGAATTCATACGACTGGTAGACTGTCCAAGAGCTACATGTTCAATTATGTCAAGGAATTGGCAATTACACTCACTGGAGATTGAATGCAAGCCCAAACCGATAAAAGAAATTCAACAAGTGAAATGGTACCCACCAGAGGAAGGAATTGTTAAGATCAATTGTGATGGTGGCTCTATCGGTAATCCTGGTCGAGGGGGTGTGGGGCTAATCTTCAGAGACCATCACTACCACCTGCTCGGAGTACTTGCACAAGGACTGGGGATAGTTAGTAACTATGATGCGGAGTGTCAACCACTAACTTTGGCAGTGGAAGGTGCGGCGGCAAGAAACTGGACAAGAGTTTGGCTAGAAACAGATTCACAGTCAGTTGCACTAGCCTTCTCTCAGGACCATATTCCCTGGGTCCTGAAATCAAGGTGGGCGAGAGCTACTGCTGCGCTCTCCTACTATAGGATATCGCATGCCTGGAGGGAAACTAACTTCAGCGCGGATGCTGCGACAAATCATGGAGCCACTTTAAACTAGGATGAATTTGTATGGAGCGTGGAAAGACCACCTTTTGTCACAAAATTGGAAAACTAGGACCAGTTATACTTTAGATTTCCTTTTAGTGTAGCAAGATGCCATTTTGTTCCTTATGTTCCTTATGGTGGAAACTCTAAAATGTAACTTTATATTTATAATATATTCACATTTGCTTGCAAAAAAAATGGCCATAGTTCCTACCCAAAGACCATGACTACTAATTCTTCGTGTAGGAGCTCTAGTTGCTTTGGATCTTAACATGGACACTGATTCTTGGTGGCCATGGTCTAACTCTTCATAATCATTATTGGCATTGCGCTACATCAACTAGTTGGGCTTTTATTTTATCCATAAAACCTATTTAAAACTATATCTTCACAATTATTTATGGTAGAATAGTGTAGGTTGGAGTGGTAAGAATTTTGAAGAGACATATCTAGATAGATTCCTATATAAATTAACGCAACGCAATTAATGCAAAATATATAGATTTCAAAATCAATACTGTAATTAAGCAATCATTTCTTTCAAATATTATTTTGTTTTAGAACCATCCCTCTCCACACGTGAAGGCCAACGTGTAAAGAGGATTGACATGATTTTATTGTCCTTCAAACAAAGAACAAAAGTTTGACTTCGTTCTATTCATATTTTTAACAAACACAACTCCATGAAATTATTGGCCATGACCCAAGTAGCATTCATAATAACTTGGGACATGACCCTGTTGCACTATTATTTGATGTTGGCCACTCATTTAATCAATCTCCAAAGAATTGTTGTTTGTGATAGTTGGGTTAATTTATAAATAGGTCTTGGGCATCGAGGATTGGTTACTTGACTTAACTGGCATTGGTCGAGATGGTTAAGTAGCTGGTTCTACCAACCAATATATCCTTTAGTAATTGGGTTTACGACTGAGGTATGGGGTTTTATATTTAGTTTGGATATATTCTTATTAAATTTTCAGGTTATGACATGTTTTATATTTATGAAATCTTAAAAATACATAGAAGACTGCTGGAAATTATCAAAATAAGCCACGTGTCATAGGTTTGAGTTTTAGGGCATTACATCCCCTCATGTCCAACTTTTACAAATGTTGCTATCTGACTTTGTACAACCCTACCTATTTTCTTATTCATTAAAGCTTAGAAGCACTTGTTATATTGATTTTATTTGTTTTGCAATTCTATTTACTGGAATAAACATTAAAACCAAGTAAATGATTATTTTGTCATTCACTTTATCTTTTGCATTTTTAAGATTTGGTGGGATCAACAATGGTCTCTAGGTATTTTATGAAGATGGACTAGTACTATAGCGTGGATTTTTTTGTCATTTACTTTATCTTTAGCATTTTAAAGATTTGGTGGGATCAACAATGGTCGCTAGGTATTCGATGAAGATGGCCTAGTACTGTAGTGTGGTAGCTGCCCAAGCCTTATTTTGATCTCTTAGTTCCTTAGTTTTTATTTTTTATTTCTTATATTTTAAAGTTTTGCATATCAAGAAACTTTCTGGCCAGCAAGAAGACTTCCAACTCGGATATATGTCAAAGCTCGTAGTTTGTTCGGTGTCTCTAAGAATGTCTTTCGAACTATGATGAAGACTAATCAAAAGTGTTTGACGTGAATGTGACTTGGTCACAATTTTTTCTTAATCCATTCATTTGTATATTATTAAGTACCTATTGATTACCTAAGTCTTATGTCTATTTTTGCTATTGGATTGTTCAATGGAGTTAGAATTTATGAATGCCATTTGAATTTTAATTGATTATATTTTAGGTGTATATTTGTTGCAGGTCCAATTCAATGTGAAATGTCTATTTTCAAATATATACAAGTTTTGTATTTTTTGAAAAATATTATAACATTTATCACGGTTTTGCCAGAACTGTCACAAAAGATACGTTTTTTTTGTGACGGTTTTTGAGCAGTTGTTACCTTTTTTTATGGCTGAGAGAGGCTAGTCTAGAACAAATATTTGTGACGGTTTTGGGAAAAAAATAAATGACCCCCACTCCAAAACAGTGACAAAAGACTTTTTTGTGACTTTTTGTCACTGTTTTTAACAATGAAATAAAGCCTTTTTTTAAAAATGATATAAAGCCTTTTTTTTTTTTTTTTTGTAGTGTTAATTCTAACTTTTGCCTCCACCTCTCTATTTGTCTCAAGAATCTGACATTAAAAGACTCAAGCTTGTACAAAATTTTCAAAAATTTCTTTCATTTCTTAAAATTCTTTCCCCCTCTCAAATCTCTCTCTTTCTAAAAAAATTCAAAAATTTCAAAAATGTCTTCTGTAGCAAACAAAAACCCTCCACCTAGCAAGACTAGATAGATCAGTTTCAATGATCGTGTACAAGCACTTCCTAGAGAACTGCAGCTGAAGATATGGACACATATACCGAAAATCATTCCTGGTATATGTAAGAGTTCATACACACGTAAGAGACGAGCTATGAGAGAAGGCTGGTGCTTAAACTATCAAACACCAACTTGCCCTGGTCTTCAACATCATAATAATTCTATTTATAAAGTCTACATGTGTTATCCTCCAGTGCATTATGCTCGGTCTAAGAGAGTAATTCAACCATCTGGTTGGGATTTACTCAAGTTTTTAAGAACTTCCAAGTCTTGGAAATCTAACTTAAAATGACCCACCTTTTTAAATTTCAGTCAAATTGATTCAAAACCTAAAAAAATTAATTAAAATTTCCCTTTTGTTGTATGTACATATTTCCCTAAGGTTCCTTTTAGTTTCTTTCCTTCATCTGCTTTTCATCCATAGTTGGATGTGAGTGTACCATATATCTTTGCGTGGCATTTTCTATGTTGATCGTTTTGGTGTATCACGGATTAAGATCGGACAAGTAACGAAGAGCGGATCGGTTCTTCTAAGTATCAGGTTTGACATGTATGAACACTGAACAGATAGGGAAAGTGGACATGCAGAAGAAGCGCCTAGGTTTGGAACATTGTACCATGAGTGAGGACTAACTTACAGCTGATTGAGGAAAAAGTTTTGGAATTTTTCCTATAACTCTATTTTAGTAGACTGCTTTTTTAGCATCACCAGGTCTATTTTTCTGGCTCAATGAAGCATCAATAGCTTCTGCGCCTCTGGTAGTATCCAGATTTCTAATCACACAGTCATCGACATCAGACTGAACAACAACATACAATATAAAAGGATAAACAATGAAAAAATATGTAAAACTAGAACAACCTTCTTTTAACCTTTCTGTAGAAGTTGCAGCTTGATTCCTCACATCTTCAACACTGAAAGAGATCAACAGTTGCATTGGCGGCTTCTTATTGTTGAACTCATCCACAACTGAGAGCCTGAGATAATATAATTTGCCACCTATATATATGTTCAAAGTCAATCTCTTCATGTGTAAGTAAATAACCTATATATATAAATGATCTTTCACAATGTGTTACCATCAAAGGAGTGACAAGGTTGGATCGATAAGCAAGTGCAAAATCACGCATCTTTCAGTAGATAAATGGGGAGGAATCAGCATTCCAGCTGGTAGCAAGATCATACGGGGGAAGGCACTTCAAGGCTATTTCAACAGAAGTAGTAGGTGCACTATTTTCTTCCATCAATACAACTCCAGGTTCGACCTTTATATTTTCATGAAAATGCTAACTGAATAAACTCATTGACATATACCATTGAACCCAAGGAATGAAATTAAGGATAAAAAGTAACCTCGAGGTGCGAACTCAGGTCAAAACATGGTTTTTTTCTGAAATCACGGTATTCTGTAAAACCTGTTACATAGAACCATTTTATATTTCAATTTTGCATTCTTAAAACTATAACATATATACAACTAGTTCCAACAAAAAAATATTCAGAATGTCAAAAGCCAAACCTTAGTAAGCCGTTTTTTCATGTGGGACAGAATCAAAGACCCTATATGTAGGGCTTAGACCAATCGAGCAAAAAGCTTTAGCGCATAACCCGTTTAAATGAGGGGCTGCAAATCAAACACCAATTCCATAAAATATAAACATGTAACAATCCAACTCCGTCATTGTAACTCATACAATGCAAGACAATTTATTGATACACAGAATACAACATTAGATCATTAGATAAACTGAGTACTTCATATAAAGATGCAACCTTTTGCCATGGTTGACAATTTATACTTATTTATTATTAACGTACACCCTAATAATCCTATGTCTACACAAACCCAAAAGCTAATTCATTTTTTTTGAAAAATGGAAACACTAAAAAACTAAAATAAAAGAGGATCCACTTAATAAAACGTTACCTTGCAGGCCAAAGAAGAATTGAAGCTTCCTTCAGTAGATTGACCAATTAATTGTGTAAATGTAAAACCATAGCCAAAAATAAAAACCCCTAGATTGAGCAGTTGACTTTGTAAACTGTTACAAAGGAGAAAGAAGATAATACGAAGAAAAGGAAGGAGAAGATGATGACTTGCCCCAGTGGGCAACACTAGAAGCGGCGGTAGCAGCAGCTTTCTCTGTGCATAACTCTTCGACTTTTGGTTTTGTTATTGAAAAGGGTGAGAGATGAGCTAGAATGAAAACATTCCCACCTATTGTTTTAACACTCTTCATTTGTTTTCATTTTTTCTTTAATTTTTTTTCACAGACGTAACACTTAATCATCCGTCACATAATATTGAGTATATGTTACTAAATAAATCAAGTATTTGCCTACAAAATATGTAACGGTTGGTAACATTTCTAATGGAACACATGTGTGACAAACATAGTAACGGATGAATAAGTGTTAGCAATCAATTTTCCTATATGTTGCAATTTTAGGGTTATGGTGTAGTGATATGGCTGGAACATTCCCAGTTCATGGACTTGGTGAGAAAGAGTTGGAATGAGCCCATGGGTGATGGCCCTATTCGACTAGTGATGTGCAAATTGAAGAGGCTTAAAATCACTCTGAAGGAATGGCACAAGATAACTTATTGGGGGAACAAAGACAAACTGAAACAAGCAAATCTATCACTCAAAGAGTTACAAAAACAGCAAGAACATGAGCCTTTGGACCTTCAGCTGCATCTCTGGGAACTTGAAACGGAGAAACTCATTGATCAATTAATGTAAACAGAAGCAACCATGTGGAAACAAAGATAATGCATCAAGGAGGAGATTGAGAGAGACAGAAATTCTGCCTACTTCTAGGCTAAAGCAAAAATTCGCCAGGCCAAAACATTCATTGAGGAATTAAGAACAGTTGAGGGAAACATTCTGCAAGACCAAAAGTCCATCAAGCAATTCTTGGTTCAATCTTATGAAGAAAAGTTTAAAGCAAGACCGATAGAGCATAATCAGGAGCTTATGGACCATATCCCACATTTGGTCACAGATTCCCAAAATTCTTATCTCATGGAAATTCCTGATTGGATAGAGATCACGACCACAATTATGAACATGGATCCCAACAGTTCTCTGGGGTTCGATGGATTCCAGGGAATGCTCTTCTAGAAATGTTAGAGCATTATTAGAATCGATGTGTGTCGAGCTATCTACTCATTCTTCTCAAATCAGGACATTCCTCAAGGCATGAACTCAAATTTCTTAGTATTGATTCCCAAGTGAAAAATGCTATGAAAATTGGCCAGTTTAGGCCTCTTTGCCTGAGTAACTTTGTATTCAAGATTGTTACAAAAATTCTTGAAAAACGGCTAACTTCCATTGCCACGCGAATTATTTGTTATGAGCAACATGGATTCTTGAAGGGAAGAACAAGTAGCACTACCATTCCATGGCATCCGAACTCATCAATCACATGCATATCAAAAGAAGGGGCGGAAACGCAGTCATCAAACTAGACATTTCCCAAGCATTTGATTCACTTAGCTGGGAATTCCTTTATCTGATCCTCAACAGATTCGGCTTCTGCACAAAATTCTGCGACATGATTATGAAGGTACTCAGCAGCGCCAAAATCTCTATTATGATCAACGGCGGACCTTGTGGCTTCTTTGCCACAGGGAGAGGACTCCAGCAAGGAGATCCCTTATCTCCTATTCTCTTTGCCCTTGCCGAGGACACGCTTAGCAGAGCCATTATAAGGCTCCATTTCTCAGGCAAAATCACCCTTATGGCTTTTGCAGGAAAATGTTCTCCACCCTCTCACCTACTTTTTGCGGATGATATCATATTATTTGCAAATGGAATTTTAAAAGGCCTAGCGCACTTGAGGAATGCATTGGAGGCATACCAAAAGGCAGCTGGTCAGCTGATAAACAAAGGGAATAGCAAGCTGCTTCTCGGTAGCATGGCTACTACCAAGAGAAGAAAGGTGTAAGTCTTGTTTGATATGAAGGAAGGACACCTACCAGAAAGCTATTTGGGTGTTCCCCTTTTCAAGGGCAGAGTATGTCACGCCAACATTCAGAATCTGGTGGACAATATTAAAAAGAGAGCAAGTGGATGGGCCGGAAGGCTACTTTCTTTTTAGGGTTGAGTTGTCTTGGCACAATTATTCTGAATAGCATTCCCGTGTATAACATGGGCATCTACAAGTGGCCTCGAAAAAGCATCAAAGAAGGATAAGAAGCCATCAGAAACTTCATATGGTCAGGTAATCCCACAGTGAGGAAGTCAATTACTCTTAAATGGGCAAAAGTATACAAACCAAATACTAAAGGAGGGCTCGACATCCGGTCTCTCAAGGAGTTAAATCTGTCACTCCTCATGAAACTAGCATGGCAACTGCTAACCACGGACAACTCTTGGTCCAAGTACATGGAATAGAAGTATAAAATGAAAAATGGCAAATGGCTTGCCTATTATAAGTGTTCCTCCATTTGGGCCGGGATTAAGTGAGCTTTGGAATCTATGAGAAACCACATTTCTTGGGCCATTGGCAATGGTACTGTAGTGGACATGTAGTGAGATGCTTGGGCTGGGCCTAGTTCAGTGCCTGACTTTCTCCCACACATCGACTGGAGAAACCCCAAAACCGGAGTTAGCGACTTGATAAGGAATAACTACTGGAATTTCCCAATCGTAACTTTGGAGCTCTTTGAGTCATTGGGCATGCCACTTCTCTCTCTACCTCCACCTTGTAATGAGCTAGATGATTGCCGAATATGGAAGCCTGACAAGGAAGGCAAGTTCACGGTCCTCTCGGCTTTTGACACTATAAAGGAAAAGGGGAATATTGTCTGGTGGCATCACATCATATGGACCATCTACATTCACCCCAAAACTGCTGGAATGGGTTGGAAGATTTTGCACCATATCATACCAACAGATGACAAAGTTACAAGCAAAGGTATCCAATTGGCTTTTCGCTATAACGGATGCAAGGATGATGAAAAAAGCTTTGATTATCTATTCTGGTACTGCCCAAACTCTCAAGCTCTCTGGGATTGGATTAAAAGCTTATTCCAGTTGAATGCATTATCAATTAACGGAAACGGCGATATGAAGGAAATTCTGAAAGCGGCAAATCAAGTAAGCCCACTGATCAAGGAATTGTAGACAGCAGCAGTTATGAGTTTGTTGGTAGCAATATGGAAGATGAGAAATGCGCAAACGTAAAAGACTTAAACTTCAATCATCGTTACATAAGAAAGCTAGTTTGGCAAGGAATTCATATGACTGGTAGACTATCCAAGAGCTACATGTTCAATTATGTCAAGGAATTGGCAATTCTGCACTCACTGGAGATTGAATGCAAGCCGAAACCGATAAAAGCAATTCAACAAGTCAAATGGTACCCACCAGAGGAAGGAGTTGTTAAGATCAATTGTGAAGGTAGCTCTATTAGTAATCCTGGTCGAGGGGGTGTGGGGCTAATCTTCAGAGAACATCATTACCACCTGCTAGGCGTACTTGCACAAGGATTGGGGATAGTTACTAACTATGTCGCGGAGTGTCAACCACTAACTTTGGCAGTGGAAGGTGCGACAGCAAGAAACTGGACAAGAATTTGGCTAGAAACAGATTCACAGTCAGTTGCACTAGCTTTCTCTCATGGCCATATTCCCTGGGTCCTAAAATTAAGGTGGGCGAGAGCTACTGCTGCGCTCTCCTACTATAGGATATCGCACGCCTGGAGGGAAGCCAACTTCAGCACAGATGCTGTGGCAAATCATGGAGCCACTTTAGATAAGGATGAATTTGTATGGACCGTGGAAAGACCACCTTTCGTCACAAAATTGGAAAACTAGGACCAGTTATACTTTAGATTTCCTTATAGTGTAGCAAGATGCCCTTTTGTTCCTTATGTTCCTTATGGTGGAAACTCTAAAATGTAACTTTATATTTATAATATATTCACATTTGCTTGCAAAAAAGAGAGGCCATAGTTCCTACCCAAAGACCATGACTACTAATTCTTCGTGTAGGAGCTCTAGTTGCTTTGGATCTTAACATAGACCCTGATTCTTGGTGGCCATGGTCTAACTCTTCATAATCATTATTGGCATTGCGCTACATCAACTAGTTGGGCTTTCATTTTATCCATAAAATCTATTTAGAACTATATCTTCACAATTATTTATGATAGAATAGTGTAGGTTGGAGTGGTAAGAATTTTGAAGAGACAGATCTAGATAGATTCGTATATAAATTAACGCAACGTAGTTAATGCAAAATATATAGATTTTAAAATCAATACTGTAATTAAGCAATCATTTCTTTCGAATATTACTTTATTTTAGAAGCATCCCTCTCCACATGTGATGGCCAACATGTAAAGAGGATTGACACGATTTTAGTGTCTTTCTAACAAAGAACAAAATTTTGACTTCATTCTATTCATATTTTTAACAAACATAACTCCATGAAATTATTGGCCATGACCCGAGTAGCATTCATAATAACTTGGGACATGACCCTGTTGCACTATTGTTTGATGTTGGCTACTCATTTAATCAATCTCGAAAGAATGGTTGTTTGTGATAGTTAGGTTAGTTTATACATAGGCCTTGGGCGTCGAGGATTGGTTACTTGACTTAACTGGCATTGGTAGAGATGGTTAAGTAGCTAGTTCTACCAACCAATATATCTTTTAGTAATTGGGTTTACGACTGAGGTATGTGGTTGTATATTTAGTTTGGATATATTCTTATTAAATTTTCAGGTTATGACATGTTTTATATTTATGAAATCTCAAAAAATACATAGAAGACTGCTGAAAATTATCCAAATAAGCCACGTGTCATAGGTTTGAGTTTTAGGGCATTACATCCCCCCATGTCCAACTTTTACAAATGTTGCTATCTGACTTTGTACAACCCTATTTTCTTATTCATTAAAGCTTAGAAGCACTTGTTATATGGATTTTATTTGTTTTGTAGTTCTCTTTACTGGAATAAACATTAAAACCAAGTAAATGATTATTTTGTCATTAAGTTTATCTTTAGCATTTTTAAGATTTGGTGGGATCAACAATGGTCGCTATGTATTCTATGAAGATGGCCTAGTACTGTAGTGTGGATTGTTTTGCATTTACTTTATCTTTAGCATTTTAAAGATTTGGTGGGATCAACAATGGTTGCTAGGTATTCGATGAAGATGGCCTAGTACTGTAGTGTGGTAGCTGCCCAAGCCTTATTTTGATCTCTTAGTTTCTTAGTTTTTATTTTTTATTTCTTATATTTTAAAGTTTTGCAGATCAAGAAACTTTCTGGCCAGCAAGAAGACTTCCAACTCGGATATATGTCAAAGCTCGTAGTTTGTTCGGTGTCTCTAAGAATGTCTTTCGAACTATGATGAAGACTAATCACGAGTGTTTGATGTGAATGTAACTTGGTCACAATTTTTTCTTAATCAATTCATTTGTATATTATTAAGTACCTATTGATTACCTAAGTCTTATGTCTATTTTTGCTACTGGAATGTTCAATGGAGTTAGAATTTATGAATGCTATTTGAGTTTTAATTGATTATATTTTAGGTGTATATTTGTTGCAGGTCCAATTCAATGTGAAATGTCTATTTTCAAATATATACAAGTTTTTTTTTTTTTTTTTGAAAAAAATTATAACATTTATCACGGTTTTGCCAGAACTGTCACAAATGATACATTTTTTTTGTGACGGTTTTTGAGCAGTTGTTACCGTTTTTTATGGCTGAGAGAGGCTAGTCTAGAACAAATATTTGTGACGGTTTTGGGAAAAAAATAAATGACCCCCACTCCATCACGGTTTTGAAAAAAAAAAAAAAATGACAAAAGACTTTTTGTCACTGTTTTTAACAATGATATAAAGCCTTTTTTTAACAATGATATAAATCCTTTTTTTTTTTTTGTAGTGTTAATTCTAACTTTTGCCTCCTCCTCTCTATTTGTCTCAAGAATTTGACATTAAAAGACTCAAGCTTCTACAAAAATTTCAAAAATTTCTTTCATTTCTTAAAAATCTTTCCCCCTCTCAAATCTCTCTCTTACTAAAAAAATTCAAAAATTTCAAAAATGTCTTCTGTAGCAAACAAAAACCCTCCAGTTAGCAAGACTAGATAGATCAGTTTCAATGATCGTGTTCAAGCACTTCCTAGAGAACTACAGCTGAAGATATGGACACATATACCAAAAATCATTCCTGGTATAGGTAAGAGTTTATACACACGTAAGAGACGAGCTATGAGAGAAGGCTGGTGCTTAAACTATCAAACACCAACTTGCCTTGGTCTTCAACCTCATAATAATTCTATTTATAAAGTCTACACGTGTTATCCTCCAGTGCATTATGCTCGGTCTAAGAGAGTAATCAAACCATCTGGTTGGGATTGACTCAATTTTTGAGAAACTTCCAAGTCTTGAAAATCTGACTTAAAATGACCTACCTTTTTAAATTTTAGTCAAACTGATTCAAAACTTAAAAAAAATTAATTAAAATTTCCCTTTTGTTGCCTATACATTTTTCCCTACAGTTCCTTTTAGTTTCTTTCCTTCACCTGCTTTTCATCCACCGTTGGATGTGAGTGTACCATATATATTTGTGTGGAATTTTCTATGTTGATCGTTTTGGTATCTCACGGATTAAGGTCGGACTAGTAATGAAGCGTGGATCGGTTCTTGAAGTTGGAATGGCACTGAAGACAAGATCGGAATTTCCTGATTTCATTTGGGCTTGGGCCCAAATTTCATTTTCATTAAAAAGGCACATGCAAGGCATGTGCCATCAATCTATTTAGCCCACACGATCGCCCACATCCCATCTTTTTCCTCAGAAAAATCCCTAACCCTAGCCGTCCAAACTAGCTCACGACTGCCCCCTTCTAGATCACGACCGCCCCCTTCTAGCTCGCGACCGCCCATTTACCCCTACACACCACCACCTAATTTTTTTATAGCCTGCTCCATTTTCAATCCTTATTTCAACTAAAAACCCCAATTTTATCAATCAAACACCAAATGGCTTGAGTTCTTAAAATCGTGTCGGAGAAAATTTTTGAACCCATTTTCAATTTCGATCTTTTTGAAGTGCACTTCAAGGCTGGGCTTAGAATAAAATGATGGGAAACTTTGGTTTTGTTGGAGGGTGTGGCTTATTCTCCCTCTCCCACTCTTTCATTTTATAACTGCATGCTTAGAAAGGAGGATGACCGCAACACGGTTGTCAAGGATGGTCGCTCGCTTGAGCTCACCAAGGAGGTGGCGAGTAAAGTTCTGGGGATTCCTCTTAAGGCTTATGTTCAAACGAAACAGTCCCTAGACAACAAGACCATCGATGTGATGATGATAGAGACTCTTTTTGTGGGGGTGAAAAGCTACAAGTCTCACTGTGCGTTTCAGAGTTCACTGCGAAGGAATCAGTTGGCAGTATCTCAATGGATAGCCTACAACCTGCTAGGCTCAGCTAACCCTTCTGATATCGGTAAGGCGATGCTCCACATTCTATGGATTCTTCAAGAGCAGAAGAATAGCTTCTACATTGTCACCTTCGTTTGGGAGCAACTATGTAAACTCAAGTAGTCAACCGCCCCTCTACCAGTGATGGTCACTAGGATCATGCAACACTGGGGGTTCGAGGCCACAGACGCCTTAGTGGAGGTCAAGGACGCTACCACAGGTACTATCTATGTCCACTGTGTCTAGAAATTATAGCTTCCACCTACCGCCGGAGCCGCCGAGCAAGCACGACCGACTGAGAAAGTGAATTACTTCGCTGAAGATGCCACTCGATAGTTCACTCAACCCATGGATGGAATTCACTTCCTCTATGGAGGCCAGAGGATTCTGCATTCGTACCTCCACCAGCTCAGGCAAACACAAGGAACCATCATCGCAGAACAATAGACCCTTAGAGAGGAGCATCGGACCTTCCAGTAGTAGCAGCGATGTTTTTAGCATAGAGTCACTAGAACACTACAAAGCATTAGAGACGTGTTCCCGTGTAGTGATAGACACGCTAGGACCCAACGTCAAGGAGAAAGATCTTCTCGACGTCGAGACGAGTCACACATGGATTCTGACTAAGCAGCTCCCTAGTGTCAGTATAGATAGTTTATAGTCTATGTTTTATCTTTTGTTTATTTTTCTTTATTATGACGTTTAATTATATGTTAAATATTATATATGCTTGTTTTATTTTTTTTATGGAATTTGGTATATGAGTAGAAGGTAATACGGATACATCATGCCAAAATTTTCCATTTTTATTTTCTGCATTTTATATGTTTTCAAAAATACAAAAACCCAAAAAGATTTCATAGTAGAATAATAATCATTAGCATAATAAACCATGTATTTCTCGTTCTATATCAAACAACCCACGCCCTAAACATATTTGGGGGTGGTGTATTTTCATTATGAATAACATAATACAAGTGTATCGTCGTTTTTGCTCATGTTTCTATGGTAATATCTTTCCTTATCTCTTCATATTTTGAGGACAAAACATATTTCTATTTGGGGGTGGTATAATAACATTTTGCAAAAACTAGCTAGGCATTTTCTATATAGTAGATATAATAGTATATTTCTTCTTTTCTAAAAAAAATTCAAAAAAGACCAAAAATATTTTTGTGTTTAGTATTAAAAAGTCTTGTTTCCTTTTTCTAGGATGAATAAAAAGTCTAGAAGTCTCATTATAGCAATATAGTAAGGACTTGTTCTTCGTACTTAGACTAATATACGTATAATAGTTTCTGCATCTTTTCATGAATGACATTCATTAGCATTTATTTGTATATAGCAGTGAGTTTCTGAGACCTAGGTTAGAACAATTAAGTTCCATATCCTGTGAGAATCTAGCCAAAAGCCTCATCTGAATGATTATTGAGTGAGGACACAAAGGATGTCTGGATAGAAAGACTACACGTCCACTTGCTTGATCACCACACCATATTCTAAGAGAGAATTTAGGCCATTTTTGGATCGATATAGCCAAATAAATGTTAAAAACCTAAAAAGATAGTTTTCCTCTAGTTACCCCCCTTGAGCCTTCACCATTGTCTAAAAAGCCTTTTTATTCTTTGCTAAAAATTGCTGACCCGTTACAATACACAATAAAAAGCTTACCCAGCTGATGAGTTGAGAACTGGATGGATATCAGAAAAAGAGAAGAGAAGACCTTGTACAAAAAGAGATCAGTTAGTTGCTTTGAAAAGAGAAGAAAAGAAAGGCCCATCAAAAACCAAAACTCCAAAAAAATCAAAGGAGTCAAAAATCGAATCTCCCAAAAGTTCAAAATCAAAAGGAGACGATATTATAAACTAAAACAAAAAGAAACAAAAGCGAAGTTAGAACTCCCAATATTCAAAATCATATGGAGTCACAAAGCCAAAAGGCTAAAAGAATGTATCACAATTCAGAAGCAAAGAACAAAACGAGGTTCTTTACTGGTTACAAATATCTTGAATACCCAGTTTCTCAACATATCAGATTTTGTTTTTCCCTTCCTTTTTCTTTCTAAACCTTCACCCTAGCCCCGTAACTCCTAATAAAAGACCTCTAGCTCAATTAAGAATAGGATGGTGTGATAGTAAGTGGCAAGCAAGATCAATCAACCCCGGTTTCTTTGGACGACATTTGAGTATGTGAGGAATATAAGTGCCCACTGTACTTGAGAGAATGAACCTTGAGTGAATCTATCAGAGAGTTGTGATTTCAACACACCCCTGTGAGAACCCACCTTAAGGACGCTTTCCAAAAGTCTCAGAAATAACCCTGTTTTTGCATTTCATTGCTCATGTTTTGCACATTTATCTTTAGATGATTAAATTACTGTACATATGTTATTCTAAGTTCAAAGGAGCTTGTCCTTATTCCCCGCTAATGAGATGTATGGGCTTTCGAAAATAAATAAGGAAACAAGTCCTTTTATACTAAATAGAAGAAGTTTGTGAGTACCTTCACTGGAAAACTCTCATGAGGCTTAAAGCTCATCCATTAGGGAATTCCTAATGGCTTAAGGTCTTGTTGCATATGGTCAATACAATCGCATTCTGCGAAACGAGATTAGTATAACTTATAATAAATCACTCATTTGTGATCTTAGTTTTTCTCTCATCATTGCTTAAGGACAAACAAGATGCTATTTGGGGGTGGTGATCAGCTCCCAAATGTGCATTTTATTACCCTTATATTACTGTATTACAACCCTTATTACGTTTAATGAAAAAACAACTCATAGCTTTTATTGCCTTTTTCAGGTTACAGAAAAATTCAGATCACTTATCATAAAAGTTGTATCTTAGCACCAAAAGGAGCCTTAATCACGCTTATTATGAAGACCAGAAACTGCTATGAAAAAGTGCTGACAAAGGTAATTTAGAGTTTTCTCAAAGTATGATAGATTTTTGGGTTTTTTGCATTTTGGTCCTAGTGACAATAGTGTTATTAGGGTTTGGTCCATAATTAATTGCTTATTGCATTTTGGTATAAAATTGTCGTTAGTCCGACAAAAAATTCATAATACCACATTTACCCTTAAAATCATCGGCCATCACTCAACTGGTATTTTGCAGTTTGGTCCTAGTGATAATAGTGCTATTAGGGTTTAGTCCACAATTAATCATTTATTGCACTTTGGCCTCGGCAGGCCATCTAAAATTTAATAATACCATATTTACCCTTAAAATCATTGGCCATCATTTAATCATTTGTTTTTAATCAACGACTCGTTTTACACCATGTGTAGCCCACTAACCGAGTCCCAAACTTACATTTTATCTTCTTTATATCTTACCACCACCACCTTCTCCTCCACCACTCAGTTATCTCCTCATTCATCACCATTCAACAATCACCGTCATCTAGCTTTCTCAACTTTATACCAAGATCAAAATCATTTGTCATTTTGAACTTAAAACACTATAAGACTACAAAAATTAACTTTAAATTTAAAAAAAATAAGATTGGGTATTTGAAATATCAACTTAAACTCTCTAATAAATGAGATAAAAATCTTAACAACCCTTATCTTAACTCAAAATCTAAAAAAATTGAGTATCAAAGATTAGCAACAAACTTGAATCTTCAAAGATTGGCGACAAACTTGAAAATATGATCGTAAAGTGAAAATGTGAGAAATGGGTTTTTGATTGGTAGTTGATTGTGTTAATGGCAGCCATTGCTTTTGGATGGTGGTGGTGGTGGCAATTCAAATTGTTATGGAGGGTGGAGGTGGCTGTGGATCGGTGCTCAAGAAAAATATATTAACTGTCTAAACTCCACCATTGGATTGAATGAATGAGATGATGTCATGTGTAGTTTTTAGTAATTGGTCCTACTTTTAATAACAATATTTGCAATTTGGTCCTCAAGTAGGTCACGTACATGTATGATATGTGCAAGGTATTATGGGAATTTCAGAAAATATATGAACGGAATAGACGTGGGTCATCCGGTCAACTCACAGTCAACACACTTTAATGGCAATTTTGGACCAAAGTGCAATAAACTATTAATTTTGGACCAAACTCTAATATCACTATTATTACTAGAACCAAAATACTAAAAACCCTAGATTTTAACTACTTAAGAAATGACCTTAATTTCTCTGATGGATTTGGGTTATAAGGGACGCAATTTACATGGTCTAATTGTAGAAAGTTTAAGGACCATGTTGTTGAAAGGTTGGACAGAGCCCTAGCAACAACTAAATGGGTGGCTGCCTTTCCCAATATGGTTGTTATGACTTTATTTTTGGGTACTTCAGATCATCTAGCGTTACTTATTAATCTTACTAATTCTGTTGAAAGTAATCCTAAACCTTTTAGGTTTTTTGAAATGTGGCTTCATAATAATTCTTGTCTACCTGTTATTGAGAAAGCATGGAGTGAAGTCACATGAGTTACATGACTATAAGATTTATCTTAGGTTAGATAAAACTCATGATGCCCTCACTCTCTAGAATAAAAAGTGTTTTTGGCCACATTAGACAAATTCAAAAGGATCTGGAAAAGTACTTGATGAAACTCATTCTAGGCCAACTACAATAAGTTTGTCCTCTTAAAAGAGGAACTTATCACATGGTTAGGAAATGAAGAAAACATGTGGCAACAGAAATCAGGAATGCATTGGATGAAAAAAGGTGGGTAAGAATACTAAGTATTTTCATATGTCTACTATTTATAGAAGAAGGAAGAATAAAATAAAAGGGGGTTGAAAGATAATGAGTGCGCATTGGAGAGAAGGTAAACAAGGCATTGGTAAAGTGGTTAATGAGTATTTTGAGGATATTTTTGCTTCTGACAACCCTTTATCTAGTGATGATAAGATCCTAAACTTGTTCACTCCATGCATTTTTTATAAAGAAAACTTTATTCTTACTGTTGTCCCTTCAACAGATGATATTTGGTTTGTTACTAAAAAGTTGGGGGCTTTTAAAGCTCCTGAGCCTGATGGTTTTCAAGGCATCTTCTATCATACGTGTTGGAATATTGTGGATGTCACTATTATGGAAATGGTTCAAATAGTTTTTGGTGTACTACACGCAAAACACAATGGAACCTTCATTTCTCTTATTCCCAAGATTGCATCCCCTTATCTCACATTTCAAAGTTTAGACCCATTAGCCTTTGCAACTTCACCTACAAGCTAGATTATCTCTAAGACTTTTGCAAATAGACTCAAAAACAATTTGCATAAGATTCACCTTTTCAAGGTGCTTTTACTAAGAGAAGAAGCATAAGTGACTATGGGGTTGGCTAGTGAAGTGTTTCACAATATGAAGAGGATGTATAAGCATAAAAATGGGTAGGTTACTCTTAAGATGGACATGGCCAAAGCCTATGATAGGGTGGAATGGTCCTTCTAAAGGCAAATCTTTGCTAAGCTTGGGTTTAGTTAGAAATAAACTTTTTTTTATTAATAAATGTCTTTCTACTGTTTCTTTTAGAGTTTTGATCAATGGATCTCCTTTGAACAATATCTTTCCTAAAAGAGGTTTAAGGCAAGGTGACCATCTGTCACCTTACATTTTTATTTTGGTTTCCGAGGCGTTATCTATATTGATTTGTAAAGCTGAAAGTACAGGAGAGATTACTGGCATTAAAGTAAGGGAGAAGGCACCTGCTATCACTCATCTCCTCTATGTTGATGACCATATTATTTTCTCTAAAGCATCTCTTGAGGAAGCTGCATGGAAAATCTTAAGAAGGTCTTGAAAGACTACTGTGATAGTTATGGTCAAAACATCAATTTTGAGAAATCAAGTATTTACTTTAATAAGAATGTGCGTCTTAAACACCAAAAGATCCTTAGAAAATTTTGGAAAATGAGAAACTTCCACAAGAGGGACAAGTACTTGGGAGTCCCTATTGTGATAAAAAAAAATGAGGATTTTGATTATTTGGTGGGTAAGGTCCATAATGATAGAGTATATCTTCTTTCTGTTAGTGTTTGTAACAAGGATAGAAGCCTTGATTATCTTTGAGTATATTTCCATATACTACTCAATAAATATGGCCCCTGTCTATTGATTAGATAAGCCTTTTACCATTGCAATTCATAATAAGATTAGAGGTTGGAGAACAAAGATTCTTGCTCAAGTTGATAGAGTTGTGTTAGTACAATCAGTTGCACAAGCTACATCTGTATATGTTATGTCTATGTACTTGAAGCTTTAGATTGTGGTGAGTATAGTTCAAAATTTTTGTTTAAGAATGAGGTTGATCCTAAATTGTTTAGAGTTTGAGTGAGGGAGATGTGAAGGAGAAAGGTAGACTCTTGTATGTATTAGAATGGTTCTAAGCTAATGAAAACTTGAAAGCTTTGATTGTTGTATTGAAATGACTTGAAAACATGAAAGGGAAGATTGATTAAAACTTAAAATAAAAACAAGCAAACAAGATTGAAGATTGAAACTTGAAACAAGAACAAGAACAAGTAAATAAGATTGAAATAAGAGCAAATAAATAACAAGTTGATTGAAATAAAATAAAACAACAACAAATTAAAAACATGACAACAAATTAAACAAACCAAATGGTTTGGATCCTAAGATAATGGATGGTCTCTCTCTCCCTTGCTTTTTGCTTATATACCCCTACTTTAGCCTTTTACAGATATGCCCTTCTCCATTACAAACTAGACACCTCACACTTCACTTTTACTTTTGCTTTTTGGTTCCTTCTTGACCAAGGTAGGTTTAGGGAGAAAAGTCATCATATTTTGAGATAAGGGCCTCCATTTCTTGTCTTCTGATTTGAGAGCTTTGACTTTTGACTTTAACCGGTTGATTTTGTCTTTTTCAACACTTTTCCATAGCAGCTACTGGGCTTCATAATAAGCGTGATTAAGGCTCCATTTGGTGCTAAGACGTAGTAATAAAAGCTATAAGTTATCTTTTTGTTAAGCGTAAGAGGGACTGTAATGCAGCAATATACGGATAATAAAATGCACATCACCACCCCAAATAGCATTTTGTTTATCCTCAAGCAAGGACGAGAGAAAAACTCAGATCACAAATGAGTGATTTATTATAAGTTATACTAATCTCATTTCGCAGAGTGCGATTGCATTGACCATATGCAATAAGGCCTTAAACCACTAGGAATTTCCTAGTGGACGAGCTTTAAGCCTCGTGAGAGTTTTTCAGTGAAAGTACTCACAAACTTCTTCTATTTAGTACAAAGAGTCTTTATTCCTTATTTATTCTCAGAAGTTCATACATCTCATTAACGGTGAATAACATATTAAGATAAATGTGCAAAACATATATACAGTAAGATACATCTCAGAAGTTCATACAGGCTCTTTTGAACTTAGGATAACATATATACAGTAATTTAATCATCTAAAGATAAATGTGCAAAATATGAGCAATGAAATGTAAAAGCAGAGTTGTTTCCGAGGCTTTTGGAGAGCTTCCTTAAGGTGGGCTCTCACAGGGGTGTGTTGCAATCACAACTCTCTGATAGATTCACTCAAAATTTGTTCTCTCAAGTGCAGCGGGCACTTATATTCCTCACATACTCAATTGACGTCCAAAGAAACTGGGGTTTATTGATCACGCTTGCCACTTACTATCACACCATCCTATTCCTAATCGAGCTAGATGTCTTTTATTAGGAGTTACGGGGCTAAGGTGATGGTTCAGAAAGAAAAAGGAAGGGAAAAACAAAATATGATAAGTCAAGAAATTGGGTCTTCAAGATACTTGTAACTAGAGAAGAACCTCGTTTTGTTCTTTTTCTTCCGAATTGTGATACATTCTTTTGGCCCTTTGTCTTTGTGACTCCATATGATTTTGAATTTTTGGGAGTTCTAACTTTGCTTTTAATTCTTTTTGTTTATGATATTGTCTCCTTTTGATTTTGAAATTTTGGAAGATTAGATTTTTTTTTTACTCCTTTGGATTTTTTTTGGAGTTTTGGTTTTTGATGGGTCTTTTTTTTCTTCTCTTTCTTTTCTTTTTGAAGCAAATAACTGTTCTATTTTTGTACAAGGTCTTCACTTATCTTTTTCTGATATCCATCAAGTTCTCAACTCATCAGCTGGGTAAGCTTTTTATTGTGTGTTGTAACGGGTTAGGAATTTTTTATGAAGAATAAAAAGGCTTTTAGAAAGGTTGAAGGCTCAAGAGGGGTAACTAGAGGAAAACTATATTTTTTGGGTTTTTTACATTTATTTGGCTATATCGATCCAAAAATGGCCTAAACTCCCTCATTGGATATGGCGTGGTTATCAAGCAAGTAGACGTGTGGCCTTTCTATCCGGACATCCTTTGTGTCATCACTCAATAATCATTCAGATGAGGCTTTTGGCTAGATTCTCATAGGATATGGAACTTAATTGTTCTAACTTTGGCTTCGGAAACTCACTGCTATATATAAACAAATGCTGATGCATGCCATTCATGAAAATATGCAGAAACTATTGTACGTATATTAGTCTAAGTACGAAGAACAAGTCCTTACTCTATAGCTATTGCTATAATGAGACTTCTAAACTTTTTATTCATCATAGAAAAATGAAACAAGATTTTTTAATACTAAACGGAAAAATATTTTTGGTTTTTTTCGAAATTTTTTTTAGAAAGGAAGAAATATAATATTATATCTACTATATAGAAAATGTCTAGTTTTTGCAAAATGTTACTATACCATAGAACTATGCTTTGTCCTCAAAGTATGAAGAGATAAGGAAAGAGATTACCATATATAGAAACATGAGCAAAAACGGTGATACATCTGTATTATGTTCTTCATGATGAAAATACACCACCCCCAAATAAGTTTGGAGCATGGGTTGTTTTATATATAACTAGAAATACATGGTTTATTTTACTAGGGATATTTATTCTATTGTAAAATCTTTTTGGGTTTTTGTATTTTTGAAAATATGCATGAAAGAAAAATGAAATTTTTTGGCATGATGTATCTGTTTTACCTTCTACTCATATACCAAATTCCACAAGAAAAACAAAACAGAATAAAACAAGCAGATAATATTAAGCATGAAATTAAACTTATACTATGTCATACACGTGAAAAAAAATTGAAAAATAAATAAATCCAACTATACGGACACTATGAATCCTAGTCAGAATCCGTGCGTGACTCGTCTCGATGTCTAGAAGATCCTTTTCCTTGTTGATGTCGAGGCCTAGAATGTCTATCACTAAGCGGGAGCGCGTCTCTGATGCTCTACAGTGTTCTAGTGACACTGTGCAGAAAACATCACTGCTCCTGCTGGAAGGTCCGCTGCTCCTCTCTGAGGGTATGATGTTCCGCTCGGATAGTCTGCTGTTATACTATGATGTTCTGCTGAGTTTCCCTGAGCTGGTGGAGATATGAGTGCAGAATCCTCTGGTCTCCATGGAGGAAGTGAATTCCATCCATGGGCTGAGTGAACTGTCGAGTGGCATCTTCAGCGAAGTAATCCACCTTCTTGGTTAGGCGTGCTTGCTCAGCGGCTCGGGCAACAGGTGGAAGCCATGATTTCTTGACGCAATTGGCATAGATAGGACCTGTGGTAGCGTCCTTAACCTCTACTAGGGCATCGTCTGTGGCTTGGAACCCCCAGTGCTGCATGATCTTGATGACCAGCACTGGTAGAGGGGCAGTTGACTTCTTCGGTTTACAAAGTTGCTCGAAGATAAAGGAGAAGATGCAGAAGTTGTTCTTCTACTCTTGAAAATCCATAAAATATGAAGCATCGCCTTACATATATCCAAAGGCTCGACTGAGCCTAGCAGGTTGTAGGCTGTCCACTGAGAAACTGCTAGCTGGTTCCTTTGTAGCGAACTCTGAAAAGCGCAGTAAGACTTGGGGTTTTTCACCCCCTCGAGAAGTGTCTCTACCATCATCACGTTGATGGTCTTTCCGTCTGGGGACTATTCTGTCTGAACATAAGCTTTCAGAGGAATCCACAGAACTCCACTCACCACCTCCTTGGTGAGCTCCAGCGAGCGGCCATCCTTAACAACCATGATGCGGTCATCCTCCCCTCTAAGCATGCAGTTATAAAATGAAAGAGTAAGAGAGGGAGAATAAGCCGCACCATCCAACAAAACCAAGGGTTCCCATCCTCTTCTTCTAATCTCAGCTCTGAAGTGCACTTCAAATAGATCGGAATGGAAGAGGTCTTGAAAATTTTGCTCCAACAAGATTTTAAGAACTCGAGCCATTTAGAGTAAGGATTTAAAAAATTGGTGTTTTGAGTTGGCTTAGGGGTTGAAAATGGGGAAGGTTGTGAAAAAGTTGTGTGGTGATATGTATGGGTTAGGTCGCAGTCACGAGCTAGGAGGGGGCAAGCGCGAGTCGAGTGGGGCGGCTAGGGTTGGGGATTTATGAGGATGAAGAAAGGAAGGTGGGCAGGCGCATAGGCTTAATAGCTTGATGGCACGTGCCTCTTTAAAGAAAAATTTTTTTTGGCCCAAGCCCAAATGAAATCAGAAATTTTGATCTTGTCCTCAGTGCCTTACCAACTTCAAGAGCCGATCTGTACTTCGTTACTCGTCCGATCTTGACTTGTAAGGTACCAAAACGATCAGCATTGAAAATACAACATAACAGTATAGGGTACACTCACATCCAACGGTGGATGAAAAATAGATGATGGAATAAACTGTATAAGAACTGTAGGGAAATATGTACAGATAACAGAAAGAAAATTTTAATTAATTTTTTTGGGTTTTGAAACTTGAAATAAAAACAAGCAAACAAGATTGAAGATTGAAACTTGAAACAAGAATAAGTAAATAACAAGTTGATTGAAATAAAATAAAACAACAACAAATTAAAAACATGACAACAAATTAAACAAACCAAATGGTTTGGATCCTAAGATAATGGATGGTTTCTCTCTCCCTTGCTTTTTGCTTATATACCCCTACTTTAGCCTTTTAGAGATATGCCCTTCTCCATTACAAACTAGACACCTCACACTTCACTTTTACTTTTGCTTTTTGGTTCCTTCTTGACCAAGGTAGGTTTAGGGAGAAAAGTCATCATATTTTGAGATAAGGGCCTCCATCTCTGGTTTTCTGATTTGAGGGCTTTGACTTTTAACTTTGACCAGTTGACTTTGACTTTTTTAGCACTTTTCCATAGCAGCTACTGGTCTTTATAATAATTGTGATTAAAGTTCCTTTTGGTGCTAAGACGCAACTTTTATGATAAGTGGTCTGAAATACTCATTAACCTGAAAAGGGCAATAAAAGTTATGAGTTGTCTTTTCGTTAAGCGTAAGAGAGACTATAATGCAGCAATATATGGATAATAAAACGCACATTTGGGAGTTGATCATTACTCACTGCTAGTGAACATATATGAGAAGCTAGATAAAGCATGCAGAGATTTTTACTGGCATGCTACTGATGAAATAAAGGAGATCCACACCACAGGGTGGGATAATCTCTGCAAACCCAAAGATTGGGGTGGTCTTGGCTTTAGGAAAGCCGAAGACATGAACAAAGCTCTGCTAACTAAGCATTGTTAGAAAGTGACTCATGACAAAGATTCACTTTTGTCAAGAACTTTTAAAGCTATTTATAGTTATAAATGGTTGGTGAAACAATCTAAGCCTGTGTCAAATGCTTCCTTTTCTAGGAAAGGGTTTCATAGAATTTATAGGGACTTTAAAGATGGCCTCTTATGGAGTATTAGGCATGGTAAAAGTGTTATGGTTTTTAAAGTCCCTTGGTTGCTTATAAATGGGAAAGTTATAATCTTAGGGGAAGTTATGAGAGTTCCATCTGGCATAGAAAACCTTAAGGTTGCTGATCTGATGATATATATATATATATCTAGCAAGTTCCGTTTACTACACTTTTTATACCATAGTTTATACTATGTCCTACAACATTACCTACAATGTGAATTATAACCTAGTTTTTTGTGGATGTGTTCAACTAATTGATCAGTCCTAAAATATGCATTTTTATCCTCTTATAATGCTTTAATTTAGTCAAATTATATGATCCATAATGTAGAAAACTCATGTTCTTATCCCTCTTTCAAGATACAACTCTATTATGGACCAAATATCTCAAAAGACATGTTCTAGAGCCAAAAGAAGATTAAAATGGACCTTATGGGACAACTGACAAAAAGTGCCAAAAAGTCAACAGTCAACGGTCAAAGTCAAAGTCAACTCAAGGGTTCAAAAACTCAAAAGCTCAGGAAACACTCCAAGGTTTCAAGGACCAATGACTCAACCTTTTGCAAGACAAGGACTAAGCACAAAAGCCTAAAAAAACCAAATGATCAAATTCCCAAAGACATGGGTTTGGGCCCAAAAGGCTTGACCCTATCCACTCAAAGTAGGCACAAGAAGCTTCTAGATTAAGCTGTTTGTTGGATAAGATAAGATATGAGAGGGGTAATTATGTACATCTCTACACATATATAAGTGTAGAGATGCCCACAAAATTGGTATGTTAGATAGGGTAGTTTTGTTAGGAGCATTGTAAGTAAGTAGGAGTAGGAAATCATAATATTAGTTAATTATTTTTATTTACCTTTAATTCATTGTTTTCTATTTTCATTGTTTTAAAGCTTCAAACTTTAGTGATTCTAGTTAGCTTTCTTCCATTCAGAGTGTTTAATCTTGCTTTTCATAACAATAGTTCTTCAAAACATCTTCTCAATCATTCATTCACCCAACCAAAGTTGGTTATACTCATTTAAATCAATTAAGTGAGTATAACTTGCTAACCAAACTACCTTTCTCTTATCCAATTTTCATGTTTCTCAAGCTAAAACAACTTTTATTTTCATGTTTTCATCATCAAAACAGTAATAAATAGTTCTAAATATCATCATACATCAAAAACCATATAAAAAACAATAGAGAAATCAAAGAAAAGTTGGGGTTTTCTCCATCACCATTCAACTCACATTAGATCTAAGATGAACAACTTCAAAACCCCAATACCCCATGATCTACAAACGTCAAATGGCACCGCCGTCATGGATCTACTGATATAAGAAGAAGAATTAATAAAAAAGGGGAGTATCTCTATCTTTTCTTTAAATTTCTCAACTTGTTTTTCTTATTTTCAAGTTTTCTTTACCGTTAGATCTTATTGATCCGTTTGGTTTATGATTTCAGGTCACACTCTGGGTTGAAAACAGCCTTGTGAAGCAACTAGAGGAAGTCCGTCAAAAGTTGCTGGAGCCCCAACCGTGACCGCCCGCGCCTGCCCGGTCTGACTCGCGACCCGCCCCACCACCTTGCTGCACCAGGGCAAACTCTTGACTCAGATTGAAGGCTTTGTTCAGTATATCTCTCTACTTAACTCGTATTTGTTTAAATGTTAATGGTTTGAAACTAGTTAGATTTCCAATATTTAGTGTTCTTCAAATTCAAAAATATAAAAAAAAAAAAATAGAAATAAACAAAAGAAAATAAAAACAGCTTAGTTTATTGTCATTATTAGATAAAATTTAAGTGTTTTTTAGGAAAAATAATATTTTGCTTTTATCATTATTAATTATGGATAATTAAAAAAATTAGGATAATATCAACTTGTTTAAAAATAAGGTTTAGGATAATATCAAACTTAGGCTTAAAATAGGAAGTATTTGTCTTTTGGTTTAAGTTTTTAGACTTACTGAGTGTTGGATATTTGATTAACTTGGGACATTTGAATGCGCGAGGCGAGTCATGTAACAAAATGCTCACACATTACAAATCAACTTGGAAATTAAAAATTCAATCTTTGACATTTCTTGTTATATTTTCATAATCACATAGTTAATAGTTAAATCACGTTTAGTTAAGTAGTTATTACTTAGTTAACTTTTTGCTTTACATTTCTGTTAATTGAGTCCACAAAGGCAAATTTGTAAACTTATTGGCTTTGCCACCTTTCTAACCCAAAATGTGGGTTTAGTTTAGAAATTATGTAATTGAAATAACGTAAAGCTTGAAAGGTGGGTTTGACATATCGAGACACCTAACACTCGATCAAACCCCACCACATCACCTCCATCCCCAAGTACGTGTACGCACACTTGGGAGGTAATTTCTTCACCTCTTCGCAACTCCCAGTCAGAGGATACTTTGTTGTTTACAAAAGCATGCTTGCGTGATTCCATGTTAAAATTCAGTATTATATTTATTTTAATTTACGTGCTTAAGGCTAAACCTGAGCCATAACATAACAAGTGGGGACTAATCCCCACTTTAGTTAACGGACGTTGCGTGATTCAAATACTACATTGACTAAACAAAAATTTAAAATCAACCAAGCAGAGCCAATTGATAAGAGCCCAAAACTGTAGTTTTAACCCCTTAATAATCATACTGTTAGACCAATTATGTGAATAATAAGTAAGAGTTAACACCGATTCACTGTTTTTATGCATTTCAGGTTTCAAAGTCCATTATGTGCAGAAATGTACCACTTTAGCGAGATAAAGGAGCAAAAGTCAGCAGAACTTCCGAAAGCCGTATCTTTGGACTCAGACCTCGGAATTGGGCATACCTTATGTCAAAACGACCGGCTCGGAAAGAGCTTTGCAATGGTCCAAGCCTTGACCCAATCAGAGGAGCAGAAGTGGACGAAAAGTCTGTGGAAGTCAACTGCAGCTGAAGAGGCCTTTTTGGACTGAAAGAATTGGGTTTTGGGCCTGATTCTCTGGCCCAAACCCTGGCTCCAAGCCCATGCACGAATTTTGGATCTGAATGTATAAGAACAAAAGCTTAAGTCTTTGTTAATGGTAGATAGATAATGGTAGATTAATTAGTAGAGAATTAGGGTTCATAGCTTAGAATAGAAAGTAGCCATTAAAATAGCTTCTAGATCTAGATTTAATTGTTTTATTTAATTAGTTTCAAATCCTTTATTAGATTAAACCTTAATCTTGTTCTTCATTGGATTAGATCAATAAAGTAGTATTCTTTATCCATTTCGTTTTTGTCAATTCCAATTCTAGATCTAATTTCAATTCATGTCCTTAGTTCAATTTAGTCATTAAATTAGATTTCATTATTGTTTAATTAAATAAATTTCAATGCTTTATATTATGTTTAGTTTTAATATAAATGGAAATGATTATGAATGATTCAAGGCTAAACCTCCATTAGAGGGGTTGTGAAGCCTTGATGAAAGCTTGAGTCCCATTATCGTAGAAGTCGCCGATTTTCTATTCCACTCTAGAAATGATTAGTTCACCATGAGAATGGGTTTAATTGTTCACATGCTAGTTATAATTGGTAGAAATGCCATGTATAATTAGGGATTAGGAATAACCAATTGTTCTGCGAAGCGATTCATTCCGGATTACTGACGATTATTCGTCGTTAGTGGATTAAGTTGAGTTATGGTGGAATCAATCCCCCTCTAACTCCTTATCATAGAATCAACGTAGCATTCCCTTAGTATTCTGATAACCGACTAGTTGCATCTTGTGGGTAGTTGCATCGTAGTATAATTCCCTTCGTAAAACTCTCATAGACTTAAAAAACTAGTTAGATTAGAAAACATCCATGCTAGAGCACTAGTGGAACTAACTCTATCTACTCCACTATATCTCAATTGGTTGAAGAGTAGAATAATTCTTTGATAAACAATAGAGCATCAGTAATAAGTTTAGTTTACTTACGTTAAGAATTCATCGTTTATTTCGTAGGTAGACTATTCATTTTTACGTTTATCACCAATCTAGTCACGTCCACAAGACAAACACTTAGCACGAAGATTGAGAGTGGAAAACTACTAGATTCTAGTTAACCAAATACCTTCTTCACTCCCCTCCCTCATTTCATTGCGAGTGAGATTCTTGGTAGCACCCCACGTGGTGAAGTAGTGATATTCTCTTTTGAAGCGTGTAGAGCCCCAAAACCTAGTTTTGCGCCCAAACTGTGCGATTTGAACAGGGTATAGTAATCTACATGCCAACAAACTTTTCAAAATTCCAAAATTGCAAAATGCACAAATGAATTTATGCTATTTGTTCATCATTTTTGTTTGATCATCCATGGCTTATCGATATAAATCGCAACCATCTTGGAATTATAATGCAAACCAAGAAGAGATAGTAAGCAAGATACAATTCTTCAGACAGAGTCCAAGTGAAACATTCTCAGAAGCATGGGCTAGATTTTTTGACCTGCTCCTCTCATGTCCCCATCATAAACTAGAAAAATCCACTTTTGTCCAAAGTTTTTTCAAGGGTCTTCTCTAAGAACACAAAGTAACATTCACCATCATGAGCAATGACAATTTTTGGGATATAGGTGTAACCGAAGCTTTAACCTTTCTTAAAAACCAAGCAGAAGAAAGTACCCATTAGGAGACACAATCAACTCCCAAATATCCCAGCTTAAGAATCCCTCATAAGAAAGATAGATGACCTTACAACCAAACAAAATGACCCCTCATCCTGTCATGAACATAAATACCTCACCATGCACTTTTTGTTTCAGCTTAAATCATATAGATACCAATTGTCCCTTGCTCAACAATATATCATCGCTTCAACAAGAAGAAGTTTGTGCTTTCAATTCATAGAGTTCCACCACAAATAGTTAACTACCATTCATGTATCCACCTAGTCAGTCAGAGTGCGTCTTCGCCCAAAGTCCTTCACCATCCATTTCAAATTCATATCCCACCTCACCATCTATACCAGGTAATGGCCGAGCAAACAATACAAATTCAGAAAATAGCAAAGACCTTGAGTTCTTTCCAATCCACTTCAATCAATACCACATCTGAGACTAATATTCTCCCCACCAATCCAAAACCCAACCAACAAGTGAAACAAGGTGTTACTATAACAAAGTCAATTGCTAAAGCCCATCATGATATTTATAACCAATTAAAATCACATCACCATCCACTTGATTATCGTGTGAATTCCAGATTATTCTATGATGATGACTATATGCATGAGAACACTCTAACAAAAGAAATTCTAGAGAATGTGTTGGACTCGACACACTTGGACAATGATAAAAAGGACAAAGAAAATCAAGTGCTCGGAAAAGAGGATATAAAATCTATAGTGGAAAGTGGATCTCAATTAAGTTTGGTCGTTAAAGACTTATCGATGGAACAAATTTGTGATATCCTTACTATTGCATATATGACCCACAATGTTATGGATACGCCAAAACTAGATGAAGAATTCTCCGAGTCCTAGAGATCATGTGAAGAACCACCACCCAACCATCACTATCCCAATCTAACACCTCCTCAAATCCATTCTCCATTCATAAAAAGTCACCCATTTATGAGGACTTCACCACTAAACCAAATCAAAGAAAACTCCAATTCGCACTTAAGCCAATTACCTTTGAGATCCTTCATAATTTTCTAAACCTTTCTAGTAAATAGACTTTACCCAACATACAAACTCATGAGCCTATCATTCCAATTGATGAGAACCCCGCTTTAATTAAAGTGCCAGAAAAAAAGAAAACAAAATCAATGGTGGAATATGAATTCTTGAGAGTATACAATGATCCCTTTATTCAAGTGGTTGAAAAGCCCAGTTAGTCATATTTTGCATCATCTGAGCTTCATGAAGAACAACTACTACCACATTCACACTCTCTTGGACAATTCAAACATGACGGGTTACTGCATAACTTCCATGATGGGTTACATAAGCTTTCTCTTATCATTCATCTGCATCTTACACTCCAACTTCATAATTTCATTCGAGGGTAGATATTTTAATATGTTTTTTTATATTGATCCCCAACTGTTTAGACTATTACTTTATAGCTAACAACATATCATCCATTTTATGCATAGTCTTGGGGAATCTGACTTAAAATGACCCCACCTATAGTCTTGAATATCTTACTATAAAATATTCATATTATGTTTTCTCGATGCATTCCTTAAGGTAACCCAACCCTCCTCTTGGAGTGTGTGGTTGTAAGCGCCGGAACCTTAGTCCACATATATCTCATGCATTCTAGTATATCAAACACTTTTTACTCGTAGTTTGAGTAGTGTTACTCTATGAAGCGAGTATATTATTTTTCATTTCTTTATTTTACACTTCTTTGTTTCAAAAATGTTTGTTTTTCCCCATTCTATATATAAAAGTTTCTTTATACAACAATAGTTATGTGATTTTCTACAAAACAAAAACACGGGCAATGGATTCCACATAGACCAACCCTTAGAAGTACACAATCTCTATTCTTCTAAGGGCATCTTGAGGATCAGTTATGTGTTAATAAGAGTCACCCATATCACCGTGATATTCATACAAGACATCTTACGTCTTGCATAGTAAATCCCCCAACACACATAACTGAAACCATAGTCTAACTGGATTGGGTTCAATAAAGAGCTGTCACGAAAGTTGCCTAAGATCACCTGTTATGGTTTGTTTTCAAACTTAGCTTTAGAAATCACAGCTTTTGTACGAGTTATCATTATAACATCTCTAAATAGTTTTTCAAAAACTTGAGGATATATAAAAAATGAAAATCTTACGTCCTAGAGTAACCAAAATGATACTGGATGAACGTATGATTTTATTCTCTTGTATAAACCCTCTATATGGTTAGATATACATTTAGATTGAGAAAAGTAACCTTTTGAAAACATACACACACACATTTTATATGTGTATATATAGATAGTTGTTTACATACTTTACATTTCGTACTTTTTATTTCTTAACCTGTTAATATGATAATAATCATGTATGCATATTTAGTGTTTGGTATATGAGTAGAAGGCAATACAAGTACATCATGCCAAAAATTTTGAATTTCTTCATTAAATATGTTTTTCAAAAAATAAATACAAAAACCCAAAAATTTCATGGTAGAATAATTACGTAGCTTCCTATTTAGACAAACAATGTATTTCTTGTTCTATATCCAGCAACCCACAATCCAAACTTGTTTGGGGGTGGTATATTTTTCATCACGAAGAACAGAGTACTGGTGTACTGCCGTTTTTTCTCATGTTCCTATGGTACACACTTTCCTTATTTCTTCATACTTTGAGCACATAACATATTTTTGTTTAGGAGTGGTATAGTAACATTATGTAAAAACTAGACATTTCTTATATTAGGTATATTAGTATATCTCGTTCATTCTTAAAAAAAATTCAAAAAGACTAAAAATAGTTTTTCTGTTTAGTACTAAAACTCTTGTTTCCTTTTTCTATGATGAATACATGGTTTAGAAGTCTCATTATAGCAATGAAAGAAACCATGGAAGCCAGAGGATGCTGCATTCGTACCTCCACCAGCTCAGGCAAACACAAGGAACCATCATCGCAGAACAATAAACCCTCAGAGAGGAGCATCGGACCTTCCAGCAAGAGCAACGATGTTTTTAGCACAGAGTCACTAGAACAGTGCAGAGCATTAGAGACACGCTCCGGCGTAGTGATAGACACGTTAGGACCCAACGTCAAGGAGAAAGATCTTCTCGACGTCGAGATGAGTCAAGCATGGATTCTGACTAGGCAGCTCCCTAGTGTCCGTATAGATAGTTTACAGCCTATGTTTTATCTTTTATTTATTTTTCTTTATTATGACGTTTAATTATATGTTAAATATTATATATGGTTGTTTTATTTTTTTGTGGAATTTGGTATATTAGTAGAAGGTAATACAGATACATCATGCCAAAAATTTCCAATTTTCTTTTCTGCATTTTATATGTTTTCAAAAATACAAAAACCTAAAATGATTTTATAGTAGAATAATAATCCTTAGCATAATAAACCATGTATTTCTCGTTCTACATCAAACAACCCACGCCCTAAACATATTTGGGGGTGGCATATTTTCATCATGAAGAACAGAATACAAGTGTATCGTTGTTTTTGCTCATGTTTCTATGGTAATATCTTTCCTTATCTCTTCATACTTTGAGAACAAAGCATATTTCTATTTGGGGGTGGTATAGTAACATTTTGCAAAAACTAGCTAGGCATTTTCTATATAGTAGATATAATAGTATATTTCTTCTTTTCTAAAATAATTTTCAAAAAAGACCAAAAATATTTTTATGTTTAATATTAAAAAGTCTTTTTTTCCATTTTCTAGGATGAATAAAAAGTCTAGAAGTTTCATTATAGCAATATAGTAAGGACTTGTTCTTCGAACTTAGACTAATATACGTACAATGGTTTCTACATCTTTTTATGAATGACAAGCATAAACATTTGATTGTATATAATAGTAAGTTTTCGAGATTAAGGTTAGAACAATTAAGTTCCATATCCTGTAAGAATCTAGTCAGACGCATCATCTGTATGTTTATTGAGTGATGACACAAAGGATGTCCGGATGGAAAGACCACACATCCACTTGCTTGATAACCATGCCATATTATAGGAGAGAATTTAGGCCCTTTTTGGATCGATATAGTAAAATAAACGTTAAAACCCAAAAAGATATTTTTCCTCTAGTTACCCCTTTTTGAGCATTCAAAAACTTCTAAAAGCCTTTTTATTCTTTGCCATCAAATCCTTAACTCGTTGCTACACACAATAAAACATTTACCGACTAACGAGTTGAGAATTGGATGAACGGTAAAAGGAAAAGAGAAGATCTTGTACAAAAACATAACAGTTAGTTGCTTCAAAAAGAAAAGAAAAGAAAAGAAAGATTCATATCAAAAATAGAAACTCCCAAAAGTTCAAAATAAAATGGAGTCGATTTCAAAATAAACAAAAGGAAAGTTAGAACTCCCAAAAATCAACATCATATGGAGTCACAAAGCCAAATGGCTAAAGAATGAATCACAAATTCGGAAGCAAATAACAAAAAGAGATTCTTCTCTAGTTACAAATATCCTGAAGACCCAATTTCTCAACTTATCAGAGTTTGTTTTTCCCTTCCTTTTTAATTCTAAACCACCACTTTAGCCCCGTAACTCCTAATAAAAGACTTCTAGCTCAACCAGAAAGAGGATGGTGTGATAGTAAGTAGAAAGTGTGATCAATCGACCCTGGTTTTCTTTGGACGTCATTCGTGTATATGAGGAATATAAGTGCCATTTGCATTTGAAAGAACGAAACTTGAGTGAATCTATCAGAGAGTTTGTGTTTTAACACATCCCTGTGAGAACCCACCTTAAGGACGCTCTCCAAAAGTTTTGGAAACGACTCTGCTTTTGCATTTCATTACTCATGTTTGTGCATTTATATGTAGATGATTAAATTACTATACATATGTTATCCTAAGTTCAAAGGAGCTTATTCTTATTCCCCGCTAATGAGATGTATTGACTTCTAAGAATAAATAAGGAGACAAGACCCTTTGTGCTAGATAGAGGAAGTTTGTGAGTACTTTCTCTAGAAAACTCTCACGAGGCTTAAAACTCGTCCACTAGGGAATTCCTAATGGGTTAAGGCCTTGTTGCATACGGTCAATACTTCCTAATGGTTTAAGGCCTTGTCCACTAGGGAATTCCTAAAAGCTAAGAAACCTACCTTTCCTCCCTCAAAACTCCCATTCATTCAAGCTCTAAACAATCTATGGTGAACCTCACTCAATAGTTTGAACTTACCACTATATGAAAGATTCATTGGTTAGGGTAGTTTAGTTAGGAGTAGTGTAAGTAAGTAGGAGTAGGAGATCATAATTAGTTAATTATTTTTATTTACTTTTAATTCATTGTTTTCCATTTTCATTGTTTTAAAGCTTCAAACTTTAGTGATTCTAATTGGTTTTCTTCCATTCATAGTGTTTAATCTTGCTTTTCATAACAATAGTTCTTCAAAACATCTTCTCAATCATTCATTCACCCAACCAAAGTTGGTTATACTCATTTGAATCAATCAAATGAGTATAACTTCCTAACCAAGCTACCTTTCTCTTATCTAATCTTCATGTTTCTCAAGCTAAAGCAACTCTTATTTTCATGTTTTCATCATCAAAACAGTAATAAATAGTTCTAAACATCATCATACATAAAAAACCATACCAAAAAAAATAAAGAAATCAAAGAAAAGTTAAGGTTTTCTCCATCACCATTCAACTCACACTAAATCTAAGATGAACAACTTCAAAATCCTAATACCCCACGATCTACTAACTTCACTAACTATGAAGATCACCTCTATAAAATTTTAACTCATTTGATAATGTTTAACTATGTCAAAAGATGATTGCCAAATTGGAAGAATACACGTCCAATTATTAGACTGTGAATTACTTTAAGCATAAGCTACTAGCTTATGAGCAATTGAATTTCCACTTCTGTGTACATACATAATATTTACATAATAGAAAAGTTCAAAAAGATTTGTTGCATTTGAAAGTATCAGTTATGCTAGCCATGCTAGGTTGGATGCCTTTTTTTTTTCTAGATAATCTATTGCAACCTTCACATCCATTTCCACCACAAGTTTTTGGGAGTGATAGTTGGAGCACCAACTGAGGGCTCTGAGTAGTTCTCTACATTTTGATTCCTTTGCACTTGATGACCAACTTGGAAGAATAAGCGTCCAATTATTAGACTGTGAATTACTTGAAGCATAAGCTACTACTTATGAGCAACTGAATTTCCACTTCTATGTACATACATAATATTTACATAATAGAAAAGTTCAAAAAGATTTGTTGCATTTGAAAGCATCAATTGTGCTAGGTTGGATGCCTTTTTTTTCCCGGATAATCTATTGCAATCTTCACATCCATTTCCACTACAAGTTTTTGGGAGTGATAGTTGGAGCACCAATTGAGGGCTCTAGGTAGTTCTCTGCATTTTGATTCCTTTGCACTTGATGACCAACTTGTGGTTGTACCTGCAGCAACAAGTTTCCCTTGGTGATCTCTCGAAACATATAATACCCATATTCTGATAGATTATTTGTGTGATTGAAACAAGCACCCACATTTAGTTTTAAAGAATCAGGTGGTGGTGGTGGTATCCATTGGTAGATTGAGTTATCTTTTGAGGGGTAGAATGTGGACTGGGTATTATATGATTATCGAAAAATAGATGACTTTGCTTATTTTGTTCATGGATCGCGGATGGTTACTCTTGTTATGTAGGGTGTTGCACCTGTCCATCTAGATGTTAGAGTCAAGAAGTGGGCAGAATCATGTCCATTCTTCAGTCTCTATAGGCCCCTCTGTGGGTGGTCTAAACCATAGGGCAATCCATTTCTTGGAGGAGTTGTGTTGGTATTCGTCTAGTCTGAATAGCCATGAGGTTTGATACCACAAAGTTCTTGTGAATTGAAGGGGCAGACTAAAAGTAAGTGATGAACACTTTCTATAGAATTACCACACAGAAGACATGATTTATCTGCTATATATACATGATGCAAGCTAAATAGTCTCTAGTTGGAACAATGTCATGATAGAATTTCCAAGCTAGAAGAGCCTGTTTTGGCATATTTAGAGTTGTGCCAGAAAGAAAGGTATTAGTAGGGGTACGCAACATACACATTTACATGCATATATACATAGACTTAACACTATATATACATTTTTTTAATTAGATTCCAGTGAACAGAGTCTACAAGGTTTGTATTGGAGATATACACATTATGAATATGCTTGGTAATATCATTATTAAATAGAGAATATACAATATTTGAATTCCATGCTCTAATATTATTTTGAGTAATCAATTGTGAGAGAAATATAATTTATATTTACAGGATGTGTGGAAGGGATTTTACTATTTGGTAATCCAGGTAACCATGAGTCTTTCCAAAAATTTATGTTTTCACCTGTTGATGAACACAAAATTGATAGAATATAAATCAATGCAAGAAACACTAACAAATACTCCAACAACTAATATGTTTAAATTAACTCTCTCTCTCTCTCTCTCTCTCTCTCTCTCTCTCTCTCTCCTTTCAAATCCACACCTAAACATTTAAAACTAGTTCAATGAATCAAAATTCAAACGAAACAATGATGAGAGAAAGATTTTTATTTGGTGAATTAAACTACTTTTATACTACTAAATTAAATAAACTAAAGTTATCAATTAAACTAACAAAATTAAGGGTGTAAAAATATGGAGAGTAGTTTAGGAAGCTAGAGATTAAAATCCACCTATGCAAATTCTTTGTATATTTAATTAGTTTTATTTATGTTGACTTTTTTGTCTTTTTTCTACCGGGTTGACTTTTACTTAACAGCTTTAACTTCGGCTTTTTCAAGGCTTTTTTCAAGCCTTTTTCCCTATGAATCTTGGGGTTTATCCATAGAACTCTCCTAGCTAGAAATTAACTTTGCTTATTTTCTATGCAAAATTGACCTCTTTTCCATACATAATCAATTCCAAAGCATGTAACCTACAAAAACAAACAAATAGTGATACGTTCATATTATTACTAACATAATTGCCCTAAATGACATACTTTTAAATGGTTTAAACTATAATTTTGGGTGCTTATCACCTATCCTTACATGCCATACAGAGTTTTCACTAATGAGGTAGAATATACAACATACTTTGCCAGAACCACGAAGAACCTTGTGTAAGATGTTTTTATTTGGGAAATACTTACTCTTGAGCAGTGAAGCTAGTAAAGAAGTTGGATTAGTCAAAATTTCCTAAAGCATTCTAGTGAGTTGAGCTATAAATTATTTAGTTTTAAGTCTTTAATACCAAGACCACCAGTTCTCTTAGGTTGACATTGATTAGTGCTCAAAAAGTGATTTTAACCTTCAATTATACCTCTTGTTTGGCCCTCTTAGTGGACTAATCATGTTTGTAAGTTACGTTTTATGACTTTACAGGTGAAAAAGAGAGTTTTGCAAAATATTAGAGTTAAAGGGGAAAAAAGGAGCAATTTAGAGCATTAAGAATCATATGGGAGCTCATAGATAATTATGGAGAAAACCCAAGGTTTTAAAGCGATGAAAATATAGAACTTGGACTTGTTTTAAAGCTTATTTCAAAGCCCAAAGTAAATGGACCCGTTACTTGGATCAAAGCCCGCAAATAAAGAGTAAAAGATGGAGCAGAAAAGGAAAAATAGACATATGTGTCTAGGACGCATGGAAATACACTGTCCCTTGCGTCCAGACACTAAAACCAACCATACAGCTCCAGCTCTTAATGATTTTAGAAATGGAAGTTGGAATTGGAAGGAGGTCAATATGTAATAGGAAATTAGGTCCAAAAGCCCATGTTTGAGATGTTTCTAGAGCTCATTGTAACCCCTATATAAGGAACACCTCAGTGCCAGTTGTAATAGCCAATTCACATTCATTCTTCTTGTCTCCTGTACTTGAGGCAAAGAGAGGTTAATAATAAAAAATTTGGTTTTATGTTTATAGTAGAATAGGGTTTATGTTTTGCAATTTAATATCATGTGTCACACCCCGAATTTTGATAAATCAAATAAATATCTGACTCCTTGATATACGAGGTGTGATGACAACCTTAAATCTCAACCTATCGCATACACCATAATGTAACATAACACCAAAGTATATATATATATAATAATAATAATAATAATAATTAATAGTAAAAACAAATATATCATCATTATGAAAACTCGCGAATAAGGTTAAGTTAAAAACTCCCTCACTTAACAATTCCAAAATAAATAAAAACATTTGTCACAAATAATTTCCGCTACATCTCAAAGGAAAAAGAATGACATCTTATTGAAATAGCTAACATAAATCACGAACAACAAGCCACCTTCTCGAACGTCAACTAACCCTATCTAGGCTGATTGACTATGTTCATAAATGAACACACCCGATTAGCAAACATGCAAATCGGGTCAGCATTATAAACAGTGCTGATATGAGTAGCCTTCGTTATAAAACAACTTAAATATACATATATTAATAAGGCAGTCAGTTCCTTCACCGAAGCACCTTAGTTTAAGGTAGTTAGTTCCTCTATGGAGGCACCTTAGCTTGTAGCTAATAACAAATAAAACTTATGCTACACTTACCTCTATGCATGCTCTATCATAGAGTGGGTCATCTCTCCAAAAACAATTAGCATAACCCACTCTCCTACAAAACAACCTTTAGCTGTAATATCATAAAACAAAATGTAACGTGTAAGTCTTAAGATAATAACTATGCAAGAGGAAATGATCATTTCAAGAACATTTAACAAGTGTCCCTAGCAGCGTGTCGTTTCTATGTCTTACCTAGTCCAATCTACCACAATCGCTCCCCTCAATCGAGCCGAACATGCACATCCGCATGCCTTTCTCACATAATAGAACCACTCCATGCGAAGTTACCCTATGCGGGATGTCGCATACCAGGTAACCCCCACATAGAAGCCAAAATTATGTGAGTAAGCCTTTACTAGACATAACATATTGTACGTCTCGTTTTGAATTGGTGACGAGATAATCAAAGCCATCATTTGGCTACAAGGGCTCAAAGTTCCCTTAAAGTCATGTCTCTTAAAAGACAACTTTCACATTTATCACAAGAGTTATGGTAGCTAGGGGGTAAGGCGATTTTGTGATCTAAAATTTCTAGGTGTCACTTTAACTTGTCAATGGAAAGTCCATCTAAGTATTCACATTTAAACATGTCTCAAATTTATCCAAAGACATTGCCATACTATTTCATAGCAATGCAATCATAAATATAACGCCAACCTTATTTACGTAACCATTCCTCAAAAATGTTGCATACAGGACACACACCTTAAAATAACAATGATATTATATCATTAATAAAGGGAGTCGGAATGACTAAGAGAATGTAACATAACACACCATGGCATTGGTAATTAATTAATATAGCATATTTTAAATGTACTAAATAATCATAAAAAAAATGTTGTTGCAGATCACTATATAGCATTTATAACAACAACTTTCATATTTACAGAAATGCCATCAATGTTTGGAAAGGTTACAGTACACATCATCATTAATCATAAGTCCTATAGTGCGAGCTATAATACACATAAGTAATGATTACAGTGCTACAATATGCGCTACAGTATATGCTACAACTATAGTTTACATCATTAATAATCACTCAGTAATTATTATAGTACTATAGTACATGCTACTACAATTTACATCATTAATAATCACAAATGCTACAACATGCGATATAGTGCATATTCATACATTTCATAAAGGGTCGCGGTATTTACACCTCACTTTATGGGATTGGCACCATTTTGACCAATCCCAAAGTATTGGCACCCATCCGTTAATCATATAAAAAATCACCCACAACAAGGAGTTGCCGCGAGATGACAAATCCATGGAAGGTTGTTGTTGTGAGTCATTTTTTGCTTAAATTTTTTTTTGATAGCCATCGCAAAAAAAGTCAGTTGTCATGAGATGGTTGTGTTCATCATAATGGAGTCTTTGCTTGTATTAATTACCAAAACTCATCTTCATCAACTTGATCACAAATTTTTCTTAGAGCGTATGAAAATATTTGCCGCGAGATAGTAAGACTGCCTCGATTGTACATTTTTTTTCATGGGTTTGATGTTGTTCTTGGAGCGTATGAAGAAGCTCTAAAGAAGAATATGAGGTATCTGTATCCCGTGTGTGTTCAAAATTTGAAGTGAAAAAAAAACATAACAAAAAAATCTTCTATGGAAACTCGCTGTCGTGGAATGTGGGATCTCGCGGCAACCCAATGCCGTGGAATGTGAGATCTCGCGGCAACTCATTGTCGTGGAACTATCGGGCATATGGGGTGCAAAAGGACATATAGGAAATAATGATTATTAATGTACCCTTTTGCCAAAGGGGTGCCAATCCCATAGAGTGGGGTGTAAATAGTGCGACCGTTAACTTTCAGAAAAACAAAGTTTATAGCACTTAATAAAAACAATGTGATTTATTAAAAGCAAAGCAAAATTTGTTGGTTGCATAGCCATTAATGAAATTAGCAAACATGCACGCTCGATGAGCGTTGTATTCGGAGTGGTTGTGCATTCAGAAGAGAATGTCGTTATCCTGAATTTATAAAGAGAATTATACTCTCAAATTCCTGGACTCCTTTAATGTAATTTCAAGAGAGTGGTTACTTTATAGATAGAAATCTACAGCATATTTGTAGCAGCTGAATCAATACCAAAAAGGTATCCAAAGTTCCATGTCTTAGGGTCCCCAGAGTTTTATCGGTTCTCTGGGCTCAACTCTTATTTTATGTTTGGTTTATACTATTGTATACAAATCACATGCAACAACAAAAACAGCAAAAAATAGAACATTCTCTGTATAGAGTTCAGCTATGGTGATTTACAGGTTTCCTGCTTAAAGTAAAATATAGTTTCTCTCCATTATCTAGAGCACAGGAGAGCAATGGAATACATAACAGTTATATCATTTCCCCTAATCTTCAAAAACCAGTAAAATTAATAATACCGTCAGCGATTTAGCACGGCAAATATGCAGATTTAACCCTCAAACTTGTTAATTTTTACTACTAACCCACCCAAAGTTCACTTTAGGCAATTTTAACCCTGTACTTGTAAAATGTATCCAACTCTATTTTTCAAGTTCATTTCCGGTTTTCGAAAACATTTTTCCAGTTAAAATTTCAACATATATAGATAACATTTCTTTGAAATCCTCGACATAGAAGTCTGGTCCCATTACAGAGCCCATTAGATGGGTCGAGATTTCTAAGAAGTAGAATTGAAACTCCTAGTTTCAGCGTCAACTTGTGTGGGGCCAAACCACCTATTGATATGGAGGTAAAGAATCCTGTTGATATAGATGTCGAGGGTGATTCTCAATCGAGTCGAATTAATAGAATGTTATATCCTCACCCGGTAACATTTGAATGACTATATCGTTAAGCTGATCAACAATTATTTGTTAGAGTCAGCAAAGCCCTATGAGCTATGTAGTTCCTATCATGAGCATTTTCTGGTAGTGCCGGAAAAAAAACAGATATCAAGTGAAACAGTGAACGCTTATCCTCCTATGGAACAATTATGTCATTTGAAATCTTGATCATATCGTCAAGTATGTAAGGCTCATTGCTGTCACCTATATATAATAGCATATCTGAAAAAGTTGGATCAGACTTAGCTCGCAAGTTTTCTGTCAGATGAATTACTTCGACATTCTCCCATAAGTTAGATTTTGTGATACATGCATTGATCTTTTTTGCAATAGTCTCATGAGGAACAACAGGGAGGACTTTTCGAAAGTCTCCACCTAACACAAAAATCTTTCCGCCAAAAGGTAAGTTGGAGCCTGCATGCACAAAAATATGTACCTAGGTCTATGCAATTGATTTTAGAGTCGCCACTAACTTTATTAAGGAAAAGTTGAGTAAAACCTATATGAAGGACTAGTCCCTCGAACGAGATGATTATTGGGTTCGGGAGTCAAGGTACGATGTGGGAAGGTGTTAGGCACCCACACTCGCATGGTAAAACCAGTCTTACTTCTATAAAAGTCTAATGTTTTGAGATAAGTGAATGAAGAAAGCTTAAAATTTTATTACCATGTTGGATGATCTTTGCTAAATTATTTAAAAGATAATAACTATATGCTATAATAAGACTAAAAAATAATTCGAATATGCAATGCTAAATGAAGAAAAAAAGAAAAATGTCACCTTGTTTGGAATGTTGCCTCATACTTGATTGTAGATTGATTGATTAATTGTTAATGAACAATGATTGATTGTTGATGAATAATGATGATGAACTTGATCTTCAATTGACAACTTTGATTTTTGGATTGAAACAGGTGATTTAGGAGAAGAAACAACTTTTGGTGAAATGGAGCTTCTACTCAGGATTGAATTAGGAGAAAAGATGGCTAAAATGAAGAACCAGAAAGAAAAATGAAGAACATTAAAGAAAAGAAGACTACTAGGCTAATAGCTCTGAATAACTAACTGAAGATGTTTTTTTTGTGGGTGAATGAGACCCCTATTTATAAGGCATGGATTCTAATATAGTAATAATTTTGATCCAATGGTTGAGTTTTGATTAAGAAAAATTCAATGGCTTGATATCTTTCTGAATGCACCTCCTAAATCTGGCCCTTGATTCAAGAGGTGAGATAAAGGGTGCGATCTTGGCCTTTTATTTTTAGGTTTTTGTTGATGGATTAGGTCAAAAAATAAACCCTGGAGGTCCTCAATATGCCCACAATCTAGGGTTTCCAAACATAGCTCCAAAATGGCATATTCTCTAGAATATTCTTGATTTTAGGGATCAAATCAAATCAAACAATTAAGAAAGTTTATCTAGGGTTCGAGATGCTTGAGAGTAGTCTAGAAATCCTAATGAAAAGTTTCAACACGATCTGGATCCACAGCCCACGAGCATGGGTCCAAAATCCATAAAAAAAGGCCCATTTTAACCATTTTCTTAACACTAAAAATTCCCTTTGACCAGGTCAAAATTAGGCAAACCCTTCTTCACAAACGTTGATCCTTAATCGATTAGGAAGGCCCATGAACTCTTAAAAATACCCTTGGGTCGAAATCTTACTCCAAAAATGTATTGCACTTAACAGCGCGCACAACGAGATAGGGCAAGATTAAGGTTTCTGAAATCCAAAAGGAACCTAGGAAATCTTGCACTCATTTCGAAGGATATTTTAGGGGGAATTCAAATATAAAATAATCTCATCCAAAGAAAGAGTGAAAAATTCGAATTTTGGGCTCCAAAGGGTTATAGAGGCATTTTGGTCATTTTTAGTTCAAAATTCATAATGCAATGAAACTTCAGCCATAGCTAGAACATGATGAGGAGAGTCTAAAGACACTAATAGAAGATGAAAAGAAAGAAGTTTGATATAGAAATGAAGACTCTAGAATGTAAATCACCTTATATGATCAAATCTAATTCAAGGTAAAATCGTGAATGAATTATGACTGGAGTGCAAAAATGGGGTGTCTACAAAGCCAGTTAAATCTTTGGGTTATTTAGACTTTAGTCCTACTTTTTATGGGGTATTTAGGCTTTAGTACTAAAATTATCGATTATTAGGTTTTAGCCCTACTTCCATCTTCAATTTTCTTAAATGACCAAAATACCCTTAGAGCATGTTTATCACGTGACTTGAAATTGCATAAAAGTAGGACCAAAACCTAATTTACCCAATTACATGAGGGGTAAATCCTAAAAATGAGATTCGACTACGCAACACAATGTTGCGTTCATTGAGTCCTTTGAATTGGAGTGCTACATTTATAGGATAAAAATAAAAATACAAATATTGACGAGTCGTATGTTTAATACAAATATATAGTGAAGAATTTACCGCTCGAATTGAGGTTCTTCTCTAAAGAGAGTGTCACGTAGACAGAGAGACCTTCCAGCTTAGAAAAGCCCAAGCCCATAAATAGTTTTAGTGAGCTCATAATCTACTACACAGAGTTAGTTTTACAAGTATAGCCCCGCTTTTAAAATGTTTATGATTAAAACTAAATAGACATTATTGTATTAAACTAGTGCTCCAGTAGGGCTAAACTAAAAAAAATAAAAAATAAAAAAAAATAAAAAATGAAATCTCCGCCCACTCGTCTTCTCTCACGCACTCATAATCTGAACGAAATGGGGGGAGTGAGAAGAATTTTCCCTTATTATCTCATCTAATTCACCAAGATGAAAACTATCAATGATCGAATGGCAGATGTAATTTATGTAGGAAACTTATTATAAAATTATATTTATTGTTAAGTAAACAAGAAAATCAAATTGATACAACAAATATGTCATGAACAAACCTTTAGTTCAACAAACTAACTTAATTTACCAATGATTAAATTCGATCCTAGTGATAGTCACTATGTCCTTATTAAAACAAATTTGCTCCCACTCGGTGTCAAGGTTGATGAACAATTGTCTCCTAAGACATAACGGATTTCAATCCAATGAATGTAGCACTCCAATTCAAAGGACTCAATGAACGCAACATTGTGTTGCATAGTCGAATCTCATTTTTAGGATTTACCCCTCCTGCAATTGGGTAAATTAGGTTTTGGTCCTACTTTTATGCAATTTCAAGTCACATGATAAACATGCTCTAAGGGTATTTTGGTCATTTAAGAAAATTGAAGATGGAAGTAGGACTAAAACCTAATAATCAGTAATTTTAGGACTAAAGCCTAAATACCCCATAAAAAGTAGGACTAAAGTCTAAATAACCCTAAATCTTTTAGTGTTTTATCCAACACTTTAAACGCATGGCAGTGTGTCATTGTTGCCTCGTCCCAAATAATGAGACCGGACTGATGTAGCAATTCAGCAAGAGGGCTTCGTTTACCAATTTGACACATTGACCTTGCACTTATGGGCACAGGTATCTTAAATCTCAAGTGCATTGTGACCCCTAGGAAGCATGGTAGTTGCAAGACCCGAGCGCGAATTTGATGTTGCAATTGCTATGTGGCCATTGCTCCTCAAGTAAGCCAAAATGGAGCGGTATAGAAAAGTTTTATCGGTGCCACCCAGACCATCAATGAAGTATATACAGAGCTTTCATGACGATCAACCGAATGTATAATTGTACGGAATGCATAAACTATCAATAGATGATAAATCCTCTGGAGGTATGACCATGGGTCTTTCTTTTGCAATTAGACTGTGAAATTTAGAATGATCATCACTATCAGTAGAAGGTGCTGGCAAATCATAGCTAGAAAAATCTTTCCATTTTCAGCTAAAAATGTTTCTAGCTCCCTAAGCAAACGATTAATTGTAGCACTTGGGTCGGTTGTGGAAGGATAGTCCTCTAGCATATATGGGTAAAATTCATTCCACAATTCATGAACACCAACTGGGTTGCAGTATACAAATATATAAACAAAAAAATTTATTAAGGCTGAAGGCATGTGTATTGATGTCGCTTCAATCAAGCACTCAACGTATGGAATCATCACACTCTAGAAGACCTCATAATTCAGCAGCTTCTTTAAGTGTTGTGCACACCTATGAACCAACAGTTTTAAGATCTTCAAAAGAAGTAAGACCCCTGACATGATTCAGAAGAATATGTAAGTACTTCTCATTATCGGATAGATGTACAGTGCGTAGTTGACCAATCACCTTCAAATTGTTCCTTCTTTTCCGCCAATGCTTATTTGACTTGTTCCATGTATAATGTTCAGGGAATTCTTTGTATAGATATTGTCTTGCTTCAGGGTCAACAACATTAGTCTGAAAGAACATAGTTCGAGATGTTCTGTCATCTACCATTAAATCTTTAATATTTTGATCTTCCGAAAAAATAACTTGATGCATATTGGGAATATGGATTTGTAAAGCATAAACAGCAGGGTACATCCTATTAAGGGGAAACCTTATAATTCTCCATAATGACTCTTAAGGAAATACTCACCGTGCATCCATAAATTGTTTGATTTCATCGTGGTCATGTGAAGCAGTTGTGCTGACCCCCATGGAAACTCGATCAAAATCCTTGTAGACATATTTATACAAATACTCGATGGATTTGATGCTTGAGAACACTTCAACATTTATATGACAATCATACTTTAAGAGTAACCATGGGTTGTAGGGGACAACCCAACGATTATCAACAGTAACATCATCTAGCAAAAAACTTCAACCGTTATCACATCGTTGGTAAATAGGGTAAGTGTCATTTCCCTGGAAACTTATTGCGGAGAAACCCTTTGGAAATCCTTTCTTAAATACCCCATTCTTCATGCAAACAGAAACTGGATTTACTTCACCACAGGGACCATGTATCATATGCTTAACAACAATATATATTATATAAATCAAGTTCACTAATGGGATAAGGTATTTTAGCTTGGACCACCCGGTCGAAATTATCTGGAGTAATTAGTTTGTTAGCCTCAATGAGTATCAGGAGCATATGTGCATGTAGAAAACCTCACTTCTTGAACTCAATGACATGGACATGTGCTACAACGAATTTTACCCAAGACTCCAATTGAGAATAAATCATTTTTGAGCTCCTCCAATTTTTCATATAAAACTCTTATAGTCCATCGAGGCCTATCTTGTGGGAGCTAAACAGGTAGAAGTCAACGTGTTATATTGACCCAGTTCAGGTTGCAAGTTATGGTGAGGAAAATGTCTAGTTTTACAAATTTCTGAACCTGAGCCATCGCATCATGGTACCATTTGTGCATATCCCTAGGGCTTTCAATATAGGATGACAATAAAATAGTCCTTTGTCCAATGTTAGCTAGTATGGGAAGAAAGAATAAATAAATAATAAATAAACAAATAGACAAAGTGTAAGCAAGTCACTAACATAGGGAAGAAATTTATTGCACCTGCATTTGTCTCTCCAGAGGCCATTAAATCTTGCAAACCTTGATACAATTCAGCTCTAATAGTATGTTGATTGTCTCGAATATACCGAAGCTGCTGCGTGGATATCATCACATAAATGTCAACAACAAACTATTGCAGAAGCTGACCAACACGAAGTAGGGGTGAATCATAATCAGATCTAATATGTTTTAGCAAAATGTGGATATAGTGAATGGTTGAGAATTCTAACCTATATAAGAACTTTTGATTTAATAAATCATCCTGGAATTTATGAATACATTTCACAAGAGAAAGAATCTCTTGTTTTATTGTAGAATAATTAATCTGAGCTTTTTTCCAAGTTCCCGAGGTAAAGCAGATTAATTCTTATTTATTAGTTGAGGGTTCTTCTATTTTAGGATACCACCAAAACCAATATTGGAAGCATCCGTTTGAACAATCTTAAATAGGGCAGGGATCGGGTTGGTTTCGAGTCAGTTTCGGCTATATCCGAATCCGAATAGTTTCACAATATCCGAACCCGAACCTGATTAAATCCGAAATTTAATATCCAAACCTGACCCGATCGTATAACACTAAAAATTCAAAAAAAGCCCAAAAATTATATCCGAACCCGAACCCGACATACCTGGATCTGAATCCGACCCGAATACATAAACTAATATGAAAATTGACCCGAACCCAATGTATTTGGTAATTGGGTTGGGTCGGATTCGGGTCTACCTGACCCGATTCCCTGCCCTAATCTTAAACCACTAAAAATTAGGTAAAGATAAACAAGGTAATTGCTTTGCTTTAAGCTTGATCTTTTGTACTGCTAGAGTATGTGCTGGACTCTAGGCTGATGGAATCTTGGTGAGTCTGGAGTATAGGATAGATGTATCCTGTGAAAGATTTTTATAGTAGTCTACCAAATAATTTAGACTACCAAGAAATCTCTGTAATTGAGTCTTGTCTAAAATTTCATCAGGAAATTTAGATGCAAACTCAATACTTTTGTCTATAGGAATAATTTTCCCCTTAGTAATGTTGTGACCAAGAAAACGAACAGTTGTTTGAACAATTTCATTTTAGGTGCAAACACTACTAAACCATTTCTTTTGATAAGATCTTTAAAAAATCTTTAAATGTTTGATATGCTATTCCAGAGACTTAGAATAAATTAAAATATCATCAATATAAACAATAGAAAAATCCGAATAAGGATTACAAATATCATTCATAATGTTCTTGAATTCTGAAGGAGCATTTTTCAAACCAAATGCCATTACCGTCCATTCATAATGTCCAAAAGGTACAGTAAAAGCAGTTTTATGCCTATCTTCAGGAGCGATCTACACTTGCCAATACCTTGATTTAAGGTTAAACTTAGAAAATATAATTGTTGTAGATAAGTGATCTAATAAATCATTTTTATTAGGAATCGGATATCGAATCCATTGTAACGCATCATTAAGAGGTTTAAATTTAATGACTAATCTAGGAACTCGTTCTTTCTCAGCTGCTTTATTGACATAAAAAGTTGTACAACTCCAAGGAGACTTGCTTTTAGTGATTAATTTTTTATCCAGAAGGTTCTTAATTTCTTTTTGGCAAAGTGCCAAATAATCAACTTTCATCTGACTAGGTCTAGCCTTAGTGGGAATAAACTTTTCATTAAAGCTTTGCTCATGAAGTAAAGAAACAATATGCTTCTTTCTTTCCCAAAAAGCATTGGGGACCTCACTACAAACTTCAATAATGAACTTATTTTTTATCTGTTCAATTTGTAACTGAAATTCCTTAGTGCTTAGTCTTTGTTGCAATTTTAAAGAAGTTATTTCTTATTTGAGAAAGTTTAATTGACTTTCTTTAGTGATTAAATTATTATTAATCACTTGAATCTTTTTATGCACAAGAGGAGTTATAAACTCAAAAATGACTCTTTGATTATATATAGTTGTATGAATACCTTTCTCATTAATTTTGGTAATAGGTATAATAGAATTAAGAAAAGGATTTCCTAAAATAATATGCCTAGAAAGGTTCATCACAAGAAGAAAAGTAGAAGATAAGCAATGCCCATCTTTACAGATGAATACATTTGTAAGTTTGTATGCAATATGCATAGGAGTTCCACTAGCCGTCGAAAGATTTTGAGTAGATTTTTCAAAGTACTTAGTAGGTATTAAACCTTCTTGAATACTGTTCAAATCTGCTCCACTATCAATTAGAGTTATATGATTAGTGAGAGTATACTCATTATTGATTACTAAAATAATATAAACATTCCATTTTTGGAACACAAAGTCATAAAGAGATATTAAAGATATATTATCTTGGACCTTCTTATGTTGCTGGATAGCATTATTATTTAAAAGATTTTTATTAATCTTTAAAGCTTTTATCTCTATCTTAAGGTTATTAACCTAATACTATAAATCATGAATATTAGTAATACGAGATTTACTGGATAAGACATCCAGGCAAATAGGATCAGGTAATCTCATAGTATTATGAGTACGAAGATTCTGTAACGTCATAAAATTCTGAAGATAATTAAGATTATAAATCTTTTCCTACTGATTAATCTTGAATTTTCTTATCTTCAATAAATTTTGATAATCATGTGGCTGAGTAACACAAGGACCAGTTTTATGCCCATAACGATCACATTTATGACAAAAGTGAAGAGCTTTGTCTTTAGGCCTGTGTCTCTTCCAATGCTGCTTCTCTTTAAGACTTTTATTTTTCTTAGAAGTCTTAGGTCTGTTATCTAGCTGTGGTAAACATAGCTTATTAATACCATTAGGCTTAACCAATATATTATGCTCTTCAGGTGGCTTAATATATTTCACAGCTTTAAGACTTTCTTTCAGCTTTAAAGATGCTGGTGGAGGATGAACAGATGTCATATCTTTTTCATTAGAAGTTGACCAATTCTTGTGTTGAATCTCTAAAACACCAATATAATTATCTGCAGATTTAGACTTAATATATGTTTGAACCTTAGATTATACAAGATTAATATCTAATTTGGCCTCATATTTTCCCGATTGCTTAGGTAAATCTATTTTTATCTCAGATTTTGTTAATTTATTAGATAAAGTAATAATCTTATCTGGTAAATGATTATTATCTTGTTTTACCTGTCTAGTAGGTAAACTAGGTTTTACCCTATCAATTAACACATCACCTTTTGATAATATACCTTTGGATCTTAAATGATCCTTAACATCCTGTTGTAGAGTAGCAGTTTTAACACTAGAATTTAGAATGTAATGATTCTGATATCTAAGACAAAACCATTTAGCAAGAGTTGTACCAATATTCTGGTACTATTGAAAATTATTTTGATAATCTTTAACAAGAGGTTTCAATTCTGTAGGAGTAAAATATCTACTCAACTCCTTATATTTTAACTTATAATATTCATTTGTTTCATATGGTGTATAATCCATTACAAAAAAAATTCCATTTCTGATGTTGTGGGAGATTCCCTAGCGTTCTGTCTGTAAATACTATGTGGTATTTGTTGATTAGAGATACGAATCTCTTCTACAGATTGATTGTACTGAGATAATGATTCAGCTTCACATACTGAATGCCTAGAAGATTGTGGTATAGAGATCTTATAGGATGATCTCGAGGACAAACTTCTACTAACAAAGGGTTTCTTAAAATTTAATATAACTTCTCCTTCTGTTGATTGAATTATTTGATCTAAATCATTATTAATGATTGGTTGCGGTTTAACAGCATTTCTGCAAGTTCATGTTTCTGGAAATTGGATTTCACTCCAAGGAATCATCCTAGGTGTTGTTACACTAGAAGTTAAAAGATTTGTGTCAATTAACACAGTCTTACCTGGTGTAGTTTTATGTCGTGTATTCGGAGTTAAAGCTTGTAACACCTTATAATAAATTTTGTAAGTAATACCAATCACTTCAGATCCAGGTAAAAAGCTATAACCTTTAGCCTGAATTTGCAATGATATAGAATCATATAAATTTCTATCCGTTAAAGACAAACTTAAATTAGGATAGAAATCAAAATAGACTGGTCCATGACAAAGACTAGTGTATGAACAGAAATTCTCACTTCTAAGATCCTAGGTCTTGGTTTTTTTTTCCTCTCTTTTTCTTTCTTTCCTCCCTTCCTTTCTTTCCTACTGTTCCTTTTTATATCACCACTCCTCTCCTTTCCTCCTTTGACATGCCTCGCATCCTTCGGTCCACCTTTGCACACCTGTCCTCTTAGGGTTCCGCGACCCCGCTTCAGTACCCCCGTTCCTTTCCCTTTAAGTTGCCTCTTCTTTGACTTTGACTGCACTTTTCTCACGCCTGCATGCGGCTGTCCCTTTTCGGGGTGCGCGATCCGCGATCCGGTGATTCGCGCCTCTACTTTCGTACTCTACTTCAGGTTAGCAGACACGTCACCTCGGGTTGCGGATTTACATGGATTTGCGGGCCGAGACTCAATAGCTGGCAGCCTACCGAGCTGTCTTGTCACCAATCAACCATTCAAACCCTTCTGACAACCATGTTAGCTCCTGCCTAGACCTCCGGGCCTTTGCAACGTGTCCCTAGGCACGTGCCTTGTGGTGCATGCCCAACTAACCCTGTCTCTTCGATTCTTGCGATGCCACGCATTTACCCCTGAATGGCCCTCTTTGCCACATGCGTTCTCCCTTTTACTATTTTGCCCTTGACTTATCAAATCCCACCCAAACGCCATCATTATGCACCCCTCCATCTTCACAACTCTTCACTTTTCTTTTCACACCCTGCCTTCATTTTCTATCATTCCCTTTTTCTTTCATTTCCTTCCTTGCGTGCACCTTGCTTCTGTCCTGCTCCCACCGGTGAAGCTACCCTTACATCCCGCTTCCGCTCCACTTGGCGACTACTCTCCTTATTTAGGTTTGCGTCTGCACCCCTTAGTCTCCCTTTTAGTGTAAGTTCGCTGGTCAAGTTTACATTTCTCTTTTTCTCTTTTTTCTGTTTTTATCTATCTCTTTTCTTTCATCTTTCATTCATTATCCCCTTCATTAGGTACCCATCATCACTCTTATCCCCCTTCTTGTTCTGTCTATTCCATTTTAGTACCATGTCTGGCTCCAATTCTGGTGGCTCCTCCACTTCCAGATCTACCAGATCTGCATCCTCGACCTCCCAATCATCCGGCTCTTCCGCTGAATTTGGATCTTCTGGCCCCTCCGCAGACCAACCAGAGTCCCTTCCCAATGAGTCAACCCATGCGGCCACTGCCCCATCAACCTCTGGTAGATCCTCCGCGCTACCTCCCCCTCCATCTCACTATCGCAGACCAAATCTGGCTGCTGTGCAGGCTGCATATGATATCCCTGAGGACGTAGCCTTAGAAGATATGCACGGGGTCACTCATTTTCCACATCTAGTACCACCGCGGCCTAGGTTTTTGGTAGCAACCGTGGGGCAAATAGCGGCTGGTCTCCACTTCCCCTTGTCTTTGTTAGATGTTGAAGTCTGCAACCACTTTAACATTCTGCCGTGTCAAGGCATCAGTAAATTTTGGTGAATCATGTACGCCGCCAACCATTACAATACAACGAATACCCCGCAGATTAGCCTACAGGACCTTACTTCCCATTATTTTATCAAGAAAAGCACCAAGTTTGGGAGTGTGGGGTATCAATCTTTCTGCGTGCGTCTGCAGAAGAAGTCATTTGTTATCCGCGTCACCACCTCTGACAAGGTTTGGCATCACTATCCCCTATGTGTATGGGAACTTCCTTTCCGCTGATTTTCCCCCTGAACTGTCCTTGAGGCACTCCCATTTTCTCCACAGCAATGAGTGGAGTCGATTGCTTTGTTTGCTTCATACGTGGTCCTCACCTTGACATGTCTCTTCCTCTGCTTTTCAGGTTGGAATCTAGATTCTCACTCCCAGATATACACTGGTGTTTTCTCTGAGATTTTCAACAAACTCCAAAGCCTACGGGCCTGCCAGTGTGACGTCCTCGGCATTGACCCCGACAAAGGGAGTCCACTCCTCCGAGACCCTTCCCTCAAGGACATTGGCCAATATCGCGGCCCTCTATACCTTCTGCCCCTGCCCAAAGAGAGGAAACCCAAACCATCTCCCCCTAAAAGACGGAAAGTAAAGGCCTCAGTCCATCGGTCTTTCGGTTATACCATGAAGATCTCCCATAGCCAAGCTCTCTCCCAGAAAGCCGTTGCCTCTCAAACTTGTAAGCCCTCAGTTCGCTCTTCCTCAATCCCCCCTACTACAGTCCCCAGGTCTTATTTTTCCATAGTTGATTGGGAAGACGATTTTCCCCCTTTGCAGGCACTTCCGACAATATGGATGTTACCAAGCTCAAGCTTTGGGAAAGTGATTCTGATGGTGAGGCGCCTAACAACACAGCGGCTAAGGGCCCTCCTACTAAGAAGGCCAAGACCACTGCCCCTAGTGCCCCCGCTCCTACCTCCCGACCAGCATCACCGCGACCATCCTCCCGCCATACTGGCAAAGAGGCGGTCCCCATTGGTCCGCTGCCCGCAGGGCCTGCGGAAATCTGGCATCCTCAGTTCAAGGCCAGAGACTGTGACTTCACCACTCGTGACTCCGCACTGGATAACCCAGCGGTGGCCGCGTCCCTCCTCTTCAGTTCCCATCTCCCTAGGGATCAAGTTTATGGGGATTCTGGCTCCTTCTCCTCCCACCGGGCTGCGATCTACATTGGCTGGGAAAGGGTATGCTCCCCATCCTTTTCCTTTCCTTCTTTGCTGCTTACTTTTTTCTAACTTTGTCTTTATCTTCAGCTAAGCCTGGACGTGGGTTACGTGATTTGAGGTCTAACCAACACCCTAGACTCATTTGAATCTGTGAAAGCTGAGATCCACAGGTCGGCGGGGTGGAAAGCGAAATACGCTCAACTGGAGAAGGAAAGAGATGACGCCCGTCTCGCGGCCTTCAATCATCACAAAGAGCTCCAGCGTGAAGAACAAGTCCATAGGGACGATATGGCCGACGTCACCTCACAGCTGGAGAGTCAGAGGGAGGCCGATAGGGCCACCGATCAGGCTGACCTGGAGTAGTGGTTGAAGGATGCCGCTGAACACTTCAAGGCCCTGGCCGCCAAGAAGATCGCCCGAGAACTAAACCAACACCTAGAAGCTCTAACTGCCGCCGGATGTCTTCTCCCAGAATAGTCTCTTGCTTTGCCTCCCACCAACTCTGCGGCCATCTCCCCAGCTCTTGAGACAGAAGTCGTTGCTACTCTTGGGGTGTCAACATCTCCTATTGATGTGGACGAATCCACCGAAGCGGCAGAGGAGGGTAGCCTGCAAGCGGACACCTCGGGCGATTCGAAATGAAGCATACTTGGATTTCTCTCTGTCTGTTAGCTTAGCATGCTGCACCATTTAAATCTGATCTTCGATGATCTGACCTTTTGTTATAACCCCCATGTCTGGATTTCTGGGTAGTCCTGGCAGACCACGGTGGGCCTCAACTTCTTGTTTAACACTCGTTTGGTGGAAAATCATTGCAATCAATACATTCATCTTTTGTAATTGTGTTGCACTCCCTCCCTATTTACTTATTGTCTGGTTCCACACTGGCGCTTGCACATGTCATAAGTGTCCCGCTGTCGTTCCCGTAGGGGGATTGGTAACGTTTGGTTTGCCACTAAGTTGACTTTGGCGATGTTGGGGGCCGCTGAGTATGCCCGGGCCACTCAGCATGCCCTCTAGTTGTCCGTGGAGATGTTGAGGGCTACTAAGTATGCCCGAGCCACTCAGCGTGCCCTCCAATTGACCGTGAAGATGTTGAGGGCCACTGAGTATGCCCAGGCCACTTAGCGTGCCCCCAAGTTGACTGTAGAGATGTTGAGGGCCGCTGAGTATGCCCGTGCCACTGAGTATGCCCCCAAGTTAGCCGTGGAGATGTTGACGGCCGCTGAGTATGCCCGGGCCACTCAGCGTGCCCCCAAGTTGACCGTGGAGATGTTGAGGGCCGCTGAGTATGCCCGGGCCACTCAACTTGCCCCCAAGTTGACTAAGGAGATGTTGAGGACCGCTGAGTATGCCCGGGCCACTCAGCGTGCCCCCAAGTTGGCCGTGGAGATGTTGAGGGCCGCTGAGTATGCCCGGGCCATCCAGCTTGCCCCCAAGTTGACTAAGGAGTTGCTATTGAGTTTGGAACCCACTGTCCACTGCCCCTGACCTAATCCACACATGAATGGATGCACACTTATCAGATGAAGGAAATTTGCTATTGCTTTCATTAAAATAGTAGCTAACTCAAAATACCATTACAAAGCTTGAATGAAGCAAATACAATTTTCTTTAATTAAAAACACTAATGACAAAGTTACTCATGGAATTCCTTCAACATCCTGATGTTCCACGACCGCTTGATGCTCTCCCCTTGGGGCGTCTGTAACCTATAGGTCCCGGATGTTCCAGCCTCCACCACGGTGTATGGTCCCAACTTCCCGTCTGTCTCTTCCTTGGTGACTGAGGTCACCCTCCGAAGCACCCGATCACTGACATTAAACTTTCGTGACTTCACTCGCTTGTTATACTGTCTCTGCAACCTTCGGTGGTACTCTTCCAATCTAATGAGTGCAGCGTCTCTCCTTTCCTCTGTAAGGTTCAGTTCCCCGGTTAATATTTTCTCATTAACCCCTTCTTCCACAGCCTTGATTCTAGTTGTTGACACCATAATTTCCACAGGGATCACTACCTCTACCCCATAGGCCATCGCGAAAGGTGATTCTCCTGTAGATGTCCACAGTGTCGTGCGGTATGCCCACAATACAGGGTATAACTCATCTGCCCAACATCCCTTGTGTTCCTCCAGATTTTTCTTTAGGTTATCCATGATCACTTTGTTTGAAGACTCTGCCTGTCCATTTCCCTCTGGATTGTAAGGGGCTGAAAAACCCTGCTTCACTTTGAAGGCTTAGAGGAAGGCTCTCATCTTCCCCCCTGTGAACTGGGTTCCGTTGTCCACGATGATGGTGTGCGGTAGTTCGAATCTGCATATTATATTCTCCCACAAGAATTTTCTCACCTGTTCCTCCTTCACCTGCTGCAGAGCCACACCCTCAGCCCATTTTGTAAAATAATCAGTCGCGGCTAGCATAAACCTCCTTTTCCCACTGGCCATAGGCAGAGGTCCGACGACATCCAACGCCTACATAGTGAATGGCCATGGGCTAAAGACCTTGTGCAGTGGTTTGGTAGGCGCATGTATCACCGGCGTAAAAATCTGGCATTTCTGGCATCTCTTGGCATACTCGGTTGCATCTCTCTTCATGTGGGGCCAAAAGTACCCCTGTGATAGCAGCTGGTAAGCAGTTGTCCTTCCAGCTGAGTGGCTTCCACAATCTCCTTCGTGAACCTCACCTAACACCTCTTGCACCTTCTGCGGTCCCAGACATTTCAGGAGCGGTCCATTGACACTCCGCTGATATAACTCACCATTCAGCAAAACGTATCTCTGTGACCTCTGTTCCATTCTCCTCATTTCCCCCTTGTCCTCTATTTCTATCCCCGAAAGGTAACTCTTGATGGGTTCCATCCATCCGTGCTCTTGCTCAGTAGTCAGGCACACCCCCTCGTCTTCCGCAGTACTGGGTTTGCTCAGCACCCTAACTTCAATAGATCAACCCTCTGTCCCAGGGAGTACCGCAGAAACATACGCCAAGGCGTCGGCGTGTCTATTCTCTCCCCTGCCTAGGTGAGCAAAACTGACTTTCTCTAATTCTCCTACCTTTCTCCGCAATACCTCTAGATACTTTGCCATCCTAGGGCACCATGCTACAAATCTTCCATTGACTTGACATATTACCAAATTTGAATCAGAATATACTGTTAGTTCACGCACACCCAAGTCCTTGGCCAACTCCATCCTCGCTATCACTGCCTCATATTCAGACTCATTGTTCGAGGCCGCAAAACCCAACTTCATTGATAACTCTAGGCGAGTATTCTCTGGGGTGACCAGCACCACCCCAATGCCATTACCTGTGTCGATAGCGGACCCGTCTGTAAAGACTTTCCATCCATTTATCATGTCCCAAGGGTCCAGTGGGTCATGGTTTTGGTCCGCCTCCGGTTCCATGATCATATCCTCCCCCCAGGTAGGGTCCTCGGCTGGAAACTCGGCTAGAAATTCTGCCATTGCCTGGGCCTTCTTCGCAGTCTAGGATTTGCACTCAATGTCATACGAACTGAGTAGCACAACCCATTTCAACATTCTCCCTGATTTCTCTGCCTTCAGTGCCTGTTTGAGTGGCAAATTGGTCACAACTACCACCGAATGAGCATCGAAGTATGGTTTCAACTTGAGTGCAGAGAAGATCAGAGCCAAGGCATACTTTTCAATCCTACTATACCTTGTTTCGGCGTCCAACATTGTTTTGCTCTGGAAGTACACCGGCCTTTCTGCCTTGCCCACCATCTTTATCAACACTAAACTAATTGCACACTCTGACACCCCCAGGTATAAATACAGCTTCTCCCCCTGCCCTGGCCGCGACAGGATCGGGGCCTTGTCCAAATATTCTTTTAATTCCTTAAAAGCCCATTCACATGCCTTGGTCCACTGGAAGTCAGTTGTCCTCCTTAATAGTAGGTACAAGGGTAGGCACTTATCCGAGGACTTGGATATGAACCTATTGAGTGCTGTGACCCTACCAGCTAGCCTCTGAACCTCCTTCACATTCTGCAGAGATGGCATTTCCAACAAGGCTCTAATCTGGTCTGGGTTCGCCTCTATGCTGCGGTATGTGACTATATACCCCAGGAACTTTCCAGATGTCACCCCAAATGTACACTTCTCTGGGTTCAACATCAGCTTGTGTCTCTGCAGTATAGAGAATGTCTCTTTCAAACCCTCCAAATGCTCCTCTTCAGTCATACTATTTTCTACCATGTCATCTATATAGATCTCCATCTGCTTTCTGATTTTAGTCTCGAACATCTTCTCCCCCACTCGCTGGAATGTTGCCCTCTCATTCTTTAGACCAAAAGGCATTCTGGAGTAACAGTACGTTCCTCCTTCCACTATGAACGCTGTCTTTTCTTGGTCCGGGCCGTATATCATCACTTGATTGTAGCCCATGGACGCGTCCATAAATGAAAAGAACTTATACTCTGTGGTCCGGTCCACCAACTCATCTATCCGCGGCATTGGGTAGCAATCCTTCGGACATTCCTTGTTGACGTCCGTGAAATCCACGCACATTCTTACTTTCCCATTCTTTTTCGGTACCGCTACCACGTTCGACAGCCATTCAATAAACTTGCATTCGCTGATGATTCCAGCATCTTTCAACTTCTCCACCTCCTCTCGAATTCCCTGTGCATACTGTGGCTTCATACTCCTCATTTTCTGCTGGACTGGGCGGGCACCTTCCTGCATATGCAATCTGTGACATGCGAACTCTGGATCTAACCCCGCCAAGTCCTCGATCGTCCATGCAAATACATCGCAGTTCTCCGTTAACAAGGCAATCAATTTCCTTTTCCGATCTTCTGACAAACTTGCCCCTACATTTACAAACTTCTTCTCCTCTGCTACCCCGATATTCACGACCTCAATCTCGTCCATTGTCTTACCCCCGACGAGCGGCCTCTTCTCTCCACCCGCAGTCTGTAATTGCTATGCTAGCTTGTCCCCTATCTCTGGCGCCTCTTTACTAGGTGTGCGGCCCAGACCCTTCACTGTCAATTGGTGGATGTTCTGTGCCACGACCTAATCGCCCCTTATCTCGTACATCCCTCCATTCGTCGGGAAGCGGATCACTTGGTAATAAGTAGACGGGACTGCCTTCATCTCATGAATCCATTTTCTTACCAGGATCACATTGTATTGGGAGTTAGTATCCACTACCATGAATCGGGTGAAAGTGGTCACTGGCTCCGCGGTCAACGGTAGTACTAGTTCCCCTAATGGCTCAGTCATGCTGCCATTGAACCCGAACAAGTTGGTCTGAGGGGGCTTCATCTGCTTCCTTTCTATGCCCATTTCTTCCGTCACGCTATGAAATAACAAATCCATTGAACTCCCACAGTCTATCATCACCCTTTTCACTATGTAATTCCCCATTGTTATGGTAATCACCAGTGCATCCTCATGAAGCGAGCTCACCGACTCCAGATCCTTTAGAGTGAATTCTATACTGTCATTCCCTTTGCTACCTCCTGGAACTAGCCGCGGACTGCTCACAACTTCATTTATTTGCTGCAGACTGGTTGTCCTCCTCACCTTATCTCGGTGGGCGTTCCTCCCCAGCGTTTCACCACTGATAATAACATTTATCGTGCCCAGGATTCGAGCCGCAGCAGGAACCCTTTCGATCGGCTGCCCTTCCTTGACATACTCTTTTAGTTGTCCTCTCCCAATCATTCTCTCTACTAACCATTGTAAAGCAAACCACTTATTGGTAGCATGATTTCTGACCTGATGATACGCACAAAATGGCTTTCCTTCTATATCCTTAGGCGAGCTCCGTGGTTCTTCGTAATGCCGTTGTACCTTGAGCAGCGGCAAGATTTCCTCCAACGGCTTGTTTAGTGGAGTTAAGTCTATTTCGTGGTAAGGCTTTCTCTCCTTGTACTCCCTTCGGGCTTGGTCTCTGCCTCTCTCCGCTCTCTGTGTCTCCCCTCTGTAGGTTCCTCCATCTCTTGCCACAGCCTTGTCCCTATCTCTCCTGTCCTCCATGGCCACAGCGTGCATTGACTTGTCGGGTTTCTTGTGTTCCTTACTGTTTCTCTACAAAATGTCCTCATATCTGATGTATCTCTCCACCTTCAAGTACAAAGCATGCAAGGTGGTAACTTCAATCTTAGATACTGATTCATGCACCAAGGTTCCCTGCTTCAATCCATGCTGGAATGCTATGACCGCGGTGCGCTCGTCCAAATTTTCCACCCTCAGTGTCTCTTCCTTAAATCTACACAAGAAATCTCTGAGTGTCTCGGCAGACTTCTGTTTGACATTAAAGAGATCCGCTACATCAACTACCCTCTTCTTCTTATGGATAAAGTGATTCACAAAAGCTTGTTCCAATTCCTCGAACCTTTGTATACTCTGCGACGCCTACCGATAATGCCAATCGGAAGCTCCCCCTTTTAGACTAGCAAGGAACATCATGCAACGGAGTCCATCATACTTTACCTCTTGCCACAGTGGCATCTGCTACCTAAAGTGATGCAAATGGTCAGCCGGATCTCATTTTCCATCGTACCTTTTAAACCGCGGCTGCGTGAACCTCTTGGGTACCTCAGAATTCCAGACCGAGTCAGCAAGTGGATTCTGATTCAGGGTATCCACCACCTTCTGGGTTGCGCCGTGTTTCTCCTTTTCCACAGCACGGTTAGCCTCTTTATCTCTTTCGATCATCGCCTGCACAATTTCCATGGTAATGCCTCCTGTATGGTTCGCCCCGGTTGCCTGAGGAAGTTCCTCGCTTTGCACTTCTACTTCACTACCCGCAGGTACTGCTGTTTCCGCTCCCCCCTGAGTGTCTTCTCTTTCTCTCCTCAACTCATCATTCTCTTCCCTAAGTCTACCTACCTCCTCCTGAAGCAACCTAGTCGCCTCAGCCACCGAATCTTCAACCTCCTCTTCCCCCACCTCTATGTTTTCCACACTTGCCATTTCATTTGGAACGGCCTCCTCCCTCCTCGGTCTTCCTCTACCTCTTCCTCTCTTAGCTGGAGCCATGTTCCGCAATTTTCCCTTCTTCCCAAATCGTGGACCTACCTCGTCCCCACAGACGGCGCCAAATATATGAACAGAAATTCTCACTTCTAAGATCCTAGATCTTGGTTTTTTTTCCTCTCTTTTTCTTTCTTTCCTCCCCTCCTTTCTTTCCTACTTTTCCTTTTTATATCACCACTCCTCTCCTTTCCTCCTTTGATCTGCCTCCCATCTTTCGGTCCACCTTTGCACACCTGTCCTCTTAAGGTTCTGCGGCCCCGCTTCAGTATCCCCGTTCCTTCCCTTTTAACTTGCCTCTTCTCTGACTCTAACCGCACTTTTCTCACCTGCCTCTGTACGGCCTGTCCCCTTTCAGGGTGTCGCGGTCACGATTAGGTGCTTCGCGCCTCTACTTTCTTACTCTACTTCAAGCCAGCGGACACGTCCCCTCGGTGGTCACAAAATAGGCTAATACAACTAGTCTTTACTGCTCCCAAAAAATATGGTAAATAGTCAAGACATCTAGCATCTCTTAGCGTTGCTTGAATACAAGCATTCATACCCAAAAGGGTCAAAAGTCTAAATGCAACCTGTATCAATCCTACATGAATAAATTTATAATTTTTCATATAATGATATAAATCACAATAATTTAATAAATTCAAGTTATTACTCATGGAATGTAAACTAATAGTTTATTCCATAGTATTTACAGCAATTTTACTAGTCAATTTCTCAATCCAGTTACCATATCTATATATGGTCTTGGGATACATATTAGGAATTGTCCATTTATTCATTTTATCCTACGTGTCGAGATCATACTAGATTAATTATGTGTTCTTAATTGAACTCAGATCATCATTTGATGACTGTGCCATGGGTGTTAAGGTGTTAGTGCAATAACAGGTAGAGTATAATGAAATAAAATCATATTAAATATAAATAAACTATTCATGATGTAATCATTGATATTTTATCTTCTTCTCAAAGAATTATAAATAGTAAAAATAATTATTAGAAATCTCCAATATCTATAATAGTAAAACCACGTCTGTCAACGACTTACAAGGAGCAAAATGGCCTTAAAACGCATTTCCTGCTTAAAACGACACTGCATGTACCCTATGTGACTTGGGTGATGTCCCAAAGTTACTATTATAAAATATAAAGAAACAATAATGCTCTATTGATAAAATCAAACAGTTTTGTAAACAAGTTACTATTCATAACACTAGAAAGGAAGAGGTAACGGTACTTTATGAAATATGCGGACAGTCTTGTGGATGGTAAACCATCCTTTAGCAAGTAGTCCTCATGTGTAACCCACATGCCATATTCCTCATACATACTAGGGCTATCCCTTACTTACATCTTTATAAAGTTAACAACAATTAAACATAATCGTAAAATATTTCCTTACCGTTAATGCACTAACCTCAAATTAAGCTGTCATGGCTCTGATACCATTGATAAAGACGTTAACTTTAATAGTATGTATGAGCCATGGATATAGTATATATATAAAGCAAATGTAGAAAGAAACTAATGGATAGAGAAGGAATAACCTGTAGTATATAACAGTAGAATTCTTTGCAGCTGATTCTCTGTGCGTCATCACTGAAAATATGTAATCCCAGCCAAAGTTTCCATAAGGATGAAGCAAGGGATATTGGAGAGGCCAGATCATATAAGCCAATAGTGTCAAGGACATTTAGGAAGTTACCTATCATGGTCTCCACAATAATATCTCTCTCACCCATTTCCGCAGGGTCGTCACCCCCAACCAAAATAGAAGTCGCTTGAGAAGAAGTCGGCAATGTATAATGATGACTTTCCCATGGTTTTTCCTTTAGTAGCAACCATATGTCTTGTTCATACGACGAAGTGTATGAACAATGCGGTTTTGCTTGTCAAGGACCTTTTGCAAAATGGAAAGAACGTGTGGATTGAGCAAGTTATTCTCAGCCCTTCGATTAGCCAGCTCATGATCTGTGTCATAAACATACATCTGCAGATATCTAAGCCGCCGATAAGATTGAGGTAAAAGATCACCAATTTTTTGGATCGCTCCCTGCGTACAGTAAGTGTAAACACCACACCTTCCCCTGGCTAGAATTTCATATAAGTGTACACCCATTGAGGTGAAGGAGAAGACATGGTTGTAAGACCGAATGTTCTGCCTAAAGTGGACAGCCTCATCCGTCTGTGAAGCATACAGATACATCAAATCAAGAGGTATAGGCAATAGTAGGAGCTTTACTTTTCCACGAAGATAACAAAATACACATGATTCAGAGGGAAATAATTTGGCATGGCAAAATTCGCATGTGTGCATGTATGTTATCTTGAACCGTTGAAAGTTTGGTGTGTAGACGAAATCTCTTGCACAATTATGAGATGATTTACATTTAGTTGGAATCTTCCTAGTTCGATTGGAATTGATAGGTCCCGTATAACTCTCATCTCCTTGGCCTAGTGATATAATTTGCAATATTTGTTTTGTAATACAGTAAGCATATTATAAGAAGAAGACAAATATATATCGATGTCAAATAACATGAAATAGCATACCTTCAACGCCATTCATATAGCCAATGTTAGTATCGCATGGAATACAGTTGTCGTACCCATCAATGTCATCCCTAAGAGGCACGCCTGCAGCTGCTATATTGTTGGAGTTTCCTGGAAGGAAAACACTATATATTAAATTTCAATGCACAACACAACAATCAAAAGAATATGTCAAAGTAGATTACCAACGCTAATGTTGAGATTTTTTCTTCCTAAATTCAGAGTAGTAGGTAGAGATCCCTCGGTAAGTCTGTCCACTTCTGATTACATGTGATTTTGAATCATGTTATATATATCTGATATGTAGATGGATGGAGCGACATATATGATTCAATGTTAATATGCCATTGTACACAAAAAAACTGTACCACAGTCGTAATCATACCTGAATGAACACCATGCCTAAGAGACTCACTTCCAACATCATCACTCTTTAATGTACCTCTACGACGATGATAATACCTTCGTTGTTGTTCTCTCTCTCTCATAATCTATGTTCCTTGGTCAGTTCACATTGACATTGTCTATCTCAAAGGTGATGATGCTCTCGCTCAATTGCCATCTTTGACGATACATATGTGTCTTCTCAATTCTACACAAATTATTAGGCTGGCTATGAAGATCACTTGGCCTTAGAATGGTAGACATAGTCTTAGACTCTTAGTGATCATGCTAACAACTGACAGTTAAAGTAGATAGAATCATATAACAACACACAACCACTTAATAAGTTTATGATATTCGTCTGTAATGCATATGTGATTCTGTCTCAAAAGTACTTAACAGAGCACAAATTATAAATTAAATGCCCAAAAAGATAGGTACTTACAAAAGAATTGACTGTTCACAAATTACGAATTCAGTACCTACATGAGTAAAGGAGATTCAGGAGAGTGATAATTAAGTGGCAAGAACAACTAAAAATAAAAGGAGTGAGAGAGAAATATAGAGCGAAAAAATGAAGACCTTAGAGACAAAAAAACTTAGAATGGAAAGCATCAATTAATTACTTACTTATAAGTGTAATACACCAACATACAATGGAGGTGCACCAATATAGAACAGAGGTGACGTGGTTAATGAACATCTTCTTTCTTCCTCTTTTTTGATAGGGTGAAGGAGGCGGTGGAAGTTAAGGATGACGGCTTGGAGTTGAGCAGCTAATAAAAACAGGTGTTCTATTGTTATAGGATGAAAAGCCCGGATGTATAGCCACGAGGCTTAGAAGGCTAAAAACGACAGATGTTGAACTGGGTTACGATAATAGAGCGGTGGAAGGCTAGCTCGCCCACGCCTCTATGTTATGGCAGCTAAAACTTGGCTTGGTAGCTCGGGTGCGCCTCTTTAAAGGTGTTTAGATTGGAGACCCCACTGTTGTGCACTTGTGCTAGTTTAGTAATGTCTATGTTAATAGATCTTCTCTGATTAGTATATTGCGAGAAGATAGCTGGACATAAACCGTAGGATAACAGTCATGAGACAGAACCTTCAAATAAAACCTATACATCATACAAACAACAAAGAGGAAACTATTCAAAATTTTCAACTAACTTAGTAGCTGAGAAGATGATTAAATTTCACCTCCAAATTTTGTATCGTAGTGCGACCTTAAACCAAGACAACAACACGACCCCCTTCAAACACCATTTTGTATCATAACCAAAGCGTTGCAATACAAATTCTTCTTATTTTTTGCAGTGAATATATAGGAAGAAATGAGCTTATTAAAAAAGAACAAAAACTTAAAAGTGTTAAGTAAATATTACCTTGAGGAAAAGAGTGCATACTGCTAAACATACAACATGACGAACACTTATAAGAAAATTAACCCTTTGTCTGTTCCAAATATGAAGTTAAGTGACTGATTTTTTTTTTCTTGGTATGAGAATTCAATTGGTATTCACGAAATAGTGGAGTACATGGAAAATTAATAGTTAAAAAAGGACGGAGAAGAAGAGAATGAGACAAACTAACCTTTTACTTCTGACTTTCCAAAGAAAATAGACAAAAACATGGATCTTCCGTTAAAATCTCTTGTATCTATCCTGAAAGCTTCATATCATTATTCTCTATGACAAAAAATCATAAAATCAAGAGAAGATGAGAGAATATAGTAATTAGGTACGAAACATAGTGTTTTTTTTTTCAATAATGAAATCGCCAATAGTAGAGATTGGGTATGAAGAGGGAGAAGAGAAGTCAAAACGGTGTAAAGGTAATACAATCGGTATTAATGGTAAGACGTACATCCAAACAATTGAAATGGTGCGTGTATTTGATTTTCAACTTTAATTTACACAAAAGTCTCTAAATGTGTTCTTTCAACTTCATGGTATAAACGGAAATAAAAACTGAAATGATGAATTGATCCATTTTAAAGGCGATAAACAATTTCTTTGAAGAGTATTCCCAATGTAGGTGGATATGGTCGGAATGTGACAATATTCACCTCTTTATGGTTCAAAACATTTCCCCAATGCAAAGGTGAATATGGTGATGAATATTTTCCCAAGTTAAAACAAGAGTGAACCCTTCAATCGAAATAGTGGCTGAGTTTTGAACTTTGGACGGGATGTTGGATTCTGTCTCGTGTGTTTTTTTTAAAAAAAATTAGTTTTTTTTTTGGATGGAATGTTTCATTCCGTCTTGTGTGTTTTCAACTTTTTTTTTTTTTTTATTTTTAAATTCAGACAGGATGTTTCATTCCGTCCGGCGCGTTTTTTCAATTTTTACATTCAGACGGAATCCAACATCCCGTCCGAGATTATTTTTCACCTTTGCATTGGGCAACCTCACATTGTTTTTCACCAAAACGGTGGAAAAGATGGAAAATACAGCCTACGTGGAGGTGAATAATAGTGGCTTGCATTAGAAATGCTCTAATAGAGCATTTAGTAGTAGAAAAAAGGCTGGTCCAATTTAAATGTCCAGGTTAATTACGGTGTACTCTACTAATAGAGATTCTCATTCTAACATATAAACTTTTAATGAAATCTAAGTTAACAAAATCAACTATTTCTTATATTAAACCAACATTTACAGTAGCATGCATTAAATCATAAATTTAACCATATATATTCATATTTTCATTTGCACACAACAACAACCAACAAAATATTTCTTTCATAGTATGAATATTATATTTTAGTACAAAATAAAAATAATGGTAACTCACCTCTTATATCCGCAAAAAGAATATATATAATAAAAATCACATTACACCACACCAAAAATCCAATCCAAAGCTAGCTAAGAGATACACAAATTCGCCCTTTCTCTTTCTTCTTTCTTTTAGTTAACATGTTTAGTTCTAAGAAAAAACCTTATTTTCTTAAAACCCTAAATTTATGATAAGTCATTCCATTCCAAAGAAGTCTCTACCATAGTTTATGCTTAACTTTAAGAAATTTTCCTTTTTACCAAATATCTATATTCATAAATATATATAATATTATTCCCTATTAAAAGTACTCTATTATTTATTATATACCTTATATTAATGTCTTCTTCTTTTTTATTGGTAAGCCTGTTTTAAATTAGATCAGTAACTCTTTGATGCTGGCGGGGTTCGAGCCCCAAACCTCTGGTATCATCACCTAAAGGTTTTACAGAGCTTGCTAGTCGGCACCTACATATTAATATCTTCTTTCATCTATTTTGAAAACTTTCCAAATATTTTAAAAAAAATCTCTAGACAAAAAAAAAAAAAAAAAAAAAAAAAAAAAAATTCAAAACACTAAAACTTTTTAATACAATTTCAAAAATATTATCTTGTTTTCCCTCATTCCTCTTTCTATAATAAAAGTCAAACCAAATTTACTAGCACATTGAGCATGCATTAAATATCAAATCCAAAAATACTAAATAGTGTACATAATAATGTAAAAATAATAGGGTTACAATTATACACACCTTAAAGGAATCTCGTCCTGAGATTCAGCGAGAAGTACACCATGCAAATTTCCGAATGCGCGACTCTAATCTTGTCCTCTAACTTCCAAGTCACGTCGTTCTCAACTTCACTCCATTGCACCTTCACCAGGTTCACTTGCTGATAAGTGCTTAAAAATAATGATTTATATCCCGAATTATGTGTATGTTAGTCTCCATTTTATATTCAAATATTCTAATATGATGCAATTTGAGTTTTTGCAGGTCAACTAACCTAAATGTGAAATATGGAAGAAAACAAAATCAAACAAGTCAAAAAGGAGTCACTGGGAATTACAGCTAAAGGCCTAGGGTAAAAACATCATATTTGTCTCTATAAGTGTCAAGCCTAATCATACTAAAGCAGAGACATCTAATGGAAGATTTTATCTCTCCTATGTGGCACTATAATATGAGAGTTAGCTTTTTTTCTCTCCTATGTGCCACTCTAATATGAAAGATAGTGTTTTCTAATAGCCTACAATCTCACGTACATAGAACCTCTTTGGAGAGTTTGAGTGTATTTCCAATTCTTATATATGTAGTGGTAGTATTGGGGGCCCAAAGAATCAAAGAGAGGATGCGCCCGAGTTAACGAAAGATAGCATGCCGCGACGTACTGGATCGGGGCTAAGTCACGTGGTCGCAGTACGGAAACCCTACACGCGTAGAGAAGGAGACCGCGAGATGGAGGGACAGGTGGAGGGCCCGGATGAAGAAAGGAAAGGATATAAAGAGAAAGTGAAGGGAAGAAGGGGTGGGGGAGGCAGCCATCCGAAAAGAAGAGAGAATAGTGTCTGAAGAGAGAAAATAGTGAGAGGAAAGAGATTGGAACTGTAACAAGTGTCTGAGAGCTAGGGGTTAGTGCTTGTAGTAGGAAAAGGGTTGTAACAATATATTTGATCAAATAAAAAAAAATTCTAAAAAATAGGTGATTTGTAAAAGGTAATTTCCTATTACGAATCAAACACCTTTAGTGTTCTAATTCTTATATATTTTATCAAATAAAAAAAATTGCTAAAAAATAGGTGATTTGTATAAACTAATTCCCTATTACAAATCATACAATTTTAGTATCTATGATAAAGCACCAACTTATTTCGAATATATCCTTAACACGGCCTCCAAACATAGTTAAAAATAATTATACAAAAAATAACATTACAAAATATATAATAGAAAAAAAAAAAAAAAATAACTGCAAAGCAATAATGACAAATATTTAAAAAAAAAAATAATACTGAATGAAACTAACGTCAAAAAACAATTAATGGGGAACTAAAAACTGGATGTAAATGCATCGAACTAATCTCAAATAATATTTAAGGGGAAATCGGAAACTGGATGCAAATACAAGCATTAAACTAATCTTAAAAATTAATTAATAGAAAATTAGAATATGGATACAACTGCATTAAACTAACCTCAAAGAATAATTAACGGAAAATCAAAATTTGGATGCAAATACATCAAACTAACATAAAAAAATAATTATCAGAAAATCGGAAACTAGATGCAAATGCATTGAGCTAACCCTCAAAGATTAAATTAACGGGAAATCGAAACTAGATGCAATTACATTGAACTAACCTCAAAGAAAAATTAATTATAAATTGGAAACATGATGTAAATGTGTGGAACTAATCTTAAAAAAATAATTAACGGGAAATCAGAAACCGAATGCAACTGCACTGAACTAATCTCAAAAAATAAACTGGATGCAAATGCATTGAACTAACCTCAAGAAATAATTAACGGGAAATGGGAAACTAGATGCAAATTCATTGAACTAACCTCTAACAATAGTTAAAGGGAAATCGGAAACTAGATGCAAATGTAACTTTATCAAATAATAAACGAGAAATCAGAAACTGGATGCAAATGCATTAAACTAATCTCAAAGAATAATTAACAGGAAATCAGAAACTAGATGCAAATGCATTGAACTGACCTCAAAGAACAATTAACAGAAAATTAGAAATTTGATGCAAATGTATTGAACTAACCGAAAAGAATAATTAACGAGAAATCAGAAACTGGATGCAACTGTATTGAACTGATCTCAAAAAATAAATAATGGGAATTGAAAATTTGATACAACTGCATTGAACTAACCTCAAAATATAAATAACATAAAATTAGAAACTGGATGCAAATGCATTGAACTAACTCCAAAACATAGTTGGGTTATATATTGTGGGAATGTCTTGATAAGCATAGTTTTGCATTTAAAATTATGTTTATCTTATCTATTTCAGTATGATTGGAAACTCCTTGCTATTCAAGTAGCTTCAATATATATGAACTTCACCTTATTAGGCAATCTCACAAAACTTCAATCAAACTTTTTTTATTAAGCAACAAAATGAAGTTGAAGGGTTTTATCAAAGGTGAGTTTTTTTTTTTTTTTTAATGGAGAGTGAGGTTTTCACGTTATAAGAAATTTGGTTGAGTGATTAATATAATATTAATATATAATAGTTCTACATATTTGTAAATATTTTTCAGAATAATTAATATAACAACACCCGTTCGTAAATAATCTTTTAAGATTTCACATAGTGAGTCATGCGTAATTTAAAAAATAATTAATGAGAAATCATGAACTGGATAATCTTTGATAATCCCACATAGTAAATCAATCATAATTTACTTTTTATGTCATGTTTGCAAAGACACTACAGATGGATCAGTAGAATTTGGTATTACATACCACATTGGATAATTAAAAGGAAATCGGAAACTGGATTAAAATACATAACTGAGCTCAAAGAGTAATTAACGAAAAATCGGAAACTTTATGCAAATGCAATAAACTAAACTCAAAAAGTAATTAACTAGAAATCAGAAATTGGATGCAATTGCATTAAACTAACGTCAGATAATAACTAATGGGAAATTAGAAATTTGATACAAATCCTTGAAAAATATTTAACGGGAAATCGGAAACGGTATGCAAATACATCAAACAAACCTCATATAATAATTAATGGGAAACTTGAAACTTGATGCAAATGCATTGAGCTAAACTCAAAAAATAATTAATAGAAAATCAAAAACCGAATGCAATTGCATTGAACTAAACTCATAGAATAATTGGTGGGAAATCGGAAACTAAATACAAATGCATTGAAATAATCTCAAAGAATAATTAACGGGAAATAAAAAACCGGATATAATTGCATCGAACTAACCTCAAAGCATAAATAATCAGAAACTAGATGCAGATGTATTGAGCTAACCTTAAAAAGTTATTAACGGAAAATCGAAAACTGGATCCAAATGCAATGAACTAATCTCAAAGACTAATTAACGAAATATTGAAAAATTGATGAAACTGCACTGAACTAACCTAAATGAATAATTAGCGGAAAATTATAAATTTGATGTAACTACATTGAACTAACCTAAAAAAATAATTAACTAGAAATCATAAACTTGATGCAAATGCATTAAACTAACCTCAAAGAACAATTAACATAAAATCAGAAATTGGATGCAACTGCATTGAACTAACCTCAAAGAATAATTAACGGAAAGCAAAAAACTGGATGCAACTGCATTAAACTAAAATTAGAGTTTAACTAACGGGAAATCAGAAATTGGATGCAAATGTATTGAAATAACCTCAAAAAATAGTTAACTGTAAATCGAAGTTGGATGTAACTGCATCGCACTGACCTCAAAACATAAATGTCCATTTTTTTAGCCTTCTCACATGAGTAATTAGAAACCCAAAACGAAAGTGAGTTTATAAAAATAGACTCTTACGCGTATGCAAATTGTATAGAAATTGTAAACTATTGAACTAACCTAGAAAAACAATTACCGGGAAATCAAAAACTAGATGCAAATGTATTGAACTAACCTCAAAGAGTAATTAACGGGAGATTGGATCCTAGATGAAAATGCAATGAACTAATCGCAAATACTAATTAATGAAACATCAAAAACTGGATGCAACTGTACTGAATTAACCTTAATGAATAACTAACTGGAAATCATAAAGTGGATGCAATTGCACTGAACTATCCTTAAATAATAATTAACGGGAAATCAGAAACTTAATACAATTGCATTGAACTAACCTTAAAGCATAATTGATGAGAAATTGGAAACTGGATGCAACGTACTACATTAAACTAACATCAAAGAATAATTAATAGAAAATCAAAAACTTGATGCAAATACATTGAACTAATAACCCTAAAACATATTTGTATTATATGTAGGGGGAATAAATGCCTCGACAAATATAGTTTTACATTTTAAGTTGTGTTTATCATAATTCTTTTATTGTGATTGGGAATGCCTTGCTATTCAAGTAGCTTCAATATTATCTTCGCCACATTGGGCATTCTCACAAAACTTCAATCAAACTTCTATTGTTAAACCTAACAATAAAAAGAAGTGGATGAATTTTACCAAGATTTGATTCTTCTTTTTTATAGAGAGTGGTGCAAGAAATTTAAATGAGTAATTAATATAATTTTCATATCTCATAGCTATGCATAGTTGATTATATATTTTAGAATAATTTAATATAATGGCACCCATTCGTAGGACACGTTCATGTGATAAATCTTTTCAAGTGGGAGTAGTGTATTCTTTGAGGATATGGAAACAATCAATCTGTTTTAGTGATTTGTACACATTAGTACATACGCCGAGCGGTGATGATTTACCGCTAAATCACCATAAATCTAATAAAACTATTATACAAGCTAGATCGAGTTTAAGATAATTCCATTTGAAAATTATGGATTAATATCCTAAACCAGAAAGTGAAGAGGTTATCTCAATTTGATCCCTTAGTTTCTAAGTACTTATGTACCATAATCGCTGCTCATTAACGTATTTCAGTTTATTTTCAATAAAAATATATTATGATTCGAAAATTTGCCTCTAAATCACCATAAATCTAAGAAAACTATTATACAAGCTAGATCAAGTTTAAGATAATTCTATTTGAAAATTATAGATTAATATCCTAAACCACAAAGTGAAGAGGTTATCTCAATTTGATCCCTTAGTTTCCAAGTACTTATACACCATAATCGCTGCTCATTAACGTATTTTGGTTTATTTTTAATAAAAATATATTCTAATTCGAAAATTTGCCGCTAAATCACCATAAATCTAAGAAAACTAATATACAAGCTAGATCGAGTTTAAGATAATTCTATTTGAAAATTATAGATGAATATCCTAAACCACAAAGTGAATAGGCTATCTCAATTTGATCCCTTAGTTCCCAAGTACTTATGCACCATAATCGTTGTTCATTAACGTATTTCGGTTTATTTTCAATAAAAATATATTCTGATTCGAAAATTTGCCGCTAATCACCATAAATCTAAGAAAACTATTATACAAGCTAGATCGAGTTTAAGATAATTCTATTTGATAATTATGGATTAATATCCTTAACCACAAAGTGAAGATGCTATCTCAATTTGATCCCTTAGTTCTCAAGTACTTATGCACCATAATCGCTGCTCATTAACATATTTCGGTTTGTTTTCAATAAAAATATATTCTGATTCGAAAATTTGTGTGAGACATTTTGTAAAGCGCTTCCAACACACAAAATATTTAAATGATCCTGGGCGTAAGCCCGGGTCCAAAATCTAGTGAGACTCTAAAAGAGGATAATAATTAAGTTAGAAGAGTCTTAAATCTAATTTCAAAGCCTTAATTTTGATTTCATAAGAAGAGGAGATCAACATGGAAAAGAATTCAGAGTTTCACAAGAATTAGGAAACTGAAAGCTGTCAGAACCTGCAGCTTGGGAAATAGCCTGCAGAGAAAGTGGGTCACGTCCAACTTGTCCAACCGAATCTAACTTTTTCAGGATTGCTTCTACAAATATTCTAGAGTGGTTGACACCAAATAAACATAGGATTCAAATCTTTATCCAAATGAACATGTAAGCCAATATATAAGGCACAAAAACCTAAGTTTACATCATCTAGGGAAAGTTAGTTTTTGCATCTTAGATCTAGAATTAAGAAAGAAGAAAGTTCAGACATTTTTCACCATTATCATCAATAAATATTATTCTTTTCCGTATTGTGTTCATATCATAGTATGAAGAGCTAATCTCCCTTCTCTTGGGAGGGTGATAAGAGCCCAAAAATGTAGTTTTAACCCCTTAATAATCATACTTTTAGACCAATTATGTGAGTAATAAATAAGAGTTAACACTGATTACGTGTTTTTTATGTATTTCAGGTAGTAAAGTCAATTATGTGCAGAAATGTACTACTTTGGCGAGATAAAGGAGCAAGGATTGCTTGCTAAGAAGTTCTGTGACAAAGGCCAAGATTCAAGGAGACAAAGTCTTTCTAAAGCCCGGTAAAAGCTAAGAAGTCAAAGTCAACACGGGTAGAAACAGCACACAAAGTCAGCAGAACTTCTGAAGGCCGTATCTTTGGACTTAGACCTCGAAATTGGGTCTACCTTATGTCAAAACGACCGGCTCGGGAAGAGATTTCTAATGGTCCAAGTCTTGACCCAATCAGAGGAGCAAAAGTGGACGAAAAGTCTGTTGAAGCCAAATCCAGCTGAAGAACCCTTTTCGAACTAAAAAAATTGGGTTTTGGGCCCGATTTTTTGGCCCAAAACATGGCTTCAAGCCCATGCACGATTTTTAGATCTGAAGCATATAAAAACAAAAGCTTAGCTCTTTGTTGGTGGTAGCTAATTAGACCTAAACTATAGATAATTCTAGATCTAGTTTTAATTGTTTTTAATTAAGTTTAGTTTCAATTCAATTCTCGTTTTAGATTAAACTCTTAAATCATTGTTCTTCATCGGTTAGATAAATAAAATAGTAGATTCTTGTTCAGTTCAATTTTGTCATTTACAATTGTTTAGATCTAAATTCCTTTATTACTTGTTATTCATTTCCCAGTTATTACCTAAGATTTCAATTATTGTTTAGACAAATTGCATAAAGATAGAATTTTTATATGATGTCTAGTTTTCATTCAATGGGAAATGATAGTTGTATGAATCAAGGCTAAACCTCCATTAGAGGGGGTTGAAGAAGCCTTGATGAAGCTTGATCCTTGTTAACTTAGAAATCATCGTGAGAGTTTATTCCACTCTACAAGGTCGTTGATTCGCCATGAGAATGGGTGGACGACCTCACATGCTAGTTATTGATTGGTAGAGATGCCATGTATAATTAGGGATTAGAATTACTATTTTGATATGCGAAGCATTCAATTTGGATCACGACGAGTCTTTGTTAGTTGATTAAGTCGAGTTAAGGTGGATTCAATTCCCTTTAATTCTTTATCTAGATTCAAACCCTTACCATTCTATCATTTCGTTATTCGTAACTTGTTTATTGAATTCACCTCGTAGTATAGAATTCCCCTCGTAAATCTCTCACTAGACTTATGATTGATTAGTTGACACGAAACCATCTCATGCTAAAGAACTAGGAGTGGAACAAACTTCCTACTCCACTATATCTTAATTTGATTGAGAGTAGAAAACTTTGATAAATTAGATACATGAAAATAGTTCTAGTTTTACTAGCGTTTAGAGTTCTCGCGAGCTTTAGTCATTGGTAAAACTACTCTTTTTACATTTATCAAATGGCGCCGCTGCCATCTTAGTTCCCTTTAGCTTTGGTTTCATAGTATAATTAGTCATTTTTAAGTCCCATTAAACCCACCCACCCTTGTTTGATTCATACTGTGGTTGTCCGTTTCAGCATTGAAAAGTTCCTCAAAAAATTACACGGATCGCAACTGCGCCCAAGTGCCTGGAACCCTGAGCGCGACCTGCGCCCAAACCGAGCGCGACCCGCGCTCAAACACTATAACTTGAAGTTACACGGAGCGCACCTACGCCCAAACAGAGCTCGCCCACTGTTGAAATTGCCCGATTTCCTCAGGTTTGTTTCAAAGTTTCCATTGCTTCAAGTTTTCAGTGTTCTAACTTGTTATACATACTGATCACGCGTAAACAAGATGCTATTCGTAAGCGAAGCAAGGAGGCATTCAGGTACTCTTTTCTTCCACACCTCGCATCTCCAGTTAGAGGTTTATACTAGTATATCAAGATTGTTAGGAGTGTTGTCGTGTTTAAACTTAGACTTGCATGAGATTAAGGTCTGGCCGGAGAAAAACACCGAACGTAATTAACCGTCAACGTCAACAAACACGTCTATCTAGTATACCAATCACTACACCTCTAGCTACTATTCCACACACCACACCTGACATAATGGCTGAAGAAAGAGAGACTCCTCTCTCCGACTTTTACAAAGCCTTGAGCAATAGCCCTAAATCTTGCATCGTTCTAGCAGACCCAGTGGGGGATTTTCGAATCCCCCCAAACATATTTAATTTGTTACCCGTTTTTCATGGTTTAGACCATGAAAAACCTTATCAGCACATGTGTGGGATTGAACAAGTCTTTACAACATTCCACCATCCTACGGTTGGTGCGGAACAAATTAAACTGAGGGTATTTCCCTTCACCTTAGCCGATAAGGCGGCGTCTTGGTTAACTGCCCAAGCGCCTAATTCTGTGGACTCGTGGACTAAACTTGTTCAGCTGTTTATGGAACATTTTTACCCACCCCTAAAGATGGATGAGATGCTTTCCAAGATTTATTTCTTTCGACAAAATCCTCATGAATCATTTTCAGAGGCTTGGAATCGTTTCACTGATCTCCTTATAGAGTGTCTACATCATAACCTAGCGAAAGACACGTTAGTTCGTGCCTTTTTCAAAGGACTTCTACACCACCATAAAGATGTCCTTGACATAATGAATGGGGGTAGTTTCCTAAGTAAAAGAGCCTCAGAGGCTTACAAATTTTTAGAAGATCAAACTAAGCACAATAATAATTGGGGTAGTGATGATATCCCCCGCTCTGCTAGTTCTTCTTCAACAGTTAAGGCCGCTGGTATGTTTAAGATGAAACCCGATCCAGAACTTAAAAATTTAATTGAATCTCTAACTAAAAAGGTAGAGGCTATTTCTGTTCAACAAAAGCCTATCCCCGTCATGAATGTCAACTCCAACCCATGTAATTTCTGTTTGAGTCCTGAGCACCCTGACTCCTATTGTCCTCTCGCCTATGAACAACAACAATCAGAGCAAGATAATGTTTTTGCTCCATTAATAGCTATCCTATTCCTAATGCCCCATGGAGACAAAATCCCAACTTCAGTTGGCGAAACAATCAACAAGTTACACCTCCATGGTTTAATAACCAAAATATTAGGCAAGCAAACAATTATAACCAAGCTCCACCTAGACAAGGACAAGGTCGGGGAATTATAATAATTATAACAACCAAGCGCAACCACGACAAGTTCAAGCATAAGGTCAGGGTAATTATAATAGTTATAATACCAATAGAGGTATCGTTCCGGTTAACAATAATAACTATCACAACCCCCCCATAAATAATCAACGTGAGATAGTTCCAGTCGCACCACCTGTGACTACTACACCTACACAACCGGATCGTATCGACGCCTTTATACAGGTTACCCAACAATTTTTCCAAACAATGACTCAATCAAACCAACAGATCTTACAATGCATAAATCAGGGCATACAACAGTTAGCCCAAGAGAAAGCCTAACCAAAAGGCGTGTTTCCAGGCCAAGCGATACCAAACCCTAAAATAGCAAACACAGCCTTTGAGGTAAACGGTAATACTAGTACAGAAACTACAACCGTAGGTGAGCTAAATTCCATCACCACTCTCCGTTCTGGAAGAGTGGTTGATAACAAAGTAACTATGCCTATAGTTACCCCATTAGTACTCCCTACACTGGATATTGAACTAGATACCGAAATAGAACCTGAAGAGCCTACCACTGTAGAGGTACTAGTTAAACCACAACCTACAAAACAGATACCCAAGGTTACACATCCAGTTGAGCCATACGCTAAATATAGAGAGAAACCACCGTTTCCCCATAAATTAGCCGTGCTAACCAGGGATACAAACTTTGAGGAGATTAAGAACGTTTTCAAAAATCTAACGATAAACCTTCCTTTTCTCGAAGCTATTAAAAAGCTACCTAACATGCTAAGTTTCTTAAGGAGTTGTGCACTACTAGGCGTAAGACCAACATACCTAAAGACGCCTTTCTAACTGAACAGTTCCCAACTTTATCAGAAAATAATGGAATTGTTAAGTACAAGGACCCTGGTCGTCCTACTGTAAAATGCACCTTAGGAGATTCCCACACGACGACCGCTTTATTAGACCTGGGGGTGAGTGTTAACTTACTCCCGTTTTATTTGTATAAACAAATAGGTCTACAGGAAATGCAACCTACAACTATGATGTTGCAGTTAGCGGACAGGTCTATAAAGTATCCTAAGGGTGTAGTGGAAAACGTGCTTGTTAAGGTTCAGGATTTCTACTATCCTACAGATTTTGTTATCCTCGATACAGAAGTCGCTAACGACTCTATACCGATCATCTTAGGGCGTCCCTTCTTGGCAACTACCAACGTGCTTATAAATTGCCGCGATGGTAAGATGTCCTTATCTTTTGGCCATCTTTCTGTTGAGGTAAATGTTTTTAAAATGATGAAACAGTTACCAGAATCGTCTATAGATGGGAGGTTAACATGATCGAGAGCTTAGCTCAAGATTATTTTAACAACACGTTTCCCGAAAACCATATGTATAAATTCCTTTCTTTTGGAATTTCAGATTTTGTAAATGACTCCTACTTAGAGGAAGTCAACACCATCCTTGAGTCCACACCAATTGTGGACCCTTCGGTTGCTCCATATACTGAGTATGAAGACTTGCTACCTAAGCAAGTATTCATTACGCAAGATGAGGACCCTGACGAAACATCTATTGACATTCCTTCCACCCCAGTGCTTAAACATTTTCCCCTGGAGTTAAAATATATTCAACTTGATCCGGATGGTAGTCATCCGGTAATTATATCTTCTCTGTTTTCTAAGGATAAAGAGACACGTTTAATCAGGGTGATTAGGGAACATTGGTCTATGATTGGTTGGTCCCTAGCCGACATTAAGGGAATTGACCCTAATGTTTGCACTCATCGTATCCATTTGGAGGATAACGCGAAGACTTCTTGCGAACCTCAGCATCGCTTGAACCCTGCCATGAAAAAGGTGGTTAGGGAAGAAGTCTTACGATTACTCGATGCGGGTATCATATACCCAATCTCCGATAGCGAATGGGTAAGTCCCATTCATGTAGTTCCTAAGAAATCGGGGGTTACCATGGTACGTAATGCTAAGGGTGACTATGTTTTCACACAAGGTCTTATGAAATGGAGAATCTGTATTGATTACAGACGTTTAAATGCTATGACACGAAAGGATCGCTTTCCTTTACCTTTTATAGATCAGATGCTCGAACGTCTAGCTGGTCATGCTTTTTATTGTTTTCTGGATGGCTACTCTGGCTATTTTCAGATTATTATTGATATTGATGACCAAGAAAAGACTACCTTCACATGTCCCTTTGGAACGTACGCCTATAAACGAAGGCCTTTTGGCCTTGGAAATGCTCCTGGTACCTTCCAGCGGTGTATGCTTCATATATTTAGTGACATGGTAGAGCGCTTTATGGAAGTTTTCATGGATGATTTTTCTATCTATGGAGACTCCTTCATAGATTGTTTGTCAAACCTGTCTAAGGTTTTGACACGGTGTGAAGAAAAGAGCCTCGTTTTAAATTGAGAAAAGTGTCATTTCATGGTGAAAAAAGGCATAGTACTAGGTCACATTGTATCTAGTGATGGCATCGAAGTAGATAAGGCCAAACTAGATAAGATAGCGACTCTACCTATACCACGGACTATCTGTGATATTAGAGCCTTTCTAGGCCATGCAGGTTTTTATAGGCGCTTTATTAAAGATTTCTCGAAAATAGCTAGGCCTTTAACTAATCTGCTTTTAAAGGATGTCATCTTTGATTTTAATTTTAACTGTAAGCAGGCTTTTGAAACTTTAAAAGCCGCCCTAACCTCTGCACCAATTATACAGCCTCCTTATTGGTCTAAACCTTTCGAACTCATGTGTGATGCTAGTGATTATGCAGTTGGTGTTGTCTTGGGACAGAAACTAGATAATAAGTCCACTGTTATTTATTATGCTAGTAAAACCTTAAACGATGCTCAACGGAATTATACAACTACTGAAAAAGAATTCTTAGCTGTTATTTATGCTTTAGATAAGTTTCATCCTTATTTGGTTGGTTCTAAAACTTTAGTTTACATGGACCATGCAGCCTTTAGGTACCTTCTTGCAAAAAAGGACGCTAAGTAGAGATTAATCCGATGGATTCTTCTCCTGCAAGAGTTCACATTAGAAATAAAAGACAAAAGAGGGGTCGAAAACGTAGTTACCGACCACTTATCTAGACTTACAAACGACGATGATAGTGATTCTGAGTCCATACTGCACTCTTTTCCTGATGAGCATCTGTATGCTATTTTTTCAGCACCTTGGGTATGCTGACATTGTAAATTATTTAGTTGCTGATGTTATTCTTTATAATTGGTCAAGAAATGAACGTAAGAAGTTCTTGGCCAGAGTTAAGTTATGCTACTGGGATGAGCCCTACCTTTTTAAGTATTGTGCGGATCAGATTATTCGTTGTTATATTCCCCAATGGGAATATAATGAAGTTCTATTGTTCTGCCATGACAAAGAGTGTGGTGGCCATTTTAGTGGAATGAAAACAGCCGCTAAAGTTCTTCAATGTGGATTTTATTGGCCTACCCTTTTTAAGGATGCCCAAGTGCATTGCAAGACGTGTATTCGTTGCCAACAACTTGGGCGAATCACGAAGCGTAATATGATGCCATTAAACCCAATCATGATAGTAGAAATTTTTGACGTTTGGGGCATTGATTTCATGGGTCCCTTCCCTGTTTCCCACGGTTTCATTTATATTCTAGTTGTCGTGGACTACGTGTCTAAATGGATAGAGGCCATGGCTTGCCGTAGCAATGACCATAAGACAGTTGTATTTTTTATTAAGGAGTATATTTTCTGTCGTTTTAGCATTCCTAAAGCCATCATTAGTGATGGTGGAACACATTTTTGCAACAGAGTTGTTGCATCTCTAGTGAAAAAGTATGAAGTTACACACAAGGTAGCAACTCCTTATCATCCACAAACTAGCGGACAAGTAGAAGTTTCTAATAGGGAAATCAAAAAGATTTTAGAAACAACTGTAAATCCTAATAGGAAAGACTGGTCGAAGCGTCTATCGGATGCCTTATGGGCGTATAGGACGGCTTTCAAAACTCCTATAGGTATGTCTCCCTTTAGACTTTTATTTAGGAAACCTTGTCATTTGCCTGTTGAATTAGAGCACCGTGCTCTGTGGGCTATAAAAAGCCTTAACTTCAATATTGATGAGGCGGGTGTCAAACTCAAGTTGCAATTGAATGAGCTTGAGGAAATCCGTAGCGATTCTTACGATCTCGCGAAGGATTATAAAGCTAACATGAAACGTGTTCATGATAAGCAAATCTTGCGCAAAGAGTTTGTGGTCGGTCAAAAGGTCTTGCTTTACAACTCCCGTCTACATATTTTCCCGTGGAAACTAAAACCCGTTGGTCCGGTCCTTTTAAGTTCTTATCAAGTCACCCCTTATGGGGCAATCACCTTGGTCAATCCTAAGGATAACAGTACCTTTCAAGTTAATGGTCAACAGTTAAAACATTTTCACGAACTTCTGTCCCCTGATGTAGAGGAAGTCCTTTTACAGGACCCTGTTTATGAGGACTGACCTTTGTCATTTGGTGTACTTTCTTTCACTTCCATATAGTGGTAAGTGCACCATTCAGGTAACCGGGCCCTCCCTATGGAGTGTGTGGCTATAAGTATCGGATCCTAAGTCCACATTTCACATAATTCACGTTTTCCACTTTTGCATGTTTTCTCGATTTTTGAGTCATGTTCCTCTATGGGGTGAAATATGTATTTATTGTTTTTCATTTTTCTTATAATAAACTAATAAAAAAAATAAAAAAAAATAAAAATTCTAAAATCATAGAAATAGCAATCCAACAAGTCTTGGGAATCTGACTTTAAACGACCCACGTTTAAAACAAATTGTGTGTTTAAAAATTTGTTTGGGGGTGGGCAGTTGGTCTTTCCATCCGGATTGCTCGAACTTTCCATTTGTGTTGCTTAGGCCCATTAGTCGTAGTTCATTCGGGTTGACGTTATCTATAACTTAGATTTCTTTCGTTCGCATAACTTATGTCACACACGCACTTCGAGGCATTTTTCCACCTTCTTATATGTTACCCATGGTTGGAATTGAGTGTTTTATAGATCATTGGATTGGAAATTCTCTACTGATCATTTCCATAACTCATTTGCCAAAATCGGACCAGTAACGAAGCAGCAAATTGAATTTGAAATTGCGTGAAGTATCGAAAAAGTTTGGAATTCGAATTGGGCTTGGGCCCAAACCGCACGCACGTGCGTGGCACATGCGTCTCCTTCCTTCCCAAAATGGAAACAGTCGTGTTTCCTTTTCCATCTTGCCAGTTAACAAACTTTAAAGGAAAACCTAACAACCAAAAAAAAAAAAAACACACCTATCTAGACCACGCCCATTGTTAACCACCAGCCTAAGTTCTCTCAAACAAATTTTCCACACCACAGAAAACAGCCACCAATTCAAGCTGCCACCGTACCCACCATCGCCACCACCATTGTTTTTAGTGTGTTTTTCATCAAACTCACCTCCTCCACCGTCTACAAAACCATTTTTTGTTTCAAAAACTTCAATGGCGCTACGACGAAGAATTTTGCCAGAACAAGCATTTAGGCCAGACCGTTTCACGCCATTCTACGCGGCGGAGATGATTAGGAGGGATTGGAACGGACTGTGGTACTCGACTGAGGAGTTCTATCACTATGATTTGGTTGAACAGTTTTATAAGAAGCGAGAATTAGAGGGGGATAGGATTTTCATTAAGGTAGCAGGAACGAGGAGGGAAGTAACGAGACAGTTGTTGGCTGAGCTGTTAGGCGTTAGGCCTGGAAGCAACCTAGAAGCCACCATTCAGGAATCGCAGTATACTGGAGTTCCTGCTTTGATGAAAGATACTATCGTGGAGGGTGAATACAATACGAGTTCTCATTGCGTCCGCCAGTCAAGCCTGAGAACCAACCAACTGATTGTTGCTCAGTGGATTGGTAGGAACGTCCTCGGGAAAGAAAAAGTCAGCGATATCGGTCTGCAATGTCTGCACGTTCTCTGGATTTTACAAATGAATAAGTATAATTTCTGCATCCTCGATTTAATTTTTAATGTGATTAGAGGAGTGGGAAAGAGCATTACGCCTCTTCCCGTATTGATCACTAAGATCATGCTCTCATTTAGAGTTGTCACAAAATATGCTCCTATTATGATCAAGTTGCATTCAAATGCAACTATTTATACGGAGTGCATCCAAAAGACGTGGCAGTTGTTGGAAGATGATGTGGTTGAGTCGGAGGATGAAAAGGGGGATATGACATGTTTGGATGAAGATGCTCTGGATAGGTGTAGCTCTAATGTAGAACGCATGCAAGTGTTGCAAAATAGCTTGCGGTGCGTTTATGCCATTTGTGAAGATATACGAGATTGGCAGATTATAGTTCGAAATAAACAAGCAAACCTTCAGACGAACTTTGAAATATTCGAGAAACGTCAGGAAGATATCTGGTATAATACGGAGACAATGCACCAGCGCCAAGAGGACCACTATATAGTACTAAAGGTTGAGATGGAAGCACAGCGCTTGTTCCAAGTAGAGATGCTACGACGCATGCCACCCTTGGAGGATTATGTTTCGCATTTGAGTCGAGAGGCATGGCGTCATCGCCGAAGGACGGATGGCTCAAGCCATTCTTCATCCCGGACCAATCTCCATCTCGGGGTCCATCTTCATCACATGGCTAGGTGTTCACCATCGGTTTGTGTTATTTGTTATTTCATTATTTTTATTGTTTTATTAGTTGGATTTTAATTCAGTAGTTAAATTTAAATATTAATTTGTTTGTTTTATGTTGTTTGGATTTAATTTTTTTTAATATAATTGGTTATTTTCAAATTGTGCGTGTTTTTATCATTAATCCCACCTTCCCGAATTGTTTGGGGGTGGTAATATTTATACCAAGCATAATTCGTTATATGATCATCTTCTGTAAAGTTGTCTTGGAGTAAAGGTTGAGAATTTGGCCGATATCGGCATATCTATGATTATGTATGGTGGTAGCATGAAATCTAGGAGAGTTTAGAAGTTACTATTCTAAATCCAGTATAAAAGATACCAGGGTTGTTATAAAATCAAGAATATGGTTTGTTTCCGTTTTCGGGTTTGGAAATTTTCTATTTTCGGAAATTGCCTTAAACAATTTGGCAACTTGCCGATTCGTTTTGGAAGCTCAGAACCTATTTAAACTTCCTTCATTCTACACTCACAACCCACACTACATCCCACCATCATCTCTCACCTTTCACTCCAAGCTTTTCCTTCTTTTTCCTTGTAAACTTCTGCTTCAGCACTTACAAGCGCACTGCCCTAGACACACTTGTCGAAATTTTACTCGAGCACACCTAACCCAAGTTGAAGCCGACTCTACAAAACACTATAAATCCAAAACACCCGGCGCACTGCGCTTCAAGTGGAAGCGCACCTGCACCCTCGACCTCTCAGTAAACACGAAAATTTGCAATTTTCTGAGGCTTGTTCCAGGATTTTTGGAGCTGTTCCAAAGAGTAGTTAAGATGACATCTCCTATAGTCATACCTGAACAGCCTTTCGAATACGTGTTGGGAACTGAGACCTATGGACATTGGTTCCGAAATAAGATCCTGCAGTTAGGATGGCGTCATCTACTGGTAAGTGATGACGATTCATATTCAGCACAGCTTACTGCTTATTTCTACGACCACGTTAGTTTCTATTGTAATCAGGATGGAGAACAAGAATTCTCCGTCGTAGTCGATGACACGACACTAGAATTCAATAAATATGTGGTAGCTTTAGTTTCGGGATTACCAATACCTGATCCTGTTCACACATGGGGATATATGACCGATAATGCATACCTTTATGATTATACATATTTCCATGAGTATTATGGGGGAGGGGTATTTTGAGTAATGGACCAAGGGCGATATAGCATTGCCCTTGGTAGCCTGTCCCTAAACGTAGGCACCACCATGTTATTCATCCTGATGAATATTTTGGGGGAATGGCTATTCACTTCTGCAAACAGTACTGCTAGTGACATTTTCCTCGCTTTAGCTGAGGGACGTCGCCGATATGACATTCCCTGAGTTTTAGTCGCTAGTCTTAAGAGAGCCCAAAGCATGAGGCGTAAGTATCTTCTTATGCCTGTTTTGGTAAGCCGCATCATGCGTAGTTGTTTACCTGTATTTTGTGCCCAATTCACAGATTGGAAAAGGGTTGAAGTCATGAGACCCACCAATTGGGTGGTTCGCTTATTACGAATTATGACTTGGTCGCCCCGTACATCCAATCAGACACAATAACACTTAACAGGTTAACATTAGTAGATGATAATTGGCGGCAAGCTTGGCAAGTTATAATGGCCTGGCAGGATGCGAAGGAACCTCATCTCTTTGATGGGGAGGAGGATGCTTAAGCGGGAGATAAGGTAAGTTTTTAGTTTTGTTATTGTCTGCTTATGTCCCAAGCAATTTAATTCTGTTAACCCCATAACGGGTGGAACTCTTATAGAGTTGCGTCAGTTTTCCTTCCTATATTAGTATGTTCTACCCTTGTTTTGCAAATGTTCCAGAATTTCACGCGTTTCCATGGTATTTTCCTACCCTCGTTATTTAAAATACTTTGAGGACAAAGCATGCATTTTTGTTTGGGGGCATAGAAACACGTAATTAAGGCATCTGTTAGGATATAGATATGTATAATATGCACTTGTTTTCTAGTTAAAATTTTAAAAAATTCAAAAATATAAATAAATAAGTTTATGCTATACACTTAGGAATATTGGTATTGTTTTCTTTCTCTATGCTCTTAATAATCTAGAAGTCTCAAGTAGCTTTTGCATTAGAATAATTTTTAGAAACTTAGGTTAATATGTATGTAATAATCTTTGCATCTATCTATAAATATATTACATGAGTATCTATGATTGTTAACAGTAAGTTTCTGAAATCTAGGCTAGAGTACTTATTCTACAAATCCTGTGAGAATATAGCCTAAAGCTTTATATGAGTGAAACATTTGAAAAATGACACAAGGGAGAAGTAAAATCCGGATAGAGAAATCACACATCCACTTGCTTGATCACTATACCATATCCTAAGCGAGAATTTAGGCCCTCTTTGGATCGATATAGCCAGAAATTCAACCCTTATGAAATTATTTTCCGCTAGTCGCCCCTCTAAGCCTTTCCTTAACCTTCCATAAACCGCAAATCCTTTACCCTGTTACAAAAACAAAACAAAATAAAAAATTCAACTTACCCAATCTAGAATAAGTCTGAGAATAGAATGAGTGAAGAAAGAAGAAGAGAAAAACCTGTAAACAAAAATTAGTTAGTTGCTTCAGGAAAAGAAAAGAAGTTTCCATCCAAGGAAAAGGAAAAAAAAATAGAAATAAGTAAAAACTCCAAAAATAGAATAAAAGGGAGTCAAAAGCCAAAGAAAAGAAAAAGAAAAATATAGCTAAGGATGGAAACAAAGTGTAGAAGCAAAAGTAAATAACAAGGTTTTCTCTAGTTACATAATATGAAGACTCTATTATCTCAGACTTGTCCTTTTTGAATATCCATTTCCTTCCTTCTTAAACCATCTCCTAATCCCCGCAACACCTAATAAAGACCTCTATCTCAATTGGGAATAGGTTAGTGTGATAGTAAGTGGCAGATGTGTTTGATCGACTCCGACTTCCTTGTTTGTCATTGAGATTGTAAGGTAAAGTGTGCCCATTGCACACTGGAGTAGCGAAACTTGAGCGGGAAAATCAGAGTGTTTGTATCTTGACTTATATGTGAGAACCTACTTAAGGTCTCTATTTCGAGTTTTCATAAACGGACCTGCTATTGCATTTCATAGTATTACTCATTGTATATATGTTTATTGTAGATGATTGATTATTATGCATATATTAGCTTAGGTTTCGACTTGATTATTCTATATTCATTGCTAGTGAAATGTATAGTTAATTTAGAGCATGAATAAGGAAACAATAGTTTTATTTCTTAATCGTTGTAGTATAGATGAAGTTTGTGAGTACCTTCACTACAAAACTCTCACGAGGCTATAACTCGTCCACTAGGGAATTCCTAGTGGTGTAAGGCCTTGTTGGATATGGTCAATGCAATGTCAATCTTTCAATAAACGAGATTAGTTAGAACTCCATTTTTGGTCACTTATTCTAATTTCTCATATTTGCTTGAGGACAAGCAAAATGCTATTTGGGGGTGGTTTGATAAGAGCCTAAAACTGTAGTTTTAACCCCTTAATAATCATACTTTTAGACCAATTATGTGAGTAATAAATAAGAGTTAACACTGATTACGTGTTTTTTTATGTATTTCAGGCAGTAAAGTCAATTATGTGCAGAAATGTGCTACTTTGGCGAGATAAAGGAGCAAGGATTAGTTGCTAAGAAGTTATGTGATAAAGGTCAAGATTCAAGGAGACAAAGCCTTTCTACAGCCCGGTAAAAGTTAAGAAGTCAAAGTTAACGCGGGCAGAAACAGTACACAAAGTCAGCAGACTTCCGAAGGCCGTATCTTTGGACTCAGACCTCAGAATTGGGTCTACCTTATGTCAAAACGATCGGCTCGGGAAGAGCTTTCTAATATTTCAAGTCTTGACCCAATCAGAGGATTAGAAGTGGACGAAAAGTCTATTAAAGCAAAATCCAGCTGAAGAGCCCTTTTCGGACTAAAAGAATTGGGTTTTGGGCCCGATTTTCCGGCCCAAAACATGGCTCCAAGCCCATGCACGATTTTTAGATCTGAAGCATATAAAAACAAAAGCTTAGCTCTTTGTTGGTGGTATCTAATTAGACCTAAACTATAGATAATTCTAGATCTAGTTTTAATTGTTTTTAATTAAGTTTAGTTTCAATTCAATTCTTGTTTTAGATTAAACTCTTAAATCATTGTTCTTCATCGATTAGATAAATAAAATAGTAGATTCTTGTTCATTTCAATTTTGTCATTTACAATTGTTTAGATCTAAATTCCTTTATTACTTGTTATTCATTTCCCAGTTATTACCTAAGATTTCAATTATTGTTTAGACAAATTGCATAAAGATAGAATTTTTATATGATGTCTAGTTTTAATTCAATGGAAAATGATAGTTGTATGAATCAAGGCTAAACCTCTATTAGAGGGGGTTGAAGAAGCCTTGATGAAGCTTGATCCTTGTTAACTTAGAAATCGTCGTGAGAGTTTATTCCACTATAGAAGGTCGTTGATTTTCCATGAGAATGGGTGGACGACCTCACATGCTAGTTATTGATTGGTAGAGATGCCATGTATAATTAGGGATTAGAATTACTATTTTGATATGCGAAGCATTCAATTTGGATCACGACGAGTCTTTGTTAGTTGATTAAGTCGAGTTAAGGTGGATTCAATTCCATTTAATTCTTTATCTAGATTCAAACCCTAAGCATTCTATCATTTCGTTATTCGTAACTTGTTAATTGAATTCACCTCGTAGTATTGAATTCCCCTCGTAAATCTCTCACTAGACTTATGATTGATTAGTTGACACGAAACCATCGCATGCTAAAGAACTAGGTGTGGAACGAACTTCCTACTCCACTATATCTTAATTTGATTGAGAGTAGAAAACTTTGATAAATTAGATACACGAAAATAGTTCTAGTTTTACTAGCGTTTAGAGTTCTCGCGAGCTTTAGTCATTGGTAAAACTACTCTTTTTACATTTATTAGAGGGGAGATGAAATATTTTTCTTATGTTTTAGTTTAGTTCTTCTTTTATCATGTTTTAGTTTAAATCCCCCATTGAGATTCTTCTTATTCATCCATTGATCTAACGCTCCTTGTGGAGGTTAGGAGGTATTAGGGTAATTCATGATTATGTAGAGCCAAATACCACAAACCCTAGATTATTTTCTTCTAGTTTTTAGTGTTCTAGTATGATGATTGGATTCTTTATGACACCTCAATTAGTTATATGGTTAATGCCACATGTGGATTTTCTATGGCACCTAGAGTTATATATTGAATGCCACTTAAAACATAATTTGGTTAAATAGAAGATATCGTTGGAGATTGAAGAAGTATTTGATGGAAAGATAGAAAGTACGTTGAAAGCGACATATTATCATCATGATTATGAGCATAAGGTTTGTAGGTATGGTGAGTTTCTATTGGTTATATTAAGCATGATAGGTATATCTATTAGACTAATTCTATGATTTTGGTAGATCCATCTCTCCCAAGATATTCTCTCTTGATTCATATTTATATATTTAATTTAGTTTAGTTTATGCATAGTTTAAATCTCAAATCAAATCAACCATATATTCATTATTACTTAGCCATATCTTTTACTTGCATCAATTAGAATAATTTAGATTAGAAATTTCTATTATCAACAACTAATTATTTAGAGTAGGATTGATAACTTGCTAGCTACTATACTAATCAATATTTAATAGGCTAAGTAAAATTTGCAAAAGAAACGTAACACAAACAATTATATACAAATAAATACGTGTTACGTGATTTTTCACTTGCCTCCGCCGAAGTTGTTTCACGTCACGGTCCACAATGGTGATAAGCTTCACCAGGTGTGTCAAATTGTCATTAATCTCGATCTCGCCAGGCTCACCAATCTGTGTCGGGTCTTTCACACACTTCCGAAACATGGAAATATGGAAAACATCATGTATATAAGATAGAATATATGGCAAAGCGAGCTGATATGCCAGACTACCAACGCGAGCAACAATCTCAAACGGTCCAATGCATCTAGGTCTCAACTTGCCCTTTTTCCCAAACCTTATCACACCATGCATAAGGGACACCTTAAAAAAATACATAGTCCCCAACTTCAAATTGCACTCCTTTCCTCTTCCGCTCAGCGCGCGCAGCTCTTCTGTTGGCTCTAAGCAGTCTTAACCCGCTCTCGTATCACACTAACATTCTCTGCAGTCTCTCTAACAATGTTCAGACCGGCCAAGTATAACACCATCACCCACCTCGGCCTAACACGCCAGTGATTGACATGGCCTCTTGTAAAGGGCCTCGAATGGTGCCATGCCAATACTAGAGTGAAAACTACTATTATATGCAAACTCAACCAAAGGAATGCGTTCCTCCAAACTGCCTCCAAAATCAAGGATGCATGCCCACAACATGTCCTCCAATATCTAATTAACTCGCTCTGTTTGTCCGTCCGTCTGAGGGTGATATATCGTGCTCAAGTTTAGCTTCGTGCCCATAACACGCTGGAAGCTGTCCCAAAACTCTAATGCAAAAAGTGGATCTATATCAGACACAATGGAAACTAGTACGCCATGGAATCTCACCACCTCCCGAATGTACTTCTCAATCTATCAGTGTTCCGATATACTCCAATCGGAATAAAGTGAGCAGATTTCGTCAATCGATCTACAATAACCCAAATCGACTCGTTTCCCCGTCGGGACTTAGGTAGTCCATCGAGATTTGTTCCCATTTCCATGTTGGAATCTCCAAAGGCTGGAACAAACCTGAAGTATTCTTTACTTTTCTTCTAGTAGTGTAGTTCTTTATAGTTGGAAAGTATTCTTTGTGTTGCCCTAGAAGGTGTAGCTCAAGGAGTGGGTGCCTAGGGGAAGTATTATTTGTGTTTGCCTTAAATGGTGATTCACTGAGTGGTTGCCTAATTGGGAAGTACTCCTTGATGTTGCTCTTGGTAATACATTGAATGGCTGGCCGAGCTTGCATAAAAGGAAAGTAGATGTTAGTAGCATAAACATAGGAACAACCTTAAGTAGAAATAATTGTTAATGATGTTTCGTCCAAGAAAGCATCAACACTCACTTGATTTCTTAATTGTAGTCTACTTGTAAGAACAATCATGGAGCAAAAGGTCACGGATCAAAGGTATTGGTGGATTCGATTCTTTTGAATTCTCTCTCATATATTCTCAATTGTTTAGTCTAGTTTAGCTTATCATTAGTTTAATTTACAATCTCTACAACTATCATTTTTAATCCCTCAAACCCCCTTTTTCCAATCTTGTCCTTCATGATTACTACAACTTAGAAGTGGATTGATATCCTACTCATCCTTTACTCGTTGAAAAATAATTAGGTTTTGATTCTTGTTTAGTTCTGACCAACGACATCCATTATCCACCATCATTCATATACTCATTCCATCATCTTCATTCTCATTACACTTCTAAATTAAATATATATCAGATGGCGTCGCTGCTAGGGATATCTGTGATTTCTATTAGTCTCATATATTAGTATCAAATGGCGTCGCTATCGTTCTAAGTTTGTTTTTAGTAAAGATTTCATTAAAGATCGAAACTTTGGATCTTGAGGTATTTTTAGCCATATCATCTATCTTTTTATGAAAGAGAGAAACTTGAAGGACATCCCGAATACAAGATCTACCTTTCAAGTTAGTCATATCTTCATTCTTTAGTATAATTTGTAGAATATTAGTTTAAAAGCATATCATATTAGTTTAATTTCATATCATATTAGTTTAAATTGCATTTAGGAACATTTTTAACAATTGAAGTTGCAAGCCAACATAGTGAAAATTCATACCCTCGTGTTTCTCGCCTAAATCTTGAAAAATGGACAATACGTCTGTGGGTCGTGGTATTTAAGCAATCCAAGTGATTCACCATAACCTTAGAAGAGACAACTTTAAACATTCGAGCACAATAATAGCTGCAAAGCCCAACCCAATAGAAAAAAAAGTATATTTTTTTTATTTTTCAAAAAAAATTATAAATAAAAAAAAATAAATAAAAAAAAAATAGAATAGTTTAATTTTAGAATAGTTGCATTTTCATATAAAGTAGGATAGTCATTCGTCATTTTTAGCATAACATATTTTTCTAGTGTATGCCCCATCGTCCCATTCGTCGTCCAGTAAGAACACAACAGTGGACAAGGTTTAACAACCTACTCACAAGAATACTAGACGTGATTGATACAATGGCCGCAAACGGAGAAGAAGGTGTTGTGAACCCGAAAAATGGTGAAGTTATCCCACTCATGCAAGCACAATAGAAGAAGAGGCTGAACGATTTCTATTTGCCAATCGTTGGAGACCCACCCTACAGTATTGTTTTCCCAGAGACAGAATCTAACCAGTTTGAACTTAAAACATTAGTAATCTCTATGCTTCCAAAGTTCAATGGCACATACAATGTTCATCCATATGTTCACACGAACAAATTTCTATTAGTTCTGAGAACCTTCAAAAACCAGAATATCAAAGATGGGAGTATCAAGTTGATTCTTTTTCCACTCTCACTCGAAGGTAAAACATCTGAATGGTTAACTCCATAGTCAATCAATTCAATCAACAATTAGGAGAAGTTGAGAACGAAGTTTATGAACAAGTTATACCCACCCCAGAAGACAAGTGCCACATGCAGCAAACCATCAACAATTTCAAAGGGAAAGTGATTGAAGAATACCATCAAAGTTAGGAGACATTCAACAATCTGCTAGTCTCATGTCCACATCATGGTTATGATAAGAGCACACTGGCTCATTTTTTTCATTCGAGGACTTCCTACCATGAACAAGCAAATGATACAGTCAATATATCAAGGTAAATTTACATCATTGGATGAAGAGGAAACCTACAACTTTCTCAAGAATTTAGCTGAAGAAACTCAACAATGGAGTATTAGCAATGAGGACGTAGCTAGAGTGGAGGGGGTGCCGAAGCAATTTGGTAACCAAGTTCGTGAAGACTCAAATCAAATAATGCTATGAATTATGGCAAGTTTATCAATAGGCCTTGAAACTCTGAACAAGAAGTTTGATCAGTCTCTATGAATCCTCCAAAAGTGTTACTTTCCAAGCTAAACCTCAACCACCCAAGCCTTTTCATGCAGTATGTGAGCTATGTTCTGATGAAGGCCACACCCAAAAGTGCTTTGCTAACTCCTATACAACAAACGAGAGGGCTACTCCCTGAAGCAGAATTATTCTATGCAGAGAGAAACATCTTCGAGGAACTAGCAGATCTGGAAGATGATGATATTTCCGATGCTGAGCCAGAGTTGTTTGGGGATAAAGTGGTTACGCCAAGAATAGAATCAGTAGAAGTGGAGAGGACTGTAGTGCAAACAAGAGCTCAAAAGCAAAAGGAAGGAAGCCTTGTGATGCACCTCGGTCGGGGAAGAGAGGAAGGGGGAAGAACAAAGGGAGTAGTAAGAAGAAAGTCCGATAATCCATCCCAATGATTAGAGTTAGTAGTTGGAATGTTAGGGGAATAAACGACTGCATGAAAGCAAAGCAGTTGAGTAAGTTTATTATAGAGAATAAAATAAGTTGTGTGGGACTCTTGGAAACAAAAGTTTGAATGGAGAAAATGGTGAACACTAAGAGTTTAGTGTGTCCTCGATGGGAATTGGAACACAACTACACAAATGATGAGTATGGTCGCATATGGATCTGTTGGGATCCAAGTATTTTGGCGATTTAAAAGGAGGTGGAAGGGGGACAATTTGTGCACTGTAAGGCTTCTAGCTTGCAGTTTGGTTTCAGTTTTTTGTTAACTATCATGTATGCGAGCAATAAATACCAAGATAGGCAGATTTTGTGGGAGGAGCTTAAGGCCTTAAGTGCAAGTATCCATGGGCCTTGGTGTGTAATGGGGGACTTTAACAATGTGCTATTCTCCCATGAAAGAATAGGTGACAGAGCTGTACATCCGAGAGAAACGCAGCCGTTTGCCAGTTGCTTGAATGTAGCAGGTTTATTTTATCACAAAGCGTCAGGTTGTTTCTATACTTGGAATAGCGGAGGAGCAAACATAAGAAAATGGTCAAAGCTAGATAGATGCTTAGTCAATGCTGCCTGGTCAGCTCAAAACTTGGCTACAAATGTGGAAATTTTAGGCCAAGGACTATCCAACCACTGCCCCCTGGTTATGTCGTTCCTGAGTTCTGAAAGAAGTCATCCCCCGTTCAGGTTTTGTAATGTTTGGTTGCTTCATAAAGACTTCCAGGCTTCGCTAAAGGAGAGTTGGGATATACCAGAACATGGTAGCCCACCATACATGTTGACAAGGAAACTGAAAAGTTTAAAGGCAGTATTGAAAGGTTGGGCAAGATCTTTGAGCAATGATATTCAGAGGATGGTCGAAGAAGCAAGAACGCAGCTCCAGTCAGTGCAAGAATTGTTACATCGGAACCCTTTAGACTGTACCCTTAGTGTTCAAGAGTTTGAGCTGCGTGCTAAGCTATGTAGATTGATTAAAATGGAGGAAGTAGACATTTATCATAAAACGGATATTGACTGGTTATGCTTCGGCGATAAGTGTAGCGCTTATTTTTTCAATGCTCTAAAGGAGAAAAAATCTCGAAACTTAGTAGGGGTTATAGAAGATGCCCAAGGCACAAAAAGAGAGGGGAAGGACCAAGTAGCGCCTTTCTCCAGTTTATTCGAGTTGTTGGGAGTGCCCTCTGAAGCTTATTGTGACGCTGGGTTTCTAAACAATCTCAAAGTAAAGGAGATCGACCAGAATACAGGCACCTCTCTATGCTCCCCTATTTCAGCAGTAGAGATCAAGGAGGCTTTGTTCGATATAGAGGACAATAAATCACCAGGCCCAGACGGCTATAATGCCTGTTTTTTCAAAGAAAGCTGGGATGTTATTGGAGCAGAGTTTACCAGAGCTATCCAAAGATATATTCATGTACGAAAAAATACTTTCGAGGTATAAATGCCACCTTTCTTTGCCTCATTCCAAAGATGAAAAATGCATCTTCAGTTGGCTCATTTCGACCCATAGCTTGCTGCAACATCATATATAAATGTGTGGCGAAAGTTATTACCAACAGGATGAAGACATGCATTTCTGGGCTGATCTCTAGCTCCCAATCAGCCTTCATACCGGGGAGGTCTATACAAGATAATCTTCTCTTACCTCATGAGCTCTTCAGAGGGTATTCGAGAAAGCATGGCCAGAAGCGATGTGCAATCAAGCTAGATATAAAAAAGGCGTACGACTCTGTTTCTTGGCAAGCTCTTGAAGGCATCTTGTGCCGATTCAAGTTTCCAAATTTGTTCATAGAGTGGGTAAAAATGTGTTATGAAACTCCTACATATTCAGTTATGGTGAATGGGAAGCCGGAAGGTTACTTTGAAGGAAAAAGAGGATTGCGGCAGGGTGATCCAGTTTCTCCGTATTTGTTTGTTCTTGTCATGGAAATCTTGAGTGCACTCCTCTATCAAGATTTACAGATGAACAGAATTAGTGCTCATTCGAAGTGCAGGAAGTTAGAGATATCACACCTCTGTTTTGCGGATGATGTGCTACTCTTCTGTAAAGGCAATATTGAATCTATGAAGGCCATACGGGATACTTTGAACATTTTCTCTGATGCAACAGGGCTTCATTTCAGCAATGATAAGACAACTCTTCTCACAGGCAGTATGAACGAAGCAGAAGGGTTAGAGTTGGCAGCAGTTCTGAATATCTCAGTGGTCGCTCCACCTATCACTTACTTAGGTCTCCCTCTCACTGCAACGAGACTTGGCATAAGAGAATGTTTGCCACTAATAGAGAAGATTTCGGCTAGAATATCTAACTGGAAGAGTAAGGACCTCAATAGAGCCGGGAGAGTGCAATTGGTGAAATCAGTTTTATCTTATTTTCAAACCTACTGGGCTCAAATTTTCGTCCTTCCTAAGAATGTGATAGACAAGGTGGCAAAATTATGTAACAGGTTTATATGGGTTAGGCCAAGCATGGAAAAGAAGATGCACCATGCAAGTAGTGCGACTCTCAGACTAGATAAAGAACACGGAGGGATAGGCCTTGTCGACCCTAGAGTTTGGAATAAAGCAGCATATTGTGGACTGGTTTTTAAACTTGCACAGAGATCAGAGACTCTATGGGTCAAATGGGCATGGCAACATCACATCAAGCAAAAACATTTTTGGACCATGAAAACTCTGAGGGATTGTTCATGGGTGTGGAGGGGCATAATGAAACATAGAGAGATATCATGGAAGTTCATCAGATACTGTATTGCGAATGGAAATGGTACCAGCTTTTCCGCATGACCCATGGTGTTCGTGCCCTCTTATTCTCAACAATCAAGCCGAGCTCTTCTAGCAAATGTAGTCCCGAGAAGATGCCAAGGTGTCGGTGATAGCTGATGGGGGCTGGTCAAGGGTAGTCCACCGATCTTGAGGAGTGTGAGGTAAAGGAAAGGATTATGAACACGGAGATTAACACCTACATCACGTAAGACCGGGTTACATGGACACCTAACAGCTCGGGAGATTTCTCTACATCATCGGATACTCGGCCCTAAAGAATGTGAGGAGTAAAGTCAAATGGTTCAAGATAGTATGGGGAAGTACTCGGTCCCAAAGCACTCATTCACAGTTTGGCAATTGTTCTCCTGAGCTCTTCCAACACGTAATCGACTGGTGGCGAAGAAGATTATCAGTTCTACAAAGTGTTGTTTGTGTGGAAACCATGAGGAAAGTTCGGCCCATCTGTTTTTCGATTATTCCTACTCTAAGTTAGTCTGGGAAGAGTTCAAGAAGGCGATGGGACTACCAGCCACTGTGAGAGCATCCCATGATGAATGGTACTACTTAATGCGATTAAGCGAGCCGAATACCATGGTGTCGAAGTGATTAGAGCCTTTACATGTGCAAGCGGTCGCGTGCTATATGGACTGGAAATAAACCGAGGTTGAAGAAAAATCGTTTTAAAGCGGTGATGAGGTAAGCCAAAAGGTCCTTACTAGTATGAAGATCTATATGGGAAAAATGCTGGAATCTGTCGTGAAGAAGTGGGAACTAAAGTGTTATTGGCAAAGTTGGGAATCGGGTAAAAAAGTTATACACAAGGAGGAAAAGTGGGTGAAATGGGAAAAGCCGGAGGTGGATACAGTGGTCCTGAACACTGATGGGTCGGTACAAGAGGGGGTGGCGGGCTATGGAGGAGTCTTGGGACAGCTATGGGGAAGTGATAATGGCGTATAGTGGCAGTTCTAAGAGATTATCGGTTATCTTTCAGGAGCTTCTCGCGGTCCTTAAAGGGCTGGAAGGCACAATACAGCTGAGAATCAAACGGCTTCAAGTGCAATCGGATTCCATGCAGGGGGTCCAGATCTTAACTAAAAAAGGAAAACCACCGTGGTACTGTAGGAACTTGGTAGCACATATCCAAGCTGTGAGTATGGAGTTTGATCACTTATCATTTGTCCATATCTTCCGGGAGAGTAACCAAGTAGCTGATTACCTAGCGAAATCGAAGAGAGACGTATGTAATGATTTTTTGCTCTTTATTCCCCCTATGGATCGGAAAATGCATGTATTGACCATGAGGGATAAAGAAGGTATTATGTACTTGAGATCTTGATATATAAAAGGTTTGGGGACTGAGCCCCTAGTTTTTTCAAAAAAAAATATATATATATATCAATACAGAGGCATGCAGTATCCACTTATAAGATCTGGTACTAACTCTCTATTGGTGTTGGCTTGGTATTGTTGGTTATGGTATGACTATTGATTTCTGTATAGTTGTTGGCAGTCTTGGAACTAGTATTAGTTATTCTGGAACTGATTAGACTGATTCTAGAAATCAGGAGGAAAGTTCTCAGACGAGCAAAGTAGTTATCCCATATATTGAAGATCGAAGCTATCACCACCATTGTGAATAAGCTGAAATAGACAAATCAAATAACACATAAGCTGGAGAATAACTTTAGTATCATTCAAGGCCATATCGAGCAAATCGCTGCCACCTTGACCAAGAGATCAAAAGGAGTATTGCTAAGCCAGCCGGAACCAAATCCAAAAAGAAGAGGTGTCTTGCAGGTGAACAACATAGAGATAACTCAGTCAAATGACCAAGTTAATGTTGTCACCACTCTAAGGTCAGGCAAGAAGGTTGATGACAAGATTGTCTATGAACCAGGAAAAGATTATGTAGAGCCCGATGTAACTTATGTTCCCACCATCCCACCCAGTTCCGACATACCAGTTACATCTAGCGTTGCACCACCTCTGAAGAAACTATTGAAAAAGAAGTTGAAGGAACTACTGTGGAAGTTAGTAAGAAGAAGACATCACGAGTGACTCCACTATCTATTACTAAGCCAACTGAAGTTGAAAGAAGAGAACCTATTTTGAAGAAATCACCAGCACCATTTCCTTTGAAGCTAGTATACACCAAAAAGGAATACCAGTACAAGGAGATTTGCGATGTCATTCAAAATTTACAAATTAATATCACATTTTTTACCGCCATCAAGTAAGTTCCCTCGTACGCCATGTTCGTGGAATATCTAGTGAAGAAGAAGACCAACATTCCGAAAGAAGCTTTTATCGCTCAAAGATGTTCATCATACCGACATAATCTAGCAGTTGTAAAACTGAAAGATCCTGGAAGTTCCATTGTTACATGCAGAATTGGAGATTTTTTGGAAGAGCAAGCTTTAGTAGATTTGGGTGCAAGTGTGAATCTTTTACCATATTTTGTCTACGAGAAGTTGGGCTTGAAGGATCTTAAACCAACTGATGTTACTTTATAGTTAGAAAATCAATCAGTTAAGATACCTAGAGAAATCATTGAAGACGTTATAGTCAAGATCAAAGATTTCTATTATCTGGTTGATTTAATAGTACTTAACACAAAAGCTACATCTAGTAGACAGATACCAATCATTCTAGGCATACCATTCTTGGCCATTTCCAATGCACTTATCAACTGTCGAAGCGGTTATATGACTTTATCCTTTGATAATATGAGAGTCGAGGCCAATGTTTTCCATACGTTATAGGAACCACAGGAGGTTTGTGCTATGAATGAGGTATGCATGATTGAAGCATTAGCCCAAGATCATCTAACTCATTCATATCCTGAAGACAAATTATTGAAAGTTCTGACAGACTTAGACTGTGAGGAACTTAGTGTCTAGGCAATCAATGTAATATTGGATTCATCGCCTATCATTGATAACAATACGTTCAAAGCAAAGTTTGAATCACCTATGCCTAATGGACTGACTAAAAAGCTTAAGAAGGAGCTGCCTAAGCTAGAATTGAAGTTTTTGATGACTACACTCAAGTATGTTTTTCTTGGGAAATTTGGGAACCTACCCAGTAGTTATTACATCAGATTTGACCGAGGATCAAAAATCCAGGTTAGTAGCACTTTTAAAGAAATATAAGAAAGTTATAGGTTGGACAATTGATGATATCAAAGGGATCAACCCTATGATAGTCCAACACATAATTCATTTGGAAGAAGATGCCAAGACTTCTAAGCAAGCATAGAGAAGACTTAATCCAAAGATGAAGGAAATAGTTAGAGAAGAGGTTGTCAAACTTCTTGATGCTGGCATTATCTACCTTATTTCTAATAGTCAATGGGTTAGTCCAGTTCAAGTTGTACCAAATAAGTCCGGAACCACAGTGATTGAGAACGAAGATAATGAGTTGATTCCAACCAGGATTCAGACTGGATGGAAAGTTTGCATCAATTATAGAAAACTGAATAGCGCATCAAGGAAAGATCATTTTCCTTTGCCTTTCATCGATCAGATGTTTGAGAGATTAGTTGGACACGCTTACTACACCTTTCTTGATGGATACTCGGGTTATTTTCAAATCCGTATTCACCCTGAGGACCAAGAAAAGACCACATTCACATGTCCGTTTGGAACATTCGCTTATCGTCGTATGCCTTTTGGTCTATGCAATGCACTGTCCACTTTATAGTAATGCATGATGAGTATTTTTGACGACGTGGTGGAGAAATACATAAAAGCTTTTATGGATGATTTTTCAGTTTTTGGATAATCTTTTGAGGATTGCCTACATCATCTCTCCTTAGTCTTTAAACGTTGTTGCAACACCAACTTATAATTAGTTCTAAACTAGGAAAAATGTAACTTCATGATAAAGGAAAAGATAGTGTTTGGTCATCAAGTTTCAAAGGAAATTATTCTTGTAGATCGAGCAAAGATTGATATTATAAATGATCTACCCAAGCCAATGACTATCAAATATATTTGTATGAACACCCTTTACCCCCTCTTATCTTCTATGTCCTAGTGTTCTCCTCCCACTTTCCTCTCTCTTTCTCTCATTTTTTTCCACCTCCTTTTTCTCTCCTTACTGTTCCCTTTTATATCGCCATCCCGTCTCTCTCGTCCCTTGATCTTTTCCTCATCCTCTGGTCCACCTCCACACACCTGTCCCTTTCGGGTTCCGCGGCCCGACTTCGGTACTCCCCGCCCCTTTTCCCTTACGTTGCCTCTTCTTTGACTCTGACCACTCGATTCTTCCATGCTTCTGTACGGCCTAACCACTTTTGTAGAGCCACGGCCTCGATCTAGTGTTTTGTGTCTCCCCTTCCTTATACTACTTTGGGTCAGCAAACATGCCACCTCAATATTCCAAAAAGGGGTTGATACAGATGCCCCCTCTCGGTCTGCGGATCCGACCGGATTCATGGGCCGAGACTCCTCAGCTGTCAGACTACCGAGCTGTCTTGTCACCTATCAATCATTTGAATCTTTCTGACAATCACACTACCCATTGTCTTGACCTCAAGGCTCTTGCCACGCATCCCTAGGCATGTGCCTTGTAGCGCATGCCCTACTAGCCATGTCTCCTCGATTCTCGCGATGCCATGCATCTACTCTTGACTGGCTCTCTTTGTCACCTGTGCCCCCCTCATTTTACCATTTTACCCTTGACTCTACGAATCCCGTCCAACTCCTTTATTACGCATTCCTTCCTCTTCCCGACTCTTCACTTTTCATCTTGCCTACTGCCTTCTCAACTTTCCTCACACCATTTTTCTTTTGCTTACCTCCTTGCAAGCTCCTTGCCTCTATCCTACCCACTCCGGTGAAGCTTCTCTTGCATCTCACTTCCGCTCCACACGACGATCACCCTCTCTGTCCAGGTTTGCATCCGTGTCCCTTACTCTCCTTTTCTTTCTAGCGTAAGTTAGCTAGTCATTTTTTGGTTTCTTGTTCTTTTGTTCCCCTTTCTTTTCTTCTACCGTTCATTCATCACTCTTACCCCCCATCTAGTCTTGTTCATCACACCCTAGTCCCATGTCAGGCTCTGAGTCTGGTGGCTCCTCCGCTGCCAGATCAACTAGATCTGTGTCCCCGACCTCCCGATCATTCGACTCTGCGTCGGAATCGGGATCTTTCGGTCCCTCAACAGACCACCCCAAATCTATTTCCTTAGATTCAACCCTTGGGGCTACTATTCCATCCACCTCAGGTAGACCTTCTGCACTACGTCCTCCTCCATCCCACTGCCGCAGACCTAATCTGGCCGCAGTAAGGGCGGCCTACGACATCCCCGAGGATGTAGTCCTAGAACACGTGCCTGGGGTCACCCATTACCCCCATTTAGTGTCGCCGCAGCCAGGGTTCCTGGTAGCAACTGTGGGGCAAATAGCGGCTAGTCTCCGCTTCCCCTTATCCTCGCTAGATGTTGCAGTCTGCAACCATTTCAACATTCCGCCGTGTCAAGGCATCGGCAACTTCTGGCGAATCATGTATGCTGCCAACTACTACAATTCCACGAACACCCCTCGCATTTCCCTTCAAGACATCATTTCCCACTATTTTATCAAGAAGAGCACCAAGCTCAGGAGTGTGGGGTATCAATCCTTCTGCATGCGTCCGCAGAAGAAGTCTTTTGTTATCCGCGTCACCTCCTCCGACAAAGTCTGGCATCATTATCCCCTCTACGTATCTAGGAACTACCTCTCCGCCACTCTTCCCCCTGAACTATCTTTGAGGCACTCCCATTTCATCCGCCGCGGTGAGTCGAGTCGAATGCTTTGTTGGTTTCCTTTACTATCATCCCCTTGACATATCTCTATCTTCTCTTTTCAGGTTGGAACCCGGATTCCCACTCCCAGATCTATACTGGTGTCACCTCGGAGATTTTCACCAGACTACGCAGCCTAGGAGACGGTCAGTGCGACGTCCTCGGCATTGATCCCGACAAAGGGAGTCCACTCCTTCGAGATCCATCCCTGAAAGATATTGGTAAATACCGCGGCCCTCTGTACCTTTTGCCCCCGCCCAAAGAGAGGAAACCCAAACCGTCTCCCCCCAAGAAACGGAAGGCGAAACCCACCGCTCATCGGTCTTTTGGGTACACCACCAAGATCTCTCACAGTCAAGCACTAGCCCGCAAGGCCGCAGCCTCTCAGACCCGTAAGCCCCCCAGTGGTTCTTCCACAATTCCCTTTAGTACTGCCCCCCAATCCTACTCTTCCATAGCTGACTGGGACGACAATTTTGATCCCCCTGCAGGCACTTTTGACAACATGGACGTCACCAGACTCAAGCTGTGGGACAGCAATTCCGATGGCGATGCGCCCACCAATGCAGCCATCGAGGGCCCTCCTGCTAAGAAGGCCAAGGCCACAGCTCCTGCTGCCCCCACACCGTCCTCTAGGCCTTCATCACCGCGGCTATCCTCCCGCCGCTCTGGTAAAGAAGCGATCCAGATTGGTCCTCTGCCCAACGAGCCCGCAGAGCTCTGGCATCCTCGCTTCAAAGCCAGGGACCATGATGTCACTACACGTGCCTCCACTCTGGATAATCTAGCAGTGGCTGCGTCCCTCTTTTTCGGCTCCCATCTCCTTAGGGACCAGGCGTATGGGGATTCTGGCTCCTTCGCTTCTCACTGAGTAGCGATCTATACAGGCTGGGAACGGGTACGCATCTCATCTATTTCTTTCTTTCCTATTCCTTGTTCTCTAACTTGACTTGTGTCTTCAGCTGAGCCTGGACGTGGGCTATATGATTCGCGGCCTGACCAATACCCTGGAGGTATTTGACTCTGCGAAAGCAGAGATTCACGGGCCTAATGGGTGGAAAGCAAAATGTGCTCAACTTGAGAAGGAGAGGGATGAGGCTCATCTCGCTGCCCTCAGACACCACAAGGAGTTCCAGTGCTCTGAGGAGGCCTATAAAGATTACGTGGCAGGCGTCACGTCTCAGCTGGAAAATCTAAGGAAGGCCGATAGGGCCGCTGCCCAGGCTGACTTGGAGCAGTCGCTGAAAGGAGCCGCTGAACATTTCAAGGTCCTTGCTGCCAAAAAGATAGCCCGGGAGCTGAAGCAGCTGCTGGAAGCTCTTGCTGCCGCCGGGCGTCTTCTCCCAGACCCACCTCCAGCTTTGATTTCGACTGATCCCACTCCCGTATCCCCTGCTCCTGAGATGGAGGCCGCCGCCCCTCCTGGGGTGTCTTCTTCCCCCATCGATGTGGATGGATCCACTAACGGGACGGAGAAGGGCGGTCTGCCATTTGATGCCTCGGGCGAGCCGCAATGAAGTGCGCCTAAGTTTCTTTTTGTTGGTTGGCCAAACCATTTGCATTATCTGTATTTGATATTTTGATACTTCAACTTTTTGGTTTCACCCCCCTGGGTTTGGATTTTTGGGTACTCCCAGCAGACCGCAGTGGGTCCCTTTTCGGTGTTGCTTATGCCTTGTGCAAACTCTCACTAATTTAAGTGTTCAACTTTTTTGTTTCTTGTATTTTTGTTACTACCTTGTTTCGCCGCAGCGTTTATCTCCGCCCCCTTTGCTTGGGTGTCGTGGGAAGCCATCGAGTATGCAGGCCGTGGAGATGTTGGGGGTAGCTGAGCATGCCCGAGCCACTCAGCTTGCCCCCAAGTTGATTAAGGAGAGGTTGAGGGCCGCCGAGTAAGCCCGGGCCACTCAGTGAGTCCTCAAGTTGGCCGTGGAGATGTTGGGGGTAGTTGAGCACGCCCGGGCCACTCAGCCTGCCCCCAAGTTGACTCAGGAGATGTTGAGGGCCGCCGAGTGAGCCCGGGCCACTCAGCGGGCCCTCAAGTTGACCGTGGAGATGTTGGGGGTAGCTAAGCACGCCCGAGCCACTCAGCTTGCCCCCAAGTTGATCAAGGAGAGGTTGAAGGCCGCTGAGTAAGCCCAGGCCACTTACAGTGGACCTTCAAGTTGGCCGTGGAGATGTTGGGGGTAGCTGAGCATGCTCGGGCCACTCAACTTGCCCCCAAGTTGATTAAGGAGATGTTTGAGAGCCGCTGAGTAAGCCCGAGCCACTACACATTCCATCATTGATGTAAACCCCTTATCCGCTGCTCCTGGCCTAACACACGTGAACGAATGCACATTCATTAGATGGGAAAAATTGGTTATCGCTTTCATTACCACAATAGCAAATTCAAAACAACATTACAAAGCTTGAATGAAGCAAATACAATTTTCTTTAATTGAAAGTACTCATAGCACAAGTCACTCATGGAATTTTTTCAGCATCTAGATGTTCCATGGCCGCTTGATGCTCTCCCCTTGGGGTGTCTACAACATGTAAGTTTCGGACATCCCTGCCTCCACCACGGTGTACGGTCCCTCCCAGTTGGGTCCCAACTTTCCGTCTGTCTCCTTCTTGGTGGCCGGGGTCACTCTCCGAAGCACCTAATCCCCCACATGGAATTTCCACGGCTTCACCCGCTTGTTATATTGTCTCTGCAGCCTGCGGTGATACTCTTCCAAACGGACGCACGCAGTGTCTCTCCTCTCCTCTGTGAGATTCAGTTCCTCGGCCAGAAGTCTTTTGTTAACTCCTGCCTCTACCGCCTTGGTTCTGGTCGTTGGGGCCACCATCTCTATTGGGATCACCACCTCCACCCCGTAGGCCATTGAGAAGGGAGATTCCCCTGTAGAAGTCCACGGCGTTGTGCGATACGCGCACAGTACATGATTCAACTCTTCTGCCCAACACCCTTTGTGCTCTTCAAGCTTTTTCTTTAAATTGTCCATGATCACCTTGTTGGAAGACTCTGCCTGACCGTTCCCTTCAGGATTGTACGGGGATGAAAAACCTTGTTTCACTCCATAGGCCTGGAGGAAGGCCTTCAATTTTCCCCCTGCGAACTGAGTCCCATTGTCCGCGATAATAGTGTGCGGCAACCCAAACCGGCATATTATATTCTCCCACAAAAACTTTCTCACCTGTTCCTCCTTGACCTGCTGCAAAGCCATGCCCTCAACCCATTTTGTAAAATAGTCAGTCGTGGCTAGCACAAACCTCCGCTTGCCACTGGCCATGGGCAGGGGTCCGACAATATCCAACGCCCACATAGCGAATGGCCAAACGCTGAAGACCTTGTGCAACGGCTCTGCAAGTGAGTGTATCAGCAGCACAAAGATTTGGCACTTCCGGTATCTCTTGGCATACTCAGTCGCATCTCTCTTCATGTGGGGCCAGAAGTACCCCTGAGACAGCAACCGATGAGCCGTTGTCCTCCCTGCCGAGTGGCTTCCACAGCCTCCTTCGTGAACTTCTCCCAACACCTCTTGCGCCTGCTGCGGTCCCAAGCATTTCAGGAGTGGTCCGCTGATATTCCTTCGATACAACTCCCCTTCTGTCAAAATGTACCTTCTTGACCTCTGTTCCATTCTCTTTTTCTCATCCTTGTCCCCGGTATCTATCCCCGACAAGTAACGCTTGATAGGTTCCATCCACCCCTGCTCTTGCTCGGTGGTTAGGCACACGTCTTCGTCCTCTGCGGTGCTTGGTATACTTAGCACCCGGATTTGGATAGACCTCCCCTCTGTCCCAGGAAGCACTGCGGCCACGTAAGCCAAAGCGTCGACATACCTATTCTCTCCCCTACCTAGATGGGCAAAGCTAATTTTCTCAAACTTTTCTGCCCTTCTCTGCACCACCTCTAGATATTTGGCCATCCGAGGGCACCGTGCCGCAAATCCCCCGTTGACTTGACATACTACCAAATTCAAATCTGAATATACCGTGAGCTCCCGCACACCCAAATCCTTGGCCAGATCCATCCCCGCTATTATCGTACTCAGACTCATTGTTCGACGCTGCGAATCCCAGTTTCATTGACAATTCCAGGCGAGTGTTCTCGGGCGTGACCAGCACCACCCCAATTCCATTCCCAGTATCCGTGGCCGATCCATCTGCAAATACCCTCCAACCATTTCGCATGTCCCACGGATCCAAGGGGTCGTGATTTTGGTCTGTCTCTTGTTCCATCACCATCTCTTCCCCCCAGGTGGGGTCCTCGGCTGGGAATTCAGCTAGGAATTCTGCCATTGCCTGAGCCTTTTCTGTGGTTCTGGCTTGGTACTCGATCTCATAAGAGCTAAGCAGCACGGCCCACTTCAGCATTCTTCCTGATTTCTCGGCCTTCAACGCCTGCTTGAGTGGCAAATTAGTCACCACCACCACCGAATGAGCATCGAAGTATGGCTTCAACTTTAGTGCTGAGAAGACCAATGCCAGGGCATACTTTTCGATCCTACTGTACCTAGTTTCGGCATCCAACATGGTTTTGCTTTGGAAGTACACCGGCCTCTCTACCTTCCCCACTATCCTTATCAGTACCGAACTAATCGCACACTCTGAAACCCCCAAATACAAGTACAGCTTTTCTCCCTGTTCTGGCCGCGACAAGATCGGAGCTCGGCCCAAATATCCTTTCCATTCCTGGAACGCCCTTTCACATGCCTCGGTCCACTGGAAGTCGCTCGTCCTCCTTAACAATAGATACAAGGGCCGACACTTATCCGAAGACTTGGATATGAACCTATTGAGAGCCGCGACTCTACCAGCGAGCCTCTGAACTTCCTTCATATTCTGCGGCGATAGCATCTCTATCAACGCCCTAATCTGGTCCGGTTCACTTCTATGCCGCGGTATGTGACTATATACCCCAGGAACTTCCCAGACGTCACCCCAAACGTGCATTTCTCTGGGTTCAACATCAGCTTGTGTCTTTGAAGTATGGCAAACGTATCTTTTAGCCCCTCCAAATGTTCCTCTTCGGTCATACTTTTCTCTACCATGTCATCTATATAAATTTCCATCTTCTTCCGGATTTTATCCTCGAACATCTTCTCTCCCACTCTCTGAAATGTGGCCCCGCATTCGTCAGACCAAAAGGCATCCGGGTGTAGCAGTACGTCCCCCCTTCCACTATGAACGCTATCTTTTCTTGGTCAAGGCCATACATCACCACCTGATTGTAGCCCATTGACGCGTCCATAAATGAAAAGAACTTATACTCTGCGGTTCGGTCCACCAGTTCGTCTATCCGCGGCATAGGATAACAATCCTTTGGGAATTCCTTGTTGACATCTGTAAAATCCACGCACATCCTTACTTTCCCATTCTTTTTAGGCACGGCTACCACATTGGACAACCATTCGGTAAACTTGCATTCGCGGATGATACCTGCATTTCTCAACTTCTGTACCTCCTCTCTGATTCCCTGTGCATACTGCGGCCTGACACTTCTCAGTTTCTGCTGGATTGGGCGGGCGCCATCCCGCATGTGCAACCTGTGGCATGCAAACTCTGGATCTAACCCTACCAACTCCTCGATCGACCATGCAAACACATCACTGTTCGCAGCCAGCAAGGCAATCAGTTTCTTTCTCCACTCCTTCGCCAAACTGGCTCCAATGTTCACGAACTTCTCCTCCTCCGCTATTCCAATGTTTACAACCTCAACCTCATCCATCATCTTGCCCCCGATGGGCGGCCTCTTCCCTTCGGCCGCGAATCTGTAATTGCTATGCCGAACCATCCCCTACCTCCTGCGCTCCCTTCCAGTCCGGTGCGGCGTGCACTTTGCTGCCACTGGTTTAGGTTCTCATACCGCGACCGACGCCCCTTATCTCGTACATTCCTCCATTCGTTGGGAACCAGATCACCTGGTAATACGTAGAGGGAACTGCCCTCATCTCATGAATCCATTTTCTTCCCAGGATCGCGTTGTATTATGAATTAGTATCCACCACCATGAACTTGGTGAAAATGGTCACCGGCAGTACTAGCTCCCCCACTGGCACAGTCATGCTGCCGTTGAACCCGAACAAATTAGTCCGCGGAGGCTTCATCTGCTCCTTTTCTATTCCCATCTCTTCCAGTGCACCCTGAAACAGGAAATCCACTGAACTTCCGCAGTCTATCAACACCCTCTTCACCATGTAATTTCCCATTGTTACGGTAACCACCAGGGCATCTTCGTGTGGCGAGCTCACCGACTCCAGATCCTTCTGTGTAAACTCTACCCGGTCACTCCCTCGCTTTCTTCGAACCGCCGCGAAACCGCCACAACCGTTTATCATCTGTTGGAGGCTGGCGGTCCTTCTCACTTTATCCCGGTGAGCGTTCCTCTCCAGCGTTTCTCCACTGAATATTACATTTATCGTGCCCAGGATTCTTGCTGCGGCCGCAACCCTCTCGATTGGCTGAGCTTCTTTGACATGTTCTTTCAACTGTCCTCTCCCAATAATTCTTTCTACCAACCACTATAAAGCAAAGCATTCGTTGGTAGCATGATTCCTGACCTGATGGTATGCACAAAACGGCTTTCCTTCAATCTCCTTTGGCGAGCTCCGTGGCTCTTCATAGTGCCATTGTCCCTTGATCAGAGGCATGATCTCCTCCAACGACTTGTTCAGCGGCGTCAGATCTATCTCGCGATACGGTTTTCTTTCCCTGTACTCCCGTCGAGCCTGGTCTCTGCCCCTCTCTGCTCTCGGTGTCTCCCTCCAATAATATCCTCTGTCCCTGGCCGCAGCTCTTTCCTTGTCTCTTTTGTCCTCCGTGGCCCGCGATGTGTATTGACTTATCAGGCTTTTTGTGTTCCTTATTGTTCCTCCGCAGAATGTCCTCATACCTGATGTAACGTTCCACTTTCAAGTATAAAGCATGCAGGGTGGTAACTTCAATCTTGGACACTGATTCATGTACTCGTGTCCCCTGCTTTAACCCGTGTTGGAACGCTATGACCGCGGTGCGTTCATCCAAATTCTCCACCCTCAGCATTTCTTCCTTGAACCTGCACAGGAAGTCCCTGAGTGTCTCGTCAGACTTCTATTTGACGTTAAAAAGGTCCGCTACATCGACCACTCTCTTCTTCTGATGGATGAAGTGATTCACAAAGGCTTATTCTAACTCCTCGAACCTCTTAATACTCCGCGATGCCAACCGATAATACCAATCAGATGCTCCTCCCTTCAGGCTGGCAGGGAACATCATGCACCGGAGGCTATCGTACTTCGCTTCTTGCCACAACGGCATCTGCTGCCGAAAATAACGCAAATGGTCAGCCAGGTCTCCTTTCCCGTCGTACCTTTCAAACCGCGGCTGCGTGAATCTCTTGGGTACCTCCGCATTCCTAGACCGAGTCCGCCAAAGGATTCTGGTGCAGGCTATCCACCACCTTTTTGGTCGCGCCGTGTTTTTCCTGCTCCACCGCATGGTTGGTTTCTCGGTCTCTTTCAATCATTTCTTTCACCATTTCCATGGTAATGCCTCCACCCCGGTTAGCCTCAACCACCGTATGAGCCCCCTCACTTTGCACCTCCATTTCGCTTCCTGTCGGAGCGACTGTTTCCGCTCCCCCCTGGGTGTCTTCCCTTTCTCTCCTCAGCTCATCATTTTCTTCCCTAAGCCTGCCTATCTCCTCTTGAAGTAACCCAGTTGCCTCAGCCACTGAATCTTCGACTTCCTCTTTCCCCACCTCTATGTTTTCCACACTGGCTGTCTCGTTCTGTACGGCCTCCTCCCTCGTCAGCCTTCATCTACCTCATCCTCTACCTCTTCCTCTCTTAGCTGAAGCCATACTTTGTAACTTCTCTAATCGTGGACCTACCTCTTCCCCACAGATGGTGCCAAATGTATGAACACCCTTTACCCCCTCTTATCTTCTGTGTCCTAATGTTCTCCTCCCACTTTCCTCTCTCTCTCTCTTTTTTTTCCACCTCCTTTTTCTCTCCTTATTGTTCCCTTTTATATCGCCATCCCGTCTCTCTCATCCCTTGATCTTTTCCTCATCCTCTGGTCCACCTCCACACACCTGTCCCTTTAGGGTTCTGCGGCCCAACTTCGGTACTCCCCACCCCTTTTCCCTTACGTTGCCTCTTTTTTGACTCTGACCACTCAGTTCTTCCATGCTTCTGTACGGCCTGACCACTTTTGTAGAGCCACGGCCTCGATCCAGTGTTTTGTGTCTCCCCTTCCTTATACTACTTTGGGTCAGCAGACATGCCACCTCAGTATTCCAAAAAGGGGTTGATACAATATTCGTGCCTTCCTAGGTCACGTAGGATTATATCGTCGATTTATCAAGGATTTCAATAGAATAGGAAGACCACTGTCACATTTTGTTAGGGAAAGATGTTGTTTTCTATTTTGATGAATCATGTGTCGAAACTTTTATGAAGTTAAAGGAAGCACTCACTTCAACACCGATCATTCATGCACCAAATTGGGACCAACCATTTTAAATCATGTGTGATGCATCTGATTATGCTATAGGAGCCGTTTTAAGACAAAGAGATAAGAAAGTGTCGTACGCAATGTACTACTCCAACAAGACTTTAAATGGAGCTCAAATGAATTATTCCACCACAAAGAAGGAGCTCTTAGCCATCATCTATTCCCTTGACAAATTCCATCACTATCTTATAGGTTCAAAGGTAATAGTCTATACTGATCATGTTGCCTTGCATCACTTACTCGCTAAACAGGATGCCAAGCCAAAATTGATCCAATGGATACTACTTTTATAAGAATCTGATTTGGCATAAGGTTCAAATATAAAGGTTAGGCCTTTAATGGTCCCTAATTACTTATGGTATCTCTAGTTATAACCAACTTGCATGAGAGGGAGTTAATTCCCATTCTCATGGCAAATTCAATATCCTCTAGTCTAGGTTAACTCTACTTTATCCTCTACTCTAGGTTAACTCTACTTATTTCTAAGTAGAGAAAAACCTAGGCTTGAAGTTCTACAACAACTACTCTACACTAATATATCAAATCCTTATCAAAGCTTCATTTAAACCCCTCTAATGGAGGTTTAACTTTGACTCATGCGACTATCATGCAATAAAGAATTAAAAGAAGACATACTACTAATAAGAATTTGTATTAAAATAAGAATTTGAAGTGTTTAATGCAGTTGAAGGCTAAAAACAAAAAACCTAAATTATATTAAACTATGGGGAGAGAGAGAGAGAGAGAGAGAGAGCTTTGCCCTAAACTTCTTCATAAAAAAAAAGTTTAGGTTACAATTTCGTGCATGGGCTTGGGAGCTGTGTTTTGGGCTACTAAACTCCAAGCCAGGGGGGGGGGGGAGAGAGAGAGAGAGCTACTGCTTTTCCCTAAACTTCTTCATAAAAAAAAAGTTTAGGTTACAATTTCGTGCATGGGCTTGGGAGCTGTGTTTTGGGCTACTAAATCAAGCCCAAAATCTAATTACTTAAGTCCAAAAGGGTCCTCACTGCTGGAATTTACTGTAATACCATTTTCATCCACTTTTACTGCTATGGTTGGGTCGATGCCTTGACCATTAGAAATCTCTTTTTGAGCCGGTCATTTTGACATACAATAGGCCCAATTCCAAGGTTTGAGTCGAAAGTTATGGCTTGTTGAAGTTCTATTAACTTTTCTGCCTGAGTTGACTTTAACTTTTCAGCTTTGATTAGGCTTTTTCTCCTTGAAACTTGGGCTTTGATTAGCACATAAATGCTACACATTTGTGCCCATATTTATATTATATTATCTAGTTAATTAGTATAAGTTCTTTTGATTAGTCTTATTCATTGGTTTTATAGGAATCGACATGAATACAATGAAACGGGCTGAGACTGAGGACTTTACGGGGTTGTAAGATTCTCACGACTTGACTCCATAGAGAATACATGAAACAAGGTTGGAAATAGCATGTATGAGGTATTATAAAGCTACTGTAAAAAGTTGAGGTGTTGTTGCCAAGAGGTCAGAGCATGCCCGTGCTCTACTATGCCTGTTCGGAGCGTGCCTGCGCCCTCTTCTAGATTTCGCAGAATTATAGTGTTTTCACAGCACCTTTTGCAGCTTGCTTCCACCGCTTGGAACTCGATTTGGAAATTAAGTTCTAATATGATTCAAACACCAAAGGAAACCTTTCCAAAAGGGATTCCAACCCTTGGGTACACCCTAATCAATCCCCATATATATGAAGCAAAACCAAGAAGAGAGGAGCTCTCCAAAACACAAGAACACAAAACATAAGAGAAAAAAGAAAGAGAGAAAAGAGAGAGCTCGAGAGTAGGAACAGTGAAAGGAGAGAGGCCAAAGCTTCTTAATAGGATATATCTATTAGGAGAGGCTGAAGCTTTTGGAGCAGCACAAATGAACCAAAGAAGAAGAAGACAAAAGCTTGAAGGGAGGGAGAAACAAAACCACTGTCGACATACATGAGTTTATCTATCTCTTGCTTTAGTTTTTGTCTTATTATTATGATGTGTGGGTAAGTTCCAAGCTAGGGCTTAGATGAGGCCCTAGATTTGCGTAAGTATACACTGTTAAATTTGTTAAATGTTCTCCAACTTAATGAATAACTGATTGATTTATCTTATATTAGTGGTTTACCTTCATTAATTATATCTTACATGTTATGTCATGACTTGACTAGTTAATAGTTGGATTAATATTTTGTTCTTATCAAAGCATCGTTTTTATCGTTTACGTAAACTTGTGAGAAGTCGTGTTGTAAGAAAATGATTTTTGCTAGGAGTTTATATTCTCGTTTGCTGAAATTCAATCAAACCAATATCTAGATTTATATAAGAGTTCAATGTTCACATCTTCGAGAAAACCAGGGTTATATTTCTCTCGTGCTACTCGTAATTAAAAGGGAACTTTAAACTGACTTGACCTCGATAATCTACAACAATCTAGTAGGGTAGATTCGAATGCCTTAGTATTCTCTCCATTAATAGTATTTAATATTAGTTTTATTATTTCTATAGTTTAATTAGCTTTAATTAATAATTACTATTCCATTAAAACAATATAGTTTGGATTAGGTTAAGTAGTATTTTAATATTCAATTGTACCTAACACGCATTCTCTGTGGGATCGACCTCATATTTGCATACTTACTACAAGAACTCGGGCGCTTGTGAGTATTATTATTATAAAATAGGACTTAATTAGCCTGTTAATTTAGGTCAGTTAAATCTCTATCAGGCTTTAACTATAGAACTTTTTTAGCAATCAATTTGACTCATTTCTCTTGCAAATGTGATGCATTTATTCACATATTTGGCTCCAAAACCTGAAATACACAAAAACAAGTAAAAAGTAATAAACTCCTATTATTATAAACATAATTGGCTTAAATGAAATACTATTAGGGGGTTTAAACTATAGTTTTGGATGCTTATCAAACACCCTCTCGTTCCAACACTTGAAGTGAGAACCACTGAAGGATTCAATCTTGGACACATCAGGTAAGTTGCGAGAACTCAGAATAGGTGCAACATCATACAGATTAGAAGTGACTTTAACTACTCCAGAATTCATCTTCTCAGTTTCCTTGTTCTATGTGTTTGGTGGTGTAGACAAGATTGTTAGAACCGATGTTTGGAAACAGATAGAATAAACAACAGCTACCAAGGCCTGTTAGACATTGTCCTTAAGGAAAGACTCTGCCTCCTTTGAACGATGCAGAAAGGCTACAACAGGCGTCTTCCTCACAGGATACAATGGTGCACAGAAGATGGATATGCACTTAATCAGGCTTCTCTCTAGAACAACAGACGACTCTCTCTAGCGGCTAAAGGGAGAATAGAAAGAATAGCTTTAGGGTTTGATTTAAGAGTATTTAGATCTGGACGCGAGTCCTGGTTTATATAGATGCAGCAGCAGTTTGGTTCCTAAAACAATATTAGAATGTGGAGAAGCAAAAAACACTTTAGGGAATTGGCCAAGCCCACTACCCACTGATCTGTCACACAGTAGAAGCCCAAGCCTGAACTCTACATGTCACGACTCACGATGCAACTCAATGCGGGCACGTGTGAGTGGCTTTGTGTGCATCCTCTCTTCTAACACAAAAGCCTCTGCACCTTAAGGGTACACCCTTATGCTAGAGAGAGTCTTTATATACGTACTCTTAGGAATATACAACTTAATTGTACTTACTCTTTACCAATTACCAAACTATACAAACTTTTTCTCTTGTAAGTGTCTTGTACTTCTTAATTAAATCCGAGCCTAATGTATATATACTATATCCTTAAGACAGATTTTCCCCCTCACAGTGCTTGAAGGTTGATGGGAAACTGTCTCCCAAGATAGAACGGATTTCCTTCTATAGAAAACTAGCACTTCAATTATATAGAATCAGGCAACACAACATAGTATTTGACTAAAAACAGAGGGAGAAGAGAAAGATCAGAACTCTGTGTGATCTGGTGTGTCTTTCTTTCCAAATTCACCCACTATTTATAGGTGAGTGGTGCCTCTTCGAAACAACACAGTGACTCTTGGGAAAAAGTAAGCAACTCTTTGAAAAGTTACATGTTTCGAAAAGACACACCATTTCGGCATAAAGCACTGTTTCGAACCAGTGCCTATTTTGAAAGGTCACACCTTTTCAGAATGATGCACTGTTTCGAACCAGTGCACATTTCGAAAGGTCGCACCTTTTCGGCATAATGCACTGTTTCGAACAAGTGCATCATTTTGAAAAGGTTTTTCTCACTTTACGTACTGTTTCAAGAAAAACCCATTTCATCTCAAGTAGGGTAACTTGGGAGGCAAACTACACATTCATATTTTAATGGATTTGTGCAAATTAATTTTTCTAACAATCCCCTACATGAATGAAAATTTGGCTTCTTCTATCATAAACATCGGATTTCTGTTCTTTTACAAATGAAAAGATGCCGCATAAGGTCAAGTAGCATGGGAGGCCTTGAACTTGCCTTAGTGAAAGACGATCGGATTTAATTGGACGATCAGTAGACTTCAATTAATGTCCTTGAACTGTCAGCCGTTTGTATAAACCTAGACAATCGTCTTCACGCAATACCTTCTCGACTACTGTTGGTCCTCACGTTTGTGTTCATTTTGGCCTTGAACACTTCTTGGTTTCAGAGAGTGCTTTTGAGACATTTGCCTTAAAATTCTCATAGAAGTGGCCCCACTTCACACTTACATAGGTGATTTCTATAAAGAGTATCCTGCAATACTCTACTTGAATAACATAACTTTCCAAGATATAGTAAATCATTAAAAGCTTTACTTATCCTGGTTTTCGCGGCAGATATGCACTGTCTTATATAGGAATGGGTTAGAGTATAATATTACTCTCCAGTGCTAACTGGGTCACAAACATAATTCAGTTGGCCATTTGAACCTAGATATTGGGATCTCCAGTCAACTAGGTTGGTTTTTCCATTATGATGACTCTTGGTTGATTATCTCAAAGGCTTTAAGCCCATTCCCCTTGATAATCTTTCAACTTGCTCTTTTGTTAAACCTTTTGTAAGCGGATCTGCAATGTTATCTTTTGACCTTACATAGTCGATTGAGATAACTCCATTTGAGAGCAATTATCTAACGGTGTTATGTCTACGACGTATGTGTCGAGACTTCTCGTTATACATGCTACTCTGTGCTCTACCAATAGCAGATTGGCTGTCGCAGTGTATACATACTGCTGGCACAGGTTTAGCCCAGTTTGGAATATCCTTTAAGAAATTTCGAAGCCACTCTGCTTCTTTTCTAGCCTTGTCCAATGCTATAAATTCTGATTCCATAGTGGACCTCGCTATACACGTTTATTTTGAGGATTTCCAAGAAACAAGTGCACCTCCAAGTGTAAAGACATATCCACTTGTGGACTTTGAGTCTTTAGTGTCAGATATCCACTAGCATCGCAGCATTCTTACCAACAAATTTGGATATCTTGTATAGTGTAGACCAAAATTCTGAGTATACTTTAAGTATCCCAAAACTCTCAGTATGGCAGTCCAATGATCTCTGCCAGGATTACTCGTATATCGACTTAGCTTGCTCACAGAGTATGCTATGTCAGGCCTTGTACAATTCATGACATACATTAAACTGCCAAGTATATGAGAGTATTCTAGTTGAGATATGCTATCTCGAGTATTTTTTAGCTAAATGAAGATTTACATCAACTAGTGACCTTTTTGGTGTGATGTTATATTTCTTAAGCTTTTCAAGAATCGTCTCAATGTAATGAGATTGTGATAGAACAAGTCCATCCTCGGTCCTAGAGATCTTAATTCCTAGGGTAATCAGCGACACCTAAATCTTTCATGTCAAACTTACTAGACAACATTTGTTTGGTAGATTTTATGACATCCATATTACTACCCAAAATTAGCATATCGTCTACATAGAGACAAACAATGACACATCCCTTTTGAGTGCTTTTGACATAGACACACTTGTCACACTCGTTTATTTTGAAACCGTTTGACAACATTGCATTGTCAAATTTCTCATGCCATTGCTTAGGTGCTTGCTTTAATCCATATAAGGATTTAACAAGCTTGCAAACTTTCCTTTCTTGTCCAGGAGCAATAAACCCTTCGGGTTGTTCCATGTATATTTCTTCATCTTGTCCAGGAGCAATAACTTCCTTTCCTTTCTTATGTCGTCTTTTCATCCATTTGATGTATCTCAAATCCATGTATTGATGCTGTTGCTATTAGCATCCTTATGGAAGTTATTCTTGTAACTGGAGAATAAGTGTCAAAATAATCCAATCCTTCCTTTTATCTAAAGTCTTTAACCACAAGTCTAGCTTTATACTTGTCGATTGATCCATCAATCTTAAATTTCTTTGTGAATATCCACTTATATCCCAAAGTCTTGGAACCTAGTGGTAAATCCACCAATTCCCATGTATGATTTTGCATTATGGATTCAATCTCGCTATTTATTGCTTCTTTCCAATAAGTAGCTTATGGAAATGACATTGCCTCCTTGATCGTTTGAGGATTATTTTCCAACAAGTATGTTAGAAAATTAGGTCCAAAAGACGTTGACGTCCTTGACCTTTTGCTACATCTAGGTTCCTCCTCAATTTTGCTTTGTGTAGGATGGTTACTAGTTGTAGCGTCTAAAGTTCTCTTTGTTGAACTTGGCTCTATACATATGTTATACGGAAACGTATTTTCAAAGAATGAAGCATTCATTGACTCAATAATCGTATTAACATGTATATCTTGAATCTCTGATTTATGAACGAGAAAACAATATGCACTACTATTGTTTGCATATCCAATGAATACACAATCAATAGTCTTGGGTCCTATCTTCACCTTCTTAGGTTTAGGGACTTCCACTTTAGCAAGACACCCCCACACTTTTAAGAATTCGTAGGAAGTCTGATGACCTTTCCACAATTAGTATGGTGTTTTAAATGTCTTCTTGTTAGGAATCTTGTTGAGAATGTAATTGGCAGAAAGCAAAGCTTCCCCCCACAAATTCTGGGGTAAACCAGAACTTAACAACATAGCATTTATCATCTCTTTTAGAGTTCGGTTTTTATGTTCCATGATACCATTTGATTGAGGTGAATAAGGAGCTGTAGTTTGATGAATGATTCCATGTTCAGAACAGAAACCTTCAAAAGGTGATTCATATTCACCTCCTCTACCACTCCTTATAGCCTTAATCTTTTTGCTTAGTTGATTTTCAACTTCATTTTTATAGTGTTTGAACACTTCAATTGCCTCATCTTTACTTCTGAACAAGTAAACATAACTATATCTAGTGCTATCGTCAATAAAAGTAATGAAATACTTTTTACCACCTCTAGTTTGCATGTACTTAAGATCACATATATCTGTGTGTATTAAGTCTAGAGGTTCAATACTACTTTCAATGGAATGAAATGATGATCTGGTCAACATGGATTCTACACAAGTTTCACATTTATGGTGTAATAGTCTATTTTTATCTTTGGTATCTAGTCCAAATTAATTAATCTACGCAAAGTATCATAATTAACATGTCCTAATGTACCATGTCATACATATGAAGACTCAATCAAGTAAACAGAAGGTTCAACTTTATTGGCGCTCTTTGGTGTAATAGTAAAACAAGACATCCTAAAGAGCCCATCCTGAAGATAGCCCTTTCCCACGAATACATCATTCTTAGTTAGTACAAATTTATCAAAAATAAAGACTAACTTAAAGCTATTATTGCTCAGCAGCGACCCAGAAACCAAGTTCTTGCGAATGTCAGGCACATAGAGCACCTCATTCAGAGTTAGTTCCTTCCCAGAAGTCAACCTCATCACCACCTTTCCTTTGCCTTCAACCTTGGACGTAGAAGAGTTTCCCATAAAGAGTTGTTCTTCCTTTTCCACAGCATGATAAGTGGTGAACATCGACTTGTTGGAGCATATGTGGAGAGTAGCACCAGTATCCACCCACCATTCCCTTTCATTTACAATCATAAGACATTCAGAAACCATGGCAGATAGGTTCATGTCATTAACATTATCAGAAAGCGTGTCCATTGTCACATTTGCTTCAGTCTTTTACTTCTTGTACTTATTTGGCTTGCGACATTCACTTGCCTTATGTCCATCCTTCCCACAGTTGTAGCACTTGCCCTTGAACTTAGTAGGCATACTACTCTCTTCACCTTGAGCTTTGTCTTGGCGCTTCCTCTTTCCCTTAGCACTTGATCCTTCCACAACATTGGCCTTTACCACCATGGGATGCTTGCCCTTCTTCTCAGATAGGCGGTTATCTTCCTCTATCCTTAGACGGACAATCAGTTCTTCAAGATTCATATCTTTGTGTTTATGCTTAAGATAGTTCTTAAAATCCATCCAAGATGGTGGTAATTTCTCAATCATAGCAGCCACTTGGAAAGATTCTCCTAGGGTCATTCCTTCAGCAATGACATCATGGAGGATTACTTGAAGTTCTTGGACTTGGCTTATGACGGTCTTACTATCCGTCATTTTGAAATCAAGAAATCTGCCAACTATGAATTTCTTCATGCCAGCTTCTTCACTCTTGTATTTCTTGTCCAACGAATCCCAAAGTTCCTTAGCAGTCTTGAACACACTATACACATTGTATAATGAGTCAGCCAACCCACTAAGGACATAATTTCTACACAAGAAATCAACATGAAACCAAGCATCCTTGGCCAAAACCTTCTCATTGTCGGTTTCATCAGGGCTTACATCAGGAGCCTTATCCTATAGAAACATTGCCAAGTTAAGGGTGGTCAGATAGAAAAGCATCTTCTGTTGCCAGCGTTTGAAATCAGTTCCATTGAACTTTTCAGGCTTCTCCCCATGAGGAACAGAATGGGAAACATCAGTAGGAATAGTAACAGCAGGAGTAACTGGTGGTGGTGTCATATTTTGAAATACAACTACACTTTGTTATTCCCTTAAACCAAAAAAGAAAAGAAAACATAATCAAATTCTGTTCGGTAAAGAAAAAGAAGAAAAAGAAATATGTCTTAAGTTATTAGGAATATACAACTTAATTGTACTTACTCTTTACCAATTACCAAACTATACAAATCTTTTGTCTTGTAAGTGTCTTGTACTTCTTAATTAAATCTGAGCCTAGTGTAGATACACTATATCCTTAAGACAGATTTTCCCCCTCACAGTGCTTGAAGGTTGATGGGAAACTGTCTCCCAAGATAGAACGGATTTCCTTCTATAGAAAGCTAGCACTTCAATTCTATAGAATTAGCGAACACAACATAGTATTTGACTAAGAACAAAGGGAGAAGAGAAAGATCATAACTCTGTGTGATCTAGTGTGTCTTTCTCTCCAAATTCATCCACTATTTATAGGTGAGTGGTGCATCTTCAAAACAACACAGTGACTCTTGGGAAAAAGTAAGCAACTCTTTGAAAAGTCACATGTTTCGAAAAGACACACAATTTCGTCATAAAGCACTGTTTCGAACCAATGCCTATTTCGAAAGGTCACACCTTTTCGACATGATGCACTGTTTCGAACCAGTGCACATTTCGAAAGGTCGCACCTTTTCGGCATAATGCACTGTTTCGAACAAGTGCATCCTTTTGGAAAGGTTTTTCTCACTTTAGGTAATGTTTCAAGAAAAATCCATTTCATCTCAAGTGGGATAACTTGGGAGACAAACTACTCATTCATATTTTAATGGATTTGTGCAAATTCATTTTTCTAACACATACAAGGTTAGTCGTGGCTTACCAATGTGGGACTATCACCAAAGCACAAAATGAAGAGAACACTCTATGTTCTTCTTCTTCATTTTGCACTCATAAGTAGGTTGAAATACCTCAAGGGAATTCCAACAACCCACTGGTGGATATTTTGGCGGTTTATGGGACCTAGATGAAAATTCTGTTAGGTTTTTTGCCTACGACAGTTCAAAAAAACTTGCTTTTGAGGATTTAATAGGTAGAACATCATGTAGAATCGTTGCATGTAATGACACTGTTACTCGTACATAAATGAATGTTCTGTTTTTTCAAGTCGGTGAAGTCAGTTATCTAGGGAGGACTCAAGGAAAAGAAGTAGACAAAGACATGTACGCTGGCCATGGCAATGGTTGTGACTGAACTTTGTACGATCCCACCTGGTCGAGACACAACAGCAGGGTTCAAATGAAATGCAGCTGTCAGAACCTCTTCTCTGAGGAGAGATCACCGAGTGTTTTTGTTTTTTTTTTCCTCTTATACATATACACATGTCCAGGACTCAATTGTGATTTCACTCATCAAAATGTTAGTGTTCTCCAAACATTGCTGCAAATTATATTCAGGTTTGTAAAGTTTTTCTCTCTATATGTAACGGTTAAGATGTTGGGAAATGTATACTCTGCATATAGATTAGGTTAACATTTTCGGTTTTTTAGGTAGCCTCAACTTTTCAGACATCTTCTGCTGATAACATAGTTAGGATTCTGTAACTGGCGCATGTCATCTCATCTTCCAAAACTTTTAATCGGGGTATTCTAAGTGCAAATTCGTTTTCCTTGTAGAGAGGTTTTTTACACCGTAGATTGCAAAATGTTCTGCATTATTATTAAGACTAAAGTAGACCATCCCTTTGTCATTTGCCAGTCTATCTATATAAATCTTGCAAGTACAACAACATATATGTACGTGTGTGTTTTTATTTATTTTTTTTTTTAAGGTAGACCCACACCGGTTACATCCAAAGACCCTAGCTCGAAGGACACTAGCCCGAAGGCTCTCGCAGATGCACCATTTTGAGTAGACCCAACCTCATCCACCTTGTCCTTGGTCCACTTATCATAGTAGCACCATTGTCACTAGCCCGATCGAAGACTCACCTGGTCCAAAGGTCCATCACATAATTATATAAGAAAGAAATCCCAACCAACACTTGGTGGGATTCGAACTTGTAACCTCTCCCCTAAGGAGAAAGGTACGCAACCAATTAAGCTAGAAGTGTGTGCTTTTCTTCTTCTTTTTGGAAGATATTACATAGATGAGCAAGTTGGCTGGTGGAAGTTGGAGGATGGAATGCTTAGTCGTTATTTGACTGAATCCAGAAATACATACACGAAACAAGATATATTGTCAACACTAGATAATATTGGTGAAGTGTGGTTTGGCAACCACAAACAGATTTGAGACTCTGTGCATTGAGATACCAAACACTTCAGTCATGTCCAGATTCTTGGCTTCGATGCCTGGTGGAAGCGTCCAGTCAAAACTATGGAGAAGCTGCGCTAGAGCAAGCTCCACAGTTGCGATTCCAAATGTAATAGCAGGACAACTTCTCCTTCCAGCGCCAAATGGAATCAGTCTGAAAATCCTGCCCCTGAAATCTATGCTGCTACTCATGAACCTCTCTGGCTCAAATTCATGTGGATTCTCCCAGGTTTGCGGTTCTCTGCCAATTGCCCAGGCATTGATGAATATGCGCGTTTTGGCAGGAATATCATATCCATCTATGACTACATCTTCCATGGATTCCCTTGGAAGTAGTACCGGAACCGGAGGGTGCAATCTATATATCTCTTTGATCACGGCTTTCAGGTAATGCAGCTGAGGCAGATCACTCTCTAGTACGAATGTTCTTTCTCCCACGACTTTTCTTATTTCAGTTTGCGCTTTTTTCATTGCTTTTGGGTTCATGAGAAGCTCTGTCATTCCCCAGTCAAGGGTTATGAATGTAGTATCAGTTCCTGCCGCAAACATATCCTACAACCAGCAAATGATGATTTAATGTACGACATTAGCTGTCAATGATCTAGGCTCAGTAACCAGGCAAGCATGATCACCTTAAGGGAGTGAGATACATAGCTGACTTGGGGAATTGACACATAAAGTCATCCCCTATAACCAGCTAAAATGGAATCTCCACCGCCTCTTAGTTTAGACTCAATTGAACACTTGCCAATAGTGAACTGAGTGTCAATTTTACTGAAGAGAAAAGTTTGTCATTGAGTGTATTAACTCACCAAGATGACAGCCTTGATGTTATCCATTGTGAGAGCTATGTCAAGCGTTCCACCTTTCTGCAAATCAAGCAAAACATCAACAAGGTCCTTATGTTCTCCTTTTACTCTCTTAGGATTGAGATGTTCTTCAATGATCACATCGAAGAAATGATCAAAGCGCCGAAATGTTTTAACTAGTCTTGATTTCATGCCTGTCAGAGTGTTTATCCACTCCATGGAAGGGAAGTACTCTCCCACACTGAATCCTCCAAGCAAAATTTGATACTCCTCGAGCATCTTTTGGAATCCGTGTTGGTCATACTCACCCCCTTCAGAAAAATCCCTTCCAAAGGCGGCTTCACAAAGTACATCATTTGCATATAGCCCAAGAATCTTCGTAAGATTGGTGGTGCCGGGATATGAGGCACCAACTCGGTTAATTAGACGAGCAACCTGTTTTTCTCTTATAAAGCTGAAAGACTGAACTCGTTTCGCACTTAACAGCTCAAGTATGCAAATCTTCCTTAACTGCCTCCAATAAGCGCCGTAAGGGGCGAAGGCTACATCGGTACAGTTATAGAATAAATGTTTTGCAGAGTAGAGCTGGGGACGACTTGAAAGAGCAAGGTCATGTGTTGTCATGACTTCTTTGGCTAATCTAGCTGATGAGACTATCACAGTTGGGATATGACCTAGTTGTAGGTAAAAGATGGCGCCGAACTTCTCCGAGAGGCGACTGAGAGAGAGGTGAGGACTGTTGCCAAGCTGGTGAAGATTGCCTATAATTGGCAGCTTTGAGGGGCCTGGTGGGAGATGGAGCTTTTCACTTTTTCGATGGCCTTGTATTTCATTTGCGTTCTTAATTAAGAGAGAATATAGCAGTAGCAGCAGAAATATAGCTGCAACCAGAAAGAAAGGCAGATTGCTTTGTATGCTTTCCATGGATAATTGGTGCACATCCAAGGTATACCACCACAAAGGCACAAATAACTTGGGATGAGAAAAGATACTCATTTATAGCCCATATAATGCCCTCCACCTAGCATTTGACCTTCCGTTTTGTCTCTACTCCAACCTGATCTTCTTTGTACCAATCTAGCTAGCTGGTGCATCTCAGTGATTAGAGTAAAAATTCACATGCACTGTACGTGTGGCTGAAGCATGGTTTCGCCGAAATATACCACTACACCATTTGGGCCAAACAAAAACGGACCGGGCTGTTTCTGTTAGACCCGTCTCAAAATTAGGCTAATAGTCTAATAGTTTTCTTCACAATTTAGAGACGGGTATAACAGAAACTAGCCCTAATCCGTTCTGTTTGGCCCAAATGGTGTAATGTACTGAGTACTAAGACCGTGTGCCCATTCGAGTGATTCAACACTTATATATGTACAGTCAAGATCCACGGGTGATGGAAATAAACCAACAAATAAATTGAACCTCACTCCGTATGATAAATTGTGCTGTGGAAATGGTTTCCACTACATCGAGAACGATTTGTTGCAAAATCCATTTCCTCATGGTAAAATGCCCCTTCTAATCCTCTTCTTCCACAAAGCACATATGACTACCTTTAGAATGCCCTCCACCTAACGCTTACCATTAGCTGAGACTGTGTAAATCGTAGGAGTATTTCCCAAAGCTCCTGAGACGCTATGAGGTGGAGCTCAAAGTTTCTCTAAAGCAAGAAATGAGGCTCAGCCCCTTGTATCTAACTCGGTTGAATATAAACTCCCTCCCATCGACCCATATCACATAACTTCCATATTATTTAGGTCTCGTTAAATAACCTCCCTGTTTTCCAAAAAAGAGATAAAATCTGGTCTGTTTTTATTTCCTATTTTATCTTATTTCCTTTTTTACCCTTTTGAGATTGAAAATTTTCCGACTATATATAAATGTATTTTTACATAGTCATATATATATGTAAAACTATATTTGCATAGTCATTGGAGCTATAAAAACTTAAATTTACATTGTAACTTTTGGGATTGAAAATTTCCCGACACCTCAAAGAATATATATAAATGTATTTTTACATAGTCATATATATGTAAAATTATATTTATATAGTCATTGGAACTATGAAAACTTAAATTTACATAGTAACTTTTGGGATTGAAAATTTTCCGACGACACGGAATGCAATATATAAATTTAAATTTTCCTATGAAAAAATTTTCATATGAAAATTTAAATTTAAATAGGCTAAGACGACTGTGTAATTTTATATTGTCATATGTAAATACAAATTTACATAGGATGACATCAGCCCGGTTTGTCCTTCAGCCGAAATTATAAGTAAAGATTGATGACGTCAGCCCGATTTTTGCAGGGGTATTTTGGTCTATTTTGGCTTTGATATTATGTTTTAAATAATAGGGAGGTTTTATGCATTTGTTCGCTTACAGGGGGTTTTTGTGCAACCATTTAAGTACCAGGGAGATTAAACCCATTGTATGTTCTCTAAAGAGAGTAGAAAGGTCCAGGATCACAAGACGAGAATAGGCCCGTTTTGCAATGCAGTAAGAGTGTAAGACGTTTTTGCGAGCTCCTCAATAACTCTCACACACATTGTCCCATTTAAATCGGTTCAAAGGATACACTTGATGGCACTTTTTTTTTATCCATTTACCCTTATTATTTTATATTTATAATATACTCAACTTAATTTAAAATTTATTATTATTATTTTGTTTAGTATCAATATAATTTATTTTTTGATACGTTCCTAGTTGAATTAAATCTAATGGGGTTCGGTTGATCTAGATATACTTAATTAATTGAATACCCTTTCTCTATCCGAAATGTTCATTTAATATTTTCTATTTTTTAATATATTCCCCAGGATTAGGAACAGTTACGTATCACGTATCTGTAACCACTATGCAATCCATCCAGAGCATTTCAAAAGGTTACAAGTTGAGCCCAAAAGAACTAGTGTAACCGTATCGATCTCACTTGTAACTTGGCATTATTTACACCATTTTTACTAGGTGATTCCATCGGGCACTCATCAAATTGGATTAGGCAACCCCTCAAAAAAAAGAAATTTTACAAATTTGTCATATTACAAGTTTGCCATCAAAGCCCAAGCCCAGCAACCAATTCAACCGGTATCACCAAAACGAACCCTCCGGGTCATTTCTATTTACACTCAAATGACATGGTCATGTCGTTTGAGTATACACACAAACGATATGACCACGTCGTTTGAGTGCACACTCAAACTACGCGATCACATCGTTTAAGTGTACACTCAAACGACATGACCATGTTGTTTGAGTGTTAGTTTGAGTTTGAGTTACACTCAAACTACATGGCCAAGTCGTTTGAGTGTATACTCAAACAATATGGACAAGTCGTTTGAGTGTTACTCACACTAACACTCAAACTTCTGCTGACCATGTCGTTTGAGTGTATACTCAAACTACATGACCAAGTCGTTTGAGTATACACTCAAACGATATGGCCATGTAGTTTGAGTGTTAGTGTGAGTAACACTCAAACGACTTGTCCATGTAGTTTGAGTATACACTCAAACGACTTGTCCATGTAGTTTAAGTGTACACTCAAACGATATGGCCGCGTAGTTTGAGTGTTAGTGTGAGTAATACTAAACGACTTGTCCATGTAGTTTGAGTATACACTCAAACGACTTGGACATATAGTTTGAGTATACACTCAAACGACTTGGTCACGTAGTTTGAGTGTACACTCAAACGACGTGGACATGCACTCAAATGATTCCAAACGCACTCAAATGCATCCAAATGCACTCAAACGATTTAAATTGAATTAGAAAATTTGAAATCCGATTTAAAAAATTGGGTTAGAAACAACACAATTACATTAATAAAACTACATGCACTCTGCACTCTTTATCTGTTATGACATAGTATCTTTATAACCAAGTTAAAACATGTAATCAAACATGCTAAAATCTAAAATAATAATTTGTTTTATATCTAAACTTGTTATTATTATTATTTTTTCAATTGTGAATCATAAACTAGTTTGGGGTTTGGAGTTCGTTCGGGGTTTAGAAATTTCGTACCAACATATTTCACTTAATTATTTGAAATAATAATTTGTTTTATATCTAAACTTGTTATCTTTTATTTTATTTTTAAAATTGTGAATCATAAACTAGGTTGGGGTTTGGGGTTTAGGGTTTAGGGTTTAGAGTTGTTTACAAATTTCGTACTAACATATTTTACTTAATTATTCAAAATAATAATTTGTTTTATTTATAAACTTATTATTTTTTATTTTCTTTTTCAAATTTTGAATCATAAACTAGTTTGGGGGTTTGGGGTTTGGGTTTAGGGTTTACAAATTCCGTACCGACATAAAAAAAAATTTAATTTCAAACATATTTCACTCAATTATCCAAATCTAAAATAATATTTTGTTTTATATCTAAACTTGTTATTTTCCATTTTTTTTATTCAATTGTAAATAATAAACTAGTTTGGGGGGTTTAGAGTTTAGGGTTTACAAATATATTTCACTCAATTATTTGAAATATATCAAAATTTCAAATATATATAGAATACTCATTCACTCAGTTTAGAGTTTAGGGTTTACATAGAATACTCAAGTTTCTCTACATACTCAAGTTTCTCTACATATTATAATACTTAAGTTTCTCTAAATAGAACATGAAGATGAAGAAGAAGTATTTGAGGTAATGTTTGAGGTACAACAACAAATTATAGAAGGAGAAAATAGAAGATATGTTGAAAGTGAAGAAGTGGAACAAAATGTTGAAGGTCAAGGTAAAGAATTTGAAGATGCGACAAGTCGAGCAAATGAAATGCCGAGAAATCGTCGACGACAAAGTGCAAACCTAAATAATGAGGTAACACTTGATTAAAATAAATACAAAACACTTGATTGATTGAATGAATGAATGAATGGATGCAAAACGAATGAATGCAAAACCCGAGCCCAAACGACATGGCTGGGTCGTTTGGGAACACTATAGAACTACATGGCGGTGTAGTTTGAGAACACTATAGAACAACATGGCGGTGTAGTTTGAGAACACTATAGAACAACATGACCGGGTCGTTTGGTTACACTATAGGACTACATGGCTGGGTCGTTTGGTAAAACTATAGAACGACTTCTCCGGGTCGTTTGGGGACACTATAGAACTACATGGCCAGGTCGTTTGGACCCTCTATGAAACTACATGGCTGGGTCATTTGGACTAAATTTAATTAAAAGTTTTTTTTTTGTGACTTTGAAACTAAATGCAAATTGTTTGAGACTCTTGTTTTATTCTTCTATATGTAGAATTCTTTGCCGCTATCCGGGAACCAATCCTCTGCAAACTCGAATGATGTGGATTGTCAACCGATTTTAAGTGATACAACAAAAAATTTTACTACGAAAGAGGTATGATTGAGTAGGCATTGATATCATTTTTTTTTTTAATTTTCTAAATATAATTTTATTAGTGTATTAATAATAGTTGTTGTTTTTTATGTGTTTAGATTTTTCATACACGTAGCGAGGCAATCGGTTGGGCAACCGCTAGAGGAAGACAAGTTAATGTTGTTGTGGTCATTGAAAAGTCGGAGTGTGCCAAAGGAAACCGAGTAGCAAGATTGAATTTGGCTTTATGAATGCTTTCGGGTGTGTATCGGTCACACAAGAAGAAGGAAGGCGAAGAGAGGACTAATAAGAGAAGGTCGGGAACCAAGAAATCGGGATGTCCATTTAAGTTAAAAGGTGTTTTCCAACGCGGCACTGTCGATAGTTGGAAAATTGTCGTTCTTAATGGTGTTCACAACCATCCATTGGCGAAGACCCTTGAAGGACATGCATTTGCTACTCGACTAACCGTTCCAAAGTTCGAGTATTTGTCAGAGATGAGTAAGTGTGGAATAAAACCTAAACAAATATTGGATTCCATCAAGAATAGATATCATGATAACATCTCTAGTATATCCCAAGTCTACACTGCAAGGCTGAAGGTGAGGAAATTGGATATGAACGGTCTCACACAATTGCAGAGATTGCGTGAGTTGTTAGCAAAATAACATTATTTTGAGGAGTTGAGACAGGATGAGAATACCGAGGAGATAACGGGATTGTTATGGGCCCATCCAGAAGGTGTTAAGTTGGCTCGGACTTTTCCAACAGTTTTCATGTTAGACGCTACCTACAAAACTAACAGGTATCGGTGGCCTTTCGTACAGTTTGTTAGGGTGACTTCAATGTGGAAATCTTTCACCGTGTGTCAGGTGCTGCTTCAGTCTGAAACAAGAGTCAACTATGAGTGGGCCCTACATCATTTTAGTGGCTTGCTTGGTGACATAAGCCCATCTGTGATCGTGTCTGATAGGGACTTGGCCCTGATGAGTGCCGCTGACAGAGTTTTCCCTAACGCACACAAGCATCCACACCACACCAACAAAAAAGCCTTCTCCAAAAACACCAAAAACAACCACACCAAGAAATAAACCTTCTCTAAAACACCAAAACAACCACACCAAGAAATAAATAAGCTTCTCCAAAACAAATCACCCACGAAATGTGAGAGATGGCTTACACTTTGGAAAGACGAGGGTCCTAAGGATTACGGGTTGGATATTCACGAAGAAATGCATAAATACATTGTTAGAGTCCATGACCACGTTGGCGATGGCAAGCTAGCGGTTATAGAGCTTTCTGCATTGCATTAGGAAGAAGTCAAGAAGAATGGCCACAGGATGAGAAGGGAGTTGTATGAAGAGCTTCGACAACCTCCCCTTTATTGTACTTTGTACAATCAAAGTGAGGTTTTATTTGATGAAGGAAATCCTACATGAAGAAGGTTCACGCACCCTTAAATAAGTGGATGAGCATGCCTTTTCTTTGGATACTTATTTGCTTCAAGATTTAATGTTGTCCTTATGCATTTAGGAGCTCGTCGATTGCTTCCTTCTCATGCGGCGAGAACCCAAGCAAATCTGAGAGAGTGACCCAAGTGTTGGGTAGTGCACATGTTGGTAGAAATCATTTTGTCAATGTTGAACTTGCTGAAGATTGTCCGGTTCCTCCAGTAATGCGCCAATGGCTTAGAGCTCGATATGATATTGCTGAAAGTTGGAATTTGGCCTTGACAGCAAGGCAATTGCAATTTATGGTATTGAACATTCCCAATTTAATATGGGAAAAAGAGCTCGTTGAAGACCCAACATTACATGTTATCGACTAAGTTGTTTGTATGTTGTCGATATGATATTTTGATGTAATTTGTATTTTGATATAATTTGGAACAAGTGTAATTTGATTTGATTTTTATGTTATCAATGTTAGGGCTTTTATTTGATTTGATTTGGAAATCGAGTAATCGACTAAGTTGATTCGGACGGCAATCGAGTGATTTGGAAATCGAGCGATCAACTAAGTGATATATTGATGTAATTTGATATTTTGATGTAATTTGGAACAAGTGTAATTTGATTTTATTTTTATGTTATTTGGAAATAATGTTAGGGCTTTTATTTGATTTGATTTGGAAATCGAGTGATCGACTAAGTTGATTCGGACGGCAATCGAGTGATTTGGAAATAGAGCGATCGACTAAGTTGATTCGGACGGCAATCGAGTGATTTGGAAATCGAATGATTGACTAAGTTGATTCGGATAGCAATCGAGTGATCGACTAGTTGATTCGGATGGCAATCGAGTGATTTGAAATAATGTTCGTATGTTGTCAATAATGACCGAAACTACACGGTCAAGTCGTTTGGCTTTAATCCCAAACGACCCAGCCACATCGTTTGGGATTAAAGAAAAACGACATGAACAAGTCGTTTGGCCTTTAGACCAAACGATGTGACCATGTCGTTTGGTATAAAAGTCAACCGATCTGGCGTAGTCGTTTGGCCTTTAGACCAAACGATGTGGCCATGTCGTTTGGTATAAAGGCCAAACGATGTGGATGGGTCGTTTGGGATTAAAAGAGAACGATCTGCCGAAGTCGTTTGGTATAAAGGGAAAACGATCTGATGAGGTCGTTTGGCCTTTATGCCAAACGATGCGGCTGGGTCGTTTGGAAAAAAAAAATTCAAAATTCATTTTGTTTTTACAACACTTTCATATTCATCAAATTCCACTTTTCCATTCAAACATCAAATATCAAACACTCTCATTCATCAAATTCATCCATTCATATTCATCAAATTCCACTTTTCCATTCAAACATCAAATATCAAACACTCTCATTCATCAAATTCATCCATTCATATTCATTAAATTCCATTCAAACATTAAACATCATTCATCCATTCAAACATCATATCCATCCATTCATTCGAAGTTAACAAAATTACAAACCCTAAACTGAAACAAATTACATCCATCAAACTAAAACTGAAACAAAGTTAACAAAGTTTCAAATAATCCATCCATCAAACAAATTACAAAGTTACAAACCCTAAACTGAAACAAATCAACTATAGCGCCCACCAATGTAGTTGCACCTAGTCAAGTTGTACGCCTATTCGAAGGAGGACCTTGCTTCCTCTGGCATATCATTCCCAGCCAATTGCGGACCTCTCTCTAGCAAACAACTGGTTTCATCGATGGCGTGGATTACGTTTAAAAAAGGAAAATCAAGATAAGTTACCAATCGAATGCAAAAATCACGCTTAGAGAAACTTCAATTAAAAATCACAATACTTACAATCGGTGAACGGTTAAAGCGGTGTCTCGGGGAGGGATGAATAGGAAGAAGCTCGGGGTTCACCAAAACTACATGAGAATTCCTCGCATACCAAGTCATGTAGTTTTGATGACACTCCCATGGATAAGGCGAAATAAGTCCTCGGTTGTAGAGTTGGATCACGTGATTACGCCCACGACTCGATAAAATGGCCCAATATTGGTCCAAATTTCCTCATACCAGCGTCACCATACGGTTCTTGTTCTCCAATTTGGTATTGGAGGATCTTTAGGTACAAAGCTGCGGCGGACCCAACCGACGACTACCTTTTTGCGGCAGTAAAACTTCGACAATGTTGAAAAACATAGCAATCCCTCAAAAATGTAATGTCATCGATCGGGTTTGTATCTCGATATTTTTGTAGGGATGTCAAACAACCCAAACAAAATCAAATGTGTCATTAACAACTCTAATGATTAATTACTAAAAAATATAAACAAACTTAAATACCAAATTGTCATTGAATTTAATACTTACATTGAACTCATTCAAATCATCAATTATCGCCGATAAAACTGCAATGCATCGTTGTATCGTAATAGTGTGGAGCGGGATGGATGTGTCTATGAGCACGCGGGTCGAGACGAGATATAGTTGAAGTTTGGGACCGCCATGAATACCGGGAAAATACTCATAGATCCATGCCTAGATATACACAAATAGTTAACATATTGATAGAGTAATAAAATTAACATTAAAAAAAATAAACTCTAAAATAATCAAGTTTTACGTAGAAGAGTCATATAGCCGTAACCCCCTTTCACCTTCGCGCATGTGGCCCCTGACCTATATATAAAAAACGCCAAAATTGCGCACCCCATGCATACTCTTCTATCTCATTTGAATTTCAACAACGGACCTCGGATAACATATAGGCACTCCAATCCCGGACTTGTCGATAAAAAGCGGCACATCCAAAAAAAACGGGATAAAAGCTCTAACGGTCCGTTGAACATCTTGGAAACTCAAGGCCTTCTCCACCACCTTCCCAAAGTCACATATAGGGCTATCATGAACCTTGTTAAGCAAAATGCTTCGGATGAATTCTAGCCTTACTTTTGAAGTGAACACGCTAGATTCCATCTCCGCCCTAATCAAATCAATAGGGAGCCCTGCACAAGATGTAGGAGATTTATCGATTGTTGTAAGTTCACTCAACGTCCCCTTGCACCTCTTCTTCCTCTAATGTGGACTCCACGATTTGGACAACATCGTCCAAAGTCACGCGATTATCTCCCCTTAACCGGCATATGGAAGGTGTTGGTCTCCGGATGCCATCTCTAACGCTGAGAGAGATCAATGGTGGATCCATATGCTCGTGATAACCTTCCACGAGATCAAACAACCCGATCTTTCTCAACCGCACCGGCAAATCTCGGAGACCTTTCACATTCATTTTGAAATCCCATTGGGATAACTTTGCTAAGTGTGAAACACACTTCAACGCCCGTGATCCTCACGAAACAACCGAGCACCCATTAGATATATATGATGAATAAAACAAAAGATTTTGTAAAAAAATCAAAGTACACAAGAAAAACAAAATATTACCTACTCTCCCCAAACATCATGGCGACATGCACCGCGTAGTCATACAACAACTCGACTCATCACGGGCCTCCCCATACACACCTCTTTGAAACTCCAAATCATCATTGGATTTTCTTCTTACGAAATCCAATACCGGGGTGCTTTTTTCCAGCGGTGGTACGCCTTCTACCATATATTCTTCAACATCATCATCCCGCATCATCCTCCTCCTCACCCTCCTCCTCCTCTCCTCTTCTACTATACTCTTCCCTTTGTCCATATTTACATCTAAACCTACATTAGTATCACTATCTGCATTATCTACACTATCTTCACTAGATCTAATCAACCTCGGGAACCTTTTTTCCAAATGGTCCCCTACTACCGATGATGTCGTTAAGCCGTCTCGCCCTTTGTCTTTTTCTTCCAAGCTAGCGTCACCGCTAGAGGAACCGCCACCAAACAATTTCTTAACACCCTTGAATGTAGTTTTCGCTACATTCTTCACATTCTTTGATCAAGGACCCATCGCTACAAAGAAAAAATAAAACAAGTATTAGTAAACCATATTTAAATAAACAATGTACAAAGAAAACCACTAGAAAAAAGAGATCATCCCAGTCATAAAACTAATATACTTATAAGCTTGCTATGATAACTCCAAGTATATATGAAGAAAAAGAATGAGGTGTTACACTATCCAAATTCTATCGAATTTTGGGCAGAGTTTCCTTTGTTTAGTCAACATTTCGTATACTTAAACCTGTCATAACCTGGAAATCAATAACGACATCCTTCCAACAACCATATGTACATAACACCCTATAAAATATTCAACCCACAATACAATTTCTAGCCACATAATAGGTGGACGCAAGTAGAAGGAAAAGATAGACTTCCAAAAGAAAAGTTTTTGTTCTTTCAAAACGCCATGGCTATATGTCTTGTAACTTGTTAACAATATTAACAGTATTAAGAAAGGACAACCAATATAAGTTACAAGAAACTATTAACAGATGTCAAAGATCGAACAACTGATTCTTTACTGATATGTGAGATCGAACAACCATATGTACATATAACCTAATTTTTACACGATAGTGAAAATGTATATATATACAAAGATCAAGCTTACGTATGAACCGCCATTTATGTACATCAAGTATTACAACAAAATAACTGGACTCTCTACAAAATGAACTTGACTATGTCCCTCGTCAAGCATAGGAGAAACCACCCAAAAACCACCTTGATTGTACATTCATGAATTTGATAACCAAAGAAAGAGCTTCTCACCTATAATGCTTTACCGCCGGGTTTGTTCCCCCCAGATCCGGACCTTTAAGCAAGTACTGTAAAAGCTGCATGTGATCAAGGTCATTACTCATTAGTCAAGACTAAAAATATAAAGCGATATGAAAGGTGAGTAACAGAATGTACAAAAACACTAATCATAAAATGGTAAAAGTATCTTCTCTTATAACATCAGGCACTAAAGGAAAATAATAGGTATGAAATATGAGCACTATGAAAGTTTAAGCCGTTCGCGATTAGAATGCTAAGATTGCTAGGGCTATTAAATCAAAAGATTGCGGTAGAATTACATCAATTGAGGGAAAATCTTTTGTAGTCTTGCCTAGTGGTGTTCAATAGTTCAATCAAAGTGGGTCTACTTGTATTATCAAGGAGAGACAAAAAAAAGCTCAAATGTAGCCATTCTCTTTTTGAGTCTAGACATTTAATAAAGACTTACAATATCTTGTATGATACATTGATACCATGAATGCCATCCTATTTTAAGGTTCAAGTTCAGAATTTCAGATACAAAATTTCCAAAAGTCTCTATATTCCGACAAGAAAGATCCTAAATTTTCAGTGATATCTACACTTTTCGGCACATTCTAGTACTTTTAGACCAAATTCTTCCTAACTGAATTTCTAATGGAACTTGTGTTTACGCACTAAGTTTAGAACAGTATCGGAAGTTTAATCCAAGGTTGTTGAAATGGAGTTCTTGGGCCAATAACAAGGATTAATGATCGATTTTTGTCATCAAGGACTTAGGGAAGAGTTCTTAGTGCTAGTGGAAGGTTGACATATAAACAAACTCATTGTCGTTGAATTGGTCCCATTAGAAAAGCATAGATACGGCTGGTTTTTGTAGGCATGATCTCCTAAGTAGAATCTATGATAAACCAAATTGCATACCTCAACCAAGTTGCATACCTCTACCCCTTTTAGAAGTTGTTAAACATATAGAGTACTCTAAATATAATTGGTGACCTCTAAATATAATTGGTGACCACATCTTGTATGGTTAGAAATTACAAAATATTTACATGCATGTGCCTAGACATAAAGATAGCAGCTATAGCATTTTAATAACACTTGGGGCTACCACTTCCACCAAGTGTGTAGGGACAAAGTGTGACTTCGCCTAATGATTTGGTTTGCTAATTTTTTTTTGAAAAGTCAGTAGTGTTATTTCTATATATTATTAATTCTCTTTGCATTTATTTTTCTTTGGTAGGTTCAAGATATAACTAGAATAACCTGAAGAAAGAAGATTGGGTCAACAACGAGACAACAAACCCTCCACCTAGATATACCCCCAAGAATTTTGGGTGTCTCGTCTCTAGAGTTTATGAAAATAGACATGCCCCCAACACAAAGAAGCCCAACCGCCACAAGAGTAAATTTGCCCCAAAGACTTAGTCCTACTACGCTAGATTAAGTGAGTCCCCCCCTCCACATCTAGAGCTAAATCATCCATAAAAAGTTTATTGCAGCGACTTAGTTTCAAGTTCGGGAATACTACTTGAGAGATAGAAAAAGATGCCATCTTGTCGATGGGGTCGTCGTCTGCGGGGAGTTCGAGAAAAGTCTATTGTGTCAAGGATATCATCTCTTACCAAGATATTTATTCCTAAGGTTTGGAGAACATCTTTCCTTCCCCATTACCTCATTTGAACACTCAAATCCGAATCTGCATGGAGGTAGCATGGTCAATCCAATCACGCCAACCGTAAGTTTCCCTCTCTTATTTGCTTGAACTTCGTTACATTGACAAAATGTTATAGCTGCTATCTTTTATGTGTTATTAAAGCCAAAACCATAAGTACCTAATAACAGAACTCTAGGTACTTATATACACTCTTATCATCGATGCTCTAGACAATCATCTACAGTCTCTAAGTCTAATCAAATTGGAACGGCCTAACATGATAAAGTGGAATACTTGGGATCATGAAATATGTACAAGTGTACAACATCACTTGGAATATGGTTCTTGCAGCAGAATATAAGATTAAATAAGGTCATAAAGAAAGGGAGGAAGTAAAAGCTCATGAACTGAGAAACCCAACTACTTCTCCTTAACACAAAGATTCAAACATCATTATATCATAAACAAACAACAAAACTGGAGAAAACAAAAGTTAAGATTTATGTAATGTACCTGAAAAATGCAACGACCACTGGGTTCACCAAAAATTCTCTTAACACCTCTTTGATCAACTATTCTAGTTGCACGCTCAAAACTCTTCCCAAATAAAAAATGCAAACTGCATAAACAAAAAACAGCCAACACTTTAAAACGTTCTACATATAATTTTTTTTTCTTTCTAATTGACGTGAAATTTAAGAGAAAATAAGTATAACTTGGGGATGTGTAAATTCTTTTTATATAAGCCCCATTTTAGCTCAAGTTTCAAGTAGTTTTCATTGGTAGTTTATAACATGTACTACAGTATTGAATATAACTAGTTTGGGCATTGTAGACTATTGTATAAATCTGCAAAATAGAAACCAATTAAGATTCAAGCATTCGGTAGAAGCATGTTAAAAGACTGCTTGTCAGTTTAAGCATTGCCCATTGCAGCCTCGAGATTTTTATTTTTTTTGCCTCGACAAAAAGGGGTTAAAGTTAACGGCGTGTTGAGAATGCACAATAAGCAAAATTAAAGCAAGGACTGAAATTTCGGCGTTGGTAAAATGAAATAAAATATTGGGCTTCAAAGCTCACACAAACATAGTGATTGTAAGTTTGGTTGTGACATTAGTGTTTGCATTCACTATCGCGGTCGCGAAGATGAAGAACTAAATCAAATTTCGCGAAGAACTAACTTTCTCTTTGGGCTTTCAATCCATCAAATTTCGAGAGATTGTTGTTGTGAGAAGAACTAAATCAGTTCAATCGTGAAGAACTAACCTGTTCAAGTTCTTCAATCCATCAAATTTCGAGAGAGTGTTGTTGTGAGAAGAACTAAATCAATTCAAACCAATAAACAATAGATTGTTTGATTGTTTATGTTGTGAGGTTGTAATTTCGCGATTGTTTATGGATTATATTGCTTCAATTCACGAAACTGATTTTGGGTATTTTTTGTCGCAATAACGTCGAAGGATTTTGCGCGATAAAGATGACCGGTTGAAGGGGTTTTTCCAGTTTCGGCGATTTGGTGGGGGGTGTACTGGGCTTTTAGTTGGGCTTTGTTGTTTGGACTTGGGCTGGAGGCTGCCCAATCTAATTTCAGTGGCGCCTAATACAACACTCTTTTTACTATTGTCTGCATCGAAAGGTATGTAGGCACAAAAGGTAATTCGTAGGCTAAAACATATGCATTATTTCTAAGATGAAAATTAGTTGTTACTACACCATTTGGGCCAAACAGGAATGGATGGGCCTGTTTTTGTTAGGACCATCTCAAAATTAGGCTAAAAGTTTAGCAGTTTTCTTTACTATTTAGGGATGGGCCTAACAGAAACAGGCCCTAATCCGTTCCTGTTTGGCCCAAATGGTGCACTGTGTTTGAATACAAGTACGAAAAATTTGAAGGAAACAACAACACCAACCACAATAACGTGGATACGTTTTTAGGAAATGAACTTTAGCAACTTTTTTTAACACATAATTATGCGCTTTAGCATACAAAACCCAAATGGCTACATGGAATTGAAACATACATGTATATATTTTCACTATCAATAATGTGGCTTTGCAGTAAGAAGAAGATCATTTTTCCTATGAATTGCAATCCCAGAAGCTTCATGCATGTCCAAATCCCCGCCATTCAATCCATCCGGCAGTGCCCAATCAAATCCATTCAGAAGATTAGCAAGAGCAAGTTCATTAACAGCTAATGCAAAGAGAATGCCAGGGCACCCTCTTCTTCCAGCTCCAAATGGAATCAATTGAAAATCTTGTCCTTTCAAATCAATTTTAGCACAACTACCATTCAAGAACCTCTCTGGACAAAACTTATCAGGGTCATCCCACAGCATTGGATCTCTCCCAATAGCAAAAACGTTAATCACTACCGTTGTTTTGGCAGGAATGTCGTAGCCTTGTATTTTGGCATCCTCCATTGATTCTCGGGGAACTAATAATGGAACTGGAGGGTGCAACCTGAGTGTTTCTTTGACCACAGATTTTAGATATTGCATTTGTTCTATGTCTGCCTCCTTCACTATTTGTCTGCCTCTAGCAATATCTCTCACCTCCGTTTGAACTTGTTCCATGATCTTAGGGTGCCTAAGAAGCTCGGACATAGTCCACTCTAAGAGAACAGATGAGGTATCAGTTCCAGCACCAAACATGTCCTGCAATCGAAAAAGGGGAAATTAACAGGGAGGAGAACTGAGTGGCGGATATTTTAGTGTTTTCTTACGACAGTTTAAAAAAACTTGCTTTTGAGGATATAATATGTAGAACATCATGTTGAATCATTGCGTGTAATGACACTGTTATTACTACATAAATGAATGTTCTATTTTTTTTGGTTGTATCACCTTTTCATACTCTTCACCGTTTCTTCTCTCTTTAGGTCTTTTCTCCTTTCACTAATGAACTTTCGGCCTCTTTCTCTCTTCCCTTATTTTCTCTTTATACCCCGGTGTCATTTCATCCTAGTCGTCCACCTGTCCCCTCATCTCTCGGACTCCCCTTCCCCATGTGTAAGTGTTTTCGCAGCGTACCTACAAGTTTGCAGACTGATCCTGTACCATATGCGTTCGCTGCGTATCTTGCATCAGGCTCATCCTATACCCATGATCTTCTATACCCCGGATTTTACCACCACAGATGCCCCCTCTCGAGTCCACGATAATGGGTGAGATCGGGGGTCGAGAATTCCTCCTTTCCCTCTTCCTCTAGGCTGCGACCCCTCCCTTAGCATGTATGATTGGTTTCACATGCTCGCCACGTGCATTGAGGTCAGTGTCTCTTTGTTTTTTGTGTGTCCACGCGTCACCTTTCTGCTGGTTCCTTTTGGTGGCCCCTTGATTTACGCTGATCCCATTTACTATTTTGCCCTTCCATCTTATTAAATCCCGCTTCAATCTTCTTTCCCTTTCATTTACTCACTTTCGCGTTTCTTATTCCTCCTTACTCCCCTTTTTGCTTCCACTCCTTCTCCGGTTGGTGGCGTTGTTACGCATTGGTACTCTTCTCGCTGCAAGCATTCTGGTGCCTTTGGTCCAGACCGGTTTTCCCCTCTTTCTCTCTCTTTCTTTCACTATCTTTGATTTGTTTCATTTTCTCTCCGCCATTTTTAAACCGTGCTCTTTCTTTTTTTGTCACCCTTTCTGATGTCGGAATCCTATTCCGGTGACTTTTCATCTTCCCGGTCTAACATGGTGGTGTCTCCCCCACCCATTGATCCCTCCGCGACACCCTCCACCTCAGGGCGGCCTAGTACACCCTTCTGTCACCACCGCCTCAAAGCCATAGACCTAATTTAGAGGCGGTCAAGGCCGCCTACGGCATCCTTGCTGATGTAGTATTAGAACATGTGCCCGACCTAACCTATTTCCCTCACTTAGTTCCCTACAGGGCGGGGTGTCTAGCAGCCACGGTTGGACAAATCATCTCTGGTATCCGCTTCCCATTGTCACCCCTGGATGTCTAGTTATGCAACAACTTCAATATCCCTCATTGCCAAGGCATTGGCAACTTTTGGAGGATCATGTACGCCGCGAACTATTACAGTAAGTCCGGGGTACCCAAAATATCATGTCACGACATAGTTGCTCACTATTATATAAAGAATAGCACCTATGATGTCAGCGTAGGTTAGCACTCTTTTTGCGTCCGTCTTCATAAACAATCATTTGTCCTTCGTATCACAACCTCGAACAAGACATGGCATTATTATCCGTTGTATGTTTCTGGGAATTTCTATCCGCGGATCTCCCACCCGAATTGAATCTTAATCATTTTGCCTTCTTGCCCAGTGGTGAGTCCCCTTTTCATCTTTCCTTTTGTATAAACAGTCCGCATTATGAAGTGTAATGTTGCCATTTCTTTGTGTAGGTTGGAGAACGAATTTAAAGTCGTGCATCTACACCGGCATAATTTCCACCATTTTCCAGAAACTCCGCGAACTAGGACCTTCTCAACCTCTTAGGCATATACCCCTCTTCTGGCACTCCGCTGTTGTCTGACCCACAACTCCAAACTATCGGCAGATATAGCACACTCCCTTTTACCGTCCCCCTCCCCCTAAGGAGAGAAAACCTTGTGCCTCTCCCCCACTCGAGAAAAGACCTCAGCCCAAGAAAGGCCACTCTAGAAAACCCGCTAACCGTAGATCTACCCAACCATCTCCTAATTCCCCGTCTGCTCCAGCCACCCTCCTTTCTTACAAATCCATCGTCACTTGGGAGGGTCAATATCTATCCCCTCACTCTACATCCGCAGACTCTCCAAACTCTGATATGGACATCTCAAAGAGGAAGTTGTTTGACATTGATTATGATGACGATGATGTGACGGAGGTCCCCCCTTCCACCACCGTTGCTCCTCCGATTGACCCCCCCCCCCAAATGACCATGGACTTCTGTGTCCGAGGAGACGACTTCAACTTCCGTCGCTGTTGACCCCGCCGCCTTTGCCCCTAATACTCGCCATACCCGTTGCCCTGACAAAGAGCTGGTGACTATGTCTGGTAAGGGGTCCACTGACACTCCCGCTACCTTCTACCCCACCTTCAAAGTTCACAGCCGCACTATCAATATTGGCAACTCAGCTTTGGAGAACCCATCGTGGCCTCTGCTCTATTCTACGGCTTGCACCTTCCCAAAGATATCGCTTATGCGGAAGGTGGCTTGTTTGAACAACCTAGGACTTCCTTCTACACCAACTGGGAGAAGGTAATCACCATCCTTGATTTGACATTTACTTTCGTCTACCCTTTGTTGCCTTAACCCTCTTCTTATTTTCAGGTAAGCTTGTACATCTCCTATATGATCCGCAGCCTATTTGGAGGTAGGTCCAAGGTTGAGGCACTAGAGAAAGAGGTCGTCGGACTTGAAGAGATAAGGGAAACTTGCTTTCATCTCCAACAGGAGTTCGAGGCCGCGGAACTGGCTAGGCTCAAGGCACAAGATGAGCTCAAGACTACTGAGATTGCCTATCAGAAGTATATGGACAGAGTTAACAACTGCTTGAGCAATCAGCGTGAAGTACTCCTCTAGCAGCACAATGAGACTGCGGAAAGCCTCTCTCAGCAACATCAGGATAGCATCGTGGCACTCATCCAGCAGCACCAAGCTGATATGGATAAACTTCAGGGGTGCTTCAAGATCCTGGCTGACAAACGGGTGGTCAAAAAGATCAAGGAAGAACATGTCCACCTTACCCAAGAAGGACGCCTACTTCCGGAGAAGCTTGCCCCTGTCGAAGAGTCCACGGTCGCTCTAATTCCCACGGCTCCCGTATCATACAATGATGCCACGGTCTCTAACGTCGTTGTTGAACGGGTTGTCGTAGTCCTCAAAGCTGCTGTTGACGCTGCTGTTGAGGAGGCCGCGGATGAAATTATTAATGAAAATGTCTGAGTGTGGTTACATTGTACTTATTTATTTAGCTCTATATAATTCTATTTGATACTCTATATTTGAGATATGTTATTTTCTATTTTAATTCGTTCGTATTTATCTCAAGATTGCCTCTACAATGTGTGGTAGAATCTACCTTATACACCTTTAATATGTGTTGTTTGCTCTTTTAACATAGGTTGCTGCTCTCCAATTACTTGCATTGGTAATTGATACCTACTATTTGCCCTTGTAACATAGATACTTCTCTGGACCGTTTGACCTATGAGGCCCCTTGCCCTAGCATTTTGATGTATTCTCCTATCTCTTTACTTTTCTCCTTGTATAGCTTCCCCCCTATCTTTAAGCTCCGGGGACCTCTCTCTATGTCCCCGCTCTCTTTGAGGGCAACTAAATTTGCCCCCAAGTTTAATTTGGACCTCACGTCCGCAAAGGGCTCGTCCCCTGCTATCTTTAGCGGGTCGTGAAGCCCGTTGGGGTTGGGTTAAAACAGCTCAAGTCTCTCGTATTATACTTGCATTATATTTAAGTATAAAACTTTTTCAATAATCTCACATTCCATGGCCTCTCTATCATTTTTCCTCCAACCGTTTGTAGCTTGTAGGTGTCGGCCTCTCCTTTATCCACCACTATATATGGCCCTTCCCAGTTTGGACCAAACTTTCTGTCATTCTCCCTCCTGGTGCTAGGAGTCACTCTGCGGAGTACGGAATCTCCAACTTAGAATTGTCGTGGCTTTACTCTATTGTTATACTGTCTTTGCAAGCGCCTGTGGTACTCCTCCAACCTGATACACACGATGTCTCTTCTCTCCTCTACTAAGTTCAAATCCCTTGACATTATGCCCCAATTCAAACCCTCCCCACTGCCTTGGTTCGGGTTGTGGATGTCATCATCTCTGACGAAATCACTGCCTATGTCGTAAGCTAGTGAGAAAGAAGTTTCTCTAGCTGGTGGATGTCCGCGGCGTAGTACAGTATGCCTGGAGGGCATGGTTCAACTCATGAACCCACGCCCCTTTCCTGTCTTCCAACTTTCTCTTGAGATTGTTCATTATGATCTTGTTAGATGACTCAGCCTGTCCGTTGCCCTCTAGATTGTAGGGGCCGGAGAATCCCTGCTTCACCTTGTATGCTTGCAAGAAAGATTTCACTTTTGATCCAGTGAACTGTGTTCCATTTCCCGCTATGATAGAATGAGGTAGTCCAAATATCCATATGATATTTTACCATAGAAATTTAATCACTTGCTCCTCTTTCACCTGTTGCAACGGCACGGCTTCTATCCACATGGTGAAATAATCGGTGGCCACTAACATGAATCTCCTCTTGCCACTTGCCATGGGAAGAAGCCCTACTATATCTATAGCCCACATGGCAAAAAGGCCACGAACTTGACACGTTATGCAACAGTTCGGCAGGTACGAATATCAACTGAGAGAACCTCTGACATTTTTCGCATTTCTTAGCAAACTCCACCGCGTCCCTTTTCATATGAGGCCAAAAGTACCACTGAGTCAAAAGGCGGTGTGTTATGGTTCTTCATGCTGAATGGCTCCCACAATCTCCCTCATGCAATTCTGCCAATACCTCTTGTGCCAACCTTAGCCCGAGGCATTTCAGTAACGGCCCATTGAAACTTTTTCGGTATAAGTTTCCGCCTAGCAAGGTGTACCTCTGGGAAGTCTGTTCCAACCTTCACCTCTCTTTCTTATTAGTCAACTCTCTCCCAGATAAAAAGTGCTTGATAGGGTCCATCCATCCCCCTTCCATTTTCGCAGTTTGGAATACCCTTTCCGACTCCTCGGTACTCGGTTTCTCCAACCTCCCTAATTTTATCATTCTTTCCTCAGATCGCCGCGGCTACGTAAGCCAATGCGTCTGCGTGTCGATTTTCACTACGACCCAAGTGTATGAACTTGATCTTAACAAACTTCACTGCCCTTTTGCGCAAAACCTCCAAATATTTCGCCATTCACGGGCATCGAGCAGCGAATCCTCCGTTTGCTTGGCACACGACTAAGTTTGAGTCCGAGTATACCGTCAGCTCATCTATTCTCAAATCCTCCGCCATTCTCAAACCCGCTATCACAGCCTCATATTATGATTCATTATTAGATGCCGCAAACCTCAGCTTCATCGTTTGTTCCATTATGTTATTATCAGGGGTGACCAACACGACACCTATTCCGCTACATGCATCTGTTACAGATCCATCCGTTAACACTCTCCATCCGTTCCTCTTATCCCATGGGTCTAGAAGGTCTTGATCCATATCTGGTTCTGGATCCATGACCATCTCTTCCCCCCATGTGGGACCCTCTGCTGGGAATTCTGCCAAAAACTCCGCCATAGCTAGGGTTTTTTCTACTGTCCTGACCTGATATTGAATTTCATAAAAGCTGAGCATCACAACCCATTTAAGTATTCTCCCAAACTTCTCCGCCTTTAACACTTGTTTGAGGGGTAGATTCGTTACCACCACTACCGAATGTGATTCGAAGTATGGTTTCAGCTTTAGTGCTGAGAAGATCAGCGCCAAAGCATACTTCTCAACTCTACTGTATCAGGTCTCTACATCTAGCAAGGTTTTGCTCTAAAATACACAGGTTTTTCTATTCTGTTGACAACATGGACAAGGACTAAGGTAACCGCGTACTCTGTGACCCCCAGATACAAATACATGCAATTTCTCCCCCTGCTCTGGTCGTGACAACAAAGGAGCCTTGCCCAAGTAACTCTTCAGTTCCTGAAATGCATTCTCATATTCCGTAGTCCATAAGAAATTTGGTGTACTCCTCAGCAATCGATACAACAGTCTGAACTTATATGAAGACTTCGAAATGAATCTGTTTAATGTCGCCACCCTTCCTGCTAGTCATTGTACCTCTTTGACGTTTTGAGGGGAGGGCATTTCTACCAAGGATCTTATTTATTCGGGATTTGCCTCTATTCCACAGTGAGTAACAATGTAACCAATAAACTTCCCTATGGTCACCCCGAACGTTCACTTCTCCAGATTAAGCTTCAGATTATGCGTCCGCAGTATGCTAAATGTCTCCTTCAGACCTTTTAAGTGTTCTTCCTCAGACATGCTCTTTTCCACCATGTCGTCAATGTAGATTTCAATTCCTTTTCAAATCTTGCCCTCAAACATCTTTTCTCCCAATCGTTGGAAGGTGGCCCCGACGTTCTTTAAACCAAAAGGCATCCTCATGTAACAATATGTACCGCCTTCTTCTCCTGATCCGGTCTGTATAACGCGACCTGGTTATATCCTATAGATGCGTCCATGAAAGAAAATATTTTGAATCCCTCCATTCTATCCACTAACTCATCTACTCGCGGCATGGGATAACTGTCTTTAGGACACTCTAAGTTAATGTCTGTGAAATCGACACACATACGGACCTTGCCGTTTTTTTTGGCACCGCGACGACGTTGGACAGCCAGTCTGTGAATTCCACCTCTCTTATTATTCTGGCCCCTTTTAGTCAACCTCCTCACGAATCCCAATGCTTCTTATCTTTTGCCTCATAGGCTTTGCATCCGCATACTTCGGCCTAATGCTTCTTATCTTTTGCCTCACAGGCTTTGCATCCGCATTCATGTGTAAGTGGTGACATGAAAAACCTGGATCTAACCCTATGATATCCTTAATTACCCATGCAAAGACATCTTTATTTTTTGACAAAAATTGTACAAGCTTACTCTTCCATTCATCCGCTAAGTTGGACCCCACTGATATAAATTTCTCTTCATCCCCCATTCCCAAGTTCACTATTTCGATCTTATCGAGGATCTTCGGCCCCATCGAAGGCTCTGCCTCCTCCTCCATGGTGGCACTCTGTAATTGCTACGTGGACATCTTCCCTGTGTCCGACACCTCTCCCTGTGTTCCACTGACAATACCTTTCACCGTCCCCTGATGGCTATTCTTAGCTGCCACTTGGTCACCGCAGACTTTGTACATTCCCGTCGTGGTGGGGAATCGAATCATTTGATAATACGTCGATGGTACCGCTTTCATCTCATGTATCCAACGTCTCCCCAGAATTGCATTGTACTGGGAGTTTGAATCCACTACCATGAACCGGGTGAATATAGTCATAGGACCCATTGTCACGGGTAGCAAGAGTTCTCCCATGGGCTCCGCCATACTCCCATTGAATCCATACAAGTTGGTCGGTGAAGGTTTCAGCTATTTTGCATCGATATTCATTTCTTGCATGGCCCCTCTGAACAACAAGACTACTACACTGCCGCAATTAATTAACACCCTCTTTACCATATAATTGCCCATCTCTACTATAATGACCAATGCGTCTTCGTGGGGGGAATCGACAACTTTGAGATCCGCATCGGTGAATACTATGTGATCCCTTCCCTCCCCAGGCCATGAACTTGGCTGGGAGCTGGTCCTATTACCTTGTTAATCTGCTGAATACTCGTGGTTCGCCTTATTTTCTCTTTATGGGCATTGTGACTCAAAACCTCTCCACTGAAGATCACATTGATTGTTCCTAGTATCCTACTCTGAACCGGTACCTACTCATTTTTCTGAGCTCCTGCTTAAACTCTCTCAGCATTCCTTTCTCTATCAGCCTCTGAATTAACCATTTCAATGCGTAGCAATCATTAGTCTCATGATTCCGTATATGGTGATATGCACAATATGGTTTACTTGGCATCTCTATTAGTGTCTGTTCCAACTCGTGGTATGGTTTTCTCTCCCTGTTCTCCCTCCTAACTCCCTCTCTACCTCTTTCGGGCCGCGATGAGTACTTGCGATACCCATTATTCCCCCTCTCTGATGTATCAATTTTCCAGTGATCCTCGCTCTTTTCTAAGGATAGTACTGCCTTCCCCGACCTTCTGGAATCCTTCTGCATTGTATCCTTATACCTTATGTACTTTTCCACATGGGGATACAAATTGTGTAAGGTCGCGATCTCATTCTTAGCCACGGACTGATGTACGCCCGTTCCTGGATGTAGGCCTCTTTCAAACGCTATTACCATGGTCCTTTCATCCATGTTCTCCACCTTCAATGTCTCGGACTTGAATCAGCACAAGAAATCTCTCACTGATTCCGCAGATCTCTACCTACCATTAAACACACCGCAATGTCTACCGCCCACCTTTTTTTATGTATGAAATGGTTTACGAACGCTTGTTCTAACTTTTGGAAGTTATTTATGCTCTTTGACTGCAATCGGTAGTACCAGCCTGATGTGCCCCCTTTAGGCTAGCCGGGAACATCATGCACCGCAACCCATCATATCGAGCTTCTTGCCACAAAGGCATCTGCTGTCAAAAATGGTGAATATGATCCATGGGATCTCCTTTGCTGTCGTATATCTTTCGAATCAGGGCTGATTGAAACGCTTCAGAACCTACAAGGCCCAAATGGTGTCAGCCAGTGGGTTACGGTTGACGCCCACCACTTGGCTAGCCGTTCCTACTTGAACCCTCGTCGGCTGAAGGTTTACCTTCCGGTCATTGTTTATCATCTCCTGAACCTGTTCCATTGTGAGGCTGGTCACCAGGTTTTCGACTAGATTTGGCCTTTCTTCTTCATTATCCGACCCCTCGCTCGCTTCCTCTCTCGCTTCCTCCTCTATTTCTCTTTATCTTTTGAGTGCATCATTCTCCTCTCTCAACCTCATTATCTCCTCTTGCATAAGTCGTGTCTCCTCAGATGCCGAACCCGTGTTTGTTTCCTCTCCTCGATCTCCCCCTTCATCACTCACCACCTCCTCGTCTGACTTCTGCACTACTACATTCTTTGGCCTACCTCTTCCTCTTTTTACTATTGTTTCCATGTCTCCGTTGCCTTCTTCTTTCTCGCTCCTCACAGACTGCGCCAAATATTGTTAGGGGTTTATACCAATACCAATCGATTCCCCACACACACAGATAACTTGTATTTGAACAATAACAACTCCAGACAACAATCTAAATATTCCCTACAACCAAACTAACATGCCCAACTCGCTAAACAACTATTAACAATAGACAATAATGTAAAGCAGTAAAAGCATACCACAACACAAAGATATATCGTGGTTCGGCCAATGGTGCCTACTTCCACAAGAGCTAATCCTTTTATAAAGTGGGAATGACTATTACAATCACTCCTTGCAGTCTCTCACCTTACTAGATCACTTTTCAAGATTGGGTTTCTCTCTCTGTTCTTGTGTATTTCCGTGTCTCTTCTGAGTGTTAGGTTTTGCCAAAAACCCCAACCTATATTGCAAACTTGCGGTTCCACAAAAATAGAATTCTTCTGAATTTAGACATAGGCGCAGGCGCGCCTTGGGCAAGACCAAAGTCGAGCACACGCATGCTAAAAACACTAGAGGTCGTCCAAGGCATAGGCGCAAGTTGCACCTTGAGCAAGACTAATCTGGCGGCGCCTTGGCCAGAGGCTCTCCACGCAAAATTTGAACTCCTTTTCTCCTCATGTGAGGGATAACTCCAACAATCTCCCCCTCCCGAACAGTGAGGGGGGATACTTTCATGCAATTTCCAAATCAACAGGAGGAGCCTGCTACCATTCCAACGGTAGCACAACAAACATCAAACTTACCTTTCAGTAAGACTTTGGTTATCATATCCGACCCATTCTTGTTGGTATGGATTTTCTTAATGTACAAATGCTTGTCTTCGAGTACTTCTCTAATCCAATGATAACGCACGTGTATGTGCTTGGATCTAGAATGAAAACTCGTATTCTTGCTCAAATATATGGTGCTCTGACTATCACAAAGAACTACAAACTGTTTCTGCTTTAGCCCTAATTCATCGAAGAATCTTTTCATCCATAGCATCTCTTTGCAACACTCAGTGGCTGCAATATACTCAGCTTCTGTAATGGAGAGGGCAACACACTTTTGCAACTTAGATTGCCAAGAAACTGCTCCCCCTGCAAAAGTAACCAGATAACCGGCGGTGGACTTCATCGAAGTTAACATCACCGCCATGTCGCATCGATTAGTAGCCTTCAAGTAAGGGCTTACTTCCACCAAAACACAAACACGATTTAGAAGTGCCCTTGAGATATCTCAATATCCACTTAACACCTTCCCAATGCTCCTTACCTGGATTTGACATAAATCGGCTTACAACACCAATGGCGAAAGCAATATCCAGTCTTGTACACACCATTGCATACATCAAGCTTCCCACTGCGGATGCATAAGGAATCTTTTCCATCTTACTCTGCTCATGCTCACCCTTTGGACACATCTCTTTGGTCATGCGGAACTGGCCACCAAGCGGACAACTAACTGGCTTCGCTTGATCCATATTGAATCTCTTCAACACCTTCTCAATGTAGCTTTCTTGAGAAAGCCACAACTTCCCACTCTTTCTGTCACGAGTGATTAACATCCCAAGTATCTACTTTGCTTGACCCAAATCCTTCATCTCAAAGGACTTACGCAAATCTTTCTTCAGCTTGGATATCTTGTTGATGTTTGGGCCCAAGGCCCAAAATATTGATATCGGTTAATATATCGGTGTACCCAAAAACCGAGATATATCGAATATATCGGATATATCGAAAATATCGGTTTTTTTAGTGACCAGTCCAAACTATTTAAAATATCGGAAATATCGGATATATCGGAAATATAATATCGAAAATATCAGAAATATATCGGAAATATATTGAAAATATCGGATTTATATTTAAAAATGGTCAAAAAGTCAACCGATATATATCGATTATATCGGAAATATCGATTATATCGGCGATATAAAGTTTCATATCGGAAATTCCGATATATCTCGAAAAAAAAGGGGTTCAATATTCGGTGGATATATATCGGAAATATCGATATCGGTGTACCAATTTACCGAGATATATCGGCGAGATATCGGATATCTCGGCGATATTTTGGGCCATGTTTGGGCCAACTATCAACATATCATCCACATACAGCAAGAGCACTATGAAATCCCCGTCTAGAAATTTTTGAACAAACACACAATGATCGGAAGCAAACTTCTTGTATCCTTGATTTGCCATAAAGGAATCAAACTTTATGTACTACTGTCTCGATGCTTGCTTCAACCCATCCAAGCTCTTTATCAGCTTGCATACTAGGTGTTCCTTGCCTTTGACCTAAAACCCCTCTGGATGGTCCATGTAGACATCTTCTTCAAGGTCTCCATAAAGAAAAGTTGTCTTAACATCTAGCTGCTCAACCTCTAGGTTCATACTTGCGGTCATACCCAATACCACTCGGATAGAAGTTATCTTCACTACAGGAGAGAAAATCTCATCAAAGTCAATCCCTTTTCTTTGACCGAATCCCTTCACAACAAGGTGAGCTTTGTGCCTTGGGTGTGGATTGTTCTCCTCATGCTTGACTTTCTAAATCCACTTATTCTTGAGAACTTTTCTTCCTGTTAGTTTCTCAACTAACTCATAAGTGTGATTATTATGCAAAGAATCCATCTCATCATGCATGGCCTTCAGCCACTTCCCTTTGTATGTACCTTCAAGTGCCTCTTGATAGTACATAGGTTCTCCACCATCAGATAGTAAAATATACGTATGTGGTGGATACCTTGTTGAAGCTTGTCTCTCTCTGTCAGACCTCCTTGCCCCATCTACTGGTGCCTCAGGAGGATGCACTTCTGCTTGCTCAGGTGGTGGTTCATGCACTTCATCTGCATCTTCTATACCAATAGGTTCTATCCCATCATGAGCAATGGGATTCTCATCATGAGCTTCAAACTCATGGTTCTCTGCATTCTCAATGCCTTCTGCACGTTCCATAGTAGGAACTTCTGGTTTTGAATCAACAAGATCATTAGTGAAAGCCTATAGCTTCTCACCCTCCTCAAAGTCTGCTATGGTTTGGTCTTCCAAGAACACAACATCTCGACTTTGGATTACCTTCTTATTAATCGGATCATAGAGTTTGTAACCAAACTTTTCATCTCCATAACCCAGAAAAATGCACTGCTTGGCTTTGTCATCAAGCTTGGATCTCTCATCCTTCGAAATATGCACAAATGCCTTGCACCCAAATACCCTCAAGTATCCATAATCAACATCTCTACCTGGCCATACTCTCTCTGGATAGTCACTATTCAAAGGTTTCGACGGCGATAGGTTGATCACATGCACTGTTGTACGCATTGCTTCTACCCAGTAGGTTTTAGGTAGCTTGGAATGAGATAGCATGCATCTCATCCTCTCTACAATGGTACAATTCATTCTCTCTGCTATTCCACTCTGTTGCGGTGTCTTAGGAACAGTCTGCTCATGACGAATCCCATGACTCTGGCAATACTTTTCAAACGGCCCAATGTGCTCACCCCCATTATCTGAGTGAATACACTTCAACAACTTCCCTGTCTCTCTTTCCACCATGCTATGGAATTTCTCAAACACGCCAAGTACTTCATCCTTGGTCTTCAGACTATATGCCCATACCTTTCTTGACGCATCATCAATGAAGGTCACGAAGTATAAAGCTCCCCTGTGGGACTTCACTTTTATAGGACCACATAAGTCTGTGTGCACTAGTTCAAGGACATTATCCTTTCTGTGAGACGGGAATCTTTGGAAAGACACCCTGTGTTACCTTCCTACCAAACAGTAAGTACATCTACTTAAATGTGTACATTTGATGTCTGGCAAGGCCTTTTGCTTAGCAAGAACTTCCATCCCTTTTTCGCCTATATGACACAGTCTCTTGGGCCACAGTTCAGAAGAAGCTTCTTTTTCTGCCGCATTCACTTCTGTTTTACACAAACTAGCCTGTGTTTTGTAAAGAGAGCAAGTTTTCTTCCCTCTGGCTGCTACAATGGAACTTCTGCTCAGTTTCCATACCCAGTTACCAAATGAGTTTACAAAGCCATCGTCATCTAACTTCCCAACCGAAATTAGGCTTGGCCGAATGTCAGGGACATGTCTTACATCCTTGAGTGTCAAGGAGTAGCCGACATTGGTTTCTACATGAATATCACCAATGGCTATAATCTTTGAGGCTCCACTATTACCCATCTTCACTTCACCATATTCACCACAACTGTAGGTAGCAAAGAATCCCTTGTGCGGTGTGACGTGATAAGATGCTCTTGTATCTATCACCTACTTTGTATCCTGGCCTGAGGTACTAAGACAGCACACACCACAATCTGACACAATTCCCACTAGATCATCGACTAGTGCGGTAGTATCTCTGCCTGTGTTTCCATTCCTCTACACCGTGTCTTCATGTACACAGTTATTCTTCTCATCCCTCTTCAGTGTTCTACACTCATACCTGAAGTGACCCTTGGTGGCACAATAATAACATTGCCTCTCTGCCTTAAGGATTCTAGCTTCACCCATAGATTTACTTCTGTCATCACCTCTAGAATGAGATGGCTTTCTGCTTCTACCTCTCCCCCATTTCTCTGTGATAAGGATCTCTGAGTGAGAGGAGCTGCTTTTTGAACTCCTTCTAATCTCCTCATTCAACAAAGATGCGGTAGCCATCTCCATGGAAACGATTCCATCTTTGGCTGCTCCGTGTAGAGAAACTGCTAATGTCTCCCAACTTTCGGATAAAGAGCCTAATAGAAACAAAACCTCGACTTCATCTCCCAAATTAATTTTCATCAAATGCATCTAATTGATGGTATTATGTATTTCGTTAAGATGCTCAGACATTAAAGAACCTTCTGGTACTTCGTGTTGGCAAACTTCTTAACGACCAGCACTTTGTTTCCGCCCGACTTCCTCTCATAGAGGTCTTCGAGTTTCTTCCATAAGCCAAAAGTTGTAGTCTCTTGGGATACATGGTGAAAGACATTATCGTCAATCCACTGTCGAATATACCCAATTGATTTTCTGTCAAGCTTGCTCCAATCAGCCGCAGCAACTGATTCCGGTCTTTCTCCTCCATTCTCAATGGGTTGTGCCAAGTCCTTGCAATAAAGTAAGTCTTCCATCTTGGCTTTTCAAATGGTGTAGTTCTTCCTATTCAGACTCGTCATGCGAGTGTTCACGGAATTGTCAATCTCTACAAGTTATTTAAACTCAAATCTTTTCTCAAGAGTTTTGCCAAACACCTTCCGACCAAGATTTGGATAATACCCTAGGCTAATCTAACCAAGGCTCTGATACTACTTGTTGGGGTTTATACTAATACCAATCGATTCCCCACTACACAGATAACTTGTATTTGAACAATAACAACTCCAGACAACATTCTAAATATTTCCTACAACCAAACTAAAATGCCTAACTCGCTAAACAACTATTAACAACAGATAATAATGTAAAGCAGTAAAAGCATACCACAACACAAAGATATACCGTGGTTCGGCCAATGGTGCCTACTTCCACAAGAGCTAATCCTTTTATAAAGTGGGAAGGAATATTACAATCACTCCTTTCAGTCTCTCACCTTACTAGATCACTCTTCTCTCTTTACAGGCTTGTCTCTCTGTAAAGGTTATATCTCAATCTTGATTGCTTTCAAGATTGAGTTTCTCTCTCTGTTCTTGTGTATTTTTGTGTTTCTTCTGAGTGTTAGGTTTTGCCAAAAACCTCAACCTATATTGCAAACTCAAGTAGCGGTTCAAAAATAGAATTCTTCTTCTCAATTTAGACATGGCACGGGACGCCTTTGGGGCAAGGCCAAAGTCGAAGATGCCAAGACGCTAAAAACACTGGAGGTCGTCCAAGGCATGGGTGCGGGTCGCGCCTTGAGCAAGACTAATCTGAGCGCGTGCGCGCTCAGTCTTCTCCACGCAAGCTGAACTTCTTTTCTCTCCATGTGAGCGATAACTCCAACAAATGTTGTATCACATTTTCTTACTCTTCACCCTTTCTTCTCTCTTTAGGTCTTTTCTCCTTTCACTAATGAACTTTTGCCTCTTTCTCTCTTCCCTTCCTTTCTCTTTATACCCCCATCTCCTTTCATCATAGTCGTCTACCTGTCTCCTCATCTCTCAGACTCCCTTTCCCCATGTGTAAGTGTCTCCTTAACGTACCTATGAGTCCGCGGACTGATCCTGTACCATGCGTGTTCGCTGCGTATCTTGCATCAGGCTCATCCTACCCATGATCTTCTATACCCTGGATTCTACCACCACATTTTTCCCTACCCATGATCTTCTATACCTTGGATTCTACCACCACATTTTTCAAGATCGTGAGGTCAGTTATCTTAATTATCAAATATCAATATAATTGAAATTTTTACAAAACTAATTAAGATTCAACAAAATGTGCTAATGACGCAAACATAGAGTCCTGCTCTAAAAAACAGAATAATTTGGTCCAGTCACAAAGGGAATAGGCAATGTCAACCTATACATCTTACTTCGACGTGTAAATTTTGAGGAAGATGATTTTCACACGAAGAATTTAAATGAAACAAAAAAAAAATAAGGAAGTGTTAATGGTTGAAAAAATGCAAACAAGCACTACCAAAAGTTTCTGCGCGCTACTCTGGCTAGGAATTTAATGTGGGACTGAATAATTTTTTCTTAATGATATTATTTGTGTGTGAGTCAGCTGAGAATTGATTCTTACCAAGATTATGGCTTTAGTATCTTCTCTTGCTAAGGAAAAACCAAGAGTGGAGTCATTTTCATTCCCTAGCAGAACATCCACGAAGTATGCAGCAGTTTCAGCACCAGCAACAGCACCCAGTGTCGTATTCTTCTCTATACGTTCATCAATCACTTCATTAAGAAAAGAATCTAGTTCCTTAAAGTTTTTCTCAACCCTGGCACTTAAGCCATTAAGATTATTCAGCCAAGCAAGCGATGGTATTAAGTCACCAACATTTGAAACAGCCAACAGGTATGCAAACTCCTTTAGCATCTCCTTAAACTTCCTCCCAGCACCCTCCTCTTCATTGTACTTCCTCCCCAATGCAACCCTACAAGTTATACTAGTCAAGAGTGAAGCAAACATCTCGCTCAAATTCACCGAATTGGAGGAAGAAGACTCTTTGATCTTTTCTACTACGATAGCTATCTCTTCCTCTCTAATGGATCGAAATGACTGCACTTTCTTAGCACTTAGAAGTTGCAACACGCAAATTTTGCGAACTTGCCTCCAATACTCACCGTATGGTGCAAATGCGATGTCCTTGCCATAAGTTAGTCGTTTAGGAAACGTCAACTGAGGTCTACTAGAGAACACATGATCGTAAGTCTTCATAACATCTTGAGCAATATTAGCAGATGAGACCACTAAAGTTGGTGCAAGACCAAGGTGCAACCACATCAAGGGGCCATGCTTTTTAGCAAGGGACAGGAAAGCATGATGCGGTAAACCATGTAATTGGTGAAGGTTTCCTATAAGAGGAAGCTTCGTTGGAGAAGGTGGTAACCTGTACTTGCTGACCTTAGATGTTTTCAAGCTTATCACAACAAATAGAGAGAGGATGAACAGCAGGGGATAGAGTAATATGGAATGAGTTTGTTGCTCTAGCCATTGCACTGCTTGATTCATTTTGAGTTGTTAGACAAATGACTGAATGAAGTATTGCTTCTGTAGTTCTGTTGGATATATTACTATCATCATACATTAATCATACAGGGAGTGTATGTATGTGGTTGTCAAATCAAGTAAAGAAAGCACAAAGTTTAGAGGACCACATTTTTGTCCTTTTTTTTTTATGTGAGCCACATTTTTGTCCAACTTGACCTTTGTATTTAGCTTAGTAAGTTGGATCACGACTCTTCCGTGGGTCTCCATGCCAAATCAAACAGTACTCAAGAAGCTGCGCTTGCAATCCTATTCCCCCAGGGTGCGCTAAGAGAGAAGTTAGAGTTTCACTGTTTCACATTTGGACTTGGTAATGGGAAAAAAAAAGCCCATGTAGTTATGATTGCGACCAAGGGTGTACTTCAAGAAAAAACTCAGTAATTTCAACTACTTGCTGGTTTGATAACAGTTAAATTCTAGAACGTGAGGTTGACCGTTCATTTTATTTAAAGCTAAAATAGAAATAGGAACGAGACAATTAATTATCGAAAATAGACTCAGAGGAAATGGATAGGAAAGAAGGCAAGAACATGAAGGAATTTTGTATTTGTCGGCAGAAAAGACAGGTTTTATAAAGAGGGGAAAAGGGGTTTGGATCTATTAGGCAGCCCACTAGCAACGTTGGTAAAATCTTTGGGTGATGATACTAGAGGTCTGGGACTTGAATCCGCTAGCATCAAAGAGGTATGATCTCATTTAAAACAGCCTTGCCAATTAAAAAAAATGTCATAACAAGTTTGAAAATGAATTCTTATGTTAAATGCAGCGCTGGCTATGAGAGAAGAAGGTTAAGTTAGTACGCACTATTTTGTTGTAATTTAAAAAATTCGAGATATAATAGTACAGACTATTTTGTTGTAACTAACCCAAACTCTCGAGATTAAGTTAGTTCCCACTCCAGATATAAGAAATAAAATTCTCAATTAAAAAAAGAATACTACAAAATATACTAACACAATAGTATTTATTTATTTAAATAAAATAAACACGTACATTGAACAATTTACATAAATTTAGACACCTAATGCTAGCTAGCTTCCATATATAGTAGCAATAGGGCACAAATACACAAGGTTAATATTAAGACTCTTTATAGAGAACATCTCTGAATCACATGTTTGAAAAAAAAGTTAAGATTAAAAAAAAAATTACTAATGAGTTTAACTGTTTATAAAACAAATATAATATCGGGTATATATCAAAAAATGGGATATATATCACTTGGTTCAATATTCGGCACTGGTATGTCACATATATCCATATCGCGTACCTCATTTCTCAATATATATATCTCGGATATCGTGATATATTGAACGAAATTTTCGTTCTTGATAACTACAACTATAAATAATAAGGAGAAGCAAAACGAGAATAAAAATAATGGAAAAAGTTAAGAATAGTAAGAATAAGAAGAATATATATATATCAAAAAGTGACATTCTTATTGTACATTCTATCAAAAAGTGCATTTCAACAATAAATTAGTGTATGATTTTTTGTAGATATAATCTACTCTTCATGGATTATATCTCTACAAAAAATTAGCTCAATTCGATATTTCTAGCCTTGTCAAACTTAAAATTATTTCTAGACCGTTAGATAAAATTGTAAACTTAAACACTACTTTTGACAAAGTTCCACATATTGGATTGAACTAAATTTTTGTATAGATCTTATCCATGAAGAGTAGATTATATCTATGAAAAATCATACACTAAACCAATTCGATATATATATATATATCAGAAATGCTCTAGTGCGGACTTCCCGTACAAAAAATAATCCGGACCAAAATAAACCAACTTGAATTCTCGTGAATTTATTCTCTCTCTCTCATCTCTCCACTTTTTTCTCCTATTAGAACCCACACACTCTCTCTCCACTTTTTCTCTCTCCTCTCTCTACGCCCTCTCTCCTCTCTCCAATTTTTTGCTGCCAACTCTCTCTTCTTGATTCAGAGACAATATAATTTAGAACAATATAACATTGTTTATAACTAATTAATCATATCAGATTATTAGAAGTGGCTGATTTTGGATAAGATCATACCACAGACAGAGGGCATGAACGTACCTGTTGTACAACAACGTCACGGTAAAATCTGTACCAGTTGAGTAGCATTGCAACCCTATCCACTTGCAAGCAATATATTCTACCATAGCTGCATGTGAATATTGACTGAGTACATCATAATCACTTTCAAATGCAAGCTGAAAATTAATATCTTCTGCTGAAAAGAAATGAACCCATGGCGAAAATGAGACTATCTATTAGCCAAAGAAATACATAAAATTGAACTTACATTGTCACAATATGCACATCTTCCTCAGCTAGGAGCCTAGGACAGGTTTCTCATTGGCCTCAGCTTTGGCTATTGCCATATCAAACCGTGGCACGCGAATGACTCCTCCAGCTGAAAACTGATGACATGAACAAGTATTTGGGTTTAACAAGTGAGAAATAATAAGGGCTAAATGATAATGGTATCTATCTTAAGATTTGATAATGATGTCTGCTTTTGAACTTTGGAAACAATATATATATGGAAATGAGAGGCACTCTATAGATTAAGAAGTCAGAACCAGTAAATTAAATTTGCTATGTTGCATGTGCATAAGTTATTGCAAAATCAAAAAACAAAGACTAAATAAACAATTGAATGTTACAGCATGGACAATGATGCCTTCATTTAGTTGACCGCCTTATTTATTTTTTAAAGAGTAAAAGCTTAACCTTACCACTTGTGAAAGATACATACGACTCAATCTCACAACAAGAGCATACCATCAACTCTTCCTAAAAAGTTTGATGAAAACAAACAACAAAAGATCTGATTAAACCCATCCCAAACCATCAAACCGACACTTATCCCTCTCTAGATTCTAGACACACACCTTAGGGATTGAGAAAGAGAGCAAGCTCCGCGCACACTCCCAAGCACACACTCATTTGGGGGAGTACACACACTCTAAGACACTACGACAGATTGGAGGGGAGGAAAGAGCACCACATTTTCCATGTAAATGACAACATATTATGATGTGATCCACAGACTCACTGCCACACATGCATGCATCACAAAAAAAAACAAAAAAACTTCTGAGGAACGAAATATATATTGCCTGCACTAATTAACAAATAAGAAAAACTTAATGCAATAAACTATTTATTACTTCGTTTTTTGATATCTTAGATTTATCAATTAAACTATTCATTTGTAATTAGTAGCAGGAATCAAAGGCATGATTCAAATAGTTCAATCAATAGCAAATATATATGTTTAAATTTCCTATGAACGTGAAATGGTATATATATTCTCGTTTGCGGTAGAAATTGGTGAAACCAATCTGGGGAGTAAGAAAAAGAGTTTTTTTTTTTTTTTATGGTCGGGATTGTTCTAAACTATATTAATCTGGGGAGTAAGAAAAAGAGTTTTTCTTTATGGTCGGGATTGTTCTAAACTATATTGTCTCTGAATCAAGAAGAGAGAGTTGGCAGCAAAAAATTGGAGAGAAGAGAGAGGGCGTAGAGAGAGGAGAGAGGAAAAGTGGAGAGAGAGTGTGTGGGTTCTAATAGGAGAAAAAAGTGGAGAGATGAGAGAGAGGGAATAAATTTACGAGAATTCAAGTTGGTTTATTTTGGTCCGGATTATTTTTTGTACGGGAAGTCCGCACTAGAGCATTTCTATATATATATATACAAAATTGACATACGCATTCCAAAAACATATTTTCACATTGAACTAAGGGCTGATTTTTGGTAGAGATGACTTACCTACTATGGATAATATCTCCACAAAAAATTAGCTCAATTGGATGTCTCTAGTCTTGTCAAAAAGGTGTTTAAATGAAACACCTACCTAGGTTTAGCTAGGTAGACAGGCAAAAATGAAACAGCCATCGAACAGCCCAAACACAACCGTTAGATCATCCAAATCTATCCAAACATTAAATTTCAAAATCTAACCGAAATTTCGAAACATAAACAAACTAGCAAAATAGAAACAAAACACTTATGAAGGGTTTTCGCTCCTATTCCTCTTCCCAAATTTTCTCCGAAATCAAACCATTTTTACCTCCAAATATGCTCCAAAATCAAACCAAACTCTAACAACCTTAATACAATTTGGTCCTAATCACCTCCAAATTCAAACACAAAATTCAAACGGAAAATCTAACGAAACAGCCTTCTCCCTCCAAATTGATTTGCCTCCAAATTGAGAACTCAAACCCAAAATTGTGCATGTATGGAGTCAACAGCAGAAAATGTAACAATCAGTATCGACGAAGATGGGTAGTTGTTGGGTCTTCTTCGAATAAATCCCCGAATAGTGAAACGCATAAACTAGTTGCTCCGTTTGTAGGAATGGTTTTTAATAGTGTTGACGACGCAAAGACTTGCTACAAACAATATGGTGTACAAGAGGGATTTGAGACTCGTGTTCAGTCAACGGATAGGAAAAAATGTGTGGATTTTGCTACTAGTTGTTTAATGGTTTGCGCACATGAAGGGGTCTATAATAGCAAGAGAGAAGTGGGAGAAGTGAGTGTTTCTAGGAATACGAGCACTGTCAAGTGTAGTTGCCCCGCCAAAATGCATATTACGAAAAGAAAACATGAAGAGATATACCCTGTAAGCTGCGTTGAAAATGAACATAGCCACGGTTTGGTTAGTCCAGCAAAGAGAAATTGCATGAGATTGAACAAAAATATGCTTGAAGCGGCAAAGAGGTTGACTAAGATTTTTAGTGAAAATGGTTTACCTGTCGGAAAGGTTGCAGCTGGGTTTAATGGGGAAGAACTTGGGTTTACAAAGAAGGATTGCTGGAACCATCATTATGGTTTGACTAGAAAGATGCCTAAAGAAGGTGATGCAACTGCCGTGCTTAGATATTTTATACAGAAGAGTGCCGAGAATTCCCAGTTCTATTACGCTATTAATCTAGATCAAAATGGGACTGTAATAAACTTTTTCTGGGTTGATGGGAAGTCTCGAGTGCAATATGAGTATTTTGGGGATGTTGTCTCTTTTGATACACATACGTACGAATGCATACCCTATGCCTTTTGCCCCTTTTATTGGAGTCAACCATCATATGCAATCGATTCAATTTGGTTGTACGTTGTTACTTGATGAGATAGAAGATACATTCATATGGTTGTTTAAGGCCTGGCTTGTAGCCATGGGTGGTCGTGTGCCAACTGCAATCATCACTGACTAGGATAGAGCGATGACTGCAGCCATTGCCAAAGTGTTCCCTAATACTCGTCATCGTTACTGTCTTTGGCGTATTATGCAAATATTTTAAGAGAAGCTGTCATTTACTAAAATTGAGACACTGGTAACTAACTTGAAAAACACTATTTCTTTCTCGTATAGGATTAGTGATTTTGAAAAAAGTTGGTGTACAATAATAGAGAATAATGAGTTGTCTAAAAATCCTTGGTTGATAGAAATATATAAGATACGGGAGAAATGGGTTCTTTGTTATCTTAGTGGCACATTTTTTGCTAGTATGCATACGACTAGGAGAATTGAATCGATGAATTCTCATTATGACCAATTCGTAAATTCGACAACTAGGCTGATAGAGTTTGTACATGGTAATGAGAGGTCTTTGGCTTTGATTGCTAGGAATGAAAGAGATTATGATTACTGCACCGAACATAGTTCACGAATTGTGGCTAAAGATGTTTTTCTCTTTATACATGTTGTGTCGGTCTATACAATTAATGCATTCAATAAATTTAAGGAGCAATTAGAGAAGGCAAAGCTGGAGTACAAAATTGATAGGGACGAGATTGTCAACAATGGAATCGGAAGCTACATGGTGAAATTCAAAGAACCCGCAGAAGAAGTCCGTTTGGAAAGTGAGTTTCAATAGAGGAACCTTAAAGGGAGACTGTGAATGTAAGTATTTTCAGTTTATGGGGTTACTTTGTGGTCACATGTTAAAGATTTTCCAGCATTATGACATCAAAAAGATTCCAAGGCATTTTTTTTTAGCAGTGGATGCAAAAGGCAAACACGTATAGAGCGGAGTTTGATATTGTATTGGTGGTCGGCCATGAAAACCATGAACCTTTGAGAGTGGCTCATTGTATCAAGGTTGCTTCTCAAGTGGCTTACGATGTAGAGAATATTGTTCAGACTTATTTATATTTTATAGAAAAGATGGGTGAAATGGCTATTAGAGTTTCAAAGTTGAATGAAACTTCCAGCGAAGGAGTCGCAGATAATGAAGAGCCTCCAGTTGAAGAGCATTCGATTGATACCTCACAGGTTAATTGATTTTAATGTTTAATTTGATATAGGTTTAGTGTTTAATGTTATTTGATTAATTTTAATATTTAATTTGATATAAAAATTTATTTGATTTTGACTTCGAAATCTTTATTTCAGATATTGATTTTGACTCCCAACATTTCTCAAACAAAAGGGAGGAAGAAGAAAGTGAAAGTGGAGAGATGGAAATCCCATGATATATGCTTATTTAACACTACTTAGAGATTTGAACTCTCTAAATTGATGCAAAAGCACTCAAGGTTCCTTACTCACGATCTTCGTTTCGTAGAGTTTGAATAAGGATTCGAACTAACCTAAAGTTTATAACAACTACAAATTGGATGTTACAATTAAGGGAACTAAGGAGTAAGGTTATAATATTAAAGCTAGGATTTCCTTCCTACACAAACATTAAGAAAGACATTAAAGTTTGAAAACATGCACTTAATACCAAAATAGAGATTTGAAAGAAAAGGTGGAGAGTTAATCCTCCTCATGTGAAACTATCATTAGATGTTGATTTGAAAAAGGTTATTTGATCCTTCCTAGACTCATAGACAAGCCCCTAATGGAAGAAAAGATTTGATCCCTAGCATGTATAGCTCACTTAAGAGCTCACACATGCTAGCAAGTGGAACTAAACAATGACTTATCTCTAAGCTCATTGCTTTGATTCCTAACTAGACACTACACCAACTATCATTTTGGGATAGGGTGTAGAGCTAGTTGTTCTTCCTAACAACCTACCAAACCAACAAAAATTGATTTACCCTCACATGAGTTGGATTAACTCCCCAAAAGGGAAGTTAGCTCATGACCCTTGGGACAAGGATTTATAAACTAAAAAAAACACAAAATAGAGAGAGAAAGGAAGAAGATAAACAATCAAACTCACTGATATATTTATTTTCTAGAAGAAAACAAGTGTTTTCTCCATTAAAACTATTACAAGCTTCTTACAAAAACTAAAAACTAACTTATGATTTTTTTCACTAAGGAACTAAAATAATGCCATGTGAGGAAAATAAGTCAAGAGAGTAAATGGAGTGTCCCCCACCCTTGTCTAATTTCTTCTCCATTTGAGAGAAATCTCATTTCCTCCCACGTGAATCATCAAACCACATTAATTCATTTTTATCCACCACATTAAAACAAAGTGACACCTTGCCTTTTTTTCACTATTAACACCTAATCTAATTTATTACATGCAAGGTGTCAACTTTGCACCAATAATTTATTATTTTTGTCTTGACATGCTCCATGATTGATGACTCATCCAATCTTGTGGCCCCGCATAGTGGATCCATATGCAGTCCAGTGGCAGTCCGGTATTTTGGGCAGTTTTACAACTTCCCGCCTATGCGTAGAATTCATCACCCTGATTGTCTGAGCAGCTCTCTTGTCGCATTCGGAGTCCTGGTTCTAGAGGTAGGAGCTTTGGAAGTTTGATGCTTCTGTGCGGATTTGGAAGAATTCATATATATGCCTTTCCTCGTGTGCTTTATCGCAGTTTAACAAATATTTCCATGTTTATTGCAAATACCGCAATAAAGATGAAAACATATTTATTTCATGATTATTAAACACATAATTAACCAAATTTATATGTCTCAATGGGGTTTCATAATACACTTTTGGGTGCTTATCACACTACCCCCAAACAAGATTTTTTGCTTGTCCTCAAGCAAAGAAGAGACACTAAAATAGATAAGTGGCCAAAAATGTGTAGTCCTAAACTAATTCTCGTTTTCAAGAGTCTGCGGTTGCATTGACTATATACAACAAGGCCTTAAACCACTAGGAATTCCCTAGTGGGACGAAGTTATAGCCTCATGAGAGTTTTCCAGAAAAGATACTCACAAACTTCATTTATACTACAATGACTCAGTGACAAAAACTCGTTTCCTAAATTAATCTCAGATATCCATACATCTCCTTAGCAGGGAACGAAGATTGATTTCTTTGAAACTCAAGTTAATATGTATTCAATAATTAAAACATCTACATATGATTATTCATGCAAAGGACTTTTCATTGAAATATATACTAGCGGGGTTGTTTCGGATCCCTTGGAGAGCGTGCACCTAAATGGGTTCTCGCAGGTATGTGTTGAAACACAAATTCACTCAAAATTTTTCCACTCGGGTTTTGTTAACTCCGATTAATGCGGTCGCACATTTCCTCACATCTCAATGCCGGTCGAGGAGCCGATGTCGATCAATCACGCCTACTACTTATTATCACACCACCCTACTCCTAATTGAGCTAGAGGTCTTTATTAGGTATTGTGGGGCTTAGGTGGATTGTGTACAAGAAAATGGAAATGGATAATCAAAATTCACGAGTATGAGAGAATAGGGACTTCATATATTTACACTAGAGAAATCCTTGTTTTCTCATCCTTCTTCTAACTCGAGCTTTATAACCTTGTTCTTAAGCCTCTAATGGATTTATTATTATATCTTTTTTTTTTTTTTTTTTTTTTTTAGATGGCTTAAAAACATGATTCTATTTTTCTTTCTGAAGCAAATGGCCGACTTTTATTTGGGACAAGTCTTTCTCTTTATTCTTTCCACATTTCATCCTATTTCTCATACTCATCACTTAGGTAGGTTCTTTTATTTGGTTTAATAAATGGGTAAGGAATTTTTGGTGAAAGTGAAAGGTTTGATGAACGGTTCGATGGAGTGACTAGCGGTAAAATTTGTAGCAATGTAAGAATTTTTAGCTATGTCGATCCAAAGAAGGCCTAAATTCTCGCCTAGGGCTCGGGTGGTGATCAAGTAAGTAGACGCGTGATTTCTCTAATCGGAAAAACTACTCCTCTGTGTCATCACACACAAATCACTAATGTCAAGGTTTTTGGTTAGATTCTCACAGGATTTATAGTTTAAGTAACTAACCGTTGGTTCCAGAAACTTACTGCCATGTACAATCGATGATACTCAGTACATGAATATTCACGAAAAGATGTATAAACTATTGCATGCGTATTATTTAAAGTTTCTTAAAACAAATCCTAATTCGGATACTAATGTGAGATTTCTAGACAATTTTCATCATTGAAAAGGAAACAAGACTTTGTCACTAAGTACAATTATTAATACAAAAAATAAAAAACTATATATAGGCTACAAGATGCCTAATTTTTTGCTACTGGTTTAAAGCACCCCAAAACGAGAATGATGCTTAGTCCTCGAAGGATCAATAATTAAAGAGAGAAAGTACCTGAGAACCGTGAGCAAAATTAGTGCTAGATTGCTAGAACAGAGAGGTTGGAGATCATAATATATTATTCAGAAAGAACAAGAAAATGTTCAATAGCACACTAAACATAGCACACGATACATAGCACACGAAATAATGAACCATAGCATACGAAACATGAAAAACAATAGCACACCAAACATAAGGTTTAGCTAGATATATGTACAATGGCAAACTCAATTTTACCATCCAGCAGGACGTGAAGGTCTGGCATCCTCTTTAAGGAAATGCATTTCCTTAGCATCGCGCCAATAGATAATAGTCTGCCAAATTTCTGCCCATTCTTTGTCTCCGGATTCCCTCAAATTGGTCTTCATCTTTTCGTCCTTTGGGTAACATCGAACATGCCTCGTATCGAAGGACGCCATCCATTAATAAAACCTCAATGAGCGAATGATTCTATTTCTTTGGGCACATGGAATCTACCTTGACCTATCATGAAAAAAGTGGCTGCAAACCGTGGGAAATGTGTCTTCATGATTCGCAAGCGGTGGTAGTAAAAAGTATATACTTGATCCTAAAAGTCGCGAGCTCGTTTCAGGCGGAGATAACACAACCTAAAATGTTAAATAATGCATGACCCTGAGCTAGTGCACAATCAATACAACGCGGCCTCCTCATTGGCGTTAAAAAATGCCAATCTCCCATAATGTTTAGGAGTACAAATAACATTGCAGTCCCCATGTTCATGGTCATGCTTGCTAATGGAATGGTGATGTTAGGCCATGGCATGGCCATCTCCTCTCGTTTGATCTCAAGACCATCACCATAAGAGTCGCTAAACGCTTGCCACCGAAAGGAACGGTAAGAATTATGATAGATGTCTTTGCCAAGATCACGCAGGGTTAAGTGGTATGGAAGGTCCAAAGATAGGGCAAGTTTGCTGCTCGTAAAAGATATGAGGTGTGTCACCAACTCGATTGTGAACCCGTCTAAGTAGAAACCATGCGCATGGTTGAATGCTGGTGTGTCTTCCATATTAGCATAAAAGTATGCAGCCAAACTTCGGAGAATAAGTTTGGTCGTCGTTGAAGAATTAGGGGAAGACCACCCAATGTTTGTGATGTAATCATGGAAGAGATGGTCATAGGCATTGGAATCCATCATAGATCGAAGGATTGCTTTCGGGGAATGAGTTTGAGGAGGTACCATGGATGATGAAGATGCAATGTTTGATGAAGATGCCATGGTGGATGAAGTAAAGAAATGGGTAACGATACCGGCAACTAGATGGAAAAATGAATATGTAAGAAAATAGACCCTCCTGTAGCACATGTTAAAATTATATTAGTCATAATGGAAATGATGACAATCCTATTAAGTATTGCATACAAAAGAAGACAAAAAGATAAGACAAAATACATAGTAAGACGGAAAAACATAATAACATAGATGATTATATACTTATTGACTTAGTAATATCATGGATTCTTATATTGATCTTGGAGATACATATTTTGCACCAAACTATTTAGGTCTACTATTTGTTGGCCGAGCTACATCTGAATGTCCCCTTGGCTAGCAGAAAGTACAGTTTGATTTTCCATTAGGAGAGCGTGATTTTGCAAGGATTGAGAATGATTTTCCAAGATCTCCTCCTTGACACATCATCGTTGCTTGACGATCTTGGAAATCAAGAGTTGTGATGATGATATTCTCGACGAGCGTGTAGTTCCCTCAAACCCCGATGAAGAAGTTTAATGCCTTCCATGGGATTAATAATATTCAAATGACATTATCATCAAATAAATGGTCAAATTTGAGCTTGGGGTGTTCTCGCTTCATCTATCGAGTATCAGGGGTCCAAAAACCAACGGAGTAGTCTGTTTGAAGTACCTTTATATATGCTCTTTGAAGGGGTGTCTCTGGAGAAATTATTGGATAACCCCAACGCATCATAATCTGCGTTACCAAAGTGGGTAGAGGTGCTGACCTTCTTGTTTTCTTGGTGATTACGTTCCAGAGGTGTTGGATTAGACAAAAGTCATCTCTTTGAGTTTGCAAAATCCAAAGTAGGTGAAGTTGAGGCTTTGTGACTTCTGATTGGTGTGATGTACCTACCACATTATGTCCCAACCAGTGGAGCACAACACGTTGATTCTGTTTCAAAGAGCGTTGAAGAACCATGTGATGTGTATTTTCGACGTCGCCATGAGATACGGTAGCTCGCAGTAAAGTTTTTGCGGAATCGAATGATGACTCTTGAACAAGGGACTCCTGGGTTTTTATTGGGACTTGAAGTATGTCGGAGATCATTTCCTTATTCAATTCCAATCGTTGTCCATAGGCATTGAAGTAGAATTTTCCATCTTCATATCCGCTAAATTGGTAGAACATCAAAACCAATTCTCGGGAATAACCAGCTTCTGAATGATATAGAAGGGGTGTCCATCCGCGACGTATGATTTCGGTGTCAAAATAAGGAGAAAACCGGCCCTCTTCGAAAAGTTTTCGGGTAGTCTTTCTCTGCCAAAGTATTTTTTTTGGTTGAGCCATTCTTGAGGAAGGATAGTGAAAATTGTATGAATAAGAATGGCTGAAAAAGAAGAGATTTATAGCCAATCTATGAGGCTAGACCAATCTAGAGTCCAAGTGTAGTTAATGACCCATGTGATTATGAACAACATCATAGGGGATCCACATTAAGTCTTTGTCATGTCAGATATCCAAATACAATTAATGAGATGGTTTAATGTTAGAAAATACGGAGGAAAGTTTCACAGGGTAGTTAGACTTACACGTAATTTCAGAAATGATGATCATAACTCAGTAATAGAATATGGATAGAATAATCGAGATGCATGTGTGTGACAAGTGTTATGTGTACCTTGTAATAAGTCTTGATTTTCTCTAAACACCATGTGTATCCATTAATTATTTTGGTGAGTTTTGGATGGCCTATCTTTGTTATGGTTTGTTTATTTATTTACTTATTATTATTATTATTATTATTATTTTATTTTTATTTATTTTATTATTATTATTATTTATTATTATTATTATTATTTTTATTTTTTATTTTTTTATTTTTTTTATTATTTTATTATTTTATTATTTTTATTATTTTTATTTTTATTTTTAGAGAGGAAAAGACAACTAATATACACAAATATTTAATACGGAACTTCTCCATTTAATACGTAACCCGTACAAATGTGTGAGAATTATTTAACATACCATACTAATATACAAAATGAAAATCAGAAAAAAGAAAAACGGTTACATAGATCTAAATGTTCTGGATCATGTTATGCATGAGTGACAAGAGAATAATGATAAACACTGTTATCATGATTAATGTGATAGCCCATTCGCGTTCCTCCTTTTCCCATCGGTCTATTTGATTCATTATGTTCAAGGAATTGAAAATTTGTGAAGAAGAATTTGTGAAGAGTGAGAGAAGGGAATGAGTGAAAGTGGAAAGGAGAGTTGTATTTATAAGTAGATTTCGATTTGGCATCGACCGCATCCGACCGTTTGGATCAGGCCGTTGGGCTTTAATACCCGGATTTTTGATTTTTGGGTCGGGTCAAAATTTTGGCCCAAGCACAAATGAATTACAGAAATTCCCTTATGTTCAAATGTTCAAATTTCAAACGTGGAAATTGATTCGTTTCAACTCCAAATTGAACGGATGAGATATCGAAACGATCGGCATTAAAAATGCCATCCACTAGAATATGAAAAAATCACATTCAAACATTTTTTTTTTTTTTTTTTATTTATTTACACTTTTATATACAAATGTACAAGTCGAGAAAGAATGTGTCAACAACACCGAAATCCAAATAAAACAACACATCACAACAAAACTTAACTTCGGGGCAACTTTCATGTCGGCTCGGGCGAACCCAATCCAGCCAGACCGTGGGCTTATCCTTTATGTTTTGGGGCCTAGGGTTCAGGCGGTACCATCCTTGACCAATGTGCAATGGTCTAATAATAATATTACCCTTAGTACATATGGTATAGCCTCAAACCGCCCCGAAACAGTCACATAGAAAACTGATCGGGGTTGGCCTGGTGGAATCCATTGCCCGTACGAACTAGGAAATTCCGATGGTGCATATCACGACTCTCTTTGGGCACCATGTTGGGTGCTAATAAAAAAACGAGTATATACATGTTGAGTCTTTTAACGTCAGATCCTCAAGACAAATGTGAGTCTTTTAACGTCAGATCCTCAAGACGAATCCCAACCTATGGGAGCAACGGGACGACGACGAAGTTTATCCCCGCTGAAATGGTGTCGACAATAATATACCTTATACCGCTCATCTCGGATAAAAGATCAAGACACGGACGAGAAAGGAGTTTGACAGTTCATACACCACCCCATCCTTTTCGCCCGTCGCTTTCGAGTAAAAGTACTACGACCATTACCAATTCGAGATGGGTGAGATTTACACCAAATGATCGGTTGGAGTTCGCGAGGAAGAGAATAGAAAAGGAAGAAAAAAAGAAGGATTTGAAATTTTTGGTACCCATTGTTTTCCGTAGGCACTTTTGCTCGATTATCGTAAGACATTTATACTTTCGCCTAAAGTAGAGTTTTTGTGGACTAAGGTTCCGGCCGCTTTGCAACCACACACTCTAGGGATTTTAGAAAAGAAAATAAGAGAGGGCGGCTACCTAATGGCATACTTTTCCTGTTTAAATACATGGAAAAAATACACCAACGAATCTATTAGTCTGTGTAGACTGGATCATTGAGTAGAGTCTCTTCGACATCTGGAGAGCGCAACTCATGATAATGTTTAAGGCGCTGGCCATTTACTTGAAATTCGCTACCATCATTTACGTTTTTCCGCGAGAGATAGCCCCATAAGGGTGACAGCCGGAGAGATGTGAAAGGACCAGACCATCGAGTTTTTAATTTTCCTGGAAAAATGTGTAATCTTGAGTTGTACATCAAAACTTTTTGACCGACTTTGAACTCTTTTCTCAATATGTGCTTCTCATGCACTCTTTTCATGTTGGCTTTATAGGATTTCGAGAGATCATAGGCATCACTCCGAATTTCCTCAAGCTCATTTAACTGCAATTTTCTCTTTTCGCCTACCACGTTAGTGTTATAATTGAGGCTTTTTATGGCCCATAGAGCACGGTGCTCAAGTTCAACCGGCAGATGACAAGGTTTTCCAAAAACGAGGCGATACGGAGACATCCCTATTGTATAAACTGTGATTACAACTTATAATATTACTAGTCTCAAGTTCTTGCTCTCCTCCCTCTTTTTCCCTCTCTCCCTCTCTCTTATATATCTCCTCTTCTCCTTCCACGTACCGCAGCGGTTATCTTGCGGTTCTGGTTCCGCTCTCCCTCTCTCCCACGTTTTCGGCGGTTCAGGCGGTTGGGATACCGCGGATATGATCCTGTGCAACCTGTCTTCCCACGCTATACCGCATCCGGTCCCTTTGTCACCACTAACCTCCTAGGTCATGTGTACGTCCTATACAGATGCCCTCTCTCGGCCCTATTGATGGTCCGCGACTGGCAATGGTGCCGGTGAACTACTTTTCTCTTTCCAAACACCTCCCTTGAATACTTCTTTGTCCGACCCTCCCACTCGTCTCTTTCTCTCTTTTCCCAAAGACGTGTTCCACGTCTCTTCTCTCAGACGCCACGCCACCTCGAAATACGGCAAAATACGGCGCACGCGCCTCGTATGCTGCCCCTTCGAAAATCGAGATTACACGCGTCCCTATTCCTTTGGTTCTCTGTTGGTCAGTTACCATTTTGTCCCTGCCCCCTCAAATCCCACTCACATCTCTCTCCTCTCTCCCAACCCTCAAAACCCTCAAAATAGTAAACCCTCACCATTTTTCTTTTCAACTTCACCTTCTTCAACCTCTTCCCCCGTTTTCCTGTCGTCAATTTCTTCACGCAACCTCCGGCACGTTTTGGTTACGCCCTCCATTGCTTTGGCCCTCTTGCTACAGAGTTTGTCTTAAATTGTTTTCCTTTCCTTTCCTCTCGTTATTTGTGCATTCATTGTTTATTTTGGGGTTGCTTCCTCATTATCTTCTTTTCCTAGATTGGCGATCTATCTTTTTTCTGAATTTCCCTCTTTGCTTTGTTTCCATTATGCCTTCATCGGAATGTGAGGTCATCTCCTCCACCCAATCCTCCGCCACCACATCGGGTAAAAATCTGATCCTCTACCCTAGATCTAGTCATCAATCCGCGGACGGATCTGAATCCCTCGCTTCAAACTCTACCGATCCCACCGCTGTTCCATCTACTTCGGGTAGGACACCTTCTCTGCCATCACCGCCGTCCTACTACCGCAGACCCAATCTAGATGCCGTTAAAGCTGCTTACGGCATTCCTGGTGACATTATTCTCGAACATGTGTCTGGCGTCACCCACTTTCCTCACTTAGTATCACCGCGCCCTGGTTATCTAGTAGCTACTGTAGGACAGATAGCAGCCGACTTACGTTTCCCTTTGACTCCCCTTGACGTCGAGGTCTGTAACCATTTCAACATTCCTTCGTGCCAGGGCATAGGTAACTTCTGGCGTGTTATGTATGCCGCCAACCACTACAATGAGACTCACTCCCCCAAAATACAACTCCGTGATATCCTTGTCCACTTCTATATAAAGAAAAGCACTAAACTGGGGAGTGTGGGATATCAATCCTTCTACACTCGTCCTCAAAAGAAATCTTTCCTTCTTCACATTGCCACTTCTGACAAGGTGTGGCATCAGTACCCGTTGTATGTGTCCGGTAATTTTTTATCCGCGGACCTCCCTCCGGAAGTTTCTCTGAGGCATCTCCATTTCCTAACAAGTGGTAAGTAAGCCGTTTTGAGTCACGGTATTTATCTCTCACCTGTCTTTAATTTGTCTTTGTTCTTGGTGATGTAGGTTGGAGACCCGATTCGCGATCCCAGATATACAACGGTGTTTACTCAGAAATTTTCCAATCCTCCGCGAACTTCGGGAGTTCACGATTAATGAAGTCCTTAGCATTGATCCGGAAAAAGCCACTCCTCATTACTTGACCCTTCTCTAAAAGACATTGGCAAATACCAAGGCCCCCATCGTCGCCCCCCAAAGAAAGAAAGCCCAAACCATCCCCACCTCAAAAAGAAAACGCCTCTTTACAAGTCTTTCAACTATACCAAAAAATCTCCCATTCACGAAGCCGTTGCTCAACGTGCGCTTGCTACTAAAAACAAGACTACTACCGCGGACACCCCTTCCCTCTTCCTACTCGTATGGGCCGAGTGGGAGGACGATTTTGCTTCCTACTATCGCTCCCTTCTCCGCCCATGGATGTGAACAAGTACAAGCTTTGGGACGGCGACTCACGATGGGGATGCCCCGCTGATGTGTCAAACAAAAGCCCTCCCCCCAAAAGGGCTAAAACTTCTGCCATTGTTCCTCCCCAACCATCGGCGCCCGCAATGAACCTCCGCGGTGCGTGATATCTTCACGCCCTAGATAGGATTCTTCTTCTTCTGGTCCTTTAACCTCTGGGGCTGCCGAGGTGTGGCATCCCAAGTTCAAGGCTAGGGGACGCGATGTGACTACACGAGACTCGGCTTTGGAAAATCCAGCCGTTGCCGCCTCCTTATTTTTCAGCTCTCACCTGCCTCGGGATCAAGCTTATGGAGATGCTGGTACCGTTGCTTCTCACAGGGCCTCCATTTACACTGGATGGGAAAAGGTATGATTTATTGTCTATAATATCTCTCCATTCTTTGTGCTACTCTTATACCCCATATGTCTCTGCAGCTAAGTCTAGACATCGGCTATGTGCTCACGGGCCGACCCAAAGACCGGAGAACTTGACGCGGGGCGAAGCAGGAGATACACGGCCCTGATGGCTGGAAAGCAAGGTACGCCAAGCTGGAGAAGGAGAGGGACGAGGTGCGGATCAAGGCAGTCAAGCTTCATAAGGAGCTCCAGGTAGCTGAGGACAAACACCGCGATTATGTAGCGGGTGTCAATTCAAAAATGGAAAGCCTCCGAGAGACGGAGAGGCTTGCCACCCAAGCTGCTGTGGATAAGGCTGTCCAAGAGGCCGCGGATCGATTTCGGGGGCTTGCTACGAAAAAGATCGCACGCGAACTGCAACAACAACTTGATCAGCTTAGCGCTGCCGGCCGACTTCTTCCACCGCCTCCTCTTGTTATAGAGACACCGTCCCTTGTAGAACCAACTGCGGCGATCGAAGCCGTTGAGACGCTTTACCACCGGTGTTACGACTCCATCACCACCAAGGTCCCTTCTCCAAGATAGCGAATGAAGATGCCAAAGATCCCAAATGTGAAGATGAAAATACTTCTCCTCGAGAACCGACTCACCGATCCTCGGTAGTAACACATGTCGGCTTACTTTCTTTGCGGATGGCCTTGGTTTTGTAATAGTTAAACAATTATCTTTGTGTTTGTGAGGAACAATGGCTTTTGTAGCTAGTACTTTTGTGCTCCTTTTGCATTGTAATTCACTATCCGTCGTGGTTTCGACATTCTGGCGATTTTAACTTTCGTTATGCATGGAGCCATTGATCAATATGTTACTTTGACTTAATCCCTTTTCATTTGCATCTCCAAACTCTGTTAATTTGGACATTAGCTATGATTGTCCCTTGTTATTTGATGCCAAGCATTGGCGGGGCTCTTTCCTCCTGCATTTACTATTTGTATAGTTTTAAACAAGTTAGGGTTGCCCCGGTTCGATTCGGACAAACAACCGCGGAAGGGCTCTTTCCCCGCGCTCACTTTTGGTAGCCGTGAAGCAAGTTAGGGTTGCCCCTTTGATTCGGACAACCGATCCATAAAGGCTCGTCCCCCAAGGCTTTGTATAGGCTGTGGAAGCTAGTCGGGGTTGCCCCTAGTTTGATTGGACTTCAGATCCAGCGAGCTCGCCCCACCCCCCTTCGCTTTGTATAGGCTGTGAAGCTAGTCGTGGTTGCCCCCCAGTTTGATTTGGACTTACAGCCGCGAAGGGCTCGTCCCCCCCGCTGTCTTCGAACGGCTGTGAAGCCATATGGGCAACTCATCTTGCCCCCAGCTTTGATTTGACGCGTGTAGTCCGCGGGCGGCTCGTCCCCCGCTCTCTTTCAAACGGCCGTGGAGCCTTATAGGGGCAGCTCATTTTGCCCCGAGTTGGATTCGGACGTGTAGTCCGCGAAGGGCTCGTCCTCCCCGCTGTCTTTGAACGGCTGTGAAGCCTGATAGGGGCAACTCATTTTGCCCCTAGTTTGATTCGGACATGAGTCCGCGAAGGGGCTCGCCCCCGCTGCCTTTGAACGGCTGCGTGAGCCCTGATATAGGGGCAACTCATTTTGCCCCTATTTTGATTCGGACGTGTAGTCCGCGAAGGCTCGTCCCCCCGGGCTGTCTTTGAACGGTTTGTCATGAAGCCCTCGATAGGGCAGCCTATTTTGCCCCTAGTTTGATTCGGACATGTTGTCCGCGAAGGCTCATCCCCTACTGCTCTCGATTAATCACTATGCATGCTATTGAGCCAGGAATGCAATCTTTGTTTCATTGACTTAGAATTCCGCACATAACATATATACATTACACAAAATATGCTTGTTTCATTGAAAGCTACACACTGCTCCTCTCATGGAATTTTTTCAGCATTCTTATATTCCATTGTTTCTCAACCGTTACCCCTCCCGGGGTCTCTATTTTGTAAGTACCCGAATTTCCCTTTGCTGTCACGACATACGGTCCTTCCCAGTTGGGTCCTAGTTTGCCGTCATTCTCCTTTTTAGTGGCCGGAGTAACCCTTCGCAGCACCAAGTCCCCAACCATGAATCCCCTTTACTTTTTACTCGTTATCATACCTCTCAGAAGAGCCTTCTATGATACTCCTCCAAATGATCGCGAGCCGTGATTCTTTTTTCCTCAATTATATCCAACTCAGTGGCTAATATATTTTCATTAAGACCCATTTCCACGGCCCTGGTTCTTGTCGTTTTCTCTATCATTTCCACCGGTATGACAGCCTCTACTCCATATGCCATTGCGAATGGTGATTCATTCGTCGAAGTCCGCGGTGTAGTAATGATAAGCCCATAAAACATGATTCAATTCATCAGCCCACGCCCTTTTCGGTCTTCCAATTTTCTCTTTAAATTGTCCATGATGATTTTGTTTGATGCCTCGCTTGGCCATTCCTCCGGATTATATGGCGCCGAACCCCGCTTCACTTTGTAGGCTTGAAGAAATTGGCGTACCTTTCCCCAAGAAACGCATCTCTACCACCTTCACCGCTTTTAAAGATACATACGCAATAATGAGAAATCGCCAAGGCCAATTCGAGAATGATGATGGCTAATCAGCAGCAATTCCAAGATCGGTTGCTTTCTGATCCCATAGGCCACATTCACGCCTGATCCCAACTCGGCTGAAGTTAAAATTAATAAGACGTAAAACCGGGTTCATCTTACACTAACCCGAGGATTCCCTGATAAGCTTTTATTTTCTTTGGTTTAAAAAATGACTATGTCATTTATTTCCCTAATGCATCATTTTATTTTTAGTGCTAAATTAATATATATCGGTTGATTTCTCATAATTTTGTATCTCCGGGCCGGTTTAAATGAGAAATTATTTATGTTATGCGAATATAGTACTTTCAAAATATGAGTTTGCTCCTTGATTCATTGGGCCTACTCTCACAAGCCCAACGGTTGAGAACCCAACGGATTTGATCCAAACGGTCACATGCCCAACGGTCGAAAACCAAGTTATAAATACAACTCTCCTTTCCTCTTTCACTCATTCCCATACTCAATCTTCACAACTTCTTCTTCACAAATTTTCAATTTCTTGACAATAATGAATAAACTAGAAGCGATGGGAAAAGGAGCAACGCCAATGGGCTATCACATTAATTGTGATGACCGGTGTTTATCATCATTCTCTTGTCACTCATGCATAAAAAAGCGATCAAAGCATAACTAGATCTATGTAACCGTTTTCTTTTTCTGATTTTCATTTTGTATATTAGTATGGTGTGTTAAATAATTCTCACATTTGTTATGCAGGTTCGATTAAATGGAGAAGTTCCGTATTAATTAGTTGTGTCTATTAGTTGTCTTTTAGGTCTCTAATATATATATATATATATATATATATATATATATATATATATATATATATATATATATAAAAAATAATAATAATATTTCATAAAAAAAAAAAAAATAAAAATAAAAAAAAAAAATCATAAAAAATAAAAACAATAAAAAAAAAAAAAAAAAAATATATATATATATATATATATATATAATAATAATAATAATAATAAGTAAATAAATAAGCAAACCATAACAACGAAAAGGCCATCCAAAAATTCAACAAAATCATTAATGGATACACATGGTGTTCAGGAGGAAATCACGACGCTACAAGGTACACATAACACTTGTCACAGATGATGCGAAATTGATTATTCTATCCATATTCTATTATTGAAGTTATGATCATCAATTCTGAAATTACGTGTAAGTTTAACTACCCCCTGAAACTTTCCTCCGTATTTTCTAAACATTCAACAATCTCATTAATTATATTTGGATATCCGACATGACAAAGACTTCTTGTGGATCCCCTATGATCTTTGTTCATAATCACATGGGTCATTAACTACACTTGGACTCCGTGATTGGCTATAAATCTCTTCTTTTTTAAGCCATTCTTATTCATACAATTTTCACTATCCTTCCCTCAATAATGGCTCAACCAAGAAAAATAACGGCCAGAGAAAGACTACATGAAATCTTTTCGAGAGGGGCCGTTTTCCTTATTTTTTGACGAAAATCGATTAAAATTAAGCGGTGGGACGCCTCTTCTATATCATTCATCGACTAGTTATTCCCGAGAATTGGTTTTGATGTTCTACCAATTTAATGGTTATGAAGATGGAAGATTCTACTTCAATGCCTATGGACAACGTTTGGAATTGAATAAGGACATGATCTCCTACATACTTCAAATCCCAATAAATAACCGAGTCCCTTTTTCAAGAGTCATCATTTGATTCATAAAAACTTTATCATTGCGAGCTACCGTATCTCATGGCGGCGTCGAAAAATACACATCACATTGTTCTTCAACGCCTTTTGAAACGGAATCAACGTGTTGTGCTCCAATCGGTTGGGACATAATGTGTTAGGTACATCACACCAACTGAAGTCACAAAGCCTCGCCTTCACCTACTTTGGATTTTGCAAACTCGTGGAGATGACTTTTGTATGATCCAACACCTGCGGAACGTAATCACCAAGAAAACAAGAAGGTCAGCAGCTTTTACCCACTTTTGGTTACGCAGATTATGATGCGCTGTTGGGGTTATCCAAGAATTTCTCCAGAGACACCCCCTTCAAAGAGCATATATAAAGGTCTTTCAAACGGACTACTCTGTGGTTTTGGACCCCTAATACTCGATAGATGAAGCGAACACCCCAAGCTCAAATTCTGACCATTTATTTGATGAAAATGCCATGGTGAATATTATTAATCCTATGGGACGGCATTAAACTCCTTCATCGGTTTGAGGGAACTACACGCCGTCGTAATATCATCATCCACAACTCTTCGGATTTCCAAGATCGTCCAAGCAACTCATGATGTTGAATGTAGAAGAGATCTTGGAAACTCATTCTCAATCCTTGCAAAATCACGCCTCCTAATGGAAAATCAAACTGTACTCTCTGCAAAGCCGGGGACATTCGGATGCAAAATTTCGGCCACAAATAGAAGACCTAAACAAATTGCAAAATATGCATCTCCTAGATCAATATCGAGGAATCCATGATATTACTAAGTCAATAAGTATATAATCATATATGTTATTACGTTTTTCCGCTGCATCTATGTATTTTATCTTATCCTTTTGTTTTATTTTTGTATGAAATGCTTAGTAGGATTGTCATCATTTCCATTGTGACTAATATAATTTTAACATGTGCTACGTGGAGGGTCTATTTTCTTACATACTCATTTTTCCATCCAGTTGCCGTACCTAGTTTATTACTTCATCCACTATGGCATCTTCATCAATCACAAAGATCTTCATCATCCATGGTCCCTCCCAAACTCATTCCCGAGCAATCCTTTCAGTCTATGATGGATTCCAATGCCTATGGCCATCTTTTTCCATGATTACATCACAAACATTGGGTGGTCTTCCTAATTCTTCAACCCGACCAAACTTATTCTCCTAGTTTGGCTGCATACTTTTATGCTAATATGGATGATACACCAAAGATTCAACCATGCGCATGGTTTCTACTTAGACGGGTTCACAATCCGAAGTTGATGACACACCTCATATCTTTTCTCAACAACAACTTTGCTCTATCTTTGGACCTCCCATATCACGAACCAACCGCATCTTGGCGACACATCTTTCATAATTCTTACCGTTCCTTTCGGTGGCAAGAGAGTTTCGCGACTCTTATGGTGATGGTGTTGAGATCAAACGAGAAGGAGATGGCCATGTGCCATGGCTAACATCACCATTCCATTAGCAAGTGACCATGAACATGGGGACCGCCATGTTATTTGTACTCTTAAACATTATGGGAGATTGGCATTTTTCTACCGCCAATGAGGCTCGCTTATTGTATTCGGTAGCACTTCTCGGGTCATGCATTATTTAACATTTTAGGTTGTGTTTGTCTCAAACCTGAAACGAGCTCGCGACTTTTCGGGATAAGTATATACTTTTACTACCATCACCGCTTGCGAATCATGAAGACACATTTCCCACGGTTTGCGGCTACTTTTCATGATCAATCGGCGTGGATTCCATGTGCCCAAAGAAACGTAATCATTCGCCATTGAGGTTTCGTCAATGGAAGCGTCCCGCCGATACGAGGCATGTTCGATGTTACCCAAAGGACGAAAAAGATGAAGACCAATTTGAGGGAATCCGGAGACAAAGAATGGGCGAAATTTCATGGCGGGACTATTATCTATTAGGCGTGATGCTAAGGAAATGCATTTCCTTAAAGAGGACGCCGCACCACGCCCTCGTCTGGATGGTAAACTTGAGTTTGCCATTGTACATATATCTAGTTAAACCTTTTGTTTGGTGTGCTATTGTTTTCATGTTTCATATGCCGTGGTTTTATTATATCGTGGTGCTATGTTTAGTGTGCTATTGAACATTTTCTTGTTCTTTCCGAATAATATATTATGATCTCCAACCTCTGCCCGAAGAATCTAGCCCTAATTTTGCTCCACGGTTTCTCAGTACTTTCTCTCTTTAATTATTGATCCTTCGAGGACTAAGCATCATTCTGTTTGGGGGTGCTTTAAACCTATAGCAAGAATTAGGCATCTTGTAGCCTATATATATAGTTTTATTTTCATATTAATAATTGTACTTAGTGACAAAGTCTTGTTTCCTTTTCAATGATGAAAATTGTCTAGAAATCTCACATTAGTATCCTAATTAGGATTTGTTTTAAGAAATTTTAGATAATACGCGACGCAATAGTTTTATACATCTTTTCATGAATATTCATGTACCGAGTATCATTGATTGTACATAGCAAGAAGTTTCGGAAACAACGTTAGTTACTTAAACTATAAATCCTGTGAGAATCTAACCAAAAAGCCTTGATATGAGTGATTTGTGTGTGTGATGACACAGGGAGTAGTTTTTCCGATTAGAGGAAATTACGATCTACTTACTTGATCACCACCCGAACCTAGGCGAGAATTTAGGCCTTTTTGGATCGACATAGCTAAAAATTCTTACCTGCTACAAATATTACCGCTAGTCACCCAATCAACCTTTCATCAAACCTTTCACTTTCACCACAAAATTCCTTACCCATCTATTAAACCAAATAAAAGAACCTACCTAAGTGATGAGTATGAGAAATAGGATGAAATGTGGAAAGAATAAAGAGAAAGACTTGTCCCAAATATAAGTCGCTTACTTGCTTCGAAAAGGAAAATAGAATCATGTTCTTAAGCCTTATAAAAAAAAAAAAATAAAAAAATAAAAATAAAAATCCTTAGTATCAAGAGGCTTAAGAACAAGGTTGGAAAAACTCAGTTAGAAGAAGGAAAGGAAAAAAGGATTTCTCTAGTATAAATATATGAAGACCCTATTCTCTCATACTCGTAAATTTTGATATCCATTTCCATTTTCTTGTACACTATCACCTAAGCCCCACAATACCTAATAAAGACCTCTAGCTCAATTAGGAGTAGGGTGGTGTGATAATAAGTAGTAGACGTGATTGATCGACATCGGCTCCTCTGACCGTCATTGAGATGTAAGGAAACGTGTGCCCACCGCACAATGGAGTTAACAAAACCTGAGTGGAAAAATTTTGAGTGAATATGTGTTTCAACACATACCTGTGAGAACCCATTTAGGTATGCTCTCCAAGGATCCAGAAACAACCCTGCTAGTATATTTCAATGAAAAGTTCACTGCATGAATAATCATATGTAGATGTTTTAATTATTGAATACATATTAACTTGAGTTTCAAAGAAATAAATCCTCGCTCCCGCTAAGGAGATGTATGGATATCCGAGATTAATTTAGGAAACAAGTTTCACCATCGAGTCGCCAGTAGTATAAAATGAAGTTTGTGAGTATCTTTTCTCGAAAACTCTCACGCGAGGTTATAACTTCGTCCACTAGGGGAATTCCTAGTGGTTTAAAGCCTTGTTGCATATGGTCAATGCAATCGCTCTGCTAAAACTAGAATTAGTTTAGGATTACACATTTTTGGCCACTTATCTATTTTAGTGTCTCTTCTTTGCTCGAGGACAAAGCAAAAGTCTTTGTTTTTGGGGGTAGTGTGATAAGCATCCAAAAGTGTATTATGAAACCCCATTGAGACATATAAATTTGGTTAATTATGTGTTTAATAATCATGAAATAAATATGTTTTCATACTTTTTTGCGGTATTTGCGAAGAAAACATGGAAATATTGGTTAAACTGCAATAAAAGCCGCGAGGAACGGCGTATATATGAATTTTCTCAAATCCCGTAGAAGCATCATACTTCCAAAGCTCCTACCTCTCGAACCGGACTCGAATCGACAAGAGAGCTGCTCGGACAATCGAGGCGATGAACTCTACTCTACGCATAAGGAAAGTTGTAAAAGCGCCCAAAATACGGATCTGCCATTGGACTGCGCACATGGACCCACTATCTTGGGCCACAAGATTGGATGAGTCATCAATCATGGAGCATGTCAAGACAAAGATAACAAATTATTGGTGCAAAGTTGACACCTTGCATGTAATAAATTAGATTAGGTGTTAATAGTGAAAAAGGCAAGGTGTCACTTTGTTTTAATGTGGTAGATAAAAAATGAATCAATGTGGTTTGATAATTCACGTGGGAGGAAATGAGATTTCTCTCAAATGGAGAAGAAATTAGACAAAGGTGGGGATACTCCATTTACTCCTTTGACTTATTTTCCCTCACATGGCATTATTTTAGTTCCTTAGTGAAAATGAAGTTAGTTTTATTTTATTTGCAAAAAGCTTGTAATAGTTTTAATGGAGGAACACTTGTTCTTCTAGTTCTTCTAGAAATATAATAGAAGTGAGTTTGGTTGTTGTTAATTCTTCTCTCTCTCTCTTTCTCTTTGGAGTTTTATTAGTTCATAAGTTCTTGTCCCAAGGGATCATGAGCTAACTTCCCTTTCGGGAGTTAATCCAACTCATGTGAGGGAAAAACATTGGTTGTGAGTTTGGTAGGTTTTAGGATGAACAACTAACACTACATCCTATCCCAAAATGATAGTTGGTGTAGTGTCTAGTTAGAAATCAAACAATGAGCTTAGAGATAAGTCATTGTTTGGTTTCACTTTGCTAGCATGTAAGCTCTTAAGTGAGCCATGCATGCTAGGGATCAATCTATTTTTCCATTGGGGGACTTGTCTATGAGTCTAGGAAGAATCAAAACCTTTTCAAACAAACAACTAATGATAGTTTCACATGAGGAGGATTAACTCTCCACCTTTCTTTTTAGTAATTTGTATTTTTGTTTAAGTGCATGATTTCAAACTTAAATGTTTTGCTTTAATGTTTGTTAGGAAGAAACCTAGTATTATAACCTTCCTCCTTAGTTCCTTTTTTGCCCACACTTGAATTTGTTTGTTCTATACTTTAGGTAGTTTGGGAATCCTTATTCTAACTCTACTCAGCGAAGATGCGTGAGTAAGGAACCTTGATTTCTTTTTTCCATTTTAGAGTTCTAAACTCTGAAGTGGTCGTAAAAGCTAATATCAAATGGGCAGCAGCACATTTGATATATGCTTGGAGACCACTTTAGAGTTTAGAACTCTAAATCAAGCAAAAAGAAATCAAGGTTCCTTACTCACGATCTTCGCTGAAAGTAGAAAGTTAGAATAAGGATTCAACTACCTAAAAGTATAGAACAACTACAAATTGGATGTTACAATAAGGGAAACAAGGAGTAAGGGTCTATTATAAATGTTAGATTTTTATCATTCCTACTTAAACATTAAGGAAACATTAAGTTGAAAACATGCACTTGATACTAAAATAGAAATTTGGAAGAGAAGTTGGAGAGTTAATCCTCCTCATGTGAGCTACCATTAGTGTTGATTTGAAATAGGTTTTATTCTTCCTAAACTCATAGACAAGTCCCTAACGAAAAATATAATTGATCCCTAGCATGCATGGCTCACTTAAGAGCTCATACATGCTAGCAAGTGAAACCAAACAATGACTTATCTCTAAGCTCATTGTTTGATTTCTAACTAGACACTACACCAACTATCATTTTGGGATAGGATGTAGTGTTAGTTGTTTATCCTAAAACCCTACCAAACTCACAACCAATGTTTTTCCCTCACATGAGTTGGATTAACTCCCCAAAAGGGAAGTTAGCTCATGATCCTTGGGACAAGGACTTATGAACTACTAAAAACTCAAAAGAGAAAGAGAGAGATAGAGAGAGAGAGAGAATCCACAACCAAACTCACTTATATATTTCTAGAAGAACTAGAAGAACAAGTGTTCCTCCATTAAAACTATTACAAGCTTTTGCAAATAAAATAAAACTAACTTCTCATTTTCACTAAGGAACTAAAATAATGCCATGTGGAAAAAATAAGTCAAGGAGTAAATGGAGTATCCCCCACCTTTGTCTAATTTCTTCTCCATTTGAGAGAAATCTCATTTCCTCCCACGTGAATTATCAAACCACATTGATTCATTTTTATCTACCACATTAAAAACAAGTGACACCTTGCCTTTTTTCTCACTATTAACACCTAATCTAATTTATTACATGCAAGGTGTCAACTTTGCACCAATAATTTGTTATCTTTGTCTTGACATGCTCCATGATTGATGACTCATCCAATCTTGTGGCCCCGCATAGTGGGTCCATGTGCATCGATGGCGATCCGTATTTTGGGCGCTTTTACAACTTCCCCTATCGCGTAGAGTTCATCATGCGATTGTCCGAAAGCAGCTCTCTTGTCGATTCGAGTCCCGGTTCGAGAGGTAGGAGCTTTGGAAGTATGATGCTTCTACGTGGATTTGAGAAAATTCATATATATACGCTTCCTCGCGGTTTTATATTGGGTTTAACCAATATTTCCATGTTTACCGCAAATACCTGCAAAGTATGAAAACATATTTATTTCATGATTATTAAACACATAATTAACCAAATTTATATGTCTCAATGGGGTTTCATAATACACTTTTGGATGCTTATCACACATCTAGATTCTTCCTCCTGATCCATAACCATTTCCTCTCCCCAAGTGGGATCCTCGGCTGGAAATTCTGCTAGGAACTCCGCCATGGCTTGCGCTTTTTCCGCTGTTCTAACATGATATTTGATTTCGTAACAACTAAGCATCACCGCCCATTTTAGCATTCTCCCTGACTTTTATGCCTTCAACGCTTGCTTGAGAGGCAGATTTGTTATCACTACCACTGAGTGTGCATTGAAATAGGGTTTCAACTTTAATGCAGAGAACATCAACGCTAAAGCATGCTTCTCAATTCTATCAGATCGCCTCGGTGGGCTAGCATGGTTTTACTCTGAAAATAAACCGGCTTATCTATCTTCTCTACAATACGCACAAGAACTGAACTTATCGCGTACTCTGAAACCCCCAAATAGAGATACAATATCTCTCCTTCCTCTTCGCCGCGATAGCAAAGGGCTTTCCTAAATAAACCTTCAACTCCCGAAGGCTTCCTCACACTTTCGATGGTCCATCAAAATCTGGCGTTTTTTCAACAAGCGTCTACAACGGTGCGCATTTGTCCGATGATTTAGATATAAATCTGTTCAATGCTGCGACTCTTCCTGCCAACCGTTGCACTTCTTTTACATTCTGAGGGGACGGCATCTCCACTAGGGATCTGATCTGCTCGGGATTGGCCTCTATTCCACGATACGTGACTATATAACCCAAGAACTTCCCCAAAGATACCCCGAATGTGCATTTCTCTGGGTTCAGCTTCAGACTATGCTTCCGCAGTATGTGAAAGGTTTCCTGGAGACCCTTCAAATGTTCCTCTTCCGACATGCTTTTCTCCACCATATCATCAATATATATTTCCATGCCTTTTCTAATCTTGTCCTCGAACATTTTTTCCCCCAACCGCTGAAATGTAGCCCCTGCATTCTTCAAACCAAAAGGCATTCTTGTATAACAATAAGTACCTCCTTCCACCACGAATGTAGTCTTTTCTTGATTTGGGCCAAACATCGCGACCTGGTTATATCCCATGGAAGCATCCATGAAAGATAATACCTTGAAACCAGTTGTTCTATCTACTAACTCATCCACCCGCGGCATAGGATAACAGTCTTTAGGGCACTCTTTATTTACGTCTGTAAAGTCCACACACATTCGAACCTTGCCGTTCTTTTTTGGAACCGCGACCACGTTGGACAGCCACTCCGTACATCCTACGTCCCTGATTATACCCGCATCCCTAAGCCGTATAACTTCTTCGCGAATCCCTTCCGCGTATTTGGGTCTTACGCTTCTCATCTTCTGTCTTATAGGCTTCGCACCCTCCTTCATGTGTAAGTGATGGCAAGCGAACTCTGGATCTATTCCTGTGATATCTTCAATCGCCCAAGCAAATATGTCAGCATTCTCTGCTAATAATTGTGTCAGTTTGAATTTCCACTTTTTGGCAAGTCCGACCCAACTGAAGTAAACTTTTCTTCCTCTCCCACCCCCAGGTTCACGATCTCAATTTCATCTAGAGTTTTTGGCCTCTGATGAGACTCGCATCCTTCAGTGAGTTCCGCCTCCTGTAATTGCTACGCTTCTCCCTTATCATTCGTCGGCTTTTCACCCCCTATTCCACGGACCATACTTTTTACCGTCACTTGGTGTATATTACGGGCAGCCGACTGATCCCCTTTTATTTCATTACCCCCTTCAGGGGGGAGTGGATCACCGATAATAGGTCGACGGAATAGCCTTCATTTCATGAATCCATCTTCTCCCTAGAATGGCATTATAATTTGGACCCAGATCTACCACCATAAATCTGGTGAATACCGTTTATTCGGACCTCTCTTTATCGGGTAACGTTATTTTCCCATAGGCTTTGTCATGCTTCCATTGAAGCCATACAAATTAGTCTGAGAAACCCTCAATTGATCCCTATCTAAATTCATCTCTTCCATGGCCCCTATAAACAACATGTCTACTGAACTTCCGCAGTCTATCAACACTCGCTTCACTAGATAATTACCCATTGCTATGGTAATCACCAACGCATCTTCATGCGGCGAAATCACTGATTCCAAGTCTTTCGGAGTGAACGTTATGTTCCCTTCGGCAATCGCGGTTCCTGAAACTAACCGCGTCATGCTTGCCACCTCATTAACCTGTTGTAAGCTCGCTGTCCTTCTCATCTTGTCACGGTGGGCATTCCTCCCGAGTGTCTTTCCACTGTAAATGACATTTATTATTCCCAAGATCCTAGCGGGAGCCTGTCCTCTCTCCGCATGACGAACCTCCGCGACATACTCTCTAAGCATCCCCTTCTCAATCATTCTTTCCACCAGCCACTTCAAAGCATAACATTCGTTAGTGGCGTGGTTTCTAATCTGATGATAGGCATAGAAAGGTTTCCCCTCAATCTCTCCAGGTGTATTCCGCGGTCCTTCATAATGCTGCAACCCCTTGATAAGTGGCAAGATTTCCTCTAATGGCCTATTAAGAGGTGTTTGTTCTATCTCACGCACGCGGCTTTCTTTCCGCGAATATCTTTCCCGCTCGATCTCCTGGCCCAGCCGGTCCACGCCTTTCCCCTCTGTTGGATCCCCCTTCTCTCTCTTCTCTCTTACCCCTATCCCTTCTATCGTCTTTATCCACCGCCTGCACTGCCTTCCCCGATCTCTTTTGTTCCCTCGCATTTCTTTGCATTATATCTTCGTACCGAATATATTTTTCTACCTTTGGGTACAGAGCGTGCAGAGTGGTGATTTCGATTTTGGACACTGATTCGTGCACCCTAGTCCCCTGCTTCAAGCCGTGCTGAAATGCAATGACCGCGGTATGCTCCTCCAGATTCTCCACCCTCAGGGTCTCTTCTTTGAATCTGCACAGAAACTCCCTTAACGACTCCGCTGACCTCTGTTTGATGTTAAACAATGCCGCGATATCCACTACCCTCCGTTTCTGGTAGATGAAATGGTCCATGAAGGCTCGCTCTAGTTCTTCAAACCTACTGATGCTCTGCGAAGATAGGCGGTAATACCAATCGGTATTTTAAGGCTTGCGGGGAACATCATGCGGTAGCAGATCCGTCATACTTATTTTCCCTGCCAAATGGCATCCGTGTCTAAAATGATGCAAATGATCACTTAGATTCGCCTTTCCCATCATACCTTCGAATCTTGGTTGGATGAATCTCTTAGGTACCTCTTAATTCCAAACCGAATCTGCGAGTGGATTCTTGTTGAGGTTAGCAACCTCCTTTTTGAGCGCGACACTTTGGTTCATTTTTTCTACCACACGCTTAGCTTCTCTATCTTTCTCGATCATGGCCTCGTACCACTTCCAAATAAGTGATGCCCTCTACCGTATCTACTCCCGAGACCGTATACCTCATTCTCCCTTCCATCTCATCGCCCCGACGATCCCCATGTTCCATGTCATCTTGTGCGGTGTCTCTTTCCTTTCTCAACTCATCGTTCTCGTTTCTTAACCTGACTATTTCTTCTTGCATAAGTCTGGTGGCGTCTGCCGCCATATCAGATATGTCTTCCTCTCTACCCACCTCTCTTTCTTCACTCACTTCTTCCTCTACTACCTCTCGAACAACTTCTTTTCTAGGTCTTCCTACTTCCTTTTTTGTTATGGTGGCCATTTTATCTCAAACGGTCCCCACAGACGACGCCAAATGTATAAACTGTGATTACAACTTATAATATTACTAGTCTCAAGTTCTTGCTCTCCTCCCTCTTTTTCCCTCTCTCCCTCTCTCTTATATATCTCCTCTTCTCTTTCCACGTACTGCAGCGGTTATCTTGCGGTTCTGGTTCCGCTCTCCCTCTCTCCACGCGTTTAGCTAGCCTCCGTTCGAGGCGTTGGGATACCGCGGATATGATCCGTGCAACCTGTCTTCCCACGCTATACCGCATCCGGTCCCTTTGTCACCACTAACCTCCTAGGTCATGTGTACGTCCTATACACCTATAGGTGTCTTAAAAGCTGTTCTGTATGCCCACAAGGCATCAGATAATCATAGAGACCAGTCTTTCCTAGATGGATTGACAGTTTTTTTCCAAAATGGATTTGATTTCTAGATTAGAGACTTCTACTTGACCACTGGTTTGAGGATGATACGGAGTTGCCACCTTGTGCGTGACTCCATATTTCTTTACTAATGATTCAAAAATTTTATTGCGTAAATGTTTTCCCCATCACTAATTATAGCTTTTGGAACACCAAATCGAGAGAAAATATTTTCTTTTACTTAACAAAACGACCGCTTTTATGATCGTTAACACGACATGCCAATGCCTCAATCCATTTTGACACATAGTCAACTGCTACAAGTATGTATAGGAAGCCATGAGAATTTGGAAATGGACCCATGAAGTCGATGCCCCATACATCAAAGATTTCCACAATTAGAATGGGATTTAAGGGCATCATATTACGTTGAGTAATGCGACCTAACTGCTGGCAGCGATTGCATGCTTTGCAATGCTCATGTGCATCTCTAAACAGTGTTGGCCAATAAAAACCACATTGTAGAACCTTGGCCGCAGTTTTCTTACCACTAAAATGACCACCACAAGATTGTTCATGGTAGAAGGATAACACATCGTTGTGTTCCCAGTTAGGAATGCAACGGCGGATTAGTTGGTCTGAACAATACTTGAAGAGGTAGGGATCATCCCAGAAATAGAATTTCACAGTGGATAAGAACTTTTTCCGGTCATTACGAGACCAAGATAAAGGGACTTCCTCGGTAACTAAGTAATTTACTATGTCGGGCGCACCAAGGGGACGAAAAATAGAGTACAAGTGTTCATCCGAAAGGAATCACGATAGGTTCAATGATCGTATCAACATCAATCGACAAATCTTGATAAATGGTCTGCAACCACATTTTCTCTACCTTTTTATCTCTAATTTCGAGAGTAAACTCTTGCAAAAGGAGAATCCATCGGATCAACCTTTGTTTTGCATCTTTTTTTTCGCTAATAGATAACGGCGCCGCATGGTCGGTGTAGACAATAGTTGGAGGACCCACTAGGTAAGGACGAAACTTATCTAACGCATATACAACGGCGAGAAACTCTTTCTCAGTGGTGGTATAGTTACGTTGAGCTTCATTAAGGGTTTTACTCACATAGTAAATGACAACTGGCTTATCTTCTCGGTGTTGTTGCCTAGTACGGCTCTATAGCATAGTTAAACTCGCCACACATTAATTCAAAAGGTTTAGACCAATCAGGTGGTTGAATTATGGGAGCGGTAGTTAATGCGGTTTTTAATATCTCAAAGGCTTGTTTGCAATTGAAACTGAAATCAAAAACGGCATCTTTAAGCAGGAGATTGGTTAAAGGTCTAGCAACCTTCGAGAAATCTTGAATAAATCTTCTATAGAAACCTGCGTGTCCTAAGAATGCGCCAAATGTCTCGAATGTTTTAGTATAGGAAGTGAAGCAATTTTTCTATCTTAGCTTTGTCGACTTCGATTCCGTCCCTTTGAAACGATGTGTCCTAAAACTATTCCTTTAGTAACCATGAAATGGCATTTTTCCCAATTAAGAACAAGGTTTTTCTTCACAACGTGTAAAGACCTTTTCAAGATTTCATAGACAACTATCGAAAGAATCTCCATAAATTGAGAAGTCGCCCATGAATACTTCCATAAACCGCTCAACCATATCACCTGAAAATATGAAGATGCAAAGTTGGAAAGTACCGTGTGCATTGCAAAGGCCGAAAGGCATTCGCCTATATGCAAATGTACCAAATGGACAATTGAACGTTGTCTTTTTCTTGATCGGTCTATGACTATCTGAAAATAACCTGAATAACCATCAAGAAAGCAGTAATAGGCATGACCGCTAAACGCTCGAAAGCATCCGATCGATGAATGGAAGTGGAAAGTGACCACTACGAGTGACGGCATTAAGTTTCGCGATAGTCAATGCATATTCACCATTTTACCGATACGAAATGAAATGCATTCATCTTTATCGGTTCACACAACCGTAATGCCGATTTCTTTGGAACCACGTAATACGGGACTCACCCAAACACTATCAGAGATAGGGTAAATAATACCCGCATCTAGTAATTTTAACACTTCCTCTCGGACCACATCTTTCATTGTAGGGTTTAGGCGACGATGTGGTTCACGCGACGTCTTAGCATTTTCTTCCAGGTGTATGCGATGGGTGCACACATTAGGTTCAATGCCTTTAATGTCATCGAGGGACCATCCAATAGCAGAACGATGTTGTTGAATGACATTAATTAAACGTGCTTCCTGATCGTCAGTCAATTGTGAAGAAATAATAACTGGGTGACGACCATCGGTATCAAGCTGTACGTATTTTAATTCCGAAGGAAGAGGTTTTAAATTAGGGGTGGGCGGAGTGGGTATTAAAGATTCTTGAGGGAGGTCATCATCCATGCAGTAAACAGATTGATGATCATCCAAGTTACTTGACATCACTGTTGTAGGGTCAAATAATGGTACTGACTCTAATAACTCATTTACTTCTTGTATATAATCATCGTCCTCAAACTCATATTCGCTAAAGGAAAGAAATTGGTACACCTCATCTTCAGGAAAAGAGTTTGTGAAATACTCTTGCGGAATGTTGTCAACCCTGTTGACTTCACCATCAATGTCAGGCTCTGGAAGTTGTTTCATCAACTTGAACACATTCACCTCGACCGAAAGATTTCTTAAGGACATGGTCATGGAACCATCTCTACAATTAATAAGAGCATTAGTAGTGGCGAGGAACGGACGTCCTAAAATGATAGGAATGGAATCACATGCCACTTCTGTATCCAAAATAACAAAGTCTACAGGATAGAAGAAATCTTGGACTTTTACCAGGACGTTTTCCACAATTCCTTTTGGATACTTTATGGAACGATCTGATAACTGTAGAGTCATGGTGGTAGGTTTGAGCTCATGAAGACCTAGTTGTTTAAATAAATAATATGAAAGTAAGTTCACACTAGCTCCTAGGTCTAATAAATGCAAGAGGCGTGTATTTGTCACCTAAGGTGCATGGAACCGTTGGTCTACCAGGGTCCTTGTATTTTACTATACCATTGTGTTCGGTGATGGAGGGAAACTGTTCAGTGAGGAACGCTTGTTGAGGAACATTAGTTCTCCTTTTTGTGGTGCACATATCTTTCAGAAATTTTGCATGTTTTGGTAATAATTTTAAGGCATCGAGAAAAGGTAAGTTGATTGTTAAATTTTGAAAAGTCTCTCGAATTTCAGCAAAATTCTCATCAGGTTTATTCTTTGCCAAGCGTGCAGGAAACGGTGCCTTAGGGCGGAATTTGGCAAAGGGGTCTACTTGCTTGTTTCCTACATTCGGAGGTGTTGACTTTGTTGAATCTGGGGAATCTTCCGTAGGTTCATTATTAGAAATAGATTCCTTGGAACCCTCTTTTTCCTTTGGTTGATCATCTGGCATACGTATCTTTGATTGTCTACAATTTTTCCAGATCGTAGAGTAGTGATTGCATGCACCTCACCTTGGTTGGGGGTGCTTGTACCAGGGGCATTGGTGAGTTCAAAGGCTGTGTTTGCTGGTTTAGGGTTTGGAAGCTGGCTTGTGCAGAAACACGCTTTTTCGACTCTTTTCTTCACGCCAATTCTTTGAAGTGATTGTTGGATAGATGTTAAAATTTGAGATCGTTGGTTCATGTAAGCCAAGAAAGTCTCATTTGTCCTATCCGTAATGGTTGGCGCAGTTGTTAAAGGTAGTAGTTCTCGATTATTGCTTAGAAGTTGTTGATTATAGTTGGGATTTGGATTAGCTGGAATAAGGCTGCGGTTGGTTTGATAATTAGCATTGGAATTATTTGGAAATTGACGTTGTTGGTATTGTTGATTATTTCCTTGGCGGTATGGAATAAAATTGTTGGTAGGTCGAACAGGTGGATTAGCGAAACCAGGAGGAGCCCCCATTTGTTGGTTATTTTGGTGCCAAGCGAAATTCGGATGCTATCTCCACGGTGCATTTGGAATGTTGAATGCACATGCCTCCTCTGATTGTTGAGTAGGGGAAGCATATAACAAGGGACAATATGCATCAGGATGGTCAAGACTAAGACAAAGGACACAAGGAGCGGTGTCAACGTTCATGACTGGTTTTGGTAGTTGATCGTTTACTTGAACTGCAAGGGCATCTACTTTTTTAGTTAGGGATTCTATCAAATTTTTTATTTTAGGATCGGGTTTTACCTCAAAAATAGATGTGGCTTTTGTAACAGTATCCTTTGATGATCTAGACGACTCAGTGTTACCCCAGTGTGTACCTTTTTTCGCTTGTTTTTCAAGAAAAGTATAAGCTTCAGTAGCTCATTTGTCCATGAAGCAACCGCCGTTCATTATATCAAGAGTTTCTTTTTGATGATCGGAAAAGACCATTAAAGAATGAACGAACAAGGACAGACTTTTTCCAAATGGTGATGAGGACATTCTAACGTAAGATCGATAAAAAACGACTCCATGCTTCTCGTAAAGGATTCATGAGGATTTTGACGAAAGAATTGAATTTTCTCAAGCATTTCAGGTTTTTTTTCGAGTGTAAAACCGAAGCATGAAATCTTGAACTAGTCGATTCCATGTATCTATGGATGGGGTGTTGTCCCGCTTAGCCGATTGACGCTTTTTCCGCTAAAGTGAATGGAAACAAATGAAGCAAGAGTTGTTCCTTAGAGATCGCTGGATAGTGAAATGTTGTTGCCACTTGTTGAAGCCGACGAAGATGATTGTAAGGTTTTTCGTGCTCCAAACCATGATATATAGGTAACAAACTGAAAACGTTTGGTGGGATACGAAAATCACCGACAATGTCCTCAAGTTTGATGCGGGAAGAAGGTCCTTCTGTAATGCAAGATATAAAATCCGAGAGGGCTTCTCTGGCTGGTGGAGGATCGTCGGCCATAATGACAGAAGTTGATGGCGACGAAGGATTGTGATGAAGGTAATTAGCAGTAGAAGAACAATTTTTAGGTGAAAACTTACGCAATTGCTTATCGTATTTTTTTCGACGATAGGTATGTTCAATTTCTTTAGTGGAACCAGACCTTAATCTCATGCAAGCATAAAATTAGATCTAACTTACGTAAGAATTTAGTAGGACTCGAATTTTATTATTATCTTAAGCATTAGAGTTTAACAACATATGCCTAAGCTGCTGCTAACGTAGCAGTGAAGCTAGGAATACGTGTGCATAAACCAACAGCCAAGTCACAAGAGAGATATGAGGGAGGCTTTCCGTGCAAGCACGGTTCTAATTAAGTAACCTCAATCTTTCAAGTTTCCTTGACACCATCGGAATATGATTAAGATTTATGGAATTAAAATTTATGCAAAGGCGTATTAATTTTATTTATTATTTTTTTTTTAATTTTTTTTTTTTAGAGATTTATGCAAGGGTTAAAATACAAACATGCAAATACGATCTACTCATACAATACTAGGTGCAGTAGCATGTGAAGATACTCTACTCATACGTATAGATATACGAATAGGCAAGCTTGTGTCATCGATAAATATTTCCATACGTACAGGCAAATATACATCAAGAATAATGATATGTATGCGCTTAATTTGTAAATCGATATTACGTAAACGTATATCAACGATATGGGCTTAATTTGAATCACTCATAATGTTATCTAAATACATTAGCATATACGAATATAGTATACATCTACGCCAATAGGCGACAAAACTAAACATGCAAAGTATTATACCTAAACTAAAATACGACTCTTGTATTGCATAATAAATCGATTTCGACAATACTCATTGAGATTGCGAATGTCCTATAGAGAGCAGCTTTACCCCGTAGGGTTTAGAAACAACTTACCCAACTCATATTTTAACCCTCGTTGGAATATTCTCCTCTTTCTTGACAAAATCGACTTATTAAACAACACCATTTTCTAAAATGATGATTTTGGAGGGGAAAACAGTTGATTTTGACCTCGAAAATGACCTCCATCGAGCCAAGCTGGGTGGAGACAGCGTGCACGCCGTCGAGATCTTTCCGAATTGAGCTCACACGCGTGATTCAGAGAACCGTAGCCAAAGTTATGGCCAAAATACCAAAACACATCCTAATTACTATGTATAACTCCTAAATTATAGATGCTAACATGCAAATAATCACTTATTCAGTAATATATATGCTAAACATGTGACTTAGATATAGATATATAGATAACCATGCAAAACAGTTCCATTTGTATGTATATATACATTAATATGTAATTCATGACCGCTTAACGCATATATATATTCACACATATTCACATGATTCATGCATAATTCTAGGCTAATACGTAAATAATAATCCATAAATTTTTCCTAATACTATATACATGGCATACATGCAGAAAAAAACATAAAAAAAAATTACAATAATACTGAAAATTTGGAACCTGTAGCTTCCCGCTTTTTCGCCCCTGAACTGAAACAAACGCGTTTCAATTAAATTAAACGCGATTAATCCCAAAGGATTATCGAATTTTTCGTGCATTGTGGGCGGATATTTAGGCTGCGCGATGACTTCGATCTGATATGCCGCGTGTCAGTTAATTCAGAATGATTTCAATTTTGTACAACACTCTTATAATCACCTGAATTGTTGTTTCCCAATCCTAACTTTTGGTACCTGGAAGTGGAACGAAAAATTTGTGAGCGAACAGGTCTATTGCGAGGCAAAAATCCGAAAATTTAACAAAAACGTAATAACAAAAGAAAAGGAAAGAAAATAAGAGAATGGGGGTTCCCCCTTTTTGCAACTTCCGATCTGTAGAACACATTTTATGGCTTTAGAACAGCAGCGGAGCCATTTGGTATATGCTTATTTAACACTACTTAGAGGTTTGAACTCTCTAAATTGATGCAAAAGCACTCAAGGTTCCTTACTCACGATCTTCGTTTCGTAGATTTTGAATAAGGATTCGAACTAACCTAAAGTTTAGAACAACTACAAATTGGATGTTACAATTAAGGGAACTAAAGAGTAAGGTTATAATATTAAAGCTAGGATTTCCTTCCTACACAAACATTAAGAAAGACATTAAAGTTTGAAAACATGCACTTAATACCAAAATAGAGATTTGAAAGAAAAGGTGGAGAGTTAATCCTCCTCATGTGAAACTATCATTAGATGTTGATTTGAAAAAGGTTATTTGATCCTTCCTAGACTCATAGACAAGCCCCTAATGGAAGAAAAGATTTGGTCCCTAGCATGTATGGCTCACTTAAGAGCTCACACATGCTAGCAAGTGGAACTAAACAATGACTTATCTCTAAGCTCATTGCTTTGATTCCTAACTAGACACTACACCAACTATCATTTTGGGATAGGGTGTAGAGCTAGTTGTTCTTCCTAACAACCTACCAAACCAACAAAAATTGATTTACCCTCACATGAGTTGGATTAACTCCCCAAAAGGGAAGTTAGCTCATGATCCTTGGGACAAGGATTTATAAACTAAAAAAAACACAAAAGAGAGAGAGAAAGGAAGAAGATAAACAATCAAACTCACTGATATATTTATTTTCTAGAAGAAAACAAGTGTTTCCTCCATTAAAACTATTACAAGCTTCTTACAAAAACTAAAAACTAACTTATGATTTTTTTCACTAAGGAACTAAAATAATGCCATGTGAGGAAAATAAATCAAGGGAGTAAATGGAGTGTCCCCCACACTTGTCTAATTTCTTCTCCATTTGAGAGAAATCTCATTTCCTCCCACGTGAATCATCAAACCACATTAATTTATTTTTATCCACCACATTAAAACAAAGTGACACCTTGCCTTTTTTTTCACTATTAACACCTAATCTAATTTATTACATGCAAGGTGTCAACTTTGCACCAATAATTTATTATTTTTGTCTTGACATGATCCATGATTGATGACTCATCCAATCTTGTGGCCCCAAGATAGTGGGTCCATATGCGATCCGATGGCGGTCCGGTATTTTGGGCAGTTTTACAACTTCCCGCCTATGCGTAGAATTCATCGCCCTGATTGTCTGAGCAGCTCTCTTGTCGCATTCGGAGTCCTGATTCAAGAGGTAGGAGCTTTGGAAGTTTGATGCTTCTGTGCGGATTTGGAAGAATTCATATATACGCCGTTCCTCGTGCTTTATCGCAGTTTAACCAATATTTCCATGTTTACCGCAAATACCGCAAATTGATATGAAAACATATTTATTTCATGATTATTAAACACATAATTAACCAAATTTATATGTCTCAATGGGGTTTCATAATACACTTTTGGGTGCTTATCATCCCCCAAGGATATAGCCCTAAACAATCCAGGAAGAATGTGTAGAAACTGTGGAAAGATTGCTAACCATGACTCGAGAAATTGTCCAGAGAAAAATAAGACGTAATTTGTGAAATGTAAGTATTTTTGGTAGCTAGGTTGCTAGGTTGCTTGGTTTGTTGGTTAATACGTAATCTGTGATATGTTAGAGGGGTGCACAAGATTTGTGCATTTTGATTTTTTTTTTATCCTCTACTTAATATATGAAAGTGATTATGTTGTGGTTGTGATCCTTCGATGCTTTAGAAGAATTTATTCTTTGCCATTTTGTGTATACTAATCCGTTGCTTCTGAACTATATAGGTTTTAACTCGCTCGAAGGGTATCTGGGCTTCTAGTTTGTTAGAAAAGGCACTACTTGCATACCTGCAGTTTTGCAGTAGGTTTGGATTGAATCTTGCTGTGTTTTTACTTGTTGGGAAGACTTTGACACTTACGATGAATGTAGCTAGTGTTGTGAAGGATTGGTTATTGATGCAAGCTGAGTTCTGTCAGAGTTAAGGGTGTGTTTTGTCAGAGTTTTCAGTTATGTCAGAGTTTTTAGTTTCAGTTTTGTCAGAGTTAAGGGTGTGTAATAGCATATCCAATTTCGAATTTTGTATTGATGACCATATTATTGCATTTGGTATTTTGTATTTTGTATTGGCTGTTAGAGTTTTGGTGCAAGTTTTGGCTATCAAAGTTTTGTATGATGTGTTTGTATCTCTGCAAGTTTTGTATCTCTACATACATTATTATTTTTAGTGCAGAGATCGGTCCAATCCCAGCTCTATAAAGCTAAAACTTATCAGAACAAGTTTTGTCAGAGAATCAATAAGATGTTGCAAGTTCTGTCCGAGAATATAGAGACTAGAAACTCAATAATCAAGTTCTGTCAAAGAATATAGAGACTAGAAACTAATCAGAACAAGTTCTGTCAGAGAATCAATAAGATGTTGCAAGTCACATAGCCCAAATTTCGAACTGCATTTTGGTTTTTGTGGGGAAATCAAATATCTATTCTAGCACTTCTTGTATTGTAAGTTAATTTGTGACAGAACACACACACACACACAGTCACAGATAACAAAATAAGACTTATAATGACATATGCTGGAAAAAATAGAAATCAAATATATAAGATAATAAAGTAGATACATCACAAGGATCTTGTTGAAAAAGGGGCATACACTCTTGCGGAAAAAAAAAGGAGATCTTACTGATAAGCAGAATAACACGCATACATATTCATACTTCTGTCAAATATCTTTATTTATTCAACTTGCTGCAATACCGCATCTAGCTGTACGTCGGGACATAACGGACAAGTCTTACTCTTTCCTAAACATCTTATGTGGAAAAGATGTTTACAACCACAAAGATGCATTTCCACAAAACAATTCAAAGAATCAAAAGAAGAATTCAAACTGCATAGTATTCATATATTGAATAGTACTAACATCGCAGAACCATTACATGCCTTTCTATAACCCAATACCAGATGTATGAGTCTCATTACTCACATTTGACACACAACACATTTATTCATTACACTCAATACTACTAGTCCTACTAATAAACCAACTTTTCCCTTTATTCATTACACAGCACAAGAGCAACACGACAACCTTTCCTTTTATCAGCAGCACAAGAATCCATAACTCCAACTTATTTAGCCTTGAAGATAGCAAGATCACCAATTGCAGCAGGGGAATCAAACTTAGCAGCAGCTCTATTGCTTCCAATTCAAACTCACCAGTAGCTGGATAAAGATGTGAAAACGGCAAGAAAATACTGTGGACTGCAATCTTGACAAAAAAAAATGAAAATACTGCAATCTCAGGGTACACTACAAATTAATAAGAAAACGAAAGAGGGTTTCAGGGTACACTATAAACGAAATACCAACCACTTACATCCCATACAAATTGAGAACTACATCCAGAGCAACAACATTCAAAGCAGACATAGTTTCATTCCATCTACTATCAAGCAATAACACATCTGACACCTTCAAATCCAATGTCCAGCCTAAGACAATAACACCTTAACCAACCACTTAATAATACACAAAACCGCTAAGAGAAGAAAGACCAACAACAACTTAAATATTAACATTCCGATTGAGTGAATTTCCGAATCAGTCGTTATCCTCCTTGTGCAAATAGAAGCTCGACTCTCAATTGGGGAAATGTTGGAGCTAGAATAGAAGAATTTTTATATTTCAATTCATCAGTGATATTCAACGACGACGAGCTTCCACAATTATTTTCTTCATCCACCCACAATAACTACATTTCTTATCGTCAGGCAAATGTTCAGAATTTTTTTCGCAAACACAGAAAGGTCGTCCAGGATTCCTTTTGGTTCTCGAGATTCTATTAAATACTGAATTTCATTGTATAGGGCACCTCATTTATAGATCGAATTTCATTGTATAAGGAAAAAATTAAAAAATATCAAAATATGCAAATGTAAAATCAATTCTTCACAAAACTAGGTTCAACTTGATTTTGGACTCAAAAAGCCAACTCAAGAACATTCGCTACCGCTCACTTGATTACCACAAGTTCAAATAATTTAAGCTAACATGTAATAACTATGGAACCCTAAAACAGTAACATTAAAAAAAAATAGAAACAATGTTGATATGATGTGAAAGAAAAATTATACCCCTAGCTAGTAGTAAATCGGCTACAGAAAAATTAAAATCTAAAAATTAACATCCAATAAACACAACCTAGTTACCAAAAAAAAATTACCATACAAGCAGTTAATAAAACAATATATATACTTTTGAATATAATGAATAAAATTTGGTTTTGGTTCTTCAAATTTCAACCTAGCATAAATTAAACAATATACTTTTAAATAATGATGAAAACATACCTTAAATAATGACAACCGCTAAGAAAGTTAATAAAAAAAACTCAATCAGGTTTTTGGTGAGAAAATCGAAAATGGGGGTTTGAATTTGGTTTGTTTTTGGTGAGAAACAACTATTTGTTCCAGCTTTCCCAAATTTTGGACGATTTGTATGAATTTTTCGGTTGAATTGTTGGAAGCGATTTTGATTTTGATTTTGGTTGTTTGATTTTGGAGAAAAATTGGGAAGAGGAATAGGAGCGAAAACCCTTTGTAAGTGTTTTGTTTCTATTTTGCTAGTTTGTTTCTATTTTGAAATTTCATTTAGATTTCAAAATTTAATGGTTGGATGGATTTTGATGATCTAACGGTTGTATTTGAGTTGTTCGATGGTTGTTTCGTTTTTGCCTGTCTACCTAGCCAAACCGATATATATATATATATATATACAATAAAACACAGCATGATTTGCACTGTGCAACAAATGTCATATCATCATACAGTTACTTAATATATATATAGAAAGTACTACAACAAATGTCAAATCATCTAATAGTCAGTAATGTGTAAATAAATTATTTAACAGTGCGAAGCATAAAACGACTCACGTCCGTATGAACTCCACGGACACCATGTTCCTCCCAATAAAGCCACCTAAAATAAAAACAAACAATAGCTCTTCAATGCACATGATTATGTTTTTAGCGACATTTTGTCCATTTTATACACAATGCATAGTTCCACGAATGAAACTTATTAGAAAAAACTATTGGTATGGGTCGGCTTTTTTTATGTGTTCTTATTCAAATTGTATATATACCCCATCATAGTCCCTACCTCAATCACATGTCTACTTTTGCGTCCAGATTCTCTCCTATAACTGCTTCTGTCGTAGTGGGTATGATATTCATTACTTTACCAAACTATATTTTCTTACGCATCGCCTCAACTTCCAGCATAACAGGTCATTTTTCCTTGCGCAAAAAATCATAGAGAAACCAAGAAAAATTGATTGCCTCAACGATCATCAGTGTTGTTCGGTGATAATGTCTACCATTGAAGATACAAGGTTAGTTTTTTTTTTTTTTTTTAAAGTTTTCAGTTCAGACATAATGGCTTTGACGGATTTAGTAAATGATGTTTTCCCTTGATTGGTTTTAAAGTTTCAAGATAACGACTTTATTTAGTTTCAGGTATAAGGTAACAAGGACAGTTGGTCGGGCGGTGGTAAGATTCCCCGACTCAATGTCCATGCATTATTTAATTCTGACTATTTTTGTCTCAACATATAGTCTAACTTCCAATGTATATCTAATATAACTTTATTTTTATTTTCAGTATGCTTATTTAAACAAGCACACAAACTGATTCAAATTTACGCCATAAGTTAAACATGGATTGTGAAACACCAGCTCCAGTGAATCCAGAAATAGTGCAAGAGAACATTCGAACACAAACAGCAACACAAGTTGAGGTCAACCCACTATCAAAACTTAGTTTTCCTTTGTAAAACTTCAACTCATGTGAAATAAAATCATATTGGTTTTAAAGCTACTGTTACTACAAATTCATCATGGTTCTATTGCCAACTTTGTTATAGTAAAACACCCCAATTGCAAATACGACGTCAAAGAGTAGATAAGATTGTAACTCCAACATTATGCCCAACAACAGAACATCCACTACCAGTTGAGGTCTCCACCGTTAAGCGTTCTTCTGTTATTGAACGACCAAATCGATATGCACTAGCTCAACGTGTGCGTAGAGAAAGGGAACGAGCTTTGCAATTACAGCTAACTTCTCCAGTTGGAACTTCTATTCCTTTGTCAGTTACAAACTACATTTCAGGAGGTTCCACACATGATCCTATGCTGATATCACAGTGTCCAAATGAGATACAATTTGGCAATCAATTGTCAGCATTACATTCTACCTGTGAAGACTGGCCCCATGATTCTCCAGAATCGGTACGTAGTTTTACCTTCGGCCCCCAACTTGGATCATCTCCCTTGCAAAGTAGCCAGTAAGTCTAATATTACTCCTATAAACTTTTTATATTATAATTTTATTGTGATTAAAACCTCATTGGTGCCTCTATTTTGAATTTCAGATCAGTTAATACTACTCCTGTGAGTACGTCTGAGATAGACTTACATTCTCAAAAAGATATGAATTGTGACGAAAACCATCAAGGCCTTCATCAAGTAATAATGATCAATCGTTCCAACATAATTGAACCACCCAATCGATATGCACTAGCTCAACGTGTGCGTAGAGAGAGGGAAAGAACTTCACGCTTGTAGAGCGTTTCTCAAGTGGCAAGTGTTATTTCTTTATCCACTACAGACAATGTGTTCAGAGATTCCCAACATTCTATATTGCCCCCGTCTCGCCAGAGCGACAAAGGAAAAAATGTCGTTGATGACGAGACACAGATTTTACAACGTCCAAATGATAGGCAATTTGTCAGACAATTGTCTGCATCACATTCTGGCGCCGACAATATGTGTTATTATTCTCCGCATTCTACACATAATCTCGCTTCTCCTTTCCAACTTGGATCTCCGTCGTTGCATAATAACCAGTAAGTCTATTATATATTACTATTGGAAACTCTTTTTTTGGTGTCTTCTGGTCAATAAAATCTGATTAGTTCTATTTTGAATTTCAGACCATGTGATACTACTTTTATGAGTACATCTGATATAGATTTAACCCATTCTCAAAAGGAGGTGGATTTTAACTAAACCTCTGAAGGCGACGCAGAGACGTCTGACGAAGAAGATTATGATGTATTTGAGTTTGGGCCCCCATTTGAGGCCTTGCCTGTTGTTCCAGATGTGCGCCATGATCTTGGTGAAATGAACGTCCAATGTCAGTCTTGCTCTGCCCTTCATTGGAGCGCTGAGCAATTGACCAGGTCTACCAAGAAGAAGCCTTTATTTGGGTCGTGTTGCCTCCAAGGAAAAATATAAGTCCTTTGCCTTCAACCTTGACCCCGACCCCTCGAATCACTATTCAAAGGTAGTGATTGGCTAGCAAAAGATTTTCGTAAAAATATTATAGGGTACAACGCATGCAATGCCTTTACAAGTCTGGGTGTCAAAGCAAATGATCGTGTCCTCAGAGGCCGTGGTCCAAAAGCATTTACTATTTATGGAGAATTGTGTCATAAAATTGGCTCACTATTACCAAACAGTGATAATGACCCGAAATACACACAACTGTACATTTACGATGCAAGTGTCATTCTGGAATATAGAAGGCAACGCAATCCACATTTGTTAACAGAGGTGTTAAGTATTATTCAGGGGGTGTTTATTCAAGCGAATACATGGTCCAAGTTTTTCAAAAATGCAAGTGACATCCTAAGGTCAAATGCAATTGTAGACAATAATATTCCTGCATACATACAATACACTCCTGGTACTGATCGACGTCGGTACACTCTTCTATCGACTTCTAAAATTGCCGTTGTCTTGCCTGGGGATGAAAGTAAATGTGACATGTTATGAGCCATCATTCTGCATTATAAAGAAGGTAGACTGCAAAGGATAAGTGAGTGTCACCCAGCATATTCACCTCTACATTATGTGCTTCTTTTCCCTAAAGGAGACCTTGGTTGGGCACCAGATCTGGGCCAATGGGATATTTCTAACAATTGTCCAGGTGAAGCCCGTTTGACTCAAGTGCAATATTACGCTTATCATTTATTCGGTCGCCCCACAGAATACTCATCTATTTTGAGGGGAGGTTCTCTATTTCAACAGTGGATAGTGGATGCCTGGGCTGCAACTGAATAGAACCATTTGCGTTATGTTCAGATGAACCAAGACCACATTCGTGCGGATTTGTATAAGTGTTTGACGGACATTTCCATGGAAGGGTTGCCTCTAGAAGAGATTGGCACATGTTACATTCTCCCGTCGAGTCATACAGGGAGCCCAAGACAAATGTACAAAATTTACCAGGACTCAATGGCCATAATGCATTACAATAAACATCCGGATGTGTTTCTTACTGCTACGATAAACCCAAACTAGCCAGAGATTAGAAGAGCACTCAAGCAACACCAAACTACTTCAGACCATCCAGAAGTGGTCGCACATGTATTCGAGTTGAAAAGGAAAGCCAGCATGGAAGAAATACTCATAAATGGTGTGTTCGGCGAAGCCGTTGCACATGTATATACAATAAAATTCCAGAAACGAGGTCTGCCACACATGCATGCCCTCATCTTTCTCAAATAGGCTGATAAGGTACGCAACGCAAAACAGGTTGATAAGATAGTGTGCACAGAATTCCCTGTGTCTCCCAACCAAATCTTTTTGAAACTGTCAAGAGGTGTATGGTTCACGGACCCTGTGGCGCCAAGAATTTGCATGCCCCATGCATGGAGAATGGAAAGTGTACCAAACATTATCCACGTACATTCACCGATGAAACAACAATGGATCAAGTTGGGTATCCTATTTACCGTAGGCGCAATACTAGTAAGGAGTACAAAGTTCGGGATTATCAAGTTGATAACAGGGATGTAGTGCCTTACAACCCATTCTTATCAGAAATGTTCAATTTCCATATAAATGTTGAAGTATGTTCATCAGTTCGTGCCGTTAAATGCATTCACAAATACATCTACAAATGCCACGACAGGGAAACTATGGTGATACTTGGCATTGATGATGAGATTCAACAGTATATCGATGCAAGGTATGTAGGACCACCGGAGGCAGCATGGCACCTGCTTGAATTTCCTTTGCACAAAGAGTACCCAAAATTTGAAAGATTAGCAGTTCATCTTGAAGGAATGCATCATGTCGTTTTCAATCCAAGAGACACCAGGGCTGCAGTTCTTGCTAGAGCAGACAAACAGAAATCAACCCTGACAGTTTTTTTCGAACAGTGTTCTCGAGATTCAGAGGCCCATGCATTTACTTATCAGGAGTTCCCACAGCACTATGTTTGGAAAAAAAAAAAAATTTGGAAGAAGAGAGACCAGTGTTGCACTATTGGGAGAATGTACTTTGTAAATCCAAATGCTGGAGAACGTTTCTACCTCCGCTTACTCTTGACAGTGGTCAGAGGTTCTACATCCTTTTCAGATCTTCGTACTGTCAACGGATCTTAATATAGTACATTTAAAGCGGCATGTGTTGCACGTGGTCTTTTAGAAGACGATGATGAATGGAGGCAATGTCTACAAAAGGCGTCTATAATCAACACTAGCTACCAACTACGAAGGTTGTTCAGCATTATGCTTTTGGAATGTTCCCCAACAAGTCCTGTGCTATTGTGGAATGAATTTGCAACAAGTATCTGTGATGACCTTGCAATAAAAATACGTAACACCTTTCCAATTCCTTACCCAACCGAAGAACAAATAGCTAATTATGGGTTATATTTGCTGAACCAATTGCTTTTTGAAGTAGGAAAAACATTATTTGATTTCCCAGACATGCCTAAACCCAGAAGAAATTGGGATGATGTTACAGAAGACAGACTCATTTGGGAGCAAAGACAGCTCCAACATGGTGGCCTCCACGCAGAGGCCACCTCGAATGTATTGCGTTTGAATGACGAACAACGTGACGCCCATACCAAGGTAACATATTCAGTGGTAAACAACCGGGGAGAAGTTTTTTTCTTGGATAGAGTAGCAGGGACTGGTAAAACATTTGTGTACAACACAATTGCTGCAACTTGCCGCAGTCTTGGCCATATAGTAATAACGGTTGCTTCATCTAGAATTGTAGCGTTGTTGTTATCTGCCGGAAGAACGGCCCATTTGACTTTTAAAATTCCTTTAAATGTGATGGATGAAACATTCTGCAGTTTTACCAAAAACTCAATACATGCTGATCTTTTCAAAGAGACAAGCTTAATAATTTGGGATGAAGTGTCGATGCAACATAGACACTGTGTTGAAGCTGTCAAAAGGACGCTTCGAGATATCAGGGATAATTCAAATCCTTTTGGTAGAATAACTGTTGTTCTTGGAGGTGATTTTAGAAAAACCCTCCCTATTATACCAAAAGGGGTTCGGGAGCAATTTGTAGGTGCATCGTTGAGGAGATCTCAGCTATGGCGGCATGTGAATGTTGTGCACTTGGTCCAAAACATGTGCCTTGATGTGTCAGACCCTAATAATGCAAACTTTGCCAATTACTTGGCCGAGGTTAGTTGTTAATTCAAACGTTTAGTTATGGTGCTTCATTATAGATATATGTTTAGTCAAAGTTGAGTGACAGCTAAATTTGTTTTTTTCTTGACTTTTAGCTTGGAATAACTCCTACAGAAATAGTCGATCTACCTACAGGCATACGTAAGTGTGGAAATCAAGAAGAACTCATTTCTTCAGTTTATCCAAATTTGGATGTGGCGGGCACAGCATCACCAGCTTTTCTAAATGAACGAACTATATTCTCTGCACGAAACGACGACGTCAATTTAATCAACGAAGCAACTCTAAATTTGTTTCCTGGAGAAAAGCTTTCTTACTTAGCGGCAGATAAAATCATCGACGATGCTAACAATTCGGAAAACAATGGATCCCGTTATCCAAGTGAATTTCTTAACTCTCTAGATCCCCCCAGCTTACCACCTTTTAATCTGCAATTGAAAGTCGGCTGCCCTATAATGTTGCTTAGGAATATTGCACCAAGAGATGGACTCTGCAACGGGACAAGACTAATCGTGCTTCGTTGTGAAAAAAAAGTGATTCAAGCCATTATTTTAACTAGGGGCAAAAGCTGGAGAAACTGTGTTTATTCCTAGAATATCTCTGTCCCCATCTGCTCTTGAGATGCCATTTCAAATGTCAAGACGTCAATTCCCAATAAGACTAGCATTTGTTATGACAATAAATAAGTCCCAAGGACAATCGGTGAAGTACGTTGGCATTGACCTACAAACCCCCCACATTCAGTCATAGCAGGTATATGTCGCACTATCAAGATGCACATCTTCGAAGAGGATCAGTGTTCTCTTACCACCCGGTTCATCTAACAGTATTACCAATATAGTGTATCCGGAAGTTTTGCTTTGATATTGTACAAAGGAAAACAATTTATGTTAATATATTAATTACACAAGTATCATTCAAATAATGAACTGCGTGCTGTCAATTTGAAAGAATCAAGTCCAATGCTTAACTCCCTATAAGGACCCTATTACTTTGACTTTTTCCAATTTTGCCAAATTTTATATTAAATTACATTATACAATAAACCATGCATCATAAAGTCGCACGCGGGCTTTTATCCCTTTACCATAATTGATCTGACATTATTTAAAAGTGGCTCCATTATATCAAACCACTGATAGCATTGACACACATGCGTGTGGGTTTTTATCCCTTGCCAATAATTGATCTTACATTATTTAAAACTGACTCCATTATATCAAACCACTGATAGAATTGAAACACATGCGTTCACACTAATTTTATGAAGTTAATGACGTTGCAGTATTTTTTTTTAATATTATACTTAATAATAAACGTCAAAAAAAAGTTTGTTTGACAAATTGATTTTTATTTATTAAATAATTCTTTTACAATCATATCTACGTAGATTTTTTTGTTAAGTAATTCTCCAACTATGCTAAACAATGTAACAATTTTTTGAAATTCCTCATGCGACATCCCTCATGCTTAAACTATAAGAAAAAGTTGTTAAAAAAAAAAAGAGGCACAAATATGTTTAATACAAAAAAACTTGCGACACACGTACAAGTGTAACAATATAAAAAAAAACCCAACCTTCTTATCTCTCCCCATTTAAAAAAAACACAGATCACCTATACACACACCCATCCACCCCCAGCAGTTTTATGCCTTAAGACAATATTTATTTTCCTACATCTATGGTCATTTCTCTTTCTCATCAGAAACCTAACTTACCAATGGCCCAAAACAGACGAATTGTTTCCTGAGCAGAATTTTTTACAGAATTACAATAAAGGCATGTTCCAACCTTTTTTTGATATTGAGCTACAGCGTAGAGGTTAGTTACCTCTTTTACATTGCCCCGATGTTGCATATTCCCTGGAATTAGTTTTAATGTTTTACAATAATGGTAGATTCGAAAATGGCTGTTTTTTCATTCGTTTGAATGAACGCGAGTTTGAGTTCACTCCGCAACTGGTTTCCAAGAGTCCACACATTGCAATGAATGACAATGTACTCACACTCCAAAAGTCACCCTACGATACTATTAAAACATTGATGCATGACACAGTGATTAATGGCGAATACAACTGAGGGGCACGTTGTGTATACCAGAACTCGCTAAGGCGCAACCAACTAGCAGTGACATAGTGGTTGGCTCACAATGTAGTCGGTACATCAAAAGCATGCGACATTACTAAGACCATCCTCCACCTACTATGGGTTTTGTAGAACAAAAAAGACAAATTTTATATGGTTCAGTTTCTTTGGAACACAATTACACAGGCTCGAAAGAATTATGCTCCCCTACCAACTTTAATCACAAAAATCATGTTACGCTGGGGTTTTATCTGGTTTTGCTAGGTTGAAAATTTCAACGGCAGGCAACGTCGTCAGCTACAGAACTTGCGTTGCGGGTTTTTGGACACTTGTTAAGATGTGCACTACTCAACATGAACAGGAGGAGTCACCTGCAGCCCAAGTAGATTACTTTGTTGAAGATTTATTGAGGGAGATAGTTAATCCTACAGTTGGTATTCGTTTTCTTTTCCAGGTCATGAGGGCAATGTACGAACGTCAGGGCTTCATTCATGCACAATTACTGAATTTGCAAGATCATGTGGAGGTGTATGGTGAAGAACAATTACAGTTCTTGCATAATTAAGCACAATTTTTAGAAAACCAGAAATAGATTTTGGGTAACCAGAGACAAATTTTTGAAAACCAGGGAGACCTTCAGCAGCAGGTTCTACAACGTATCGATAAACTTCAAGCTATTGTGACTACTTTGATTCCTCAAACAACCCGTCGTCAATGCCCACGAGCTCCTTCGTCATCTGATTCTGCATCCAGTTAAGAGTTTACAACTTTGTAATGTTAAATTACAGTTAGTTATGCAATTTGGAAGTGGTTTAATATTTTTATGACATAAATTCAAACTTTCAATTGTTGTATGTGATCTTCATCTAAGTACCAACATCTTTTATTTCGCACCTAGCTCACATTTACAATAGTACATTCAGCGCTAACATCAACCCTAATAGGTATAAAACTTCAGTTAGGATAGTTAACAACACAACAACATTCATTACCACACAGACAACAATAATCTAGGACAAGTGTGATCTTCTTCTCATTAGAACGATCCCAAACTTTGACCAAATACATAATGCCTCTGTAATTTTCCTCCCTACATCTTTGATTGAGGTAGGGACAAATTGGACATGTGTGTCCTTCTTGCTCACAAAGCTGACAAATCTGTAAAAGAAAATAACGTTGAGAAAATGTTACAAATCAGTACATGTCATAATATCATCATTAAGGATTAATCCTTTCCTTTAAATGGGTAAATTTGGGTTTCATTCGGTTAAGTTTTTTTCTAACGATTGATTTTGGAATTAAGTTTTTCTATTACCTTCGGTGCTACAAATGTTCTGATAGGAGCTCCACCCATTTCTGCTTAAGTGATAAACAAGTTGGTAGGTACATGAACAAAGACAATTATTCAAGAATAATTTTTTGATTGAACTCTTATAGTACAACAACTGAGACAACCCCCAACGGTAAACATTTTTTGACCGTTGGATGAACATGCAGATTTATTACAAAGGAAAATTATATTGTATATGTAATAGCTTCAGGGAACTATTGTACGTTGAAATGTGGTGGGCGTTATACTTTTATTGTTCGTTCATGAATAGATTCAACTGATTAATCTTCCGATGAAACATACATGATTGTTAAATACAATTGCGTGTATAAGAAATCAAACAGATCGATATGCTTAATTAATTTCTTATCGTGATGTTTTTTAAAATGCTTTAGGTCTTTGTAATTTACCATGTTGTTAAATACATTTACATTTGAAAACTTAAATAAATATACTTGACGTTTCCTTCGCACGCCTTTTTAAGCTTTGTTAAAGTTTTTACACTGTTCTCTATTCTACAAAGCTGAAATAAATCTATTCGTACCTTTTTTTTACACAGGTCAACTAAACAATTATGGTTTTCTTGCAGTACAAAATGCTAGGCCTAATTTTCCAAGTGGCCTTATGATATCTAATTATTGTTGAGGACCAAAACAAAAAAACATAACAACTTGCTTTAAGAAAATGTACAAACTCCCAAACAAAATAAGTTAACTCCTACATGTGTACTCAGATTGTTTCTCAAGCTGATGTTGTTTCTCCAAATGAGTATCTATTCATCTAAAATTATTATTAGTTTTTCACTTGCAAAGTAGGCCTATTTTGTATCTTCAACATCTGGTCACTGTACAACAAATAATATCTCTTCAATGCACAGGATTCTGTTTTTGAGCCACTTTTGTGCATTCTATACACAATGCATAGTTCCCGCAAAAAAAGTTAGTGGCAAAACTATTTTCATAGTCCGATTGTTAATGTTTATTGAAAGTTAGTGGCAGAACTATTTATTTAAATTATTTGCATAGGTTAGTTGCATAGGTGGGTGGTTCACATTGAGGAATCAAAATAATTTGATTGCCTCAACAATGATTAGTGTTGTTTTGTTATGATATCTTCCATTGCATAGTTCTAACAAAAAGCATAGATCCAGCAAAGAAAGTTAGCAGAAAAACTATTTGCATAGTCCAGTTGTTAGTGTTTATTGAAAATTAGTGGAAACACTATTTAATGAAATTATTTGCACAGGTTGGTTGCATAGGTGGGTGGTTTACATTGAGAAACCAAAATAATGCTTTGCATATATCGCTTTAATCAATTTTCAAACAATTTTAAAGTCGACCATGTTCAAATCAATAATGCTTTTCTTGCAGTACGGACTGCTACGTATAATTTTTGAAGTGGACTTATGACATCCAATTATTGTTGAGAAAAAAATGGAAAACAAAACAACCTGCCTTAAGAAAATGTACCAACTCCCAAAGAAAATAAGTAAGATCCTACATGTGTCCTTAGATTGTTTCTCAAGGTAACGCTTTATCTCGAAATGAGTATTTGTACATCTAAAATTATTATTACTTCATGTTGCAAAGTAGGCCTACTTTGTTTATTGAACCTCCGTTTTTTTACTAAGCACTAGGACATATTGGTTGTTGTTGCATTAATCAATGCTTGCACTATGCCCTGAAAGGACTACAATGCTTAATTTTCCCTGGGCACGTCTTTTAATGCCATTTTCATTTTCTTCAATTTCTAAACTATTTTCCTGTTCACAATTTTCAAATCTACACTTTGTATATTAAAGAAACCAAAAAAGAAATTCACAACAGGCCAACCAGAACTGATGATACTCTAACTTCCAAAAGCCTAACACCAACCCATTTTTCTTATACCATCCCAACACACTGACCATTGTTGAGGCAATCAAATTATTTTGGTTCCTCAATGTGAGCCACCCACCTATGCAACTAACTTATGCAAATAATTTAAATAAATAGTTTTTCTACTAACTTTCAATAAACACAAACAACCGGACTATGCAAATAGTTTTCCTACTAACTTTTTTTGCTGGAACTATGCATTGTGTATACAATGCACAGAAGTGGCTCCAAACAGAATCATGTGCATTAAAGAGATATTATTTGTTACATAGTGACCAGATGTTTAAGATACAAAATAGGCCTACTTTGCAAGTAAAAACTAATAATAATTTTAGATGAATAGATACTCATTTGGAGAAACAGCGTCAGTTTGAGACACAATCTGAGTATACATGTAGGAAACGGTCCCACGACATTGTATTAGCGACATTACTGCCATTGATGGAAGTTGGAAAATTATTGTTAGAGTTCGTAAAATATGGGAAGTAACTGATTACTCCACAGATGAATTAAAGTCTTTAGACATGTTACTCATCGACCAGCACGTAAGTATATATCGTATATCACCATACTTTTACAGTTTTTAGGTAATTCATAACAATTTTTTACTCACTAATAATCAAACAAACTCGACGAAAAGGTTGCTGCTCCTATTGATACGACAAGAAAATAGTACAAACCAATACACATGGAAAAAAAAATTGACACTATTATGAAATAACCCGTTGTCGGGCAAAGGCAACATTTACAAAGAAGACCATTTAAATCTTCGTATGCCAAAACTTGGTTAACTATATAAATATCAAATTGAATATTAGTTAAGAGTGGTTGACAAGAAAGAAGATAAGGAGTCCCCACATCATTTGGAACATGGTCCATATTAGACTGTAGGCCAGAACAATCAATTGTGAAAAGAAAGGTGCATAGACTTCCTAATAGTACATTCTCTACATTAAGATATACTTTTAAAGTACTTTGCTCCCACTTGCAGAGTGCTTGACAGTAAAGAAGACAAAATCCACCCTGTGTCATTTGGCACCTCTTCCATGATAGACCCTACGCTTTCCAACTCTATTTCTCGCAGTAGTTTTTCCCAGCTATAAATATTATGTTAGCCCTCCCACCAAACTTCCCATATAATTCAAAAAGTAAGATTTTCATATCATTCTATAAATAATTTAAGGTATGCAAAACCCGATTTTAGAACTTCCCAATTTTGTTTTTAAGGTTTAATCACTTCTGCAATTATTGAAACAAATTACATTTATGGAGTATCGCTTCATCCAACGCAAAAGATGCTGAGATAAATAAAGTAGCTAATTAGAGCATAGTTAGAAGCAACCAGCTCGAGAAACAAGAAAATTATAGAACATTGAAAGAAGTGTTTATTTTTTGTACACTTGCTCTTCATTTCTTTAACTTTTAACACACATATATTAATAATAATAAAAAAAACAAATTTTGATGATTACTTTTTCTTCTTTTGATGTGCACACCCACTTGAGTAGTGTTACCTATGTATCCATTTCTTAAATGTAATTTAATGGTGTGTCTTTGATGTTAGTGGGTTTTTTTATAATTAATAATGAAATTGACTTTGGAAAACAAAATGTTTTTTAGATGCCTATTTGCATATTTAGCTAGGGATAGTTAAAGAAGTAAATTGCGAGATTTTTTATTTTATCTTGCCATTAATTAGTTGAATTAACTTAGTCTATTTGTGATTTATGTTGTATATTGAATAAAAAAAAAGAGGGTCAAAGTGGTAAATTTTTTAAAAAACCTTTTGTGGGAAAGATTAAGCCTTCCAATGGCTCTCACTATCTGTTCAAACAATTACATATCATCATTTCTGCAATTTCAGCACATTTCCCCCACGCTTATACAGCTGGTCTAAACCTCAAGCGATCTCACAAATGGCTACGGTTACTGCATTGTATTAACGACATTACTGCCACTGATGGAATTTGGAAAATTATTGTTAGGGTTAGTAGAATATGGAAAGTAACTGATTACTCCACAGATAAATTAAAGTCTTTAGACATGTTACTCATCAACCAACACGTAAGTATATATCGCATATCACCATACTTTTACAGTTTTTAGATAATTCATAACAATTTTTTACTCACTAAAGTTGTTATGTATAACAGGGACATCAAATACATGGAAGAGTGTCTAAACAATTGATATCAAAATTCAATCGGCAGTTAGTTGAGATGAACATTTATCAAATTGAAGGATTTTCTCCATCCAAATTCAAAGGATTATATGGCCTAACATCTCATGCCTATATGCTAAAAATTATTGAATCCAGATACATAGAATTGCCAGAATTTGGATTTTCATTTACCAATTTCAGCCAATTGTCAACGAGAGTAGATAACAAGTACCTCACAGGTAACAACATATCCGATTGTTTACAAAAGATTCATTAACTCTTACTTCAAATTCTTATACATACGTTTGTTTGTCTTTTGTAACTATTGTTTTTTAGATGCCGTCGGGCGCCTCTACGCATGTAGCGAACTCAAAAATGTAATGAAGAAAAACTGAAAAGAGACTAGACTAAGAGAAATGGAGCTCCAAGATGAAGAGTTAGTTATAATATACTACTTATTTTTAAATTCCCTTACTTTTGATATACTTTTGTAGGGGATACGTGCTGAAAGTGACCTTATGGGGAAACTGTTCGGTCCCATTTGATGACCAAACGATCAACAATCATGTCAACAAGATAGTACTCATTGTGACGTCTGCAACTGTTAAAAGTTTTAATGGTATATGATTATTTAAGAAAAGATATTTGACATTATTCCTTATGTTTGAACCATTTTGAATATAATAATAAAAAAACAACAAATTGCAGCTGAATACACAATTTCATCGACAGCTGCTACAAGGATTTACGTTAATCTTCAAATTCCAGAAGTGTTGAATGTTCTAAACAGGTAACACTCAACTAAAAAAATATTGTAGAGAAACTTCCAAATATGTGCAACAACAAACATTGTTAACAACAATTTTGTTTTCAACAGTCCAATTCGAAATGCAATTCGATTACGAGATACCACATAAATAAACCTGCAAAGCATTCAAGAATTCTCAGGCATAAACATGAAAAGTTTTGCTAAAATTCTAGCGGCAACAAACGAAATTTCGTCGCAATTGCAATGCTTTTAAAAAAAATTATTTCCAGTTCTTCCAACTCAATTATAGAACACCCTACATGTAACCTTCACGTATGTATGCTAACAGGTGATGAAGTTTACTTGCAAAGCAACAATCTCCAACATGCTTCATGACTATGGGTGGTACTACGATGCATGTCCACATTGCCAAAGAAAAATAACCGAGGAGAACAACTACGAATGTCCAAAACACGGCGTTGTCGACCCTAATAAAAGGTTAAATCCCTTACAAACCAATTATTTCTTCACAAGTTAACTTACAGATTTCAAATTATATAATATGTGTAGGTATCAACTAATGATGGAAATAGAAGATGATACATGTTCTGCACGCGTTATTGCACTTGATCGTGAGGCAACATTACTATTACAACTACCCGCACAAGATCTGATTAATATGGATTTAGAGGTACAATAAATTTTTTCTTATGCTTCCTATGCATGATTTATACTCCCCCCATGAATTAAACAACTAGATATATGTATATATAATTGTGCAAGAAAATGGTATAGAGAAAGTGTTGCAAGTTTTTAACAAAATAGCAGGATATAAAGCTACATTTCAAATCAAAGTCACAAACTTCAACAAAAGAAAGAAAAACAAATACCTAACTCTTTCAAAAGTGTTGCCCGAGGTGGAAAACGTAAGTCCCAAATTATTCCTGATTCTCTAAACTTTTATGTAACCTAACAGTTATACATGTAAAATTTTCAGAAAAGTGTACAACCATCCTCAAATGAATCCAAAAGCAGAACGGCATTTGATGATGGCAAATCAAATTAATCTGACACAATTGAGCCACTTGGTATGTGTAATACATATTTCATTTTTGCTAGTAACAAATTCCTAATATACCATTTTTCCCATAAGCAGAAAGGAGACGTTATGGATGCATCAAAGGAAAATCTGCCAATGAAGCAAGGCCTTAACCAATAATGCTACTATTACGTGCGATTAGAACGTGTTTCCAAACTGTCAAATAATATTATGCCAGCTGTTGGCTGCACAAAAATAAATCATCTTTCCAATGTACTGTATTTTCATTGCTGCTAAATTGTACTATGTCCTATTATAAGTTGTTTAAAAATAAAAGTTATCTCCAATTTGTTAAAATTCATCATGTAATTTTGTTTATAATCTAAAAAACTGGTCATACTTAAGTATTATCTTAATAGCAAACTATTTATAATACAGCTAAAGTCCTCATAACATAAAAAAACACTTTCTATAAAGTAAATGTTAAGTTTAACAATACCAACTCTACAAACATCACATCATAACTCGACGTGACAGTAGTTTGCAACCAAATGAATAGTATGTTGTCAAAGTTGTATTGTGATAAAAATTATTAAAATATATTTTTTAAAACAAAATAGTTTAACAACTATTTTCTCCTTTGATAGTTGGCGAATCTTCCTTATTAGCTATAGTTCAAGACAAGACTGTTACGCTACCCAACTTTAAAACAACAACACACATTATTATGTTACAGACTTATACAATATATGTCTTCAAACGAAAACCACTTCAAACCTTGGACATTATGCTCTAAAAAATGATCAAAGGCATACATCTCGACGTATTAAGTGGTCCTTGATATATAAAAAATTCATTGGTTATAACTTAATCTACATGGAAACCAAGATTTAGACAATAAAATTCCAAACTTACAACATGATAAAAACATGTCATTAACAATAAGCATATAATATATATATATTAGTTCAGTTATTCTCTTAGTACAAAAACATAATGTAAATTGTTAACAAATAACCATTAATCATTCTTACCTTTAACAATAATTGGGGCAAAACTTTTTGGATCCATTTCCAAATTTTTCCTGTACAACTCAAACAGCTGGTTGTATATAACAATGGTACGATTCCTGCCTACCTTTATTTTTTCCAATTGATTCAGGCCTGTAACAACCTCGATATCTTTGTTCCCCAGGCGAGCAACTGAGAGATCATACGGTTCCTTAAGATGGACTACCTCAGCCTCTAACCACAATATCTCGGACTCCAATTTATGAATCTGCTCTTCACCCTGTGAGCGATACCCACCATAACATCTGAGATCATATTCATGTGCCTCAGTCTCAGCTTTCATAGTGGTTATAACTTCTTCCATCTCCTCCATACGCATGTGATAATGAGTTAGTGCTTCCTCTAACTTAGCCATGCGACGACTCATCTTCTCCAAATGAGCATCTTCAACCCTCAATGTTGGTGCTTTTTCGGTATCTTCCATGGCCGTTTCTTCAGTTTCTTTCATAATGGTGCTACAAACATTGGTTTTCACATCCACCTTTTGGTTTTCAGTCTTCAAACTAACAAGGCAGTCACTTTGAAAATCTGCCGATTCTTTATAAAAACGTCCCACACCATAAAGAATCAGCTGCACCTAAATAAAATTGATAATGAAAGGAAAATAAAACCATTTCTCATCAAAAATAGATTGTTTTAAAAAATAGGAATTTAAATTAAACTTACAAGGCTTAATCCACTAAGAGCATCAACAAATTTCACAATTACATTATCAGCGCTTGCTCCACATCCTAAAACAACTCCATCAGTAAGTAACATCCTCTCTTGATTGATGTTTGATTCCGCAGCAAATACACTACTTCCACCACACCTACTACCAACACATGGATGCTGAAAACGTGTTAAGACCTCTTCCACGGCCTTTCGCTTCTTAGACTCTTTAATATCTTCACACTTACCTTTCTCCGTAATAGCAAATGTTACTGCCTCGGATTGAACAATGACAGTGCAATCAGACAATGCACCAACGTCACCCATAACTTCATCGTTGTAAGGAGAAAGTGACCTGACAACATCTGGAAGATCCATTTTAGCTCTACCAAGGCAACTGGAAAATAAAACAATTTTCCCAACGCACAACACATATAAATAATATGTAAACCAACGTTTCGAATGAAAAGTATACCCAACTTTGTTGTTATTAAAAAATACAATATAACCAAATAGTGTTTGGGCCAAAGCATTTCTTAAAAAAACATTTCTATATATCAGGTTCGCTTTTCACATTCAATGTTTAATATAATATCCAATTCATTCCAACAACTATTCAAAATTCTTTTTTCCTTAAATATTTTATCATTAACATCAATTAGGCACCTAACTAATTCTGCCTCCCTACTACCTTAGCACAAACACACCAAATATGTTGATCGTTTAAAATTCAATACATATTATCGTGCGGTCTCAAATTTCCCACGTCATCCAACTGAAAGGAAATCTAACCCCATATTAAACAAAAAAAAATGCCTCTATTTTAAAAAACCCGCCCCTCGATACACTTAAACATTTTATAATCAACCAACCATTTCTACTAACTAATTAATTTCGCTTTGTGAAATTTTAATTAATATACAAAATACAACCCCTAAATAACAACGCCCTGTACAAAATAGTGTGGCAAGTGGTTTTTATTATCTGTGACTTTATGTTGTATATAGAATACACAACATATAACTGAAAACATTGTTGCTGCATAACTTATCTGTTGGTCGCGGTTACAAATGTCTGTCTCCTTGCATTACTCTCTATACAAATTTAGCAAATAATTTAAAAAAAAAACATTATTATATTCATTCACAACCAAGCACATGCATATGTACTTACACTCTCAATTTTCGAATCATAGTTAGCAGATACTATTAACAGCAACCCCACATGTATCCTTGGCTCCTTCCCCCAAACCCAATAATTATTCCCACCACCCCTTCATTGAACACTCAGCTTTTAAAAAACTATCATTTTTTTTTAATCATGAGTTTGGACTTTCAAATGTGGCCACCAAGAAAAGCGGCTTTGAACAGACAAAGGACTATGTTCCTTTGCTCATTAAGACGGTAATGAACATCAAAGTTGGAAAATCATTCCTTTCAGAAAAACCCAATTTCAACCAGTAATTGCTCAAAGAATATTCCCCATTAACACCTGTGCAACCTATTAAGTTTATAAGTTAAATTTCTTTTTCTTTTTTGGCATGTTCTTTTCCATGTACAAAAAAAATATAGTAATAAGTTAATCGACAAAATTGTATATTATGTTATTATTTTACACTTTTTCATTACACCACCATTTTTTTTACTTATCCAAAATTCTAATTTTGTTAGCTTATTGAAAACAATTGATTATATCCGTTAAATAAAGGGTAAGTTGAGGTTTAAACAGTTTATTTCTCTGCTTCAATTCTACACAATTGGAAAAGACATGATGGTGTTTATTAGGTATCTACAGAGCATTCATTACAACGACAGTTGATGTGCATTTGACCATTACATCTTCCGCAGTTAGTTTATTCTCCAACAAAATATAAACCTACAAAAACAACTTCATAAACCTTGATTATTTTCATATATCATTAGTTGTTATAAATAACTTAATGTTAAGAAAAATTCGATGCAATGAAACACAGCTAACATTTCATATATTTATTGAATTTAGCAGTGAAAAATAACAAATGTTGTTTTTTTTTGTTCAAAATAAAAACTACCTTAAACTCTCCAAATGGTTAAGCTAATTGCAAAATTTAATTCTAAAATAGTTAAGTTTATTATAGGCAGCACATAAGAAGACCCAAAAAACATTGAAAGAAAAGTTTATTATCTACTTTGTCTTCAACGCCTTTCTCTCTCCCTCCCATCTCTGGTCAGAAGCTCTCGCCAATTTCGGGTTTTCTTCAGAGGCTCCTGAACAACTACGTTAATTTGTCTCATCTCCTCAACAACAAGCAACCGTAAGCCTCATCAGGTTACTGTTCATTTCTCCTTCCAGATCTGATTTTTCCTCAATGTATGAATAATTCTTTTTGCTCTTTCGTCTTATTTATTTATCTCCCATTTCGGGCCAATTTCAACTTGGATATTGTAAGCCTTTATAGTTACAACAACGATTTCTAAAAAAAAACATACACCAAAACAAACAAATGAACAACATTATTAATAATGGCTCGTATGTCTTACTTTGTTCTACCTGTTTAATATAATTTCTTTAACTACTTATTAATATACTTAGCATATATAGCAAAAACGTCTACCAAATATGAATAAATGAGTTAAATCAGTGTCAAATATTAAATCATTTCGAATCTATTATATATACCAAGTTTTCAATATATACCCTTTAACTTGCACTATTTTTCACAATTTCATTTTTTTAGTCTTAATGATAATTTTAGACTGTCACAATATAATGTTGTAATATATAAAATAGCTTCTAATAAATGTCAGGTAAAAAAAATATATGTGTTGGTCACCAATAAATATGGATGTTTCCAATAAAAAACAATATTTCTGGTATATATCGCTCTTCAGAGACCTATATATATACCAAATTTTGATATTGTAGGTCTAAATAGTTGCTTAAAAAAATTATAAGTTGTTTTATTTTTTTTCCCCAATTGTTTAAACTAATGCCTTTGATTACAATCATGAATGCTTATTACACAAGATTACTATGTTGTTCCTTTCTTTGTTGTTCTGTGTGTGTGTGTTTTTTTTAAAAAAATTTCAATGTGAACAAATAGACACATTAATGATTTTATATTGGTAACTATTTGTTTAAATAAACAGTTAACATCAACCATGTGCTACGAAGTTGATATTTATGCTCGGGAGATCGAAGATGCAAAGAGGGTCGTCATATTAACTATATTTATTTGTGTTGTTTTACTATTATGGAAGGTAGCAATAGGTGTTTAGACCTAAAAAAATGTATGTGAACATTCAACGAACCTGAGTTTTGTTTTAATTTTTTAAAAATAAATCAATTGTATCATGTTAATATATTTAGTTAAAAATCTTTTTTTTGTTATTGATAATTTTCTTATATTATTCTGTTGATATAAACATTTTGCTAACTAACTTATTGCAAATAATGTTAACCCCATCTTTAAAAGTTACGTGTTAACAACCATTCGTACAGCGCATGTCAAAAATAATTAAACTCTCATTGAATCGTACGTGTAAGTTACTATAAAACCACGTCATATTTCTACGTCAATGTGATTCAGTTTTCAACTAACTAACAAATTATCACATTCTATTTTCCAAATTACATTTCCAAGAAGACAAAAAAGTTTGTGAAGAAAAAGTTTATCAAGATATTGGTGAGACTCACTCAGAATAGCTATATCATTTTTCTCCATAATTTGATATATCCCATGTTTGACTGAACTTAGCCAACATCACAGTAGCATTTCAAAATAGTGTATCATCCCGTCTCTTGGATTAAGACTTTCAAAACATAATATAGAAACACCTGATTTTTTAACTTATCAAAATAATTTAAAAAATACACTTATTTATGTAGATTAGTTAGAATACAATATTGTTCTAATAGATGGAACTCGACAGCTGCTATAGTAGAAGAGTTGTTTTAAAGGTCAGCATAATGTTGACTGCCTTTAGTGGAATTTAAGAAGGTTGCGGCGTCAAAGTGCATTTAATACCTATGACTACTATGTCACCCCGCGGGACCAAAATATTTGACAAAAAAAGGAACCATGAGTCTCTGACCCATGACATTTTTTAATGGATGCACACATTCAAATCTCTACGTCCAAATTATACATTAAACCCAACCCAAAAAAAAAAAATGTCATAATGAAGAGGATATTTTATGTTGTTATTATTTAAGGTATTTGTTATTGACAGACCCCATATTGTGTTGGGTAGACCCAAAAAAAAACAATTATTACAAGTGTGTCATTAGTCTCAAAAAGTCCAAAAAAACAAATATTACAAGTGTGTCATTGGTCCCAAAAAGTTGAATTCGAAAACCCTAAGCTTAAACGACCCGGCTAGGTCGTTCATTGTGTAAACCCAACGATATGGCCACATCGTTTGGACTAAGTCCCCAACGATGTGGCCACACCGGTCAAGAGGCCAAGAAACAAAACTTTATATTTTTTTCAAAGTTCAAATCTTAAACGGTGTGGCGTTTGGACTAAGTCTCCAACGATATGGCCACACCGTTTGGACTAAGTCCCCAACGATATGGCCACACCGTTTGGGATTTGAACTTTGAAAAAAATATAAAGTTCTATTTTTTGGCCTCTTGACCGGTGTGGGCACACCGTTTGGACTAAGTCTCAAATGATGTGGCCAAGTCGTTTGGGACTTAGTCCAAACGATGTGGCCACACCGTTTGAAACTTAATCCAAACGGTGTGGCCACATCATTTGGACTAAGTCTGAAACAGTGTGGCCACATCGTTGGGTTTGCACAATGAACGACCTAGCCAGGTCGTTTAAGCTTGGGGTTTTCGAATTCAACTTTTTGGGACCAATGGCACACTTGTAATATTTGTTTTTCTTTTTTACTTTTTGGGACCAATGGCACACTTGTAATAATTTTTTTTTTTTTTTTTTTTTGAGTCTGCCCAACACAATATGGGGTCCGTCAATTTGGGTTTCAATATTAGCTGACGCAATGAAAGAAACTTCAACTTCATTCCGCTCCACTAGAGTTAGGATTGCATTGGGCTCGAGTTACAGTACAATGGGGCCCATATAAGGGAAAAAGTAAAGCACTCAATAAAGTTATTCTCTCAAGAAATTAACAAAGTGGGACTCATACATATCACTTAAAGGCTATAGACACAAGTTTCCCTTTATGTGCCCTGTCAAAATAAAATATTTTTGTTAAACAGATTGAAGTTTCTGTCTAAAAAAATAATATCGTTGCTGTATACAGAAAAATCGAATTGTTGTTAGGTATAAAACTATAATAAAGTAATGTGGAAACAGCTACCAAAACCCTAGCACGTTACGCCTATAAATTGAGGAAATTTCATTTTATCATAGACATTTTTTTCCCCAACAAAAAAATTTTCATTTATCTTTGAAGATTATGGAAGAAAGGGTTTTAGAATTAAGCATAGTTCCATTCACGAATACAACAACCGCGTCAAACAACAGTGGATCATTCGTTACATCAGAACCCAAGGTTGTGAGTTATAAAGAATGCATGAGAAATCATGCTGCTTCAATTGGAGGGCATGCTAAAGATGGATGTGGTCACTACATACCTATAAGTCATGGTGGTCGTGTTGTTGAAAATAAAGATTTTTATCTTAAATGTGCCGCATGTGGGTGCCATAGAAATTTCCACCGTCAAGAGCTCTTCGGTCCAGCTGGAAGTGATCAAGCACCACCATTAGAAGAACCTGATGATCAAATGTTAGAAGAAGTCGGTGGGGGTGGTGATTATAATAGCGTGAAGAGCAAACGGTTTAGAACAAAATTCACCAAGGTGCAGCAGAATAGAATGACACAGTTTGTTGATATGTTAGGTTAGAGAACACATAAATCTGATGCTACTGCTCTTAGTCAGTTTTGTAGGGAAATTGGAGTTAAGAAACATGTTTTCAAAGTATGGATGTACAACAACAAAAAATAACTGACAACTGATCCTGCGTCTTACATTACTGTTATTGTTAAAATAGACGCTATTATTGTGTTGGCCCATTTTTCTCGCCCTGTAAGTTGATGAAATTCTGAGTCATTATTGAATTTGTTCTAAAACATCTTCATATCAAATATAACAACTCCAGCCCAATGCTTTATTGAGTGCGATTAGGTCATGCAGGATTAGGGCGTCTTTGATTATTAGTTTTTGTCAGTGCTGATTACTTATTGTAATTGTAAGTGGTTGACTACTATTTCTGTGTTTTTTCCCAGCAACTTAAAAGTTCATGATAGACCCTTTTTTAATATATATGTTTACTCTTTATAAGTCTGACAAGCGTAAGTAGCAAGGCTTTACTTACACAAACTTATAAGTAACAAGCTCTTATATCCACTAACTTCAACGTATAGTTTGTCTCTAACAACATTACGACAAATTAATTTTGACTAATTTAACTATCTCACGATCAATTAACTATATCCACTACCTTATTTAGTATAAATTCTTCAATTGAAATTGATATACTTTAAATGACTATATTACTTCGTGCTGAAGGCATGGGTTACACCTAGTATATATATAAACGAGGGATCTGATGAACAATATTTTGGTGTACATCCCAAGGGCAGTTTTGTCATTTCACATTTTTTAAAATTTTTGTCTTTAGTATGGGTAAAATGGTACTTTCACTATCTGTTAAATTATTTTAAAAATTAATGGGTCCTACATGTTTGGAAAAAAATAGATGGCAAAACGGTAATTACGCGATTTTTAATGTCTTAGAAAAACCAAAAGTGATGGCATAATGGTAATTAAGTGGTTGTTAAAGTCTTAAAAAAAACCAACGGTGGGGCCAAGCCGTTATGGTGTCCGCACGCTTTTTGTTCTTTTTTGTTGTTTCTTTTTTTTTTTTTTTTTATCTTATGTGGACCCCACTAGAAAAAATAAATAAATAGAAAGAAAAAAGAGAGTGTATCCCGCTGCGGCCCCACACATTTCAAAATCTTTTATTGCTTACGTGCATAACACGTGCTTTTAGCTATATATATATAGCTAAAACAAAATGGATAGACAAAGGGTGGTGGGGATCGTCTTGGGATCTAAGTTAGATGTGCGTGGGGATTTGCGTAGATGTCTTTTGAGCTTTGAAATGTTTTTTTTTTTATGGTAATTTAAAACAAATTTAATACACATTTATACATATTTAAACTAACATCTATAGAGATTTCCATAATATAAGCATAGGGACCACATAATTTGTGTTCAATGGCATAATTTGTGATTGGCGTTTGAATGAATTAAATTTCTAAAATTAAAAGATTTCTTTACTTAATTGTGGGGCATTTTCTAAGGGTGCGGAAAATGCATGTGTAAATATTTTATCTGTAGTGAGTGTGATAAGAATATGGGCTTTCGGCTATGGGCTTAAATCAAACAAATAAGATGTAAAAAAACGCTTAAGATCCCAATGAACACTTTTGAAGTGTATCTTGGAGGTCATCAAAAACATTTCCAAGGCCCACATATTAATACTCGATTTTTAACGATTGTATTAAATGGGCAGATCAGGTTCAAACTTCATTATGATACATTTACTGAAGGGCAAGAGACGATCCCAACTGATCATCTTCCCCACCTCTTCTCTTTTCCATAAATCAAAAGTAAAACATCGTTGTTAACCTCTCAATCTCTTTTCAATTGCAACTGGTAAGACAGTAAGATTAATTTTTTTTGGCTAAAAGATGTTTGAAGAGAAATTTTCGTATATTTCTTTCTCCTTTTATATCTTTTTTGCCTGTTTCATTTGTATACTCCTCTCTAATTTTCGTTTCCTATACAGTTTTTCATATTTGTTTCTTCGTTTATTATCGAATGTGTTCAACAAAAACACAGACGGTTTATGTATTGTTTTTGTGATTTTTTTTTTCCAGGATCCGATTCTACAAACACACAGCAGCACTCTCTCGCTTCGATTCCAATTGATCAAGCAAGGTATATTATGTGTTTTTGTTTGATTTGATGTTTAAATCCGCAACTTCAATCTTAATTTTGGTTTGGGAATATTGATGAATTGAAAGGTTAGTATATTCTGATTTACAATTTACTTTTAGCTAAAATGTTAGTAATGCTTAAGCTGCTTTTTTATAGGTATGAATTTGAGTATTTACTCATTGATGTTTTGGATGGAATTGCAAATTTCTATTCAATATTCATTGACTGTATTTAACCTGAGACATAGTTTGATATGGTTTGACATAGGTTTTATGCAACTATAACAACAGTATGTAAGTTGTTGAATGCCCAACCTTTTCTTGAGTTCTTAGACCTTGGTTTGGTTTTGTTGTCTTGTTTTTTTTTTTTTGGTTGTTGTTGTGCTTAAGAATGGACTTTTTTTTTATAGAATTGAGATTTATGCTCTAAATACCGAGTTGGAGTGTTAAACAAACAATGACCACCTGTTCTATTACATATTGTGTATAGTCTCTTTAATGATTGAATTTACAGTATGAAGTCTTCATCTTCTACTGTCAAAAACTTTTGCTTACAATAACATTCTTCTTTGAGCCGTTGAGAATATATAGTCTATTGAAATCAATTAGTTTATTCCTCAGTGAGGAAGACCATGTAAGAAATGAATTTGTTCTACCCCTTTCTGACTTGGTTTATTACTCATTCAATGGATAATTTTGTTATCTTACTATACATAACTTCCTAATTGCTAAAAATTGGGGGTTTTTTTGTCATTATTTTTACTCCTGTACACCTTTTCATTACATTTCATTTCATAGACGTGGTCAAACCCCAATTTACATTACATATATCACCTTGAATACCAAGTATATTTGTTGGACAGTAAGTTGGTTATTTTTAATATTGCTATTCTCATCATTTTTTCTATCCCTTAAATTGTGAGGCACAAGCTAAGGCGTTTTAGTTTTTAAATTTAATTAAACAAAACCATTTAGCTTCCACTAAATGTATGCATATGGGTATTAAATTGCACTCCTGAAATGGCGTTAACTTGGAGGTACGGGGAGGGAAATCAAGGTAAAGGTGTAGGAGAACCTGAACAAATAAAACTTTGGTTCTTGCCTTGAAAACAAGAGCTTGGACCTATTATGGAAAGGACCGACAATATGTCATTTGATGTGGTGCAAGATAATAGTGACGTGATATGAGCCTACAAATACAAAATAGCAATTTAGTCCATTAACGAGAGGAGAATTGGTGGCACTGCCCTTTAACCAATATGTATTCCTAAAAGTCAATTTTAAGGTTGGTGCATCCACTTTTAGCATTTAGGGAAGATGGTGTAGGTGGAGTTACAAGTTTATAGTTAAACTTTGTCGTATTTGATTTGCTGCAAGTAAAATATGATCCAAGTTAAACCATCATCCCTTACTACTGTGGATGGTATGTATAACGTTTGTTATTAGTATTATTCAGTCTAATGATTGCTTATGTACTTCTATTTATTTAGTATTTATCTTTTGTACACTCTTTTAGTTATCACAAAACAGAAGATGTTAAACAAAGAAACATATGAAGATGTTAGAGTAGAACTGACCATACATTAATCAGGTGTTGTCCGTGGCCTAACATAGTAACATAATAATCAGTGTGACTCTTAGGTCTTTTTTCACACAAATTTTATACCGCCATTTATATGTATATAGTAATGAGCATTGACCCTCATGTATTAATTTTGGAAACAAAGTAATGTGGTTTAGAGAATGGTAGGGAATAGAACTTGGAAGAGATTGATTTGGTGAAAATTTTGTGGCTACTTTTTGGAATTATGAATCAGCAGAAATGTCAAATCCCTATTTGGCGTTAGAAATCACAATTATCGCATGATTTCTTTGAATATAAACATTGGTGAAATTTGTTCTTAGCTGACGGCAGCGCAGTGTGAAGGGATTGGATCTGGGCTTCACATTAATGACTAAAAAGAATATAATATATGTATGCAAGTCAGGCATTGGTCGCTTAAGAATCATGTTAAATATATTGACACCTTTTTCCTCGTGCTTGCATTCACCTTGATGATTTGCATATGATTATTGTTCCTGATTTTGTTTCCATTTTATTTTCACAGCTTATTTAGACGTTATTGAAAATTGACGTGTTGGAAGGAACGTGGCCAAATGCTTGGTCCAGACTCCAGATGTGGTTACATTTGGACTAATTGTTGTTTCGATGGTTTACTTGGTTACTACTCTGCTGATTTTGAGCATTTTGGTCTTCTCGCCAGTGTGACCAGTAAACATATACAAGTAGATAGGGTTGTAGGGATATCATGATTGTTTGTATTTTTGTGGATGTTCATTGTAATAAACTTCTGTTCAATCTTATACTTTTAGATTTTGGAAGTTAGTAGTTGGTTTGGATACTATAATCAACTTAACAGGCCATTTTGCTAAGAAATAAAACTGATATTTCTGTTAGGGGACAGTCTATTAGTGCAAGCTTCATGGTTGTTATTTTCGTCCCTCATTTTGTATTTTATATAACATGCATGCAGCTATACGTATATTATTTGGTTAAAACTTAGAATTAAAGTAGCTACTAATTAAGAGTACTACAAACCAATTGACCTGGAAGCAGCCAATATCATAGACATGGAGCTTAAAGGCAAGAAGGACATGAAGGAAATGGTTTAACTCATGCACCAACAAGTTTTCCCAGGGATCGAAAGCAGCATAAGAGAAAGTTGAATCATTGGGTGAAAATGCATGCTGTCGTAGGAAAGTGTCAAATGAGGATGCTGACCAAACTTAGCAAGCAAATATGCCTTATATACATTTCATTGCAATTCAGTTAACCACTAGGTGCAATCAATTTCTATTTCTAAAACTACTCCTTTGAATTCAAGTTCAAACTACCAGCAAGTGTTTTTTCTCATTCTGGGTGCAAATATCTTGCCAACTTCAAATTTTGTAGTGTTAAATTTCTGAGATGATGCAACTCCTAAATTCTACTCTCACCAGCTAACTCTTAATTTTACTAAAGTACTATATTTCTCTCACCATAGCAGCTAACATGTTCGAGAACAGAATGTGTTTTTGGTTTTATAAAATAGGGACGGCTTCAAATTGGAAGCTTGTTTAATAGGCTCTCAACACTTACAAACACCTCCTTCAATGTGGAAATGTTGGACAATATCCTTTGCAATGACAATGGAACACCAGTACACCTAAGGGACCAACAATAATGCCTCAAGCCCTAAACATTAGACGTGGTCTATGGTTTATGGTTCGATAATTAAACTATGATGCCATATTAAAGTATGCCTAACAAAATCACATTTAGTAGCATAATGAGCACCTCATAACAAACATTTGAAAATACTTTGGTGTACCAAAATTAATATCACAAACAACATATTAAAAATCTCATAACAAACCGTGCGGTAGGCAAGGGTGATACTTAGTGTATATATATATATATATACACGGTAGGTGGACAGCAATTTCATGGAAATCAATCTTACGGCAAAATTTCCACCATTGGATTACAAAAAAATCAAACGCCCAGATCTAAACACCAAAAAATCAAATTACGAAAGGTTTTCTCTGACTCGCTCCTCTTCCTCTCTCCAATCTCTCATGGGTTCCTCTTCTCCATTTCTCATCCAATCAAATTTCAGCACATCAAAATATGGTTATAAATCGAGATTCGACCCAAGTGCCTTTCGAGCTTTTTTTTTTTTCTCCAGATTTGTTTCTCAGCGAGGGTGGTGTTAATTTATTGATGGGTATGTTGGTTTTTGTTTGATTAGTTGATATTTGAGGTTCTTTGTTGATTCAATGGTTCGCTAGGCCTATTTTAGTTGATTTGTTGAGAATATTTGAGGTTGTGGTGCTGTTTTGCTTGTTTTTGTAGTCTAATTAAGTAATTTTATGTTGTTGTGGTTGTTTAAAAGAAGGAAGTTGGATAGAATCTACCTAGGGGAATGCTTTATATTGAATTTAGGAAAGAACTAGCTAATGAAATTTTTCTTTGCATTTTGTTTGTCGATCAGATTTCAGTTTTTGCGATTATGTTCTAGATTTCAAATTCCATATTTGAAATTAAAGATTTACACAAGGAAAAATTTAGAGCTTATAGATTCCAGGTCGTAAAACGCCCACACAATGCCATCTGTATTCATATTTTGGTCATTCCTAGTTATAGTTTTTTACCTGCTGGCGCATCCTTTTCGCTTTGTGCAATTCTTAATCAAATCCATTGGCTTTCTCTTCAGCCCAAGTTGATTCTCATTCATCTTATCGATCAAGTTCTGAGTTCAAGCTTTCAATTGCTAGATCAATTAAATGCATGAGCAGGATTTCTACCCCTTCTATTTCTGTTGTGCCGTGTGGACTTTTAGTTTGGTCTCTTACTATTGCTCTTTGTTTTGCTTTCAACAGGGAAGAGGTATTCCAGGTTGAGTGGAGCCCTAAACATGAAACTGTCTTAGCGTCATCTGCTGCTGACAGGAGGCTGATGATTTGGGACCTCAGCAGGTAGGTCACTCTGACTATGGCATGATGGTCGTTTAAATGGCAGGTAGGACATTTTGAACTTAAAAAAGAAGGCAATTCCACAGGAAAATGGCAAAGACTATACCGGTGCACGTATTACCAGAAACAAGGTGATCACAGCCCTCATTTGGAGGTGCAAGGCTCTAGCAAGAAATGCAGGAAATGATCCAGAGAGAAATTCAACATTGCATTGCCCTGTTAATATTAGACCAAAACTACAACATCCTTAACTGCGACCGTCATACACGGGCAATGCTTTCATATTTGCCACATGCACAGTGACTTTTCAGGAACTTGAAGAGCAACCATTCTCAGAACTAGTGGAAATGGTCTCAAATGCATTATCAAATGTCAAAGAAGATGACATTAGGGAATTATTGAGTCAGGGCAATGGCTTAAAGGGTTCCACATGGCGATGTTGTCGTGACATCTTGGTTGAATATGGGTTTCGGCGATGTGGAATATCCATGGGGAAAACCCAAGTGGGCAGGACCTCTACCTGTAAGTGAGTGGAACGACATCATCGTAGTGTTCCCAGAGAATAACCCCAGCAGCAACGGAGTAAACGTTTTAGTCACCCTTACCTCCGAGGAGATGGACAAGTTCCAAGCCCCGTTCCACATGTTTATGGAAAAACTATAACTTGCTTCTACTAGAAAAACAAAGTTGAACAAGCTGGAAGATGTACCTTTGCCAGTGTATAAAAGATGGTTTGCTCTCGATATAATAACGTAATAAAAGATGGTGTGGAACACTGTTGTTTTAGTATGGTTTGGAAAATTTTGCATATTTATTCCCTACTTTTTCCAAGATTAATTCTTGCATAAAAATAGTTCAAAAGACGGGGGAGATTCGATAGAGGCATCAGCTATCAGGCATGGACGTAGTGTAGTATCTTTCCTTCTTTCACTAAAAGCAGAGACTATGCTTAGGTTACTGAAGTTCCGTTGCTATTCCCAGTTTGTGCAACATGCTCCAATGGAAGGACCTTAATTCAATTTAATGAAAAACCAAATACCATCTTATCTTAGCTTATGCAAGCGAAATCTTCTTACATTCCCTGGCTGGATTGTCACATATATCTCTACCTTATATTGCTCATTCTAAATAATCAAGATCTACAAAATGTTTACAAACGTTACAAGGACTAAAACTCATAGCTCTGAAGATACAGAAAACAGACAAACTCAAGGTTGGCATTTGCATTAAAAATCATAATAATAAAACCTGTCCTGGCTAGATGGCACTCTGCATTTTAACTCTCAATTCAAATTCGCAGTGAAAAATTGCTCCAACAAGCTGGTGCAAGTGCTTGCTCTTTCCTCCCCTTTATAACTTGAGTTTGCCAAAATCAACTTTTTTGACAGGATACGTGTAGGCTTCATAAATGGAGGAAATCGGTCTATATTAGATGACAACGCAAGCAATCGAATGTTAGTTAGATTTCTGACATATTAACTACAAGATATCAGTAAAATTTCTGACATAACTAAGCTGCAGAGAGGGAATATTCTACTGACAACAAACAAGGTAAAGCTCCAGGGTTTGAAATAATCGATATCAGCTTGTGATAATCGATATCAGCTAGAGTTTTCACTAAAATGGATAAGTTCCTGTCTGAATACAATAATTTCACTTCTTAAACAAGTCAATAATTTTACTTCCATCACTTATGATTTATTCCATGAGGTTCATCAGTAGAATCAAACATCTGTGTCAGAGACTTCTTCACCACATCATCTGCAAAGATATACTTGATTGAATTCCTCCCTAGCTGAAACAATTCCTTCTCGCCAAGACCTTCACATTTCACATACAAATACGTATATCATCAGTTATGTAGTGCATTTGTGGTTCAGATGCCGATTTTTGAGGGTTCGATCTTCCCTTAGGAGCTGGTGCCACTCCCAACTTCTCCCTTTGCTCCAAGTGATTTCCCCTTCTTTTAAATTAATCATCTGCAACCCAACACAAGTATTCAGGTAAGCAAAGAGAAACTTTTCCTGTTAGTAAAGTCCAATGATTGAATGTGATCTGATAATTACCTTGGCCCTTTAATTGTTTTCTTCTTAGGCTTCCCTGCTTTAGAAAACATACCACCAAGACTTCACAATAGCTTCTCACCCTGAAACACGCAGCTAAGTTAACAAGAACTCAAAGTGCAACTACGACTCCAGGAAAAAAAAAACAAACAAACAAATTTGGACCTTTATACAGTGTAATAGTGTAGGATAAGTACTCCAGCAGAAATGGAGGGGTAGAAATCCTGCTCATGTTTTTAATTGATCTAGCAATTGAAAGTTTGAACTCAGAACTTGATCGATAAGATGAATGAGAATCAACTTGGGCTGAAGAGAAAGCCAATGGCTTTGATTAAGAATTGCACAAAGCCAAAAGGATGCGCCAGCAGGTAAAAAACTATAACTAGTGATGACCAAAATATGAATACAGATGGCATTGTGTGGGCGTTTTACGACCTGGAATCTATAAGCTCTAAATTTTTCCTTGTGTAAATCTTTAATTTCAAATATGGAATTTGAAATCTAGAACATACTCGCAAAAACTGAAATCTGATCGACAAACAAAATGCAAAGAACAATTTCATTAGCTAGTTCTTTCCTAAATTCAATATAAAGCATTCCCCTAGGTAGATTCTATCCAACTTCCTTCTTTTAAACAACCACAACAACATTAAATTACTTAATTAGACTACAGAAACAAGCAAAACAGCACGACAACCTCAAATATTCTCAACAAATCAACTAAAATAGGCCTAGCGAACCATTGAATCAACAAACAACCTCAAATATCAACTAATCAAACAAAAACCAACATACCCATCAATAAATTAACACCACCCTCGTTGAGAAACAAATCTGGAGAAAAAAAAAAAGCTCGAAAGGCACTTGGGTCGAATCTCGATTTATAACCACATTCTGATGTGCTGAAATTTGATTGGATGAGAAATGGAGAAGAGGAACCCATGAGAGATTGGAGAGAGGGAGAGGAGCGAGTTAGAGAACACCCTTCGTAATTTTATTTTTTAGTGTTTAGATCTGGGCGTTTGATTTTTTTGTAATCCAATGGTGGAAATTTTGATGTTAGATTGATGTCCACCTAGCCGGCCCATATATATATATATATATATCGGTTAGATACAATTTATACAATATTTATTTAAAACGATTTATATATATATCCACACCATGGAGATTATCTCCACATAATCATGAGAAATATTGTTCTACCTATAACAACGCCCCCAAAAGTTCATATCTTACAACCAACAAATCTATTTTGTGTTCTTATTAATTAACATATATATTCAAACTTAGAACTCCAAATTCATCCAAACTCCAAAACTCCACAATCTATATCCAAATTGATCAATTAAGATCCCACAAAAATTCATCGCTTTGAAGAGGATATATTTTCCGGAAGAACAAATAATGTCAATCAACGATTGGGCGGTGACCTCCTCTGGGCCTTGTTGATGACATCTCAAAACGACTACCTATACTCTCTATCACAATATGGTCTGCTTTTATCTTGGAGGTGCGCAATTTCTAAAAAAGTTCTTACAAAGAAGAAGAAGAAGAAATTTTTGGTTTTCCGTGGTTAATGGTTAAATGGTCAAAATGAGAGGGTAGTCGAACATGCTTTAGTATATTGGAGAATAATGTCGGGGAGTTAAGTGTTCCTCAAGCATTGGGGAAGTACCTCTTTTGGGTCTTTCCAGATTTTGCGATCCGTTGTATTTCATATGTTTGTTTAAGTGTATTCCTTTTCAAAGAAAATAATTTATTGGATTAGTCGTTGAGTCAGATCTCAGTTCTATACCCATTATGTTTGTCTTTCCTTATATTTGTTTCTCAAATTTTGGATTCATCTTTTTTTTCGATAAATAAATTTGGCTTCATTAGATAGTTTACAGTTTGGCTTTCCTTACTATTCAATCGGTTTTGTTTTGAAGTATATAAGATACTCTCCAAACTCTCCATTTACATTCGACATTTATGAAACACAAATGATCAAATTCAAAGTACATATTTTCACCCAAGAGTTTAACAAAAATCTCCTTCCACCACCACCACTTGGTCTTATCCCTTGAAATTGCCCACAAGACAAAAAAAAAATAATTAACAATAGAAATACAACAGATAACGGACTAGGAAACAACTTCACTTCTAAGTATATATATATATTCGAGGGGTCACTTAGGGCCACATTGCACAAGGTCTCGGGGAGTTTTGCACTAGCTAAAGGTCCCCAATCCCAAGACAAAGTTAGTCTAAAATCCGGTTAGAATGACCAGATCGAACCTATGTTTGTCATGGCGTATTATACCAGCCCACTAACATGTCCAATAAAAGGGTAGCTACTAAGCTCACGAACCATACTATTCAGTGCACGAGGTTTGGATGGTAAGTGTTCTCGTGCCATCATATTGTTGGTATCGGGACCCTTGGATGCTTCCTCGAATTGCACTTCATAGCTTGTTCTAACAGGATGAACAAGTGACAAGAAAATTTCCATCCTTGTAACATCTCTTTTGCCTTTACAAACACAATAAAAACTGCTGGAAATAAATGTGTGAAGCAACTAGGCCAATCTTCTACATCTTTGAAAGGAGCGGGGCGAAGCCCGCGATTATATTGCTCCAAATCTCATTATGAAAACAACCATACATATACATTACACGATGATTTTCTTCACCTTCGAGAGTCCATATCATTAACTTCAGATAATAATAAGAAAAAAAATATATACATATTTACATGTCAATATAATACTTTAAGAGATCCGATGGATGACCCATATAAATCATATCTCATATTCTCATATATATCTAAACAATTATACTACTACAAAATGTAGCTTGATCGAAGATATGGACCTGATATTTGCTAACTTTCAATTAGGCCCCAAACACTTAAACATCAAGAGCCTCATCCCTCGAATGTCCGGACTAATGATGTGGAATAATCAAAGCAAAAATGTGCTAAGGTTATTTTATAAGTAGAGGTACTAAACAATAGATGTAATGATCAAATTGATTATTAGTATGAAATACCAAGGAATAATGCAAGCCCGAGGAGTAGTAAAGAAGAGATGATTCCTAGACTTTGTATGAAACAAATCCAAGGAGTGCTTAATGATAAAGATCATCTACAAACGGGTAAATGGTCCTTGCTTTATATATGAAGTAGTAGAGGACTTCCAACCTGAATGGCAATCATCACTCCAGAGGCTAGAAATAATGATAACTTCATTTGATATTTGTGATCCAATACAATACTATATATATTCCGAGGCCATTACAGTTCTTCAGAAGTGGATATCCCCATACTAATGCAAGATATTTAAACATAAGCAATATTGACAGTTCCTGTCAAACCATATGGATATTTGAACATTCGAAGCTAACTGAGAAAAGAAACTTAACTTAAAGGTGAACGTGAAACCCCCCAAATGAGGAGAAAACACAAATAAGTAGGAAGAAAAGGGAAAATAAAAAGTTGAGTTTGCTATTAGATGGTTACCTCGACCGTGAAGCGTACCCAGACCTTTTCATTACGAGCTTCCATCACCCCCTTCGAGATGGTCAATCCCAATCCTCTAATTATATCAGCAATCTCTAGAAAGAAGCCCTGTTCTTCACAAAGCATCTAAATAAAAAGGATCGTAATGTAAGAATTCAACGACAGCAAAATCAAAGATTCTCAACCAACAAAAGAAAATATAACCTCCACAAGCATTTGGCGGGGAGTATTAAGATCCTCTACTATAATTGGACAACCCATGGACTGGGAACCAACTTCAAATGCCCACGTTGCCCCACCATCAAAATTGTCTTCCGAAAAATATATCCTCTTCAAGCTTGCGATGGCGGAGATGTCGGAGTGGGATGCCGGATGGGGTGATCAATTTGGATATAGATTGTGGAGTTTTTGGAGTTTGGTTTGAATTTGGAGTTCTAAGTTTGAACTGTGTTTTGAAAGGTAGAAGAACACAAAATCTATTTTGTGTTTTGTTGGTTCGTGGGCTTTTGGGCTTTTAGGGCGTGAACAGTGTTATGTCACTCTATGTATGTCATGCTAAATATGTCATCCTAGCCTAACCGTATATATATATATATATATATATATATATATATATATATATATATATATATATATATAAAAGTAGGTTCGTTTACAATATTTTTTATACAATGTTTTATACAATACTCTTTGAAAATATGAATTAAGTCTTGATTCCTTGTAGATATGATCTCCACACCATGGAGATCATCTCCACAAAAATTCAGCTCATTTGGAAACTCTTAACCATGAGAAAAATTGCTCTAAACCTATGAATTTTTATCAACGGTCTAGAAATATCGATTTTGTAACTTTTTTTTGGCAAACTTAGAAATGTTCAAAAAACCCAATTTTTTGTGGAGATTATATCCATGGTGAGAACATCTTATCTACAAAAAATTAGCCCTTAAAACATCTTGAAGGGTCCGGTGGGGGGTATTGTATAAAACGTTGTATAAAAAGTGTTGTAAACGGAGAGAGAGAGAGAGAGAGAAGGCTGGTTTAGATTACAAAAGTTGCGACAATGGGGACAGCTTTTGGGGCGACCAGTTGCGACATAACTTAAGTTGCCGCAATGATCTAGTATCCCTTTTCTTACTTAGATTAGCAAATTTGAATAGGCTTAGTTATCTTATCCTTAGCTATCGGGCTTTTCTTTTCCTTTATTGGTAAAATCCTCTACTGTGAACAGCGTGAGTTCATAAAGGAAAGTGAACACGGGATTCCTTCCCTCCGATTGCAGCTCAGCATGACGTCTTCGTCGCTACCTTTTGGGTTCGGTGTTGGAAGAAACCAAGCTTTCTTTTCTATAGTGGATACGGCCAACGTTTTGTGTGGTGTACCTCCTCCAAAGGAAGTGCCTCCCACAGCAACACCAACTGTTTCATATGCTGACAAAACAAAGGAAAAGCTTAAGAGAACGGTGGACCTCTCGAAACCCCTTCAAGAAAGTGAAACACCTGCTATTAAAATACCACTCTCCTCAGTTCAAAAAGGTATAGATTTTTACAAGTATGCTCTGGTGGGGCGCATTGACCTGAAGGACTTGAAAATGGAAGTAGTTCAGCAGATTGTGGCTGATCAGTGGAGAATCAAGGTGAAAGTCTCACCACTTGGTAAGGGATACCTCCTCTTTCGGTTTGAAACTGAAGAAGAATTTCTTAAAGTTCAATATGGGGGACCGTGGTTCATCAATCAGCAGCTTGTTCGTTTTACAAAATGGTCGCCGAATTTCAGCGTTGAAAAACACAAGCATTCTTCAAATTCTTGTATGGGTTCATTTCCACTGGACTAAGTATGGAATACTTGGGGAAGTGGATATACTAATGGCGATGGGTAGAACCCTGGGTTCCCCTATTCAGTGGACAAAAATTCTATTGAAGTGACATGGGATATTATGCTAAGCGTCCAATTGGATATAGACTTGGCAAAAAAAATTCATCAAATCCTTGTTGAAGTGGAGAACCAAAATATTGAATTCAAGAAGTGAAGGTGGGCAAACTTCCAAAGTTTTGTAACAACTTTAGTTGGGCACATTACCTGTAGACACCTACCTACAACAAGAAAAAGAATGCTCGAGATAGCTTACACAAAGTTAGTAAAAGCGATTGGGTGACAAAAAAGTAACCGAATCTGAAAACTATGTCAAAAAGGCGTAAGAAGAGATGGAGACAACAGAATAAAGAGGTCGTGATTACGGGAGTAAATGCAACCTCAACAAGTGGTGGTAGTGGTGTTTGTGTGCATGCACTAATCCTACCCAAGAGTCACCGAGGTGGTGACTTCTTTGAAGGTGGAATATCCGTGCCTCGAAACCCACCGCAGTAGTAGTTAATAATGAGCAAAACCAAAAATCCTCCAACCATTGGAGAAGGATACCCATATTACAACAAGTGACTATTGGATCTGAACATTCCGGGAACAACAGATCACTGTGCCACCCACAAGCAGTTTGATAGGTTCCCCTGGTGAACAACTGAGAACCTGTAACTCTTTTGAGATCCTAACAAATGATGACTCGGACCAAATCCAGATAACGTCAGAAGCCCTTGTGGTGAGGCAAAGATGGGCAGACCTTGTTGAGGATATTGTCACCACCACGCCAATATAATGTGCCAAAAAAAAGATGCGAAGAAGAAAAGTTGAAGTGCATCCACCGGATCCGACTTCACATCCTTCTACCAGGTCACAAAGTCTAGTTGAGCAACCTCTTATCCAATGAAGATCATTTATTGGAATATAAGAGGTGCTAAGAAAGATAAAATTATTGATCATAAAGAACTCCTCCAAATCTCGTAATCCCGATTTAGTATGCCTTGAACCCCTTGTTAAACCTCAATTTGGACTTCCCGTCCACAAAATGCATAAGCAATAAATATCATGGTGTTTGCTTACACAATGACAATCTTGCGAATGGGGAACATTTGGGTTTTCTACGGACTGAGCTAAAGGTTACCCTCATTAGTTCCTCGGACCAACAAATAACTTTCAGCGGATGATGTTGTTGTAACTTTTGTCCATGCAAATTGTTCTCGGTGCACGGGTACGTTTTGGGACCAAATCATCTTGTTGAATAATGGAAGGCCATGGCTCTTAGCAGAGACTTCAACGCTGTTCTTAGATATGAGGAAAAGAAAGGCACCAATCCCCTAACAATGAGCGGCAATGCAGGAGTTTAACTCTTTTGTTAATACATGCAAACTTATTGAAGCTAATTTTGAAGGACTAAAGTTTTCTTGGTGTAATAATGGAATGGGACCGCCGAGTTTATCGAAACCGGCAGAGTCTTATTAATGATGCTTGGAACCTGAAATTTTTGGTTGGAAGTATTTAGTGGGGACTCGACATGCCTCGGATCATTCTCCTCTCGTTGGGAGTTCTCCTAGCATCCCTAAGCCTACTAATGCACCTTTTAGATTCCTCAAAATTGGCTCACGACCCTTTTTCATGGAACTAGTCACCCACAATCCAAGGTGTTGAAGGAGGCCCTTAAACGAAAGCAATGAGGAAGCTCATTGAAAAAGATATCAAAAAATGGAACTACGATGTTTTTGGAAATGTTGATATTAACATTAGAAAGGCACAGAAGCTTTAATAAGTGCTCGATATCTTTGGCGAAAGATTACGGATAATGAATCTCTCATTTCTCAAGTGATTCATAAGGAAGTGGAACTAGACATTGCAAGGGATAATAGAGCAAAGGTTAAAGCTTTAATTAAAACGGATGAGGAAGGAGACTTCTGAATACTTCCACAACATATCAGGCTTCGATAGGGAGCATCTTTGATCATAAACTTCAAACAAAGGAGGGACTCTTATGGATATTCGTGATCAAATAAAACAACATATTGTCCAGTTCTACAAAGACAAATTCAAAGAAGCTCCCATCCTCCCCGATGATCAACTTATGGGTCTAATTCCTAGACTCATAACTCAGGAGGATAACTATAACCTTTCAAAAACTCCAGATTACATGGAAATTGAACAAACTGTCTTTAGCATGAATGCTAATAGCTCTCCTGGTCCCGACGGCTTCCAAGGGCACTTTTATATCAATTGCTGGAGTATTATTAAGCTTGACATTTGCATGGCAGTTCAATCTTTCTTCATCAGCAAGTTCCTCCCTAGCGGCCTTAACTCGAATTTTATTACTCTCATCCCAAAAGAGAAAAGTGTTCGCAAACTCAGCCAGTACCGACCCATCTGCATGGGGAACTTTCTCGTCAAGATTATCACCAAACTTATGCAACGGAGGTTGAATATGATTGAAAAATTATAACAAAGGAACAAGTGGGTTTTGTTCCCGCGGATGCTCCCAATCTAGTATTGCCTTGGCTTCGAGCTAATGAATGAGCTTGAACTCAAAAAGAAATGGAGGTAATATTGCTATGAAGATCGATATTTCCCAGGCCCTACGATACAATGTCATGGGAATTTCTCTTTAAAGTCCTAACCCTTTGGGCTTCTCACAAGGATGGATGCAATGCCTTCAATCTATTTTTCATTCGGCATCAAATGGAGGACCGGTTGGTTTCTTTCATATGGAGAGAGGTTTGAAACAGGGTGACCCTCTCCCCCCCTCTCCTTTTGCAATTCTTGAAGACGCTCTAAGCGAGGGATTAACCCGACCTCACAAATAAGAAAATGCTAAAGCCTATGGTATCTCGGAGAGGATGTCCATCCTAGCCACTTGTTTTTTGGTCGAATAATTTTCGCAAATGGCCATTTTAGAGGTATTCGCACCTTAATTCCCTCCTTGAGATATCAAGAGTCCTCAATGAATAAAGCAAAATGCAAGATTTTCTTTGGTGATTTCTCTAATCTCAACTATGCAAACTTCACATCTCTCGAGGGTTGTCTAATAAATACCTTGGAGTCCTCTTAACCTCCACAATTCCATTATCTATCCCGATCGGATAAGATAAAGAAGAAACTCTCTAGTTGGAAGGGTCAACCCATGTTGTCTTTCCAAGGAAGATGCATTTTGATCAAGTCCGGTCATCAATAGTATTCCCATATACAATATGGCCATATACAAATGGCCATCTCGGTTGATCAAAGAAGCGAGAGACATGTATCCGAAACTTTCTATGGACCGGGATGCATCAAAAAAAAAGAGCAACGATCGGTGGGAGAAAGTCCGCAAACCCCGCCCGGGTGGACTTGGTATTAGGAGATTGAAGGACATCAACAAAGCCATGTTGATGAAGCTAGCCCGAAGTTCTTAAGTGAAGCGAGACTTTGCAACATTTATGCAGCATAAGTTAGAAACAATGGGTGACATCATTGAGTTTACAAAATGTCCTCCTCAATGCAGGTTAAAGGCTTTCGGAGTTATTCCTAGAAACCAATGGGTGGTGGCTAACGGTGAAAAGATTGATTTGTGGAGGGACAATTGGCTCCAAAATCCATAAAATCGGTTTAAACCTTAACTCCTATAACTTAAGGGGATGCACCGCCAAGGTGAGTTCTTTCAATACTAATGTATGGGTCATACCGACGCTTTCTCTCGTCTATACTTTAGGTCTAAACATGACGGGGTTCTTCGAGACATTTCACAACCTCGACACTTGGTATGGTGCCCCCGATCTTAAGGGATCTTTTTCTTGCAAATCAGCCCATGAAACCATCGAGAAAGAAGGGAAATACTATCGCTAGGCTTGTGGAACTCACATTTACATCCAAGAGTGGTCACTATATAAAATATATATATCATCCGATGTTCATCTAGTTTCTATATGCCGATATGTGGGAAGCATTGTGAAACCTACATCATGTGGGAATGCCAATTTTCTCGAGGGCTTTGGAAGTGGAAAGTAAGTTTGAAGTGTACCGACCACATCCTTCTCGCAGCGCTAAAATTTTATGCCGGACTCAAACACTTTGCAGCTATCATGGGTGGCATGGTCGCTTTCTTTGAAACACGATATCAACTTTGAGGGAAAGAAGCCAAATCTCATTGAATGTAAGCACTTTCGATCTGAGATCACATCCTCCTCACCACCTCTCATCCATGGCAAGCAACAATTCTTCTAACAGGGGATGTGGCTACAATCACGAGCATGGAACTTAATAAACAGTGAGAGATCCCCACAACAAAGCAATGTTCATGGGTGCCACCGATTTGGTTAAATACCGGCGGTTTTGGCAATCCCGTGAGTATTGGGGTTAAGATTCGGAAGGTGTTTTTTTAAGCTGTCTTTATGCAAGAATATCGGGATTGGATCCAACTTTAGGGCTGAATGTCGGGCTATCATTGAAGGCATAGAGCTATTAGTAAGGGATGGTTTCGGTTAAATCTGATTCGATTCAAAGCCTACATTAGTGGGAGAGTGCCATTTGCAAACTGGAGGAATAGCCGTTCAAAATTCAGTCCCACCTCGATTTTTAGAGGGGATTATATCCATGGTGAGAATAGCTTATCTACAAAAAAACCCTCCCTTATGAAGCCCAAATTTTTGAGGGTAAACCACCGTGGTTACTACATTGGGAAGCTCCTTTCCAGATTTTCTTTAGATATGAGATGTGAAGTGAGGTATGAAGCCATGTAAAAGTTGTTTCAATGTACCTAGTTTGAGAATGGTTAGACTATATGTCCAAACCACACAATTTTGTAATGTTTTCTTTTTTATATAATTTCTACTTAACAAGCAAAAAAAAGAGAGAGAGAGAGAAGGCAATGTACTATGCGTTGTTTACCAATTAGAACAATATACTATTTTTTGGACCAATTTAGGCAATGCATTATCTCAATTGGGTCAATTGACACAACGTTTCTAATTCCTGTCAATTTAGTCTCCCGGAGTGATGATGTGTTAGGTGAAATTTGACATGGATCACACGTAGAGCGACAAAAATACTACAAAGGCTAATGTACTATGCGCTGTTTACCAATTTGAACAATATACTAATTTTTGGACCAATTTAGGCAATGCACTATCTCAATTGGGTCAATTGACACAACATCTCTAATTCCGGCCAATTTAGAAGACTTTATCATTTACTAGTGGAAAATTTGAACATTCTAAGTTTGTGAATAACAAGTAATGATATTTAATTGTGAAAAGTGGTTTGATGCAAGTGACAAAGTTTACATTGTTTAAGAGTTGTGTTACTTCTGATTTGGTGGTGTTCCACATGTCTCTAGTTATATGCTTAGGAGGTAAACACAAGCAATACTAACTCAAAGGAAAGCATAATACTAAAAAAAGGCTAAGTGAGCTAAACTTAAGATGCAAATAATGGTGTCAAGAGTCCTTTTGTAGTTTTTTGTGAAAGAATATTTGGAATGTTTTCATAGTGTTTGCTAGTGTGTAGGTTCTCAACCCCCATATATAATAAGTTCATCTATATATCATCTTTTTCAAGATATATATTTTTTCTTCTAATGAACATATAGAAATTAAACATGAATATATATACTTCCTGCATGTGTTTTTCCACCATATTTTTATAGTGTCTTTTAAGAAGTTATAATTACAATGGATTTAGAAAAAAAGAAGTAATTTTTTATGTGTTAGTAGGGAGTTTAAATTGGCCGGAATTAGAGACATTGTGTCAATTGACCCAATTGAGATAGTACATTGCCTAAATTGGTCCAAAAAATAGTATATTGTTCCAATTGGTAAACAACACATAGTACATTGCCCTTTGTAGTATTTTTGTCGCTCCATGTGTGATCTATGTCAAACTTCACCTGACACATCATCACTCCGGGAGTCTAAATTGGCCGGAATTAGAGACGTTGTGTCAATTGACCCAATTGAGATAGTGCATTGTCTAAATTGGTCCAAAAAATAGTATATTGTTCAAATCGGTAAAGGTCACATAGTACATTGCCATTTGTAGTATTTTTGTCTATATATATAAGGGGTGTGAGATAAGAGTGGCAATATAAGGGTGACACTATAGCCTAACTGATATATATATAGGGGGAGAGATAGAGGCACATTCTTATGCGCATATTATAGCCACATTGTAAATTAATCAAAGCAAAATTATAGACTTAAAAGTTGAATTAAGGGCTGATTTTGTGTAGATATGATCTCCCCACCATGGAGAACATGCTCACAAAAATTCAGCTCATTCAAAGAAGTTTAACATTAGAACATGCTCACAAAACTTTTAGACCGTTAGATGAAAAGTTCAAAAATGAACACAAATGAACACTAATTTTTACATAGTTAGACATATCCAAATATTATGATTTTTTGTGAGAATTGTAGTGGCAGGATGTATCAACGGAATAGGAATAGTGAGTTGGGCCGAATCAGCGTAACTTCGAAGTCCGCGATCCACCAGATCGAGCTGACAGCATGGGGTCGCGGTACGGAAACCCTACACATGGAGCTAAGAGGACCGCGAGATGGAGAGACAGGTGGAGGGCCATGATGGATGGAAAGAAAGGTATAAAGGGTAATAGTGGGTGAGAGAGAGGAAGAAACAGGGGAAGAAACAGAGAATGAAAAGGTGGAGGACGAAGGGGAACAAGGACCAACCTTGGTGGATAATCCGGTGACCGGGTTGACGGCTGAACAAGTGCAACAAATGATTAACAGTGACCGAGTGGCGAATCTTCATCAAACAAGGGGCCAAACAGGCGTGGCCAGCCAAGTGGTGGCGGGGCTGAACCGCAACCCACTTGCAGATGCGATATGGACTTCGGAGGTACCAAAACGCTTTAACCAGCCGAGATTCGAGAGATATGATGGAACGGGGGACCCGGCAGATCACATCCATCATTTTAGACAGCAGATGCCTCTTTGGCAAGAGGCGAGGTATGATGGTCTGCGGTGCATGATGTTCCCGGCCAGTCTTAAGGGTGGAGCTTCCGACTGGTACTACCGGTTGCCTTCGAAGAGCATAACCAATTTCCAAGAGTTAGAGCAGGCGTTTGTTGACCACTTTATACATCAGAAAAGGAGGGTTGTGGACATCGCGGCCCTATTTAACTTCAGACAAAGATCCGCGGAATCGGTTAGAGAGTACTTGTGTTGCTTCAAAGCGCGAGACCCTAAAGGTAGAGAATCCGGATGAGAGGGCGGTAATAGCATTGAAAGGGGCTGCAACTGAAGGCAGCGGTTCACGGTCCGTGGCAAAGAACGAGATAGCAACACCGCACGAAGTTATATCCGAGGGTAGAGAAGTATATAAGATATGAAGACACCATGCAGAAGGAGTCGAAGAAAGGAGCCAAGACAGTATCGGCGGTAGAGAAAGAGGGTGAACGCAGAAAGACCGAGGGAAATAGCCGAAAGAGGAAGGGAGATAGCGCGGAGAGAGCAAAGGGAGCGGAAGCCATACCGCGAGGTGGAGCACGTCCCGTTGGTGAAACCATTGAGTGAGATACTTCCGCTGATTAAGAATGTGCAGGGATATGAAGGGCCGCGAACCATTTCGGCGGAAATGCCCAAAGAAACATACTTGAATAATATCACAAGTCGCGCAATCACGAAACCAATGATTGTTATGCCTTGAAATGGTTAGTCTAGAGATTAATAGAGAAGGGGATGCTGAGGGAATTCGTGGGGGAAAACCCAAACCGGGGCGGGCTGCCCGCCAGGGACGGATATTGGGGACCATAAATGTTATCTTCACCGGGGAAGCGCTGAGTCACAATACCCACCGGGATAAGGTTAGAAGGACGGCGAGTATCCAGCAGGTCAATGAGACCCATAGCGGGCAGAGATACAGAGCAGATTCAATGAGCGGGGAGGAGAAAATCACGTTCTCCAAGGCAGACCTCCGAGGTGTGGATCGCGCCACGAGGATCGTTAGTTATTACGATGGCGATGGGCAATTATGTGGTCAAAAGGTCCCGATAGACGCGGTAGCCGCCGCCGTGGATCTACTATTCGAGGAGCTCTTGAGGAGATGGGGATCAACTTCGGGGCAACCGAGGGCCTCCGTGGACAAATTTATATGGATTCAATGGGAGTGTAGCCGAGCCTATGGGAGAACTTCTGCTGCCGGTAATAACGGGGCCTGTGACAGTATTCTCAAGGTTCATGGTGGTCGACTCCAATTCCCAATACAACGCAATCTTGGGAAGGAGATGGATACACAAGATGAGGGCGGTGCCGTCGACTTACTATCAAGTTATCCGATTCCCCACCCCAACGGGAACATATGAGGTCCGGCGGGAGATCAGGTGGCATCCAAGAACGATCCACCGAATACAATCAAGAGGATGGCCCGCAGACCAGAAGAGGAGTCGACGAGCTCTAGGAGGAGGCTGGCATAGCAATTATCGTCTTGGGCCGTGGAGGGAGGAGGGAGGTCGAGGAGGATCCCAAGACTTTAGATGAGATAGAGATAGTAAACTTGGGAGAGGCGAGGAGGAAAAAAAGTTCACATCGATAGGGTCGAGTCTTACGTGAAGAATGGAAGAATAAGTTGGTCCAATGCTTGATGAGGAACGGAGAGGCGTCTTTGCGTGGGGGATAGAGGATGTCACTGGGTTAGATCCGGAGTTTGCGTGTCATCGCTTGCACATGAGGGAGGATGTGAAGCCAGTGAGACAGAAGATGAGAAGCATGAGGCCCAAATATGCAGAAGGAATCCGAGAAGAGGTGGCGAGGCTAAAGGGTCGCGGGATAATAAGGGAGGTGGAGTTCACGACCGGTTGTCCAATGTGGTCGCGGTGCCGAAGAAAAATGGAAAGGTACGGATGTGTGTGGACTTCACGGACGTAAATTCAGAATGTCCGAAGGACAGTTATCCAATGTCGCGAGTGGATGAGTTGGTAGACAGGACGACGGGGTTTAGCTTCTTCTCGTTTATGGATGCATCTATAGGGTACAATCAGGTGGCAATGTATGAGCCTGATTAGGAAAAAACGGCCTTCATAGTAGAGGGGGGCACATACTGCTATACCAGAATGCCATTTGGATTGAAAAATGCGGGGGCCATCTTCCAGCGCTTGGGGGAGAAGATGTTTGAGGGCAAGATTCGAAAGGGCATTGAGGTATATATTGATGATATGGTGGAGAAGAGTATGTCCGAACAGGAGCACTTGGAAGGGTTGGAGGAGACATTTCAGATACTACGAACGCACAACTTGAAACTCAACCCCGAGAAGTGTACGTTTGGAGTCACCACAGGGAAATTTCTGGGGTATATTGTGACACAGCGAGGTATAGAGGCCAACCCAGAGCAAATAAGATCGTTGGTGGAGATGCCATCACCCAAGACAGTGAAGGAGGTGCAACGGTTGGCTGGAAGGGTCGCGGCTCTCAACAGGTTCATATCAAAATCATCCGACAAATGTAGGCTGCTGTACAGACTATTGAGAAACACCACAGATTTCAGATGGACGGCAGAGTGTGAGCAGGCATTTCAGGGTCTTAAAAGGTATTTAGAAGGTATGTCGCTGTTGTCGCGGCCCAAAGAGGGAGAAAAATTGTATTTATACCTGGGGGTCACAGATTATGCAATCAGCTCGGTCCTCGTTCGAGTAGTGGATAAGATAGAAAGGCCAGTATACTTCCGAGTAAGACGTTGTTGGATCACGAGAAACCGATCTGATCGGGTAGAGATGTACGCCCGCTTTGATATTTTTTCAGCTCGGCGGAAGCCCTATTTTGAAGCCCACGCGATGATCGTGATCCGCGAACTTGCCTCCGGCGGGCTTTGAGGCGCAGAAGTCGTCGAGAATAATGCTGAAATGGGTCGTGATGCTAAGTTCGTATGACATCCAGTATCAGGTGAGAACAGCGGAGAAGGCCCAGGCAGTGACGAAGTTCTTGGCAGAGTTTCCCGCAGAAGATCCTACATGGGGGGAGGAGATGGTTTTGGAACCAGAAAGGGAAGAGGAGCTGGATAGCTTGAACCCCTGGGACAAACGAAACGGTTGGAGAGTGTTTGCGGATGGGTCAGCGACGGATGCTGGCAGCGGAATTGGTGTAGTATTGGTCTCGCCAGACAACAACAGGCTAGAGCTGACAATGAAATTGGGTTTCGTAGCATCCAACAACGAAGCGGAGTATGAGGCGGTAATCGCCGGCATGAGAATGGCAGAGGGCATGGGGGTGAAGGAACTCGCTGTATACTCCGACTCCAATTTGGTAGTATGCCAGGCGAATGGAGGGTTCACGGCGAGGTGCCCCAGGATGGCGAGATATTTGGGAATCTTGCGAAGCTGGGCGTCGAGGTTCACAAAAATCTGCTTTGTACATTTGAATCGAGGGGAGAATCACCACGCAGACGCTCTGGCGTATGTAGCGGCGGCCATGCCGGGGTCGGAGGAAAGGACCCTCCAAGTAAAGAAGTTGGACAGGCCGAGTGTCGAGGAAGCATGGGGAGTGATGAACACCGCGGCGGATGACGATGGATGGATGATGCCAATCAAGCGGTTTTTGACAGGGGGTGAGGGGATTTGCCCCAGAAAAACGAAAAGCGAAGCGGAACGGACATCCGAAGATACATATTGGTGGGAGGGGAATTATATCGGAGGAATTTCAATGGACCTTTGTTAAGATGCTTGGGGCCGAAATGGGCTCAAGAGGTGCTCGATGAGTTGCCGGAAGGGGGTGTGGGGAGCCACTCGGCAAGCGGGACAACGGTACCGCAGGTTGCTAACACAAGGCTACCGGCCTCACATGAAAAGAGACGCGTAGAATTTGCCAAAAATGTGAGAAGTGCGGAGGTTTTCTCGGTTGATATTGGCCCAGAGAGCCGGCTGCCGCGACAAATGTTTAGCTTCGTGGCCGTTCGCGATGTGGGCCCTTGACATAGTGGGACCGCTGCCCATGGCTCGCGGTAAAAGGAGATTCTTATTGGCCGCGACGGACTATTTTACAAAGTGGATCGAAGCGGTGCCATTGCAGCAGGTAAAAGAGGTGCAAATGATCAAGTTCTTGTGGGAAAACATCATATGCCATTTCGGGGTGCCCTATACTATCATTGCGGATAATGGAACCCAGTTCACGGGATCAAGGGTTAAGAATTTTCTGCAAACATATCATATCAAACAGGGGTTCTCGGCCCCTACAACCCGAGGGAACGGGCAAAGCGGAGTCCTCTAACAAAACCATACTTAACAATCTCAAGAGGAAACTGGAGGGCAAGAAGGGGACCTGGGCCGACGAACTAAATCGGGTGCTTTGGGCGTATCGGACAACCCCGCGGACCTCGACCAAGGAGACCCCTTTTGCATTGGCGTATGGAGTAGAGGCCGTGATACCGACGGAAATGGTGGCAGCAACCACTAGGACCGCGGCTGAGACATGAATCTAGCGGAAGAGAGGAGGGACACTGCGCGCGTCAAACTGGAAGAATATCAGCGCCGTCTGCAAAGGCAGTACAACAAGAAATTGAGAGTGAGGAAATTTATGGTGGGAGACAAGGTGCTTAGGTGAGTGACACCCAGCACCAAGAAGGCCAGCGAAGGGAAATTGGGTCCGACCTGAGAAGGGCCATATGTGGTGGTCGAGGTGGGGGGAACAGGCACTTACAGGTTACAAACTGTGGAGGGCACAGCTGTGGATAGGCCGTGGAATGTAAGGTTGCTAAAAAAAATTTACGAGTAGATGTAATGGAAGAAATGGGGAATGGTGTGAGCTATCTGTACATATATAAAACCGTAGCACTTTTGAGTTAAATATTATTGCTTGAGTTTTCATTGCCCCTCAGAGTGAAGAGAAGGGAGGGGGTGAGCCCTCCAAGGACGAGAGGTCCAAACTTTAGTGAGGCACAACTAAGTGCCTCGCGAAGATGAGTTCCCCGCAGTGCCGGGGTGAGAGGAGTTGCCCCGGACCTATGTGGGATAAAGGCGAACGGAAGCAAAGAGGCTTCCACTGCCACCGGCAGTGCAGTGCTGCCGCCAGAGTTAGAAGTGGCGGAGGCCCGGTCCGGCGTGGGGGCAAATCAAACATTCCCAACCAAAGGGGGCGAATACACTAATAGGGTCCCGTTATTGCTCATACACGGTAAAAGAGTATCAACGAAAACACTCGGACAAAACAAACATAACATGATATAAACATCCCAACAAGAGGGGTGGAAAGACAACAAACGGTAGCAGAAATAGTGTTACAAAGTAGCATCAAAGGAAGCCTAGCCGGGCAAAAACAAGCTAATTTCAAGCGCGGTGCTTTTCGCGGATCCGCGGACTCGGCGGCCTCGGCTATAATTTCATCCGCCGCCTCATCTATCGCCCTAGACCCACCAGCTCAGCGACATCTTGTATGGCGGGGAGAGTCCGGGATGGGCCTGAGACCTCTCGGTAGGGAGCGGCGGGGGCTTCGGGAGGAGGAAGACGACCTCTCTAGTGAGCGGTCAAATTCCTCCTTGACCTTCTTGGCCACCCTCTTTTCGGCCTGGGCCCGAAAGCTGTCCCGGAGCTCGTCCATATCGGCTTCGTGTTGATTTAGGAGAGCCGATACCTCCTCTTGATGCTTCTGGAAGAGGGCATCCAGAGCGGCGGCGTGCTTCGCTTGGAGGGTCTCTGGCCCGATTACTGCGCGTCGTTAACCTTGTCCATGTAAGCAAGGTGGGCGGCTTCTGCAACTTTAAGCTCATCCTAGGCCCTGAGCTTGTCCATGTCCGCGGCAGACTTATCCTTTTCCAGCTGGGCGACCTCCTTGTCCAGTTCATCGATCCGCGCCCGGGCACCAAAGAGGTCGCGGATCATGAAGGAGATATCCAAACTCATCTGTGGAAGAGAACAAAAGTTAGAATACTCAGAGAAAGGGAAGGGAGATACTTGAGTGAAAAGAGAGGTTTACCTTCTCCCAGCCAATGTAGAACGAAGTCCGGTGAGACTCAAAGGTGCCACCCTCAGCGTATGCCATGTCTTTGGGGAGATGAGACCCAAAGAATAGGGAGGAAGCCGCAGCTGGATTTTCCAAGGCAGAGTCGTTGATGGTTAGATGGCGGTTGCGAAGTTTGAAAGCGGGCAGAATGGAGGAACGGGCCCTGCGGCCCCCTTCTCAGTCCGGGGCGCCGCCTCTTTCCCGGGCCGCTGTACTGCCTGAGGAAGCACGGTAGGTGGGGAGGCATTTGTAGCTGGGGGACCCTCTTCAGGAGCCGAGGGCCGTGAACGTTTGGAGGCGGGGGGAGGAGAGGAGTGAGCAGCGGCAAGGGGGGCAGTAATGGGGATGACATCCTCGTCCGAATCGCTGTCGAAAAGTTTGCGTTTGTTGGCACCCATGTCTGAGTCTTGAGAGGCGGTGGAAGGGGAATGAGAGGATGAGTATTGGTCTTCCTAGGTGGTCAGGGATCGGTAAGGAGTAGGGGCTGCGGAGGGAGAAGGGTTCTTACAAGCAGACTTGGGACGGAGTGGGGGTTTCGTGGTATGGCGTTTTCCCTTAGTGGGTGGATTGTCACGTGGTTTTCTTTCTTTGGGAGGAGGAGGGTGGAAAAATGGGGGGCAGTATTTCCCTATGGATTTCAGTTCAGGATCGGACAATAGGGGAGTGGCGGTGGCAGGGTCAATCCCAAGTATCACGGCCTGAGCAGGTCCCAGGTCGCGAATTTTCTGGAAGGTGGTGGAGGAAATGTGGTCGTAAGGTCGCGACTTTGAGTAGGGGCGCCAACCTGAAAAAGAGAGCCGTCAAGTCAGTTGAGAAAACAAAAGATATACATCAAGGGGTGAAGATAAAGAGAGAGACTCACCACTAGGAAGAAAAGTCAAGTGGTTAAGATTCAGTTCGGATGGAAGATCTGCGGAGAGGAAGTTGCCTGAGATATAAATAGGGTAGTGGTGCCACAGTTTGTCGGAGGAAGTGATACGAAGAATAAAGTGGCGCTTTCTAGGATGGACACAGAAGGAGTGATAGCCAACACCGACCTCCTTGGTGCTCTTTTTAATGAAGAAGTGAGCGGTCATGTCGCGAACCGTTATCTTAAGTACTTCAGAACGGTTGTAGTGGTTCGCGGCATACATGACCCTCCAGAAGTTGCCGATGCCTTGGCAAGGGGGGATGTTAAAGTGATTGCACACCTCGACATCGAGACGGGTGAGGGGCAAACGCAGGCCGGCGACAATTTATCCTACCGTGGCCACAAGGCACCCCGGCCTATAGGGAACTAGATGGGGGAAGTGAGTTAGGTCAGGCACATATTCTAGGATGACATCAGCGGGTATCCCATAAGCCGCTTTAACATCCTCAAGATTAGGTCTACGGCTGCGCGGTGGAGGCGGCGGGAGGGTAAAAGCTTGTCCAGAGGTTGAAGGGGCCTCGGTCTGGTCGAGGAGAGGGGGGGAAGCACGGCTACGGGACTGGGAAGAGGAAGAGGTGGCGGATCTCGCTGCCGACATCGTGGTCGGAGTGGAAGACAATTAGTCACAACAAGGCGGAGAAGGAAGGGAAAATGAACAGACTCTAACGCCAAGAACAAAGGAGAAATGCGCAATATAGCAATTAAAGGGAGTTAGAGAGAAGAGAAAACCAACCTGAGGTAAGAGGAAAGCAGCCGGAGTAAGAATTTCCACAGAGGAAACCGGAGAAGACGACCGTGAGAGCAACCGGTGCTGGAAAACAAGAAGAAAGGTAGAAGGAGAGGTTGAGAGGAACTGAAAGGCAAGAGAAAAGCTAAGTGAGAGAGGAAAAATCGAGCGGGCTTTTTATAAGAGGAGGGGGTAAAAAGGTAATTTGAGGGGAGCTAAAATCGAGGGGACACCAAAAGGAACCAGCCCATGAAGGGCCGTGGATGCACAAGAAATGAGGGTCCACCGCGATCACATGGAAACTTCGTGAATCCAAATGATTGAAAGGAAGACGGAAGGCTACGGTTGAAAAGGCGAACGTGGAGAACTCTCGACTCCCCGACTGACATACTATCGCGGACTCGAGAGGGGGCATCTGTAGTGGCAGGATGTATCAACGGAATAGGAATAGTGAGTTGGGCCGAATCAGCGTAACTTCGAAGTCCGCGATCCACCAGATCGAGCTGACAGCATGGGGTCGCGGTATGGAAACCCTACACATGGAGCTAAGAAGACCGCGAGATGGAGAGACAAGTGGAGGGCCATGATGGATGGAAAGAAAGGTATAAAGGGTAATAGTGGGTGAGAGAGAGGAGAGGGCGGATTCATTAACCTAAGGGGAGAGAGACCGAAGAGAGAGGGGGGAGTGAGAAAGCTGAAGGAGGGAATAGTGTGTGTAAGGGTCAAGAAATAGGCTCATAAGAGAAAAGGTTGTAACAAGAATGATCTTTATGGTAGGGAGATCATCTTCACAAAAAACTAGGCCTTAATTCATTTGTATGTTGAAAATGTGGCTATAATGTGAGCATATTGAATGTGCCTCTATCCCTCCCCATATATATATATATATATAGGCCGGATCTTAGAAGTACATACTTATTTTAAGTTAAAATAAGTACGTAAGTAAAACTTTACCTAGAAAATTAATTCAAACCTAATTTTTTTTGGATATCATCTACTCACCATAAACATCATCTCTACAAAATTTTAACTCTTTTGGAAATCTCTAACTTAGGCAAAAGATGATTGTAAAAATACTATTTTCTGGACCGTTAGATTTCTTTTTTAAGATGACAACAATTTTTAGTTAGGTTAGAGATTTCCAAATGAGCTCAAATTTTGTGGAGTTGATCTTTATGGTATGTAGGTAATACCCACAAAAAGTTAGAGTTGAATTTATTTTCTAGGTGATGTTTTACTTACGTACTTATTTTAACTTTAAAATAAGTATGTACTTCTAAGATCGGGCCTATATATATAGTGACACTCTTAGGGTAACACTCTAATCTCACACCTATCTTGAACTGTCCGATCTAATCTAAGTCTCAAAAGATCTAACACTCCAAATTTCAAACAACAAAGTGGGGGTAAAAACATCTTTTACGTCTCATCTTCTCAAATAGAAAAGAAAAAAACCATATCTGAATCAATTCTGTGAAAGATGACCCCATTAGTGAGAGGATCAACAACTCGAGAATAAGATCAGTAATCAAGTTGCATCTAGTCCAAGTTACGGTTTCGAATCTTAGTAATCGAGTTGTATCTGGTGTAACTGGGTTTTTATTGATGAGCCTGAGATTGTTGGGTTTTGGAATTTTAAGGTTGTTGTTTTTCCATCTAAGAGTTTCAATAACATGTTATGAATCACCATTAGAGAGAAGAGAAGAAGAATAGGATGGGATCAAGTTCTGTTTCTCTGATTTCATGTGGTGTGAAGTTCTGTCTCTGGAATACACGAGTTCTGATGAAGTGAAAAATGTTTCTCTGTGTCTGGATTTGGATACCTCTCTATGGACACACAGTCCTCAATATATAGAGGAAGGTAGTCGGTTTCCAGATAGGAGAAGGACTCATCCTCAAACTCTAAGTCGGTTTCGCAAACAGATAAGTAATAAGAAACCAACTAGAGATAGGACACTGAAACTTGCTGCAAAAGCAAAAACAAGTTTAGGCTTTTGGTTAGCCACTACCCACTAGACAGTAAGCCCAAGCCCGAACCCGACCCGACACAACGCGACTCGACTCGGTTCGGTGCGGTGCGGGCGGGCATGCGCGTGTGTGGCTTTGGGTGAGTCCTCTCTCCTAACACAAAAGCATTTGTACCCTAAGGGCACGCCCTTATGGTAGAGGAATGTCTCTTATACTTTACTTGCTAGCGGTTTCGGTGGGGTTTAGTCGTTGGAGAAGCTCACCAGGCTCAGAGTCCAATCTCAAGATCTAAGCAATAAAAACCTCAAATCTATTTTATAATATTTATTCATCCTTTTTTATTTTTTTTATAATGTTTTCTGGTTTAGGATAACATCTGTAAGTTTGCTAAGAAGAGTTTACCACCATCTCAGATCGGTGTGCTTCTTCATGATTATCACGGTATCGCTCAGGTCAAAAGTGTTACTCTTGCTAAAGATCTTGCATATTCTCAAGGCCCACTTTGTTTTCTATTTATTTATTTACTTGTTTTTTGTATTTTAGTTTTAAAAAATGGTTGCTTTATATTGTGGGGTTATAGGGCTTGCACCTGAAATTCCTGAAGATCTGTACCATTTGATTAAGAAGGCAATTGCTATCTGTAAGCATTTGGAGAGGAACAGGAAGGATAAGGACAGCAAGTTTAGGCTGATTTTGGTTGAGAGCAGGATTCATAGGCTCGCTCGTTACTACAAGAGGACCAAGAAGCTTCCCTCAATCTGGAAATAGTGAGTGGACTCGCACCCATTGTTTAGTTATATACAGTTGTTGTATGCACATATTAGTATTGATGTCAGTATTCATATTTTATATGAACTGAATGTTTTGAGAAATAATTGGTGAAGTTTCTGTTTATGGTTGCAAAATTAGAGATCCGGCGGCTTGGATGCATGTCTCTATTTCATAGTTAAAGAGTAGACAATAAAAATCAATATAAACATATACATTCCGAGTTCAATGCATTTTAGGTTTAAGCTTCCTACTGAAAATCACTTGGTTATATGTCAATGCCTTTGGTTATTAGAATATGGTATGTAGTGTCTTAAGTTCTAACTTCTAAGAAATGATTGTATTTTAATGTGAAACTTGGTGTTCCTCCCCTTTTGCGGCTAACTTATTTGCTTATCGCTCTGTTGCTTATTGTTTTAATTAAGTCTGTGTTATGCTCAAAGGCAATGATATATTTATGTTTAATAATTGTAGATTTAGGTCTTAATCCATAAGTTACCAAAATGGTGCTTGCATGTGTTTTTGTATTTTTCATAATTGTTCAATGTATAATGAATTATAATAAGTTGGTTCTTGAATGTTAGAAGTCTTGCTTCATTTGTTGTTGTTGGTTCTTTATAGACCATGACTTGTAGGTAGGGACATTTTCCTGATTTTATGGGAAGGTGGTTCTCATATTATAAGATCCCGTTCCCGTGTATTTTCTCAGATTATAACACCCCATCAAACCTCTTTTTGGCTTTTCTGATTTTATTGAAATGGTATCTAATGCTATGATACTGGAGCTCTTCTTTTATGATGCTATCTTTCACGTGTTGCGTTTCTTACTTATATGAAATCTGTTTTAGATGCTTGTCTAGCTCGTTCCTGATGCTGTTCTTTTTCTTTCTTTGTGCAGTGAATCCACCACTGCCAGCACTTTGGTGGCTTAGGTTGAATTCCCTTCCTGGGCTGGTGAAGTTCATGTTAAAGGTGTCCGAGAGCTAGTTAGTGTCTTTAGTACCTTAGTTCAATGGGGAATGTTTTTACTTGTTAAACGAAGATTGTTCTATTTAATTTTGTGAGGAAAATGGAAACTAGTTTATGTGAAAGAGTATTGTGCTTCTGGTTGATTTTGATTCTCTCAATGGGCATTCAATTTGGTTGATATTTAATCTTGTGATGTGCATCTTTATTCAGTTTTTCATTTGTTTTCTTTACAGGGGTTATTTGTACTTTTTGTGAGGTGTAGTTGCTTGTAAACTTTTGGTTGTGCGGACCGTATATATGTATGTTTTTTTTTTAAGCAACTAGGGGTTAAGGTAGACCCCAACCTTTATTAATCATCAATGAATTCTCTCATACATTATTCCAGATGCATCCCGCTCTAGAATATTACAAAGTTTTGCATCATATGGACCTATGAAAAAACTCAGATGATCATCGCCTTCCTTACTGCACTTAGAGAGAAAATCAGCTGCTTGATTGGACTCTCTAAACACATGTATCACATTCACTCTCTCAAAAGTTCGGATCTTAGCCATGATTGAAGCATGTAGATCAAAGACAATACCATGGGACTTCTTCTCTTCCTTGTATTGCATTGATCGGTCCTTAGGGAATCGGATCCTATCCTCGGCTTTCTTACACCCAAGAATGTAGCACCAACTAAACCTTTATCTACTGCCATTAACTCTTGATACAGTACCGATTTCTTTGTAGAGGATCCCGTGTATGCTAGGAGAGTGTTCCCTTGTCTGTTTCTTATCACTCCTCCATATCCGTTGTTGTTATCCTCTACTGACCCATCACCATTTAACATGAGTTCATCTTCTTCTGGTCTGCACCATGTACACCATATAGAGTTCTTGGCTTTGAATCTCACATCAATGCCGAGTCTGAGAAACAATTCTCTACATTTCGGTGTGTCGGGTACCTCCTTTATACTCCCTTGCAAGTAGATCTTTAGTTCCCTGATCATCTTGTCATATACTTGTTGCATACTTCTCGATTTAGCCCTGAATTTTCTCCTGTTTCGCTCCATCCATATGGCATAAATCATTGCATTGATAAAGACTTTCAACACTTCAAATTCTATAGAGTTCTTCCTACACCTTCTGAATATTGAATACCATTCTTCATTCGATCCATCGACTTGGCTCTTGAGCCCAAGGAAACTTTTAGTTTTTGACCAAAGCCACCTTGTTTGGGGCATTCAAAGAAAAGGTGTTTCAATTTTCCCTACTAGCATTACGGAAGCTACAACTTGAGTGGGCAATCACTTTCTTGTTCACTAATCTGTCTTGAGTAGGGATGTGTCCACCAAAGAGCATCCATCCCGTGAACAAGTGTCTAGGCAAGACTAATTTCCCCACACAACTTCGATACCATTTAACGCTTTGGTCTTACCTTCTTCAATGCCAATAGGCTGATTTTTATCAGAAATCTTCCCATGCTAGTTGGCGTCCATATCACCATATCATCTTCAAGATTAGAGTGAATCTTTGTTTTGAGAATCGATCCTTTAGGCCACAGTTAGGGGAGCTGATGTATCACTTCATTCCACTCACCATTAGAAATTAAACTCTGCATCTTGTAGCATTAACCGGTATTGTTATAAGGCTAGCATTTTCATGGAACAATAGAGGTTGCTCGATGCACCAAGGGTCGTGCGGATCAAAGTTTGAGTTCCTCTTGCTATCGGTGCTCGGAAAAGATGAATAACTTCTTTTCTATGCTTGAGGATGTTTCTCCATACCCAAGAGGCATCTCCGGGGTATTTCCATAGTCCGTAAGAATTTTTTTACCAATGTGATGCTTCCTGACCCATTTCACCCAAATCGTGATCGGCAAAACATGCTATCTTATAGATAAGGCCACTTTGTAAGGCAGCCTTGTTCCACACACACCGATCAACTATAGCTAGTCCACCTTGTTCTTTTTACTCATCCCGACAAATCCCACTACTGGCATGGTGCATTTTCTTTGACATTTCGGTCCAAACCATAGAAATCTATTACAGATTTTTGCAACCTTTTCCAACACTTTTTTGGGGAGAATAAAATTTCTTGTCCAATATGTATGTAGAGATGACAATACCGAGTGCACTAGTTCCAGTCTACCTGCCTTTGATAGTGATTTGTTCTTCCAGTTGCTTATTCTTTCCGTGATCTTCTCAACTAATGGCATGCATACTTTGATTCCCAATCTTGTGGCCGTAAGGGGTAATCCCAGATATATTATGGGAGGTTCGACTAGTGTGACTCCAAGCAGATCAGCCACTTGGTTGCTTTCAGTGCTAGACATGCTACCAGTAAGGATTGAAGTCTTTGAATAGTTGATGTGAAGCCCTATACACTCTGTAAACTTCATAATAACCCCTTTGATGGCTTCTAGAGATCTCATATCTCCCTTGCTAAACAACAAGATATCATCTGCGAAACAGATGTGAGTGATGCCCAGCTCCTTACATTTTGAATGATACTTGAAGTCCCCTTCTAAGACACTTTGCTCTAGTAATCCATTCAAAATCTCCATGACTAAAACAAAGAGATATGGGGATAAAGGGTCTCCTTGTCTCAAACCTTTCTTTCCTTCAAAATACCCTTGGGGAGAGCCATTGACGAGGATTGAATAGGTTGGTGAGGTGTAACACATTTTGATCCAACCAATGAATTTTTGTGGAAACCTTAGGCGATATGCAAAGACTTTTCAATGGTAGCCCAACTAATTGAGTCATATGCCTTCTTTATATCAATTTTCATTGAGCAGCGTTTGGACCATGGCTTCTAGCATATCCTCCTCGATCAATTCATGTGCTAGCAAAGATTGTCTTGAATTGTTCTACCCGGATAAAAGCCGATGATTCAGGGGATACCAACTCGTGAGGTAATGAGTGAATCCTATTTGTGAGCACTTTGATACACATTTGTAGACCACATTACAACATGCAATTGGTCTAAATTCCTCCACCTTTGTAGGTTTTGAAATTTTTGGTATCATGCACAAGTGAGTTGAGTTCACTCCTTTATGGATGAAATTCTGAGTGAATACCGAGTGGATAGCTGCAAGAAAGATATCTTTCACACATTCCCAATTCCTTTTGAAAAATTCTGCATTGAACCCATCAGGCCCCGGGGACTTATTGTCTGCCATACTAAAAAGAGCTTCCTTGATTTCCACATCCGTAACATCTTTAGAGAGCATCTGAGCATCATCTTGTTGTACAACATTCCTAAAATGTAACAATTCAAGGAAATCCGGAGTGCACAAGGCTTGAGAAGGAGAACCGATTAGGGTTTTGTAATAAGATACAAAAGCATTGCTCACAAGTTCATGTCCTTCTATTCTATTCCCAGTATTATCACTTAGGCACCATATCAGTTTCCGTCCTTTCTTCTCCTTCATTGCATTGTGAAAATACGCATTACACCTCTCCCTATAAGTCAACCAACCAGATCAGATCGTTCGCTGCTGAAAGTCTGCACACTCCATGTCAATAAAATCACATAACACTTGTCTAGTCTGTTCTCTCCTTTGCCATGAGTTGCATATCTAGCGGTTGGCTTTGAATCTCCTTCTCAATGTTTCTCCCACACGAGCTGCTTTGTTTTTCTATATAGATCGTAACAATGATGCCTAGCCCAACCTTTCAGTTTATTCTTAAGCAATCTGAGTTTCGCGTGACAAGATATATAAAGGACTGCCACCTACATCCAATTCCCAAGTCACAGTTAACAGCTCCTTGAAGTCTGAGTGCAACATCCAAAAATTACACATTCTAAAAGGAGTGTTCGGTTTATCGATTCCGTAACTCAAGCATGATTGGCGAATGATCGAGAGATATCAAAGGTGAGGAATTCAGCAAAAGAATAGGTAAATTGATTACTCCATAAACAGTTTACCACACATCTATCTATCTTGGAATACTTCCTTGTACCCATCACCAAAATTGGTCCAAGTGTAGTAGTTTCCTGTTGCATTCAACTCGTATAGACTAGCAAAAGGTTGAGTGTCCCTTGGATGAACCTGCAGCTCCCACTCTTTCGAATGAGTATAGCACACGCTTAAAATCGCCCAACAAACACCGGGCTCCATTTAAACTCCCGTGAATACTATCAATTGAGTTCCAAAGAGAAACTCTTTTCATTCCTCATTATTACTACCATATATGATTGATAAGAATAAGCTCTTATTCATGGGAAGTATCCTAACATGGCGATGGATCATCCGACGGGGGTTTCAAAAGCTTTGTCACTGACACAAAATTTGGGTCCCAAGCTACCCATATCCTTCCACTCGGGTTCGAACCATAATTGTTTTCGAAAGGCCATAAAGGGCAGCAAACACTGCTAATGCTATGGAAACGATCTGCCCTTACTTTTGTTTCTAATAACCCAAACAAAACCATTTTACTCTCTAGTCTAAACTTATTTATCTCCTTTGCTTTATTGATGTCGTTCAGTCCCCTCACATTCCATACACACATCTTCATCTATGATTTGTATTGTTTTTGTTTCCCGACCCTTTCGGCCTGCCTTTGTTCTTTTTATGTGTTCCTTTCTTGGGTTGGGTCTGGCTCAGTTGTTGCTTTTGCTTTTGTTTCCCATTCTTCTGAGCCCTTGTTTCCACCATACTCTGAGAACTAAGTACCCCACTTGGTTGCTCTCTTTCCCTTGTGCTCTGTAAAGATTTCTTCATTATTCTTTGATATGTCATCCTCCATATCACTTTCACTCTCATCTGCAAGTTCAAAAATCCCATGTTCTTGACAGTACTGTTTCTCAATGATCCCCTCGATCCGCTTTTGCGATGGACTTTTTCGATTCCTTTGTCCTCCCAGATCTTTGCGTGGCCTCCCCGTTACCTTTTCTATAGATTTCCCTTTCCTCCACTGAATTATTGGTATGTTGTCTCCCTCTTCTGCATTTTCATCTTGTATGCATTGGAATTCATTGTAAACTTCTATTTCTAAACATTGAGGTGTAGTCGCCACCGGTACAATAGTCTCTACGATATTTTCTGGTACATGCTCTGTGCATTCCATATCATTTGGTGGAAGTTCTGTCCTGGTTTCTTCATATAATTGTGATCCATCATCAGACAGTGTATCCTCTTGAGCAGTTTTGCCATTTGTGTTTACCTCTGGCATCACTGTGTTCTGATTTGCATTTTCTTTCTCTACCATAGTCCCTCTGACTGTGGTGTCTGCCCTGACCATAACCATCTGTGTTCCATTCTCTGCTCTCTGTTGGTTTACATTTCCACTAGTGCTTCCATGCTCCACTGTTGTACGAGCAACCCAAGTCTGTGTAGTCATCTTATTGCATTTAGCAGTGTTATGCCCAAAAATCTTGCATTTCTCACAAGACGATGGTTTCCATGTGTATTCTACTCCAACCACCACTTCTCTTTCCTCAACCTTTAGCTTGACCGTCGGTTCATACTTATGATTTACCGGAATCTCAACACATATTCTTGCAAAGGAAAGTCTTTTCCTTTTCAAACAGTAGCTTCATCTATGAACATAGGTCCCCAAACTAAGCTTGCCACGTAAGAGATCCCATCTAGTGTCCACATCTCTTTTGGTACATCATTAAACTTAACCCAGTTGAACTCAGAGCAATCTTACTCCTATATTTTTCTATCTCAACCGTCCCAAGGTTTAAGAACAAAAACACGACCTGCAATGAACACGGCCCAACCTCAAGAATCGTTTTTCTATCCTCACCACTTGAAAAACTAATATAGAAACGACTCCTTATCGGTTGTGATTTCAAAGAAGCTTTCAATTTCCAGTTTTTGTAAGAAATTCCTTTACCATTGGAAAGGAGAGGCGTTTTCTAGAAAAAAAAATCCAATTAAGTAGTCTTTCCATTGAGTTTTACCTTGATCGATTATATTCTCGAGGCACTTGAGCAACTCCGCCTTGCATAACAGAGTAAAGCTCTTCAAGGCAGATTTGTGAGTCTTGATGGACCTTTAAATAAAGAACTCCATGGAGAGGCAGTCGTTACCGTAGCATTGACAACAAGAGGAGCTTGAGAGTTATCCATTATATGTCGATTGGAAGCTGGTTTCAAGTTGCCTGAAGCTGATCTATCACTTTCTTCCTTGGTTTGTGGATGCTTTTACCCGAAAAAGAAAGTTTTGGAGGGAAGGAAAGGATAAGAAAATCTGCTACCGAAAGTTTTGAACTAAAGAAAGAAAGTTTGGTACACAGGATCAAGAATATGTCATAACACTAAGTTACTCCCATTCTTTCACTAAAGGTCCCCATTTCCTGTGTATGTTAGAACGCCTTTAACCTTCTGAATATGTCAGTTAAGATTTCAGAGCAGTTAGGTCCCTAAATGAAGTAAATTTGAATCTATCCAGTTCCTTTGATTATCTTTTTCATCTCAACGAGTCAGTAAAGTGCTTGTAGGCCACGAAAGAGTATTTTCCAGGTTAAGTGATATTTTCTTAGACCTGGTCTCGGACCTCCCATTTATATAACCATGGGTCCTTTCGTACAAAAAAGTGTCGTCAACTTGTAATCTTACATTCTTACACCAAAATCTGCTTTCTGATATTATGTCTCCCAAAGGCATTGAGACTATTAGGCAGCGCAGACTATTTTTTACATCTCCCATCTTGATCCGACTATCCATAGCGTTGCACCTGATTTGGAGGTCTTGAGTGCAGCTAACGAATACGATTCCACCCAAAGCCATGTCCATCCTCATTGTATTGCCCCTTTAACACCTAGAATGGTACGACTGTCATCAAAATAGCTTGTTTGTGTCAACTCCTACACCTATGTTGTACACCCCATATAACATTCCCGTAGTAAGTGTTGAACATCTTCACCTGCAGTTTTGCACACAAAGTACCTGGTTGTTAGGTGTATGACCTTTTTCGTATGTTAGTTTGAGTAGCTGCACATCTAGGATATAATTTCCATGCTAGAGTCTGTAGAGTGGATGCAGTATCTCCATATCCATTTATTCCAGCCAATGACTTCTCTCTTGGTCTTGACTTAGGTTGAAGAAACAGAAAGACAACATTTTATATCAGACGTCTGTGTGTTTGCCAAAAACTTCTATCCTTGAATGTTCTTAGATTGCACAATATTGATAGATGAATGATAGAGTGAATGGAATTGAATTAAAGATTTTTATTGATTTAGAGATAGAAAGTTTACAATCGCTCTGATCCACTCTTTCCCTTTCATGTTCTAATGAATTTTTTCCAGAATGATTCAATGAATCCTATTTCTTCTTCATCCAGTCTTTATATAGTTTCATTGATTAGCCTTGCCCCAATCCGCCTTTAACACCTGTCCTTTTCCTTCTTCTTTCACTTCCCGCTTTATTCCTGCAAACATTTAAACATAATCTAGAAATATCTCGAGATATTGACTTTTATGTCAATATCTTAAGTTTCGAAATATCAGCTAACATATTTAAGGGCGCGATATTTGCCCACTACATCACCCCTCTCGAAAATCTGAAATCTCGTCTGGAATTTCAATTTTTCGAGAAGCGGTTTTATTTGGGCCCATATAACCACCTGATCCATTTCTTTGAATATTAAAATTAAAAAAAACAACCGTTTCGTTTCCCTAGCTTCTTAGAGACGCTTCTTCCTCACACCAAGTCTTTTCGCCTTGCATTCTTCCCGCATTCCAGCTTGTTCTTCAAAGAAGAAACTCTTTCTTGCACTCAATCCAGGTACACTTCTTTTTCCCTGCACTTGGTTAACTTATCTAGAACCAGCATTGATATATACTTATTTTGCAAGAATACGAAACGACAGTTTGAAGGTTTTAAAGTTGGTTTTTGGAATTCAAATTTTCCAAATCTGTCTTTGTTTTTATGTTTGTGCTTTATATGATGGTATACTACACTATCTTAAACTCTTAACTATGAAAAAAATCGCATCTTCGTTTACATAGGATGATTTAATCATGTATTTTTCTTTGTACTGTTATGACTATCGGATATATCCATATGGACATTGTTATCTCAGATATTTCCGATATGCCAACCCTATGTCTCACATTTTCCAATAATCTAATACTATATTAATGCTATGTTATATATTAAATTTTTTATACTAAAAAATACCTTTGCCATCCCCTCTTTGCTTATAGCCCCTTTAATGGCAAGTGAGGACACCATTTCTGATGTTAGCGTCGATAGTGGTGATACCCTTTCTGGCGATAGACTTGATAGCCATGCTTTTGCCTCCACTTCTGCTAATACCGAACAACCTCATCTTTCTTGGGAGTTATCATATGTTGTAAAAGGAGTCCCTTGTCATCCTTTCGCCATTATTGATTCTGAATCTGAGCGCGATACTATTGATGATAAGAGTCAATAGAGACATGGACTTAGCGCTTTTTTCATCAAAAGACCCAACTTAGTTTTAGTTCAAGCTGCCTATCAAATTCCCTCCACCTTTTACCTCCAACATTATGTTGGTGCCCGAACCTTCACCCAGTGTCAAAGCGGTACCAAGCGAGGGATTATTGTTACTGTCGGGCAAATCGTCGCTAGTTTGAGACTTTCTCTGACGAACCTCGATCGTTAAGTGTTAAACTATCTGAACATTTCCCCTGGTCAGGGTATGGGTAACTTTTGGAGATTACTATTTGTCTGTAATTATTACAATAGCCATCTCTCCCCTAAAAACTATGAAGCTGATAGAATTAGATTGTCTGATATCCTTACGCACTATAGATTTTGTGAAAAGCATATCGGATATTTTTATCCCAAAAAACATACCCGGACAAACATTAGGGGTATCCTTTGTCAGAACCGTAAAAGCGACAAAGAATGGACACTGAGCATGGGCTTGTATTGAGTTGGGCTTTTATTGGGCCACATTTGTGGGGGCCGGAACAGACACAATATCCTATCGTTGTTCTGGGTCCATGGGAAAGTGCCGACACTCCAGCGAATCCTCATTTAAAATATCAAGTCTTCAATACTTCAGGTATACCCTTCTTTTGATTTACTTTCGATATTTATATATTGGAATTCCCCTCTGGCCCCAACCTCTCTACCTCTTTTCAGTTTTCCTTCCTCATTTTGACAAAGTGCGTAGGAACTCAGATAGAGTACTCAGACTTTTGCAAGGGACCGAAGAAGAAATCAATTCGGGTACTAGGGCTAATGCAGAAGGGAACCCCAAAGTCATTGTTCCCCTTCCTGATATCAAAAACTATCGCGAGCCTTTTTTTGTTCTTAAGAGTCAGGCTCTTCAGAAAATGGGTCAGTTTCCAACTTCAACTCAATCCCCCTCGAAAAATCCCATAGATGACCCTTCTTTCCTTATGTCTTCCTTTGCTTTGCATGAACTGCCTCCTCATCTTCCCCCATGCTTCTGGACTTATTTAGATAACAATCTTGCCAAGACTCCAACTCTTTTTCCCCAAATTAAAAAGGAAGTTCCTGACTTTTATGAATATCCCATTTTACAAAATATATTTGATCAACATATTTTGTTGTATACAGATATGGCTCGAAAGTCCGTGAATCCCAATGTTGGTTGCCTTTTACCTGATAAGAACAAACATAAAGCTTCTGAACCTGTATCGGTTCAAGCTCCTAAAGATAAGCAATTTGTCCCTCCCTCTGAGATTCCGACTGCTCCTGCTAAGGTCAACCCAGCTACTGCTCCCCAAGATAAATCTGCCGCTTCCTCCCAAAATAATCATAGTCAGACTAGTTCCAAGAAGCACAAAACTAATTGGGGAGAGAGTGGTCTTGCTCCTGACCAAAATCTTGACTCTGTTCCTTCTGCTGATCCTAGTACCATCTTTAGTCCTGTCTTCTGTTTAATTAATGGACAGGATGTCCCTTTAACTGCATCACTACTTGGTGAAAATCCTCCTAAGGATTTGGGTGTTACACTCTGTACTAACTGCGTTCTTCCTATGGATAAACTCGCGGTGTGTAAAGTGTCTTCTGTCGATCGCTTGACAAATTTATGTGACTTCATTGAAAAGGTACTCATACTTAGTTTTCCTTATGTTGCTTAACCAAACTTTTCATGTCTGCTTATATGTTCCCATGTTTTTCGTAGGCTAAGGTAAATGCCCTGGCTCAATTTGATCTCCACTATTCACAAGATTTGGATATCGGTCGTTTCCAAAAAACCATCAATGCTCAGAAAAAAAAAAAAACTTGATAAGCTAACTCGAGAAGTAACTAGCTTGAGAAGAGAAAATACTCAATTAAAAACCGAGAATAATCAACTGAAGATCAATCGAAAGGTTAATCTGAAACTGCCAAGAAGGCTTTACAGCAAAAAATTGCTGAACATGCAGAAACTCTTAAGCATGTTACTGACAACTTCGTTATAGAAGAGGCAAAGTACAAGGACGCTTCTGATGCTGAATTTAATGAAGTCGTTGATACTTTGAATATTCTAGGTGAACAATTGACAGCCTTCAGACCCTATATCCCTCATGATGTTCTTATAGCCAATGGAGTCACTCCCTTTGATGTTGTTGCCCAGGACCCCGTATCTGTGCCTCCTGTCAATCCTGATGTACCAACCACTGTAGCTTCTCGCGTTTGTGCTAATATCACCCAAAATGATGAATTTGCTGAGATAGATGGTCTCCTTAGTACCCCTCCCTCTTAAAGCTGATATTTTGTCGGCATTACTATGTGGTACTGGAAAATTGTAACTGCACTAATTTTGCTACAATCTTTTTCTGGTTTTGTAATATTGCTACAATCTTTTTCTTTCTTTATCAGTAACTTTTGTCTCTTATGTTTCTGATTTTTTTTGAATGCTTCAATTATGCTTCTTTCCATTTCTCAATTCCTAAGAATATATCAACGACAAAACTTGCGTGAACTTCTCAATGTCCTTCACCGAACTTGCATATCGCTGATACTTAGACTTGTATCAAAAGAAAACCATATTTTCGATACCCTCAACAAAAAGAGAGTATCACTGATACTTATACTAGTATCAGAAGAAAATCATATTTTCAATACCCTCAATTATAAAGAGAGTATTAGTGATACTTAGCTAGACTTGTATCATCAGAAAATATACCTTTCTATATGCTTTGAACCAAGTAGTTATTGCTAGAATAGAAAAACAAAGCATAACGACGTACCTTTAATGTTTGAATGATCTATCATGCATCGTCACTTGCAGATCATATTATAACCTTTTGTTCTTTTGCTTTATCTTGGATTTTGACCACATGCCTCATACCAATGATAAATGTAAAATGAATAGTTTTACTCACAAATAAGCGATGAAACTTAAACGCAAGTAAAACTAAAACTAGACTTGAGTGTATTATTTATCAAAGTTATTCTACTCTTGATTCTATCGAAATAGAGTTGGAGTAAATGATTCGTTCCACTCCTAGTTCTTTAGTATTCAATATTTTCTACGACTATCGGTCTATCTAAAGTCAATGAGAGTTTTACGAAGTTATACTACGATGCAAATTATACTAACAAGATATGAATTTATACGACTACGGAATACTAAATTGATACTAGATAAAGAATTAGGGGGGATTGATTCCACCTCAACTCGACTTAATTTACTAACGAAGAATCGTCGTAATCCGAATTGAAATGTTTTCACATAACAATTGGTTCTTCCTAATCCCTAGTTGTTCATGGTAATCTCTACCAACTAACATCTAGCATGTGAAACAATCAAACCCATTCTCATGGTGAACTAATTGTTTTCTAGAATGGAATGGAAATTACGACTATTCTACGCTTAACAAAAATCAAGCTTTATCAAGGCTTCATCAAACCCTCTAATGGAGGTTTAGCCTAGAATCATTATGCTATCATTTCCCAATAAAATTAAACAAGACATGGTATAAAGATTTTAACTTTGCTTATTTGAATTCAAATGGAAACTACTCATGCAAGATTTGATTGAAACTAATAATGCCAAATGACTAAATCTAGGAATTGAAACTACAATGATTAATGAAATGAAACTATATTATGAAGAACAAACTACTTTATTGATCTAATAAATAAATAACAATTGATTCAAATACTAAATTAAAACAAGATAATAAAAACTAATTAATAAACTAATTAATGGATTCTCAAAACTAGATCTAGATTATTCTCTAATGGCTACTTTCTACCTAAACTAATTCCTTCAGAGTTAAGTCTTGTATGTTGAAAAGGAGGAGACCAGATCCATATTTTTGTGCATGGGCTGAGGAGCCATGTTTTGGGCCAGAAAATCGAGCCCAAAGCCCAATTTCTTCAGTCCACATAGGCCTTTTCAGTTGGATTTGACTTCAACAGACTTTTCATCCACTTATGCTCTTCTGATTGGATCAAGGCTTGGACCATTGGAAATCTCTTTCCGAGTCGGTCGTTTTGACATAAGGTAGGCCCAATTTCGAGGTTTGAGTCCAAAGATACAGTCTTCGGAAGTTATGCTGACTTTTGTGCGCTATCTTTGTCCGCGTTGACTTTGACTTTTCAACTTTGACCGGGCTTTACAAAGGCTTTTTCTCCTTGAATCTTGGCCTTTGATCATAGAACTTCTTAGCAACCAACCCTTGCTCCTTTATCTTGCCAAAGTGACACATTTCTGCACATAATTAACTTTTATGCCTGAAATACATAAAAACACATAATCAACATTAACTCTTATTTATTACTCGCATAATTGGTCTAAAAGTATTATTGTTAAGGGGTTAAAACTACAGTTTTGGGCTCTTATCAACCAACATTTCTATTGGTTTCAAGACTTTTTATGCCTGATATCTGCCACTGTTTTTAATATCAGGACTTTTGACAATATGCCTGATACTAACATTTCTGTTGATAACAGGACTTCTTATGCCTAATATCTGCCTCGGTTTCTGATATCATGACTTTTGATGATATGCCCGATACCAACACGTCTTTTGATAGCAGGACTTCTTATGCCTGATATCAACATTTCTGTCAACACCAAGACTTTTTATGCCTGATATCTGCCTCAGTTTCTGATATCAGGACTTTTGACGATATGCCTGATATCAACATTTCTGTCAATAGCAGAACTTTTTATGCCTGAAATCAACATTTATGTCAATCACCAAGACTTTTTATGTCTGATATCTGCCTCGGTTTCTGATATCAGGACTTTTGACGATATGTTTGATATCAACATTTTTGTTAATCACCAAGACTTTTTATGCTTGATATCTGCCTCGGTTTCTGATATCAGAACTTTTAACGATATGCCTGATATCAACATTTCTGTCGATAGCAGGACTTTTTATCATAAGATAACAACATTTATAAGATAACCACATTTATTTTGAATTTGAACTTTTTATTGAATTGAACCATCTTTGTACATACCTTATTTCCTTGTAAAATTTGAAAAAAAATCATTATTGATAGAATACCTTCAGATTATTGATATTCTGAGGCTTTGCTAGCAATTCACCATCAGATAATATGCTCCATTTATTCCCACCTTATGGACAATGTAAGGACCTTCCCAATTCTCTGACAGCTTTCCAGCTCCCTTTTCTTTTGTTACTTGCGTGACTTCTTTCAATACCAAATCACTTTCTTGGAAACTTCTTTCTTTAACTCTCTTGCTGAATGCTTTCCTGAGTTGTCTATGATAAGAATCAAGCCTCATTCTTGCTTGTTCTCTTTTTTCTTCCAAGTTTAAGACTTCTGCCTGCATTCCTTGGTTATTTAAACCCTTTTCTACCATCATTGTCCTTGATGTCGATACTACCATCTCTGCTGGAGTAACCGCTTCCATACCATAAGCTAGAGTAAATGGTGATTCCCCTGTGGCTACTCTCGGAGTTGTCTTGTATGCCCATAACACATTGTTTAGCTCATCTACCCACAAACTCTTCTTATCCTCCAGCTTCTTTTTAATATTATCCATGATGGTCTTATTTGTCGCTTCAGCTTGCCCATTGCCCTGAGCGTAATAAGGTGCTGATGTAAAATGCTTGATCCTATATGACTCTAGGAACTCTTTTACTTTTCCTCTGATAAATTAAGGGCCATTATATGATATAATAGCATATGGTAATCTATATCTACAAACCACTCGTTCAAACAGGAAACCGATGATATCTTGTTCTTTGACGTGTTGCAAGGCTATAGCTTCTACCCATTTAGTGAAGTAGTATGTTACCGCTAACATGAACCTTTTCTTCCCCTTTCCAGGTATTAGTGGACCCACAATGTCCATTCCCCATAAAGCAAACGGTCATGGGTTCGATACACAATGTAACTCTTCTGCTTGAACATGATTGGCATGCCCATGCTTCTGACACTAAATACATTTTTTCGCATAACGAAGGCAATCTCTTCGCATTTGTGGCCAGAAATATCCCTGTCTCACTATCTTATTTGCTAACGATCTTCCTGCTGAGTGATTCCCACATTCCCCTTCATGCATTTATGCTATAATTTGTATAGCCTCGTCTGGCGATATACATTTTAAATGTGGACCTCCTAGATTTTTCTGATACAACTGATCGTCAATTAGTAGATATCTTTCTGCTCCTACTTTTACCCTTCTAGCCTCATTTTTATCTTCTGGCAATTTACCCTCAGATATAAAAGACATATAACTGCTCAACCATGATGCCCCCAGCGTATCTATTTCCATCACCTCCAACTGCTTTATATCAATACTTGGGGTTTGCTGAACACCTATATGCACCAGACATCCTTCCTCATTCTCAAGCATTGATAAGTGCTCAAAAAGTGCTATTTAACCCTCGATTATGCCTCTTGTTTAGCCATCTTAATGGACTAATGATAAGTTCTCAAAAAGTGCTATTTAACCCTCGATTATGCCTCTTGTTTAGCCATCTTAGTGGACTAATAGTGTTTGTAAGTTATGTTTTATGATTCTACAGGTCAAAGAGAGAGTTATGTGGAATATTAGAGAAAAAGGGGTAAAACGGAGCAATTCGGAGCATTAAGGATCACATGGGAAGCCCGTGGACAATCATGGAGAAGGCCAAGGAATTGGAGCTATTAAAGATGCGACTTGCACCTATTTTAAAGCCTATTTGGAAGCCCAAGGCCAAATGATTCGTTGCTTGGACCAAAACCCGCAAAAGAGGATAAAAGGATAGAGCAGAAGAGACAAAATCGGCTAACGTGTCTGGGACACATTGCTTGCGTCTGAGATGCATGAATAGTGCATCCAAACGCATGAATCGACACTGTAGCCAATTCCTTCTCAGTTTTGGAGACGAAGTTGGACTCTGAAAGAAGTCTATTTGTATTAGGAAACAAATGACGGTTTGGAATGCTTCTAGAGCTCATTGTAACCTCTATAAATAGAGGACCTAAGTGCCTCATGTAATTTGCCAATTCACTTATACTCTTGTCTCCTGAACTTGAGGCAGAGAGAGATTAATAATAAAAGATCGGTTTTAACTAGCTGAGTCTTAATAAATTAGTCTTTCTAGTCTTATGTTCTTCGACTTTTCCTCTTCTCGTTCTTTGTGTTCTTCCTTCTTTATGGAAGGCTAATCTTTTTCTTCAAGGGAGAAGATGAAGCCGGTGCTTAAGGTTTAATGATTCTTCTGGTTCATGGTGTTCTTCAATCAGGTTAGTTCTTTATGTTTTTAGTTATTAGTTCCATTTCCCAGACCAGGGGATGGAAGTATAGATTAAGGTTTTTATTTATTGCAATCGAATATCATGCTAGTTTAGGGTTTTATTTATTGCAATTGAATATTTGCTAGTGACATACTTTTATTTATTGCAATTGAATACAATGCTAGAATAGGGTTTTATTTATTGCAATTGAATACAATGCTAGAATAGGGTTTTCTTCTAGTTGTGTATTGTTTTAGAGTAAGGGAAGTATTCCTTGTGTTTGCTTTAGATGGTGATTCATTGAATAGCTACCCAATCTCACATAAAAGGAAAGAAGATACTAGTAACATGAACATGGGAACAACCTTAAGTAGAGTTATTCGTTAATGATGTTTCGTCCAAGAGGGCATCGGCACTCGCTCGATTGCCTAATTGTAGTTTACTTGTGAGAAGAACCATGAAGCAAAAGGTCATTGAATCAAAAGTATTGGTGGATTCTAATCTCTTGAATTCTCTTTCTTATAAATTCTCAATAGTTTAGTTTAGTTTAGTTTAGTTTAGCATTAGAATCTAAAATATATAATAATAGTTTTTAATCCCTCAAACCCCCTTTCCAATCCTGTCATTCATATAAACATACACTTAAAATTGGAATGATACCCTACTCATCCTTTACTTATTGAGGGATAATTAGGGTTTGATACGCTTCTATTTTGTTCAACGACCATCAACATCATCCATATACCATCTCACACAAAAAGAGGCAAGGTCAAATGGCACCGCTGCCGGGAATATAATTAATTGTAGCGCTGGAAGGCTTGTCAAATGGCGCCGCTGCCGGTTTAAGTTGTTTATGTTTAACGTTTTCTTTCAAGATTAGAATTTTGGATCTTGAGGTAATTTTAGCCGCACCATCCATCCTTTTGAGAAAGAAAGAAGCTTGAAGGACATCTCAAAGACAAGATCTACCATCCAGGTTAGTCGAATCTTCATTCTTTTTATTGCTTTCTTAGTATAGTTGCATCATAGTTTAGTTTTATTGCTTTCTAGTATAATTGCATTTAGGGCCTTTTCAACAATTGAAGTTGTAAGCCAACACAATGAAACATCAAACTTTAGTGTTTCTTGTCTGAATCTTGACAAACGGACTATCGTCTGTGGGCCGTGGTACTTAAGTAATCCAAGTGATTCACCATAACCCTAGAAGAGACAGCTTTAGACAACGGGCGAGATACTAGCTGCAAAGCCCAACCCAGTTGAAGGAAAGTAGTTTTGCATATTAGTATAATTTATAATAGTTGCATATTAGTTTAATTGCATTCAAGCATAGTAGGATAGTTTTTCATTATCTTCGCATAGCAAGAATACTAGACAAGATTGATACAATGGCTGCATGCAATGATGGAGGTGTTATGGACACCAATAATCCTGAAGCTATCCAACCCATGCAAGCACAACAGAGGAAGAAGCTGAGCGATTTCTATTCGCCAATCATTAGAGACCCACCCAGCAGTATTGTTTTTCCAGAGATTGAATCTAACCAGTTTGAACTTGGAGCATCAGTAATCTCTATGCTTCCAAAGTTTAATGGTTCAGACAATATTCAGCCATATGTCCACATGAACAAATTTTTATCAGTCCTCAGAACTTTCAAGAACCAGAATATCAAAGATGAGAGTATCAAGTTGATTCTTTTTCCGCTCTCACTCGAAGGTAAATCCTCTGAATGGTTAATTGCACATCCGATCAATTTAATAGATAACTGGGAAAAGTTGAGAACAAAGTTTATGAACAAGTTCTACCCACCCCAGAAGACAGATGTCATGCAGCAAGCCATCAACAATTTCAAAAGGAAGGTGACTGAAGAATATCATCAGAGTTGGGAGAAATTCAATAATCTGCTAGTCTCATGTCCACATCATGGATACGACAAGAGCACACTAGCTCATTTTTTCTATCGAGGCCTTTCGATGATGAACAAGCAAATGATATAGTCAATGCACAAAGACAAGTTTACATCAATGGATAGAGAGGAAGCTTACAACTTTCTCGAGAATTTAGCTGAAGAAACATAGCAGTGGACTACTAGCAACGAGGATGTCGCTAGAATAGAGGGGGAGCCAAAGCAATTTGGTTACGAAGCACATGAACAATCAGATCAAGAACTGAAGTCTACATTGGACAGCCTGGCCACTAGAATTGAAACTCTGAGTAAGAAATTTAACCAGTTCTCTATGAATCCCTCCAAGATCAACAAGTTTCAAGCTAAATCTCTCCCAATCATGCAAGCTAGCCAATACTGCGAAGTCTGTTCGGACACTTCCCATGCAACTCTAGAACGTCATGGTTACTGTCAACATGCATTAGTTGGAGAGTACAATGTGAACTCATTTCAGAGGCCCAACCAAGGTGGTAATAACTTTCAAGGAAATTATTGGAGACAGAACACTGGACCCCCAGGTTTTCAAGATCAAAGTTATATTCCACAGATAAGTCAAGCTTCACAGTTGATCCCTCAATAACAATTATACTTTCAATAGAATTCCAATACAAGTGGAGAGTTAGTGCCTGATCCTAGGAGAAATTATGCCGCACCTGCCAACCTGGAGAATGCTATTACTTTGCTATCACAAAAAAATCAGAAGTTTGAAAGTGTTCTAGAGCTTCTTGCATAGTCTCAGCTCATTCTCCAGCAATCTCAGGCAAGTCAATGTTCTAGAATGGAGTCTCTAGAGGCTATGGTCGACCAACTCACCACTGCTTTGTCTGTAAAGACACAAGCCACTTAACCTAGCTTATTGGAACCAATATTGAAGAGTGAAGATGTATGCCACATTGGGACAAATTTTAGTACTGATCACCACCATGATCATGTCAGCTCAGTTACTACTCTCAGATCAGGAATGAAGATAAACAACAAGGTTGACTTACCTTCTCATGATGACATTGCTACAGAGCAATCGATCAAGATTTCAAATGAAGTTCAAAAGGAAGTGGGGAAATCCTTTCAACTCTCATTTGTCAAGATAACCAAGACAAGATATGCATGAATGCCAAAAAGAAAGAAGAGCAGACACATGCTGATGTGTTTGTACCAAAGGCACATTTTCCTATGTTGTTTGCTCAAAGCAAAAAGGACAAGCAATTTTTAGAGATGAATGAGGCATTTGAGAAAGATAACATCAATATCCCCTTTCTCAAAGTGATCAAGCAGTTGCCATCATATGCCAAATTCTTGAAGGATGCATGCAACATAAAGAGAAGTACTCATGTTCCAAAGCGAGCGTTTCTAGCCGGACAAACAACATCTATTATCCATCCAAGAAGCTCCAGTTAAGCTCAAAGATCCAGGAAGTCCTACAATATCATGCAAGATAGGAGAAAAATTCACGGGTAATGCTCTTTTAGACCTTGGTGCTAGTGTTAATCTCTTGCCATATCATGTGTACCAAGCATTGGGCCTGGAGAACCTAAAGCCTACACAAGTCAAATTGAAGTTAGCTGACCGCTCTACCAAGATTCCTAGAGGCATAGTTGAGGATGTTCTTGTTCAAGTAGCCGATTTCTACTATCCAGTGGATTTCATTGTGATAGACACCCAGGAGGCCTTTGAAAAAATTCCAATTATTCTAGGCCGACCTTTCCTTGCTACCGCAAAAGCTTTGATAAATTGTCACTATGGTGAAATGAAGATCAACTTTGGTAAGATGTCCATGGACATAAATATCTTTCACTTGTTGCATAAGGATTGTGATGACACCGAAGGTGGAAAGGTGTACTTCCTTGATAGCATGATATACGAATCCTTCCCATGTTCTTGGAATCTCTACAGAAAATTCAAGATTTAAGTGAGCATAATGGAAAATTGGCAGAGAGAGTATCATACCTTGAGAAGATGAACTCTACATTTCAGGATGAACAACAGACTTCTGCCTAGAAAAATCAGTTACTAGAGAATCAGCTTAAAGAAGTTTTGGAAAAACAACAAAATCTAGATACTGAAATGAGTCTTCTGAAGCAGAAAGTGGACCATATTGATAAGAAGAATTGCACTACTGAAGCTTCTTCTACACCATCATTATCTGAACGAGAGAATTATGTGAACCAGTCTACTGCCCACCTTGAGCACAGTCAGCAAGACATCCATTATCATTATTGTGGTGGTAAGGGCACATTAGATACTATTGTCCTGTTAAAAAGAAAGATTTTTGTCAATCTTCTACACAGAGAAACCACAAGCCTATCACACAATCATCAGACCTGAAATAGTTCAAGGTAGAGAAGCAACTTCACCAGCAATCTTTCCAGCATATCAAGGAGTATTTTTGACAACCCACAAGGTGAGACCTCCTCGTCCTCCAAACATTCATCAGATTTGGGTAAGAAAATCTGATCTCCTCACTCCAAATTGATAATGCATGATATATAGTCTTAGGGATTTGACTTAAAAAGACCTAACAAAAAAAAATGAAAAAAAAAAATCTTGGTAAAAGGAAATGTTCTTATTTTTGGGATTAATTTTGATATTCGGCATCAATGGCAACATCTTCCCTTTTTCTCATTCATTTCATTTACTTAGTTTCTATACATTGAGGACAATGCATATGTCAAGTTGGGGGAGGGTGTACTTGAGAAGTACTTGAGAAATGAATTTCAAAAATTAGTTTTCAAAAACAAAAATATTTTTGTTTCTATATCGCATTCCATGAGAAAAAAAATGATTTTAATGATGAGTCTGGGATATAGATTCTATACTGCTTAGTGTTGAGTTTGATAAATAGTTGATATTATTGATTTCATTACCGCTTATACTATTTATTATGCTCGGACATATTATTTGTTGATAGAATTCTTTATCAAGGCACCACCACCATAATACTTGGTCAGTTTTGTGTACTTTTGCTAGAAGAGAGATTTAAACCCCTAGTAAACTGGAAGTAGAATTTTTAGACATAGCTCGTGAGACCTGAGATTTATACCCATTCTTTGGAGAGTTCTTACGAAAATCCGAGTCTTAGTGACTCAACATCTTTCAGTTCTTTATGTCATTGTAATATAGTCTCATTATTCGTTGATTTTCTTAATCACGAAGTGACATCAACTGGGGAGATAGCCATTAGGTTTTGTAGTCTATTCGAAACAGAGTATCATACTAATAAGTCAAGTAGTGAACCCATTTAGCCTTTATCCTACCTAGTAGGACCATCATGTTAAACCCTTTTGAGCCTTACAATAAGCCATTTTCTTTCATAAAACCATTTACCCTTTACCCAACTCCAGACAAGGAGTATAGCCAAAAACCTTTATTAGCCATACCCATATATTTCTGAGAATACGAAGGGAACAAGGAGGAAGAATGAGCACAAAAGGAAGATTACAAGAAAATATCAGAGAGATACAATGAAGACCATCATTCTATTCTAAGTGAAAGAAACTAGTGGAAAACAAGCATATCCAGTACTAATCAAGGATAAACCACTAAGTTTAAAAAAAAAAAAAAAAAAAAAAAAAGAAGTTGAAATAAATGGATGGAAAAGCTAAGACAAAGGAAGAATTTTTTTCTCTGTCTGACGAATTTGAAGAAATCTTCCAAATAATGAAGCAAAACCCTTAGTGTTTTTCAGAAACAACCTTTGAATCCTTTTTACCTTTCCTTCATAAACCAATACCCAAGCCAAGTTACAACCCATGACTTATCATTACAGTATGGTACGAAATCTAGAATAGGTGAGAGGATGCTAAAGTGAAGGACCCGACACTTTATATGTGATTGACATTCTTTCCATGAGACTAATTTCATCCAGAAGTCTATTTTTCAAGGTAGTATGTGGGATGTTCGTATGCATTATTCTTTTCCCCACATACATGAGGTAAAATAGTAGACCATCTTCTGAGAGATTCTTTTTTGAGAGTATGACCGGTGAGGATTGAAAGTAGAGACTATCTACCTATGGTAAACTAGGGATTCCGTTTCTTGGATAGGAGAGTATAGGAGATTGACTAAGTACACACATAAGCCTTGATTAAGAATTTTGTCAATTTTTACTATCTCCCATCATAATCTATGAGTCTTTGCAGCAATGTAGTTAGCAATGGAGACTGTCTGTTAAAGTAAGCACTAAGTGGTTAAGGAATTTCTCTCTCTGAAAAATACTATCATTCTTGAACATGCTATTGATTGATTTTATGGGTATATCACCTGAAAACCCTCACGAGACTATAACTCGTCCTTTTTGGGGAACTTAAAGGTTTAAAGCCTTGTTGCATATGGTAAATGCAATCGCGATGCCTGCAAAAATGAGTTAGGATTTTATTTTTGTTATTAGGATGTGATTTTGATCACTTATTTTTTTTTTATCTTATTTGCTAAGAGACTAGCAAAATGCTAGTTGGGAGTTGTGATAAGTGCTCAAAAAGTGTTATTTAACCCTCGATTATGCCTCTTGTTTAGCCATCTTAGTGGATTAATAATGTTTGTAAGTTATGTTTTATGATTCTACAGGTGAAAGAGAGAGTTTTGTGGAATATTAGAGAAAAAGGGGTAAAACGGAGCAATTCGGAGCATTAAGGATCACATGGGAAGCCCATGGACAATCATGGAGAAGGCCAAGGAATTGGAGCTATTAAAGATGCGACTTGGACCTATTTTAAAGCCTATTTGGAAGCCCAAGGCCAAAGGATTTGTTGCTTGGACCAAAGCCCGCAAAAGAGGATAGAAGGATAGAGCAGAAGAGACAAAATCGGCTAACGCGTCTGGGACGCATGGATCGAGTGTCCAGATGCATTTCTTGCATCTGAGATGCATGAATAGTGCATCCAGACGCATGAATCGACACTATAGCCAATTCCTTCTCAGTTTTGGAGACGAAGTTGGACTCTGAAAGAAGTCTATTTGTATTAGGAAACAAATGACGGTTTGGAATGCTTCTAGAGCTCATTGTAACCTCTATAAATAGAGGACCTAAGTGCCTCATGTAATTTGCCAATTCACTTATACTCTTGTCTCCAGAACTTGAGGCAGAGAGAGATTAATAATAAAAGATCATTTTTAACTAGCTGAGTCTTAATAAATTAGTCTTTCTAGTTTTATGTTCTTCGACTCTTCTTCTTCTCGTTCTTCGTGTTCTTCCTTCTTTATGGAAGGCTAATATTCTCCTTCAAGGGAGAAGATGAAGCCGGTGCTTAAGGTTTAATGATTCTTCTGGTTCATGGTGTTCTTCAATCAGGTTAGTTCTTTATGTTTTTAGTTATTAGTTCCATTGCCCAGACCAGGGGATGGAAGTATAGATTAAGGTTTTTATTTATTGCAATCGAATATCATGCTAGTTTAAGGTTTTATTTATTTCAATTGAATATTTGCTAGTGACATGCTTTTATTTATTATAATTGAATATAATGCTAGAATAGGGTTTTTATTTATTGTAATTGAATATTATACTATTATTCTCTACTTTTCTTCTAGTTGTGTATTGTTTTAGAGTAAGGGAAGTATTCCTTGTGTTTGCCTTAGATGGTGATTCATTGAATAGCTACCCAAGCTCACATAAAAGGAAAAAAGATACTAGTAACATGAACATAGGAACAATCTTAAGTAGAGTTATTCGTTAACGATGTTTCGTCCAAGAGGGCATCGACACTCGCTCGATTGCCTAATTGTAGTCTACTTGTGAGAACAGCCATGAAGCAAAAGGTCATTAAATCAAAAGTATTGGTGGATTCTAATCTCTTGAATTCACTCTCTTATAAATTCTCAATAGTTTAGTTTAGTTTAGTTTAGCATTAGAATCTACAATATCTATAATAATAGTTTTCAATCCCTTAAACCCCCTTTCTAGTCCCGTCCTTCACATAACATACACTTAAAAGTGGAACGATACCCTACTCATTCTTTACTTATTGAGGGATAATTAGGTTTTGATACGCTTCTGTTTTGTTCAATGACCATACACCATCTACATACACAAAAAAGAAGGCTTGTCAAGCATAGCCGCTAAATATGCCAAAGCATCAGCATGTCGGTTTTCACCCCTATCAAGGTGCTGAAACTTAATCTTCTTGAAATCCTTGAGTTTCAATCTAACAAAGTTCAAATAATCGATCATGTTATCGCATTTTGCTGCATAACCTCCATTGATCTGACTTATCACTAACTGAGAATCACTAAAAACCGATAAGTCTTTGATATTTAGCGATTTAGCCATCTCCAAACCTGTTATTAGAGTCTCATATTCAGCTTCATTGTTGGAAGTGTGAAAACCCAAAGTAACTGCTAACTCCAATCTTTGGTTTTCTGGGGTTATCAGCACAGTGCCGATACTACACCCTTTTTGCCCTGATGATCCATCTACAAACAGCCTCCACCCATTTGAACCCATCCATGGATCATCCTCATCCATTACATTATCAGGCTCCTGTAAGAATGTAATATTATCTTCTTTAGCCTTCCAATCTTCATCTTCAACAGGAAAATATGCTAAAAAGTCTGCCAAAACTTGGCTTTTTTCTGACACTCTGTTTCTATATTCAATTCCATACTCATCAATAAGAACTAACCATTTTGCCATTCTGCCTGATTTAGCTATCTTAGCTAAAGTCTGCTTCAGAGGAAGATTTGTCATCACCACTACTGAGTGTGATTGGAAATAAGGCTTCAATCTTTGAGTAGAATAAAGAAGAGCTAATGCATATTTTTCCAACATTGAATATCGAGTTTCAGCCTCGAGCATTGTTTTAGATTGAAAATAAACTGGTCGCTCAACTCCTTCTTCTATCTTGACGAGTTCTGAACTAATGGCGAAATCCGATACAACAAGATATAAGAATAAAGTGTCTCCTTATTCTGGCTTAATTAAAGTTGGTACTTCTTGAAGATACTTTTTTAATTCGGAGAAAGCCATTTCACACTCTTCACCCCATATGAACTTTGTATCCTTCTTCAACAATTTGAACAAAGGTTTACATCTATCGGAAGTCCGAGATATAAACCTATTCAAGGCTGCAATTCTGCCTGTAAGCTTTTGGATTTGCTTCCTAGTACTTGGCGAAGGCATCTACTGTATCGCCCGAATCTAGTCTGGATTAACATCGATACCTCACTTTGTGACGATATATCCGAGGAATTTCCCTGAACTTACCCTAAAAGTACATTTTTCAGGATTAAGCTTCATGTTGAATTGTTAAAATATTCGAAACACCGTATCTAAGTCTTTAACATGATCACTCGCCTTTTTTTACTTAATAACCATATCATCAATATATACTTCCACAATATGCTTAATCAAATGTTTGAACATTTTCTCCACCAAACGTTGATACATTGCTCCTGCATTTTTTAAACCGAATGGCATTCTGATGAAACAATAAAGACCTCCTTCAACAACAAAAGTTGTCTTTAGTTGATATAATACTGACATAATAACCTGAAAATACCCTGAATGACCATCACAGAAACTCAACAATTCAAAACCAGATGTTCTATCCACCAACTCATCAATTCTTGGCATCGGATAGTAATCCTTCGGACACTCTTTATTAACATCTGTGAAATCCGCACAAATTCTGACTTTGCCATTCTTCTTTGGGACCACAACAATATTTGCGACCTATTCTAAATTATCATTCTCTTTGATGAATCTACATTCCAGCGTCTTCTGTATCTCATTTTGTACCGCATTTGCATATATCGGCTTGACTCTCCTATGCCTTTGATGCACTGGAACTGCTCCTTCTCGCATATTCAATTTATGAGAACATATATGAGGATCAATACCTGGTAGATCGGCCATCGACCAAGCGATTACATCTTTATTCCTTTGCAATAAATCCACCAAATCTTTTCGGACAGATGCACTCATTTCTGTACCGATAAAAGTGAAACAACCTTCACTATTCTGGCTGATATCAACCCTCTGCACTTCCTCCATTATTTTGCTTGGAACTACCTCCATCTCTGTTTTCATTTCTGATGTAAATCTAAAATCTGGCTGATATTCTTTAGTATCGGATTTCAGAGATATATCTTCTATTAATTGCTATTTGGGGTCTTCCAAGACGCCCCCAGTATCTACTTTCTTCTCCTTCATCATACCTTTCACAATAACAAAATTACACTTCTCAGATTCTGACTGATCGCCTCTTATCTCATGTGGACCATAAGCTGTTGGAAATCTAATAACTTGATAAAAAGTACTTGGAACTGCTCTTATAGCATGTATCCATTTCCTTCCTAAAATAGCATTATGATCTGAGTGATGCTTTATGACTATAAACTTAGTCATAATTGTCTGTGGACCTGCCCTTACTGGTAACTTTATTTCCCCCGCGGGTCTTGTCGAGGTTCCATTGAACCCAAACAAATTAAACTGCGGTTCTTTCAATGAGATTCATCAAATCCGATACCCGTAAACACCTTCCAAAACAAAATATTGACAGAGCTTCCACAATCCACCAATATCTTTTGCACATCATACCCCGATAGCCTTAAAGTAATCAACAAGGCATTATTATGAGGTAACATTACCTTTGATAGATCGTCGGGTACAAACATAATAGCTCCAGGTATGCTTGCCAATACAAGAGCAGGATCTACTGGTATCGGCTCAACATTCACTTCAAGCACCTCCTTGACGGTCGATATCTTTCGTATTTTATCCCTCATAATCTTCTTCTGCGGAATCGCTCCTTTATATATCATGTTAATCACTCCTAAAAGCTTATCATTTATCATTGCCGCTACTTCCGGTCTAGCATCAGCCCTGAATTCCCTGAGCTTTCCATCTCACATTAATCAATCAACCTCTCTGAGCAACTGCAGACACTTATTTGTTTCGTGATTTTTTATCTTATGAAAATTACAGAAAGGCTTATCGGATATTTCCCGAAGCTTGTGAGTCAGATGTTGGAAATAAGGCCCTTTTCCAACTCTCCTCAAGATATCTTCCAAGGTGGTATTAATAGCAATGTAATTAGATGGGTCCAACTCCTCTCTTAATGACCTCTCAAATTTCTTCTTCTGTGAAGGTTGGTTTTCTGACTTTGGATAAGAATCATTAGCTTTTCTCTTATCAGATTTATGATGATTCTCTTCCTTGGATGAATTACTCTCCTCCGACACTTGTAACATGGGTTGCACCAAGGTTGATAAAATCCCTTCTTCCACTTGCACATCTTTCTCGGTTTTATCATATAATTCCTCAAAGTTTTGATATCCTTTCGAAACAGATACTTGTGCATATCGGACGTAGGAATAAGTCCAGTTTGAAAAGCCATTACCGCTGTCATTTCTGATTCATCTAAATGTTCCACTAGCTGCGCTTCTGCCTTGAACCACGACAAGAAACCTTTAAGAGATTCTTTCTTTCCTTGCTTGAGTTGGAACAAAGCCGACACTTGCTTTGGTTTCACTCCCTGATGTCCATAATTGGTTAAAAACTTCTCTTCAATCTCCCTATAACATGATATTGACCCCTCTTGTAAAGAACAGAACCACTTCAATGCTTTCCCTTTCAAACTTGAAGAGAAAGACTTACATTCACTACAACAGAAAGGGTTTTCTGCAGCGCCATATACCGTTGCTAAAAGTCCTAAAAAGCGTTGCAATAGACCAATTGCAACGCCAAACAGGGCGTCGCAAAGGCGCTGCTAAAAAGTGGGTCACAAAAGATAAATTGCGACGCAATGTATGGCGTTGCAAAAGCTCCCAGTCTTTTGCGACACCATTGGTCATTGCTACTATTGTATCCTCGTTGCTACTTCTATTTTTCAAATTTAATTGATATTAAAAATATTTTAACTTTTTAGCAACGCCTGGCATTGCAAAAGATAACTTGTAACAATACCATCAAGCGTGGCAAAATGTGTACCTTTACCTACGCTTTGAGGCGTCGCAAATAGCAACCTTTTAGCTACACTTTGTTCGTTGCAAAAGGTTTAAGTCACCAGCTACATCTAGAGCGTTGCAAAAAGGGTGTTTATAGCTTTTAGCCACACCAAAACTATTACTAATGATATTAAATCCTAATTAAAGCACCTCTTCATTGGCGACACATTTAGCATGGCAAATTGTGTCATTCATGTACCTATACAATCTTAACCAATACAATTTATAGAGAAAACAATAATCCCGTAACAAATTCGATCACTAGAAATCGTAACAAAATGTATTTCATTAACTAAAATCATTCATTACAAAAGATCTTAAAAAATCCACTTAATTATGTTTTGCAAAAACATCATCTCATATAATCTTAACAAGGATCAATTAAATTTAGACAAATTGCTCTATAATATGACGATTTGAGCAGAATCCCCTCGAAGTTTCTTCATCAATCTACTACTTTCGAGTTTCGACCAATCTGGTACAATGAATGAAAAAAAGTCACATAAATATATTTAATTGAAACATCATTAATTAATAAACCTAATACACACTCAAGTTAGCAATGCATGTGAATCCCTTTTTACCAACTCAAGCCTATGCACCTATAATATACAAGTTATATCTAAACTGGACCACCCAATTCTTGCTTATAGATTACAAGTCTTATTTACTATGTCAATTCATCTCGTCATTACGCCTCATCAAATTCAACTATTACAAGCAGGGGAAGTTGATAAAATCACATGGAGAGGTACAAACAATCCACTTGATATTGATTACCAATACAAAAATATTAAATTCATTCAGAAAAACAATCATACTAATCAAATTCATGCAATTAATTAAATACTTGACCCCCCCTTAAAGATAGAGCATTTGTTGTCTACTCCCATATCTCGACGACATAAACAATGATTACATAAAATCGGTGCATAAAAAGAAAACCTTATAGTAACTTGACGAGTTGAAAATTGAGAAAATGGAGAGTGGGGTTTAAGTTTTTACCTTGACGAGGAGCTTTAGGTGAGCATGACTCATCAAATTAAGAAGCAATTCTTTTGGCCTTCTTGTTTTTCCCTTCATAAAATCGATACCTTACACAATACACCGAACGACAACAAAATGATCTATCAAGATAAAAAAGAACTTGCCGAACGTGAAAAGATTAATTAATCGAGCTATATTCTAGAAGACTTCAAAATACTTTAGAAACAAAAACACCACTTTTACAAACCTAGGACTGTCCAAAATTTTCTTGATAACTTCATACAGTCATTCATCTCTCATGGACTTGGTGTTGCAGCAAATAGATGAACTATATCAGATTATAGGATTACAGAAAAGGCACCCATGCGTTTATATGTATAAGAATTCCACTTACCTCTAGTTGAAGTTCTCTTTTCCTCTATGTAAACTTGACGATCCCCAAAAGTGATAGGTAAGGCCTTCATAATCACATGATCAATTAATCAGATGAGTGAGCAAGTAAGAATAGCACGTATGAGCAAGAACAAAACCATACATATCAAGTTTATGAGATTTTTAATAAACAACAAGCATAGTCATTTAGTTGGCTTTTTTAATAGAAGTTGTAAATTCTTATGAACAAAACCAAAACAAATAATTCAGCTTCTTTAAATACGAGTATAAAAAAACTATGGGACCTGAATCAAAAGAAACCAAAAAGGTTGAGGGCCACTAATCCTCATTCCACTAGTTTTATTGCAAAAGGGTTCACATCATCCGACTGAATCTCCATATAGATATAGTAATAAACACATGCTAATCCCTATGAAATGTTTCACAAGTACAATTAACACCAACAGCCTTTTGCATTTTAATAAAGCAATTTATCTGGTAATATATCTAATTGTTCTAGTATAATAATGGTGACTCAAGAGAAAGGTGGTTGTCATATTTAACCTATATAGGACGAGATGCTAGCTGTTTTTCCCTTCTTTGTGTCTCTAGTTTCTCTTCCACCTGCAATAAATAATAATAAGGCAGTTCATAAGCACTAGATCATCTCCAAAGTGAACCTTAAGTATTATGTATCTTCAATTAATGTAGCTAATAGAATTATTGAGTAATATAGGTAGATAAAAGGTATTATAACCTAAGCGTATCAAGATAATATGTTACTTGATTAGAGTAGCAGACTATCCATTATAATTTGACATCCAAGGGCTAAGAGGTGAATTTTGTCCTTCAAAACCTTAACAGTTACCAGTTGCAACCTTAGGGGATAAGACTATCAAGAATCTTAACTTCCTCAGCTAAATATTAAGAAGTTCCTACCATCTTACTATTAAAGTAATGAGGAAAAAACACAGACAAGAAGAGAGAGATACTTGTTTAAGCTTGTCAGAAGCAGAAGTACAAGTACATCCGAATACATGAAAGTGCAAAAGAAAGAAAAATAAAAGAAAACTTACTTCTTCCATTTCCTTTTTCTGTGATGCCTTTGAATCGTGATCTCCATGCAATATAAAGCAGCCTCAACCCAAAGAATGCATAAAGAACTGTAGTGTAAACCAAGGTAAGATAAATAAGTAAATAACAAATAATATATTCAGTGAAGATGGGTACACATGCCAACAGCCATAGGCTACCCATCCTGTCTCAAGAAATACTTACACCAAAGGACTAAGGCAATTATTTGAGCATTATAGTTACATTGATGTACTTGCACTGTTAGAAACATGTAAATCTAAAGTACTCAACTTGGGAAGGTTTCTCGTAAAATAAGAGTAGGGTGTGGATGATCAGGCATACCATTTCCTTAAAAACGATGGGTATTACACACACGCACCGGAAAATTTTTAACTAAACTTGTCCAAAGTCATTACATACTAGAGTGGAGTTTCACTCGTGTTTTATAGAAACACATTGCATACATTTACATCCCATACACAATTATGTAGTAAGAGCACGCATGTATTAGTACAGAGTAAACACATATATCTTGGTTGATTTACACCCGGATTAATCGACTAACATAAGTTTACAAGATGCTAATCTCAATTAGTTTACAGAATATACAGCAGAAGCATTACCCAATACAAGTACTAAAACACGTCTACTGAATGAGAAATTTGTGAACCAATGAGTAAAAGAAACTCCAACAATAAGAAGCTTAAAATGACATGGAATTTTAATAAGAGTAAGCCTATAGAGAAAAATTATTTTTAGTATAAAGATAAATTGTTAGTTGTAGCAGCACTATTTGTGTGTTTCCTTGATATCAAATTTGGCACAATTCTACCAAGTCTAGTGGATAGTACCTTTTTCACAAGAACAAAAAGTCTAAACGTGAAATTCTCTCAAATCAGTGGAAGGAATCCTAGACCACAAAAATCTTACCATCATCACAACTAATGCGGAAAGGGCACCAGATAGTACGATTGACTTGGGATGGCGCATTGCCATCAGTGCTGCAATTATAAATGTCTCATCTCCTATCTAGCATTAAATAAAATATATATCAGGGCAAGCTATAAAACAGCCTAAATGTGTTGGAGGCTTGTCATCTCCCCTAAATCTTTTCCACAGCTGTGAATTAAAACATAGTGAAAAAGAAAGTAATGAGGGCAGAATTGTGAGTAAAAAGAAATGGGAACCTGAATGAGATTGAGCGAAGTTGACTCTCCGCCGTAATATTCATTTCTATCCATGTACAGGACCTGATTTATTATGAAATACAAGAGAGTAGGCATTACAGAGATGGAAATATATTTTACAACATAAGAAGAAGCAGTATAGGGATCTATAGCTTTCAGTTCCTGCATGATCAGCCTGATGCAGCCCTCCATTTGATCTCTATATGGATCTCGAGCATCCACAACATACGTAACTGGTACTCCATTTACGTGCAATGAAGAATATCATCACCTATAATTTTACTATAAGGATTAGGAGCTCGTCCACTAAAGCAAAACACACTAGAACTAATAAGACAAACCTACCTCATCAGGTTTGGAGAAACTCTGCAGTTCTTCCTCAGTCAAGTCAACAAAAAAAAATAGGTAAAATCAGAAAATGTAACTGGGACTAGGGCTTATACTCAGCTAGCTATAAGTTAACACTAGTTTCTACCATCAGAAAATGAAGATTGGACTACTCACCTATAAGTTTAGTTTTTACCAGAACTATTTACTGACATAAACATGGGGAAAGAAATCAGAAAACCAAAAGTCCACAGCAACACAACATGGGAACCACCAAAACACGAATAGTCTAAATTAAAGTTCTTTAGTGCATGCTGACTCAGATAATCTCCACCATCCATCTCAAATGTTTATTAATCTCAATGTTTGATATCTTTCTTCCTTTTTTTTATAACAAAGGGGAACTAGCTCACTTTCATTGGAACATGATTACATAGGCTCAACAACAACAACATCTTCATGTTCAACTCTTACAAGTGGTGAAGAAGATGAAAAGAAGAAGATCAAGCACTAATGAACTACGACTTGGTTTACACGTTTCGAATCACCACCGCATTTAAAAAACTACTACTACTAATCTTTCACTTTCAGTGAAAGGGGTTGAAGATATGAGTGGTTTATCACTTGGGGTGGCCAAGAATTTTGGAACAAAGAGAGGTTTTTCTGATGCTATTGATGGTAATGGAAAATGGAGTGGTTTAGATGGAGATTTGAGTAAAGGTGGTGTTTTGTTCTCACCTAGAGCTGGAAATAATGCTGGCGGGAAATCTCTTGGGGTGTTGGAAAATAATAATAATATTACCCAAGTGACTAGTTCAGATGTTGTTGTTGTTTCAGCTACTGTTCAAGAAAAGAAATCTCAGCTTGTTTCTGCTCGTGATCGTTCCCCTCCTTCAAAGGCTCAGGTTGTAGGATGGCCACCGATTCGGTCCTTCCGAAAGAACACTATGGCTGCTAATCCAGCTAAGAATAGCGGTGATGCTGAGGGTAAATCGGGTCAGGGTGTTTGTATGTGAAAGTTAGCATGGACGGTGCTCCATACCTGGAAGGTTGATCTGAAAACATATTCCAACTATGTGGAACTTTCAGCTGCACTTGAGAAGATGTTCAGTTGTTTTACCATTGGGCGCACGGTTCTCATGGCGCCACAAAGCGAGAGATGGGCTAACCGAGAGTAGATCGATGGATCTTCTCCATGGTTCCGAAAAGCGTGCTCACTTATGAAGACAAGGACGGTGATTGGATGCTTGTTGGTGACGTTCCATGGGACATGTTCACCGACTCCTGTAGGAGGCTAAGAATCATGAAAGGTTCCGAGGCAATTGGCTTAGCCCCTAGGGCCATGGAGAAATGCAAGAGCCGGAACTAGCAGCACCACCAATGCCACCAACAGATGGATCGGATCAACATTATGTGAAGTGAAAGGCGGTCTAAGGTGACCGTTAACCTAATAGTAATATCGTTTATAGGAGTCTGAAAGTAGAAAGACTATTTCTTATCCCATATATTGTTTAAGATATCAAAAGAAGGTTTGCTGCTGCATGAACTGGATAAGTAGACTTAAGCTATCCTTGGAGACAGTTTCAAGTTAAAAAAAAAAATGAGGCAAGTGCTAAGACTAGCCAAAATTAGATCTAGAGTAGTGTTGGCTTTGGCTGTGTTAGCATTTACAATGAAGCAAACATCATTTGTGTGTTTAAAACATTCCAGGTTACAACTACTGTACGTAGATAGAACTTTAGTATAAAAGCAACCTACCCCATGTCAAGTATAAACTAACCTACGTACAATTTAGAACTTTAACACCAATCCAACCACTACATCCACGTAACAAAATGAACTACCGATAAGGCAATGTAACTATCAACCCAAACATTTACCCAGTAGAATATCTCATAATGTAACTATCAACCCATAACTTATAGTACAGCCACACAAAAATTTAAGGAACAACGAGACTGAATTTTATCTATTCTAAAGATTAAAAAGTACACTCAAAGGTCTAGACACAATCTAGTGATATTTTTCCTATTCTAAAGATTAACAAGTACACACTCAAAGGTTTGGACACAGTCTAGTGATATTTTTCATAGTTCATAGAAGTGAGGGAACACTTGACTACAACTACAACAAGGTGTAACAAATTCCACCAAACAAATGGCAAAAACATTCCATTAATGTATTTATTAACTTAAAGGTTTGTATACAATACATGGTAAAGAAAAAAAATTCAAATCCTACTTCTGTGCAAAAATGGTAAAGAAAAGAGGTTGAAATTTGATAAGTCGGGGCAGATTTAGTAGCAACTATGGAACATAGAACTTTGGAAGTAAGATCTAATTACTTTAATTGACAACACTTAATCAAGGAAAATTTTCCACTAAAATGGCCCATAACAACAAATTTTCCACTAACAAAAGCTATGTTTTACTAAAGGGGGGAAACAAAGGAACATCAAAACAACACCATTTGGGAAAGAATCAAAACCATATACAGTCAAACAATTACAAATGAGAAGAATACGAACCTGAAAAATTAAAGCATCAAACTTTTTTCCTCTAGTAGAAATTTCAGCATCTAACCTGATAAATTAATTAAGAGCCAAAAATGAGAAAAGCTTGTTTTGAGAGGAGAGAAAAAAAAAGACAATGAAGGTGGTCGCCACATATTTGCTTCCATTGTTGGGTGGAAACAACAAACCTTCTGCTGATCACATCAAGACTATTCTTGCCTCCGTTGGGGCTGATGCTGATGATGATAAGATTGAGCTTCTCCTATCGCAAGTCAAGGGCAAGGACATAACAGAGGTGATTGCATCTGGAAGGGAAAAGTTGGCTTCAGTTCCTTCTGGTGGTGGTGGCTTTTGCTTTGTAAATTGCCTCGGTGGTGGTGCCAAAGCACCTCGCCTTCTTTGAATCAAAGAAAGAAGAGAAGGTTGTAGAGGCAGAGGTGTCTGACGATGACATGGGATTTGGTCTCTTTGATTGAGGGGTTTGTGACCACACATCCTTTGTAGAAGTCGGAGATGCTGGTGAAATGTTGGTGTTCACTGTCTGCTGGGTAGATCTGCTTTTCATGTTTTGAGGAAGTTATTGAGTTTTAAACTTTTTTGTAGAAAGGAGTTTGATGGGATGAATTTGAAATATCCTTGGTGTACTCAAAGTATGTTGACTTATTCAAATTAAGAGCCAAAGATAATTAAGGCAACCTGAAATTTTTTGAAGCTCAACCCAAAAGTCGAAGCTTTGAAGGAAACCTAAAACCAAAATTAGGCTTTGCAATACACCCACAATTTGAAGCTTCTCAAGCGAAAAAAGAGATAGAAAAAAAAACTTACTCACTGCAAAAAGAGAGAGAGAAATAAAAAGCGTGGTCAATTTTGTTGCTTTGGTGGTTGGAGCAAAAGTTTGAGAAAAGAAAGTGTTTACGGTTTTTCAATTTTTAGTTTTTTGTTCGAGCGCCAAAAAATGAAAATACCCTGCTCTTAAGAATGCCCAAGAGCAACACCATTCTCGTCATAATAAAGGATATACCAAATACCCCTTTTAGATTGGTACAACCTTGTAACAACGAAGAAGGCGCGGTAAATTATAAGCTGTAACATTAGCAGCGAAAGAGGCGTCCTAATTGATAAAGTCCCAATAAAAAAAATTGCATTTATTTTTTTCTAAAAATTTAATTACACTAGTTGCCATGCACGAGGTGTTGCAATTGATAAATTCAAACTCATAACACGGTGAAATTTTAGTAGCCCCTAGAGGCGTTGCAATTGGTGACTTGTAGCAACAATTTTTTGGCGTTGCAAAAAACCCCTTTTGTTGTAGTGTATTATAATGAATCCAAATACGTTGTTCCCTTGTATATCGAAAACTGATGCCTGTATGCAAAGAGATGGTCCATCAGATCCGATGTCCCATCATACTGAGTGTATTTCGAAAGTTTAAACTTTGGTGGAATAGGCATCATCTCGACACTCTAATGTATCGGATTTCTGTTGACATCATCTGCTAGTTTCCTTATCGAAGCTGAGGTTTTTTCCAGACTCTGATTTCCCAACTGCTTCTGGAGCATCTCTTGTATCATCTCTTTGGTGATGGGTTGTGGTATCGGAATTTCCGATACTGGCGATACTTCTGCAACTTTCTCATTTCTTGCTGCTACTTTTCCAGTATAATGACTACCTGATTTTGAACTACACTCCGCCCCTTCTTCTTCATCAAGATCTTTAACCGCATTACTTGAACCTCCTTTCTTCATCTCTTGATTTTCCTTCCGTAAAATGGCATTTTGCCTTTCTACTTCTTCACTACTTTCTGAAGTGACATCTCAACATCGATATTTGTTTCCTGATGCCTCCTACTTCCTGAAGCTCTTGTGTTCCTTGTGTACGATTGATTATCGTTATCCATTCTTTTGCTATTTACTCTCTTCTTGGGAGCCATTATAACCCAATTCTCACTTCTCTATCACCCTTCTTTCACTCAAACTTGTCGAAAAACTCTGGATTCTGGATTGTAGAAGAAGAAAACCTAAAATTCTCTTGTTCTTGATACACAAACAGCGCCAATGTGTTTGCCAAGAACTTCTATCCTTGAATGTTCTTAGATTGCACAATATTGATAGATGAATGATAGACTGAATGGAATTGAATTAAAGGTTTTTATTGATTTAGAGATAGAAAGTTTACAATCGCTCTGATCCACTCTTTCTCTCTCCTGTTCTAATGAATTTTTTCAAGAATGATTCAATGAATCCTATTTCTTCTTCATCCGGTCTTTGTATAGTTTCTTTGATTAGCCTTGCCCCAATCCGCCTTTGACACTTGTCCTTTTCCTTCTTTCATTTTCCGCTTTATTCCTGCAAACATTTAAACATAACCTCGAAATATCTCGAGATATTGACTTTTATGTCAATATCTTAAATTTCAAAATATCAGCTAACATAGCGCTATATTTGCCCACTACAATCTGGACTTTGAGATCTTCCAATCTGGGCAATAGGCTTTTGGAATGTCTCAATTACAACTTTATTTTCTGTTAGAAGTTGTTTTAACAAAGTTGGCATTCTCCAATCACAATCATGTAGCACTTGAGATAATTTAGCACTAAATTCCTTTAACTGTTCGTTGGAAAGCTACAGTAGTATGGATTGTCTATTGACGGTCAATCCTCGGACCTATTCCTGCTAACCATTCAGATCTTGGTTCTACTTCTTGCAACCCCCCAACTTGATTCCAGACCATATATGAGCTCATCGACTTTCATAACTGAAGTAAACTCGCCATTGTGTTCGCCAAGCAAAGCTGATGAAGGATACATGTTAGTCCCAATTCCATGCCACCTCCCTGTTTCCTTAGCAGTTGCCAGTTTGTCACCAGCATTTCTGTCATTCAGATCAATCAGATGAAGTAAATAGAGGCTTTGAAGTGCAACAGGTCAACGAATTCAATCTCTAGAAAGTTGCATGGCGTGAGTCAGCAGTCAGTCTACTACAACCGGTTTCAGAAAAGTACAACATAAAATGCTTTATGTTGTTGGAAAATGCCATCTTTAGCACGAGTAACACTTTTGACCTGAGCGATACAGTTGATAATCATGAAGAAGCACACCGATCTGAGATGGTGGTAAACTCTTCTTAGCAAACTTACAAATGTTATTCTAAACCAGAAAACATTATAAAAAAATAAAAAAGGATGAATAAATATTATAAAATAGATTTGAGGTTTTTATTGCTTACATCTTGAGATTGGACTTTGAGCCCGTGAGCTTCTCAGATGCCAAACCGTATGCTTCATCGAAGAGATCTAGTTATAAGAAGCTTAGATTGAAAATTTCTTGTGTGTTCATAACTGAGATCTAGTTATAAGAAGCTTAGATCGAAAATTGAGAAACTCTCTGAAACTGAATAATGTTCTCTGAGACTGAATAATGTTCTTGTTGATCAAAAAATTGATTAATTGTTTGGTAAACAGTTTTTTTAGATTCGAAAATTTCTGGAGTGGAGAAGAAGAAGACCATGAGAGATGATCAAATATTTCGCATTTTTTCGTTTTTTGGTTTCTGAAATAGTTTGAAATTTCACATTATCAGAATTAAATCTGATAATCTCATCCTGAGATCCAAAGGATCAGGAGGGGAGTGAGATAAGGGTGGCAACTATAACTGTGTCACTATAGCCTAAATATAAGGGTGGCACTCCCCTCCTGGTCCCTTGGATCTCTTCTCTAGATCATCATATCTAATTCACTCAAAAATCGCGAAATTTCAAGATTTCAAAGTATTTCAAAAACAAAAAAATGTAAAAAAGGGAAAACGTGAAATTGGGTTCTTCTTCTCCCAAAATTCATAACCCAAAATCAACAACAATAGCTATAATTCATAACCCAAAATTTCGAAACCCACGAATTGATTCACGAATTGATTTTGAGTTTGATTCACATTTTGATTTCGAGTTTGATTTAAAAACTAATAAAGTGGCTGCCGCACACCAAGGAGTTCATCAGGAAACAGCTGGAAAAGGAACTGTAAGTACATGATTTCGCGATGGTTTTAAACTGGTTTAGCAAAAATTGGTTTTTCAGTTCTCCACATATTCGTTTGAAGCCATAATTCATAGCTATAATTCATATACAAAAGCAAAAGCCATAAATATTGGCAAAATCAATTTGTTTAAAAACATAAGCTTGTTTTGAGTAATTACCTTGAATATGATATGCTCAAATATTGTTTAAACATTACTTAATATTGTTTGAATATATGACATACACAAATATTGTCTATAATATTATTTTAACTAGCATATTCGGTGAACTCTGTCAGAGTTTTAACTAGCATTTTCGGTGAACTCTGTCAGAGTTTTGAATGATGTAGCTTTGGATGTAGTTTCTTCTTTGAATGATATTGTTATGGAGGTAACCATCAATTAGACTTGGGGCTTTGGAACTGTATCTTCAGGAAATTCAGGTGTATTTGGTTAGTAGTTTGAATTTAGTATGTGTAAATCTTGGAAGAAGTATTATTTTGAGTAAAAGTTAGTATAATCTCTGTTTCTTGAAGTTTTGTATTTCCTCAACCAGTTCCCGTTTCATTTTGCAAAGCAACTTCTCTATATTCTCATAAAAGTTTGTGTCTTGTTGTCATTCTTCGGATGACTATTTCTTTCAAAGTATCTATTGATTCTTTGGTGTTGAACTTGACCTAGTTGAGACTGTAAAGGCCATTGACTCAGCTCCACCAAGGAGTTTTTTTATGCAACACATGGATGTGAAGATTTGAAGACAAAAGCAGAAGGCAGGATATTTCATTTGATAATATCAAGGGCATATTTACTTGAAGAAATGACTTCTTTTTTTCTTTTTTTCTTTTTTTTTTTTCCGAAACTTGGACATATGACTCTAGCTAAAACAAATTCAAATACTATTTTGCTGCTGTATGCATAGGTGGATGCTGTATGGAGATGACTATTATTATATACTGATGGCGGGAGTGCTGGTGGAGGTAGTGGGAATGAATACGGATACAAATCTTTGGTTGGAATAAATGTGTCTTTTGTCTGGCTGAAGAACACCCAGTGCATATTTAAATGACTGCACATTGTTTTTAGAGTGGGCCCTTGTTTAGAACTCCATCAATGATTAATCTGACTCACTAACAAGTTCTCTTTTTTATGTGAAATTGCTTGATACAGGTTCATTCATGGTTCGTATAAAAGCTTGATAGTCTACCAGGGGAAAGCTTTTTATGGAGAAGTTTATGACGTGGAACCAGGGTGTTATCTTCTAGTCATGTTATTTGTATTTTAAAATGCTGCTGCCAACTCTTAATTAGTATGAAGATTTATAAATTTGGCCATTTAAAGAAGCACAAATGGTCATGTTTTTGTCTCACTGCGCCTCAAATCTTTGTATTTTCTTATGCCTTTCTTTCTTATTTTCGTAATCATTAATTGTGTATAAGCTACTACGAAAGTGAAAAGATAGAGGAACACACACATACGCATTCAGATGTATAAAGCAAAATATAATGCAACACTGAAGAAAGAGTATTTTCAGACGAGCTACGAGAAGTTTAAAGTTCGGCACTAAAGTCTTGATAATAATATATAGGTGAATCATTTGGAGATCAGATGAACAGAGTGTGTTGAAGACTTTAAACCAAGATTGTTGCTTAGCAATGACCAACTCGGAACAATTGGAAAATAAAACTGACAGGTAAAACTCTGACAGGCAAAATAAAACTCTGTATTACTGTTTCACAGTTTCAAAACTCTGACAGGCAAAATAAAATACAGTAGCCCTAGCAACTTCCTCACGGCAGAGACATCAACAAAATAAAAAATATATTTGAGTGCACTCAGTTAAACTGAATCAACAATACCGAGTCATTGAATACTAATGAGGAACTTCTATGACTGCATGAAACGGTTCCTGTGCAGATAATGCAACAACATGAGAATTGAAATCAACTAAAGTCAGTGGAGAAAAATTCCCAATATTAGTGCGTATCAAATCCCCTAATGGGTAATCCTTTCTTGGCATAATATGGTCGTCTTCTTCAGCTTCAAACATGAACAGTAGTCTCCCTTTCCATCACGAATGTAGGTAATTCGATTATTTCCTTTTGTGAAGGCAGCAGCTCTTATCCTCTCTATTACCAGACCCTAAAGCAAACCAAAATAACTCAGAAGAGTGATCCGATAGAAATTTATGATACATGAATTCTCTAGAAGAAAATTACACATCGATCATATAACTAAGGGCCTCAGCTGGTGTCCCATGCTCATTTTGTAAGTATACTCTCCAACCCCTACAAATCCAATAAAAGTCTGGAATCAATATACCATGTCTGACATAAGTTAATCAAGACAACACTAAACGAAAGTAATCAAGACAACATAAGTTAAAACTCTGACAGAGTTTACCGAACTCTTACAGAGTAAACCGAAAATGCTAGTTAAAACTCTGACATAGTTCACCGAAAATGCTAGTTAAAACTCTGCCAGAGTTCACCGAAAATGCTAGTTAAACTCTATCATAGTTCAAAACTCTGACAGAGTTCAACGAAAATGCTAGTTAAAACTCTGACAGAGTTCAAAACCAAGTTTTCATGAACGACTAAAACGAATTAAACAATTGTATTTGCATAAATTAAACAATTGTATTTGCATAAATTAAACAATATAGTTTTGAATATAATGAATAAAAAAAAACATTATCAAACGAATTAAACAAATTAAATAATGAAAGTACTTGATAATCGAAAATTGCATACCTTAAATCGAAAATGGGGGTTTGAAATTGGTCCAAAATTTGAATGGGGGTTTGATTTGTATGAATTTTTCGGTTGAATAATTAGGGGTTTGATTTTGATTTTGATTTTGAAGTCGATTTGTTTGAAAAATTAGGGGTTTGATTTTGATTTTGAAACCGATTTGTTTGAATAATTTATGAATTTGTTTGGAGAAGAAGAAGAAGACCGAGATGAGTTTTCTTCTCAAATTTCGCGTTTTTCCTTTTTTTGTTTTTGAAATATTTCCAAAATTTTGAAATTTCACGATTTTTGAGTGAATTAGATATGATGATCTAGAGAAGAGATCCAAGGGACCAGGAGGGGAGTGAGATAAGTGTGGCACTATAACTGTGTCACTATAACCTAACCGATATATATATATACAGCCTCGCTCACAGACGGACATCCGTAAAACGGACTTAACAAAAAAGTTAAATTTCACGAAATATACTCACAAAGGTTTCAACATATTTCTCTCTTTATATCAATTAAAAAAAAAAAAAAACTTTATATCATATCTCCAAACATAACGTTCTCCGCTGGTCTTCTCTTTCTCTCTCATGCGGTTCGTCTTTTCTCCCCTTCCCGAAAGCAAAAGCAATGGACTCTCTCCCCTTCCCGAAAGCAAAAGCAATGGACTCTCTCCCCTTCCTGAAAGCAAAAGCAGCAATAAACATAACGTTAAGTAGATAGTTTTACTGTTTGAGTAGCAGAGAGATAACAGTGATTGTTTAGTGACAGTGGTAGAGACAATCGAGCTTCACACACTAATTCTTGTAGCCTTCAAACAACAAGAGAATGAAAAGAGAGGGTCGTCAACATGGGATGGTTAGAACATGTATGATCTTACTATCACCATTAAATCCTAGACCAAATTCTAGAGTAGTTAATGAGTTTGAAACACTGCCAACCGCTGGACAGTACACAAAGGTATCGTCAAAGCCAACCAATCACTCAAAATTCACCGGCAAATGTGGCAAATCAAAGTGTGAGGGATGTCATACTCACCCTGTGTGCAAGTCCAAATCTAAGGCTAAAGGTGCACAAAAACTTAAATCAAGTGATGTGGAAAAGAATCATCAGCTAATTGCTTGGCGAGTTGTTGACAAGGGAAATAATCTAAACTTTATTGGAAAGTCAGGAAAGGAGTTTCTGCATAATATGTCCAATGACTGTATGGGCAGTGGCGGAGCCAGGAATTTGAGTGAGGGTGAGCCACCCAGATAACCAAACATACAAAAAAATAATAATAACTAATTTCTTTTAATTAATAATTCAAACTTAAACCAACCAGAAAACAAGTATATTTCGAACATCAAATATCTTATAAAATGATACAATAAGAACATTGGATCAAGAGTCTCTAAAATGTAATGTCTAGAGAAGAGGGCAAGAGCCGGTAGAAAACAATAGACAACTAGACAACGAGGAATATTGAAGTGAACGGGTAAATGCCAATACTAAGGTATGCAATTCTCTGTAGAAACTTGAGGTGGGGACTGGCAAGCAGAGTATTGTTGCAAAAGTAAAAGATCTCAATAGAAGCATTTTAACATTTTAAAACCCACCACTAAACAAATATATATATAATGAAAACATTAGTAGAACAAGATCACAGTGCAAATTCCTTTTTGAATACCTACAGAAGCAGCTACCAAACGTCTCATTAACCAAGATCACATACGGAGTTTACCAGCTTCACTAACGAGTAACGAGTCCATTTCCACAACTTTTGACCAAAAGTCATCATATCCACATAAAGACCTATTTACAGTCATTATTTTCCAACACCCTAGCATGGGTTGGAACATCTTCAATCTTCATAAGGAACACCAATATGATGGGATTTTGCATCTGCCATAAAAACTCATATCTAAGTCCCTAACACAACATCTATTGACTAAAAAAAAGTAAACTCCAACATTTAATTAAACACACCTCAAGTCTCAGTCGGCAGTCGCAATAATGATAGTCATAATTAACACTAGAACACATTGACTCCCCTAAAAAACTCCTAAATACAACCAGAAATAGACCTAGAATAGACAACCGACAAATTGCCCTTACAGTTGCAAACCTAAGTATTTAGTGAATTCATGACAATAAATTAAGTTAGAGTTGTTATCAAATAATAGAGTCTAGGAATCAGTACAAAAAGATAAAAAAGAAGATAAGAAATTAAATAATGTGAGTCTTACCTAGTTACTCCACAAGAAATCAAGAAAAGTATAAACATTTTAGTAGAATAATTGAGAAGGGAGTTACAGAGGAGAAATGGAGTGTTCTTTTGTTTGGGTTTCTAGCTAGACTGATACTATATTTTTTTTTTCGAAAAGTTGATGGTGAGCCAGGGCGTACCCTGGCCCCCTAGCTCCGCATTCATTAACTAGAAATGGAGTTGAAGAAGGTATCCGTGTTGGGTTTGTGATGGAACAAGTAGAAGATGAAGGTTGGTGTATAGTGGGAGAGTTCTAAAACCATAATTTAGTCTAATACTTCTTTTGGGTCAAGAAGCGGATTGAAAAATAGACTGATCACGTGATATTCTTTTTTTAATGCCAGTCTGCTCCTTGTATGTCATGCCTATTTATTTACTTATCAAAAGAAAGAAAAAGTGATACGTAACGGGAGGGTTATTTGTACACAAGACACAACGTATCACGTATATAACTTTTTATTTTATTTAAATAATCATTTTCTTCTCTATTCTATCTACTTATTCTTCCTCTTGATTATTCATTCCATTACTAGAGTTAGTGTCTAAGAACTGTCATTTGGATACATAAAAAGGTGTCTATGAACTGTCATTTTTGGATACATAAAAAGGTGATAGCGTGAATGGCATACATCATACTGTTTGGGGAAAACGACATCAATTAATTCCCACTGAGATAATTTGAGTATGAACACTCTAAACTCTAATTGAAAAATCTAAATTTTCACTACAACCAACAATCACAAACCTTAGCTATAAAATAAACTATCACAAACAAACAATAACAATGTAAAACAACGAGACATAAGATATAACGTGGTTCGGCCAATGATGTCTACTTCCACAAAAACCAATCATTTTATAAGTGTGGGAAGAAAAATTACAATCACTCTTCTCAAGTCTCTCCAAACTTACTAGATCTCTCTTCATTAATCTCTCCTTACAAATTTATCTCTTTGCAAAGATTTTCTCTCAATCTCCCAGGGTCAAGCATTCCCGTACACAATACCCTTTCTTTTGTAATATTGTCCTACCTCAAAATATTCCAATACACAGTACATTTGCTTTGTACGTGGTCCAGTTTTGATGTTGAATACTAAGAGATCAGTTTCAGGGTACAACAGTGGCTATGGTGGAATCCTGAGAGACAAATGGAGATGTCAAAATGATGTTTATAGGTAGTTCTAAGAAGAATTTTGTAATGTACCAGGAACCGAACGAAGTTGAACAGGACTTCAAGATGCACTGAAGATGGGTGGCGATAGGGTCATAGTTGCATCTGACTCCCTTCCCGCAGTTAGGGCTATGAGGGTATCACTGGTAGATCGAGATGACACTCCTTGGTAGTGCTCACAACTGTTGGGAGCAATCTTAGCATTGTGCCACAGTTTGTAGTGGTAAAATTGACGCACGCCTATATAGGGAATGTAACCAAGCTGCTGACTACCTTGTCTAACTTTATATTTCCCTTGATGCCCACTAGACTACTTCCTAATTAATATCGTAAAGGATGCTGAAAGTGAAATGTACTTGAAGATCCAAATTTAATACAGGTTGAGCTCTGCCTAACCCCTAGTTCTTCGCACAATACAAAAAGATGAACCCCTCTATGGAGAGAACAAGAGCAAGAACAGAGTAAGCTGGTTACAGACTTACAGTCAAGCACAGCTAACCCAACCTTGCACTCCCAAACCCACTGCCATTCTGCTATTTCTCACTATAAGAAGATAAAAAGCTGCAAAGCCACAAATAAAGATTACTCATTATAGTAGTAGGGCTAGGATATTGGATGGACCATCTGTGTTTAAAGTATAACACTTCTTGAGAGTGCACATATACACAATAAGTTAACTCCGACTTGTGTCTCAATACAAAATAAACAGTGTACAGCAGCATTTACACTTACCTTATCAAGGAGCAATATGAGTGTCAAACTGCAAGCGGCCACAACACCACTAGGGTGCTGAGACGACAAACAGATCATATTCTCATCCAGAAGTACAAGGTACACAAAGTGCATGACCAAAAGTCACATGTTGATCATCTAAGTGGCAGTCGGTACAGGCCACAACTGGCGTAGACAAGAACTGCAAATATTTGAATATGAACATCAACCAGAAAGAGCAGCCTTTTCAAGTCCGAGTTCTCCAGGTATCCAATAATCAACTACAGTACTAACGTTGTGCTTCATTATAAACTTAAGATTCCAAGACAACCACAGCATGATAGGCAATTCTAGAAATATGTTGAGAAGGTTTGCAAGGAACAAATAGAAAGTTCAACATGCAATAATGTTCACCAGAATGTATGGAATGGCCATATGTGCAGTACTGTTCTAGTGCATTTTTCTGCACGAAGTACTTCAGGTAGATATTGTTCGGGACAACAGAAGCTACAGAATTTTCATTTCTAATCAGCAGTGACCCTGAAATAATATATTATGCAAAATGTCATATGAAAAGAGGTACAAACATTAACACATAAGAACAATCTTGCAAAAGCAGTTCCTCATATCATTTACCAAAAAAATAATAATAACTAACACAATTCATATGTCGTTCAATGCTCAAAATATGTCCAAGTACTAACCTCTTAAATTAATACACGTACAAGAAGAAACGGATTTCTAGGAGTTACTGTGACAACTGACAAGTATGAAAAGAAGCTCCTCGCAATATAAAACTTAGAGCATCCAAGACGTTCAAGATTTCTGTCAAGCAATACTAGCAAATGTACCCGGAGTTCATAACAGTGTTGAGAGGTAACAAGATTGAGATGTTATGCATAGTCTCGTTTTTTTGGAATAAACTCAAAGATCTGCCACTATAACTGAATGTGTAATAATTTAGTGGGTTTTTGATTTTTCCACCAGGACAACCCGACCATTCCATTCAGTCTGGTCAAGTGCTCGAATAGCTGCATCAGCATCTTCATCTCTTTCCAGTGTTAAAAAGCCAAAACCGCGAGAATCGCCAGACCTGGCACACACAAAAAAAACACGGTCTTCATATATCAGGTCAGGCAAACATACTGGGCATGTTACATTCAATATCTACATCACTTTCAAAACCACTAAATTTCTAACTAAAAATTATGATTTACGATATTGATAAAGTATATTCTCTTCTGGGTACAAGGATTGAAAGCTTAACTAGCACCCACTTTGCACATTTTCTTCCTGTTAAGATGGCATGAATTGAAAGTTTTAGTTGATTATTGTGCAAAAGACATTTTGCTTAAGTTCTCTATCATTCTCTTGTTTCCTCTAATTGTTTATGTAGGTACCTCAGCCGAACTCTGTTTTAAATTCTAAATTTATAAAATTAACTTTCTTGCCACTAAAAAATATAGTAAAATAAGAAAACATGTTCCTTATGTTAAATGTCTTATGTACCACAAACTTCACCAACTTCCAACCTTAGAACACTTCAAATGTTTGATTTGCGAACAAAAAGATTATGCGACTTGTCTGTTGAAATAAAGGTAAAAGATAAAAGAATATTCTAATTCTAAGGAATCCTGTTGTCAGCTATGATACTTAAAGTTTGGCATTATGATTTCAACAACATACAAATGAAGATGACCACCAAGTTCTAATCCATTTAGAGATATGACCATAAGAATAGATGAACAATTGTGACAGCAGGTGACGACTAACAAAGTCGGTAAAACCTTTGGGTGATGATACCATAGGTCTGGGGCTTGAACCCCGCGAGGTACTGATCTCATTTAAAAAAGGCTTAAATTATTTTTTTTTTTTTTTTTTTAAAAAAATGTAGAAAGTATGAACACATATTGAGGAGTCATTTCAGTAGGAATCAAATTCAGAAATACATACTGAAGGGGTATAACCACGAAAAGCTGTCAGGGAACAGTGAACTCAGGCAACTTCCAGTGTAAGGATATGTGAAGTCACCCAGACAAGTTAAGATAACCTTTTTTTGAAAACACTGTAGTTGATGAGTCTTATGTTATTATGTCAATATTAAGTTGAACATGCACGCTCATTCACTAGACAAGTGAGGCGGGTGGTCTTAGGGCCACTTGTCCCAGTGATAACTGGGCCGCAATAGCCAAGTGGCGATCAAAATGTGCTCCATAGCAAGTAATGCAGACTTTCAGATCTTCTTTTACACACCCAGCATCTAGTGGCCAAATAAACTCCTATTCTCTGCACTTTCTCTTCACTGGTTGCACAATTACTCGTTAACTTCCATGCTATTGCAGAAGCTTTAGGGTGTATGCACTCCTCACAAATGAATTTATGCCAGGTGACTATTCTTCTTGCCTCTAATCTCTTCAAATGTAGATGCTGTTGAGAATTCTCCTCTAGTATCTCTGGGCACCACATCCTGAGATCCTCATCTTCTGTTACTAGTCTATTCATCATTTCAGTGCTGATCCCATTTGTCTTCAAGCAGCTGTCTGAAATTTTCGGGAGGTCTTAGCTGGCCATTCTCAATGAGATAGCTTACTTTCGCATTGCAACTCTATTGAAGCATCAGACAAGTTTAGAGCTTGCTTCAGTGAGAAGGTTCCCAACCAATTGTGGTGTGTTGCTGATGTTGACGGCGTGCGCCCCTTAGTCGAGTCCAAACCCATGGGTTGTGAGCCCACTAGTTTAGTTGTTGCTTTATTATTATTATTATAAATATGAGGCTTGTAATTAGGATTCGGGGTGTTGAAGTTTATGAGTTGTGAGATTTAATAAAAGAGAGATTTTTAGATCTTCTTTAATTTGTGTTTCAATTAAAGTGTAGATTTTAATAAACTGAAGCTTCCGCCAGTCAAAATCTGCTTCATTTGGTATCCGAGCAGATTGATTCACGGGATTACTATTCACGAGCATTGTTCACCGAAACACTGTTCATTAGGTACTGTTCACACTCCCCGTATTACTGTTCACTGCGAATTGTTTCTTGAAAAAAAAATCAATTTTTATTGTTATTATGGTGAATAACAAAGCAACTCGAGGTCATCCTCCCTCTATGGATACTCGCATGTTTCGTTTAAAAGAAAACATGAAAAACGCGACACAAATATTCCAGAACTTCACTGCAACAATGGCCACAGTACAGAGGGAGGTGCAACCACCCCCCCCACCACTTCAAAATACTGGTTCAATGGTTTCAGATACTGATAATGCGTCCTTGCAAAGTAATGGTACAGTCCCTTTCCTAAACCCTTTTGCGCCTATTGCTCTAGAGAATGATGGCGGGGAATGAGTTGTTGGAGAGAATAACGACATTCAGGTTCATCCCCTGGGTGTAGTAAGTGATCGTATAGCACCTATTGTTGGAGATGGTCAAGGTGATGAAGGTGTTGGTGAACCCCCTATGCGTGTTCCACCTATAGTGCCACCACCAGTCCACACGCTACTTGTCGTGCGCCCCCAAGGGCCACAAGATATGATATTTTTGCCAAGGTTAAACCCTAATGGCCAAAATCGAGGCTACCTAGGCAAGAGGCGCCTCGAGGTGTGCGTCTTCCTCAACAAGGGTGTGAAAATCTGCGTGTTAATTAGGTTCGAGGTAGAGGTCGTGGTTACCAACGTCCTGTACAGCGTTGGGTTGATGGTGATAGGAATTTTTGAGAACAAACCATTCCTCGCAATGCAAGACGAGAATAGGGGCCGGTCTCCATCTCTTCCTTCTTCTCCTTCTACTGATCGAAGTGGTCGTAGGGCAGACCGTGAACCTAATCACTAGGCAGGTGATTTTGAAAGGTATGACAATTTTAATTATTTTGATGAAGATCATGGTATTCAGAATATTGATAATGGGGTTGTTGATGTTAATCGTTTCCTCCGCATATTGGAGAGGAGTCAGGCTGGTGATATTAAAATCGATGTGGCTGTTTTTTATGGTAAACTCGATCTTGATGAGTTTATTCATTGGCTTAATCAAATTGAAAAGGCCTTTGATTATATAAACTTGGATGATGGTAAGAAGGTTAAATTAGCTGCTACTAAATTGAAGGGTTATGCTTTGGTGTGGTGGGATGAGTTAAATCTGAGGAGGGTTAATCAAGGTTACAGGCATGTCTGCATTTGGTCTACTATGCGTCGAGAGTTACATGCTCATTTGGTTCCTGAACAGTACCAGCAAGATTTGTTCATTCGTTTACAAAATTTGAAACAACTATTGTCTTCAGTTCAAGAATATACTGAGCACTTTCAGTTGTTGTGTACTCGTGCTGGGTTGGTTGAAACTGATGAACAGAGAGTGGGTTGTTATCTGAATGGCTTGCGCAAGGCAATTCGTGGAGCACTTATCATGTTTGAGATTGATGACATGGCTACTGCATTTAAGTATGCCTTGCGTGCTGAAAAAGTGCTTTCACCTAGTGCGACATCAGCACCTCCTTATACTGGTTTGACAAGTGCAGTTCCTGCTGCTACTCCTGTGCCAGTTGCTGGTACATATAGTGCTGCTAGCCTGCTAGAAAGTGCTCTGAATGTGGCGTTATGGGTCACATTGTTGCCGAGTGTCCTAAAAAGAAGAAGCGCCCTGTTTTATTAGATGAAGATGAGGTCAAAGATGTTGCTGCCAAGCCACCTTATCTTTTCCTAGATTTCCAGCATGAAGCTTTGTCAGTGTTTCCAGCCTTCAGGCGCTCCACTGCTTTAGTTTGTGGACAAGCTTCTTCAACATGGGGAGAGTGATGTAGAACATTAGTATGTTGCTGATGTTGAAGGCGTGCGCCCCTTAGTCGAGTCCAAGCCCATGGGTCGTGAGCTCACTAGTTTAGTTGCTGCTTTATTATTATTATTATAAATAAAAGGCTTGTAATTAGGGTTCGGGGTGTTGAAATTTATGAGTTGTGAGATTTAATAAATGAGAGATTTTTAGGTCTTCTTTAATTTGTGTTTCAATTAAAGTGTAGATTTTAATAAATTGAAGCTTCCGCCAGTCAAAATCTACATCAAATTGTCTCTCCACAAGTCTATACAATCACCTTCACCTACTATCCATGGAGACCTAAGCATAATCTCATTTAGTGCCAAAATTTATGTCTCTCCATATAGAAGTTAGCTTATAATACTCACTCTTTTATTAAAAGACTTACTGTACCCAAACTTGACACTGAAGAGAAGGATTGTGTAGTGTGGACACCAGACAAAAGAGGTAACTTCTCAGTTGTGTCTGCCTTTGAAACTATCAAGAAAAAAAAAATAACAAGGTCTGGTGGTACTCTATGATATGGAATGATTATACCCCTCCAAGAACGGCTGCACTAGCTTGGAAACTTTGTCATCATGTTGCAGAAACTGAAGTTTCAGCTCAAAGAAAAGGTGTGACGATAGCAATCAAGATGTCCTTGCTGCTGTAACCATGCAGAAGACATCAACCATCTTCTATGAGAATGGCCTTTTGCAAGAGATCTATCAAACTGGGTAGCAACAAAATTTAATGTCACTGCCTCAATTCAGAATCTTCAACAAGCAAAATCAAAGCTAAGAGCCAGAAGTCCTATTATCAAGCACCTCTGGCCCTCGGCATTGTGGTTGGAGGTATGGTTGGACTGTGGATGCAAAGGAATATACAGACAACAGGTGATCAAAACCATTCAACAAACACGATAACTCTCAAAGGGTACAGTGAGAGGTACATCTGACTTGAACATTCTCAAGCAACGGTTCATAAAAGCTAAGCATCCTAAGGCACCACAAATAAAAGCTTGCTATTGGGAAACTCCAAGAACCAATGTGATTACGATTGATTGTGATAGAGCATCAAGGGTGAACCTAGGAATAGCAACAATAGGAGCAACTTTTAGAAATTCAACCTTGTGATGTGGAGGAAAATAGGAGTCAACACCAACTACATGGCGGAGTGTGTAATTCTTGAGAGTTTAGAAGTCGCATTGACTAAGGGATGGACAAGAGCATGGATTGAATCTGATTCAAGTTCAGCAGTTCAAGAATTCAAGAAAGGCAACTTAACATGGCAGATGAAACAAAGATGGAGACAATGCAAGAAGAAATTGCAAGAGATGTTTATCACCAGTATATGGAGAGAGTTGAACACATGAGGGTAGACCAAATTGGACTTCCAGTTGGGAGGCCCCAGCAGTGCCTCATTACAGATTTGTGAACTAAAGGAGAGACGTGCAGGGAGATTGGTAGTAATATATAGTGCCTACCAAGTAGGGATGATATATTAACTACAATGATGCAGCCCTCAGCTTTATTGATAAGTTATGAAACTGTACTCACTTGTAAATTTTAAACATATCAATACAATTTTGCTTCGCAAAATAACAAAAACTTGCTCCTCATGAACACTGAAAACTTATCAGACCCAGTAAGAACTTTCCATGCTAGCTTCATTAGCACACTCTGGTTGGCTTCTTCCATTCTTCTCAGACCTAGACCCCTTCCTTGAAAGGCTTGCAGCAACTATCCCAGCTTACAATGACTGTCTTCCTAGTATTAGGATCTCCAGCTAAGCAATTCTGTAGTAAAGTTTCTGCTTCCCTCATAATCCCTACTAGCCACATTTTAACCATGTTATACATTGGGATACTGCACAACATAGATCTAGTAAGGGTTGCTTCCTTGAAATGACAGTAATCAACCAAACCAACTGGTAATCCTTTGTTTTATCTTGTCAAGAACACAGCTCCCAATAGGAACTCTTAGGTACTTTTCAGGAGCTTCCCAATTCAACTCCCACTATATGTTGTATGTTATTACTTCTAATCACTTAGAGACCACCTGTAAATCGTTTGCTCTTGTTTTTGCTCACACACTGACCAGATGAGAACTCATACCTTCTAAACAAATCCACCCTATGCTGCAGTCCTTTCTTTTCCCCTTTAAGAAACACAAAAATATCATCTGCAAAAAGCAGAAGGTTGAACCCAAGAGTCTTCTTAACTTGTACCCTAGACATAGTGTATCCACTGTCACCGGTCTTAGCCCTCTGCCAGCTCCAAAGTACACGCATGGTCCACCATTTATAGGAACTGACATCATAGCAGTACTAACAATTGGCATCACTCTACTAATCCAAGTTTGAGAGAAACCAATTTTTCCATTAGCACCTACAAGAACTCCCACCTTAAGGTAGCATATGCTAGATTGCAAGTTATATATCTATTTATATAGCTACATTTCTTTTCTGCTTTGGTTCATTTTCCATCGCTGAAACAAGCCCAATATTTAAGTGGATGCACCTTCAATGTATAAAGCCAGCTTGCTCTCTACATACCCATTTATCAGTGATTCCATTGAGCCTAAGTTGAATAACCTTGGAAAAAAAATTCATGAGACAATTTCCCATACAATTAGGCCTGAATCTAGAGATTTTTGTAGTCCCCTTATCCGTAGCAATAAGTGTAATGAAATGAGAATTAAACCAGTAGGAAGTTGTCCCTCCAAGAAAAAGACCTCACTGGAGCAGTGGTGGTAGAATATTCCTTGGAATCCATCTGCCCCTGGAGATCTATCTTTACTCAAATCAACAGTTGCATGTTCAATCTCAGAGTAGCTCGGAATGGCAGAAAGAATAGCATTGTCTTCTTCTGTCACCAGGTTAGGAAGTAGGTTTAGAAGCTCTTCATCAATCTGTATTGCTATGTGTTGGAACCTTTCTTCAAAAAAAATCACTATATAGTTCTTTATTTCTTCTTGTTCCACTAAAAGTTGATCATCCTCAGTTTATACTTCAGAAAATAATGCTACACCTTAGCCCCCCAAGCATTGTTGAAGAAGCACCTATCGAGTTTTCCACGTTTCCATATATCCTCTTCTTGCCCAGTTGATTATTGCAACAGGTCTTGTCCAGTCCCACATAGTGGCTTTCAATCATTTATTAGCTCATAGAACTCTCCTGCATTGCACTTCTCAGAGGAGGTCTACCTCCATGGTTTTCTTCATATCTCAGAACTATTTTACAGTTACCTACCAGTATCCATGGTGCCTGTGTATTGACCACTCTTAGTTCTTTCCACAATTCTCTTCTTGCTACAGTTAGCATGCACAAAAGTTATAATTACACCCTCACATTCCACTATAATCTGTTGGTTGGAACTGAACAGGTGTCACACATGAATAAGAAAATTGAATCGCTTCCACATACATGATTACTATCAGGTAATACTAAGCTTAGGGATCACAATAGGTTCTTCTAGGCACAAAATGTCAAGTTTATGTATGCTAATAAGCTTTTTTATTCTGTCTAAAGCTATCAATTTCTTAACCTCTCTTACATTCCAGAAGAATGTCCTCCTTACCCGAACCTTGGATCTTCTAGTCGGCAGGAGACCCAATGAGTCAATGACATTCTTGTTCTGCTTTTCTTGCTGTAGGATACTGGAGCTTTCTGCTTCAAAGATCCCCCAACACGAAAGACATGAGGTCTCTGAACATTCTGATCAAGCAGTGCATCCTCCCCTTGCTCAACACTCTGATTCTCATTGTCTGTCCATAACTGAATGACAAAGTTTCATTCATCTACAACTTGTACCATTTCCTGACTACACCTTCAAGCATCTCAACACCATCGATTGTGGGTAATGGTTGCTCCACAGGAGTTATAGAAGTGTTGTTAGCATCAATGAAGGTTACCACCACATCGTTGGATATTTCTGCATTCTCCACTGCAAATCCTCATTTTCCACCCACTCATTTTCTACTTCTTATTAAACTACTTGCTGTTCGCCTGTTACCTCTGCCATAGGTTCTTTGTCTGCAGTCTGCCAAAACCACAATTAAACCTTCATCACCTTGTACTTCTACTACTGGCTCCAAATTATTAGTATTCTGCTGTAAACTTCCTCCAGTACCACTACCACTAGTGGTTCGATTTGCTTCTGCTTCTCTTTCAATTGTCTTTTCTGAGTCCTTGATAGACCTTCAGGCAAATTCTTCTTGTTGCTTATTCCTGCTCTTTGGCCTTTTTCCTTATTCTATACCTCTTTCTCTTTCTCATTAAATTCTTTCCTCAAGAATTTGCATTCAGTAACAAGATGCCCCACTGTCTTACAGGAATTTCAAAACTTGGGCATCTTTTTTTTTTTTATCGGTAAAATGTGATGTGTATATATATATAATCATAAAGTCAAACTTCGTAGGATGAGATATCCCACACAAATGCAACAAAAGGAAAGATAGATACAATATAGATACTAGAAAAAACTACAACTGTGAGAGAAAGCTAAACCAGAGGGATGCAACCATGCATGGCCGCCCCATCTGAACATTAAGTCCTCGAATGATGTATCTGTCCACTCCTCCCAAAACTTCGACCAGAGAAAGGCGAATCCCTTGATTGCTACAATCACCTCTGTCATAGTCGCCGCACATCCATCAAAGTGTCTCCTGTTCCTTTCTAGCCACAAAGCTCACATTATAGCAAAAGGTAAAATGCTCCACAATTTGCATCCCTTTGGGGATTGGACCCTAAGCACCCAAGAGTTCAACAGAATTTTCACTGACCGAGGAACATCACAATACACCCCAAAGTGGCCCCCAAAGTAACTCCATATCTCCCAGGAAAAAGGACAATGAATAAGTGTGATTCACTAACTCCTCATCAGCCATACACAAGGGACAAAACTACAAAAGTTAATGATTATTTTCTCTCTCCTAATTAAGTTGTCTATGGTCAAAATCTTATTATGGATCACACACCAAATGAAAAAAGAGACAAAACAAGCGATCTTTGATGATCAGATAAAAGAACTAGGAAAGCACCCCTCGGGTGTTAGTCAGTAAGTGAGAACACAAAGAAAAGTAGAAAGACTTGGTTGAGAATTTCCCATTCTTTTCAATAGTCTAGTGCCGATGATCCCTATCCAGTCTCACCGCAGGATCCACTTCTAGCATAAGCATGAGGGTGACAATGCTCCCAAAATCTTACCCACATATTTGTCCGTCCAAAACTCAATGGTAGTGTCCTCTACCTCCACTAGTATTTTGTCATGTATTGTATTAGCCATATACACATCAACCCCCCACCCCCCAACACACATATCCCTTTCTAGGGTGTTCTCATCAACATGAATAGGAGAGACAACTGTTGTCGCCATAGACATAAGAACATTGACTTTCCAATACTCCATACTGAGTAGGGCAGGGAACGGGTCGGGTTTGGGTCAGATATGGCTATATCCGAATCCGAACCTGAATAGTTTGACAATATCCGAACCCGAATCTGAATCCAAATCCGAATCAAACTGAAATTTTTTACCCGAACCGAACCCGATCGGATAACACTATAATTTTTAAAAAAAGCCCAAAAATTATATCCGAACCCGAATTCGAACCAGACCCGAATAAATAAACGGATATGAAAATCGACCCGAACCCGAACTATTCGGATTCGGGTCGGGTCGGATGCGGGTCAAACCCAACCCAATTCGCTGCCCTAATACTGAGACCAGGTAACCTTATCCACACAGCCACCATGGCGTTCTTGTGCTTTCCAACAGAAAATTTGGTGTCCATTTCGAAAATCTAAGAAACTGTCTTCCCATATACCAAGGACCCCTAAACCAGATCTTATCTACTTCACTTTGATTTTCAAGCTTAAAAACCAAGAAACCCCTTCCCAAAGGAGAGATTTTGACTCTAAAATCCCAGAGTTCAGTAGCCATTCTTCTAACATCAACAATACTGATTGCATTAAAATTAGTGTGTGCCACTAAAAGCATACTTATTATAGTCAATACCTTTATCAACTGAACTAGGAGTTTTAATTGAAAAGGTTTCTCCTCTCATACCTGGTAAAGGCAAGTTGGAGAGGTCAACAGTTCTATTCATTCTATCTCTTACTTTGTCTGCATAAGTCACCGTCTTTGGATGAGGATCCTCTATTATAACTTCAGTAACTACATCTTCGCCCTTGTCCAAAGTTGGCGCACCAACAGCAACATTTAACTTCTCTTATCTCTCCATGGGTTTGTTTCTCCCCAGATTTCTCACTGAGGCATCCCCAATGTCGGGAACAGCTAATGTAAGGAACAGCTTCTCTTATCTTTAGCCTCTAAAGATAAATTGGGAACAGCTAATGTCGTATTTTACAAAAAAAAAAGTCATTCATGCAAATCCAAAACACTATAAGAAAATGAGACTCACATGGCTGACACCATATTTGGATAAGGGCCCGTCAGTCTCTAGTTGAGGAGTCGACTATGGAAGAAAAGTCAGACGAGCTTACAGCTCAACTTGGGAGAATGGGTTACTTGCATATTCAAAGAATTGATATAAAACACTCTATCATGTTTGCATAGACCATAAAACACACATAGCGGCATGAGCCAAGTAAAAACTGTCAATAATATATCATATCATACAGGGTACGACAACAGTAAAATAATATTTTAAGAGATAAATGTTGGTTCAAGTCTTGCAAACAGATAATAGAAGTACAAAGTTACCTCTTATCCCGAACTATGCGAACATCCCTCACACGGCCAAACCTCGAAAACTTCCTTTCAAGATCTTTTTCAGTAGTCACAAAGTTAAAGCCAGCAACAAATATATTATTTCCAGGTCTCCCAGCTCCATTGTCGCGGTTGTGAGGCGGAGACCAAGGTTTCCTTCTAGGAGAGCGACGGCGTGAATGGTGCCTTGGAGGAGACCTGCGCCTCGGGGAATACCGCCTACCAATGAACCAAGCATGAAAAACATGAAGATCTGAAGGATACCAAAAATAAAAAAACATCGAGAAATACAAAGTTTTACACACCTAAGTATCGTTCAAAACAAAATTGTTATAGAGATGATATAGCAGATACAACTATACAAGAATGAAAGAGAATCTAGTAGGCCCACAAGATCTTTTAGAGGTACCAAATAAAGAAAATAACAGCCCATAACCTTAATGTCCTCATTAGTCAAAGGGCGCAGCCATTAATTTTGCCCAACCACGCTAACCATGAAAAGCCAAAAGTAACAACAATACATCGACAGCCACAAGAAGATATGATATCACATTGGCCTGCCATTGAATCGGTACGATCCAAAAATCTTATCATAACCAAAACTCAAGCTTTTCTAGCCTATGGTTGGTACCAACTACCCATCATAAGCTATCTAATAAGGTATCAGATTGATTCTACACTGATCCTGTTCGAATCCATTAAGGACTTCCTACGAACAAATTTATAGTCCGCCCTTCATATTTCAGGTTAATGTATAATATTTGTCTATTTTTAGATATAACGCAATGTGTTTTCTCACTGTCGTGGTCCTAACCCAACTCACTTCTGATTAACAGTGAAATTATAGAGTTAACCCAACCAACTTTTGGATTCTGCTATTCAACTAGTAACAACAAAAAAGTTACTGCATCTGGCCTGCATCGACAAGGATCCAATCCGATGCAATGAGAGCATACAGCAAAAAGAACTGCAGTTAGAAAAGCAAGAATGGATAGGATTATATGAACCCACATGTCGCCAACCAATCTCCTATCAGTGACTGTTCTTGTAGAATCTTTCTGCGGAGAGTTCTATTATAGATTACCAACACCCATAGCTTATTTCTGTAGCTTGTACTGTTATACACATAATTTTCTATACAGTCTAAAGATTAAAACTAATAATTAATAAAAGCAAGTCAGTAACCTCGTGGCACTTACTTTCAATAAAAATTAATTTATTGAACAAGGTGATATAAAAAAATATTAAAACACTATTTTTTTTCAAGGTAAAACAAATATTACCACAAAAAATTTAAAACACAATATATAATTTTTTTAAAACACTATATTATACCACAAAAAAGGTTACCTAGGGGATCTTCTATAATGTTCTCTTGCATGTGGGGACCTTGATCGAGATCTATCACGGCGGTCTCTTCGAGATCCATAAGAAGAATCTCTCTGCCTAGTAGGCGAACGTGACACTGATCTATCCACTCTTCTGGGATCTGGTGATAACTGACGTTTTCTCGGAGATGAAGACAGCCGCTTTAAGAGAGACTCATCCCTGCGAGGAGAATCCCGTCGAGACCGCCTACTTGGAGAACGTCTTACCGATAAAGATACATGGTCATCAGAGAGATCCCTTCTACTGTGCCCAGCGGTCCTTTCAGAGGAAGGTGAAATTTTCTGCTTAGATGATCTAGGGGAGTCATGAAGACCCTGTGGTGAAGCAGATAGCTTTCGACATTGCAAATTGGGAGCTCTTTTGGGAGAAACAGATATTTCTCTCACTGGCAATTTCCGCCCCTCTAGCTCTCCATCATTAGTCAGCAGTGTTCCTGAGTAATAACTGTCTTCTACCTGAGTTTCATTATCACCATCCTCTTTCCCCAAAAGATGGTCGGCATCTTCTTGTTCAATTACCACATAGCCAGAATTTTCCATTAATAATTCAGGATGAGATGTATTTTCTGCTACATGATTAGTGGAACCTTCTGCCAAAGGAAATTTCAATGAGATATGAGCAGGATCGTCCATTTCCAGATCACTGTGGATATGTGCTGCCTCAGCTGGGGAGGGTGATTTATCAGAATATCTTCCACTTGCTACCCCCGTGTCACAACAAAACCCGTCTCCATTAGATTCAATGTGTTTTTCCCTCTCATTGTCATCATATAGCTCATAATGAACCTGAGAACTAGATCTGTTATCAGGGGATTCAAGTTTCACACTACTCACATCAGCAGGTACTGGGGATGTTTCATAGTGCTGATGACTTAAATCCTCTTGAGTTCTATCACCCCATGCTTTGTATTTCTGATCATAACCCCTTTCTTTAATGCATGCAAGATTAAGCTCTAATTTTCCACCATTAGAGCCATCCTTATCACAGATGTTACCGTTATCAACTGAAAACGTGTCCGGAGAACCCAAATCCATGCCTTTCAGAAGCCCAAGACAAAAAAGAACAGAAGAATCAGAATTATATTCTAGAAAACATAGACAAGTTTAGTGATAATGAAGCACTTGCACTGAAGAAATTAAAAGCACATAAACTAATTAATACGTTACACATTGCAATGCCACCAGACAATGAATTAAGGGTTAATTGTTGGTGATCATCCTCGCAAAGAAACAACTCATTTCTATAGTTTTAACCTTGTCAAAGTAGTGTGGAAAATGAATTGTCCACAAATTTAGAACCCTCGTTTTACAAAGTTAAAAACGGTGTTGATTTGGTGGATCACAAACTAAGCATCTTTAACGACAAGACTGCTTTGAGGAAGACACTCTTCTCCATATTAAACCTACCTTATGGCTCTGGAACTCTCAAGAAACTGAGAGCAAAACCTTAACTTTTTGAATGGTGTCGAATAGCTTGGCATGCATTTTTTGTTTGTTTGGTGTTTTTTCTGCTCCCCCCCCGTTTATTTTTAAGGAATAATATACACCTTTCCAGTATTTATTAATCATAGGCATCAACCATATTAAGTGTCTAGAAACTTGAATATGTTTTACTCACAGATTCACCAGTTAGCATATTACTTGGTACAAACTTATGTAACCTCAATTTAAGAGCTAAAACTCAAATATAAAGATTTCATATTGACATACATTTCATGAAATGGGAAACTATGAAACATAATAGAAAGAATCATAAGTATAACAGAAATGCATTAGAATTGACCGAGAGAAAGATTACCTTCTTGGGTTTTGAGCTGAATCCTTTTTTCTGTTTTGAGAGGGAGGGAGGAAATGGGGAAACGGAGGAGAAGGAAATAAAAGACTCTTCATTTTCGCTGATATAATATACTGCCGATATATATCGGTTGTGTGTTATCACGTGCACGACCAAATTTGGGAGCAACATCAAATTTTGGACATAAAAAAAACCGCGCCATTAACCCATGCGGTTGTAGACTATCTTAAAATCCCAAACCCACGCCGTTTTGGGAAAACCGCGCGATGTGTCGCACATTAACTTTCCTATTTATTTTCTTTCCAAATCTCTCATGCGGTTTTCGTAAAACCGCGCCATAGAAGCCCACTTAGAAACCCAAACCCATGCGGTGTTAGAAAAACCACGCAGTTTTACCAAAACCGCGTGAGAGATTTGATACAACACCAAAGCTGGAACCAAATTTTAGCCGATTTGGTGTTTGGTTTGGTGTTTTTTTAGTGTTTTCATCAACATGTGACTCTCCTGAAGATGAAAAAACACCAAATTGTTGGAAATTTAGTGTTTGATGCTAGGAAATATCTCTCCTAAAGATGTTTTTACATATTATTACAAAAATCTCTTTGAAAATTACAAAATCACTAAATTGATAAATCATTCTTTACATTTTGTCTTTCCTCACCTGTCGTTCGAAAAAAGACCTTACCAACACACATTTTCAAAAAGACTCGTAAGAGCATTCCTAACCAAGGTGATTTTAAGGGGAAATTGTTAGGATATATATCAAGTTTCCTATAAATAAATTACATGATAGGAAACTTCTCATAGAATTGTATCAATCCCTTATTCTTCTCCTATAATTATGGGATTTACTTGTAACAATTAGTCTATATAAACCCATGTAATTGTTACACTAAGATATACAAGAAATAATAATCTTACATGGTATCGGTATAGGTATCGATCCTCTCTACAAACCCTAGCCGCCATCTTCCTCGTTCTTTTTCCGCTGCCTACACACACCATGTCTACACTTGAAAATGAGACTAGCTTACCAGTGAGAACGAGTAATGGTTACCAGGAAGTATTATCCTTGTTGACCCCTGAACGCCTAGATGGCACGAACTACATTGAGTGGTCCTTAAATGCTCGGAATAAACTTCGAGGCTGGAAGCGTTGGGGATTCATCTCTAGAACTAAGGCTGCTCTAGTCGACACTTCCTCCACTGAATATGAGGTTTGGGAAGACGACAACTGTATGATTAAATCATGGTTGCTTGATGCCATGACTAAGGATATCAGATCCTTGTTTCTCATATTATCTACTGTAAAGGAAATCTGGGATACTGCTAAGCTCACCTACTCTGTCAGTCAAGATGCTTCCAAAGCATACCAATTGCATTGTGAGGTGTTATCTATCCGTTAAAATGGTGGCACTGTTATTCAATATTTTGGGAAGTTATGCAAATTATGGCAGGAATATGATGCAATTGATGACTGTATTATGGAGTGTCCCACTGATATTAGGTGATATACATCCAAGGTTAATTCCCAGAGAGTATGCCTTTCTCGCTGGCTTAGACTCTTACTTGGATGGGGTTCGCAGTCGCGTTCTTTCCACAGTCTCTTTCCCAAATCTTCAAACGGTTTATGCCATGATATGTGTTGAAGCCAACCGGCATGATGCTATGATGGGCAGTGCACCTGTGGATAGCATAGTTATGGCTGCTCGCAGAATTTTATCTCGGCATGACCTGAAGAAAGGAGGGCACAAATGTAGCCATTGTAATGAAGATAATCACATTATTGAAACATGTTTCAAACTCCATGGCTACCCGGACTAGCATCCTAAGGGTAAGAAGGTATCTGGTACAAGTTCTACTTTCAAACATGCTGTTCCTCCAACCCTTCAACCGAGTGAACCTTCTGCAGGTTTTTGTGGCATCAACTGGTATGTCCAAATCTGTTCTTAGTTTTTCTACTTTTACTACGTCTAGCGATTGGATAATTGACACAGGTGCTACCGATCATATGACATGCAACTCTTCTAATTTAGCCAATTATTTGCATCTCATTCTAAACATGCCATTACTAATGCCAATGGCGCATCAGCACCAATTGTTGGTATCGGTACAGTTATTTTACCTACTTCATTACCTATTTCTAATGTTCTATTTGTTCCTTCTCTTGCATGCAATTTGCTCTTGGTAAATAAATTTATCCAAGTTTATAATTATGTTGGCTTGTTCTTTCCTACTCTCTGTCTTTTTCAGAACTTCCATACCAAGGAGAGGATTGGCAGTGGTAAGCTGCGTGATGGATTGTACTATCTGGAAGGTGATGCTCTACCAGTTAATAAAATCTTGGCACATGCAGTAAGTTCACAGAAATTGGAAGACAATATAGAGCAAATATGGCTGTGGCATAAAATATTAGGTCATCCGTCACTTGGTTATCTTCAACGACTTTTTCCTTCATTATTTATTGGCTGTAATATTTCGGATATGGTTTGTGCAATTTGTGCCCTGTCTAAAAGCCATCGTACTCATTTTCCTACATCAACAACTAAAAGTATAACTCCTTTTTTATTGATACATTCAGATGTGTGGGGGCCATCTCCAGTATCTACCCCCACGGGAATAAAATGGTTTGTTTCATTTGTGGATGATTACACTAGAATGACTTGGGTATATTTGATGAAACATAAAAGTGATGTCTGTATGATATTTCGACGTTTCTATCAAATGATACTCACACAATTTGGTACATTTGTCAAAGTTGTTCGAACCGATAATGGAGGTGAATTCTTTAAGCAAGAATTAACTGATTTTATGCATTCTAATGGAATCATTCATCATACTTCATGCCCAGAATCTCCTCAACAAAACGGCACTGCAGAACGGAAGAATCGCCACCTTTTGGAAATTTCTCGCTCCTTGTTGATTGGAGGTAATACTCCAAAATATTTATGGGGGGGAGCCATTAGTACTGCTGTGTATTTGATGAATAGAACACCATCTAGTGTTCTTTCTTTTCGACGACCTTTAGATGTGCTGGCAGAACACTGTACTCTTCCACCTCATGTTCATTTGCCTCCACGGATTTTTGGATGCATAGTTTATGTGCACTTATCCTCCAAACATCGCACTAAACTTGATTCATGAGCTATATGATGTACCTTTTTTGGATATGGCACAACTCAGAAAGGATATAGATGTTACGATCCCATTACTCACAAATTTTATATCTCTATGAATGTTGTATTCCATGAATCCGAATTGTATTACTCCACCAAAGAAACCTGCACCGCATGGAATATTGAAACTATGATTCCAGACGGTGTTGAGGGTGACACTAGTAGGGAGAATACTCTAGAAGGTGTTCCAGAATGAAGTATTGCCGGTATTGAGAGTGGCACTAGTGGAAGAATACTCCAGAAGAAAGTATTGCCGGTGTTGACCATGCTACTGATCTACCACCAGATAGTCCAATCCATCACGCAACATCATCACCACCGCCCTCTTCTGCATTACCTGAGGTATCTCCTTCTCCTTCAACTGAAAATACTTTAAATTCTCACTACACCCTTCCACCACGTACTAATCGAGGAATATTACCTATTCAATATGAACCTGACCCCAATGCCAAGATCAAATACCCAATAGGTAATCATGTTTCCTCATGCAAACTCTCGAACTCATATGCATCTTATGTGTGTCAATTATCATCTGTCTCTACACCTAGTACATTGTAGGAAGCTTTGACAGATACTCAATGGACAAAGGCTATGGATGAGGAAATGGATGCTCTTAAAAGAAATGGCACTTGGGATCTTGTTGCTTTACCATCTGGAAAAAAGATTGTTGGTTGCCGATGGATATTTACCATCAAACACAAAGCAGATGGTACTATTGAAAGATTTAAAGCTCGCTTGGTGGCAAAAGGATATACTCAATCCTATGGTGTGGATTATCAAGATACATATGCACCTATTGCTAAACTCAATACAGTGCGAGTTCTCTTATCCTTGGCTGAAAATATTTTGGATATGGTTTGGGATTTCCTCCTTTACAAGCAATGAATCTCTATTGTGATAACACGTCTGCCATAGAAATTGCTCATAACCCAGTTCAACATGACAGAACCAAGCATGTAGAGACAGATAGACATTTTATAAAAGAGAATCTTGATGCTGGCATAATCAGATTTCCCTTTGTCCGATTAGCTCAACAACTTGCAGACATTCTTACTAAAGCTGTGGCAACCAATGTGCTAACCGATTCTCTTATCAAGATGGGCATGAATGACATCCACACACCACCTTGAGGAGGGGTGTTAGGATATATATCGAGTTTCCTATAAATAAATTACATGATAGGAAACTTCCCATAGAATTGTATCAATCCCTTATTCTTCTCCTAGAATTATGGGATTTACTTGTAACAATTAGTCTATATAAACCCATGTAATTGTTACACTAAGATATACAATAAATAATAATCTTACAGAAATAACAACTTGTCATCCAGTGCCGGCTCAATCCTTAGGCGAGTTAGGCGGCCGCCTAAGGCCTCAAATTTGGAAGGCCTCATATTTCCTAATTTATCCACATATTTGTTTATTATTACCTAATTTTATAAAGAAAAAAACACCAAAAAAGGATATGATAGTCAATTTGTTTACAAATGGATTTTCTATCCACCCACTAAATTTCGCAGTGAATTAATGTGGAGTGTATACAATCCAATAGTCTACCACACAAATGACATCTCGATGTATTAATATGAATCCAATGGCTACAAGCGCGTAGTAATTTCAGCTTTTGTAGGAGTGTACTCATTTAATCAAATTATTTCATTGGAAGAATAAAAATAAATGGGAAATCCCACATTTAGTGAAAGAATCTCCACATTCTATGCATTTTCTTCCTCTCTCTCTTAATTAAACTGCCTTAATTAAAGAAATTGTCATTACACTTATCTCATTAAATCTTTCTCTCTCACTTGTTCTATTTCACCAATTTCAAGTTTAACCATTTGTCAATTTCACTTTTCAGTTATAAACGGTTAATCATCAATTCATCATCTAATACTCACAATTTTTGTGAAATTTGATTTTTTTTATTTCAATATGAATATATTTTTTTATTTAGTTATAGTTATGATTGTTTATTTAGCTACGTTCTTGTCTTTTTTTGTTTGATTTGAGTCATGATACTAGATTTTCGCTTTTAATTTATAATAAAATTGTGAATATATAGTGATTTTTTTTTTGTGATTATAGATGGCCTAGGAAATAAAGGCCCAAATAAAGCCCTCGCCTATGACCACATTTGGGCTTGAGCCGGCCCTGTTGTCATCCTTAAGTCCCCAAAAAAATGGTTCAATGCAAGGGTGACTATCAAGGTAGTTCTTCACTAGGTGACTATCAAAGTAGCTCTTGCTAACTTGATAGTTACTAAGTCGTGAACTTCGGACAAAACTTTTTATTCAATCTCGTGCGTTTTTTTGATTTTTTTTTATTGATAATGATAACGAGTTTTACAAATGATTATGACAAACGTGCAACAAGCTACGCTGCAAGTCCTTTCTGAATGAAAAATCTTATCCTCCTAAATACAAACTCGTTAGAACCAGCTGTCATTACGTTATTGTCCATAACTTTATGCAACCTCTTAAGGAGCTCAACCGACTGTTGTGCCAAGAAACCAAAAGTGTCGAAACTGAATGGAATGAAACAATGCTGGTTAGCCTTACAAGCATCCTCGTGTTTCTCAATCTTTCCTGACGTTGCTCTATTAGCCGCTCCTCCCACTTCAAAGACTCCATTCTCAAGCCCTACTAACGGAGAGGCTCCAGTTACATCAACACATGCATGCTTCATTTTTTTTTTTGGACAAGATGTTTCGTTTCGTCCCACGTATTTTTTTGACGTTTTTTCTTTTCTGTGAACCGGATATTTCATTTCATCCCGCATGTTTTTTCAATATTTTTTCGTTTTTTACATTCTGACGGAATAAAACATTCCGTACGACAATGTTTTTTTGATATTTTTTCGTTTTTACAAAATAAAACATTTTGTCCAGATTTTAAAGTAACTTTTGTATTGGGCGACGCCTTGTAGCTTCTCACTAACAATGTCACTTTGAGGGGAAATAGTCCTATGTGGCGCCTGCGTGGAGGTAATAAGTTGTTGCTTGCATTGGGAATGCTCTATGGACATCTAAAATACATGCTCATAGCTCTGACATAATAACATCACCAACACTTAAATCTCCTCCTTATTTTGACCTTTCTGCCACCTCTCTCTCTTTTCCACCAAAACTAAAATTGCCTCACTAAAAATCAACAACAAAAAAAAAGAAAAAAAAAAAAAGAAAAATAAACACAGAGAAAGCAAAATCCCACTATTCAAATCTCTCATTTTTTTTTTTTTTTTCTATAAATTCTTAAAGTTTGTCATTGATACAACACACACGTACTTCCCACAAATAAGCATGATTTTTTATTCTCTTTCTATTTTTTGTTTATATTTCAATTGTTAATTTTGTTCCAAAATTGATTATAACACTCGTAAGAAAATGATTGGAGTAGAAATTTGGTATGGAGTTAACTGTAGTTTTGTTTTAAATGATGTAGCAAATTTATCTATTTGTTACAATTGTTGGAGTTGATATTAGCTAGGGAGTGATGTTGGATTTAAGTAATATTAAGTTAATAACAAAAAAATCACATAAAAGGTTATGTACAACCCCAACCCCAACAAGTTTAATGTTCATTTCTTCCCTGCATTCAAATATTTGATGATAGGTTATTGTTGGGGACAATGGAACTAGTTTACTACATAGAAAATGATTTAGGTAGTGGTGACTGAAATCCACTAATTACTTTGCTACATAAATTTTCGTAGTTGAGTGTGAGATTCTGTGATGATATATGGTTGAGTGTTTGTCCTCCTTGTTATTTTTTCATTTGGTTTTAAAAGTTATGGGCAAAAAAGTTGCCACTTGGCCGGGTTGGAATCAGTTGATTGTGGTTAGCAACTGAAAAAATTGTAAATTTAGACTAAGATTTGTTGGAATCTCATTTTTTTCAATAGCTACACCAAAAAACTTTTCTTTTATTTAAGCAACGTAGTGTTGTGAGTGTTCCAATACTAAACTACCAAATATTAGTATTATGATTATTGACCGCAGCAAAACACTCACACTTAATTTTTATTGTCGTCGTTATGCATGAGATACATACATTTATATTGCTATTAGACATTTTGTTTGATTTTTGTGTTAATTTACTTAATTCTCATCCGTTTCAATGTCTGGCATTATACACAAATTCAGAGGTAAGGGTACAAAGTCCAAAAAGCCAGGGGCACCAAATGTTTCTAATCCAGAATACGCACATGCAGATAGGGATTTCTTATTCTGGGTTTGATCCCGATTTTTATCAATGCGCGTCTTGTTCCAAAGGAAAAGAATATCCTTTACTCTTCATGAATGTGGGAGTACGAAAGAAAATTTTAGTAAGAAGGGGACTTTGGCCAATGTTATGTCATGGCTAAGCCTAGTTAACTTTGGAGAATTTAAATCGATGTGCTTGAGAATGTTGGTTTTGAAGTTTTTGCTTGAATTGACATTGAAAAGTTTGATAGACACAGTTAACTGAAGCAATTGTAGAGAAATGGTGGGACTCTACCCACACATTTCATTTTCCATGTGGTGAGATAGGCTTTACACCACTTGATTTCTCAATGCTTATGGGGTTGCGTGTTTGAGAAGGAAAGATTGTAGCAGTTGATTCGAAATTTGAGCTATTTGATGAGGATGTAAAATATCTACCTTTTTCAAAGAAGGGTGAGATTTATATCGGAAGCATCAAACTGAGTTATTTAGAGATGTATATAGTTTATATAGTGCAAGATGATGTTAATGAAAGAGAATAGGGGGATGGCATGCTTGTTCGGATAATTGAAGAGCCTGACCAATTTTTTGCTATAAATAATTGGGGTCCAATTTACTGTCATAAAGGTTGCGGGTGAAGCTCATTGTAATATAAGTCTAGCATGACAGCAGGTTGAGTCTCGTACTCAGAGTTATATTGTATGGCAGCCATAGGCAGGTTCCACATACATATGCAGAGACCATCCATCACTACTAAAAAACAGACATTTAATGACAACTAAAAACTGACATGACGTACATATAATGACACTTTTTGGATGAAAAAATAGCTGTCATTACTGGGGGGTGTAATAAAAAGTCTATAAGAATCACCAAAAACACCATGACAGTTCCAATGGATGTGTCATGAAAAGTCCTTTTTTAATTTTCAAAATTAGTTCAAAAACGACATAGAGGGACCCTGTTTATGACAGTTTCTTGTAAAATTGTCAAGAAGATGGACAATATTTATAATAGTTTCTCCTAAAACTATCAAGATTTAATGGTAAAAAGCGTCAAGATATAGTTCACTTAATGACATTTATACCACAAACGTCATAACTAGTTTCTGATTTTTCAAAATAATAATAATAATAAATCTATATCTTAATATTAAAGCTCCCATAAAGGGTATTTTTCGAGCTCTATTAAAATTCCACGTTATCTCCTATTAAAATGGGAATTTCTCTCCTATTTGAAAAACGGGAATCATCTTTTACAATGGGAATTCTTCTCTTATTATAACGGGAATTTCTCTCCTATTAAAACAAATTCTAGCACTTCTAATTAAAGCGGGAATCATTTTCCTATTAAAATGGGAATTCCTCTTCTATTGAAAAGGGAAAATCTAGCTTATCTAATTAAAACGAGAATTATTCTCCTATTAAAACATGGTCTCTCTCCCAATTGAAAAAATGGGGTTTTAAAACTTTATTTAAAACAATTTGTTAGAAAATTAAAATGGATTAGCGACTAAAACGGTAGTCCTAATTTTATAAAAAAAAATCTAAATATTTTCAAAAGAGCCAGTGCGTATGCACGGGCCTACAAGCTAATAAATATATATATTGCAATTCACATATTGTAAACCTACCACTGTAGTAGATATTTAACCTTGCTCATTACCAAAAAGTTTAACTCATTCCATAAATATTTTCAATAACAAGATCATAACATTCAATGAACTAAAATACATATTTTTTTCCTACATTTAAACATATCATAAAATATAGTTTTTTTAATATTTTTTTTTTGCTTAAAGGTAATTGATTAATGAATAAAATAGAGTTACATTTTGATTACAAGAGATAAGTAAGATGGTAACTTCAAGTTACAAAGCGAAAGTAGGTAGTATATGGATCCCCCACCCTTAGAAAGTCTGGTCTTCCATTCCACCATATTTTGGTTTCAACAGCTAGTGTCACACCATACTTAGACATGTTGTTTGCAACGAAGTTAGTTTCTCTCCATGTATGCGTGACATTGATCCATCTAGCTTCTCGCTTTCGCTATTCCCACTCATCCCTCATTGACCAGTGAACAATATTCTTATGAAAAAGCTGCGCTACCACCTTAGAGTCTGTTTTAGCCTATATAAATGTCCAGCCCATCTCGAGTGCTTTCATGATCCCTTCCATGACTGCTACTGCTACTGCTACTGCCTCTGCCATATTGTTTGTTGTTATACCAAGTTCACCAGCTGCCACACAATTTTTTTAGTAACTACATCCAAAATATGGGCTTCGGCCAAGGTCTACCACTTTCCTTTATCGATCGAACTGTGTCTAAATTATAGTCTTTCATTTCAATTCTCTTTATCATCATCTCAAGTTGCATTAGTTCAAATCTTCCATTTGTTCATTTATGCTGCAAAAAGTCAGGTAAAAGACTATAATAAGGGAAGCATAAAGACTATCTATGAAAAGTCTTGAAACAAAAATTTACTTCAAAATAACCGAATGGTTAATGGAGGTGATTTATGTCGCACACACCAAGCCGAGTCGGGTTCGGGATTGGGCTTAGGCTTAGGCTTAGGCTTAGTGGTGGTTTTGCCAATTGCCTAAACTTATTTAAGAGTAACTGATCTCATTTAAAAATAGGTTTACCAATAAAAAAAAAAAAGGTGATTTATCCAACTAAGAGTTTTAGACCAGACATGTAAACCTTGTATTCAATTCGAATCAACCCTTCACATGTTTTAATGCGCTCTTATAGACATCCATCAATTCAGCAAAATAGAAGATATTGTAAACAATCACCTGACCTTAAAAGATATATAGCAAGGTATCAATATAGTTAAAAAGCACAACTATATAAACGAAATGGTGTGGCCGCACACCATAAACACCTAACCCTTCCATAAAATAAAAAAAAAGGTAATTAATGAGAGCATATCACAATTTTAATAGTATGTTAGGTTCCATGTTGTACTTTAATATTATGTTCCAAGTTGAATTGAATGAAAATAATATGGAATCTACATGGTTTGAAGTGCAAAATCAAATAACACAAAGAGTGTATCACTTAAATCTGAAATAAACACGTACTCATGGGGTCCTCCACTTTACAAAGTGTTGTCATATAATAACACGTGTAACACATGTTAGTATATGTACATTAGTGCATATGGAGTCTTCTCTGGTCTTTGGACTATTGGAGAAAGGGACCAATAAATCAAAATAAGTAGTTAGATGGACTTAATTAAGGATCATAAACTTTCAGAAGCCAAGTTAACTATCTTCCATCTTTATCGCTTAAATTTAGAGAAGCCCTTAAAACGTGTAGTACATCACAAGTTCAACAAAAACGTGTAATATATATTCAACAAAAAGAAACTAGTTCCTAGTCTACATTACAAGTTCACAGATCAAAAGTGTAATACTAAAAATGTTTACACTATTAGAAGTTTAGCCACGACACCATCAAAGAGTCACAAAATATCAAAGTTAGATATGAATGAATTGCATAATATACTTTAAAATATGAGTCCCCTGCTTTGATCACTACCAAGTATTCATTCTAAAACCATCGCCAAAGGTTAGTGCAACACTTGTTATAAAACAAGAAAACAGGGGATACCAAGTATTCATTCTAAAACCATCGCCAAAGGTCAGTGCAACACTTGTTATAAAACAAGAAAACAGAGGACAACATGGATTATTTAGTCCAAGAACTCGGCCATATGCATACGGTCATTTGAATACATATAAAATTTGACATCCCTACATTCACATATCAACCTAAAAACATATGCACATATGTTTTGAGAGCATTATAGTTGACTAGTCGACGATGCATCTTGTTTGGACTGTTACTAAATGTTTGGTATTTAGGAGAGCGTGGTCACCAATTCACTGGAGCTCTTTCAATTCCTTGTGATCCCCACGAACCCTTACCCTGTGAATCTTAATGGATGCCAAACTGATATATTGCTTTGGTGGTGCAATGTTCAACTCCTAAATGTGCATTTTATTACCTTTACATTACTGCATTACAACCCTTCTTACGTTTAATGAAACGATAACTTCACAGCTTTTATTGTCTTTTTCAGGTTACAGAGAAAATCAGACCACTTATCATAAAAGCTACGTCTTAGCACTAAAATGAGCCTTAATCACGCTTATTATGATGACCAGAAACTACTATGAAAAAGTGCTGAAAAAGTCAAAAGTCAAAGTCAAAGGACAAAGGTCAAGGACTCATAACCAAAGAGTTGGAAGTCAAAGTCCTCAACTCAGAAGACTAGAGATAGATGTCCTCAACTCAAAAGATGGCTTTCTTTAAAACCTATCTTGATTAAGAAGAATAAGAAAAGGCAAAAGCATAAAGTAAAGGGCGAGGTGTCTCAAATGTAATAGAGAAGGGCAAATTAGTCATTGGCATAAAATAGGGGTATACAAACTAAAAGTTAGGGAAAGAGAATGCACCTAGACTTAATCTAGTGTCATGTAGGATTTATTTTTTTAGTATTTTTTCATTCAAGTCATTTTACTTTATTGTTCTTCATTTCAATCTTGTTATTTTGCTTTGTTATTCAATCAATCAATCCTCTTTTTTTGTTGTTCTTTGTTCCAATCTTTTATTTCAATCATTTCTTTTCAAGTTCATGTTATTTCAATCTTTAAAACAACTTAAGCTTTCAATGTTCTTCATAAACTAGAAACCAATACAAGTCCTAAACTAAAGATCCTACCTTCCTTTCTTCTACTCCCAACCATTTAAACTCTAAACAATCTATGGTGAGCCTCACTTTTGAAGCTACTCAACACATAACTACAACTTCAAATGGTGCCACCGTCATGGATTGAAGGAACAAGAATGCTTGGTTGAGCATCTAAGGAGGAAGCACCACTCTCACCTTTTTCACTTATTATTTTTCTAATTTTCGTTGATTTCTTTCGTTGTTTTTCATTAATGACTTACTGTTTTGCAAATCTAGGTTCAAGATCAACATGCTGGAGAGGAGCTGAAGCTGTAGCCGAAAACCAACACAACTTGGTTGAAATTCGACGCGAGACCGCGCCCTTACCAGCGAATGACCGCACAGTCACCTCCATACACAGCTGTCTAGTTTTTTTTCCAGTTCCAGTTGTTTTGTGATGTTTAGTTGAACTCCAGATATGGAATTTGTAATAAAGTAGTATAAATTAGTGGAACTTGTTTGTAATAGATATAGATATAAATGAAAAAAAAAAAAAAAAAAAAAAAAAAATAGAAAATATGAGTTTTGATTGATTGTATGGATGAACTTGGGTGAAAACTTGGTTGAAGTTCTAAACTTACCAAGAGATTAGAGTTTTTATTGTCTTGAGAAGTTCAAGTGTGTGAGACGAGTCGTGAATCATATGCTCGCTGAAGTAGACTAGTTTAGAGTATCTCAAAGTTTTGTTTTGATGTGGTTCATCCTAGATTGTTTAGAATTTGAATAATGGGAGTTTGAAGGAAGAAGGTAGACTCTTAGTTTAGAACTAGTTTAGTTTTTAGTTTATGAATGAAAAACATTGAAAGAAAGTGATTAAAATGATAGATTTAAACAAGCACAACAAAAGAAGATTGATTGATTGATTAATTGAAAAAAAGCAAAATACCAAGATTGAAATGAAAAAAAATGAAGAATAATAAAGTAAAAGACTTAAAAATGTAAAAGACTAAAAATTAAATCCTACATGACACTAAATTAAGTCTAGGTGCATTCTCTACTCCTACAAACCAATTGGTTTGGACCCTAAATACAATGGATGATTTATCTCTCCCTAACTTTTAGTTTATATACCCCTACTTTATGCCTTTTACTAATTTGCCCTTCTCCATTACATTTGAGGCACCTCACACCTCACACCTCACACCTCACACCTCACACTTCACTTTATGCTTTTGTTTTTGCTTTTGCTTTTTGATTTCTTCTTGATCAAGATAGGTTTTGGAGAATGCCATATTTTGAGGTAAGGACCTCCATCTCTGGTCTTATGAGTTGAGAGCTTTGACTTTTGAGTTTGACATTGACTTTGATTTTTTAGCACTTTTTCATAGCAGCTTTTGGTCTTCATAATAAGCGTGATTAAGGCTCCTTTTGGTGTTAACATGCAGCTTTTATGATAAGTTGTTTGAATTTCTCCGTAACTTAAAAAAAGCAGTAAAAGCTATGAGTTGTTTTTTCAATAAGCGTAAGAAGGGCTGTAATGCAGTAATATAAGGGTAATAAAATGCACATTTAGGAGCTGATCACCACCCCCAAATAACATCTTGCTTGTCCTCAAGTAAGAATGAGAGAAAAAACTAAGATCACAAATTAGTGATTTATTATAAGTTATACTAATCTCATTTCACAGAGTGTGATTGCATTGACCCTATGCAACAAGGCCTTAAACCGCTAGGAATTCCCTAGTGGACGAGCTTTAAGCCTCTTGAGAGTTTTCCAGTGAAGGTACTCACAAACTTCTTCTATTTAGTACAAAAGATCTTGTTTCCTTATTTATTCTCATAAGTCCATACATCTCATTAGTGGGGAATAAGGACAAGCTCCTTTGAACTTAGAATAACATATGTACAGTAATTTAATCATCGAAAGATAAACGTGTAAAACATGAGCAATGAAATGTAAAAGCAGAGTCAATTCCGAGACTTTTAGAGAGTGTCCTTAAGGTGGGTTCTCACAGAGGTGTGATGCAATCACAACTTTCTGATAGATTCACTCAAGGTTCATTCTCTCAAGCGCAGCGGGCACTTATATTCCTTGCATACTCAAATTACGTCCAAAGAAACTGAGGTCGATTGATCACGCTTGCCACTTACTATCACACCATCTTATTCCTAATTGAGCTAGAGGTCTTTTATTAGGAGTTACAGGGCTAGAGTGATGGTTTAGAAAGAAAAAGGAAGGGAAAACAAAATCTGATAAATTGAAAAACTTGGTCTACAAGATACTTGTAACCAAAGAAGAACCTTGTTTTGTTCTTTGCTTCCGAATTGTGATACATTCTTTTAGTCCTTTGGCTTTGTGACTCCATATGATTTTGAATTTTGGTAGTTCTAACTTTTCTTTTGTTTCCTTTTGTTTCTGATATCGTCTCCTTTTGATTTTGACTTTTTGGGAGATTCGATTTTTGACTCTTTTTTTTTTTTTTTTTTTTAGGTGGGTCTTTCTTTTTCTTTTCTTTTTGAAGCAACTAACTGTTTTGTTTTTGTAAAAGGTTTTCTCTTCTCTATTTTCTGATATCCATCCAGTTCTCAACTCATCAGCTAGGTAAGTTTTTTAGTGTGTGTTGTAATGGGTTATGATTTTCTTGTGAAGAATAAAAAGGCTTTTAGAAAAGGTTGAAGGCCTAAGAGGGGTAACTAGATGAAAACTATATTTTTGGGTTTTTAACGTTTATTTGCCTATATCGATCCAAAGAGGGCCTAAATTCTCTCTTAGGTCGGATATGGCGTGGTGATCAAGCAAGTGGACGTGTGGTCTTTCTATCTAGACATCCTTTGTGTCATCACTTAATAATCATTCAGATGAGGCTTTTGGCTAGATTCTCACAGGATATGGAACTTAATTGTTCTAACCTTGGTATCGAAAACTTACTGCTATATACAAACAAATGCTGATGTATGCCATTCATGAAAAGATGCATAAACTATTGTACGTATATTAGCCTAAGTTCGAAGAATGAATCCTTACTCTAATGAGACTTCTAAACTTTTTATTCATCATAGAAAAAAGAAACAATACTTTTTAATACTAAATAGAAAAATATTTTTGGTCTTTTTTCGAATTTTTTTTTAGAAAGGAAAAAATATACTATTGTATCTACTATATAGAAAATACTTAGTTTTTGCAAAATGTTACTATACCACCCCCAAATAGAACTATGCTTTGTCCTCAAAGTATAAAGAGATAAGAAAAGAGATTACCATATAAACATGAGCAAAAACGGCGATACACCTGTATTTTGTTCTTCATGGTGAAAATATGCCACCCCCAAATAAATTTGGGGCGTGGGTTGTTTGATATAGAACGAGAAATACATGGTTTATTATACTAGGGATAACTATTCTATTATATATGAAATCTTTTTGGGTTTTTGTATTTTTGAAAATATATATGAAATGCATGAAAGAAAAATGGAAAAATTTGGCATGATGTATCTGTTTTACCTTCTACTTATATACCAAATTCCACAAAAAAACAAACAAAACAAACATATATAATATTAATCATATAATTAAACTTATACTAAACGTCATAATAAAAAAAAACCAACAATAAAACATAAGCTATCTATACGGACACTAGGGAGCTGCCTAGTTAGAATCTGTGTGTGACTCATCTCGACGTCTAGAAGATCCTTCTCCTTGATGGCGTCGGGTCCTAGCATGTCTATCACTATGCGGTAGCACGTCTCTAATGTTTTACAGTGTTTTAGTGACACTGTGCTGAAAACGTCACTGCTCCTGCTAGAAGGACCGCTGCTCCTCTCTGAGGGTATGCTGTTCCGCTTTGATGGTCAGCTGTTCCGCTCTGATGTTCCCTTGAGTTTCCCTGAGATGGTGGAGGTATGCATGCAGAATCCTCTGGCCTCCATGGGCTGAGTGAACTGTTGAGTGGCATCTTCAGCAAAGTAATCCACTTTCTCAGTTGGGCGTGCTTGCTCGGCGGCTCTGGCAGCAGGTGGAAGCCATAATTTCTGGATGCAGTGGGCATAGATAGGACCTGTGGTAGTGTCCTTGAGCTCCACTAGGGCATCTGTGGCCTCGAACCCCCAGTGTTGGATGATCTTGGTGACCAGCACTGGTAGAGGAGCGGTGGACTTCTTGGGTTTACAGAGTTGCTCCCAAACGAAGGTGATGACATAGAAGCTGTTCTTCTACTCTTAAAGAATCCATAGAATATGGAGCATCGCCTTACCGATATTAGAAGGCTTAGTTGAGCCTAGTAGGTTGTAGGCTGTCCATTGAGATACTGCTAACTGATTCTTTCGCAACGAACTCTGAAATGCGCAGTGAGACTTAGGGTTTTTCATCCCCTCGAGAAGGTCTCTACCATCAACAAATCAATGGTCTTGTTGTCTAGGGACTATTCCGTCTAAACATAAGCCTTAAGAGAAATCCCCAGAACTCCACTTACCACCTCCTTGGTGAGCTCAAGCGAGTGACCATCCTTGACAACCGTGATGCAGTCATCCTCCCCTCTAAGCATGTAGTTATAAAATGAAAGAGTAAGAGAGGGAGAATAAGCCGCACCTTCCAACAAAACCAAGGGTTCACATCCTCTTTTTCTAATATCAGCCTTGAAGTGCACTTCAAATAGATCGGAATTGAAGAGGTTTTGAAAATTTTGCTCCGGCACGATTTTAAGAACTTGAGCCATTTAGAGTAGGGACTGATAAAATTGGGGTTTTGAGTTGGAATGAGGGATAAACCATGTTTCCTTTAGTGAGAGATGCTCTGACACACTCTCTCTAGAAAACATATAGTAGCACTAAAAAATTAACCTTTTGGGCTTTTTTTAGTAACTTTTCTAAATCCCTTCTTCATCTTATCCTTTTGCAAAATTTAAACCTTCCTTTTTTGGCAAAAAAGAGAGGGAAACTTCAATCAACTTCTCATTTCCAATCTAGACTTTCTTTGATAATTTTACTCTCTTTGATCTCTACTTAATGCTTACCTACCTTGGTGATCATTGATTGTTTTTTATCTTTTTTCCCATGGCTAATATCCCTTTGGGCCTTGGTGGAGGAAGGAACCAAAGTTTTTTTCACTAGAACTGTAACCCATATTGCACAAGAGACAACAAAAACAGTAGCTAGTGGTGGTGTCAATAAAGCCACGATCTTGGGTGCCGGTCACAAAACAAATGGCAAAACTTTTGCTGAAGCTACATCGTCACTTGCAAAAGTGGGTAGAGAGGTGGATTTGGCAACTCTTCCAAGCCCAGGAATACAAGGTGATTACCCCAAAATTACCTTGATGAAATCTGAAGTGGACTAGGGGCTTGAATACATGAAGTGGGCGTTGGTAATACCGGATTTGGTAAAAACTAAGATTGAATTGGTACACAGTCTTGCAAAGAAGTCTTGGAACCTGAAGGGGGATTGGTGTATCACTCCACTTGGGAGAGGGTTTATTCTGATCAGGCTTGCTTGTGAGGAAGGCTACAAATTGCTCTGGGGACAAGGCACTTGGATCTTCGATGGCCAACCTCTGAGACTCAGCCAATGGTATCCTAATTTCAACATTGACAAGCAAACTCAATCACATGCTCTGGTTTGGGTTCGCTTCTCTGGTCTTAGCCTTGAATATTGGGAAGTTAAAACTTTAATGTCACTAGCCAGGGGAGTGGGACTGCCTCTTCATCTTGATAGCAATACTGCTACTAAAGATAGTGGGTACTATGCTTCAGTTTTAGTTGATGTCGATCTATTTGAAAAACTACCTGATCGAATCTGGGTTGAGGTAGAAAATACTGAGATCAAATTTTGGCAAACGATCATAATGGGCAAGACTCCTAAATTATGTACCCATTGCAAATGTATTGGTCATGAGGTGGTGGAATGCCGACACTTGAAAGAAGAAATGACCAAATCCAAAGCAAATGCACCAGCTGAGGAAGTAACAACAAAGGATGCATCTGCTGCACCTTTTGAGCTGACAAGGAATCAGAAAAAGAAATGGAGAAAAAAACAAAGGAGTAATGAGACGCAACAACAAGCACAAGAAGCTAGTACAAGTAAAGAGCCAGTAGAAATAATTCAGATTGATCCTGAGACGGCAACCACAACCGACCAGGAACAACAAATATATGGCAGGTTTATCTGATGGACATGGGGGTCTAGTAGGTGAACCTAATCAAGTAAGAGAAGTACCAAAGACTGAACAAGAGCAGCAAATAACAGAGGCGAATGCTATTGGGACTGGTGCACTAGGTGTAGCTAAACTTAACCAAGCAGAGCCATCTGAAGATCCAGTTAGAGTGATGCAATCCCCTCTTTTGGAGGGTGATGCACAATCTGAAATGGAGGTCCACGATATAACTTCTCCACCTGCAAATCAGGGAGGTTTCATTGGTGTTCATTTTTCTGAAACAACACAACCACCACAGGTTGAGAATGTACAACCAGAGGCTCATCTTGAGAATGTGGTGGGATGTATTCATCCTACTAAAAGTACTGGGCAACCTCCATTTCAAATCCATACAAGAAACAACTTTGATTTGTTGAATGATGAGGAGTCGGTGCCTGAAACACAAAGCCAAGTAGCAAATGAAGTGCATATAGTTTGTGGTAGGTGGTCAGATGATATAGAGGAATCTGAGGAAGATGACCCTTGTCCACAATAGCAACAACTCAAAAACATGAGAGGAAGGCCTAAAAGAAGTAAGCAAGGTTCAAGGGCGCCCAGTGCTCCACCTCTTGCAACCAGATCACAAGTTTGGATGCAAGACCCTAACTTAATTGTTCCCTAATGAAGATAATTTTTTGGAACATAAGAGGTGCAAGAAAGGGTTCAGCAGTAACAAGATTAAGGGAGATGGTATAAGCTCACCAGCCTGAATTGGTCTGCATAGTTGAACCTAAGGTCATACCAAATTTTGTTAACATAGCGCGACTTGGTTTAAATAATTATGATTGTCAATGTATTCACAATGATAGTCATGATAGAGTAGGCAATATATGGATAATTTTTATATTAGATGTTAAACTATCATTAACATCTTTATCTCAGCAACAAGTTACTGTTTTGTTGAATGCAAATTTAGTTACAGTGGTACATGCATCTTGCTTCTCTGTATATAGAAGAAGTCTATGGAATGAGCTCAACACAATGGCATGTAATGTGCCTTGGGTGATTCTAGGTGACTTCAACTGTGTTCTGAGATATGAAGAGAAGAGAGGGGGCATGTCACCTTTAAGAACTGCAATGCAAGATTTTTGGAACTTAACACTGTCAATAATTGCAACATCATGGAAGCAAACTATGTGGGAGTGAAACTCACTTGGTCCAACAATCAGAAAGCGTCTCGAAGAATTTTCAGTAAGCTGGACTGAGCTTTTGTAAATAATGCATGGCTTATGAAGTACAATGGCTGGAGATATAAAGTAGAAGGTAGATTTGGCTCAGATCATGCTCCTTTATTTTCCACTGATGTTCAGGTCCCCAAGCCGAAAAAATTCCGTTTAAATTCAACAAGATTTGGATCACACATCCAACTTTCATGGATTTGGTTAAGGATAGCTGGAATCAAAAGGTCATCGGTGGGCCCATGATGATTGTTATGAAAAAGCTTCAGAGATTGAAATTGGAGCTAAAAACTTGGAACAAGGAAGTTTTTGACCATGTCGATAGTCTCGTTGCTAAGGCTACAACAGAACTAACTTCAATGTAGCTTCAAATAGATGAAGAAGTGGTTTCGGAGGAACTTTGTGATAGTTTGTACCATAAAGAGCAAGCTGTGCAAAAAGCTCTAGATCTAAAAGTAGAGATTTGGCACCATAAATCAAGATTGAAATGGAGGACTCAAGGGGCCAGAAACACAACATTTTTTCATGCAACCTACAAGTTCAGGCAAGGGACCCGCTTCTAGCTGAAATTTAAAAAGAAGATGATACTATTATTACAGACAATGAAGCTCTCAAGGATTATATTGTTGAGAATTTCAAGCAGAAATTCAAAGAGTCTGTTGTAGTAGCGGATGACCAAATTCTGGACCTCATTCCCGAAGCAGTGACTGAAGATGACAACAACATGTTAATTACTATTCCAGGAAATATTGAGATTGAAAGGGCTATTTTTGCTATGGATGTGGACAACTCACCTGGGCTAGACGGCTTTCAAGGCCACTTTTTCCACTCTTGCTAGCATATTGTTAGGAGGGACTTCTGTGAAGTAGTGAAATCTTTCTTTAGAGATTGCCACATACCTGAGGGCATGAAATCAAACTTTATAACCCTGATTCCCAAAGATAATGAAGCAAAGAAGATCAAGCAGTACATACTTATATGTATGGCGAATTTCTTCATCAAAATTTTATCTAAGGTCATGTAGCTTAGATTGAAGACTATCATTAAGAAGTTGGTAAGTAAAGAACAAAGCTGGTTCATTATTGGAAGAAATGCACAAGCTAACATTGGTCTGGCATCTGAGATGGTAAATGAGCTGAATATGAAGAGATATGTAGGAAATGTGGCACTCAAGATAGACATTGCTCAAGCTTATGATACTATGAGCTGGCAGTACTTGGAAAGAGTTCTTTTGAGATTTGGTTTTGGAACAGGATGGATTGCTTAGGTTATGAAGATCATCATGTCAGCTAAACTTTAAGTTCTTATCAATGGTGGCCCATGTGGATATTTTAGTGTGGGGAGAGGATTTTGTCAAGGTGACCCTCTTGCTCCACTTCTTTTTTCTCTTGCTAAAGACCCTCTTAGTAGAGCACTAAATTGGTGTATGACTAATGGCCTCACAAAGCCTATAGTTGCTGTTAGAGGATGTCCTGGACCAAGCTGTTTGCTCTTTGCATATGACATTATCATTTTTTCAAAGGGTGACATGAGGAGCCTAAGATGCATTAATGATTTGCTACATAGATATGTCATGATTTTAGGGCAATTTGTGAACAAACACAAGTGTAAACTGTTTATAGGGGGCATACCTTCTGGTAGATAGGAAATCATTCAAGAAGAGCTGGGAATTGGTATTGGCTACTTACCTGAACGATATCTAGGTGTACCTCTCATCAAGGGGAGAGTAACTAGAGAAGCAGTTTCCCCATTAATTGACAAAATCAAGAGGAAAATTACTACTTGGAAAGGGAAATGCCTCTCCTTTCAAGGTAGAATTTTCATGGTGAACTATGTCTTATGTCTTATCCCAATTTACAACATGGCTGTTTATAAATGGCCGATCAGTGCCATTAAAGAAGTAGAGAAGATCATTAGAAACTTCTTGTGGTCAAGAGATCCTAATGAGAAAAAAGCAACTACTGTGAACTGGAGCAAGGTGTGTACACCACTGAATGAAGGGGGCATGGGAATTAAGAGACTGAGAGATACAAATCTAGCAATGCTTATGAAGATGGCTTGGAATATTCTTAATGATGAGGGTGACTTTCTAGAATTCATGAGAAGAAAATATTTCAACAAGGAAGGAGAAACTATTGCTTTTCACAAACCAAGTACCATATGGTCTGGGATCAAATTGGAACTAGCTGAGTACTGCCACGAACTCACTGGATCATAAGCAATGGCAAGAAAATTGATCTCTGGAGAGATTGCTGGCTTCATGGTCAATCCTTACAGCATATCATGAACTTGAGTAGTGATATTTTGAAAGGATGTACAGCAACCCTTGATATGATTATACACAATGATAAATGGAGAATTCCAGAGGAACTGCAATTTCTATTGGACGAGCATGGGATTGACCTCCATTCCCTTGAAAAGCCCAACAGTTCAGCGGCGGATGAGAGAGTGTGGACTCCTGAGCTTAGAGGAAACTTTACTGTCAAATCTGCATATATTTGTTAAGATTCGGAGTACTTTAGCCACAACATGTTGGAGCAGAGTTATGTGGAAGAATTTAATACATCGACAATTGTCAGCAATTGCATGGAAGCTGGTTCATAAGTGTGCTGCCACTCAAGAATTGGTGAAAAAGAAAGGGGTCCACTTAGCATCCAGATGTTGTGTGTGTAGATGTAATAGTGAAGATTTGGATCACTTGTTATGGAATTGTGCCTTTGCACATGACCTTTGGAAGTGGATAGGAGATAAATTCAAGGTTGGAGCAACCTTTTCATCTTTCACCGAGGCCATCAATATGGGAACCTGCCTAAGTCCTAGATTGAGAGACTTATGACTATCTACTGTCCTTGGTGGTGCTGTCAGTCTATGGAAACATAGAAACAAAGTGTTTCATGAAGGTTTTAAGAGCAACCTTAGTTTTTGCAAGTCTTTTGTCACCTCATAGGTGTTAACCACTACTTCGCTTTCAAAGAGCTTCAGCAACTTGCAAGACAAGGATGTATTAAACAACTGGGGCATTGAAGGGAAATTAAGATAGGCACCTAGAATCCAACCGTGCTGGTTGAATCTACCTGATAATGGAGTGCTTAAACTCAACACTGATAAATCTTCTAAAGGAAATCTTGGACCTGCTGCTGTGGGTGTCTCTGCAAGAAATTCAGGTGGAAGTTTTGAATTCGTGTATTGTAGGAACATTGGTGTGACAACTAGCTATGTTTCAGAATGTATCGCAATTCTGAAAGGCATTGAAAAAGCAGTGAGCAAAGGACATACATCTATCTAGGTTGAGTTTGATTCTAAAGCTGTTGTTACTTCTAACAACACCAAGAACATACCCTGGCAACTGCAAGCGAAATGGTGGATACTCATGAACAAATTAAAAATGATCTCTTTTACAAGCACGTGGCGTGAGGTTAACTTTGCAGCTGATATGGTGGCAAATTATGGGATTAATTTAGTTAACAACACCAGCTTTTTATGTGAAGGAAAACCCCCATGGCTATATAAATGGGAGGTTCCTGATCTAGCCTACTATAGGTTTGACTGAGCTTGAATTGAAGTAGTTAGGGAGGCTTCTCTACTACTGTATACTTGTACACTTTTTTTCTTTTCTTTTCATCATTAATATAATTCCAACCCACTTAGCAAAAAAAAAAAAAGAGGGATAAAAATGGAGCAGGCTATGAAAAAATTGGGTGGTGGTGTGTAGGGGTGAACAGGCGGTCGCGTGCTAGAAGAGGGCGGTCTCGAGCTGGTGTGGGCGGCTGGGTTGGGGATTTTTGTGAGGAAGAAGATGAATATGGGCAGTCGTGTGGGCTAAGTAGAAATGATGGCACGTGCGAGGCACATGCCTTTTAAGTGAAAATGAATTTTTTGCCCAAGCCCAGATGAATCAGGAAATTCCAATCTTGTCCTCAATGACTTGCAAACTTCAAGAGCCGATCCGCACTTCATTACTCATCTGATCTTGACCCATGAGGTACCAAAACGATTAGCATCGAAAATTCAACGTAACGGTATAGGGTATACTCACATCCAACGGTGGATGAAAAGCAGATGAAGGAAAGAAACTAAAAGGAATTGTAGGGAAATATGTACAGATAACAGAAGGAAAATTTTAATTAATTTTTTTGGGTTTTGAATAAGTTTCATTGAAATTAAAAAGGTGGGTCATTTTAAGTCAGATCTCTAAGACTTGGAAGTTTTTGAAAACTTGAGTCAATCCCAACTAGATGGTTGGATTACTCTCTTCAGCTGTGCTCGATGAGCAAGTGGCTAACACATGAAAACTTTGAAAACTAAATTTTCACTATGAGGTTGAAGACCAGGGAAAGTTGATGATTGACAATTCAAGCACCAACTTTCTCTCATAGCTCGTCTCTTACGTGCGTATGGACTCTTACCTAAACTAGGAATGATTTTCGGTATATGTGTCCATATCTTCAACTGCAGTTATCTAGGAAGTGCTTGCACACGATCATTGAAACTTATCCATCTTGTCGTGCTAGGTGGAGGGTTTTTGTTCGCTACAGAAGACATTTTTTAAAGCTTTTTTAGAAAGAGAGAGATTGAGAAGGGAAAAAGATTTTAACGAAAGGGGAAAGATTTTTAAGAAAGGAAAATTTTGTACAAGTTTGAGTATTTTAATGTCAGATTCTCAAGACAAAATAGAGAGGAGGAGGCAAAATATAGAATTAAATAGAGAATAGTATCACTTTGGGTTACTCTATTTGTTTAATTCTCATTTGGAGACGCCTCGTCTCTATTTTTTTTTCTCAATCAAAATATATCTCTAACCATATAGAGTTTTTTACAAGAAGATAAAATTATACGTGAATTTGATATTATTTTGGTTACTCTGGGGCGTATAACTTTCATTTTTATATCCTCTAGTTTTGAAAACTGTGGATAGATATTTTAAGAAACTCGTATTAAAAAAGGCGTGATGAAAAACAAACCATAACAGGAAATCTCATGCAACTTTCGTGTCGGATCTGTGGTGAAACCAATCTGGACAGACAGAACTTTAGCTACATGAGTTGGGGGAATTACTGCTCAAGACATAGAATATCTTGACCCGGGCGAATAGATCGGTGATATAGGCAACCTTTAATAAGCAAATCTGATCTCAAATCGCCCCTATATTGCTTTGTGGTTGGTTTGTGTAAAATCCATTGCCCGTTTTGTTTTTAGAAAAATCACATAACTATTGATGTATTGAGAATCATCTATTATAAGTGCGGTGAAAACAACAAATTTTATTAAAGAAAGAAAGAAACATTTGTTTTTGGCTTTTTGGTTTTTATGTTTCTAAATTATTATGATAGAAAAATATAAACTATAAAACTACTAAGAAAAATCACTATGACGAAAGTGATCCTCCCAATAGAAGGTGCTTGAAATTAAGTGATTCTAATTAAGAACCTGTGTGGGGTTTGGCTTGCCTTAGATTGTGTACTTCTTTGTTTTGCAAGAAAGCAAATCTAGTGAAGAGGACTAGCTCTATTGCTACATAATCTAGTCTCTCCTCTCATAATTTCTAGTTAGTCCTATTTTGTAGCTATTCCAACCAGAGAGAATGACGAAGCTCGAAACAACTAGAAATCACCCATAGAAGGAAAAAGTTTTCAAAATCAAGGGCGTCAGCTGCTAACCATCCCACGGTATGGCATGCCTATGGAAGACGAGACATGCTAAACAACCATGAGAGGAAACCGTAAGACACCTTCACTAAATCCCCATCGCCCTCTGCTTTGTTTTACATCTCTTATTTGTAGAGGAAAGACTACTCAGCGTCAAAGGTGAAGATTGAAAGAAAAATGCTTATGTAAAAATAGAAAATAGGGAAATGAAAATAAAGATAGGAATTGTAAATGAGAAGAATAGAAAAGCTATTCTTAAAAGAAGTATAAAATAAAGAAAAGAAAAATGGTATACTTGCTCCATAGGGGTACACTACTCAAACGTCGAGTAAAAGTGCTAACGTGGAATGCACAAGATATAATGTAGACTTAAGGCTCTGGCACTTGCAACCACACCCTCCAAGTGGAGAGGTCCGGTTACCTTATTGTTGTATTCCCTTAAAAACAAAAGATGAAATGAAATGGGAAAGGAATACATAAAAAAAGAGGATTTAATCCTCGTAGATGGGATGATTAAGAAAGAGTTTTTAGCGCTCCAGCTTCGTTCACATCACTTGTTGCTTCAAAGGTTGTGTTTGTTGGTTTAGGGTTCGGAATAGTTTGTCCTGGGAACACTCCTTTCTGGGTTTTCTCTTGGGCTAACAAGTTTAGAGATTGTTACATGGATGCTAGGATTTGGGTTTGTTGTTACATGACATATAACATTATTTCGGTGGGCTTATCTGTTTGGACACTAGTTGCTGGTGTAATGGGAACTAGGTCTCTTTGGTTGTTGATAGGTGGGTTTCGGTAGTTCAGGTTGAAATGAGATGGAACCAATGCTCTATTTTGATTGTTATAGGTATCTTGTCCTTGTCCTTGTCTGAATGTATTTGGTGGTTTGTTGAAACCTAGAGGTAGTTTGTTTTGTGGAATGTTCATCCATGCGAAATTTGGATGTTGTCTCGATGGTGCATTTGGTACATTGAAAGCATATACTTCTTCTGGCTAAAGTGATTATAGGTTTGTGATCAAGGACAAGTGGCATCTATATGATTTAACCTTAGATAGAAATTGCATGGTGAGGTATTTATGTTCATTACAGGATGAGGGGTTTGGTCTTTTTGTTTGGTTGTGAGGGCATCTATCTTTCCTGTGAGGGTTTCGATTAAGGTTTTGATTTCTGGATCGATTTCACCTCAAAAATACCACTAGCCTTAGATGTACTGGGTTGGGCTGTTATGGAATTGTTTATATCGCCCCAATAAGTACTCTTTTTAGCTTGGTTTTCAAGAAAAGTTAAGGCTTCGGTTGCACCTCTATCCAAAAAATCACAATTACTCATGATGTCGAGGGTTACTTTATGTTATGGGAGAAGACTTTTGAAGAAACATTAGACAAGAGTGAATTTTTCTAGTTTATGGCAAGGACATGAATGGAGTAGGTCAGAAAATCTATCCCATGCTTCAGAAAATGTCTCACTTCGGCTCTGTCTGAAGAACTATATCTTGCTTTTTATCTTTTATATTTTCTTCGGCGGAAAGTACTTCTTCATAAAGGAGAACACAATCTTTTCCCATGTATTGAAAGAATTAGCCTTATGTGAAAGATGCCAAACGTGACTCTTACCAGCTAGAGTGAAAGGAAACACTCTTAGCTTTACCTGATTGTCGGTGATGCCCGGATGGTGGAAAGTATTACATACTTCATATATCCGGCGTAGATGCTCGTACGGTAACTCGTGGAAGATGGGTAGAAGATTGAACATGTTCGGTGGGATGTGAAAATTGCTCGTGAGCAGTGTGATTCGTATACAAGATGGAGGTCAATCTTGCAACGGTGTGTAGAAGTTGGAGAAAGCAGGCTGTTCAATTTGCATTACTTCATCGGCCATCTTAGTAGATGGATGACTAGAAACAAAAGATTGTCGAGGACGACGTGCTCTCCTACGTGAGTAAGTTTTATTCATGCTAATACCTGTAGTGCTTGAAAGCAATATCATGCACTTTTAGCAAGCTCCCAAAACTATCCTAACATGCGTAAACGATGCAAAGTATGCTCAAGCAATCGAAATTCGTTTTTGCAAGTATGGAATTTTGAAAACTTTTCTTTGGTCTATAATTTACTATGCGCTGTTCAAGGGAACAATTGGGCGCGAGACTAGGATGGCTCTACTACACGTCTCAAAAGAGTAAGCAGTCACTTCACCAAGTGGTGTGCTACCAAGAATCTCACTCACGATGAATTTGGGGGATGAGAGTTAAAAAGGTAGTTGGTCAACCGGAATCTGGTAACTGATTACTCTAAATCCTTGTGGCTATATTTTTGTCTTTTTCTAGAGGAGCGTGACTACTTTGGGGCTCTAGTTGATTAATTTTAATTCATTTTTTTGGTCTAGGGATTCAAGAATCAAGCAACATCCAATTTACATACATTGGGGAATGATTTCCCAATAGTTGTTATGTGGCTCGAGTTCAACCTTATGCGTGAATGTAAATTGCAGTGTGAAAGTTAAATTTCAAACAATTACGTAAGCATGCTTGAACACACAAGGTATCCTCTTACTTGGGCTTCGAGGAGGTTTGAAATTTATCTCTCAAGCCGTGCTTACACGTTGCTTGAGGAGAAGGCGACGTCGGTTGGCGCGTGATCTGAAAATTAGGCCCAACCTTTCGAGCTTTACCCTGTTTTAAATTACAATAAAGGTCAACTTAAAAAGCCCACAAGTTGGGATTTTGATAATTAAACAATTTTGCCTTCAAGGGCCCAAAACTTAAAACTAATTAAACTACTACTATACTAATCTAATAGATTAACTAGACTTAAATAGACTTAGAGTGTTGATTACCAAGTTGATTCAAAGTTTGCAAGCGATGATTCACAACGTGCCTCACACACTTGAACTTCCCAAGGCAATGAAAACTATAATCTCTTGGTAAGTTTACAAATTCAACTAAGTTCAACCCATATTCATCCACAAAAATCAATCAAAAACCATTTTTCCTAAATTTTTTTTCGTTTTTCTTTTTAGCTCTAAATATTACAAACAAGTTCCACTGATTTATTCTACTTAATTACAAAATCTAGGTTCGGAGTTCAACTACACATAAAAAACCAACTGGAACTGGAAAAAAACTGGACGCGCGTGTGTGGAGGTTCCTAGGCGGTCGCCTGCCGGCTAGGGCGCGGTCACCCATCCAGTTCCGATGAACTTTCATTGGTTTTCTTCCATAGTAGTAGCTCCTCTCTAGTATATTGATCTTGAAACCTGATTTGCAAAAAAGTAAGTCAATAATGAAAAATAACGAAATAAAATAATGAAAATTAAAAAAATAAGAAATGGAAAGGTGAGAATAGTGCTTCCTCCTTAGATACTCAACCAAGCACTTTTGCTTATTCAATCCATGACGGCGGCGCCATTTGAAGTAGACTAGTTTAGAGTATCTCAAAGTTTTGTTTTGATGTGGTTCATCCTAGATTGTTTAGAGTTTGAATGATAGGAGTTTGAAGGAAGAAGGTAGACTCTTAGTTTAGAACTAGTTTAGTTTTAATTTATGAATGAAAAACATTGAAAGTTAAGTTGATGAAGAATGAAATAACTCAAAACATTGAAAGAAAGTGATTGAAATGATAGATTTAAACAAGCACAACAAAAGAAGATAGATAGATTGATTGAAATAATTAAAGCAAAATAACAATATTGAAATGAAAATAAATGAAGAACAATAAAGTAAAAGACTAGAAATTAAATCCTACATGACACCAGATTAAGTCTAGGTGCATTCTCTACTCCTACAAACCAATTGGTTTGGACCCTAAATGTAATGGATGCCTTCTCTCTCCCTAACTTTTAGTTTATATACCCCTACTTTATGTCTTTTACTGATTTGCCCTTCTCCATTACATTTGAGACACCTCACACCTCGCACTTCACTTTATGCTTTTGCTTTTTGATTTCTTCTTGATCAAGATAGGTTTTGGAGAATGTCATATTTTGAGATAAGGACCTCTATCTCTGGTCTTCTTTGTTGAAGGCTTTGACCTTTGACTTTGATTTTTTCAACACTTTTTCATAGTAGCTTCTAGTCTTCATAATAAGCGTGATTAAGGCTCCTTTTGGTGCTAAGACGTAGCTTTTATGATAAATGGTATGAATTTCTCCGTAACCTGAAAAAAGCAGTAAAAGCTATGAGTTGTCTTTTCATTAAGTGTAAGAAGGGCTGTAATGCAGTAATATAAGGAAAATAAAATGTACATTTGCGAGTTGATCACTCCCACACTTTGAATCAACTTGGTAATCAACACTCTAACTAAGTTTAGCTCTAGTTAATCTAGATAGTCTATCTAAATTAGTTAATCTATTAGATTAGTTTAGTATTAGTTTAATTTTATGTTTTAGGCCCTTGAAGGCAAAGTTGTTTAAAACCCAAACTGTGGGCTTTTTAAGTAGACCTTTATTTATAACTTAAAATAGGGAAAAGCTCTAACGGTTGGGCCTGATTCTCAAATCACACGCCAACCAACGTCCCCTTCTCCTCAAGCAGTGTGTAAGCACGGCTTGAGAGGTAAAATCTAAACCTCCTCAAATCCCATGTAAGAGGATGCCTTGTGTGTTTGATAATCAGTCCTTTAGGGTTTTGTCCTTTTGGGTCCAAGTTCGAAGTCTAAAGTCCGTAAACGTTTGATTAGTCAAGTTACCTTATTCATGTGGGTTGGTAGCATAGGCCGAGTAAGGGATCGTCCATACCTTAAGACTAGGCAAGGTTAACAACTGGATTTACAGCTTTTAGTGAGTAGGATTTTAGATTTTTTATCAGGTTTAGGTCAATTAAAAACCGGATGCAAGTAACGTAAAATTACGATGATTGATTTCTACGTAAAATAAAGGGAGATATACAGGAAAATGGTTAATCATAATCATGCAAGGTCACTTTCAATAGTAAGAGTACCATGTCACTACAGCTCTAATCCGTCTCGAGTTCATAAACAAACTCGAAACGGCGTCGAGTATCGATCCCCAGTGAGATGCACTCATCTCTGGGTTCATCTCACTAGCATAAGGAGTTGAACTAACATTCCATCTCTAGAATATCATTTCAGATCCTAGTTTAATTCTACATCAGCTGGACAAACCAGAGGGCTGACGGCCACCTTAGGGTCTCACACGAGACTGGACCTAGTGTTAACTAGGTCTCGCGACGAGATTGTTCTGGAGCATTAGCACTCCAACTTTGGTCAGACTCAGTCATTTTGGGGCCGGATGTATAATCTAAATCTATTTCCTAAGTAGTGATTCTGGAACACTAAATTACAGCTTGATCCTCACATTAGCATCATTAACCCTCTCCTTGGGAGGATTTTAGCTCATGGTCCTTGGATAGATTGATTGTTCTTGCTGTATACAATGAATAAGTACAAGAAATGAATGAAGAATAGGAATTTAACTTGAAGGAAAATAGATTTTATTGAAGTGAATACTTACTGTATCAATCCTAATATAAGCTGCAAAATAAAGGAAACTACTACTCTATGAAATGTAAGTACTGGAATGGAAAATGCAAGAATGAAAAACTAGCCTTTTCTAGCCACCAACATCAAACTATATACCCCCTCTTTGAATCTCACGTGAAGCCTTCCATTTATAAGTTTTGTCTTTACTGGCTGGAGGCCTTAGTCATCCGGATGCAACAGCTTTAGCGGAGATTATGGGTATAGATTTGATTAAACCGCCAGTGAGATATCTTGGGCTACCACTCATCTCTGCTAGGTTGGGGATTAGAGAATGTCAACCGCTAATAGAGAAGGTTACTAGTAAGATTTCGAACTGGAAGTCAAAGCTGTTGTCTCACGCAGGAAGATTACAAGTTATAAACTCGGTGCTTCTTGCTTTCCCCACCTTTTGGTCCAGAACTTTCATTCTACCTTCTACGGTTCTTGAACAAGTGCAACAGATATGTGCAAAATTTTTGTGGACTGGGTCTACAGAGAAGAAAGGACATCACCAAGCTAGCTGGAGTACTGTTTGTCTGTCTAAGGAGGAAGGGGGTCTGGGAATCATGAACTTACAAAGGTGGAACATTGGAACCTACTGTGGGTTGATTTTTAAGGTGGTCACAAGAGAAGAAACGGTTTGGGTCGACTGGACATGGCAGCAGCACATTAAAGAGAAGTTTTTCTGGTCCATGAGTATCCCAAAAGACTGCTCATGGATGTGGAGAAACATCTTGGAGATGAGGATTGAAGCCAAAAAGTTTATCAGATATGAAATTGCGAATGGGGAAGACACTCTTTTATGGCATGATATTTGGTGTTCAAGATCTCCTTTGATCGAAGATGTAGAAGCGAGAGCAGCATGGGATTTTCAACTGAATGCTACAGTAAGTATCCTTATATCCAATGGTACATGGAACTCAGAAGTCCAAAATTTGCAGGCGGCAAGTTTGAAGAAGGAAATCAATGAAGTGCAAATCAACTCGCACCTGGAAAAAGACTTCATTGTCTGGACTCCTCATCAAAGTGGCAAATTTAATTCCAAGAGTGCTTATGAAGCTTTGACCAGAGCAAGAGAGAAGAAACCTTGGTGCAGTATGGTATGGGGAAAATGGGTTCTGCCACGCCATTCCTTTTCCACTTGGCAGCTGTTTTCTAATAGTATACCAACACAGGACAGGTTAGTGCATAAGAGGATCCTTAACAGGTCGGTGTGCTGCTTATATAACGATAGCAGGGAATACTCGGTAGCATTTATTTTTTTTGAGTGTCAATACTCAAGAAATTTCTTTGAAAAGAATTGAAACAGCTACTAGGTATTCCTGCCGATGCCTCAATCTGAATAGGGAATGGGTTTCGATTATTCGACAATGTAAAAATGTTGAGGTAGGGGAGATATATAAGGTGTTCATATGTGCATCGGTGGATTATATATGGAAGGAACGTAATTCAAGACGCTTTCGACATGATGGAAAACCCCCGGAGTCAGTTTTTAACAAGATGGTTAGAGATTTGAGAAACTATCTTCAGGTGCTTCGACCGGAGCTCAGAGATAGTGCAAGGGGAAGAGGGTTGTTGCTTAGAATTGGTATTACCGGTGAATTCAAGCAACAGATGCAAACGAACTGCACATGGGTTTCTCCGATAGGTACGAGATTGAAAGCAAACACTGATAGAGCCTTGAATATCCATGGATCGGGACATGGAGGAGTGATAAGAAACAATGAAGGCAGGGTTATGGCTGCATTTAGTGGAAGTGGTGGTATGGTGTCAGTTATATTCCAAGAACTGAAAGCTATAGAGGTCTGTCTTGATCGATGTCCTGTAGAAGGATACTTAGAGGTAGAAGTAGAAGCGGATTCAATAAGAGCCGTCAATGCAATCAACAAAATTGAGGAACCTCCCTGGTATTGTCGAGATGTTGTGGCGGCTATTGAAAGGAAGAAGGAAGGATTCAGTTTCATATCTTTCTCACATGCTTTTCGAGAAGTGAATAAGGTAGCTGATTATTTTGCTAGTTTACATAAAAGTGTTGAAAATGCTGAATTTTCTACTGTACATTTTGCTTATCCTCTGGATTTTGTTGTACAGAACATTGTAAACGAGGATGCGAGTGGAGCTATATATGTAAGGAAAAGTTAGATTAATACAGGTGGGGGGTCGGCCTAACCCTAGTTTATTTGGAAAAAAAAAAGTTTGTCTTTTCATGTATTAATTTGTTTTGTATTTTCTTCTTTCCAAACATCAAATCATGTATTAATTTCTTGTTTTGTTTTTTCTTTAATTGCAAGGTGGCACACAAGTGTCTTGCCACTTGTCTATGCATGATGACTCATCATTTCTTGTAGGCCCGCAGAGTAGGTCCATATGCTGTGTCTAGTGGCAGACCGGATTTTGTCATTTTTACAACTTTCTGTCTTTGCATAGAGCTTGTTGCCCTGGTTGTCTAGCAGTTCACTTGCCAAAATTGGCATCCAGGTTTGAAAGATGTGAGCTTCGGAAGTTTGCTGCTTCTTCACATGTGGACCCATTCTGCACTGGTTTTGTCCCTTTGGAAACTTCGGCTCTAGTCAGGTTTTGTTGGGCTTCACTGGGGCTAAGTGGGAAGACTTCAAGTATGCAAAGTATTCCCGTACTTTGATGCAAGTTTTATCATCATATTCACGTTAACTGCGAAAACCTGCAAAAGTACAAAAATATAATTATTTCATGATTATTAAACACATAATTAACCAAAATGCTATGTCTCTACGGGGTATAGTATTATAGTTTTGGGTGTTTATCAGTGTTCAAGCATGCTTACGTGATTGTTTGAAATTTAATTTCCACACTGCAATTTACATTCAAGCATAAGGCTGAACCCAAGCCATATAACAACCATTGGGAAGTCATTCCCCAATATAGATAAATTGGACGATGCTTGATTCTTGAAGCCCTAGATCAAAAAACATGAATTAAAATCAATCAACTAGAGGCCAAAGTAGTGATGCTCCTCCAGAAAAAGACAAAAATATAGCCACGATGATTTAGAGTAATCAGTTACCAGATTCCGGTGGACCAACTACCTTCCTCACTCCCCTCCCCCATATTCATCGTGAGTGGGATTCTTGGTAGCACACCACTTGGTGAAGTGACTTCCTACTACTCTTCTGAGACGTGTAGTAGAGCCATCCTAATCTAGCGCCCAATTGTTCCCTTGAATAGGGCATAGTAAATTATAGACCAAAGCAAACTTTTCAAAACTCCATACTTGCAAAAACGAATTTCGATTTCTTGAGCATCTTTGCATCGTTTGCGCATATTAGGATAGTTTTGTGGTCTTGCTAAAAGTACATGATACTGCATTCAGGCACTATAGGTATTAGCAAGGATAAAATTTACTCATATAGGAGAGCAGGTCGTCCTAGACAATCTCCTATTTCTAGTCCTCCATATACTAAGATGGCTGACAAAGTAGTGCAAGCTGAAAAGCCTCTCTCCAACTTGCACACACCGTTGCAAGATGGGCCTCCGTCCTGTATATGACTCACACCGCTCATGAGCAACTTTCACATTCCACCGAACGTGTTCAATCTTCTACCCATCTTTCACGGGTTAGAACACAAGTTACCGTACGAGAATCTATGTCAGATACATGAAGTATGCAATACTTTCCACCATCCGGGCGTCACCGACAATCAAGTTAAGCTACGAGTGTTTCTTTTCACTCTAGTTGGTAAGAGTCACGCTTGGCTTCTTTCTCAGAAATCCAATTCTTTCGATACATGGGAAAAGGTTGTGTTCTCTTTTATGAAGAAGTACTTTCCGCCGAAGAAAATAGAAGAGATAAGAAGTAAGATACAGTTCTTCAGACAGAGTCCAAGTGAGACATTTCCCGAAGCATGGGATAGATTCTCTGACCTACTCCATTCTTGTCCTCACCATAAACTAGAAAAATTCACTGTTGTCCAATGTTTCTTTAAAGGTCTTCTCTAAGAACACAAAGTAACCATCGACATCATGAGTAATGGTAATTTTTTGGATAGAGGTGCAACCGAAGTCTTAACCTTTCTTGAAAACCAAGCCGAAAAGAGTACCAATTGGGGTGATATAAACAATTCTAGAATAGCCCAACCCAGTACATCTAAGGTTAGCGGTATTTTTAAGGTGAAATCTGATCCAGAAATCAAAACTTTAATCGAAACCCTCACAAGAAAGATAGATGCCCTCACAACCTAACAAAAAGACCAAAACCCTCATCGTGTCATGAACATAAATACCTCACCATGCAATTTATGTCTAAGCTTAAATCATATAGATGCCACCTGTCCCTTGAGCACAAACCTATCATCATTTCAGCCAGAAGAAGTATGTGCTTTCAATGTACCAAATGCACCATGGAGACAACATACAAACTTTGCATGGACTAACATTCCACAAAACTAACCACCTCCAGGTTTCAACAAACCACCAAATACATTCAGACAAGGACAAGGTACTTATAACAATCAGAACATAGCAATGGTTCCATCCCATTTTAACTAGAACTACCAAAACCCACCTATTAACAACCAAAACGACCTAGTTCCCATTACACCATCAACTATCATCTAAATAGATAAGCCCACTGAAATAATGCTATATGTCATGCAACAACAAACCTAAATCCTAGCATCCATGCAACAATCTCTGAACTTGTTAGCTTAAGACAAAACCTAGAAAGGTGTGTTCCCAGGTCAAGTTATTCCAAACCCTAAACTAACAAACACAGCTTTTGAAGCAACAAGTGACGTGAACAAAGTTGGAGTGCTAAAAAGTCTTTCTTAATCATCCCATCTACGAGGATTAAATCCTCTTTTCTGATGTATTCCTTCCGCATTCCATTCCACCTTTTTCTTTTAGGGAATACATCAATAAGATAACCGAACCCTCCATTTAGAGTGTATGGTTGTAAGTGCCGGAGCCATAGTCCATGTATATTTCGCATGTTCTTTGTAAAACACTTTTTACTCGTCGTTTGATCGAGTAAGTGTGAACCCGTGGAGGGAGTATACAAATTTTCTTTTCTTTATTTTACATTTCTTTTTCAAAAACAGTTGTTTTCTTTGTTATGTTAATGCAAGATTCTCGGTACATCAATAGTTATGTGATTTTTCAAAAACAAAACGGACAATGGATTTTACACAGACCAATCTCTAGAACAACGTAATCTAGGGGTAGTTTGAGATCAATTTTGCTGAATAAGGGTCGCCTATATCACCAAACTATTCGCCTCGGTCAGGACATTCCATGTCTTGCGCAGTAAATCCCCCAGCTCGCGTAGCTGAAGCTCTGTTTGTCCAGATTGGGTTCGCCACAGATCCGACACAAAAGTTGCCTGAGATTTCCTGTTATGGTTTGATTTTCATTGTAGCTTTTTGAGTACGAGTTTCTTAATATATATCTCCATTGTTTTCAAAACTAGAGGATATAAAAATGAAAATTATAAGTCCTGGAGTAACCAAAATGATACTGGATTCACGTATAATTTTATCTTCTTGTCAAAACCACTATATGGTTAGAGATATCTTTTGCTTGAGAAAATCAACTAAAAAAAAATGAGATGCCTCCAAATGAAAATTAAATAAAATAGAGTAATCCAAAGTAATACTATTCTCTGTTTAATTCTATCTTTTGCCTCCACCTCTCTATTTGTCTCAAGAATCTAACGTTAAAATACTCAAACTTATGCAAATTTTCAAAAAATTTCCTTTTCTTCTAAAAATCTTTCTCCTTCTTAATCTCTCGCTTTCTAAAAACTTTTTAAAAACTTTAAAAAAATGTTTTCTATAGCAAACAAAAACCCTCCACCTAGCAAGACTAGATGGATAAGTTTCAATGATCGTGTGTAAGCACTTCATAGAGAACTGCAGTTGAAGATATGGACACATATACCGAAAATTATTCCTGGTTTAGGTAAGAGTTCATACACACGTAATTTATAAAGTCTACACATGTTATCCTCCAGTGCACTACGCTCAGTCTAAGAGAGTAATCCAGCCATCTAGTTGGGATTAACTCAAGTTTTCAAAAACTTTCATGTCTTGGGGATCTGACTTAAAACGACCCACTTTTTTAAAATTTGAGTACTTATTCAAAACCCAACAAAATTAATTAAAATTTTCCTTCTGTTGTTTGTAAACATTTCTCTACAGTTCCTTTTCGTTCTTTTCCGTCATCTGTCTTTTATCCACCATTGGATGTGAGTGTACCTATACTGTTGCGTAGCATTTTTTATGATGATCATTTTGGTACCTCACGGGTCAAGATCGAACGAGTAACGAAGCGCGGATAGGCTCTTGAAGTTTGCAAGGCACTGGGGACAAGATCGGAATTTCCTGATTTCATTTGGGCTTGGGCTAAAATTTCAAAACAACTTAAAAGGCATGTGCAAGGCACGAGCCATCAATTCCTTTATAAGCTATGTGACCGCCCAACCGTCTTCATCTTCCCCAAAATCCCCAACCCTAGCCCACCTAATCTCGTACGCGTCCGCCCCTTATAAGCATGCAACCACCCGCTCACCCGTACACACCACCACCTAATTTTTTCACAGCTTGCTCCATTTTAGAGTTGCTTCTCGCGTGATGATGGCAGAGACGCTTCTCAAGAGGGTGAAAAACCCCAAGTCACACTGTGCGTTTTAGAGTTCGCTGTGAAGGAATTAGTTGGTGGTATCTCAATAGACAGCCTACAACCTGATAGGCTCAGTTAAGCCTTCTGATATCGGTAAGGTGATGCTCCATATTCTATCGATTCTTCAAGAGTAGAAGAATAGCTTCTGCAATGTCACCTTCATTTAGGAGCAACTCTACAAATCTAAGAAGTCAACCACCCCTCAACCAGTGTTGGTCACCAGGATCATGCAGCACTGGGGGTTCGAGGCTACAGACGCCCTAGTGGTGGTCAAGGATGCTACCATAGGTCCTATCTATGCCCACTGCGTCCAAAATTTTTGGCTTCCACCTGCAGCCATAGCCGCCGAGCAAGCACGCCCTACTGAGAAAGTTGATTACTTCGATGAAGATGGCACTCGACAGTTCACTCAGCCCATGGACGAAATTCATTTCCTCCATGGAGGCTAGAGGATTTTGCATCAGCACATCCACCAGCTCAGGCAAACACATGGAGTCATCATGGCAGAACAACAGACCCTTAGAGAGGAGCAACGGCCCTTCCAGCATGAGCATCGACGTTTTCAGCACAGAGTCACTAGAACATTGTAGAGCATTAAAGACGTGCTCTTGCATAATGATAGACACCCTAGGACCCGACGTCAAGGAGAAAGATCTTTTAGACATCGAGACGAGTCACACATGGATTCAAACTAGGCAGCTCCCTAGTGCCCGTATAGATAGTTTATATTTTATGTTTCATCTTTAGTTTAATGTTTATTTTATTTATGTACTTATGTGGTATTATAACTAGTAGTGTAATTTTAATATTATCTGCTTGTTTATTTGTGGAATTTGGTACATGAGTAGAAGGTAATACAGATACATCAAGCCAAAATTTTCCATTTTTCTTTTATGCATTTCATATATTCTTACAAAAATACAAAAACCCAAAAAGATATTTTATAGTAGAATAATTATCCTTAGTATAATAAACCATGTATTTCTCATTCTATATCAAGCAACCCACGCCTAAACTTATTTAGGGGTGGCGTATTTTCATCATGAAGAACAGAATACAGGTGTATCACCATTTTTTCTCATGTTTCTATGGTAATCTCTTTCCTTATCTCTTCATACTTTGAGGACAAAGAATATTTCTATTTTGGGGTGGTATAGTAACATTTTGCAAAAACTAGGCATTTTTCTATAGTAGATATAATAGTATATTTCTTCCTTTTTAAATTTTTTTTCGAAAAAGACCAAAAATATTTTTCTGTTTAGTATTAAAAAGTCTTGTTTCCCTTTTCTATGATGAATAAAAAGTTTAGAAGTCTCATTATAGCAATAGAGTAAGGATTCATTCTTCAAACTTAGAGCGTACAATAATTTTTGCATCTTTTCATGAATGACATGCACCATCATTTGTTTGAATATAGCAGTGAGTTTCCGAGACTAAGGTTAGAACAATTAAGTTCCATATCCTACGAGAATTAGCCAAAAGCCTCATCTGAATGATTATTGAGTGATGACACAAAGGATGTCCGGATAGAAAAACCACACGTCCACTTGCTTGATCACCACGCCATATCCTAAGAGAGAATTTAGGACTTTCTTGGATCAATATAGCTAAATAAACGTTACAAACCCTAAAATATAGTTTTTCCTCCAGTTACCCACTTTTGAGCCTTCACCATTTTCTAAAAGCCTTTTTATTTTTCGCCATAAATTCTTGACCCGTTACAATACATAATAAAAAGTTTACCCAGCTGACGAGTTGAGAATTAGATGGATATCAGAAAAAGAAAAGAGAAGACCTTATACAAAAATAGATCAGTTATTTGCTTCGAAAGAAAAGAAAGAGAAGAAAAGAAAGACCATCAAAAGCTAAAACTCCAAAAAAAATCGAAGGATCAAAAGTTGAATCTCCCAAAAGTTCAAAATCAAAAGAAGATGTTACCAGAAACAAAATAAAAAAGAAACAAAAGCAAAGATAGAACTCCCAAAATTCAAAATCATATGGAATCACAAAGGCAAAGGGCTAAAAGAATGTATCACAATTCAAAAGCAAAAGAACAAAACAAGGTTCTTCTTTGGTTACAAGGTTCTTGAAGACCCGATTTCTTAATTTATCATATTTTGTTTTTCCCTTCCTTTTTCTTTCTAAATTATCACCCTAGCCCCATAACTCATAATAAAAGACCTATAACTCAATTAGGAATATAATGGTGTGATAGTAAATGGCAAGCGTGATAAATCGAACTCGGTTTCTTTGGACGTCATTTGAGTATGTGAGGAATATAAGTGCTCACTGCACTTGAGAGAATGAACCTTGAGTAAATCTATCAGAGAGTTGTGATTGCAACACACCCCTGTGAGAACCCACCTTAAGGACGCTCTTCGAAGGTCTCGGAAACAACTCTGCTTTTGCATTTCATTGGTCATATTTTGCACATTTATCTTTAAGTGATTAAATTATTGTACATATGTTATTCTAAGTTCAAAGGAGCTTGTCCTTATTCCCCGCTAATGAGATGTATGGACTTTTGAGAATAAATAAGGAAACAAGACTCGTTGCACTAAATAGAAGAGGTTTGTAAGTACCTTCACTGGAAAACTCTCACGAGGCTTAAATCTCGTCCACTAGGAAATTCCTAGTGGTTTAAGGCCTTATTGCATATGGTTAATGCAATCACAATATGCAAAATGAGATTAGTATAACTTATCATAAATCACTCATTTGTGATCTTAGTTTTTTCTCTCATCCTAGCTTGAGGATAAGCAAGATGCTATTTGGGGGTGGTGATCAGCTCCCAAATGTGTGCTTTATTATGCTTATATTACTGCATTACAACCTTTCTTACGTTTAATGAAACGACAACTCATAGCTTTTATTGCCTTTTTTAGGTTACAAAGAAATTCAGACCACTTATCATAAAAGCTGCATCTTAGCACCAAAATGAGCCTTAACCATGCTTATTATGAAGACTAGAAGCTGCTATAAAAAAGTGCTGAAAAAGTCAAAGGTCAAAGTTAAAGGTCAAAGGTCAAGGACTCATAACCAAAGAGTTGGAAGTCAAAGTCCTCAACTCAGAAGACCAGAGATAGATGTCCTCAACTCAAAAGATGGCTTTCTCTAAAACCTATCTTGATCAAGAAGAAAAGGAAAAAGCAAAAGCATAAAGTAAAGGGTGAGGTGTTTCAAATGTAATGGAGAAGGGCAAATCAATCATTGGCATAAAGTAGGGGTATATAAACTAAAAGTTAAGGAGAGAGAATGCACTTAGACTTAATCTAGTGTCATGTAGGATTTATTTTTATAGTCTTTTTTCATTCAAGTCATTTTACTTTATTGTTCTCCATTTCAATCTTGTTATTTTGCTTTGTTATTCAATCAATCGATCTTCTTTTTTTTGTTGTTCTTTGTTCCAATCTTTCATTTCAATCCTTTCTTTCTAGTTCATGTTATTTCAATCTTTAAAACAACTTAAGTTTTCAATGTTATTCATAAACTAGAAACCAATATAAGTCCTAAAGTAAAGATCCTACCTTCATTTCTTCAATTCCCAACCATTCAAACTTTAAACAATCTATGGTGAACCTCACTTCAATCACTTTTGAAGCTACTCAACACACAACTACAACTTCATCCAACAATAGCGGTATTTCTGTTGATGCCTTAATTAAACATGTTAGTGAGCAGCAATACACTAAGTAATGGGCTCATGTCTCAGCGGGGGTGCTTTTGCCCGTAACTTACAGAAGTGTGAATATGGATTTTGTTGGTGCAATTGGTCTTAAGGATGATGTAGGTATCTCACAGCTGATGGGGGCAACCTTTAATCGCTTAGCATACCCCCCTCATTATCACAGGCTGAGGCAGTTGTTACTCCTGCTCCGAACTGGCCCTATTACCTTGGGTAATGGTGAAATATTTGATTATCGAGGGAAATGGTGAAATCTTTGATTACCATGTTCCACTAATTGACAAAGATTCGATGCCACAACTCCCTATTTATGCTCACTTGACACCAGTAAGTAAATTGATTAGTTTCATTCTTTTATTTAATGTTCTTTTTCAACATTTAATTTATTTAACTATGGTATCAATTTAGGCACAGTTGAAGACAACGATAGAGGACTATAAGCATGCCACTACTTCTATGACTAGTGTTATTAGCCAAATGCATCATGGGTTGTACGCTGATATGGAATATATCCATAGATTAGTTCATAAAGAATTGAGTAGTATACATATTCCATATTCTTTCCAGTCTCAAGTAGTTGAGACTCAAATGACACCACAAGTTCAAACTCAGCTATCTATCTTATGGGAAGATATATATGCTCCTAATGAGAGGACATTTGATGTTTAGTGTTTTGGGTTAGTGGGTTATGAAGTTTATTTGAGAAGATGACTATCAAGACTACTAACACAACAAAACTCTATTCAAACAACTCTAAATCAATATTCCCTTTACTTTACCCTCAGTACCTTGAGAGTATAGTGGTGTTAAAGGTGTTTTTCCACATCTATGGACTAAGTCTCTTTTTGAATCTACATACTTATTTAAACTAAGGAAAAACCATGAGAGAGATTTTTGAATTGGGTTTTTGGGTTTTAAAAATTATTTGACTTAAAGGGAGATTGATATAATGATAAAAGAAAGATTTAGACAACTAGAAAAACAAATACGAATAAGCTATAAATAAAAATGGATAAATATATTAAGGAAGGTTCAAGTATTCAAGAGAGTTGAATCCCCTATTAATGGTGGAAGTTTCTTGTTAGATCTTATTGATGTGAATTATTTTGATGAGGGATGTCGAATACGCTCAAAATAAGTGGAAAAGAAATCAAGCTAGATTCAAATAGTTGGGGGAGAGAGAAAGATTTCATTTTTTTTGGGATTTTGTTATACTACTTTAAAACTACAAAATAATAAATCTAACTACTAAAAAGAAAATATAAGAAGCTGGTTTAGATGAATGGAACTCCAATTGTAATTTTGATAATTTGTAATTGAGTTATTATCTCTAATAACCAATTCCAAGCATGTGGAACTCCAATAACTCCATATCTCTATTAATGCAATGAAATTTCTAGCCTTTTTATGAGTAGAGTTAAATCTTTTCAACTCTAAACACAAAAATGCCATACAATCCTAGTGAAATCAAACTAGCTAAACTTATTACATCATTCTTCCTATTGGGGTTTCATTTAACTCTCCAATTGACAGTGTTACCCCATTGTCATTGGAAGTTAATCAACATGAAAGAAGATTGAAAATGGAAGAAGAAAAAAGTGATTCTTATTAACTAAAAAAAAATCTTGAAAAATGACATTAATGGAGGCTAGTCCTCCTCTAACTAAAACTAAAACATGGAATGGAAATCTAAAAGCTAGAACTTGGAAAAAATGGAAAACTAGAAACTAGAATGCTAACCATTCCCATATAAAATGATAGCACCACCCCTTTTTTATAGTTGAGATGGGGTGAACTATTACACTCATGATTTCAAGTTTTGCATAGTATTTACTCATGATTTCATGCTTTGTATAATGTTCAAGAGCTACTACACCCAAGATTTCATGCTTTGCATAGTTAATGAAAAACCCAATTTGTGGTGGACCCCGCGTGATGGGCCCCATAAGGTTTGACCAGTTGTTGAATGAAAATTGACTTTTTACAAAGTCCCATCATTTCGTAAAGTTTGTTGTTATAATCTTTTTTCCAGGTCACTTGCCAAATTTGGAGTTCATAATAGAAAGATATGAGCATCGGAAGTTTATTCGGCTATATTTTGTGCTTAAATGCAGGTTTTGCTTGTATTTATCGTTTGAAAGCCGAAACTTGTGAAAGCACGAAAATATAATTAATTTAAATTTATTAAACACATTATTAACCAAAAACTAATGTCCAGCTTTGAATGTTTATCACACGACCCCAAATAACACTTTATTTGTCTTCAAGCAAAGAAAAGACACTAAACAGATAAGTGGCAAAAAATGTGTAATCCTAACTAATTCTCGTTTTGTAGAGTGTGAATATTGTAATGACCGTATGTAACAAGACCTTAAACCACTAGGAATTTCCTAGTGGATGAGTTATAGTCTCGTGAGAGTTTTCTAGAGAAGATACTCGCAAACTTCATTTATACTACAATGACTCAGTAACAAAAGTTTGTTCCCTTAATTAATCCAAGTTATTGATAAAACATTTATTGATGTTTGGGTTTTATACTTAAGTCCAAAGTCCACAGTCCGAAGTCCGAGGACCAAAGTCCAAAGTCTAAAGTCTGTATAGTCGTCCGTTTAGTCAAGTTACCTTACTCACGTGAGTTTGGTAGGATAGGTCGAGTAAGGGATCGTCCAAACCTTAGGGCTCGGCAAGGGTTACAACTGGATTTACAACTTTTAGTGAGTAGGATTTTAGGTTATTTAGTTGGTTTAAGTAAATTAACGGTAATGCAAGTAATGTAAATAAATAACGGTGATTTCGACGTAAATAAACAAAGATAGAGAAACAGGGAGAGGGTTAATCATACTCATGCAAGAATCATTTTTCAACAGTTTATATTACCATATCATTACAGCTCTAATTCATCTTGAGTTCATAAACAAACCCGAGACGACGTCGAGTATCGATCCCTAGCGAAATGCCCGCATCTCTGAGTCGCATCGCACTAGCATAAGGAGTTGAACTAATATTTCATCTTTGGGATATCATTTCAGCTTCTGGTTCGATTCTACATCAGCTAGACAAATTGGGGAGCTGTCTGACACCAGAGAGTCACGCGTGAGACATTTTGGGTCTCTTGTGAGACTGTTATGGAGCATCAGCACTCCAAATTTGTATAGTCTCAATCATTTTGGGACCGGATGTATAATCTACACCTAATTCCTAAGTAGTGATTCTAGACCATTAAAGTGTCAATCCGGATTCTCACACGAGCAACATAACCCTCCCCCTGAGAGGGGGGGGGGGATTAACTCATGGTCATTGGAAGAATAATTAAACTTGCTGTATACATTAAATAAGTAAATGCAGGACAGATATTAAACTTGAAAATAAATGACTTTTATTAAGAAGAAATAACTTACAGTATTGAAGCTGCTGGAAGAGAAAATGACGAAATGTAAAGTATTGGAATGAAGCTACAGACGATAAACTAACTAAGTAACTAATGAGCATAAGCTAAAGCATAAAAATGCTGAAGGAGGAATATTGAAGACCCCCCTTACATATATATAGGCCGGTCTCTTGTGAAGCCTTTAATTGGGTTTCGTCCATTTCTCAAATTGAGACATTCAAAACTTTGAAATACAAAGTTTTGGCTTCATCCGAATTAATTTGTTTTTTTTCTTCTTGCTCAATTCAAACCAAACTTTATGTTTAGTTTTGTCTTTGTATGTTTTCATTTTTGTCCTTATGCCAAATTCAATTCAAACTTTGAATTGGTACGTGTCTTCTCCTTTTACAAGGTGGCACAAAATTGTGACCATCACTTGCCACCTGCCTATGTTGACTCGTCATGCCTTTTGGGCCCGTAGAGTGGGTCCACTTAGTGTGTCTAGTGGCGGCGTCGATTTTGGCATTTTTACAACTTTCTGTGTTTGCGTAGAGTTTGTCGCCCTGGTCGCTCTGGCAGTTCACTAGCCAACATCGGCGTCCAGATTTATAAGATGTAAGCTTCGAAAGTTTGCTGCTTCTTTACATGTGGACCCGTTCTGCACTGGTTTTGTTCCTTTGGAAACTTCGGCTCTAGTCAGGCTTTGTTGGGCTTCACTGGGGCTGAGTGGGGAGACTTCAAATATTCTAGTATTCCCGTACTTCGATGCATGTTTTATCATTATATTCACGTTAACTATGGAAATCTGCAAAAGTACAAAAATATAATTATTATATGATTATTAATAACATTATTGACCAAAATGCTATGTCTCTCGAGGTTTAATAATACAGTTTTGGGTGCTTATCACACCATCCCCAAACAGCACTTTGCTTATCCTCAAGCAATGAAGAGACATTAAAATGATAAGTGGCAAAAAATGTGTTGTCCTAAGCTAAGTCTCATTTCGCAGAGTGCGGTTGCATTGACCGTATGCAACAAGTCCTTGAACCACTAGGAAATTCCCTAGTGGACGAGTTATAGCCTCGTGAGAGTTTTCCAGAGAAGATACTCACAAACTTCATTTATACTACAACAACTCAGTAACAAAGGCCCCGTTTCCTTAATTAATCTCAGATATCTATATATCTCACTAGCGGGGGAAACAAGAATTAATTCTTTCGAAATTCAAGTTAATATACATACAATAATCAAAACATCTACATATGAGCATGCATGCAGTGATCTTTGCAATGAAATGTACGAGCATGGCCGTTTCTGGATCCTTTAGATAGCGTCCTTAAGTAGGTTCTCACAGGTATGTGTCGAAACACAATTTCTCTCTTATTTTTCCACTCAAGTCTTGCTATCTCTAGTGTGCAATGAGCACACGTTTCCTCCATACTCAATGATAGTTAGAGGAGCCGAGGTCGAGAAGTCACAACTACTACTTATTATCACACTATCCTACTCCTAATTGAGCTAGAGGTCTTTATTAGGTGTTATGGGGCTTAAGAGGTAGTGTAGAAGAAATTGGAATGGAAAATTCAAAAATGATAAGTATGAGAGAATAAGGTATTCGAGATATTTATACTAGAGAAATCCTTATTTTCTTTCCTGCTTCTAACATGGGTTTCCATACTTGGCTTTTGTATTCCCTTTTGATTTGATTTTGGGGGAAATTCTAACTTTGATAATTCTTTTGATTTTTTGGAAACATATTTCTATTTTTCTTTTTCTTTTCTTCAAAGCAGTGGCCGATTTTGATTTGTGACAAGTTTTTCTCTTCATTTTTCCGCACTTCATCCTATTTCTCATACTCATCATCTAGGTAGGCTTATTTATTTATGATTAATAGATGGGTAATAAATTTTTGGTGAAATAGAAAGGGTTAATGAAAGGTTCAATGGGGCGACTAGCAATAATTTTTTTTTACAGGTGTGAATTTTTGGCTATATCGATCCAAAGAAGGTCTAAATTCTTGCCTAGGATTTGGGTAGTGATCAAGTAAGTAGACGTGTGAACTTCTCTATTCAGAGAAACTACTCCTCTGTGTCATTACTCCCATATCACACATTTTGAGGCTTTTTGGTTAGATTCTTACAAGATATGGAAACTAAGTTGTCTAACCGTGGGTCCTAGAAACTTATTGCTGTGTACTTTTAATGATAGTCAGTGCATGAATGCTCATGAAAAGATGTAAAAACTATTGCATATGTATTAACTCAAGTTTCTAATAACAAGTCCTAATTCAAATGCTAGGGTGAGATGTCTAAATATTTTTCATCATAGAAAAAGAAACGAGAATTTGTCACTAAATACGTTTATTTAGACATAAAATAAAACTATATACAACTATAAATGTTTAATTTTTGCGAAAGGTTCTTGCCACCCCCAAACAGTCGGACGCTGTGTCCTCAAAATGTTAAGAGGAAGAAAGAATATACCTAAGAGGCTTTGAGCAAAAATATAGCTGACATCTTCCACAGAAATTTATTGTAACACACTATATATTATACATCATAAAAGTGAAAGCACACTGTTAGGTTATTTATTTTTCATATCAAAACGTAAAACAAATATGTACATCAACTCACATTGCCCCAATTACGAACTGGGGGATGGTCCATCCTTGTTTCATTTATGTAGAAATGCAATTCCTTTGCATCACGCCAATCTATCATAGCTTTCCAGACTTCGCTCCACTTCCTTTTTCTTGAAGTGTCCAGGTGAGCTATCATTTTATCGTCATCAGGGAAGCAACAAACTTTCTTTAGATACCTTGCAGGGCACCGCCATACCCGAAATTGCAAAGAACGAATTATCTTGTTTGTTGGACACATAGAGACTACCTTTACCCAGTCTTGAAATGTTGCCACAAACTGTGGGAAGTACATCCTCACTATCCTGCATGTTGTAATTGGCAAAGTGATATAGTGCTGCCAAAAAGACCGAGCCCTCTTAAGGTTCTCAATTACTAGGTCGGTGATGTCGAAGGCGGTATGTTGCTGGGCCAGGGCATGGAACGCCTTACAAGCTGATTTTGAGGCAGTGGAAAAATGTCAATCCCCCATGATGTTCAGAAGAATAAATAACATGGCAGTTCTAACATTCATGGTCATACTGGCTAGCAGAATAGTGTTGTCTGGCCATCGACCAGCTTTTGCACGTTCAATGACCTGGGCAAGGCCATCGCCATAACGAGCGGAAAATTTTTCCCAAGAATAGTCATTAAAGTTATTTTCTATCATGTATTGAATGGGGATGTCTGGCTAAAAAGGAGGAAGGTCCAGAGCCATAGCATCTGCTGGCTCGTAAAAAAGGTGGCGGGTGTTACCAATACAGATTGCAAATTCATTCGGCACGAAACCATCAGTAGGTAGATCCTCCATATGATTGTAAAAATAAGTTGCCAAACTTGGAGAGTATGTCTGCTCAGGGTATAGTATCAAGGAGTTCCAACCAACTCGAGTGATGAAGTCTCTGAAAAGATGTCCATATGTAGGAAAATTCAGTAACGAATGGAAAGATTGTTCTGGAATCATCTTTGGAGTTGCCATTGTAGAAGACGTGTGAAGAAAGATGCCACCTGTAGACAAAGATAACCAAGATTAGAATACGATGGAAACGACTAAGTAAAAACAAATTACATTTATAACCATATGAAAATTTCATTATATTAACAACTAAAAAGAAAATGACAAAGAACATAAAATTGCCAAATTTAAATTATGTCATGGGCCCAAGTAACGGCGAGGGTCCTTTTGTGAGAGAAATCCATTTATAAGATTCTCGATGCCGTCAATCCGTGCAACAGCTTGTTGCAACATTTTGCTCTGTGTCTAGTAAATCTTAGCGTGGTTCTCCATTATGAGAGTGTGATTTGCCAAGAACCGGTTGTGGCTGTGCAAGAATTATGCTTGTTCCTCTTCTTGTATTGTCCATAGGTCATGAAATTCAAGAAGACTGGTGATGATAATGTTCTGACGTTTGAATAATGTCATCAGTCCTTGTTGAATTAAACGAAGGCCTTCCATAGGATTAAATACGTTGCATAATGCATTTTCAGTGAAGATGTTGTCAGCGGAACAAGCTTCGTCGGTTTCTGCACCGACATGGTTCTTTGCAACGTCGGGATTCCAGAAACCGTTCCTACAAACTGAGTGAATGGTGAGAATGTTAGCTGTTCTGAGAGGTGTATTAGGAGCAGTAATAGAAAAACCCTAACGCATCATGATAAGTGTCGCAATGGTTGGCAAAGGAGCTGCCTTTTTCCTAGCACGTGTGATCGCGTTCTAGAGAAATTTAATAATGCAAAAATCATTGCAGTTAGTCTGCAGGACCCAGAGTAGATGGAGGAGGGGTTTTGTTATTTTGGAAGTCTTAGATGTGCCGAGCACATTATGAGCTAGCCATTGGATCACAGATAATTGGTTTCTTTGCAAGGATCGCTGATAAACAATACGGTTTTTCCGGTTGTATTCGCTGTAAAGGATAGTTGCAAACATCAGATGTCTGATATTGTCGAATGGTGAATCCTGAAGGTGTACCCCCTGGTTTGTAATGGGAATTTGAAGTACCTCGGAGATGATATCCATAGTCAATTCACACTTGCATCCATTTGTACGGACAAAGAATTGCCCGTTTTGGAAATAGCCGTGTTTATAGAACAGTAGGACCAATTCTTTGGAATAAAATGCCTGCTTATGAGGTAATAGAGGGTACCATCCTCGACGTAAAATTTCAGTGTCAAAAAATGGATGAAAAAGACCATTTTGGAAATTTTCCATAAAATTTTGCTCGGGCACGAAAATTCGAGTGAGGGCCATTAAAAATGGATTGGTGAAGAAACTTTAGTGGAAAGGGGAAGTTGAATTTTTAGAGGTGTCTATCCTTGCTATAAATAGGCACCAATCCGAAGATGCAGAAAATACGAATCGAGGTGTCAAAGGGTAGTTAGACCACGTGTATCTTTTGAAACATGGCGTAAAAGAGGATGTAGTGTGGATGGGAAGAATAGGGCATTTGACTACAAGGAGTGCCTTTTTTTTTTAAACGTAAATAGCGTAAGTAGAAGGACAAGGAAGATATAGATATAATATCACAATAAGATGTAACAACGTACAGAGATGTGAAAATACATTATAATGACACGGGGAATAAAATACAAACTTAAATATTAGATAAGACAATATGCCACATTAACAACATTATTATAATAAAACAACTGAGCATGAAGACTTGAGTAGCATATTCAATCTGCTGCTACTCAAACTTTTCTAGTGCATCCATGAAGCTTGAAATTTGGAGCGATCTAAAAACAATTTTTAGAATAAGAAGTGTAGAGGGGAGAAGATGAAAGGAGTGAAATGTGAAGAATGTGTTGAACTTATTTATAGAAGAAAATTGAGCTGTTTTCTGACCGTTTTTGGAAGCGATTTCTTGACCGTTTTCTAACCATTTTTAGGATGCGATTTCACAACCATTTTCTAACCGTTTCCTAGCCGTTTTGCGAAACGTTGGTTTACGGTAAAATTTGCCATTAAGTGTGACATTAAATATACATCTATATAAATTATTATTACTAATATTATTATATATGTTTCTACCTATATAATATAATATTGGAGATAACTAATATACTATTTGACAAGGTAGAAATTTTGGAAAATGTAGGAAATAACAGACATCCTAGGTTGGAAAATTAAAATGCAAGCACGTGAATAAAATATCCGACATAATTAATATACAAGAACGGGAAAATAAACTGTCTACTAAGAATCCTCGGGGGCTGCAGGAGAATCCTTAGGGGCTGCAGAAAAAGAACCAGGAGTCCTGCGACGTCGTGCAGGACGAGCTTCTGTGGAGGCTAACTGCTCCTGGATATCACCTAGAGTATCCATCACCTGAGCTTGAAACTGATACTGGTTCACCATGAGCATTCGCTAGAATTGGTTCTGGCGAGTAGTCATTTGGTCCTGAAATGCATTCATGGAAGCTCGCATTTCCTGCTGAAATTCGCCCATGCTGTCTGTCAGCGACTCGTGGCGAGTGGTCATATTCGTCTTTAACTCGCCCAAGGTATGTTTCATCGATACCTGGCGAGTGTACATGTCTCTCATGCCATTGTTCATAGCACGTGAGGCATCCATAGGATGGCTCATCTTACTCATAGCAGTCTCATCAAAGAAGGGTGGGTGAGATGGGCCTACGTTAAGCGTGCGTTCTCACCCCATTAGTCTTTGTGGGTTCCCAAGGGGCCAGTATGCATTTCTTGAAAACAAGCATATTTTCATATAGTGGTATAGGGAATAATAGGGCGGCAGACAGGAAACCCAAATTAATCATAACTTGCGTTACAAGAACGGCAAGAGGGGCTGACCTGAGGGTGGCGTGTGATAAAACATAAAATTGATAGTTTACCTACGAAATGAACAATGAAACTCAAAACGTAAGTAAACTAAAACTATTTACGTGTCTATATTTATCAAAGTTTTCTACTCTCAATCCTATAAGATATAGTGGAGTAGGAAGTTCGTTCCACTCCTAGTCCTTCCGCATGCTGTGTTTTCTACGTATAAATACTCTTAACTCTAAAGTCTAATGAGAGATTTACGAAGTGGTAACTAGACAACGATGCAACTACCCACAAGATGCAACTAGTCGACTATTAGAACAACTATGGGAATGCTACGTCGATTCTATGATAAGGAGTTAGAGGGGGATTGATTCCACCTTAACTCAACTTAATCCTACTAACGACGAATCGTCGTAATCCGAATTGAACTGCTTTGCAGAACAATCTAGTTACTCCTAATCCCTAATTACACATGGCATTTCTACCAATTCATAACTAGCATGTGAACGATTACACCCATTCTCATGGTGAACTAATCATTTCTAGAGTGGAAAGGAAATTACGACGACTCTACGATAATCGGAATCAAGCTTTCATCAAGGCTTCTCAACCCCCTCTAATGGAGGTTTAGCCGAGAATCATTACGCAATCATTTCCGATTAAATTCAAACAAGACATGATATAAAGATTGAAACTTTGCTTGTTTAAACCCAATTCAAAACTACTAAAGCAATAATTGAATTAAACTAATAATGACAATTAATTGAATCTACGAATTGAAATTAAACAATTAAGGGAAATGAAACTAACTTATGGAGAACACTATTTTCTTAATCTAATGAATAATAAAACAATGATTCAAATACTAAATTAATAATCTACTTGTTCTAAAGTAATTAATTTAACATGGAACTAGATCTAAACAATTGTAAATGACCAGAATTGAAATTGATAAATAGCTATTTTATTTATCAAACTAATTAAGAATAATGATTCTAAGAGTTTAATCTAAAACAAGAATTGAATTTAAAACTAAACTTAATTTTATTACATGAAAACTAGATCTATAATTATCTATATTTTTAGGTCTAACTAGCTACCATTAACTATCTACCATTAACAAAGAGTGAATCTTTGGTTTTTATACTTTCAGATCCAAAAATCGTGCATGGGCTTGGAGCCATATTTTGGGCCAGAGAATCAGGCCCAAAACCCAATTCTTTCAGTCCAGAAAGGCCTCTTCAGCTGTAGTTGGCTTCAACAGACTTTTCGCCCACTTTTGCTCCTCTGATTGGATCAAGGCTTAGACCATTGGAAAGCTCTTTCCGAGCTGGTCGTTTTGACATAAGGTAGGCCCCATTCCGAGGTCTAAGTCCAAAGATACGGCCTTTGGAAGTTCTACTGACTTTGTGTGCTATTTCTACCCGCGTCGACTTTTCAGCTTTTGACCGGGCTTTAGAAAGGCTTTGTCTTCTTGAATCTTGGCCTTTAATCACAGAACTCCTTAGCAACCGACCTTTGCTCCTTTATCTCGCTAAAGTGGCACATTTCTGCACATAATGGACTTTGAAGCCCGAAAATGCATAAAACACGTGTCGATATTAACTCTTAATTATTACTCACATAATCGGGTCTAAAAGTATGGCTGTTATTCTGGGGTAAAAACTACAGTTTTGGGCTCTTATCAAACCACCCCAAACAGCATTTTGCTTGTCCTCAAGCAAAGATGAGAAATTAGAATAAGTGACCAAAAATGGAGTTCTAACTACTCGCGTTTATTTGAGTGCGATTGCATTGACCATATGCAACAAGGCCTTAAACCACTAGGAATTCCCTAGTGGGCCGAAGTTATATCCTCGTGAGAGTTTTCCAGTGAAGGTACTCACAAACTTCATCTATACTACAATGACTAAGAAATAAAACTATTGTTTCCTTATTCATGCTCTAAATTAACTATTCCTCTCACTAGCAATGCATATAGAGTAATCAAGTCGAAACCTAAGCTAATATATGCATAATAATCAATCATTTACAATAAACATATATACAATGAGTAATACTATGAAATGCCTAGCAGGTTCGTTTCTGAAACTCGGAATAGCGTCCTTAAGTAGGTTCTCACAATAATAGTTCCTATGTTCATGGACAGGCTACCAAAGGCGACGTTATAGTCCCCTTGGTCCTCGATACAGAAAATGCCTGCCCCATAGGACTCATGCAAAAACTCATAAGTTTAGACATACATATTATCTACCCAATAGCACCATGGGTCTTGTATTTCAGCGGGCATAGCAAGTCCAAGAACAAATGCTAGCAAGAACCTGGTAATTTCCATTGGTTCATTATCAATGTTGATGGAGAACACTTGTTCTCCATCTGGTCTCTCAAAGAAAATGCAGTTATCGTAAAAATAAGATGCTAGTGTTGGAGAATAAAGTGCATCAGGTCTTACCATAAGCGGTTCCCAGCCAACGTATGTGATCGCCTCGCGAAACCAAGCACCATAAGTAGTGCTTTGGAACAAATCTTCGAAAGACTATTCCGGTATCAAGGTAGGAGATGTCATCTCAAAATTACGCTCTGGAATAGTTGCGAATGATCCGGAAACTACCCGCAGAAAACTGGAATTTTTCTGGTCCACGGAAGTCAGGGCGCGAGTGCGCTCTGAAGATTTTGGAATTCCAGTGTTTGAGCGCGGGTCGCGCTCACCTTGGGCGCGAGTGCGCTCTGACAAAAATTCTGAAAAAATTGCAGGGCGCGGGGCGCTCCGAGGTGCTGAAGATCGGAAATTGAGACGAAACGTGGGAATCGTGGGAGTGAAAGGTGAGTGATGAAGGTTAGGTGTAGTATGAGTTATGAGTGTAGAATGAATGGAGTTTATATAGGTTTAAAGTTGCTAAAACGGATCGGGAAGTTGCCAAAAAGTTTTTACGGCAGTTTCCGGAAATCCTAAACTTTCTAAACCCGAAAACGGAAACAACTCATTTCCTTGATTCTAAAACAAACCTAGTATCTTTTAGGTTATCAAATGGCGCCGCTGCCATCTTAATCTCGTTCTAGACAAGAATTCAATTGCTTGAATCCAAGGGGCAATTCCCCATTCTCTACCCACCCACCCTTTTAAATTTTCATTCTTATTTCTTGAATTTTCGGAACTGTTCATTTTTTAGGCATAGGGGCTGCGGATTCACAGAGAAAAACACTGCGGTGAAGGTATTTCTAAATTTTCGAAAATTCTAAAAATTTTCATACATAATATTTAATGTGTTTTTGATTTACTGGAATATTTTCAGATTTTTCAAAGTTGGTTTACCTTGTGAAAAAAATACGATCTTTACAGTGCTGCATTTCAATGTTCACACCGTATGTTCTTGAAAAACAGATGAGTAAGGTTACTTAAGTAGTTCTAAAAATTATATAATTTTTTATAGGAGTATCTATCCTAAGTCAGAAGTTTGTAGTAAAAATTTGACGAGTTTTTGATTTGTTTTGACCACCTAAATAGTAGAGTGTTTCTAGTGTGTTTCTGCAGTGTTGCAAACACTTAATATCTGGAACACCAGCCGATAAGAAGAGGTTGTAGAACTCCAATTGCTCTAAAATGTTTACAGGAACAAGTAGGATCTGTCAAGAGTCTCCAGTAAAAATTTGGAAATTTTTGGCTTTGTTTTGATGCGTTAACCATTCGGTTGTTTGTATTGTGTCCGGAAACTGTTTTGCAAACTTTGCAGGGCAGTAGAGGGACTCTCATAGCTCCGATTGATCTGAAATTTTACAGACTACTTGATAGACGTCTTAGAACATTACTGGAAAAATTTCAAATTTTTTGGAGTACGATAAAAGGCCTAAAACTCGAACACCCTGAAGCGCAACCCGCGCCCAAACCGAGCGCGACCCGCGCTCAAACACTGGACATCTAAAATTCCTGAGCGCGACCCGCGCCCTAAGCAAGCGCACCTGCGCTCAAAACACTGGAAGCTGAGTGCGACCCGTGCTCAAACACTGGACATTCACAAAACCCTGAGGCGCACCTGCGCCCAAGGAGAGCGCACCCGCGCCCTGAGCTGATTTTAGCCGGATTTCCACATTTTTGTTTCGAACTTCGATTTTTCAAGTTTTTCAGTGTTCTAACTTGTTATATACACTGAACACGCGTAAACAAGACGCTATTCATAAGCGAAGCAAGAACGCAATCAGGTATTCCTTTCTTCCACTCCTCGTTTCTTTTGTCAGAAGAGTTTTAATTCTAGTATAATCAGGCTTGTTTTTCGTAGACATAAATATCACACGCCTATCTAAGAATTTCACACACACCACCTGATATAATGGCTGAAGAAAGAGAGACTCATCTCTCGACTTCTACAAAGCCTTGGCGATAGCCCCAAATCTTGCATCGTTCTAGTAGACCCGATGGGGGATTTCGAATCCCCCCAAATATTTTTAATTTGTTACTTGTTTTTCATGGTTTAGACCATGAAAAACCTTATCGGCTACATCGTTAGGATTGAACAAGTCCTAACAACATTCCACCATCCTACGGTTGGTGCGGAACAAATTAAACCGAGGGTATTCCCTTTCACCTTAGCCGATAAAGGCGGCGTTTGGTTAACTCGCCCAAACGCCAAACTCGTGGACTCATGGGCTCAACTTGTTCAATTGTTCATGGAACAATTTTACCCACCACTAAAGACGGATGAAATGCTTCAAAAGATTCATTTCTTCCGCGGAATCCTCATGAATCCTTTTCGGAGGCACGGAATCGTTCACCGATCTTCTTATTGAATGCCCGCATCATAATCTTGCGAAAAGACACGCTTGTTAAATGCCTTCTTCAAGGGGCTTTTACATCGTCATAAGGAGGTTCTAGATATCATGACTGGGGGTAGTTTTCTTAGTAAAGGAGCCTTGGAGGCTTATAAATTCTTAGAAGATCAATCTAAGAAGAACAACAATTGGGGAGGTAACGATTCCTCCCGCTCCTCTCCTTCTTTTATTGAGGTTAAACATGATCCCGAGCTTAAAACTCTTATCGATGCCCTCACTAAAAAGGTAGATGCCATCTCTGTTCAACAACAACCCACTCCAGTCATGAACATTAACTCTATTCGTTGTAATGTCTGTTGTAGTCTTGAGCATTCCAACTTTTATTGTCTTCTTGTCTATGCACAAACACCACCACAACCATCACACTTCAACCAGTTAAGTCAACATCAAGGACAAGGGAACTTAGGTGACCAGAATAGAGATTTAGTACCCATAACCCAGAACTATCAACACCAATACGACCATCTACAAACAAAGTTGTAGTGACCTTGTTGGAGAAACAAAATCAAATTATGCAACAAAACTCCAACTTGATGAAAGATCAGCATGATCAAAACTCTAATATGATGAAACAAACGATGCAAATGATGCAGTCTTTGTGCCAAAAGGTTATTGACATGTCTTCTAACCAAAATAATAACCAAACCGGGCGTGTTTCCAAGTCAAGCGATTACCTAATCCTAAGTCAACAAACACCCCTTTGAAATAAATAGTATTTCTTGTAATGGTAATATAAACCAAGGGGACTACAAGCGATCACTACCCTTCGCCGTTGGTAGTAGTTGATAACCAAGTGACTATGCCTAAAGATTACCCGCCAAACTAAAAATTATACCATACCAAATACTATAATAGAAACTCAAGACCCTACAACTGTAGAAATACCGGTTAAACCACAACCAAAAGGGCAAACATTACAAGACCCAATAATAGAAAGTGAAGACCCTACACTGTAGAGGTTCCAATATGGATACCTAGATGGAAAACGGATAGAGATAAAGCAAAGACTAATAATACTTTTATCCCTTCTATTAAAAATAGTGATAAAGCACCATATCCCCAAAGACTAGTCGTGTTTAAAAAGGGCGAGAATTTTTGATGAGATTAGGGAAGTGTTTAAAAATTTGACTATAAACCTACCTTTTCTAGAAGCTATAAAAGTCTACTGGACACGCTAAGTTTCTAAAAGAGTTGTGCACAAAGAAGAGGAAAACCAACATACCCTACGAAGCATTCTTAATCGAACAATATCCCTCTTTATCCGAACATAACGGATTTTTAAGTACAAGGACCACAATTAGATCCTCTTGTACAATCCACCTTAGGTGATACCTTCATAACAAGCTGCTTTATTAGACACGGGGGCGAGTGTTAACTTACTCCCTTTTTATTTATATAAACAACTAGGTCTAACAAAACTTCAACCAACCAAAATGACTTTGCGGTTAGCCCGATCGTTCTATTAAGTATCCCAAGGGTATAGTTGAAAATATTCTCGTTAAAGTTCGATTTTTACTATCTAGCCGACTTTGTTATTCTTGACACGAAGTTGCTCATGATTCCATTCCCATCATCTTAGGCGTCCTTTCTTGGCAACCGCCAATGCCCAAATCAATTGTCGGGGATGGCTCAATGACTCTTTCTTTTGGAAATCTTTTTGTAGAAGTTAACATGTTTAGACAAAAACAGGGACAACTAGGTTTGCCTGTAGAAGGGGAAGTGAAGTCCATTGAGAGTTTTGTACCTCACATTAGTCGGCGGTGACACTTTAGTCCCCACACTAGTAGATACCCCTCTTATGGAAGAAGACAAGGATCACAATTTCTACTCCCTAGGCGTAGATAACATCAAGGAGGATTTCCTTTGACTCTTTTGCAACCCTTCTTTTTGCCACCTCATGAAGTTCTCTCCTATTGACATCCATTCATCTCTTTGACGCCATGGCGGAAGAAGAATTTTTTAAGCCCTCTATCCCATCGGTGATTCTTCTTACCCACCTATTGCGGAATGTCTTGCATATCTCAAGGCCTCTGATGATATAGACCTAAGAACACTAGTTGAACACCATTCACCCACCTCACATCCTCATGTCACTCATTTACCTTCCATCACGAATGTTCCTCGCCCTCTACCTTTTCAAAGAACCATTAAGTTTGTACTTGACCTTGGCGTTTCTCCTATGCTTCATAACTATCTAAAACCAACTGGTGAAGAAGTAACACCCAAGGACAAGCCACCTGACACATTTTCATTTTTTCCATTTTTTTCCTTCTCAAAATTATCCACATCCTATCCTATCTTCTCTTCCACAACCATCAATTTTCTCCGTTCATTTACTTGGCATCCCCCCGTAAAGAGGACAAAGAAGAAACCTGTATGCTCAATTAGGTTTTAGATCTATAAGGCTTTGCTCTCATTCCACTAAAGCTACGTCATAGAAAAGCTTGGTGCTTAATTCTGTTTGATGGTGCATTCCATGTTAATTATTTGTGGAAAGACCCACAACTTTTTCGATTATTGATATATGGTAAACCTGCATTTTAATACATATATATTAGTAAGTCTAGGGAATCGACTTTAAAAGAACCAAGTTTTCGTCTAATACCAACTTTTCGGAGTATAGGCCAAACAAAATTTTCAAACTTAAAAAGAGTTTTCCAATTTTGTTTGGGGGTGGCGTATTTTGGTATTCATTTTAAATCATGTTGCCACCCTAAGCCTGTCATGTTTACTTCAGTAGAGTTTGTGTTAGTTAGTACGTACCAGTTTAATTGTGCTTCATATTATCATATCATCTTTACAATATTTTACATCAGTGCGCCAATTTTTGCCACGTTTCTATGGTAAATTCTTTCCTTATCTCTTTACACTTTGAGGACAAAGCGTTCAATTGTTTGGGGGGTGGGATAGAAACATTTGCAAAAATTAGACACTTTTAGGATGTAAATTACACACTTTTATTTATAAAATATTAAAAATTATAAAAATTAGTTAGTTACATAATTTAATTGTGCTATTGAATTGTTTCATGAACCCCCTTCTCCCAAATTGTTTGGGGTGGTATAGAAACACGATGTAAATGTTAAGCACATATTAGGTTGTATATTACGTATTATTTGTCTTAAAATAATAAAAAAAAATAAAAATAAAAATAAAAAAAAAAAGTTTATGCTATACACTTAGGAATATTGGTATTGTTTCTTTCTCTATGCTCTTAATAATCTAGAAGTCTCAATGTAACTTTCGGATTAGAATAGTTTTTAGAAACTTAGGTTAATATGTAGGTAATAATCTTTGCATCTATCTATAAATATATTACATGAGTATCTATGATTGTTTGGCAAGAAGTTTAAAGAAATCTAGGCTAGAGTATTTATTCTACAAATCCTGTGAGAATATAGCCTAAAAGCCTTATATGAGTGAAACATTTGAGAAATGACACAAGGGAGAAGTATATTCGAATAGAAAATCACATCCCCACTTGCTTGACCACTATACCATGTCCTAAGAGAGAATTTAGGCCCTTTTTGGATCGATATAGCTAGAAATTCTGACCTAAGTATATTTTCCGCTAGTTGCCCCACTGAGCCTTTCATTAGCCCTTCCATAAACCACAATTCATTTACCCTGTTACAAAAACAAAACAAAATATAAAAAAAAATAATAATAATAAACCTACCCATTTTAGAATAAGTCTGAGAATAGGATGAGTGAAGAAAAGAGAAGAGAAAAACTGTGTAAACAAAAATTAGTTAGTTGCTTCAGAAAAAGAAAAGAAGTTTCCATCCAAGGAAAAGAAAAAAAAAATATGGCTAAGGATGGAAACAAAGTATAGAAGCAAAAGAAAATAACAAGGTTTTCTCTAAGTTACATAATATGAAGACTCTATTATCTCAGACTTGTCCTTTTGAATATCCATTTCCTTCTTTCTTAAACCATCTCCTAATCCCCGCAACACCTAATAAAGACCTCTAGCTCAATTAGGAATAGGTTAGTGTGATAGTAAGTGGCAGATGTGTTTGATCGACTCCGGCTTCCTTGTTTGTCATTGAGATTGTAAGGTAAAGTGTGCCCACTGCACAATTTGGAGTAAATAAACTTGAGCGGAAAAATCGTGAGTGGTTTTGTCTTGACATTTATGTGAGGACCTACTTAAGGACGCTATTTCGAGTTTTCAGAAACGAACCTGCTAGGCATTTCATAGTATTACTCATAGTATATATATTTGTATCATAGATGATTGATTATTATACATATATTAGCTTAGGTTTTTGACTAGGTTATTCTTATTCATTTACTAGTGAGATGTATAGATAGTTGAGACATGAATGAGGAAACAATAGTTTTATTTCTTAGTCGTTGTAGTATAGATGAAGTTTGTGAGTACCTTCATGGAAAAACTCTCACGAGACTATAACTTCGTCCACTAGGGAATTCCTAGTGGTTTAAGGCCTTGTTGCATATGGTCAATGCAATCGCACTCAAATAAACGCGAGTAGATAGAACTCCATTTTTGGTCACTTATTCTAATTTCTCATCTTTGCTTGAGGACAAGCAAAATGCTGTTTGGGGTGGTTTGATAAGAGCCCAAAACTGTAGTTTTAACCCCTTAACAATCGTACTTTTTAGACCAATTATGTGAATAATAAGTAAGAGTTAATATTGATTACGTGTTTTTATGCATTTCAGGCTTCAAAGTCCATTATGTGCAGAAATGTGCCACTTTAGCGAGATAAAGGAGCAAAGGTCGGTTGCTAAGGAGTTCTGTGATTAAAGGCCAATTTTCAAGAAGACAAAGCCTTTGTAAAGCCCGGTCAAAAGCTGAAAAGTCAAAGTCCACGCGGGCAGAAACAGTGCACAAAGTCAGCAGAACTTCCAAATACCATATCTTTGGACTCAGACCTCGGAATTGGGTCTACCTTATGTCAAAATGACCGGCTCGAAAAGAGCTTTCCAATGTTCCAAGCCTTGGCCCAATCAAAGGAGCAGAAGTGGAAGAAACATCTGTCGAAGCCAACTACAGCTGAAGAGCCCATTTTGGACTAAAGAAATTGGGGTTTGGGCCCGATTTTCCAGCCCAAAACATGGCTCCAAGCCCATGCACGATTTTTGGATCTGAAAGTATAAAAACAAAAGCTTGATTCTTTGTTAATGGCAGTTAGGTTAGGAAGCTAATGTTAATGGAGTTTAGGGTTAGAAAAAGATAGATCTAGATTAGTTTTTAGATCTAGATCTAGTTTTTTTTCATTCATTCAATTAGTTAGTTTAGATTCATATTTTAGTTTTTAGAATAAAGTATTAGTTCTTCATTTCAATTTAGATTATTGCTTAAATTCTTATTTAGATTTAGTTGTCTTAAATTCATAATTAGTTATTCACAATCTTAGTTCTAAATTAGTTTTAATTTCAGTTTAATTTAATTATGTCTTATTGTTATTATTGTTTATGTGTTGGGAATGGTAGTATAGAAATTTCACATCAAATCATTACTCTCACCATTGTTCCTTTTGGGTTTGATTAGTTGAATTCGATTTAAGTCTAGAGAGTTAAGAGTGGACGAATCCTTACTCATTATATTGCATGATTATGTTTTGAAAGTAAGAAAAATTGATTTAAACGTAAGAACAGGTAGGATTACATATTAGTGTTGTTAACATTAAATATTTAGGATTCTACTATTTTTACCCCACCCCCAAACAAATTTTTTACAACAAAGCTTAGAAAATTTGTTTTTTAGCAGTAGGTCTTTTAAAGTCAAATTCCCGAGACTTCCTAGATTACTATGTTTATTCTTTATATATATATATATATATTTTTTTTTTAACTTTTATAATGAAAAACAATAAACAAGAAAGACATAATTCACCCCATAGAGAAACATGACTCAAAAATCCGAGAAAACATGCAAGATTGGAAAATGTGAATTATGTTAAACGTGGACTTAGGATCCGGTACTTAAAGCCACACACTCCGTAGGGAGGGCCCAGTTACCTTAATGGTGCACTCACCAATATATGGAAATGAAAGGAAATGCACCAAATACAAAAGTTGAGTCGTTTATAGTTAGATACTCGAGACTTTATCTAAACATATGTATGAACATGCAGTTTATCATATATCAACAACCGAAATAGTTGTGGATCATTCCATAAATAAATATCACAAAAAACATATCCAAACACAATCAAGCACCAAGATTTCCTATGACGCAACCTAGTGAAATGAAAGCGAAGTCGGATAACCCTATTACGTAACCTAGCATGCACCTTCTTTTTCATTTTTGAACGAGAGGGTGTTCTAGTAAATAAGTGTGGGAAGGTGAATGGTTGTGGAGAATATGGTGGATATGGATAAGTTGTAGAAGGAAAGCATGGAAAAAATGAGGATGTGGGTTTAGCACAAAACTCATTCATAGTGTAGGTAGGGACTGTCTCAAGTCTGAAAATGAAGGTGTCAAATGGTTTGTCTTTTTAAAGTATTTGTTTACTAGGTAGATTTAAAAATTATGAAGCACCTGAAGAAACAAAAGGATCGAGTGCAAACTCGAGATTCCTTTGAAAGGGTGGAAGGAGGGGAGTCGAGGTGGATGTTGTGCAAAGTAGTTCTTGATAGGGTGAATCATCACCTCCTCTAAGAAACTCATCGAATTCCTCATCTAGATTGGTCATATCCACGTTACTATGATAGTCCTCTACATCTTTGAGAAAGTCATCTATCTCATCCTCATCCGTAATATGTGTATCGACTAGTGTAGGGATGAAAATGTTGGAGTCTGAACTTCCAAAGGAAAGAAATTTGGGCATATGATTATTAGGGAACGTGTTGTTGAAATAATCTCGAGCAAAGCTCTCGATCATGCTAACCTCTCCATCCATAGGCTTAATCGATCGGGTAAGCGCTGTGTCTTTGTTTTAAAAATATTGACTTCAACACAAGATGGCCAAAAGACATGGACATTGAACCATCACGGCAATTAATGAGCGCATTGGCGGTTGCCCGAAAAGGCATTCCTAAGATGATGGACAGTCGTTAACGACTTACGTATCGAGGATGACAAAATCAGCCGGATAGTAGAAATCCTGAATTTTTACGAGAACATTTTTCGACCACACCTTTAGGATACTTAATAGACCGATCGACTAATTGCAATGTCATTTTAGTGGGTTGCATTTAAGCCTAGGCCTATTTGTCTATACAAATAAAAGCGGAGTAAGTTAACACTAGCCCCCGTGTCTAATAACGCGGTCGTCGTATATAGGAATCTCCTAAGGTGCATTGTGCGATGGGGCGACCCGAGGTCCTTGTACTTAACAATTCCATTATGTTCAGATAGAGTTGGGAATTGTTCTATTAAAAAGGCGTCTTTTGGTATATTTGTCTTACGCCTAGTAGTACACAACTCCTTAAGAAACTTAGCATGGTGTGGTAGCTTTTTAATAGCTTCGAGGAAGGGAAGGTTTATAGTTAGATTCTTGAAAACGTCCATAATCTCCTCATAATTAGTATCCCTAGTTAACACAGCTAATTTTTGTGGAAACGATGGTTTCTGTCTATATTTAGCAATGGTATCACCTGGATGTTTAACCGTGGCTTTCTGTTTCTTTGGTTGTGTTGTAACCGGGTACCTCTACAATTGGTAGGCTCTTGAGTTTCTTTTTCGGTATCTAGTAAAATAGCGGTGTAGGGTTCTTGGTGGGGTAACTATAGGCATAGTTACTTTGTTATCAACCACTCTGCCAGAATGGAGAGTGGTGATGGCCTTTAGCTCACTTACATTTTCATATTCATTACTAGTATTATTGGTTACCTCAAAGGCTGTGTTTGTTGTTTTAGGATTAGGTATTTCATGACACGGAAACACACCTTTGGGTTAGGATTTATCTTGGGCCAACCGTTGGCTTAAATTATTAACGGATTGTAGAAGGCATTTGGTTAGATTGAGCCATGGTTTGGAAAAGTTTTGGCTCACTTGTATGAAGGTGTCAAGACGATCCGGTTATGTGGGTGTAGTAGTCACGGGTGGTGTGACTGGAACTATTTCGCGTGAATTATTAATGGGTGGATTTTGATAATTATTATTTACCAGAACGATACCTCTATTAGCATTATAATTATTATAACTACCTTAACCTTGTGCTTGACCTTGTCGAGGTTGCACTTGGTTGTTATAATTATTAAAATTACCCCTCGACCACTGTCCTTGTCGTGGTGGAGCTTGGTTAAAACTATCGTTGGCCTAACATATTGATTATTGTACCACGGAGGTGTGGCGTGTTGGTTATTTCTCCAACCGAAGTTGGGATTTTGTCTCCAAGGGTGTTAGGTTCACTATTAATGGAACAAGCCTGTTCATAGGCTATAGGGCGATGGAAGTTGGGATGCTTAGGGCTCCAAAATGAAAACTACATGGATTTGAATTTACATTCATGGCGGGGATAGGCTTTTGTTGAACGAAAATGGCCTCTACCTTTTTAGTGAGTGATTCGATTAGAGTTTTAAGCTCGGGATCGTGTTTAATTTCAAACATCCCGGCCTTAATCAGATTTGATGAACTAGTGGAGCGGTGGATATCATCACTACCCCCCAGTTGTTATTTCGCTTAGTTTGATCCTCTAAAATTTATAAGCCTCAGAGGCTCCTTTGCTTAAGAAACTACCCCATTCATTATGTCTAGGACTTCTTTATGGTGGTGTAGAAGTCCTTTGAAAAGGCACGAACTAACGTGTCTTTATTTAAGTTATGATGTGGACACTCTATAAGGAGATCGGTGAAAGCGATTCCAAGCCTCGAAAATGATTCATGAGGATTTTGTCGAAAAGAAAAATGAATCTTGGAAAGCATGTCATCCGTCTTTAGGGGGTGGGTAAAATGTTCCATAAACAACAACAAGTTTAGCCCACGAGTCCACGAGAATTAGGCGCTTTGGGCGTTAACCAAGACGCCTTTATCGGCTAAGGTGAAAGGGAATACCCTTAGTTTAATTTGTTCCGCACCAACCGTAGGATGGTGGAATGTTGTTAGGACTTGTTCAATCCTACGCGTAGCCGATAAGGTTTTCATGGTCTAATCCATGAAAAACGGGTAACAAATTAAAATATTTGGGGGATTCGAAATCCCCACGTGGTCCGCTAGAACGATGCAAGATTTGGGGCTATCGCTCAAGGCTTTATAAAAGTCCGAGAGAGGAGTTTCTCCTTCGTCGGGTATTGTGTCAGGTGGTGTGTGTGAAATAGTAGCTAGAGGTATAGTGGGTGGTATACTAGATAGAATTGTTTGTTGACGTTGTTGTGTAATTACGTTCGGTGTTTTTGTTCGGCCAGACCTTAATCTCATACAAGGCTAAGACCAATTTTAGCTAAACCATCAACACTCCAAACAATTCTAATATACTAGTATAAATCTCTAACAGGAGATGCGAGGTGTGGAAGAAAGGAATACCTGATTGCGTTCTTGCTTCGCTTATGAATAGCGTCTTGTTTACGTGTGTTCAGTGTATATAACAAGTTAGAACACTGAAAAACTTGAAAAATCAAAGTTCAAATCAAAACTGTAGAAATCCAGAAAACTCTAGCCTAGAAGCGTGCGGTCACTTAGGGTCGGTCCGTGTAACTTGAAATGATAGTGTTTTAGGGCGGGTTGCGCTCCCACATGGGGGGGCGTCGCTCAATGTTCTGATCTTTTGGGCGGAGGAGGTGCGCTTCGGATAGAAGCCGGTCATCTCGTATATATTTTTGCGGAACTTTCCAACGCTGACTCGGAAAACCATAGTATGAATCAAACAAGGGTGGGTGGGTGAAATGGGACTTTAAGAAAAGTACTTACACTACGAAAACAATGCGAAAGTGAAACTAAGATGGCAGCGACACCATTTGATAAAACATAAAATTGATAGTTTACCTACGAAATGAACAATGAAACTCAAAACGTAAGTAAACTAAAACTATTTACATGTCTATATTTATCAAAGTTTTCTACTCTCAATCCTATGAGATATAGTGGAGTAGGAAGTTCGTTCCACTCCTAGTCCTTCCGCATGCTGTGTTTTCTACGTATAAATACTCTTAACTCTAAAGTCTAATGAGAGATTTACGAAGTGGCAACTAGACTACGATGCAACTACCCACAAGATGCAACTAGTCGACTATTAGAACAACTATGGGAATGCTACGTCGATTCTATGATAAGGAGTTAGAGGGGGATTGATTCCACCTTAACTCGACTTAATCCTACTAACGACGAATTGTCATAATCCAAATTGAACTGCTTCGTAGAACAATCTGGTTACTCCTAATCCCTAATTACACATGGCATTTCTACCAATTCATAACTAGCATGTGAACGATTACACCCATTCTCATGGTGAACTAATCATTTCTAGAGTGGAAAGGAAATTACGACGACTCTACGATAATCGGAATCAAGCTTTCATCAAGGCTTCTCAACCCCCTCTAATGGAGGTTTAGCCGAGAATCATTACGCAATCATTTCCGATTAAATTCAAACAAGACATGATATAAAGATTGAAACTTTGCTTGTTTAAACCCAATTCAAAACTACTAAAGCAATAATTGAATTAAACTAATAATGACAATTAATTGAATCTACTTAATTGAAATTAAACAATTAAGGGAAATGAAACTAACTTATGGAGAACACTATTTTCTTAATCTAATGAATAATAAAACAATGATTCAAATACTAAATTAATAATCTACTTGTTCTAAAGTAATTAATTTAACATGGAACTAGATCTAAACAATTGTAAATGACCAGAATTGAAATTGACAAATAGCTATTTTATTTATCAAACTAATTAAGAATAATGATTCTAAGAGTTTAATCTAAAACAAGAATTGAATTTAAAACTAAACTTAATTTTATTACATGAAAACTAGATCTATAATTATCTATATTTTTAGGTCTAACTAACTACCATTAACTATCTACCATTAACAAAGAGTGAATCTTTGGTTTTTATACTTTCAGATCCAAAAATCGTGCATGGGCTTGGAGCCATGTTTTAGGCCAGAGAATCAGGCCCAAAACCCAATTCTTTCAGTCCAAAAAGGCCTCTTTAGCTACAGTTGCCTTCAATAGACTTTTCATCCACTTCTGCTCCACTGATTGGATCAAGGCTTAGACCATTAGAAAGCTCTTTCCAAGACGGTCGTTTTGACATAAGGTAGGACCCATTCCGAGGTCTGAGTTCAAAGATACGGCCTTTGGAAGTTCTGCTGACTTTGTGTGCTGTTTCTGCCCGCGTCGATTTTTCAGCTTTTGACCGGGCTTTAGAAAGGCTTTGTCTTCTTGAATCTTGGCCTTTAATCACAGAACTCCTTAGCAACCGACCTTTGCTCCTTTATCTCGCTAGAGTGGCACATTTATGCACATAATAGACTTTGAAGCCTAGAATGCATAAAAACACGTAATCAGTATTAACTCTTAATTATTACTCACATAATTGGTCTAAAAGTATGGCTGTTACAGGGTTAAAACTACAGTTTTGGGCTCTTATCAGCGTGCGTAATGATATCAAAAAGAAAAGTGACTATGCAGAAGTTACCCTTGCGCTCCTAGAGGATCTAGAGAAGGTGGAGGAATGTCTTGTTGATGTCCGAGGGCTTCGAAGTGCCAATGACATTCTGTCCCAGCCATTGAATCACACTAGCTGGTTCCGTCGCACCGAGCGCTGATACGCACATTTCCTATCCATATTGTACTCTCCTTCGATAAGCTTGTTGAGCATTAGGTTGTAAGTCTGTGGGTACATGGACTGCTGCTGAGTCAGCACGTGGTCGACCACAGGTATGCCTGTTACATTTGAGATCAAAGCGGGTGTGACTTCGCGGCGTACACCGTCGATGGTGACCCAAAAATGGTCGCCATTAAAGCTCCCATTATTGTAAAATTTTAACACCAAATCTATTGAATAGAGCCCACCATTGGTATATAACAAATATTCCCATCCTCTAGAGTGTATTTTCGTATCGAAGAATGGAGCAAACATCCCATTCTCAAATAGAGCTCCAAAATTTTTCTCCACCGAAATCCGCCTGTTTCCGGCCATTGGTGATCGAATGAAGAGGATGAATATTGATTTGAGATGAGGGAGAGAATTTGGAGTTGCTGATGGAAGGAAATTGGATTATGAGCTGTGGTGGTCGCGCGCGAGACCTGGATATAATGTGGGTCTGTCTTGTGCGAGACTAAATCGATAGGGAACATTATCCGGATTTTGGGGTTGACGAAGGTTGTAAGGGTGACGCGTGTGGTGGGTTGTCTCGGGTTTAAATGGACCTAGAATACGAGATTTGGTTGGGCCCAAAAAATTTCCCAAGCCCAAATCAAGCATAAAGCCCAATTTAGGCCTAAAAAATCTAAACGCTCACCCACGACTCGTTCGGACTCCGAATTGGATGAATGAGATATCGAAATGATCAGCACAAAAAATTCCATCCAATTATATGAGTCATTCTCAAAGGTCACAAGATTTTTTGAAAAGAAAGGGGTGTTTTATTTATATACAAGAGAGATTTACGTGAAGAACACTGGATGTCCATAAGATCACCATCTAAATTCATAGGCAACTGTCATGTCGGCTCTAGAGCAACCAATTCAGCCAGACTGTGGCTTTACCTCTATGTATTATGGGGTTAGGGGCAGGACGGTACCATCCTGGATCGTGTGCGCTATGGTCTAATAATATTGCCCTTACTACATACAGCTATCCTCAAACCGCCCCAAAGGGAACTCAAAGTAACCAATTCTAGGGGTTAGTCTAGTGGAATTCATTGCCCGTTTGTGTTCCAAGTATGCAACATCCAAGGTTGAACACCAATCTCTATGTGCGCAACTTAATGCACGGTGAATTTTTTATAAAAGCCAACAATATATACATATCTACAAGGTGAGTCTTTTAACGTCAGATCCTCAAGACAAATCGAGTATTTTAATGTCAGATTCTCAAGATGATTCCAACCCGTGGGAGAAACGGCGCGGCGATGATGATTATCCTGCGCAGCTGGTGTCAGACAAAAGTATACCTTATATTGGCTAGTATTGGATAGGAAGTCAAGCCCTGGACAGAAAGGTGTTTGACAATGCATACACCATCCCATCCTTCGCGCACATCGTTTACGAGCAAAAGTACTATGACCATTACCTATTCGTGATGGGTGAGACTTACACCAAATGATTAGCTGAAGTTCGCGAGGCAAAGAATAGAAAAGGGAAGAGAAGGAAAGAGGGGAAATTTTTGGTACCCATTGTTTACCGGTAGGAACATTTGCTCGCATTGCAGAAAACATTTATACTCAGTTCTGAAATAGAGTTTTTGTGGACTAAGGTTTTGGCACTTGCAACCGCACACTTCAAAGAACTTTTGAGATCATAAAATAGAAGATGGCCCAGCTACTAAAATGGCGTACCCTCTATAGAAACAAGATTGAGTACGCCAAATGAAACATCTAGTCTATGTAGACCGGATCCTGAAGAAGAGTCAGTTCAACATCTGGGGAGCGTCATTCATGGTAATGTTTGAGGCATTGTCCATTGACTTGAAATTCGTTGTTATCTTGTAGATTAAGCAAAGAGATTGCCCCATAATGGGTCATAGCTGACACAATGAAAGGACTAGACCATCGTGTTTTCAATTTACCAGGAAAAATGTGTAATTTGGAGTTGTACAGTAAAACTTTTTGAATAATTTTGAAATCTTTACACAAAATGTGCTTGTCGTGCACTCTTTTCATATTAGCTTTGTAGGATTTCGAGAGATCATAAGCATCACTCCGAATCTCCTCAAGCTCATTTAATTGCAGTTTTTGCTTCTCGCATGCCGCGTTGATATTGCAATTGAGGCTTTTGATGGCCCAAAGGGCACGATGCTCAAGTTCAACTAGCAGATGACAAGGTTTTCCAAAAACAATGTGGTAAGGAGACATCCCGATAGGTGTCCTAAATGCTATTTGGTATGCCCACAAGGCATCCGATAAGCGGAGAGACCAGTCCTTTCTTGATAGATTGACAATTTTCTCTGTTGGAGACTTCCACTTGGCCACTCGTTTGTGGATGATATGGAGTAGCAACCTTGTGAGTAACTCTATATTTCTTCATTAAAAACCCAAAAATTTTATTACAAAAATGTGTACTCCCATCACTGATGATAGCTTTGGGGACACCAAAACGAGAGAAAATGTTTTCTTTTACAAATTTCACGACAGTCTTATGGTCATTTGAGCAACATGGGAGTGCCTCAATCCATTTGGACACATAGTCTACAGCGATTAGAATGTAGAGAAAACCTTGAGAAATAGGGAAAGGTCCCATAAAATCAATGCCCCAAACATAAAAAATTTCCATAATCAAGATAGGATTTAGGGGCATCATATTGCGTTTGGTAATTCGACCTAGGTGCTGACAACGAATGTAAGCTATGCAATGTTCGTGTGCATCACGAAAAAGGGTAGGCCAGTAAAAACCACATTATAACACCTTGGCTGCAGTTTTCTTCCCACTGAAATGATCACCGCAAGATTGTTCATGGAAAAAAGATAATACATCGGTGTGCTCCCAGTCGGGAATACAGCGACGAATGAGTTGGTCGAAACAATACTTAAAGAGGTAGGGGTCATCCCAGAAATAAAATTTTACAGTGGATAAAAACTTTTTATGATCAGGACGCGACCAAAAGGAAGGAACTTCCTCAGTAACTAGGTAGTTAACGATATCCGCGTACCATGGAGAGGAGAAAATGGAGTACAAATATTCGTCTGGGAAGGAATCACATATGGCTTCAGAATTACTATCAATGTCACCAACCAGCCTTGATAAATGGTCGGCCACGACATTTTCAGTTCCTTTCTTGTCTTTGATTCCCAAGGTGAATTCTTGCAAGAGAAGGATCCAGCGGAACAATCGCTGTTTTGCGTCCTTTTTCTCGAGTAAGTATCGAAGTGCGGCATGGTCAGTATATACGATGATGGATGATCTAACTAGGTAAGGGCAAAACTTATCCATAGCATAGACAACAACTAGGAACTCTTTCTCAGTTGTTGTGTAATTACGTTGAGCGTCATTAAGAGTTTTACTATCGTAGTAAATGACAATGGGTTTGTCATCACGTCGTTGGCCTAGTACGGCGCCAATAGCAAAATCGCTAGCGTCACACATCAGTACGAATGGTTGAGACCAATCAGGGGGTTGAATGATAGGAGCGGTAGTCAGAGCGGTTTTTTGAGTATCAAAAGCTTGTTTGCAATTGAAATTGAAGTTGGATACCGCATCCTTAAGTAGGAGATTGGTTAAGGGTCGAGCAACTTTAGAAAAATCCTGAATGAATCTCCTATAAAACCCAGCGTGGCCTAAAAAGGCACGGATATCACGAACTGTTCGTGGGAAAGGTAGCGAAGCAATTTTAACAATTTTAGCTTTATCCACCTCTATCCCGTCTTTCGAAACAATATGACCTAGAACAAGTCCTTTGGTAACCATGAAATGACACTTCTCCAAATTAAGTTTCAAATTTTTCTCTTCGCAACGCGTTAACACTTTAGAAAGGTTGGATAGGAAGTCGTCAAAGGAATTTCCATAAATGGAAAAGTCGTCCATGAAGACTTCCATATAACGTTCCACCATATCACTGAAAATGTGAAGCATGCAGCGTTGGAAGGTGCTTGGGGCATTACAAAGACCAAAAGGCATTCGTCTGTATGAAAAGGTTCCAAAGGGATATGTGAAAGTTATCTTTTCTTGATCAGCGAGATCGATGACAATTTGGAAATAGCCAGAATAGCCATCAAGAAAACAATAGTAAACATGACCGGCTAAACGTTCTAGCATCTGGTCAATGAATGGAAGAGAGAAGTGATCTTTACGTGTTCTTGCATTAAGTTTGCAATATTCAATGCAAATTCTCCATTTTAATGGAATGCGAGTGGAGATGCATTCACCATTTTTATTTTGTACAATTTGAATGCCGGACTTTTTGGGAACAATGTGGACAGGACTAACCCAGTCACTATCAAAGATAGGGTATATGATACCCGCATCAAGTAAACGTAAAACTTCCTCCCTCACCACCTCTTTCATGGTGGGGTAAGGCGACGTTGCGGTTCTCGTGATGTCTTTGAGCCGTCATCCAAATGTATGTGATGCGTGCATACACTAGGGTCTATTCCTTTGATATTATCTAAGGACCATCCGATAGCAGAGCGGTGTTCGCGAATGACACAAATCAAACATGCTTCTTCGTCGGTAGTCAAGTGAGAAGAAATAATTATAGGATGACTACCATCAGGATCGAGATGCACATACTTCAAATCAGAGGGTAGAGGTTTTAAATCTGGAGTTGGAGGAGTGGGGATCAAGGATTCGTGAGGGGCTGTCTCTTCAATGGAAAAGAGCGAGTCCAGTTTTTCTGAATCAGATGGCAACGCAGTAGTAGGGTCAAATAGTGGTACGGACTCCAATAATGCGTGGACATCCTTAATGTATGAGTCATCGTCAAACTCATGATTATCAAAAGAAAGAAATTGGTGTACCTCGTCTTCGGGAAAAGAGTTTGTGAAATAATCTTGTACCAGACTATCAACCAAGCTAATCTCACCCTCTATTATTATAGGATTAGAAAATTGTTTATTTAATTTGAACACGTTGACTTCAACAGAAACGTTCCCAAAAGACAATGTGTTGAACCGTCCAGACAATTTATGAGAGCGTTAGCAGTTGCAAGAAATGGACATCCCAAAATAATAGGAATGGAGTCATAGGCTACTTCGGTGTCTAGAATGACAAAATCAACTGGGTAGTAAAAATCTTGAACTTTGACTATGACGTTTTCTACTATGCTCTTTGGGTACTTGATGGAGCGATCCGCGAGTTGCAGAGTCATATTGGTAGGTTTTAATTCATGAAGACCTAACTACTTAAATAAGTAGTAGGGAAGTAGGTTAACACTGGCACCTAGGTCTAAAAGTGAGGTAGTGGTATACTTGTCGCCCAACGTGCATGGTACAGTCGGTCGACCTGGGTCTTTATATTTAACCACACCATTGGTAGTAGTAATCGAGGGAAACTGCTCAATGAGGAACGCTTGTTGAGGAACATTCGTACGTCGTTTGGTGGTGCACATGTTCTTTAAAAATTTGGCATGCTTGGGAAAATACTTAAGTGCATCTAGAAAAGGTAGGTTTATGGTCAAATTTTTGAAGGTTTCACGGATCTCATCGAAATGTTCATCAGGTTTGTTCTTTGCCAAATGGGCAGGGAGTGGAACTTTTGGGCGGAATCGCGCATATGGATCAGTGGCGTCTTTCCCTAGGGACGTGGGTGTAGATTTGGAAGGAACAACTTCGTCCGTTATAGGTTGCGAGGCAAGAGTTGGAAGGACGTCAGTCGTGGCTTCTGGCGATTCGATGTCTGGCATACGTATGTGATTGTCGATGGTTTGGCCAGAACGAAGAGTGGTAATGGCATTTACCTCACCCTGGCTTGGATTACGAGATCTTAGTGCATTGTTGAGTTCAAAGGTAGTGTTTGTAGGCTTAGGGTTTGGAACTGCTTGGCTAGGGAACACGCCCTTTTAACTTTGATCCTGTGCTAACAATTGAAGAGGCTGTTGGATAGATGCTAAGATTTGATTCTGTTGATTCATGTAAGTCAGAAAAGTTTCAGCTATTTTATCGGCAGTGGATTGTACCAGTGGAGCAATAGGAACAAGTTCACGGTTATTGTTTACGTGTTAATTTTGGTAGCCATATCCTTGATTAGCGGGAACAAGGTTGCGGTTGTTTTGGTACCTTATTTCCGTTGTTGGGAAAATTACTTTGCCCTTGCTGGAATTGCGGAGGATTTCCTTGACGGTAGGAATTGTAGTTTGCGAGTGGTCGTGCAGGAGTGTTGTTGACACCCGGAGGAGCTTGTTGTTGGGCAGGGGGTGCCCACCCAAATTCGGATGTTGTCGCCAAAGTGCATTAGGGATGTTAAAAGCACAAGCCTCTTCAGAAGGTTGGGGAGGACACTCGTATACCAAAGGACAATAAGAATCGGCGTGCTCAGGACTTAAGCAAAGAGGACATGGGGAAGCATTGGTAGCCATGACCTGTTTGGGGTTTTGATCATTTACTTGAACCGAAAGAGTATCGACCTTTTTGTTTAGGGACTCGATCAGAGTTTTTAATTTCGGATCGGGTTTGACCTCGAACATAGATTTAACTTTGGTAGGAGTGTCTTTAGAAGATCTGGAAGAATCAGTGTTTCCCTAATGGGTGCTTCGTGAAGCCTGTTTCTCAAGAAAAGTGTATGCTTCAGTAGCGCCTTTGTCTAAAAAACAACCGTCGTTCATGATATCTAATGTTTCCTTTTGATGATCAGAGAGACCATTAAAGAATGAATGGACTAAGACAGCGGTGTCGAGTTGATGATGAGGACATTCGAGAAGCAGATCAGTAAATCTGCTCCATTCTTCCGAAAAGGATTCCTGGGGGTGTTGGCGAAAGAATTGAATCTTCTGAAGCATTTCTGTAGTTTTCTTCTGAGTATAGAACTTTATCATGAATGCTTGTATGAGTTTGGCCCATGTGTCAATGGATTGCGGCGCTTGTCCTGCGAGCCAAATTGAAGCTTTATCAGCTAAGGTGAAGGGAAACAACCTAAGCAAGACTTGTTCATTGGTAACGGTCGGATGGTGGAAAGTGGTGACTACTTGTTGCATCTGACGAGGGTGATTGTATGGTTTTTCATGGTCTAGACCATGGTAAATAGGTAACAAACCGAAAATGTTTGGCGGAATGCGAAAATCTCCTGTAATCTCATCGAGTTTAATGCAAGAAGCAGGTCCTTGTAAGGCAGTATAGAAATCTGAAAGGTGTTTCTTGACTGTGGGATTTTCTTAAGCCATAACTAAGGGAGATAATGACAACGGAGATGCTTGATGAGGTTGATTTACGGAGGAAAAACTATGTCTAGGAGATAACTTAAGCAGTTGTTTATTGTATTTCCGACGACGATATGTAAGTTCTAATTCCTTATTAGTACCAGACCGTAGTCTCATACAAACACAAGTTTTAATTCTAGGCTCATAGGGAACAAATTATGACAGAATGATTTAGAATTAAGGAAGGAGGGAGGTGAAGCATGTCTTCTTGAGTTGTTGCTAACTTGAGCAGATAAGCTAGGATAACGTGTGAATATTCCAGCAGCCAAGTCACCTGAGAGAATTGAGGGAGGTTGTTTGTGCTAGCACATTCCTTAATTGGGCAACCTCAATTTTTCAAGTTTCCTAGACACTGATGGAATATGATGATGATTTATGATGGTGTATTATGTGGGGTATTATTAAGATGATTATGATGAAATTTTAATTATTAGGATTTTTTTATTTTTTTTAATTTTTTTATTATTATTTTAGTTTACGTACTTAATGTATTATGGAGACGTGATTACGGAACATGCAATTAAAAATGGTAGATGCCAAAATAGAAACTAAACATACAATTAACACATGCTAGTTTTACACAGGAAGTCTACACATGCAAATCTATATAACTTATACGTGAATAGAATTATGTCCTACGCATGCAATAATCTATAGCTACCGATAAGTGCAACTATATGTGAGCTAGGGGAATGTCGAGAACGAACTCATGCAAATGAATACCGCGTACGTGAATTGATGTAACATACACATACAAAAATATTCTAAGAAGGTGGTTTGAAATTACGCATACATCCAAATATATTCGAATCATATTAATCGTATTAATGTGAATATGTAATGACGAACCACATTCACATGCAAGGAGTTCTCATGCAAACACACAAACATGCGAGGTAAAACATGTTATAGCAAACAACCAAATAATATCCTCAATAAAGTTTGAGGAGTTTAAGAATTCGAAACATGGCGTCTCGCGATTCCTCGTATAATGATCAAATTAACTCCCGAGCTCATGAACTTACTGGATGGTGTATAAACAGGACTAGAGAGTCCAAAATAGTACTGAGAAAGAAAGTGGCTTGTACCTGAAAATCGGAGTGTTAATACTCTAGGTTAGTCTCGCGCTACTAATATAGTCTCATCCGAGACTCTTTTGTCAGTTCAGTACTTCAAGTTCCTACGGAATACTTAGACTGTGCTAATAAAAATAAACAAGATCTGGTTCACAGGTATCTGTTAGTAGAAAAAGTTAGGGCAAACAGTACGTAACACGTTAGTATCGCAAAAGAAATGGAAATAAAAAAGATGAGGGGATGGGGGAAGGGGTTTTTACGTGATGTATTCCAGTTATTACGTTAAATGTCCAGAGTCCTTCGACGTGCAGCGACACCATTTGATAAAACGTTTATTAATATCTGGGTTTTATACTTAAGTCCAAAGTCCGAGGACCAAAGTCTAAAGTCCAAAGTCCATATAGTCATCCGTTTAGTCAAGTTACCTTACTCACGTGGATTTGGTAGGATAGGTTGAGTAAGGGATTGTCCAAACCTTAGGGCTCGACAAGGGTTACAACTGGATTTACAACTTTTGGTGAGTAGGATTTTAGGTTATTTAGTTGGTTTAAGTAAATTAACAATAATGCAAGTAATGTAAATAAATAACGGTGATTTCTATGTAAATAAACAAAGATAGAGAAACAGGGAGAGGGTTAATCTTACTCATACAAGAATCATTTTTTAACAGTTTATATTACCACATCACTACAGCTCTAATTCGTCTCGAGTTCATGGACAAACCCGAGACGACGTCGAGTATCGATCCTTAGCGAAATGCCCGCATCTCTGAGTCGCATCGCACTAGCATAAGGATTTGAACTAATATTTCATCTCTGGAATATCATTTCAGCTCCTGGTTCGATTCTACATCAGCTGGACAAATTGGAGAGCTGTCTGACACCAGAGAGTTGCTTGCGAGACATTTTGGGTCTCTCGCGAGACTGTTCTGGAGCATCAACACTCCAAATTTGTACAATCTCAATCATTTTGGGACCAGATGTATAATCTACACCTAATTCCTAAGCAGTGATTCTAGAACATTAAAGTGTCAATCCGGATTCTCACACGAGCAACATAACCCTCCCCCTGAGGGGGGATTAGCTCATGGTCATTGGAGGAATAATTAAACTTGCTATATAAATTAAATAAGTAAATGCAGGACATATATTAAACTTGAAAAGAAATGACTTTTATTAAGAAGAAATAACTTACAGTATTGAAGCTGCTGGAAGAGAAAATGACGAAATGTAAAGTATTGGAATGAAGCTACAGACGATAAACTAACTAACTAACTAATGAACATAAGCTAAAGCATAAAAATGTTGAAGGAGGAATATTGAAGACCCCCCTTACATATATATAGGATGGTCTCTCGTGAAGCCTTTAATTGGGTTTCGTCCGTTTCTCAAATTTAGACATTCAAAACTTTGAAATACAAAGTTTTGGCTTCATCCGAATTAATTTGTTTTTTGTCTTCTTGTTTAATTCAAACCAAACTTTATGTTTAGTTTTGTCTTTGTATGTTTTCATTTTTGTCCTTATGCCAAATTCAATTCAAACTTTGAATTGGTACGTGTCTTCTCCTTTTGCAAGGTGGCACAAAATTGTGACCATCACTTGCCACCTGCCTATGCTGACTCGTCATGCCTTTTAGGCCCGCAGAAGTGGGTCCACTTAGTGTGTCCAGTGGCAACGCCGATTTTGGCATTTTTTCAACTTTCTATCTTTGCGTAGATTTTGTCGCCTTAGTCGCTCTGGCAGTTCATTAGCCAACATTGGCGTCCAGATTTATAAGATGTGAGCTTCGGAAGTTTGCTGCTTCTTTACATGTGGACCCGTTCTGTACTGGTTTTATTCCTTTGGAAACTTCGGCTCTAGTCAGGCTTTGTTGGGCTTCACTGGGGCTGAGTGGGGAGACTTCTAATATTCTAGTATTCTCGTACTTCGATGCATGTTTTATCATTATATTCACGTTAACTGCGGAAACCTGCAAAAGTACGAAAATATAATTATTATATGATTATTAATAACATAATTGACCAAAATGCTATGTTTCTCGGGGTTTAATATTATAGTTTTGGGTGCTTATCAGTTATCTATACATCTCACTAGTAGAGAATGATAAGAGCCCAGAACTGTAGTTTACCCTTAATAGTATTCCATTTAGGTCAATTATGTTTATAACAATGATAGTTTATTATTGTTTACTTGCTTTTGTGTATTTTAGGTCTTGGAGTTGAATATGTAAAGAAATACATCACTTTTGCAAGAGAAATTAGTTAAATTGATTGCTAAAGAAGTTTTATGGTTAAAACCCAAGTTTCAAGGAGAAAAAACCTTTTAAAACCTAGCCAAAGCTGGATAGTCAAAGTTAACTCGAGTAGAAAAAGAACAAGAAATGCAGTGGACAAAAAGGGTGTTGGAGTAAATTCTAGCAAAGAGAACCCTTTTGGACTTAAGTATTTAGGTTTTGGGCTTGATTTAGTGGCCCAAAACAGAGTTCCCAAGCCCATGCACGAAATTGTAACCTAAACCCTTGCTTATAAAGCGATTTAGGGAAAAACAATATCTTCTCTCTCCCCATTAGTTTAGAATAATTTAGGGTTTATGTTCTTAGCTTAAAACTCTATTAAAATACCTTCAAGTTATTATTCAATTTAATATTCAAGTTATTCTTTACATTATGTCTTCTTCTTATTCTTTATTCCATGATAGTCTAATGAATCATAGTTAAACCTCCATTAGAGGGGTTTGATTGAAGATTTGATGAGGACTTGATATATTAGTGTAGAGTAGTTGTTAAAAGAGCTTCAAACCTAGGTTTCTCTACTTAGACAAAAGTAGAATTAACCTAGGCTAGATGATAGTTAATCTTCCATGAAAATGAGTTTAAACTTCCTCTCATGCTAATTATTATATGACTAGAGATACCATAAGTAATTAGGGATCAATAAAGGCCTAACCTTTATGTTTGAACCTTGTGTGAAAACATAAAGATTAAGGTTGCAACAACTCTATGCTAGTATATTAGGAATTCATTAAGGTGGATTCAAACTTTCTCTAGTTTCTTCTTCATATTCATAGTTTATATTTAATTGTTTAGTTTAAATTAGTACAAATTCACATCTATAAATATTATTCTCACCACTGTTCCTTGTTTTCCATTAGTTGAATTCGTTTAGGTCTAGAGAATTAAGAGTAGAACGATTCCGTACTCTATATATTGCATGAATATATATGTTGAGAGTATAAAATAATAATTGATACCATAAGATAAGTTAGAGAAATCTACTATTTTTACATTTATCAAATGGCGACGCTGCCATCTTAATTGATTTTAGACGTGAATTGCACTATTGAATTCAAGCAAAATTGCCCATTATTCCCTTCTCACCATGCTTTTTTCGTGTTTTTCCTAAATTTTCTACTGGATTCGATACTGAGTTTTCATTTTTGGTGTTATAGGATCCATTTATTTATCAATTTTTTGTGCATTCATCTCTTGGCATCTCTCTGACTATGTTGGAGAAATTTGGATTGACTGTGAAATTTTTAGAGGGTGCTCGCCCGTAATTACACTACCACAGAGGACGCACACCCCCTCTTCTTATAAGCACACATAGGACTTTTGGCCCGATCCACAGGAACAATCCAAAACCTATTGTAGCAACCCTGACTCTCAAATCACCAGGGTCGAGGCCCCCTATTTGGCCTAGATTACAGGGCGCAAGCCCTCTACGTGTTACTGATTATTCTCCTTTCTTTCAGGTCACTTACAGTCCACTTTGGGGATTTGAAATAATTCTGCTATGACATTCTAGTAAGCTAGAAGTCGCTTCACTTGGGTTTTGAAGGTGCTAGTAAGCATAGCAAGGAGGCATACAGGTTCTCTTACTTCCATTTTTCGTTTTTTCTGTCAGAGGAGTTACATTCTACTATAATCAGGCTTATTTGACTCCTGTGATTGTTTCTTTAATCTTAGCCTGAGCCTTGCATGAGGTTAATGTTTGGTAAGAAGAAACCATCTAACGTATTATATCGTAAATGTCAACGCACACGCCTATCTAGAATATCACACACTACACCTACATCAATGACTAAAGAAGCATATACTCCTCTCTTTGATTTTTACAAAGCCCTGAGCGATGGACCTAAGTTGTGCATCGTTCTTGCAGACCCTATTGGGGATTTTCGAATTCCCCTGAATATATTTAACTTGTTACCGGTTTTCCAAGGTTTAGACCATGAGAAGCCTAATCAACATATGCGTAGGATAGAACAAGTTCTCACTACCTTCCATCATCCTAGTGTAAGTCTAGATCAAGTTAAACTTAGGGTGTTTCTATTCACCTAGCCAACAAGGCGGCATCTTGGTTAATGATCAGCTCCCAAATGTGCATTTTATTAACCTAGCTTACATTATTGCATTACAGCTTTTCTTACACATTATGAAAAGACAACTTATAGCTTTTATTGTCTTTTTCAGGTTACAGAATATTTCAGACCACTTATCATAAAAACTGCATCTTAGCACTAAAAGGAGCTTTATTTACATTTATTATGAAGACTCGAAGCTGCTATGAAAAAGTGCTGAAAAATTCAAAGTCAAAGTCAAAGGTCAAAGGTCAAGGACTCAAAACCAGATAATTGAAAGTCACGTCCTTAACTCGATCAGAAGACTAGAGATGGATGGCCTTGATACAAAAGAAGACTTGCTCAAAACCTAGCTTGATCAAGAAGATATGTAAAAGCAAAAGAAAAAACATAAAGCAACCATGGTGAGGTATCTTGATTGTAAAGGGAGAGGGCAAATAAGATTTTCATAACAGTAGGGGTATAAAAACCAAAAACTAGGAGGAGGGAATGCATCTAGATTTATTCTAGTGTCATGTAGGAGTAGTGTAGGATTTATTTTTCAAGTCATTTACATTCAAGTTTGTTTTACTTTTTATTCTTCAATTCAATCCTTTTTATTTCAAGTTTACGTTTCAATCATTCAATCAAACAAGTTTCTTTCATTAATTAAGTTGTTTCTTTTCAAGTTGTTCATTCAATATAAGTAGATTCTATAAAAAAAAAAACCTAAAAGCTAAGAGTACTACATTTTCTCCTTCACAACTCCCATTCAATCCAAGTTCTAAACAATTTATGGTGAACCTCAATCAAATAATCTTTGAAATACTTACCACACAACTAACATACTTTAGTTAACTACCCAAATGCCAAACTCTGTGGAATCATGGGTTAAACTTGTTCAGTTGTTCATGGAACAGTTTTACCCACCATTGAAAACAGATGAAATGCTTCAAAAGATTCATTTCTTACCGGTTCACTGATCTTCTCATCGAATGTCCACATCATAACCTTGCAAAAGACATGCTTGTTCGTGCTTTCTTCAAGGGACTTTAACATCATCATAAGGAGTTTCTAGATCAATCTAAGCGAAATAACAATTGGGGGTTAACGATGCCCCCCGCTCCACTCCTTCTTCATCAACAGTTAAGACTACTAGTATGTTTGAGGTTAAATCTGTCCCGAGCTTAAATCTCTTATCGATGCCCTCACTAAAAAGGTAGATGCCCTCTTTGTTTAATAGAAACCCACTCAAGTCATGAACATAAACTCTACCTCATTGTAATGTATGTTTTAGACTTGAGCATTCTGACTTCTATTGTCCTCTTGTCTATGAACAACCCACCACCACAGCCAGAAAATGTCTGAATTTTTTTTATAACAACCCTAACACACAATAGGGGCAAAACACTAATTATAATCAACAACAATGCACCTCCAAGTTTTAATAATCAAACCATTAGGCCCACTACAAACTTCAACCAGTTTATTCCATATCAAGGACAAGGAAACTTAGGTGACCAGAACAGAGGTTTAGTGCCCATGACCCAAAACTATCAACATCCAGACATGAACGCTCAACAAGCCTTAAGTTCCAGTCAATCTTCCTATGACCACTCCACCAGTCAAACCATCTACAAAAGAAGTAGTAGTGACCTTGCTGGAAAAACAAAATCAAATTATGCAACAACACTCCAACTTGATGAAGGAATAAAATGAACAAAACTCCAGATTGATGAAAGATCAGCATGATCAAAACTCTAACATGCTGCAACAAACGATGCAAATGAAGCAGTCCTTGTGCTAATAGGTAATTGTGCTATCTCCTAACCAAAATAATAACCAAACAGGCGTGTTTCCATATCAAGCTGTGCTTGATCCTAAGTCAACAAACACTGCCTTTGAAGTAAACATTATTTAGTGTAATGGTAATATAACCCCAGGAGAACTACATGCAGTCACTACCCTTCGCTCAGGTAGAGTAGTTGATAACAAAGGGACTATGCCCGAAGATCGCCCGTAAACGGAAGCTGAGAATGAAACCATACCAAATACTGCCATAAAAACTAAAGACCCTACAACTGTAGAAGTTCTAGTCCAACCACAACCAAAAGGGAAAACCTTACAAGACCCCATAATAGAAATTGACGATCCTACACTTGTAGAGGTTCCAATATGGAAACCTAGATAGAAAGCGGCAAAAGATAAAAACAAGGTTAATACTACTATTAACCTTTATGCTAAATATAGAGATAATCCATTGTATCCCCAGAGACTAGTTGTATCTAAAAATGATGAGAATTTTGATAAGATTAGGGAAGTGTTTAAAAATTTGACTATAAACCAACCTTTTCTAGATGCTATAAAAAGTCTACCTGGACACACTAAGTTTCTAAAAGAGTTGTGCACCACAAAGAGGAAAACCAATATACCCCAAAAGCCTTCCTAACTGAACAATATCCCTCTTTATCTAAACATAATGGAATCGTTAAGTAGAAGGACCCTGGTCGTCCTATTGAAAAATGCACCTTGGGAGATTACATCATATCAACTGTACTATTAGACCTAGGGGCGAGTATTAAGTTACTCCCTTTTTTATTTATATAAACAACTAGGTCTAACAAAACTTAAACCAACCAAAATGACTTTGCAATTAGCCGATCATTCTATTAAGTATCCCAAAGGTGTCATTGAAAATGTTCTTGTAAAGTGGATGAAAATGGTGTTGCAGTAAATTCCAGTAGAGAGAACCCTTTTGGACTTAAGTATTTAGGGTTTGGGCTTGATTTAGTGGCCCAAAACACAACTTCCATGCCCATGCACGAAATTGTAACTTAAACCTTTGCTTGTAAAGAGGTTTAGGGCAAAACAATCTTTTCTCTCTCCCTTTAGTTTAGAATAATTTAGGGTTTATGTTCTTAGGTTAAAACTCCATTAAAATACCTTCAAGTTATTATTCAATTCAATATTCAAGTTATTCTTTACATTATGTCTTCTTCTTATTCTTTATTTCATGATAGTCTAATGAATCATAGCTAAACCTCCATTAGAGGGGTTTGATTGAAGCTTTGATGATGACTTGATGTATTAGTGTAAAGTTGTTGTTAAAAGTGCTTCAAGCCTAGGTTTCTCTACTTAGACATAAGTAGAATTAACCTAGGCTAGAGGATAGTTAATCCGCCATGAGAATGGGTTAAAACTTTCTCTCATGTTAATTATTATATGACTAGAGATACCATAAGTAATTAGGGACCATTAAAGGTCTACTATTTAGGTTTGCACCTTGTGTGAAAATATAAAGACTAGGGTTTTCTAAACAACTCTATGATAGCATGTTTGGGATTCATCAAAGTGGATTTCGAACTCTTTCTATTCTTCTCCATATTCTTGGATCCTATATTTATTTGCTTCAGTTTAATTTAGTATAATTTGCAAACCAAAAATCACACCTAAATATTAAATCCACAATCATTACTTTCACAATGTTTTCTTATGTTTGATTAGTAGAGTTTAATATGCGCCTAGTTGATTAAGTATGGGACCAATCCTTGATCTATATATTGCATGATTAATTGAGAGTACGAATATTGATATAAACAAAAGTTTAATTGATTAGTTGTTTGTGTTTAAGCATATATAGTTAATATATTAAATTAGTACTAATAAGGGAACGAGGACTAATTCATTTAGAACTTAAGCTAATATATGCATAATAATCAAAATATCTACATATAAACATGTACGCAGTGGATTTTATGATAAAATGTACAAGCAGGGCTATTTTTGGATTATTTAGAGAGCGTCCCTAAGTAGGTTCTCACTGGTATGTGTCGAAACACAAATTCTGTCATAATTTTTCCACTCAAGTTTTACCTACGTACTCCAGTGTGCAGTGGGCACACGTTTCCTTACATCTCAGTGACTAATAGAGGAGACGAAGTCGATTGATCACATCCACAACTTATTATCACACCATCCTACTCCTGGTTGAGCTAGATGTCTTGACTAGGTAATGCAGGGTTTAGGTTGTGGTGTAAAAGAAAAATGGAATGGAGAGAAATAATCCCTTTGTTATTTCCTGCTTCTAAAATGTGTTTCTTACTTAGCCCTTTTTTAACTTTTTTGACTCCTTTTGATTTGATTTTGGGGAGTTTTAACTTTGATTTTTCTTTCAGGAAACTTATTTCTATTTTTCTTTTCTTTTTCTTTCTTAAGCGAGCAACTGATTTTGATTCCAGACAAGTCATTCTCTTCATTTTTCTGCACTTCATCATATTTCTCATACTCATCAAATAGATGGGTTTATTATTATATTTGGGGTTATTAGATGGGGAAGAAAATATTGGTAAAAAATGAAAGGCTCAGTGGAACGACTAGCGGTAAAATTTATAATAGGTATGCATTTTTGGCTATATGTCGATCCAAAGAAAGCCTAAATTTTTGTTTAGGATTTGGATAGTGATCAAGTAAGTAGACGCGTAACTTTCTTTACTCGGAAAAACTACTCCTCTGTGTCATTACTTGTTAATCACTCATGCTGAGGCTTTCTGGTTAAATTCTCATAGGACTTAAAAATTAAGTACTCCAACCATGGGCCCCATAAACTTACTGCTAAGTACGGTCAATGATACTCATTGCATGAATGTTCAAGAAAAGATGTAAAAACTATTGTCTGCGTATTAACCTAAGTTTCTAAGAACAAATTCTAATTCTAATGCTAATGTGAGATTTCTAGACAATTTTCATCACAGAAAAGGAAACACAACTTTGTCACTAAATAAGCTTATTTAGAAAAAAAAAAATTATATATATATATATACAACCTAAAAATGCCTAATTTTTGCAAAATGTTTCTAACCCCACCCCCAAACAAATGGTCGCTTTGTCCTCAAAGTGTAAAAAGAGATAAGGAAAGAGGTTACCATAGAAACATGAGCAAAAATTCGGCAGTACCTACATTGTACGTTACTATCCGTAGAAAATCACCACCCCCAAACAAGTTTAGAGCGTGGTCAATTAACATTAGTTTTTTTAAAAGAATAAATTTGAGATAAAGAATAAAAATGCTCGATGGATTTGTATAATGATAAGAAATATATATGTATAATTGAGTATTTTAAAGTTAGATACTTGAGACTATTCTCAATCAGTGGATTGTAGTACGCGTCGCTGAAGATCTCTAAAATGGGGAGGAACACACATATAAGCCATAACTGGAGAATTGTCATTATGAAGCTGAGGTCTAGGACAAGTTTCTGTTTGGCATACACCGGCCGAGACACTTAGCATGACATTTTCTAGCGAATGAACTATGACTGTGTTGGGTTTATGTAAGGAACTCAGAATTAGATGCTTCAACTCATTATGTAAAGATTAACACCGATTTCGAAGAAGGTAATTGATAAGCACATAAATGGTACACTTTTATGCCTACATTTATATTAAGTTGTCCATATAAGTGGTATATGATCCTATGATTAGTTTGGTTCATTGGTTTTGCATAAATCCATGTGAACATGACGAAACAGGCTAAGAATGGAGACCTAATGGGATTGCAAATTGATCATGACTTGATTACAGAGAGGATAGTGCATACGAGGTTGAAAATAACATGTAAAGAAGAAACATAAGCTTTTTTATAAAGTTGATGCACTGCAATCCAGGTTAAGGGGTGCACGCCCTCTATTTGGCCTGTTCGAGAGGGCGCACGCCCCTCCTCTATTTTTAGTGTAGAAACAATTCTTTTTCAGAACCTTTCACAGTTTGGATTTCAAATATGGGAAACTTCTAATTCCACATGATTTCTAAAAGGAAGTTTCCTGACTTGCTCCTAAACGCCATGCACCCTAATCAAACCCTATATAACCAAGGAAAATCGAGAGTTCAGGATCCATCTTTTATTCTTGGAGCTAAAAGTTAGTGCAGCTTGGAGGAGACAAAATGGAACAGGTGAGTGGGAGAAGAAGACACTTCATCAGGACCATGATTTTGTAATGGCTTCTTCCCTTTCCATTGTTATTGTTTCTAGTACTATGAGTAGCCAAACAACAAGCTAGGGCTTAGAGAAAGCCCTAGACTTGCATGGGTTTTAATGTTTGAATGATTTACTGTTCTCTGACTCTGAGTTTAAAGTTAAAACTTGTTTTAATTCACTGATGTTAATATATTCACCTTCATTGATTATATCTGGCGTGGTTAATGCATGACATGACCATTCAATTGTTGGAATATGTCTTTGTTAACATTAAAGCACAATTTTTATTGTTTAATTGAATCTGTGAGGAGTTGTTCTTTAAATAGACAATTCTTGCTAGGGATTTGTATGTTTGTATGTTGAATTTAAATCAAGACTATTTGTTGGAGCTATTAGGAAATCCACGATCACATCATCGAGTAAGGAAGGGTTATATTTCCCTTATGCTACTCGTATTACAAAGAGAACTATAAATTAATTGAATCATGAAAATCTATAAGGGTATAGGGTGGACTTGGAAGTCCTAGTGTTTCTCCATTGATAAAAAAACTTAGAATTTGATTGTTTTCCTAGTTAGTTAAATTACTTAGTTTTAATTAGTATTTAATCAATTTCCAAAAAAAAAAAACATAATTATTCGGATTAGGTTAAATAGAATTTAGATTTCAATTGTTCCTAGATAGCAATCCCTGTGGTTTTGACCTCGTTCTCGTTTATCTACTACAATAGACCTCGTGCGGTTGCGAGTATTACAATTATAGGATTTAATTAGATCTCTATCATGTTTTTGGCGATGTTGCCAGGGTTTGCAGTGTTATTATTGAACTTTAAATTTCTATTTTACATATTTTGTGATTTTTCGTAGTTTAAAGTAGTCACAGTAATAATTTAAGTTTCTGCATAGGTTTGTTTGAATACGACCCTAGAAATAAGTTCCTGACACCAATAAGAACTTTGCTGGAAAATTTCAGGTTTCGTACTACAAGTCAGAGGGCGCACACCCCCTGATTGTTCGTTGCGAGAGGGCGCACGCCCCATGTTTCAGTGTTTTTTTAGGGTGCACACCCCCTAAGTTATACTAATTGTGTTGTGTTTTTGTAGGCTATCTTCAGTTGCGTTATGGGACCTAAATCTTTGCACATACAGTGTTCTAAAGGTGTAGAACATAGGGAATCGAAGGGAGGTACACTTCTGACTCGTGAGTTTAAACTTGTTTGTCTTGTGTGCTTTGGTTGATTCATTAGAGTCCTAGGTCTTAAAGTTAGTTTATGGTTGACACTCAATTTGATAACACACCATTTGATCCTGAGATTGAACAGACAATCCATAGGAGAATTAAAACTCCAATCAAGTCAGAGATACCCATAACCTTTGTTGGCAATACACCCATCTTTGCCGACATGAATGATAATAATAATGACGTAGTTGCCCAAGTACATAGATCAATTAAGGAGTTTATTTATCCTACTTGGACAACTCGACCATTCTGCATTATTCCTCCAACAACCGATGCAAATCATTTTGAATTGAAGCCCAATCTGCTTGGGCTACTTCCTAAGTTTAGGAGAACAGATGAGGACGATTCGTATATTCACATAAGGGAATTTGAAGATATTTGTGGGACTGTCAAACTTCAACAATTTAGCGATGAGGCTATAAAACTAAAGTTGTTTCCGTTTTCCCTTAAGGATAAAGCGAAGGGTTGGTTTCACACTCTTCCATCTGATCCCATAACTACTTAGGAAAAATTGTGCATTGTGTTCTTAAAGAACTTTTTCCCTAATCATAAGGCAACTACGTTTAGAAAAGTAATTTCATCTTTTTACCAAAATGATAGTGAGTTGTTGTGGAAGTGTATGGAGAGGTTAAAGGACATGCTCTTGCAGTGTCTTAACCATGGCCTTGAAAAAGGTAGGTTAGTCCAAATTTTGTATGATGGTCTAGATTTTAGCTCTAAGGCTATGATTGATACCATGAGTACTGGGGACTTCTGGGATAAGAGTGTAGGCCAAACATGGATGTTTTTGGAAGAAGTTGCTGAAAAAGTCCAGCAGTGGGAAACTAGCCGTGAACCTAAGAAAGTGGCTAGTAGTACTACTAAGAATGTTATGTTTCACGTTGATAAGGATTTCGACGCGAATGCTAAAATGGCTGCCTTAGGCTAAGTCCAATGGTTTGGTGTGGCAAAACACCAAACCATAATAGCACAGTTGATAGGGTAAGCGCAATAGAGTTTATGGACCCATTGGTTTTTTTTTACCCGCCAGTGGCATAGGCGGCCAGCGAAAAAAAAGCCCAAACAAGTCAACCCATCCTAGCACAGGAAAAAAAATTTCTTTTGTATCCGCCACTCCTGCTGGCATGTAGAATTTTGTTTTTGAACACCCTGCCGATTTTACCCTGCCTATCTCGATTTATTTCTCTAGCCGCCACTCATTCTGGCGTGTAGAGCATACGTTATATCATTAAAATTGGCGGTATGGACAGGGAAACTTATACCAATAGCATTGGCAGTTTAGCATTTTGACGCACCATTGGATCACAATTTAAATGATATTTGGTGTTTTGCCTCACCATTGGACTTAGCCTTAGTTAGGAGAGTTGGCGTTCTTGAGCTAGAGAAGGAGACTAATTCTCCAGTTAATAACATTGAGGCCCCTGGTTGTCTTTTTTATGTGAGTCTTGATACCGTAATTGATAATTGCCCAGGCATAACTGCGCAAGTCAATACTTTTAACTCATACCAAAAGCCAGGCAATAATCCGTTTTCTAACACGTATAACCCAGGGTGGCGTAATCACCCCAATTTGTCTTGGTTAAAGGGTATACATCAGGGAGGTCCCGTGGGTAACTCAAACCCAGTGCAACATTATGCACCCCAACCATCGAAACCTTCATCTTTAGAGGAAACCCTTACTCAGTTAACACATACCACTTTTCAATTTCAAAAAGGTGTCCAACAGAGTTTTCTTTCAAACTCGCAATCCATTGCCAAGTTGGAAGTTTAAATTGGTCAAATTGCTAATACTTTGAATGAGAGGGAAAATGGTAGGTTTCCTAGTCAACTAGTTGCTGATCCAAGGGGCCAGTTTCAAATAGGTTCTAACTTTAACCAAGACCACCACCAGGAGCAAGCCAAGTCTATTACTATTTTTAGGAGTGATAAGCATGTTGATAATAGGATTGAGATTCCTAGGGATGTTGAGGTCAGATCTGATCCTATAGAGTGTGAGCACGAGGAGAGTGATGTGAGTGGTTCTAATAATCGTGATACTTCTCAAAAGGGTGCAGAGCCTCCTACTTCTGTGGAGACTAGTCATGCCCCATCTTATATACCTAAAGCTCTTTTTCCCCAATGTTTGATTTCGGCTAAGAAAGGTAATAATTTTAATGAGATAATGGAGATGTTTAAATAAGTTCAAATTAATATCCCATTACTTGATGCTATAAAACAAGTTTCTTCCTATGCCAAGTTTCTTAAAGACATGTGTACACAGAAACGTAAGTTGAATGTGCACAAGAAAACTTTCCTTACCGAGCAAGTAAGTTCAATTATCTAAAACCTAACCACACCTAAGTTTAGAGATCAAGGATGCTCTACTATTTCTTGTTTTATTGGTGATCATTTGATTGAGAAGGCCTTACTTGATTTGGGAGCTAGCGTTAATTTGTTGCCTTATTCGGTTTATTTATAGCTTGGTCTTGGTAAGTTGAAACCTACACCAATTACTTTTCAATTGATAGATAGGTCTGTTAGGATTCTGAGTGGTGTTATTGAGGATGTTTTGATTCAGGTTGATAAATTTTATTTCCCTATGGACTTTATTGTTCTAGATACACAACTTGTTCAAGATGCTAATCACCATATTCCTCTCATCTTAGGTTATTCATTTTTTGCCACAACTAATGCTATCATTAACTGTCGTAATGGAGTGTTGAAGCTTTCTTTTGGTAATATGACTACATAACTTAATATGTTTAATGTGGGTCAACAACCTCCTGAGCCTGATGATATATGTGATGTTAATCTTATTGACAGTGTAGTCCATGAGACTTTCTTGGAAACTTATTCTGATGATCCTCTTGAGTCTTGTTTGACTCATTTTGGCGGTAATTATGATGGGGATAGGTCTATATGTGAAGTTAATGCTTTTATCGATGCTGCCCCGATCTTAGATACTATTAAGTGGAATACCAAAGTAGAACATCTTTCTCTTCTACGTCTAAACGAGTTCCTTCCATAGAGAGTCCTCCTAAGCTTGAGTTAAAACCATTACCTGATACTCTTAAGTATGTCTTTCTGGGACCTGATGATACTGTACCTGTTATTATTGCTTCTAATCTCGATAATGAACAGGGGGTAAATTGATTAGAGTCCTTAGAAAGCATAAAGCTGCCTTAGGGTGGAGTATTGCTAATATTAATGGGATAAGTCCCACTGATTGTATGCATCATATTCATCTTGAGAAGGATGTTAAACCAACCCGTCAGTTTCAAACTCGGCTTAATCCTAACCTGAAAGAGGTAGTGTGAGCCGAGGTGCTTAAATTGTTGGATGTAGGTATCATTTATCCCATCTCTGATAGTAAATGGGTGAGTCCTGTTCAGGTTGTCCTTAAGAAGTCTGGTATTACGGTAGTTAAGAATGTGAATGGCGAGTTAGTTCCTACCCATATGACTACTGGGTGGCGTTTTTGCATTGACTATCGTAAGTTGAATTTAGCCACTAGGAAAGATCACTTTCCTCTTCCTTTTATTCACCAGATGCTTGAACGGTTAGCTGATAAGAGTAATTTGATAGTGTAAAATAGTAGTTTTTAAAGTACTAAAATATGCATATCAATCAATAATTATAGTCTCTAAACATGTGTTGAAGAGGAGAGTAGTCGTGTTCGAACCACTCTTGCTTGTAAGTATTTAGCATGAATCTAGACTAGCTAACTATTGAACTAATGAGAGAGTAATATGTGATGTGAAAACAGTAAATAAGATTGCAATAACAGTAGATTTAAATGATGAGAGAAGATATTGGAAGGGGTTTAATCCGCCACGTGATTCGATTGACTATTAGTTAATATCGAATTGATCGTTTTAATCCCTAGTGAACACCAAGTCCTCTCGGATCGAGGTTTCACTAGCATGAGAGTTTAACTCCACAACAAATCTCTTTGGTGGTGGCTCTAAACTCTAGTTCTCTGCTATGAGCTCTATCTCTAGACATTCACAATGAAGAACTTGACGTTCTTGATGCAAAACAATACTAAACTAATGGTTACTCATCCTCACATGACTTCATAAACCTTCTTTAATGGAGGTTTAGCCTTGTATCATTAGAATCATTATACTAAAGCAATAAAAGAAAGACATAATAAAGTAGAGACAAGAATTGAATTGAAGAACTAAAGCTTTTTATTGAAGGTTTTAATGGAGGCTACAATTATAAACCTAATTCTAACCCTAAACTAAACTAAAACTAAACTAAACTAATTAGAGACTAAGGGGAGGAAGGAAGAGAATAAGTTTAGCCTTAATTCTCTTTATATAGGAGAGGGTTATGGTTACATTTTTGTGCATGAGCCAAAAAGAGAGACTTTGGAGCTCTAATGTGAGCCCAAAGTCCATTAGGTTAAGTTTAAAGAGGCCATAGCTGCTAGAAATTACTTTAGTGCCCTTTTCATAAACCTTTACAGCTCTGATTTGGGCAAGGTCGGGTCTATTGAGCTAGAGGTCTTTATTAGGTGATACGGGGGAGGTGATGGTTTTAGAAGAAACGGAATGGATATTCAAATAAAAAAGTCTTAGATAATAGGGTGTTCAAAATATGTAACTAGAGAAAATCTTGTTCTTACTTTGCTTCAACACTTAGTTTCCATCCTTAGCCTTTTTATTTTGGCCTTTTGACTCCTTTTATTCTTTTTTTTTTTTTTTTTTTTTTATTTTATTTCTATTTTATGTTTTCTTTTCTTTAGATGGAAACTTTCTTTTCTTTTCTTTTTCTAATTATTTTAAGCAACTAATTAATTTTGGTTTACACAGGTTTTTCTCTTCTCTTTTCTTCACTCATCCTATTTCTCAGACTTATCCAAATAGGTAGGCTGATTTTATTTTTTATTTTGTTTTATTAGGTAAAAGATTTATGGTTTGATAGAAGGCTAATGAAATAGTTCAGTGGGGCGACTAGCAAAAAATATACTTAGGTCAGAATTTCTTGCTATATATCGATCCAAATAGGGTCTAAATTCTCGCTTAGGATATGGTATGTTAATCAAGCAAGTGGACGTGTGATTTCTCTACTCGGATTTGACTTCTCCCTTGTGTCATCACTCAGACATTTCACTCATATGAGGTTTTTGGCTAGATGCTCATAGGATATGGATTAAGTACTCTAACCTTGGTCTCAGAAAAATACTGCCAAGTACAATCGTAGATGCTCATGCAAGATGTTCATGAAAAGATACAATGACTATTATGTACATATTAATCTAAGTTTCAAAAATTAAATCCTAATTCAAGTACTACATGAGATTTCTAGACTAATATCATCATAGAGAAGGGAACAATACCATTATCACTAAGTGTATAGTATAAACTATTTTTATGATTTTTCTATGACAATTAATATGTAATATTCAACCTAATATGTGCTTCAACATTTATAACGTGTTTCTATACAACCCCCAAACATAATCATGCTTTGTCCCCAAAGTATGGAATGAAAATAAATGATAGAGAGTACCATAGAAATGTGCATGTAAATGGGAGCACCTTAAAAAAATGGTTAATCTATACTAATATAAAGAAATAAAAACATACGCAACTCCTATATGAGTTCCTCCCATTATGGGGATAACATGAAATAATAAATAGCGTTTGGGACATAAACAGACTCTAACATAAATTAAATAATATCATACATTCACAAATCAAGCATGCACATATCATGACTCCTATAGGATTAGTTTCCGAAATTCCTCGAAATTGGGAAATTTTATGAAATTAAGGTACCTAATTACATTATGTATCCCAATTAAATCAAATTTCAATATTTATACATGCAATTTTAATACGTGAACGTATAATGTGCTAAAATAAAATGTACCACCCCCAAACAATTTGGGAGAAGGGGGTTCATGAAATCATTCAAAATTGCATAACTAACTAACCTAGACTCTAGTAGAGTAAACATGACAAGTAAAAGGTGGCAAAAAGTTTTGAAATGAAATACCAAAATACTCCACCCCCAAACAAAATTTGAAAACTATTTTTAAGTTTGAAATATTTTGCTTGGCCTATACTCCAGAAAGGTGGTGTTGTACAAAAACTTGGGTCTTTTAAAATCAGATTTCCTAGACTGTTTATCTAATTTATCTAATTTTTATGTGTTTTATTTTTGGAAAAACAAAATTACGATGAAGAAATAAAAAGGGAACTCATGGTGTACTCCCATAATATAAGATTTGAATGGAGTACACCGAAGAATACTATAAGTTTTTTTATAGTCAGATACTCGAGACTTTATCTAATACATCTATTAACATACAGTATATCATATATCAATAATCTAAAGACTTGTGGGTCTTTCCATATATAATTAACACGAAATGCACCTCCAAACAGAATTAAGCACCAAGATTTCCTATGACGTGGCTGCTTAGTGGAATGGGAGTGAAGACTGATAGTTTGGAACATAATCGAGCGTGTACACTCTTCTTTTTTTGCACAAAAGGGTGTCCAAGTGAATGATTGTGAGAATTTGGATGGTTGTGGAAGATACGTGGGATATGGATAAGTTTTAGAAGGAAGAGATGGAAAAAATGAGAAAGTGTTAGGTGGCTTGTCCTTGGGTATTATTTCTTCACCAGATGGGTTTAGAAAGTCATGAAGCACAGGAGAAACAAAAAGGTTTAGTGCAAACTGAAGGTGTATTTGAAAAGGTGGGGGGAGGGGGATCGAGGTGGTGGTAAATGATTGGTATTTATTAGGGATTAGTTTAGGCGGATGGTGACCGATGGTGCTCTAAGTAGTTCTTGAGAAAGTGGATCATCACAGGCTCTTAGAAACTCGTCAAATTCTTTATCTAGGTTGTTTGCATGCACATAAATATGGTAGTCATCTGCATCTTTGAGGAATTCATCTATCTCTTCTATTGTGAGATTGACTACATCTCCCATAAGGTCGGAAGGCAGGGTGGAAAATTCTTCCTCTATTTCAGTTATGTTCAAGGAGTAGAAATTATGATCTTTGTCTTCTTCCATAAGAGGGGTATCTACTAGGGTGGCGACTAAGGCGTCGGCCGTACTAATGTTAGATACAAAACTCTCAATAGACTTCACTTCTCTTTCTACAGGCAAACCAAGTTGTCCATGCTTAAGTCTAAATATGTTAACTTTCACAGAAAGATTTCCAAATGAAAGATTCATTGATCCATCTCGACAATTAATTTAGGTATTGACAGTTGATAAGAAAGGACGCCCTAAGATAATGGGAATAGAATCATGAGCAGCTTCTGTGTTAAGAATAACAAAGTCGGCTGGGTAGTAAAAATCCTGAACTTTAACTAGAATATTTTCAACTACGCCTTTAAGATACTTAATAGAACGATCGGCTAACTGCAAAGTCATTTTGGTTGGTTTAAGTTCATGTAGACCTAGTTGTTTATAAAGGTAAAATGGGAGTAAGTTAACACTCGCCCCCAGATCTAATAGTGCAGTTGTTATGAAGTTATCGCCTAAGGTGGACGACCAGGGTCCTTGTACTTAACAATTCCATTATATTCAGATAAAGAGGGATATTGTTCAGTTAAAAAGGTTTCATGGGGTATGTTGGTTTTCCTCTTCGTGGTGCACAACTCTCTTAGAAACTTAGCGTGTCTAGGTAGACTTTTTATAGCATCTAGAAAAGGTAGGTTTATAGTTAGATTTTTAAACACTTCCCTATTCTCATCAAAAATTTTGTCCTTTTTAGATACAACTAGTCTATGGGGAAACGGTGGTTTTTCCTCTATACTTAGCATATGGGTCAACATAAGTATTAACCTTGTTTTTATCTTTTGCCATTTTCCAACTACGTTTCCATATTGGAACCTCTACAGGTGTAGGATCATCAATTTCTATTATGGGGTCTAGTAAGGTTTTCCCTTTTGGTTGTGGTGTAATTGGTACTTCGTTGGGTATTCAGTTTCTATGACAGTATTAGGTATGGTATATTTTTTCAGCTTTCGTTTGTGGGCAATCTTCAGGCATAGTTACTTTGTTATCAACTATTCTCCCTGAACGAAGGGTAGTGATGGCATGTAGTTCCCCTGGGGTTATATTACCATTACACTGAATACTGTTTACTTCAAAGGCAGTGTTTGTTGACTTAGGATTAGGCACAGTTTGATGTGGAAACATGCTTGTTTGGTTATTATTTTGGTTAGGAGCCATCTCAAGTACCTTTGGGCACAATTCCTGTATCATATTATTTTGTTGTTGTTGGTTTTGTTTCATGGTTAATAATAAGTCATCTTTTGATAGGTTAGCCAGTTGTGCAATAATAGGAGGATTGACTGGAACTAAGGTTTGTTGATCATTAATCTCTAGATGTTGATAGTTCTGGGTCATGGGCACTAAACTTCTATTCTAATCACCTAAATCTCCTTGTCCTAGATGTTGGTTAAATTGGTGGAAGTTTGTATTGGGCATAACATTTTAAGTATTAAAACCTGGAGATGTAGCTTGTTGTTGTTGATTATAAATAGTGTTTTGCCTCTATTGTGTGTTAGGGTTGTTATTAAAAGCACGGACATTTTCTGGCTGTGGTGGTGGATGCTCATAGACTAGAGGACAATTGAAGTCAGAATGCTCAAGACTAAAACAGAAATTACAACGAGGGTAGTTGATGTTCATGATAGAAATTGGTTTCGTCTCTTGTTTTGTTCATTTTGTTCCTTCATAAAGTTAGAGTTTTGTTGTATAATTTGATTTTGATGTTGCAGCAAAGTTACTACTATGTCCTCTGTAGATGGTTTAAATGGTGGAGTGGTCATAGGAGGAGTAACTGGAACTAAGGCTTGTGGTGTGGTCAAGTCTTGATGTTGATCGTTATGGGTCATGGGCACTAAACATCTGTTCTAGTCACCTAAATCTCCTTATCCTAGATGTTGGTTAAATTGGTGGAAATTTGTCGTGGGCCTAACATTTTAATTATTAAAACCTGGAGGTGTAGCTTGTTGTAGTTGATTATAAATAGTGTTTTGCCTCCATTGTGTGTTAGGGTTGTTATTGAAAGCGCAGATATTGTCCGGCCGTGGTGGTGGATGTTCATGGACAAGAGGACAATAAAAGTCAGAAAGCTCAGGACTAAAACATAAATTATAATGAGGAGAGTTTATGTTCATGACAGGAGTGGGTTTCACTTCTTGTTTATTTGCAGAAAGGGCATCTACCTTACAAGTGAGGGATTCAATTAAAGTTCTAAGTTCAGGATATTTTTTTACCTCAAACATATTGGTTGCCTTCACAGTTGAAGATGACGAAGTGGAGAGGGAGTAATCATTACCTCCCCAGTTGTTACTTTTCTTGGATTGATTATCTAAGAAGTTATACGCATATGTGGCTCCGTCACTTAAGAAAGTACCTCCGTTCATTATATCTAAAGTCTCCTTATGGTGTTGGGATATGCCTTTGAAGAAGGCACAAACTAGTGTGTTTTTACAAAGATTATGATGGGGACATTCTACTAGAAGATCAGTGAAATGATTCCAAGCCTCAGAAAAGGATTCTTGAGGCTTTTGGTGAAAGAAATGAATATGTGATAGCATCTCATCAGTCTTTTGTGGTGGGTAAAATTGTTCCATAAATAATTCAACTAGTTTTTCCCATATGACGATAGAGTTCAGCTTTTGTGCTGTTAGCCAAGCTGCTGCTTTGTCAGCTAAGGTGAAAGGAAACTCCCTTCGCTTTATTTGTTTAGGTGTTACGTTAGGATGATGGAATATAGTAATAACTTGTTGTATCCTATGCAAGTGTTGATAAAGCTTCTCATGGTCTAACTTATGGAAAACAAGTAGCAGATTAAATATATTGCGGGAGATTCTAAAATCTCCCGTAGTAGCTGCATGAACTATGCAAGATTGTGGTGCATCATTCAAAGCCTTGTAAAAATCAGAGAGAAGTCTCTCTGTCTCTTTAGCCATTGCTACAGATGTGGGATGTGAATTTCTAGATAGGTGTGTGGTATTGCGTCCACGGTAAACAAGTAAAGTAGGTGTATGTGTACTAGATCTTAATCTCATACAATTGTAAGTCTAATATGCAATCAACCTAATTAAGCATGCAAAACAGCCTGATTATTACTAGAAATAGAATCCTCTGGTAGTAGATTCGAGGATGTAAAAAGGTGTAACCTGGAGCGTCCTTGCTACGTGTATGAATAACACCTTCGACAACCTTGAAGCATGCCTATATATGTTACTTGAACAATTATATGGGTACTGGTCTAGGTGCACGGGGTGGATGGTGAAGTCCTGTAAAAAAAATTAACCTTATTAGTCTAAGAGTTTTAAGAATTAGGTTAAGGTTTTTTTTACTATGGGCTTCGTGTTGGGCCTGGATGTCAGGCCTGTGAAACGGGCTTTGGTAGTGGGTGGACTTACTAACAAATAATAATTAATTAATTTTTTTGTATTTTTGTATCAAACCAACGGCCAGACCACTTAAGAATTGAGGGAGGTTGTTCGTCCATGGTGATAAGCACCCAAAACTATATTATAAAACCTCATAGAGACGTAACATTTCGGTTAATTATGTGCTTAATAATCAGGAAATAATCGCATTTTCATTCTTTTGCAGGTTGGCGCAACCAATATAAAAATGATGATAAAGCCAGTATTTAAGCATAAAATAGGGAGTATACATACAACTTTCTGATTAAGCCATTTGAAGCCCAACAAATCTGGACTAAAGCCCAAAGACCAAACAGGATAGAGTATCTAGACTCTGAATTTGGCAAGTGAGCAGCTCAAATGATCAGTGCGATGAACTTTACACAAAGGCAGGAAGTTGTAAAAATACCAAAAGACCGGCCCGTAACTGGACCCACTTCGGGGGCCCGAAAGATTAGACAAGTAATCATGTCCCAAGTCAAACAAATAATTGGCACCACATGACACCTTGCATCTCATTAATTAGGAAGACTTGAATTTGGATTCTTGCAATAGGGGGGCTTGATTTGGTTTTAGATAGGATTGAATTTAATGATGGAGGTGGTTTCACATGGGATGGAAGGGAGAAAGTTATGATATGTATTGAAGGGGGACTGATTTTAGCATTTACTCCCTTGATTCCTTTTCATTCCTTGTCTTGTATTTTACTTTTAGTTTTGTTTGAAGTTCAAGAGCTTGTAATAGTTTTAATGGTGGAACACTCTTTAGTTCTTGAATAAAATTTCAACATTTCCTTAGGTAAATCAGTGTGTGTAGTATTCTTTTCTTCTTCCCCTCTCTTATTAGCACAGATAACTTGTAGTCTTTCAATCATCTAGGGATCATGAGCAAAAACCCTCCAAGGTGGAGGGTTAATGATGCTCATGTATAGATCTTATATGTTTTTAGAAGTATAATGAATTTCTTAGAACTTAGGACCCATGTAGCACCCTACCCCAAAATGGTAGTGTCCGGCCAAACTTGAGGACTGGAAGTTGAGAATGTCTCGCTTGCGCCTCCCAATTCAGGCTTAGGATAGTTGCGTGCGCGAGTCATATTTGACCTCATGTTCCTCTAATTGACAGGAGTTTGTTTCATGAGTCCAGGAGTTGAGATGGTATTTCAGAGATGAAATATCAATTCAACTCCTCATGCTAGGGAAATGGAGTTAGAGATGAGTTCATCTCGCTAGGGATGGATGCTCAATCCGTTTGGGGTTTGATAATGAACCCAAAATGGCTTAGAGATGGTAGTAATCTAATTCTAAGAGAATATAATGAGACCTTGCATGAGTAGCATAATCCTCTACCCCTTTTCTCTCTTAAGTATCTTGTTAGAAATATTAGTTGTTTGATCCGTTCTCGTATCTTATATGATAAGTGTCCATTAGGAAGTAAAACAAATCAAGACTACGCATAAAAGCCTTACTCATTAGTTTCCTAAAAAAGCAAACTAAAGCTTGGTAATGTATCCTAGAACTTAGGTTTGAACGAATCCCTACTCAAACTAGACAAATGACTAACCGCGAGTAAGGACAATGAGTTAGTACCAAAACGGATAAAGAAACTTCAAATCCCCGCAAAAGTGTTATCATCAAATGGTGTCATTGCCGAGGAGGGTTAATGATGCTCATGTGAGGATCTTATATGTTCTTAGAAGTAGGATTAATTGCTTAGAACTTAGGACCCATGTAGCACCCTACCCCAAACACTACTACATAAAAGCTCATTAACCACTGTTATATACAGTGGTAAAAGCTCTTTAACCACTGTTTCGAAACCGTGGTAATAGCCACCGTGACAAATACTTTTAATAAAACCGTGGTATTAAGTATATCTTATTTACCACGATTTTGGACAAAACAGTGGTATTATGGTATCCGAAACCGTGGTAAATAGTCCGTACGATTTGCAATATTTGTTATGAACCTGAATATTTGATTTTCATCATTTTCAACCTGTAAAATTATTGATAACCCGCACCTGCCCATTTTAACCATGTCCACACTAAATTAAAAAAACATATTACCCAATATAAACAATACATAGTGCAACAAACAAAATAAACAAATTTAGACATCCAACACAACAATGAATTGCTGAAATAATTTGATAACTTTTTCGATTCAATAGAGAAATAACCATCCAAATCTACTGGTTCTTTCCAAAATATCTAAAGAGTAATATACTTGTTCCATCTATACATCAAAAAGTTTGACAGTGCCAATATACAAACGGTGAGATCAATCCCCAAACCTTGAAGAGGTCCAAACCTGGCTAAGACACCACAATTGGCTCGATCGAATTATGCTGGATGAAATTCAAAATTTCAAGTCGAACAAAATCAAATTTATCTTGTGTGTAGCTATCTCTGAGTGTTAATTTTGTCATCTGCATGATCAATGATCAATCAAGAGCTAAGAAAAAACTGCTAAAATATATGATATTATGGAGAAAAAAGTATCTTAAGTTGAGAAAAAAATAATGTCAACCACTTTGAATATATCAACTACTATACATCAAAGATACATACACATTAGGCTCTTCTAAATATATATCAAGTGATATATATATATATATATATATATATATATATATTGATAAGAGCCCAAAACTGTAGTTTTAACCCCTTAATAATCATACTGTTAGACCAATTATGTGAATAATAAGTAAGAGTTAATACTGATTAAGTGTTTTTTATGCATTTCAGGCTTCAAAGTCCATTATGTGCAGAAATGTGCCATTTTAGCGAGATAAAGGAGCAAAAGTCAGCAGAACTTCCGAATGCCATATCTTTGGACTCAGACCTCGGAATGAGGCCTACCTTATGTCAAAACGACCGGCTCGGAAAGAGCTTTGCAATGGTCCAAGTCTTGACCCAATCAGAGGAGCAAAAGTGGACGAAAAGTCTGTGGAAGCCAACTGCAGCTGAAGAGGCCTTTTTTGGATTTGAAGAATGGGTTTTGGGCTGATTCTCTGCCCAAAACATGGCTCCAAGCCCATGCACGATTTTTGGATCTGAATGTATAAAAACAAAAGCTTAATTCTTTGTGAATGGTAGAAAAAATGGTAGATAAAATAGTAGAGAATTAGGGTAGATAGCTTAGAATAGAAAGTAGCCATTAAAATAGCTTCTAGATATAGATTTAATTGTTTTATTTAATTAGTTTCAAATCCTTTATTAGATTAAACCCTTGGATCTTGTTCTTCAATTTGATTAGATCAATAAAGTAGTATTCTTTATCAATTTCGATTTTTGTCAATTCCAATTCTAGATCTAATTTCAATTCATGTCCTTATTTCAATTTAGTCATTAAATTAGATTTCATTATTGTTAAATTAAGTAAATTTCAATGCTTTATATTATGTTTAGTGTTAATCTAAATGGAAATGATTATGAATGATTCAAGGCTAAACCTCCATTAGAGGGGGTTGTGAAGCCTTGATGAAAGCTTGATTCGATTATCGTTAGAGTCGTCAGATTCTCTATTCCACTCTAGAAATGATTAGTTCACCATGAGAATGGGTTTAATTGTTCACATGCTAGTTATGAATTGGTAGAAATGCCATGTATAATTAGGGATTAGGAATAACCAATTGTTCTGCTGGGCGATTCAATTCGATTTTAATTATTAAATCGTTAGTGGATTAAGTTGAGTTAAGGTGGAATCAATCCCCTCTAACTCCTTATCATAGAATCAACGTAGCCTTCCCATAATTATTTAGATAATCGACTAGTTGCATCTTGTGGGTAGTTGCATCGTAGTATAATTCCCTTCGTAAAACTCTCATAGACTTAAAAACGACTAGTTAGATTAGAAAACATCCATGCTAGAGCACTAGGAGTGGAACGAACTTATCTACTCCACTATATCTCATAGGATTGAGAGTAGAAATCTTTGATAACTCAAGCACGTAAAAGTATAAGTTTAGTTTACTTACGTTGTGAATTCATAGTTCATTTCGTAGGTAGACTATTCATTACATTAGTTATTAATTTTTATTAGTTATCATATATATATATATATATATATATAGTCAATTAGATAAACAAAAACCACATTAAACTACAAAAAAAAATTTATGTCAGCAATGTGATATGTGACAACATACCTTAGTCGAAGTACCTACTTCTGGAGCTAGCAAACTGTTTAAGACACTTCCTCGTGACACAAGCCCAAGAAACAACAATCCTTGTTGTGTTTCTTGATATCCCTATCCTATGATTTTGTATCCAATGAGAAAATCAGACTCTAGTCGACCAAAGGAAAACAAAGTTGTGAGAACTTGCAAGCTATCACACATAACTCATGAAACAATTAAATAAGATGAAGGAAAACAAAAAAGAACCAATTCGTTTACAAAGCACAAGTATAATAAAAAAAATTAGCATTCTTACAACTTACAAGCCGACCAATGTTAATAGATAAAAGACCTAGCAATGCTTATGCAGTACAATGACTGATTATATCTTGAGTGTTAACAAAATGTCTTCTTGCACTTTGTTCAGGAGCAAAAGGTGGTCTCTGTAGGGTCTTTCATAAGAGCTCCACAGTGTAAAAACCACAACAGCCCTCATTATGCATCTCCTTGTGATAACGTACAACTGCTCCTTTACATATTCCAATACAACTTCGACCCATGAACCCCACCACCTCCACCACAACAATAGCCATAAAACTAAAATTAAAACTACATTTTTCACGATAGGTGCATCAACACATGGACAGACACAGAACAAAACCAAAACAAAGTGAACTTCCTGCACTTACTTTCACAAGCACATTAACCTGCTTCTTTCAAAGTCTATTGATGATTCCTAACAATTTCCCACATGACACATAAAGGAAAATCAAACCATCAGTCAATCAATGTAATGGTGTAGCTCTTTTCCTTTTCCTTTTCCTTCTCCTAATATCTAAACTATACACATGGTCTGTATACATATAGACAACTAAAGCTAGTTTCTAAATTATCATGTTCATGAAAAAAACACATCTTATTCACATGCCTAGATACTACTGAAAATCAATAACGTAACATACGTTAGTCTTCTATAAACCACATGAGTTAAAAAAAACAAACAAGCTCACCTCCGTGATCAAGGTGTTGTTCCTCCAACCAAATTGACATTATCTTATTTTTACAAGTGGTAACCTTTGAAAAATAAGGCTTTAATGCTAAGACATAGCATGGCCAGAAAAAATGGATCTAAGATGAATGCATCAAAAGGAAAACCAAATAGATTGTACGCATAGCATAAATTGAAGCTAACCATGCATCCAAACTGCCGAGCAAAAGAGTATAAACAATGGACATTGTGGAAACACTGCTTAACCATGTCTCCACACTTCTGCACAGAAAGGAAAACACCAAAGACACACCCTTAAACATAAGCGTTATATCAATCCAAAAATATTAGTAATACATGTCAGTGCATGTAAGTTAGTAAAGGCTAAAGACAAACTAGAAACTAAAGGTAACCACTTCCTGAATAATTCTCTGCTTCTCCAATAATAGTCTTATACTATTTTAATTATTCTTAATTACACTCAAATAGAGCTACTCAGCTACAGACAAAAATTCATGAACAAAAGGTGTTATAAAGATTGATGCATATATTAATCAAACCAGCAAACCATGCTTTCTCAAAAAAAAAAAAAAAAAAAAAAAAAAAAAAAAAAAAAAAACTAACTAAATTATGCTCCAATTCAGACCAACAAATCAAAGTAGACGCTAATTCAAATAACCTAAACAGTTGCAATAAAAAGCCCAAACCAATTTCCTATGCAGGCTGAGTTAGTTTAAAGTTAACTTAATTATATTACATAGTATAAACTATCTTGCTTCTATATTTCTACTGCTACGACAAAGAGGGACAGAAAAACAATGGCAATGAAAACCAATAAACTATACACCATTACTGTGACCTTTAGTCAAACACTTTATAGATGGACTGAAAACCCAAAACAGGAAGATAGCACCACCCAAACAACACAATATTTCCAGTTACGCAAATTAAGAAATTAAGAAGAAGACAACTTATAGAGGATGTAATCTAAGTTTCATATTGGTAGAGCTACAATAATTTTTTCCAAACCAACAAGGAAAGAATAGAAATAGAACAACTCTTTCAAATTTAATTGCCAAGAAGACACGTGAGGATTTCTCAAAGGAGCAGTAAAAAGAAACACATCAAAATCGAACTAAAAACGATAAACTCTTACCGATGAATTGAAAATGAAGTGAATCAAACACTAACCGAGCATGACGATTTTTGGAAGAACCAACCTTGCAACTGTATCTAGGCGAGATAAATTTTCCGATATGATGAACGCCGACCGAAAATTCTAGGAGAGAGATAGAGCGTAAACCCAAAGGACGATTGAAAAGAGGGGGTTTTAGCGCTATGTTTTTTTTACCCTATTTTCAGTTTAATTTTTGGTTTTTCGATCGAGTGGTTTTGGACTTTTGGAGACCCCCTCTATCCACGATAGGTGTAATTTTTAGAAAAACATAAACCACCTTTTTCCAAGAAACAGTGGGGAATTCGAATATCTAAAAACAAATTGGCAATATTTGGTAGTACTGTGGTATATGGGATAGCCGCACGTGCGAGTCACATTTGACCTCTTGGTCCTCTAATTGACAGGAGTCTGTTTCATGAGTCCAGGAGTTTAGATGGTATTTCATAGATAAAATATCAGTTCGAGTCCTCATGCTAGGGAAATGGACTTCGAGATGAGTTCATCTCACTAGGGATTGATGTTCAATCTGTTTGGTGTTTGATAATGAACCCAAAACAGCTTAGAGATGGTAGTAATCTGATTCTATAAAAATATAATGAGACCTTGCATGATTAGCATAATCTTCTACCCTTTTTTTCTCTTAAGTATCTTGGTAGAAATCTTAGTTGTTCTGTTCTCGTATCTTGCATGATAAGTGTCCGTTAAGAAGTAAAACAAATCAAGACTTCGCATAAAAGCCTTACTCATTAATTTCCTAAAAGAGCAAACTAAAGCTTGGTAATGTATCCTAAGACTTACGTTGGAACGAATCCCTACTTGAACTAAACAAATGATGAACCGCGAGTAAGGACATTGAGTTAGTACCAAAACGGATAAAGAAACTTCAAATCTTTACCCCGCAAATGTGCTATCATCAAATGGCACCGCTGCTGGGGAGGGTTAATGATGCTCATGTGAGGATCTTATATGTTCTTAGAAGTAGGATTACATGCTTAGAACTTAGGACCTATGTAGCACCCTACCCCAAACTGGTACTGGCCGGCCAAACTTGAGGGTTGGAAGTTGAGAATGACTCGTGTGCACCTCCCAATTCATGCCAGGGATAGCCACGCACGTTAGTCACATTTGACCTCAAGTTCCTCTAATTGATAGAAGTCTATTTCATGAGTTGAAATGGTATTTCAGGGATAAAATATCAGTTCAACTCCTCATGCTAGGGAAATGGACTTAGAGATGAGTTCATCTCGCTAAGGATCGATGCTCAATCCGTTTGGGGTTTGATAATGAACCCAAAACGGCTTAGAGATGGTAGTAATCTGATTCTAAGAGAATATAATGAGACCTTGCATGAGTAGCATAATCCTCTACCCCTTTTCTCTCTTAAGTATCTTGTTAGAAATCTTAGTTGTTCCGTTCTCGTATCTTGCATGATAAGTGTCCGTTAGGAAGTAAAAAAATCAAGACTTTGCATAAAAGCCTTACTCATTAGTTTCCTAAAAGAGCAAACTAAAGCTTGGTAATGTATTCTAGAACTTAAGTTGGAACGAATCCCTACTCAAACTAGGCAAACGACGAACCGCGAGTAAGGACATTGAGTTAGTACCAAAACAGATAAAGAAGCTTCAAATCTTTACCCCGTAAAAGTGTTATCATCAAATGGCACCGCTGCTGGGGAGGGTTAATGATGCTCATGTGAGAATCTTATATGTTCTTAAAAGTAGGATTAATTGCTTAGAACTTAGGACCCATGTAGCACCCTCCCCCAAAATGGTAGTGTCTGGCCAAACTTGAGGCCTAGAAGTTAAGAATGACTCGTGTGCACCTCCTAATTCATGCCTGGGATAGCTGTGCACGCGACTCACATTTGACCTCATGTTCCTCTAATTGACAGGAGTCTGTTTCATGAGTCTAGGAGTAGAGATGGTATTTCAGAGATGAAATATCAGTTCAACTCCTCATGCTAGGGAAATGGACTTAGAGTTGACTTCATCTCCCTAGGGATCGATGCTCAATCCGTTTGGGGTTTGATAATGAACCCAAAATGGCTTAGAGATGGTAGTAATCTGATTCTAAGAGAATATAATGAGACCTTGCAAGAGTAGCATAATCCTTTACCCCTTTTCTCTCTTAAGTATCTTGTTAGAAATCTTAGTTGTTCCGTTCTCGTATCTTGCATGATAAGTGTCCGTTAGGAACTAAAACAAATTAAGACTTCGCATAAAAGTCTTACTCATTAGTTTCCTAAAAGAGCAAACTAAATCTTGGTAATGTATCCTAGAACTTAGGTTTGAACGAATCCCTACTCAAACTAAATAAATGACGAACCGCGAGTAAGGACATTGAGTTAGTACCGAAACGGATTAAGAAACTTTAAATCTTTACCCTGCAAAAGTGTTATCATCAAATGACACCGCTGCCGGGGAGGGTTAATGATGCTCATTTGAGGATCTTATATGTTCTTAGAAGTACGATTAATTGCTTAGAACTTAGGTACCATGTAGCACCCTACCCCAAAATGGTAGTGTCTGGCCAAACTTGAGGCTTGGAAGTTGAGAATGACTCGTGTGTGCCTCCCAATTCATGCCTGGGATAGCCACGCGAGCGAGTCACATTTGACCTCATGTTCCTCTAATTGATAGGAGTCTGTTTCATGAGTCTAGAAGTTAAGATCGTATTTCATATATGAAATATCAGTTTAACTCCTCATGCTTAGGGAAATGAACTTAGAGATGAGTTCATCTCGCTAGGGATCGATGCTCAATCCGTTTGGGGTTTGATAATGAACCCAAAACGGCTTAGAGATGGTAGTAATCTGATTCTAAGAGAATATAATGAGACCTTGCATGAGTAGCATAATCCTCTACCCCTTTTGTCTCTTAAGTATCTTGTTAGAAATCTTTGGTGTTCCATTCTCGTATCTTGCATGATAAGTGTCCGTTAGGAAGTAAAACAAATCAAGACTTCAAATCATAGCCTTACTCATTAGTTTCCTAAAAGAGCAAACTAAAGCTTGGTAATGTATCCTAGAACTTAGGTTGGGACGAATCCCTACTCAAACTAAACAAACGACAAACCGCGAGTGAGGACATTGAGTTAGTACCGAAACGGATAAAGAAACTTCAAATCTTTACCCCACAAAAGTGCTATCATCAAATGGCATCATTGCCATCCTAAGGACAAAAGGATCTTCCCTTCCAAGCTGGAGTTGCTCCAAGGGGAAACCCCCTAATCTCCTACCTTTTTTTTATTTCATTTTCTTGCATTTTTTTCTTCATTTTTAAATTTTCTCGCGTTTTGGTACTGATTCGAATATTGATTTTTGGTTGCACTTATAGGTTCCAAAAGTTAGGACTTGGAGCCTAATCTACACCCTGACATAAGATTTATGGGAAAATTTTAGCCTACTGCACGTGAGCGATACCTTAGTCGCGTCTGCCATCCAACCGTCGCGCGTGCTGGTTGAAATTCTCCGTTCCTGTTCCTGTTTCAACAACATCACCTCCTAGACTTATTCATTATAGGGTCGGGCATAAGTTTATGCAACTACAACAGCTACTACACATTCCTTTTGGAGTTCGGGTAAACGCGGGTTGCACGAGCAGTCTTTCTCTTTTTCTTTGGTGGATTTGCGGGACGCTAACAGGTTCGAATATTAATATACTATTGTATGATTCACATGTGTTATCTATTATGTCGTAGGTAATGGACTATTATTTGCGTATTAGGTTAGAAATATGTATGAATCATGTGAATACGCCTGTTAATATATATATATATATGCGGTTAAGTGATTATGAATTGCATATTAATGTATATATACATACCCGTGGTACTGTTTAGCATGGTTATATCTATATATATGTATAAGTGGCTATTGTTGCATGTTTAGTATCTATCTACGTATGAGTAAACTTTCCTGTTTAATAAGTCGATTTTGTTATGAAAGAGGAGAACATTCCAACGAGGGTTAAAATCTGAGTTGGGTAAGTTGTTTCTAAACCCTGCGAGGTGAAGTTGCTCTCTATATGACATTTGCAATCTCAATGAGTATTGACTATATCGAATTATTATGCAAAACACGAGTAGTATATTAGTCTATATATAATACGTTGCATGTTTAGTTTTTACGTATATGTTACGTCTTTGCCTATCAGTATATATATACGTGTACGTCTATTATCTTTGCATGCTACCATATCTAGATACGTATGAGTAGTTACAATTTGCCTGTTAGCATAGATATATGTATACATAATATATTTTTTCCTCTTAGCCCACATATACGTATTACTGATGTGTATTTGCCTGTACATATCGAAGTATTTATTGATGATACAACTTTGCCTATTAGTATTTCTATAAATATGAGTAGAGTATCTTCACATGCTACGTACTGTATCTAGTAATGTATAAGTAGGTTGTATTTGCATGATTGTACTTCAATTCTATACGTATGAGTTGTATTTGCATGATTGCGTGATTGTACATTATATGCATAAATTTTAATTAAAAAAAAATTGTGCCTTTATCCCTTACATATATTTTTTTTTTTAAATCCCATAAATCTTAAACATATTCCAACGGTGTCTAGGAAACTTTAAAAATTGAGGTTACTTAATTAGAACCGTGCTTGCACGGAAAATCTCCCTCATGTCTTTTTTGTGACCTGGCTGTTGGTTTATGCACACATATTCATAGCTTCACTGCTACGTTAGCAGCAACTTAGGCCTACGTTGTTCACTTCTAATGCTTCAGAAAATAATAAAATTCAAGTAATAATAAGTTCCTTTTGTGCATCAAATCTAATTTTATGCTTGCATGAGATTAAGGTCTGGTAATAATAAAGAAGTTGAACATACTTATCATAGGAGAAAATACGATAAGCAATTGCGTAAGTTCTCACCTCAACATAGTTCTTCATCTGTTAATAAAAATCATCAAGATCCCTTACTGCCATTAACTTCACTCGTTATGGCTGACGAAATTCCACCAGCTGAGAAGCCCCTTTCGGACTTCTATATTGCATTACAGGAAGGACCTCCTTCCTGCATTAAACTTGAGGATATAGCCGGCAATTTTCGAATCCCGCCTAACGTTTTTGGATTGTTACTTGTTTATCATGGTCTAGATCATGAGAAACCGTACAATCACCTCCGTAGGATTCAGGAAGTAGCCACAACATTTCACCATTCATCCGTCTCTACTGAACAATTCTTGCTTAGGTTGTTTCCTTTCACTTTAGCTGATAAAACTTCAATTTGGCTAGCAGGACAACAACCACAATCTATAGAAACATGGAATAAACTTGTTCAAACCTTCATGTTACAGTTTTACACTCAGAAGAAAACTACTTAAATGCTTTAGAAAATCCAATTCTTTCGTCAAAATCCTCATGAATCCTTTACGGAAGCATGGAGTCGATTTACTGATCTTTTTTTAGAATGTCCTCATCATCAGCTCGACACCACTGTCCTTGTTCGTTCATTCTTTAATGGACTTTCCGATCATCAAAAAGAAACTCTTGATATAATGAACGGCGGTTGCTTCATGGACAAAGGAGCTATTGAAGCATATAATTTTCTTGAAAGACAAGCAACAAGAGGTACACATTGGGGTAACACTAATTCTTCTAGGTCATCTAAGGACACTGTTACAAAAGCTACATCTTATTTTGAGGTAAAACCCAATCCCAAATTAAAAAAATTGATAGAATCCCTGACCAAAAAAGTATATGCCCTTACAGTTCAAGTAAATGATCAACTCCCAAAACAGATCATGAACGTTGACACTTCCCCATGTATTCTTTGTATCAGTCCTGACCATCCTGATACTTATTGTCCCTTGTTATATGCCTCCCCTTCCCAACCATCAGAAGAGGTGTGTGCATTCAACATTCCTAATGAACCTTGGAGACAACATCCGAATTTCGCTTGGCGCTCGAATACCCAACAGATGGTTCCTCTAGGTTTTGCCAATCCACCTGTTCGACCATCCACCAACTTTATTCCATACCGCCAAGGAAATAATCAGCAGTACCAACAAAGTCAAAATCAGTTTCAAAGTAATTCCAATGCTAACTACCAAACCAACCGCAACCTTGTTCTAGCCAATCCCAGTTCTGGCTATAATCAACAGCTTCTCAGCAATAATCGTGAACTAGTCCCTGTTGCACAACCTATGCCACTCACTACTGATAGGACAAGCGAGACTTTCTTAGCTTATATGAACCAACAATCTCAAATACTAACGTCTATCCAACAATCACTTCAACAATTAGCGCAAGAAAAGATTAAAAAAAACGTGTTTCCTAGACAAGAAGTTCCGAACCCTAAGCCAACAAACACTGCCTTTGAACTTACCAATGCACCTGGTACAAATGCTGAAAACCAAAGTGAGGTGAATGCAATAACTACTCTTCAATCTGGCAAAACCGTTGACAATCAAATACGTATGCCAGATGATCAAACAAAGGTAACCGGAGGTTCCAATGAACCTGTTTCTGATACTGAACCTACGATGGAAGCATCAAGTCCAACAAAGTCACCAACTCAAAAATTGGGAAACGAGCAAGCGGATCCCTATGCCAAATTCCACCCTAAGGCGTCGTTTCCAGCCCGTTTGGCAAAGAATAAACCTGATGAAAATTTTGATGAAATTTGAGAAACTTTTAATAATTTGACAATCAACTTACCTTTTTCTCGATGCCCTCAAACAATTGCCAAAACATGCAAAATTTCTGAAAGATATATACACCACAAAAAGGTGAACAAATGTTCCTCAACAAGCGTTCCTCATCGAACAGTTTCCGTCCATCACCAAATACAATGATATAGTCAAATACAAGGACCCTGGTAGACTAACAGTTTCATGCACATTAGGTGACAAATATACGGCTACTGCGCTACTAGACCTAGGAGCTAGTGGGAACTTACTTCCATATTACTTATTCAAACAACTAGGTCTTCATGCGCTTAAACCTACCACTATGACTCTGCAGTTAGCTGATCGTTCCATTAAGTATCCAAATGGCATTGTTGAAAACGTCCTTGTAAAAGTCCAAGACTTTTACTATCCAGTCGATTTTGTCATTCTTGATATAGAAGTTGCCTATGACTCCATTCCTATCATCTTAGGGCGTCCATTCCTAGCAACTGTTAATGTTCTCATAAACTATAGGGATGGTTCCATGACCATATCCTTCAGAAATCTTTCGGTCGGTTAATGTGTTCAAGTTGATGAAACAAATTTTAGAGGAGGACAATGATGGTGAGGTTAACTTGGTTGATAGCCTTGTACATGAATATTTAACAAATTCTTTTCCTGATGATGAAGTACACCAATTTCTTTCCTTTGGTGCTTCTGAATTTGATGTTGATGCTTATACACAGGAAGTAAACACGTTATTAGAGTCAATACCACTATTTGACCCTACTACCGTGTTGTCAAGTGACTTGGACGAACATCAATCTATTTTCTCTATAGAAGACGACTTTCCTCATAAATCTTTAATACCCACTTCTCCCACTCTTGACTTAAAGCCTATTCCTTCGGATTTAAAATACGTACATTTTGATCCAAATGGCACCCAATTATCATATCATCATAATTGACTGACGATCAGAAATCCAGTTTAATTAATGTAATTCAAAAACACCGTTATGCTATTGGATGGTCTCTCGATTACATTAAAGGCATTGACCCTAGTGTGTGTACCCATCGCATACATCTTGAAGAAAATTCAAAGACGTCGCGTGAACCGCAACGTTGTCTTAATCCCACCATGAAGGATGTGGTACGAGAGGAAGTTTTAAGGTTACTCGATGCAGGTATTATTTACCCTATCTCTGATAGTGTTTGGGTGAGTCCAGTACATGTTGTTCCCAAGAAGTCTAGCATTACAGTTGTGTGAAATGATAAAGATGAATGCATCTCCACTCGTATTCAAGTGAAGTGGCGAATATGCATTGTCTATCGCAAACTTAATGCGGTCACTCATAAGGATCACTTCCCATTTCCCTTCATCGACCAGATGCTTGAACGATTAGCGGGTCATGCATATTACTGTTTTCTTAATGGTTATTCAGGATATTTTTAAATAGTCATAGATCCTGCTGATCAAGAAAAAACAACGTTCACCTATCCATTTGGTACATTTGCATATAAATGAATGCCTTTCGGCCTTTGCAATGCCCCTAGTACATTCCAACATTGTATGCTTCACATTTTTAGTGATATGGTTGAACGTTTTATGGAAGTCTTCATGGATGATTTATCAATATATGGTAATTCTTTCGATAGATGTCTACCAAATCTTGAAAAGGTTTTTGCACGTTGTGAAGAGAAAAATCTCGTTCTTAATTGGAAAAATGCCATTTTATAGTTACAAAAGGAATAGTTCTAGGACATATTGTTTCAAAGGACGGAATCGAAATCGATAAAGCTAAGATTAAAAAAATTGCTTCCCTTCCTATACCAAAAATAGTTCGCGACATACGTGCGTTTTTAGGACACGCAGGGTTCAATTGAAGATTTATTCAAGATTTCTCTAAGGTTGCTCGACCTTTAACAAATCTCCTGCTTAAAGAAGTCGTATTTGACTTCACTTTCAATTGCGAACAAGCTTTTGAGACCTTAAAATCCGCCCTGACTACCGCTCTTATAATTCAACCACCTGATTCATCTAAACCTTTTGAATTAATGTGTGGCGAGCGACTATGCTATTGGAGCTGTCCTAAGGCAACGCCGAGATGACAAGCCAATTGTCATTTACTACGCTAGTAAAACTCTTAATGAAGCTCAACGTAACTATACCACCACTGAGAAAGAGTTTCTCACAGTTGTATATGTCTTGGATAAGTTTCGTCCTTACCTAGTTGGTTCTTCCACAATAGTCTACACTGACCATACGGCGCTTCGTTACCTATTAGTGAAAAAAGATGCAAAATAGAGGTTTATCCGATAGATCCTCCTTTTGTACAAGTTTACTCTAGAAATTAGAGATAAAAAAGGTTGCAAGAATGTGGTTACAGACCATTTATCACAACTCGTCAGTGACGTCGATAATGATACCGAACCCATCTATGATTCCTTTATGGATGAACACTTGTATTTTGTCTTGTCATCTCCTTGGTACGCTGATATAGTAAATTACCTAGTTACCAAGGAAGTCCCTTCATCTTGGTCTCGTACTGATCGAAAAAAGTTCTTATCTACTGTGAAAATTTATTTCTGGGATGATCCCTACCTTTTCAAGTATTGTTCAGACCAACTGATCTGCCGCTGAATTCCCGACTTGGAACACAATGACGTGTTATCCTTCTGCCATGAGAAATCTTGTGGTGGTCATTTCAGTGGTAAGAAAACTGCAGCCAAGGTTCTATAATGTGGATTTTATTGGCCAACACTGTTTAGAGATGCACATGAGCATTGTAAAGCATGCACCCCCTGCCAGCAGCTAGGACGCATTACTCATCGCAATATGATGCCCTTAAATCCAATTTTAATTGTGGAAATTTTTTATGTGTGGGGCATTGACTTCATGGGTCCCTTTCCAAATTCTCATGGTTTTCTCTACATACTGGTAGCTGTTGACTACATGTCAAAATGGATTGAGGCAATGACATGTCGTGCGAATGATCATAAGATTGTCGTTTTATTCGTAAAAGAAAATATTTTCTCTTGTTTTGGTGTTCCCAAAGCTATCATTAGTGATGGGGGGAAATATTTTTGTAATAAAATTTTTGAGTTGTTAGTAAAGAAATATGGAGTCACTCACAAGGTGGCAACTCCGTATCATCCTCAAACCAGTGGCCAAGTAGAAGTCTCTAATAGAGAGATTAAGTTAATTTTAGAAAAAACAGTTAATCCATCTAGGAAAGACTGGTCTCTCTGATTATCTGATGCCTTGTGGGCATATAGAACGGCTTTTAAGACACCTATATGCATGTCTCCCTACCACCTCATTTTTGGGAAACCTTGTCATTTGCCGGTTGAACTTGAGCATTGTGCTCTATGGGCCATCAAAAGCCTAAATTATAATACCAATGCGGTAGGCAAGAAGCAAAAATTGCAATTAAATGAACTTGAGGAAATTCGGAATGATGCCTATGATCTCTCGAAGTCCTATAAAGCCAACATGAAAAGAGTGCATGACAAACACATATTGAGAAAAGATTTCAAAATTGGTCAAAAAGTTTTATTGTACAACTCAAGATTACACATTTTTCCAGGAAAATTAAAAACTCGATGGCCTGGTCCTTTCACTGTCTCTTCTGTCACTCCTTATGGGGCTATCTCTTTGAAAAATTTAAATGATAACAGTGAATTTCAAGTAAATGGCCAACCCCTTAAACATTATCATGAGTTGTGTTCTCCAGATGTCAAAAAGACCTTTCTCCAAGATCCAGTCTACAGAGACTACTAGATTCAATTCGCTGATGTACTTCCTTCCATGTGTTTAAAAAAAAAGGAAGTACACCATTGGGGTAGCCGGGCCCTCTTCTATTTTCTTCTCTCAAATCTCCTAGAGTGTGTGGTTGCAAGCGCCAGAACCATAGTCCACAAAAACTCTATTTCAGAACTGAGTATAAATGTCTTCTGATAATCGAGCGAATGTGCCCTCTGGTAAACAATGGCTACCAAAAATTTCCCCTCCTTCCTTCTCTTTCCTTTTTTATTCTCTTCCTCACAAACTTTAGCTCATCATTTGGTATAAATCTCACCCATCTCGAATAGGTAATGGTCGTAGTACTTTTGCTAGAAAGCGACGTGCGCGAAGGATGGGGTGGTGTATGCATTGTCAAACACCTTTCTGTCCAGGTTATAAATTACTATCCGATATTTGTCGGTATAAGATATATTTTTGTCTGACACCAACTGAGCAGGATAAACTTCATCGTCGCCCTGTTGTTCCCTCAGGTTGGGATTCGTCTTGAGAATCTGACATTAAAAGGCTCACTTTCGTCTTGAGGATCTGACGTTAAAAGACTCACTATGTATATACTCATGCCTTTTATTTTTCCCTTTGCACTAATCATTGTGCACAAAGAGATTCGTGATGTGCACCATCGGATGTCCCTAATTCGGACAGGCAATAGATTTCACCAAGCCAACCCCTAGCTGTTTGCTATTTGATTTCATTTTGGGGTAGTTTGAGGCTATATCATATGTACTAAGGGTAATATTATTATTAGACCATTGCACAACAGTCAGGGATGGTATCGTCCTGCACCCTAGGCCCCCAAAACATAAAGGTTAAGCCACAGTCTGGCTGGATTGGGTTCGCTCCAGAGTCGACATGATAGTTGTCTGATTTTACTTTATATAATCTTTTTCAACCTTTTCAAAAACAAGCTTGAATGTGCCCTTTCCATATTCCATTGGATGGCATTTTTAATGCCAATCATTTTGGCACCTCATTCGTTCAATTTGGAGTTGAAATGAATCGAGATTTCAAATTGGAAGTTTCGGACATTTCGGGACATAATGGGAATTTTTGGTTTTCATTTGGGCTTGGGCCAAAAATTCGCAACTGACCCAAGTCACGTGCCTAGCCAATAAAACCTTCACGCGATCCATACCACGCGTCAGCCACTCCCATTTCGTCACCCTAAAAAAATGGATCATGTTCCCAACTAAAAATCTTGCACACGCGGTACCAATACTCTAAATTGACTCGCGTCGCGATCGAAACCTCACCGAAGCAAAATATTTTCCTACATCGTCTTCTCCTCACTTCGTTGACCCCATATACACCCTCAGAGAACCGATTCAATCTCGTTATGGCCGGAAATCGACAAATCACAGTAGAACAAAATTTCAAAAATCTATATGATGCCGGCATGTTTCACCCATTTTTTTATGCGGAAATTGCAAGTAAGGAGTGGGAGTATCTATTGCACCTAATTTCGGAACACTACTCTGAAGATTTAGTGTTGAAGTTTTATAACAATGGTGGTTTCCAGGGAAATGAGTTTTGGATTACGACCGATGGAATGGAACGTGACGTTGGAGTTGTTGTCAATTATAACGAATATTCTGATCAACTCTGATAGTCCAACCCTACTGATATCGGAGTATCCTAACACTATGGAATTGATGTTCGACACGCTACTCGAGGGAGAATACAATGATGGCTCGAGATGCGTGTACTAACACTCCCTCCAACGGAACCAACTGGCAATCACTCAATGGTTGGCTTACAATGTGATTGGTACATCGAAGACGTTCGACGTCAACAAGACATTCTTGCATTTGATGTGGATCCTCCAGGAGAAGAAGGAAACATTTTGTATAGTCCATTTCCTTGGCCATGTCCTTACTACTGCATCCGACAAGTCAGGCCCTCTTGTTGTTCTTGTTACACAAATTATGATTAATTTAGGGTTCCATTCTGCTACTCCATTAATTCAAACAAGATCCTTCAAAAAATTTGGGATTTTCGAGACTTGTGTCCTGGATCACTGGGAACCTATAACACAAGATGATGCTGAGCGTGATAATGTGCCTCCTCCTCCTTTTTCACCCCATAATTGTTTTAATGAGAATACCATGCGTAGAATCAATCATCTTATGGAAGCTTTGAGAACAATGAACACTAGCATGTGCAACATGTTTACTCGCCAGGAGCGCATAGAAACTTCCATAGTTGCTTTTCAGCAACAGATGCAAACTTCTATGAGTGATTTTTAGCAAGAGATGCGTAATCGTCAAAGTCGTTTCCAGCGCATGTTGATGGCTAACTAGTATCATTTTCAAGAACAAATGGTTCAGTCTTTGGGCAACATACAAAACCAGTTATCTCACTCAGGAGTTCGCAGTGCCCGTCATCGTCGGAACCCTGTTTCATCTTTAGCTAACCCTGAAGATTCACAATAGCAGTTTCCTTATTTCAGTTTGATAATGACTTGGTCATTTGTTTCCCTTACATATTGCATTTTATTTTTCTAGTGATGTATAACGGTATGTCGATTAATTTCTCATAATTTTGTATCTCCAGACGGATTAAATAAGAAATTATTTATGTTATGAGATTGTTGTCTTCCTACTATAAATATATTAGTTTGTTCCTTTATGCATTGGGCCTAATCTTTAGGACCAACGGACAGATTCAAATAGTAACTCCATCATATTTATTCACTAGGCCCAATGGTCAAATACCCCAACGGTAAGATATCCACAAATGGTCAGATTTTCACCTATAAAATCCGACACTCCTCATCAAACTTCACTCATCCCATTCTCTCACTCTCCACAACTTAATCTTCTCAAATTCTCATCTTCTTCAACATAATAGATATGATCGAGAAATTCGAAAAGGAGCAACATTATGGAGCATTCATTGTCATCCTGATAACAGTATTTATTGTTGTGATACTATTAATCATGCATAACATCCTCCAGAATATCTAGATCCATGTAACCTACATCTCTCTTTTCCTTTGTCGCTTTGTATATTAGTGTGGTGTGTTAAATAATTCTCAAACATTTGTACAGTTTACGTATTAAATGGAGAAGTCCCCTATTTAATATTTGTGTGTATTAGTTGTATTTTTGCCTTATCATAAACATAAAAAATTATAAAAAAAAATAAAAACTAAACAAAATCAAGAACTCACAAAAATAAATCAATCTCGACTCATTGTGCTCATTAAAGGTCGTGCAAGCTACACGATAGGCATAACACATGTCGCGCATGCAGCTCTATCATTCTATCCATCTTCCATTATTGAGGTTTGCTACATCAATTCAGAAATTACCTGTAGATCTAACTATATTGTGGCTACTGCACCTCCTTACGTTCTATCTCTTTGCATATCTTAGTAACAGTCTTAGGGACGTTTCTTTCAATACCCTATTTGACAACTTATGATAGAAACTATGTGTTGGTCTAACTGCCATGTGAAACCTTCCTCCGTATTTTCTAACATTGTAAACACCTCAGTAATTTTTCTAGGAATCTGACATGAAAAGACCTACTATGGATACCCATAAGTTTCTGTTACATAATTTTGTGTAACAACGACACATGTTTCACTTGTGTTCCACATATTAATTCTGGATCTAACTACACTTGCCATCCTGATTCGTACAGGCTCATATATTGGATATAAATCTCTTCTTTTTAGCCATCTTCATTTCACGCATTCTTCACTATCCTTCCCTCACTTATACTTTCAAATGGATCAACCAAGAAAGATAGTGCCGGAGAAAAATTATTTGATTTTTTTTGATGACGATCTATTTTCTCCATATTTCGACACAGAAATTGTACGTCGAGGATGGATGCCTATTCTATATCATTCGGAAGCTGCTTATTCCAGAGAATTGGTTTTGATGTTCTACCAATTTAGCGGACCTAAATGTGGTAAATTCTGTTTCCATGCCCATGGACAATGATTTGAATTGACTAGGGAAATTATCTCCGACATACTTCAAATTCCAATGAATAACCCGGAGTTCTATATTCCAGAGTCACCCTTTGATACTGTCAAACAACTACTACAGGCCATTGTATCTCGTGGCGAAGTAGGAAACAGACATCACATTGTTCTTTAACGCTCTTTGAAACTAAATCAATGAGTTGTGCTCTACTAGTTAGGACACAATGTGGCAGGTACAACACAAATAGAAGTGACAAAACCTCAACTCCACCTACTTTGGATTATGCAGAATCAAAGGTATAACTTTTGCATAATCCAATATCTCTAGAACGTGATCACTAGGCCTAAAAAATGGTTAGCACCTCTGCCTACTCTAGTCACAAAAATTATGTTGCGTTGGGGTATCCAACTATTTATCCAGAAATACCTCTTCAAAAAGCGGGCCTTATTGTAATTCACACAGACTGTGCTGCTAGTTTTTGAATTCCAGATACTCTGATAGATGAACAAGAAGACCAAAGCTCATACTCTGAACATTTCTTTGATGAAAATGCCATGCAAAACATTTTTAATCCTATGGAAGGCATTCATTTTCTTTACCAAGGCATGCGGGAACTACACGCATGCTAGGAAATCATCATCAAAAGTCTTCTTGAATTCCAAGAACTTCAAGCAATGCACGACATTAAACAGGAGGAAATGTTGGAAAATCACTCTCAGTCATTGGAAAATCTCGCTCTCCTAATGGAGAATCAAATTATGCTCTCTGCCAACTAGGGGGACATTCAACTTCAACTCGGCCAACAAATTACTGAACTAAACAGTATGGTGCACGATATGCGTCCCCATACCCATCATCATCATCATCCTGGTCCATGATCTCACTTCAAAAAAAAAAGTAAATAAAATTATAATAATAATAAATAAATTATTACTTAAGTTTTTCGTCGTGTGCTCAAATAATAAAAAAATGTGTTGTTATCTTTGTGACTTATTTTGTAAGCAATGTTTAACGAGTATGCCTACTAGGATTGTCATAATTCAAGTTGTTATTAATAGCCAATAATCAAATTTTAACCTGGTAGTTTAAATTTGATTACAGGAGGGGTCTATCTTCTTTCCTACTCCTTTATCCATTCAGTCAGACTTTATTGGATATTTCTCTTCATATATATCCTCATCTTCATCAAGCATGGAAACTCTGAAAATCATTCCTGACCAATCCTTCCAGGCTATGATGGATTCCAATGCTTATGGCTTTTACTTCAATGACTACATCACTAACATCGGGTGGTCTTCCCTTGTTCTTTGACCTGACCAAACTTATTCTCCAAGTTTGGCTGCATACTTTTATGCCAATATAGGAGACACACTAGCATTCAACCATGCTCACGGCTTCTTCTTAGACAGGTTCACAATCCAAGTTGGTGGCACACACCATATCTTTTCTGAGCCAACGCTTGCCCTTACTTTGGATCTTCCCTATCACGAGCCAGTAGCAACATGGCCATACATCATCTAGAACTCTACATGATCCTTTTCATGGCCTACTTTTCGTGCAACATACAGTGATGGTCTTGCAATTAACGAGCACTATTTGGCAAACCATTATCTTTTGGCACGATGCTAAGGAAATGCATTTCACGTGGGATAACGCCAAAACATTAGGACCTACTGGTTGGTAAATTTGAGTAGGCCAGTTTGTATATATATCTCACTGTATATAGTTGTGTTTAGTGTGCTATTGTTTTTCTTTGTTTATCTCTGTATAATATATTATGTTATAATAACTTTCTATTCCAGCAATCCAGCTCTACTTTTGCTCACGGTTCTCAGGTAATTTCTTTCTTTATCTATTGATACTTTGAGGACTAAGGATCATTCTGTTTTGGGGGTGCTTTAAACATGTAGCAAAAAAAAATAAAAATAAAAATAAAAATAGGCAACTTGTAGGTTGTATATAGTTTCTACTTTCTTGTTAGTGAATGTATTTAGTGACAAAGTCTTGTTTCCTTTTCGATGATGAAAATCGTCTAGAAACTTATTTTTAAGAAACTTAAGATAATACATACGGAATAGTTTTTACATCTTTTCATGAGTATTCATGCACTGAATATCATCAATTGTACATAGCAGTAAGTTTCTGGAACCCACAGTTAGTCTATTTAAATTATCAATCATGTGAGAATCTAACCAGAAAGCCTCAATTTGTGTGATATGTGAGTAATGACACAGAGGAGTAGTTATTCCGAATAGAGAAAATCATGCGTCTACTTACTTGATCACTATCTAAACCCTAGGCGAGAATTTAGGCCGTTTTGGATTGACATAGCCAAAAATTCATACCTGTTACAAATTTTACCGCTAGTCACTCTTTTGAACCTTTCATCAAATCTTTCACTTTCACTAAAAATTCCTTACCCATCTATAAACCCCAAATAAAAAAATAAATTATATAAACGGTAAGGACAACCATAAGAGGATTGCTAGTGTCCTCCAACCATAATGTTTAAAACTAACATGTGAGAATTGAGATGTGAAATTGGGAATCATTTTTCTCCGGTTTGTATATAGCAATTACAATTTACAGTGTAATCTGGTTTGAGGTGTAATTTGGATTTGAGCAAAAATTTGAAGGGCAAAAGTTGAATCGAGATGAACAAAAAACGACTGGTTATAAACTTTGTTCCAAATCTTGACAACACTTCTTCAAAACCCAATTCCAATAAATCCAGACCCTTTAACCAAATTTCACGATGGTCGGCCTTCTCAAGCATGTATTTTCAAATGTAAATGGGTTCCATTGGGGGGAAGGTATATTGTTCAAACCTCATAGAGGGAGAGAGAAAAGAGGAATAGTGTGTCTGAGAAAAGATTGAAGAGTAGAGAGAGAGTGGAATAGGCCTACCTAAATAATGAGTATGAGAAATAGGATGAAATGTAGAAAAATAAAGAGAAAGACTTGTCCAAAATAAAAGTCAGTTACTTGCTTCAGGAAAGAAAAATAGAATTATGTTTCTTATGCTTTTGAAAAAAAAAAAAAAAAAAGATAAAAAGGAGTCCAAAGGCTTAAGAGCAAAGTAGGAAAACTCAAGTAGAAGCAGGAAAAGAAAACAAGGATTTCTCTAATGTAAATATCATGAAGACCTTATTCTCTCATACTTGTCCTTTTTTATTTTCCATTCACATTTTCTTCTACATCCCCACCTAAGCCCCACAATACCTAATAAAGACCTCTAGCTCAATTAGGAGTAGGATGGTGTGATAATAAGTAGTAGAGGTGATTGATCAACTTCGGCTCCTCTGATTGTCATCGAGTATGTGAGGAAATGTGTGCCCACTACACACTGGAGTTAGCGAAACCTAAGTGGAAAAATTATGAGCGAATTTGTATTTCTACACATACTTGTGAGAACCTATTTAGGGACGCTCTCCAAAGGATCCAGAAACGGCCCTGCTTGTACAGTTCTATGTAAGGTTCACTATATACATGTTCATATGTAGATGTTTTAATTATTGTATGCATATTAACTTAAGTTTCAAAGGAATTAATCCACATTCCCTGCTAAGGAGATGTATAGATATCTGAGATTAATTTAGGAAACAAGCTTTTGTTACTGAGTCATTGTAGTATAGATGAAGTTTGTGAGTATCTTCTCTAGAAAACTATCACGAGGCTATAACTCATCCACTAGGGAATTCCTAGTGGTTTAAGGCCTTGTTGCATACGGTCAATGCAACCACACTTTGCGAAACGAGAATTAGTTAGGACTGCACATTTTTGGTCACTTATCTGTATATATGTCTCTTCTTTGATTGAGGACAAGCAAAGTGTTGTTTGGGGGCGGTGTGAGAAGCACCCAAAACTGTATTATAAAACCTTGTAGAGACATAACATTTTGGTTAATTATGTGTTTAATAATTAGAAAATAATTGCATTTTCGTGCTTTTGTAGGTTAGCGCAACCAACGTAAAAATGATGATAAAGCTAGTATTTAAGCACGGAATAGGGAGTATACATAAAGCTTTCTGATTAAGCCATGTGAAGCCCAACAAATCTGGACTAATGCCCAAAGACTCAAACAGGACAGAATCAAGTCAGAAACGAGATTACGTGCACAAAAGCATCAAGCTTCCGAAGCTCATATCTTTTAAACCAGGACTTCGAATTTGGCAAGTGAGTTACTCAGACAATCAGTGCGATGAACTCTACGCAAAGGCGGGAAGTTATAAAAATGCCAAAAGACCAGCCCACCACTAGACACAGCACGTGGACCCACTTTGCGAGCCCATAAGAATGGATGATTCATCATGTCCCAAGTCAAGCTCATAAGTCAAACAAATAATTGGCACCACAAGACACCTTGCATCTCATTAATTATGAAGACTTGAATTTGGATTCTTGTAATAGTGATTATTTTGGCTTGATTTGGTTTTCAATAGGATTGAATTTAATAAGGGAGGTGGTTTCACGTGGGATGGAAGGGAGAAAGCTATGATATATATTGAAGGGGGGCTTATTTTAGCATTGACTCCTTTGATTCCTTTTCATTCCTTGTCTTGCATTTTACTTTTAGTTTTGTTTGATGTTAAAGAGCTTGTAATAGTTTTAATGGTGTAACACTCTTTAGTTCTTGAATAAAATTTCAACATTTCCTTAGGTAAATCATTGTGTGTAGTATTCTTTTCTTCTTCCCCTCTCTCATTAACACAGATAACTTGTAGTCTTTCAATCATCCAGGGATCATGAGCTAAAACCCTCCAAGGTGGAGGGTTAATGATGCTCATGTGAGGATCTTATATGTTCTTAGAAGTAGGATTAATTGCTTAGAACTTAGGACCCATGTAGCACCCTACCCCAAAATGGTAGTGTCCGGCCAAACTTGAGGCCTAGAAGTTGAGAATGACTCGCGTGCGCCTCCCAATTCACGCCTGGGATAGCTGTAACACCCGTATTTAAAATACATAATTATTTATTAATTAATTAATTAAATTATTTATATAAAATATGTTGGATTGGATTTGGGATATGTGGGCCTGGTTTCTGGGCCCAAGTCTGTATTGGGCTTGGGTTTCAAACCCAAGTATAAATTCATATTGTTCTAGAGAATAGGGTTTTTAGAGAATAAAAAATAATAAAAATGGAGGCAGAGATAGAAGTTGGATTTTCTAGAGCGTTGGAACGCGACGATTCGGATTAGGAGGATTTGTGGAGCTTGGGATTAAGGTGAGTAGTTATTTTTACTATTTCACTAAATCTACAGTTTTCCGTGTATCAGTGTATATGGACATTTTCTTTGTCCAAGGTTTATGTCTGTTATTACTACTAAATTTCCTGTTTTTATTTGGCGTTTTGTGTTTTTGGTAAATTCGGTTGGAGTGTTAAACTGTGGAATACTTAATAGAACTGTTGAAGCTTTGGAGTTTCGTTAATGGCGGCGAGCCAAAACAACAGTCGCCCTGTATACGATTTGGACTGTTTGTATACGATTGGAAACTGTTAGATATTAAATCTTGTTGGTTGATTAACGGTTGGACGTCGGGATTGATATTTGGGTACTGTTGGAAGCTTGAAGCTTCGACAGTCGTTAATGGCATCAGCGCCATAGAAATCGTTCCTGTATACTAGAAATGAAGTTCCTTAGATACCACGAATACCATGATATTCGATGGCTCCCTCTTTCTCGAACCTTCCTGTGTCACGACTCATTGACAGCAAGGAGAGGCTACTGATTCAGTAATTCCATAAAAAAACCTCACCCCGCGCTGTCTTGGTTTGTGCAGCCAAGAGCACCACCTAGAGCACCAAGCGGATATTATTGAACACATCAATGGGGGAAGAATATGGTTTGGATGTCAGATCGTATTCACTGTTGGAACTTTTAATTACTTTGATTATGTTGTCTTGTTTTGGTGGGTTGTGTTGTTGGTTGTTGATGTATGATTGAAGTAGCTAGTGTATTGTGTGTGGGGCTGTCGAATGGGGGATGACAAAGCTCAGAGAGGTTGTTAATGGCGGTCGAGATCTTGATTGGGGAGAGATCTCGACAGTCGTTGAAAGGGGGTGGTGGATTAGTTAATGTTGTTTGGTTTGTGATGAGGAGGGAAACTGCTGGGTTGAAATGCGCGGAGGAGTGCAGATTGTGGTGGCCGGTTTTGGCAGCTGGTGGTGGTTGTGAAGGAGATGACAGAGGGAGAGATCCAGTGCTCCCCATCTCATTAGTACAAGTCTATTTCGGTTGGGCTTGGGCCTAATCGGTTGGGCCAAAAACCTTATTTTGTTTGGACCTTTTCTAATTGGTTTTCTTTGGGCCGAACCAAGTTAAGTTTTGGGCCAGTTCTCTTTGTTTTGTTTTGGGCCAAAATCTAATAGTGTGTTGGGCCAGTTCTAGATTAAGTTGTGGACCAGTTTTGGTTTAGTTTGGGCCCAATTTAGGTTAAGTTGTTTGGGCTAAAACTAATTGCTTTTCTTTGGACCAGTTTCAAGTTAGTTTTGGGGCTGGTCCATACAACTTAAAATAGATCTAATTGGGTCTTTAAATGTTCAGACTTTTGGGTTCTAAGGTTTGGGCTCGGCTAGTTGGGTCTGAACCATTTCCTTAGTTATGAGCCCATGAGCCATGCATATTGACCTTAGCCATGAACCATGGCTATGACCCTGAACCTATTGAACTTGAAAACGACAATTTGACTTTGACAATAACAATTTGACTTCGACCATGATGTGCTGACTTTGACAATGATGTGTTGACTTTGACCTTTGACCGTTGACTTTGACCGTTGACCGTTGACCGTAGAATGTTGACTTTTTCCAGTTTTTTCACATGTTTAAGTATATAGACAAATGTAGTAATAAAATATTGTCGATATTGTATAACCTTGTTTGTCATTATCTAATTAAGATTTGACGGGAGTAGTGTGTGAAGCATATAATGTTTGACACGTAACTAGAGGGGAATTCTGATAATAAGAATTTGATATATATGTTTTTATGAGTATTAAACTACATACGGACTTAGATTCATGGACTTTAGATTTTTGGGATTTGATTGTGGACTGTGGACTGTTTAATTGTGCTACATTTTATGTTGTAAGTTGTATGGACAAATCAAATGCTAAAATGCTGTGGAAGCTTGTATACATTTGGTTGTCATTATCTAATTAAGATTTGACGTTGATATTGTGACATTATATAATATATTGGGATATATATATTAAATGCAATAGTCTTGGAGGAATAAATGTATAAACGCTCCATTATTTTATCTATGAGATGCTACTATGAGGTAGTATAGTATTGGTGAATATTTTCCCAAGGGAGTGTGGCGTAGTGCAATAATATATTGACACGTGAAAGAATGAAAGTGGTTATGAGATGTATTGAGATAATTCTAAATATATTTGGTTTAATGCAATAATGTATTTGACATGCACGGGATATAGTGAAATGATTATTCTGAGATATATATGTTTGACACCTGAATAAATTACGTAAGGAAAATCCTAGAACCTGACTACCACAACTCATGTGATTTGCCCTGTGTGGGCGTATGTGATATGATTGGCCCTTGTGTAGGGTGTATATATAAGATGTTGATTGACCCATGTGTTGGGCAATCGTAGCCGAATAGTGGTTTGATTATTCTGTTCGCAAAATAGAATGAGACGCGCGATATTTTATGCCGAATAGTGGCAGTACTTACATAATGGCTTTCGTGTGAAGGTTACCTGGTGTGCGGCATCCCGCTCAGGGTAGTTACGCACGGAGTGATTCATTATATGAGGGGAGGTATGTGGATGTATATGTTCGGCGTTGGGAAGCGATTGTGGTAGCCAGGGAAACTAGGTAAGACATAGATACGACGTGATTTTAGAGACACGCAAAGAAAGCCTTAAATAATATAATTATGGTAATATGTTGGTTAATTATATACCTTTAAATATATGATTGTAAATGGCTTTGCAGAAGGGTGGGTCAAACTAATTACTTAGGCAGAGACGACCCACTCTGTAATTGAGCATGAAATGAAGTAAGTATAGAATATGTTTGGTTGGTTATTTGTTTAGTTCGAACCTAAGGCGCCTCGATGGAGGAACTACATGCCTTATTTATTATGCGTATAGTTTGTTGTGAGGTTAGTGGGAAGTTAAGGCACCTCAGTGGAGGAACTACCTTCCTTAATTAATATACTTAAGGATGTTATATTAGTCGTTGAAAGTTAAGGCACCTCGGTGGAGGAACTAACTGCCGTATGGTTTGTGTATGTATATGTATAAATATATGTTGTATTTTAGAGCTACTCACACCAGCATTTTTATAATGCTGACCCTATTTGCATGTTTGCTTAGCGGGTGTGTTCATTAAATGAACATAGCTGATAAGTCTTGACAGGTTTAGTGTTGAAGAAGATTGGTTGCTGCTTGTGGTTTGCGTTAGCGTCGCATTTCAAGATAGGCTTTGTTTTCCTTTGAGGTGATATAGATTTTCAGTTGAGATAAGGTTATTTGCATTTTCATTTGTTAATTTTTGTAATGAAGATGACTTTTGTTAATTCAAAATTTTTATTGGTTTTTAATTATCCGCATATTTAAATTGTTTATGGGTTTTTGGAAGGGGAGAGTGCGTCACACCTTGGAGATCGAAGAGTCGGGAACAAATAATGTTTTTCCGAATTCTGTCAAAATTTGGGGTGTGACAATAGCCGCGCGCGCGAGTCACATTTGACTTCATGTTCCTTTAATTGACAGGAGTCTGTTTCATAAGTCCAGGAGTTGAGATGGTATTTCAGAGATGAAATATCAGTTCAACTCCTCATGCTAGGGAAATGGACTTAGAGATGAGTTCATCTCGCTAGGGATCGATCTCAATCCGTTTGGGGTTTGATAATGAACCCAAAACGGCTTAGAGATGGTAGTAATCTGATTCTAAGAGAATATAATGAGACCTTGCATGAGTAGCATAATCCCTACCCTTTTTCTCTCTTAAGTATCTTGTTAGAAATATTAGTTGTTCCGTTCTCGTATCTTGTATGATAAGTGTCCGTTAGGAAGTAAAACAAATTAAGACTACGCATAAAAGCCTTACTCATTAGTTTCATAAAACAGTAAACTAAAGCTTGGTAATGTATCCTAGAACTTAGGTTGGAACGAATCCCTACTCGAACTAGACAAACGACGAACCGCGAGTAAGGACATTGAGTTAGTACCAAAATGGATAAAGAAACTTCAAATCTTTACCCCGCAAAAGTGCTATCATCACATGCACGTTCCTTAATTAGAGAACCTCAATTCATTGAGTTTTCTAGACACAGTTTAGAATGAGAAGAATATTTTTTTAAATTTTGTAGTTGATAACATATGAGTATTGTACTGTACTCGTGAGATAATATTGCAAATAATATAAAAAATTAATTTAAGCTAATTAACCTAGGGTGCATGCGCGCTTGGAAATAGGGCAAATTGGGCGCGAGTCGCCCCTAAGCAGTAGAATCTCTGTGAAGGCAAATCTAGGGTGCACGCACTCATAAGTTAAAACTAGGGTTTGATTTTTTTTAAGGTCAAGTCACGGGAGTGCAAAGAGTTGGTTGCGCAACTCGTATGCAATCAGACAGAAGAAGAAAAATTTAAAGAAATTACGAACAGTGTTTTTAGTGTTGATTTTGGAAAAATAGTGAACAATGTATTCTATTCTAAACACCCAATACGTAACAAAGCAAGATGGCAAGCAACGCCATTTGATAAGAGTAATTTGATAGTGTAAAATAGTAGTTTTTACAGTACTAAAACATGCATATCAATCAATAATTATACTCTCTAAACATGTGTTGAAGAGGAGAGTAGTCGTGTTCGAACCACTCCTGCTTGTACGTATTTAACACGAATCTAGACTAGCTAACTATTGAACTAATGAGAGAGTAATATGTGATGTGAAAACAGTAAATAAGATTGTAAAAACATTAAATTTAAATGATGAGAGAAGATATTAGAAGGGGTTTAATCCGCCATGCGATTCGATTGACTATTAGTTAGTATCAAATCATTTGTTTTAATCCCTAGTGAACACTAAGTCCTCTCAGATCAAGGTTTCACTAGCATGAGAATTTAGCTCCACCACAAATCTCTTTGGTTGTGGCTCTAAACTCTAGTTCTCCGCTATGAGCTGTATCGCTAGACACTCACAACGAAGAACTTGACATTCTTGATGCAAAATAATACTAAACTAATGGTTACTCATCCTCACATGGCTTCATAAACCTCCTCTAATGGAGGTTTAGCTTTGTATCGTTGGAATCATTATACTAAAGCAATAAAAGAAAGACATAATAAAGTAGAGACAAGAATTGAATTGGAGAACTAAAGCATTTTATTGAAGGTTTTAATGGAGGATACAATTATAAACCTAATTCTAATCCTAAACTAAACTAAAACTAAACTAAACTAATTAGAGGCTAAGGGGAGGAAGTAAGAGAATAAGTTTAGCCTTAACTCTCTTTATATAGGAGAGGATTAGAATTACATTTTCATGCATGGGCCAAAAAGGGAGACTTTGGGCCTCTAATGTGAGCCCAAAGTCCATTAGGTTAAGTTTAAAGAGGCCACAACTTTTGGAAATTGCTTTAGTGCCTTTTTCGTTCACTTTTATAGTTTTGATTGGGGCAAGGCTGGGTCTATTGGAAAGCTTATTCCGAGCCGGTCGTTTAGACATAAAGTAGGCCTAATTCCAAGGCCCGAGTCTAAAGATACGCCCATTTTAAGTTATATTTACTTTTCTATTCTTTTTCTACCCAAATTGACTTTGACTTCCCAGTTTTGACTGGGCTTGAAAATGCTTTTTCTTCTTAATTCTTGGGCTTTAAATATAGAACTCTTCTAGCAATCATCTTGACTCGTTTTCCACGCAAAATGGCATCTTTAAGCACATAAACAACTTCAAGACCTGAAATACACAAAAACACATAAACAATACTAACTCTTATTTATTATAAACATAATTGGCCTAAATGTAATACTATTAAGGTGTTTAAAAACTACACTTTTGGGTGCTTATCATTAGCCAGTCATAAGTACTATTGTTTTCTCGATGGTTATTCTGGTTATTACCAAAGATGCATCACACCGGAGGATCAAGAAAAGACTACCTTTACTTGCCCTTTTGGAACTTTTGCATATCGTCGTATGCCATTTAGGTTATGTAATGCACCTGGTACCTTCCAACGATGCATGCTTAGCAATTTTTCTAATATGGTAGAGAGGTTTCTTGAGGTTTTTATGGATGACTTCTTCGTGTTTGGTGATTCTTTTGATGAGGGTCTGCACCATTTAGAATTAGTGTTAATTAGGTGCAAGGAGAAGAATCTTGTGTTGAATTATGAGAAGTCTCATTTTATGGTTCAACAGGGTGTTTTTCTTGGCCATCTTGTTTCTAGTAAAGGCATTAAGGTCGATAAGGCCAAGATTGATGTAATTTCTAGTCTTCCCCCACCTAAAACTGTGAAAGATGTTAGATCCTTTTTAGGCATTGCTGTATTTTATAGGCGATTCATTAAGGACTTTAGTAAGATTTCTCATCCCCTATGCAATTTACTTGCTAAGGACGTTGCTTTTGTCTTTGATGATGATTATTTGAAAGTTTTTGAGAAGCTTAAGCATTTATTAACTTCCATTCCTATCATACAACCACCTGATTGGAGTGTATACCTTTTGAGTTGTTGTGTGACGCATCTGACTATGCAGCTGGGGCTGTTTTAGGTCATCGGTTTGATAAGTTGCCCCATGTGATTTATTATACTAGTCGAACTCTTAATAAGGCACATATGAATTACACTACAACTGAGAAAAAGTTGTTAGCTGTCGTGTTTGCTTTAGACAAGTTTAGGTCTTATCTCATAGGATCTAAGGTGGTCATGTTTACTGATCATTCGGCTTTGAAGTATCTTCATTCTAAGAAGGATGTTAAAGCGTGTCTGATTCGTTGGGTACTCTTGTTGCTGGAGTTTAATATCGAGATTAGGGATAAAAAGGGTATAAAGATCGTGGCAGCTGACCACTTGTCTAGACTTATAGTAGAGTCTTCTACTAATTCATTACCTTTGAATGAGTCCTTCCCTAATGAACAACTTTTTGTTGTCTCCCAGTTGCCTTGGTATGCGGATATTGTTAATTATCTTGTTACTAGTCAATTTCCATCTTTTTGGAGACAACATGATAAATCTAAGTTTCTTGCTGAGGTTAGGATTTTTTTTTCTGGGATGATCAATACTTATTTAAGTAATGCCCTAATCAGGATTGTTAGGAGATGTGTTCCTAGGAGTGAGTTTTGTAGTATTCTCTCTTTTTGTCATGACCATGCATGTGGTGGTCACTTTGGTCCTAAGAAGACGGCTGCAAAGGTTTTGCAGGGCGGTTTTTATTAGCCTACTCTCTTTAGAGATGCACATGAGTTTTGTTTAAGATGTGATAGATGCCAGCGTACAGGTAATATTTCCCATAGGAATATGATGATGCCTCTTTCCCTTATTTTGGTGGTTAAGCTTTTTGATATGTGGGGTATAGACTTCATGGGCCCTTTTCCACCTTCCTTTGGTTATCTTTATATCCTTGTCTCAGTAGATTATGTTTCTAAGTGGGTTGAGGCAGTGCCATGTAAAACGAATGATCATAAGGTTGTGGTTAACTTTTTAAAATATAATATATTTTCTCGTTTGGTATTCCTCGTGCACTTATAAGTGATAATGGTACTCATTTTACACACCGAGCATTTGAATCTTTAATGAAAAAGTACTCTATTACTCATAAGCTTGCTACCCCTTACCATCCCCAAACTAGTGGCCAAGTTGAAGTATCTAATAGGGAAATTAGGTGAATTTTAGAGAAGACTATACGACCTAACCGTAAGGATTTGTCTCAACGTCTTAATGATTCTCTTTGGGCTTATAGAATTGCTTATAAGACTCCCATTGGTATGTCTCCTTATAGGCTTGTGTTTGGGAAGGCATGTCATTTGCCTATGGAATTGGAACATTGTGTTTTTTGGGCCATTAAAACTTTTAACTTTGATATGTGTAGGGCAGGTTCTTAGTGTAAACTTCAGTTAAATGAGTTACCTGAGTTAAGGAATGAGGCATATGAGAATGACAAGATGTACAACAAGCGAACTAAGATTTTTCATGATAAGTCTATTCTTCAAAAGTCCTTTGAACCTAATAAAAAAGTCTTGTTGTTTAATTCTCGTTTGCGTCTTTTTCCTGGTAAGTTACGTTCTAGGTGGACTTGTCCTTTCATTGTTAAAACTATTTTTCCTCATGGTGTTGTTGAAATAGCAGATCATAAGGATGGTCATGTGTTTAAGGTCAATAGGCAGCGCTTGAAACCATATACCTAAAAGGTTTTACTGATCAGGTTGTGGAGGAAGTGGATTTTATTGATCCCGTTTATCAAGACTAATTGTTTATGCTTATTATACTTTAATAGTTTATGCTTATTTTGTTGTTTTTCATTTCTTTTTATGTTTTGACTTTTCTTTTCTTAGAGTCGCTTCGCATTGTTTCCATTTATTTCATTCCACCCCCTAGTCTACACTAGTTAGACATAGCGCTAATCATAGGATTGGGTGTGTGAAGCAAACATCTGCTAGAGACGCTAACTGTAGTGCTTATGGAAGCAACCCATGTTTTTATTTTTGTTGAGTCTTTTATGCACATATCTCATGCATTCCACTTTAGCACCTTTTCTCCACTATTTTTGGAAATGTGTAACTCTATGGAGTGAGATACGTGACATATTTTAGTCGTTGTAGTAATTTGGTTCCTTATATGTATTGTTACCCTTATATCTTTTGTAAGGTACTAATTTCTACAAGTGACTCGAGTTTTTTATTTTTCGTTCATGGAGCCATTGGTAACTTTTTTCCATATTCGTCGTTACTTGTCCATGTTGTTATTTTTTTTATTTGAGCATATATGTCAACATTGAGGACAATGTCTATGATAAGTTAAGGGGTGGGAACAATATGTTGTGGTTAGCGAAAAATAAACATAATTTATATTATGCACTTAGTGATAATAGTATTGTTTCCTTTTCTGTGATGATAATAACATAGTCTAGAAGTCTCACTTTAGCATTAGAACTAAGAGTAGTTTTTAGAAACTTAGGTTAATATGTAGGTAATAGTCATTGTATATTTTCATAAATGTCTTGGATGAATATCATGATTAATTATACTTGGCAGTATTTTTCTGAGACCTAGGTTAGTGCTTAATTTTACATATCCTGTGAAAATCTAGCCCAAAAACCTCATATAAGTGAAATATCTGAGTGATGATACAAGGGAGTAGTCAAATTCGAGTAAAGAAATCACACGTCCACTTGCTTGATCACCACACCATATCCTAAGAGAGAATTTAGGTCATCTTTGGATCGATATAGCCAAAGATTCACACCTATAAGAATATTTTTTTTCTGCTAGTCTCCCTACTGAGCCATTTATTAGCCTTTTCATAAACAAAAAATTCCTTACCCTATATAAAAGAAAAATAAAATAATAAAAATAGACTCCCATCTTGATAAGTTTGAGAAATAGGATGAAGTGAAGAAAAAAGGAGAAAAACATGTGCAGAAACAAATATTGGTTAGTTGCTTCAAAAGAAATAGAAAAGAAAAGAAAGTTTCCAAAATAAGAAAATCAAAGTTAGAACTCCAAAAATATAATCAAAAGGAGTCAAAAGCCAAACCAAAAGGGTTAAGTATGGAACAAAAGTGTAGAAGCAAAAACAAGAACAAAGGTTGTCTCTAGTGATGCAATTTGAAGACCCTATTTTCTCAGACTTGTCTATTTTTTTTTATCTATTCTATTTATTCTTAAACCATCACCTAAGTCATACTTAATACCTAATAAAAACCTCTAGCTCAACTAGGAATATGTTGGTGTGATAGTAAGTGGTAGTTGTGTTTAATCGACCTCGACTCTTTTGGACATCATTGAGATTGTGAGGAAGAGTGTGCCCATTGCACACTAGAGTGAGCAAAACTTGAGTGAAAAAAATCAGAGTGATTTGAGTCTTGACACTTTCCTTGTGATAACCTACTTAATATAAGGATGCTATTCCAAAAGTTTCAGAAATGGACCTGCTATTGCATTTCATAGCATAGTTCACTACATGATGTTTATTTTTATATGATTTCATTATTATGCATGTATTAACTTAGGATTTGAAATAATTATTCTTTATTCGTTGCGAGTGAGATGTATGGATATCTAAGATTAAAGTAAGGAAACATTACTTTTATTTCTTAGTTCTTGTAGTATATATGAAGTTTGTGATATCTTCTCTAAAAACTCTCACGAGACTAAACTCGTCCACTAAGGGTAACCTAGGGGGTTTAAAAGTCTTGTTACACATGCTAAGTGTAATCGTGATTCCTACGAAAGTGAGTTAGGATATTTATTTTTATTATTATTATTATTATTAGTTAGATTTAGTTTTGCTCGAGGACTAGCAAAATGTAAGTTTGCGGGTATTTGATAAGCACATAAATGCTACAATTTTATGCGTACATTTATATTAAGTTGTCCATATAGTGGTATAAGATACTGTGATTAGTTTGTTTCATTGGTTTTCCCAAAATCCATGTGAACACTATGAAACGAGCTGAGAACGGAGACTTAATGGGATTGCAAATTGATCATGACTTGATTATAGAGAGGATAGTGCATACGAGGTTGAAAATATCATGTAAAGAAGAAACACAAGCTTCTGTAAAAAGTTGATGCACTGAAGTCCAGGTTAAGAGGTGCATGCCCTCTATTTGGCCTGTTCGAGAAGGCGCACACCCTTCCTTTATTTTTAGCACAGAAACAATTCTTTTTCAGAACCCTTCACAGTTTGGATTTCGAATATGGGAAACTCCTAATTCCACACGATTTCTAAATTAAAGGAAGTTTCCAGACTTGATCGTAAACCCCACTCACCACTCATCCTAATCAAACCTTATATAACCAAGGGAAAACCGAAAGTTTAGGATCCATCTTTTATTCTTGGAGCTAAAAGTTAGTGCGGCTTGGAGGAGATGAACTGGAATAGGCGAGTTGGAGAAGAAGACACTTCAACAGGACCACGGTTTTGTAATGGCTTCTTCCCTTTCCATTGTTATTGTTTCGAGTACTATAAGTAGCTAAACAACAAGCTAAGGTTTAGAGAAAGCCCTAAACTTGCGTGAGTTTTAATGTTTGAATGATTTACTGTTCTCTGACTCTGAGTTTAAAGATAAAACTTGTTTTAATTCATTGATGTTAATATATTCACCTTCATTAATTATATCTCGCGTGGTTAAAACATGTCTTGACCATTCAATTGTTGTAATATGTCTCTATTAACATCAAAGCACAGTTTTTATTGTTTAATTGAATCTATGAGGAGTTGTACGTTCTTTAAACAAACAATTCTTGCTAAGGATTCGTATGTTAGTATGCTGAATCTAAATCAAGACTATTTGTTGAAACTATTAGGAAATCCACGATCACATCATCGAGCAAGCAAGGGTTACCTTTCCTTCATGTTACTCGTATTACAGAGAGAACTATAAATTAATTGAATCATGAAAATCTATAAGGGTCTAGGGTGGACTCGGAAGTCCTAGTGTTTATCCATTGATAAATAAACTTAGAATTTGATTGTTTTACTAGTTAGTTAAATTACTTAGTTTTAATTAGTAGTTAATCAATTTCCAAACAAAAACATAATTATTCGGATTAGATTAAATAGAATTAGATTTCAATTGTTCCTAGATAGCAATCCCTGTGGCCTCGACCTCGTTCTCCCTTGTCTACTACGATAAACCTTGTGCGCCTATGAGTATTACAATTATAGGTTTTAATTAGTCTGTCTATTTAGGCCGACTAAATCTCTATCAGTAATGGAGACGAAGCTGATTTATTTTTGGACATCCGTCGTGTGCCAAAATGAGCATGGGCTCGAGATTCAGAACTCATTTATACTCTATCTGAAGTTGAGTATTTGTGGATTACGGTTCCAGCGCTTACTACCATACATTTGATGAGTCCCCAAATGTGCGTTTTATTACCTTTACAATACTTCAATTATGCTCTTCTTATGTTTAATGAACAAACAACTTATAATTTTTTCTACTGTTTGGAGGATACATGCAGGCCATTTAGGACTCATATTCCGAATATGTGTATTTTAGCGCAAAAAGAATGGCTATTTATGCTGCTTGGGAAGATTCTAGCTTAGGAGCAAAAGTGCCGGAACGTCAAAAGTCAAAGACTAAAGGATATTTGTAACACGCACCTTTTTTGTTTTGTAACGTTTTTTTACCGTTGGTAAGTTGCCAACTCTATCTAAACGTTGGGAATGTGGTTTTGTGTCTTTAAATCAGATGAATTTCAAGAATTAATTTCTAAGGCTGAGTCCAATGGCTCCCTATCCCTTTAAAAGTAGTGTTAAAGTCAATAAAATAGAGCTAAAGTCAATAAAGTAGAGCTAAAGTAGAGCTAAAGTCAATAAAGTTGAGCTAAAATCAACATATTTTACTCTCTATCTTTATTTTACTCTCTATATATAGAGAGTAAAATAGAGATAGAGAGTAAAATCTTTTGTATATATACATAGAAAAATAATGATAGAGTAAAATATGTTAACTTTAGCTCTATAAAATATGGTTATACTAACTCCACCTTATAGTGACTCCAAAATTACTCCACTTCTAATAGTGGACTTATAAGATGAATTGAGAGCTAATTTTTTGTGGAGATATACATAATATGATGAAGAACGCCCCCACAAAAAATCAACTTAATTGAATATGTTTAACCTTGTCAAAAGTTATACCGAAATTAAACAAATATGGGCCGTTGGATAATTTCAAAACATTATAAATGATATTTGACGAGGTTGTACATCTTCAAATGAATTGATTTTTTGCAAGGATAATCTCTATTATGTAGAGAACATCTCCACCAAAAATTAGCGTCTAATTCATTGTATTTAGTGGTGGAGTTTGTTTGGAGTAACTTTAAGTGGAGTTCATATAACCATCCCCATTTTGTTGACTTTAACTCTATTTTATTGACTTTAACACTACTTTTAAAGGGAGAGGGAGCCATTGGACTCAGCCTAACGTTTTTTCAAATGGGAGAAAACCGTGTGTTAAGTGTTACAATTCTCTTCTTTCTCACTCAGCTAATTTAAGTGGATAGCTCGAACCAACAGTTCCTCATCTCCAACGAAGAAACAAAGGTAAGTTCAAAATAGTTTCTTTCTTCTCTTCAATTCTTTTGTTTGCGTTTTTATTTTTGTGCTTTCCTCTTCAATTTTCTTCTTCACTTTTTTGGATTATCTAATTAGGTCATGACCGGATTTCGATTTGAGATCATTTCCAATTTTGTCAGCGAATTTGGTAAGGGATTTGTGAATTGTTGATTTTTTTTTTGTTAGTTTGTTGATAACGGCTCCTCATTTCAATCCACGCTCTATAAATACTATAGAGTGTGAGTTTCTTTGGTTTGAAACCACAGTTATTTGTGGAAGCACCAAAAGCTAGTGATGCTGTTCAGTTTTATAAGATTGTTTTTGCTGGTGATATCATTGTAAGGTTAGTTCTCATAGATTCCGCATGTAGAATTTACGGATTCTAATGTAGAGAATAAAAGAGAGAAGAGTTCCAAAAGAACAAACAGTTCCCCAAATGATGAAAGTTTTTCTGTAGCAATCTTCACCCATGCATCTCCAGTTCATCCCTTCAGTATGATTTTCTTCCCTTTGATAAAGTACTGCTGCGAAGTATCCGAAGACACAGGATCCTATAGGAATGTTGGCAACAACAATATTATGGTTCACATTGAATTTCTTAGTTCCAAAAAGCTCTGTTGTCGTAGAGACAGCTATGGAGCTAATTGCTCCAGTACATACTCCTATGATAGTGGTACTAATGTACAGAGTAGTATTGTTTGTGTGCAGTAGTAAGAAGAAGGCCCCTGCCATTGTGGTCATTAGTATTGAAATGGACACTGGTTTTGACACCATGTACTTGCTCCTGCAAAATTGAAAATATTGTTGTTTAGTACCAAGTTCACCCAGACATTAACGGTGCTGTGTGTCAAGATTTTAGTGGTATTCTTCAACATAAATGGCTTCTTTGAAGCCAAGTGAGTCCCGCGACTCACCTCAATACTATGTGTAGAAATATAAGTCTTCTGTTGCACTCTTTTAGTCCTGACTCACCTCAATATTCATCCTAAAAGGAAAGCTGTTCATGAACTTCCTCTTATTCTCTCTGCTGAACATACTGAAGCTTGGTCCTTCTGTTTTCATCGTTTCTGATTCTTCTGATGAATCTTCTGCTGCTCTGTAAGTTTCCTTTCTATCACTTGTCAGATCTTGTTGTTTTTCATGTTTTTGTCTCCAATCATGTTAGTATGTTATTTTTAGAATGAAATATAACTAGATCTTTGAGTTTTGATGTTAATGTGGTTGAATCTGCATGTTTGTATGGTAGATCATTGTTATATTGCTTCTGATGATAGTATAAATGTGTTTTATGGTTAATAACCATGATTAAGCTCCCTATATTTGCTGAATAACATAAATAGTTTTGATCTAAATTAGAATCTTGCTGAAAATTTTCTAATTTTCACCCTTTGCAAATCTTTGATCTCTTTTTTGCTAGGTTACATGGACACGCCATATTTTGAAAAAAATCTGTATCAGATACGTATCCACGTGTGTGTGTCCGTATCTGTGTCGGACACACACGGACACATATTGTATTTAATTTACCTCGAATTTCTGATTTATCATCTAATTTAATAAATTTATAATTATTAAAAAATTAATTAATTATTCCTATCTGTGTCCCCGTGTCGATCTTCAACTGCTCCCCGTATCCGTGTCGGACACCGACACGCGTGCCCGTGTCATTGTAACCTAGCTTTTTTGGACGAAAAGGGTTCGAAAATGGTGGAATTTAGTAATTACTTTGTTAGCTTCATTGTTGGGTCTATTTTATTATATTTTTCTTGTTGAATTAAAGGTCTCATATCTTTTTATAAGTGCTGATGTGCTTGTGATTGGTGATGCCCCTTGTATATGTTTTTGTGTTTTATCTGTATGCCCCTTGTTTTGGCTGGGTATGGTTTATCCTCAACCTGAATTTAGGTTGTTCAGCCTCTATCCTATGGCCATATAATATGTTCACATTCTATAAATAATGTTGTTTTACTGATAAAAACCAAGCTAGGTTAATATGGTTTTTTATTCATCTTAATAAGGTCTAGGATGGAGAAGACAGTCGAAAGGATCAACAGTAGGGTGTCTTGTAGTGTTTGCATCTAGATGTTAGTGGTGTGCATTAAATTACTTGTAAAGGTTACAAGTATTTGTCCATTACAAATATGGCTTTCCATTGCTCCCCCCTCCCAAATTAATACTTCACGCACTTTTCCTTCTAGTATGGCTAGTGTAGATCGGCAGCTTCGTGCTTATTCTCTTAGGCATGTGAATAATTTGATTTGATCACAATATATGCCACATTATTTTATACATGAGGCAACCTTACTATTTGTGGTGGCCCAATAAAGGGAAGGAGACCAAGTTAATGGAATAAAGAGGGGGATGCAGGGGAATAAGATAACCCGAGAAACAGGGAAACATAACCGCGAAACCCTAGACAGTGGATGTGGCATGTGTACGGCAGAGATGGGGAGCCACACGATGAGAGGACAGATGGATGACCCAGATATAGAGTGTGTGGTGACCCCATAAAGGGAAGGAGACCAAGTCAGCGGGACAAAGAGTGGAATGTAGTATAAGAAGATAACCCGGGGAGCAGGGAAATATAACCGCGGAACCCTAGACTACGGACGTGGCATATGTACGGCAGAAAGGGGAGCCACCGAATGAGAGGACAGATGGGCGATCCAGATCCTAAGGGGAAAGGGTATAAAAAGAAGAGGATGGAGATAGAAAGAGGGAGGCCGCATTAGAGAAGGAGGGAAAAAAAGACACTGAGAGAGAAGGAAGAGAGAAAAAGAAAGAATTATTAAGAGATTGAGATCTTAGGTTCATACATTTGCCGTTGTCTGTGGGAAAGAGATAAAAGCAAGTTAGAAATGACACCTAAGAAACAGGTAGGTAGACTGAAGAGGGTGGCGGTGCAGGATTCGATACCAGAGGCGGTGATTGATGAAGAAGGAGACAGAAGAGAGGAGCAGGAAACAGAAGAGATGCGGCTTATGAGAGAAGAGATTGGGAGGTTAAGAAAGGAGAATGACGAGTTGAGAAGAGAGAAGGAAAAGGAAGAGGAATAAGTAGGCGGAGAGGCAAGTGAGGACTCTGAAGAGGAAGAGGATGGGCCGAATCTTGTTGAAAATCCAGTGACCGGCTTGACAATCGAACACGTGCAAGAGATGATAGATAATGATAGGGAAGCGAACCGACAGCAGATGAAGAGTCATGGGGGAGCCGCTAGTCAGGTGATGGCCGGGCTAAACCGCAACCCATTAGCGGACGACATCTGGGCTTTGGAGGTCCCAAAGCGTTTCAACCAGCCTAGGTTCGAGAGGTACGACGGTAAAAGAGACCCAGCGGATCACATCCATCATTTCCGGCAGCAAATGCCACTGTGGCAAGAGTCTCGATATGACGGGCTGCGGTGTATGATGTTCCCGGTTAGTCTAAAAGGAGGGGCGTCGGACTGGTATTACTGGTTACCAGTGGGAAGCATAAGAAATTTCCAAGAATTGGAACAGGTGTTTATAGATCACTTCATACACCAGAAAAAACGTGTGGTGGATATTGTGGCACTATTCAATGTTCGACAAAGGTCAGCGGAGTCAGTGAGGGAATATCTATGTCGATTCAAGGCTGAGACATTGAAGGTTGAGAATCTGGATGAGAGAACCGCAGTGATCACATTTGAAAGAGGGCTGCGGCTAGGAATAGGAGTACACCAGTCGGTGGCGAAAAATGAGATTGCAACCCTGCATGAACTATATCCGCGAGTGGAAAAGTATATTAGGTATGAGGACAGTATATAGGAGTTTAAGAGGTCAGGGAAAATAGTGTTATCGTTGGAGAAAGACATGGAACACCGAAAGTCGGGGGCGACCGAAAAGGAAAGCGGTGGATACCGCTGATACCCAGCAAGGGCAGAGAGAAGCCGGGAGGGGATTCGAAGGGAAAACAGAGAAATGAAGCCATACCGCGAGATAGAAGTGACGCCGCTGAATAGACCCTGAGCGAAATATTGCCGTTGATTAAGAATCTGCAGGGATATGAAGGGTCGCAGAACACCCCAGGAAAACTACCTGATAAACCTTTCTGCGCCTATCACCAGATACGCAATCATGAGACCGACGACTGTTATGCACTAAAGTGGATGGTTCAACGATTGGTGGAAAAAGGGAGGATGAGAGAGTTTGTAAGGGGAGCATAGAATGAGGAGTGTATGCCGCGCCAGGATCGTATACTAGGAACTATTAATGTGATTTTCAGTGGAGAGGTACTAAGTCATAATGCTCATAGAGACAGGGTGAGAAGAACCGCGAGCATCTCACAGACAGACCGCGACCAAGAGTAGGGGGTAGCGGAGGACAGAGACAAGATCGTCTTTAGCAGTGCGGACTTACGGGCTGTGGGTTCTCCCCATGAGGACGCGTTGGTCATCACAGTAGCAATGGGCAACTACCTGGTGAAGAGGGTGTTGATCGATTGTGGTAGTGCAGTGAACTTGTTGTTTAAAGGAGCTTTGGAAGAAATGAGGATTGATCCTGGGCAATTGAGGCCTCTGCAGACTAATTTATACGGGTTCAATGGGAGTATGACGGAGCCTATGGGAGAACTTTTGCTGCCTGTAACCACAAGACCAGTGATGGTATTTGCGCGATTTATGATGGTAGATTCTTCTTCTCAGTACAACGCAATTTTAGGGAGGCGGTGGATTCATGAAATGAAGGCAGTCCCGTCAACATACTATCAAGTGATACGGTTTCCCACCCCAACGGGTATGTATGAAGTTCGCGGAGATCAGGTGACGGCTAAGAACAGTCACAGAAGTATAGTGAAACGGCTGATCCGCGGACCTGAAGAAGACAAATTGAATCCTAGGAAGAGGCAGGCATAACAATTACTGTGCGCCTCAGTGGAGGGGGAGGAGGAGGCAACTGTGGGTCCGAAGACATTGGACGAGATTGAAGTAATGAATATTGGAGAAGGGGAGGAAGAGAGGTTCACCGCGGTAGGGTCTAGCTTGCCGGAGGAATGGAAAAGTAAGTTAATACAATTCTTGTCAGAAAATAAAGACGTGTTTGCGTGGGCGATTGAGGATGTTACGGGGTTAGACCCGGTGTTCGCGTGTCATCGGCTACACATGAAAGAGGATGCCAAGCCGGTAAGGCAAAGGATGCGGAGCATTAGACCGAAATATGTGGAGGGCATTCGCAAGAAGGTGGCGCGGTTGAAAGGAGCTGGAATAATACGAGAAGTGGAGTTCACAGATTGGTTGTCCAATGTGGTCGTGGTACCAAAAAAGAATGGCAAGGTGCGTATGTGCGTCGATTTTACAGATGTGAATGTGGAGTGCCCGAAAGATAGCTATCCCATACTGCGGGTGGATGAATTGGTGGATAGGACAGCAGGATTCAAAATATTTTCGTTCATGGATGCATCTATGGGATATAACCAGGTCGCGATGTACGGACCGGACCAGGAGAAAACATTATTTATTGTAGAAGGCGGCACGTATTGTTATACAAGGATGCCATTTGGATTAAAGAATGCTCGAGCCACTTTCCAGCATCTGGGGGAGAAAATGTTTGAAAGCAAGATTCAGAAGAAGATTGAAATTTACATAGATGACATGGTGGAGAAAAACATGTCGGAGGAGGAGCATTTAGAGGGAATAAGAGAGACATTTTGGATACTGCGAAAGTACAATTTGAAGCTGAACCCGGAGAAATGCACATTCGGAGTGACCACAGGAAAGTTCTTGGGCTACATTGTTACTCAGCGGGGAATAGAGGCTAATCCGGAATAGATAAGAGTTTTGGTGGAGATGCCGTTACCGCAGAATGTCAAGGAAGTACAGCGGTTGGCGGGTAGAGTTGCGGCGTTGAATAGGTTCATTTCCAAATCATCTCTGATAAATGTAGGCCGCTGTATCGGTTACTGAAAAACACCCCCAATTTCTTGTGGACGTCAGAATGTGAGGAGGCGTTTCAAGAGTTGAAGAGGTATTTGGGTAAGGCTCCCTTGCTATCTCGACCAGAGCAGGGGGAGAAGGGGGGCCACCGAGTACGCAGTTAGTTCAGTTCTTGTCCGGCTAGTCGACATAATAGAGAAGCCGGTGTATTTTCAAAGCAAAACGTTGTTGGATGCAGAAACACGGTATAGTAGAATTGAGAGGTATGCCCTTGCATTAATTTTCTCGGCTTTGAAGTTGAAACCGTACTTCGAGTCACACTCGGTGGTGGTGGTGACTAACTTGCCTCCCAAATAAGCTTTAAGAACAGAGAAGTCAGGGAGAATGTTGAAATGGGCAGTGATGCTTAGTTCGTACGAGATACAATATCAGATTAGAACCGCGGAGAAGGCGCAGGCGGTAGCGAAGTTTCTGGCTGAGTTCCCCGCAGAAGATCCTACTTGTGGCGAAGAGATAGTCATGGAACCAAAGAGGGAGAGGGAGCCCGACCTACTAGACCCATGGGATAAGAGGAATGGGTGGAGAGTATTCGCAGATGGATCCGCCACGGACGCATGTAGCCGCATAGGAGTTGTGTTGGTCACGCTTGAGAATAACCGGATAGAACAGACCATGAAACTAGGGTTCGCGGCATCAAGTAACGAAGCAGAGTATGAGGCAGTGATAGCGGGATTGAGAATGGCCGAGGACTTCGGGGTGAAAGAATTGACCGTGTATTCCGATTCTAATCTAGTAGTGCGTCAGGCTAATGGGGGATTCACTACACGATGTCCGCGAATGGCTAGGTATTTGAAGGTGTTGCACGAAAGGTCCAGCAGGTTTGTGAAGCTCAGATTTGTACACTTGGGGCATGGGGAGAATAAACATGCGGACGCCCTGGGGTATGTGGCTGCGGCCATACCTGGGTCTGAGGAAAGAACGATAAGGGTAGGAAGACTGGAGAGGCCAAGCACAGAGGAGGTGATAGAGGTGTGCCAGATTACAGAAGAAGAAGGGGGATGGATGGATCCCATTAAACATTTTTTAGAGGGAAAGGAGGTGGCTGATAAGAAAGAAAGAAGAAGGTTGGAATAGGCTTCTCAGAGATATGTTTTGTTGGAAGGTGAGTTGTACCGAAAGAACTTCAATGGGCCATTGTTGAAATGCCTAGGGCCGCGGTTAGCTTTAGAGGTGCTTGCAGAATTACACCAAGGAGACCCCATTTGCCTTAGCCTACGACGTCGAGGCCGTGATTCCTTCAGAGATGGTGGCAGCTACTATGAGAACCAAGGCCGTGGAGGAGGGATCGAATTGGCACATCTTGGCAGGGGATTTGAATTTGGCAGAGGAGAGAAGAGACTCAGCTCGCATTCGATTGGAAGAATATCACAGGCGATTACAGAGGCAATACAACAAGCGGGTTAGGCCGCGACAATTCAAGGTAGGAGAGTTGGTGCTCCGCAGGGTTACTCCAAGCACAAAGAAAGAAAAGGATGGGAAGTTGGGTCCAAACTGGGAAGGGCCGTACATCGTGGTGGAAGTAGGAGGGCCTGGTACTTACAAGCTACGAACGATGGAGGACAAACTGATAGAAAAGCCTTGGAATGTAAGAATGTTGAATTTTTTTACAATTAAATGTAATGAAGTTACAAAACAATGTAAGGAAGATCCAGCGCAGAGGACTGGAGCTATTTGTAAATGTATAAAACCACAACACTTTTGTAAAAGGAAATTTGCTTGTTATGTATGATATCGAAACGAGAATGTGAGTCGCGGACAAGAGATGCGAGAGACACATGGGGCAAGGAGAGTGACCCTATCAGCCTCCCACACTTATCGGAGGGAATGGCAGCGGAGGGGATGAGCCCTTCACTAACGCTAGAGCTAGAGCGAGCCTGGAACAAGATGAGTTGTTCCAGCAGGCTTCACGGCCTGATCGAGCCCGCGGAGTGGGATGAGCCCTTCGTGGATCAGAGATGCAAAAGACACATGGGGCAAGGAGAGTGACCCCATCAGGCTTCCACGCCTATCAAAGGGAGAGGTAGCGGAGGGGATGAGCCTTTCGCTGATGCTAGAGCTGGAGCGAGCCTGGAACATGATGAGTTGGTCCAGCAGGCTTCACGGCCTAATTGTGCTCGTGGAGTGGGATGAGCCCTCTGCGGATCAGAGATGCAAAAGACATGGGGCAAGGAGAGTGACCACATCAGGCTTCCACGCCTACCAGCGGGAGAGGCAGCGAAGGGGATGAGCCATTCGCTGATGCTAGAGCTGGAGCGAGCCTGGAACAAGATGAGTTGTTCCAGCAGGCTTCACGGCCTGATCGTGCCCAAGAAGCAGGATGAGCCCTTCGCGGACGAGAGATGCGACCTATACATGGGGCATGGAATCCAATCATGGGGAGAGACAGGGGAGGGGATGAGCCCTACGCTGATACAATGCTAGAGATGACTCTAGACCTGGGGCAAGATGAGTTGCCCCCAAGCCAGCGGTTACCTGAGTTCACCGAGCCCATGGATGAGCCCTTCACGGACGAGAGATGCGACCTATACATGGGGCATGGAATTCAATCATGGGGAGAGGCAGCGGAGGGGATGAGCCCTTCGCTGATACAATGCCAGAGATGACTCTAGACCTGGGGCAAGATGAGTTGCCCCAAGTAGTCTCCTGAAGCTTCGGAGCCTGCGAAGCGGGATGAGCCCTTCGCGGACGAGAGATGCGACCTATACATGGGGCATGGAATCCAATCATTGGGAGAGACAATGGAGGGGATGAGCCCTTCGCTGATACAATGCTAGAGTTGACCCTAGACTTGAGGCAAGATGAGTTGCCCTAAGTAGCTTCCTGAAGCTACGGAGCCCGCGAAGCGGGGTGAGCCCTTCATGGACGAGAGATGCGATCTATACATGAGGCATGGAGTCCAATCATGGAGAGAGATGGCAGAGGGGATAAGACCTTCTGCTGATACAACGTCAGAGGTGACTCTAGCCCCAGGAGGAGTTGCCCCAAGTAGCTTCCTAAAGTTACGGGGCCCGCAGAGCGGGATGAGCCCTTCGCGGACGGGAGATGCGATCTATACATGGGGCATGGAGCCCAATCATGGAGAGAGACGGCGGAGGGGATGCGCCCTTCCTGGCTGAGGCAACAGAGACATCAGATTGGGATGAGTCATTTTCGGACATAATATACACACAATACCTGGGGCAAGTAGGGTTGCCTACATCAGGCAACATCGCCAACCAAGGGGAGAGAAAGGGATTAGTCGGAGGCATATCTAGCGGATACAATCAAAAAGAGCAGGGGATAGAGGTGGAACCCTGGAAATCTACCTAAGGAGATAGGTTGCAATGTAAACAAGTAGTTAGAATCAAGAGATAAAGAGGCAACTATGCAATAGGCAAAATCAAATATCACATTAAAAGAAATAGTAGCAAAATGAGGAGTGTAGCAAACAATGTAGAAGTATCTTATTACATAAAGAAGATCTCTAGATCATTTCAGAGGTGGAGTCATTGGCGGGTATCACATCAGTAGTTTCTTGGATAGTGGCAGCAGGAACCTCCTCAATAGCTTCCTCGATGGAGGCCACGGTGGCCTCAGGGGTGACCGTCGCTTGGGTCAATGGTTCGACTGACTTCTTGGGACGACACATCTTCTCTCATGGCTTCTGGGGATTCGATCATTGGGGTGGCGGGCCTTTCCGGGAGAAGACGACCTTCCCGTGTGAGTCTCTCATGCTCCTCTTGAATCTTCTTGGCCACCCTCTTGTCGGCCAGGACCTTGAAGCGGTCGCGGAGTATAGTCATGTCGGCCTGGTGCTGTTGCAGCGATACAACGGAGGCCTCTTGATGCTTCTGGGTGAGGGCGTCCACGGCTGCCTGATGTTGTTGAGTGAGGGCATCTAGGTTGAGCTGATGTTGTTGGAGGAGCACTTCCCTTTGATGGCTCAGACGTTCGTTGACCTTATCCATATACTGTTTGTGAGCTCTCTCTGCGGACTGGAGCTCATCCTGGGCCTTGACTTTGGCCAAATTAGCAGCTGCTAGATCCGATTGAAGGCCGGCATAGGCAGATCTTAGGCCACCAGGGCCGTTGAGCTCTTTTTCCAGGGAGGCAACCTTGGTTTTGGCACTGTACAGGCCGCGGATCATGAAGGAGATATCCAGGCTCACCTAGGATCGAAGAGGAAGAGGGGTTTAAAAAACAAAAAAGAAAAGAAAATAGTACCCTCTCCCAGTTGGCATACAGTGAAGTACGGTGTTGATCAAACGAACCCCCGTCTGCATACGCTATGTCTTTAGGCAAGTGCACATTGTAAAAGAGAGAGGAAGCCACGGCCGCATTATCCAGTGCGGAGTCCGCGGTATTCACCTTGCGATTGCGCACATTGAAAATAGGACAAAAGTCCTCTACAGGTGCGAGCTCAGAGGCTGGGGTAGTAGGGGGAATTGGTTCTTTGCCATACCGGGCGTGTGGGGGGAAGAGGCAGCAGGGGGAAGGTTTGAAGTGGTAGCGGCAGGTTCTTCGGATGTGGAGGTCCGCTGAGTGGTAGGGGTAGGTTATGAAGATGCTGAGGTCTGCTGTTTCTTAGATGGAGGGGGGGTCTGCAAGTGCCCGCACCTCTGTGGAGGGAATCTCCTGCACCTCATCTTCACCGGTATCACTGTCAAAAAGTTTTTGCTTGTGAACGTCCATATCTTCAAGAGGGAAGTGGGGAGAGGTGTATTGATCGTCCCAATTGGAGATAGAGCGGAATGAAGGGACGTCTTCAGGAGCGGAGGAGGTGGGAGGATCGTTAGATTCAAGGGAGGCGGGGGAGTGTGTGGAGGTTCGGGGACGATTGCGGCGGGAGGTGTGAGTGCGAGACTTTCTCTTTGGAGGAGATGCTCGGGGTTTACGCTCTTTGGGAGGCGGAGGACGATAAAATGGAGCTGAGAAACTGCCTATATTGTGTAGGTTGGGGATTGGTAGCAATGGGGTAGCGGTAGTAGGATGAATACCCAGGCGGTTGGCTTGGGCAAGGCCGAGGTTGCGAAGCTGTTGAAAAATAGGACTCAAGATGCCGGAGTAAATGCTGGACTTGGAGTCTGGCCGTCAACCTGAAAAACAGAGAGATACCACGGTTTAGAGATAACAGGGGCAATACATCAAGTTAGAAGGGAAGAATAGAGATACGTATTGCGGGGTATGAAGGCAAGATGGTTAAGAGTTAAACCAGAAGGAAGGTCCGTGGACAGAAACTGCCCCGATACATACAACGGGTAGTGATGCCACACTTTATCCGAGGTTGTGACTCGGAGTAGAAAGGATTGCTTCTGGGGGCGCACACAAAAGGACTGGTACCCCACACCAACATCTTTGGTACTTTTCTTGATGTAGTATTGAGAGAAGATATCGTGGCTCGTAATCTTAGGGTCTCTGGTCTTATTATACGAGTTCGCGGCATACATAACTCCAAAAATTCCCTATGCCTTGACAAGGGGAAATATTGAAATGATTACATACCTTGACGTCCAGTAGAGTGAGGCAACCGTAAACCGGCGACAATTTGACCCATAGTGATTACAAGGTGCCCCGGACGTCGGGGAACCAGGTGGGGGTAGTGGGTGACAGATGGCACGTGTTCTAAAACTATGTCGGCCGGAATGCCATAGGCAACCCTGATTGCGCCCAAATTAGGTCTACGACACCGGGAAGGGGGCTGCAATAAGGAGATCGGGCAGCCAGAAGTGGATGGGACTGCAGCAGGGGCAGTAGGAGCGGGTGGAGACGCTACTCTACCGGACCGGGAAGAGGAAGAGTCACCGGATTCAGAATCCGACATTGGAAAAGGAGAGGAACAGACGCTAGAATTTGAATAAATTCAAGTAACATTGCAAACTAAAACTAAAAGGGGAAAGCTCAGAAAACATACCAAGAGAAGCAAGTAGAGAAGTGAAAAGCCGGAAGATAATGCTTGAAGGGAAAGGAAGTCACCGAAGGAATTGAGGACATGCACGCAGGCCGGAAGTTGGTTGGAGGGGAGAAAGGTGGCAGAGCAGTAGAGGAGTGAAGGAAGAGTGTGAGAGTTAAAATGAGAAAGGAAGGAGAAGGGGAAGAGTTTAAATAGAGGAGGGATAGAAAGGTAATTTTAGAAAGTTGGGAAAATCGAGGGGTCGGGCCAGTAATCCAAGCCAATAGGCGACGCGTGTCAGCCCAAAGTACGAAGGGCGGCAGAAAACGCGCGTGATGATTACAATCAACATCACATGCAAACCGATGAGGGGATATTAGGCTGCACAGAGAATGAGGCGGTGAGGGTTCTCGACCCCGGGTCCATTAATAGGATCGCGGAGTCGAGAAGGGGCATTTGTGGTGGCCCAATAAAAGGAAGGAGACCAAGTCAGCGGGATAAAGAGGGATAACAGGGAAACATAACTGCGAAACCCTAGACAGCGGATGTGGCATGTGTACGGCAGAGATGGGGAGCCACACGATGAGAGGATAGATGGACGACCCAAATGCAGTGTGTGGTGACCCCATAAAGGGAAGGAGACCAAGTCAGCGGGACAAAGAGTGGAATGCAGCATAAGAAGATAACCCGGGGAGCAGGGAAACATAACCGCGGAACCCTAGACCACGGACGTGGCATATGTACGGCAGAAAGGGGAGCTATCAGATGAGAGGATAGATGGGCAATCCAGATCCTAAAGGGAAGGGGTATAAAAAGAAGAGGATGGAGATAGAAAGAGGGAGGCCGCATTAGAGAAGGAGGGAAAAAAGACACAGAGAGAGAAGGAAGAGAGAAAAAGAGAAAACTATTGAGAGATTGAGATCTTAGGTTCATACACTATTCTGAAGAAGTTTATTTTTTGCTTGGTATATCATTTTAGATCACACAAATATAATAATATGCATTGGCCTTGTGTTATATATTTTGAATATGTTGCAATTTATGCATGAAACAACTTCTTTGTTTATTCTTCTGTATAAGCTTTAGTATACATCAATATTTTATACTCTTGTTTGTGGGATTGAAGTATGCATGTACTTGGATTGAAACGAAACTGGACGATAGTTTGCTTATAACTAAACATTGTTTTCCTTTAGACTTGTGGAATGATATAGATTCTTCTGTGAGCTTTCATTGTTGAGTTGTTGCTAATTATTGCAGGTTGACAAAGATGAACATAAATGCTCAATTGGTTGAGGGTTTTAAAGATTCCAAGTTGTGTGGTTAGAATGTTAGATGAATTCTTCATATTTCTGGCTTCTTGCTAGAGTTCTCTTTGAAGGCAAGTAATTTCTACACGTTTTCTCTTGCTTGTTTTTTATTGTTGTTGCTTTACCACAGTAGGTAAATTAAGTCCATATTGATACTGAGCGTTTTATTACTTTTTATTTGTACACTAAATGAATACCAAATCATACTATATAGCGCCATGTTTAGCAACTCTTAATATTAATGGGAGGTGAAGCACATTATCCTTCTTTAAAATGTCCTATCAAGGTGTTGGTGCTACTGCTATAAATCTTGACTATGGTTTCTAATTTATTTATGTAATCATACGGAAAAGTTTAATTACCCGAACTGGGTTCTATTTTTTCTGGGGAAGTTGTGCGTACTTACATGCATTGCATACTTGTATACTTTTTCTTGTTTGCAACCTACTTGTATACTAGGTGGACTCTCGGCATCTGATTCGTACTGGGCAGGTGGAAGGGAAGTCTGTACTGTGCTTCAGGAATATAAAACAGGTTCGACAACTCTTTTTTACTTTTTTTTATCTACATCTATGCCCCATTGTTTAAGATCAAAGGTAAATACTTTTTTTTACCTTTGATTTCCGTATCTTCTCCATCTTAATCCTCATGAAGCAGTGCTTTCTCCTATGCTGAATTTTCAATTTTATTTTTCATCTTCATTACACATGCAGTGTTTCAATGATCATGCCTTATAGGTGTTTGTCGATATTAATTTCTGAAATTTGTTTGAGCTTTCTATGAAAGCTTTGTTTGACACATAAGAATAGTGGTTCTTGTGGGGTTTATACTTGTGAATAGGGTTTTATTCTTAGATTCATTGCCATCAATCCTCCATAGGTTAAAGTATGGTATATTTTAATACCAAGACTAGTGGAGGTTTGGAGACCGAGGGTAAGATCACTCAATGTGGTTTGCCTCACCGTTGTGGGTTTGGAGTTCGTGGGTAGATAATCCCTTGTGCATTGTTTGTGAGACAAGTGACACAGGGTGTGCTGAAGCATACAACCTAGGTCATATGACATGCCAAAGGGATGCTAACTGTCCTTTAAATCTAGAAGGAGCCTAACAAAACAATTTATTTTTATTTTTTATGATAAACCAATTTCTACATTTTCCTTTAGCGGCAAATGCAGTGAATTAAGTCTAATGATACACCCAAATAAATATCTTACGTGTTAGGTTTCTCATATCTATATTACTTTCAGTATTGTTTATATTTTTCATATTTTTTTTTTTTTTTTTTGTACTTGTGTTTCCTTCTTAATTTCATTGCTGGCACTCATTATCTATCGATTGGATAAGTCAAGTCATAAAGTAATACATTGTTATATTCTAACTTTTAAAATTTTGGAATGCCATCTGTGATTATTTTAGGTGGTTGACTTGAGCACTATCTATATATGGACCTGATTACCTCAATTTGACTGCCAAGGCAAGAAATGAGTTTTTATCTGCAATACAAGTAGTAGCGTCTGGATTTTTCTAACCCTCTGTAGATAGAAAGATCTATTATACAGCTGGCTCTGAAGTTGCGACAAGTCTAGGGTGAGTCCCTAATTATCAAAGCATGTCCTTTATGTTTATACATGATTGGTCGAGAGACTAAATTGCTCCTTTAATTATAATACGAATGTTCCGTAATATGTCGTGCTAACATCTTTTGTTATGATATGAGTCCCATTAGTTCAATTCCCGAGTTTTGAAGGTGTCCCTATAGCGCGACCAATTTATACCTTTTAGCATATATTTTCATAATGTAGTTATGTAAATATGTAGGTGTGTCAATGGCGTGCTAGTACATGATGCAAGACAATATTTTTGGACAGTCCTAGGTTTGTAGAAGTGGTGATTTTGTTTCTAAAGCATTTTAAAGCCTCCTAGAAAGGTGGAGGTGATTGTTTTACTTTTGCACTTAAAGGTCCACTTGGACATAACACAGTATAATCTCTATACGTTCATCAGCATTGTGAATGTATATGTTATTTTGTTTATGTCGTTTACTATGTTTTTTATTCTTGTGTGAATATCTTTGATTTGTGTGTTTGGTGTATTGATGTAATCATTGTTTCATGGAGCATGCAACAAATGCTCTTTCTTTTGGTGGATTTCCAAAGATTTAATTAATTACACGAGTTTAATTAGTATTATTGTATTTCTAAGTTCATTATTTGTTTTGTGAATTTTTAGGAATTAGATGGATTTTGTGGAGCCGCACTAGGATTTATAGTGAGTAAAGCCATCACCAATGTTTGGTATTGTAAAGATTCGGGATTGCTTGGAAAATCGTATCGAATTTGTAACCCTAATTTGTGACTTTGAATTTGTAACTCTTAGAAAATATTTTGAAGTTATTTATATTGTTTAAGGAATGTCCTATTTTTTTTTTCTTTCTTATGCTTGCGTTTGCAATTATTTACTTATCAAATGGTATGAAAAGGCAATGAGAATGTGGATAAATTTATATATGGAATTGAGGTGTAGTGTCATTTTTGCAGGTTAAGGGCGTCATAAATCATGATGTAATGGGGCAGGAAAAATTAAAATAATTAATTAATTTTTTTTAACAATATTATCACATTAGTAATGGTTTTAAATCGTTGCAAAGCTAAAAGTGAAAATTAAAGCGTCATAAAAAATCGTTACAAAGTCAGCAAAGCAATGCCTTTTAACCGTTAGTAATTTTCACCCTGCAACGCTTATTAGCTATTACAAATATTTCTAACACTTTGCCCATGCTTTATTTGCAACGCAATTTAAGTGTTGCGAAAATTATTATTAACGGTTTTTAGCCGTTAGTAATAGCCTGTTATGGTGAAGTGCTTTAGTTACCCCTCTTGAGCTTTCACCAAATTCTAAAACCCTTTTTATTTTTCACCATATATCTTTGACCCATTACAACACACAATAAAAAGTTTACTTAGTTGACGAGTTGAGAATTGGATGAATATCATAAAAAGAAAAGAGAAGACATTATACAAAAACAAATTAGTTAGTTGCTTCGAAAAGAAAATAAAAAGAAGAAAAGAAAGACCCATAAAAAACCTAAACTCCAAAAAATCAAAGGAATCAAAAATTGAATCTCCCAAAAGTTTAAAATCAAAAGGAGTCGATATCAGAAACAAAAGCAAAGTTAGAACTCCCAAAATTTCTAAATCATATGGAGTCACAAACCCAAAGGGCTAATGAATCACAATTCGGAAACAAAAAACAAAACAAGGATATTTTCTAGTTACAAGTATCTTGAAGACCCAATTTCTCAACTTATCAGATTTTTGTTTTTTCCTTCCTTTTTTTTTTTTTCCTAAACCATCACTCGAGCCTCGTAACTCTTAATAAAAGACCTCTAGCTCAATTAGGAATAAGCTAGTGTGACAATAAGTGTCAAGTGTGATTAATCGACCCCGGTATGTGAGGAATATAAATGCCCGACGAGTTGAGAATTGGATGAATATCATAAAAAGAAAAGAGAAGACCTTATACAAAAACAAATTAGTTAGTTGCTTCTAAAAGAAAATAAAAAGAAGAAAATAAAGACCCATAAAAAACCTAAACTCCAAAAAATCAAAGGAATCAAAAATTGAATCTCCCAAAAGTTTAAAATCAAAAGGAGTCGATATCAGAAACAAAAGCAAAGTTAGAACTCCCAAAATTTCTAAATCATATGGAGTCACAAACCCAAAGGGCTAATGAATCACAATTCCGAAACAAAAAACAAAACAAGGATATTTTCTAGTTACAAGTATCTTGAAGACCCAATTTCTCAACTTATCAGATTTTTGTTTTTCCTTTCCTTTTTTTTTTCTAAACCATCACCCGAGCCTCGTAACTCTTAATAAAAGACCTCTAGCTCAATTAGGAATAAGCTAGTGTGACAATTAAGTGTCAAGTGTAATTAATCGACCCCGGTATGTGAGGAATATAAATGCCCGCTGCATTTGAGAGAACGAAACTTGAGTGAATCTATCAGAGAGTTTGAGTTTTAACATATCCTTATGAGAACCCACCTTAATGACGCTCTCCAAAAGTTTCAAAAACAATTCTGCTTTTGCATTTCATTGCTCATGTCTGCACATTTATCTTTAGATGATTAAATTACTATACATATGTTACTCTAAGTTCAAAGGAGCTTGTCCTTATTCCCCGCTAATAAGATGTATAGACTTCTGAGAATAAATAAGGAGACAAGAACCTTTGTACTAGATAGAAGAAGTTTGTAAGTACCTTCTCTGGAAAACTCTCACGAGGCTTAAAGTTCGTCCACTAGGGAATTCTTAGTGGTTAAAGGCCTTGTTGCATATGGTCAATGCAATCGCACTCCGCGAAACGAGATTAGTATAATTAATAATAAATTACTCATTTATGATCTTAGTTTTTTCTCTTATCTTTGCTTGAGGACAAGCAAAATGCTATTTGGGGGTGGTGATCAACTCCTAAATTTGCATTTTATTACCCTTACATTACTGCATTAAAGTCCATTTTACGTATAATGAAAAGATAACTCATAGCTTTTATTGTCTTTTTTAGGTTACAGATCAATTCATACCACTTATCATAAAAGCTGCATCTTAGCACCAAAAGGAGCCTTATTTACGCTTATTATGAAGACTCGAAGCTGCTATGAAAAAGTGTTGAAAAAGTCAAAGTCAAAGGTCAAGGACTCAAAACTAGAGAGCTAAAAGTCAAGTCCTTAACTCAAAAGACCAGAGATAGATGTCCTTGATACAAAATAAGGCTTTCTCTAAAATCTAGCTTGATAAAAAAGAAATGAAAAAGCAAAAGCAAAAGGCAAAAAGGAAAAGCATAAAGCAACCGGTGAGGTGTCTTGATTGTAGAGGGAGAAAGCAAATCAGTCTTTTGTAAAAGTAGAGGTGTAAAAACTCAAAAGTAGGATGAGAGAATGCACCTAGACTTATTCTAGTGTCATGTAGGAGTAGGTTAGGATTTTATTTTTTCAAGTCATTTACATTCAAGTTGTTTACTTTTTGTTCTTCAATTCAATCAAATTATTTCTTTCAAGTTTGTTCTTCATTTCCATCAAGTTATTTCTTTCAACTTGTGTTCTTCCTTTTAATCAAGTTATTTCTTTCAAGTTAGTGTTTTCAATCATTCAAATCAACAAGTCTTCTCTAATGTTCTTCAATACAAGTAGACTTAACAAACCAAGTCCTAAAAGCTAAGAAACCTACCTTCCTTCCTTCAAACTCCCATTCATTCAAGATCTAAACAGTTTATGGTGAACCTCACTCAAAAAACTTTGGAATACTAACCACTAGAACTTCATCAACCAAGCATCCAGATTCTTTCAATCCATGATGGCGGTGCCATTTGAAGTACTAGTTGTGAGAGTATTGTAAAAGTATTGACTATGATTCACTATAAATTGTTTAGAATTTGGATTGAATGGGAGTTGTGTAGGAGAAAAGGTAGTATTCTTTAGCTTTTAGAACTTGTTTTTATGGACTCTACTTGTATTGAATGAATACTTTGAAAAGAAACAACTTGATTGATGAAAGAAAACTTGAAAGGAACTTGTTGATTGAATGATTGAAAACATAAACTTGAAAGAAATAACTTGATTGAATTAAAGAACAAAAACTTGAAAGAAATAACTTGATTGAATTGAAGAACAAAAAGTAAAACAAACTTGAATGTAAATGATTTGAAAAATAAATCCTACACTACTCCTACATGACACTAGAATAATTCTAGGTGTATTCTCTCCTCGTTCTTTTTAGTTCTTATACCCCTACTTTTACAAAAGTCTGATTTGCCCACTCCCTCTACAATCAAGACACCTCACCATGGTTGCTTTATGTATTTCCGTTTTGCTTTTGCTTTTTCATTTCTTCTTGATCAAGCTAGGTTTTGAGCAAGTCTTCTTTTTTATCAAGGTCATCCATCTCTAGTCTTCTGAGTTAATGACGTGACTTTAAGTTATCTAGTTTTGAGTCCTTGACCTTTGACTTTGACTTTGACTTTTTCAGCACTTTTTCATAGCAGCTTCGAGTCTTCATAATAAGCATAAATAAGGTTCCTTTTGGTGCTAAGATGTAGCTTTTATGATAAGTGGTCTAAAATGCTTTGTAACCTGAAAAAGACAATGAAAGTTACGAGTTGTCTTTTCATTGTGCGTAAGAAGGGTGATAAGCACCCAAAACTGTAATACTAAACACCGTAGAGACATAGCATTTTGGTTGATTATGTGTTTAATAATCATGATATAATTATATTTTTGTACTTTTGCAGGTTTTCGCAGTTACCATGAATTTGATGATAAAACCTGCATCAAAGCACAGGAATATTGTACATACTTGAAGTTAGGGGTGGGCAATGGGCCGGGTCGGGCTAGCCCGGCCCTAAACATTTAAAGCCCTTCAAATATTAGGGCCGGGTCGGCCCGGCCCTAAAGTCAGCATAGGGTCGGGTCGGGCCGGGTCACAAGTCTAAACCTCAAGCCCTTACCCTACCCTAAGCCCTCTTTAAAGGCTTTTGAATTTTGGGCTTTAGGGCGGACCCTATATTTTTTTTTTTTTTACTACATCAGTTTTAAAACTCATTTATATTACAAAAATGTACAATAATCTACAAACTCAAAGTCCAACCAATCTAGTAATAATCCTGTATAAGTCCAAAAATTTAAAATGCACATCCACAATCTAATGAACTGAAGTACATCGAGAGTTCGGAATTTGTTCTTCCTTGTACTCAAACCTCACTAAAATTACATTTTAAATTGAAATACATAGACAAATAATTATATTATCATTTTAAAGGAAGAAGTAATAGATATAAAGAAGAAACATAATAGTTTTGGTTAAAGGTCATGGAAGTTGTTAAACTATTTGTAATATCATAAATTATTTCTATAATAGATTCAAACAAATATAATATTACCTTTCTTCTAATTTAAAAGTGATTCAAGCTTTGTATATGGAAATGAAAATATTGGCTTTTGAACAAGTGATGGAGAAAGGTTTGAGATTACAAATGTCATTTTTCTGACAAAGGTTGTTTTTTGGTTTCTATGTTACAAATGTCTGCTCTGTATTTTGCTTTAATGGTGTGGAAGGAAATCTTTAGTTTTAGACTTGGCTTGGATGTGAATAAAAATATAATTTATAAGAAATAAGTGAGAAAAGAAATTGAGAATAATAAGTTATGGACTTTGACTTGATGATCAAAGGAATAAAGTCTTATTTTTTTATTAGGCTAGTGCTCATTGTTCTTCATGGCTGTTAAGTTGACAAGTTTTTGTTATATAAGACAAGTTATTGAAAGTACCCTTGGGTGTCAGTGATAAATTACAAATGACAATGTTATTTTAATTGAAAATATTTAACAAAGAGTTGGACAATTATAGTATGTGTATTTATAGTGAAAGTGTGAAACAGGGCCGGTTAGGGCTTGGTTAGGGCTTGGTTAGGGTCGGGCCTATGTTTTAGAATCTTAGCCCTAGCCCTGCCCTAGAAGGCATTAGGGCCGGGCCGGGCCGGCCCTAAACTTTGTGAGGGCTTTAGTTGTGAGGGCTTTATAGGGCTTAGGGTCGGGTCGGTCAGGGCCGAGTTAGGGTCGTTAGGGCCAAATTCCCACCCCTACTTGAAGTCTTCCCACTCAGCCCCAGTGAAGCCCAACAAAGCCTGACTAGAGCTGAAGATTCCATCGGGGCAAAACCAGTGCAGAACGGGAACACATGCAAAGAAGCAGCAAACTTCCGGAGCTCACATCTGTCAAACCTGGACTCCGATTTCGGCAAGTGAACTGCCAGAATGACCAGGGTGACGAGCTCTACGCAAAGACAGAAAGTTATAAAAACACCAACATCTTGGGCTACCACTGGACACAACACGTGGACCAACTCTGCTAACCCACAAGAAGTGACGAGTCATCATGCATGGACAAGTGGCAAGTTATGGACACTCTTGGACACCTTGCAAAACAAGATAAGACAAGAAATTAAATGCATGACTAGACTTTTGATTAGAAAAGGTGTGATAAAATTTGGATGATTTGTGAAGAAAAAGGCAAGCTTGTAATAAAAGGTGGGAAGGCTTCACATGAGAGAGGGGGATATATCTTTTGGGATATTGGAGAAAGGAGGCATTCCATTTTTTCTTGCATTCTATTTAGGTTGTTTTACATTTCATGCATTGTATATTTTTCTTTTAAGCTTTCATACTAGTGTTAATACAGGAAGTCTTTAACTTCTAATAAGATCTGTTTTCTTCAAGTTAAATTTCCAGTTCTTACTTTGCTTCTTCTTACTTTTTCATTTCAAACATCAAAGATATTAAACCCATCCAAGGACCATGAACTAAAACGTTAATGATGCTCATGTGAGGATTAGGTGGAGTTTTAGTAGTCCAGAATCATTACTTAGGAAAATAGGTTTTGTTATACATCCGGTCCCAAAATAACTGAGTTTGATCAAGTTTGGAGTGCTGATACTCCAGATTAGTCTCACGCGAGACCCAGTTAACACTAGGTCAAGTCTCGTGCGAGATCATATGGTAGCCTTTAGCCCTCTAGTGTGCCCAGCTAGTGTATAATTAAACCAGGAGTTGAAGTGATATTCTAGAGATGGAATGTAAATTCAACTCCTCATGCTAGTAAGATGAACTCAGAAATGAGTACATCTTACTAGGGATCGATACTCGTCGCCATTTCGGATTTGTCTATGAACTCAAGATGGATTAGAGATGTAGTGATAAGGTGCTCTAAAAGTTTGTAACTGATCTTACATGATTATGATTGACCCTCTTCCTATATCTCTCTCTCTATCTAGTTTACTAAGAAATTTATCTTTGTAGTTCTATGTTAACTTGCATTCCAAGTTTTAATTGAGAATATCTTTAGCAACATAAGAAATAACCTAAAATCCTACTCACTAATTCCCTTGAAGCTGTAAATTCCAGTTGTGAACTTTGCCTAGTCCTAAGGTTTGGATGATCTCTTACTCGATCTATGCTATCAACCCACGTGAGTAAGGTAACTTGACTAGTCGGACGTTTTACGGACTTTGGACTTAAAAATAACAAACCTAAAAAGTTTGATTATCAAATGGCGCCACTGCACGCCTAAAGACTTTGGACATTTAATATAACAACTGGAATACATCACTAGGGAACCCCCCCTCTCCTACACTCTGCTCTTTTCGATTTTTCATTTATTTTGCAATTCTACCGTTTCTCTTAACTGCTCGTACCGATTTTTATTTTTCTGGTTACAGGTACCTATGAACCAGATCGTAATTATCATCCTTAGGACATTCTAAGAACGCTGTAAGGGAGACCATTTACATTAGCGTGATGGAGAAACCTTCAACTTGAAAAATGGAGACCGTTTTAAGGGAGACAGGTAGTAACATAACTTAGGATGCGGTTGTGATTGGGTGCCTGCTTTTTTTGCCTAAAGTAGAAAAAAAACATAAATCTCTTTAGGCTGTTTCGTGTTGTTCTCTTAGTTTTTTCCCACTTATAGTAAAATCCCCCTCTGTCGACAGAGAGTGGTTTTAAGTGGCTGGTTATAGTAACGTCCCTCTTCTTCCTCCTATCTGCTGGTAAAATCCTCATCTAAGTATAGATTGAGTTCGCAGAGGTTCAAAGGAGTAGTTGGGGATTGTTTGGTTTATGCGGGTAGTTTTCACTGGTTGGAACTAGAGTATGGCTTCTCCTAGTAACCCAAACAGGGATGGGAATACTCGTAGCACCTCTTGGAGCTCGTTGTTTGGTAGAGCTGGATCTGCAGAGTCAAATGTGGCTTTTAAATCGTTTTCTCCCATTTTTGTTGATGGAGTTGCTCAGTTCCCAACAGATTTACTGGAACAAGGCATAAAGGAATGGGATGATTATCTAGTGGGGTATTTCCTGGATAAGAGAATGTCCTTTTTGACTGTGAAGGAAATACTGGAGAAAAAGTGGAAATTGAAGGGGTCTTTTGATATTACCACAGACAAGGAACTCTTTTATATGAGTTTTACGAGCTTGGAAGATCGTCAAATGGTGCTGGATGAAGGACCGATTTTTATTGCGGGTAGAGTGTTTGTAGTTAAGCCATGGACAGTTGAGGTTGATAACTACAAAAACAAGGTAGCGTCCATTCCTCTGTGGGTTAAGCTGATGGATGTCCCAAAAGAAATGTGGACATTTGATGGACTATCATACCTAGCGAGCTTAGTGGGAGGCACGCCAATGTTTATGGATGATGCAACAAAAAAAAGGAAAAGATTATCCTTTATGCTGATTACAGATCGAAGTTCCCAAAGAACTATGAATACAAAGATGTAATAACTGTTAAAATTTTTTGGGAACAGGGAGGTAGAGATACCATTGAATACCCATGGAAGCCGAAGTCTTGCACAAACCGTAATAAGTTTGGACATCGCGCAAAGCAAAGTGTAATGTAAGAACGACTAGGGTATGGCGTAAAAGGGCAATGCAGCGAAATGGGGCTGAAACAATAACAACAGACAGCATAGGGGGAGGAAATGTGAGCCAAACGGGGAATGAAACTGAAAATGTACAAGGTGATGATAGTGTAGGAACAGAGGAGCGAGCAGTTGTGAGTATTGATACAGAACAAGGGGTGGGGACTGGGAATGTGTACAGTGGTGAGATAGCACTGGGTAGCATGGAGGACACTGGCCAGCAGGCCCAGAATCAGATTGTATCACTCATAAATATAGTGACTCCAGGATGTGTTGAGAGCTGTTTTGGAGACCAATCTTCTGAGGCTCTGAGCCGAGGAGCTGTACACACGCCTATACAGCACATGAGAGGCATTCACCCGGAAGTTAACGATATCTTGTCGAGAAATATTTTTTTGAGGAACCGCGACACTGAAGATGATGATATATCCGATGCGAGCCGAGTTGTTCGGGGACAAGGTGGTACCGACCGACCGAAATAGAAGAAGTGGAGAGGATCGCAAGGGCAAACAAGAGCTCGAAGCAAAGAGAAGAGCAGAAAAAAGCAGCTGAGTCAGGGAAGAGAGGAAGGGGGAAGAACAAAGGGAGTGGTAAAAAAAAAGGCCGTAAATGATTAGACTTTGTAGCTGGAATGTTAGGGGAATAAACGACTGCACGAAAGCGAAGCAGTTGAGGAAGTTTATAAAAGATAATAATATAAGTTGTATGGGAGTGTTGGAAACCAAGGTTCGAATGGAGAAATTGGCGAGAATTAGAAGTGTAGTGTGTCCGCAATGGCAGTTGGACCATAACTATACAAGTGACGAATATATGATCCGGTGCATTTGGGACCCAAGTATATTACTGCTCAAAAGGAGGTGGAAGGGGTCAATTTGTGCAATCGTAAAGGTTACAATTTTGCAGCAAAGCGCCGACTTTTGGTAACTTTCGTATGCGAGTAATAAGCGTAAAGATAGGCTGATTTTGTGGGAGGAGATAAAGGCCTTAAGTGTAGGTATTCATGGGCCTTGGTGTGTCATGGGAGACTTCAATAATGTGTTATTCTCCCAAGAAAGAATCGGGGATAGAGTTATACATCCGAGGGAAACACAGCCGTTCGCAAGTTGTTTGAATGTAGCAGGGCTTTTTGAGCATAATGTGTCAGGGTGTTTCTACACTTGGAATAGTGGAGGTGCGAGCATGAGAAAATGGTCGAAGCTGGATAGATGTGTAGGCAATGCTGCCCGGCAGCCCGCAGCATAAAGGGCCACAAGAGTGGAAGTTTTAACCCAGGGGTTATCAGATCACTGCCCGTTGGTTATGTCGTTCTACATCCCAGAAAGAAACCATCCCCCATTCAGGTTTTGCAACTTTTGGCTGCTACACAATGATTTCCAGGCGTCGCTAAAGGAGTGTTGGGAAATACCAGATCATGGTAGCCCACCTTTCATGTTGACTAGTAAATTGAAATGCTTAAAGGCTAGTTTGAAAGGGTGGGCAAGAACCTTAAGCAGCGATATTCGAAGGAGGGTCGAAGAAGCAAGAATGCAATTACAGGAAGTGCAAGACTTGTTACATAAGAATCCGGTGGACTGTGCCCTGAGTGCTTATGAGTACGAGCTAAGAGATAAGCTATGTAGCTTGATAAAAATGGGAGGAAGCGGATATATATCACAAAATGGATATTGACTGGTTGTGCTTCGGGGACAGGTGCAGTGCATACTTTTTTAATGCGATAAAGGAAAAAAAAACTCAAAATTTAGTGGGGGCAATTATAGATGCACAAGGTATAAAAAGAGAAGGGAGGGACCATGTAGCAAAGGCGTTTCTACAGTACTATATGGAGCTGCTGGGAGTGCCCTCGGAAGCTTACTATGACCCTGGGTTTCTCAATACCCTAACAGTAAAAGAGATCGATCAGGCCACAAGTGATGTTCTTATTGGCCCTATTTCGGCAGACGAGATAAAGGAAGCTTTGTTTGGTATGGAGGACAATAAATCCCCAGGACCGGACGGATTTAATGCCTGTTTTTTCAAAAAGAGCTGGGATGTGATTGGAGTAGAGTTTATCAGATCTATCCAATATATATTCAAACACAGGAAAATTCCTGGAGGCATTAATGCCACCTTTCTCTGTCTCATACCGAAGATGAAATATGTAGACTCTGTTGGCTCGTTTCGTCCAATAGCTTGCTGTAATACGTTGTATAAATGTGTGTCGAAAGTCATAACCAATAGGATGAAGAAGTGTATATCGGGGATTATCTCTAATTCCCAATCAGCCTTCATACCGGGGAGGTCGATACAAGACAATCTGCTGCTAGCTCATGAGTTGCTAAGGGGATATTCGAGAAAACAGGGGCAGAAGAGGTGTGCAATCAAACTTGATATCAAAAAGGCGTATGACTCTGTCTCATGGCAGGCCCTTGAAGCCATCTTAGGACGATTCAAGTTTCCTGGGCTGTTCATAGAATGGGCTAAAATGTGCTATACCACCCCTACATTTTCAGTTATGGTGAATGGGATGCCGGAAGGTTATTTTGAAGGAAGAAGAGGTTTGCGGCAGGGTGACCTAGTCTCACCATATTTGTTTGTATTGGTTATGGAAATTCTGAGTACCCTTCTTCAACAAGACTTGCAGATGAACAGACTCAGTGCTCATTCGAAGTGTAGGAAGCTGAAAATATCACACCTCTGTTTTGCGGACGACGTTCTAATATTCTGCAAAGGTAACATTGAATCTCTGAAGGCAATAAGGGATACTTTGGAAATCTTCTCTGCTGCAACAGGGCTCCATTTCAGCAAAGAAAAGACTACACTACTCCCAGGTAGCATGAACGAAGCAGAAGGGCTTGAGTTGGCAGCAGTTCTGCACATTTCAGTGGTTGCACCACCTGTTACCTACCTAGGCCTCCCCCTCACCGCAACGAGACTCGGTGTAAGAGAATGCTTGCCGCTAATAGAGAAGATAACGGCTAGAATATCAAACTGGAAGAATAAGGAACTCAACCGAGCGGGACGAGTGCAATTGGTGAAATCAGTGCTAGCCTCCTTTCAAACATATTGGGCTCAAATTTTTGTGCTTCCGAAGACGGTGATAGAAAAGGTGGCAAAGATATGTAACAGGTTTATATGGGCTGGGCCAAGCATGGAAAAGAAGATGCATCACGCGAGTAGTGCGACTCTCAGACTAGATAAAGAACAAGGAGGGATAGGTCTGGTTGATCCTAGAGTGTGGAATAAAGCCGCATACCGCGGGTTTGGTTTTTAAACCGCACGTAAATCAGATTGTCTATGGGTAAAATGGTCTTGGCAACACCACATCAAGCGTAGACATTCGGACCATGAAAGCACCGAGGGACTGTTCATGGGTGTGGAGGGCATATCTTGAAACATAGAAAGATCTCATGGAAGTACATCGATCTGATGTGCGAATGGTAAGAGTACCAGCTTCTGGCATGACCCATGGTGTTCAGGCCCACTGTTCCTAAATAGTCAGGCCAAAGCATCGCTAGCAAATGAAATCCTAGAAGACGCAATGGTGTCAGAAGTGATAGCTGATGGTGGTTGGACGAGAGTAATCACTGATCTACAGGAGTGCGAAATTAAGAAATGGATCTTGGATACGGAGATTAACTCCTACATCATGGAGGACCAGGTCATATGGACGCCTAATAGCTCAGGGGTATTTTCAACAACATCAGCGTACTCACTACTAAAGAATGTAAGGAGTAAAGTCAAATGGTTCAAGATAGTCTGGGGGAAGTACTCAGTACCAAAGCATTCCTTCACTGTTTGGCAACTGTTCTCCGGAACTCTCCCAACACAGAATCGACTGGTGGCGAAGAAGGTAATAAGAAATACAAAGTGCTGTTTGTGTGGTAACCAGGGAGAGAGTTCAGCTCATCTTTTTTTTGATTGCTCATATTCGAAGATAGTCTGGGAAGAGTTCAAGAAGGCGATGGGTTTACCAGGTGCAGTAAGAGCATCACATGAAGAATGGTACCACCTAATGAGACTAAGCAGGAAGAATAACATGGTGTCGGAAGTGATTCGAGCCTTTACTTGTGCAGCAGTGCAAGCTATATGGACTGAGCGAAATTGGAGGCTAAAGAGGAATCGATCCAAGGCAGCTGATGAGGTAAGCCAAAAGGTCATAAATAGCATGAAGATATACTTGGGGAAGACGCTAGAAGCTATACAGGAGAACGTGGGATCTAAAGTGATGTTGGAGAGGTTGGGCATTAGGGTCCAACTAATACAAAAGGAGGAAAGATGGGTCAAATGGGAGAAACCAGGGAGTGAGACAGTGGCTCTAAACACAGATGGGTCGGTACAAGAGGGGATGGCAGGTTATGGAGGTGTTTTGAGGGATAGAGATGGGGAAGTGCTACAGGCGTACAGTGGCAGTTCAAAGAAGAAATCGGTGATCTATCAGGAACTGCTAGCTATTCTAAAGGGGCTGGAATGTGCGGAGCAGCTGAGGATAACACGAGTTAAAGTGCAATCAGACTCTATGCAGGGGGTACAGATTTTAACAAAGCAAGGTAAGCCACCGTGGTACTGTAGGAACCTGGTAGCACAGATTCAAACAATGAGCTCAAAGTTTGACATAGTATCCTTTGTCCATGTCTTCAGGGAAGGTAATCAAGTAGCTGACTACTTATCGAAATTTAATAGAGACGAGTGTAATGGATTGGTACTCTTTATTCCCCCGATGGATCAAAAAATGCATGTACTGATCACGAGGGATAAGGAAGGCACTATGTACTTGAGAAGTTGAAGTTAATAAAGTTTGGGGGCTGACCCCTAGTTATTTAAAAAAAAAAAAAAAAAACGCTGTAAGAGGTTGACCTACTGCACTTGTCTCATAGTCTCGGACGAGACTTTCACGGGTTGCGAGCGATTGCCCTAGAGTATCAGCACTCCATTTTTCAGACCCAAATCACTTCTTTTCTCAGTGTTGTTTTGGACTCTCTGGACCTGTTAGCTAACTTCCAGTACGTTCATGAGTTCAACTCGTTTCAGGAGTTAATTCGGTCACTTAATTATAATAGGTGGAGTTACGGGACGCTCCAGGTTTCGCATTCTTCCACTCCTTGTCAAACTTTGTCAAAGAGTTTGTTTGGTTGATTGCTATAACATGTTTTACATCGCGTATTTGTATGCTGGCATGCTTAATAAGAACTTTTTGCATGTATAGAATTTTTCCTGAGTAGGTGTGGTTCGTCATTACATATTGACATTAATACGGTTAATATGATTTGAATATATTTAGATGTCTGCGTGATTTCAACCCGCCTGCTTAGATTATTTTTGTATGTGTATGTTACATCCATTCACATTCGCGACATTACTTTGCATGAGTTCATTCTCGATATTCCTCTACCTCGCATCTAGTTGCACGTGTAGGTTATATTTTATGTATGCGTAGCTATATATTATTGCATGTATAGGATGTTTTCTATTCACGTATGAGTAATATAGGGTTGCATGTGTAGCCTTCCTTTGTATAACTAGCATGTGCTTATTGCATGATTAGAATATTAATTGCATGATTAGTCATATATTTTGGCATTTCTCGTCTTTATTTGCATGTTTCGTAATCTAATCACATGTTTAGGCTACATATATGGTTGAGCAAATATATTACATGTGTTTTTCCCCCCTTCTCTATAATACATTAATTACGTAAATTTTTAAAAAATACAATCCTAATAATAAAATTTCATCATAATCATATTAATAATAATCACATAATATACCATCATCAATCATCATCCTATTCCATCAGTGTCTAGCAAACTTGAAAGATTGAGGTTCTCTAATTAAGGAAGGTGCTAACACGGATAACCTCTCTCAATTCTCTCATGTGACCTGGCTGCTGGAATATTCACACGTTATCCTAGCTTACCTGCTCATGTTAGCAACAGTTCAGAGGACATGGTTCACCTCCCTCCTTCCGTAATAACTAATCCTCATGTCATAATTCGTTCCTTATGAGCCTAGAATTAAAATTTGTGTTTGCATGAGACTACGGTCTGGTACTAATAAGGAATTCGAACATACATATCGTCGTCGCAAATAGGATAAACAACTGCATAAGTTATCCCCTAGACATAGTTCTTCCTCTGTAAACCAGCCTTGTCAAGTATCTCAGCTGCCATTACCTCCCATAGTTATGGCCCAGGAAAATCCTACAGTAGAGAAACCCCTTTCGGACTTCTATACTGCCTTACAAGAAGGACCTACTTCTTGCATTAAACTCGATGAGATTGCAGGTGATTTTCGCATTCCGCCAAACGTTTTCAGTTTGTTATATGTTTACCATGCTTTAGACCATGAAAAACCATACAATCACCTTCGTCGGATTCAGCAAGTGGCCACCACTTTCCACCATCCGACCATTCTCAATGAACAAGTCTTGCTTAGGTTGTTTCACTTCACCTTAGCTGATAAAGCTTCAGTTTAGCTTGTAGGCGAAGCACTGCAATCCTTTGACACATGGGCCAAACTTGTACAAGCATTCATGATAAAGTTCTATACTCAGAAGAAAACTACAGAGATGCTTCAGAAGATTCAATTCTTTCGCCAGCATCCCTATGAATCCTTTATCGAACCATGCAGCAGATTTACTGATCTGCTTATCGAATGTCCCCATCATCAACTCGACACCGCTGTCTTAGTCCAGTCTTTTTTTAATGGTCTCTCTGACCATCAAAAGGAAACACTAGATATCATGAATGGCGGTTGTTTCATGGACATAGGCGCTATTGAAGTAACATTGATTCTTCTAGATCTTCTAAAGACACTCCTACCAAAGTTACTTATATGTTCGAGGTCAAACCCGATCCGGAAATAAAACACTGCTCGAGTCCTTAACCAAAAAGGTCGATGCTCTTTCGGTTCAAGTGAATGATCAAAAATCCAAACAAGTCATGCCCGCTAACCCTTCCCCATGTCTTATTCGCTTAAGTTCTGAGCACTCTGATTCATATTGCCCTTAGGCATACGAGTGCCTTCCCTAACCATCTAAAGAGGCTTGTGTTTTCAACATCCCTAATACACCTTGGCGACAACATCTGAATTTCGCTTGGCGTACCCTTGCCTAACAGCCAGCTTTTCTGGGTTTCAACAACCCTCTTGTACGCCTATCGACGAACTATAATTCTTACTATCAAGGGAATCCTCAGCAGTTCCCACAAGGGCAAATTCAGTTTCCCAACACAACAAATATAGGGTACCAAAACAATCGCAGCCTTGTTCCCGCTACTCCAGGTTATGGCTACCAAAATCAGCCTGTAAACAATAATTGTGAACTTGTTCTTGCTGTCCCATTGGTACAATCCATTGCCGATAAAATGGCTAAAACTTTACTGACTTACATGAATCACCAGTCTCAAATCCTAGCATCTATCCAACAGCCTTTTCAGCCATTAGCATAGGATAAAAGTTAAAAGGGTGTGTTTCCTGGCTAAGTAGTCGCAACCCAAAGCCGACAAACACTGCTTTTGAACTCACTAATGCTCTAGGATCTAGTAATCTCATCCAGGGTGAGGTGAATGCCATCAACACCCTTCATTTTGGCCGAACCATTGACAATCACATACGTATACTAGACATTCAACAAACGGAAGTTGCGGTTGACATCATTCCAACTCCTACCTCGCAACCTATACCGGACGAAGTTGACGTTCCTTCCAAATCTACACCCACGTCCCTAGGGAAAGACGCCGTTAATGTATATGTGCGATTCCGCCCAAAAGCTCCGTTCCCTGCCCGTTTTGTAAAGAACAAACCTGACGAGCATTTCGATGAGATCCGAGAAACCTTTAAAAATTTGACCATGCACCTAGCTTTTCTCGATGCACTTAAGCATTTGCCCTAGCATGCCAAGTTTTTGAAGGACATGTGCACCACCAAACGAGGAATGAATGTTCCTCAACAATCATTCTTCACTTAGCAGTTTCCCTCCATTACTACTACAAATGGTGTGGTTAAAAACAAAGACCCAGGTCGACCAACTGTGCCATGCACGTTGGGTGACCAGTATACCGCTACCGCACTCTTAAACCTAGGCGCGAGTGTTAACTTACTTCCCTACTACTTATTCAAGCAGTTAGGTTTCCATGAATTAAAACCTACTAGCATGACCTTGCAACTCGCGGATCGCTCCATCAAGCACCCAAAGGGCATTGTAGAAAACGTCCTAGTCAAGGTCCAAGATTTTTACTACCCAGTTGATTTTTTCATTCTAGATACCGAAGTTGCATGTGACTCCATTCCTATAATTTTAGGATGGACATTTCTTGCAACTGCTAACGTTCTCATCAATTGTCGGGATGGTTCAATGATAATGTCTTTTGGGAACCTTTCTGTAGAAGTCAATGTGTTCAAATTAATGAAACAACTTCCCAATCCTAACATTGAGGGTGAGATTAACATGGTTGATAGTCTGGCGTAGGAATATTTCACAAACTCTTTTTCCGCAAACGAGGTGCACTAATTTCTTGCTTTTGATAATCTCGAGTTTAACGTTGATTCGTACATTAAGGATGTATACGCATCATTAGAGTCAGTACCACTATTTGACCTTACTGTTGCATTACCAATTGATTCAGAAGAACTTGACTCACTCTTTTCTATTGAAGAGGCAGTTCCTTATGAATCCTTGATCCCCACTCCTCCAACTCCGGATTTAAAGCTCTACCCTCTGATTTGAAGTATGTGCATCTCGATCCAGATGGTAGTCACCCTGTAATAATTTCTTCCCACTTGACTACCGAAGAAAAAGCTTGTTTGATTCATGTCATTCGTGAACACCGCTATACTATCGGTTGGTCCTTAGATGATATGAAAGGAAAGTGTATGCACGCATCGCATACATCTTGATGATGGCACAAAGACATCGCGGGAACCGCAACGTCACCTTAACCCCGCCATGAAAGAGGTGGTGAGGGAGGATGTTTTATGCTTACTTGATGTGGGTATCATATATTCTATCTTTGATAGTGTTTGGGTTAGTCCTGTCCACGTTGTTCCAAAGAAGTCCGACATTACAGTTGTGCGAAATGAAAATGATGAATGCATCTCCACTCGCATTTAAGTGAAATGGAGAATTTGCATTTGTAGGATCCGTTATGGTTTTGCCGAATGATTTACTATGAACCGTGAAACACCCATGCGCAGCGGAATAAGGGGTGTCACGGTTTGGTTAGAAATTTACCTTTAGAATCGGCTAAGATAACTTTGAGAATCCAATAGCTATGAAATCAGCAACCACCTCTTGATCTTCTATTGTATTCCTTTCAATAGATTGGACGTTGTGTGGGCAACGATCAACCAACCCCCTTCTTTCTCACAAAGCTAGAACCGATTTTGGATCTATCTTTCCTTGCCTCTCTTTTCAATCAAGATGAATAATGAATTTCGGCTAGGAGAGAAGGGTTTCTATTTATAGGCTACAACAGGGACCATGAGGAGAAATTAGGATCCTGACGGGCTTGGGCTTCCCATATTTGCCCAGAACACACGGCCCAAGTCCGTTAACAAATGGCTTATTCCGCTAAATGCCATTGCTATACTACCGCCCTAATCCCAAATTACGTGTTACGTTTATGGGCTCCATATTATATGCTCGTTGATCTCCCCGTGTTTAAGATATCGAATGTCTATTGATTAAGTCAAGTTACTAACAACTACATTAATCAACTTCTTATGTCCTTGAGTAGTACCACTCAACCTTATTGTCATGTCGGATCAAATCCACCTGCAGGGTTTACATGACAATCCTTATGAGCTCCTCAAAGGGACATCATCAGCCCGACTTCTTGCGGGACACAGATTCCTTCTATAATCAACAACACACCTTACATACAATGTCATTACCTAATCCATCGAGTTTGTTGATTCACAAATGAATCTCACTCATTGATGATTTAAAGCAATGTACAATACACGTAAGTGCTCGTTATTATATCCGGATTAAGAGGACAAGCATCCATAATAATAGAGGCGTTTGTCCTCTTATATAGTCAGTATAAAGAGAAACAACCTCACTTGGCCCTGTTCAATATATACAAAGTGTACTAGTGTAATCCTATAGTCAAGATAGACTAATACCAGATTATACTACAACCATACCAATGGTTTGTCCAAATCCATTTAGGTTGTTAACGTTTACTTATACTTTATAAGGTACTGATGATATGATCTTTTGTGTGTCAACACATACCATATCATCTACAACATAAAGTATTATACACATGCATATAACTAATAACATATATAATATGCATAACATTTGCCCATATGATTCTCATTCAAAATATAAAGAATTAGAGTTAATACAAAAGTAATACTTTTAGTATATAACCCTATCAGCATTGACTATCACAAACTTAATGCCGTAACACGTAAAGATCACTTCCCTCTTCCATTCGTTGACTAGATGCTAGAACGTTTAGCGGGTCATGCTTACTAATGTTTTCTTGATGGCTATTCCGGCTACTTCCAAATTGTCATCGATCCAGCTGATCAAGAAAAGATAACTTTCAAATGTCCCTTTGGCACCTTTGCATACAAACAAATACCTTTCGGTCTTTGCAATACCCCTGGTACTTTCCATCGCTGCATGCTTCACATTTTTAGTGATATGGTGGAACGTTATATGGAAGTCTTCATGGATGACTTTTCCATTTATGGAAACTCCTTTGACGACTGCCTATCCAATCTTTCTAAAGTGTTAACGTGTTGTGAAGAGAAAAATTTGGTACTTAATTGGGAGAAGTGCCATTTCATTGTTACCAAAGGAATTGTTCTAGGTCATGTTGTTTCAAAAGACGGGATAGAGGTTGATAAAGCTAAAATTGTTAAAATTGCTTCTCTACCTATCCCCCGAACAGTTCACGATATCCGTGCCTTTTTAGGTCACGTCGAGTTTTACAGGCGATCCATTCAGGATTTTTCTAAAGTTGCTCGACCCTTTTACAATCTCCGGCTTAAGGATGCGGTCTTCAACTTCAATTTCAATTGCAAACAAGCTTTTGAAACTCTAAAAATCGCCCTAACTACCGCTCCTATCATTCAACCCCCTAATTGGTCCTAACCATTCGAATTGATGTGTGACGCTAGCGACTTTGCTATTGGCGCCATCCTAGGTCAACGTCGTGATAACAAACCCGTTGTCATTTACTATGCTAGTAAAACTCTTAATGACACTCAACATAATTACATGACAACTGAGAAAAAGTTCCTAGCTGTTGTCTATGCTTTGGATAAGTTTCACCCTTACCTGGTCGGATCTTCAACCATCGTTTATACTGACCATGCCACACTTCGGTATCTACTCGCTGGATCTGTTGGATCCTTCTCTTGCAAGAATTCACCCTGGAAATCAAAGACAAGAAAGGAACCAAAAATGTGGTGGCTGACCATTTATCAAGGCTGGTGGGGGACGTTGATAGTGATTCTGACTCCATCTGTGATTCTTTTCCAGATGAGCATTTGGACTCCATTTTCTCCTCTCCTTGGTACGCTGATATCGTTAACTACTTGGTTACTGAGGAAGTTCCTTCCTCTTGGTCATATCATGATCGTAAAAAGTTCTTATCCACTGTAAAATATTATTTATGGGATGACCCCTATCTCTTTAAGTATTGTTATGACCAACTCATTCATCACTGCATTCCTGACTGGGAACGTACCGACGTCTTATCTTTTTGCTATGAACAATCTTGCGGTGGTCATTTCAATGGGAAGAAAACTGCGGCCAAGGTTTTACAATGTGGTTTTTACTAGCCTACCATTTTTTGTGATACGCACGAACATTGCAAAGCTTGCATTCGTTGTTAGTACCTGGGTTGCACTACCCAACGCAATATGATGCCCTTAAATCCCATTTTAATTGTGAAATTTTTTGATGTTTGGGGCATTGATTTTATGGGACTCTTTCCTATTTCTCAATGTTTTCTCTACATTCTAGTCACTGTGGACTATGTGTCCAAATGGATTGAAGCACTCGCATGTCGCTTAAATGACCATAAGACTGTCGTGAAATTTGTAAAAGAAAATATTTTCTCTCATTTTGGCGTCCCCAAAGCTATCATCAGTGGGTACACATTTTTGTAATAAATTTTTTGGGTTTTTAATGAAGAAATATGGAGTTACTCACAAAGTTGCAACTCCATATCACCCACAGACGAGTGGCCAAGTGGAACTCTTTGACAGAGAGATAAAGTCCATTATAGAGAAAAATGTCAATCCCTTAAGGAAAGACTGGTCTCTCCGCTTATCGGATGCCTTGTGGGCATACCTAATAGCCTTTAAGACACCTATAGGGATGTCTCCTTACCGCATCGTTTTTGGAAAACTTTGTCATATGCCGGTTGAACTTGAGCATCGTGCTCTATGGGCCATCAAAAGCCTCAATTATAATATCAACACAGCAGGCGAGAAGCGAAAACTGCAATTAAATAAGCTTGAGGAGATTCAGAGTGATGCATATGATCTCTCGAAATCCTACAAAGCTAATATGAAAAGAGTGCATGATAAGCACATATTGCATAAATATTTCAAAATTGGCCAAAAAGTTTTACTTTACAACTCTAGATTACACATTTTTCCTGGTAAATTGAAAACACGATGGTCTGGTCCTTTCATTGTGCCTGCTGTGACCCATTATGGGGCAATCTCTTTGCTTAATCCACAATATAACAACGAATTTCAAGTAAATGGCCAATGCCTCAAACATTACCTTAAGTTACGCTCCCCAACTATTTAACAGACTCTTCTTTAGGATTCGATTTACATAGACTAGATGTTTTGTTTGGCGTATTCAATCTTGTTTTTCTATAGAGGGTACGTCATTTTGGTAACCGGGCCATCTTTATTTTATGATCTAAAAATTACTTTGAAGTGTGTGGTTGCAAGTGCCAGAGCCGTAGTCCACAAAAACTCTATTTCAGAACTGAGTATAAATGTCTTCTAAAATGAGAGCAAACGTTCCTGCTGGTAAATGATGAGTTCCAAAAGTTTCTGTCTTCTTTCTCCACTATTTTCTACTCTCTTCCTACCTACGTTGAAATTGTAATTTAGACAAAGTCTCACCCCTCTCGAATTGGACAAGGTCGTAATACTTTTGCTCATCGCCAATGTGCGCGCAAAATAGGGTGGTGTATGTATTGTCAGACCCCTAACTGCCCTGGTCTTCAACTGCTTGGTGAAGGTGTTTATTATAATGTATACACATGTTTGACACCAATGCTTATTATATGTATATATTGATGTCTTTTAAAATTCCCCTTGCATTAACGCTGTGCACAAAGAGATTCGTGTTCAACCTCGGATGTTGCCAACTTAGGACACGGGCAATTGATTCCACCAGGCCAACCCCTAGATATTGGTTACTTTGAGTTCCCTTTGGGGTGGTTTGAAGATAACCATATGTAATAAGGGTAATATTATTAGACCGTAGCGCGCACGATCAAGGATGGTACCGTCCTGCACCCTAGACCCATAATACATAAAGGTGAAGCCACAGTCTGGTTGGATTGGGTTCACTTTAGAGTCGACATGACAGATGCCTGAGAGCTTAGATGGAGAGTCTTCTGGCCATCCAGTATTGTTCACATTAATCTCCCTTGTATAGAAATAAAACCATATATATATAACCATATATAGCCATTGTTTATAAATAAAACATCCCTCCTTTTCAGAAATTTCTTTGGCCTTTGAGCATGCCACCTCAAATTGGATGGCATTTTTTATGCCGATCATTTCGGCAGCTCATTTATCCAATTTGGAGTCCAAACGAGTCATGTGTGCGCGTTTACATTTTTCAGGTTTGATTTGGGCTTGGGAAAAAAATTGGGCCCGACCAAATCTCTTGATTCTTAGCCCATTTATAACTCGAGACACCTCACCACGCATCACCATTCCCTCATTTCTTCTCCCACAGAAGCCGGATCTCACTCCCCTCCATCCGAGTTTCGCACGAGACCGCCATAACAACAGTTCAAATTCTGTTTTGCCACCAACTTCAAATTCTTCCTCTAATATCAAAACAGTCGCCAGAATCAAGAGATTTCCCCAAATGGCTGGAAACAGGTGAATTCCAGTTGAAAGGAATTTTGGATCACTTTTTGAAAATGGGTTGTTTTCCCCATTTTTTGATACTGAAATTCAATCTCTAGGTTGGGAGTATCTATTGTATGCTAATGGCGGTCTCTATTTGACGGATTTGGTGTTGAAGTTCTACAACAATGACAGTTTTAATGGCGACCATTTTTGGGTCACCATTGATGACGTGCCCCGCCAAGCCACACTCACCTTGAACTCTGGGATCACTGGCATACCTCTGGTCGACCATGTGTTGACTTATCAGCAGTTCGTGTATCTATAGACTTACGACCTATTGCTCGACACGCTAATCGAGGGTGATTATAATCTTGATGGGAAATGCTTTTATCAACATTCTCTGCATTGGAAATAACTTGCAGTGACTCAATGGCTGGGTCAAAATGTCATTGGCACCTCTAAGCCATCTGACATTAACAAGACATTTCTCCACCTACTCTGGGTCCTTTAGGAGCAAAAGCGAAACTTCTGCATTGTGACCATTCTATTCGACATCATTACTTATGCCACACTCAGGTCAGCTCCTCTTACCGTTCTTGTCATGCAAGTTATGATAAATTTGGGTTTCATATCTACTACACCTTTAGTTCTTATGCTGCAATATGAGAATATGCATGTTTTCAAGAAGTGCGTACAGTTCCCATGGAACCCACAACACGTATGACAGCGGAACACGATAACGTGACTCCACCTCCCTCATCCCCACCACCTTAGTTTGCTGAGGTTGCTATGAGCCATATGAGCCGTCCTATAGATGCCCTACACACTATGAACAGTGGCATGCAAGACATGTATACTCACCAAGTATTGATGGAACATTACATGGTCAAATTTAGGAAGGATATGCACACTCACCACGATTCACTGACAGACACCATGGGCGAATTTCAGCATGAAATGTGCACTTCCATGGATGCATTTCAAGATCAGCTAAGTACTTGCCAGAACCAGTTCTTACAAATGCCCATGGCAAACCAGCACCAGTTTCAAGCCCAGGTGATGCATACTCTAGGCGATATCCAAGAGCAGTTAGTCTCCATGGGAGCTCGTCCTGCACACCATTGCAGGAATCATGGTTCTTCTTCAATAGCCCCTGAGGATTCCTAGTAGATGTTTTATTTTCCTGGACTTATATTTTATTTATGTCGGATATTTTATTTACGTGTTTCCATTTTAATTTTCTACCTAAGTATGTCTTATATTTCCTACATTTTCCACAAAATTCTGCCTTGTCAAGTATTATAGTAGATCTTATATATCTCCAATATCTAAGTTAAAAAAAAAAAAAAAAAAAAAAAAAAAAAAAAAAGTCGTGGGTTTTGGGTGTTCTTCGATATGTTCTAGAATCTACTAAACTGTCGACGAGAGATTTCGGATTTGTCTGTCGGGTTTTGGGATTTGTTTGCATTGAGTTATGGGGTTTGGTATTTGTATGTTTTGGGTTTTGTTGAGTTGTCGACGGGAATTATGAGAGGGAAGAAAGGTCTCGCCCTCTCAGTTACTTCTTCGGGGTTCTTTGCCCCAACCCCTAAAAAACGTGTTCATTGTCCTTTTCGGGATTGTCATGGCTGCACCAATTGGGTGAATGGTAATGGGTTTACTGTTCCCTATATTTTAACACATTTCGATAAACAACACTTGGATTGCTAGTTGAGTATCGAAAGGGTACGAGATGAAATTAAGGATGATCGTGACTTGTATTTGTCATTAGAGAACTTCTTAAAGTCAGTTGAGTACCCACACACTTGGTATACCATGTCGCACCCAAATGATACCATAAAACCACCTGTTTTGATGGAGAGTGGAGAACTTACATGTGTCATTGTGGGCATACCGCATCCACCCATTAAGCCCAACACTACGGATCTTACACCCACGACACACAGGGGTGACGGTGATGCCCTAATCCACTTGGTGTTGCTTCGCATCTTGATGAGACATTACTTGATAGTACATTCCGTATACCTTTTCGTACTGTGAAAAGTATACCACGTGCTTGTCATTTGCCTTTTTATGGTGCACTTAAATCTGCTCTCTGGGATATTATGGTTGATCCTAGTTCAGTTATGTTTTGGGTTCGTCTCCTTCTGCTGTCACGCTGTACTCTGCAAGTTTTTCAACCATAGAATCGTCAGGAACGCCGTTCTGGTACTCAAAAAAATCTTCAGTAGAATAGATTCTCCATGCTTTGACGACATAGAATGAGCCTGGTGGGAAGTTTCGCCTCTTAGAGTTTGTAATAGAGCCTCCTTCAATCCAGTCAACTAGGAAATCCGTCTCCACTCAGAATGTGAGTCGATGCTTACAAAAAGTTGCCGATGGACATTTTGCAGCAGCGGTATAAGTGTTATCATCATCAGGGGTTGTCTCTAATACTGCAGAGACTGTACATACATTAAAGGAGAAACACCCGATGCGACAACCACCTGTGAGACCAACTATTCCTTTTGCTGAGCCCCCATTATTAGTAGAGAGAGACACCTTATTGTCATGTATTAAGTCATTTCCGAAAGGTACTTCTTGTAGTCGTGATGGTCTTCGTGCTCAGCACTTATTAGATGCCATGAGTGGTGCTGCAGCAGCTATATCGTCTGACTTGTTAGATGCCTTGGCTTCGATGGTGAATCTATGGTTATAGGGACAATGTCCGCAACCATTAACAGAATTCATAGCGAGTTCTCCGCTCACTCTACTTCTTAAGACGGATAATAGCATTCGTCCGATAGCTATGGGTATGGTTTGGCGACGTCTTGTTTCCAAAATTGCAATGAAAGGGGTTTCCAAAGAGGTGGTAGGGTACTTGCATGATTTTCAGTATGGGGTCAGTGTCCCTGGTAGAGCAGAGGCAATTTTGCATGCTGTTAATCGCCTGGTATACACTAACGGTGACAGTACATCTCTTTCTATGTTACTAGTAGATTTTTAGAATGCTTTTAATATGGTTGATCAGACTACTATGTTGAGAGAGGTTCACATTCGTTACCCCGCTATTTCCCCTTGGGTCGAGTATTTGTATTGTCAGCCTGCAAGATTATACTTGGGGGATGATTACATATGGTCTGCTTCTGGGGTTCAGCAAGGTGATCCTTTGGGTCCCCTTCTCTTTGCACTGGTGTTTCACCCTCTGATTCTATAGATCTAGTTAAGTTGTCAGTTATTGCTCTAGGCTTGGTACTTAGATGATGGGACTCTAGTTGGGGATATAGAACAAGTGGCGGCAGCTCTGCGTATCATTCAGAAAGAAGGGCCTTCTTTATGGATTGGTTCTTAATGTGGCCAAGACTGAGATATTTTGGCCATCACTGGATCCGCGTCGTTCCACTCCTAGTCTCTTTCCTTCAGATTTATCTTGTCCTCAGCAGGGGGTCAAATTACTTGGAGGGGCAGTTAGCACTGATTCTTTTTTTGTCATGAGTCTTGCTCGTAAGCATGTTGAAAAGGCAATGACTTCGATGGACCGTTTAGCTGCATTGGAGGATCCACTGTGTGAGTTAGCACTTTTACGAGCTTGTGCTGGGCTCTCCAAGTTGGTTTTTGCAGCTTGTACTTGTCCACCACCTTTTTTTAGGGAGGCAGCTAAGACTTTTGATCAGCACATTCGCATGGTTCTGCAGGGCATTATAGTTTCTGATGGTCCTGGCTTCGGCGATTTGCAGTGGTGTTTAGCGACGTTTCTGTTGCGCCTTGGTGGGTTAGGTATCTATTGTGCCTCTGATGTCTCTGCTTTTGCTTTTGTGGCCTCCCATTTTCAGACTTTAGATCTTCAGAACTACATTCTTAGGAGTTGTGGTCTATTGCCTATGGGTGAGATCCTTGGTGATGCTACTAGTGCATTGCATCTCTGTCTTCCCGATTTTGACCTTGATTCTTTGGCTGTGAATGCTACCGTCCCCTTAAAACTACAAAAAGTTTTGGCGGAAGCTTTCTACGGTAAGATTGTTACTAGTCTTGAGAGGGAGTTTGAGTTCTCTACTCATCAGAAAGCAATCATTGGATGCTTGCAGTCGGAACATGCAAAAGATTTTCTACTTGCTATTCCGATGGAGGGACTTGGATAGCGTATGTCATAGGTGGAGTATCGTGCCATTCTCAGGTACCGTATTAGGATTCCTCTGTACTTTGACGGGGGTCTTTGCCTTGTATGCAAAAAAAGTAGACTAGATGCTTTTGGGGACCATGCAACATATTGTAGACATTTTCCTGGTTTTAAATACCGACATGATAATATTAGAGACATTTTGTGTGATGCATTTTGGAGGGCTGGGGTACAAGTGAAGAAAAAGGCTCCTGTTAACTTTCCCACTAATTCGAATGAGGGAAAATCGACACTTCGGCCTGCGGATGTCTTGATTTACAGTTGGTCGAGGGAAAACATGCATGTGTTGATGTAATTGGAGTCTCTTCGTTAGTAGGGTTGGGGAATGGTGACTTTGAGGTGGGAGAAGCTGCTAAGAGGGCAGTAACAGGGAAGATGGAGAAGTATGGGGAAGCTTGTAGGGCTAACCAACATTGTTTTATTCCGTTCAGTTTCGACACTTTTGGGTTCTTGGAACAAGAGTCTATTGAGCTACTCAAGAGACTTTAGAAAGTTATGAACAGTAACGTTATGACAGCTGGTTCTAACGAGTTTGTTTTTAGAAGGATATGATTTGCTATTCAGAAAGGACTTGCAGCGTAGCTTGTTGCACGCTTGTCATAATTATTTGTAAAATTCGTTATCATTAATTATCAATAAAATTTCCACTTAAAAAAAAAAAAAAAAGTTGACGTAACACATAACAACAAGTTTTACCGTCAACTAACGATCTGCAACGGTTAGAAAACAGTTATAAAATCGCCACCACAACGGTCAGGAAACGGCTCCATTTCCTTTCTATAAATAAAAAGTTCACCACATCCTTCACATTCATTCCTTTCCTCTTCTCCCCTTAGACTTTTTCTTTAATTCTAATTATATTTTTTAAGTTCTTACCAATTTTCAGCTTCATGGATGCACTAGAAAAGTTTGAGTAGTAGCAAATTGAATATGCTATTCACGCCTTCATGCTTGTTAGTTTTATTATAGTAATGTTGTTGATGTGGCATATAGTCATATCTAATATCTAGACCTTTATTTTTTTCCGTTGTCATTATGGTGTGTTTTCACATCCATGTATGTTGTTACAACTTAATGTAAGATCCTATCTACGTACGTATTCGTATTACTTGTTCTTCTACTTATGCTATGTCTAGAGATCTTGTTAAAAAAACAAAAAATTAGGAAGAGTGCATTACTCCTTGTAGTCACATGCCCTATTCTTTGATCTCCACACTACATCCACTTTTGCGCCTTGTTTAATTGATTTATGAATATACAAGTTGGTCAAATTACCCAGTGAAACCTTCTCTCGTATATTCTTTCTCTTCCCACGTCTGACTCACAATCTCTGGGATTTGACTTTAAACAATCTTTTGGCCAAGCACCTTGATAGAATTATTTTAGAAGATACACGTGGTCTAACTACCCTGTGACACCTTCATCCGTATTTTCTAAACTTTAGGATTGGTGCCTATTTATAGCTAGGCTAGACACCTCTCAAATCTAGTCTTCCTTTTTTTTTTTTTTTTTTACACTCAATTATCTTCGCCACTCCATTCCTTCCATCTTCAATGACCCTCACTCGAATTTTCGTACCCGAGCAAAACTTTATGGAAAATTTTTAGAGCAGTCTATTTCAACCATATTTTGACACTGAATTTTTATGTCATGGTTCCCTCTATTACATCATAAGGAGGCAGTTTATTCCAGAGAGTTGGTTCTGCAATTCTATACACACGGTTATTTTCAAATTAAAACAAGCAATTCTTTGTCCATGCAAACGGATGCGAGCGCAAATTGACTCAAGAAATCATCTCTGAGGTACACCTTCAGGATTCACCATTCAACAATATAAGGCATCTAATGTTTGCAACTATCCTTTACGGCGAATACAACTGGAAAAACCACATTGTTTATTAGCGATCCTTGCAAATGGATGGCTATTTACGCTGCTTGGGAAGATTCCAGCTTCGGAGCAAAGTTGTATGAAAGTCAAAGTCAAAAGTCAAAGTTAAAAGTCAAGTCAACTGTCAAAGTCAAGGACTCAAGACTGAAAGCTACTGACCCAGGGACCTAAAGCCAATTTCAAGACTTCTAGTGTATGGGATTAGGTCAAAAGCCCATGAGTTTGTTCCTAGAAGGAAGGGTATAACTATAACTGGTGTCCTATATAAACCAAAGAGATGTAGAGAATTAACAATCCAATGTATTAGGGTCCAAACCATTTTGTTTGTTAGGAGTAGAGTAACCTAATTTTAATTTCAAGTCTTTTAATTTTATTTTAATTGCTTTATTTTTAATTTCCAATGTTGTCTTCAAGTTCTTATTTCAAGTTCAAACAAGTTCTCTTCAATCAAAGTTTCTACCAAGTTTTTTTCTTTACAAAGTCATTCATACTTTAATCTTGTTTTCATTTCATGTTTTAAAACCCCATCCATTCAACTAGTGTTTTCTACCATTAGAAAAGAGAGAAGAGTTTAGAGAGAGTAGTTTCCATCCATCAAACCCATCCTCCAACCTTTGGATCTAAGATGAACAACAAACCCAACTCCCACTTTCTACTCTTGTCAAATGGCGCCGCCGTCATGGATTCATATGGGAAGAGGAAGATGGAGAAAAGCATCAACCATTGAACCCTTTTTCTCAATCTCCACTTCAAATTTTTTAGTTTTTTTTTTTTTTTTTTTATAATTTTCGCTACTGATGTTTCGTTTCTATGTGTTTCCAGTACTTTTCTACACAAACAAAGCCCGACAGTAGCATGAGACAACCCACCGGAACTTGCTGTAGAAAGCAGAGTGCAAATGGAGAAAAAGAACTATCGCCGCGCCTGCCACACTCGCGCCCGTTTGCGCAACGCGCCCACGAACCATTTCCCCGCTTCCGCATACAACACGTGGCCGCGAACAATTTCCCATCGCACGTGAATGACACGCGACCGCGTCTCCTTTGACCCACGCCACACCTCATTTTCATCAGATGAAGATTATGTTTGCTCAGAATCTTCATATATAAGTCCACTTTAATATTTCATAGTTTTTTTAATTTAACTGTTAGTAGATAAAAAGTAGATAGATTTACAAGTTTTTGAGTTTTCAAAAACCAAAAAGTTCAATTAAAAATGCTTTTTAAATATTAAAAGTTTTTAATAATTAAAATGAATTAGTAATACATCAACAAGATAAAAAATTTAAACTTTAGTTTAGTAGCATGTTTAGGATTTAGTTTTCATTAATTGTTATTTATGTATGTTTAGATTAAGATAATATCATATAGTTAAAACAAAACACAAAAAAATTAATTAGGGTAAATACAAAATAGTTTAAGCTTTAGAAGTTTAATCTTTTGGTTTAAGTTTACTTACCAAGAGTTGGGAATTAAACCAACTTGGACCGGTTGGATGTGCATGGCACGAAAGAGTAGTACCATACGCACACATCACAACCCAACTTGGGGGTTGAAGTTCTAATCTTTGACGAACACTTTCCAAACTTTTACGTATTTTGTTTAATTAAGTGATTAGTTAATTAAGTTAAACGTAGTTAATTTTCATATTTACCGCTTTCATAGTTTAAGCCCACGAAAGCAATCAATTGTAATTTATTGGCTTTGCCAACATTTCAACCCGACTTGTGGGTCTTAGTTAGATTAAATTTGTAACCATAAGGAAAAGCTCGAACGGTGGGTTGACACGTAAGACACCAAGCACTTCGTCAACCCCACCACGTCGCCTTCACCCCAAGGGTCGTGTACACACACATTGGGCGGTAATTTCTAAACTTTCTCGCTACAAAGTGTAAGAGGATACTTGTGTGTTACTAAGCATGCTTGGATGATTGTGTGTTTTACATTTCAGTCTCGTCTTTACATTTAACGCTAAGGCTAAACTCGAGCCATAAAAGAATAAAAAGTGGGATTAAGACCGACTTTAGAACAGATGTTGCGTGAAATGTTTGTTACATAGACCAAATTAAAAAGATAAAATCAACCAAGCAGAGCCAATTTAGTCACGTCCATCAGGACAAACATCTAGCACGAACAAAGAGAGTAGTAAACTACCAGATTCTAGTGGACCAACCTCCTTCCTCACTCCCCTCCCTCAGAAATACCGTGGGTGAGATTCTTGGTGGCACACCATCTGGTGAAGTAGTGATCTTCTCCCTCAACGCGTTTAGTTCCCAAAACCCAGTTTCGCGCCCACTGTTAAAGTCAAACAGGGCATAGTTTCTAATCTATAGACATTGCATGCAAACTTTTCAAAAACTTTAAAGTCACAAATGAATTTCTGCAGATTGTGCATCATTCTTGTTTGAGCATTCATGTCTTATCAATATGCATCGCAACTGTCATGGAATTACAATGCAAACCTAGAACCTTGTTCTTGTTGTGGTAGTCCGTATCATTGGGCATCTCAATGCACATCATATACCAAGTTCGAGCCTCTTATGGAATATTTTTACGATTACAATTCTCAATTTTCAAATTTCCATAGTACCCAATACACCCTAGAGTTTTCTAATCATGCAGACAATTCATGGAATTCCACCACAAATAGTCAACCATCATTCATATATCCACCTGGTCAGTTTGAATATGGGTTCACTAACAATCCATTACCATTCACATCACCATCCATTTCAAATTCGTATTCCACTCCACCATCCATCACATACCAACTTTACCAAGCAATGGTAGAGCAAACAATTCAAATACAACAAATGGCAAAGACCTTATGTTCTCTTCAATCTATTTTAATCGATACCATATCTGAGACTAATATTCTTCCACTAGTCCAGAACCTAACCAAAAAGAAGAACAAGGTGTCGCTATACCAAAAACAATTGGTAAAGCCCATCTTGACATTTATTACCAATTAAAGCCACATCACCATCTACATGACTACCGTGTGAATTCCAGATTCTATGATGATATGCATGAGAACACTTCAACAAAAGAAACTCTAGAACCTGTGTTGGAGAGTAACTCGACAAACTTGGACGATGACATTGAGGAAATTTATGAAGTTCTAGATAAAGAGGACAAAGAAAATGAAGTGCCTGGAGAAGAGGATATAAATTTTATAGTGGAAGGTGGATCTAATTTTATTTTGGCCGTTAAAGACTTATCGATGGAACAAATTTGTGACATCCTTAATATTGCCGATATGAACCACAAATTTGTGAAAATGCCAAAACTAGATGAAGAGTTTGCTAAGTCCTCGAGATCATATAAAGAACCACCACCCAACCTTCATTCCCCCGAGTTAACACCTCTCAAAAGCCAACCTCCATTCATAAAAAATCTACCAAATTTTGAGGGATGCACCACTAAACCATTTCAAAGAAACCTCAAGCTCGCACTTAAGCCATTTGCCTTTGAAATCCTTCATAATTTTCTAAACTTTCCCAGTAAAGAGACTTTGCCCAATATACAAACTCCGGAGACTATCATTCTAGTTGAGAAGAGCCCCGCATTGATTGAAGTGCCACAAAAAGAGGAAATAGAATCTAAGGTAGAATATGAGTTCTTGAGAGCATACGATGATCCCTTTATTCAAGTGGTTGAAAAATCCAGTTTGCCATCTGTCACATCATCTAAGCCTCATAAAGAACAACTACTACCACACTCATACTCTCTTGGACAATTCAATGACGGGTTATTGCATAAATTCCATGATGCATTATATAAGCTTTTTCTTATCATTCTGCATCTTACACTCCGCATGCATCATAGCATTCTGTTTGGGGGTAAATGCTTGCATATGTTTTTCTATAAAGATCCCCAACTGTTTAGACTATTAGTATATAGTTAATAGCATATCACCCATCTCATATGCATAGTCTTGGGGAATCTGACTTAAAATGACCCCATATATAGTCTTGAAATATCTGACTATAAAAGATTCATGTTATGTTTTATCGATGCATTCCATAGGATTGCATCATTAAGGTAACCGGACCACTCCACTTGGAGTGTGTGGTTGTAAGTGTCGGAGCCTTGAGTCCACAGTATATCTTGCATATTCCTTGTTAGCAATTTTACTCGTAGTTTGAGTAGTGTACCCCTATGGAACAAGTATACAATTTTCTTTTTCTTTATTTTACACTCTTTTTAGAATAGCTTTTCTATTCCTGTCATTTACAATTCCTGTCTTTATTTTCATTTCCCTGTTTTCTATTTTTACATAAGAATTTTTCATTCACTCTCACCTTTGACGATGAGTAGTCTTTCCTCTATAAAGAAGAGATGTGAAACAAAGCAGAGGGTGATGGGGATTGAGTGAAGGTGTCTTACGGTTGTCTCTCATGATTGTTTAGCATGTCTCATCTTCCATAGGCATGCCAAACCATAGGATGGTTGGTAGCTGGAGCCCTTGATTTTGAAAAAACTTTTTCCTTCTATGGGTGATTTCTAATTGTTTCGAGTTTCGTCTTTCTCTCTGGTTGGAATAGCTAAAAAATAGGGCTAACTAGAGATCAGGAGAGGAGAGGCTAGATTATCTAGAAATAGATCTAGTCCTCTTTACTAGATTTGCCTACTTGCAAAACAAGAGGTGGAAGATCTAGGGAGGCCAAACTATGGGATGGTTCGCAATTAGAACCACTTAATTTCAAGCACATTCTATTGGGAGGATCACTTTCATCATAGTGATTTTTCTTAGTAGTTTTATAGTTTATATTTTCCTGTCATAGTAATTTAGAAACATAAAAACCAAAAAGCCAAAAACAAATGTTTTTTTCTTTCTTTAATAAAATATTTGTTTTTCCCCATTCTTATAATAGAGTTTCTCGATACTTCAATAGTTATGTGATTTTTCCAAATAACAAAACAGGTAATGGATTCCATATAGACCAACCCTTAGAAGTACGCAATCTCCATTATTCTAAGGGCGGTTTGAAGATTAGTTATGTGTTGTTAAGGGTCGCCCATATCACCATGCACTTTCTATCTCAGCTTAACCCACATAGATACCAATTGTCCCTTGCACACCAACATACCATCAAGAAGTCTGTGCTTTCAATATACCAAATGCAACATGGAGGCAATACCCAAAGCCACAAACGCAACCACCTCCAGGGTTCGTCAAACCACAAAATACATTCAGACAAGGATAACGTACCTACAACAATCAGAAAAGAGCATTGGTTCCACCCAATTTTAACCATAATTACCAAAATCCACCAAAGAGACCTAGTTCCACCATCCACTAGTGTCCAATCAGATAAACCTTCCTATTACATCTTATGCAGTAAATCTCCCAACACACACATAACTGAAGCCACGGTCTGATTGGATTGTGTTCAATAAAGAGCCGACACGAAAGTTTCCTAAGACCACCTATTGTGGTTTCTTTTCAAACTTAGCTTAGATCGAAATCACTGCTTTTGTACGACTTATCTTTAAAACATCTCTCCATAGTTTTTCAAAACCTAAACCTTGAGGATATAAAAATAAAAATCTTACGTCCCAGAGTAACCAAAATGATACTAGATAAACGTATGATTTTATTCTCTTGTATAAACCCTCTATATGGTTAGAGATACATTTAGATTAAGAAAAACAACCCTAAAAAAACACACACACACCCATTTAATATAGATAGTTGTTTACATACATGCATTTCCTATCCTTTTATTTCTGAACTTCTAAGTATAATTCTGCATGCATGTTAAGTATTACTTAGTAGAATAATTACGTAAATCCCTAGTATAATTAACCCATGTACATCTCGTTCTATTTCTACCAACCCACACTCCAAATTTGTTTGGGGGTGGTATATTTTCAAAACGAAGAACAGAGTACAGGTTCCTACCATTTTTCTCATGTTCCTATAGTAATCTCATTCCTTTTCTTCATATTTTGAGGACAAAGCATATTTCTGTTTGGGGGTGGTATAGTAACATTTTGCAAAAACTAGGCATTTATTTATTAGCATTTTTATATTAGATAGATTTTCTATATTTCTTTCTTTCTTAAAATATTTCAAAAAGACCAAAAATATTTTTCTGTTTAGTACTAAAAGTCTTGTTTTACTTTTTCTATGTTGAATAAAAGGTTTAGAAGTTTCATTATAGCAATAGAGTAAAGATTCGTTCTTCGAACTCAGACTAAAATACATACAATAGTTTCCGCACATTTTCATTAATGGCATGCATAAGCATTTGATTGTATATAGCAGTGAGTTTCTGAGACCAAAGTTAGAACAGTTAAGCTCCATATCTTGTGAGGAATCTAGCCAAAAGCCTCATCTGAATTATTATTGAGTCATGACACAAGGATGTCCGGATAGAGAGATAACACGTCCACTTGTTTTATCACCACGCCATATCCTATGAGAGAATTTAGGTCATTTTTGGATCGATACAGCCAAATAAACGTTAAAAACCCAAAAAGATAATTTTTCCGGCCTCTTGTTACCCCTTTGAGCCTTCACCAAATTCTAAAAGCCTTTTTATTTCTTCGCCATCAATCCCTGAACCGTTACCACACACAATAAAAAGCTTACCCAGCTGATGAGTTGAGAATTAGATGATATGTAAAAAGAGAAGAGAAGGCCTTGTACAAAAACATAACAGTTAGAAGCTTCAAAATAGAAAAGAAAAAGAAAGAAAGAAAAGATTCAAAAGTCGAATCTCCCAAAAGTTCAAAATCAAAAGGAGTCAATGTCAAAAGAAACAAAAGCAAAGTTAGAACTCCCAAAATTCAAAATCATATGGAGTCACAAAGCCAAAGGATTAAAAAAATGAATCACAATTCGAAAGTAAAGAACAAAAGAAGGTTCTTCTCTAGTTACAAATATCCTGGATACCTAATTTCTTAACTTATCAGAGTTTGTTTTCCTTTCCCTTTATTTCTAAACCACTACCTGAGCCCCGTAATTCATAATAAAAGACCTCTAACTTAACTAGGAATATGATGGTGTGATAGTAAGTGGATATTGTGATCAATCGACCCCAGTTTTGTTGGACGTCATTCGAGTATGTAAGAAATATAAGTACCCTATGCACTTGAGAAAACAAAACTTGAGTGAATATATCAGAGACTTGTGATTGCAAGACACCCCTGTGAGGACCCAACTTAAGTATGCTCTCCAAAAGTTTTGAAAACGACTCTGCTTTTGCATTTCACTGCTTATGTTTTGCACGTTTATTTTTAGATGATTAAACTACTGTATATATATTATTCAGAGTTCAAAAGAGCTTTTCTTTATTCCCCGCTAATGAGATGTATAAACTTCTGAGAATAAATAAGGAAACAAGACCCTTTGTACTAGATAGAGGAAGTTTGTGAGTACCTTATTTGGAAAACTCTGACGAGGCTTAAACTCGTCCACTAGGGAAGTCCTAGTGGTTTAAGGCCTTGATGCATATGGTCAATACAATCGCACTCTGCAAAACAAGATTAGTATAATAAATCACATATTTGTGATCTTAGTTTTTTCTCTCATCTTTTGTTTGAGGACAAGCAAAATGATGTTTGGGGGTAGTTGATCAGTCTCTAAATTTGTGTTTTATTACCTTTACAATACTTCATATACGCCCTTCTTATGCTTAATGAACAATCAAGTTATAGCTTTTGCTACCGTTTGCAGGATATAGGTCATTTATGATGCATATTCCTAATACGTGTAGTTTACCACAAAAAGGATGACTATTTATGCTACTTGGGAAGATTCCAGCTTCGGAGCAAAGTTGTCGGAAAGTCAAAGTCAAAAGTCAAGTCAATTGTCAAAGTCAAGGACTCAAGACTGAAAGCTACTGACCCAGGGACCTAAAGCCAATTTCAAGACTTCTAGTGTATGGGCTTAGGTCAAAAGCCTATGAGTTTGTTTCTAGAAGGAAGGGTATAATTGTAAATGGTGTCCTATATAAACCAAAGAGGTATAGAGAATTAACCACCCAATATATTAGGGTCCAAACCATTTGGTTTGTTAGGAGTAGAGTAACCTAATTTTAATTTCATGTCTTTTTATTTTAATTTAATTGCTTTATTTTTAATTTCGATTGTTGTCTTCAAGTTCTTATTTCAAATTCAAACAAGTTCTCTTCAATCAAAGTTTCTACCAAGTTTTATTCTTTACAAAGTCATTCATACTTTAATCTTGTTTTCATTTCATGTTTTAAAACCCCATCCATTCAACTAGTGTTTTCCACCATTAGAAAAGAGAGAAAAGTTTAGAGAGAGTAGTTTCCATCCATCAAACCCATCCTCCAACCTTTGGATCTAAGATGAACAACAAACCCAACTCCCACTTTCTACTCTCGTCAAGAACCTAAATAACAATATAAGTTTAATTATATCAATACAAGTAAAGCATATGAGAACATCATAAAAAAAAGCTACAATAATTAAACAGATGCATACCTTAAAAAGCATTAGTTGAGTCATTAAATTTTTTCAAACAAGCAGCCACATCATATGCCATATCCCATTTTGCCTTTGAAGAAGCAAGCTTATAATCCCAGTCACAGTCGTGCAAGCGTGTAAATGCATTCTTGTACATCAAAACAACTTCAATCATGTCATAGGTCAAGTTCCATCTAGTGGGACAATGAAGAGTTAAGCTTTTTCCACAAATTATCTGAACTTGTTTAACAACCTCATCGAAAAGCTTTTGTTTCTTTGAGGATTTCATATCAAATTTCACATTGTCTCTAACCTTCACGAGTACATCACCAAGGGCATTCAGCCCATCTTGAACAATCAAATTAAATTGAGAATGTGAGCAGCGCAACAAATATGAAACAACTTCCCATTGCCTAAAAGGAAATCCCTACCATTCAATTATGCATAAATGGTGGCTGACATTCGATCATTCGTTGTACAGTTGTCTAATGCCATTGCAAATAGTTTTCCATTAATGTTCCATTCCATTAAACATGCCATAATAGCTTCTGAAAGACAATCTACCATGTGAGGCGTATCTACCTTCACAAAGTTTTGTATCCTCTTATGCAATTTCAGTCTTTATCAATACTAGCGTAAGTGCACGTGCTCTGCACGTGGATTAAAAAAGAAAACTTATTGAAGAGACTGTGATCATAGTTTAGTTTTATAAACTTAAGAAGACCATGTTTTTAAGATTATGAATTGAATAATAGTGGTATAAACTATAACTTAGTAGAAAGTTGAATCACATTGAAGAATGAGGTGAGGTTTTGTAGGGACAAATAGTTTGGATTCCCTGAGAGCTCTAAATAATCCTTACATGTGTCCCATGAATGCATTTAATTTAGGGTGAACTAGTGTTACCTCTTCAATCTCCCTTTCATCAATATCAAATATGCTGCTCATGGTTGTCGCTGCTATTAATGATAAAAAATATATCAAGAGTTAAATAAATTAATTATGTGTAAACTTGATGACAAATGAATGCATTTTGGTCTTTGCAATGCCCCTGGTACTTTCCAACGCTGCATGATTTATATTTTCAGTGATATGGTGGAACGTTATATGGAAGTCTTCTTGGATGACTTTTCCATTTATGGAAACTCCTTTGATGACTACTTATCCAACCTTTCTAAAGTGTTAACACATTGTGAAGAGAAAAATCTGGTACTTAATTGGGAGAAGTGTTATTTCATGGTGACCAAAGGAATTGTTCTAGGTCATGTTGTTCCGAAAGACGGGATAGAGGTTGATAAAGCTAAAATTGTTAAAATTGCCTCTCTACCTATCCCCCAAACAGTTTGCGATATCCATGCCTTTTTAGGCCACGCTGGGTTTTACAGGCGATTCATTCAGGATTTTTCTAAAGTTGCTTGACCCTTAACCAATCTTCTGCTTAATGATGTGGTCTTCAACTTCAATTTCAATTGCAAACAAGCTTTTGAAACTCTAAAAATCATCCTGACTACCGTTCCTATCATTCAACCCCCTAATTGGTATCAACCATTCGAACTGATGTGTGACGCTAGTGACTTTGCTATTGGCGCCGTACTAGGCCAACAACATGATGACAAACCCGTTGTCATTTACTATGCTAGTAAAACTCTTAATGATGTTCAATGTAATTACACGACAACTGAGAAAGAATTCCTAGATGTTGTCTATGCTTTGGATAAATTTCACCCTTACCTGGTCGGATCTTCAACCATCGTATATATTGACCATGCCACACTTCGGTACCTACTCGCAAAAAAGGATGCAAAATAGAGATTGTTCCGCTGGATCCTTCTTTTGCGAGAATTCACCCTGGAAATTAAAGATAAGAAAGGAATAAAAAATGTGGTGGCCGACCATTTAGCAAGGCTGGTTGGTGATATTGGTAGTGATTCTGACGCCATATGTGATTCCTTCCCAGATGAGCATTTGTACTCTATTTTCTCCTCTCCATGGTACGCGGATATCGTTAACTACTTAGTTAATGAGGAAGTTCTTTCCTCTTGGTCAGGCCCTGATCATAAGAAGTTCTTATCCCTACCTCTTTAAGTATTGTTCCGACTAACTTATTTGTCGCTGCATTCCCGACTGGGAACACACCGATGTGTTATCTTTTTGCCATGAACAATCTTGCAGTGGTCATTTCAGTGGGAAGAAAATTATGGCCAAGGTTTTTCAATGTGGGTTTTACTGGGTTACCCTTTTTTGCAATGCACACGAACATTGCAAAGCTTGCATTCATTGTCAGCACTTGGTCACATTACCCAATGCAATATGATGCCCCTTAATCCTATTTTAATTGTGGAAATTTTTGATGTTTGGGGAATTGATTTTATGGGACCCTTCCCTATTTCTCAAGGTTTTCTCTACATTCTAGTCGCTGTGGACTATGTGTCCAAATGGATTGAGGCATTCGCATGTCACTCAAATGATCATAAGACTGTCATGAAATTTGTAAAAGAAAACATTTTCTCTCGTTTTGGTCTTCCCAAAGCTATCATTAGTGATGGGGGTACACATTTTTGTAATAAATTTTTTGGGTTTTTAATGAAGAAATATGGAGTTACTCAAAAAGTTGCTACTCCGTATCACCCACAGACGAATGGCCAAGTGGAAGTCTCCAACAAAGAGATAAAGCCCATTATGGAGAAAACTGTTAATTCCTCAAGAAAATAATGGTCTCTCCGCTTATCGGATGCCTTGTGGGCATACCAAACGCCCTTTAAGACACCTATAGGGATGTCTCCTTACTGCATCATTTTTGGAAAACCTTGCCATCTGTCGGTTGAACTTAAGCATCGTGCCCTATGGGCCATAAAAGCCTCAATTATAATATCAATGCAGCAGGCGAGAAGTGAAAACAACAATTAAATGAGCTTGGGGAGATTCGGAGTGATGCTTATGATCTCTCGAAATCCTACAAAGCTAATATGAAAAAAGTGCACGACAAGCACATTTTGCGTAAAGATTTCAAAATTTACCAAAAAGTTTTACTTTACAACTCCAGATTACACATTTTTCCTGGTAAATTGAAAACACGATGGTCTTGTCCTTTCATTGTGTTAGCTGTGACCCATTATGGGGCAATCTCTTTGCCCCATTATGGGACAAGATAATAGCGAATTTCAAGTAAATGGCTAACGCCTCAAACATTACCACGAGTTACGCTCCCTAAGTGCTGAACATACTCTTTTTCAGGATTTGGTCTACATAGACTAGATGTTTCGTTTGACGTACTCAATCTTGTTTTTCTGTAAAGGGTACGTCAGTTTTGTAGCCGGGCCATCTTCTATGTTATGATCTCAAAAGTACTTTGAAGTGTGTGGTTGCAAGCGCCAGAGCCGTAGTCCACAAAAACTCTACTTTAGAACTGAGTATAAATGTCTTCTGAAATGCGAGCAAATGTTCCTGCTAGTAAATGATGGGTTCCAAAAATTTGTCCTCCTTATTTCTCCACTCTTTTCTACTCTCTTCCTGCCCACATTCAAATCATCATTTGTACAATGTCTCAACCCTCTCAAATTGGACAAGGTCACAGTACTTTTGCTCGTCAATGACGTGCGCGCAGAATGGGGTGGTGTATGCATTGTCAAACTCCTAACTGCCCTGGTCTTCAGCCGCTTGGTGAAGGTGTTTATTATAACATATACACTTGTTTGACACCAGCAGCTCGAGATCAACTTCAACAGGTCATTCCTCTTATAGGTTGGGATTCGTCTTGAGGATCTGACGTTAAAAGACCCACCTTGTATATATGTATATATTGATGTCTTTTAAAATTCCCCTTGCTTTAACATTGTGCAAAAAGAGATTCGTGTTCAACCTCGGATGTTGCCTACTTGGGACACGGGCAATGGATTCCACCAGACCAACGCCTAGGTATTGGTTACTTTGAGTTCCCTTTGGGGCGGTTTGAGGCTAGTCATATGTAATAAGGGTAATATTATTAGACCATAGCGTGCATGGTGCAGGATGGTACCGTCTTGCCCCTAGACCCATAATACATAAAGATGAAGCCACAGTCTAGTTGGATTGGGTTCGCTCTAGAGCCGACATGATAGTTGCCGGAGAGTTTAGATGGAAAGTTTTTTGGTCTTCCAGTGTTGTTCACATTAATCTCCCTTGTATAGAAATAAAACCATATATATAAAAATAATAAAAAATAAAAAAACCATTGTTTATAAATAAAACTTCCCTCCTTATTTTCAAAATCTCTTTTGGCTTTTGAGCATGCCACATATAATTGGATAGCATTTTTTGTGCCGATCATTTATCCAATTTGGAGTCCAAACGAGTCATGTGTGCACGTTTACATTTTTAAGGTTTGATTTAGGCTTGGAAAAAAAATTGGGCCAGACCAAATCTTGTGATTCTCGGCCCATTTATAACCCGAGACACACCTCACCACGCGTCACCATTCCGTCTTTCTCCTCCCACAAAAACCGGATCTCGTCCCCTCCAATTCTAGTCTCGCACAAGACAGCCCCTAGTTAAAATCGAGTCTCGCACGCGACCACCATAGCTCAGTTTCAAGTTCTGTTCTTCCACCAACTTCAAATTCTTCCCCTCATCTTAAAACAATACCCACCCTCTTCCTACGATCCCCAAATGGCCAAAAATAGGCGAATCTCAATTGAACGAAATTTTTTATCCCTATTTGAAAGTGAGATGTTTGCTCCATTTTTTGATACTGAAATCCAAGCTAGATGATGGGAGTATCTATTGTATGCCAATGGCGGTTTTTAATCGATGGATTTGGTGTTGAAGTTCTACAACAATGGCGACTTTAATGTCGACCATTTTTGGGTAACCATCGATGACGTGCCCCGCCAAGTCACACCCGCCTTGATCTCAGGGATCACTGGCATACATTTGGTCGACCATGTGCTGACTCAGCAGCAGTCCGTGTATCTACGGACTTACGACCTCATGCTGGACATGCTAGTCGAGGGTGATTATAATATGGATGGGAAATGCGCGTATCAACGTTCTGTGCGTCGGAACCAACTTTCCATGACTCAATGGCTGGGTCAGAATGTCATTGGCACCTCTAAGCCATCTGACATTAACAAGACATTTCACCACCTACTTTGGGTCCTCCAGGAGTGAAAAGGAAACTTCTACATAGTTACCTTTCTATTTTACATCATTACGCATGCCACACTCAGGTCAGCCCTCTTGCTATTCTTGTCACGCAAGTTATGATTAATTTGGGTTTCCTGTATACCACACCATTAGTTCCTATGCTGCAATATGAGAATATGCATGTTTTCAAGAAATGCATACAGTTCCCATGGGAACCCATAGCACGCATGGCAGCGGAGCACGATAACGTGACTCCACCTCCCCCACCACCTCCACCACCACCTCCACCTTTCTTTGATGAGGCTGCTATGAGCCAGATGAGCCATCCTATGGAAGCCCTACGCACTATGAATAATGGCATTTGAGACATGTATACTCACCAGGTATCAATGGAACATTACGTGGGAGAATTTAAGGAGGATATGAGCACTCGCCATGATTCACTGTCCGACACTATGGGTGAATTTTAGCAAGAAATGCGCACTTCCATGACTGCATTTTAGGATCAGCTGAGTACTCGCCAGAAGTAGTTCTAGCGAATGCTCATGGCAAACTAGCACCAGTTTCAAGCTTAGGTGCTGCATACTCTAGGCAATATCCAGGAGCAGTTAGCCTCCATGGGAACTCATCCTGCCCACCGTCGCACGACTCCTGGTTCTTCTTCAATAGCCCCTGAGGATTCCGAGTAGACATTTTATTTTCTTGGACTTGTATTTTATTTATGTCGGATATTTTATTTACATATTTCCATTTTAATATTCTATCTACGTATGTCGTATATTTCCTACATTTTCCACAATATTCTGCTTTGTCAAATATTATATTTGGTCTTATATATCTCTAGTATATATTCTAAAAAAAATAAAAATTAATTAATTAAAACAATTAACATCACACATAACGGCAAGCTTTCCATCAACTAACGATCTACAACAGTCAGAAAACGGTCATAGGCCCACCACCAAAATGGTCAGAAAACGGCTCTATTTCCTTTCTATAAATAGAAAGTTCCCCACCTCCTTCACATTTACTCCCTTCATCTTCTTCCCTCTACACTTTTTATTTAATTCCAATTATGTTTTTTTAAGTTCTTACAAATCTTCAGCTTCGTGGATGCTCTAGAAAAGTTTGAGCAGCAGCAAATTGAAAATGCTACTCACGTCTTCATGCTCGTTAGTTTTATTATCGTAATGTTGTTGATGTAGCATATAGTCCTATCTAATATCTAGATTTGTATATTGTTTTCCCGTTGTCATTATGGTATGTTTTCACATCCCTGTACGTTGTTATAACTTATTGTGAGATTACATTTATGTATTCATTGTTCTTCTACTTACGCTACTTACACTAAAAATAATAATAATTAGGAAGAGTGCGCCACTCCTTGTAGTCGTATGCCCTATTCTTTCCTCTCCACACTACATCCACTTTTGCGTCTTGTTGAATTGATTTATGAATATACAAGTTGGTCAAACTACCCTGTGAAACCCTCTCTTGTATATTCTATCTCTTCCCACGTTTGATTCACAGTCTAAGGGATTTGACTTTAAACGATCTTTTGGGCAAGCACCTTGATAGAATTATATTAGAAGATACACGTGGTCTAACTACCCTATGACACCTCGATCCATATATTCTTAACTTTCGGATTGGTGCCTATTTATAGCAAGGCTAGACACCTCTCAAATCCAGTCTTCCCTTTTTCACTAAATTATCTTCACCACTCCATTCCTTCCATCTTTAATGGGCCTCCCTTGAATTTTCGTGCCCGAGCAAAACTTTATGGAAAATTTTCAGAGCGGTCTATTTCATCCATATTTTGACACTGAAATTTTACGTCGAAAATGGTTCCCTCTATTAAATCATAAGGAGGCACTTTATTCCAGAGAATTGATTTTGCATTTCTATACACACGGTTATTTCCAAAACGGGCAATTCTTTGTCTGTGCAAATGAATGCGAGCACAAATTGACTCCTGAAATCGTCTCCGAAGTCCTTCAAATTCCCATAATGAACCTTAGGATACACCTTCAGGATTCACCATTCGATAATATAAGGCATCTAATGTTTGCAACTATCCTTTATGGTGAATACAACCGGAAAAACCGCATTGTTTATCAGCGATCCTTGCAAAAGAACCAATTATCTATGATCCAATGGCTAGCCCATAATGTGCTTGACACATCTAAGACTTCCGAAATAATCAAACCCATCCTCCATCTACTCCAGGTCCTGCTGACTAAAAGCAATGATTTTTGCATAATTCAATTTCTCTGGAACGCGATTGCACGTGCCAGGAAAAAGTAATCTCCTTTGCCAACCATTGTGACACTTATCATGGTGTGTTGGACTCCCGATGTTGCAAAGAACCATGCTGATGCCGAAACTGGCGAAGCTTGTTCCTCTATCAACATCTTCGCTAAAAATGTAATACACAATGTATTTAATCCTATGGAAGGTCTTCATTTAATTCACCAAGGACTAATGACATTATACACATGTCAGAACGTTATCATCACTAGTCTTCTTGAATTTCATGACCTTCGGACAATACAAGACGAGGAGCAAGCACAATTATTGCATAGCCACAACCAGTTCTTGGCAAATCACAATCTCATAATGGAGAACTAATATGAGATTTCCTAGACACAGAACGCCCTATAGCAACGGGCTGTTGCATGGATTGACTTCATCGAGAATCTTATAAATGGATTTCTCCCACCTAAGGATCCTCGTCGTTACCCAGGCCATGACCCAAATTAAATTTTGCAATTTTTCGTTAAAATTTCCATTCTTTGTCATTTTCTATTTTTTTTTAGTTTTTAGTAATCCTAATTAAGTGTAGTGCAATTTACCTGTTGCAATCAATGTCATTTGTTTTTACTTTGTCATTTCCATCGTATTCTAATATTTGGTTTATCTTTGTCTACAGGTGGTGTCTTTCATCACACGTCTTATGCATCTCCAATAATGGCACATCCAAAGATCATCCTTGAACAATCCTTCCAAGCTTTGTTGGATTCTCCTGCGTATGGACTTCATTTCAGAGACCTTATCAATCAAGTTGGTCGGTCCTCCCTCGTTTTGCAACCTGAGCAGACATACTCTCCACGGTTAGCGGCTTATTTTTATGATAATATGGAGGATACAACAACATTTAATAATGCCCGTGGTTTCTTTTTGAACGGATTCGCAATCCGTATGGGTAACACCAGACATCTCTTTAATGAGCCAACAGTTGCTATGATTTGGACCTTCCCTATCACCAACCAACCCCCACCATTTAATACATCATCTAGAACTCCTTTAATCACTACTTTTGGGAAGATTTCGCCGGCCTCTATGGCGATGGCCTTACCCAAGTCATTGAACGTGAGGAAGCTGGCCGATGGCCGGACAAAACAATTCCCCAGCTAGTATGACAATGAATGTTAGGACTGCCATGTTATTTATCCTTCTGAACATCATGGCGGTGGAGATTGGCATTGTTCCACTACCACCGCATCTGCTTGCAAGACTTTCCATTCTCTCGCTCAGCAACATACCTTCTTCAATATCATGAACCTCGAAATTGAAAACCTAAACATGGCTCGTCATTTTTTATACAAGTATATCACCTTGCCCATTACCGTATACCGAATAATGAGGGCATTCTTCCCACAGTTTTTGGCCACTTTTCATGACTGGGTATGACTAGATTCTATGTGTCCGGTAAATAGGATAATTCGGTCTTTAAGATTTCGGGTATGGCGTCGGCGCTCTTCAAAGGTACCTGAAGTATGTTCGTTGCTTCCCCAAAGACAAAGACATAATAGCTCATTTGGACACTTCTAAAAAGAGTAAGTGGAGCGAAGTTTGGCAGACCATGATAAACTAGCATGACGCCAAAGAATGTCACTTCAATAGAGATGAAGCTAGAATGGACATACCCCTAATTCGTAATTAGGGCAGTGTAAGTTGATTTACATATTTGTTGTTTTACATTTTGATGTGCCCTTTCCCTTTTGTTTTTGTATCACATATGTTGTGTTAGCATAATTTTCTGTCAAAGATATCAGCTCTATTTTTGCTCAAACCTCTCAGGTATATTCTTTCTTCCTCTTGATACTTTGAGGACACAACGTCCTACTGGTTAGAACCTTTCACAAAAATTAAGCATTTATATGTTGTATATAGTTTTATTTTCTGTCTAAATAAGTGTATTTAGTGACAAAGTCTCGTTTCCTTTTCTGTGATGAAAAATATCTAGAAATCTCACCCTATCATTAGAATTAGGATTTGTTCTTAGAAACTTAAGTTAATACGTATGCAATAGTTTTTACATCTTTTCATGAGCATTCATGCACTGACTGTCATTGAATGTACATAGTAGTAAGTTTCTGGGACCCACGGTTAGACAACTTTATTTCCATATCCTGTGAGAATCTAACCAAAAAGCCTTAAAATGTGTGATATATGAGTAATGACACAGAGGTGTAGTTTTTCCGAATAGAGAAGTTCACGCGTCTACTTACTTGATCACTACCCAAATCCTAGGCGAGAATTTAGGCCTTCTTTGGATCGATATAGCCAAAAATTCATACCCGTAAAATTTTTACCGCTAGTCACTCCACTGAACATTTCATTAACCCTTTCGTTTTCACCAAAAAAATCCTTACCCATCTATTAACCACAAATAAATAAGCCCACCTAGATGGTAAGTATGAGAAATAGGATGAACTGTGGAAAAATGAAGAGAAAAACTTGTCACAAATCAAAATCAGTTACCTGCTTCAGAAGAAAAGAAAAATAGAAATAGAAATAGGTTTCCAAAAATCAAAAGAAAAATGAAAGTTAGAATTTCCCCAAACTCAAATCAAAAGGGAATACAAAAGCTTAAAAACACTAAGTATGGAAACTAATGTTAGAAGCAAGAAAGAAAATAAGGATTTCTCTAGTGTAAAAATCTCAAAGACCTTATTCTCTCACACTTATCATTTTTGAATTTTCCTTTCCATTTTCTTCTACACTACCACCTAAGCCCCATAACACCTAATAAAGACCTCTAGCTCAATTAGGAGTATGATGGTGTGATAATAGGTAGTAGATGTGAATTCTCGACCTCAGCTCCTTTAACTATCATTGAGTATGTGAGGAAACGTGTGCCCATTGCATACTAGAGTTAGCAAAACTTGAGTGGAAAAATATGAGAGAATTTGTGTTTCGATACATACCTGTGAGAACCTACTTAAGGACGTTATCCAAAGGATCTAGAAATGGCCTTGCTCGTACATTTCATTGTAAAGATCACTGCATGCATGTTCATATGTAGATGTTTTGATTATTGTATGTATATTAACTTGAATTTCAAAGGAATTAATCCATGTTTCCCCTGCTAGTGAGATGTATAGATATCTGAGATTAATTAAGGGAACAAGCCTTTGTTACTGAGTCGTTGTAGTATAGATGAAGTCTATGAGTATCTTCTCTGGAAAACTCTCATGAGGCTATAACTTGTCCACTAGGGAATTCCTAGTGGTTTAAGGCCTTGTTGCATACGGTCAATGCAACCGCACTCTGTGAAATGAGACTTAGTTTAGGACAACACATTTTTGGCCACTTATCATTTTAATGTCTTTTCTTTGCTTGAGGACAAGCAAAGTGCTTTTTGGGGGTGGTGTGATAAGCACCAAAAACTGTAATACTCAACCCTGTAGAGACATAGCGTTTTGGTAAATTATGTGTTTAATAATCATGAAATAATTATATTTTCATACTTTTGCAAATTTTCACAGTTAATGTGAATATGATGATAAAACCTGCATCAAAGTACGGGAATATTGTGCATACTTGAAATCTTCCCACTCAGCCCCAGTGAAGCCTAACAAAGCCTGACTAGAGCCAAAGATTCCAAAGGGACAAAACTAGTGCAGAACGGGTCCACGTGTAAAGAAGCAGCAAACTTCCGAAGCTCACATCTTTCAAACCTAGACGATGATTTTGGCAAGTGAACTACCAAGACAACCAGGATGACGAGCTCTACGCAAAGACCAAAAGTTGTAAAAATGCCAAAATCTAGGTTGCCACTGGACACAGCACGTGGACCCACTCTGCAAGCCCACAAGAAATGATGAATCATCATGCATGGACAAGTGGCAAGTTATGGACACTTTGGTGACACATGGCAAGGAAAAGACAACACAAAATAATCAATGCATGACTTGATTGTTGAAAAGAAAAAGACAAACTTTTGGAAAAAGGTTTGGAGTTTTTGGAAACAAAAAGACAAACTTGTAAAAAAGGTTTGGATGTTTTGGAAACAAAAAGCCAAATGGGAAATAAATGAAAGAAGGCTTTACGTGAGAGAAGGGGGGATATATATTTGGAAAGGTTAGAGAAAGGGGACATTACTTCTTGCATTTCATACGTAGTTTTTCCCTTTCACTTTGAAGCTTTTGTATTAGGTACAGGAAGTATCAACCACAAATAGTTATTCATTTGCTTCTTTCTACTTTTCATTTCAAACATGCAAGACAATCAATCCATCCAAGGACCATGAGCTAAAATTCTCCTAAAGGGAAGGGTTAATGATGTTCATGTGAGGATCAGGGTGCAAGTTAGTATTCCAGAATCACTACTAAGGAAATAGGTTTAGATTATACATCCGATCCCAAAATGACTGAGTCTAACCAAGTTTGGATTATTGAAACTCTAGACCAGTCTCGCGCGAGACCCAGTTAATACTAGGTCAAGTCTCGTGTGAGACCTTATGGTGGCCGTTAGCCTTCTGGTTTGTCCAGCTGATGTATAATCAAACCAGGAGCTGAAGTGATATTCTAGAGATGGAATGTTAATTCAACTCCTCATGCTAGTGAGATGAACTCAGAGATGAGTTTATCTCACTAGGGATCGATACTCGATGCTATTTTGGGTTTGTTTATGAACTCGAGACGGATTAGAGCTGTAGTGATATGGTACTCTAACTTTTGTAATTGACCTTGCATGATTATGATTTAACCTTCTTCCTGTATCTCTCTTTGTATTTAGTTTACTAGAAATCAATCGTTGTAATTTTACGTGACTTGCATTCCCAGTTTTCATTGAGTAACATAAGAAATAACCTAAAATCCTACTCACTAACCCCTTAAAGTTATAAATCCAGTTGTGAACCTTGCCTAGTCCTAAGGTTTGGACGATCCCTTACTCGGTCTATGCTACCAACTGACAATCGTAAAATAAGCTTTTAACCTAATCTTAACTAATTATGCTAAGAATAAGTAAACTAAATTATTCTACAATTAGATCAAAGTTTCTACTCTCATTTATCATGCAATATGGTGGAGTAAAGATTTTGTTCCACTCCTAGTTGTTTAGACGTAACAGTTTTAATAGTTTTAATAATTATACGTATATCAATAAGAGCAATGGATTGTAATTTTACTAATATGATAAAAATAACTAATTACGAAGATTTAATAGTCTAGTTTATACTAAAGCAATTTACTACGAAGATTTTAAATGGGAAGAAGCGATTAGGGGGATTTGATATTCACCTAGATAAATTCCTAATATGCTAGAGTAGATTATTGCAATCCTAACCACTAAAGATTAAGTATTTGATCCCTAACTATTTATGGCATCTCTAACCAACTAATAATTAGCATGAGAGAAAATTTAACCCATCATTGAAATTCTTGAATAAGCAATAATTTTAACTAACACATTAAGTTTTCATCAAAGCTTCATCAAACCCCTCTAATGGAGGTTTAGCTAAGATTCATTAGACTATCATTAATAGAAGAAGAATAAGACATAATGAAGACAATAACAATAACTTGGTTTTATTAATGGAGGCTAGGGTTTAGAAACAATAATTAGGTTATACTAAAGAGAGAGAGAAAAAACTAATTTAATTAAGAGAATTCTAATTAATGGGAAAGAATCTAAAAATTAAAAACTAAGTATATAGAGTTATGCCTTAGACCTCTTTATATAGGAGAGGGCTAGGTTTAAAATTTTGTGCATGGGCTTCGGAGTTATGTTTTGGGCCATTAAATCAAGCCTAAAACCTAATTACTTAAGTCCAAAAAGGGTTTCTCTGCTGTAAATTACTGCAATAGCCTTTTCGTCTACTTTTACTCCTCTGATTGGATCAAGGCTTGGACCATTAGAAAGATCTTTCCGAGACGGCTATTTTGACATATAGTAAGCCCAATTCCGAGGTTTGCGTCCAAAGCTACGGCTTGTGGAAGACTATTGACTTATCTGCTTTATTTCTACCTGCGTTGACTTTGACTTTTCAGCTTTGACTGGGCTTTAAAAAGGCTTTTTCTCCTTGAAACTTGGGCTTTAACCATAGAACTTCTTAGCAACCAACCTTTGCTCCTTTCTCTTGCAAAAGTGATATTTTTTTACATATTTGACTTCAATACCTGAAATACACAAAAACACGTAAACAGTACTAACTCTTATTTATTATACACATAGTTAGTCTAAATGTAATATTATTAAGGGGTTAAAACTATAGTTTTGGGATCTTATCAAACGACCCCCAAACATCATTTTGCTTGTCCTCAAGCAAATATGAGAAATTAAAATAAGTGACCAAAAATGGAGTTCTAACTAATCTCGTTTCACCGAGTGCGAGTGCGATTGCACTGACAATATGCAATAAGACCTTAAACCACTAGAAATTTTCTAGTGGATGAGTTATAGCATCGTAAGAGTTTTTCAGAGAAGGTACTCACAAACTTCATCTATACTACAATGACTAAGAAATAAAAATTACTGTTTTCTTATTTATTCTCAGATATCTATACATCGCACTAGGAATGAATACAGGATAATCAATTGGAAACCTAGGCTAATACATGCATAATAATTAATTAATCTATGCTATGAAATGCAATAATAGGTCTGTTCCTGAAACTTTGGAATAGTGTCTTTAAGTAGGTCCTCACATATATGTCAAGATAAAAACACTCAGATTTTTCCACTCAAGTTTCGCTCACTCCAATGTGCAGTGGGCGCACTTGACCTTACAATCTCAATGACATACAAGGAAGCCAAAGTCGATCAAACACATCTGCCACTTACTTTCACACTAACCTATTCCTAATCGAGCTAAAGGTCATTATTAGGTGTTGCGGGGATTAGGTGATGGTTTAAGAATGAAGGAAATATATATTCAAAAGGGTATGTTTAAGATAATAGAGTCTTCAAAATATGTAACTAGAGAAAACCTTGTTCTTACTTTGTTTCTACTCTTTGTTTCTATCCTTAGCCATTTTTTTCTTTTTTTGTTGGCTTTTGACTCATTTTATTTTGTTTTTGGAGTTCTAACTTTTTATTTTATTTATTTTTTCTTTGGATGGAAACTTTCTTTTCTTTTCTTATTTGAAGCAACTAACAAAGTGTTGGTTTTTCACATGTCTTTCTCTTTTATTTTCTCCATTTCATCCTACTTCTCAGACTCATTCATAAATAGATAGGCTAATTTTATGTTTATTTTGTTTTTATAAAAGGGAAAAGGATTTGTGGTTTATGAAAAGGCTAAAGAAAGGCTCAGAGGGGTGACTAACGGAAAATAATTTCATATAGGTTTGAATTTCTGGCTATATCGATCCAAAAATGGCCTAAATTCTCGCTTAGGATATGATATAGTGATCAAGCAAGTAGACGTGTGATTTCTCTATTCGGAATTTACTTATCCCTTGTGTCATTACTCAGATACTTCACTCTAAAGGCTTTGAGGCTATATTCTCACAGGATTTGTAGAATAAGTACTCTAGCCTAGATTTCATAAACTTATTGCTAATACAAACATAGATGCTCATGCAATATTTTTATGGAAAGATGCAATGTCTATTACCTATATATTAACCTAAGTTTCTAAAAACTATTCTAATTTAAAAGCTAAAGTGAAACTTCTAGACTAATATCATCATGGAGAAAGAAACAATACAAATATTCCTAAGTGCATAGTATAAATACTTATTATTTCTATTTTAATTATTTTTTAATCATCTACTAGAAAGCAAGTGCATATTATATATATATATATATATCCTAATAGGTGCCTTAAATTACACGTGTTTCAATGCCACCCCCAAACAAAAAACATGTTTTGTCCTCAAAGTATAGAAATAAGAAAGATATAAAATAGGCTTAAATACAGAAATATGCAACGTACTTAGGTCCTATTAACACCTTGTATCAACATAGATTTTTTTTTCACAAACGTATCAATGTACTATGCCCATTTTAACAAAAATAACAATCTGTTAAGTTCCGTCAGTTAAGTGATGATGTGTTATTATTTTTTCAATTTCTTTTTATTTATATTTTCCAATTGGCATGCCACATTAGCATTTTTTTTTACCAACTCAGCATTTCCACCTCAGCATTGCCAACTCAGCACTGCCAACTTAGAATTTTCATTTTTTTTAAAGTGACTGAAAAATAAATTAATAAATATATAAAAAAAAGAATAAACTAATAATTATATAATAATAATAAAATAATTATATAAAAAATAAAGAAATATATAAATAATATAATATTTTATTTCTTATATATATTTGAAAATTATAAAAAAAAACTATAAATAATAAAAAAAAAATTATAATATAAAATATATATTATTTTATTATAAAATAATATATAAATAATATATTATTTTATTTATTATATATATTTGAAAATTATAAAAAACTATAAATTATAAAAAAAGATTATACTATAAAAAAAAAAAAAATATATATAAATAAATAAATATATAAATAAATATATTACTTTATTTATTATATATATTCGAAAATAATAAAAAAAACTATAAATAATAAAAAAATTATAATATAAAAAGAAATAATATATATATATATATAATAAAAAAAATTATTTATATATTTCTTTTTTTATATTTCTTTTTTTTTTTTTATATTATAATCTTTTTTATAATTTATAGTTTTTTTTATATAATTTTCAAATATATATAATAAATAAAATAATATATTATTTATATATTTCTTTTATTATAAAATAATATATATTTTTATATTATAATCTTTTTATTATTATTTATTGTTTTTGATAATTTTCAAATATATATAATAAATAAAATAATATATTATTTATATATTTCTTTATTATAAAATAATATATATTTTTTATATTATAATCTTTTTTTATTATTTTTATAGTTTTTGATAATTTTCAAATATATATAATAAATAAAATAATATATTATTTATATATTTCTTTATATATATATTTATATTATAATTTTTTTTTTAATTTATAGTTTTTTTTATAATTTTCAAATATATCTAATAAATAAAATAATATATTATAATCTTATAAAATAAATAAATAAAATATATATTTTATATTATAATCTTTTTTTTTTATTATTTATAATTTTTTTTTTAATTTTTCAAATATATATAATAAATAAAGTAATATATTATTTATATATTTCTTTATTTATATATATATTTTTTACTTCTTTTTTTTTATATTATAATATTTTTTTTTTATAATTTATAGTTTTTTTATAATTTTCAAATATATATAATAAATAAAATAATTAATATATTATTTTATAATAAAATAATATATATTTTATATTATAATCTTTTTTTTATTATTATTTATAGTTTTTTTTATAATTTTCAAATATATATAATAAATAAAATAATATATTATTTATATATTTCTTTATTTTTTATATAATTATTTTATTATTAATTTATTCTTTTTATATATATTTATTAATTCAAAAAAATTATTAATTTATTTTTCAGTCACTTAAAAAAAACGAAAATGCTGAGTTGGCAGTGGTGAGGTGGAAATGCTGAGTTGGTAGAAAATGTTGATGTGGCATGCCAAGTGGAAAATACAAATAAAACGAAATTGAAAAAATAATGACACATCATCACTTAACTGACGGGGAACTTAAAGAATTGCTATTTTTGTTAAATCGGGCATAGTACATTGATGCGTTTGTGAAAAAAAATTATATGTTGATACAAGTGTTAATAGGACCTAAGTACGTTGCATATTTCTGTATTTAAGCCTATAAAATACCATGGAAACTCGTGAAAATTTTAGAGCACCTGCAAAACAAATTTAGAACATACTAATATAGATAAATAAAAGCAGATGCAACTCTATATGAGTTCCACCCGTTATGGGGATAACAAGAATTAAATTGCTTGGGACATAAGCAAACACTAACAGAAAGTAAATCATACCTCATATGTAGCATTTAAGCGTTGTCCTCCTCTTCTAAAAAGAAGTGAGGTTCCTTTGCATCCTGCCAAGCTATGATAATTGGCCAGGCCTTACGCCATATATCATCAACCCTTACTAACATGTTAAGTGTTACTTGGTCTGATGGGGTGTAAGGGGCAACCCAATGAGATTATAGCCTCCATCCCAGCCAAGTTATAGCACGAAAAGATTGTATAATGCAATTGGTAGGTCGCATAATATCAACCCCAACCCAATCTGTGTAGCGAAATGCGAAATCAAGAAAGAAACATACCATGATGCGGCAAACCAAGACAGGCATAAGAAGGTGCTTATGCTTCATACTATGGGCTTGTGCCAAACTGGACACTAAGGTCTGGGGAATGTCATATAGCATACGTCCCTCAGCTAAGGCAAGGAAGACGTCACCGACAGCATTATTCGTAGAAGAAAACCGCCATTCCACTAAGATATTCAGCATGATAAAAAACGTTATAGTGCCTACGTTAAGGGACAGGCTACCAAGGGCTACATTAAGATGCCCTTGGTCCTCTACACAAAAAATCCCCGGCCCATAAGTCTCTTGGAAATATGCATAGTTATAAAGGTATATATTATCAGACATATAGCCCCATGAGTTTCGGGGAGCAGGCATATGCATCCCAACAGCAAAGGCTACCAAAAAATTGCTGAAATCCATTGTTATATCATCAATGGTGACAGAGAACACTTGTTCCCCACCCAGTCGATAAAAGAACTTACAATGATCATAGAAATAAACAGTAAGTTTATGAGAATAAGAGTCATTGGCACTTACCAGTAGATTTATCCTGACTGCACAATCCTGTCGCGGAACCCGTATCCATACGTGTCACTCTCGAGCAATTCGTCAAAGGACTGCTCTGGTATGATTTGAGGAGATTTCATATCAACAATTACAGTACTGGTCTCCTTGAAGTGAGTGTAGGAAACCCCAGAAAAAGAACTGGTGGTATGTTGAGGTGAAGGCGTGTGCGCGCTTGGAATAGCCTTTGTTAAAGGGCGGGCGTGCTCTCTCTGACAGAAGAAAAATTCTGTGATACTGGACACAGAGGGAGGGCGCGCTCTGTATTAGTGAAAATAGGTGGTGTGCACCCTTTGATTAATTCTTGTGTGACGGAAAATAGGGGTGCAGTGTGATGTGTAGACCAACCCACGTATTTATATCACACAAGTTTCTTAATCTAAGTTCTGCAAGTTGCCCAAATTGTGAAGGCAAGATGATGGAAAAAGAAATTTTTTCTAAAACAAAAAATAGAAACAGACGAGATGCAACCTTGGAATTCAATCCGATAGCTTTTCGGCTGGAATTAAAAATAGCAATCATCCAATTTTGAAACCTTAAGGTTGCATAATCCAAGAGTATCTAATTCTAGCTATTTCCTATTAGCATGGTGCGCATACAACCGATAGTTTATCAAGCAAGCAATAATATTTCGAAAAAAAAATCCATGGATATGATTAAACACATTGCTAAATAAATAATGCCACCCCCAAACAAGTTGGAAGGGTGGGATTCACGATAAACAACATAGCAAATGCCGAAAATTAAACCAGCTTTAAATTTAAATAATAAACAAGCACAAAATTCAATATTAACTACTTAACTACAATAGGGAATAAAAATAAACTAAAATAGGGAAATATCTTAAAAATAATACAAATGAACTAGCCACGCGCTGAGGAAGGTCCAAAACCATCCGTCCTACATCTACAACGCTCACGCCTTCGGGAGAGAGAAGATGAAAAACCATCGTGAGATGGTAGGCGTGGTAGAACTTCTTCTTGAAACGTGCATTGTTACTCCATTAAAACATCTATGGCTTCCCAACGCTCCTTATTAGTCAAAGCGAGATTCTCCATGTTATCCTAGATATCTTGGTGACTATCAATGGGCAACTGAATATTCTACTGCAGCTTAACTTAGTTATTGATAATGGTACCCTGCCTAGTCTGAAGGGCCTCACAGAGGTCATCAAGGGAATGTTGGCCTATTTGAATTGTCTTATACTGAGTATGGAAAGTTCGCAGGCCCCAGTGAAGTAAGAAGAAACGGGCTCTATCAGTAGTAGCCAACTCCAAAGCTCCTGCATCAAAACAGGCAACATCGTCCTCCTCCTCCAACTCCATTTCAGCAGCCAACACCTTAGGCATATTCCAATCTTTCTAATCACATTCTCTATAAATTTGTGCATTCTCATGCACCTTCAACTTAACCTTACCCGAACCCTGCACACATCCCCACAATAACATTATCTTCCTTATCAAAATAGGGAAAGCGGCTGTAGTACCACCAACTCCGATAATCTCATTAATCATAAACTCAAGCAAACAAAACCCATACCTTCTATTCTGCATGGTCCATAGAATGTGCAGACAATTCTAACTAATGTCACTGGCTTTCATGGTGGCAATGACGTTCCTGCCAACCCATTGAGCCATAGCTAGCTGGTTCCTCCTCAGAGATGACTGATGAACACAATAGGAACCCCGCATTGTAACGTCCTTCCAAGACTGTCTCTGTCATCAGCGGTCTTATACCACAAACTGAGATTGCTGCATTGTGATTACAACATTTCTTTCCTCAATGCCAGTTATCTCAGCCAACCTCCCTCTAGTTAAGAAGATGGAAAATGCCTCGAAGCGAGTGAATGACATAAGTTATGTGATCAAAAGAAATCTAAATTTATAGATAGTGTCAACCCGAATCAAATTACGACTAAACAACAAGAATAGGAAGTTGAGCAATCAAGAAAGGGAAATACCAACACCCCACCCCCAAACAAATTTTTGAAAACAAGGTTTAGAAAATTTGTTTTAAACGTGGGTCTTTTAAAGTCAGATTCCCGAGACTTACTACACTAATATTTATAAGGTGTTTTTTTTTTTGACAATAACAATAAAGACGTACATCACTCCATAGAGACACATGACTCAAAAACGAGAAAACATGCAAGAGTGGAAAGTGTGAATTATGTTAACTGTGGACTTATGATCCGGTACTTACAGCTACACACTCCAAAGGGAGGGCCCAATTACCTTAATTGTGCACTTACCAATATATGGAAATGAAAGGAAGTACACCAAACCTCAAAGGTCAGTCTTCATAGACAGGATCATGTAAGAGGACATTCTCCACATCTTGAGACATTAACTCGTGGAAATGTTTTAATCATTGGCCATTGACTTGAAAAGTACTATTGTCCTTGGGATTTACCAAGGTGATTGCCCTGTGAGGGGTGACTTCAGTAACCAGGAAAGGACCAGACCAATGAGTTTTTAATTTTCCTGGGAAAATGTGCAAACGTGAGTTATAAAGCAAAACCTTTTGACCAACTACAAACTCTTTACGCAAAATATGTCTATCATGAACACGTTTCATGTTAGCTTTATAATCCTTCGCGAGATCATAAGAATCGCTATGGAGTTCTTCAAACTCATTTAATTGTAATGTGCGATTGACACCCGCCCCATCAATATTGAAGTTAAGGCTTTTTATATCCCACATAGCACGGTTCTCCAATTCAATGGACAAGTGAGAAAGTCTTCCAAACACAAGTCTAAAGGGAGACAGTCCTATAAGAGTTTTAAAAGTCATCCTATATGCCCATAAGGCATCTGTTAGACGCTTAGACCAATATTTCCTATCAGGATTTACAGTCATTTCTAATATTTTTTTAATTTCCCTATTAGAGACTTCTACTTGGCCACTAGTTTGCGGATGATAAGGAGTTGCTACCTTATGGGTAACTACGTATTTCTTAACTAAGGACGCAACAACTACATTGCAAAAATGAGTTCCACCATCACTGATGATAGCTTTAGGGATGCCAAAACAGGAGAAAATGTATTCTTTAACGAAAAACACAACTGTCTTGTGGTCATTTCTACGGCAAGCCATGGTCTCTATCTATTTGGAAACGTAATCTATGGCAACAAGAATATAAATAAAACCGTGAGAAATATGAAAAGGACCCATGAAATCAATGCCCCATACATCAAAAATTTCTACTATCATAATGGGATTTAAAGGTATCATATTACGTTTAGTGATACGCCCAAGTTGTTGGCAACGAACACACGTCTTGCAATGTACTTGGGCATCTTTAAAAAGAGTAGTCTAATAAAAACCACATTGACAAACTTTAGCTGCCGTTTTCATACCACTAACATGGCTACCACACTCTTTCTCATGGCAGAAGGATAAAACTTCATTATATTCCCACTGGGGAATACAACGACGATTAATCTGATCTGCACAATACTTAAAAAGGTAGGGCTCATCCTAGTAGTATGACTTAACTCTGGCCAAAAATTTCTAACATTCTATTTTTAACCAAATATCAGGAATAATATTAGAAGCTATAAAAATTTACAATGTCGGCATACCAAGGTGCATAAAAAATAGAATAAAGATGCTCATCAGGAAAAGAATTAGGTATGGACTCAGTGTCACTATCAGTGTCATTTGTTATTCTAGATAAATGGTCGGCAACTACATTTTCGACCCCTCGTTTATCCTTAATTTCTAGAGTAAACTCTTGCAAAAGAAGGATCCATCAGATCAATCTCTGTTTAGCATCCTTCTTGGCGAGAAGGTACCTAAGAGCTGCATGGTCCGTATACACTAAGGTCTTTGAACCAACCAAATAAGGGTGACACTTATCTAAAGCATAAAACACAGCTAAAACTTTTTTTTTTCCGTAATAGTATAATTTCTTTGAGCATTGTTTAACGTCTTACTAGCATAATAAATAACGATGGACTTATCATCTAGTTTCTGGCCTAACACAGCACCAACAGCATAATCGCTAGCATCACACATAAGTTCGAAAGGTTTAGACCAATTGGGAGGTTATATAATCGGTGCATATGTTAAAGTGGTTTTTAATGTTTCAAAAGTTTGTTTGCAGTCATGATTGAAATCAAATATTGCATGTTTTAAAAGAAGATTAGTTAAAGGCTTAGCTAATTTAGAAAAATCCTTGATAAAACACCTATAGAAACCTGCATGGCCTAAAAAGGCTCTAATGTCACGGATAGTCCGTGGTATAGGTAGAGACGCTATTTTATCTAATTTGGCCTTATCTACTTCTATGCCATCACTAGATACAATATTACCTAGAACTATTTCTTTCTTTACCATAAAATGACATTTCTCCCAATTTAAAACCAGATTTTTTTCCTCACAATGTGTCAACACCTTAAAAAGGTTACACAGGCAGTCACTGAAAGAGTCTCCATAAATAGAAAAATCATCCATAACAACTTTCATAAAGCACTCCACCATGTCACTGAAGATATGTAGCATACACCTCTGGAAGGTGGCAAGAGCATTACAGAAGCTAGAAGGCATCCGTTTATAAGCATATGTTCCAAAAGGACATGTGAAGGTAGTCTTGTCTTGGTCGTCAAGATCAATAATGATCTGAAAATAGTAGAGTAGTCATCTAAAAAATAATAATAAGCATGACCAGCTAGACGTTCAAGCATCTAATCTATAAATGGTAAAAGAAAGTGATCCTTTTGTGTTATGGCGTTTAAGCATTTGTAGTCAATGCAGATCCTCCACTTCATAGGAACTCGTATGGAAACATATTCACCAGTAGCATTATGAACAATGGTAACCCCCAATTTCTTAGGAACTACGTGAATGGGGCTTACCCATTCGCTATAGGAGATGGGATATATGATACCCACATCGAGTATTTGTAAGACTTCTTCCCTGACCACCTCTTTCATGGAAGTTGATAAGAGCCCAAAACTGTAGTTTTAACCCTTTAACCATCATACTTTTAGACCAATTATGTGAGTAATAATTAAGAGTTAATACTGATTACGTGTTTTTTATGCATTTCAGGCTTCAAAGTCCATGATGTGCAGAAATGTGCCATTTTAGCGAGATAAAGGAGCAAAGGTCGGTTGTTAAGGAGTTCCATGATTAAAGGCCAAGATTCAAGAAGACAAAGCCTTTGTAAAGCCCGGTCAAAAGCTGAAAAGTCGACGCGGGCAGAAACAGCACACAAAGTCAGCAAAACTTCCGAAGGCCGTATCTTTGGACTCAGATCTCAGAATTGGGCCTACCTTATGTCAAAACGACCGGCTCGGAAAGAGTTTTCCAATGGTCTAAGCCTTTACCCAATCAGAGGAGCAGAAGTGGATGAAAAGTCTATTGAAGCCAAATCTAGCTGAATAACCCTTTTCGGATTGAAAGAATTGGGTTTTGGGCCCGATTTTCTGGCCCAAAACATGGCTCCAAGCCCATGCACGATTTTTGGATCTGAAAGTATAAAAACAAAAGTTTGATTCTTTGTAGAGGTAGATAGTTAGACCTAGATTAAAAATTGGATTAGTTAGCTTCCATTAATTAGTTTTAGAACTTAGTTTTAGAATTTCAATTAGTTAATTAATTAGTTTTTCATATCTTATTTTAGATCTAGTTTCATGTTTAATTAATTACTTTAGAACAAAGTAGATTATTAATTTAGTATTTGAATCATTGTTTTATTATTCATTAGATTAATAAAATAGTGTTCTTGGTAATCTAGTTTCATTTTCCATTTACTTATTTAGTTCAATTCTTAGATTCAATTATTTGTCTTTATTAGATTGAATAGATTTTTGCATGAGTAGTTTCCATTTGAGTTTAAATAAGCAAAGTTTCAATCTTTATATCATGTCTTGTTCGAATTTGATTTGGAATGATAGCGTGATGATTCTCGGCTAAACCTCCATTAGAGGGGGTTGAGAAGCCTTGATGAAAGCTTGATTCCGATTATCGTAGAGTCGTCATAATTTTCTTTCCACTCTAGAAATGATTAGTTCACCATGAGAATGGGTGTAATCGTTCACATGCTAGTTATGAATTGGTAGAAATGCCATGTGTAATTAGGGATTAGGAATAACCAGATTGTTCTGCGAAGCAGTTCAATTCGGATTACGACGATTCATCGTTAGTGGATTAAGTTGAGCTAAGGTGGAATCAATCCCCCTCTAACTCCTTATCATAGAATCGACGTAGTATTCCCATAGTTGTTTAAATAGTCGACTAGTTGCATCTTGTGGGTAGTTACATCGTAGTCTAGTTATCATTTCGTAAATCTCTCATTAGACTTAGAGTAGAGTAATTAGACTAGAAAACACAGCATGTGGAAGGACTAGGAGTGGAACAAACTTCCTACTCCACTATATCTGTTCAATATATCGAGAGTAGAACAATCTTTGATAAATTTAGCCACGTAATATAAGTTTTAGTTTACTTATGTTTTGAGTTTTATTGTCCATTTCGTAGGTAAACTTTATCTTTTTATGATTTATCAGAAAGGTTTAAGCAACACTGAGGTTCGCGTGAAGTCTTCGCATTATCCTCCAAATGTATGCAATGTGTGCATACACTAGGGTCAATCCCCTTAATGTCGTCGAGGGACCAACCAATCGTGGAACGATGTTCCCTAATCACCCTAATCAAATGTGCCTCTTTATCAGCAGATATGTGAGAAGATATGATCATCGGATGACTACCATATGGATCAAGCTGGATATATTTCAACTCAGCAGGAAGAGGTTTAAGCACATGGGTGGGAGGAATGGGTAAAAAGGCTTTCGAAGGGTCCTCATCTTGAGTAGTGAAGACTTGTTTAGGTAAGAGGTCTTCAAACTTGGAAGATGGAGCTACAGAAGGAACTAAGATAGGAGTATACTCGAAAAGAGCATTGACTTCCTCTAAGTAGGAGTCGTCGTCGAAGTCGAAACTTTCGAAGGAAAATAATTGGTGCATCTGATTCTCTGGAAACGTGTTATTGAAATAATCTTGAGCTAATCTCTCGATCATGCTAACTTCTCCATCGATAGTCGTATCGGGTAACTGTTATATCATTTTGAAAACATTTACCTCAATAGAAAGATAGCCAAAATACATGGACATCGAACCATCGCGGCAGTTTATGAACGCGTTGGTAGTTGCTAAGAACAGATGCCCTAAAATGACAGGAACAGAGTTGTTAGTGACTTCTGTGTCGAGGATAATGAAGTCGGCTGGGTAGTAAAAATCTTGAACTTTAACTAACACATTTTCAACAACACCCTTAGGATACTTAATAGAACGATCAGTTAATTGCAACATCATTTTAGTTGGTTGCATCTCTTTTAAACCTATTTGTTTATATAGATAATAAGGGAGTAAGTTAACACTCATCCCCAAGTCTAATAGCACAGTCGTCGTATGAGTATCCCCTATAGTGTATTGTACAGTAGGACAACCAGGGTCCTTGTACTTAACAATTTCATTGTGTTCAAGTGACATGGGAAATTATTCTTTCAAAAAGGCATCTTTTGGTATATTTGTTTTCCGCCTAGTAGTGCACAACTCTTTTAGAAACTTAGCATGTTGTGGTAATTTTTTAATAGCTTTAAGAAAAGGTAGGTTTATTGTTAGATTTTTAAAAACTTCCCTAATCTCATCATAATTTGTATTCTTTTTTAACATGGCTAGTCTCTGGGGAAACAGTGGTTTCTCTCTTTATTTATCATATGGATCAATAAGATTTTTAACCTTAGCCGTTTTTTTCTTAGGTTGTGGTTTAACTAGTACCTCTACAGGGGTAGGATCTTCAATTTCTATTTTGGTATCTAGTAAATTTTCATTTTCACTGACCACTGGCGGGTGTATCTATGGGCATAGCTATGGTGTTATCGACCACTCTGCCAGAACGGAGAGTAGTGATGGCATTTAACTCACCTACATTTAAATTTTCTTTACTAGTATTACTGGTTACTTCAAAGGCTGTGTTTGGCATTTTAGGATTAGGTATAGCTTGACCTGGAAATACACCTTTAAGTTGGGCTTTTTCTTGAGTTAACTGATGTAATGATTGTTGTATTGATTGTAAAATCTGTTGTTGAGTTTGCATGAAGGTGTTGAAATGATCTGGTTGTGACAGTGTAGATGCCACAGGTGCTGTGACAGGAACTATCTCCCGTTGATTATTAACGGGTGGGTTGTGATATTTATTATTAACCAGAACGATACCTCTATTAGTATTATAATTATTAGAATTACTTTGTCCTTGTCCTTGTCGTGGTGGAGCTTGGTTGTAATTGTTTGCTGGCCTAACATTTTGATTATTAAACCCTAGAGGTGTAACTTGTTGATTATTTCGCCAACCAAAGTTGGGGTGTTATCTCCAAGGTGTGTTAGGTTGGCTATTGATGGAGTAAACATTATCTTGTTGTGCAGTTTGTTGTTCATAAATGAGAGGATAATAGGAGTCGGGATGCCCCATACTCAAATAGAAATTACATGGAATAGAGTTTACGTTCATGACAGGAGTAGGCTTATGTTGAACAGAAATGGCTTCTACCTTTTTTGTGAGGGATTCGATTAAAGTTCTAAGCACAAGATCAGATTTAACCTCAAACATACTAACAGCCTTAACTGTAGAAGAAGAATTAGCAAAACGGGGGATGTCATTACCCCCCCCCCCCTAGTTATTATTACGCTTAGATTGATATTCTAGAAACCTATAAGCCTCTGAGGCTCCTTTACTAAGGAAACTACCCCCATTCATTATATCAAGAACCTCTTTATGATATTGTAAAAGCCATTTGAAAAAGGCACGAACAATCATGTCTTTCACAAGGTTATGATGCTGACACTCGTTGAGAAGATCAGTGAAACGATTCCAGGCCTCTGAAAAGAATTCATGAGGATTCTGGCAGAAGAAATGAATCTTTTGAAGCATTTCATCTATCTTCAGTGGTGGATAAAACTGTTCCATGAACAATTGAACAAGTTTGGCCCATGAGTCCACAGAATTAGGCGCTTAGGCAGTTAACCAAGACGCCGCCTTATCGGCTAGGGTGAAAGGAAACACCATCAGTTTAATTTGCTCAGAACATATGTTAGGACAATGGAATGTCGTGAGAACTTGTTCTATCCTACGCATATGCTGATAAGGTTTTTCATGGTCTAAACCATGAAAAACTGGTAACAAATTAAATATATTTGAGGGAATTCGAAAAGCCCCTACTGGGTCTACAAGAACAATGCATGACTTAGGCCCATCTGTTAGGGCCTTGTAAAAATCAGAGAGAGGAGTCTCTGCTTCTTCACCCATTGTTGCAGGTGTAGTGTGTGGTATTCTAGATAGGCATGTGCGTTGACGTTTACGATAGCTAACAAAAGATGGTTTACTCTTACCAGACCTTAATCTAATGCAAGGCTAAGGCCAATATGAAACAAACCACTAACGACAATCAAACAACCCTGATATGCTAGAATGAAAACTCCTCTGACAGAAGAGACAAGAAGTGAAAGAAAGAGTACCTGAATGCCTCCTTGCTTCGCGTATGAATAGCGTCTTGTATAAGCAATCCCAGTGTATTTAAGAAGTTGGAAACACTAAATATAAAATAATTTGAACAAAAGGAGAGTCTCAGAATAAACCCCGAAATTGATCTTTCTCTATGAAGCGCGCTTCAAATATATGGCAACAAAGCGTTAATGCAATGCTTAGTATTAGTGTAAAAAAGGTGCGAGCATGCTCAGAGTGCACAAATCCGGAGAATTCCAGTAGACTTCCAGGAGCAATTTTTCTATTTTTAGAAGATAGGTGCGGGCGTGCTCAGATTGACTGTAAATAGGGCGCGGGCGCACTCCTGAGTACAATTCCGAAAATTTCCAGTAGACTTCCAAAAGCAATTTTCTATTTTTCTGAAAAACACAAACACAGTTAGAACCAAACAATGGGTGGGTGGGTGTATTGGGTTACGTAAAATGGAAAAACGAAGGGAAACTAATCTAAACAATACTAAGGTGGCAGTGGCACCATTTAATAATCGTAAAATAAGCTTTTTACCTAATCCTAACTAATTATGTTAAGAATAAGTAAACTAAATTATTCTACAATTAGATCAAAGTTTCTACTCTCGTTTATCATGCAATATGGTGGAGTAAAGATTTCGTTCCACTCCTAGTTGTTTAAATGTAACAATTTCAATAGTTTTAACAATTCTACATATATCAATGAGTGCAATGGATTGTAATTTTACTATTATGATAAAAATAACTAATTACAAAGATTTAATAGCCTAGTTTATACTAAGGCAATTTACTACCAAGATTTTAAATGGGAAGAAGGGATTAGGGGGATTTGATATTCACCTAGATAAATTCCTAATATGCTAGTGTAGATTATTGCAACTCTAACCAATAAAGATTAAGTATTTGATCCCTAACTATTTATGGCATCTCTAACCAAATAATAATTAGCATGAGAGGAAATTTAGCCCATTCTTATGGTGAATAAACTAACCTCTAGATTGAAACTCTTAAATAAGCAATAATTCTAACTAACACACCAAGTCTTCATCAAAGCTTCGTGAAACGCCTCTAACTGAGGTTTAGCTAAGATTTTTTAGACTATCATTAATAGAAGAAGAATAAGACATAATGAATATAATAATAATAACTTGGTTTTATTAATGGAGGCTAGGGTTTAGAAACAATAATTACGTTATACTAAAGAGAGAGAGAAAAAAATAATTTAATTAAGACAGTTCTAATTAATGGGAAAGAATCTAAGAATTAAAAACTAAGTATATAGAGTTATGCCTTAGTCCTTTTTATATAGAAGAGGGCTAGGTTTACAATTTCGTGCATAGGCTTTGGAGCTTTGTTTTAGGCCATTAAATCAAGCCCAAAACCTAATTATTTAAGTTCAAAAAGGGTTTCTCTACTGAAAATTACTGCAACTATCTTTTCTTCCACGTTTACTTCTTTGATTGGATCAAGGCTTAGACCATTAGAAATCTTTTTTCGAGCCGGTCCTTTTCACATATAGTAGGCCCAATTCCGAGGTCTGAGTCCAAAGATACGACCTGCGGAAGTTCTGTTGACTTTTCTGCTCTATTTATGCCCATGTTGACTTTGACTTTTCAGCATTGACTGGGCTTTAAAAAAACTTTTTCTCCTTGAAACTTGGGCTTTAACCATAGAACTTCTGAGCAACCAACCTTTGCTCATTTATCTTGCAAAAGTGACATATTTCTTTACATATTTGACTCCAATACCTGAAATACACAAAAACACGTAAACAATACTAACTCTTATTTATTATACAGATAATTGGTCTAAATGTAATATTATTAAGGGGTTAAAACTAAAGTTTTGGGCTCCTATCACCAACCCACGTGAGCAAGGTAACTTGACTAATTGGACATTTTATGAACTTTGGATTCAAAAGACAAAACCCTAAAGGACTAATTATCAGTTGGATGTTACAGTAAGGAGATGCGGTTTACTTCTTGCAACCAACCAATGCTGCCTAATGAAAAGAAGATCACACTTGTCGTCGGTTGTGATGTTTGTGGTAATGAGTGTTGTTGTGTTTTTGACTATCCTATGTGAGGATTTATGTGTGTAAGGGGTGATGTCAGTGCTATATGTGTTTCTTTAAGGGCAACGTAAGTGCTAAATAAAAGTTTTTGTTTGGTTCTGACATATATAGATTACATACAATATTTCAAAACATAAATGTATACAACAAAGATGTGGCATAACATCAATATTACACATCAATAACAATCTTATAAAAAACAACTGGAGACTTTTAATTTGAGTTATAATTAGATGATGAAAGGCCAGGTGGACGATGATAATGGGGGAGGATGTGGAACCAAAGTTTTGACAATAGTGTTCAGCTGATCTATATGTTGGAGAATTTGTTGTTGAATGTCTCCTTGGTGCTCGAAAATTTTTGTTTGGCTCTCCAAAATCTGCGCATGGTTCTCTAAGAACTGTGAGTAGTTCTCCAAAAAATGTTCATGTTCTTCGTCAAACACTATCAGACGTCGTTGTAAGTCTATTGACTGTGCATGAATAAACCCTTGACGTGCATACATTGATTTTATACTCCGGTGAAGAATATGGATACCCTCCATGGGGTCGATTGGGTTTTTTAGGACATCTTCAGCGAAGTAATCTATTTGGACTGGAGGTGAGACAGGGAGTATCTGCCTGTTAGAGGTCATTGAGAAGTAATGTTTGTTATGATGAAGACTGATGAGAATGGATAAGGAACATAATTATTGTTTGAAGAAAAATAAAAGGGTGCGTTTTTTTATAGTGGCAAAGAAATATTAAAATATGAAGACATTATTAAAATGGTGGGGTCTCTATAATTTTTTTGAATGGAGAGCTAGAAGTGTAGGTGGGGTCTCAAGGAAAATTTGAATTGTAAAGTAAAAAGAGTAGGCGAATTCCATGATCCAATTTTAAGTCGCGTGATATGCACGCAAAACACGCTAATTTATTGAAAAGATGTATAAGTTATCTCAACAAAGTAATTTGCAAATTCTTTATTATTTGGTTATGATATACCTATTTGCATGTTCCAGACCAAGGGCAAAACATATAAATGTCTACATATATAACTGAGAAATCGATAGAAAATTTGAAAAAGCTTAGACAGTGAGCTAAACTATGCTTTTTTAAATTACAAAACAAATTCAAAATTGACACAACAGTTTGTGCACTATCGATTCCAGTTGTTGGTTGTGAATGCCATAGATTCGAATAGTTAACAGGACCAGCTTTTCAAGGTATACATTAAGGCAATCATATTCTATGCTTTGGAGGTCATCAACATCCATCCCAGTAGTTACAGCAGAAGGATAATTCTACTAAGCATTTGACATCGGCAACGTATGAATTATATATTGGGGAGCATTCCCTTGCAGCAAATTAATCACCAAAAATAAAACAAAAGGCATCTAGAAAAATCCATAAGTAATTTTCAGTGTATTTTTTGTTCTATGAAAATATCATGAATGTAATATGTATCAATCAATTCGAGAGCACTATGATTTACATGTTCTAAGACGCAAAAAAACACAGTCTAGGGTCAATTTATTAACCTTTTCGGTAGAGCAAAATATTGTTGCAGAAGAATTGCTTGCAATAGTATCATTGAGGTTGATTCCTTTGCTTTCATTTCTGCATTAAAACAATCAAAATGAATGATAACTTATTCATATGTTATACAAAGATTACATTAGTTAGAAGTAGTAAACAATATATCATGACAGTAAATTAACTTTGTGTATAGGGTATTACACGGTATAAAATATAAGAAATTGTAAACGATTAAAAAAAACGAAACCAAAGTAAAATCATGAACTTTGATTGAATAAGTAAGAAAAATGGATTTAAAAAATAGAACAATAAAACATTGAAAAAGGGAGTTAAATCATGATAAGTTTGAGAATTCTATGAGAATAATCAAGTTTTAAGTGCTTAAATCAAGCTAATTAAAATTAAGACGACTCTTAAAATCCAATTATGTATGTTTATCTAAACACTCAATCGTAAATGTTTTTTTTATTGATAAACTTAAAAAGACAAACTTATGGAGTAAATGGTTATGGTGGGGATTTTTCTGTACTGTAGAATTAGATATCAAGTAACTTTGAATTGGAGTTGTAATATTTAATATGAATAAGTTTTGAAAAAAATTGAAAAAAAAATAAATAAAAAATCGAACAGTTTTAGTTAACTTTTTGAGCAGAAGAGAGAGATCAACATAGTAGTATTAATGTTCATGTTGCCACTTCAATGAGAGGTGTAGGGTTAGTTGTTGGTTCTTCTTCACCTTCTTCTTTTGTTTTTATGTATCCACACTTTAAAAACATTTTTCTCAACTCCATTCCTCAAACAAATCTGGTTAATGGTAACATCATCGTGCTTTTTTGTTCTCCAACCTAATTTGTTAGCAAACTCTATCATCTAGCTTCTTTTGCTAAACTTCTGTGAACCTTGTGATAAACCTCTTACTTTTGATACTCTTAGAACCACCACAGATACCAACTTCTTCTCTCACATGATTACCAAGTGTATCTGACAATCGATCTTGATTAATTTTAGTCAAACCAAAATCCTTTTGACGATGAAAATTCCGATGACACCCACAGGCGGCACATTTAAGTGATAAATCTTCATTCCCAACAGTTGCACTAAGAGAAGTTATATGCATATATTGACAACAACCATCATTAGCATATCCACCAATTGAAGTAGCATGATTTTTCAGCACTCTCTATAACTCACACCAGTTTGCTTTGAATTCATGAACGATTTATTGTTGTTTGACTCGGTTTTTGTATGCATAAATGAAATTACTCTTAAGTTTTCAAATCCTTCTTGCATCTTTTCTAAAGGAAAAATGACTTTTTTTTATTACGACAAAAAGTTCTTATGATGATGAAATGATATTTCCAAATTTTATAGTGAGGCTTGTGTAGTATTTTAAAAGTAATTACATGTCCATATTCGCATGTCTTAATATATGTTTTGTTAAAAAAAATTACAGTGCAGTAATATGCACACCAGAAGTAATTGTAATTAAATGGACTCATGTGAAATGTTTTTTTATTTATTATTACTGTAGTAAATTTTTTTGCTACTCTGCGAATGGGTCCCACTTTCAAAATAATGTAATATTCGAGCCCAACGCAATGACTTTGGTATGTTTTTTATTTTTTTTAATGTGGCAAACAACATTGGAACTCGGATTTGAAAATGTGTTAGAAGATATTATGGGTAAGAAAGTTGGGTTTCACCTTATTAATGTTTTGTTCGGTCTGTCTGACTCAGTAGTCAAGAGAACTATAGTACCCTTGTTGAACCCACTTAATTGGGTGAACTGACTTGTATAGGAGAACTGCTCTACTTAATCACATGTAACGGAGTATATATAGCAGTTTTGTAGATTTTCATCTTAATTTTTTTTTTAAATTTATATATGTGTTTTTGCTTTTCTCTCACTTTAAAAACACGCCGCCTTTTTAAGAACCTTGCGACTTTCATTCAGCATACAGATATTCTCTTCTTGGTGTTTAACAGTTGTTGATTTTTTCCATTTCCTTTTTTTTTTTTGTAATATATATATATATATATATATATATATATATATATATATATATATATATATATATATTATTTTTTATTGTTTTCATAGTTATCATAATTGTATATGATGATATACTATTTTGCAAATATTACTATGAAGTTCGTTTGATTCATTTAGAAATGCCATAAAATCATATGAAAAAGAATGGTGTAGCTAGTTTTATTGAGGTATACCAATATCTTAGTCATCTTCCGTCAATTAATTTTTTCCCCAAAAATCATTTGTTAAAAAAATTCTCTAATTTAAAGTAGCGTTTGAATGTACTTTTATATTGTACTACAAAATAAGATGATACAATAGTATTTTTAATTTTTAATTTTTTTTAAAAAAAACAATTAATAATTTGCGTCCTTAAATGTAGAACAATTAATGCTAATTTGAAAAACAACAAAAATGCATAAATGAATAAAGTTAATATTTATTAAAATTCCAGTCGCGTTTTCAATTTGTTTTTTTATGGAGATAATCATTTATTTAACACGTGGTGTTCTATTAAATTGTTGAATTCAAACAAACAGGGGTCACACTGTTTGAATTTGATGTAGGCATTTGCTTTTAAGGATCTTTTGAAATTCAATTCTTTATTTTCAAATATATAACACAAATGTAGAATTGGCACTCTTCAATTGACGGACAAAATTTAAATCGATGAAGTGGCTTCATATTATAAGTATTTAAACATCCAGTTAAATGGAACAAACTAAAGCAAGCTGAAATTACAGCAACTGTTTACCTTTTTTTTTAGTTTTTTTTTTCATCCCCACTTGTAATAACTATAACTATGAAGGAGTCAAATGAGAGGGCAAAAAAAACACATAATGGGTCCGATGTTTGCATGAATGTAATGAAATAGTATATACAAAAAATAAAATGTTTAGGAGCTTTCTAAGAGATCATAATATGAGAAAGAGAGAAAGGGTTTGAGTAGAAGGGTGTGTGAGAGATTAGGAGCAAGAGATATGGAAAAAGATATAGCTAAAAGAGTTTTTTCTTTTTTTCTTTTTTCTTTATATATGCTATGTTGGGATATTTTATGTTGGGCTTGTTAATTTTAAAGTTTAAGAGTTATGTCAAAACTTTTATATAGGCAAATTTTTTAAATATGTTTAAAATAAACCCCACAAGAAAAAAACTAAAAAAAAAAAGGTAGAGAGAAAGAGAGAGAGAGAGAGAGACCTAAAACAACTATATAATTCTTTTATGTCTCTGCTTTTCTTTCTATCAAGGGTAAAGGCAAGGGTGAAGCTATTGAGGAGCATATGAAGTGCAAGGCTATGGAAGATCGAGTCTTTAACACGCGTTAAGCACACTCATGCTACTGGTTGGGGTTGCCTAAGCAGCACAGGTGTTTCTGAATCAAACAGCAGTCATGAACGACTGTCACTTAGTAATAGAGTTGGTGTTAATCGGGAAGGCAACGCTGATGCTGTTATTTTGAGAATTGTTAATGCTCAAAATGGATTAAGCTTTGTAAGTTTTTTTAATTTTAATTTTAATTTTTCATTTATTTTTTAAAGTTAAATGCTTTATATAGGTGCAATTGATCCTTGATGATGTGGTGCATCAGTACCAAGAATATTTAGATGTTCAGAGTGCTAGGATTGCTAGGATTGCTAGCTTAGTGGCTGACGATGAAAGGTTGGATATTGGAACTAATGTTGGTAGCAGTATTAGGAAAGAAATAGAAGGAGCAACCACACAAAAGGTTGCAGATACCGGTTTGGAGGAGACAAAGTGTCATATAGTTAAGTTAGAGAAAGCTCTAACTCAGTATCATCTACGTGTTGAGGAGCTAGAGGAAGATCATATGACTCTGAAAGGTCTGATAGAGGCCCAAGAGTTTGATTTATATAAGTTTATTATTTATCCCAAAATTTGTGTTATTTTATAATATTGAAGTATGGTAGATACAATGTGAGTTGTTTCTTACTCTTTTTTTATATGCCTTAATTGATAAGTTACCAATTTTGTTTTTTTTAAGTGGTAGATAAATGGACATTTTTTTTCAATTGATATTTCCTAAATAATGGGTTCCCCTTGGTGAATAATCAAAACCAAATTTTGGAATGTGTTGATTTTTTTCCACAAACAAATGGACTTCATCATACGCTAAGTCGCACCTAAAGTATTGATTTTTTATTTTTCATTTTTTAATTTTTTGTTAAAATTTTTCATCCTTTTGAGATAAAAAATAAATTCAAGTTTGAAATTATGAGATATGCATTACCATTTAAGTCATTTTCTTTAACTTAATCAAGCGAAAGAGTCAACTCTTAAAGCTATAGGGGTGATTGTGAGGAATTTATATCCCTCTTTATAAAAAGATTATGAAAAACGAAAAGAATACACGTGTATTCTCAAAACATGATTTATCATTACCAAACTCTTAAATGGGTTATTTAGCACAATATAACTATCAATATGTTAATGTTGGGGAAATTAAATAGTATATGGTGTTAATTAGAAGAAGCAATCAAACATGAAGATGATAGTGCATGTGTTGTATACCCACAAAGTGTAATGCTATTACAAGATAGTTTGAAACAAAAATGGATCAGATCGAGGAGAAATATATATAATTGATATTTTTTATAATATTTAAATAAGTACATTTTATTGATGGGAAGCTCATGTACAAAGGTTATTATAATTGGTTACAACAGAAAGTTATTAAAAAGTTAACATATGTACATAAATATTATTACAATACACTTAACATATGTACGTTCGGTATGGTGCCTAAATTATATTGACGTGCACACACGTTTTTGGTTTGAATGTGGTTGTGCGTGCCTACATTACTCTACATAACTTGACCAGAGTAAATTCCTCACCATTTACTAGATGAACCCAGCATTCGATGGAGGTAGCTGTAGTAGTTTCTCATTTTCCATTTTGCAATAGACCATATAATGAATTAAAGATAAAGATATAACACAATTTACTCTTCATTCATGGATGACTCTTGCAATGTAGGTAAAAAACAATAAACGTTATATTTCATTTGTAACAAATAAAGGAGATGAATATTTAACTAATAACATCCAAAAGTGTGTGTTGTACATTTACCTAGAATTATGTTCTTTTGCATTTTTTTTTATGGTTGTATCTCGGTGTTGTTTTCGTTTGTTGAACCATCTTTTCGAACCATTTCACTAGTTGTGAGTTGATTTCCCTATGTTTGTTAAAAATGTTTAATTGTTAATGCAGTAAAATAATTTTTTTTTGGAAAAAAAAAACAAAAAATAAAAAAATAAAAGCATAACTTTACCTTCTCAACCACTTGACTATCTAAGTCAGTTTCTTCAGGGTAAACTTTGTCAATGGTAAACAATTCAAAAGTTTCCTTGTCACTAAAGTCGTTGATTTGCACTTGAAAAATGTAAGATATTTCTTTAATTTTCTGAAGCTCTTTCGAAACTACATCGGACCATTTTCTTATTTTTTGGATCGGATAAGAAATGTTTTAACTAGTCATAGGATGTATAAATGAATTTTAAATTAGCTTGCCTTTTGGATAAGGTCCAATTCTTCGACCGACTTCATAAGCAAGTCTTTAGCATGCTTCTTAAAAGCGACAAAAGTGGTGATATCCGAGAAATCATTCACACACATTCTAAGTTTATACCTACTTTGAAATTAGAATGTGTTGAAGGAAGAAATTGAATACATAAAGAAAAAATAGGAAAAATACGTTAGTTTTGTTTTACTAACCTTTTTTCTGTGTCCACCTTACATTTGGAACATGGTATATCAGATTCAATTTGTGGGATAGTTTTTTTACAACGTATGCAGCAATTGTCGAACCATTTTTTTTTTTTTGGTAGGTAAGCAAAGTTGTTAGAGAGGTCCCCTACCTCTTTTCATATAAAATAAATTTTGTCTTTACAATCTCAAGTATTCCTTTCCAATTGCATCTTCATATACAATTTTTCTTATATCCTCAGCAAATGAACTAAGTACGATGTCCATACAGCTTAAGTTAGGTACATTTGCAGCTAGTGCATCTGCTAATTGATTTGACTCCCTATAAATATGTACTTAAACCAATTAGTATTGTATACCTTATCTATTATCGCAAAGCAAAAGTATAGGTTGATCCGTTATGTGATTCATCTCTTCCAATTTCCTTTAATTTAGTTATGGTGACTCTTCTATCTCTCAGTAGTTCTTCTTCAAATAAATTTTCAGTAGGACCCTCCACCTCGACGGAAATGTTTGTAGCTCGGCTGCTAGTATGCACCCAAAAAAAAGTATGGATCATAATGTGAATAGTAAAACAAATTTAGGAAAAGAAAATTGAACCCAATTTCATAGGGTTTTATTAAAACACATTCATTTATAGTGTTAACTAATATAGTTTATGTTACTTATATTTTTGTAAAAAAATAATCTTATATATATATAATTCATCTACGCTTGTATTCAGCAACAACATCAATTTCCAGGTTGATATAGATTTTTGTTCCGCTAAGAGATGAAAGATAATTTTGTCTACAACAGAAACTGTATTAAAAGTCTTTTTTGTTGCGAATCAAATTTTAGGTGTGATATAAATTTGATATTAATTAACATTCGTTTCCAACATAAAGTGTAAACAATATAAATGTATATGCACCTTGATAATCTTTTGCATTCAGCGAAGTTGCTATAATGATCACATTATGCTTTGTTATAATGTCCTCTGGAATTGATTTGACCAGATCACCCCACAAAGCAATTGTTATTTCGGTGCCGCTAAAGGTTGGATAGACTTCATTAGGTTACAACAATATGTTTGTTTTGTTAACTAAAGATATAAATGTTTCGCTCATTTCTTATCCATGATTACGATCTCTTATAAAGATGATCTTGATTTTTCTTTTGTGTTGTCGACTCTCTTCAAGACACTAATAACATCTACGTGTTTACATAAATAGAGTATTAGAACCTCTATCATTTATTTTCTCATGTGAAAAGAATGGTTAATCAGATGGAATATTTAAGCATAAGATTGTAATATATAACCTGATAAAAGAGTTTTCTGTTTAGCCCTTTCTTGAAGGGTTTTGAAGTCAAGGAAATTGAACTTGTGTCTTGCTATTTCAGTCCCTTCTTCATCTACTGATTCTATCAATGTCTTTGGCTTGAAATGAATCACAAATGGATGCACCACCGGACGATAGGTCATTGCTAAAATCACATCAAATCTTTGAATGAGGTCGATATTGCCTTCTTTTATCACATTTCCTTTTGCAAATTTGTCAAATTCTTTAAAAAAATTTGATTCCAATTTTGCATGTACGTGAGTTCCCTATTAATAAGGAATAAAACAAGAGTTAACTTTTTTTAAAATGATCTCAAAACAAATGTGAATTGACTAGGACGTCGTTGTTATTCCAGTGAACTGACTCCCACATTCTTGTTACACGAACCTTAACTTTCCACTTGTCTATACCTAAATAAAGATTAGCAAGGTATTGACATGCTTACGCTGCCATTTGAGGTAGTTCTGCAAAACACAATTTTGAATGTAAAGAAGAAGTTAAAATGAATTTTTTTAATATCAATGGTAGTATGTGGAATAAGTTTTCTACAGTGGACTGAACATACTTTTTTAAAAATGAACGAATCTCTTTAATGAACTCAAAACTGTAAAGAGAGAGTGAACACATTATATAAGTTATTGCATTAACAAAATTAGGTAATCTACTCTATATGTCAACGCAAGACAACCTAGCTAATAATAAATTTTAATAAGACAAAGTACATATTTCTTTGATAATGAATTTGTTGCCAATATACATTATTGTATCTCTTTAATTTAAGTCTAATCTAGTCTATCTATCAAGTGTAGATGATAAATCTGATTAACAAATTCGTTTCACACAGAAAACAATATTTTAATGTGTCACGAACATTGCTATCTCTTTAAGCAGTATTAACTATTTTACAACTTTCATTTTGCTAACGATAAGATTTAGAGATGTACTGAAGATATCTAAGTTTAAGTCCCGTCAGTGATAATAATGTGCTTCTCAGAGCTGTGCGACCCCACCATCACTATGCATCCTACTAACTTTATATTTTTTTAAAATTTGTGCTCCCCTACAATGTTCTTATTGCCTCTTAGAATGGTTGAGCGTGGTTCAGCCAAAATGAATTTTGAATGTGAGGAAGAAGGTAAAATGAATATTTTAAATATCAATGGTAGTTTGAGGAATAAGTTTTGTGTAGTGAATTGAACATGCTTTTTTTAAGTGAATGAATTTTTTGAATGAACAAAGAATTTTAAAGAAAGAGTGAACACATTATATAAGTTAGTGCATTAACAACGTTACGTAATCTAGTCTATATGTCTATTCTAGACTACCTAGTTAATTATAACCTTGAATAAGATATAGTCCATACTATTTTGAGATTAGGCTATCTAGCCTATATGTCTATTCTAGAAAACCTAGTTAATTATTACCTTGAATAAGACAGAGTACATACTATTTTGAGATAAGATAACCTAGTCGATATGTCTATTCTAGACAACCTAGTTAAATATTACCTTGAATAAAACATAACATATACTATTTTAAGCTTAGGTAATCTAGTCTATATGTTTATTCTAGACAACCTAGTCAATTATTACCATGAATAAGACAGAGTACATATTTTTTTAGAATAAATGTGTCGCCAATATACATTATTGCATCTCTTTAATTTAAGTCTAATCTAGTCTACCTATCAAGCGTAGATGAAATATCTGATTAACAATTTTATTTGATACAAAAAACATTTTAATGTATAACGGATCTTTGTATCTCTCTATGCCTTTTCGGTTTTTTTTTAAATTAAGATGATGTTAGGCTGACCCCCACCTGTATTAATAAAAACTAAGATTTTCTTACATAGATTTTCCTTCCCATATCCTCATTTACAATATTATACGTGAAGATCATGATCGATAGGAGGAACAAAATAAAGAGTAGAGAAATTAACATGCTGATCAAGACTAGCAAGATAGTCCGCAGCTCTGTTCACCTCTATAAATACATGCAAAAAAGAGATGAAACTGAATTTTGACTTTTTTCCTTCTATGGCAGCAAGCACATTGTAGACACCCCATTTTTGCACCCCAGGCATAATTCATTCACGATTTTGCCTTGAATTAAATTTGATCATATAAGGTGATTTGCTTTCTAGAGTTTTCTTTTCTACATCAAACATCTTTCTTTTCATCTTCTTTTAGCATCTTTAGACTCTCCTCATCATGTTTTAGCTATGGCTGAAGTTTCGTTGCTTTCTGAGTTTTGAGTTGAGAATTACCAAAATACCCATGTAACCCTTTGGAGCCCAAATCTCATTTTTTCTACTCTTTCTTTGGATGAGATTATTTCATATTTGAATTCTCCTTGAAAAATCCTTCAAAATGAGTACAAGCTTGCCTAGGTTCCTTTTGGATTTCAGAAACCCTAATTTTGCCCTATCCCGTTTCAGCCCGTTGTGCGTGCTGTTCAATGCAATACATTATTGGAGTAAGATTTCGACCCAAGGGTATTTTTAAGAGTTAATGGACCTTACTAATGGATTAATTAACAATTTTATGAAGAAGAGTTTGCCTAATTTTGACCCGGTCAAAGGGAATTTGCAGCATTGAAAATATGGTCATAATGGGTTTTTTTGTGGATTTTGGACCTGTGCTCGTGGGCTATGGATCCATCTCGAGTTGGAACTTTTCATTAGGGTTTCTAGCCTACTTCTCAAGCCTCCAAAACCCTAGAGAACCTTCCTTATTTGTTCTATTTGATTTGATCCCTAAAATCAAGAATATTCTAGAGAATATGCCATTTTGGAGCCATGTTTGGAAACCCTGGATTATGGGCTCATTGAAGACGTGTAGGGCTTGATTTTTTGCCCTAATCCATCTAAAAAATCCAAAAACCAAGGGCCAAGATCGCACCCCTTATCCCACCTCTTGAATAAAAGGCCAGATTTAGGAGGTGCAACCAAAAAGATATCAAGTCATTGCATTTTTCTTAATCAATACTCAGCCATTGGATCAAACTCATTACCATATTTGAATCCACGCCCAAAAGCTATAAATATGGGTCTCATTCACCCACAAAAAAAATCTGGGAGCTAGGAATTCGAAGTTAATAATCTGGACCTAGTTATTCAGAGCTAATAGCCTTCTTTTCTTCAGTGTTCTTCATTTTTTTCTTTCTAGTTTTTCATTTTAGCCTTCTTTTCTTCTCGTCAATCTTGAGGAGAAACTTATTTTCACCAAAAGTTGTTTTTTTTCTCATATCACCTGTTTTAATCCAAAAATCACAGTTGTCAATTCAAGATCAAGTTTATCATCAATCAATCGATCAATCTACAATCAAGTATGAGGCAACATTCCAAACAAAGTGACAACTTTCTTTTCTCTTTTATTTTAATTAGTATTGCATATTAGGATTATTTGTTTTTTTAGTTTTACTATAGCATAGAGTCATTTGCTTTTAAATAATTTAGTGAAGATCATCGAATTTGGTAATAAAATTTCAAGCTTTCTTCATTCACCTATCTTAATACATTACACCTCAATAGAAGTAAGGTTGGTTTTTACCAGGCGAGTGTGGGTGCCTAACACCTTCCCACATCGTACCTTGACTCCTGAACCCAATAATCATCTAGTTTCGAGGGCTAGTCCTTCACATAGGTTTTACTCAACTTTTCCTTAATAAAGTTAGTGGCGACTCTAAAATCAATTGCATAAATCTAGGTACACATTTTTGTGCGTACACATCCAGACAATACCACGGTGGTTTCTCCAACTTCTATGTATCTCTCTATGTCGTTTTCACTATTAGACAATTCCCATTTTCTAATGATAAGATTTGGAGATGTGCGGAAGATATCCAAATTTGAATCCCGTAAACAATAATAAGGTGCGCCTAAGAACTACGATTCGACTATCATTATGCGACCGACCTACTTTATATTTTTAAAAATATTTACTACCCCACAATTATATTTTTGCCTCTTAGAATGGTTGAGTGGGGTTGGGCCAAGATGATCATATGTCAAAATAATTGACATTTTCATAATATGTATGATTTTCATTTTTTAATATATAAGGGGAAGTATATGTAATTTCCCACAATTAAATGTTATAGTATGCATGAAAATTACCTTGAATAAGACAGATGACATATTTCTTTTTAGAATAAACGTATTGCCAATGCACATTATTGCATCCCTTTAATATAAGCCTATTCGAGTCTATCTATCAAGTATGGATAATCATTTTCACAACCAAACCCCTCAATCAACTTAATTTAATTTATTAAGTACTGCTCTATTAATGAATGACAGGCCTCTGATAGCGAAACTTGATATGTTGTAAAATTTACACAGTTCAAAAATATCCACATACCTTATGAGATTAAGTTGTCTACACTATTTTTTTAGATTATAGTTGGTTAATTACGCTCAGCTGCTCAGCCATCTAGCACATCATATACATCATACAAAGAATGCTTCAAGCACACTTACTTGTTATCACCTCCAAATCAAATTGGATGGATTAAAGAGCAGAGTTAAATGTATCAATTCCAAAAAAAAAAAACTTGTTAAATTGTACACTGAATGAGTACACATCGTTAACCTTGTTTATTGGGTTAAACTCTGCCCAGCGTACACAAAGAAAATTGGAGGGATTCTAAAATTAGATGGATTTTTTAAGTTTTATATTGTATACCAATGAGACTCGCTTACCATATAAATTAAGCAAGATACAAAATAATATATATGTGTTTAAAGTAATAGTTAGGTGGACAATAGCAAAACATACCACTTGTAACTATACATTGTAAGAATCTAGAATGTCGTTGTAGACAACATTTCTAGTGTAAGTGATAATCGTAAAATAAGCTTTTTACCTAATCCTAACTAATTATGCTAAGAATAAATAAACTAAATTATTCTACAATTAGATCAAAGTTTCTACTCTCGTTTATCATGCAATATGGTGGAGTAAAGATTTCGTTCCACTCTTAGTTGTTTAGACGTAACAATTTCAATAGGTTTAACAATTCTACGTATATCAATAAGAGCAATGGATTGTAATTTTACTAATATGATAAAAATAACTAATTACGAAGATTTAATGGTCTAGTTTATACTAAGGCAATTTACTACGAAGATTTTAAATGGGAAGAAGGGATTAGGGGGATTTGATATTCACCTAGATAAATTCCTAATATGCTGGTGCAGATTATTACAACCTAACTAATAAATATTAAGTATTTGATCCATAACTATTCATGGCATCTCTAACAAAATAATAATTAGTATGAGAGAAAATTTAACCCATTCTCATGGTGTATAAACTAACCTCTAGATTGAAACTCTTGAATAAGCAATAATTCTAACTAACACATCAAGTCTTCATCAAAGCTTCATGAAACCCCTTTAATGGAGGTTTAGCTAAGATTCATTAGAGTATCATTAATAGAAAAAGAATAAGACATAATGAATACAATAACAATAACTTGGTTTTATTAATGGAGGCTAGGGTTTAGAAACAATAATTAGGTTATACTAAAGAGAGAGAGAGAGAAAACTAATTTAATTAAGAGAGTTCTAATTAATGGGAAAGAATCTAAGAATTAAAAACTAAGTATATAGATTTATGCCTTAGTCCTTTATATAGGAGAGGGCTAGGTTTATAATTTCGTGCATGGGCTTTAGAGCTATGTTTTGGGCCATTAAATCAAACCCAAAACCTAATTACTTAAGTCCAAAAAGGGTTTCTCTGCTGGAAATTATTGCAACAGCCATTTTGTCCACTTTTACTCCTCTGATTGGATTAAGACTTGGACCATTATAAAGCTCTTTCCGGGCCGGTCGTTTCAACATATAGTAAGCCTAATTCCGAGGTCTGAATCCAAAAAATACGGCCTGTGGAAGTTCTATTGACTTTTCTACTCTATTTTTGCCCGATTTTACTTTGACTTTTTAGCTTTGACTAGGCTTTAAAAAGGCTTTTTCTCCTTGAAACTTGGGTTTTAACCAAAGAATTTCTTAGCAACCAACATTTGCTCATTTCTCTTGCAAAAGTGACATATTTCTTTACATATTTGACTCCATGACCTGAAATACACAAAAACACGTAAACAGTACTAACTCTTATTTATTATACACATAATTGGTCTAAATGTAATATTATTAAGGGGTTAAAACTACAGTTTTGGGCTCTTATCAAACCACCCCCAAACAGCATTTTGCTTGTCCTCAAGCAAATATGAGAAATTAAAATAAGTGACCAAAAATGGAGTTCTAACTAATCTCGTTTCGCCGAGTGCGATTGCATTGACCATATGCAATAAGGCCTTAAACCACTAGAAATTCCCTAGTGGATGAGTTATAGCCTCGTGAGAGTTTTCTAGAGAAGGTACTCACGAACTTCATCTATACTACAACGACTAAGAAATAAAAATTATTGTTTTCTTATTTATTCTTAGATATCTATACATCTCACTAGCAATGAATACAGGATAATCAATTGGAAACCTATGCTAATATGTGCATAATAATCAATCATCTACGGATAAACATATATATAATGAACTATTCTATAAAATGTAATAACAGGTCTATTCTTGAAACTTTGGAATAACGTCCTTAAGTAGGTCCTCACATATATGTCAAGGAAATGGATATTCAAAAGGATAAGTTTGAGATAATAGAGTCTTCAAAATATATAACTAGAGAAAACCTTGTTCTTACTTTGCTTCTACACTTTGTTTCCATCCCCATTTTTTTTTCTTTTTATTTTGGCTTTTGACTCATTTGATTATGTTTTTGGAGTTCTAACTTTTTATTTTATTTATTTATTTATTTATTCTTTGGATGGAAACTTTCTTTTCTTTTCTTCTTTGAAGCAACTAACAAAGTCTTGGTTTTCCACTGATATTTATCTTTTATTTTCTCCATTTCATCCTACTTCTCAGACTCATTCATAAATGGGTAGGCTATTTTATTTTTTTTTTTTTTTTTTATTTTTTTATTTTTATAAAAGGGTAAAGGATTTGTGGTTTACGAAAAAGGCTAAAGAAAAGCTCAGAGGGGCGACTAGCGGAAAATAATTTTATATAGATTTGAATTTCTGGCTATATCGATCCAAAAAGGGCCTAAATTCTCTCTTAGGATATGGTATAGTGATCAAGCAAGTGGACGTGGGATTTCTCTATTCGGAATTTACTTTTCCCTTGTGTCATTACTCAGATATTTTACTCATAAGGCTTTTAGGCTATATTCTCATAGGATTTGTCGAATAAGTATACTAGCCTAGATTTTAGAAACTTACTACTAATACAAATATAGATGCTCATACAATATATTTATGGAAAGATGCAATGACTATTACCTACATATTAACCTAAGTTTCTAAAAACTATTCTAATTTAAAAGCTAACGTGAAACTTCTAGACTAATATCATCATAGAGAAAGAAACAATACCAATATTCCAAAGTGCATAGTATAAATACTTATTATTTCTATTTTTATTATTTTTTAATCATCTACTAGAAATCAAGTGCATATTATACATATATATATATATATATATATATATATATATATATATATATATATATATATATATATATCCTAATAGGTGCCTTAAATTATGCGTGTTTCTATGCCACCCCCAAACATAAACATGTTTTGTCCTCAAAGTATAGAAATAAAAAGGATAGAAAATACCATGGAAACGCGTGAAAATTGTAGAGCACCTGCAAAACAAATTTAGAACATACTAATATAGATAAATAAAAACAGACGCAACTCTCTTTAAGTTCCACCCGTTATGAGGATAACAAGAATTAAATTGCTTGGGTCATAAGCAAACACAAACAGAAAGTAAAACATATCTCATATCCAGCATTTAAGCGTTGTCCTCCTCTTTTATAAAAAAGTGAGGTTCCTTTGCATCCTACCAAGCTATGATAATCTGCCAGGCCTTACGCCATGTATCATCAACCCTTGCTAACCTGTTAAGTGTTACTCGGTTTGATGGGGTGGAAGGGGCAACCCAATGAGGTTGTAGCCTCTATCTCGGCCAAGTCATAGCCCGAAAAGATCGTATAATGCAATTGGTGGGTCTCATAATATCAACCCAAACCCAATCTGTGTAGCGGAATGCGAAATCAGGAAAGAAACATACCATGATGTGGCAAACCAAGACAGACATAAGAAGGTACTTATGCTTCATACTATGGGCTCGTGCTAAACTGGACAATAAGGTCTGGGGAATGTCATATAGCATATGTCCCTCAGCTAAAGCAAGAAAGACGTCACCGACGGCATTATTCGCAGAAGAAAACCGCCATTCCCCTAAGATATTCAACATGATAAAAAACATGATAGTGCCTACATCGTTAAGGGACAGGCTACCAAGGGCTACATTAAGATGCCCTTGGTCCTCTACACGAAAAACCCCCACCCCATAAGTCTCTTGGAAATATGCATAGTTATAGAGGTATATATTATCAGACATATAGCCCCATGAGTTTCAGGGAGCTGACATATACATCCCAACAGCGAAAAGGCTACCAAAAACTTGCTAAAATCCATTGTTATATCATCAATTGTGACATAGAACACTTGTTCCCCATCCGGTTGATAAAAGAACTTACAATGATCATAGAAATAAGCAATAAGTTTAGGAGAATAAGAGTCATTGGCACTTACCAGTAGATTCTGCCATCCTGACTGAACAATCCTGTCGCGGAACTAGTATCCATATGTGTCACTCTCGAGCAATTCGTTAAAGGAATACTCCGGTATGATTTGAGGATATTTTATATCAACAATTACAGTACTGGACTCCTTGAAGTGAGTGCAGAAAACCCCAGAAAAAAGAACTAGTGGTATGTTGAGGTGAGGGCGCGTGCGTGCTTGGAATAGCCTTTGTTAAAGGGCGGGTGTGCTCTCTCTGACAGAAGAACAATTCTGCAATACTGGACATAGAGGGCGGGCACGCTCTGTATTATTGAAAATAGGGGGCGTGCACCCTTTGATTAATTTTTGTGTGATGGAAAATAGTGGTGCAATGTGAAGTGTAGAGCAACCAACGTATTTATATCACACAAGTTTCTTAATCTAAGTTCCGCAAGTTGCCCAACTTGTGACAGCAAGATGATGGAAAAAGAAAATTTTTCTAAAACCAAAAATAGAAACAGACGAGATGCAACCTTGAATTCAAACCGATAGCTTTTCAGCTAGAATTAAAAATAGCAATCATCCAATTTCGAAATCTTAAGGTTGCACAAACCGAGAGTATCTAATTTTAGCTATTTCCTATTAGCATAGTGCGCATACAACCGACAGTTTATCAAGCAGGCAATAATATTTCGAAAAAGATAAAATCCATGGATATGATTAAACACATTGCTAAATAAATAATGCAACCCCTAAACAAGTTGGAAGGGTGGGATTCACGATAAACAACATAGCAAATGCCGAAAATTAAACCAACTTTAAATTTAAATAATAAACAAACATAGAATTCAATATTAACTACTTAACTACAACTGGGAATAAAAATAAACTAAAATATGGAAATATCTTTAAAATAATACAAATGAACTAGCCACGCGCTGAGGAAGGTCCAGAACCATCCGTCCTACGTCTACAACGCTCATGCCTTCCAAAGCCAGAAGATGAAGAACCATCGTGAGATGGTAGGCATCATAGAACTTCTTCTTGAAATGTGCGTTGTTGCTCCATTAAAACATCCATGGCTTCACAACGCTCCTTATTATTCAGAGCGAGATTCTCCATGTTATCCTAGATATCCTGGTGACTATCATTGAGCAACTGAATATTCTACTGCAGCTTAACTTGGTTACTGATAATGGTACCCTGCCTAGTCTGAAGGGAGTCACAGAGGTCATCAAGGGAACGTTGGCCTGTTCGAATCGTCTCATACTGAGTATGGAGAGTTCGTAGGCCCCGATGAAGTAAGGAGAAATGGGCTCTATCAGTAGTGGCCAACTCCAAAGCTCCTACATCAAAACTGGCAGTATCGTCCTCCTCCTCCGACTCCATTTTAGCAGTCAACACCTCAGGCATATTCCAATCTTTCTGAACACGCTCTCTATAAATCCGTGCATTCTCATGCACCTTTAACTTAGCCTTACCCAAACCAGGCACACATCCCCACAATAATATTATCTTCGTTATCAAAACAAGGAAAGCAGTGGTAGTACCACCAACTTCGATAATCTCATTAATCATAAACTCAAGCAAACAAAACCCATACCTTCTGTTCTACAGGGTCCATAGAATGTGCAGACAATTCAAACTGATGTCACTGGCTTTCGTGGTGGCAATGACGTTCCAGCCAACCCACTGAGCCACAGCCAGCTGGTTCCTCCTCAGAGACAACTGATGAACATAATGTGAACCCGCATTGTAATGTCCTTCCAAGACTGTCTCTATCATCAGCACTCTTATACCCCCAAACTGAGATTGCTGCATTGTGATTACAACATTTCTTTCCTCAATGTCAGTTATCTCAGCCAACCTCCCTCTAGTTAATTCCCTCCGACCATCATCCAAATCCACAAAAATCCTATTACCTTCAACGTTCTTGTTCTTGTAAAAACACAAGACCAAATCTGGATAGTAAAAATCCTCAGTCGAATACCATAACCCATCCCACTTTTTAATGCGCATTTCTGTATCAAAAAACTGTGTAAACTAAGCACTGATAAAAATTTGTTCGGGAAGGATTTTTGGGGTTTTAGGATTCATGACGATCTGGAATTGAAATTTTTGGTGATGGTGAAGGTGTGTTATGAATGAAAATGAATCGGTTCAAATTTGGGGGGCAAATGTGTAGAAGTAAGGGCGCGGGTGCGCTTTGATTGGTCTTTGTCAAAGGGCGTGTGTGCTCAAGGTTTTTCAAGGTCAGTAGGTGTTTAGTAATGGAGGCAAAAAAAAAAAAAAAAACGTGTGGGTTTTTTTATTTAAATAGGGGGTCACGTGCCACACACGTGACCTGGTAGGGTTTTTTTAGCTTTCGGGCCCAAGCCCAAAACAAAACAGATAATACCCATCCTGTCCCATGCCTCGTATATCTTAAAATTGAAATCCTCGATTTGTTAATGGTCTGATATTTACGAATGAGCTATGAAAATGATCAGCATAGAAAATGCAATCCAATTATTTGTATCAAACTCAAATCTAACCAAGGTTGACATATAAGAAGATGGAAAATACCTCGAAGCACGTGAATGACATAAGTTATGTGATCAAAAGAAATCTAAATTTATAGATAGTGTCAACCCGAATCAAATTACGACTAAACGACATAAACAACAAGAATAGGAAGTTGAGCAATTAAGAAAGGGAAAGACCAACACCCCACCCCCAAACAAATTTTTGAAAATAAGGTTTAGAAAATTTGTTTTAAACGTGAGGTCTTTTACAGTCAGATTCCCGAGACTAGTGACACTAATATTTATAAGGTGTTTTTTTTGACAATAACAATAAAGACATAAATCACTCCATAGAGACACATGATTCAAAAACAAGAAAATATGCAAGAGTGGAAAGCATGAATTACGTTAACTGTGGACTTAAGATCCGGTACTTACAGCTACACACTCCAAAGGGAGGGCCCGATTACCTTAATGGTGCACTTACCAATATATGAAAATGAAAGAAAGTACACCAAACCTCAAAGGTTAGTCTTCATAGACAGGATCATGTAATAGGACATTCTCTACATCTGGGGACATTAACTTGTGAAAATGTTTTAATCGTTGGCCATTATCTTGAAAGGTACTGTTGTCCTTGGGATTTACCAAGGTGATTGCCCCGTGAGGGGTGACTTTAGTAACCAGAAAAGGACCAGACCAACGAGTTTTTAATTTCCCCGGGAAAATGTGCAAACGTGAGTTGTAAAGCAAAACCTTTTGACCAACTACAAACTCTTTACACAAAATATGTCTATCATGAACACATTTCATGTTAGCTTTATAATCCTTCGTGAGATCATAAGAATCGCTACGGAGTTCTCCAAGCTAGCTCATTTAATTGTAATTTGCGCTTGATACCCGCCTCATCAATATTTAAGTTAAGGCTTTTTATAGCCCACATAGCATGGTGCTGCAATTCCACATGCAAGTGAAGTCTAAAGAGCGGCATTCCTATAAGAGTTTTAAAAGTCATCCTATATGCCCATAAGGCATCTGTTAGATGCTTAGACCAATCTTTCCTATCAAGATTTAGAGTCGTTTCTAATATTTTTTTAATTTTCCTATTAGAAACTTCTACTTGGCCACTAGTTTGCGGATGATAAGGAGTTGCCACCTTATGGGTAACTCCATATTTCCTAACTAAGGACGCAACAACTATATTGAAAAAATGAGTTCCACCATCATTGATGATGGCTTTAAGGATGCCAAAATTGTAGAAAATGTATTCCTTAACAAAAAACACAACTGTCTTGTGGTCATTGCTACGGTAAGCCATAACCTCTATCCATTTGGAAAAGTAGTCTACGGTAACAAGAATATAAATAAAGTTGTTAGAAATAGGAAAATGACCCATGAAATCAATGCCCCATACATCAAAAATTTCTACTACCATAATAGGATTTAAAGGCATCATATTACGTTTAGTAATACGCCCAAGTTGTTAGCAACAAACACACGTCTTGCAATGTACTTGGGCATCTTTAAAAAGAGTAGGCAAATAAAAACCACATTGACAAACTTTAGCTGCTGTTTTCATACGACTAAAATGGCCACCACACTCTTTCTCATGGCAGAAGGATAAAACTTTATTATATTCTCACTGGGGAATACAATGACGAATAATCTGATCCGCACAATACTTAAAAAGGTAGGTCTAGTCCTAGTAGTATGACTTAACTATGGCCAAAAATTTCTTACGTTCTATTTTTTACCAAACATCAGGAATAATATTAGAAGCTAAAAAATTCACAATGTCGACATACCAAGATGTAGAAAAAATAGAATAAAGATGTTCATCAGGAAAAGAATCAGGTATGGACTCAGTGTCACTATCACTGTCATTTGTTAGTCTAGATAAGTGGTCGGCAACTACATTTTCGACCCCTCGTTTATCTTTAATTTCTAGAGTAGACTCTTGCAGAAGAAGGATCCATCATATCAATCTCTGTTTAGCATCCTTCTTGGTGAGAAGGTACCTAAGAGCTGCATGGTCCATATACACTAAGGTCTTTTAACCAACCAAATAAAGATGGAACTTATCTAAAGCATAAACCACAGCTAAAAATTCTTTTCCCGTAGTAGTATAATTTCTTTGAGCATCGTTTAACGTCTTACTAACATAATAAATAACGGTGGACTTATCATCTAGTTTCTGGCCTAGCATAGCACCAACATCACAATCCCTAGCATCACACATAAGTTCGAAAGGTTTAGACCAATCGGGAGGCTGTATAATCAGTACAGATATTAAAGCGGCTTTTAATATTTCAAAAGCCTATTTGCAGTTATAATTGAAATCAAATATTTCATCTTTTAAAAGCAAATTAGTTAAAGACCTAGCTAATTTAGAAAAATCCTTGATAAAATGCCTATAGAAACCTGGATGGCCTAAAAAGGCTCTAATGTCACGGATAGTCCGTGGTATAGGTAGAGACGCTATTTATTCTAATTTGGCCTTATCTACTTCTATGCCATCACTAGATACAATATGACCAAGAACTATTCCTTTCTTTACCATAAAATGACATTTCTCCCAATTTAAAACCAGATTCTTTTTCTCACACCGTGTCAACACCTTAGAAAGGTTAGACAGGCAGTCACTGAAAGAGTTTCCATAAATAGAAAAATCATTCATGAAAACTTCCATAAAGCGCTCCACCGTGTCACTAAAGATATGAAGCATACACCGCTGGAAGGTACCAGGAGCATTACAGAAGCCAAAATGCATCCGTTTATAAGCATATGTTCCAAAAGGACATGTGAAGGTAGTCTTGTCTTGGTCATCATGATCAATAATGATCTAAAAATAGCTAGAGTAGCCATCTAAAAAACAATAATATGCATGACCAGCTAGACATTCGAGCATATGATCTATAAAAGGTAAAGGAAAGTGATCATTTCGTGTCATGGCGACTTCATAGGAACTCGCGTGGAAATATATTCACCACTAGCATTACGAACAATGGTAACCCCTGATTTCTTAGGAACTACATGAATGGGACTTACCCATTCGCTATTGGAGATGGCATATATAATACCCACATCGAGTAACCATAAGACTTCTTCCCTGACCACCTCTTTCATGGTAGGGTTCAAGCGATGCTGAGGTTCACGTGAAGTCTTCGCATTATTCTCCAAATGTATGTGATGTGTGCATACACTAGGGTCAATCCCATTAATATCGTCTAGGGACCAACTAATCGCAGAACGATGTTCCCTAATCACCCTAATCAAACGTGCCTCTTCATCAGCAGATAACGAGAAGATATGATCACCATATGACTACCATCCGGATCAAGTTGGATATATTTCAACTCAACATGAAAAGGTTTAAGCACAGAGCTGGGAGGAATGGGTAAAAAGGCTTTCGGAGGGTCCTCGTCTTAAGTAGTGAAGACTTGTTTAGGTAAGAGGTCTTCAAACTCGGAAGATGGAGCTACAGAAGGATCTAAGATAGGAGTATACTCGAAAAGGGCATTGACTTCCTCTAAGTAGGAGTCATCATCGAAGTCAAAACTTATGAAGGAACGGAATTGGTGCATCTGATTCTCTGGAAATGTGTTGTTGAAATAATCTTGAGCTACGCTCTCGATCATGCTAACTTCTCCATCGATAATCGTGTTAGGTAACTATTACATCATTTTAAAAATATTTACCTTAACAGAAAGATGGCCAAAGGACATGAACATCAAACCATTGCGGCAGTTTATGAGCGCGTTGGCAGTTGCCAAGAAAGGACACCCTAAAATGATAGGAACAGAGTCGTTAGCGACTTATGTGTTGAGGATAACGAAGTCGGCTGGTGATAAACTATAAAATGAATAGTCTACCTACGAAATGAACTATGAATCCAAAACGTAAGTAAACTAAACTTTTTACTTGATGCTCTCTTGTTTATCAAAGAATTTATTCTACTCTCAACCAATTGAGATATAGGGGAGTAGATAGAGTTCGTTCCACTCCTAGTGCTCTAGCATGGATGTTTTCTAATCTAACTAGTCGTTTTTAAGTCTATGAGAGTTTTACGAAGGGAATTATACTACGATGCAACTACCCACAAGATGCAACTAGTCGCTTATCGATTCAACTAAAGGGAATGCTCGTTGATTCTATGATAAGGAGTTAGAGGGGATTGATTCCACCTTAACTCAACTTAATCCACTAACGACAATAATCGTAATCGAATTGAACTGCTTCAGCGAACAATTGGTTATTCCTAATCCCTAATTATACATGGCATTTCTACCAATTCATAACTAGCATGTGAACAATTAAACCCATTCTCATGGTGAACTAATCATTTCTAGAGTGGAATAGAAAATCGGCGACTTCTCACGATAATCGAATCAAGCTTTCATCAAGGCTTCACAACCCCCTCTAATGGAGGTTTAGCCTTGAATCATTCCTAATCATTTCCATTTATATTAAAACTAAACATAATATAAAGCATTGAAATTTATTTAATTAAACAATAATGAAATCTAATTTAATGACTAAATTGAACTAAGGACATGAATTGAAATTAGATCTAGAATTGTAATTGACAAATCGAAATTGAATCAAGAACAACTAATTTATTATCTAATTCAAGGGAGAACAATCATTCAATACTAAATTTAAAACAAGAATAAAACTAATTACTTTAATATAAAAACTAGATCTAGAACTAAGGTTTAATGGAGGCTAACTAATCTAATTTATCTTCTAACCTAACTATCTACCATTAACAAAGACTTAAGCTTTTGTTTTATACATCCAGATCAAAATTCGTGCATGGGCTTGGAGCCATGGGTTGGGCCAGAGAATCAGGCCCAAAACCCAATTCTTTCAGTCCAAAAAGGCCTCTTCAGCTGCAGTTGACTTCCACAGACTTTTCGTCCACTTCTGCTCCTCTGATTGGGTCAAGGCTTGGACCATTACAAAGCTCTTTCCGAGCCGGTCGTTTTGACATAAAGTATGCCCAATTCCGAGGTCTGAGTCCAAAGATACGGCTTTCGGAAGTTCTGTTGACTTTTGCTCCTTTATCTCGCTAAAGTGGTACATTTCTGCACATAATGGACTTTGAAACCTGAAATGCATAAAAGCAGCGTGTCGGTGTTAACTCTTACTTATTATTCACATAATTGGTCTAACAAGTATGATTATTAAGGGGTTAAAACTACAGTTTTGGGCTCTTATCAAACCACCCCAAACAAACATTTTGCTTGTCCTCAAGCAAAGATGAGAAATTAGAATAAGTGACCAAAAATGGAGTTCTACCTAATCTCGTTTACTTTGAGTCGCGATTGCATTGACCATATGCAACAAGGCCTTAAACCACTAGGAATTCCCTAGTGGGCGAGTTATAGCCTCGTGGAGAGTTTTTCGATGAAGGTACTCACAAACTTCATCTATACTACAACGACTAAGAAAATAAAACTATTGTTTCCTTATTCATGCTCAACTATCTATACATCTCTCTAGCAATTATATAAGAATAACCAATCAAAACCCTAAGTTAATATATGCATAATAATCGATCATCTACAATAAACATATATACAATGAGTAGTACTATCAAATGTTAGCGGGTTTGTTTTAGAACTTCGAATAAGCGTCCTTAAATAGGTTCTCACAATAATAGTCAAAAAAACAACACTCTGATTTTTGCACTCAAGTTTAAGCTACTCCGATTAATGCGGTGGGCACACTTTACCTTACAATCTCAATGACAACAAGGAAGCGGGGTCAATCAAACACATCTGCCACTTACTATCACACTAACCTATTCCTAATTGAGCTAGAGGTCTTTATTAGGTGTTACGGGGATTAGGAGATGGTTTAAGAAGGAAGGAAATGGATATTCAAAAAGGACAAGTCTGAGATAATAGAGTCTTAGGTATTATGTAACTTAGAAAAACCTTGTTATTTTCTTTTGCTTCTATACTTTGTTTCCATCCTTAGCCATATTTTTCTTTTTCTTTTCTTTGGCTTTTGACTCCTTTTTCTATTCTTTTTTTTTGGAGTTTTTTTTTATTTTATTTCTATTTTTCTTTTCTTTGGATGGAAACTTCTTTTCTTTATTTTTGAAGCAAGTAACAATTTTTGTTTACCGCAGGTTTTCTCTTCTTCTTTCTTCACTCATTCTATTCTCGGACTTATTCTAAATTGGGTAGGTTGATTTATTCTTTTTTTTTTTTTTTTTGTTTTGTTTTGTAACGGGGTAAAGGAATTGTGGTGTATGGAAGGCTAAAGAAACGGGCTCGAGTGGTGACTAGCGGAAAATAATTCATAGGTTTGAATTTCTGGCTATATCGATCCAAAGAGCGGCCTAAATTCTCACTTAGGATATGGTTTAGTGATCAAGCAAGTGGGCGTGTGATTTCTCTATCCGGTTTTACTTCTCCCTTGTGTCATTTCTCAAATGTTTATTTCATATAAAGCTTTAGGCTATATTCTCCACAGGATTTGTAGAATAAGTACTCTAGCCTAGATTTGAAAACTTACTGCTAACAATCATAGATACTCAATGTAATATATTTATAGATAGATGCAAAGATTATTACCTACATTATTAACCTAAGTTTCTAACAATTATTACGATCTGCAACAACTATGTGAGACTTCTAGATTGTTAAGAGCATGGAGAAAGAAAACAATACCAATATTCCTAAGTGTATAGCATAAACTTATTTATTTATATTTTTAAATTTTTGAAATTTTAACTCGAAAACAAATGCATATTATATATATCTATATCCTAACAGATGTCTTAATTACACGTGATTCTATGCCCCCCCCAAACAAGAAGCATGCTTTGTCCTCAAAGCATTGTAATTAAAGAGGGTAAGAAAAATACCATTGAAGCGCGTGAAATTCAGAAACATCTGCAAAACAATGTTAGAACGTACTAATATAGGAAATAAAAACTGACGCAACTCTATAAGAGTTCCACCCATTATGGGGTTAACATAATTAAATTGCTTGGGACATAAGCAGACACTAACAGAAACTAAAACTTACCTCCACTCCCGTTGTTATTCGTCATCTTCGTCATCCTCTACTTCTATGAAGAAGTGAGGTTCTTTTCAGCGATCTGCCATGCTATGATAATTTGCCAGGCTTCACGCCATTTATCATCTATGGTTGCTAACCTATTAAGTGCCACTTGGTCTGATGGGGTGTAGGGTGCAACCTGGTGAGGTTGTATCCGCCACCCATGCCAAGTCATTGCGGAAAGATCGGATAATACTATTGGTGGGTCGCGCGTGTCTACCTTAATCCAATCCGTGAAACGCGTGTACAAAAAAAACAGGGAAAAAAACATAGCATAATCGTGAAATTAGAACAGGCATAAGAAGGTACTTATGCCTCATAGTATATAGGCTCGTGCTAAACTAGACATCAAAGTCTGGGAAGGTCATAGAACCCGGCGTCCATTGGCTAAAAAGCAAGGAAAACGCTGCAAGTGGCGTCATTCCGCGGAAGAAAAACGCCATTCCCTAAAATGTTTAGCATTATCCAAAACATAACAGTTCCTATGTTCATGGACCGGGGCTACCAAGGGCAACGCGTTATAGTCCCCTTGGTCCTCAATCTGGGAAAATGCCGCCCCATAAGCCTCGTGCAAAGACTCATAGGTGTAGACATGCATATTATCGACCCATAGCACCATGGGTCTTGTATCTCAGCGGGCATAGCAAGTCCAAGAACAAATGCTAGCAAGAACCTGGTAATCTCCATTGGTTCATTGTCAATGTTGATGGAGAACACTTGTTCTCCATCCGGTCTCTCAAAGAAAATGCAGTTATTATAAAAATAAGATGCAAGTCTTTGGAGAATAAAGTTCACCGGTCTTACCATAAGAGGTTCCCAGCCAACATATGTGATCACCTCGCGAAACCAAGCACCGTAAGTAGTGCTTTGGAACAAATCTTCGAAAGACTGTTCCGGTATCAATATTGGAGATGGCATCTCTAAATTACGCTTTGGAATAGCTGCGAATGATTCGGATACTACACGCGAAAAACTGGAAAATTTCTGGTCCGAGAAGTCGGCGGCGCTCAACTTAGAGCGGTAATTTTGGAATTCCAGGTAACTTAAGCGAATCGCTCGACTAGAAGCGTAGCGCTCTTCGACCAAATTTTTCGGCAGAATTGTAGGAAGGCCTTCAACTAGAAGCTATGGCCATTCGAGTTCTTGAGAATTCACGAAAATGAAGTCGAAATGTGGGAATCAGCGGGTTTGAAGGGTGAGTGATGGAGTTTAGGTGTAATGTGAGTTGTGAGGATAGATTGTATCAAGTTTATATAGGCTTAAAGTTGCTTTCGAATGGATCGGAAAGTTGCCAAAAAACTAATTTGGCGGTTTAGAAATCCTAAAATCTCAAACTTCGAAAACGGAAACAACTCATATCACGGATTCTAATTCAAACCCAAGATCTCTTATTTGGATATTATGGTGAATGTACCTATTTAATCTAGATTTCATCCTACAATGATTCTCAATCATAGATATGCCTATCTGACCATATTTTCACCTTACTCCAATAAATTCTAACACTAGGGTTTTATAAAAATAAAGCGTGAAATGATCAAACCACCCCCAAACAAGTTGGAAGGTGGGATTAATATGAAACAAGCACACAAACTGAAAATAACCCTTATATTAAAATTTTTCATTGAAGTATCACTACAAAATCCACATTCTTGAAATAAAAATTACATTACAATAAAGACAACAAAAGTAAATAAAACAACAACTACTAAACATAAATAACAGGACTATCACTGCTCATCCTCTCTAAACACCTCGCCACTGGTGGCGAGGAGGGCCTGGTGGCTTCAGTGGTGGCTCCCCGGGCTCGCCTAGTATTTGTCCAAAGATCGGCCGGGAAGCGTCATCTCCCGCCGACGACGCCATGCCTAGTAGGTGCGGGTGTCCTCGGAGGCGTAGTCCGGATGAGGTGGGAAGCGTGCTAGCATCTCTACTCTAAAACGACGGGGGCATCCATCTCACCCTCGCCATCCTCCTCTCCTCTTCCTCCTGCTCCCTATCCTCGGCAATTTCCGGACTTGTTGGACACACTCCCTATAGATACGCGGGTTCCCGTGCAGGGTAATGTAAATCCTCTCAGAAGCCGGAGTTGCCTTCATCTTCAACATGATCTTAGTGATAAGCACAGGAAGAGGTGCCAACGACCGTCCGATCCTCCTGATTATGTTGAGCAAAAACTCCAGGATACAGAAATCGTACTTCCGCTCTGGAGTATCCATAGGGCGGTGGAGGCAGGTCAGACCGATGTCACTGACCTTGTCCTTGCCAAGGACATTCCGACCAATCAATTCCCATTGGTCCTCGAGAAAAGCCCGGCGCACATAGGAGTTTGGATTGTAGCTCCCATTGATGGCCGATGCGCCATCAACGGCTCAACCCCATCAAACTGGGGATCCTGTATTACGGCATCAGTTGATTCTAGGCGGAATGCCTAGAATCTCGATAACAGACCCGTAGTCAACTCCCTCCTCTTCTTCCTCACCAACACAAAATCTTACTCCCCTCCAACTCCGGGTGTTGTAGAACCGTCGACCAAGTCTTCATGGTAGAAGTCTTCGGTCGAAATTACCGAAGACTATTCCAGTCTCTACTAGCCATTCGTCACCGTAAAGCGCGGTAAATGGTCGGCGTGAAAATCTGCTCCGTATAATACTGGCGTTGAGCCATTTAGAGTTTGATTACGGTTTGGGGTTTGTAGAGGGTGTGGTAGTTGTGGTTTAACTTGACCGACCTAAAGAAAGGTGGTGGTGGCGGTGGCGGCAGCACCAAATTGGTTTGATTTTTCGGTGGTTTTGATAGTTTTAAATTGGTGGAGGTAGTGATGGTTGGTGTTTTGAAGTCGATTTGAGGTTTGGATTTGATTTTTGGCGTGGGTTGTTTGTATTTTCTTTTATTTTGATTTTCTTTTAGGTTTGGAGCTTGGTAATGGCGTTAATGGAAGATGAAACGCGATGAACTGGTCGTGAGAATGTAAAAGCCTTGGCCAGCCTCCATGGGCGTGGTGGGCGCGAGTTAGGCCCAAGCCCAAAATCAAAATTTTCGATTTTTTCGATTTTTTTTGCTAATTTCAAATCAAAATTCCCGGCTTAGCGTTACCGGTCCGATTTTTGCGAATGAGATATGGAAATGATCAGGAGAGAATTTCCTATCCAATGATCCATAAAACACTCTATTCTGACTTTAGATGACATACGTGATAGTGGAAAACGCCTCGAAATGTGCATGGCGTAAGTTATCTTGACGAATGAAATCTAAATTAATAGATTATGTCGATCCGAATCGTAATACAATAAAAGCGGCCTAAGAACTTCTAATGGGACATAAAACATTTTAGTAGGGAAACACGAACACCCCACCCCAAACAAATTTTTTACAACGAAGCTTAGAAAATTTGTTTTTAGCAGTAGGTCTTTTAAAGTCAGATTCGAGACTTCCTAGATTACTATGTTTATTTTTATTTTTTATTTTTTATTTTATTTTTAGAAGGAAAAACAATAAGCAATAAAGACATAATTCACACCATAGAGAAACATGACTCAAAAAATCCGAGAAAAACATGCAAGAGTGGAAAACGTGAACTATGAAACCGTGGACTTAGGATCCGGTACTTACAGCCACACACTCCATATGGAGGGCCGGTTACCTTAATGGTGCACTCACCAATATATTGGAATGAAAGGAAATGCACCAACACAGAAATTTGAGTCGTTTATAGTCGGATACTCAAGACTTTATCTAAAACATATGTATGAACATGCGGTTGATCATATATCAACAACCTAAATAGTTGTGGATCATTCCATAAATAAATATCACAGCAAACATATCCAAATACAATGAAACACCAAGATTTCGATGCGACTTCGACCTAGTGGAATCAAAGCGAAGTTGGGTAACCCTATTGTGTAACCTATCATGCACCTTCTTTTTCATTTTTGAATGAGTGGGTGTTCTAGTAAATAAGTGTGGAAAAGTGAATGGTTGTGGAGAATATGGTAGATATGGATAAGTTTTAGAAAGACGGCTTTGTACCTGATGAGGATGTGGTTTTAGCAATCAACTCATTCATTGTGTGTGTAGGGACTGTCTCAATTTTGAAAATGAAGGTGTCACAAAGTTTGTCCTTCCGAAGTATCTGTTTGTTAGGAGGATTTAAAAATTATAGAGCCTGACGGAAGAAACAACGGATCGAGTGCAAACTTCGGGTTCCTTTGAAAGGGTGGAAGGAGGGGAATCGAGGTGGATGTTGTGCTAGTTAGTTCTTGATAGGGTGAATTGTCACCTACTCGAAGAAACTCATCAAATTCCTCATCTAGATTGGTCATATCCACATTACTATGGTAGTCCTCTCGTCTTTGAGAAAGTCATCTATCCCATCCTCGTCGATAATATGTGTATCGACTAGTGTAGGAAAGAAAATATTGAGTCGACTTTCCAAAGGAAAGAATTTTGGGCATATGACTATCGGGGGCGCGTGTTGTTGAAATAATCTCGAGCAAAGCTCTCGATCATGCTAACCTCTCCATCCATAGGCGAATCGGATAACCGTGTCCTTGTTTTAAAACATTGACCTCAATGACAGCAAGATGGCGAAAGACATGGACATTGAACCATCCGCGGCAATTAATGGCGCATTGGCGGTTGCCAAGAAAGGGCATACTAAAATGATCGGAACGAGTCGTTAGCGACTTACGTATCGAGGACTACAAAATCAGCGGATAGTAGAAATCTGAACTTTTACCAACACATTTTCGACTACACCCTTAGGATACTTAATAGACCGATCGACTAATTGCAGCGTCATTTTAGTGGGTTGCATTTTGTCTAGACCTATTTGTCTATACAAATAAAATGGGAGTAAGTTAACACTAGCCCCCGGTCTAATAAACGCGGTCGTCGTATAGGAATCTCTAAGGTGCATTATGCGATAGGGACGACCGGGGTCCTTGTACTTAACAATTCCATTATGTTCGGATAAGGTTGGGAATTGTTACATTAAAAAGCGTCTTTTTGGTATATTTGTCTTCGCCCTAGTAGTACCGCAATTCCTTAAGAAACTTAGCATGATGTGGTAGCTTTTAATAGCTTCGAGGAAGGGAAGGTTTATAGTTAGATTCTTAAAAACATCCCTAATCTCCTCATAATTTGTATCCTTAGTTAACATGGCTAATTTTTGTGGAAGCGGTGGTTTTTCGTCTATATTTAGCAATGGTATCTCTGGATGTTATACCGTGGTAGCTTTGTTTTCTTTGGTTGTGTTATGGCGGTACTTCTACGGTGGTAGGCTCTTCGGTTTCTATTTGGTTATCTAGTAATATAGCGGTGTAGGGAGACTCTTGGTGGGGTAACTATAGGCATAGTTACTTTGTTATCAACCACTCTGCCCGAGCGGAGAGTGGTGATTGCATTTATCTCACCTACATTTTCATATTCATTACTAGTATTATCCGTTACCTCAAAGGCTGTGTTTGTTGTTTTAGGATTAGGTATTGCGTTACACGAAACACACACCTTTGGTTTGGGCTTTATCTTGAGCCAACCTGTTGGGTTAAATTAGTTCACGGATTGTAGAAGTTGTTTGGTTGGATTGAGCCATGGTTTGGAAAAGTTTTTGGCTCACTTGTATAAAGGTGTCAAGACGATCCGGTATGTGGGTGTAGTGGTCACGGGTGGTGTTCTTTGGAACTATTTCCGTGAATTATTTATTGGTGGATTTTGATAGTTATTATTTACCTAACGATACCTCTATTAGCATTATAATTATTATAATTACCTTGACCTTGTGCTTGACCTTGTCGAGGTTGCACTTGGTTGTTATAATTATTAAAATTACCCCGACCACTGTCCTTGTCGTAGTGGAGCTTGGTTAAAGCTCTGCGTTAACCTAACATATTGATGATTGTACCCTTGAGGTGTGGCGTTTTGGTTATTTCTCCAACCCGAAGTTGGGATTTTGTCTCAAAGGGCGTTAGGTTCACTATTAATGGAACAAGCCTGTTCATAGGCAATAATAGGGACGATGGATTCGGGATGCTCGGGGCTCAACCGAAACTACATGGATTTGAATTTACATTCATAGCGGGATTGGCTTTTGTTGTCTGAAATGGCATCTACCTTTTTGTGAGGGATTCATTAGAGTTTTAAGCTCGGGGATCTGATTTAACCTCAAACATCTTGGTAGCCTTAATCGTGGAAGAAGAACTAGCGAGCGGAGTAATCGTCACTACCCCCAATTATTATTACAGCTTAGTTTGGTCCTCTAAAAATTTATAAGCCTCAGAGGCTCCTTTGTTTAAGAAACTACCCCATTCATTATGTCAAGGACTTCTTTATGGTGATGTTGAAGTCCTTTGAAAAAGGCACGAACTAACGTGTCTTTTAAGCTAAGTTATGATGTGGACACTCTATAAGCAGATCGGTGAAACGATTCCAAGCCTCTGAAAATGTTTCATGAGGATTTTGTCGAAAAGAAATGAATCTTGGAAAGCATCTCATCCGTCTTTTAGGGTGGGTAAAATGTTCCATAAACAATTTGAACAAGTTTAGCCCACGAGTCCACGAAATTAAGGACTTTGGGCGGATTAACCAAGGCAGCCTTATCGGGCTAAGGTGAAAGGGAATACCCTTAATTTAATTTGTTCGAACCAACCGTAGGATGGTGGAATGTTGTTAGGACTTGTTCAATCCTACGCGTATCTTTGGTAAGGTTTTTCATGGTCTAAACCATGAAAAGCGGGTAACAAATTAAAATATTTGGAGGGATTAAAAATCCCCATTGGGTTTGCTAGAATGATGCAAGATTTGGGGCTATCGCTCAAGGCTTTGTAGAAGTCCGAGAGAGGAGTCTCTTTCTTCCCCATTATATCGGTGGTGTGTGTGGAATAGTAGCTAGAGGTGTAGTGTGTGGTATACTAGATAGACTTGATTGTTGATGTTGTTGTGTATTTACGTTCGGTGTTTTTATGCGACCCGGACCTTAATCTCATGCAAGACTAAGTCGAGCTTAACTACACATGCAACACTCCAAACAATTACGATATACTAGTATAAACCTCTAACGGGAGATCACGAGGTGTGGAAGAAAGGAATACCTGATTAGCGTCCTTGCTTAAACTTATGAATAAGCGTCTTGTTTTTACTGGCGTGTTCGGTGTATATAAGAGAATAGAACACTGAAAAACTTGACAACTCGAAGTTCAAATCAAACTGTGGAAATCCACGGAAATTCGGAGAAGAGCGTGGCGGCGCTGGCGCTTAAGAGTAGGCTCAAGGCAAAGTCGAAGCTCCAGTAAGATAGCGAATCTCTTGTTGAAGCGAAGCGGGCCTTCGATGTAAAACGAAGTCCAGAGAAGATAAGCGGGTTAAGCTCTCTTTGAAGCGCCTTCCTTCGATCTTTTTTCTCGGATTTTTCCAAAACTGAAGCGGCAACCACGGTATGAATCAAACAAGGGTGGGTGGGTGAAATGGGACTTAAAAATTACTAATTCTATTATGAAAACAATGATAAAGTGCAACTAAGATGGCAGCGGCGCCATTTGATAAACTATAAAATGAATAGTCTACCTACGAAATGAACTATGAATCCAAAACGTAAGTAAACTAAACTTTTTACTTGATGCTCTCTTGTTTATCAAAGAATTTATTCTACTCTCAACCAATTGAGATATAGGGGAGTAGATAGAGTTCGTTCCACTCCTAGTGCTCTAGCATGGATGTTTTCTAATCTAACTAGTCGTTTTAAAGTCTATGAGAGTTTTACTGAAGGGAATTATACTTCGATGCAACTACCCACAAGATCTGACTAGTAAAACTTATCGATCCAACTAAAGGGAATGCTTCGTTGATTCTATGATAAGGAGTTAGAGGGGATTGATTCCACCTTAACTCAACTTAATCCACTAACGGCGAATCGTTAAGTAATCCAATTGAAGCTGCCCAGTAACAATTGGTTATTCCTAATCCCTAATTATACATGGCATTTCTACCAATTCATAACTAGCATGTGAACAATTAAACCCATTCTCATGGTGAACTAATCATTTCTAGAGTGGAATAGAAAATCGGCGACTCTACGATAATCGAATCAAGCTTTCATCAAGGCTTCACAACCCCTCTAATGGAGGTTTAGCCTTGAATCATTCATAATCATTTCCATTTATATTAAAACTAAACATAATATAAAGCATTGAAATTTATTTAATTAAACAATAATGAAATCTAATTTAATGACTAAATTGAACTAAGGACATGAATTGAAATTAGATCTAGAATTGTAATTGACAAATCGAAATTGAATCAAGAACAACTAATTTATTATCTAATTCAAGGGAGAACAATCATTCAATACTAAATTTAAAACAAAGAATAAAACTAATTACTTTAATATAAAAACTAGATCTAGAACTAAGGTTTAATGGAGGCTAACTAATCTAATTTATCTTCTAACCTAACTATCTACCATTAACAAAGACTTAAGCTTTTGTTTTATACATCCAGATCCAAAATTCGTGCATGGGCTTGGAGCCATGGGTTGGGCGGAGAATCGGGCCCAAAACCCAATTCTTTTCAATCCAAAAGGCCTCTTCAGCTGCAGTTGACTTCCACAGACTTTTCGTCCACTTCTGCTCCTCTGATTGGGTCAAGGCTTGGACCATTACAAAGCTCTTTCCGAGCGGTCGTTTTGACATAAGGTATGCCCAATTCGAGGTCTGAGTCCAAAGATAATGGCTTTTCGGAAGTTCACGACTTTTGCTCCTTTATCTCGCTAAAGTGGTACATTTACGCACATAATGGACTTTGAAACCTGAAATGCATAAAAACGCGTAATCAGTGTTAACTCTTACTTATTATTCACATAATTGGTCTAACAGTATGATTATTAAGGGGTTAAAACTACAGTTTTGGGCTCTTATCAGCTGGGTACTAAAAATCTTGAATTTTAACCATCACGTTTTCAACAACATCCTTAGGATACTTAATAGAACAATCAGCTAATTGCAACGTCATTTTAGTTGGTTGCATCTCTTTTAAACCTATTTCTTTATATAAATAATAAGGGAGTAAGTTAACACTCGCCCCCAGGTCTAATAGTGCAGTCGTCGTGTTGATATCCCCTAAAGTGCATTTTACAGTAGGACGACCAGGGTTCTTGTACTTAACGATTCCATTGTGTTCAGATAACGTGGAAAATTGTTCAGTTAAAAAGGCGACTTTTGGTATATTTTTTTCCCCCATAGTAGTGCACAACTCTTTTAGAAACTTAGTATGTTGTGGTAATTTTTTAATTGCTTTAAGAAAAGGTAGGTTTATCGTTAGATTTTTTAAAACTTCCCTAATCTCATCATAATTTGTATTCTTTTTTAACATGGCTAGTCTCTGGGGAAACGGTGGTTTCTCTCTATATTTAGCATATGGATCAATAGGATTTTTAACCTTAGCCATTTTCTTCTTAGGTTGTGGTTTAACTAGTACCTCTACAGGGGTAGGATCTTCAGTTTCTATTTCGGTATCTAGTAAATTTTCATTTTTATTGACCACTGGTGGTGTATCTACGGAGCATAGTTACGGTGTTATCGACCACTTTGCCAGAACGGAGAGTGGTGATGGCATTTAACTCACCTACGTTTAAATTTTCTTTACTAGTATTACCGATTACTTCAAAGGCTGGGTTTGGCATTTTAGGATTAGGTATAGCTTGACCTGCAAACACACCTTTAGGTTGGGCTTTTTCTTGAGTGAACTGATGTAATGATTGTTGTATGGATTGTAAAATCTATTATTGAGTTTGCATGAAGGTGTCGAAACGATCTAGTTATGAAAGTGTAGATGCCACAAGTGGTGTGACAGGAACTATCTTCCATTGATTATTAACGGGTGGGTTGTGATAGTTATTATTAACCAGAATGATACATCTATTAGTATTATAATTATTATTATTAGAATTATTAGAATTACCTTGTCATTGTCCTTGTCATGGTGGAGCTTGGTTGTAATTGTTTGTTGGCCTAACATTTTGATTATTAAACCCAGGAGGTGTAACTTGTTGATTATTTCGCCAACCGAAGTTGGGGTGTTGTCTCCAAGGTGTGTTAGGTTGGCTATTGATGGAGCAAACATTATCTTGTTGTGCGGTTTGTTGTTCATAAATGAGAGGATAATAGGAGTCGGGATGCTACGGACTCAAACAAAAATTACATGGAATAGAGTTTACGTTCATGACAAGAGTAGGCTTATGTTGAACAGAAATGGCTTCTACCTTTTTTATGAGGGATTCGACCCCTAATTATTATTACGCTTAGATTGATCTTCTAGAAACCTATAAGCCTCTGAGCCTCCTTTACTAAGAAAACTGATAAATCTTGTGAAAAAAAATGATTTCATTCCTTCATCTATTATTAGTTCTACTTACATTTATATACTACTCTTAGTTAGTTACAAAAGTTGTTGTATCAGGAAACAAGAATTAGTTCCTAAAGCATCTGAGCTGGCATGATTAGTTAAGTGTTGTCCTTGACTATTGTCTGGCTTGACTGCATTGATTGACTTTCATCATATATTTCCTTAATAGAAACTACCCCCATTCATTATATCAAGAACCTCATTATGATGTTGTAAAAGCCCTTTTAAAAAGGCACGAACAAGCGTGTCTTTCACAAGGTTATGATGCAGACACTCAATGAGAAATTCAGTGAAATGATTCCAGGCCTCTGAATAGGATTCATGAGGATTCTGGTAGAAGAAATGAATCTTTTGAAGCATTTTATCTGTCTTCAGCGGTGGGTAAAACCGTTCCATGAACAATTGAACAAGTTTGGCCTATGAGTCTACAAAATTTGGCGCTTGGGTAGTTAACCAAGATGCTGCCTTATTGGTTAAGGTGAAAGGAAACACCCTAAGTTTAATTTTCTCATAACCTACGTTAGGATGATGGAATGTCGTGAGAACTTGTTCTATCCTACGCATATGCTTATAAGGCTTTTCGTGGTCTAAACCATGAAAACCTGGTAACAAATTAAATATATTTTGGGGAATTCAAAAATCTCCTACTAGGTCTGCAAGAACAATGCATTACTTAGGTCCATCGGTTAGGGCCTTGTAAAAATCAGAGAGAGGAGTCTCTTCTTCTTCACCCATTGATGCAGGTGTAGTGTGTGATATTCTAGATAGGCGTGTGCGTTGACGTTTATGATAGCTAACAGAAGATGGTTTACTCTTACTAGACCTTAATCTCATACAAGGTTAAGGCCAATATAAAACAAACCACTAACAGCAGTCAAGCAACACTGATATGCTAGAATGAAAACTCCTCTGACAGAAGAGACGAGGAATGAAAGAAAGAGTACCTGAATGCCTTCTTGCTTTGCGTATGAATAACATCTTGTATAAGTAATCCCAGTGTATTTAAGAAGTTGGAAACACTTAATATAAAATAATTTAAACAAAAGGAGAGTCTGCAACTAACCTGTGAATCAAGCTTTCTTCAGAAGGAGCGCGTGCGCGCTCAAATATAAGGCAACAAAGGCACGTGGGCGCTAGGAAGAAGGGCGCCTACGCGCTTAGTATTAGTGTAAAAAAGGGCATGAGCACGCTCAGAGTGCACAAATCCGGAGAATTCCAATAGACTTCCAGGAGCAAATTTTCTATTTCTGGAAGATAGGCGCGGGCGCACTCAGATAGACTGTAAATAGGGCGCGCTCCTGAGTACAATTCCAAAAATTTCCAATAGACTTCCAAGAGCAATTTTCTGTTTTTCTGAAAAACACAAACACAGTTAGAACCAAACAATGGGTGGGTGGGTGAATTGGGTTACGTAAAATAGAAAAACGAATGGAAATTAATCTAAACAATACTAAGATGGCAGCGGCGCCATTTGATAATCTTGCAATAAGATTTTTACCTAATCTTAACTAATTATGCTAAGAATAAGTAAACTAAATTATTCTACAATTAGATCAAAGTTTCTACTTTCATTTATCATGCAATATGGTGGAGTAAAGATTTCGTTCCACTCCTAATTGTTTAGACGTAACAGTTTCAATAGTTTTAACAATTCTACGTATATCAATGAGAGTAATGGATTGTAATTTTACTAATATGATAAAAATAACTAATTACGAAGATTTAATGGTCTAGTTTATACTAAGGCAATTTACTACGAAGATTTTAAATGGGAAGAAGGGATTAGGGGGATTTGATATTCACCTAGATAAATTCCTAATATGCTAGTGTAGATTATTGCAGCCCTAACTAATAAAGATTAAGTATTTGATCCTTAACTATTAATGGCATCTCTAACCAAATAATAATTAGCATGAGAGGAAATTTAACCCATTCTCATGGTGAATAAACTAACCTCTCAATTGAAACTCTTGAATAAGCAATAATTCTAACTAGCACATCAAGTCTTCATCAAAGCTTCATCAAACCCCTCTAATGGAAGTTTAGCTAAGATTTATTAGACTAGCATTAATAGAAGAAGAATAAGATATAATGAAGACAATAACAATAACTTGGTTTTATTAATGGAGGCTAGGTTTTAGAAACAATAATTAGGTTATACTAAAGAGAGAGAGAGAAAACTAATTTAATTTATAAAGCTTTTCAATTTTGTCTTCAAAAATGGGGACCAGTTTTGGGGGAATGGGAGTGACATAACCTAAGTTAATTTTTGATATAGTGCTCCTTAATTTTGCCGCTTTTCATCTCTTTTCTTTTCCAAATCAGGTAAAATCCTCCATTGTTACGCAGTGAGAGTTCTGGATTTGGGGGTCTATACGGTCCTCTTGGGTAAAATCCTTCGCTGCTTTACAGTGAGAGTTCTAGAGTGATTGATAATCAAGGCAGAGATTCATATCATTCTTCTCTTATGGTCCTGCTAGCTCAGAGTTTCTTTATGTTCAAACAAAACTTTTCTCTTCTCCTCTACTGGTAAAATCCTCCGTTGAGTTACAACGAGAGTTCTTTAGGGGGAGCTGTTGGTTTGTTTTTTACAGCTGATAACCAAAATGGCGTCAACTAGTAATCCTGAGGTGGCAGCTGCACAAAATAACAATGGAGCACGTTCTAACTCTTGGAGTGCACTGTTTGGTAGAAAGGGTGCACAGGAAGCGAATGTAGCGTTTAAAGAATTCTCACCTATCTATGTTGGAGATGTAGCTCAATTCCCACAAGATATGCTCTAGCAAGGAATCCAGCAATGGGACGAGTACCTAGTGGGTTACTTTCTAGACTCAAGGCTCTCGTTCCCAATGGTGAAGGATTTCTTGGAGAGAAAGTGGAAGCTCAAAGGATCATTTGAAATCACCACAGATAAGGAACTGTTTTACATGAATTTCACTAGCCCTGAGGACAGGCAAATGGTGTTTGATATCTGGAAAACGATAGTTTTACCTACGAATAAGTAACAAGACTCAAACGCAAGTAAAACTAAAGCTATTTTCTACTAAGTTGATTATCAAAGTTTTCTACTCTTGATGCTATCGCAATAGAGTTGGAGTAGAGAATTCGTTCCACTCCTAGTTCTTTAGAATTAGCGTTTTCTAAGATTATCGGTCCTACCAAAGTTAATGACAGTAATAATGGAATCATACTACAATGCAAATTATGCTAACAAGATACGATAATTCAACTACGAAATGCTAAATTGATACTGTGATAAGGAATTAGGGGGGATTGATTCCACCTTAAATCCAACTTAATAAACTAGCATAGATTGTTGTAATCAAATTCTTACGTTCTTACGATAAGAATTGGTTGTTCTAATCACTAATCATTCATGGAAATCTCTACCAACTAATGACTAGTATGTGAGGAAGTTCTACCCATTCTCATGGCAAATCAACTACCTTCTAGAGTGGAATAGAACCTTACAACTATTTCTACACTACACAATCAAGTTTTCATCAAGGCTTCCTCCAACCACTCTAATGGAGGTTTAGCATTGATTCATAAAACTATCATTTCTACATAAATTTAAGCAAGACATGATATAAAGATTCTAAATTTGCTTATTTGAATTCAAATGGAAATCTAATCATGCAAGATTTACTTGAACTAGTAATGATTAATGACTAAATCTATGAATTGAAACTAAAATGATTTAATGGAAATGAATCTAGATTATAAATAACTAACTAACTTTACTGATTTAATGAAAAAAATAACAATACTGATTCAACTACTGAATTTAAAACAAGATAATAAAAACTAAATAATGGAGTCTAAAAACTAGATCTAAAACTATTGGCTAATGGCTACTTCCCAACTAGAATGCTTAAGAGTTAAGTCTTCTGTCTTGAAATGGAGGAGACCAGATCAACATTTTTGTGCATGGGCTGAGAAGCCATGTTTTGGGCAAGAAAATAGAGCCCAAAACCCAATCTCTTCAGTCCACAGAGCCCTTCTCAGTTAGATTTAACTTCAGTAGACTTTTTGCCCACTTCTGCTGCTCTGATTAGGTCAAGGTTTGGACCATTGGAAAGCTCTTTCCAAGATGGTCGTTTTGACATAAGGTAGGCCCAATCCTGAGGTCTAAGTCAAACGATATGGTCTTCGGAAATTCTGCTGACTTTTGTGCGATGTTTCTGCCCGCGTTGACTTTGACTTTCCAACTTTGACCGGGCTTTAAAAATGTTTTTTCTCCTTGAATCTTGGCCTTTAATCACAGAACTTCTTAGCAACCAACCCTTGCTCATTTATCTCACAAAAGTGACACATTTCTGCATATAATCGACTCCAATGCCTGAAATACATAAAAGCATGTAATCAGCATTAACTCTTATTTATTACTCGCATAATTGGTCTAAAATTATTATTGCTATGGGGTTAAAACTACAGTTTTTGGCTCTTATCAAACCACCCCCAAATAGCATTTTTCTTGTCCTCAAGCAAATATGAGAAATTAGCATAAGTGACTAAAAATGGAGTTCTAACTATTCTCGTTTCGCCGAGTGCGATTGCATTGACCATTTGCAACAAGGCCTTAAACCACTAGGAATTCCCTAGTGGACGAGTTATAGCCTCATGAGAGTTTTCCAGTGAAGGTACTCACAAACTTCATCTCTACTACAACGACTAAGAAATAAAACTATTGTTTCCTTCTTTATGTCTCAATTATCTATACATCTCACTAGCAATGAATACAGAATAATCAAGTCGAAACCTAAACTAATATATGCATAGTAATCAATCATCTACGAATAAACATATATACAATGAGTAGTACTATGAAATGCACTAGCAGGTCCGTTTCTGAAAACTCGGAATAGCGTCCTTAAGTAGGTCCTCACATAAATGTCAAGACAAAAATCACTCCGATTTTTCCGCTCAAGTTTTGCTACTCGAGTGTGCAGTGGGCACACTTTATCTTACAATCTTAATGACACAGAAGGAAGCCGGGTTCGATCAAACACATCTGCCACTTACTATCACACTAACATATTCCTAATTGAGTTAGAGGTCTTTATTAGGTGTTACGGGGATTAGGAGATGGTTTAAAAAGGAAGGAAATGGATATTCAAAAAGGACAAGTTTGAGATAATAGGGTCTTCATATTACGTAACTAGAGAAACCCTTGTTCTTTTGCTTCTACACTTTGTTTCCATCCTTAGCTTTTTTATTTTGGCTTTTTGACTCCTTTTATTCTATTTTTTGAGTTTTTATTTTGTTTCTATTTTTCTTTTTCTTTTCTTTTCTTTTCTTTGGATGGAAACTTCTTTTCTGAAGCAACTAACTAATTTTTGCTTACACAGGTTTTTCCTTTCTCTTTTCTTCACTCATCCTATTCTCAGACTCATTCTATAATGGGCAGGTTGATTTTTTATTTTGTTTTTTTTTTGTAAAATGTTAAAGGATTTGCGGTTTATGAAAGGCTAAAGAAAGGCTCAGAGGGGCGACTAGCGGAAAATAATTTCATAAGGGTTGAATTTCTGGCTATATCAATCCAAAGAGGGCCTAAATTCTCCCTTAGGATATGGTATAGTGATCAAGCAAGTGGACGTGTGATTTCTCTATCCGGATTTTACTTCTCCCTTGTGTCATTTCTCAAATGTTTCACTCATATAAGGTTTTAAGCTATATTCTCCCAAGATTTGTAGAATAAGTACTCTAGCCTAGATTTCAAAAACTTACTGCCAAACAATCATAGATACTCATATAATATATTTATAGATAGATGCAAAGATTATTACCTACGTATTAACCTAAGTTTTCAAAAATTATTTTAATGCAAAAGCTACGTGAGACTTCTAGATTATTCAGAGCATAGAGAAAGGATGCCTATAATAATATAAATTTCAAAAATACTAATATAGAAAAAGAAAAATAAATATAATAATATAATATAATATAAAAGATTATTCTAATGCAAAATGCTAATATAGATATGTACAATATGCACTTGTTATGGGGTTTTGCCTATAAACTTCTAGATTATTCAGAGCACTTGTCAAGGTTAAAATACTAATATAGAAAAAGAAAAACAGACGCAACTCTATATGAGTTCCACCCGTTATGTGGTTAACAAGAATCAAATTGCTTGGGACATAAGCAGACACTAACTAAAACTAAAAACTTACCTTATCTCATGTTTAATCGTCATCCTCCTCATCCTCATCTTCAAAGAGATGAGGTTCCTTCGCGTCCTGCCATGCCATGATAACTTGCTAAGCCCGCCGCCATGTGTCATCCACCCGTGCTAATCTGTCTAGTGTGACTTGGTCTGATGGGGTGTAAGGAGCAACCAAATGAGGTTGCACCTACCAACCCGGCCAAGTCATAACTCGAAAGGAACGAACCACGCAATTGGTGGGTCTCATGACTTCAACCATTTTCCAATCCGTGTACTGGGAACAGAATACAGGTAAACAACCGCGTATGATGCGGCATACCAAAACAGGCATAAGAAGATACTTATGCCTCATGCTTTGGGCTCTCTTTAGACTAGCCACTATTACTCGGGGAATGTCATATCGGCGACGTCCCTAAGATAAAGCAAGGAAAACGTCACTAGCGGTACTATTTGCAGAATTAAACTGCCACTCCCCTAAAATATTCATCATGATGAATAACATGGTAATGCCTACATTCAAGGACAGGCTACCAAAGGCTATGTTATATCGCCCTTAGTCCATTATATGAAATACCGCTCCCCCATAATACTCATGGAAATATGTATAGTCATAGAGGTGTGCATTATCGGTCATATATTTGCATGTGTGCATAGGATCAGGCAAGGGCAATCCCAAAACTAACGCTACCAAAGACTTACTGAATTCCATTGTCGTGTCTTCAATTGCAAGAGAGAATTTTTGTTCTCCATCTTGGTTACAATAGAAAGTAATATTATTGTAGAAAAATGCAGTAAGCTAAGGTGAATACGAGTCGTCATCACTTACCAGTAGATGCCTCCATCCTAATTAACTGCAAAATCCTGTCTCGAAACCAACCTCCGTAGGTCTCGCTTCCCAACAAGTCTTCGAAAGACTACTCCGGTATGACTATAGGAGATGTCATCACAAAACTACTCTCTAGAACAGCTGCAAACGATCCAGGAACAATCCACAAAAAATTGGAATTTTTCGTGCCTACGGATATCAGAGCGCGGGGGGCGCTCAAATTTAGCCTTGGTAGGGCGCAGGTTGCGCTCTGGGTATGATCAAGTTCCAGGCACTTAGGCGCAGGATACGCTTACTTTTTGCCTGGGAAGGGCGCAGGGTGCTCTCAGGTCTGAATGGAGTTACAGTGTTTTAGGCATGGGGCGCGCTCAGATTTGGTCTGTGTAGGGCGCGGGTTGTGCTCAGGTGAATTTCGAGTTACAGGTGATTCAAGCGCAGGTGGCTCTCAACTGAGGCACAGGCTCGCTCCGTGCAGCTTAAGTGCTGAAGTGAAGAAGAAAAGAGGAAAAATTGGGAGTGAAAGGTGAGAGATGAAAGTTAGATATGTGGGTTTGTGTGGAGAATGAAGGAAGTTTATATAGGGCAAGTTGCCAAAACGAATCGGCAAGTTGCCAAAAAGCTTTAAGGCAATTGCCGGAAACAAAATATTTCCAAAACCGAAAACGGAAACAACCCATATTCTTTATTCCAAAACAAACCTAATATCTTTTAGGTTAAATTTAGGATAGTAACTGCCTAACTCATTGAGATTTTATCCTACCACAATATCTACTCATAGCCATGCCAATATCGACAACATTCCCAACAATCATCGCAAAATTATATAATAAATTGTGGATCATATAAAAACTATGCTAAAAGAAATAATACCACCCCCAAACAATTCGAGAAAGTAGAAATAACACGAGAATCAACGCATAATTTGAAAAGAACCACATTATATTAAAATCGAAATTCAAATACAATTAACTGCCAAATACAAATTTAACTACTGAATTCAAAATTAACATCCGAACTAATAAAAACAATAAAAACAAACAAAACAACATCAATCCATAAATTCCCTAAGAAACTCGCTACTGGTTGAAGATGGAGCATGAGATAAAGATGGGCCCGAGACATCCGTCCTTCGGCGACGACGCTCGTGCCTCACAGACGCCTCCTCAGAAGAAGAACCCCCTTAAGGTGCGAAACATTCAAGCATTTCTTCTCGGAACTTGCACTATGCTTCCATCTCTGCCTTTATCTCTTCCCAACGCTCATCCTCGCACTGGGCACGAGTCTCATAGTTACGATGTATGGCAGTCTGGCGCGTCCGAAGGTATTCACAAATTTTATTAAGAGAACGCATGCCACAATGAAGCACTGACATGCATTCTGCATCAGAAGTACATCTCTCCAAGGCATCGACATCAAAACATGTCGAGTCCTCCTCATCATCCGACTCAGTCTCTTCCACTACCCTCTCTCCAGGCAACCTCCAAACCTTCTGAACACAATCCGTATACACTATGACATTCATATGCAACTTAATCATACTACGCTCAGTTTTCAGAGTTGCTCTCAAACTCATCATGATCATTGTTATCAGAATAAGGAAAGGTGCAATACTCTTCCTAACCCCCCTAATCATATTAATCAAAAACTTGAGAATACAGAATTCATACTTCCGCTCCTAGAGTATCCATAGAACGTGAAGACAGTTCAGACTGATGTCACTGACCTTCTCTTTTCTAGTGACATTCCTACCAATCCACTGAGCTACAGCCAGCTGGTTGGTTCGCAGAGACGACTGGCGAATACAATGCGAGCTCGCATTGTAGTTTCCCTCCAAAACCGTCTCGTTCATCAAAGGCTCGATATCACCAAATTGGGATTCCTGCAATATGGCGTCGAGATGGCGACTAGGCGGAATGCCTAAAATCTTAGCTAGCAACCTCCTAGATACTTCTCTCCTCATCCCAGCCACCTTAACAAAAATTTTATTCTCATCCAACTCCCTCTTCTTATAGAATTGTTCCACCAAATCAGAGTGGTAGAAATCATCTGTCGAATACCACAACCTATTCCAATCCATCCTAATCATCTCGTCACTGTAACACGGTGCGAAGCCGTCGGCCGTAAAAGCTTGTTCCGGCAAAATTCTCCGTCTTTGAGCCATTGACGGTTGTAGACAATTTGTGGAATGAAAACAATATAGGGAGCGAGTATGAAACCAAACTCACTAAAAACAATGGGAGGTGGCTCGAGTTTTTTTCGAAATTTTTACTGTTTTAGTGGTTGAAATTGTTATAGATGGTGGTGGAGATGTTGTGGATAGTGTTTGGGGTGGGGGAATCCTAACTTGCGTGGTAGTATTTAGGTTTTTTTTTTCTAGGGTTTGAAAGCCGTTAATGGCGGAATATGGAGTGAGGAAGAAGAAGAACGCGATGCGTTCTTGGTTCATACTATTGACTTGGGCCCAAGCCCAATCAAATTCAGAAATGCCCATTTTGTCCTCATGCGCACAAAAATTAAAATTAGAATTCTTGACTCGTTACAGGTCCAATTTTTGCGAATGAGATATGAAATCGATTAAGAGAGAATTTCAAATCCAATGATCCATACCACATCCTAATCTAACTGCAGATGACATATAGAAAGGTGGTAAATGCCTTGAAATGCGTGAATGACATAACTTATGCAAACAAATGAAATCTAAATGCATAGATAATGTCAACCCGAATCAAAATACAATTAACGGCATAAGCAACACAAATGGAAAGTTTAGCAATCAAGGACGGAAAACCAACACCCCACCCCCAAACAAATTTTTGGCAACGAAGATTAGGAATTTTTTTTTAAACGTGGGTCTTAAAGTCAGATTCCGGAGACTTCCTAGATTACTATTTTTATGGATTTGATATTTTTTACTTTTTATAAATAAGATTTAATATAAGGAAAACAAAAAGCAATAAAGACATAATTCACACCATAGAGAAACATGACTCAAAAACTGAGAAAACATGCAAGAGTGGAAAACGGGAATTATGCTAACTGTGGACTTAGGATCTGGTACTTATAGCCACACACTCCATAAGGAGGGCCTGGTTACCAAAATGGTGCACTTATCACTATATGGAAGTGAAAAGAAGTACACTAACAACAAAAGTCAATCCGCATAGATAGGGTCCTGTAAAAGGATTTTCTCCACATCAGGGGACATTAACTCGTGGAAATGTCTTAACCTTTGGCCATTGACTTGAAAGGTATTGTTGTCCTTGGGATTTACCAAGGTGATTGCCCCATAAGGGGTGACTTCAGTAACCAGAAAAAGACCAGACCAACGGGTTTTTAATTTCCTAGGGAAAATATGTAAACGAGAGTTGTAAAGTAGGACCTTTTGACCTACCACAAACTCTTTGCGCAAGATTTTCTTATCATGAACATGTTTCATGTTAGCTTTATAATCCTTTGCGAGATCATAAGAATCGCTACGGATTTCTTCAAGCTCATTCAATTGCAACTTCAAGCTTGACACCCCGCATCAAAATTGAAGTTAAGGCTTTTTATAGCCCACATAGCACGGTGCTCCAATTCAACGGGCAAATGACAAGGTTTCCCAAATACAAGTCTAAAGGGAGACATACCTATAGGAGTTTTAAAAGCCGTCCTATACACCCATAAGGCATCAGATAGACGCTTCGACCAATCTTTCCTATCAAGATTTACAGTTGTTTCTAAGATCTTTTTGATTTCCCTATTAGAAACTTCTACTTGTCCGCTAGTTTGTGGATGATACGGAGTTGCTACCTTATGTCTAACTCCATACTTTTTTACTAAGGATACAACAACTCTGTTGCAAAAATATGTTCCACCATCACTAATGATGGCTTTAGGAATGCCAAAACAATAGAAAATGTACTCCTTAACAAAAAAACACCAATGTCTTATGGTCATTGCTACGGCAAGCCATGGCCTCTATCCATTTAGACACGTAGTCCACAGAAACTAAGATATAAATGAAACCGTGGGACACAGGAAAAGGGCCCATGAAATCAATGCCCCAAACGTCAAAAACTTCTACCACCATGATTGTATTTAATGGCATCCTATTAGGCTTAGTGATTCGCCCAAGTTGTTGGCAACGAACACACGTCTTGCAATGCACTTGGGCATCTTTAAAGAGAGTAGGCCAATAAAATCCACATTGAAGAATTTTAGCAGCTATTTTCATACCACTAAAATAGCCACCACACTCTTTGTCATGGTAGAATGAGAGAACCTCATTATATTTCCACTAGGGAATACAACGATGAATAATCTAATCTGCACAATACTTAAAGAGGTAGGACTCATCCCAGTAGTATAGCTTAACTCTGGCCAAGAACTTCTTACGTTCATTTCTTGACCAATCATCAGGAATAGTATCAGACGATAAATAATTCACAATGTCAACATACCATGGTGCAGAAAAAATAGCATACAGATGCTCATCAGGAAAAAAGTCCGGTATGGACTCAGAATCACTATCATCGTCATTTGTAAGTCTAGATAAGTGGTTGGCAACTACGTTTTCAACCCCTCTTTTGTCCTTTATTTCTAATGTAAACTTTTGCAGGAGAAGAATCCATTGGATTAATCTCTGCTTAGCATCCTTCTTTGCTAGAAGGTACCTAAAGGCTGCATGGTCCGTGTAAACTAGAGTCTTAGAACCAACCAAATAAGGACGAAACTTATCTAAAGCATAAACGATAGCTAAGAATTCTTTTTCAGTAGTTGTATAATTCCTTTGAGTATCGTTTAGAGTTTTACTAGCATAATAAATAACAGTGGACTTATTATCTAGTTTCTGTCCCAAGACAAAGACCAACAAAGATAATCACTAGCATCACACATGAGTTCGAAAGGTTTAGACCAATGGGGAGGCTGTATAATGGGTGCAGAGGTTAAGGCGGCTTTTAAAGTTTCAAAAGCCTATTTCCAGATGAAATTAAAATCAAAGATGGCATCCTTTAAAAGCAGATTAGTTAAAAGCCTAGCTATTTTTGAAAAATCTTTGATAAAACGCCTATAAAAACCTGCATGGCCTAGAAAGGCTCTAATATCACGGATAGTCCGTGGTATAGGTAAAGTCGCTATCTTATCTAGTTTGGCCTTATCTACTTCGATGCCATGACTAGATATAATGTGCCCTAGCACTATTTCTTTTTTCACCATGAAATGACATTTTTCCCAATTTAAAACCAGACTCTTCTCTTCACACCATGTCAAAACCTTAGACAGGTCAGACAGGCAGTCAGTGAAAAAGTCTCCATAGATAGAAAAATAATCCATGAAAACTTCCATGAAGTGTTCTACCATGTCACTAAATATATGAAGCATACACTGCTAGAAAGTACCAGGAGCATTACAAAGGCCAAACGGCATTCTCTTATAGGCATATGTTCCAAAAGGACATGTGAAAGTAGTCTTTTCTTGGTCATCAATATCAATAATAATTTGAAAATAGCCAGAGTAGCCATCCAAAAAACAGTAAAAAGCATGACCAGCTAGACGTTTGAGCATCTGATCTATAAAGAGTAAAGGAAAATGAACATTTCATGTCATGGCATTTAAACGTCTGTAATCAATATAGATCCTCTATTTCATAGGACCATGCATGGCAACATATTCACCCTTGGCATTACATACCATGGTAATACCTGATTTCTTAGGAACCACATGAATGGGACTTACCCATTCGCTATCAGAGATTGGGTATATGATACCCGCATCGAGTAACTGTAAGACTTCTTCCCTGACCACCTCTTTCATGGTAGGGTTCAAGCGACGCTGAGGTTCGTGAGAAGTATTTGCGTTATCCTCCAAATGGATACGATGAGTGCAAACATTAGGGTAAATTCCCTTAATGTCGGCTAGGGACCAACCAATCGCAGAACGATGTTCCCTAATCACCCTAATCAAACGTGCATCTTCATCTTTAGACAACAGAGAAGATATTATTACCGGGTGACTACCATCCGGATCAAGATGAATATACTTTAACTCAGAAGGAAGCGGTCTAAGCACTGGGGTGGTGGGAATGTCGATAAATGCTTCTGGAGGGTCCTCATCCTGAGTAATGAAGACTTTCTTAGGCAGCAGGTCTTTAAACTCAGTAGATGGAGCAACAGAAGGGATAGGTATAGACTCGAAGATGGTGTTGACTTCCTCTAAGTAGGAGTCATTGGTGAAATCTGAACTTCCAAAAGAAAGGAATTTATGCATCTGGTTCTCTGGAAACGTGTTATAAAAATAATCTTGAGCTAAGCTCTCGATCATGCTAACCTCCCCATCTATAGACAAATCTGGTAACTGGTTCATCATTTTAAAAACATTTACCTCAACAAAAAGATGGCCAAAAGACAAAGACATCGAACCATCGCGGTAGTTTATGAGCGTGTTGGCAGTAGCCAAGAAAGGACGCCCTAAAATGATCAGAACAGAGTCATTAACGACTTCTGTATTGAGGGTAACAAAATCAGTAGGATAGTAGAAATCCTGAACCTTAACAAGCACATTTTCAACCACCCCCTTAGGATACTTAATAGACTAATCCGTAATTGCAACGTCATTTTAGTAGATTGCATCTCCTGTATACCTATTTCTTTGTATAGATAATATGGGAGTAAGTTCACACTCGCCCCTAGGTCTAATAAAGCAGTGGTCGTGTGGGAATCTCCTAAGGTGCATTGTACAGTAGGACGACTAGGGTCCTTGTAATTAACGATTCCATTATGTTCTGATAAAGTTGGAAATTGTTCATTTAGAAAGGCGTCTTTAAGAATATTTGTATTATGCCTTTTAGTACACAACTCTTTGAGAAACTTAGCATGGTGAGGTAACTTTTTAATCGCTTCGAGAAAAGGTAAGTTTATCGTTAGATTTTTAAAAACTTCCCTAATCTCGTCAAAATTTGTATCCTTGTGTAACATAGCTAATCTCTAAAGAAATGGTAGTTTTTCTCTATACTTAGCATATGGATCAACAGGATGTTTAACCTTGGCTTTATGTTTCTTAAGTTGCGGTTTAATTGGTACCTCTATAGGGGTAGGATCTTCAGTTTCTATTTCGGTATCTAGTTCAATAGCCGGTGTAGGGACTATTGGTGGGGTAACTATAGGCATAGTTACGTTGTTATCAACCACTCTGCCAGAACGGAGAGTGGTAATGACATTTAGCTCACCTACGTTTTCATTTTCGTTACTAGTATTACCATTTACCTCAAAGGTTGTGTTTGTTGTTTTAAGATTAGGTATCTGATAAGTGCTCAAAAAGTGCAATTTAACCCTCGATTATGCCTCTTGTTTAGCCATCTTAGTGGACTAATAGTGTTTGTAAGTTATGTTTTATGATTATACAGGTGAAAGAGGGAGTTATGTGGAATATTAGAGAAAAATGGGTAAAATAGAGCAATTCGGATCATTAAAGATTACATGGGAAGCCCGTGGACAATTATGGAGAAGGCCAAGGAATTGAAGTTATTAAATATGCGACTTGGACCTATTTTAAAGCCTATTTGGAAGCCCAAGGCCAAAGGATTCGTTGCTTGGACCGAAGCCCATAAAAGAGGATAGAAGGATAAAGCAGAAGAGACAAAATAGACTTCCGCATCTGGGACGCATGGATCGTGCGTCCAGACGCATTGCTCTCATTTAAGATGTATGGATCATGCATCCAGACACATGAAACGATATTGTAGCCAATTCCTTCTCAGTTTTAAAGACAAATTTGGACTCTGAAAGAAGTCTATTTGTATTAGAAAACAAATGGCGGTTTGGAATGCTTCTAGAACTCATTGTAACCCCTATAAATAGAGGACCTAAGTGCCTTATGTAAATTGACCAATTCAGTTATATTCTTGTCTCCATAACTTGAGGCAGAGAGAGATTAATAATAAAAGATTCAGTTTTAACTAGTCGAGCCTTAATAAGTTAGTCTTTCTAGTCTTATGTTCTTCGACTTTTCTTCTTCTCATTCTTCGTGTTCTTCCTTCTTTATGGAAGGCTAATCTTCTCCTTCAAGGGAGGAGATGAAGCCAATGTTTAAGGTTTAATGATTCTTCTGGTTCATGGTGTTCTTCAATCAGGTTAGTTCTTTATGTTTTTAGTTATTAGTTCAATTGCCCACACCAGAGGATAGAAGTATAGAATAGGGTTTATGTTTTGCAATATTAATATCATGCTAGTGTTCTTTACTTTTCTTCTAGTAGTATAGTTCTTTAGAGTTAAGAAAGTATTCTTTGTGTTGCCTTAGAAGGGGTAGCTCAGAGAGTGGCTGCCTAGGGGAAGTATTCTTTGTGTTTGCCTTAAGTGGTGATTCATTGAATGGCCGCCCTATTAGGAAGTACTCCTTGATGTTGCTCTCGGTAATACATTAAATGGCTGTCCGAGCTTACATAAAAGGAAAGAAGATATTAATAGCATAAACATATGAACAACCTTAAGTAGAGTTAATTATTAACGATGTTTTGTCCAAGAGGGCATCGACACTCACTCGATTGCCTAATTGTAGTCTACTTGTAAGAACAACCATGAAGCAGAAGGTCATAGATTAAAAGTATTGGGGGATTCTAATCTCTTGAATTCCCTCTCTTATAAATTATCAATAGTTTAGTTAGTTTAGTTTAGTTTAGCATTAAAATCTAAAATCTCTATAATCATAGTTTTTAATCCTTCAAACCCCCTTTCCAGTCCTATCCTTCACATAACGTACACTTAAAATTGGAACGATACCCTTCTCATCCTTTACTTATTGAGGGATAATTAGGTTTTGATACGCTTCTATTTTGTTCAACGACCATCATCCATCTACATCATCCACATATATCATCTATCTACATCATCCATATATCATCTACACACAAAAAGAGGCAAGGTCAGTATCGCTTGTCCTGGAAACACACCCTTGCGTTGTACTTTCTCTTATGCTAACTATTGTAAAGAAAGTTGGATGGCTTATAAAATCTGTTGTTGGGTTTGCATAAAGGCGTCGAAACGATCCGGTTGTGGAGAAGTGTTAGCTATAGGTTGTGTGACGGGAACCATGTCACGTTGATTATTAATGGGTTGATTTTGATAGTTATTATTTGCCGGAACAATACCTCTATTAGCATTATAATTATTATTGTTATAATTATTATAATTACCCTGACCTTGTCCTTGACCTTGTCGTGGTGGAGCTTGGTTGTTATAATTATTATAATTACCCTGACCTTGTCCTTGACGTGGTGGAGCTTGGTTGTTATAATTAATGGGTGGATTGTAATTGTTTGCTGGCCTAACATTTTGATTATTATACCCTGGAGGTGTTACTTGTCGATTATTTCTCTAACTGAAGTTGGGATGTTGTCTCCAAGGGGCGTTAGGAATAGGATAACTATTAATTGAGCAAACATTATCTTGTTATGATGTTTGTTGTTCATAAGCGAGAGCATAATAGGTGTCGGGATGCTCTGGACTCAAACAGAAATTACATGGATTAGACTTGACATTCATGACGGGGATAGGCTTTTGTTGAACAGAAATAGCCTCTACCTTTTTAGTGACAGATTCGATTAAATTTTTAAGCTCAGGATCGGGTTAAATCTCAAACATACCAGCAGCCTTAACTATTGTAGAAGAACTAGCGGAGCGGGAGATATCGTCACTACGCCCCAGTTATTATTACGCTTTGTTTGATCTTCTAAAAATTTATAAGCCTCTGAGGCTCCTTTACTGAGGAAACTACCCCCATTCATTATGTCATGGACTTCTTTATGGTGGTGTAAAAGTCCTTTGGAAAAGGCACGAACTAACGTGTCTTTCGCGAGGTTATGGTGTGGACACTCTATAAGAAGATCGGTGAAACGATTCCAAGCCTCTGAAAATGATTCATGAGGATTCTGTCGAAAGAAATGAATCTTGGAAAGCATTTCATCTGTTTTCAGTGGTCGGTAAAAATGTTCCATAAATAGTTGAACAAGTTTGGCCCATGAGTCCACAGAATTAGGCGCTTGGGCAGTTAACCATGACGCCGCCTTATCGGCTAAGGTGAAAGGAAACACCCTCAGTTTAATTTGTTCAGAACCAACCGTAGGATAGTGGAATGTAGTAAGGACTTGGTCAATCTTATTCATGTGCTGATAAGGTTTTTCATGGTTTAACCTATGAAAAACGGGTAACAAATTAAATATATTTGGGGGGATTCAGAAATCCCCCACTGGGTCTGATAGAACGATCCAAGATTTTGGGCCATCGTTCAAGGCTTTGTAAAAGTCAGAGAGAGGAGACTCTCTTTCTTCAGCCATTATTTCAGGTGTGGTGTGTGGTATACTAGATAGGTGTGTGTGTTGACGTTCACGATAGATTACGTTAGTCATTTTTTCTCTACCTGACCTTAATCTCATGCAAGGCTAAGTCCAATATTTAAGAAACACGACAACAATCAAAACAACCATGATATACTAGTATAAGAACTCCTCTGACAGAAGATTCGAGGAGTGGAAGAAAGAAGTACCTGAATGCCTCCTTGCTTTGTGTATGAATAGCGTCTTGTTTACGCTAGCTCAGTGTATTTAACGAGTTAAAAACAATGAATAACTTGAAGTAATGGTAGTTTGAACTAACCTGTGGAAATCGAGCGGTTCATAATAGGGCGCGGGGTGCGCTCTGGTTAAGCCTTGGGAGGGCGTGGGTCGCGCTTAGGTGAAACTCAAGTTCCAGGTGCTTCAACGCGGGGGGCACTCGAACTTTGCCTTGGTAGGGCGCGGGTCACGCTCAAGTCCAAGTCGAGTTCCAGGAGCTTCAGCACTAGGGGCGCTCGAAGTTAGCCTTGTAAGGGCGCGGGGCGCGCTCAGGCTTGCTCTTTGAAATAATTTAAGTTTTTGAACCAAACAATCACTGTTAGAAACAAACAAGGGTGGGTGGGTTTAATGGGACTTTGGGAAGACTAACAATACTAAATAAAACAATACTAAAGAGAACTAAGATGGCAGCGACGCCATTTGATATCTGGAAAACAATAGTTTTACCTACGAATAAGTAATGAGGCTCAAACACAAGTAAAACTAAAGCTATTTTCTACTAAGTTGATTATCAAAGTTTTCTACTTTCGATGCTATCGCAATAGAGTTGGAGTAGAGAATTCGTTCCACTCCTAGTTCTTTAGAATTAGCGTTTTCTAAGATTATCGGTCCTACCAAAGTTAATGAGAGTAACAATGGAATTATACTACGATGCAAATTATGCTAACGAGATACGATAATTCAATTACGAAATGCTAAATAGATACTATGATAAGGAATTAGGGGGGATTGATTCCACCTTAAATCCAACTTAATAAACTAGCATAGATTGTTGTAATCAAATTTTTACGTTCTTACGATAAGAATTGGTCGTTATAATCCCTAATCATTCATGGCAATCTCTACCAACTAATGACTAGCATGTGAGGAAGTTCTACCCATTCTCATGGCGAATCAACTACCTTCTAGAGTGGAATAGAACCTTACAACTATTTCTACACTACACAATCAAGTTTTCATCAAGGCTTCCTCAAACCCCTCTAATGGAGGTTTAGTCTTGATTCATAAAACTATCATTTCTATATGAATTTAAGCAAGACATGATATAAAGATTCTAAATTTGCTTATTTGAATTCAAATCGAAATCTAATCATGCAAGATTTACTTGAACTAGTAATGATTAATGATTAAATCTATGAATTGAAACTAAAATGATTTAATGGAAATGAATCTAGATTATAAATAACTAACTAACTTTATTGATCTAATAAATAAAATAACAATACTGATTCAACTACTGAATTTAAAACAAGATAATAAAAACTAATTAATGGAGTCTAAAAACTAGATCTAAAACTATTGGCTAATGGCTACTTCCAAACTAGAATGCTTAAGAGTTAAGTCTTCTGTCTTGAAATGGAGGAGACCAGATCCACATTTTCATGCATGGGCTGAGGAGCCATGTTTTGGGCCGGAAAATCGAGCCCAAAACCCAATCTCTTTAATCCACAAAGCCCTTTTCAGCTGGATTTGACTTCAGTGGACTTTTCCTCCACTTTTACTCCTCTGATTGGGTCAAGTCTTGAACCATTGGAAAGCTCTTTCCAAGATGGTCGTTTTGACATAAGGTAGGCCCAATTCCGAGGTCTGAGTCAAAAGATACGGTCTTCGGAAGTTCTACTGACTTTTGTGTGCTATTTATGCCCGCGTTGACTTTGACTTTTCAGCTTTGACCGGGATTTAAAAAGGCTTTTTCTCCTTGAATCTTGGCCTTTAATCACAGAACTTCTTAGCAACCAACCCTTTCTCCTTTATCTCGCAAAAGTGACACATTTTTGCACATAATCGACCCCAATGCCTGAAATACATAAAAGCACGTAATCAGCATTAACTCTTATTTATTACTCGCATAATTGGTCTAAAAGTATTATTATTAGAGGGTTAAAACTACAGTTTTGGGTTCTTATCAGTGCTCGAAGAGGGGCCAATTTTTATTGCGGGTAGAGTGTTTGTTGTGAAACCATGGACTGTTGAGGTTGATAATTATAGAAATAAGGTGGCTTCAGCTCCGGTCTAGGTAAAGTTGATGGATGTACCTAAGGAGATGTGGACCTTTGATGGCTTATCTTACCTTGCAAGTTTGGTTGGAGGAACACCGATGTTTATGGACAATGCGAGTGCAAAGCGGAGAAGACTATCGTTTGCGAGATTTTGTATTGAATTCCCGGTGAATCATGTGTATAAGGAATCCATCAAAGTGAAAGCTGGAAATCGAGAGGTGGTAATACCACTTGAATATCCATGGAAGCCGGTGTCCTGTAGTAAATGTAACCGATTTGGGCATACTGATGAAAAATGCATATGAAGGACTACTCGGGTGTAGGTAACAAGAGCAACACAACAAACTGAGGGGCAGCAGGCTAATCCAAATCCAACTGAGGGGAATACAGAAAACCAACAGGAAGAAAGCAGCTCGATAGAACACGAAGACAGGGAAAATTTAGAGTCCCTAGCAGTAGTGGTAGCCTTAAACAATAACCAAGAGGTAGTCAGGAGGCCGGAGGAGAGCCAAGAAATTTTTTCGATAGTTACTACATGGGTGAGTACGATCCAGTAGGGGTTAGGGCAACAAATGGATGAGAGTGGAGGAACCTGAGAACAGGCAAGTAAACATGGTTTCACCTGGGATAGTTGAATGTATCTATGGAGTAGATGGCCAAGGAACTGCTGAAACTTCGGTGGAGAATCCCTTAGTGACTCCTAATAAACGTAAAACGATAGTTTTACCTACGAATAAGCGATTAAACTCAATGCAAGTAAAACTAAACTATTTTCAATTCTACTTTATCAAAGTTTCTCTACTCTCAATGCTATCGCAATAGAGTTGGAGTAAAAGATTTGTTCCACTCCTAGTTCTTTAGTATTAGCCTTTTCTAAGACTATCGGTCTTACCAAAGTTAATGAGAGTACGATGGAATTTATACTACGAAATGCTAATTGATACTAACAAAATATGATAATTCAACTACGAAATGCTAAAGTTTAAATCTAGATAAAGAATTAGGGGGGATTGATTCCACCTTAACTCGACTTAATTAACTAACAAAGATTCGTCGTGATCCAAATTTCAATGCTTTCGCATAACAAAATGACATTTCTAATCCCTAATTATTCATGGCAATCTCTACCAAATAATAACTAGCATGTGAAGCAATCAAACCCGTTCTCATGGTGAACTAATTACTTTTTAGAATTGAATAGATTATCACGACGATTTCTAAGCTAACAAATCAAGTTTTCGTCAAGGCTTCCTCAAACCCCTCTAATGGAGGTTTAGCCTAGAGTCATTAAACTATCATTTCTCATGGAATTCAAACAAGACATCATATAAAGATTGTAAATTTACTAATTTGATCTAAACAATAATAATCTAATGATTCCAAATGAACTAAAACAAAATTGAAAACTAATTGGAACTATAATTATGATTTAACTAATTATCAATTGAAGACAACCTAATTTATGAATTTGAAACAACTAAAACTTAAACAGTAATTTAATCAATAAACTAAATTGGAATGAAAATGAATACTTTATTATGAAACTAATATTTGATTCTAAAATAATAATCTACTTGTTCTAATACTAATTAATTGAAAGGTAAAACTAGATCTAAAACAAGATATCAAAACTAATTAATGGAGAGAAAACTAGATCTAGAATTATTCTCTAATAGCTACCTAATTTTCTACTTGCTTAAGAGTTAAGTCTTGTGTGTTGAAATGGAGGAGACAAGATCCACATTTTCGTGCATGGGCTGAGGAGCCATGTTTTGGGCCGGAAAATCGAGCCCAAAACCAAATTTCTTCAATCCACAGAGCCCTTTTCAACTAGATTTCTCTTCAATAGACTTTTCATCTACTTCTGCTCCTTTGATTTGGTTAAGGCTTGGACCATTGGAAAGCTCTTTCCGAGTCGGTCGTTTTGACATAAGGTAGGCCCAATGCTGAGATCTGAGTCCAAAGATACGGCCTTTGAAAGTTCTACTGACTTTTGTGCGATGTTTTTGCCCACGTTGACTTTGACTTTTCAGCTTACCGGGCTTTTTCTCCTTGAATCTTGGCCTTTAATCACATAACTTCTTAGCAACCAACCCTTGCTCCTTTATCTTACAAAAGTGATACATTTCTGCACATAATTGACTATAATGCCTGAAATACATAAAAGCACGTAATCAGCATTAACTCTTATTTATTACTCGCATAATTAGTCTAAAAGTATTATTGTTAGGGGGTTAAAACTACAGTTTTGGGCTCTTATCAACTCCTCTCCAACGTATAATGCCGAACCATCCAAATGTAGAATTGTTTCAAGTAGAGAGAAACTTATTTGTGGCATTAGCTGACATGGAGGATGATCCATCTGACGCTGAACATGAGTTATTTGGAGATAACAATATCATTCCTGGTCTTGTGAGGGCTGCCCCAGTGAGTACCTCTGTACAAACTAGGGCCCAAAGGAAGGAAAGTGAAAAACAATCAAATACTACGGGGAAAAAAAGTAGGGGCAGACCAAAAGGAAGTGGGAAGAGGAGGAACCATTAACTCAACCAAATGATTAAGTTATGCAGTTGGAATGTTAGGGGACTGAATGAGGTTGTGAAAGCAAAACAGATGAATAATTTTATTATGGAACATAAGATAACATGTATGGGGTTCCTGGAAATGAAGGTTAGAATGGAGAGATTTAGAAGTATAATGATAATGGTAAAACGATAGTTTTACCTACGAATAAGCTACGAAACTCAAACGCAAGTAAAACTAAAACTGATTTCTGCTAATTATCAAAGTTTTCTACTCTCGATGCTATTGCAATAAGTTAGAGTAGAGAATTCGTTCCACTCCTAGTTCTTTAGAATTCACGTTAATTAAGATTATCATTTCTATCAAAGTCAATGAGAGTAATGATGGAAATTATACTAATCAAGATGCGATAATTCAAAATACGGAAATACTAAATTGACTATATGATAATGAATTAGGGGGATTTGATTCCACCTTAACTCGACTTAATTTACTAATGAAGAATTATCGTAATCCGAATTGTAATGCTTCTACATAACAATTGGGTATTTCTAATCCCTAATTGTTCATGATAATCTCTACCAACTAACAACTAGCATGTGAAGCAATCAAACCCATTCTCATGGTGAACTAATTACTTTCTAGAATGGAATAGAATATTACGATCTATTCTACGCTAATCGAAATCAAGTTTCATCAAGGTTTCCTTAAACCCCTCTAATGGTGGTTTTAGCCTTGAATCATTATACTATCATTTCTAAAACAAGAACACATAGAACAACCCATTATTGAATAAATGATTAAACTTATAAATCTAATTGAACAATAATAATAATGATTCAAAATGGATTAAACCGAATTTAAAACTAATTTAGAACTAAGATTATGAATACTAATTATCAAATTAAAACAAACTAATTATGAACTAAATTGAAATGAAAAACAAATATTTTATTATAAAACTAAATCTGATTCTAAATAATAATCTACTTTGTTCTAAAACTAATTAATTAAATGTAAAAAGTAGATCTAAACTAAGCTCTTGGATCATTGCTAACTAAAAAAAAAACTAGATGCTTAAGAGCTAAGTCTTGTGTCTTCAAATGGAGGAGACAAGATCCACTTTTTCGTACATGGGCTGAGGAGCTATATTTTGGGCCAAAAATCAAGCCCAAAACCCAATTTCTTCAATCCACAGAGGCCTTTTCAGCTGGATTTGACTTCAATAGCCTTTTCGTCCACTTTTACTCTTCTGATTGGGTCAACCCTTGGACCATTGGAAAGTTCGTTCTGAGCCGGTCGTTTTGACATAAGGTAGGCCCAATTCCAAGGTCTGAGTCTAATAATATAGCTTCTGGAAGTTCTACGGACTTTTGTGTGTTATTTCTGCCCACATTGACTTTGACTTTTCAGCTTTGACCGGGCTTTAAAAAAACTTTTTCTCCTTGAATCTTGGCCTTTAATCATAGAACTTTTTAACAACCAACCTTTGCTTTTTTATCTCGCAAAAGGGACGCATTTCTGCACATATTCGACTCCAATGCCTGAAATACACAAGAACACGATAACAGTACTAACTCTTTTAATCACATAATTGGCCAAAAGCGATATTGTTAAAGGAGTTAAAACTACAATTTTGGGCTCTTATCATATAATAGCTGTGGTGTGCCCAACGTGGGAAATGGAACATAATTACTCGAGTCATGAGTATGGTAGGATATGGCTTGTGTGGGATCGTAATTTTTTGGATGTACACAAGGAGGTGGAGGGCAGTCAGTTTATCCATTGTAGGGTTACCCTCCTGCAATACGGTTTCTCTTGTTTTGTTATTATTATATATGCGAGCAATAAAAGACATAAAATTTGATTTTGTGGGAGGAGCTGAAGACTATCGCTACTAGTGTGCAAGGACCTTGGTGTGTAATGGGGGACTTTAATAATGTGCTATTCTCCCATGAAAGAATAGGTGATAGAGTTGTGCACCCGAGGGAAACCCTCCCTTTTGCAAATAGTCTGAATGTAGTTGGGTTAGTTGACCACACGACATCAGGTTGTTTCTTTACATGGAATAGTGGAGGGGACAGTGTTAGAAAATGGTCTAAAATAGATAGATGCCTAGTCAACTCTGATTGGTTTTCTTTACAGCTAGCTACAAAGGTGGAGTTCCTCAAACAAGGACTATCGGATCATTGCCCTTTGGTGTTGACTTTTCTTTCTACCTTTTGAAGTCACCCCCCTTTTAGGTTTTGTAATTTTTGGTTGCTCCATCAGGATTTTGCTGATTTGGTGAAAGAGTGTTGGACAGTAGCAGATCATGGTAGCCCAATGTTTATGCTAACAAAAAAACTGAAGAGCCTGAAAGGTGTTCTGAAAGGGTGGTCACGGTCTGTCTAAAGTAATAATCATAGGATAGTCCAAGATACAAGAGAGGAGCTAGAGGTCATTCAAGAGAGACTCCAGTTGAACCCTTTAGACTGTTCTCTCAATACCCAAGAGTTCCTCGTTCGAGGAAAACTGTGTGAGCTGCTCAAACTGGAGGAAGCGGATATATACCAAAAAGCAGATATAGATTGGATGGTATTTGGGGATAAATGCAGCAAGTTTTTCTTCAATTCTTTGAAGGAAAAAAAGAGGCGAAATTATGTATGGAGTGTGATTGATGATAGAGGAAACTCTAGGGAAGGAAAGGAACCAGTAGCTGAAGCATTCTTGAAATACTACATGGAATTGCTTGGGGAGTCGTCAAATGCATCTTGCGACTCTGAGTTCCTTAATAATCTCAGGGTGGAGGAAGTGAACACTGCTACGAGTCTGTTTTTAGAATCTCAAATATCTGAGACTGAAATAAAAGAAGCTCTGTTCGGAATGGAGGATAACAGGGTGTTGGGTCCCGATGGGTTTAATGCTTGTTTTTTCAAAAAAAGTTGGCCAACTATTGGCTATGATTTCATACGAGCTATCAAGTATATATTTACTCAAAAGCAGATGCCAGGAGGGATAAATGCAACGTTGCTATGTCTTATCCCGAAAATGAAGAATGCTTCAAATGTTAGCTCCTCCAGGCCCATTGCCTGCTGTAACATTGTTTATAAATGTGTTTCAAAAGTTCTAACTAACAGGATGCAAACTTGTATAGCGTCATTGATTTCTGATTCCCAATCTGCGTTTGTACCTGGGAGGTCTATCCAGGATAACCTTCTCCTTGCTCATGAATTACTTAGAGGATATTCAAGGAAAACAGGGCAAAAAAGATGCGCTATAAAGTTTGACATAAAGAAGGCTTATGATTCAGTCTTTTGGTCAGCGCTGAGAGTCATTCTCCAGAAGTTCAAGTTTCCCCCTCTTTTCATAGATTGGCTCTACATGTGTTATGCCTCTCCTTCGTATTCTGTGATGGTAAATGGAATGCCGGAAGGGAGGACCATGAAGGCTGCGACAAGGAGACCCAGTTTCACCTTATTTATTTGTTCTTATAATGGAAGTGTTGAGTGCTCTTCTCCATCAAGGGCTCCAGATGAAGTTGATAAAAGCCCACTCAAAGTGCAAAAAGCTGGAAATCTCCCACCTCTGCTTTGCAGACAATGTCATTCTTTTTTGTAAAGGAAACATGGAATCTATCCAAACTATCAAGGATATCTTAACATCCTTCTCTACAGCTACAGGGCTGAGCTTGAGTAATGAAAAAACCACTCTCCTTACAGGAAGTATGTCAGAAGAGGAAGGTCGAGAACTAGCAGCAGTCATGAACATCTTGATTGTCTCTCCACCAGTAGCCTACCTTGGGCTTCCTTTGACTGCATCAAGACTAGGAATAAGAGATTGTCTACCTCTTATAGAGAAGATCACTAGTCGCATTTCCAACTAAAAAAATAAAGATTTGGATAGAGCGGGAAGAGTCCAATTAGTCCAATCTATCTTGTCCTCATTTCAAACGTATTGGGCCAAGACTTTTGTGTTGCCAAAAGCAGTACTGGATAAGGTGGGCAAGATTTGTAACAGATTTATCTGGTCAAGACCAAAGATGGAAAGGAAGATGCACCACTCGAGTCATGCAACCCTCAGGATGACGAAAGAGCAAAGCGGACTTGGGCTGATTGATCCAAAGTTTTGGAACAAAGCAGCATATTGTGGTTTAGTGTTCAAACTGGCACAGAGAACAGAGAGCCTATGGGTAAAGTGGTCTTGGGAACAAAATATTAAGCACAACCAGTTCTGGACTATGAAAATACCTAAGGACTGCTCCTGGGTTTGGCGAGGGATATTGAAACAGTGGGAACTCTCATGGACGTTTGTGAGGTATAGCATTGCAACTGGAAACGAAACGAGCTTTTGGCATGATCCCTAGTGCTCAGGACCTCTCTTTTTAAATTCTCAAGCCAGAAGTCTGCTAGCCCAATCTGTACCTCAAGAAGCAAAAGTGGCCGAAGTGATAACGAATGGGTGTTGGTCGCGAACCATTTTTGACTTACCAGAGTCTGAAGTGAAGAAGTGGATCTTGGATACTAAGATAAATTCTTATCTTGCTGAAGATAGAGTTATTTGGACTCCGACGAGTTTAGGAGAATTCACTATTTCATCGGCCTATGCTGCTATTAGAAATGTGCGAAGTAAGGTAAAGTGGTTCAAACTTGTTTGGGGAAAGCTCTATGTTCCCAAGCACTCCTTCATAATGTGGCAATTATTCTCTAGAGCTCTGCCTACACAAAATCGGTTAATGGCAAAAAAGGCGATCAGCCAATCTCACTGTTGTCTCTGTGATTCCTTTGAGGAAAGTTCGGCACATCTTTTTTTTACTGCTCCTATTCGAAGATAGTGTGGCAAGGTGTAAAAAAAAGCTATCGGACTATCAGAACAGGTTCGTGCATCCCATGATGAATGGTATAGGCTTATGCGCATGTGCAAACCAAATTTTATGGCGTCTGAAGTAATGAGGGCTCTTATATGTGTGGATGTTCAAGCCATCTGGAATGAACAAAACTAGAGGATTAAAAACAAACGATTCACACTTGCTGAAGTGGTAAGCCCCCAAGCCCTCAATAGAATGAAACTCTATCTAGGTAAGATGCTGGAAACAGTACACGAGGATGTGGGGTTGCGTCTGCTTCTGGAAAAGTTTGGAATAAGAGCAAGGTTCAAGCAAAGGGTGGAACAATGGGTTCGGTGGCAGGCAGCACCACCTAACACCTTTACTCTAAATGTGGATGGGTCAATGAAAGATGAGAGCACTGGTTTCGGTGGCGTTTTAAGAGATAGTAACAGTGAGGTTATTCTCGTGTATAGTGGATCTTCTCCTAGACGATCTGTACTGCACCAGGAGCTGCTAGGGGTAAAAAAAGGGTTGGAAGGTGGCATAGCAGTGTGCATACGGAAACTACAAGTTCAATCAGATTCTATGAGACTGGTCCGGATTATGAATAACAATGAAGATCTACCGTGGCACTGCCGAAACTTAGTCTCCCAGATTAAAAGTTTGGCTACACAGTTTGAAGATATCGAGTTTAAGCATGTGTATCGAGAAGGTAACCAAGTGGCAGATTACCTTTCTAAAGTCAATAGCTCCTTATGTAATGAGTCTATGTTCTATATCCCCCCTATGGATCAAAAACTTGATAAGTTGATTAAAGGGGATAAGGATGGAAAAATGTACTTGCGTCTTTTGGCTTAATAAAGGTTGGGGTATCCTTAACCCCTAGTTACTTCAAAAAAAAAAAAAATAATGGGAAAGAATCTAAGAAATAAAAAATAAGTATATAGAGTTATGCCTTAGTCCTTTTTATATAGGAGATGGCTAGGTTTACAATTTCATGCATGGGCTTTGGAGCTATGTTTTGGGCTATTAAATCAAGCCTAAAACCTAATTACTTAAGTCCAAAAAGGGTTTCTCTGCTGAAAATAACTGCAATAGCCTTTTCGTCTACTTTTACTCCTCTGATTGGCTCAGGGATTAGACCATTAGAAAGCTCTTTCCGTGCCGGTCGTTTTGACATATAGTAGGTCTAATTCCGAGGTCTGAGTCCAAAGATACGATTTGCGGAAGTTCTGTTGACTTTTCTGCTCTATTTCTGCACGCGTTGACTTTGACTTTTCAACTTTGACTGAGATTTAAAAGGGCTTTTTCTCCTTGAAACTTGGGCTTTAACCATAGAACTTCTTAGTAACCAACATTTGCTCCTTTCTCTTGCAAAAGTGAAATATTTCTTCACATATTTGACTCCAATACCTGAAATACACAAAAACACGTAAACAGTACTAACTCTTATTTATTATACACATAATTAGTCTAAATGTAATATTATTAAGGGGTTAAAACTACAGTTTTGGGCTCTTATTAGTAAGTACCAGAGAGACTCTTTATTGTTCCCTTTTTCACTAAAACTTTAGTTCTAGATTGTGAGACTCCTCTTGATAAAGCAACTTAGAGTTGGTTGTGGGAGAAAACATGATCGGACAAATATACCCCAACATTTGGAATGGTTTGACCCTGTGATTTGTTTATCATAAGAGCAAAACTTAGCTTGACAAGAAAAAATTTCCTAGTCATTTTGAATGGCAACCTTGCATCCTGAGAAGGACATAATTGAATGCGTGGATGGAAAACTCGATCACCAAAGGAATTTCCAGTTACAATTTCTACATCAATTACATGCATGTTAAATCCTCTACATATTAGTCTTGTTCCATTACATAGGACATTTATAGGATTTAAATTTCTCGTTAGTGTAACGGGAGCTCCCAACTTTAGTTTCAATTTGTGAGGAGGTATACCACTGACAAGCTTCTTTCTGTGTATATGAGATGGTATATGGATGATGTAGATAGATGGTGGTCGTTTAACAAAATAGAAGCGTATCAAAACCTAATTATCCCTCAATAAATAAATGATGAGTAGGATATTGTTCCACTTTTAAGTGGAATTCAAGAGATTAGAATCCACCAAAACTTTTGATTCAATGACTTTTTGCTTTATGGTTGTTCTCACAAATAAACTACAATTAGGCAATCGAGCAAGTGTCAGTGCCCTCTTGGATGAAACATCGTTAACAAATAACTCTACTTAAGGCTGTTCCTATGTTTATGTTATTAATATCTTCTTTCCTTTTATGTGAGCTTGGGCAGCTATTCAATGAATCACCATCTAAGGCAAACACAATGAATACTTTCCTTACTCTAAAATACTACACAACTAGAAGAAAAGTAGAGAATAATAGTATAATATTCAATTACAATAAATAAAACCCTATTCTAGCATTATATTCAATTACAATAAATCAAAGCGTGTCACTAGCAAATATTCAATTGCAATAAATAAAACCCTAAACTAGCATGACATTTGATTGCAATAAATAAAAACCTTAATCTATACTTATATCCCCTGGTCTGGGCAATGGAACTAATAACTAAAAACATAAAGAACTAACCTGATAGGAAAACACCATGAACCAGAAGAATCATCAAACCCTAAGCACCGGCTTCATCTCCTCCCTTGAAGGAGAAGATTAGCCTTCCATAAAGAAGGAAGAACACGAAGAACGAGAAGAAGAAGAGTCGAAGAACATAAGACTAGAAAGACTAATTTATTAAGACTCGACTAGTTAAAACCAAATATTTTATTATTAATCTCTCTCTGCCTCAAGTTCTGGAGACAACAGTATAAGTCAATTGGCAATTTAAATAAGGCACTTAGATCCTCTATTTATATGGGTTACAATGAGTTCTAGAAGCATTCCAAATTGCCATTTGTTTTCTAATACAAATCAACTTTTTTCAGAGTCCAACTTCGTCTCCAAAATTGAGAAGGAAGTGGTTACAATGTCGTTTCATGCGTCTGGACGCACGATCCTTGCGTCTCAGACACGAGCATTGCGTCTAGATGCATGATCCTTGCGTTCCAGACGCGAAAGTCTATTTTCCCTCTTTTGCTCTATCCTTCTATCCTCTTTTGCGGGCTTTGGTCCAAGCAATGAATCCTTTGTCCTTGAGCTTCCAAATAGGCTTTAAAATAGGTCCAAGTCGCATCTTTAATAGCTTCAATTCCTTGGCCTTCTCCATGATTGTCCATGGGCCTCCCATGTGATCTTTAATGCTCTGAATTGCTCCATTTTACCCCTTTTTCTCTAATATTCCACAAAACTCTCTCTTTCACCTGTAGAATCATAAAATATAACTTACAAATACTATTAGTCTACTAAGATGGCTAAACAAGATGCATAATTGATGGTTAAATTGCACTTTTTGAGCACTTATCACAACTCCCAACTAGCCTTTTGCTAGTCTCTTAGCAAATAAGATAAAAAAAAATAGATAAGTGATATCACATAAAATGAATAAGCTTACCTACGAAATGAACGATGAAACTCAAAACGTAAGTAAACTAAAACTAGCTTATGATGCTTATATGCTTATCAAAGATTTCTACTCTCAATCCTATGAGATATAGTGGAGTAGAGTGATTCATTCCACTCCTAGTCCTTCCGCATGTTGTGTTATCACGTGTAATTACTCTACTTAAGGTCTAATGAGAGATTTACGAAAAGGCAACTAGACTACGATGCAACTACCCACAAGATGCAACTAGCCGGTTATCAAAATAACTAAGGGAATGCTACGTTTATTCGATGATAAGGAGTTAGAGGGGGATTGATTCCACCTTAACTCGACGTAATCCTATTAACGACGAATCGTCGTAATCCGAATTAAACGCTTGAAACAATTGGTTCTTCCTAATCCCTAATTACACATGGCATTCCTACAAATTCATAACTAGCATGTGAACGATTAAACCCATTCTCATGGTGAACTAATCGTTTCTAGAGTGGAAAGGAAATTACGACGATTCTACGATAGTCGGAATCAAGCTTTCATCAAGGCTTCTCAACCCCCTCTAATGGAGGTTTAGCCGATAATCATTACGCAATCATTTCCGATTAAAGTTAAACTAAACATGATATAAAGAATTGAAATTTACTAATCTAAATTAAACAATAATTAAAATCTAATTAATAACTAAGAATTGAATAACAAGTAGTAAATGAATCAGATCTAACACAAATATAAATGACAAGAATCAAAATTTAACAACTATCTATTTTATTAATCAAACTAATTAAGAGTAATGATTCTAATAGTTTAATCTAAAACAAGAATTGGATTTGAAATTAAACTTAATTAAAACAATTAAATCTAGATCTAGAAGCTATTCTAATGGCTACTTTCTATTCTAAGCTATCTACCATTAACTATCTACCATTAACAAAGAGCTAAGCTTTTGTTTTTATACTTTCAGATCCAAAAATCGTGCATGGGCTTGGAGCCATGTTTTGGGCCAGAGAATCAGGCCCAAAACCAAATTCTTTCAGTCCAAAAAGGCCTCTTCAGCTGCAGTTGGCTTCAATAGACTTTTCGTCCACTTCTGCTCCTCTAATTGGATCACGGCTTAGACCATTGGAAAGCTCTTTCTGAGCCGGTCGTTTTGACATAAGGTAGGCCCCATTCCGAGGTCTGAGTCCAAAGATATGGTCTTGGGAAGTTCTCACGACTTTGTGTCTTTTTTTTACGCCCAGCGTCGACTTTTCAGCTTTTGGACGGGCTTTAGAAAGGCTTTGTCTTCTTGAATCTTGGCCTTTAATCACGGAACTCCTTAGTAACCGACCTTTGCTCCTTTATCTCACTAAAGTGGCACATTTCTGCACATAATGGACTTTGAAGCCCTGAAATGCATAAAACACGTGTCGTGTTAACTCTTAATTATTACTCACATAATTGGTCTAAAAAGTATATGCATTCTGAGGGTTAAAATTACAGTTTTGGGCTCTTATCAAACCACCCCCAAACAGCATTTTGCTTGTCCTCAAGCAAAGATGAGAAATTAGAATAAGTGACCAAAAATGGAGTTCTAACTACTCTCGTTTCGCTGAGTGCGATTGCATTGACCATATCTGACAAGGCGCTTTAAACCACTAGGAATTCCCTAGTGGATGAGTTATAGCCTCATGAGATTTTTCCAGTGAAGGTACTCACAAACTTCATCTATACTACAACGACTAAGAAATAAAACTATTGTTTCCTTATTCATGCTCCAAATTATCTATACCTCTCATTAGCAATGTATATAGAGTAATCAAGTCGAAACCTAAGCTAATATATGCATAATAATCAATCATCTACAACAAACATATATACAATGAGTAATACTATGAAATGCAATAGCAGGTCCATTTCTGAAACTCGGAATAGCGTCCTTAAGTAGGTTCTCACAATAATAGTCAAGATACAACACTCTGATTTTTCCACTCAAGTTTATTTACTCTAGTCTTGTGATGGGCACACTTTACCTTACAATCTCAATCTCAATGACAACAAGGAAGCGGTCGATCAAACACATCTGCCACTTACTATCACACTAACCTATTCCTAATTGAGCTAGAAGTCTTTATTAGGTGTTGCGGGGATTAGGAGATGTTTTAAGAAGGAAGGAAATGGATATTCAAAAGGACAAGTCTGAGATAATAGAGTCTTCATATTATGTAACTTAGAGAAAACCTTGTTATTTTCTTTTGCTTCTATACTTTGTTTCCATCCTTAGCCATATTTTTTTTTTTCTTTTTTTTTTTTTTTTTTTTTTCTTTGGGTTTTGACTCCTTTTATTCTATATATTTTTTTTTTTTTGGTCTTTATTTATTTCTATTTTTATTTTTCTTTTCTTTGGATGGAAACTTCTTTTCTTTATTTCTTGAAGCAACTAACTAATTTTTGTTTACACAGGTTTTTCTCTTCTTCTTTCTTCCTCATTCTATTTTCAGACTTATCTAAATTGGGTAGGTTGAATTTTTTATTTTGTTTTGTTTTGTAATAGGGTAAAGGATTTGTGGTTTATGAAAGGCTAAAGAAAGGCTCAGAGGGGCGACTAGCGGAAAATAATTCATAGGTTTGAATTTCTGGCTATATCGATCCAAAGAGGGCCTAAATTCTCGCTTAGGATATGGTTTAGTGATCAAGCAAGTGGACGTGTGATATCTCTATCCGGATTTTACTTCTCCCTTGTGTCATTTCTCAAATGTTTCGCTCATATAAGGCTTTAGGCTATATTCTCACAGGATTTGTAGAATAAGTACTCTAGCCTAGATTTCGAAAACTTCTTGCTAACAATCATCGATACTCATGTAATATATTTATAAATAGATGCAAAGATTATTACCTACATATTAACCTATATTTCTAAAAATTATTACGATGCAAAAGCTACATTGAGATTTCTAGATTGTTAAGAGCATAGAGAAGGAAAACAATACCACTATTCCTAAGTGTATAGCATGAACTTATTTATTTATATTTTTGAATTTTTAAAATTTTAACTAGAAAACAAATGCATATTAACTCTATCTATATCCTATCAGATGCCTTAATTACACGTGTTTCTATGCCCCCAAACAAGAAGCATGTGTTGTCCTCAAAGCATTTAAATAAAGAGGGTAGGAAAATACCATTGAAACGCGTGAAATTCAGGGATATCTGCAAGACAAAGTTAGAACGTACTAATATAGGAAATAAAAATTGACACAACTCTATACGAGTTCTACCCATTATGGGGTTAACAAGAATGAAATTGCTTGGGACATAAGCAGACACTAACTAGAATGAAAACTTACCTTATCTCCCGCATTACTCATCATCTTACTCATCCTCTTCTTCCATAAAGAAGTGAGGTTCCTTTGCGTCCTGCCATGCCATGATAATTTGCCAGGCTTCCCGCCATTTATCATCTATTATTGCTAACCTATTAAGAGCCACTTGGTCTGATGGGGTGTAGGGTGCAACCTGATGAGGTTGTATCCTCCACCCTTGCCAAGTCATTGCACGGAAAGATCGAATAATACTATTGGTGGGTCGTACCGTGTCGACCATAATCCAATCCGTGAAACGTGTACAAAAAATAGGAAAGAAACATAGCATAATATGGGAAACTAGAACGGGCATAAGAAGGAACTTATGCCTCATGTTATGGGATCGAGCTAAACTAGACATCAAGGTTCGGGGAAGGTCATGACACATACGTCCCGTGGCTAAAGCAAGGAAAACGCTGCAAGTGGCATCATTCACAGAAGAAAAACGTCATTCCCCTAAAATGTTTAGCATGATCCAAAACATAACAGTTCCTATGTTCATGGACAGGCTACCAAAAGCGACGTTATAGTCCCCTTGGTCCTCGATACGGAAAATGCCCTCGCCGCATGCGACTCATGCAAGAACTTCGTAAGTGTAGACATACATATTATCTACCCAATAGCACCATGGGTCTTGTATTTCAGCGGGCATAGCAAGTCTAAGAACAAATGCTAGCAAGAACACGGTAATTTCCATTGGTTCATTATCAATGTTGATGGAGAACACTTGTTCTCCATCCGGTCTTTCAAAGAAAATGCGGTTATCGTAAAAAATAAGATGCTAGTGTTGGAGAATAAAGTGCATCGGTCTTACCATAAAAGCGGCTCCCACCAACGTATGTGATCGCTCATGAAACCAAGCACCATAAGTAGTGCTTTGGAATAAATCTTCGAAAGACTGTTCGGTATCAATGTTGGAGATGTCATCTCAAACTTACGCTCTGGAATAGCTGCGAATGATCCCGATACTTCCCGCAGAAAACCGGAAATTTTTCGTCCCGCGGAAGTCGGTCGCCGAAAGTCGCTCTGAATAGTTGGAATTTCCGGTGTTTGGCGCCGGTCGTCGCTCGGCTTGCTGCGAAGTCGCTCTCGACAAAAATTCAGAAAAAAATATCAGCGGAGCGAGTGTGCTCATGTAGAAGCCTTGAGTCTTTCGAGTTCTTGAAACTTCGGAAAATGAGCGAAACGTGGGAATCGTGGGAGTGAAAGGTGAGTGATGGAGTTTAGGTGTAGTGTGAGTTGTGAGTGTAGAATGTATGAAGTTTATATAGGTTTTAAGTTGCTAAAAGGATCGGAAGTTGCCAAAACTAATTCACGGCAATTTCAGGAAATCCTAAAATTTCCAAACCCAAAACGGAAACAACTCATTATCTTGATTCTAATTCAAACCTAGTATCTTTTAGGTTGAATTTATGATAGAATCTACCTATTTAATCTAGATTTCATCCTACCCTTATACTTATTCTGGATATGCCTAAACGGCCATATTTTCACCTTGACTCATGATAAATTCTAACACGAGGGTTATATAAAAATCATCTTTGGAATAGATAAAACCACCCCCAAAATAATTTGGGAAGGTGGGATCAATATGAGACAACCAGGCATAATAAAAATAACCGCATTATATTAAAATTTTCATTCGGAGTACATTTCACTACAAAATTCAAATTACGGAAATAAAACTTACATTAAAATAAATAACAATAATGAAACTACAAATAAACATAAAAACATCAAACGATGTTATCCCTAACTACTCCGGTACTGGTGGCGGAGGGCACACGGTCCGAAGACTGCTCCTGGGCTCCTGATGGGCCAACACCATTAGATCCTTCCGGCGACGGCGCTCGTGCCTCGATGGTGTGTCCTCGGAAGAGAGTCCCGTGAGGTGGGAATCGTGTAAGCATCTCTTCCGGGCCGGCCGAGCTTCTAGCTCGCCCTCATTGTTCCCACCTCTCATCCTCTCTCTGTGTACGGATCTCGAAGTTATGATGCATCGTTGCCTGTCGAGTCCGGAGGTCTTCGCAGATGGTGTTGAGCGAACGCATGCCACGATGAATCACAGCCATGCATTCTACGTCTGACCAACACCTCTCCAAGGCATCCGCATCAAAACAAGTCAAATCCTCCTCATCCTCCGAGGCATTCTGATTTCCCCCAGCCTCCTCGGCATTCCCATCTCCACCATCCTCTTCTTCTTCTTCTCTTTCCTCAGCCAACCTCCACACTCGTTGGACACATTCCTTATAGATGCGAGGGTTTCGGTGTAGGGTGATGTGAGTCCTATCAGTCGCCTGAGCTGCTCTCAACTTCAGCATGATCTTGGTTATCAACACAGGGAGAGGTGCAACAGACTTCCCTACTCCCCTAATCATGCTAAGTAAAAACTCCAAGATGCAGAACTCATACTTCCGCTCCTGGAGTATCCATAAGATGTGGAGGCAGTTCGGTGATGATGTTTTTGACCTTCTCCTTCCCGGGGCGTTCCGACCAATCCACCGAAATGCGGCCGGTTGGTTGGTCCTAAGGAAGCTTGTCGACACAATGCGACCTCGCATTGTAGTCCCCTCCAATAACTCGTCTCGTTCATCAATGGCTCTACCCCATTATGTTGGGACTCCTGCAACGCGTGACATCCGATGGATTCTAGGTGGAATGCCTAGAATCTCAGCCAACAACCCAGTCGTCACTTCCTTCCTCCTCTTCGCCACCACAACAAAAATCCTAGTCCCTTCCAACTCCCTCGTATTGTAGAACAGTCGGACTAAGTCCTCGTGGTAATAGGCTTCAGTCGAGTACCACAAGCTATTCCAGTCTCGACTGCTCATTTCGTCACCATAAAATGGCGCGAAGTGGTCGCCAGTAAAAGCTTGCTCCGACAAAATTCGGCGTTGTTGAGCCATTGGTGTTTGGAATGTAGTGGGGGCTTAAATGGGATGTGGTGGTGGGATTTTAATCGACCGACTGAAGCAAACAGTGGTGGTGGTGGAGTGGTGGCGCAGCAGCACCGAAATTCAGAATTTTTGGTGGTTTTTGGTGATGTAAATCGGTGGAGGTTGTGGGGCGGTGCAGTTGGAGTCGATTTGGGTTGGGTATTGATTGTGGGCGTGGGTAAATTTAGTTTTCTTTTTAATTTGATTTTGTTTTAGGTTTTTGGAGCTTTTAGGCATTAATGGCGGTTTGTGGAAGATGAAGTACTGTTGGGTTAAGGTAAGGGCGCGGGTGCGCTGCCTGTAGGCGCGGGTTGGGCCCAAGCCCAAATCGAAATTTTTGATTTTTTTCGATTTTTTGCGAAACTTCTAATCAAAATTGCCGCTTCGTTACCGGTCCGATTTTTGCGAATGAGATATGAAAATGATCAGGAGCGAATTTCCAATCCAATGATCTATAAAACACTCTATTCCGACCGTGGATGACATATAAGATATTGTAAAATGCCTCAAAGTGCGTGCATGACATACGTTATGCGAACAATTGGACTCTAAAATTATGGATTATGTCAACCCAAATCGTAATACAATTAAACGCCCTAAGCAACTATAATGGGACATAAACGTTCCAGGACGGAAACACGAACACCCCACCCCCAAACAATTTTTTTACAACGGAGCTTAGAAAATTTGTTTTTAGCAGTGGGTCTTTTAAAGTCAGATTCCCGAGACTTCCTAAATTACTATGTTTATTCTTTAATATATATATCTATATATATTTTTTGACTTTTAAAAAGAAAAACAATAAACAAGAAAGACATAATTCACCGCATAGAGAAACATGACTCAAAAATCCGAGAAAACATGCAAGAGTGGAAAACGTGAATTATGTCAAACGTGGACTTAGGATCCAATACTTACATCCACACACTCCATAGGGAGGGCCCAGTTACCTTAATGGTGTACTCACTAATATATGGAAATGAAAGGAAATGCACCAAAAACAAAAGTTGAGTCGTTTATAGTCAGATACTCGAGACTTTATCTAAACATATGTATGAACATGCAGTTTATCATATATCAACAACCGAAATAGTTGTGGATCATTCCATAAATAAATATCACAGAAAACATATCCAAACACAATTAAGCACCAAGATTTCCTATGACTCAACCTAGTGAAATAAAAGCGAAAGTCGGATAACCCTATTACTTAACCTAGCACCGTGCACCTTTTTTTTTTTTCATTTGAACGAGAGGGTGTCCTAGTGAATAAGTGTGGAAAGAGTGAATGGTTGTGGAGAATATGGTGGATATGGGTAAGTTGTAGAAGGAAAGCATGGAAAAATGAGGATGTGGGTTTAGCACAAAACTCATTCATAGTGTAGGTAGGGGGCTGTCTCAAGTCTGAAAATGAAGGTGTCACACGCTTTTGTCTTACGAAGTATTTGTTTACTAGGTGAATTTAAAAATTATGAAGCCTGAAGAAACAACGGGATCGAGTGCAAACTTCGAGATTCCTTTGAAAAAGTGGAAGGAGGGAGATGAGGTGGATGTTGTGGAAAGTAGTTCTTGATAGGGTGAATTATCACCTGCTTTAAGAAACTCATCAAATTGCTCATCTAGATTGGTCATATCCTCGTTACTATAATAGTCCTCTACATCTTTGAGAAAGTCATCTATCTCATCCTCATCCGTAATATGTGTATCGACTAGTGTAAGGATGGAAATGTTGGAGTCTGAACTTCCAAAGGAAAGAAATTTAGGCATATGATTATTCGGGAACGTGTTGTTGAAATAATCTCGAGCAAAGCTCTCGATCATGCTAACCTCTCCATCCATAGGCGAATCGGATGGGTAACCGTGTCTTTGTTTTAAAACATTGACTTCAACAACAAGATGGCCAAAAGACATGGACATTGAACCATCGCGGCAATTAATGAGCGCGTTGGCGGTTGCCGGGAAGGGCATAAAGATGATCGGGGACCAGTGGTTAATCGACTTCCGTGGTCGAGGATGACAAAATCAATGGGATAGTAAAAATCCTGAATTTTTACAAGAACATTTTCGACGACACCCTTAGGATACTTAGTAGACCGATCGACTAATTGCAACGTCATTTTAGTGGGTTGCATCTCGTCTAGACCTATTTGTCTATACAAATAAAAAAGCGGGGAGTAAGTTACGCTAGCCCCCAAGTCTAATAACGCCGATTAGTCGTATAAGAATCTCCTAAGGTGCATTGTCTGCGATGGGGACGACTAGGGTCCTTGTACTTAACAATTCCATTATGTTCGATAGAGTTGGGAATTGTTACGTTAAAAAGGCGTCTTTTGGTATATTGGTCTTACGCCTAGTAGTACACAATTCCTTAAAAACTTAGCATGGTGTGGTAGCTTTTTATAGCTTCAAGGAAGGGAAGGTTTATAGTTAGATTCTTGAAAACATCCCTAATCTCCTCATAATTTGTATCCCTAGTTAACACGGCTAATTTTTGTAGAAACGGCGGTTTCTGTTTATATTTAGCAATGTTATCACCGGATGTTTAACCGTGGCTTTCTGTTTCTTAGGTTGTGTTAACCGGCAATACCTCTACGGTGGTAGGCTCTTGGGTTTCTATTTCGTATCTAGTAAAATAGCGGGTGTAGGGGTGGTAGGGTAACTATAGGCATAGTTACTTTGTTATCAACCACTCTGCCAGAACGGAGAGTGGTGATGGCCTTTAGCTCACCTACATTTTCATATTCATTACTAGTATTATCGGTTACCTCAAAGGCTGTATTTGTTGTTTTAGTATTAGGTATTGCGTGACATGGAAACACACCTTTGGGTTGGGCTTTATCTTAAGCCAACTGTTGGGTTAAATTATTAACGGATTGTAGAAGCTGTTGGTTAGATTGAGCCATGGTTTGGAAAAGTTTTTTGCTCACTTGTATGAAGGTGTCAAGGCGATCCGTTGTGTGGGTGTAGTAGTCACGGGTGGTGTATTTGGAACTATTTCCGTGAATTATTTATGGGTGGATTTTGATAGTTATTATTTACCGGAACGATACCTCTATTAGCATTATAATTATTATAACTACCTTGACTTTGTGCTTGACCTTGTCGAGGTTGCACTTGGTTGTTATAATTATTGAAATTCCCCGACCACATCCTTGTCGTAGTGGGGCTTGGTTAAAGCCGTATGTAGGCCTAACATATTGATTATTGTACCCTTGAGGTGTGGCGTGTTGGTTATTTCTCCAACCGAAGTTGGGATTTTGTCTCAAGGGGCGTTAGGTTCACTATTAATAGAACAAGCTGTTCATAGGCTATAGGGCCGATGGGAGTCGGGATGCTTTCGGGGCTCTAACAGAAACTACATGGATTTGAATTTACATTCATGACGGGATAGGCTTTTGTTGAGCGAAATGGCCTCTACCTTTTTAGTGAGTGATTCGATTAGAGTTTTAAGCTCGAGAATCGTGTTTAATTTCAAACATACCGGGCGCCTTAATCGTATTAGAAGAACTAGCGGGCGGTGGATATCATCACTACCCCCGTTGTTATTTAAGCTTAGTTTGATCCTCTAAAATTTATAAGCCTCAGGGCTCCTTTGCTTAAGAAACTACCCCATTCATTATGTCTAGGACTTCTTTATGGTGGTGTAGAAGTCCTTTGAAAAAGGCCGCGAGCCAACGGTGTCTTTAAGCTAAGTTATGATGTGGACACTCTATAAGGAGATCGGTGAAACGATTCCAAGCCTCTGAAAATGATTCAAGAGGGATTTTGTCGAAAAGAAATGAATCTTGGAAAGCATCTCTAGCGTCCGTCTTTAGGGGTGGGTAAAAATGTTCCATAAACAAATTTGAACAAGTTTAGCCCACGAGTCCACAGAATTAGGGCGTTTGGGCAGTTAACCAAGGCGCGCCTTATCGGCTAAGGTGAAAGGGAATACCACGAGTTTAATTTGTTCCGCACCAACCATAGGATGGTGGAATGTTGTTAGGACTTGTTCAATCCCTACGCGTGTCTTGATAAGGTTTTCATGGTCTAATCCATGAAAAACAAAAACAAATTAAAATATTTGGGGGATTCGAAATCCCCAACCGGTCCGCTGCTAGAGCGATGCAAGATTTGGGGCTATCGCTCAAGGCTTTGTAGAAGTCGAGAGAGGAGTCTCTTCTTCATCGGGCATTGTGTCGGTGATGTGTGTGAAATAGTAGCTAGAGGTGTAGTGGGTGGTATACTAGATAGACTTGTTTGTTGGCGTTGTTGTGTAATTACGTTACGTGTTTTGTTCGGCCGGACCTTAATCTCATACAAGGCTAAAACCAAATTTAGCTAAACACATCAACACTCCAAACAATTACGATATACTAGTATAAACCTCTAACGGAGATCGCGAGGTGTGGAAGAAAGGAATACCTGATTGCGTCCTTGCCTTAAACTTATGAATAAGCGTCTTGTTTACGGCGTGTTCGGTGTATATAACGAGTTTAAAACACTGAAAATTTTGAAAAATCAAAGTTCGAGTCAAAACTGTAGAATTCCGGAAAAATTAACAAAGGCTGCGGGCGCCAAGCGCCAGAAGCGCGATGGTCGCTCGGGTAATTTTCAAATTACGGTGTTTTTAGGGTGGTCTTCGCTCGATTGTTCGGAGCTATAGAGCGCGAGCTATGCGCTTCGGTTAATTTCTCGCTGAAATTTTTCAACGATGAAACGGAAAGCCACAGTATGAATCAAACACGGGTGGGTGGGTGAAATGGGACTTTTAAGAAAAGTACTTACACTACGAAAACAATGTGAAAGTGCAACTAAGATGGCAGCGGTGCCATTTGATATCAGGTAAAATAAATAAGCTTACCTCCGAAATAAAGCGATGAAACTCAAAACGTAAGTAAACTAAAACTAGCTTATGATGCTTATATGCTTATCAAAGATTTCTACTCTCAATCCTATGAGATATAGTGGAGTAGAGTGATTCGTTCCACTCCTATCCTTTCGCATGCTGTGTTATCACGTGTAATTACTCTACTTAAGGTTTAATGAGAGATTTACGAAAAGGCAACTAGACTACGATGCAACTACCCACAAGATACAACTAGCCGGTTATCAAAATAACTAAGGGAATGCTACGTTTATTCGATGATAAGGAGTTAGAGGGGGATTGATTCCACCTTAACTCGACGTAATCCTATTAACGACGAATCGTCATAATTCGAATTGAATCGCCGCCAGCGGAACAATTGGTTCTTCCTAATCCCTAATTACACATGGCATTCCTACCAATTCATAACTAGCATGTGAATGATTAAACCCATTCTCATGGTGAACTAATCGTTTCTAGAGTGGAAAGGAAATTACGACGATTCTACGATAATCGGAATCAAGCTTTCATCAAGGCTTCTCAACCCCTCTAATGGAGGTTTAGCCGAGAATCATTACGCTAATCATTTCGATTAAAGTTAAACTAAACATGATATAAAGAATTGAAATTTACTAATCTAAATTAAACAATAATTAAAATATAATTAATAACTAAGAATTGAATAACAAGTAGTAAATGAATTAGATCTAACACAAATGTAAATGACAAGAATCGAAATTTAACAACTAGCTATTTTATTAATCAAACTAATTAAGAGTAATGATTCTAATAGTTTAATCTAAAACAAGAATTGGATTTGAAATTAAACTTAATTAAAACAATTAAATCTAGATCTAGAAGCTATTCTAATGGCTACTTTCTATTCTAAGCTATCTACCATTAACTATCTACCATTAACAAAGAGCTAAGCTTTTGTTTTTATACTTTCAGATCCAAAAATCGTGCATGGGCTTGGAGCCATGTTTTGGGCCAGAGAATCAGGCCCAAAACCCAATTCTTTAAGTCCAAAAAGGCCTCTTCAGCTGCAGTTGGCTTCAACAGACTTTTCGTCCACTTATGCTCCTCTGATTGGATCACGTCTTAGACTATTGGAAATCTCTTTCCGAGTCGGTCGTTTTGACTTAAGGTAGGCCCCATTCCGAGGTCTGAGTCCAAAGATATGGCCTTCCCGGAGTTCTGACTTTTTGTGTCTTTGTTTACGCCGCGTCGACTTTTCACTTTTTGACGGGCTTTAGAAAACTTTGTCTTCTTGAATCTTGGCCTTTAATCACGGAACTCCTTAGTAACCGACCTTTGCTCTTTTATCTTGCTAAAGTGGCACATTTCTGCACATAATGGACTTTGAAGCCTGAAATGCATAAAAACACGTAATCAGTGTTAACTCTTAATTATTACTCACATAATTGGTCTAAAAGTATGTCTGTTACAGGGTTAAAACTACAGTTTTAGGCTCTTATCAATAAGTGGTCAAAATCACATCCTAATAACAAAAATAAAATCCTAACTCACTTTCGCAGGCATCGCGATTGCATTTACCATATGGGACAAGGCTTTAAACCTTTAAGTTCCCCAAAAAGGATGAGTTATAGTCTCGTGAGGGTTTTCGGTGATATACCCACAAAATCAATCAATAGCATGTTCAAGAATGATAGTATTTTTTCAGAGAGAGAAATTCCTTACCCACTTAGTGCTTACTCCAACAGACGGTCTCCATTGCTAACTACATTACTGCAAAGACTCATAGATTATGATGGGAGATAGTAAAAATTGACAAAATTCTCAATCAAGGCTTATGTGTGTACTTAGTCAATCTCTTATACTCTCCTATCCAATAAACGAAATCCCTAGTTTACCTTTAGACAGATAATCTCGACTTTCAATCCTCAGTGGTCATACCCTCAGAAAAGAATCTCTCGGAAGATGGTCTACTATTTTACCTTATGTATGTGGGGAAAAGAATAATGAATACGAACATCCCACATACTACCTTGAAAAATGGACTTCTAGATGACAGTAGTCTCATGAAAAGAATGTCAATCACATATGAAGTGTCAGGTCCTTCACTTTAGCATTCTCTCACCTATTCTAGACTTTATACCATACTGTATTGATAAGTCATGGGTTGTAACTTGTCTTAGTATTGGTTTATGAAGGAAAGGTAAAAAGGATTCAAAGGTTGAATCTGAAACACTAAGGGTTTTGCTTCATTCTTTGGAAGATTTCTTCAAATTCTGTATTGTAGAGAAAATTCTTCCTTTGTCTTAGCTTTTCCATCCATTCTGTTTAATTTCTTCTTTTTTTTTTTTTTTTTTTTTTTTTTTTTTTAGCACAGCGGTATATCCTTGATTAGTACTGGATATGCTTGTTTTCCACTAGCTTCTTTCACTTAGAACAGAATGATGGTCTTCATTGTATCTCTCTGATATTTCCTTGTAATATTCCTTTTGTGCTCTTTCTTCCTCCTTGTGCCCCTCGTATACTCAGAAACATATGGGTATGGTTGATAAAGATTTTGGGTTCTACTCCTTGTCTAGAGTTGGGTAAAGGATAAAGGGTTTTTGGAAGAAATGACTTGATGTAAGGCTCAAAAAGATTTAACATGATGGTCCTACTAGGTGGGATAAAGGCTGAATGGGTTCACTACTTGACTTATCAGTATGATACTCTGTTTCGAATAGACTACAAGACCTAATAGCTATCTCCCCAGTTGATGTCACTTCGTGATTAACCAAATCAATGAATAATGAGACTATATTACAATGACATAAAGAACTGAAAGATGTTGAGTCACTAAGACTCGGATTTTTCGTAAGAACTCTTCAAAGAATGGGTATAAATCTCAAGTCTCATGGACTAAGTCTAACAAAAATCTGCTTCCAGTTTACTAGGGATTAAATCTCTCTTCTAACAAACGTACACAAAACTGACCAAGTACTATGGTGGTGCCTTGATAATGAATTCTATCAACAAGAACTATGTCCGAGCATAATAAATAGTCTAAGCGGTAATGAAATCAATAATATCAACTATCTATCAAACTCAACACTAAGCATCATTTAAATTTATTTTTCTCATGCTGCTGATATAGAAACAAAAATATTTTTATTTTTGAAAACTAATTTTCAAAATTCATTTCTCAAGTACACCCTCCCCCAACTTAACATATGCATTGTCCTCAATGTATAGAAATTAAGTAAATAAAATGAATGAGAAAAAGGGAAGATGTCACCATTGATGCCGAATATCAAAATTAATCTAAAACATAAGAACATTTCATTTTACCAAGATTTTTTTTTTGTTAGGTCTTTTTAAGTCAGATCCTTAAAACTATATATCATGCATTATCAATTTGGAGTGAGGAGATCAGATTTTTCTTATCCAAATCTGACGAATGTTTGGAGGACGAGGAGGTCTTACCTTGTGGGTTGTCAAAAATACTCTTTGATATGCTAGAAAGATTGCTGGTGAAGTTGCTTCTCTACCTTGAACTATTTCAGGTCTGATGATTGTGTGATAGGCCTTGTGGTTCCTCTGTGTAAAAGATTGACGAAAATCTTTCTTTCTAACAGGACAATAGTATCTGATATGCCCTTTACCACCACAGTAATGATAATGGATGTCTAGCTGACTGCACTCAAGTTGGGCGGTAGGCTGGTTCACATACTTCTCTCGTTCAGACAATGATGGTGTCAAGAAGTTTCAACATTGCAATTCTTCTTATCAATATGGTCCACTTTCTGTTTCAGAAGACTCATTTCAGTTTCTAGATTCTGTTGTTTTTCCAAAACTTCTTTAAGCTGATTCTCTAGCAACTGATTTTTCTGGGCAGAAGTCTGTTGTCCATCCTGAAATGTGAGTTCATCTTCTCAAGGTATGATACTCTCTCTGCCAATTTTCCATTATGCTCACTTAAATCCTAAATTTTCTGTAGAGATTCCAAGAACATGGCTAGCAATGCCTCTGTGGTGGGGTTCTCAGGTTCATCACAATTTTCTATAGATTAAGCACTCTCAATTGTATCTTCGAATGGGAAGGATTCTTGTATCATGCTATCAAGGAAGTACACCTCTTCACCTTCGGTGTCATCACAATCCTTATGCAACAGGTGAAAGATATTTATGTCCATGGACATCTTACATACCAAAGTTGATCTTCATTTCACCGTTGTGACAATTTATCAAAGCTTTTGCGGTAGCGAGGAAAGGTCAGCCTAGAATAATTGGAATTTTATCAAAGGCCTCCTTGGTGTCTATTGATAAAATGCTCTTTACACACGTTTGTTTATTGGTTTTCAGTTACTTATTTTCTTAAGTCTGAGGTCCACAGTCCAAAGTCCGAAGTCCACAGTCCAAAGTCCAAATTCCAACGTCCGTATAGTCGTACGTTTTAGTCAAGTTACCTTACTCACGTGGGTTTTGGTAGGATAGGTCGAGTAAGGGATCGTCCAACCTTAGGGCTCGGATAGGTTCACAACCGGAAATTACAACTTTAAGTGAGTAGGATTTTTAGGTTTCTTTTTAGTTGGTTTTTAATTAAAATAACGGTAATGCAAATAAAATAAATTACTACGGCGATTATATATAGGTAAACAAAATGTAGAGAAACAGGGAGAGAGTTAATCATGCTCATGCAAGAATCATTTTTCAACGGTTTTATTACTAAATCACTACATCTCTAATTCATCTCGTTTCGGAGACGACGTCGAGTATTGATCCCTAGTGCATGCCCACATCTCTAGGTCGCATTTCACTAGCATAAGGAGTTTCGATAATACCTCATCTCTGGTATATTATTTCAGCTCCTGGCACAAGTTCACATCACCGGGGCCGAATTGGAGAGTCAGAGACACTCGACACCGTAGAACATTTTGGCAGCGACCGTTTCGGAGCATCGGCCTCCAACTTTGTATGCGATCGGTCATTTTTTGGGACCGGATGTTAATTCTATGCCTACTTCCTAAGTAGTGATTCTAGAATATTAACGAGTCAATCCGGATTTTCACACGAGCAGCATAACCCTCCCCGGGGGGATTAGCTCATCATCATAGAAGGAATAATAAAACTTCTTTGTATATACATTAAGTAAATAAATGCGGGGAATGAAATTAAACAAGAAAAGAAATAACCGTTATTAAGGGTAAAATAACTACTACGTATTAAAGGCTTTGAAATAAAAATGGCGGAAGGTAAGTCTTGAAGAAAGAAAACTAAATGTAGCTAAAGCATTAATATCTTTGAAGGCCTCATAATGAAGGCGACCCCTTCATATTTATAGGCATCATGGGATGACCATCCGTGAATGATTTTAATTTGCTTTTGGCCTAGTAGCTGATTTATTTGTTCAAAACTTTGAGAATCAAAGTTTTGTTTTGATATGTTTATCTTTTAGTCTTTTAGCTGTTTTTAAGTTTAGTTTGTTAGCTAATTTCAATTCAAACCACGGTTTGAATTGATGCGATCTTCTTTCTTTCTTGCCGGTGGTATCAATTTGAAACCTTCATTTGCCACCTGCCTATCTTTGACTCATCATGCCTTACGGGCCCGGAGGTGTCCACCATTATAGTGTGTCGATTAATATGCGGCGCCGATTTTGGCGTTTTTACGACTTTTGTCCTTATACTTGAGTTAAATTAAGCAAATTACTATGGCGACTTCACTAGCCAACGTCGGCACCTAGATTTATCGATTTGAGCTTCGGAAGTTTCTGCTTCTTTATATGTGGGCCGTTTCGCTTGGTTACGTTCTTTTGGGAACTTTCCGCTCTAGTCGGGCTTTGTTGGGCTTCCGCGGAGATTGAGTGGGAATTCCAAATATTCCGTATTCCTGTACTTGGCAACTTCACTAGCCAACGTCGGCATCTAGATTTATCCGATTTGAGCTTCGGAAATTTGTTGCTTCTTCATATGTGGGCCGTTCCGCGACTGGTTCTATTCTTTTGGAAACTTGACTTCCGCGAGGTCGAGTGGGAAACTCAAATATTCCCCGTATTCACGTACTTGATGCATGTTTTATCACTATATTCATTTTAATTGCGAAACCTGCAAAAATGCGAAAATATAATTATTACATGATTATTAAACACATAATCAACCAAAATGCTATGTCTCGGGGTTTAATATTACAGTTTTTGGGTGCTTATCACACCACCCCCAAACGACACTTTGCTTGTCCTCGAGCAAAGAAGAGACATTAAAGCGATAAGTGATCAAAAATGTGTTGTCTAAGCTAAATCTCATTTTAGCGAGTCGCGGTTGCATTGACCAGTATGCAACAAGGCCTTGAACCACTAGGAATTCCCTAGTGGGCCGAGTTATAACCTCGTGAGAGTTTTCGGAAGAAGATACTCACAAACTTCATTTATACTACTGACGACTTCGATAAACAAAGGCTTGTTTCCTTAATTAATCTCGGTATCTAGACATCTCACTAGCAAGGGAAACAAGGATTTTATTCTTTTCAAATTCAAGTTAATATACATACAATAATCGAAACATCTACGTATGAGCATGCATGTAGTGATCTAATAATAAAATGTCTGAAAGGGGGGCCGTTTGGATCCTTTGGATAACGCCCCTTAAAGTAGGTTCTCCGCGGTATGTGTCGAAACACAATTTCTCTCTTATTTTTCCACTCGAAGCTTTGCTATCTCGGTTAATGCGGTGGGCACCGCGTTTCCTCACATACTCAATGACGGTCGGAGGGCGAGTTAGAAGTCCTGACTACTACTTATTATCACACTATCCTATCCCTAATTGAGCTAGAGGTCTTTATTAGGTGTTATGGGGCTTAGGTGGTAGTGTAGAAGAAAATGGAATGGAAAATTCAAAAAAAAAACGATAAGTATGAGAGAATAAGGTCTTCGAGATATTTATACTAGAGAATCCTTATTTTTCTTCCTGCTTTTAACATGGTTTCCACACTTGGATTTTTCAAGCTTTTGTATTCCCTTTTGATTTGATCTTTGGGGGGAATTCTAACCTTGATATTTCTTTTGATTTTTGGAAACATATTTCTATTTTCTTTTTCTTTTCTTCTAGCACAGGTAACTGATTTTGATTTGTGACAAGGTTTTTCTCTTCATTTTTCTGCACTTCATCCTATTTCTCATACTCATAATCTAGGTAGGCTTATTTAATTGTGGTTACTAGATGGGTAATGATTTTTTTTGTGAAGTAGAAAGGATTAATGAAAGGTTCAGTGGGGTGACTAGCGGTAAAAAAAAAATTTACAAATGCGAATTGTTGGCTATATCGATCCAAAGAAGGCCTAAATTCTCGCCTAGGATTTGGGTAGTGATCAAGTAAGTAGACGTGTGAACTTCTCTATTCGGAAGAACTACTCCTCTGTGTCATTACTCATATATCATACATTTTGAGGCTTTTGGTTAGATTCTTACAGGATATGGAAACTAAGTTGTCTAACCGTGGGTCCCAGAAACTTACTCTTTGTGTACATTTAATGATAGTCGGTTGCATGAATGCTCATGAAAAGATGTAAAAACTATTGCATACGTTATTAAATTAAGTTTCTAAGGACAAATCCACCTTCTGATGCTAGGGGAGATTTCTAAATATTTTTCATCATAGAAAGGGAAAGCGAGAATTTGTCACTAAATCGTTTATTTAGACATTAAGTAAACTATATACAACTATGCATGCCTAATTTTTTGCAAAAGGTTCTCTCCACCCCAAACAATCGGGACCTTTGTGTCCTCAAAGTGTTAAGAGGAAGAAAGAGTATACGAGAGGCTTTGAGCAAAATAAAGTGGCATCTTCCATAGAAATTTATTGTAACACACTATATATTATACATCATAAAAGTAGAAGCACTGCTTGTTAGAGTAGCACACTTTGTTAGGTCATTTATTTATTTCACATCAAAACATAAAACAAATATGTACATGCATCAACTCACATTGCCCCAACCTTGAATTGGGGGATAGTCCTTCCTTGCCTCGTCCCTATAGAAATGTCATTCCTTCGCATCCCGCCAATCTATCATAGCTTTCCAGACTTCACTCCACTTCCTTTTCTTTGCATTGTCTAGATGAGCTATCATTTTATCATCATTAGGGAAAGAACGAACTTTCTTAAGATACCTTGCGGGGCGTGTCCATGTCGAAATCGCAAGGAACGAATTATCTTGTTTGTTGGACACATAGAGTCGACCTTTACCCGTCTTTGAAAGGTGGCTGCAAACTCATGGAAATATGTCCTCACTATTCTGCATCTTTATGGCGGCGGTGATATAGTCTTGCGAAAAGACCGAGCCTTCTTAAGATTCTCAATTACTAGTTACGTAATGTCGAAGGTGAATGCGTTCTTTGGGCCATGCATGGAATGTCTTACACGCTGCCTTTGATGCGTGGAAAAATGCCAATCTCCCATGATGTTGAAAGAATAAATAACATGGCGGTTCCAACATTCATGGTCATCTTGGCTAGTGGAATAGTGAATTCGGCCATCGGCCCGGCCGACACGTTCTTCTTTGGCGTGGGCAAGGCCATCGCCATAGCGGGCGACAAAATCTTCCCTAGAGTAGTCATTAAGGTCATTCTCTATCATGTATTGGATGGGGAGATCTGGCTGAAGAGGAGGAAGGTCTAGAGCCATAGCCACTTTTTAGCTCATAAAAGGCGTGTCGGGTGTTACCAATACGTAGTGTAAACCCATTCAAAGGGAAACCACGGGCCGGTTGTAGATCTTCCATGTTATTATAAAAATAAGTTGCCAAACCTAGGGGTATGTCTGCTCTCGGGTGTAGAATGAGAGAGTTCCATCCAACTTGAGTGATGTAGTCTCTAAAAAGATGTCCATATCTTGGGAGAATTCAGCAAAGAATGGAAAGATTGTTGGGAATCATCTTTGGAGCTTCCATTGTGTGAAAAAAAATGTGACTGTTTAGACAAGGATAAACAAATATTAGAGCATGATGAGAATAATTAAGTAAAAACAAATTACCATCGAAAAAATTAAAAACTAGAAAGAAGATGATAAATAATATAAAATTGCAAAATTTAAATGGTTTTATTGGCCCAAGTAACGGTGAGGATCCTTTTGTGGGAGGGATCCGTTTATAAGATTTTCTATGCCGTCAATCCTTGCAACAGCCTGTTGCAATATTTTGCTTTCTGTCTGGTAAATCTCAGCGTGGTTCTCCATTATGAGAGTGTGATTTGCCAAAAATTGGTTGTGGTATGCAAGAATTGTGCTTGTTCCTCTTAGTTTATTGTCCCGGTCCACGAAAATTCAAGAAGGCTGGTGATAATAATGTTACGGCGTTTGAATAATGTCATCGAGTCCTTGTTGAATTAAGCGAAGCCCTTCCATGGGATTAAATACGTTGCATAATGCATTTTCATGAAAGATGTTGTCGGTGGAACAATCTTCGTTGGTTCCTGCACCGACATGGTTCTTTGCAACGTCGGGGTTCCAGAATCCGTTCCTACATACTGAGTGAATGGTAAGAATGTTAGCTGTTCGAATAGGTGTATGAGGAGAAGTACTAGAAAAACCCCAATGTATCATGATAAGTGTCACAATGGTTGGTAAAGGGGCTGCCTTTTTCCTGGCACGTGCGATCGCATTCAAAGAAATTTTATAATGCAAAAATCATTGCGGTTAGTCTGCAATACCGAGTAAATGGAGGAGTGGTTTGGTTATTTGGAAGTCTTAGATGTGCCTAGGACATTATGAGCTACCCATTGGATCCGCAGATAATTGGTTCTTTTGTAAAGATCGGCTGATAAACAATACGGTTTTCGGTTGTATTAAGTCAAGGATAGTTGCAAACATCGGATGCGGACATTATCGAAAAGGTGAATCTGAAGGTGTACTCCTTGGTTTGTAATAGGAATTTGAAGTACCTCGAGAGATGATTTCCATAGTCAATTCATGCTCGCTTCCGTTAGCCGCGGACAAAAGAATTGTCCGTTTTGGAAATAACCGCTTTTATAAAATAACAAGACCAATTCTCTAGAATAAAATGTTTGCTTATGGTGTAAAAGAGGGTACCATCCTCGGCGTAATATTTCATTAATAAAAAAAAGGATGAAAAAGACCATTTTGAAAATTTTCCATAAAATTTTGCTCGAAATGAAAACTTCGAAAGTGAGGGCCATTAAAGATGGAGTGGTGAAAAATTATTTTGGAAAAAGGGAAGTTAAATTTTTGAGGTGTCTATCCTTGGTATAAATAGGCACCCATCCGAAAATGTAAAGATCGTTTGAGGTGTCCGCGGGGTAGTTTAGACCACGTGTATCTTCTAAGATATCGCAAAAAGTGGATGAAGTGTGGATGAGAAGAATAGGGCATGTGACAAAGGAGTGCCCTTTTTGTTTTGTTTTTTTTTTTTTTTTTTTTTTTTTTTTTTTTTAAGTAGAAGGACAAGGAAAATGTAGATATACTATCACAATAGGATGTAAGAACGTACAATGGTATGGAAACACAACATAATGATACGATGACTTAACTACAAACCTAAATATTAGATAGAATTATATGCCACATTAACAACATGACTATAATAAAACAACCGAGCATGAAAACTTGAGTAGCATATTCAAGCTGCTGCTGCTCAAACTTTTCTAGTGCATCCATGAGTCTTGAACTTGGAGTGATCTAAAAACGTTTTTTAGAATAAGAAATGTAGAGGGAAGAATATGAAATGAGTGAATATGGAGGAAGAGTTTAACTTATTTATAGAAAGAAAATTGCCGTTTTCTGACCGTTTCCTGACCGTTTTCTAGATGTGGTCATGATCGTTTTCTGACCGTTTTTTAGTTGTGGTTCCGACGATTTTCGACCGTTTTTGATCGTTACCATTATCGGTTTCTGAGCGTGTTAGTTCGTTAAAATTTGTTGTTTAAGTATGACATATGAAATATATTTATATATATATATATATATATATATATATATATATATATGTATATAATATAATTTATTATTAGCAATATATGTTCCTACCTATATACTATAATATTAGATATAGCTAATATAAAACTATTTAGGAACCATCTACTATTAAACTAGAAAGTGAAAACAAGTAAATAAAATGTCGATATAATATTATACAAGACCGGAAAAAATAAATCTAGCTCTTGATGATCCTCCTGCAGTCTTTGTAGCGAGAATCCTCGGGGCTGCGAGAAGAAGAACCGGGGAGTCTGCGCGACGTCGTGCGATCTGAGCTCCCGTGGAGGCTAACTGCTCTGGATATCACCAAGAGTATCCATCACGAGCTGGCCCGATCTTTGGCTCGCCATGAACATTATTTGGCCGGTTACGGCGAGTAAGCATCTTGTCTGAAAATCACGATCATGGAGGCTCTCATTTCTGCTGGAATTCACCCATCTTTGTCACATCATTGACTTCGTGGCGAGTGGTCATATCTGTCCTTAACTTCGCCCAAAGTGCGTCTCATCGATACCGGGCGAGTGTACATGTCTCTCGGACCAACGTTCACTTCCGCGTAGGGCCTCTATGGGTTGGGTGATCTTACTCATGGCGGTCTCATCAAAGTATGGTAGGTGAGAGGATCCTACGCTAAGCGTGCTTTCGGCAGCCCTACAGGTCTTTGTGGGTTCCCAAGGGTCTTGTATGCATTTCTTAAACACCGGCATATTCTCATATTGTGGTATAGGGAGTAGAGGGGGGCGGACGAAAGCCAGTTAATCATGACTTGCGTTACTAGAGCGGCAAGGGGGCTGACCTAAGAGTGGCATGTGTGATAATATCAAAAAGAAAGGTAACGATGCGAGAGTTACCCTTTAAGCCCTAGAGGATCAAAGAAGGTGGAGGAAGGTCTTGTTGATGTCGGAAGGGAAGGCTTGAGGTGCCAATGGCGTTCATCCGACCATTGAGTTCTTGCTAGCTGGTTCCGTCCGCAATACCGATACGCCAGCGCATTTCCGTCGATGTTGTACTCTCCCTCGATAAAGCGTGTCGAGCATTGGGTCGTAAGTCCGTGGGTACCGCGGACTGCTGCTGAAATCGATCGCGTGGTCGACCCGATGGAATGCCCGTGATCGGGAGAGCAACACGGTGTGACTTAAAATTCGCACACCCTCGGCGGTGACCCAAAATGGTGGCCATTAAAGCTTCCATTGTCGTAGAATTTCATCACCAAATCCTTAGAATAAAGCCCTCCATTGGCATATAACAAACTCTCCCATCCTCTAGACTGAATTTAAGTGATCAAAGAATGGAGCAAACATCCGTTTTCAAACAAATTCCCAAAAAATTTTCCACACAAATCCGTCTGTTTCCGACCATTCTTTGATCTAAGAGGGAGGATGGCTATAGATTATTGATGAGGGGAGAATTGGGATGATCGTGAAAGAAAATTTTGATCGGACTGTGAGGGTCTCGCGCGAGACCTGGTTTTAGTGTGGGCTGTCTCGCGAGGCGAGGTCGATTCGAGGGGCAAGATCCGGTTTTAGGAAGGCGAATCGTGTAATAGTGGCCGCGTGTTATCGGGTTGTTTGGGTTTAAATGGGCCGAGAAATCGATATTTGGGTTGGGCCAAAAAATTTCTCGAAGCCCAAATCAAGCCTAAAGCCTGATTTAAACCTAAAAATCTAAATGCGTACCCATGACTCGTTTGGACTCGAATTGGACCGAATGAGATATCGAAGCGATCGGCACAAAAAATTCT